>NC_091073.1:108202500-110702500 GCF_032405125.1 Capricornis sumatraensis | reverse complement strand
TCTGTTTAGTTTTTTTCCCCTTAGTTCTGTAGGGACAAATGTCAATGTCTTCCTATTTATAAGTTGTGTTTCAATCATATTTTACTAAAACCTTTAAATCCTGAAACACTTTTTGCTCCATTCCTTTAACACTTTGATTATGTATTTCCCACCAAAGCACTAAAAATTTATGGGATTGCTTATCAAAACATTCAAGGTGATTGTAGGTAACATACGTTCGTTTATAAAGTAGTTCATCAGAGATTCAGCATATCAAATGTGACTCACGAGAAGGAGCAAAGGGAGACGTTGTGTGCTGCCATGCTGAAGTATTTTTTGATATCTGAGATTCATTATATAAATTTTTAGTTTTTAAACTTTCATAAACTATATAAACTCTGCTTGTACAAAAATATTTGCAAGTCTTATCAACTACAGCTTCTGCTTTGATTGGTGAAGTATCTCAGCTCGTTTGAAAGCTACTTGAATTATATGTGTACAAGATTACAATTATCTTTCTGTTTCACAGAATTCTTAATTTAATGTAAACCTAAAGGAATTTTACTTCCTTTCCCATTTGGGTGCCTTTTATTTCTTGTCTAATTTTTCTGGCTAGGACTTCCACTACTGTGTTGAATAGAAGTGGCAAGAGTGAGCATTCTTGTGTTATGCCTTTTTTTAAGTTGTTAAAATTTATTTGTCTTATTCTTGGCTTCGCTGGGTCTTCATTGCCATGCACGGGCTTCTCATTGTGGTGGCTTCCCTTGTTGCAGAGCACAGGCTTTAGGTGTGCAGGCTTCAGTAGTTGCTGCTTGAAGGTAAGTAGTTGTGGTGTGCGGGCTTAGCTGCTCCAGGTCATGTGGAATCTTCCTGGACCAGAGATTGAACCTGAGTCCCCTGCACTGGCAGGTGGATTCTTATCCACAGTGTCCCCAGGGAAGCCCTCTTGTATTATTTCCAATCTTAAAGGAAACACTTCCAGTTTTTTTTTTTTTTTTTTATCATTGAGTGTGATGTTAGCTGTGGGCTTGTCATATGTGGCCTTCACTATGTTGAGATATATTTTTTTCCATACTTAGTCTGTTGAATGTTTATTTCATGAACGAGTGTCGAATTTTGTTAAATGCTTTTTCTGCATCTACTGAGATGATTATGTGTTTTTATCCTTCATTTTGTTAATGTAGTTTGTTTCATTTATTAATTTCCTTATGTTGAACTATCCTTGTATCCCAAGGATAAATCTATTTGAGCATGGTTTATAATCCTTTTACTGTGTTGGTGAATTTAGTTTGCTAGTATTTTGTTGAGGATTTTTATATATGTATTTGTCAGAAATATTGGCCTTTAGTTTTCTCTTTTTTTGGCGATGTTTTTGCCCAGCTTTAGAGTAATGCTGGACTCATAAGATGAGTTTGGAAGTGTTACATTTTCTAAATTTTTTCTTAAACCGAATTTTCTAAAAAAATATTTTTATTTTTATCTATGCTGAGTCTTCATTGCTGTGCACAGGCTTTTTCTAGTTGCAGTGATCGGGGGCTAATCTCTTGTTGCAGCTTCTGGACTCTAGAGCACAGGCTCTATAGTTGTGAGGCACAGGCTTAGTTGCTCCCTGGTGTGTGGGATCTTCTTGGACCAGGGATCAAACCCATGATTCCTGAATTGGCAGGCAGATTTTTTCACCAATGAGCCACCAGGGAAGTGCTCCTCCTCTTAATTTTTTGAAAGTATTTAAAAAGCATTCTTTTTATTTATTTATTTCTTTGTTGAAGGATAATTGGTTTACAGAATTATTGTTTTCTGTCAAACCTCAACATGAATCAGCCATAGGTATACATGTATCCTCTCCCTTCCTCCCATCTCCCTCCCCATTCCATCCCTCTAGGGTGATACAGAGTCCTTGTTTGAGTTTCCTGAGCCATACCGCAAATTCCCATTGGCTATCTATTTTATATATGGTAATGTAAGTTTCCATGTCACTCTAAAAGGATTCTTTAAAACCATAGTAGAATTCACTGTGGAAGCCATTTGGGCCTGTCCTTTTCTTTGTTGCAAGGTTTTGATTACTGGTCCAATCTCCTTATTTGCTATTGATCTGTTCAGATTTTCTATTTCTTCATGTTTCAATCTTAGTAGATTGTATGATTCTAGAAATTTATCCATTTTTTTCTGTGCTATCTAATTTGTGGGCATATAATTGTCTGTGGTGTTTCCCAGGTGGCTCAGTGGTAAAGAATCCACTTGTAAATATAGGAGATGCAACAGATGCATGTTCTGTCCCTGAGTTGGGAATGTCCCCTGGGGGAGGAAATGGAAACCAATTCCGGTATTATTGCCTGAGAAATCCCATGGACATAGGATCCTGGCGGGTTATGGTCCATGGCGTCGCAAAGAGTCAGATAACTGTCACACACACACACACGCTTGTTCATGGTAGTCTTTTATGGTCTTTTAAATTTCCTGGTAACAGTTATAATGCCTCTTCTTTCATATCTGATTTTACTTATTTGGTCTCTCTGGTTTTCTTAATCTTGCTAGAGGTATGACCAAAATGAAATGTCATGCTCTCCTGAGAGCTGTGAATGTACCTTATCCACGTGTACACAAATGCCATCTTTAGGTTTAGTCTTTTCAGAATAACAACTAACTTTTGAAGTGGATGCTGAAGTTAGTGCAGCAGATTTAGGTCTGTGGTTTTCATGTGGCCAGAGATATAATTACAGTTCCCACAGTTCAGTTCAGTTCAGTCGCTCAGTCATGTCCAACTCTTTGTGACCCCATGGACTGCAGCATGCCAGGCCTCCCTGTCCATCACCAACTCCCGGAGCTTGCTCAAACTCATGTCCATCAAGTCGGTGGTGGCATCCAACCATCTCATCCTCTGTCATCCCTTTCTCCTCCTGCCTTCAGTCTTTCTCAGCATCAGGGTCTTTTCCAGTGAGTGAGTTCTTTGCATGAGGTGGCCAAAGTGTTGGAGTTTCAGCTTTAGCATCAGTCTTTCCAATGAATATTCAGGACTGATCTCCTTTAGAATGGACTGGTTGGATCTCCTTGCAGTCCAAGGGACTCTCCAGAGTCTTCTCCAACACCACACTTCAAAAGCATCAATTCTTTGGTGCTCAGCTTTCTTTATGGTCCAACTCTTACATCCATACATGACTACTGGAAAAACCATAGATTTGACTAGCTGGACCTTTGGGGGAAACTAAGATGGTGGAGTAGGACATGTGCTTGTTTTCTCCTGTAAGAACTCCAAAATTGCAACTTGCTGCTGAACAACAATCAACAGGAAAATGTTGGATTCCACCAGAAAAAGATACCCCAAGTCCAAGGGCAAAGGAGAAGCCCCAACAAGATGGTAGAAGGGGCAAAACCATGTTTAGAATCAAACCCCATACTGCCAGAGACACTCGGAGGGCTCAGACAAATCCTTGTGCACACCAGGACCCTGAGACCCTGCAGAGACTGAGGCAGACCTGCCTTTGAGTGTTTGAATGTCTCCTGTAGAGGCACAGGTCAGGCCTGCCACAGGGACAGGGACTCTGGCTGCAGCAGACCTGGGTCTCGCGGAGTGTGGTAGAAGCCCTTTTGGAGAAGGTCACCTCTAGCCCCACCATAGAGCCACCGAGCAGACAGTCCCTACAATAGATGGTAACTGACAACATACTCATTTTCGACTTTTCTGAGAAATAAAAATTCAGTACTTAATTTTTTAAATTACCGTATTCCTTGTTTCCTTGAGCTTATTATGCCAAAAGGTTTATTGTAAAAAAGTCAAATAGTAAAACTTGAAGATTTATACTGTACAGAAAATGACAAAAATACCATAGCAGGGACATTCAGACTCCTCTTTACTTGGTCCATGGCAGAACTGCTCAGCCTCCATTTCCTATACGCTTTGCACCCGAGCTGTAATTTCTCCTTCCCCACACTGTTCTTCCAACTGGTGGCCTGATGCTTTCATGCCAATCTCATGCCACAGCCTGGGCCATGCTCCACTGGTGGGCAGAGCTGTCGAGAGCAGCAGCCTGGCTTTTTCTCGGGCTGCCACCAAAGGCTGTAAGGAGCCAGTGGTCCCAGGCCATTCATTAATCAGTATGCTTTGTTTTTGCATCAAGTTCCCTGGACACCATCCTTTAAAAAGAGGTATCGATTAGTCCTGCTATTTCTGAAAACCAGCCAGGTTTTCAGTGGGACATCTCATATTCTACCAAAGAAGACCTTGGCAGAAGGTAAAGTGAAAGTACTAAACCCATCTTGGAATTCTCTTTTTTTTTCCCCCACTGCGTGGCCTGTGAGATCTTAGTTCTCCAACTAAGGCTCAAACTCATGCCTTCTGCACTGGAAGAGCAGAGTCTTAACTACTGGGCTGTGGGACAGTTCTGTCTTGGCATGTTTTAATACAAATAATCAAAAAATTAAAATACAGGACCAGTGCTGAACTAGGGTGCTGGAGCAAAAGGCATAAACCAATATACTTACAGAGCTCTTCTCTTGCCCTAGATGAATTCTTCAATGCTATCTTCTAATTTACAAATACCCTATCTAATGAGTCAGTTTCACAGTTTGTTCTTTTTAAATAAAACCTTTAAAAACTTCTGTAAGTACATATACATTTTTGAAAGGTTTCCAATTGGTTATTTCTCCTGTTTATCTCTTATTGTTTCATTTCTGCCTCTTTTAAGTTCTTTTTTTTTTTTTAAGTTCTGTTAGTTTAATACTAAGTTGGCATTTGATTCTTTTTAAAAAACATTTTACTGTGGCAAGAACACTTAACATGAGAACTACCCTCAACAAATTTTTAAGTATACAAGGTAGTAATCCTGACTCTAGGTATAATTTGAACAGAAATTCTGTAGAGCTTATTCATCTTGATTAACTGAAACTGTTTTCTCGATGATTAGGGTCTATATGTGCTCCACATTGGGTGTGGAGTTTCATCTTGAACCTGGAAGTCTCTCCTCTCTTGGTGGTTACCTCTCTCTTTTGCAGCCTTTAACTTACATTTTCCTGGACCTCTGATTTCCCAGTCCAGAACTAGAATTCTTGCCCGGTTCTAATATTCTTGACACTGTGGTTTATTTGGGCTCTGTGATTTGTGGCCCTTTCTAGTGTGTATATTTTGGGTAACTGTTTGGCTCCTGGTTTTATGTAGTTTACCTGCAAAATGATTCCTCCTCTTACCCCTCACCCCATTTCTGACCCTAATTCTGCTGCTGCTAAGTTGCTTCAGTCTTGTGTGACTCTGTGCGACCCCATAGACGGCAGCCTACCGGGCTTTGTTGTCCCTGGGATTCTCCAGGCAAGAACACTGGAGTGGGTTGCCATTTCCTTCTCCATTGCATGAAAGTGAAAAGTGAAAGTGAAGTCGCTCAGTTGTGTCCGACTCGTAGCCACCCCATGAACTGCAGCCCACCAGGCTCCTCCGTCCATGGGATTTTCCAGGCAAGAGTACTGGAGTGGCTTTCCATTGCCTTCTCCATCTGACCCTAATAAATGACTATAATTTTAATGTTTTATTACTGTTTTGCTTTTGAAAAGTGAAGTCACTCAGTCGTGTCCAACTCTTTGCGACCCCATGAACTGTAGCCTACTAGGCTCCTCCATCCATGGGATTTTCCAGGCAATAGTCCTAGAGTTGGGTTGCCATTTCCTTCTCCAGGGGATCTTCCCAACCCAGGGATCGAACGCAGGTCTCCCACATTGTAGACAGATGCTTTACTGTCTGAGCCACCAGGGAAGCTCTGTGACCTTATCTAAAGTGACTACACCAAAAGAGACATCAGAATGTTTTGGAACCATTTTAGGGCACCGTATTCTTGCCTGGAGAACTCCGTGGACAGAGGAGCCTGGTGGGCTACACTCCACAGGGTCACGAAGAGCTGGACAGGACTGAGCGACTGGCACTTACACTTTCATCTCATGTGCTGTGACCATTTTCTTTTTCTTCCCCTCCTTCCCAGGAGTTGCTGTTGGTGCCCTAGTCACATGTCCTCAGCAATCACTGTTCCTGAACACACTGAAATCTTTACCTGAGTTTGTGTTTCCTCCAGGGGCAGACACTGAGATAAAGACTTGAATGGAAGTATTTTGTAGCTTTTTGGAAAATTTTGGAAACAGAGGCGTGGGGGTGTGGGTATGAATATACTAAAAGGAGTGTAATAAGTTAAAGGTACATTATGAAGCCAGTGGAAGACAGAAGCTTACTCCTGAGAGGAATGCTGTGAAACATGGCTCGTAATGATAACCCCCTCAGGCATGAAAGCATGAACATATCTGTGCCAGTTTCCATCAGCCATGGGTTGAAGGTTAGTCCTCAGGGTTGGCCCTGTTTCTATTCCCACCCAACCCTTCCAGCCTGCCTTGTGTGTGGGCAGAGTGGTCTTCCAGATTTCTGGGAAAAAACCTACCAGGACAGAGATACAGGTCACAATACTGTGATTTATAAGAAAAACAAATTTGGTCATTTAGATGAAAAAGCATTTCTCATATATTTTTGGTCTTCATCCATGCTTCTTGCCTATTTAGTCCCAGGTGCCCTAACCTCTGGGGAGGAGACAGGGGTTGGAGGTTGAATCAATTACCAATGGTCAATAAGTAACCATGCCTATGTAAGGATTTCTCCATAAAACCCCACAAAGATGGGGTTTGAAGAGCTTCCAGGTTGATGATCATGTGAGGTACTGGGAAAGTAGTGCCTGGAGAGGGTTTGGAAATTCTGTACCCTTTTCCACATACCATACTCTACACATCTCTTCCATCTGATGGTTATCTATATCCTTTATCATATCTTTTTACAGTAAATCGGTTGTTGTTGTTGAGTCACTAAGTCCTGCAGGACGTTTTGTGACCTCATGGACTACAGCATGCCAGTCTCCTCTGTCCTCCACTATCTCTCAGCGTTTGCTCAAATTCATGTCCATAGAGTTGGTGATGGTCTCTAACCACCTCATCCTCAGCCATCCCCTTCTCCTTTTGCCTTCAGTCTTTCCCAGCATCACGGCCTTTTCCAATGAATCTGCTCTTCCCATCAGGTAGTCAAAGTATTGGAGCTTCAGCTTCAGCATCAGTTCTTCCAATGAATATTCAGGGTTAATTTCCTTTAGGATTGGCTGATTTGATCTCCTTGCAGTCAAGGAACTCTCAACAGTCTTTTCCAGTACCACAGTTTGAAAGCATCAGTTCTTTGGTGCTCAATCTTCTTTATGGTCCAACTTTCACATCCGTACACAACTACTGGAAAAACTATAGCTTTGACTATATGGACCTTTGCTGGTAAAATGCTGCTGCTGCTTTTTAATATGCTGTTTAGGTTTGTCATATGTCCCTATGCTCTCTAGGGAGCTGACTGTGGCTCAGATCATGAACTTCTTATTGCAAAATTCAGACTTAAGTTGAAAAAGTCAGGGAAACCAGTAGACTGTTCAAGTATGACCTAAATCAAATCCGTTTTGATTATACAGTGGAAGTGACAAATAGATTCAAGGGATTAGATCTGATAGACAAAGTGCCTGAAGAACTATCAAAGGAGGTTTGTAACATTTTATAGGAGGCAGTGATCAAAACCATCCCCAAGAAAAAGAAGTGAAAAAAGGCAAAATGATTGTCTGACAAGACCTTACAAATAGCTGAAAAAAGAAGAGAAGCTAAAGGCAAAAGATAAAAGGAAAGATATACCCATCTGAATGCAGAGTTCTGAAGAATAGCAAGGAAAGATAAGAAAGACTTCTTCAGTGATCGGTGCAAAGAAATGGAGGAAAACAATAGAATGGAAAACACTAGAGATCTCTTCAGGAATATTAGAAATGCCAAGGGAATATTTCATGCAAAGATTGGCACAATAATGGTTGGAAACAGTATGGACCTAACAGAAACAGAAGATATTAAGAAGAGGTAGCAAGAATAAAAGAACTATACAAAAAAGATCTTAATGACCCAGATAACCATGATGGTATGATCACTCACCTAGAGCCAGACATCCTAGAATGAGAAGTCAAGTGGGCTTTAGGAAGCATCACTATGAGCAAAGCTATTTCAAATGCTGAAGATGATGCTGTGAAAGTGCTGCACTCAATATGCCAGCAAATTTGGAAAACTCAGCTTCATTGACTATGCTAAAGCCTTTGACTGTGTGGATCACAACAAACAGGAAAATTCTTAGAGAAGGGAACACCAGACCACTTTACTTGCCTCCTGAGGAACCTGTATGCAGGTCAAGAGGCAACAGTTAGAACTGAACATGAAACAGCTGACTGGTTCAAAATTGGGAAAGAAGTATGTCAAGGCTGTATATTGTCACCTTGTTTAGTTAGCTTATATGCAAAGTACATCATGTGAAATGACGGGCTGGATGAAGCACAGGATGGACTCAAGATTGCAGGGAGAAACATCAATAACCTCAGATATGCAAATGACTCCACCCTTATGGCAGAAAGCAAAGAGGAACTGAAGAGCCTCTTGATGAAAGTGAAAGAAGAGAATGAAAAAGCTGGCTTAAAGCTCAACATTCAGAAAACTAAGATCATGGCATCCGGTCCCATCACTTCATGGCAAATAGATAGGGAAACAGGGGAAACAGTGGAAACAGTGACAGACTTAATTTTCTTGGGCTCCAAAATCCCTATAGGTGGTGACTGCAGCAATCAAATTCCAAGATGTGGCTCTTTGGAAGAAAAGCTATGACAAACCTAGACAGCATATTAAAAAGCAGAGACATTACTTTGCCAACAAAGGTCTGTGTAGCCAAAGCTATGGTTTTTCCAGTAGTCATGTATGTATGTGAGAGTTGGTCCATAAAGAAGGCTGAGTGCTGAAAAGCTGAATCTTTTGAACTGTGGTGTTGGAGAAGACTCTTAAAGAGTCCCTTGAACTGCAAGGAGATCAAACCAGTCCATCCTAAAGGAAATCAACCCTAAATATTCATTGGAAGGACTGATGATGAAGCTCCAATACTTTGGGCACCTGATGTGAAGAGCTGACTCATTGGAAAAGACCCTGATGCTGGGAAAGATTGAAGGCAGGAGGAGAAGGAGATAGCAGGGGAAGAGATGGTTGGATGGCATCACTGACTGAGTGGACATGAGTTTGAGTAAGCTTGGGAGATGGTGAAGGACATGGAAGCCTGGTGTGCTGCAGTCCACGGGTTCAGCAAAGGTCAGATACTACTGAGCGACTGAACAACAACAACAAAGGTTTGTCATAGCTTTCCTTCCAAGGAGCAAGCATCTTTTAATTTCATGGCTGCTGTCACCATCTACAGAGATTTGGGAGCCCAAGAATATAAAATCTCTCACTGCTTCCACTTTCCCCCCTTCTATTTGCCATGAAGTGATGGGCCCAGATGCCATGATTAGGTTTTTGAATGTTTAAGGCGAGCTCTTTCACCGTCTTCTTCACCCTCGTCAAGAGGCTCTTTAATTCCTCTTCACTTTCTGCCATTAAAGTGGTATTATCTGCATATTTGAGGTTGTTGATATTTCTCCCAGCAATCTCAATTCCAGCTTGTGATTCATGCAGCCCAGCATTTTGCATGATGAACTCTGCACATAAGCAGGGTGACAGTATACGACCATGTTGTACTCCTTTCCCAATTTTGAACCAGTCAATTGTTCCATGTCTTGTTCTAACTGTTGCTTCTTGACCTGCATACAGGCTTATCAGGAGACAGGTAAGGTGGTCTGGTACTCTTATCTTTTAAAGAGTTTTTTATAGTTTGTTTTGGTCCACACAGTGAAAGACTTTAAAATAATCAGTGAGGCAGAAGTAGATGTTTTTCTGGAATTCCTTTGCTTTCTCCATGATCCAACGAATGTTGGCCATTTAGTCTCTGGTTCCTTTGCTTGTTCAAAACCCAGCATGTACATCTGGAAATTCTTGGTACATGTACTGCTGAAGCCTAGCTTGAAGAATTTTGAGCATAAATTTACTAGTGTGTGAAATGAGTGCAGTTGTATAGCAGTTTGAACATTCTTTGAAATTGCCCTTTGGGATTGTAAAGAAAACTGATCTTTTCCCATCCTATGGCCATTGCCGTGTTTGCTCTGTTGATATACTGAATGCAGCACTTTAACAGCATCATCTTTTAGGATATGAAATAGCTCAGCTAGAATTCCATCTCCTCCTCTTGCTTTGTTCACAGTAATGCTTCCTAAGGCCTACTTAACTTTACACTCCAGGATGTCTGGTTCTAGGTGAGTGAACACATCATCATGGTCATCCTGGTCATTAAGACTCTTTTGGATAGTTCTTCTGTGTATTTTTGCCACCTCTTAATCTCTTCTGCTTCTGTTAGATTCATACACTTTATTGTGCCCATTCTGCATGAAATGTTTTCTTGATATCTCCAATTTTCTTGAAGACATTTCTAGTCTTTCCCCTTCTATTGTTTTCCTCTATTTCTTTGCATTGTTCATTTAAGAAGGCTTTCTTATCTCTCCATGCTATTCTCTGGAACTCTGTATTCAGTTGGGTATATCTTTACCTTTCTCCCTTGCCTTCACTTCTCTCCTTTCCTAAGCTATTTGTGAAGCCTCTTCAGACAACCGTTTTGCCTTCTTGCATTTCTTCTTCTTTGGGATGGTTTTGGTCGTTGTCTTCTGTACAGTGTTACAAACCTCCATCCATAGTTCTTCAGGACTCTGTTTACCAGCTCTAATCCCTTGAATCTCTTCTATTCTATACATCTCTCCACCTGGATGTTCATTTATATCCTTTATCATATCTTTTTACATTAAACTGGTGAACATGAGTAAACAGTTTTCCTGAGTTCCGAGAGCTGTTCTAGCAAATTAATTGAACCTCTGATTTATGGAGGATTAGGTCAGAAGCACAGGTAGAAACCTGGCATCTGAAACTTGTGATTGGCATTGCAAGTCAGGATGGGAGAATCTTGTGGAGCTGATTCTTGTGAGACTGAATGCTATCTCTGAGTAGATAGTGTCAGTATTGGGTTGAATTGTCAGACACCCACCTAGTGTCACAGGAAATTGCTTGGTATGGGCAAAATCCCACCCATTTGGTGACAGAAGTGTTCTGTGTGAGTGTAGTGGTCGTATAAAAATAAAGGAGACACACAGGAGAAAAACACAGGAGGAAACCTTTGTGTTTTTTCCCCCTATACATGTAAAAGAATGAGTTTCTCCTAAACATACAGGAAATGGCAGAGTTGATCAGTGCACACAGAAACGGTAGGGCTCGAGGGATGTGAAAAAGCAACTGTCAGTAACTCTAAGGCTTCTTGCTGCAGACACCTGCAACTTCACCCTTGGAAGATCTCTTGAAATGTGGGGCATGGTGTTCCTGGGAGTTAATGCTCTTTGAAAAACAGTGATCAATCAACAGTGGGGGGGAACCAATGGAAAAATTTGTTATTTGTCCTTCAAAAGGGACAAATTCAGAGACCCCAGCATTCTTGGGTTCCAGTTGTCCATAGCTGAAAACCTATTCATCAGCTCACTCTGTGTTGTCTGCCAGTACATGTCTCATTTCCTCACTAAAGGTGAGCTGACCGAGATGGATCAATCCATCTGTGATAGTGCAACAAGGACTCCACCACAGGTATTAAATGAGATGGAGATAGCTCCTAGTCAGCATTACTGTCTGAGAGCTCACAGAGTATTTGACTTCTAGACCCATCTCATATCTCCTTAGATCAACGGAATCCTTTCTTCAGATGAACAAGTTCTTACAACAGGCACATGATCAAGGTGTGTGCTGATTTTCATCAATTACACTGTCAGGAAACTACTGGCCCTATGGCATGCTGGGAGAGCTCATACATGAACAGCTATGGAAATGACTTGAGAATCACACCCTGTAGGGGTAGGGTGATATCCTTCAAGATATGGAATGTATTTTGAAACAAATCGGTGCTTCAGTGGTCCTTTGTCTTTGATAACTAGAACAGAGAGGCCTAGGAGTTCAGGAATCAAAATGCTTTCTCTTGCCATCACCTTTGGTTATGGAAGTGCTGGATCAGAAGGTATGTACATAACTTAAGTAAGGTCAGGTGGTTCTCCAGATGGCTTTACCTATTTATATATGCCTGGAGAACCCCGGGGATGGGGGAGCCTGGTGGGCTGCCGTCTCTGGGGTTGCACAGAGTTGGACACGACTGAAGCGACTTAGCAGCAGCAGCAGGGCTGAATGGTTCCCATAGCCCCTCATTCTCGCTAGCAATAGGTATCTACTTGCTTTCTGTTTTGGTTTATTGTGATGAAGGAGCTTGGGCGAAGGGAAGGAACATCCTGGTCAGGATCCCAGCAAACCTGAGCTCCTATGAGTATATTCCTTGCTATCATTTCAAGAGCAGCAAGAGATAATAATTTTAGGACTTCAGATTCATTGAACTTTCCAATAACTGGGAGAGGCAGCTGGATGTAATTGGCCTAAAATAGAAGGGAAACTTCATTCTGGGGTTCCCAGCCTCTGGGATCTAATGCTTGATGATGTGAGGTGGAACTGATGGTATAATAATAGAAATAAAGTGTACAATAAATATAATGTGCTTGAATCATCCCCAAATCACCCCCCACCACCAGGTCCATGGAAAAATTGCCTTCCGCAAAACTGGTCCCTCATTCCAATAAGGTTGGGTACCGCTCCTTAGAACCATCGCTCAGTTCTGCCCTTAATTTAAGCCCTGGGGCAGTTCTCTCTCTGGATATTTCCTGTCCCACTTTAATGGTGAGAGTAAATTCCTGTCTTCTCTTTCTTCTCATCTGCTAGGAAATGGATGCTTATTTATCATCCCTGAGAAGGTTTCTTAAAATACTGATTCATTAGGACCCTGTGGTGTCTGAGCAGACACTGTACTAAGATTTGGGGAAGGAACACAGACAGCACAGTGAGAAGCCAGTGGGAGGTTTATTTTCTACTCCACACAGATGCTCACAACCTCAGAGTTAGCAGACTCTCCAGATCAGAGTGTTACGACGATTTCACGCTTGCTACAAACTTTGTAAACAGGCGTGGAGATTTCCACATCAGAAGGGCATATATTTTCCTCTGACACGACTTCAGCCTTCCCTATTAGGATCCCATTTGCTAGAGAGAAGAAGCAAGGCTCTGTCAGACAGCTGGAATCCACCGACAAACCATTCTACCCTGCCTTTTACTGTCTGACACTCAGCCCCATTTCTCAGGCTCCTATACAAGACGCAGCCTTTACCAGCCGCTCTCACTTCCTCCGCATAGAGCCATTGCTCACACTGCCTGTATGTCTTGTGTTTCATTTTTGCTTCACTCCCTTATTTCTCTGCTTTTGGCCATGTCTTGATTTCCCCTTTTCACTTTATCCTCTCCTCACATTCCCCCTTATCTGCCACTAACGGTCAGGCAGGAAGCTTCTTCACTTACCAGGTCCTTGTATGTCCCAGAAGAAATTTTTTGAACAGTAAGGACACAGACAGGCCGTGTAAACAAAATTACCATAAGGAAAATTTACATCATCAGAGCCTTCGAGTGTGGCTTTAACCTGAGGAGAAAGAGGATGGGAAAGGATTAAAGAGAGAGGCTCAGGCTGAGGCAGCCCAGTAACTATTATGCAAAATAAGCATGTTTAAGGCCAACACAGAGCGGGCACCAAGGTTTCCCCCAGACATCACCCCTAATGTATTTAGGGCCAGACTCAACTTTAGTCAGTCTTTTGGTAATTCTTCTTATCTGCCCTTTTCAACTTTGACTTGCATTATGAAAAAGATACTTTATTGGCTTGCCGTGTGACAAAGTTTTAGAGTTGGATTTGAAGGTGTCGTCAGACACCATGCTTGGTTTTGTCCACTGGCGTGGGGAGAAATACACCTGTGAAGGTCTGCCTAGTCTTTAACTCAACAACTGATATGTGAAATGATCTTTATTTTGAGCAATGGAAGTGCCAAGAGGTCACCATGGTTGGACTGTTTCTAGTTCTGAAGCTCCCCACCTGGAGTAGATAGGAAATGATTTAAATGAGCTTGTCAGTGAACCAAGAGGGTCATGGAGATTGGAATCATCAGTTTTCTGCTCTGATGTGGTGGGAAAAAATCCTCCAAACAAATAAACTAGGGTTTATTTTTCCATGTATCCTGCTTTTCAGCTTTGTGATGTGGCATTTATCCCTCGGAGCTTCTCATTCTATGAGGTATCATGAGATTGAGGTATTGATACTTACTTCTTTAGTCTGTATGAGTTCATGAGGTTTGTGTGTTGTGTATGATACAGAGCTTTATTTAGGTAAAGTACTATGCATGTTGTACCAATAAAGACAGTTGGAGTCTGAAAGCTCTTGGCCACCCAGTACTTTGTGCCTGTTTTCCTCCCCCAATAGAATTATAACCTAGATAGAAGATGAAAGAAATGACTGAGATTCTCGGATGGGAGAAGCAGTCTGCTGAGGTCAGACCTGAAAAGAGAAAGTTCCAAGACCTTCCTGAAATGGCAACAGTGGAGATCTCTGGAAAGGGGAGGCTCAGAAGCATTTCTGGCATCTTTTACATTTGAATAAATGTCAGATACTCTATGTATTTCCTCTTAGGGTTTTGATAGCTTTGCAACTTTCTCCTCTGTTTGCATCTGTTTTCCAAAAACCCCAAGGAAGCCTCAAAGGAGTCAGGGATTGTTATCAGATATCCTGAAATAGAAGGTATAAGGGATCTGAAGACTCAGTGAAGATAGTGGGGAGAAGTAATAGAGGTAGGAAATGGGAAAGCCAATTCTAATGTGACGGTAAGTCTCCCATCTGTGAGGAGGACATAATTAGGGCTTCCCTTGTGGATCAGCTGATAAAGAATCTCCCTGCAATGTGGGAGACCTGGGTTCAATCGCTGGATTGGGAAGATCCCCTGGAGAAGGGAAAGTCTATGCACTCCAGTGTTCTGACCTGGAGAATTCCGTGGACTGTATAGTCCATGGGATCGCTGAGTTGGACACGAATGAATGACTTTCACTCTCAGTTTGCAGCTCCTCTCCCATCTGCCATGGCCTGTTGAGTGGAATCTCCCTGACTCAGCCTCATCACTGCACTGGACAGAGGCACGGTCGTGGATGGCTCAAGTCTAACAAAGCTCCTTTGTCCTTGTCACTCAGTCTTAACCCTCTTGGTTATTTCCTCTTTCATATTGCTTTATTCTGTCCTCTCCTCTCCTCTCCTCCACTCACTTGGGGAAGTGAAGGGTCCTGACATGCTTACAAACCTCTACTCATTTATCACCTGCATATCATCACTTTTTCTTTTAAATGGCTTTTTTAAAATTGCAGTAAAAGTCACATAATATAAAGCATGCTATTTTAACCATATTTAACTGTGCAGTTCAGAGGTACTCAGTACATTCACATTGTTGTGCATATCTCACCATCATCCATCTCCTGAATTTTTCACTTTTCTAAACTGAAATTCTGTCCCAATTAAACACTAAGGTACCCACAGGGAACCTCCTGGCACCTATCACTTACCAATGTGCATTCTGAGTTTGTGAATCTACTCTTCCATCTGTAATATCACTTCTTGACTTTTTAAATTAAAGTAATAATACACACGTTCCTGCCAGGGTTGCAAATGCAGTAGTATTTGCAGGTGACTTCTTTGTGAGATGCTGTTTCACTTCATACCATTAGTGTCCACACAAATTGTTTATGAGGCTATTTCTCTTCTTTCTCCTTACTTATGATAACCTCCAAATCTTTACTTACCACTAAGTATACAGGTACATGACTTGTAACTGTGAGTGTTACGATATAGTCATCTGAGTTCCCAGCTCGTTCAACTGTCAGGGTTATTGAAATTACATTCTGCCTAGATATGGTAAAAGAGACAGAAAAAAGTCTGGTAAAAGTCCAGGTTGACATTTCTATTATTTTCAATTTTTGTTTCTCATCATGAACAATGCTGCAAACATCCTCACTCATTTGTATCTTCATACACTTCTGTGAATATCTCTTTAGGACACATCTCTACAAGTGGAATGGCTAGGTCAAAATGTATACATTCAAAATTTTGATAGCAAGAGACTTAATCTGTCCAGAGGGCTGTATCCATTTCACACCATTACTAACGACACATATGAGTTTTGATTCTGGGTTATAATGTAGAGCATTAAAACCAAGTTCTGAGTTGTTTTGATTCAAAAAAAACAAGTCCAGGATTGAGGCAGGCTGGGAGGGATATGGAAGCAACAGGCAGAGAGAGCAGGGAAATGAAAGGAACAGGGAAGACACAGAGGCATCAGTGCCGTCAGTCTTAAGGATCCACTTGGCATGACACACACCAAGGTGAGCACTGTTGCTGATGAAGTCACAGGGATCATCTGAGTCGGTGGATCAGCCTAGCCCTTATACTGGGTTGTGAACAAAGTCATATCCACTCTTGTGCAGCTTAGGCATCTTATCCAAAGCTTATCCCAGGGCTGACCACAATGCTAACATTCCTGCCTATTCTGTTGTTTTATGGGAAAATGATGAGAATGAAAAAAGAATAGATAACTGAGTTAAAACATAAAGTAGGTGTAGGTCATGGATTCAGTAACCTCTCCAACAGGTTCTGAACAGGGAGAGCTTGAGACCAGGAGACACAAATAGTGAGGACTCCCAAGATGGGTCCTCTTGGAGCAGGTAAATAAACTGTAGGTGCATAATGTGGGTTTCTGGGTTGACAGAAGTGTCCTCCCTGGAAGAATTTATATAGGGAGGAAAACCGATGACTTACGTTTGTCCTTGAGTTGGGACCGTCCACAGTGTCAGGAAGAGACCCAGGAGCAGGGCAGCAGTGCTGGTCTTGAAGAGAAGCTGAAGAGCACGCATGCTGGAGGAATTTGGTGCCCAGGAAGCCTGTGTTCCCAGGGAGCAGGATGGTTCTTAAAACTGTAGCAGGATGACCCCGGAAGTATGGGGCAGATTCACTGGGCCAAAATCATCACATCTGGGAGATTTCCTTCTTTGGTATCTTGGTTGTTGTTGCTGTTTTTTTTGTGAAAGTTCAGTGCTTAGCTGGAACTTTAATTTGAGGAGAGTGAGAGAAAAGAATGAATCAGACTGTTTCCTCTTGTTTTTTTAACATTAGAAGATTCCTGGATCATCCGGATAGATCCTGTGTTAACCACTATAAACAGGATTGTTTCCAAGTCCTACTTTCTAACCCCTGCCGAAGTCTGTAGATTCCAGGAAGTGTTCTGTCTCCTTGTCCTCTGAATTACAAATGTCTTATCTTCCTCTCAATGTCTCAACTGTAAAATTTGCTGTAGGTGTTAGATGTAGAATGGATGCCTTGAAACTAATATGCCTGCTCATACTTTCTCTGATTGCATTTTTGGTACCGTGAGTCATCTCTAATAAGTGGTGGCCACATAAGGTATGGAATATGTTTGAAGAGAAGTCAACCCATGGGCAAGAAAAAGTCAGAAGAAGTCTAGATGAGACTAGGGGAGACCAGATATATGTGTATGTATTCCTTATGGCAGAGTCTAATTCAATGACCTTTCTATGTTTGGATTGGTTCCTTTAGCAGCCTTAGTTTCACGTTATGTGTACGGAAGCTGCTCTCCTGAATTTCTCAGAAAAGTCCTGTCATCACAGCTTTCTACCTCCTTAGCTTCAGTTTGTGCAAATTCTGCTTCTACTTGCAGGAAATTCAGTTGTGGGGCTAGGTGACAGATCCCATCTTTGAAGGACCTTTGTGATCATCTCCAATTATCTTATAGGAGAAGATGGTATCTGAGGAAAGAGAGAGTTTGGGTGACTAGGGAACTCATGGAATTTCCCACCTACCATCCAAATGGGAGAAGCAGGGAGGATCTGAGGCTTCTTGCATCAGATGGGGAAGTGAAGTTCAAGAGGGAATCCGGTGGGACAGCTGAGAGTGCTTCACTCTTACCCCTGGAGAGTATCTCAGGGAACTAGAGTGCTGCAGCTAAGTAGGACTTTGAGATGCCTGAAGGCTAGAGCAAGACCAGGGAAGTTTGTTTCTGTCCATTCATTTGTCAGTTATGCGACATTGCCTGTGAATCAGGAGAGGCCTGTCTCTAACTCCAAGTGCTGTACAGCAAGTCTTCTCTTGCCTGCCTCACTCTCCCTTTAATCTCTATCTTCTCTAAAGTCATTAAATTTCCTTTCCTTCCATTCCCTCCCTTCCATTGTTCTTTTTGTTTATTAAAACTATTTTCAACTAAATAATGTATTCTCATGGTAAAAATCCAAATCATTTAAAAGATGGAAATTGATACTTAAAACTATTTCTTCTTAATCTGACTTGTCGCTTCTAGTTACTTCTTCTGGTAGACTTCAACAAGTATTCAGCAGGCTAGAAATTACGTTTTCAGGGTGAAATGATCTTTCAGCTATGTATTAAGAAATATCTAGCCACACAGGGCTCCAATAAAATTAGGAGCCAGTTTTCTAAATGAATGTAAAGGAATGAAGCAACTAGTAGCAAATTTCAGCAGAAAACCTGTTACCACAGCAAGCTCTCATTTTTTCAGTAGTGTTGCGATATCAGGTTTATGTGCTGGTATTTGTAGGAAGTTGTGTGCTGCTTTAGGATGAGGGCTGGCATCCAGCCTTACTCTGCAAAGGTTCTGGGTTGGCTCTGTCCAAAAGCACGTTCTGACACAGTGGAACTGTTCAATAGCTGCACTGTCAGCGTAGCATAAGGGTCCTTTGAGGACAAGAAATGGGGTTAGTCTATCTTAGGTTTGTAATAAGTGTCAACTTCCCAGTGGATTTCAATGACTTAGTATGAATAATTAATATAATATATTTCATCAATGATTTTTAAATAGTAAATGTATCTTTATATGATATTTAGGATGTATCAGACTATTAGTGTTAGTCCCTCAGTCGTGTCCAACTCTTTGTAACCCCGTGGACTATTTCCCGCTAGGCTCCTTTGTCCTTGAAACTGTCCAGGCAAGAATACTGGAGTGAGTCGCCATTCCCTTTTCCAGGGGATCTTTCCCACACAGGGGTCAAACCTGTGTCTCCTGACTTGCAGGCAGATTTTTTACCGTCTGAGCTACCAGGGAAGCTACATATTATATGAAATAAAATATATTATCAAGTTAATATCACTGGGTTCTTTCTGCTTTTAAAATCATGAAGCTGGGGCTTCCATGGTGGCTCAATGGTAAAGAATCCCCCTGTCAATGCAGGAAACGTAGATTTGATCCCTGATCCGGGAAGATCCCACATGCGGCAGATCAACTAAGCACGTGTACCACAACTCTTGAGCCTGCGCTGGAGAGCCGGGAAGCTGAAACTACACATGTGAGTGCACCCTAGACCGCATGCTCTGCAAGGAAAGAGGCCACCACAATGAGAAGCCCGCGCACCACAACTAGAGAGCAGCTCCCCGCACCGCCACCAGAGAAAAGCGCCTGCGGCAGCCAAGACCCAGCCCAGCCAAAAATACATAAATAAAAGAGAATAAACCCAAAACATGTAGCTGACAGAACATTCAAAATTACACATGTAGCTTAACAAATATTTCTCTGTGTCTCTTTCTTTGGCCTCCACGTGTGGTTTATAGGATATTATATAGTTCCGCAACCAGGGATTGAACCCAGGCCCTTGGCAGTGATGGTACTGCATCCTAGCCACCAGACTGCCAGGGAATTCCTTTTCTCTATTGTGTTACTCCAGGCAATCAAGGAAGTTACATTGGAGGACCAAGGAAGGAAAGATGCATATATAACTCATGCAGGAACTAAAATCTGTGATTTTGAAATGCTATTTGTTGGAGATTTCAAAGGGCTCACTTAAGGTGGAAGAAGAATTTGTGTGCATCAATACATGTGTGTGCACAAGCTGGGAGCAAAGCTCTTGACTCAGATTTGTCAGTTCAGTTCAGTTTGGTCAGTTGCTCACTGGTGTCCAACTCGTTGAGACCCCATGGACTGCAGCACGCCAGGCCTCCTTGTCCTTCACCAACTCCCCGAGTCTACTCAGACACATGTCCATTGAGTTGGTGATGCCATCCAACCATCTCATCCTCTGTCAACCCCTTCTCCTCCTGCCTTCAATCTTTCCCAGTATCAGGGCCTTTTCCAATGAGTCAGTGCTTCGTATCAGGGGGCCAAAGGATTGGAGTTTCAGCTTCAACATCAGTCCTTCCAATGAATATTCAGGACTGATTTCCTTTCGATGGACTGGTTGGATCTCTTTGCTGTCCAAGGGACTCTCGAGTCTTTTCTAATACCACAGTTCAAAAGCATCAGTTCTTCAGTGCTCAGCTTTCTTTATAGTCCAACTCTCACATCCATACATGACCATTGGAAAAACCATAGCCTTGACTAGACGGACCTTTGTTGGCAGTGCCTCTGCTTTTTAATATGCTGTCTAGGTTGGTCATAACTTTTCTTCCAAGGAGCAAGTGTCTTTTAATTTCATGGCTGCAGTCACCATCTGCAGTGATTTTGGAGCCCCCAAAATAAAGTCTCTCAGTTTTCACTGTTTCCCCATCTATTTACCATGAAGTGATGGGACCAGATGCCATGATCTTAGTTTCTGAATTTGAGTTTTAAGCCAAATTTTTCACTCTCCTCTTTCACTTTCATCAAGAGGCTCTTCAGTTCTTCTTCACTTTCTGCCATAAGGGTGGTGTCATATCTGTGGTTATTGATATTTCTCCCAGCAATCTTGATTCCAGCTTGTGCTTCATCCAGCCCAGCATTTCTCCTGATGTACTCTGCATATACGTTAAATAAGTGGGTGACAATATACAGCCTTGATGTACTCCTTTCCTAATTTGTTACCATTCTGTAGTTCCATGTCTAGCTCTAACTGTTGTTTCTTGACCTGCATACAGATTTCTCAGGAGGCAGATCAAGTGCTCTGGTATTCCCATCTCTTTCAGAATTTTCCACAGTTTATTGTGATCCACACAGTCAAAGGCTTTGGTGTAGTCAATAAAGCAGAAGTAGATGCTTTTCTGGAACTCTCTTGCTTTTTCGATGATCTAGTGGATGTTGGCAATTTGATCTCTGGTTCCTCTGCCTTTTCTAAATCCAGCTTGAACATCTGGAAGTTCACAGTTCATGTACTGTTGAAACCTGGCTTGGAGAATTTTGAGCATTACTTTACTAGCATGTGAGATGAGTGCAATTGTGTGGTAGTTTGAGCGTTCTTTGGTATTGACTTTCTTAGGGATTGTAATGAAAACTAACCTTTTCCAGTCCTGTGGCCACTGCTGAGTTTTCCAAATTTGCTAGCATATTGAGTGCAGCACTTTCACAGCATCATCTTTTAGGATTTGAAATAGTTCAACTGGAATTCCATCACCTCTACTAGTTTTGTTCATAGTGATGCCTCTTAAGGCCCACTTGACTTCACATTCCGGGATGTCTTGCTCTAGAAGAGTGATCACATCACCGTGATTATCTGGGTCATGAAGATCTTTTCTGTATATTCTTCTGTTTATTTCTTCTTGTATTCTTGCCACCTCTTCTTAATATCTTGTTTCAGTTGGGTCCATATATTTCTGTCCTTTGTTAAGCCCATCTTTGCATGAAATTCTCTTGGTATCTCTAATTTTCTTGAAGAGATCTCTAGTCTTTCCCATTCTATTGTTTTCCTCTATTTCTTTGCATTGATCACTGAGAAAGGCTTTCTTATCTCTCCTTGCTATTCTTTGGCACTCTGCATTTAAATGGGTATATCTTTCCTTTTCTCCTCTGCTTTTGGCTTCTCTCCTTTTCTCAGCTATTTGTAAGTCCTCCTCAGACAGCCGTTTTGCCTTTTAGCACTTTTCTTTTGGATGGTCTTGTTCACTGCCTCCTTGTGACTGTGTGACTGTGACATTGTGACTGTGTACAATGTCACAAACCTCCGTCCAAAATTCTTCAGGCTGTCTATCAGATCAAATCCCTTGAATCTATTTGTCACTTCCAGTGTATAATCATAAGGGATTTGTTTTAGGTCGTACCTGAATGGTCTAGTGGTTTTCCCTACTTTTTTCAATTTAAGTCTGAATTTGACAATAAGGAGTTCATGATCTGAACCAGTTAGCTCCCGGTCTTGTTTTTGCTGATTGTATAGAGGTTCTCCATTTTTGGCTGAAAAGAATATAATCAATCTGATTTCGGTGTTGACCATCTGGTGATGTCCATGTGTAGAGTCTTCTCTTGTGTTGTTGAAAGAGGGTGTTTGCAATGACTAGTGTGTTCTCTTGGCAAAACTCTATTAGCCTTTGCCCTGCTTCATTCTAGGCCAAATTTACCTGTTACTCCAGGTATTTCTTGACTCCCTACTTTTGCATTCCAGTCCCTTATAATGAAAAGGACATCTTTTTTGGCTGTTAGTTCTACAAGGTCTTGTAGGTCTTCATAGAACTGTTCAACTTCAGCTTCTTAAGCATTACGGGTCAGCACATAGACTTGGATTATGATGATCTTGAATGGTTTGCCTTGGAAATGAACTGAGATCATTCTGTTGTTTTTGAGATTGCATCCAAGTACTGCATTTTGAACTTTTTTGTTGACTATGATGGCTACTCCATTTCTTCTAAGGGATTCTCACCCACAGTAGTAGATATCATGGTCATCTGAGTTAAATTCACCCATTCTGGTTAATTTTAGTTTGCTGATTTCTAAAATATCAATGTTCACTCTTGCCATCTCCTGTTTGACCACTTCCAATTTACCTTGTTTCATGGACCTAACATTCCAGGTTCCTATGCAATATTGCTCTTTACAGCATCAGACTTTACTTCCATCACCAGTCATCCACAACTGGGTGTTGTTTTTGCTTTGGCTCCGTCTCTTCATTCTTTCTGGAGTTATTTCTCCGCTGATCTCCAATAGTTTATTGGGCATCTACCAACCTGGGGAGTTTATCTGTCGGTATCCTATCTTTTTGCCTTTTCATACTGTTCATGGGGTTCTCAAGGCAAGAATACTGAAGTGGTTTGCCATTGCCTTCTCCAGTGGACCACGTTTTGTCAGAACTTTCCACCATGACCTTCCCGTCTTGGGTGGCCCTACACGGCATGGCTCATAGTTTCACTGAGTTAGACAAGGCTGTGGTCCATGTGATCAGATTGGTTAGTTTTCTGTGATTGTGGTTTTCAGTCTGTCTGCCCTCTGATGGAGAAGGATAAGAGGCTTATGGAAGCTTCTTGATGGGAGAGACTGACTGAGGGGGAAACTGGGTCTTGTTCTGATGGAGTGGGTGGTTCCCCAATTAATGGGAAAACTGAGATGAGGGAAAGCAAGTAATTAGGATATAGCTAGTAAGTGGCAGGCTAAAGTTTTCCCGTTAATGAAGATCAGTAGAATATTCACTTGGGTATTGTCTGTCTCCCCTGAAGAATATAAGCTTCATAAGAGCAGGATGAAAAATTCCTGATTCACTTCTGTACACCTAGTATCTAAACTAAGTAATGGCACATGTGTGTACTTGACAAATATTTATTGAATGAATGAATGCATAATGCATGAGGTTTTAAGGACATTTTTTATTTAAAAGTATTTTTCTAGTAATTTTGAGGTATCGGTGAAAAAATTTTATGTAATTTTAAAGTGTACCATGTGCTCATTTGATATATTTATATATTGTAAAATTATTATCACCATAGGGTTAGTTGATACTTCCATCAAGTCACATAATTACCATTTCTTTTTCTGTATGAGAACATCTAAGACCTACTCTCTTAGCAACTTCTAAGTATATAATTCAATATTATTAGCTATAAGTTCCATGGCATATTTAGATCCTCAGAATTTATGCATCTTCTGAAAGTTTATATGCCCTGACAAAGATCTCCCCAACTCATTCCTCCCACCCCTAGCCTCTGGTACCAATCACTCTATCTCTTTTTCTATACTGTATGTAGTCCTCTTAGGGATTTTGTAGCCCTGCAACTTTCTCCTCTGTTTGCATCTGTTTTCTAAGAACCCCAAGGAAGCCTTGATGGAGTCAGGGATTGCTATCAAGTATCCTGAAGTAGGACATATAAGGGATCTGAAGACTCGGTGAATACAGCGGGGAAAAGTGATAGAGGTAGGAAATGGGAAAGCCAATTCCAGTGTGACAGCAAGTCTCCCATCTGTGAGGAAGACATAATCACCCCATTCTTCAGCTTCTCTCCCATCTGCCGGCCTATTGAGTGGAGTCTCCCTGACTCAACCTCATCACTGCATTGGCCTGAGACAAGGGTGTGGATGGCACAAGTCAACAAAGCTCCTTTGTCATTGTCATCAGTCTTATCCATCTTTGTTATTATCCCCTTTATGTTACTTTCCTCTCTCCTCTCTGCTCCTTCCCTCCCCTGGTGAAGTGAAGAGTCCTGACATAGGTAAAAAACCTCTCCTCATTTATCATCTGCATACTATCACTAAAAGTTTCTTGTTGTTGTTGAGGTGAAAGTCACATAATGTAAAGCATACTCTTTTAAGCATATTTAACTATACAGATCAGTGGGGTTAAGTACATTCACATTTTTGTGTAGATCTCACCATCATCCATCTCCCGAATTTTTCACTTTTCTAGACTGAAACTCTGTCCCCATTACACGCTAATATCCCCACTCAGTACTCCCTGGTGCCCAGCACCTACCAATGTGTGTTCTCAATTTTTGAATTTGACTATTCCGTCTGTACCATCATTTCTTAATTTTTAAAATGGAAATAAAAATGCACACATTTCTAACAGGGTTGCTTTCAGGTTCATAGCTAATGAATGCAAAAGCACTTGTAAGTGACTTCTTTGTACACATCTATTTCACTCCATATCATTAGTGACCACAAAAATTGTTTATGAGGATATTTCTCTTCTCCCTCCCCTCTTACCATAACCCTCAATTCTTCACTTACCACTAAGTATACAGGCACATGGCTTGTAACCCCGAGTATTACATTATAGTCATCTGAGTTTCCAGTTCGTTCAACTGTCAGGGTTATTGAAATTACCTTCTGTCTAGCTATGGCAAGAGAGACAGGAAAAAACTCTGGTAAAAATCTAGGTTGACATTTCTGTTGTTTTCCACTTTTGTTTATGATCATAAACCATGCTGCAAACGTCCTCTCATTTGTATCTTCATAGACTTCTGTGACTATCTCTTTAGGACACATCTCTATAAGTGGAATGCATGCACACTCAGCCGTATCTGACTCTTTGTGACCCCATGGACTGTAGCCCACCAGACACCCCTGTCCATGGGATTCTCCAAGCAAGACTACTGGAGTGGGTTGCCATTTCCTTCTCCAATAAGTGGAATGGCTAGGTCAAAATGTATGCATTTAAATCTTTGATACAGACATATTCTGTCCAAAGGGCTTTATCCAGTTCACATCCTCACCAACAGCACATAGCAATTTTGATTCTGGGATAAACTATAGAGTATTAAAGCCAAGTTCTGAGCTATTTCAGTTAAAAAAGAAACCAAGTCCAGGATTGAGGTAAGCTTTGAGGAATATGGAAGCAGGACAGGCATAGAGAGCAACAGGCAGAGAGAGCAGGGGGATGAAAGGAATGGGAAGACACAGAGGCATCAGTGTCATCACTCTTAAGGATCCAATTGTCATGAAACACGGCTATGGTGAGCACTGTTGCCAATGAAGTTACAGGGATGATCTGAGTTGGTGGGTCAGCACAACACTTTATACTGGGTCGTGACCAGGGTCATGGGCACTCTTGTGCAGTTCGGGCATCTTATTCAAAGCTTATCCTGGTGTTGACCACAGTGCTAACATTCCAGCCTTTTCTTTTATGGGAAAAGGATGAGAATGATAAAATGATAGAAAACTGAGTTAAAACACAGAGTAGGTGTAGGTCATGGATTCAGTAACCTCTCCAACAGTTTCTGAACAGGGAGAGAGTGTGACCAAGAGACACAAATAGTGAGGGCTCTCAGGCTGGGTCTTCTTGGGGCAGGAAAGTAATCTGTAGGTGCATAATGTGGGTTTCTGGGTTGGCAAAAGTATCCTCTCTGGAAGAATTTGTGTAGAGAGGAAAAACAGATGACTTACACTGGCTCTTGAGCTGCACCAGTCCCCAGTGTCAGGCAGAGAACCAAGAGCAGGGCAGCAGGGCTGGTCTTGAAAAGAAGCTGAAGAGGATACATGCTAGAGAATTTGGTGCTCCGGAGGACTGTGAACCCAGGCACCAGGATCGCTCTTTATAATTCTATCAGAAAGACCCTGGAGCTGCTGAGACAGGTTCGCTTGGCCAAAATCATCACATCCTGGAGATTTCCTTCATTGGTATCTTGGTGGTGGTTGTTGTTGTTGTTGTTTTTTTTTTTTTTGGTCAATGCTTAGTTGGAACTTTAAATGAGGAGAGAGAGAGGAAAGAATGAGTTGGACTGTTTCCCCTTGTTTTTTAACATTAGAAGATTCCTGGATCACTAGGATAAATCCTATCTCAATGGTTATAAAACAGGATTCTTTCCAGGTCCTACTTCCTAACCCTTGCTCTGAGTCTGTAGATTTCAGGAATGTCCTGTCTCTTTGTCCTCTGAATGACAAATGTCTTGTCTTCCTCTCAATGCCTCAAATGTAAAATTTTTTGTAGATTTTAGATGTAGAGTTTTAGATTGTAGAATGGATGCCTTGTCACTAATGTGCCTACTCATACTTTCTATGATTTACATTTTTGGTACAATGAGTCATCTCTAAGAAGTGGTGGCTACATAGGACACAGAGTATGTTTAAACATAATTCAGGAAAAAGTCAGGAAACATCTCCCCCAGATGAGACCAGGGGAGACCAGATATATGTATGTATTTCTTATGACACTATGAATAAGCAAGAAGCTGGATTCAATGACCTTTCTATGTGCGGACTGGTTCCTTTCAGAGCCTTGGATTCACATTCTATGTGTGGAAGCTGCTTTCCTGAAGGTTCTCAGAAAAAGTCCTGTCATCCCAGCTGTCTGTCTCCCTGGCTTTGGTTACTGCTCAGCCTGCTTCCACTTGCAGGATATTCAGTTGTGGGGACAGATGACAGATCCCATCTTTGAAGGACCTTTGTGATCATCTCCAGTTATCTTACAGGAGAACGTGGTATCTGAGGAACCACTTAGAGAGTTAGGGTGTCTAGGAATCTCAAGCAATTTCACACCTACCATCCAAATGGGAGAACCAGAGAAGATCTGAATGTTTTGGCATTGGATGGGGAAGTTAAGTCCAAGAGTGACTGAGTTGGGACAGCTGAGAGTGCTGCACTCTTACCTCTGTAGAGTATCCCAGAGAAATGGAGTGTTGCAGCTAAGCATGACTTTGAGAGGCCTTGAGGCTAGAGCAAGACCAGGAAAGGTTGCTTTCATCCCTTCATTTGTATCTGATCCAGTATTGTCTATGAATCAGGATGGGCATCACGCTAACTCCAGGTGCTGTACAGCAGGTCTTCTATCTCCCATTCAGACTACCTTTTAACTCTATTTTCTCTAAATTCATTAAATTTCTTTCCCTCTCAAGACCTTGCCTTCCATTAAAATTTTATTTATTAAAATATTATTTTCCACTAAATAATATATTTTCATGGTAAAAAAAAGTCCAAATTATATCAAGGTTGGACTTGATATGAAGTCCAAGCTTCAAGGTTGAAGCTTAAAATACCTTAAACTATTCTTCTTAGTTAATTTCTCTGACTTGACACTTCTAGTTACTTCTTCTGATAGACTTCCACAAATACTAGCAGGCTACAAATTACCTTTTTGTGCTGAAATGATGTTTCCGCTATGTATTAAGAAACATGTAGCTCCAGAGGGTGCCAATAAAATTGTGGACTAGTTTGCCAAAGGAATGGAAAGGAATGAAGCAATTAATAGCAAATTTCAGCAGAAAACCTATTAGTAGGCTGTCATTTTTTCAGTAGTGTTGTGATATTAGGGGTAATGTGGTGGTATTTGCAGGCAGTTGTGTGCTGCTTTAGGATGTGGGCTGGCAGCCAGCCTTACTCTGCTAAGGTTCTAGGTTGCCTCTGTCTATCAGCACATTCTGACACAGTGGAAATGTTCAATAGTTGCATTGTCTGCATAGCACAAGTGGCCACTGAAGCCAGGAAGTGGGGTTAGTCTAACTTAGAGTTATTGTAGGTGTCAACTGTCCAGTGGATTTCAAAGATTTAGTATGGATAAAAGAATGTAATGTATCTCATTAATTATTTTAAAATATTAATTATATTTAGCATAAATGTAATATAAATATTATATCTTAAAATAATATTTAGGATGTATTAGGCTAAATAATTCAGTCTGGATGAAGCCCAAACTGGAATCAAAATTGCTGGGAGAAATATCAATAATTTTCCAAATAATTAGTAATGTTGAGCATCTTTCCATGTGTCTCTTTGCAATCTCTGTGTCTTCTTTGGAGAAATGTCGGTTTAGGTACTCTGACTGTTTTTAATTAGATTGGTTTTTAAAAATATTGTATGTTTTCTTTATATAATTTAGATATTAACCCCTGTTACACATATTATCTGGGAATATCTTCTTTCATTCACTAGTTTGTTTCTTCATTTTCTTGTTGGTTTCTTCTGCTGTGGCAAAAGTGTTTAGCTTGATGTAGTCCAATCTGTTTATTTTTGCTCTTGTTACTCTTGCGGGAGGAAACAGACCCCCCAAAATACTGCTAAGACCAATGTCAACGAGAGTACTGCTAATGTTTTCTTCTACGGATTTTATGGTTTCAAGGGTTACATTAGGTCCTTAATTTTCATTTTGAGTTTATTTTATATACAGCGTGAGAAAATGGCCTTGTCTGATTTTTTAGAAGTAGCTGTCCTTTTTCCCAGAGTTTTTATGGAAGAAGCTGTCTTCTCCATTTTATGTTTTATCCTCTTTGTTGTAGATTAATTGACTATATAGGCGTGGGCTTATTTTTGGGCTCTGTAGTCTGTTCCATTGATCTATGTGGCTTTTTTGGATAGTATCACAATGTTTGGATGAATAGAGATTTGTAGAATAGTTAGAAATAGGGAGTATGATGTCTTCAGTTTTGTTCTTTCTCAAGATGTCTTTTTCTCTTGGGGCCTTTTGTGGTTCCATACAAATTTTCGGAGTATTTTTTCTAGTTCTGTGAAAAATGCCTTAGTATCCTGATAAGGATTACATTTAATTTGTAAATTGCTTTGGGTAGTATGAACATATTAACAGTAGTAATTCTTACAATATATAAGTGTAGTATATCTTTTATTTGTGTGATCTTCAATTCCTTTCATCAGTGTCTTATAATTTTCAGAGTACAAGTCTT
The DNA here is from genome assembly GCF_032405125.1 of Capricornis sumatraensis. Taxonomy (NCBI): domain Eukaryota; kingdom Metazoa; phylum Chordata; class Mammalia; order Artiodactyla; family Bovidae; genus Capricornis; species Capricornis sumatraensis. Next base: position 110,673,369 of record NC_091073.1, on the reverse strand, counting down.
TCACTTCCTTGGTTAAGTTTATTGCTGGGTATTTTATTCTCTTAAGATGCAAATGTAAATGAGGTTAATTTCTTAATTTCTTTCTGATAGATCATTAGTGTATACATTGTATAGTGTATATACTATGGTTTTGTGTATATTAATTTTATAGACTATGAATTTCCTGAATTCACATATTAGTACTAATAGTTTTTTGGTGGAATCTTTATGGCTTTTATGCAAATTCCATGTAATTTACAAATAGTGACAGCTTTACTTCTTCCCTTTCCATTTGGATGCGTCTTATTTTTCTTGTCTGAATGCTCTGATTAGGACTTCCAATACTGTGTTGAATAAAAGTGGTGAGAGTGGCAATTCTTGTGTTGTTTATGACCTTAGAATAAATGCTTTCAGCCTTTTTCTGTTGAGTATGGTGTTAGCTGTGGGTTTGTCATATATATATATATATATATATATATATATATATATGTATATACACACACATATATCAACAGGTATTTACATATATATATATATATGGAAAAAGCAAGAGAGTTCCAGAAAAACATCTATTTCTGCTTTATTGACTATGCCAAAGCCTTTGACTGTGTGGATCACAATCAACTGTGGAAAATTCTGAAAGAGATGGGAATACCAGACCACCTGACCTGCCACTTGAGAAACCTATATGCAGGTCAGGAAGCAACAGTTAGAACTGGACATGGAACAACAGACTGGTTCCAAATAGGAAAAGGAGTACTTCAAGGCTGTATATTGTCACCCTGCTTATTTAACTTATATGCAGAGTACATCATGAGAAACACTGGGCTGGAAGAAGCACAAGCTGGAATGAAGATTGCCGGGAGAAATATCAATAACCTCAGATATGCAGATGACACCACCGTTATGGCAGAAAGTGAAGAGGAACTAAAAAGCCTCTTGATGAAAGTGAAAGTGGAGAGTGAAAAAGCTGGCTTAAAGCTCAACATTCAGAAAGCTAAGATCATGGCATCTGGTCCTATCACTTCATAGAAAATACATGGGGAAACAGTGGAAACAGTGTCATACTTTATATTTTTGGGCTCCAAAATCACTGCAGATGGTGACTGCAGCCATGAAATTAAAAGACGCTTATTCCTTGGGAGAAAAATTATGACCAACCTAGATAGCATATTGAAAAGCAGAGACATTACTTTGCCAACAAAGGTCCGTCTAGTCAAGGCTATGGTTTTTCCTGTGGTCATGTATGGATGCGAGAGTTGGACTGTGAAGAAAGCTGAGAGCCGAAGAATTGATGCTTTTGAAGTGTGGTGTTTTAGAAGACTGTTGAGAGTCCCTTGGACTGCAAGGAGATCCAACCAGTCCATTGTGAAGGAGATCAGCCCTGGGATTTCTTTGGAAGGAATGATGCTAAAGCTGAAACTCCAGTACTTTGGCCACCTCATGGGAAGGGTTGACTCATTGGAAAAGACTCTGATGCTGGGAGGGATTGGGGGCAGGAGGAAAAGGGGATGACAGAGGATGAGATGGCTGGATGGCATCACCGACTCAATGGATGTGAGTTTGAATGAACTCCGGGAGTTGGTGATGGACAGGGAGGCCTGGCGTGCTGCAATTCACGGGGTTGCAAAGAGTCAGACACAACTGAGCGACTGAACTGACTGACTGACTAATGTCAATATAGTTATGTTGAGGTATGTTCCCTTTACACATACCTTGTTAAGAGTTTAAAAAATATAAATGGATGTTTTACCTTGTGGAAAGCTCTTTCTGCCTGTACTGAGATCACTATATAATTTTTATCCTTAGTTTTGTTAGTGTGCTATATCACATGGATTGACTTGTGTACACTGAAAAATCTTTGAATATCTGGGTTAAATCCTAGGTGACTGTGGTGTAGGATCCTTTTGCTATACTGTTGAATTTGACCTGCTAATATTTTGTCAAGGATTTTTGCATCTATGTTCCTCAAGAACATTGACCTTCTGTGGATTCTTTTTCTAGTGGTTGGAATCAGGATAATGGCGGTTTCACAGAATAATATAGAAGTGTTTCTTCTTCAGTTTTGTGTAATACTTTGAAACGCAAACTATTAGTAAAAATGCAAATACTTAAGGGGCTTCCACATTAGTGAAGTTTTTAGGGGTATAGTGGTCCAGGGCATGTTGGAACATCTTTTCCAAGGTGCTATGCTCAGACTCTTCAGTCATTTCTGACTCTTTGCGAATCCATGGACTGTAGCCTTCCATGCTCCTTGGTTCATGGGATTCTCCAGGCAAGAATACTGTGGGCTGCCAAGCCCTCCTCTAGGGGATCTTCCCAATTCAGGAATTAAACCCTTGTCTCTTGCATCTGCTACATTGGCAGGCAGGTTCTTTACCGCTAGCACCACCTGGGAAGCTCTTTTCTAAGCTAAAGGTAGTTATAGAACCTTGAACAACTCACCACTGAAAAAGTGGCACCATTCTTGGAAGACCTTGGATTTTGGAGGTAGACTTTACTAATTTGGGGACTGACAAGTCATCATTGGATGACTCAGAAAGATGCCAGTTTTGAGTGGTATCCAGAGCAATAAAGGGGTTCAATAGCAGGTTCAAACTTTGGTGGGGGCAGTCTTGCTGAGACCAAATTGTGTTTCTTGAAATTATTTTTTGTTGTTCTGCCTCCCCTCCCTCAAGTGAGTCTATTAGGGCCTTTAAATAGGTGAATCGGGTTAAATTAGGTCATAAGAGTGGAACTACTAGAACTGGTGCCATTATAAGATGAGGAAAAGGAAACATTACTCTCTTTTCCCTGTATCAGGATACAGAGAGAAGGTGGCTGTGTGCAAGCCAGGAAGAGAGCCCTCCCTAGAACCTGGTCATGCTGGCATCCTGATCTCATACTACTAGCCTCCAGAACAATGAGAAAATAAAATTCTGTTGTTTAAGCCACTCAATCTATGATATTTTGTTATGGCAATCTGAGCTAATAGAAATCCTTTATTTTGGCCACATCATTTAGGAGATCCTATGGTGCTACACAGATTCATGGTAGATGATGGACTCTGAGTGTTGACTCTGTTAAGTCTCACTAGCATGTTTCAGAGTAGACCAACAAAATTCTGGAATAAGTCTATGCTCTCTGCGGGAGAAAACCAGTTTTTTAGAAGGTGTACTTGAGCACTCAGTTCAGTTCAGTTCAGTTCAGTCACTCAGTCGTGTCCGACTCTTTGCGACCCCATGAATCGCAATACGCCAGGCCTCCCTGTCCATCACCAACTCCCGGAGTTCACTCAGACTCACGTCCATCAAGTCAGTGATGCCATCCAGCCATCTCATCCTCTGTCATCCCTTTCTTCTCCTGCCCCCAATCCCTCCCAGCATCAGAGTCTTTTCCAGTGAGTCAACTCTTTGCATGAGGTGGCCAAAGTCCTGGAGTTTCAGCTTTAGCATCATTCCTTCCAAAGAAATCCCAGGGCTGATCTCCTTTAGAATGGACTGGTTGGATCTCCTTGCAGTCCAAGGGACTCTCAAGAGTCTTCTCCAACACCACACTTCAAAATCATCGATTCTTCAGTGCTCAGCTTTCTTCACAGTCCAACTCTCGCATCCATACATGACCACAGGAAAAACCATAGCCTTGACTAGATGGACCTTTGTTGGCAAAGTAATGTCTCTGCTTTTGAATATGCTATCTAGGTTGGTCATAACTTTTCTTCCAAGGAGTAAGCGTCTTTTAATCTCATGGCTGCAATCACCATCTGCAGTGATTTCAGAGCCCCCCAAAATAAAGTCTGACACTGTTTCCATTGTTTCCCCATCTATTTTCTATGAAGTGATAGGACCAGATGCCATGATCTTAATTCCATAAAAATAAAGTATATGTCAGGGACCTCCCTCAGAGAAGGAAATGGTAACCCACTCCAATATTCTTGCCTAGAGAGTTGTGTGGAAGACCGAGCCTGGTGGGCTGCCATCTATGGAATTGCACAAAGTTGTACACGACTGAAGTAACTTAGCATATATGCATGCATTGGAGAAGGAAATGGCAACCCACTCCAGTATTCTTGCCTGGAGAATCCCATGGACAGAGGAGCCTAGCTGGCTACAGTGCATGGGATCACAAAAAGTCATTTAAGATGTACATATCTTTTAAAACAATGGCTCTTCAGTGGCCCTTTGTCTTTGATAGCTAGAGTAGATTGGCCCTGGAGCCCAGGGATCAAAATTGTCTCTCTTACCATCGCTGCTGGTTGTGGAAGTTCTGGGTCTGAAGGTATGTACACAATTAATTTAAGTTACATCAAGTGATTCTCTGAATGGCTATACCTATTTTTACATGGCCATTAGCAGCAGTGATGAATGGTCCCTATAACTCCTCAATCCCCACTCACAACAGGTATCTCCTCGCTGGCTGAGTTTTGCCTTATTGTGAGGAAAGAGCTTGGGCACAGGGAAGGGACATGCTGGTCAGGAGCCCAGCACACCTGAGCTCCTGCTAGTCTTTTGCTGGTTCAAGAGGAGTAAGATGTAATAATTTAAGACTTAAGGTTCATTGAACTTTCAGATAACTGGGAGGGACAGCTGCTTATAACTGGACTGAAATAGGAAGGAAACTTAATCCTGGGGTTCCCAACCTCTGGAATCTAATGCCTGATGATCTGAGGTGGAGCTGATGATATAAAAATAGAAATAAATTGCCAATAAATATAATGCACTTGAATCATTCCCAAACTATCCCTTAACCACCCCCACCCCCCGCCACAAACCTCTGGTCCATGGAAAAGTTGTCTTCCACAAAACTGGTTCCTGGTTTAAACATGTTGGGGACTCCTGCTTAGAACTGTTGCTTAGTTCTACCCTTAATCTTAGCCCTAGGGACAGGTCTCTCTGGACATGTTCCCCACTGTGTTAAATGGTGAGAATAATTCCTGTCTTCTCCTTCTCAATTGCTAGGAAGTGGATGGTCATGTATCATCCCCGAGAAGTCCTCTTAAGATACTGGTTCATTAGGACCCTGGGGTGTCTGAGCAGACACAGTACTAATTTGGGGGAGAGAACACAGGCAGGACAGTGAGAAGCCCATAGGAAGTTTATTTTCCAGTCCACACAGCTGCCCACAAACTCAGCAGACTTTTGAGATCAGCATATTATGATGATTTCACGCTTGATACAAATTTTGTAAACAATGATGTAGATTTCCTCATCAGAAGGGCATATATTCTCTTCTGACACAACTTCAACTTTTGCTTTTATGATCCCATTTTCTGGAGAGAAAAAGCAATGTTGTGTCAGACAGCTGGATTCCACTACTGGTCTTCTTATACCAGACCCACCCACAAAACATCATATCCTGCCTTTTACAGTGTCTGAAACTCAGCCCCATTTCTCAGGCTCCTATACAAGACACAGATGTTACCAGCCCTTCTTCCTTCCTCCACCTAGAACCCCTTGCCCACACTGCCTCTATGTGATGAGTTTCATTCTTCCTCCAATAATTTATTCATTTTGGTTTCTGCCATGTCTTGGTTTCCCTTTTAACTTTGCCCTTTGCCCTCACATAACACTTCCCCTTATCTGACATTAATGCTCAGGCAGGAAGTCTCTGCACTTACCTGTTGCTTGTATTTCCCAAAATAAATTTCTTGTACTGAACTCACACAGACAGGCTGTGTAAATAAAATTACCATAAGGAAAAATGATGTTGTTGGAGGCCTCGAGCGTGACTCTAACCTGTGGAGAAGAGGATGAAAAGGGTAAAAAGCATAACTTTGCCTGAGGCAGCTGTGGAGTAACTGTTAAGCAAAAGAAGTGTGTTTTAGGTCCACACCGGAAGAGGGCACCAGAGGTTTCCCCTAGACATCACCTGTTCACACATTTACAGCTAAAGTCAATTTAGAGCGTGGATGACGCAGTAAGAAGCAGTCTGCTCTGATGTGGTGGGGGATAAACCCACCAAATAAACAAAACAGATTTCATTGTCCCTACTGTGCTGCTTTCCGGCTTTGTGACATGGCATTATTACTCTGAGCTTCTCATTCTACCTTTGTGAAATCAAGGTATGAAATCTAGCTATCTAGTCGGTATGAGTTCATAAGTTTTTGTGTTTTGTGTGTGACAAAGCTCTTTATGAAGGTGAAGTACTATGTCTATTGTACAAATAAAGACACCTGGAACCTGAAAGCACTTGGCCAACTAGTACTTAGTACGTGTTTATCTTACCCAATGCAGTTATACAACTTTTACTCAGATACAAGATGAAAGGAAGACTGAGATTCTCAGATGGGAGAAGACACCTACTGAGGTCAGACCTGAGAAGAGAAAGTCCCAGGACCTTTCTGAAATGGTAACAGAGAAGATGTTTGGAAAGGGAAAGCTCAAAGGCATTTCTAGCATCATTTATAGTTGAGTAAATATCAGATACCGCATGTATTTCTCTTAGGGGTTTTGGTAGCTCTGCAACTTTCCCTTCTGTTTGCATCATTTTCTGAAAACCTTACTGAGGCCTCTAAGGAGTTGGAGATTGCTGTCAAATACGGGGAAGCCGGCCGTCTAGGGGATCTGAAGGCTCAGTGAAGACAGTGAGGAAAGGTGATGGACGTAGAGGCTGGAAAGCCAGTCCTGGTCTGACAGTAAGTCTCCCATTGGGGAGGGAGACCGTAATCACCCCATTCTTGCAGCTTCTCTCCCATCTGCCATGGCCTGTTGAGTAGAGTCTCCCTGACTCAGCCTCCCACTGATGGTGGCAGGGACGAGGATGGCTCAGGGCAGCAACGCTGCTTAATCACTGTCACTCAGTCTTACTCATCTTTGTTTTTATCCCTGTTATTGCTTTTCTCTCTCCTCCTTGCTTCTCCCTTAGGGAAGATAAAAAGTCCTGACATGGTTTAAAACCTCTTCTCATTTATCCTCTGCCTACCATCACATTCTTCTTTGTTTTTTAGTGCTTTTTCTTTTTTGTGGTAAAAGTGACATAATAAAAAACAACATTTTAACCATATTTAGCTGTACAGTTAAGTGGCGCTAAATCCATTCACACTGTTGTGCAGTGCTGGCTATCACCCATTTCCCAGATTTTTCGACTTTCTAAACTAAAACTCTGTCCCCGTTAAACACTAGCGTCCCCACTCCTGTACACCTTGGCCCTGGAAGCTACCAATGTACTTTCAGAATTTATGAATTCGACTATTCCATCTGTACCATCACTTCTTCATTTTAAAAATGGAAATAATAATACACACTTTCCTAAGAGAGTTGCTCTGAAGTTCACAGCTAATGCATGCAAAAGCATTTGTAGGTGACTTTGTAAGATGATGTTTCACTTCAAATCAGTAGTGTGGATTGAATCATTTATGAGGATATTTTTCTTCTCTCTCCCCACTCACCATGACCCCCAGATCCTCACTTACCACTATGCATTTGGCCACGTTACTTTTAACTGTGACTGTTACGTCGTAATAGTTAGTTAAGTTTTCAACTGGATCAATTGTCAGTTTTGCTGAAATCACCTCCTGTCTAGATATGAAAAAGAGGCAGAAAAAAGTTCAGATAAAAATCTTGGATTGAGGTAGCCTGAGAGGAAATATGGAAACAGGGGAGGCAGAGAGAGCAGGGGGATAAAAGGGATACAGAGGCACCAATGCCATAAGGATCTACTTTGCATGACACACACCTGAGTTTGAGCACTGATGCCCATGAAGCACAGGGATCATCTGAGTTGGTAGATCAGCACAACCCTTTCTTCTGGGCAGTGACCAGGGCCATGGCCCCTCTTGTACAGCTCAGGCACCTTATGCAAAGTTTATACCACAGCTATTGACTACGGTCACATTGCCGAGTATGTTTCTCTTTCATGGCAAAAGGAGAGAATGATTAAAGGATAAAAGATGGATTTAAAACACAAAATTGCTGTAAGTGCATGGATTCAGTAACCTCTCTCAGCAGTTTCTGAGCAGGGAGAGAATGAGTTCTGGGTTGGGAAGTGTCCTCCCCTGGAAGATTTTCTGCAGGAAGGAAAAATGCATGACTTACACTAGGTCTTGAGCTGCGCCAGACCCAAGTCTCAGGCAGAGAACGAGGAGCAGGATAGCAGGGCTGGTCTTGAACAGAAACTGAAGTGCACGCATGCTGGAAGAATTTGAAGTTCAGGAGGACTGTGTCCTCAGGGAGCCGGGTGGCTCTTATAACTCCAGCAGGAAGACCCTGGAGCTACTGGGTCAAGTTCACTTGGCCAAAACCGTCACGTCTGAGGGATTTCCTTTTTGCTACCTTAGTTGTTTTCTTTCTTTCTTTTTTGAGAAAGGTCAGTGTTTGGCCAGAACTTTTTTTTTTTTTCTTTTTTTGCTGTGCCTGAGCTCATTTAACCATTCACAAGTAGTCAGAACTTGAAGTTGAGGGGAGAGAGAGGAAGGAAGGAGTTGGACCATTACCACTTTTTTTTTTTTTCAACTTTAGAATGTTCCCGGATCCTTAGGATAGATCCTGTCTTAACTGCTGTAAGCATGTTTTTCCTTTTCTAAGCCCTACTTCCTAACCCTTGCTCTGAATTTGTAGGATCCATAAAGTGTCCTATCTCTTTGTCCTCTGAATGACAAATGTCTTATCTTCCTCTCAATGCCTCAACTCTAAAATTTGCTATAGATTTTAGATTGTATTAATAGAATGGATGCCTTGACACTAATGTGCCTAATCATACCTTCTCTGATTTGCATTTTTGGTCCAGAGAATCATCTCTAATAAGTGGTGGCCCCAAAGTGTATTGAGAGTGTTTAAAGAGCATTCAGTCCATGGACATAGGAAAAAGTCAGGTCAGATTAGAAGAGGCAAGACATACACGGCGTGTATTCCTTATGGCACTACCTAGCAAGAAGCTGGGTTCAGTGACCTTTCTATGTATGGATTGGTTCCCTTAGGAGACTTGGATTCACATTCCATGTGTGGAAGCTGCTTTCCTGAAGTTTCTCAGAAAAGGTCCTGACATCCCAGCTCTCTACCCACCCTGGCTTTGGTTACTTCTCAGCCTGCTTCTACTTGCAAGAAATTCAGCTGGGGTGGATAGATGACAGATCCCATCTTTGAGGAACCTTTGCGATCATCTCTAGTTATCTTACAGGAGAAGATAGTATCTGGGGAACCACTTAGAGAGTTTGGGTGACTAGGGAGCTCATGCAATTTTGCATCTACCATGCAAATGGGAGAACCAGGGAAGAGCTGAGGGTTCTCGTGTCAGATGTAGAGGTTAAGTCCAACAGTGAGTGAACTGGGACAGCTGAGAGTGCTGCACTCTTACCTCTGAGGAGTATCCCAGAGGACCAGAGTGCTGAAGCTAAGCAGAACCTTGAGATGTCTTAAGGGTAGAGCAAGACTACGGAAGGTGGCTTTCATCTCTTCATCTGTATTTTATGCAATATTGTCTATGAGTCAGGAGGGGCCTCTCTCTAATTCCAGGTGCTGTACGGCTGGCCTTCTCTTTCCAGGGTCAGTCTACCTTTCATCTCTGTTTTTCCTAAGCTCATTGAATTTCTTTCCCTCCCAATATCTTGCCTTCCATTAAATTCTTATTTATTGAAATAATATTTTCAACTAAATAATATATTTTCATGGTAAAAAAATCTAAAACGTTTTAGAACTAACACCCAAAAAAGGTGTCCTTTTCATTATAGGGGACTGGAATACAAAAGTAGGAAGTCAAGAAACACCTGGAGTAACAGGCAAAGTTGGCCTTGGAATGCAGAATGAAGCAGGGCAAAGACTACTAGAGTTTTGCCAAGAAAATGCACTGGTCATAGCGAACACCCTCTTCCAACAACACAAGAGAAGACTCTACACGTGGACATCACCAGATGGTCAACACTGAAATCAGATTGATTGTATTCTTTGCAGCCAAAGATTGAGAAGCTTTATACAGTCAACAAAAACAAGACCAGGGGCTGACTGTGGCTCAGATCATGAACTCCTTATTACCAAATTCAGACTTAAATTGAAGAAAGTAGGGAAAACCGCTAGACCATTCAGGTATGACCTAAATCAAATCCCTTATGATCATACAGTGGAAGTGAGAAATAGATTTAAGGGCCGAGATCTGATAGATAGAGTACCTGATGAACTATGGATGGAGGTTTGTGACATTGTACAGGAGACAGGGATCAAGACCATCCCCATGGAAAAGAAATGCAAAAAAGCAAAATGGCTATCTGGGGAGGCCTTACAAATAGCTGTGAAAAGAAGAGAGGTGAAAAACAAAGGAGAAAAGGAAAAATATAAGCATCTGAATGCAGAGCTGCAAAGAATAGCAAGAAGAGATAAGAAAGCCTTCTTCAGCGATCAATGCAAAGAAATAGAGGAAAAGAACAGAATGGGAAAGATTAGAGATCTCTTAAAGAAAATTAGAGATACCAAGGGAACATTTCATGCAAAGATGGGCTTGATAAAGGGCAGAAATGGTATGGACCTAACAGAAGCAGAAGATATTAAGAAGAGGTGGCAAGAATACACAGAAGAACTGTACAAAAAAGATCTTCACGACCAAGATAATCACGATGGTGTGATCACTCATCTAGAGCCAGACATCCTGGAATGTGAAGTCAAGTGGGCCTTAGAAAGCATCACTATGAACAAAGCGAGTGGAGGTGATGGAATTCCAGTTGAGCTATTTCAAATCCTGAAATATGATGCTGTTAAAGTGCTGCACTCAATATACCAGCCAATTTGGAAAACTCAGCAGTGGCCACAGGACTGGAAAAGGTCTGTTTTCATTCCAATCCCAAAGAAAGGCAATGCCAAAGAATGCTCAAACTACTGCACAATTGCACTCATCTAACACACTAGTAAAGTAATGCTCAAAATTTTCCAAGGCAGGCTTCAGCAATATGTGAACCGTGAACTTCCAGTAGTTCAAGCTGGTTTTAGAAAAGGCTGAGGAACCAGAGATCAAATTGCCAACATCCGCTGGATTGTGGAAAAAGCAAGAGAGTTCCAGAAAAACATCTATTTCTGCTTTATTGACTATGCCAAGGCCTTTGACTGTGTGGATCACAATCAACTGTGGAAAATTCTGAAAGAGATGGGAATACCAGACCACCTGACTTGCCACTTGAGAAATCTGTATGCAGGTCAGGAAGCAACAGTTAGAACTGGACATGGAACAACAGACTGGTTCCAAATAGGAAAAGGAGTATGTCAAGGCTGTATATTGTCACCCTGCTTATTTAACTTCTATGCGGAGTACATCATGAGAAATGCTGGACTGGAAGAAACACAAGCTGGAATCGAGATTTCTGGGAGAAATATCAATAACCTCAGATATGAAGATGACACCACCCTTATGGCAGAAAGTGTAGAGGAACTAAAAAGCCTGTTGATGAAAGTGAAAGTAGAGAGTGAAAAAGTTGGCTTAAAGCTCAACATTCAGAAAACGAAGATCATGGCATCTGGTCCCATCACTTCATGGGAAATAGATGGGGAAACAGTGGAAACAGTGTCAGACTTTATCTTTTTGGGCTCCAAAATCACTGCAGATGGTGACTGCAGCCATGAAATTAAAAGATGCTTACTCCTTGGAAGAAAAGTTATGACCAACCTAGATAGCCTATTCAAAAGCAGAGACATTACTTTGCCAACAAAGGTCTGTCTAGTCTAGGCTATGGTTTTTCCAATGGTCATGTATGGCTGTGAGAGTTGGACTGTGAAGAAAGCTGAGCACCGAAGAATTGATGCTTTTGAAGTGTGGTGTTGGAGAAGACTCTTGAGAGTCCCTTGGACTGCAAGGAGATCCAACCAGTCCATTGTGAAGGAGATCAGCCCTGGGATTTCTTTGGAAGGAATGATGCTAAAGCTGAAACTCCAATACTTTGGCCACCTCATGCGAAGAGTTGACTCATTGGAAAAGACTCTGATGCTGGGCGGGATTGGGGGCAGGAGGAGACGGGTTGACAGTGGATGAGATGGCTGGATGGCATCACCGACTCGATGGACGTGAGTCTGAGTGAACTCCGGGAGTTGGTGATGGACAGGGAGGCCTGGCGTGCTGCAATTCACGGGGTCGCAAAGAGTCGGACACGACTGAGCAACTGAACTGAAATGAAAAAATCCAAATCATATCAAGGTTGGAAACTGATGCTTAAAACTAATTTTCTTAGTTAGTTTCTCTGACTTGACACTTCTAGTTACTTCTTCTTATAGACTTCCACAAATACTCAGCAGACTGCAAATTACCTTTTGGGGATGAAATTATGTTTCAAGTATATAGAAGAAATATATAGCCTCAGACGGCTCCAGTAAAAGGAATGTAACAATTAGTAGCAAATTTCAGCAGAAAACCTGTTATCATAGCAACTCATTTTTTCAGTAGTATTGAGATATTAGGTTAATGTGGTGGTATTTGCAGGAAGTTATATGTTGCTTTAGGATGAGGGCTGGCAGCAGGCCTTACTCTGCTAAGGTTCTGGGTTGCCTCTGTCCAACAGCATGTTCTGACACAGTGGAAATGTTCCATAGCTGCACTGTCTGCATAGCACAAGTGGCCACTGAAGCCAGGAAATGGGGTCAGTCTATCTTAGATTTGCTACAAAATCAACTTCCCAGTGGACTTCAAAGATTTAGTAAGGATAAAAGAATGTAATGCATCTCACAAATGATTTTTAATAGTAATTATTGTTGTTGTTCAGTTGCTCAGTCATGTCTGATTATTTGTGACCCCATGCACTGCAGAACACCAGGCTTCCCTGTCCTTTGAGTCAGAGATGCCATCTAACCATCTGTCATCCATAACCTCTGTCATCCCCATCCTGTTTCTTCAAGAGGAGAAGGGGATGACAGAGGTTATGGATGACAGAAGGTTAGATGGCATCTATGACTCAATGGACATGAGTTTGAACAAGTTCTTTCTCTCCCTCTATTTTTTGTGTTTTTTTTTTTTTTTTTGGCCTCTCTCTAGAGCTTGTGGGATCTTAGTTCCTCAACAAGGGATCAAACTCAGGACCTCAGCAGTGTTGGCACCAAGTCCTAACCATGGACTTCCAGAGAATTCCTCCCCCTCATTTTAATTGGAAGTGCTACTCCAGGAAATCATGTATCTAGCTGCTTTGAGGACAAAGGAAATAAAAGTGTGTACAGAACTAGTACAGGAGCTGAAGTTTGTGATTTTGTCATGCTATTCAGTGGAGATTTCAGGGGCCCAGATAAGATTGCCTGTGTGTATAAATACATGTGTGTGTACAAGCCAGGAGCATAGGCCCCTGTGTCAGGATGCCTGCAGGGTGCAAATCCCAGCCTGCTACATAGTAGCCATGTCCAAATTAATTTGCCTTCTCTCATCTCATGTTTTCCCATCAATGAAATTAAATGTATTAATAAATAGTTCAGTCAGTTTGGTTTCCCAGTTGTGTCTGACTCTCTGAAACCCCATGGACTGTAGCACGCCAGGCTTCCCTATCCATCACCAACTCCTGAAGCTTGCTCAAACTCATGTCTATCGAGTCAGTGATGCCATTCAACCATCTCATCCTCTGTCATCCCTTTTTCTCCTGCCTTCAATATTTCCCAGCATCAGGGCCTTTTCTAATGAGTTGACTCTTCTCATCAGGTGGCCAAAGTATTGGAGCTTCAGCTTCAGCATCAGTCCTTCCAATGAATATTCAGGATTGATTTCCTTTAGGATTCCTTTAGGATAAGCAGTATTCATTTGTTTTGTCTATCTCCCCTGAAAAATATAAGCTTTATAAAATCAGGATGAAAAATTCCTGATTCACTTCTGTAGGGTGGTGGTGGTGGTTGTTTAGTTGCTAAGTCATGTCTGACTCTTGCGACCCCGTGGACTGTAGCCCGGCAGTCTCCTCTGTCGGTGGGATTCTCCAGGCAAGAATACTGGAGGGGTTTGCCATTTCCTTTTCCATCACTTCTGTAAACCACAAACCTAAAATAAGTAATGGCACATAGGGTACTTGATAAATATTTATTGAGTGAATGAATACATAATGCATGAGTGGTTTTTATCATTATTTAATTTTTTTTTTTAACTTTTGGCTGGGCTGGATTTTTGTTGCTTTGCAGTGACTTTCTCTTGTTTCAGGGAGCGAGGTCTACTCTCTAGTAGTCGTGCTCGGGATTCTCATTGTGGTGAGATTCTCATTGTGGTGCTCGGGATTCTCATTGTGGTGTCTTCTCTTGTGAAGCACAGGCTGTATGTTCATGGGCTTCAGTAGTTGAAGCACAGGGTCTCAGGAGTTGTTGCCTAAGGTCACAGAGCACGCAAGCTTCAGTAGCTGTAGCATACAGGTTTGGTAGTTGTGGCTCGCAGAGTCTAGTTGGGGCGCACGGGCTTAGTTGCTCCATGCCACGTGACATATTCCTGAAACAGGGATCAAACCTGTGTCCCCTGCATTGGCAGGTGGATTGTTATCTACCGTACCACAAGAGAAGTCCGGCAGGTGGTTTTAAAGGTTTTATTTATTTTAAAATATTTTTCTAGTGTTAATGAGAAAGTGAAAGTCGCTCAGTTGTGTCCAACTCTTTGCGACCCCATGGACTATATTGTCCGTGGAGTTCTCCAGACCAGAATACTGGAGTGGATAGCCGTTCCCTTCTCCAGGGGATCTTCCCAACCGAGGGTTTGAACCCTGGTCTCTGCACTGCAGGTGGATCTGTACCAGCTGAACCACCAGGGAACCCAAGAATACTGAAATGGGTAGCCTATCCCTTCTCCAGGGGACCTTCCCCACCCAGGAATCGAACTGGGGTCTCCTGCATTGTGGGCAGATTCTTTACCAGCTTAGCTACCAGAGAAGCCCAGTGTTGAGATAAAACTGACAAAACATTGTGTAAATTTAAGGTATGCAATTTGCTGATTATATATATATATATGTATTGTAAAATGATTATCACCATAGAGTTAGCTATCAGTTCCATCAAGTCACATAGTTACCTTTTATTTTTTGTGATGAGAACATTTGAGATCCACTATTTAGCCATTTTTAGATATATAATTCAATATTATTAACTATATTTGCTGTGCTATGCACAGATCTTCAGAACTTCTGCATCTTATGTTTGAAAGTTTATACACTTTGACCCTCATCTCCCCAATTCTTCCTCCCCTACCACCCAGCCCCTGATACCCATAGCTCTAGTCTCTATTTCTTTCAGTTTAGCTTTTTTTATTTTTAACTTCTAAAAATTGAAGTCAAGTTGAGTACAATATTGTAGTAGTTTCATGTGTACAGCATAATGATTCAACAGTTAAATATACATTACGAAATGATTACCACAATAAGTCTGGTAACCACCTTTCTCCACATAAAATTATTACTGTATGATTGACTGTAGTTCTTATGCAATATGTTACATTCCTGTGACTTATTTATTTTATAGCTGAAGTTTGTACCATTTAATCCATTTCACTTATTCTGTCAAAGCCCCACCTTCCTTGCCTCTGGAAACCATCAGTTTGCTTTCTGTTTTTGTTTTGTTTTGTTTGGTTTGGTTCTTAGATTCCACATATAAGTGAAAGCATACAGTATTTCCCTTTCTGATTTATTTCACTCTATATACCACCCTCTGAGTCCATCCATGTTGTTACAGATGGCAAGATTTCATTCTCTTTTATGTTTGAGTGGTTCCATTGTTTATATATAGCACATCTTTATACATTCATATATTGATGGACATTAAGGTTGCTTCCATATCTTGGCTATTGCAAATAATTGCTACAAAGAACATAGGGGTGCATACATCTTTACAAATTGGTGTTTTTGCTTTCTCTGGGTAAATAGCTAGCAGTGAATGTGCTGAATCATATGATAGCTTGATATTTAGTTTTTTGAGGAAACTCCATACTGTTTCACATAATGATTGCAGCGATCTACATATCCACCAACAGTGCATGGGTGTTGCTTTTCTTCCATATCCTTGCTAATACTATTATTTGTTGTCTCTTTGATGACAGCCATTCTGACAGATGTGAAATGATATCTCATTGTGATTTCAATTGGTGTTTCTCTGATAATTAGTGATGTTGAACATCTTTTCATGTGTCTCTTAGCAATCTCTTTGTCTTCTTTGGAGAAATGTCTATACAGAAATTTTTTAACATTGAGTTATATGAGTCCATTATAAAATTAATAAATCCACCCTTATTGCATATATTATTCAGAAATACCTTCTTTCATTCAGTAGTTCAGTTTGCCTTTTCATTTTGCTGTTGGTTTCCTTTGTGTGCAAAAGGATTTTAGTTTCATGGAGTCCTATTTGTTTATTTTGCTCTAGTTTCCCTTGCCTGAGGAAACAGATCCAAAATGATATTGCTAAGACCAATGTCAAAAAGCATACTGCTTATTTTTACTTCCAGAGTGTTATGGCTTCAGGTCTTTTGTTAGGTCCTCAATCCATTTTGAGTTTATTTTGTATATGACAAAAGAAAATATTCTACAATAACCCTGTATGCAAGACAGCAAAAGAGACGCAGATGTATAGAACAGCCTTTTTGACTCTGTGGGAGAGGGAGAGGGTGGGATGATTTGGGAGAATAGCATTGAAACATATATAATATCATATAAGAAACAAATTGCCAGTCTAGGTTCGATGCAGGATACAGGATGCTTGGGGTTGGTGCACGGGGATAACCCAGAGGGATGGTATGGAGAGGGAGCTGGGAGGGGGGTTTAGGAGTGGGAACTTATGTATACCTGTGCTGGATTCATGTTGATGTATGGCAAAACCAATGGAGTATTATAAAGTAAAAAAAAAAAAAAAAGAAAGAAAATGTTCTAACTTGATTCTTTTGAAGTAGCTGTCCAATTTTCCCAGGCTTTTTATGGAAGTAGCTCTCTACGTCATTTTATAATTTTGCCTTCTCAGTGTAGATATATTGACTATAGAAGTGTGGGTTTATTTTGGGTTCTGTCATCTGTTCCATGGATCTATGTATCTGCTTTTTAATAGTATCACAGTGTTTTGATTCTTAGAGTTTTGTAATAGTTTGAAATCAGGGAGCATGATGCCTTCAGTTTTGCTCCTCTTTCTCAAGAAGGTTTTGTCTCTTTGGGGTCTTTTGTGGTTCTATACACATTTTAGGCATATTTTTCCTAGTTCTGCAGAAAAATGCCTTGGTATATTGATAGAGATTGCATTTAATCTGTAGATTGCTTTGAGAAGTAAAAACATATTAAGAACATTAATTCTTTCAATCTGTAAACACAGTACATTTTTTTATTTATGTAATCTTAAATGACTTTAGGCAATATCTCATAATTTTCAGAGTACCTCTCTTTTTACCTCCTTGGTTAAGTTTATTCCTGGGTGTTTTGTCTCTTTAGAAACCTGTATGCAGGACAAGAAGCAACAGTTAGAACTGGACATGAAACAACAGACTGATTTGGAATTGGGAAAGGAGTATGTCAAGGCTGTATATTGTCACCTTGCTTATTTAACTTATTTGCAAAATGCTGGGCTGGATGCATCACAAGTTGGAATCAAGATTACTGGAGAAAATGTCAACAGCCTCAGATATGCAGAAGATACCACTCTAATGACTGACAGTGAAGAGGAACTAAAGAGCTTCTTGATGACAGTAAAGAGAAGAATGAAAAAGTTGGATTAAAACTCAACATTCAGAAAACTAAGATCATGGCATCTGGTCCCATTGTGTCATGGCAAATAGGTGAGGAAAAAGTGGAAACTGTGACAGATTTTATTTTCATGGGCTCCAAAATCACTGTGGACGGCAGCCTCGAAATGAAAAGATGCTTGCTCCTTGGAAGGAGAGTTACAACAAACCTA
The DNA here is from genome assembly GCF_032405125.1 of Capricornis sumatraensis. Classification (NCBI taxonomy): domain Eukaryota; kingdom Metazoa; phylum Chordata; class Mammalia; order Artiodactyla; family Bovidae; genus Capricornis; species Capricornis sumatraensis. The sequence goes on along the minus strand of NC_091073.1, from coordinate 110,655,637 downwards.
GACAGCATATTAAAAAATAGAGACATCACTTTGCAGACAAGGGTCCCCATAGTCAAATCTGTGGGTTTTCCAGTAGTCAGGCGTGGATGTGAGAGTTGGACCATGAAGAAGGTTGAGTGGCAAAAAATTGATGTTTTTGAACTGTGGTGCTGGAGAAAACTCTTGAGTCTCTTGGACAGCAAGGAGTTTAAACTAGTCAATCCTAGAGGAAATCAACCCTGAATTTTCACTGGAATCACGGATACTGAAGCTGAAGCTCCAATACTTTGGCCACCTGATGTGAAGAGTCAGCTCACTGGAAAAGACTCTTATTCTGGGGAAGACTGAGGGCAGGAGAATGGGACAACAGAAGATGAGATGGTTGGATGGCATCACTGACATGATGGACATGAATGGAGTTGTTTAAACTCTGGGAGATACTGAAGGACAGGGAAGCCTGGCATGCTGCAGTTTATGGGGTCACAAAGAGTTGGACCTGACTGAGCTACTGAACAACAACAAATGCTGGTTTCACAGAATAATTTGGAAGTATTTCTTCCTCTTCAATTTTTAGGAATAGTTTGAAATACAAACTATTCCTAAAAATACAAATACGTAGAAGGATGCCACATCAATTTTTAGATGTTTAGTGATCTAGGGTTTGTTGCAATATGTTTTCTAAGTGGAAATATTTATTGAATCTTGAACAACTTACCACCAAAAACATGGCAACCTTCTTGGAAGCCCTTGGACTTTGCAGGCAGAGTTTACTAAACTGGAAATGATAAAGTGACATCATTGGGTGACTCCAAAGGATGCCAGTTTTGGGTGGTATCCAGAGGAAAAACAGGATCCTATAGCAGGTTCAAACTTTAGCATGAACACTCTTGCTATGACTGAATTGTGTTTCTTGCAAATTAATATGTTGATGCCCTCCTTCCCCTCCCCTTAAGTGACTGTCTTGGGGCCTTTTACGAGGTGATTCTGGTTAAATGGGGTCATTATGGTGGAACTCAGAAGAGGTGCCATTATAAGCTGAGGAAGAGACGCCATTGTTCTCTTTACCCCATGCGAAGACACAGTGAGTAGGTCCCTGCATGTAAGCAAGGAAGAGAGGTCTCCCTAGAACCGCGTTGTGGTGGCATCCTGATCTCAGACTTCTAGCTTCCAGAACTGTGAGAAAATAGATTTCTGTTGTTTAAGCCACTCAGTATATTGTATTTTGTTATGGCAATTTGAGCTAACATGAATCCTTTATTTTGGCTGTGTCACTTGGCAGAGCCTATGGAGCTGCAGAGATCCAGGGTAGATTAAGACTGCTGACTGTACTCTCTGGTTAGCCTCAGGCCGAGAGTTGCAGATTAGACCAACAGGATTCTGGAGTAAGTCTATCCTCTCTGCAGCATAAAACTAATTTTTTTAAAGGTTCTTTTGGACACTAAATAGATGCAATTTCTGACAATGAAACATCAAGAGACCAGAATTTCCCATTATGACATAGGCATTAGTAGACCCAGAAATAATGTATTTGAGTGGATATAGCAGCAGTCCTCACACAATGGAAATACCACAGTTAAGTATGAACCCAACTTGGTCCAAAGGGCCTATGGTACAGAAAAACATGGTCCATACCCTATGTCACCTACTCTGGTTGCACTGATATCAGCCCCTACTTTCTTGTCTTCAGATTGTGCCTACAGTCTCATGGGTTGGGGAGGACCTTTGTTCAGATTTTGGAGGAAACCAACCCTGTGTAACTCACAGATTTGTTGGCTGAATATGTTTTTGTGAACTAAAGTTGGATGATTGCCAAACTAAAACTTAACTTGGTATGCAATAGAAAAACACAGGTTGGGGGAAATAATCTTAGTGGGCAGAGCTGTAAGCAATATACCTGGTCATCAGTTCTGTGAGGCTGGAAAAGTGTCTTGAGGTAGATATACATGGACTCCTGGGGAGTGGTATATTTCTTGGCTTGTTGGTCTGGAGCCTCATAGGAACAAGGTTGGTGTATTCAACACAGAAGTTCTGGAGAAGTGCCATCTGAAAGAACCAATACATTTGAACAGAATGTTTGGTTCTTGGTGTCTCATGGAAGTGCTTATAAGAAAGCATGTAACACAGAGGAGGCATTGAACAATTAGAGGGTGCAATGAGTGGTTCTATGGGTGTCAGCAGCTCCTACCCTCTGCTACCCAAGTCTTTATGTAATGGCTAAAATGGTGGTGGCTGATACGAAATAGACACTTCTATCACTGCAGTTGACTTGACTTATGCCCTGAGATGTTAAAATATATGCTAAAATCACACAGGGAACTGTATTCAATATTAGGTGATAACCTATAAGGTAAAAGAATCTGAAAAAAAATTATATATATCTATATCTATATCTATATATATATATATCTGAACTGTTGTGCTGTACACCTGAACCTTACATGATATTGTAAATCAACTATACGTCAATAGATAAATTATATGCTAAAATACCCCCCAAAATGCACTTCTTCCCATAAACAACTTAGATGTTGCAGCCGCTGGCCTTTCAGTAACAAAAGACTAGTTCTGTGACCTCAATAATGTACCATTTCTCAAGGAGACCGTTCGAGAGGATAATGATCACACAGGATCCTTTTGATTCCTAACAGGGAGGTATTTTGTCTCTACTGACATTGATACATGTTCTAGGTATGGATCTTTCCTGCCTGCTGTGTCTCAGCCAGCATCACTTTCTCAGGGCTCACAGAGTATCTGATTACTAGACCCATCTAATGTCTCCTTAGATCAATGGAATCGTTCTTCTTTTAAATGAAAGAGTTTCCACTACAGGCACATGATCAAGATATGTGTTGATTTTTCATTACTTTCATTATCAGGAAACTCTTGACCCTATGGTATGCTACACAAAGCTCATACATAAGCAGCAAGGAAATTACTCGGGAGTCACACCGTTTAGGGGGTATGGTGATGTCCTTCAAGATGCGGCCTATAGTCTGAAACAATGGCTCTTCAGTGGTTTTTTTCTATGATAGCAAAAATAGATTGGCCTAGAAGCCCATGAATCAAAAATGGTCTTTCTTACTGTCACTTCTGGTTATGGAAGTGCTGGATCAGAAGGTATGTACATAAATAATTTAAGTACTAGTATTTCTCCAGATGGCTGCACCTGTTATACACTCCCACTTGGAGCTCTGGATAGTTCCCCATAACCCTTCAAACCCCGCTTGTAGCAGGCATCTCCTTGATTTCTGAGTTTTGCCTTACTGTGATGAAAGAACTTGGGCACTGAGATGGTATATCTGCATAGGAACCCTGCTCATGCGAGCTCTTGTGAGTCTTTTCCTTGCTACCAGTTGAAGAGGAGCAAGATGTAATAATTTAGGGCTTCAGATTCGTGGAACTTTTAGGTAACTGGGAGAGACAGCTGGATGTACCTGAACTGAAATAGAAGGGAAACTTAGAACCGTTGGTCAGTTCTGTCGTTAATTTGTATATATGCAGGTCAGGAAGCAACAGTTAGAACTGGACATGGAACAACAGACTGGTTCCAAACAGGAAAAGGAGTACGTCAAGGTTGTATATTGTCACCCTGCTTATTTAACTTATATGCAGAGTACATCATGAGAAATGCTGGGCTGGAGGAAGCACAAGCTGGAATCAAGACTGCCGGGAGAAATATCAATAACCTCAGATATGCAGATGACACCACCCTTATGGCAGAAAGTGAAGAGGAACTAAAAAGCCTCTTGATGAAAGTGAAAGTGAAGAGTGAAAAAGTTGGCTTAAGGCTCAACATTCAGAAAACAAAGATCATGGCATCTCGTCCTATCACTTCATGGGAAATAGATGGGGAAACAGTGGAAACAGTGTCAGACTTTATATTTTTAGGCTCCAAAATCACTGTAGATGGTGACTGCAGCCATGAAATTAAAAGATGCTTACTCCTTGGAAGAAAAGTTATGCCCAACCTAGATAGCATATTCAAAAGCAGAGACATTACTTTGCCAACAAAGGTCCGTCTATTCAAGGCTATGGTTTTCCCAGTAGTCTTGTATGGATGTGAGAGTTGGACTGTGAAGAAAGCTGAGAGCCGAAGAATTGATGCTTTTGAAGTGTGGTGTTGGAGAAGACTCTTGAGAGTCTCTTGGACTGCAAGGAGATCCAACCAGTCCATTGTGAAGGAGATCAGCCCTGGGATTTCTTTGGAAGGAATGATGCTAAAGCTGAAACTCCAGGACTTTGGCCACCTCATGCAAAGAGTTGACTCATTAGAAAAGACTCTGATGCTGGGAGAAATTAAGGAGGAGGAGAAGGGGACGACAGAGGATGAGACGGCTGGATGGCATCACTGACTCGATGGATGTGAGTCTGAGTGAATTCCGGGGGTTGGTGATGGACAGGGAGGCCTGGTGTGCCACGATTCATGGGGTCACAAAGAGTTGGACATGACTGAGCGACTGAACTGAACTGAGGGACAATTCTCTCTCTCTGGACATTTCTTCTCCTGAGTTAAATGGTGAGAATAGTTCCTATCTTCTTTATCTCATCATTGGCTAGGGAGTGGATACTCATGTATCCTATCTGAGAAGTTTTCTTAAAAATGCTGGTTCCTCAGGACCAGGGTGTCTGAGCAGACACAGTACTGAGTGTTGGGGGAAGGAACACAGATAGGACAGTGAGAAGTCAGTAGGAAGTTTATTTTCCAGTTTACACAGATGCCCACAAACTCCGAAATGGCAGACTTTCCAGATCAGAGTGTTATAATGACATCACGTGTGATAACAATTTCATAAACAGGGGTGGAGATATTCACACCAGGAGGGCATATATTCTCTTCTGACACCACTTGAGCCTTCCCTGTTATGATCCCATTTTCTGGAGAGAAGAAGCAAAGCTGTGTCAGGCAACTGGACTCCACATGCAAACCACCCTATCCTGCCTTTTGCTGTGTCTGATGCTCAGCCCCGTTTCTCAGGCTCGCAGCTGTTAGGAGCCTCGCCCGTCTGCCACATCGAATAATCGCCCACACTGCCTCTGTGTCTTGTGTTTCCTTCTTACTCCGATACCTTGTTCCTTTTGCTTTCTGCCATGTCTCAGTTCCACCTTGACAATTTGCCCTCTCTTCACATTTCCCCTTCTCTGACATGAATGCTCAGCAGGAAATTTCTTCACTTACCAGGTGCTTCTATCTCCCAGAAGAATTTTCTTGTACTAACACCACACAGACAGTTGGTAAAACGAAAATTACCGTAAGGAAAAAAGACCGTGTCAGAGACTTCCAATGTGTTTTTAACCTGAAGAGAAGAGGGTGAGACAGGGTTAATGAGAGTAGACCTGACTGAGGCAGCCCTGGAGTGACCATTAAGCAGAGTAAACATTTTTGAGGCCTACACTGAAGGGGGAACCAGGGGTTTCCCCCACACATCATCGGTTGATACATTCAGGGCCAGACTTGACTTTAATGAACATTTGGTAATTCTCTTTATCAGCTCTGATGACCTTTAACCTGAATTGTTAAAAAGATGTCTTCTTGGATGTGGTGAATGTCAAAGCTTTAAAGTTGGGTTTGAAGGTATCCTCAGATACCACACTTGTTTCTGTCCCCTGGTGTGGGAGTCAACCCACCTTGAGGGTCTGGCTAACATTTAACTCATCAACTGATGTGTGAAATGTTCTTTGTTTTGAGGAGTGGACGAGTAAGGGGCTCACCATGGTTGGACTGTGTTTAGTTCTGGACTGAAGTTCCCAAACTGGAGCAGACAGGAAATGATTTCAGTGAACTTGTCTTATGTCTGGTGAACCAAGATGGTTGTGGAGATTGGAAACATTATTTTGTCTGCTCTGATGTGGTGGCAAAAAAGCTCACCAAACAAATACAGCAGGGTTTATTGTCCCTAGTATCCTCCCTTTCGGCTTTGTGATGTGGCATTTATCCCCCTGAGTGTCTCATTTTACTTTTATGAGATGGAGGTGTTGATACTTACATATCTAATTTATGAGTCCATAGGTTTCTGGTTTTGTGTATGGTAAAGAGCTTTATCAAGGTGAAGTACTTTGTGTGTTGTACAAATAATACATACTTGGAGTCTGAAAGCACTTGGCCAACTAGTACTTGGTGCCTGATTTCCTCCTCAAATAGGATTATAAAACCTTTACTCAGATACAAACTCTAAGGAATGACTAAGATTCTCAGATGGGAGAAGAAATCTGCTGAGGTCATACCTGAAAAGCAAAAGTACCAAAAGCTTCCTGAAAAAAGCTTCAGAGATATATTCTGGAAAAGGCATGTTCAACAGCATTTCTAGCATCATTTATATCTGAATAAATATCAGAAACCCTATGTAATTAAAAGGACTTTTGGTCACTGTGCAACTTTCCCATCTCTTTCCATCTGTTTCCTAAAAACCCTAAGGAGGCCTTGAACGAGTTGGGGATTGCTATCAAGTACGGAGAAGCGAGAGGTCTCGGATCTGATATGAAGAGTCACTGAAGCCAGTGGGGAAAGGTGTTGGAGGTAGGGCCTGGGAAAGCCAGTTCCGGTCTGATAGTCTCCCGTCGGTGGGGGAGCCCATGGTTACCTCATGGTTGCAGCTTCCCTCTCATCTGCCACGGCCTCCTGAGCATAGTCTCCCTCAAGCTCATCACTTCACAGGATGGGGGGAGGGACATGGATGGCTCAGTTCCAAGAAGCTCCTTCCTCACTGACACTCAGTCTTATCCGTCTTTGTTTTTATCCCCTCTCTTATTGCTTTTCTCTCTTCTCTCTTCTCTTCCTCTGGTGAAGTATCCTGACATGCTTTTAATCCTCCACTAATTTATTCTCCGTATACTATCAATTCATTTTTTAAAAGTTTTTTTATTATGGTAAAAGTCATATAATATAAAACATACTATTTTAGCCATACTTCACTATACAGTTTAGTGGCACTAAGAACATTCAGATTGTTCAGCAACTGTCACCATCATTCATCTTTCCATTTTTCACCTTCCTAAACTGATACTCATGACTATTCTAGAAATCATGTATCGATGTGAGAGTTGGACCATCAAGAAAGCTGAGCATCAAAGAATTGATGCTTTTGAACTGTGGTGTTGGAGAAGACTCTTAAGAGTCCCTTGGACAGCAAGGAGATCAAACCAGTCCATCCTAAAGGAAATCAGTCCTGAATATTCATTGGAAGGACTGATGCTGAAGCTGAAACTCCAATACATGGGCCACCTGATGCGATGAACTGACTCATTGGAAAAGGCCCTGATGCTGGGAAAGATTGAAGGCAGGAGGAGAAAAGAGGATGAGATGGTTGGATGGCATCACCGACTTGGTGGACATGAGTTTGAGCAAGCTCTGGGAATTGGTCGTGAACAGGGAAGCCTGGTGTGCTGCAGTCCATGGGGTTGCAAAGAGTAGGACACGCCTGAGTGACTGAACTGAACTGAATTGAAACTGATCCTCTATCCCTAATACCAGACCACCTTACCTGGGTCCTGATAAACCTGTTTACAGGACAAGAAGCAACAGTTAGAACTGGACATGGAACAACGTACTGGTTCAAAACTGGGAAAGGAGTATATCAAGGCTATATATTGTCACCCTGCTTATTTAACTTATATGCAGAGAATATCGTGGAAAATGCTAGGCTGGATGACTCACAAGCTGGAATCAAGATTGCCGGTAGAAATATCAACAATCTCAGTTATGCAGATGATACCACTTTAATGGCAGAGTTGAAAGAGGGTCTAAAGAGCCTCTTGATGAAGGTGAAAGAGGAGAATGAACAAACTGGCTCAAAACTCAACATTCAAAAAACTGAGATCATGGTATCTGGTCCCATCACTTTATGGCAAAAGTAGAAACAGTGACATTATATTTTCTTAAGATTCAAAATCACTGCTAATGTGACTGCAGCCACAAAATTAAAAGATACTTGCTCCTTGGAAGAAAAGCTATGACAAACATAGCATATTAAAAGGCAGAGACATCACTTTGCCAACAAAGGTTCTTATAGACAAAGCTATGGCTTTTCCTCTAGTCACGTATGGATAGGAGAGTTGAACCATAAAGAAAACTGAGTGCCAAAGAATTGATGCTTTTGAACTGTGGTGTTGGAGAAGACTCTTGAGAGTCCCTTGGACTGCAAGGAAATCCAACTAGTCCATCCTAAAGGAAATCAACTGTGAATATTCATTAGAAGTACTGATTCTGAAGCTCCTAGACTTTGGCCACCTGATTTGAAGAGCTGACTCACTGGAAAAGACCTTGATGCTAGGAAAGATTGAGGGCAGGAGGAGAAGGGGATGATAGAGGAGGGGATGGTTGGATGGCATCACTGTCTGAATGGACATGGGTTTGAGAAAATTCTAGGAGATAGTGAATGACAGGGAAGCCTGGTATGCTGCAGTTCATGGTCTTACAAAGGGTTGGACATAGCAACTGACAGCAATCCCTATAAAACACTAACTCCCACCCAACCTCCCCACCCCCTAACCCCTGCCTCCAGGCACCTACCCATTATTGTCTGAATTTATAAATTTGAGTATTCTATCCATACCATCACTTCTTCATCCTTAAAGTGGACATAATAATACACACATTCCAAATGGGGTTTCTCTGAAGTTCAAGGCAAAAGCATTTGTAGGTGACTTCTTTATAAGATAAAGTTTCACTTCATATCAGTAGTGATGACTGAAGTTGTTTAGGAGGGAATTTCTCTTTTTCCTTCCCACTTACCATAACCTCCAATTCTTCACTTACCACTATGCATTGAGATATGAGATTTGAAACTGCAAGTGTTATCACATAGCCCGTTGAGTTGTCAATCTGAGAAGCTGTCAGATTCGCTGAAATTACGTTCTGTCTAGATATGGCAAAAGAGGCAGAAATCCAAAGTCAGATCAAAGTCCAGGATTGAGGTAGCCTGGGAGGTAATATGGAAACAGGGGAGGCAGAGAGAGCAGGGGGACAAAAGGAGTAGGGAAGATACAGAGGCATCAATGTCATCACTCCTAAGGATCTACTTTGCATGACCCCTACCTACAGTCTCTCTGTGTCCAGCCAAGACACACCTATTTGGATGTGTGGGTGCTAAGTTGCTTCAGTCACGTCTGACTCTTTGTAACCCCATGGACTATAGCCCACCAGTCTCCTCTGTCCAAGGAATTCTCCAGGCAAGAATACTGGAGTGGGTCACTATTCCCTTCTCCAGGGGATCTTCCCAACCCAGGGATTGAACCCACACTAGTACCACCTGGGAAGCCCACCTATTTGGATATCTAGAAGTGAACATAGGATATTTACATTTTGGTTTGTTTGTTTGTTTTTTTTTTGGTCAACTAATGAGGGCAGAGATATGGGCTGAAAGAGCTGATTTCCCTTCATTACAAATTCCTGACTGAATCTCAGTGGTTCTATTTGAGGTAGAAGTGATTTGATTGCATGGTTTATTTTAGCTTATTATGCACTTCCTTCCATTTTTCTTGTGAAATCATCCCATCATCCAGGGAAACTCCTTCTCCTCCACTAGTGGAAGGATATGAAGCTCTAAGAATCTGAAATATTTATTGTATCAATGAGTTAAGTTTTAATAGGATTCATTTAGCTCAGCTTTGTTTATCAACTCGCTGTTCCTCAGGCCTAAATTGAGGGGAACCTGGAAGTACTACTTAGTTAACCTAAAAGAATTGACCCCCAGCATACCCTGCACGGGCTTCCCAGGTAGTGCTAGTGCTAAAGAACTCACCAGCCAATGCAGGAGACATAAGAAACGTGGGTTTGATCCCTGGGTTGGGAAGATAACCCAGAGGAGGGCATGGAAATCCACCCCAGTATTCTTTCCTGGAGAATCCCGTGGACAGAGGAGACTGATGGTCTATAGTCTGTGGGGTAAGGAATCCACCTGCAACGTAGGAGACCCCAATTCAATTCCTGGGTTGGGAAGATCCTCTGGAGAAGGGAAAGAGTACCCACTCCAGTATTCTTGGGCTTCCCTGGTGGCTCAGCTGGTAAAGAATCCGCCTGCAACGCAGGAGACCTGGGTTTGATCCCTGGGTTGGGAAGATCCCCTGGAGAAGGGAAAGGCTACCCACTTCAGTATTCTGGCCTGGAGAGTTCCGTGGACTGCATAGTCCATGGGATCACAAAGAGTTGGACATGACTGAGCGACTTTCACTTTCAGTCCATGGGGTGAGACCCCATGGGAGTTGGACACAACTGAAGCAACTTGGCATGCACCCACACACACACACACATACCCCAAACACAGCCTCTGCCATCTTTGCCTCTTCCCCTTAGATAAATCCCCAAACTTGTCAGGGATCCTTTTACCAAAATTTCCAAGGCTCCATTCCTGTCTGTTATGTGCTCCTTTCTCCATATTCTGTTACATGTCAGTGTTTCCTTGGGCATTCCTGACTTCTTTCTGAAACTCAGTGCCTCCCTATTCGCAAATACATAAACCCCTTTCAACGCCTCTCCATCCACCAATGATAGAGCTGGAGGCCAGTGTTGTTAGATCATGGCTCTGCATACAGGAACAGGTCCAAGGCAGGATCCCAGAGCATGCTTCTACTGTTTCGTGATAGAGAACCATGCTCAGACCTTGCAGACTCTGAACTCCAGTGTGTGAGGAGGACCATATAAAGAAGATGAGACTGTTGCCAATGAAATGACAAGGATTATCTCCATTGGTGGATCAGAAAAACCCTTTTTATTGGGTAGTGACCAGGGACATGGCCCTTGTTGTACAGCTCAAACATCTTATTCAAAGTTTAACCCACAGCTATAGACCAAGCTCAGATTCCTACCTATGTTTCTCTTTTGTGGCAAAAGGAGAGACTGATAAAAGGATAGAAAATTGAGTTAAAACACAAAGTAGCTGTAGGTTGTGGATTCGGTAACCTCTCCAACAGGTTCTGAACAGGGAGAAAGTGAGACATAAGACACAAATAGTAAGGATTCCTAGGATGGTCCTCTTGAAGCAGGAAAATAATATTTAGGTGCATAATGTGGGTTTCTGGTTTGGCAAAAGGGTTGTCCATGGAAGATTCTCTGTAGGGAGGAAAAATAGATGACTTACATTTGTCCTTGAGCTGTGCCAGTCCGCAGTGTCAGGCAGAGACCCAGGAGCAGGGCAGCAGCGCTGGTCTTGAAGAGAAGCTGAAGAGCATGCATGCTGGAGGAATTTGGTGCTCAGGAAGCCTGTGTTCCCAGGAAGCAGGATGGTTCTTTCTAACTCTAGCAGGATGACCCTGGAGCTATCGGGACAGGTTCACTTGGCCAAAATCATCACGCCTGAGGGATTTCCCTCATTGCTAACTTTTTCTTATCGTGTGTGAGAAAGGTCAGTGTTTAGCTGGAACTTAATTAAGGAGAGAGAGGAAGGAATGAATTGGACCATTTCCATTTGTTTTTCAACATTGAAGTGTTCCTGGCTCATTAAGATAGATCCTGACTTAACTGTTTAAACAGGATTCTTTCCTTTTCTAAGTCCTACTTCTTAATCCTCGTTCTAAGTGTAAAGATCCGTGAGGTGTCCTTTCCCTTTGTCCTGTGTGTGACACATGTCTTCCTCTCAATGCCTCAACCCTAAAATTTGCTATAGATTTCAGATGTAGAGTGGATGCCATGAAACTAATGTCCCTACTCCTACCTTCTCTGATTTGCATGTTTGGTTCAGTGAATCATCTTTGGGTGTAAAGTGTGTTTAAAGAGAATTTAATCCATGGAAATGGAAAAACTCAGATGAGACAAGGGGAGACCAGATATATATGGTGTGCATTTCTTTTTTAAAAAAATTAATTTATTTTAATTGGAGGCTAATTACTTTACAGTATTATAGTGGGTTTTGCCATACATTGACATGAACCATGGGTGTTCATGTGTATTTCTTATGATACTGCCAACAAGCAAGAAGCTAGATAAAATGCCTTTATGTGATTGGATTGGTTAGTTAGGAGACTTGAATTCATATTACCTTTTTGGATGCTTCTCTAGCTTCAGTTACTGCTGCTTCTAATTGCTGGAAATTAAGTTGCAAGGATGGATTTTTAAAAAGCCCATTTTGAAGGACTTTTATGATCATCTCTAATTATCTGTAAGAGATAATGGTATCTGAGGAAACGGAGAATTAGGGTGACTAGGGAACTCATGGAATTTCCCACCTACTATCCAAATGTGAGAACCGTGGAAGAGCTGAGGGTCCTTGCATCAGATGGGGAGGTAAAGTCCAAGAGTGAATGAGTTGGGGCAGCTGAGCGTGCTTCACTCTTACTCCTAAAGGGTATCTCAGAGAACTAGAGTGCTGAAGCTAAGCGTGACCTTGAGATGCCTTAAGACTAGAGCAAGACCAGGAAAGGTTGCTTTCATTCTTTGTTTGTATTTTATGCAGCATTGTCTGTGAATCAGGTGGGGCCTCTCTCTAGCTCCAGGTGCTTTCCAGCAGGTCTTCTGCTTGCCCGGGTCATGATGCCTTTCATCTCTGTTTTCTCTCTTGTTGTTTAGTCCCTGATGTGTCCGACTCTTTGACCCTATGGACTGTAGCATGCCAGGCTTCCCTGTCCTTCACCATCTCCCAGAGTTTGTCCATCCTCATGTCCATTGAGTCAGTGATGCCATCCAACCATCTCATCCATTTCCTTCTCCAGAGGATCTTCCCAACCCAGGGATCGAACCTGCATCTCCTTTGTCTCCTGCACTGCAGGCTGAGCCGTAGGGGAAGCCCATCTCATCCTCAGTTGCCCCCTTTTCCTCCTGTCCTCAATCTTTCCAAGATTGAGGGTCTTTTCCAGTGAGTCAGCTCTTCACATCAGGTGGCCAAAGTATTGGAGCTTCAGCTTTAGCATTGGTCCGTCCAGTAAATATTCAGGGTTGATTTCCTTCGGATTGACTGGTTTGATCTCGCTGCTGTCCAAAGGACTCTCAAGAGTCTTCTCCAGCACCACAGTTTGAAAGCATCAATTTTTTGGGTGCTCAGTCTTTTTTATGGTCTATCTCTCATATCCTTACATGACTACTGGAAAAATGATAGCTTTGATTATAAGAAGCTTTTTTGGCAAAGTGATGTCTGCTTTTTAATATGCTGTTTGTCATAGCTTTTATTCCAAGGAGTAAGCATCTTTTAATTTCATGGCTGCAGTCACCATTTGCAGTGATTTTGGAGCCTAAGCAAATAAAATCTGTCACTGTTTCCAATTTTCCTGTCTATTTGCCATGAAGTAATGGGACCAGATGCCATGATCTTAGTTTTTTGAATACTGAGTTTTAAGCTAGCCTTTTCACTCTCCTCTTTCACCCTCATCAAGAGTCTCTTTAGTTCCTCTTTGCCTTCTGCTGTTAGAGTGATGTCTACATATCTGAGGTTGTTTATACTTCTCCTGAAATCTTCACTCCAGGTTGTGATTCAATCAGCCCAGCATTTCACATGATGTACTCAACATATAAATTAAAATAGCAGAGTGACAATATACAACCTGGACATACTCCTTTCCCAGTTTTGAAGCAGTGCATTGTTTCATGTCTGGTTATAATTGTTGCTCCTTGAACTGCATGTAGATTTCTCAAAGACAGGTAAAGTGGTCTGGTATTCCCATCTCTTTAAGAATTTTCCACAGTTTGTTGTGATCCACACAGTCAAAGGCTTTAGCATAGTCAATGAAATCAAACTGTACATCTGGAAGTTCACTTACTGTGGAAGCCTAGCTTGAAGGATTGTGAGTATACGCTTCCTAGCATATGAAATGAGCACAATTGTACAATAGTTTAAACATTCTTTGGCATTTCCATTCTTTGGGATTGGAATAAAAGGTAAACCTTTCCAGTCCTGTTACCACTGCTGAATTTTCCAGATTTGCTGGCATTTTGAGTGCAGCAATTTCACAGCATCATCTTTTAGGATTTGAAATAGCTCAGCTGGAATCCTATCATCTCCACTAACTTTGTTAGTATTAATGACTCCTAAGGTCCACTTGATGTCACACTCCAGGATATCTGGCTCTAGGTGAGTGATCATACCATCATGGCTATACAGGTCATAAGACCCCTTTTTTTCTCTAGTCATTAAATTTCTTTTTTTCCTATTCCCTTCTCTTCCAGTAATTTATTATTTATTAAAATGTTACTTTTCAACTCAATAATAGATTCTCAGGGAAAAAACAATCAAAATTAAATAAAGGACAGACATTGACATTTAAAACTTCAACTCACTTATCACACTTACTTTTTGGAGAAACACTTTTATTAGTTTTGTATATCTTTTAAGCTACTATTTCTATTTCTTTAAGCTACTGAATTCTTAAACAGCTTACTGTGTTCCTAATTTTCTGACACAAAATTCATCACAGACTGCTTTGCCTTACCGTTTCTATTTAACACTATGATATGGAGACCTTTCGTTATAGTATATAAGACGTCCTTCATTCTAAGTACAGCTGTGTATTTAGTTGTGTATACAAACCATAATTTATTTTATTATCTTTTTACTGATAGACAATGTGTTACTTTCCAAATTTTTACTCTTACAAATAGTGTTGTAATCAATAACATTTTTCATTGATCATTTTGAATTCTTTAGGTTTTTCTGTAGGGTAAATTCCAAAAAGTATATCTGCTGTATCAGAGAGAAGTACATTTGTAAACTTGGTGGGTATTGCAGAATTTTTCTACATAGTGGTGTACTACGTTTGCATTTCAATCAGAAATGTTAGAAAATGTCTTCCACAGTCTCATCAACCAAGAGTGTTATCAATGTTTTTATATTTTATCAATTAGATAGGTGAAAATATTATTCCATTGTAGTTTAAATTTTCATTGTTCTCATGAAGAGTGAAGTCAAGTATCTCTTGATAGGCTTATGTGACATATGTGTATATATATATATATATTTATTTATATTTTTCCTCTTTCAACTAGATTTTTTCTTCTGAAGTTAGTTTTAACAACCTATTTGACAACAGAAATATTTGATTTAAATCAATATTGTATTTTTTACATAGTTAATATTTTTTCAAGTTTATTTATATATGTAACTATTTTTGTTGGTTCAAATAAGGTTATTATCTTTTTTCTTTGCAATGTACTTTAATAAACTTTGTAAGATTTTAAAGTTTTAAGCACTTATATATCATTTTTAGATAAATTATGTAAGGAACAAAAAAAATGAAAAGTTTGAAAACCAATGAGTTGAAACATTGTATCAGTTGAAGTAAATAATTTGAATACAAGTTCTTCTTAAAAACTCTTTATATTTAAATATACTTTGTTTATGGTTTTACTAAAATAAAATTCTGGATTGGCAGTTTATCTTTTAGAATTTAGAAGATATTGTACCACGTTTTCCTGGCTTCCACTGTTTCTGTTTTAAAGTCAACTATTATTCTTATTGTTAGGCATTTGAAGTTTAAATACCTTTTTTCCCCACTGACTTCACTTTAAATGTTCTCTTTATCTCTGGTTCTCAGTAGGCCCACACTGTAATGAACTAAATGTGATTTTCTTTGCATTTATCCTGGCTAAAGTTCTAGTTTTCTGTATTTGAGATTTGATGTCTTTTGTCAGTTTTGGAACATTCGAAGGCATTATATATTCAAATATTACTTCTTTTCTATTCACTGTCACTTCTTCTGAGCCACTTATCCTATTCTTCTTCATATCCCATTTGCCTTTTATTGTCTTTTTTTGTGTGTGTTATCCATCTTTCTTTTCTCTGTAATTCACTGTAATTTTTTCCAATTTATTTCAGTTTCACAAAATTTCCCTTATCTATGTCTAAGTTGCTACTGAAGCTGTTCATTGGATTTTTTATTTTATTTATTGTCATTTTCATTTCTAGAATGTTTACTGACTTCTATTTTGAGGAGTCACTTTATTTTGACATAGATTTGAAGTACAAAAGAATATAACTTGAACAGTAGAAGTCATTTATACCTTAAATCCTTCACCTCACAATCTCTGATGGTCGCAGTAATTAATTCCTTACAGATACTTCCAGATGATTCCCATGAACCTATTTTTCTCATCTTTGACCATTAATCCTGAAATTAAGTCAACATAACCATCTTATGAACTGATTCTTATCCTATTTATTGTCATTAAATCATCCAATATTCCTTGCTGCATTCCTACTAGTTTTATGTCTTGGATTTAGAAAAAAATTTCTTTCTCATATTTAAGATTTTACTTGTTTTCCTTTTTTTTTTTTTCTTACATTTTAACATTGGCTTTTGTTCTTCCCAGACTACTCACTTACTTGTTCTCTCCAGGCCTCCCCATATCCAAATGCTATTACATGTCGTTACTCCAAAATGTGTAAATGCATTTTGCTATAAGAATGACTCTCAAAAATCAAATTTCTGTCATATATTATTCCTATTGCATCCACTCAATAAACTTTCTCCTGAAGTGGAGAATTTCTGGCTATGAGGTTTAGGAAGCAAAATGAAAACATAGGCCAGAACCAGCTATTACAATTTGGAAGCAGAGCTATCATTTTTTAAAAAATTCAGTTATCTGCTGGGTAGCCTTCTGTACATGTTAATTCACATAATTAAACAAAAACTTTTATTCAGTATATATTATGTTTAGGAACATTTTAAGGCCTTGGATTTTTTCTGAAAGTATGAAAACCTATTGAGCTGGCAACCATGATTCAGAATGTAAATTTCATTGTTTATTTTGGTCAACTGGAAGAACAGTCAATTTCCTCCTTTGTTTTTAAAAGACATAGCCTCCAATTTGGAACAAAATAAAAGTGAATGTGCCAAAGCTTTTGAAGTCATTTACATATTATGAATCTGTTAGTGGCAAAGTAAGCTACACAAAGCAAACTGAGGATGACTCAAGTCAATCAGCAGATCTGCTATGCCAGGAAACCAAACTGTGGGGGAAACTCAGAGACATGCATTTCTCAATCTAGATTTCTAAAACAATGGCAAAGTTTCTAATAAAGCAAAAATAGAGTTATGTATACAATGGCAAAGGCCAAGGGCAAAGAGAGGTCAGTGATAGTTCATGTAAAAATGCTAATAATCCTATCACGTATAAAGAAACAGTTGATTTGCATGGGAATAGAAGCTACAGTGATAAAAAGGATAGAGAATTCTTTGGGATGAGTCATATGGTTCTACCTTCACTTCTGTGGCACTCTTCACTACTCATCTTTGAGAGGCAGATTAATGGCTCCTAGAGCATATCCAGTGTCTTCCCTGGTTGTCCGGTGGTTACGACTTTTCATTCTAAGGCAGTGGGTCCTGTTTTGATCCTTAGCTGGGGAGCTAAGATTTCATATGCCTCCCGGCCGAAAAATCAGAACATAAACAACAGAAGCAATGCTGTAACAAATTCAACAAAGACTTTTTGAAAGTTTTTTAAAAAGATACTTAAAAAGATATCCAGACCCTAATCCAAGGAAACTGTGACTGTTACTATATGTGGAAAAAGGAACTTTTCAGATGCAATTAAGATATTCAAATTTGGGGTGGGAAGATTATTCTGGATTACCTCTGTGGGCCCCATTTATGTACATGAGTCCTTAAAAGCTGAGAACTGTTTTTGGCTGTGGTGAGGGAGGATGAGGGGAGATCAGTTCAGTTCAGTTCAGTTGCTCAGTTGTGTCCAACTGTTTGCAAACCCATGGACTGCAGCCCGCCTGGCTTCCCTGTCCATCATCAACTCCTGAAGCTTGTTCAGACTCATGTCCATCGAGTCAGTGATGCCATCCAACCATCTCATCCTCTGTCATCCCCTTTTCCTCCTGCCTTCAATCTTTCCCAGCATCAGGGTCTTTTCCAATGAGTCAGTTCTTCACATCAGGTGGCCAAAGTATTGGAGTTTCAGCTTTAGCATCAGTCCTTCTGATGAACACCCAGGACTGATCTCCTTTAGGATGGACTGGTTGGATCTCCTTGCAGTCCAAGGGACTCTCAAGAGTCTTCTCCAACACCACAGTTCAAAAGCATCAATTCTTCAGTGCCCAGCTTGCTTTATGGTCATGTTCAATGCTATGTGGAGCAGTTCAATGCTTTGCTTCAAGTTCTAGTTCTTGTCTTTGTGGTTAGCTGTTGTTCTAAGATGTAGGCAGCTGTGTGTATTCTGACAATTAAAATGAGTTAGGGAATGATTTTTCTCTAGGTCCTCTAACAGGAACACCATCTTCCTGATGCCTTGATTTTAGTGCAGTGAGATGTGTTCAGTCTAACTATAAGATAGTATATTGTGTTATTTAAAGTCACTGCATTGGTGAAAATTTCTTAGGTCAGCAATAAAAAAAATTAAACAATATTTAAGTCTGCTGCTGCTAAGTCACTTCAGTCGTGTCCAACTCTGTGCAACCCCATAGACAGCAGCCCACCAGGCTCCTCTGTCTCTGGGATTCTCCAGGCAAGAATACTGGAGTGGGTTTCCATTTCCTTCTCCAATGCATGAAACTTAAAAGTGAAAGTGACGTCACTCAGTCGTGTCAGACCCTCAGTGACCTCATGGACCGCAGCCTTCCAGGCTCCTCTGTCCATGGGATTTTCCAGGCAAGAGTACTGAAGTGGGGTGCCATTGCCTTCTCCGATATTTAAGTCTAGAAACTTTCTAAAAAGCCTGACATCTGTGCTAAGGTAATCTCAATAGACATATCTCACTAGATACATACATGTGGTCTCGAAAACTGTATCTGATGTCTCTTCGTACTGATTCATGTGCAGATCATCTCTCAAAACTCTGTCCACTTTTTAATTCATTAATATACTTACTCATTTATTCATTTACTTTTTTTGTTGCTTCAAATTGTCACTCATCGAAAACCAGTTATGCTCTAGCCATTATGAGTCACCTAAATTTCTTCTCTCAAGACTATTCAGTGCTGAAACTTCCCTGGTGGTTCTGTGTTTATGTGATCCCAATGCAGGGGCCCTGGATTTGATCCCTGGCTGGGGAACCAGTTCCCACATGCCAAAAGTAGGAGTTTGCATGCCACAACTAAAGTTCTCACATGCTTCAATGAAGATTGAAGATCCCATGTGCTCCAAATAAGACCTGGTTCAACCATATAAATCAATAAATATTAAGAAATATTATATTCAGTCTTTAGTATTACCTAGTGAGGATTGATTCCAAAGTTAACTAGTTACTGTAACCATCCGTAGAATCAAAACATTGGTTTTGCCAGTAGTCATGTTTGGATGTGAGAGCTGAACCATAAAAAGACTGAGGACCAAAAAATTGATACCTTTGAATTGTGGTTCTGGAGAGACCCTTGGACAGAAAGATCAAACCACTTAATCCTCAAGGAAACCAACCCTGAATATCCACAGGAAGGACTGATGCTAAAGCTGAAGCTCCAATATTTTGGCCACCTAATGTGATGAGTGCTGACTCATTGGAAAAGACCCTGATACTGGAAAGATTTAGGGCAGGAGAAGAAATAGGCAATAGGGGATGAGACGGTTGAATGATATCACAGACTCAAAGGACATGAGTTTGAGTAAACTCCGAGAGATGGTGAAGGACAGGGAAACCTGGCATGCTGTAGTCCATGGGGTTGCAAAGAGTTGGACATGGCTTAGCAACTGAACAACAATAATAAGGTTCTTCTATATCTTGGCTATTATAAATAATGCTACAGTGGACATTTTGCTTCCCAGCTGGCTGTAGTGGTAAAGAACCCGCCTGCCAAAGCAGGAGATGTGGGCTTGATCCCTGGGTCGGGAAGATCCCCTGGAGGAGGGCATGGCAATTCACTCCAGTATTCTTGCCTAGAGAATTCCATGGACAGAGGAGCCTGGCGGGCTACAGTCCATAGGGTCAGAAAGAATTAGCCATGACTGAAGAGACTTAGCATGCCCAGTGGACATAGGGCTGCATGCATATTTTCAAATTAGTGTTTTTACTTTCTCTGGGTAGTTATCTGAAAATGGACTTGCTGAATCATACAGTAGTTTGTTATATAAATTTTTTTGAGGTACCTGCATGCTGTCTTCCATTTTGGTTTCACCAGTCAGATTGGTGTAGATTGGTAGATTTAAATGTAGGTTGGTGCCATTGGATGCACCAGTTCATGTTTTCACCAACAGTGCACGACTGTTAACTTTGCTCCACACCCTTTCCAAAACATAATATTTGTTGTTTTTTTGATGATGATCATTCTGACAGATATGAGGTGATATCTTACTGTGTTTTAAATTTGCATTTCCCAGGAAATTAGTGCTGTTGAGAATCTTTTCATATTAGGTGTTTCCATGTCTTCTTTGGAGAAATGTCTATACAGGTACTCTGGCTGTTTTTTTAATTAGATCTTTTTATACTGAACTATATGTTTTTTTTTTCTACAAAATTTGGCTTGAATATTAACCCCGTTGGATATACCATTTGCAAATATATTCTTCCATTCAGTAGTTTGCCTTTTCATTTTATCGTGGTTTCCTTTGTTGTGCAAGACGTTTTTAGTTTGAGGTAATCCTATTTGTTTATTTTTGCTTTTATTTCTCTTGCCTGAGCAAACAAATCCAAAAAAAAAAAAACAAGATGGATGTCAAAGACCATTGTGCTTATATTTTCTTCTAGGAGTTTTATGGTTTCAGGCCTTACATTAGGTCCTTAATCCATTTTGAGTTTATTTCATATATAAGAAAATGATCTAGTCTGATTCTTTTGTAAGTAGCTGTCCCGTTTTCCCAGGAATATTTATGGAGGAAAATAGTAGACCATATTTATGGTCTACTCCATTTTATATTTTTGCCTCCTTTGTTTTGGATTAACTGACTACAGAAGAGTGGTTTTATTTATAGGTTCTCTAATCTCTTCCATTGATCTATGTCTTTTGTTTCCTTTTTATCAGGAGAACAGTGTTTTATAGTGCAGCTTGTAATCAGTGATCATCATATCTTCAGTTTTGTTCTTTCTCAAGATGACTTTGGCTATTTGGGATTTTTTGTGGTTCCATACAAATTTTAAGATTATTTTTTTTCTAGTTCCATGAAAAATGCCCTGGTATGTTGATAGGGACTGCATTTAATCCCTGGATTGTTTTGGGTCATATGAACATTTTAGTAGTAGTAATTCTTCCAGTTTATAAGCCAAGCATATCTTTTATTTGTGTCATCTTCAGTTTCATCACTGTTTTATAATTTTTAGAGTATGGATCTTTCACCTCCTTGGTTAAGTTTATTCCTAGGTATTTTATTCTCTTTAGATGCAATTGTCAATGGGATTATTTTAAAAATTTCTTCCTAATAGATCATTGTTAACATATAGAAACACTATAGATTTCTGAATATTAATTTTACACACTGTAACTTTGCTGAATTCATGTATTAGTTTTAATAGATTTTGGGGTGTTTACGTGTAGTATCGAGAGTCTTCTGTAAACACTAACCATTTTATTTCTTCATTTTCAATTCGGATGCTTCTTATTTTTCTTGTCTGAATGCTGTGGTTAGGATTTCCACTATCATGTTAAATAAAAGCGGCCAGGGTGGACATCCTTGTCTTGTTTTTGTTTTTAGAGAAAAGTTTCAGCCTTTCACTATTGAGTACGATGTTGGGTATGGGTTTGTTATAAATGGCCTTCATTATTTTGAAACATGTTCTTTATACCCACTTCGATAACATTTTTTTTTAACCATGAATATATGTTGAATATTGCTGAACACTTTTTCTGTGTCTATTAAGATGATTATGTGATTTCTCCTTCCTTTCATTAATATAGGTTAACGTAGTGTATCTCATTAATTGATTTGCAAATGTTGAACCATCCTTGTAAACTTGGAATAAATCCCACTTGATTGTGGTGTTCGATTCTTCTCCTATTGTTTTTGAAACCTCTGTTTTATGTATTTTCTCTCTGATCTTTATTATTTCCTTTCTTCTGCTGACTCTGGGATTTCTTTGTTATTCTTTTTCTAATTCTTTTTGTCTCTAATCAGAAAAGATGCTTGGTATGGTTTAGATCTACTGCCTGTCTTCAGGTTGTGGCTGGGCCATGCTTACCGCAGATGTGCTGGTATGAAGGACTGGCCGTGTTGCGGCCTCTAAGGCTTGGCACCAGTCATTGTTGGTGCGGTGCTGTGTACAAGCGGGCCCTGCCTGGGATCGAAGCTGCTTTCAGATGGTGCTGCCAGCGAAGGGTGACCGTCAAGATTGGCAGGGCAGGTGTCGGCTTTGAAGGGGCTCTGTTTTGCTAACTTAGGGTATCCACCGGGTAAGATGAAACAGTGGCCTGCTTTGGAGGGACTCTGGTGTTGGTCAGAAATGCCTGCTGGGATTAGTGGGGTAAGAGGCCACATTGAAGGGAGCCTGGTGCCAACTTAGCCTGGTCACTGGGTATGAGGGGAGCAGTGGTCTACTCTGGAGGGCCTCCAGTGCTGGCTGATGGTGTCTGCTGGAGCTGGAAGGGTGGTAGGCTGCTTTGGAGGGGCTCTGGTGTAGCTCCGGGGTGGCTGCCAGGTCTGGTGGGGCTTTGCTGCTGGCTGAGGATGTCTTTTGGGGCTGGCAGGGTTGGGGTGGGTGCTGCTTTGGAAGATTGCCAGATGTGTTGGGTCCATAGGTGAACCCAGGGTGGGACAAGCAGTGCAAGTAAGTTAAATGGCAAGTCAGAAATGGTGCCCGTTAGTGCTGGACCAGCTAAGTAGAGGGTGAGCTATAAGAAAACTGCCATCAAAGTGGCACCTGCCAGCCTCTCTATAGTGAAGTCAGTCAGTCGTGTCCGACTCTTTGCGACCCCGTGGACTGTAGCCTACCAGGCTTCTCCATCCATGGGATTCTCCAGGCAAGAATACTGGAGTGGGTTGCTATTTCCTTCTCCAGGGGATCTTCCCGACCCAGGGATCGAACCCGGGTCTCGCACATTGGAGGCAGACACTTTAACCTCTGAGCCACCAGGGAAGCCCCCGGAAGTTCCATGATCCCTGCTGCTCTGGCACCTGAAAATTAGTCAATGAGTCTCCTCAAGGTAAGAGATTTTGAAACATCTGCCTTGGTGCTGACACTCCGAGGGAATGAATTTTGGTGACCTTTCTTGAAGAGTAATGTCTCAGCTTCCCACAGCCCTCTGGCTCTCCCAGGCATCAAGCTCCCTGGCTTTCAAAGCCAGATGGTATGGGAGCTTGTCTTCCTGGTGCCGGTCTCCTGGGCTGGGGGGCCTTGGTGTGTTCAGAACCCTCAGGTAAGACTCCCGGGCTGTGATATCCTTCCCACCGATGGGTTAGACCCCCAGGACTGGTCCCAACCAGACTGCACTTCTGTTCCTCCTATCCTTCTCCATGCAGCTTTTCCTTCTTATCTTTAGCTGTGGAAAACCTTTTCTGCTAGTCTCCAGATCATTCTCAGAGAGAGCTTCTGTATATATAGCTGTCATTTGGTGTGTCCCTGGGAGGAGGCGAGTCCAGGATCATCTTACTCTGCTTTCTGTCCCAACTTCCTGAGTTCAGCATTTTTAGATTTTACATATAAGTGATATACAGTATTTTTCTTTCTTTGTCTGACTTATTTCACTTAGCATAATATCCTCAAGTTTCACCCATGTTGTTGGAAATGGCACGATTTCGTTCTTCCCCATGACAGAATAATACTCACTCCTATGTATGTGTGTGGGTGTATGTGTGTGTATACATGTATGTATAGCTTGAGGTTGTTTTATAATAAGGCATGTGGTAAAGCATGTAAATAAAAATCTTCAGCGCTTTTTTGATACATCTTAAGCATGCAATCACTGTACTATTCTAATTAGTATGTCAAGTGATCTTTCCCAATAATTGTGTTTTCTTGCCCTGGATTCTGATACTCATTTATGGTTCTGCCTTCTTGTCCAGATGCAGCAATTTTGTTCCTGTCTCCTTGTTGGCCACCTTTCTAGCCTTCCTGACTTGCTCTTAATCCTGCCTGATATTAAAGTGCTTACTGGCCCTGATCTTGCTGCTGTTTCATGGTCTGGCCTCTTGGCACCTGCTATTCCATCAGCCACAATGCCCTCTGCCCGCTGTGTGCCCCGACCCTGGCTCATACTCCCCTTCTCTCAGGAAGGACTCATTCACCCTCTTTGGTGGAGCCCCTCAGGTTGCCCTCTGCCTTTCGGCATATTATGCTTCTTGTGCAGCCCACTGTCTAGTAGACGTGCTTTAGTCTACCATCTTTCACTGTCTGAAAAGAAGCAACTGAATAGAACAGAATGCTATTGTTTATCCTGGGGTCCATAGATTCTGCCCCTGACTCCACTAGAGGCAGGGTGACTCCCATCTCCTGGGATCTGAAGCAGTTCCTGGGGGAAGGAGGGTGTGTGGAGCAGTGGGATGTAGGAGGGCCAGGGAATAGGGGGCCTTGAGGTTCCTGTCCACATTCTGCCCATCACTTGCTATGAGTTTTAGGGCCACCACTTTCCCTTTCTATGAGAATGGCCCCTCTCTCTTTCATCTTCTCTTTCATGGACAGTTCAGTTCAGTTCAGTTCAGTCGCTCAGTCATGTCCAACTCTTTGCAACCCCATGGACTGCAGCACGCTAGGCCTCCCTGTCTGTCACCAACTCCTGAAGTTTATTCAAACTCATGTCCATTGAATTGGTGATGAGATCCAACCATCTCATCCTCTGTCATCCCCTTCTCTTGCCTTCAGTCTTTCCCAGCATCAGGGTCTTTTCCAATGAATCAGCTCTTTGCATCAGGTGGCCAGAGTATTTCATGGACAGGGAAAGCCCAAAAACTCTCCTCAGTAAAGGTCTTTTGAAAGAGCAGAACCCTAAACATTCTGGCTGTTCTGAGATTCCTTTGGGGGTACATTTTGTAGGAAAGACACAGCAGAAGTCAGAGAAGCTTGTGAGAAGTTTATTTTAGAGACTAAAGTTAGCTAGTTGACCCCAACCAGCTTTCCTTGGAGGAAATCCCCTGCTGGCGGGGTTGGGATGTGCAGAGACAAAGGCTTCCATTTAGATCAGACTATGGTAGGCTCTTAGTGAGATAAAAGCGATTTGCTGTAATAGGTATCACTGCCCAGTCATCCGGGCAGATATTTAGTTCACGAGTAACATCAACCACTGCTGTTACTCTTACAGTACCTGAAAGAGACAAGGCAGGACAAAGGTCATCTCTGATAACGCTCCAACCCAATGCCTTGACTTTTCTGCCATCACCAGGAATTTCCCTACTGGGATTCAGTTTTCCCAAGTCATTTACAAATATAGGTCTCATTAACTTTTCTCCCAAACCTCTCACCTTTCAAGTTGGGCAGAGTCCCCATATTCTCTCTGCCCCTTCTTCCCTCCCTTCCTCTCTGCCCTTCCTCATGGAGGTTCTGATCCAGGTCTGGAGCCATGTTTGTGTTTTTTACCCCCCTGGAGGATAGTTCTTCCCTTGGTCATCTCCTGTACTTACTGTTGGTTTGCAAATCCCAGAAGAATCTCTTTGGGGAATCGTTACAGAGGCAGGAGGTGAATTTATAATTAAAATTGCCTTCAATCGGAATGTTGCTTAGAAGATAACATTTAATCTGGAGAGAGAGGACCCAGTGTTAGCTTGAGGATGGAAAAGTGAAAGACAAGAAAGGGTGACAGGGGAGGAGGAAGATCTACTCAGTGATTGAAAAGCTGGGGTGAGTGTGGGTCAGAGGCAGGAGGAGTGAACTATGCGATGTCCTCTAGGTCAGAAGGTCTTCTGTCCTCATGTCCTCGAGTTCCTGCTTTAGCAGCGTGGGTCTAGGTCTTGGGAGGAAAGAGGTAAGTGAGTTCACAGGGCTGGGATCAGTCATCTTGGGGCAGTTGGTCATCTGGGGAGCAGGCTTGCCTTGCTTCTCTAGTCAAGGCTGTCTGGAATTGGGCTGTGACCACAGCCTGGCTGCTTGGGCGTGGAAGTCAATGCCAGGCCCCATTGCCAGACTGTGGCTGAGCCCCAGCTGTGTTCCTCTAAAACTCTGTGACTTTCGGTAATTAGTGACCTTTCATAATTAGGGTGATGTGTCTCACTCTTGTTTTCCTCAGTTGTGAGGTGAAAGCAATTACTCACCAAACCTGGCTGCTACATGCTGCTGCTGCTAAGTCGCTTCAGTCTTGTCCAACTCTGTGTGACCCCATAGATGGCAGCCCACCAGGCTCCCCCGTCCCTGGGATTCTCCAGGCAAGAACAGTGGAGTGGGTTGCCATTTCCTTCTCCAATGCATGAAAGTGAAAAGTGAAAGGGAAGTCGCTTAGTCGTGTCCAACTCTTCACGACCCCATGGACTGCAGCCCACCAGACTCTTCTGCCCATGAGATTTTCCAGGCAAGAGTACTGGAGTGGGGGTACCATTGCCTTCACCTAGCAATGGGTTCCAAATGAGATTGAGATCTTGAAGTTAGTTTTCCTTCTCTTTTTCAAATTGAGAGCACTTTACAACTCAAGATCCCAGAATATACAGGCTTCCTTGGTGGCTCAGTGGTAAAAAATTCTCCTGCTAATGCAGAATACACAGGTTCTGTCTCTGGGCCAGGAAGATCCCACATCCCACAGGGCAAACTAAGCACATGCCCATAGCTATTGAGCCTGTGGCTCTACAGCCCATTCTCCCCAACAAGAGAATTCACTGCCACGAGAAGCTCTTTTCCTGCAACTGGAGCGTAGCCCCTGCTCACTGCAAGTAGAGAAAAGCCACACAAGGAAGACCCAGTACAGCCAAAATTAAGAAGAAGCTAAATAAATGAAGATCCCAGAGTACAGCACATGTAAGTTTCAGTGGAGTCAAGAGCATTCTGTCTAGTTAGTGTTCAGCACGGAAGTTTTATTCTGTGGTCCATAAACCCAGAAAGGTCTGTGGATAGTATTCAGTGAGTCTGTGTATTCAGGTTTAAAGAGGTTTTATCTTTATTTTTACTAGACTCTCATTGAAACTGAGCACTTCTGTTACAAAGGCCATCAGTAATCCATGGTGGTATTAGCAGTATGCGTGATCTTATCAAGAAGAGAGACATAGATATGTTTGCACTACATTATAATTTTAGAGATCTTGAAATATTGTCTCTCATCACTACCTTTGTGCTCTATAGGACTGACATGCATGGTCATGGCTGGGGCCATCAGCCCATTTCCTGCAACTTCTCCAGGTAGCTGGCAGCTCTGTGCTGAATGGCCTGTCAGCCCCCAAACAGTAAATTCAAATGTTCTCACCCTTGGGGTTTTACTCAGAATACTTTGGACATCCTGGTGTTTCTATAGAGAAATCTACCTTCACCTTGTTTAGTTTTTTATTACATTCACAACAATATATCTTCATCTATCCCCCTTCATGGATCATAGCATTGTCACGGCAAAGAGTCTTGTGTAACTCAATGAAGCTACGAACCACACTCTACAGGGCCACCCAAAATGGATGGGTCATAGTGCGGAGTTCTGACAAAACGTGGTCCACTGGAGCAGGGAATGGCAATCCACTCCAGTATACTTGCTTTGAGAACCCCATGAATATTGTGAAAATGCAAAATGATATGGCACCAGAAGATGAGCCCCCAAGGTTGGACGATGTCCAATATGCTATACGAGGAAGAGCAGAGAAATAGCTCCAGAAAGAATGAAGAGGCTAAGCCAAAGCAGAAATGACACTCAGTTGTACTCAGTTGTAGACGTGTCTGGTGGTGAAAGTAAAGTCTGATGCTATTAAGAACTTCACTGCATAGGAACCTGGAATGTTAGGTTCATGAATCAAGGCAAATTAGACATGAACAAGCAGGAGATAGCCTGAGTGAACCTTGACATCTTAGAAATCAGTGAACTAAGATACATAGGAATGAGTGAACTTAATTCAGATGACCATTATATCTCCTACTACGGGCAAGAATACCTTAGAATAAATGGAATAGCCCTCAGAGGCAACGAAAGAATCTGAAATTCAGTGCTGGGTGCAATCTCAAAAACAAAGAATGATCTCAGTTCATTTTCAAGGCAAATTATTCAACATCACAGTAATCCAAGTCTATGTCCTAGCCACTAATGCTGAAGAAGCTGAAGTTGAAGAATTCTATGAAGACCTACAACACCTTCTAGATCTAACACCAAAAAGTTATGTACATTTCATAATAGGGGACTGGAATGCAACAGTAGAAAGTCAAGGGTTATCTGGAGTAATAGGCAAGCTTGGCCTTGGAGTACAAAATGAAGCAGGGCAAAGATAGAATACACTGGTCATAACAAACACCCTTTTCCAACAACACAAGAGACAACTCTACACATGGACATCACCAGATGGTCAATACTGAAATCAGATTGATTATAAGCTTTGCAGCTGAA
Organism: Capricornis sumatraensis; assembly: GCF_032405125.1. Classification (NCBI taxonomy): domain Eukaryota; kingdom Metazoa; phylum Chordata; class Mammalia; order Artiodactyla; family Bovidae; genus Capricornis; species Capricornis sumatraensis. Next base: position 110,627,444 of record NC_091073.1, on the reverse strand, counting down.
GATGGAGAAACTCCATGCAGTTAGCAAAAACAAGACCTAGAGCTGATTGTAGCTCAGATCATGAGCTCCCTGTTGCAAAATTCAGGCTTGAATTGAAAGTAGGGAGAAACAAGAGACAATTCAGGTATGACCTAAATGAAACCCCTTATGATTATACAGTGGAGGTGATGAATAGATTTATGGGATTAAATATGATAGCAGAGTGCCTGAAAAACTATGGACAGAGGTTCATAACATTTTACAAGAGGTGTGATGAAAACCATCCATAAGAAAAAGAAATGCAAGAATGCAGCATGGTTGTCTGAGGACGCTTTACAAATAGCTGAGAAAACAAGAGAAGCAAAAGGCAAAGGAGAAAGGGAAAGATATGCCCAACTGAATGCAGAGTTCCAGAGAATAACAAGGAACGATAAGAAAGGCTTCTTAAGTGAACAATGTAAAGAAATAGACGAAAACAACAGATTAGGAAAGACAAGAGATCTCTTCAAGAAATTGGACATATCAAGGGAATTTTATGCAAGGATGGACATGATAAAGGACAGAAATGGTAAGACTAACAGAAGCAGAAGAGATTAAGAAGAGGTGGCGAGAATACACAGAAAAACTGTATAAAAAGGTCTTAATAACTTGATAACCATGATAGCATGGTCACTCACCTGGAGAAGGATATCCTGGAGGCTGAAGTCAAGCAGGCCTTAGGAATTATTAGAGTGAACAAAGCTAGTGGAAGTGATGGAATTCCAGCTGGTCCATTTAAAATCCTAAAAGACGATGCTGTTCAAGTGCTGCACTCAATATGTCAGCAACTTCGGAAAACTCTACAGTGGCCACAGGAATGGAAAAGATTAGTTTTCATTCCAATCCTAAAAATGGGCAATTCAAAAGAATGTTCAACTACAGTACAATTGCAGTCATTTCATATGCTAGCAAAGTAATATGCAAAATCCTTGAATACTTGGGATCAGTAGTATGTGATCTGAGAAATTCCAGATGTACAAGCTTTGTTTAGAAAAGGCAGAAGAGCCAGACATCAAATTGCCACCATTTTCTGTACCATAGAAAAGCAAGGGAATTCCAAGAAAACGTCTATTTCTGCTTCATTGACTACACAAAAGCCTTTGACTGTGGATCAAAACAAATTGTGGAAAATTCTCAAAGAGATGGAAATACCAAGTCATTTAATCTGTCTCCTGAGAGACAAAAAGCAACAGTTAGAACTGAACATGGAACAACAAACTGGTTCAAAATTGGGGGAGGAGTACGTTAAGGCTATATATTGCCACTCTGCTTATTTAACATATTTAGCTACATCATGCGAAATGCTGGGCTGGGAAACAACAGAAGCAGTGAAAGACTTTATTGTCTGGGGCTCCAGAATCACTGCAGATGGTGACTGCAGTCATGAAATTAAAAGATGCTTGCTCCTTGGAAGGAAAGCTATGACAAACCTAGACAGCATATTAAAAAGCAGAGATATTACTTTGATGATAAAGGTCCATATAGTCAAAGCTATGATTTTTCCAGTAGTTATGTATGGATGTAAGAGTTGGACCATAAACAAGGCTGAGCATTGAAGAATTGATGCTTTTGAACTGTGGTGTTGGAGAATACTCTTGAGAGTCCCTTGGACTGCAAGGAGATCAAGCCAGTCAATCCTAAAGGAGATCAGTCCTGGGTGTTCATTGGAAGGACTGATGCTGAAGCTGAAGCTCTAATACTTTGGCCACCTGATGTGAAGATCTGACTCATTAGAAAAGAACCTGATGCTGGGAAAGACTGAAACAGAAGAAGGGGACAACAGAGGATGAGATGGTTGGATGGCATCACCAATTCAGTGGACATGAGTTTGAACAAACTCTGGGAAATGGTGAAGGACAAGGGAGGCCTGGCATGCTGCAGTCCATGGGGTAGCAAAGACTTGAACATGACTGAGTGACCGAACAATACAACAGCAACAAAATGTCATCCAGTCCCGTCACTTCATTCAAATAGAAGAGGAAGAAGTGCAAACAGTGACAAATTCTACTTTCCTGGGCTCTAAAATCACTAAGGATGATAACTGCAATTAAAAAATTAAAAGATGCTGCTCCTTGAAAGAAAAGCTATGACAAACCTAAACAAATTATTAAAAAGCAGAAACATCACTTTGCCAACTGACATCCGTATAGTTAAAGCTATTGTTTTTCCTGTAGTCATATATGGATGTGAGAGTTGGACCAGTCAGTCCTAACGGAAGTCAACCCTGAATATTCGTTGAAAGGACTGATGATGAGGCTGAAGCTCCAGTACTTTGGCCACCTGATGCAAAGAACTGACTCAATGGAAAAGACCCTGATTCTGGGAAAGATCAATGGCAGGAGGAGAAGGGGGCAGCATAGGATGAGACCATTAGATATCATCACCAGCTCAATGGATGTGAGTCTGAGCAAACTCTCGGAGATAGTGAAGGATGAGGAAGCCTGGTATGCTGCAGTTCATGTGGTCGCAAAGAGTTGCACATGACTTGTGAAGTGAGCAACAACAATCTTTACGAATCAGAATTTTCACTACTTGAATAACCAAAACAAAAAATTCCTAGTCCCTTGGATGTCCAACAAAACAGCTGTGATTTGTTGTCAAATGGTAGTGTACAGTTTAAGGTCTTTACTCAAGCTTCACGATGACATCCACCGTATAATATAATCTCTAGAAAATAAAATGTAACTTGTTTATATTTAAGTATATTGCCTTTCAGCTAGTGTGCCCATAAAGAAACACACATATTTAGCGGTATCACAAGTTTACTTTTTAAATAATTTTATCATTTTTCTTTATTATGTCTGTTTTCCTTTGTAATCAGTGCGTTTTATTTACAAATTTAGAGCAATTTTCTGGTAAGAGTTCCAAGACCAGCAAAATGGTCCAGACCACAAATGTTTAAGCACTTGGTTAACCCTATGTTTTCTTCAACATTAAATTATTATATGGTGTTTATATTCAAACACATGTTTGAGGATATAATCTATTCCATTTTTAAAATATTTATTTGTATTTATTTATTTATTTGGCTACACCAGACCTAAGGTGTGGCACAAGGGATCTATTGTTGCAGCATGTAGAATCTAGTTCCCTGATCAGGTCCCCTGCCTTGGAAGTAAAGAGTTTTAGCCACTGAACCCCCAGGGAAATGCCGACCTATTCTATACTTGTCTTTATGATCTTTAATACCTCACTTGATCAAGAATTTAGCTACATAAACATTATAATTAGTAGAAAATGAATATTAGATTCTAGAAACATCACACCTATAAAATTATATTTTTTCCAAAGTTTTAAAAATATGAAGGTATATTCATAGTTATACATTTATTTCATGCTTGCATGCTAAGTCGCTCAGTTGTGTCTGACACTTTGTGACCCGCCCCCCACCCCCCGCCCATGGACTGTAACCCACCAGGCTCCTCTGTTCATTGGATTCTCCAGGCAAGAATACTGGAGTGGGTTGCCATTTCCTTCTCCAGGGGATCTTCCTGACCCAGGAATCGAACCTTCATCTCTTATGTCTCCTGCACTGGCAGGCAGGTTCTTTGTTGCTAGCACCACCTGGAAATCTCACGTTTATTTTATAGTTATACATAAATTCTTTCTAATTTGCAGTATCATTCATTCTATGGAGTTCTTTGTCTTTGACTTGTACTTGGTTAGGTTTTAAAAAGTTTGCTTTATTTTATTGTACTAGCATTGTTCTTAAAACAATTTTATTAATCAGCAGCAAAAAATTATATCAGGTGTCAAATTGTTGATTAAAGGCTTTTTTTTACACCTGTTACATTCTCAGGGTTGGAAATGGACTTTCATAATCTATCACCACTAGAAATTACCATTATCACAAAACTTTTATGCCCATCTTCACATTCTTTTTTCATCTGTGCTTTTGATAAATAAAACACAAAATTGAAAAATTATGATTCACTCTCCTTCCCACCTCTAATTAGTATACATAGTTTATATTATTGGATTGTAAACAGAAAAACTGGATAAAGCAGCTGTATTACTCTTTGCTCAATGATCAATAATCTTTCTCCTATAGGTGTGGGGCCATTTCTAGAATGCAGTTTAATGAACAACAATCCTCACACTCCCAATTTTGTTTTCTATTTAGTCCCTGTCCTTAAAGTCTCCAGTGGCTCAGAAGGTAAAGAATCTGCCTGCAATGTGGGAGACCCAAGTTCGATCCCTGGGTCAGAAAGATCCCCTGGAGAAGGGAATGGCAACCCACTCCAGCATTCTTGCCTGGAGAATCCCATGGACAGAGGAGCCTGGTGGGCTACAATCCATGGGGTTGCAAGGAGTCAGACACAACTGAGAGACTAACACTTTCACTTTCAAATCTAATTTGAATTCTGAAGCTGTCAGAAGGTACCTGTGCTTCTTGAGAGATGTCTTTCTGGAATGAGATAGGGTAGATACATGGATTTGGCCCTTGGCCCTTGAACAGAGGTGGCTAACAAGGGATGTGCGTGCGTGCAGTCACTTGGTTGTGTCCAACTCTCTGCGACCCCATGAACTGTAGCCTACCAGGCTCCTCTGTCTATGGAATTTTTCAGGCAAGAATACTGGGGTGGGTTGCCATTTCCTCCTCCAGGGGGATCTTCCCAATCCAGGGATGGAACCTGCATCTCCTATATCTCCTGCATTACTGCTGCTGCTAAGTCACTGCAGTCGTGTCCGACTCTGTGCGACCCCAGAGACGGCAGCCCACCAGGCTCCCCTGTCCCTGGGATTCTCCAGGCAAGAACACTGTAGTGGGTTGCCATTTCCTTCTCCAATGCATGAAAGTGAAAAGTGAAAGGGAAGTCGCTCAGTCATATCTGACTCGTAGCGACCCCATGGACCGCAGCCTACCAGACTCCTCCATCCATGGGATTTTTCAGGCAAGAGTACTGGAGTGGGGTGCCATTGCCTTATCCTGCATTACAGGTGGATTCTTTACGCGCTGAACACTGAGGAAGCCCCTAGGAAGGGAGGATCATGCTTTCGTGACAACACCAGAGGAGACTGTCAGTGAGGTGGAGAAGGACACACTCTTCCTGGGGTGGGAGGGGAAGTTCTGTGGGTTCAACCTGCACAGGTCCTTTCCACGGGACCCAGAGCAGTCAGACAGGAGGAGGCCTAATGCACGTTATCCTTGGAGATCCTCTGGTCTAGATCCTCCCTCTCACCACTGCTGAACTGGGAGAAAGGGAGGAGAAGGATGTGCTTTCCTTATCAGAGAGGAGTGGTTGGAACAACAGTCCACTTCCAACAAAAGAGCAGACGAAGCCAAAGAGCAGAAGAGTGAGCAGAAAGCAGACTCTGCTCAGGTCTTCCTGGGGAGGAGGGTTCACAACCTGCCCATTGGCCCCTCATCTCGTTTCCCCACTTGCCTCAGCCTTCCAGATGGGGTTGTGGGTTTTCCTTCTGAGGCTCTCCATGCTCCTGTCCTTCATCTCCCCAGGACCTGGGGAGGGACTCTCACCTGTCCTCCCCCACCTCTCACACATTTTTCTCTCTCCCCTCTAGTGCTTGTCCCACTAGTCATGTCTTCTCTCTCCTCCTTCCCACACTTTCTGGATTGGGGAGGGGGGTCCCTTCTTTTGTAAAATGACAGTAGTCATCTGCCCTGAGCCCCCATGATTATTCTGAGGCTCAAGTATCTATATGATCATTGGGAGCAGGAGAGTGGGGGTTCATTATGTTATCAGTTACATTATGCAATATTGAAGTCAGAGCTTGATGTAACCGTATTCGTAATTAGGAATCAGACTTTTCCCAAGGTGGGCCTCTGCTTACCACCATGCATTCCCTCAGATCTGTTGAGACTTGAAGCACCACATTGGCCTCTTCACTCCCGTCTATTTGCAGCATCTGCAGGTCCATTGTTATCAGCTGTTGACGGGTTCTGGGAAGAGAGAAGCGGGTCTGAGATCAGAAATCGATCCACGAGAGACAGGGCTTGCGGTCAGCAAGACCAAGGAAACAGAGAAGGTGCAGACGAAGGAGGTGATGAGAGCAGGATGCATCACTCAGCATCTGAGTCTCCTGAGAACTTTTGATTTAGGGTTGTTTTGTACAGATTAGGTGTGCTTACTAAAGCAACTTGAATTCTTTATTTTAAAGCTGAGCATCTTCTTTCCTTCCACTGGTCATCCTAGTTTGCCCCAAAGCGAGGAACTGCCTGGGATGAGGGGCTTTCTAGTGCTAAAACCAAGAAATTCCTGAGCAAACTGGGCTGGGCAGTCACCTTAGTTAGCACAGCTTATTTCAACAACTTGCCATGCCTCAGGGCTGAATAGAGTGGCAGCTATATCTGAACTTGTCCTCACCCAGTGTTTCTTGGTGCCTCCACATTATACCAGCTTCTCAAAATCCTGAGTGGTTTTTTCCAGGATAGGACACCTGGTCACACTACAGAGATCACCACCAGAATCATAATCCAGAAACCCAGCATCCCAAACTCTCTTCCTGGAGAGAAAACTTCCCAAGATTTGCTGAATGATTCTGTTCCTCCCCAGTCCCTAGCTCCATTTCCTACTTAACTCCATTCTGCTTGCCCAGTTTCTTGCTTCTGTCAAACGTGGACCCTCAGTGAACTAGCTTCTAAACCTGCGCTTCCTGATATCAGTGTTTGTGGGGGCAAGTGGTCCTTGTCTTCATCTTTGGTCTTGAGAATCGGGAGAATGTCTAAGCTGCTGAGTCAGCGCAGTCTCATACCACAGGGCCAGGGATCTGTGACCACACCCTCTAATCCCTTCCTGAGTCCTGCCCAAAGCTATTGTTGTCCTTCCTAAAGCTATTGTTGGAACTCGATGACCTGCTTCATCTTCTCTTCTAGGAGGAAAGGTACGAGAAGGTGGGGTTTTCCGAGCAGAATTCTAACAAAGGTATTGACTATGGACAGGATGTGGATCAGAGCTTTGGCTCTGAGGTAAAGAATCCACCTTCCATGCTGGAGTCTCAGGTTCAGTGCCTGGGTAGGGAAGATCCCCTGGAGAAGGAAGTGGCAATCCACTTCTGTATTCTTGCCTGGGAAATCCCATGGACAGAGGAGACTGGCGGGCTACAGTCTATGGGGTCGCAAAAGAGACATACACAACCTAGCAACTAAACAATAACAACAACAGTTATTTACAGCCTATTTGAACACTGGGAGCCTTATTTCCATGGGCAGCCTAGAAGCACCCAGTGGAAATGTAAGGGAAATTGATGACACTCCCTAAGAGGGGAAAAATGGAGCTAGGTGTGGGGTTCATGAGAGTTCCTGGGACTAGAGTTCTGGGAAGTTGAAAAAGTTTTCAGGAACAGATATGCAGATTTCTAGAGTAGGACTGGAGGAGCCCCCTCCCCACCCAATTTTTTTGTTTGTTTTTAATGAGGAGGAGAAAGTCTTGGCTCACGTGTCTTCCTGAGCTTTGGTGGTCCCCAGCTGCAGGCAAAGAATCAGAAGCAGGGCAGCAGGGCTGGCCCTGAGCAGGAGATGGAGAGAGTACATGCTGAATGAGACAGAATGTGATGTCCTAGAGACGTAGGATCCCAGGTGCTCAGCACAGTCTTTATACGCAGATCAAGGAAGTGGAGAGCTGCCAAGCAGATCCATGTTGTCAATCATACATTTATCCTCCCCGCTCATGATCTTTCCTTGTTGAGCTGAAGTTTGTTTGTCTATGGAAAAAGTCAACATTCAGCTTGAGTGTTAAGAGTCTGGGAGAGGAATTAGATTACCCTTCCTGGTTTTCTCACTATTAGAGTTTCTCAGAATGGCCAGGACCTCAGAACATATACCAAACTTTCTTTAGTTGCCAGAAATGATTTCTTTCTCATCCTTCCATGCCGGTGTGTCATGGTCTTAGCTTCAGTCACTGCTCTGATAGTCTCTGGAGCCAGAGAATCCAGCCATGGGAGCAGATTTCAGATCTCAGTCTGTGGCACATTTACTTGATCCCCTTATTAAGTTCAACAGGACATGTTCAAATCCTTTCTTCAGAAACCAAGGTGATCAAGGTCTCCCCAAGGGCTACCAAAAATCATATGGTGGGGGGAGCTAGAGATAGGCTGCTCTGGATGATGGAAAATTGAGGTCACAACACTGGGTGACTTGAATATGTTTGTGATTATAGAGTCCTTCTTAACTTCAGGGTTAATGATACGTCCTACAGATGCCCAAGATCCCCAGCTGCCCCAGAGTCCCCAGTGCAGGCAGTATTTTAACTCTAGACAATTTCTGTACATAGTTGGCATCCCTAAATCAGACATCTGAGCACTGAAGAGTCTGCTTATTTCACCATTGAGGTGGCCATGTTTTTACTGCTGTATTATAGCACGAGACACACAGGAAGACCCACAGTGGGAAGGATTGTCTCCATTAGAACAGAACCCAAGCAGTGTCCAGAGATTGCTCTGGCAGGAATGAGAGATTCTCTCCCTAGGATGAGAGGGAAACTGGCTCTTGATGGCACTGGCATTGTGATAGTTTTTATTCAGTTAAATCTATTCCTTTACCTACGATGTCATGACATTGTGGAATTTGTTCCTATCCTTTGCATGACAGATGGCAGTATGGGAAGACTTTCCCTGGCATGAAGGTGAAAATCAGGGTTCTGAGAGTTGCCTGTGTATATCTCCAGAGCCAGAATTCAGATTTAAAGTCCAGGTGTATGCCTCTGTTTCTGAATATATCTTTGTGCGTTGCTCTGCCTGCTTATTGTACTCCTGCATTTCCCTACTCATTCCTCTGAACTTGACATTACTCATGTCATTCCTCACTTGTAACTCCAGCTATTATTGTGGTCACATGCTTTCTTCTTTGTTTCCATTCTGTGTACTCAAGAACAATGCTTTCATTCCACCTCGCCCTGGTCACGGTGACCCTCCTTCTTCAGCATTGTAATTTTCTGTAATCTGCATTCTTTCAACATTCTTCAACAAAGTAAATTTCTTTGCTCCTGCTCCTTCTCTTACTTGCTTGTATAAATTTCATCAGAGGAACCTGCTAGCTGAGATCAAAGAGGAATCGGGGCAAAAGAATCTAGAAAGTGTCCATTCTCTTCCACGGGAAATCCAGGAAGAATTCCCTGCTGAGGTTTAACTCCCTTTGAAGGCATAATCGCATTGTTGAGGACCTACCTCTAGCATATTTCCGACAAAGCAGTTCTCCAAAAGGGACAGCTGATGAATTAGGAGAATCTGTTGACTCTGTATTCTCCCATTGGCCGGCGTGAATGTGTGCATGTGTTCTCAGTCGTGTCTGACTCTGGGACCCCAGGGACTTTAGTAGCCCACCAGGCTCCTCTGTCCATGGAATTTTCCAGGCAAGAATACTGGAGTGGGTTGCCATAGGAAAGTACAATATTTAGAACCTTCAGTGCACATGATGTATCTTATGTATTGTGCAGGTCATGGCTAATTTGATGGTTTATTTTGTTTGTCAATTTGGCTAGACCAAAGTACCTAGTTTCGGGTTAAGTATAAGTCTCGATGTCACGGTGAAGCCTTATTTATTTTCTAAATTTTATTTTTATTTAAACTTTTAATTTTATACTGGAGTAGAGCTGATTAACAGTGTTATAATTTTAGGTGCACAGCAAAGCGACAGAATAGGCATGCATCCCTTCTCCCCTAAACTCCCCTGCATCCAGGCTGCCACATAACATCGAGCAGAGTTCCCTGTGCTCTACAGTAGGCCCCTATTGGCTAGCCACTTAAAATACAGCAGTGTGTACATGTTGATCCCACACTCCCTATTTCTTCCCCCTGCCTCCCGTAACCATAAGCTCCTTCTCTAAATATGTGAGTCTGTTTCTGTTTTGTAAGTTCATTTGTACCGTTTCTTTTTAGATTCTGTGTGTAAGGATATCATACCATATTTCTCTTTCTCTGACTTACTGTGAAGCTATTTTTAAATCAATAGACATTGAGTAAAGCTAATTACCCTCCATAACGTGGGCAGATCTCATCCAATCAGATGAAAGCCTTAAGAGAAAGGACTAAGGCCACCCAAGGAAGAGGAGATTTTTACCTCCAGAATGCCTTCAGACCTAGTCTGCGACATCAACTCTTTCCTGGATCTTCAGTGTGCTGACCTGCTGCATAGATTTCAAACTGGCCAGTCTCTGCAATTATATGAATCAAATTCTTAAAAAAAAAACAAAAACAACTCTCTGTCTCTCTCAGACATACCCACACACACACAGACCCCAGACACATCCCAAAACCCACCCACCCCCACACACCCACACCCACAGATGCCCTCCCACACACCCCCACACACCCTAACATCCACCACCCCAACACACCCCAACAGCCACCATCCCAACACACCCCAACACCCACACACCCCCCCCACACACCCCCCCACACACCCCCACAAACCCTAACACCTGCCTCCCCAACACCTACCCCCCACACACCCATACTCCCCACACACATCCACAGAGACCCCAGACACACCCCCAATACCAACCCACCCCTATACACCCCAACACACTCTCCCACACACACCCCAACACACTCACCCCGCCCCCACACACACACCTCCCTTCCCAACAACTAGTCCCCTCTCCCCAACACACACCCTACTGGTTCTGTTTCTCTTTTGAGAATCTGAGGAGCCTGGTAGGCTGCAGTCCATGGGGTCGCTAGGAGTCAGACACGACTGAGCGACTTCACTTCCACTTTTCACTTTCATGCATTGGAGAAGGAAATGGCAACCCACTCCAGTGTTCTTGCCTGGAGAATCCCAGGGACGGGGGAGCCTGGTGGGCTGCCGTCTATAGGGTCGCACAGAGTTGGACACGACTGAAGCGACTTGTCAGCAGTAGCAGCAGCATACAGACTGTGTTTGGAAAGGGATAGTACAGGTTGAAAGTGTTGGGATTCATATTGGTTAAAAGTATATTTGAAACTGTGGGGTAAAATTGCTTTCTGAGCTCAGGGTATAGTGGCATTTCACCTGGGAAGGCCAGATGAGAAGTGAAGATACACCACTTAGATGGGTTGTGCTGAGTTCTCAGTGGCATTTCACTGGGCTTCAGGATGTTTCAGTGTAACTTTATCATGTGGGGAAGTCCTGAGATGTAAGACAGATTATTTCCTGTTGAACATAATTTTGAAAGGTACTGCACAATGATATTTACCTCTATTTTAGTATAAAATTATTACTATTTTTAAAGTGATGGTCACATGGGAGTTCCCTGGAGGTCCAGTGGCTAAGACTTCATACTCCCATTTCAGGGCACCCGGTTCGATACCTCATCAAGGAACTAGATCCCACATGCCACAACTAAGAGTTCACTTGCCCCAGCTAAAGACCCCACATGCCTTAGTGAAGATCAAGGATCCCCTGTGCCTCAACTAAAACTCAGTGCAGTCAAATTAATTAATTCATTGTTGTTCAGTCACTCAGTCATGTCTGACTCTTTGCAAGCGACTCTGTTGACTACACCAGACTTCCCTGTTCATCACCAACTCCTGGAGTCTGCTCAAACTCATGTCTATTTAGTTGGTGATGCCATCTAACCATCTCACCTTCTGTCACCCCCTTCTCTTCCTGCCTTCAATCCTTCCCAGCATCAGAATCTTTTCCAGTGAGTTGGCTCTTTGCATCAGGTGGCCAGAATACTGGAGATTCAGCCTCAGCAGCAGTCCCTCCAGTAAATATTCAGGATTGATAACCAATAAGAAAAGAATCCACACTTCCAATGGAGGGGGTGTGGGTTCAATTCCTCGTTGGGGAACTAAGATTCACATGCTACATGGTAAGGTCAAAAAAAAAAAAAGAGAGAGAGAGAGAGAAAAAAAGAAGAAGAAGAGAAAGCAGTGGTCACATATTTGTCAAGATACCATGGAAAATGACGGAATAATGAAACATGGTGAGGATGACGTAAGGACCAGTATGAATGACCATCATTTGTCTTTTACTCCGTCATGTACATTTGGTTATAGGACTCCTGGGTATGTTAACCTGACTTGAACGTTTGCAGACATTGGTTCAATAATCCTGACTTAAACAGCAATGACTATCTATTCTAGAAAGCGATGTGGTTTGAGAGCCATTAAGCCAATCAGTCACCACAACACTGTCCCCTTAACTGCTACCCAAACTGCATAGAAGATTTGGATGGAGATGAAGAGTATCAGGCAAACCGGGCAGCAGTGTGTTTTCTTATACATTTTCACTGGGTTTAGCTTAAAACCAGGAACCAGGCAAATGCCTGTGTGCATGCTAAGTTGTTTCAGTCGTGTCTGACTCTTTGTGACCCCATGGACTGTAGCCCGCCAGGCTCCTCTGTCCATGGAATTCTTTAGGCGAGAATACTGGAGTAGGTTGCCATGCCCTCCTCCAGGGGATCTTCCTGACCCAGGGATCAAACCTGTGTCTCTTATGTCTTCTGCATTGGCAGGCAAGTTCTTTACCACTAGCACCACCTGCTAGACAAATGTATCAGGCAAATATCCATGTGTTCCAAGCCGGTGCCACAGTTGACATAGAGGTATCAGTACTCATGGGGCTGAATATATCTGAAAAGATCAATATTTCAGGGGCAAGATAGAAGCTAATTAGTGGCCACAGTTTTGTATGTATGAGTGTTTTCAAAATGCTGTTTATAACCAAAGTTTTCAGGATAATGCTATCATCTTCCCTGTGTTATTGTTCAGAAAACCCATTAAGCAGATGGCTCCTAAAGGCAAAAAAAACCAACCTGTCATGTGCTTTAAGTGATGAACAAGTATAGTAGGTTTAAGAAATCAAAGAGGGGTTGATAAAATCAGATTGTAAACCACCCAGGAGGCTCACAGCAGAGAATGTGCTCAGGTGCACGCCGGGGTCCAGCCCCCGCAGGATCCAGGGAAACCCGAAGGAGAAACGGCGTCAGCGATTGCGATTGATTTAGAGAGAGAGAGAGATAAGAATGTTGTAGATAAGAAAATAGAGGAGAGAAAGAGGCTGATATTCCTTGGTTTACATGGAGAACCAATAAAACTTCAAGACAAGAAGTTTGCCCTGTTCACGGAGGCCACAGGTGCCCTCCCGGTCTCCTGAAGGAGTGAAGATGCAGAACGTCTTCCCGTTCAGGTCTTAGAAACCCGGGCAGACAAGTGAACGGAGGGAGCCGCCATGCTCCAAGAGATCAGCCTGAAAAAGAGAGGGAGAGGGAGAGAGAGTGAGAGAGAGAGAGAAGAAAAAACACGGGGTGACCAAGCTTCTGCGAGGCCCAAAAGCTTTATTTTTCAAAAGGTACTTTTATACCTTACCTTATACATAGAGGGAAATGAAAGATGCAAGGTCATACAGAGTCAGCCCAAACACTCCAGCAGTTTTGCCCTTATCGAAACCGGGATTTTTCTGCATACCTTTCCCACAAACATGTTGTGTACGGTATCTTCTGGCCTTGGAGGCCCTGAACATTTTATGACCCTCTTTTGATAAAGGCTGCTCAACCAGAAAACTTATTTTCCCTCAAAGTGTTTTTTTCTTTATATTTCTAATTTATGTCAGCCTCAGAAAATGCCAAACAGAGTTACATTTATCACAGAGCAAAGGTGCAGTGAGTTACAAGAAAGAACCAATTAGCTCAAAAGTCTGATATGGTTAAACTCAAGGCTACACTTGTTTTTCTTGCATTCTCACTATGTTAACTAATGCATTCCCAGGTGCACAGTAGATAAGAGCTACGGGAACTTAGCACCAAGCATTGGCCCAATAATGAAATCCTACACCAGCACTACTCTAATAACTTTTAACTCTTTCAAAGGCTCTATGTTTTAGGCTTTCCGTGCTTCTCACAGTTGGGGGGCTGTAAATAATTGTATGCATTGCTGCAAGAGTCTGGATATACCTGCCAAGCAAGCTAGAATGCTAACAGAGGGGGTTTGATTTGAAATATTCCTCTCATGTCCAGGAGACTTATTAGCTATAGCCCTAAGTTGATTTTCTCCAGAGAAAGGTGGTCAGGGATAGCCCCCTGTTAATGTCAGAGGAGTTGGTGAAAGTCATGAAACAGTAAAACAGACAGATTCTGGTTTTGGGGTAGATGCTCGAGAAAGCCTAGGGAGCCCCTTGAGTTCTGAAACCTTGCTTAACAGTTCTCTTCCACATGCCCTTGTCATGGGTGGGATCTCCCGTGGTGGCTCCCCTGCAGGTGCAGGGGGGAAGGGACTAAGGATTAGGGAGGAGCTTGCCACATGCTTAATTTGCAAAGAGAAAGATTACCCTGGACCTGACAGGCAGGAAGTTAAGGGACAACCTGAAAAGGGAGTTACAGAAACCAACACACATCAAATACACTATGTGCATGACATCATGCTAAGCGTTTCACATATATCAACTCACTGAGTCTTCAAACTAACCCCACAAAGTAGGTTTCCAGTTTTAATCCATTTAACAAGTGGGGAAATGGAGGCATATAGCAGATAAATACATGGAGCCCAGGTCACATAGCCAGTAACTGGAGGAGCCAACTTTAGATCCAGGTTTTGTGGAATCTGAAAGTTTTGTTTTATAGGATTGGGAACCTTTCACAAATAGAATACACATTTACAAATGTGAAATACAGGTGCAGAACCTTGGAAGAGACTGTAAAGTGAAGGGCCCTGAATCTTCGCGTCACTAACTCTACTGTGAATATATCTCTGGATGGAGTCAGAATTTGAACACAGGCCATCTGGTTCTAGACCCTGGGTTTTTAGTGATTCTACTGTCTCCTGGTGAGTACAAAGCCCTGGTGAGGCTACCCAAAGGGAGAGTTCCAGAGTGGGGAGATACAAGACCCACTCACTCTAAGCGTGTGTTTTGCCTTCTATAAGACTGACCATGCTAGCATGTTTCTCCATAAAGCCGATGTGAACAATGTCAGCATTCATCCTTTCTTCTGTCTGTTCATCTCTCCATCTGTCATCCTCCCAATCCCTTCAGTTAATCCAGTCTACAAATATTGGTTAAGCATCTATCATTACAAAGAGGCTTTAGTTGATGGGCATTCAGAGATGAATATGACAGAGGACAGTGGGGGAGAAGAATCAAAAAACAAATTTAATAGGTCATGATCAGCACTGTAATAATAGTTTGTGTTTATTGAGGATTGCCAAGGATTTTGCCAGGTTAACCTAAATGGCAGGGACTTCCCTGGTGGTCCAGCGGTTAAGACTTCCCCTTCCAATGCATGGGGCGCAAGTTTGATCCCTGGTTGGGGAGCTAAGATCCTACATGCCTCAAAGCCAAAAAACCGAAACATAAAACAAAAGCAATGGTGTAACACATTCAGTTAAGACTTTAAAAATGGCCCACATCAAAAAGGCTTAAAAAAAAAAAAAAAAGCTAAATGAAACTGGCAGGTTTCAGACCTGTTTCTCTCTGTCTATATATTTTTAAAAGCATCCAAACAAACATACCTACAATAATAAAATATGAGCTTGACTGCAAGTTTGAAATAATGTCATACATCTTTATTCTTTTAGAGGAGATGGAGAAGTTTTACATGTTCTGTTCCACTGACACTTCTCTTAATGTCTGCCCTGATCCCAGCACTTCTGTCTTAATGGTAGCTGCTGGAGACGTCTTGTCTCTCTTACCATGTAGTGTTCCCACATCATTGTGCTTCTCCATTTTTATCACTTTTTTATGCACTGAGTACTTTTAACATATGACCCTCCCTCCCACCGTGAAAGACCTCAGAAGCAGAGCTCATTTTCTGTTGTCCCTTTTCTGATGAGAATCACACACCCCAGAATTACTGTGTATAGCTTCACAAATACCAGAAGCAATGCTAAGAACAAATATTTACAGAGTTCTTGCTACAAGTCAGACTCTATTCTAAGTGCTTAACATACTAATTTACCTATTCCTTAAAAATCATGTAATTTAAGTATTATCCCATTTTATGGATGAGGAATTTGAGGCCCAGAGAGATAAGGTAACTGGCTCAAGGTTGCAAAGTGAGTAATGTACAGAGTTTGGTTTCAAACTTAAGTGGTCTGATATCAGACCACTTAAGTCCTTAAGCACCTTTATTGTCTCTAAATGTAGCAACAATACAGTTGAGGAAAGGAAACTCAAGAGAGGTTTAATAGCTTATTCAAGTCATACAACCAATGAATAAAAAGTGATAATGACGTATGATAGCCCTTTGATGTGGAATCTAAAAAATGATACAAATAAACTTATTAACAAAGCAGAAATAGACACACTGACATAGAAACTTATGGTTACCAAAGGGGAAAGGCGGGGGAGGGATAAATTAGGAATTTGGGATTAAAAGATACATGCTGCTATATATGAAATAAATAACCAACAAGAACGTACTGTATAGCACAGAGAATTCTATTCACTATCTTGTAATAACCTATAATGGAAAGAAATCTGAAAAAGAATATATATATATGAAAGTGAAAGTGTTAGTCAGTCAGTCTTGTCTGACACTTTGCACCTCCATGGACTGTAGCTTGCCAGGATCCTCTCTCCATGGGATTTTCCCAGGCAAGAATATTGGAGTGGGTTGGCATTCCCTTCTCCAGGGGAGTGTTCCTGACCCAGGGATCGAGCCCAGGTCTCCTGCAATGCAGGCAGATTCTTTACTGTCTGAGGCACCAGTTTTGAAAATCACCTTTTTCATTTTAAATTTTTATCTGAAATGTTGTAAATCAGCTATACTTCAAGAAAAGCTAAAAAGTTAAAATAAAAAGGTGATATTCAAACCCAGATAGAAGCAAATCTAGACTTGGTACTCATAATGACTCTTACATTATGGAACTTCCACAAAGAACACTTAACTCATACTGAGGATGTAATGAATTTCCAGAAGAGTTGCATCCAAGTTGAGTTTTGAGGTGTTGCAATGTGAGTCAAAATAGTTGATACACAAAAAATACTTCCCATATTTAATTATGCAATTTTATGAGTTTAGACATATGTATCAGTTCAGTTCAGTTGCTCAGTTGTGTCCAACTCTTTGTGACCCCATGGACTGCAGCATGCCAGGTTTCCCTGTCCATCACCAACTCCCAGAGCCTACTCAAACTCTTGTCCATTAAGTTGTTGATGCCAAACAACCATCTCATCTTCTGTCATCCCATTTTCCTTCCACCTTCAATCTTTCCCAGCATCAGGGTCTTTTCCAGTGAGTCAGTTCTTTGCATCAGGTAGCCAAAGTATTGGAGTTTCAGCTTTAGCATCAGTCCTTCCAATGAACACCCCGGATTGATCTCCTTTAGGATGGACTGGTTTGATCTTGCTGTCCAAGAGACTCTCAAGAGTCTTCTCCAATACCACAGTTCAAAAGCATCAATTCTTCAGTGCTCAGCTTTCTTTATAGTCCAACTCTCACATCTGTACATGACTACTGGAAAAACCATAGCTTTTACTATATGGACCTTTGTTGGCAAAGTGATTTTCAATATAATATCTAGGTTGGTAATAGCGTTTCTTCCAAGGAGCAAGCGTCTTTTAATTTCATGGCTGCAGTCACCATCTGCAGTGATTTTGGAGCCCCCAAATATAAAGTCTCTCACAGTTTCCATTGTTTCCTCATCTACTTGCCATGAAATGATGGGGCCAGATGCCATGATCTTAGTTTTCTGAATGTTGAGTTTTAAGCCAACTTTTTCACTCTCTTCTTTCACTTTCATCAAGAGGCTCTTTGGTTCTTCTTTGCTTTCTGCCATAAGGGTAATGTCATCTGCATATTTGAGGTTATTGATATTTCTCCCAGCAATCTTGATTCCAACTTATGCTTCATCCAGCCCAGCATTTCTCATGATATACTCTGCATATAAGTTAAACAGGCAGGGTGACAATATAGGGCCTTGCCATACTCCTTTCCTGATTTGGAACCAGTCTGTTGTTCCATGTCCAGTTCCAACGGTTGCTTCTTGACCTGCATACAGATTTTTATTGAATTTGAAGCGTATACTGTGAGTGGTAGAAAAATTAATGGCACCCCCAGTTGTTCATGTCCTAATCTCTGGAACCTGTATGTTACTTTATCTGGCAGAAAAGACTTTCTAGATATCATTAAATTATAGGCCTTGAGAAGGGGAGATTATCCTAGGTGACCTTGAGGGGCCCATTGTAATCACAAAAGGTCTTATAAGGGAAAGAATGAGGCAGAAGTGTTAGAGAGAGAGGAGACAGACAGACAGAAGCAGAGGCTAGCATAATATATGGAAGGGTCCATAAGCGAAGGGAGTTAGGCTGCTTCTAGTACCTGGAAAAGGAAAAAGATTCTCCCCTAGAGCCTCCAGGCTGCTAACACCTTAATTTAGGACTTCTGAGCCCCAGACCTGCAAGATCAAAAATTTGTGTTGCTTTAATCCACTAGATTTATGGTAACTTGTTACAGCAGTTTTGGGAAACTAATATATGCTGTATAATTTCTATCATTTTATCCATACTGAAAAATTTTTAAAGTTTCTATCATGTTATATATATGCTTAAAAAGTGTGTATTAATTTTTAAATATCACTTTTTCATATATCTAATACATCAAGTCCATCCTAAGGGAAATCCATCTGGGTGTTCATTGGAAGGACTGATATTAAAGCTGGAACTCCAGTATTTTGGCCACCTGATACGAAGAGCTGACTCATTTGAAAAGACCCTGATGTTGGGAAAGATTGAAGGCAGGAGGAGAAGGGGATGACAGAGGATGAGATGGTTAGATAGCACCACTGACTCAATGGACATGAGTTTGGGTAAACTCCGAGAGATGGTGATGGACAGGGAGGCCTGGTGTGCTGCAGTTCATGGGGTCGCAAAGAGTTGGACATGACTGAGTGACTGAACTGAACTGAACTGAGCTGAATACATCAAGTTTTAGAAAACTGTCATCAAATAGTCTATTTACTTCCTAAATTTCTATTAATTTTCCTAAAAAATTGTTGAGTGGTGTGTTAGAATATTTTTACAAAGATTTTAATTTCTCTTATTTATTCTTATTATGTAAAGTTTGCTTTATGTATTTTGAGTAGGTGTTATTAGGTATAGCATTCAGTTTAGTTGTATTTTCCTGTCGAACTAAATTTAGTTAATAAAACTTTGTTTTTAAACTCTAACAATTTTTTTTGGCTGTAAATTCTATTCTGTCTCATGTTAACATAGTGATATAAACTATGTTTGGTTAGTTATTGTCTGTTAAGTCCTCTTATATGCTTTTATTTTCAGTAGTCTCATATTCTTATATATGAGATGTTTTTAATAAGCAATGAGTAATTAATTTGGGGATGCTTATACAGTCTGAAAATATGTCTTCTAATCTAGGCATTTAATTTGATATATTTGGGTTTTACTATAACATAGCTTCCCTGGTGGCCCAGACGGTAAAGTGTCTGTCTACAATGTAGGAGACCCGGGTTCGATCCCTGGGTTGGGAAGATCCCCTGGAGAAGGAAATGGCAACCCACTCT
Source organism: Capricornis sumatraensis (assembly GCF_032405125.1). Lineage (NCBI taxonomy): Eukaryota > Metazoa > Chordata > Mammalia > Artiodactyla > Bovidae > Capricornis > Capricornis sumatraensis. The sequence continues at coordinate 110,608,031 of NC_091073.1, read as the reverse complement.
AGGACTATCGCCTGGAAAATCCCATGGACGGAGGAGCCTAGTAGGCTACAGTCCATGGGGTCGCAAAGAGTCAGACACGACTGAGCGACTTCACTCACTATAATTTGTATAGTCAAGGTTATGGTCTTCCCAGTGGTCATGTACTGTTGTGACAGCTGGACCGTGAAGAAGGCAGAACACCAAGGAATTAGTGCTTTTGAAATGTGGTGCTGGAGAATACTCCTGAGAATCCCTTGGACAGTAAGGATATCAAACCAGTCAATCTTAAGGGAGATCAACCCTGAATACTCCAAAGGTCTGAGGCTGAATCTGAAGTTCCAGTGTTTTGGTCATCTGATGTGAATAGCCAACTCATGGGAAAAGTCCTGATGCTGGGAAAGATTGAGGGCAGAAGGAGAAGAGGGCATCAGAAGATGAGATGGCTGGATGGTGTCATCGATGCAATGGACATGAACTTGGGCAAACTTTGGGAGATGATAAGAAACAGGGAGGCCCGGTGTACCACAGTTCATGGTATTGCAAAGAGTTGGATATGACTGGGTGACTGAAGAACAACATTTTTCTATCTCCTTTTTCTATTTTTTTATTGCTTTCTTTTGAATTGATAATACTTCTCATTATTAAGTTTCTCTTTTATATTAGCTTATATTTTATATATGCTACTATATTATATGATTATATTAGAAATTTTATCACACATATGTAACATGGCAGAATCTAATATTAGTTACATCAGCTTTCTCTGAACAATATAAAGCCTTAGATCATTTTACCTGTACTCCCAACTTTCTATGCCATTGTTGCAGTGTATTTTAATTCTATCTACATATTTTTAAGCAAAATTTGCCTATAAACATTTTTATTGAGGTATAACACACATAGAATGCCCAGGTAACAAGCAGATCTTGATGGAGTTTTACAAAGGAATAGCCCTCTGAAGGGACTTGCCTATCACTCAAATGATAAATAATCTGCCTGCAATGCAGAAGACCAGGGTTCGATCCCTGGGTCAGGAAGGTCCTCTGGAGAAGGGAATGGCAATCCACTCCAGTATTCTCGCCTGGAGAATCCCATGGACAGAGAAGCCTGGCGGGTTACAGTCTGTGGGGTTGCAAAGAGTCAGACATGACTGAGCAACTAACACACACACACACCCTCTGAAACCACCATCTGAATTAAGATACAGATTATTTTTTTGTATACTAGAAACCTCATTTATGCCCCCTTTAACTCAATATCCCCAATGTTATCCAAAAATTCCTATTTCTATCACCCCAAGACTGTGTTTTTTTTTTTCTTTCCTTGAGCATCATATAGAGTTTGTCTATCTTTCTATCTATCTACAGTTGTTGGTGTCTGGATTCTTTCCTTCAGCATAGTTTCTGTAGATGTTTACACTTAACAGTAATTAAATATTTTCCATTGTTATTTAATATTACATAAATGTACCACTTTATATTATTTCATTCTACTACTGATGTGCAATTGAGTTCTTTTTCCATTTTTGATATTTTGAAGAAAATTGTTATTTTTTTTTCAAACGTGCTTTTAGGACAAATCAGGACCTAGCTGCAACAGCTACAAGCTTCCTGCAGCCCTGCCCAGGTCCAGCTCAGAGCCCAGCCCTAGACCCCACCCACTGCCATAAATCCACTCATTTATCTTGAATAGTCAGATCTATTATATTGTGACATATGTACTCCTAAAAATTGCTACACTATGCAAAATGTCACAACGAACCCATAAGACTTATGCCCTTACTCCCATTTTTCTCATAACACTCAAAAACATTGTCAGTAATACATAGAGGAACCTAGTAAAAGAATGGTATAATGTTACATATGTCAGATGGTTACTATAATAAAGGTAACGCTTTGCCTTAAAAAAGACACAGTGTTTGCTTGTGGAAGTAGGTGTCTCAGGGTGGCAGCTTGTGTTTCACTGTGAAAGGATGGGAGGAGGGTTATCTAAAATCAGACAGAAAGTTGTGACACTGGTTGTAGGTAAGTAGGTGTGACTCATTGTCCTTGCTTTGGTGTAGGCTGCTGAACTTTTACAATCTTTAAATCCTTGAGCGTGGTTTTTTTTTTCCCCCCTTTGGATTATTGATCTTTTAAAATTTGTAATGGATACCTGCTTCATCGAAAATGTAATTTTTGAAGAAATTTATTTATTTTAATTGGAGGCTAATTACTGGTTTTTGCCATACATTAGCATGAATCAGCCACAGATGTACATGTGTCCCCCCATCCTGAACCCCCTCCCACCTCCCTCCCCACCCCATCCCTCTGTGTTGTCCCAGAGCACCGGCTTTGAGTGCCCTGCTTCATACATTGAACTTGCACTGGTCATCTGTCTTACATACGGTGATATACACATTTCAATGCTGTTCTCTCAAATTATCCCACCCTCACCTTCTCTCACATTGTCCAAAAGTCTGTCTTTTACATCTGTGTCTCTTTTGCTGTCTTGCATCTGGGTCATTGTTACCATCTTTCTAAATTCCATATATATGTGTTAATATACTGTATTGGTGTTTCTCTTTCTGACTTACTTCACTCTGTATATAATAGACTCCAGTTTCATCCACCTCATTAGAACTGACTCCAATGTGTTCTTTTTTATAGCTGAGTAATATTGCATTGTGTATAGGTACCACAACTTCCTTATCCGTTCATCTTCTGATGGGCATCTAGGTTGCTTCCATGTCCTGGCTATTGTAAACAGTGCTTCAGTGAACATTGGGGTACATGCATCTCTTTCATTTCTGGTTTCCTTGATGTGTATGCTCAGCAGTGGGATTGCTGGGTCATATGGCAGTTCTATTTCCAGTTTCATAAGAAATCTCCACACTGTTCTCCGTATTGGCTGTACTAGTTTGTATTCCCACCAACAGTGTAAGAGGGTTCCCTTTTCTCCACACCCTCTCCAGCGTGTATTTTTGCAGATTTTCAAAATAGTAATTTTTGATCCAATTTGTAGCCTCCTTCTTCAATTAACTTTAGTATCAATCCTGGAAATTCTTTTGTGGCTTTCTCATCTGTATTCATGCATAGTTTTACCTGAAACTGAATGTTTTGAAAATTGTAGTGATAGTTGAAGTCATCAAGCTAGCAATAGCACTAAAAGGGGCCACTTCTGCAGAATTTGGCAATTTCTTTTTAAAGCTCTCAGATGTAAATAGTACTGGCTTTTTTTGTTTGTTTGTTTGCATTGCTTGGCATTTTGAGCCAGGCTATTTAGATATGTTTGGGATGTTGAGTGTGTATGTATTTATATAGAAAATTTCGCAAATACAAAGGGATAATGAAATACAACCTTGTAGTATAACACTCCCAGAGAACTGGATAGCTAGTAGATCTTTGAGATATGTGAGTGTGTTTTGTGTTTTCCTGCGTGGATTGGTTCAGCTGGGTACAGTTTCTACTTCACCTTGTGTTTCCTGCTGATGAAACTGTCTATAAGGAAATGTGAAATTCTCATTGATTTTTTCCAAAATATCAATCAAACTTTAAAAATTCAAGTTTTCAAAACAAATGTTAAACTGCATGATTGATTGCATTTGGGAATGGAATGACCAGTCTTGAAGCATCTAGATTCAGAGGGTGTCCAGATGTTCAGCTTTGTTGTTGGTCAGTCACTAAGTCGTGCCTGACTCTTTGCGACACCATGGACTGCAGCACACCAGGCTTCCCTGTCCTTCACCATCACCTAGAGCTTGTTCAAACTCATTTCCATTGAGTTGGTGATGCCATCCAACCATCTCATCCTCTGTCACCCCCTTCTCCTCCTGCCCTCAATCTTTCCCAGCATCAGGGTCTTTTCCAATGAATCGGCTCTTCACATCAGGTGGCCAAAGTATTAGAGCTTCAGCTTCAGCATCAGTCCTTCCAATGAATATTCAGGTTTGGATTTTCTTTAGGATTGACTGGTTTGATCTCCCTGATGTCCAAGGGACTCTCAAGAGTCTTTTCCAGCACCAGTTCAAAGGCATCAGTTCTTCAGTGCTCAGGCTTCTTTGTGATCCATCTCTCACATCCATACCTGACTACTGGAAAAACCATGGCTTTGACTTATAGGTCTTTGTCGGCAAAGTGAGATCTCTGCTTTTTAATATGCTGTCTAAGTTTGTCATAGCTTTTCTTCCAAGGAGCAAGTGTCTTTTAATTTCATGGATGCAGTCTCCGTCTGCACCATCTGAACCATCTTCAACCCAAGAAAATAAAATCTGTCACTGTTTCCACTTTTCCCCCATCTATTTGCGTAAAGTGATTTGACCGATGCCTTGATCTTTGTTTCTTGAATGTTGAATTTTAAGTCAGCTTTTCCCTCTCCTCTTTTTCCCTCATCAGGAGATGCCTTAGTTACTCTTCACTTTCTGGCATTAGAACGGTGTCATCTGCATATCTGAGGTTGTTGATATTTCTCTTGGCAATCTTGATTCCAGCTTCTGATTCATCCAGCCTGGCATATCCCCTGATGTACTCAGGATAGAAGTTAGCTATTGCCAAAAAACTTTTTCAGTATTCATTCCACCAGCAATGCATATGAAGGTCAGTTGCTCCACATCCTCACCAACACAATCTTGTCATATTTTTTTCCCTTAATTATTCTAGAATGTGTGCAATTGAATCTCCTGGTAGTTTTTATTTGTATTTACTCAGGGATGAATAGAAATGAGGCCATTATCATAATATTATTGCCTATCTGTACACACTTGATTGTGGAATATCTATATAATTTTTATTAATATATTATATTAATATATTCTTATTCATTTGGAATTAGACAAAGTGGCAGAGTAGTCAAGAACATAGGTTTTGAATCAGGTAGACTTGAGTTTAAAGCCTTCTTCTGTCTCTAACTACTAGTATAATTCTGTTCTAATTTCTTTACTTTTCATATTAAATATTCAAAAATGTTATTTATCCTTATTTTAATGGAAACTCATAGTTTCATCACATGAATGTATATCAGTGTCATAATTTTCATGAAGAAAGTATATCAAGATTATCTCACATTGGAACCAGAATAGTTATTAGGCAAAAAGTCTTTCGGAGACTTTCTCAGATTTGAGTGTGTGGTCAAGTAGTTACAGGATTCCAACTGCACAGCAGTGTGCCTGAATAATGCAGAGATGTCCCTTGGTAACAAAATCAGGAGTGGTTGCTTGTTTGTCATTAGAAGTTTGTGCTTCTATGAACATTTTGTTAGAATTTGCAAGATTTCTTCTTGTAGATTTCCTAGGGGAGGATAGGCCATGATTCTCAACACAACCTGACCTACATAGATTCATTCAATCTGTACAGATATTGACTAAGTTCAGGAACTGTTTTGCTTCAAGGATTTATATTTTCCTGAGTGTGACATTGACATTTCTGGACACTGCATGTTTGGCAGTCCCATCACTTCATGGCAAATAGATGGGAAACAATGGAAAGAGTGGCAGGCTTTTTCTTGGGCTCCAAAATCACTGCAGATGGTGACTGTAGTTATGAAATTAAAAGACACTTACTCCTTGGAAGAAAAGTTGTAACCAACCTAGACATCATTTTGCTGACAAAGGTCTGTATAGTCAAAGCTCTGGTTTTTCCAGTAGTCATATACAGATGTGAGAGTTGGACCATAAAGAAGGCTGAGCACTGAATAATTGATGCTTTCAAACTGTGGTGTTGGAGAAGACTCTTGAGAGTCCCTTGGACTTCAAGGAGATCAAACCACTCCTAAAGGAAATAAACCCTGAATATTCACTGGAAGGACTGATGCCGAAGCTGAAGCTCCAATACTTTGGCCACTGATATGAAGAGTCAACTCACTGGAAAAGACTCTGATGCTGGGAAAGATGGAAGGCATGAAGAGAGGGAGATGGCAGAAGATGGGATGGTTGGATGGTATCACTGATCCAATGGACATGAGTTTTAGCAAACTCCAGAAGATGGTGAAGGTGCCACAGTTCATGGGGTCACAAAGAGTCTGACACAACTGAGTGACTGAACAACATGTTTGGTGTTGTATGAGAACAGGGTACCGACCCACCTGAATATGTCACTTGTTCCCTCTTCAGTTGCTAGGAAGCAATTTAAACTGTCAAAAATGTTGCATTTCAATTTGGGATGACTTTAAGTCTTCTTGACCTCTACTTGGAATAATGCTTGCTTCCATTCAAATGCTGTTCCTGTTGGGTTAATCAGGCAAAAGTGGAAAGGATTTAATGTAAGTCTTCCAGCTCCTTGCCAGAGACACCTAGGAGATCTGGTCACTGCAGAATTTTCCAATATCAACACCTATTGCTCTTCCTCTTCCTTATTCTGCTTCATTTGCCTTGATCTTCTTGCTCTTCTTTCAATAAACCAAAGCAAATACTTGCCTAGGAGCCTCTGTCTTGCACAACAACCTCTCCCTTAGTTATGTGAATGACTGACTCACTGCTGAAATTTTCACTCTGAGGGAGCTCTTCCATCCATAACTTTGTTTAAATGATCACTTCCAGGCTCTTCATGCTTTTCTATGCTTTATTTTTATCCATCACACTTATTCCCCAGCATTTTACTAGGTATTTCTTTATGATTTATCATCCAATAGGATATGAGTCTTGGGGGGCAAGGAATTTCTTATCTCTTGCTTCCTCTTTTTCCAGAGGGCAGAGAACAGAAACTGTTAAGTAGATGACAATCTTGACAATTTCAGTGTAACCCGGCAGCTTTTTGGGATCTCCCAGGGGTGTTTGCTGAGAACTCGGTGCACCGTGCCCTTCAGATCCCTCTGGGTTGGTAAGCAATCTTCCCTAGCATTTATTCAAGCTCAAGGAGGAGAACAATGAGAAGAAATTAAGACCTAAGAGAGCCTGTCATGTGCAAATGCAGAAGAACCAAGAAAGCTGTAAAATTGCCTCCCCTCCCAGCCAGCCCTGTCCGGAAGAATGGAACCTTCCATTAACCCTGTTTAACAGACTGGCTCTCCACCTCTGGTAGGTGTGTATTTATTTCACATTCATCCTTCCACCTCTCTTCCCTTCTAGTGTCTGGCTCTTTCCAGGCATCCTAGGTCAGCAACCTTGGAACAAAGGTTTGATTGTCCAGAAATTGGTGAGGCAGGCTGTTTCTTGCCATGTATCTCATCCACTTCCCGCCTGCCCAGCCACGAGGAGGCCAGGGAGCCAGGTGGAGACGTGAAGCTCTCTAGTTCTGGACTCTGCTGTTTTGGGAGGTGCAAGAATTTCTTCCCTTCAGTAGCTTTGTGCTGTAAACTTGCTCTTCCAAAGAGTTTCTTCATTGTGCAGAAGCTTTTAATTTTAATTAGGTCCCATTTGTTTATTTTTGCTTTTATTTCCAATATTCTGGAAGGTGGGTCATAGAGGATCCTGCTGTGATTTATGTCAGAGAGTGTTTTGCCTATGTTCTCCTCTAAGAGTTTTATAGTTTCTGGTCTTACATTTAGATCTTTGATCCATTTTGAGTTTATTTTTGTGTATGATGTTAGAAAGTGTTCTAGTTTCACTCTTTTACAAGTGGCTGACCAGTTTTCCCAGCACCACTTGTTAAAGAAATTGTCTTTTCTCCATTGTATATTATTGCCTCTTTTGTCGAAGATAAGGTGTCCATAGGTGCATGGCTTTATCTCTGGGCTTTCTATTTTGTTCCATTGGTCTATATTTCTGTCTTTGTGCCAGTACCATACTGTCTTGATGATTGTGGCTTTGTAGTAGAGCCTGAAGTCAGGCAGATTGATTCCTACAGTTCCATTCTTCTTTCTCAAGGTTGCTTTGGCTATTCAAGGTTTTTTGCATTTCCATACAAATTGTGAAATTATTTGTTCTAGCTCTGTGAAAAATACCGTTGGTAGCTTGATAGGGATTGCATTGAATCTATAGATTGCTTTGGGTAGTATACTTATTTTCCTTATATTGATTCTTCTGATCCATGAACATGGTATATTGCTCCATCTATTAGTGTCCTCTTTGATTTCTTTCACCAGTGTTTTATAGTTTTCTATATATAGGTCTTTAGTTTCTTTAGGTAGATATATCCCTAAGTATTTTATTCTTTCCATTGCAATGGTGAATGGAATTGTTTCCTTAATTTCTCTTTCTATTTTCTCATTATTAGTGTATAGGAATGCAAGGGATTTCTGTGTGTTGATTTTATATCCTGTAACTTTACTATATTCATTGATTAGCTCTAGTAATTTTTTGGTGGAGTCTTTAGGGTTTTCTATGTAGAGGATCATGTCATCTGCAAACAGTGAGAGTTTTACTTCTTCTTTTCCAATTTGGATTCCTTTTATTTCTTTTTATGCTCTGATTGCTATGGCCAAAACTTCCAAAGCGGGACCTAATTAAAACTAAAAGCTTCTGCACAACAAAGGAAAGCAAGGTGAAAAGACAGCCTTCAGAATGGGAGAAAATAATAGCAAATGAAGCAACTGACAAACAGCTAATCTCAAAAATATACAAGCAACTCCTGCAGCTCAATTCCAGAAAAATAAACGACCCAATCAAAAAATGGGCCAAAGAACTAAACAGACATTTCTCCAAAGAAGACATACGGATGGCTAACAAACACATGAAAAGATGCTCAACATCACTCATTATCAGAGAAATGCAAATCAAAACCACAATCAAGTACCATTTCACACCAATCAGAATGGCTGTGATCCAAAAGTCTACAAGCAATAAATGCTGGAGAGGGTGTGGAGAAAAGGGAACCCTCTTACACTGTTGGTGGGAATGCAAACTAGTACAGCCACTATGGAGAACAGTGTGGAGATTCCTTAAAAAACTGGAAATAAAACTCCCTTATGACCCAGCAATCCCACTGGTGGGCATACCCACCAGGGAAACCAGAATTGAAAGAGACACGTGTACCCCAATGTTCATCGCAGCACTGTTTATAATAGCCAGGACATGGAAGCAACCTAGATGCCCATGAGCAGATGAATGGATAAGAAAGCTGTGGTACATATACACAATGGAGTATTACTCAGCCATTAAAAAGAATATATTTGAATCAGTTCTAATGAGGTGGATGAAACTGGAGCTGATTATACAGAGTGAAGTAAACCAGAAAGAAAAACACCAATACAGAGTACTAATGCATATATATGGAATTTAGAAAGATGGTAACGATAACCCTGTATGCAAGGCAGCAAAAGAGACACAGATGTATAGAACAGTCTTTTGGATTCTGTGGGAGAGGGAGAGGGTGGGATGATTTGGGGGAATGGCATGGAAACATGTGTAATATCATATAAGAAATGAATTGCTGGTCCAGGTTCAATACAGGATGCTTGGGGCTGGTGCACTGGGATGACCTGGAGGGATGGTACAGGGAGGGAGGTGGGAGGGAGGTTCAGGATGGGGAACATGTGTATGCCTGCGGTGGACTCATGTTGATGTGTGGCAGAACCAATACAATATTGTAAAGTAATTAGCCTCCAAATAAATAAATTTAAATTAAAAAAATATACACAAAAAAGAGTTTCTTTGAACTTGCAGTTCCAAAAAAGCGTTCATCTTCTCCATGTACCGTGGGAGTCTCGTGGTTCCTGATGAGTGTGTTGTGTGTGGAGCAAAGTGCACACAGAGGACAGAGGTGAGGACTGAGAGACAGGGCTCGAGGCGAATGGAAGGAGGAGGGTCTCTGGCACTTGTCATCAAGGGGAACCAAGTCTGGGGTTTGGGGGATGACTTCTGATCTGTGGGCCAACTATGACAGAGAGAGGGCTCTGGAGCAGAATGTCTCAGGTGCAGGGAGCTTCCTGTCCCTCTGGAGTGGGAAAGAAATGTGTTCCAGCCCTTTTCACAACAGGGTGGGAGCCACCAGTGTGCTTTTGAGCTGGGAGTCTGAGTGGAGATGGAGAAGTTGAGCTTGTCTGGCCCTGGTCTCAGAGCTACAACAACCAGTGGACAGATGGCTGCTGAGGAATGACAAGGAGGAAGAACAGGTTTCTGCTGCCCATTCAGATGCTAAGCCAGGGCGTCCTCTGAAGATACACACACACACACAGTCACACACAGTCACACACAGGCACAATCATGTGGTCAGCACAGATGCACATAATCACACACAGTCATACACATACACAATTCCCCCCACAGCCACATCTGTACATAGTCACACATATAGTCACGAACACACACATACACAGCCACCTCCACACCCACAGCCTCACACAGTCACACTTAAGTAGTCATCCCCCCACCATTACACACACACAACCATACACATACACACATAAATACACTCTTTCAGGTCCAGAAAAGTGTTGATTCTTTCCACGTGCCCTGGGAGTCTTGTGGTTCCTAGTGAGTGTATTGTGTGCAGAGCAACGTGCACACAGAGATACAGCCACACACAAATACACTGTCTCACACACATACACGCAATTAAACACATATACACGCACAGCCACACCCCCACAATCACACTCCCACCGTCACACACGTTCAGGGAGTTGGGCGACTCTATGGAGGCAGAAGGGAGGTTCCCTTCCTTACATATTAGCATCAGCTTGACATTTTCATATGGTTGTGTCTCTGTTCCACAAAGCCACCTATGAGACATGCATATTTTAAAATATTATATTTATTTATTTTTAATTGATTGATGATTGTTTTACAATATTGTTTTGATTTCTGTCATACATCAACATGAATTAACCATAGGTGTACATATGTCCCCTCCTCCTTCTTGAATCTCCCTCCCACCTCCCATCCTGAGATATGTATTTTTAAACCAGTGTTACAAGTCAGTTTACCTAAGATAACACAGGTAGGAAGTGGTCAGACCAGATTAATGTCTGGGTCTCTTTAATTGCAAAAGCCAGCCTCTTCTCATTATACCATGCTGCCTCTCATAGTTTAAAATTCCAGTTTAATCTTGGTGGCCAACCTGTGTTCCCTTAGACTAAAGTCTAACCCAGAAGCTCAGCTAAGCTCCTGAGGATGAGCTGGCTTTGCCCTGCGGGGTTTCTGAAGGGTCGGAAGGAAGGGGTGGTTTGGAATTACCTTCAGGGGACTCTTAACCTTTCAACATGCCCTGTTAGACAGATTCTGCCTCTACAGGAAAAATCAACACTATCTTCAGGATGGCTCATGTCATGAATATGTGCCAGGACAGGAGACAGGCTGTTCTTCCTGGTTTTACGCACTAAATAATGGCCTTGTGTCAGAGGTCATTTTAATCCACCTGTCTTGGCTTCCTTACCATTTTAACCACTTCAGTTGTGTGAAACTATTATTCCTAGCTTTCCATTTGCCAGCCTGGCACTGTCGCAATCCAAGCCCCTTGCCCTCCTTACCCAACCCTGTCTTCTGCCTTGTAGAATCTGTAGGGATTAGAGTTCAGACACTTTCTTTTAGTTGTTGTTTTGCTTTTTTTTTTACTTTTTATTTTATATTGGAATATAGCTGATTAACAATGGAAGGGATAGTTAGGTAGTTTGGGATTGATGTGTACACACTGCTATATTTAAAATGGATAACCAGCAAGGACCTAGTGTATAGCCCAGGGAACTCTACTCAATGCTATATGGCAGCCTGGATGGGAGGGGAATTTAGGGGAGGATGGATACATGTATACATATGGCTGGGTCCTTTTGCTGTCCTCCTCCTCCAGACCCTTTCCCTGATTAGGTCTTTGGGGGCTCTGATTCCATTAGTGAAATGTTGTTGGTCAGACCTCCCAGTGAACACGAGTTTTGACCATCTTAGTTTCACACAGAGAGAACTTACCCACACTTTCCCTTTAAATGTCTGCTTCCCACCTCTGGATGAATTTTGAGGGAATTTGGAAAAATAGTTAGTATGAGAGCTATGGCATTGTTACCCAATTTCTCTATTCCACCCCCATTGAGGGTGACATATTCATCCTGTTTTCCCCAGAACTTTCTTAGTCCAGGCACTGAAAGTCTTGTGTCCTGGGGAAGCCCTTCATTCCCAAGAAAACCAGGGCAAACCCCATTCCCCTCTGTCACAGCTTCTAGCTCACTATGTCCTTTAGCTCATGGATAATTTCCAGGAACCTCGATTGGCTAACAATGAGGCAGTGCCAGGGAAGTGGTAAAATAATCCAACCCCAGAATTGTTCTTTTCCTTTGGGCTGTTATCCTTTACAACTCCATTAGGGTCTTTGCTAGTATGGCCTTGCAGCTCAAGATGGCAAAACTGGTCCACTTGTTTGCTTTCCTTCTCTTTAAATTAAATGAATGGAACAACAACAACAACACACAAAAACAGCAACAACCAACCAACAACAATAACAAACACCATGGCAAAAAGAGAAGGATCACTTCATTATTAGGACTTTCTCATTTTCCCTGACATCATAAACAAAGACTTTCCCATTTCTCCAAAGAAGTCACACAGATGGCCAGTAGGCACATGAGAAGATGTTCAACATTGCTAGGGTTTAGAGAAGTACAAATCAAAACTACAATGAGATATCACTTCACACCAGTCAGAATGGCTATCATCAAAAAATCCACAAATAAATGTTGGAGAGGGTGTGGAGTGAAAGGAACCCCTCCTACACTGCGGGTGGAAATGTAAATTGGTACCAGCCACTATGGAGACCAGTACAGAGGTTCCTTAAACCAAAAATAGAGCTACCATATGACCTTGCAATCCCTTCCTGGGCACATATCCAGAGAACATGATCTGAAGGGATACATGGACCTCAATGTTCTTTGAAGCACAGTTTACAATGGCCAAGACATGGGAGCAACATAAATGTCCATCAACAGAGGAATGGATAAAGAAGTTGTAATAATATTTAGCCATTAAAAAGAATGAAATAATGCCATCTGCAGTAAAATGGATAGACCTAGAGAGTGTCATACTAAATGAAGTAAGTCAGACAGAGAAGGGGAACTATGGTATGGCATCCTTTATAGGTAGACTCTAAAAAGAAATGATACAAATTAACTTACTTCAAAACAGGTAGAGACTCACTGGCTTAGAAAACAAACTTATGGTTGCTGGGGGGAAGGATAGTTAGGGACTTTGGGAGGGTCATGTACACACTATTATATTTACAATGGATAACGAACAAGGATCTAGTGTATAGCACTAACTCTTCTCAATGTTATGTGCCAGCCTGGATGGGAGGAGCATTTAGGGGAAAATGGATACATGTATATGTACGATTGAATCCTTTCACTGTTCACCTGAAACTACCACAACGTTGTTAATCGGCTATGCCTCAATTGTTGTTCAGACCCTCAGTTGTGTCTGACTCTTTGGGACTCCATGGACTACAGCATGCCAGGCCTCCTTGTCTATCACTAACTCCCAGAGCTTGCTCAAACTCAGGTCCATTGAGTCAGTGATGCCATCAAACCATCACATCCTCTGTCATCCTTTCTCCTCCTGCCTTCAATCTTTCCCAGCATCAGGGTCTTTTCCAAAGGGTCAGTTCTTCCCATGGTGGCCAAAGTATTGGAGTTTCAGCTTCAGCATCAGTCCTTCCAATGAATATTCAGGACTGATTTCCTTTAGGCTGGACTGGTTTGATCTCCATGCTGTCCAAGGGACTCTTAAGAGTCTTCTCCAACACCACAGTTCAAAAGCATCAATTCTTTGACGCTCAGCTTTCTTGATGGCCCAACTCTCACATCGATACATGATTCCTGGAATAGTCATGAGTATCAGTTTAGGAAGGTGAAAAATGGAAAGGTGGATGATGGTGACAGTTGCTGAACAATGTGAATGTTCTTAGTGCCACTAAACTGTATAGTGAAGTATGGCTAAAATAGTATGTTTTATATTATATGACTTTTACCATAATAAAAAAACTTTAAAAAAATGAATTGATGGTATACAGAGAATAAATTAGTGGAGGATTAAAAGCATGTCAGGATACTTCACCAGAGGAAGAGAAGAGAGAAGAGAGAAAAGCAATAAAAGAGGGGATAAAAACAAAGACGGATAAGACTGAGTGTCAGTGAGGAAGGAGCTTCTTGGAACTGAGCCATCCACGTCCCTACCCCCATCCTGTGAAGTGATGAGCTTGAGGGAGACTATGTTCTTTCCAACTCTCACATTCATACATGACTACTGGAAAAATGATGGCTTTGCTTTTTAATATGCTGTCTAGTTTTGTCATAGCGTTTCTCCCAAGGAGCAAGTGTCTTTTAATTTCATGGCTGCAGTCACCATCTGCTATGATTTTGGAACTCAAGAAAATAAATTCTCTCACTGTTTGCATTGTTTCCCCATCTATTTGCCATGAAGTGATGGATGCCATGATCTTAGTTTCCTGAATGTTGAGTTTTAAGCCAACTTTTTCACTCTCCTCTTTCACCTTCATCAAAAGGCTCTGTAGTTCCTCTTTGATTTCTGCCATAAGGGTGCTGTTATCTCATCTCTTAGATTATTGATATTTCTCCCAGTAATCTTATTCCAGCTTGTGCTTCTTCCAGCCCAGCATTTCTCATCAGCGTTTCTCATGATGTACTCTGCATATAAGTTAAATAAGCAAGGTGACATATACTCTCTTTCCAATTTGGAACCAGTTTGTTGTTCCATGTCCAGTTCTAACTGTTGCTTCTTGACCTGTATACAGATTTCTCAGGAGGCAGATAAGGTGGTCTGGTATTCACATCTCTAAGAATTTTCCACACTTTGTTTTGATCTACACAGTCAAAGGCTTTAGCATAGTCAATGAAGGAGAAGTAGATGTTTTTCTGAAATTCTCTTGCTTTTTTGATGATCCAGTGAATGTTGGCAATTTGATCTCTGGTTCCTCCGGCTTTTCTAAAATCCCAATAAAAAATTAAAAATTTTAAGTTTGGGAAAAAATGATTATTTATGGACATTTTCTGTCTATATACTTTCTCCTGTCTGAAGCATCCCTTTGATGCTGAAGTATCTCAATGTCCAGACCTGACTTCATTACTGAGCTCCTAACCCTCTTTCCAGTTGCCTGCCATTCACTTCCATCTGGATGTGTCATTAATGCTGTCACTCAGTGTACCCCAAACAGGCCCTACTCAGTCTTTTTGTCTTGTTGCTAACATCATTTCTCCAGCTCACCAGGTATGAAAACTAGAGCCTCTTCTTTGTATAGAAGAACAAGAGAGATAGAAAGATGGATCATAGCTGTCAACTCATCTGGAGACCTCCCTTTATCCCCACCGACCCTTCTTGCATCTCTTTCTTGGTCACATTAGTTCACATCCTCAAAAGTTTTCACTTTAGTTACTAGACTAGCTTGTAACTGTTGTCTCTGTATTCTATTTCCTCCAATTCACAGGCCAGTTTGGGCCCACATGAGACCTTTAGAGGGCTGCAGTCTATCATGCTGTGTTACTGGACCTTCCATTCAATCCCTCTGACAGTTCTGTCTTTGACAGTAGCCCAGACTGAATTTCCGATATATTGAGTGAAGTATAGGCAGTCTTTGAATATCATTATTCTTCTATGGACCATGTATTTATGCTTTGTCATTTGCAGGAAAAGGACATATTAATAATTATTTGCCCTTTCCTTGACCTTGGTTTCTGTGGTCAAGAACTTATGATTGGCTAAGTTGCCAGAACTCAGTACTGGTCACTCAATTACTGATGCTTCTAAACATCCTGAATCTCGGTAGCATGTCAGAGTCAAGTGTAGTTAGAATACTCACCTGGAAGGGAAAGTAGGTCTTAAAATCAAACTAAAACATATGCATGTTTTGAAAAATCAAATAGTGCTAAAGGAGCTCTACTGAAAAACTAAGTCTCTACCCATTTCCCTCCCATGTAGCCAGTGCTGTTTCACAGAGAAAATCGCTTTTAACTTTCCTGATAATTATTTCCACACAACCTGATGATAAGGTTATACTGCTATCAATTGATTTATCAGTTTTAAAAATTTTAATTCATTTTCTGTTGCGATAGCTGTCTATTTAACTCTTTTAGACACCACTTCTCCCTCTCATTCTCCCCTAAATTATTGCTGTTTTAGTTAAACCAACGTTCAGTGACTATATCATTATTATTATGAAAATTTAATTCACTGTGGAGTTCAGTTCAGTTCAGTTCAGTCGCTCAGTCGTGTCCAACTCTTTGCGACTCCATGTATTGCAGCACGCCAGGCCTCCCTGTCCATCACCAACTCCCAGAGTTCACTCAGACTCGTGTTCATTGAGTCCGTGATGCCATCCAGCCATCTCATCCTCGGTCGTCCCCTTCTCTTCCTGCCCCCAATCACTCCCAGGATCAAAGTATTTTCCAATGAGTCAACACTTTGTCTGAGGTGGCCAAAGTACTGGAGCTTCAGCTTTAGCATCATTCCTTCCAAAGAAATCCCACGGCTGATCTCCTTCAGAATGGACTGGTTGGATCTCCTTGCAGTTCAAGGGACTCTCAAGAGTCTTCTCCAACACCACAGTTCAAAAGCATCAATTCTTTGGCGCTCAGCCTTCTTTACAGTCCAACTGTCACATCCATACATGACTACTGGAAAGTATGGTTTTATTCCTTTTCTGGTTTGGATTTTTTTTCAGAATAAAAGTAATATTTTATTTCTATTTGCATGAACTTCTATATACCTACTTTAAATTCTTTTCTCATATCTTCACATATCAGATATCATATCATATAATCCATGGATACACTTTTTTTCTGGAGAACTGATCTTAGAATCCTGCATCTCCCTGCTTCAATCTGAACTGACTACTGTATCCAACTAGTGAGTGTTAAGTTGATGAAGGTAATTAACTGTAAGAATGACTTTTAAGATTAATGAATAGAAAGCAAAGTAGCTAATGAGATGGATGTGATTAAGTAATGAGTACTCATAATTTTGTTCAAAGGATATATGCAGCAGTGTGCTCAGAGAAGGCAGTGGCAACCCACTCCAGTACTCTTGCCTGGAAAGTCCCATGGACGGAGGAGCCTGGTAGGCTGCAGTCCATGGGGTCACTAAGAGTTGGACGTGACTGAGCAACTTCACTTTCACTTTTTACTTTCCTGCACTAGAGAAGGAAATGGCAACCCACCCCAGTGTTCTTGCCTGGAGAATCCCAGGGATGGGGGACTGTGGTGGGCTGCTGTCTATGGGGTCGCACAGAGTCGGGTATGACTCAAGTGACTTAGCAGCAGCAGCAGCAGCACTCATAATGAAAAAATAATTCAAACTATACTTAAATATTTAAAAGAATATAAGCTCAGAGCTTCATGTAATACTTTGAGTTCCCTGAAGTCAGGTTCTGTGCTATAGTCTTCCTTCCTATCTCCAGTTTTTGGTGTAGAGTAGAGCTCAGCATTCTTTTTGGAACAGATGCATATGATCATGAGACCTGGGAGAACAATAGGTCTCTGTTGAAATGTTGGGACCTGAATCATGGAAGGCACAACAGCTCATTGCACTCAGCACAAGTTGTCCATCCATGAAGAATCACAATGGGTTCTGAGCCCTCATTATCTTCCCTCAGCCCAGACCTTGGCATAAATTGATGATAACCAGTTGTATAAGGTGGAAAATAGGAGACAGAGAGGAGATCCTAATTACAAGCAGTCTCAGTTCAGTTCAGTCATGTCTGACTCTTTGCGACCCATAGACTGGAGCATGCCAGGCTTCGTTGTCCATCACCAACTCCCAGAGCTTACTCAAATTCATGTCCATTGAGTTGGTGATGCTATCCAACCATCTAATCCTCTGCCATCCCTTTCTCCTCCTACCTTCAGTCTTTCCCAGCATCAGGGTCTTTTCCAATGAGTCAATTCTTTGCATCAGGTGGCCAAAGTATTGGAGTTTCAGCTTCAGCATCAGGCAGTCTGTCCCCTAACTATATAATCTGCCTAGGCTCTGGGGAAAGCTAAACATTATCTCAGGATATTGTCTGCGTTCAGTTCCTAGAATTACCCTGAGCATGGCCCAGCTGTGACCTTCCGGCAGAGAGAAGTGATTGCTATCTTGTCTGATGAACTTCCTCAATCTTGGAGAAATCTTGGGAAGGATGAAAGGAGAGAACAGGGCGGCATGCCTGTCATCACAGTGGCAACTGCCAACTCCTGGAAGTGGATAAATGAGATGACCTCTGGCAAATAAAGGAATACGAGAAGGCTGAAAGGGAGAGGTGTATTGAAATAGCATTCTTAGCTTTCCTCCATGGTGGACAATGTTGATCTAGTGGCAGGGATGAGAACTTGAGACAAATCTTTCTTTTCATTGAAATGTCTGAGCCCTACTTCCTGCCTTCACTGTGTGGGTTCACTCCTATGCCAGGAGGTGCCTTCCCTTCCCTTTCTTCCACTAGGTGGAGAGAAGAGCAGTGGGATGAGCTAGGTCACTCCTGAAGGAAGTACACTGCCTCCTCCATAGCAAAGGCATTACGTCTCTGGATGAATAGGATGGTATCTAAGGAGGTGAGAAAGGAGATGTAGACAGCTGCAGTTGCTCCCCATATTCCCCTCTGACACACATTTGTGTAAGTGTTGATGATGAGTCATGAGACGGGGAGTGGGGAATGCAGTTCAAGCACACGTCTGTGACTTCCTGCGTTAGCTGAGTGATCAAGTCTGATGTGCCTGAGCGTGGTTCTGTGCATTGGAGTTGTTAACGTAAGTCGGGGTCTTTCTGCAGAAATGTGTGTCTGCTGCTTTGTCTCACTTCCATGTGTTGACCCCGAAAGTCCAAGACCAGAATAAATATCCGGCTGCTGGGCTGAGCCAAGAAGCCTTGGGATGTTGGGTTAGTCCAGAGTGTTGTTTTTGGATGATTCAGGAGACATGAGCCTATGAGACAGAGAATTAACCTTGTGACTGCCAGTCCTGGAATAGCCTTGACAGGACTGTGTCACACCCCTAGTTATTGAGGAAGGCACTGTTTCTCAAACTCCTGACAGTGGCACCCCAGGAAGCATACCTGCTCCTCCCCCCATAGTATTTTTCAACCAGGCGGATGATCCAGATGGAGAGATGGCAACCTATTTCTTTACTTTTATGACCTTGTTAGGGGCTAGAATGAGATAGAAGATGTCCCTCACTGAGCCTTGAAGGAACTGTTTCTGAGCCAAAGAGGGAGGTGAGGTCGTGGGGAGGAAGGGTGCTTGTCAAGATCAGGTGACCTGGGATCCCTGCATAAGCCATGAATGGATAATGTCACCACCGGCTAACAGAGTACAGGAAGTCCAGTGAGAATTAGCCCATCACACACTGCCCTGTCTTCTTCATCAGCTCATTCCCTGTTCTGTAATCTGTCACATCTGTGTTTCCAAAGGGAGAGATGCAGGTGTGAGAAAACACGCTGTTTCCTTTCCTTGAGGTAATGCTGTCTGTTTCTGACAATATGTGCCTGAGAGATTGAAGGATCAGCTGGATGTTGTCAAAGAGCCCCTGGGTATGTGGCTGATGTCAATGAGCAAAGCTGGAAGAACTTTATTAGTCACTAGCCCAGGAAGCTTATTATCTCCTTCCCGACAGTGCACAAAGGTTCTGTTTCTTGATATGTGTACATAAGAAAATCAGTTGGGGAACATTAATCCAAGACCAATTCATTACATCAGAATTTATGGGGACATTGCCTTGGCATCAGTATTTTAAATACATCTTAGTACTGTTGTAACATGTAGCCAGGGTTGCAAAACCCTGAAATGATGGAACCCCTCAATCTGGAAATGTGAATCCAGAACAGTCAGCAAGGCACCTCAGTACTGAAAGGGAGACTATGCCTCCTTTATCCACATGAGATGCTGGGTCTTCTGGGTCATCATCACCACGTGACATCTTCATGATGTTCAGTGGACGTGTCTGAAAACAGAGTGGGCCAATTAGATTTTCTGTGTCAGGAATTTGAAGGCATCCAAATATGGATGACTTGAAAGTTAGGATTAGTGAGGGGTGCAGTGGTCGTTATGAGTTTATGGTCATGAAGATTTATGAGGTAGAGAGACTCAGAGGCAATTGGTCAGGAAAGGGAAGAGGTTGAAACAGCAGTGAGAAAAGCAGAAGACTGACAGGGGGACTTAGAGAGGGAAAGATGGCCAGCCTCCAGAGATGCCTGGATTCCTCACCTTGCTGAGATCTTTCCCTAGACTGCATAGCAACCAGAAACCCTAACTAGAACTCTGATTTAGATCCTTAGGTGGGAAAAATGTCGTTTTTTCTTTTGGTTGTGTCTTCAACGTCGGGCATATACCTGTCCCCGATCTCAGATGCACTACTTTTCCTCTCTGTCACTCAAACTCTTTTTTCATTTTAGTGATATTCAAACTGAATATCACTTTCTGCTTGACTCCCTCAGAACAGGTTACTACCCACTCTTTGCTCACTTTTACCAGGATTTTGCTCACATCTTTATTCATTCATTTCCACATTAAATCTTAATTTTCTGTTCACTTGTCTTCCGTACTCGATTTTGAGCTCTTTGAGGATAGAGGTTACGTCTGATTTATATATTTCACCAGTATCTGATGTTATTCTTGGCATATAGAGTTGCTGAATCGAAGTTTGTTAATTGATTACATTCTTAAAGATCAAATGGGCCTGAGTTTGTTAAACTTTCTGTTTTCTCATACACCTAGAAAAGGATTGATAGTCTTCTCAGAGCTCCAGGTCTGAAGCTTGCAAGCAGTTTCCCCCATAGTTTCTTACTTAAAATGTCTACTTTTAAAATCCTAAAAATTTAAGGATTTCTGCTAAAAATCCTTAGCAGAAAACAATCCTCTTCGTTCTTTAGATCTAATGCTTTTACAGGAAATTTAAATGAGAACTAAGACATAGCGATAATATTAGTTTGTAAACAACACGGTTCTACTGTATAGCGCCGGAAACTGTATTTGTTATCCTGTGATAAACCATAACAAAAGAGATAATAAAAGACAACGTATATATGTATTACTGAGTCACTTTATTGTAGAAAGAAATATCAACAACCTCAGATATGCAGATGATACCATCTTAATGGCAGAAAGCAAAGAGGAACTAAAAAGCATCTTGATGAAGGTGAAAGAGGAGAGTGAAAAAGTTGGCTTGAAACTCAACATTCAGAAAACTAAGATCATGGCATCTGGTTCCATCACTTCATGGCAAGTAGATGGGGGAAAAATGAAAACAGTGCAGATTTTATTTTCTTGGGCTCCAAATCACTGTGGACAGTGACTGCAGCCATGAAATTAAAAGATGCTTGCTCCTTGGAAGAAAAGCTATGACAAACCTAGACAGCATATTAAAAACCAGAGACATCACTTTACTGACAGAGGTACATATAGTCAAAACTATGATTTTTCCCGTAGTCATGTATGGATGTGAGAGTTGGACTATAAAGAAAGCTGAGTGCTGAAGAATTGATGCTTTCAAATCGTGGTGCTGGAGACTCTTGAGAGTCCCTTGGACAGCAAGGAGATCAAATAACCCTGAATGTTCATTGGAAGGACTGAAGCTGAAGCTCTGATACTTTGGCCGCCTGATGTGAAGAACCTACTCACTGCAAAATACCCTGATGATGGGAAAGATCAATGGCAGGAGGAGAAGGGGGTGACAAAGGATGAGATGGTTGGATGGCATCACTGACTCAATGGTCATGGGTTTGAGCAAACTCTGGGTAATAGTGAAGGACAGGGAAGCCTGGAGTACTGCAGTCCATGGGGTTGCAAAGACTTGGACACAGTTTAGTGACTGAACAAAGAATAACAAAAGAAATTAACACATTGTAAAACAACCATGTGAAGAGTTGACTCATTGAAAAAGACCTTGATGCTGGGAGGGATTGGGGGCAGGAGGAGAAGGGGACGACCTAGGATGAGATGGCTGGATGGCATCACCGACTCGATGGACCTGAGTTTGAGTGAACTCCGGGAGTTGGTGATGGACAGGGAGGCCTGGCATGCTGCAGTTCATGGGGTCGCAGAGTCGGACACAACTGAGTGACAGAACTGAACTGAAAACAACTATACTTTAATTAAAAATAAAAAATAATATTAGTTTATTAAGCTTAACCTGATTTAATATTTAATGGCAATACTTAATTAGTCCTGTCTAATTCTATGTGACTCATAGACAGTAGCCTGACAGGTTCCTGTCTGTGGAATTCTCCTGGCAAGAGTACTGGAGTGGCTAGCCATTTTCTTCTCCAGGGGATCTTCCCGACCTGGGGATTGAACCCATATCTCCTGCGTCTCCTGCATTGGCAGGTGGGTTCTTTACCACTAGTGCCACCCTTTACAAATTAATTACCTAAACAACTAAAATAAGCCAGTTAGCATAACTGCCCCAAACATGAGAAATGCAAACTTACTGGTTACTACGGTGACATGATGACTCAAATTACATTAGTGGTTGTATAAATACTTGACACCTGGAGCCAAAATGGATATATATATATTTCATACTTACCTGAGCCAATTATATGATATCTATGAGTATATCTGGGCTTCCCAGGTGGCTCAGTGGTAAAGAGTCTGTCTACCAATGCAGGAGATGTGAAAGATGCTGGTTTGATCTCTGGATCAGGAAGATGCCTGGAGGAGAAAATGGCAACCCACTCCAGTATTCTGGCAGGGATAATCCTATGGGCAGAGGAGCCTGTGCACTACTGTCCATGGTTGCAGAGAGTTGACATGACTGAGCAACTGCACATGCCCGCATGAGTATATCTGGAACTCCATGGATATCATATCTTCAAAGAGTGATCTCGTTTAGTCTGTGACCCTTCATTTATGACTCTGAATGTGTTCAATAAGGAGTTAGAGGTCTTGTGCCACAGGCTACTCCTGGCTAGTCAGGTAGCCTGTAATGAGCCAGTGTGAACCCACTGAATTAAGAGTATTTTTTAAAATATAGAACTTTTTCGCCTATTAACAAGATAGGTCTTTTATGCTCATTTCTCTCTCCATTCTCCCTATCTCTCCTACCAGCAAGCAGTCAGTTTAATCTGCTGTGTCTGCCTTCTGTATGTGTTCTGGGAAAACATATAATCCTGCTTTATGTGCAGATGCTCTTATTTATTCTCTAATGACTTTTTTGGCTGCCCTGAGTATCACGTGAGACATGCAGGATCTTAATTCCTTGACCAGGGAGCAAACCTGAGCTCTTGGCAGTGACAACATGGACTCTTAACCACTGTACCTCCAAGGAATTCTCTCTTTAATATATATATGTTTGAGATAATAGTAGAGTCACAAGAATTTGTAAGCAATAGTACAGAGGATCCCATTTACTCTTAACCCAGTTTCTAGATGGAAACATCTTAGAAAACTGTACAGTAAGCCCCTGCCCCACACCTCCAAGTACAGTTTTGCTTTTTATGATTTGTTACCCATGGTCTGTGTAGTTAACATGTTGGTCTAAAAATATTAAGTGGAAGGCTCCAGAAATAAATCATTTGCAAGTTTTAAACTGTGCATTGTTCTGGGCAGCGTGATGAAATTTTGCTCTATCTGACAAAGTGTGAACCATCCCTTTGTCCTGTGCATCACACCCATTGGTCGTTTAGTAGCTGACCTGGTTATCAGATCAACTGTCATGGTATGCCAGTGTTATGTTCAACCCTTATGCTGTAAAAGTTGAATCCTTGTGCTCTAACCTTTATTTTACTTCATAATGGTTGTGCCTTTTTACCTTCCCACCAGCAATGTATGAGAGATCTAGTTTCATCGCATCCTCACCAGCATATAGTGTTGTCACTATTTTTATTTTAGGTATTCTGATAAGTAAATCTCTGATGGGTTATATCTCATTGTGACTCTATTTTCCCAACAACTAATATTGTTGAACATCTTTTCATATGCTTTTTTTCTGTCTTTATATCCTTTTTTTAAATTAATTTTTTAAATTTAATTTTAAAATCTTTAATTCTTACATGTGTTCCCAAACATGAACCCCCCTCCCACCTCCCTCCCCATAACATCTCTGTGGGTCATCCCCATGCACCAGCCCCAAGCATGCTGTATCCTGCGTCAGACATAGACTGGTGATTCAATTCTTACATGATAGTATACATGATAGAATTAAATACATTTTCATAATTTTTTAACTCTCTAATTGGATTTTTCTTTTTTGGTATTTCTATTGTTGGATTTGAGACTTCTGTATATATTCTAGATCATAGCCTTTCTTGGGGATATGTAGTTTACAAA
Organism: Capricornis sumatraensis; assembly: GCF_032405125.1. Taxonomy (NCBI): domain Eukaryota; kingdom Metazoa; phylum Chordata; class Mammalia; order Artiodactyla; family Bovidae; genus Capricornis; species Capricornis sumatraensis. The sequence goes on along the minus strand of NC_091073.1, from coordinate 110,583,975 downwards.
TATCTTTTTCTAGTCTATGGCTTAACTTTTCATCCTCTTAACAAATTCTTTTCCAGAGGAAAAGTTTAAATTTTAATGAAATCCAATTTATCCAGTTTTCTCTTTATGGATTTTATTTTTAGTGTCAAGTCTGAGGCCTCTTTATGCCTAGCCCTAGCTCCTGAAAAACTTTCTCCTATACTTTTTCTGTGAGTTTTATAGTTTTATGTTTTATATGTGTGTATGATTCATTTTGAGTAAATTTTTATGCAAGGTAAGGGACAAAAGAAGACCTACTGTGATGTTAGTGTGACAAAAAATGCCTGAGGACTGTAAGGGATGAAAAATAACTTGGGGAGTTGGGAGACAATGGTTTATGCACAGCTCCTCTGTGGAGAGAAAAAGTCCTTATGAGCTAGTTCTTCATTTCAGCCCCTACAAGAGGAGAGATGAGTGTGTTAGGAGGAGTTGAGATCAGGGTTGAGATCCTGAACCAAAGCTGTTATTGCCTTAAATTCTTGAAAAGTGAAAGTGAAAGTGAAAGTGTTAGCTGCTTAGTGTATCTGACTCTTTGCGACCCCATGGGCTGTAGCTCATCAGGCTCCTCTGTCCATGGAATTCTCTAGGCAAGAAGTGGATAGCCATTTTCTTTTCTGGGTGTTCTTCCCAACCCAGGGAACAAACCTGGATTTCCTGAATTGCAGGTAGATTGTTTACCGTCTGAGCCACCAGGGAAGCCCGGCTTCTTTTAAGGAGCCTCTATACTGTTCTCCATACAAAGTAAGGATTTTGTCACAGGGCACCAGGAGAGGGAGTGGCAGTCTCAGATTCATTCCATGTTGATCTTTGGGTCAAGAGCTTTTTAAGGGGAAGAACAAAGAAGCTGGTGATTAGTCATCGTCTTATGCTGTTTCTTTAACCTGTTACGTGCTTTTGGTCTGGTGGCCTCTGACATGATGTTTGACCCTACTTAATCTGTGAAAGTCACTTTGCCCTGAAAGCTAACCCAGAACATCACATAAACAATGATGCTTATCAGAAATCAGTGGCTCAAGACACTTGACCTTCATTACTCCTTATTGATTAGACAAACATGTGACCAAACAGGGCCTAGGACAAAAGGGAATAAAAGAGGAATGAGAGGAACAAGAACAGAAATCTAGGCATTAATCTTAATTATAAACTAGTCATAGGACTCTATTTCATAACTGTCATTCTGTGCAGGTGCAAATAAGCTACAGGCTTCTTTGTGGGATGCATGTTCAGAAAATGATGGTATTAACATGTTATGAGGGTGGAGTTGCTGACCCTCTTAAGTCAAAAGGTCACCAAGACGGGCTCCCAAGCATGCCCAGTTGGAGGGTCAGTGGTTCCAACCAGCTTCAGCCAGCCAAACTTGAACTGGACAGCTGACTGCAAGTTCCAGGAAAACAACTTGGACAAACAGCTTATTGTTTAGGCTATCTGATGCTTGAAGGACATGCAAGGTTTTTGTAGCAACAGTTAAAGTGAGATTGATCAGTGAAGGCAGTTCGCAGCTCATTATTTACTAAGCAGGTTACAGTTTAATGGATCTGATAACTACCCTTGGTTTCACATTTACCTACCTACTATATATTTCCCTCCAAGAAGGCTAGAAACTGACCACACTCTCCCTGAGCAGCCCCAAATTCAAAATTCTCTTCCAGGCAGATTTTCATCCCATCAGCTTTGGCACATTTGTCTATTGCCTGTACTTTAGGAAGGGGAAAGACGTCAGCAGATGGTGTTCTTTTTCTAAAACAACGTATTATAACTCCTGACTTTTCTCCACTTTTCTTGTTTATGGTTTATCCAACTATCCACTAAACCCCAGCAAGTGCACAAAGCTCAGAATCTTCTCACAGGCAAAATAGCTTAAGGAAAATGTGGACAGAGTCTACATGCAGCTGAGATAAATTATAGGTACCTCATCTTTACTAAGTATAAGCTCAAAGAGGTCACTGGTGGGCTCCCTGCTTTCATTTCCCCTTTAGCGTGGCTTGGGGTCATTATTTATTTATTTATTTTTAGTTAGGACATCACTCACCCTCACGTTCAGGAAAAGCTTGTTTACCTGTTAACATTATTTCTCTGTTTGGCCTTCACTCTTTTTCTAGCCTTCTCCTCCTCTTCCCAAATCTATGAGAAAAATAATATGTTTTTCTTGCTGCAGCTGAAAATCCATTTGTAAGCTCTGCCCTCAGACGTTTCCTTGGACTTTTGAGCAGCATCTCTTCAGAATCTGGGCACTCAGAATGGTTCAGTTCAGTTCAGTTCAGTCGCTCAGTCGACTCTTTGCAACCCCATGAATCACAGCACGCCAGGCCTCCCTGTCCATCACCAACTCCCAGAGTTCACTCAGACTCACGTCCATCGAGTCTGTGATGCCATCCAGCCATCTCATCCTCAGTCGTCCCCTTCTCCTCCTGCCCCCAATCCCTCCCAGCATCAGAGTCTTTTCCAATGAGTCAACTCTTCGCATGAGCTGGCCAAAGTACTGGAGTTTCAGCTTTAGAATCATTTCTTCCAAAGAAATCCCAGGGTTGATCTCCTTCAGAATGGACTGGTTGGATCTCTTTGCAGTCCAAGGGACTCTCAAGAGGCTTCTCCAACACCACAGTTCAAAAGCATCAATTCTTCAGCGCTCAGCCTTCTTCACAGTCCAACTCTCACATCCATACATGACCACAGGAAAAACCATAGCCTTGACTAGACGGACCTTAGTCAGCCAAGTAATGTCTCTGCTTTTGAATATACTATCTAGGTTGGTCATAACGTTTCTTCCAAGGAGTAAGCGTCTTTTAATTTCATGGCTGCAATCACCATCTGCAGTGATTTTGGAGCCCCCAAAAATCAAGTCTGACACTGTTTCTACTGTTTCCCCATCTATTTCCCATGAAGTGATGGGACCAGATGCCATGATCTTCGTTTTCTGAATGTTGAGCTTTAAGTCAACTTTTTCACTCTCCTCTTTCACTTTCATCAAGAGGCTTTTTAGTTCCTCTTCACTTTCTGCCATAAGGGTGGTGTCATCTGCATATCTGAGGTTATTGATATTTCTCCCGGTTACTTATGTTCAATTTGCCAGGTGTCTTACCTTAGCATAAATCAGGATCTCACAGGTAGTATTTCTCCGTTTTTTTTTTTTCCTTGTCCTATCTTTTTTTTTTTTTTCCAGGATGATTATCACAGCACCTCCAGTTTATTCAGCTCTTCTTGTGTTTTTCGTGATTACTTTCTGTGGGGCCCCAAGTGGAGAAACCTCTATGGGCATAAGAGTAACATGCTAAGCTTGGGCTTAAAGAAAACACACACATTGCGGTTAGAAGCTAAGATGGTGCCTGCAGGGAGGAGTGAAGGCGTGGTCTATATTGTTTGTCAAAATTTTTGATTGGCCCTCTTGATTTCCGTGCTCGTGGACAACACGTGATCACCATAGACCCCTGTCATGATGTAAGCGCATGGTAATCTGACCTTTAACTTGATTGGTAAAACTATGGAAAGTCTCTCACAAAAACCTCCCTGCTTGCCTTTATAAACCAAGAGCTTATGACAATAAAGCGGAACTGCTCAGAGAGAACCCCTGTCGCGTTTGATTGTCTCTCGCTCTCCGGGGGGCTGGGTTGGTGGACAGCAGGCTCACCTCTCCTGACCCCTCGGCCTTGCTGAGGGAAGTTCCACGGCCTCTCTCTTTGCGGTGCACCCCCCAACTTTATAGATCCAGTTTCTTTAAACAATCCCCTCTCCCCCAAATTCTCCACCTTACCTCAGTCTTTCTCTACAACCATTTCTTTAGCCTCAGAAGGATCACTCATAGCGTTTAGATACATATAAAATATGTTATGAACTCCTTATAAATGATTTAGGGGTTCAAAGCCCTCTCTATTTTTATTACACATTATCATTTGAACATTAAAGGTATGATAATTTTGCCTATCCACACATTTAAGTGCTCATGAACTTAATGAGGTATTTGCAGCTCTAGCATCAATCTCATAGATTGGGCAAAAGAATGAGAATTCTGGAAAAAGGCAATGATAAGCATTTCACAGATGCAGACTGTTGTATTTCCTTTAAATTCTTCCTTTGGATTCTTTCTTCCAGAGCTTAGACACAACTTCAAGGAACTCTATCCTAGAATCAGTCTTTGCGATACAGGTACTCCTTTTTTACCCCAAAATTCTTATGTAAATTATACAAATAGATCTTCAGTAAGCTTGGAATATTTCCCTCACAAATCTATGGGGAACATACTCTCTAAACCAAATCTTTCAGTGGGAAGATCTATTCTAGATCAGGTTATAGGGGGTTGAAGAGCAAAAAGGGTGATATAGGAGACCAAGAGAAGAGAAACCAAATGTAAAATAGAAGAGTTTTGAATAATGGATGGAGAATAAAGAAGAAAAGGCAAGAATAGGAAGCCTTGCTGGGAATTCTAATTATCAACAATGGACTCCAAAATATGGTTCCTTTTGATGAATCAACTATTTCATTATTACCTACAACTTGAAGCTGTCTCATTGGATGTACATAGAATGTGATATCAGGTGTAACCAAACTGTATCTTCTGGATATATGTAAAAACCTAATCATGGAAAACAAAATCGTTCCTCTTTGGTTCTGCCAGGAAAGTTCAAGGAATCTTGGAATAAGAGAAGTATATCACTAGGGATGTGATTGAAGAAAATTGGAGAAAGAAAATAAGCCCAGAGCAAGTTAAGTACCAGGATTGAAAACCTACTCTGTTTTTGTGATGAAATAGAGTGGAACATCCCTAAATGACTTCTCAGTGGTATCTCTCTTTCTCAGGGTGGGGCTGAGGGTGGTCTACAGTCTTCGGTTGGAGGGTAGCAAGCACAGAGAAGGCTCCCCATGGGCACAACTCATGATCTTGCCTTCACTCTGCACCTTATGTCATCTTTCTATCATGGCCTTAAAACAGCCAACATGCCTACACTTTCCCTTCATAAAATGTTATCAGATGCCTCCCCGCCCCGCCCCCCGCCTCTTTGTTGCATGATCTCATGGAAGTGTATTCCTCTTACTTCTTAGCTATGCTTTTGGTTTCTAACACTTGGGAAGTCAAGGAGTAGGTGGGGTGTTCTTTTCACAATGTGCAATTCTGGGCACCTGCTCCTTCCTGTTAGGCTCCATCTGCGTAGCACTTTGCCCAAGTAATAGAAGTTAACACACCGCTTGGATGACAGGACTTCAGCTGTATATGAGGAGATCTGGGAACAGAATAAGCTTAGCTTAGTCACTGAATCCAATTAGTTGTGGTTTTGGCCTTTCCTGAGTTCATCTCATCACATCTTTAGTGTGATGTCTTCTTCCTTTTCTAGTGCTATTGATGAATTCCACCAAAAAAAGACACTCTGCTCTCAACTATTTCTAGCTGATGTATCAGCTAATATACCTGGTTAGATTTTGCCTTCTAGGATTTCAAAAATATTATTTAATTTTGTTCTTTTCTCTTATGTTTGAACATAGAATCAAACAGCTTTGGATTGTAGTGAAAAATGCCCCACTCTTACTATGCCTAATGATTCCCAATATTGCTTTATTTGATTACATTTATAGATTGATACTTGTTTTATCATAGGCATCATCATTTTTCAGTTTTCCATGTTTGATTTTTATTATTTTCCCATTAAAATACTTGAGCAATTACACAGACAAAATTGAGCTGCATCTAATAGGATGCTATATGAGATACTTGAAATGTTCATAGATCCATAGATACATGAACTTGGCTTTGTGAAACGTGAGTTAGGCATGTCCATGTAGAGTATGTGCAAGGTCATGTCTGTAAAAGTATGAAGTACACAAATCAAAGATTACTTGTTCTCTCCTCTTTGGGGGCTCAGATCCAAGTCCTATCTACTAGGGGTATCCTATAGTAAGGCTCCCTTTGTACTATCAGCAGGGAAATGAAGATACCACTAACAGCTCCTTCATGGGGTTGTTGAGTGAATCAGATGAGACAGTGCCTGTGGGAAGCACATAGTAAAGGTGTTATTGCTGTGAGAGATCAGGAACAAGGGAAATGTATGTAATTCCCTCAGTCCTTAGGCACTGGAGGGGATGTATGTCCTCGGATTGGTGAAGAAGTCAGGGAAGCTAATCTTGCTGGTAAAGAAAAACCAAATTCCTTTGTTTTTGGTATTCAGAGGAATGGAATTCTAGGGGCGTCCCTGGTGGATCAGATGGTAAACAATCTGCCTGCAATGCAGAAGACCTGGGTTTGATCCCTGAGTTGGGAAGATCCCCTGGAGAAGGGAATGGATACCCACTCCAGTATTCTTGCCTGGAAACCCCACAGACAGAGGAACCTGGCAGGCTATAGTCCATTGGTTTTGGTATTCACAAGAATGGAATTCTACCTCCATTAAAGTGTTTCTTTGCCATATTTTTTTCATTTCTCCATAAACCTACATGATATGCTATAAACAGTACCTGTGTGCTCTTATATAGTTACTATTTCACAGTTATAAACAGGTCCTTGATTTCTTATTTTGGTTTCACTTAATCTCTTGATTCCTACATCTATGGATTCCTCTCCCCTCAGTACCAACTTAGAAAAGTGCATTTAGGACTCATCTCCCTTTCTTAAATGGGAAAATTGAGGCCCTGGGAGAAAATGCTCTAATGATCATCCTGGGCAAGAGAGTGAATCTCACCCAAAGCTTGACACTCAGGTCCTGGTGATTCTTCTTTTTTCTAAAAGAGGTGTTTTCACTCCTCCCACCATCTCTCTCATTCCCAGTTTATAAGAAGAGAGTGGGGTCCAGGTTTTCCTTCTTGGTTGACCAGAGACGATGATGCAATTTCTTAGCTCATTGTCTTTTCTCCTGCGTTGTCTGTGTCTAAAGCAATTGGTACCCTATTCTTTGTCCCTCTTTCTCACTTCCTCACCCCAGAGTGTACATCCCAGGGCTGTCAGGCTGCTCTGAGACCCGTGTTCACAGGGGACGGCAAAGGGGGAGAGAGAGAGTGGTCACAAGTCCCTGGGTGGTCCCTGCCTGCTCCCTGGAACTCACATCTCCCCAACTGAGGATGACACTAGGATGCACTCACTCCCCAGGGGTGACAGCTGCTCCTTCAGAACCCCTGTCATGCTATGTTCGAATGTGCTGGAGCCCAGAGTCAGCACCAAGGAGAGCTGGAGGCAGCCATCTGCCCAGTGCATTCTGGTTTCAGGTCTTCCACCAGGAGTGTCTGCAGGGATACAGAGAGAGGAGCCCAGCAGGGTGGAGTGTCTCCATCTTGGTGTTGTGTCCTTTCTGTTACTGTGGATGTCTCCAGTGGTGCTGGGGTTGGGACCTCTGCCTGCAGGGAGTGTGACAGGACCTTGTGGCTCCTTTCAACTCACTGGACTTGCGCTGTTGCCCACTGGGTACAGCCACCACAGTCAAGTCCTGCATCTGGACCTGGGTGGCAGGATGGGACCTGGGGGTGAGGCCCCTGCCTTCCCTCCTGTCTCTGTCCTGCCCCTCTCAGAGCCTTCACAGCACTTGTCATCAAGGTTGGTCATTTCAACCTTATTTACTGTCTGTTTCCCCAATTTGCCTCTGAGGTCTGGGGTTATTTTGTTCACGATGTATGTCTGGAACTCTGATAGGATCAAGTCCAATCAGTCATTCAGTTGTATTTCCTGAATGAATGAGTGAAGGATGGGTGAGTTAAGTTGCCTGTGCCCTCTTGCTATTCCTAATTTGGGGTTCAGCCGCGAAGGTCCAGCTGACAAGATTCCCCTCCCTGCACTGGTCTCATCTTGCCCTTCCTCTTGGGGATAAACAAAGTCTTCTGTGCCACCCACTCCTTCTGCTCCCTCCTGAGGGCCCTGAGTCCAGGGAAAGCTCAGCCAAGATTCCTTCCTGATGTGTCTCTGTCCTCTCTTTGAGCTTTTTTTTTTTTTTTTAAAGCTTTATTTCATTTTATTTTTATTTACTTATTTGGCTGCACCAGATCTTAGTTGCAACAAACAAGTTCTAGCTTCTGACCAGGGACTGAACCTGAGCCTCCTGCACTGGGAACACAGAGTCCCAGCCACTGGACCACCAGGGAAGCCCTTCTTTGAGCTTCTGTAGACCATTCACGGTAGGGCACACCTTCCTCTTACATCATTTTGACTCTGATTCTTGCTGCTGGCTGGTTTGCTTGCCAGTGTGCCATTTGCCTCTGTCTTCCCTCTGTCACCTGCCCCTTGCAAAGGCCCATGAACCCTAAGGAGATATTCAGGTGGTTACTCTGTCCACCCCTCTGTCCCATGGCTCATCCCCACTTTTTCATTCACCTGAGAAGCTTGCCACGTCCCAAGACAACGATGATCAGAATCATTGCTACAGAAACCCACATTGGTGACACTGTCACCCTCCTCCACATTCCCAATCATTTTTTTTGGAAGAGTCATTTTCCGGGGTAGGAAGTGGTTTCAGAAGTCAAAATACATAAGGAGAATTCAACCAGGAGCATTGAGAAGGTTAACGTGGCGAGAAAGACAGATCAATAGCCAGAAGGGGGCTTTCAGATTGGTCCCAAGTTTCTAGGAGGTTATTCCATGAAAACAACAGGTTATTATATCTGCTTTTTGACATTTAATAGAAATCTGACCTGTTAAAACCTACGGCATGAAGGATTTGGATGGAGATGAACAGAATCTCTTACCAGTGAGGAGCCTCAGCAGGAATAAGTAAGGGAAACTGAGGACACAATGGGGACCCCAGACTCTCAAGTACAGACTATGTGGGGTTGGCCCAAAGGGCGCACTGAATGGCCAACCAAGGCCTTGGCCAGTAATGGTAAGGCGACACCTGCTTTGACGGGGCACTATGCCATCTCCTGACTGAAGCTAAATTTGCCTGGATCACAGGGATGGGTCTGTGGGCCTGAGAGAAAGTCTGTTCTGTAGCAAAGGCTGCCACAGAGGAAGTAATAGTCTGTAGGAGACCCTGATGCAGAGAACAGTTGGTTCTGCATCCATCTGAAACTTCACCTGTGTTAATTTGGCAGTATTGTAAATACAAACTTGTAAAATTTACTCAACAAGTACAGTGGGTCCTGTGACATAACCCAGGAGGCTTGTCCTGAGCTGTGGGCTCCAGTTTCCTGAGTTGGCATCTAGGGAGCCATGGCTCAGAGTGTTGAATGCACATGAAGGGCCAGGCATGCATTGCGGACAAAGAGGAAATACCAGTCATTGACGCTGAGAGGGGAGGCAGGACCATAAACAGGGAGAGGGAAGTCTAAGGGTGAAATGTCTTGGCAGGAGGAAGACAAGAGGGATTGAGGTAAGAGTGTAATAGAAAACTAGTTTGAGAAGTTTGCTGGCTAGTGTGAGGGGGAGTGAAGCCTGCTACACCAAGTGGAGTATTCCTGACTCCAGGGTCATCCCTGAATTAACTCTCTCCCCTCTCATTTCAAGACTTCAAATATTTTAGAATGTACTGTCTCAGGATGTGATGTAATGGAAACCTATTGGGTAAGAAAGACCTTGCTCTCTGGGTGGCAGTGATAGTGAATAAAACATAAAATAGGCCCATGGGCTAAATTCCTTTCTCACTCATGCATTTATAACACCTGCTGAATGTGACACACGTCAGTATGGGGCCCAGTAGGTGAGATCACAATCGGGGAAGTGGTACGTGAAGGAGCTGTGGCCTCCTAGGAGACCGACCATCATGAATTCTTCACAAGTGATGTAACACTCTAGGCTGGACCTCTCTCTGGTTCCACAGCAACATGTGAGACCAAAGTGAGATTCCTTCTTTGAGAAAAGGGACACTCTCCTGTCTCCTACCCATCACTATCTCCTACTCATCATGGATGGTCAACAGCCAATCATGGGAATTTACTCTTCAGTACATTCTTTTTTTTTTTTTTTTTTTTACCATTTATTAAAGAATAAATGTTTGCAGACCTAAGCAATAAATTTTGAATCTTGTGTTCAGAGATTGGTATGTTTTCAAATTCAGAAGGTATCAAGTACTTGGCATTTTTGTTACTATAAACAAGTGGGTACTGGAGTGAGAAGACTCCGGTTTCAAACCCCAGTGGTACTTTTATTGACTATATGACTTGGGATGGAGATCCTTACACATTTTGAGATTTTCAGTCACCTGTGGTATGGAGATGGAAACATTCGCAGCCACTTTGCACTGCAGGAGCCAGTGCATGGTGGGCACTCGGTGAATGAGGTCTACCCGTTCACAGCCCTGGTCCACGATGCTATAGTCAAAAATTCCTCAGCAACCAGAAGTTCTTTTTAAATTTTCTGTCCAAGTAGATTCTTGGGTTTCACTGGTGGCTCAGATTGTAAAGAATCTGCCTGCAATGTGGGAAACCTGGATTCAATCCCCGGGTTGGGAAGATCACCTGGAGAAGAGAAAGGCTACCCACTCCAGTATTCTGGCCTAGAGAATTCCACGGACAGAGCTTGGTGGGCTACAGTCCATGGCATTGCAAAGAGTCAGACAACTGAGCGACCTACTTCCTTACTAACTAGATAGTGAAACCTAATCTGAACTTAACTGGGAAGCTCTTTATTGCCTTTCTTTATTCTGTTCAGTGTGAATATTTGTGTATTTTGCTGCAGAAATAGTAATATATTTGATTCCAGGGTGTGCCAGACCGTTCTGGGATTGGATTATGAAGCACACCTGTTCTCACCTTATCTTTCTCTCTTTGTTTTTAAGGATATTTTTTTTGATGTGGGCCATTTTTAAAGTCTTTATTGAATTTATTACAATAATGCTTCCATTTTATGTTTTGGATTTTTGGCCTTGTATGTGGGATCTTAGCCCCCCAGCCAGGGATCAAACCCACAGCCCTGCATTGGAAGGGGAAGTCTTAACAACTGGACAGCCAGGAAAGTCCCCATTTTATCTGTCTGATGAGAAATTGACAGGCTATGACTGCCCCATTACCTTCTGTTAAAGTCTGAAATGCACATATGCAAATAATCATGTAAGAAAACATGAAATTCCATTTTCAAAATCTTTTGCTCAGGACTAGGAATGAAAACTCAATAGATGACCTCATTCAATTTAATCAAAATTTACGAAGTCCTTCTATTTTGTAAGATGTGTTGCTAGGTGCTGTGAAGGCTGCAAAGATGGAAAGAGAGACCTGCCACTGAGAAACCAGGAATTTAGTGTTTGGGATGAGATTGTAATATGCAAGGAAGAGCATGCTGACTTCCTTGGTTGGGATTCCAGGCAGGACAGGTTCACCACTGAAGAGAGGGTGAAGCTTCCTAAAGATGGGACATTTGAAATGTGGGTAGGAATGTGCCAGGCGAAGATGAAGGATGGGGTATTCTGAGCAGAGGGAGCAGTAAGGAAAAGGTGCGATAGAAGGGTGGAGTTAACTGTTTGGAGAATAGTAAGTGGTCCAGCTTGGTGGAAGCACAGAGTGTGTGGTAAGAAGGAGGTGAGGGTAAGGCTGGAAGGGAAGATGTGTAGGATGGTAGAAGGCTGGGACTGCCAGGGGAGTTTGTGCTCAATTTAGCAGACAAGGGAAGGGATGGGTGTTGCTTAAAATATTTTTTTTTCCTCATTGCTAAAATAATATGTGTTCAAATAAAAAGAACTTGAAAAACAAACAAAATATATAAATATATATATACATATACATATATGAAAGCATTTAAATGCTTATAATCCACACCTAGAGATAGCTGTGGTTGATATTTTATTTTATTTAATTAATTTTAATTATTGCTTATTTAATTTAGTATTTTATTTACTTTTTTTTAAATTAAAACTTTTTTTGACTGCACTGGGCTCCCTGTTGCAGTGGGCGGGCTTTCTCTAGTTGCAGCGTGCTAAGGTTCTCTAGTTGTATGTGCAGGCTTAGTTGCCCCATGGCGTGTGGGATCTTAGTTCCCAGATAAAGGATGGAACCTGCATCCCCCGCATTGCAAGGTGGGTCCTTAACCATTGGACTACCAGGGAAGTCTCCATTGTTAATATTTTAAAATGAGTCCTTGCAGTCTTCTTCTGTATAAAGGTAGATGACTTAGCTATTTTGATTAATTAATTTAGAGGGTAATGTATAAGTGAAACCACTTCGCTTCAGATTATTTGAAAAACAGCCTTTGGACATAATGCTGTAGAAAAAGAAATATAACAGCAGTATATGGATATGTTGGATATACAGATATGTACAAATAAGAAAGCCATTAAAAATGCTGCTGTGATGATTAAGATGAAACAAATCCTTTAACCTGGATGGTGGCTATGAAAAAAGAAAGGGGACAGGATGAGAAAAAAAACTGTATTTAAAAGGAAGGCAATTCAAGTGGTTTAGAAGGAAGAAGGAAAACTCAGAAATACCTTCCAGGTTTCAAGTCAGGGTGACTGGGGTTTTGGGGGGAATGGACATGATATTAGCTCTAGGGGACAATTGTGTGTGTGTTCTTTTACCCATTTTGAGTATGTGGTGTTGTGAGATGACCGAGAACAAAAAGGCAGATTCAAGATTCATTTACTTTTTCAAGATTTCTCTGGTTAAGGGTGAAGATGAGTTTTCTGAAGGAGAGACTAGAGAGACAAAAGATGGATTGAGAGAGAGAGATGTGGGGACATTCATGTTTAGAAAAGAGAAGAAGAACGGGAGCTAGAGAAGGAGCCAGCCAAAGAAAAGTCAGAACTGTCAGAGAATTGAGAGTAGAGTGGCTCTACAGTCATGGGTGGACGCTATTTCAAAACTGTGTGATTCACAGCCTGAAATGCCACAGAGATGGCAAGAAGGATGAGGACTAGGCACAAAGGATGAAAGGAAGTCACGTAGAAGGTACCAGATCCTGAGACATGGAAGTGTTCATTGCTCAGTTGTGTCTGACTCTTTGTAACCCCATGGACTGTAGTCCACCTGGCTCCTCTGTCCTTGGAATTCTCCAGGCAAGAATATTGCAGTGGGTAGCCATTCCCTTTTCCAAGAATCTTCACGACTCAGAGATCAAACCCAGGTCTCCTGTGTTGCAGGCAGATTCTTTACTGTTGGAGAACTCTGCTAATAGCAGGTATTATTATAATAAATGACTACCATATTTGGCAGTGAGGAAGGGTTTACCAGACCCAGCCAAATATCTTGCACAGAGATGGAGCTTAACAAATGTGTTGAATGAAATGATGAATGAGTAGGAGACAAAAGAGTAAGTGTTTAGGAGTGATGGTGATGTGTGTGCATGCTGTCGTAAGTTGAGTCTGACTTTTTGTAACCCCCTGGACTGCAGCCGGCCAGGCTCCTCTGTCCGTGGCATTTTCCAGGCAAGAATCCTGGATGGTACTGTGGAGGTGGCCAATTCCTAACTCTGTCCAGCAGAGCCAATCAGTGCCCCTTGGGACCTTCTGCCTTTGGGACTGCATCTCCTGGACGTTGAATTTGACTATGCATACAGGCCAGTCTGCTTGGGAAGCCAGGCCAGCCATCGGGGAGCAAGGTCAAGAGAGAGGCTGGTGGCCATTTCTCAATAAGACTTCCTAGCATCTCACAGGCAGTCCAGAGAAGGGGCATCAAGTGCCATGAGTAACCTCAGCGTCATCAGGGAGTTGTTCTCCTAGGGTTTCCTCATCTGCATGAGTTCCAGTCCTTCCTGTTTGCCTTCATCCTATTGATATACGCCTGACAGTTCTGGGGAATCTGGCCATCGTCACCCTCACGTGCCTGGACCCCCACCCCCGCTCACCCATGTACTTCTTCCTCTGCAATTTCTCCCTCATGGAGGTGCTGCTGGTCACCTCCACTGTGGCCCCTAGGATGCTGGCTGACCTGCTGTCCCCTCGCAGGGCCATGGCCCTGGCTGAATGCCTGAGCCAGTCTTTCTTTTCCTTCTCCCTGGGCTCTACCGACTTCCTGCTCCTCACAGTCATGGCCTTTGATCACTCTGTGGGCCATCTGCTGCCCTCTACACTACCGGACCATCATGAACAGGCCAGTCTGTGTGAAGCTGGTGGTGGTCTGTTGGGTGGTGGGGTTCCTCTCCATCATCTCCCTGACCCTACAGAAAACCTAGCTCTGGTTCTGCGTCCCCAATGTCACTGACCACCACTTCTGTGACTCTGCCCCGCTGCTCGAGCGGTCCTGCTCCAACACCCAGCACATCAAGCTCATGGACTTCTTCCTGTCCTTGCTCTTCAGAGACCAGACAAGGGCCCCTCCGCACAGCTCAACAAGGTGGTGGCCCTGATGACTGCCCTGGTGACCCTGTTCCTTAGCCCCTTCATCTTCACCTTCCGGAATGAGAAGGTCCAAAAGGTCACGGAGGATACGTCCAAAAGGATCCTCCTCGGACACCCAGCTGCCCTCAGATGAGAGCAAGGAAGGGGGGCCGTCCACTGCGGGTGGCACCCAGGTGCCCAGGCTGGGGCTTCTCAGTCTCCTTCCTAGTCTCTCCTGCCCCCTCCGCCCCACTGAAGTCACTGTTCACTCTCCACAGGGAGCGGATGAGTTCATGTCCACCAAAAGCCTCAAAGGCAGGCGTCTGTGAGCCTGTGCTAGCTAAGGAAAGGATGATTTCAAGGCAGCTGGGGGTGAAAACAGTGTGGTGATGTCAATTCAAATTGTAAAATTTTTTGTTTGAAGTCGGTCAGTCATGTCCGACTCTTTTTGACCCCATGGACTATAGCCAGGTTCTTCCGTCCATGGAATTCTCCAGGCAAGAATATTGGAGTGGTTTGCCATTTCCTTCTCCAGGGGATCTTCCCAACCCAGGGATCGAACCTGGTTCTCCGGCACTGCAGGCAGACTCTTTACCATCTGAGCCCCCTGGGAAGCTTCAGAACAATAGGCCAAAATACTGGAGTGTGTAGCCTTTCCCTTCTCCAGAAGATCTTCCCTACCCAGGAATCAAACCCCAGTCTCCAGCATTGAAGGGAGATTCTTCACCGACTGAGCCACAAGCAATCTCAATTCAAAGAGATAATCCAAATCAAGGAATGTAGGGAGAACTTGGGAAATATAGCTGTTATTATGAAATGTGCCATTAAACTCTCTCTCCAAGGTCCTGCTCTATGGTTTTGTTCTCATTCCTTAATGTTTTCTTTGTGTGCAGTCTTTTTCTAGTGTGTGTTCCTTTCTTAGGAACTGGTTTCAGAGTCTAGGCTGGGGTCCTGAAAGTGTGAGTTTCTCAGAAAAGAGCAGGATGTTTTGGCATCCTCAGAACAGAAAAAACTATGTGCCTTTTGCCGGGACCCCATACGGGACAGCTTCTGGGACCCTCATCTGGGACAGCTCCTGGGACCCCCATCTGGGACAGCTCCTGGGACCCCCATCTGGGACAGCTCCTGCAGCAGAAGCACTGCTCCCTCCTGACCCCCAGACCTCTTGACTTTTAAACAGAAATGACTCTGGGGGCCACTTTCCCATCCCTCTTACACAGCAAGGTCATGACGGCTCCATGCCTAGAAAGAAGGGCATGCCCTTTACGTTTTTAAATTTTTTTAATCCTTCCTCTGCACACAGGAAAGAGGGGATGAAAGGTGGGTTGCTGTCCCTACACTCGCTACCTCCCCCTTCTCAAGGGCTAGTTCTCCTCTCCTGCAGTACTGCAGATCCCACAGAACCACAGAACCCAGAGGGAGAGCCCTCTGAAGCTGGGGCTCCTGGAAGTCACCTGGCTGGGAGACTGCCAGCCACCTTGCAGGGAAGACAGAGGTGGTAGAAGGCAGATGAGGAGGAAATGGCACAAGATGGGTGTTGTGGGTAGTGAGTGGGCTGGAGGGCGGATGAAGGAAGCTATCCTTGGAAAGCTGGAAGTGGTTTAGGGTATCATGGAAAGACAGCACCAGTAGAAATGGCTTTGGCATTTGATCTCTTATACCAGATGTAATCTGGACTGCCCTGGAATTCGCAAAACGGGATAAAGAGTTAGATGCAGACTTCCCTTGACTTCTGGAGCTGGTTCTATTCACAGGGTTCTAGAGAGGCCCTGGTCGTCATGTACAGTGGAGATAGTCACAGTGTGGGGGCCACCCCTCAAACCCGATGTTGTGAAGAAAGGAGGAGGTGAGAGGAACAAGTGTCTCAGGGTATGTGGTCTGGGCGCCTGAGTCTCCTGTTAATGACCAGGAAGTTTGGTCTCCAATTCAACTTTAAAAAAAACAAACAAACAAACTACCATAGGACACGTTCCCATCTGTGGGCCTCTCCAAAAAAGTAGACAGGTACTTTTAATTCTGCACTAAAGGCCCACTGGGAAAACTTTTTTTTTTTTTTCATTCTGAGAACTTTCTCTCCTGTAAGTCTCAAGGGACTAATTATTTACCATCCTAACAAACTTTGTGGGGGAAAAAAAAACTGAAAACTAAATGGGAGGCAATTATCTCCTTCTGATATGCAAACACTTTCCTTCAACTTTTTTGCTTCTCAGATAATCAGTACACAAATCCGCTCAGGTTTTCCTCCTTAGAGATTCTTTCCTGTGACTCTCATCTCTGCACCCTCCCTCTAAAAATTTAAAACGACATCTGCACCTCTATTTCTGTTTTGCAAATAGGAGACAAAGGCATAGAGAACTAATGTATAGAGGCCAAAGTGAGGAGAAATTGGGAGATTGGTATTGACATATATACACTATTGATACTATGTATGAAATAGATGACTGATATAAACCTGTTATATGGCTCAGGAAACTCTACTCTATGCTTTCTGTTGATCTAAATGGAAAGGAAAGCCAGAGAAGAGGGGATATATGCATACCTATAGCTGACTTACTCTGCTGTATAGTAGAAACTAACACACGTTTTAAAGCAACTATACTCCAATAAAAATTAATTTAATAAAATAATCAGTAACAGAAAAGAGTAAAAATATATAACCCACAACCTGCAGCAGCCTTTTGCCCATTTTTCACAGTATTCCATAGGAATGGGCTCTCTGACTCACCAGTTTTGGGGAAGGTGTAAAATGCTTTGTTCCTCCACAGTAATTGCCCTGTCATAGCCAGCATCTCACAGGCATGACATTCATAACAAACCTGCCTGTGGCCCCTTGCTACTCACCTTGTGATCCCTGGAACCACATTGGCATCTCCTGCGAGCTCTTTGGAAATGCAAAATCTGGACCTCCCCCCCCCCCCAGAACTTCTGAACCTGAATCTGCATTTTTAACAAGACCCCTGGGTGATTCACATGCACAATAATATTTGAGAGGTGCTGGTATTAATACTAGAATATGCAGAGCATGCTGGGAATACAGGGAAGGAGTTTGTTAGACTGAATCTTCTCAAACATGGTGTCATTTGAGTTGAGGCTTCACAAGTGCCAAGAAGAGGAAAAGTGAACTCCAGAGGGTTGACTTTATAATGTAGAAAGTAACATAGACATAAAAATGGCATATCGTGTGAGCAGTGCAAGTCTGGAGAGAATTAATGGATTTAATGAATGATCCCTGGAGAGTGGTCATGACTCTCTTCACTTCATCAAATCCAGGTCTCTTGATTAGGGGGAGGGGAGTCGCAAGTGTCCTCTGAAAGATGCTTCACTCACTGAAGTCATGAGATGATGAACTTTGTAGTGGATATAGAGGGCGTTACTATGGAAACTTTTGCATGCTAGGGCAATTCTACTATACTCACAAAGGTACTATTTACCTTCAGGGCTTGAATTTTATTGCCTTCAATTCTGAAAAAGACCTAAATAAGTTCATAAAGAGTTTAGGAATAGTTCTTTAGTAGAACTATTCCTAAAGGGCAATTCCATGAGGTTTCCTTCCATAAGATATGATGCTTGTCACTCTCAAGGGAAGGAGAATGACAAAGATGCTGGGTTGAATAGGGAACAAGATCTAAGGGAAAACCCCAGGCAGAATGCTACGCTGATGATCTGGAGCCCTCTTGAAAACTGATGGTTAAAATTTCAGGAATTAAACATGCTACTGCTACTGCTAAGTCGCTTCAGTCGTGTCTGACTCTGTGAGACCTCATAGATGGCAGCCCACCAGGTTCCCCCGTCCCTGGGATTCTCCAGGCAAGAACACTGGAATGGGTTGCCATTTCCTTCTCCAGGAATTAAACATACTTATTATTAAAAATTAAATAACAGACACGTGCAATTAAATAGATTATGTTAAAAACAAAGGTGATCAAAACTCAAAGCTCCTCATTATTTAGCTGCCTTTTACTTTGTTTTACAAACAACTGAAGTTGTCTGTGTCACTTGTAACGATATGGTAGATACACTGGCCTCCAAGCTCAGTGATGTCATCTTGGTAGCTCAGTGATGTCATCTTGGTAGCTTGGGATTAGACATGACGGGAGTGAAACAGCATGGAAACCGGTAAATGCTGGAAGTCAGCAAATGCTACAACTGGAGGACCAGAGATTAATATTTACCAGCAGGCCATCGGGTCACTATCACTTTTCTTCCATATTCATCAGACATGGTTGCAAGGATCCTATTTACAACAGGAAATTTGAAGTTGAAGGAGTTGGTGGAACTAGACTGATAGAAACATGGTGCTCCATCGGCACTGCTGAAAATTTCCACCTTGGCCTTAGAAAGTTTTGCACCTCACCTAACTCCTAAAATGCAGGGCCTTCATGGTATGGTGGTCATTCTAGGAATCAGGCCTGACTTTTATATGAAAATGACTTGATTCCTTTATCATCTGCATCAAAACTTCCATATCCTTTGTTTCTTGCTCCCTAGTCCCTTCAGCTGGAAGGAATGAATCTACTTTCATTTCTCATTGGGATTTACATTGTGACAATGTGTTCTTATGCTAGCTTGTCAGAACCTTATATATTTCTAGTGGTTGCTTACGAGGACATTGTATCTCTGAGGCTGGAATGTTGGACACATGAAGGGAAGATGGGGGATGCATTTTAGAGTCAGGAAATCCTGCCATCGTTTTTACCTATATTTAAGTTAGCTTTAGGTGGGGAGGTGTAGATTGTGAATTTGGGATTGACCACGTAAACTCTTCTTTATTTAAAATAGATAACCAACAAGGACCTGCTGTATAGCACAGGAAATTCTGCTCAGTATTCTATAATAACCTAAATGGGAAAAGAATTTAAAAAAGAGTAGATACATGTATGTATATAACTGAATCACTTTGCTGTACACCTGAAACTAACTCAACATATTTAGTCAACTGTACTCCAATATAAAATTTTAAAAATCATTCATATGAAGAGACAGAAGATGTAGATGTTTACCTTATACTTTTCACAAAAAAAACTCAAAATGGCTCAAAGACCTAAATGTAAATGTAAAATGCAAAAATAAAGATTCCTAGAACATATCTTTATTTTTGCATTTTACATTTATGTATACGTATATATACGTTTAGGCAACATTGTGCTTAGTCACTCAGTCATGTCCAACTCTTTTCGACCCCATGGACTGTAGCCCACCAGGCTCCTCTGTCCATGAGATTCTCTAGGTAAGAATACTGCAATGGGTAGGCATTACCTTCACCAGGGGATCTTCCTGACCAAGGGGAGTCTGCTGCATTGCAGGTGGATTCTTTACTGTCTGAGCCACCAGGGAAGTCCAATGTGTGTGTGTATGTGTGTGTATGTATCAGTTCAGGTTAGTCTCTCAGCTGTGTCCGACTTTTTGCGACCCCATGGACTGCAGCATGCCAGGCTTCCCTGTCCATCTCCAACTCGCAGAGCTTGCTCAAACTCATGTTTATCCAGCCAGCTTATCCTCTGTCATCCCCTTCTCCTCCTGTCTTCAATCTTTCCTAGCATCAGGACGTTTTCCAATGAGTCAGTTCTTTGCATCAGGTGGTCAAAGTATATATAAGTATGTATGCGTGTATATAAAGTAGCTCTCGATATTACAATCTCACCCTGTCTTCTGGCAATTATGTTCCAGTGTAAGCTACTACTGTGGAATGGGAAGGCTATTGCCTTCAGTGAAATGCCGTTAAATCAAGTGCCTTTATGTAGACTAACAAATAGATCAATTGTTTCCATTTCCTGGGGGAAATGGTAAAGCAAAAATTTAACATTGCAATTAGACTGAATAAAATTATTTATTGTATATGTGTTTTATTTATAATTGAATATGTGTTATTTTCTTTCAAGTGTTTGTGGATTCTATTGTGGTAAATAAAATACAAAATATTTTAAAAGTGACACTGAATCTATGGTTATTTTCTAACTGTAAGTGTTTCTTTCAGGCAAGGAGTGTAAACATACAGTTACTGTTGTGAAGGAGTTACTAAAATAATTGACATTACCTGTCTGTAGATTTGATGGGAACTTGATGAATACACATTAAATAAAAGGGCTAGAGGAGTCTATACTCAGGAACTTCAGATTCTGGAGATTCCAACTTTTAATTAATCTAGCTTTGATCTGGACAGGAGAATTTCTGAGGATGGAGGGATAGAAAAGGAGTTTGAAAAACTAGACTACTGCCAGTTCTGTCATTGTTTTGCCTGACTCTTTCTTTCACTCAGCCATGGCTACTTTATCTATTAGATGGTGGGAAAGCACTCCTTATGTGACTTCCCTGGTGGTCTAGTGGTTAAGAATCACTTTGCAATTTAGGGAATGAGGGTCTGATCCCTGGTTGCAGAACTAGAACAGCACACGCCTTGGACCAACTAGGCCCACACCCATCAGCTACTGAAGCCCGTGGTGGGGCTCTGCAGAACACAGACAGAGAGTCCACATGCCACAGTGAAAGATCCTGCATAATGCAGTGAAGATCCTGGTGTCACAGCTAAGACTGGACACAGCCAAATAAATAGGTAAATATTAAAAAAAAATGTGTTTTTTTTTTTTTAGAAGAAAGTACTGCTCAACTGCAGCCCGAGAGTAGGTTTTTCCCTTCAGGGCTCTTGCAGCACTTGTTACCAGTAGGAGAACCTTTATTAAAATGTGGTGGAATTAATGATACTTCGTCCTCTCTCACACAGATGGAGAATGCTTTGAAGTTAGAATCCACATTTCTTTGATCTTTACCAGCCAGTGGATGGAGTACATTCCTGGTGTTGGGTGATCTGTGTATTTTTACCTCATTGAATTACTATGAGAGTAAAACCAGGTGGAAAAAATGCATAAAAATAGTTGATAAAGTGTGAAAAAACATGGTAACGTTATCAGTAGAATTATCTTTAATTCGTTCATCATGTTTTTATTTATGTCATGTGAGTGAAAGTCGTGTCCGACCCTTTGCGACCTCATGTACTATATAGTCCATGGAATTCTCCAGGCCAGAATACTGGAGTGGTAGCCATTCCCTTTTCCAGGGGATCTTCCCAACCCAGGGATTGAATCCAGGTCACTTCCCTGGTGGCTCAGAGGTTTAAGTGTTTGCCTGCAAGGCAGGAGACCTGGGTTCAATCCCTGGGTCGGGAAGATCCCCTGGAGAAGGAAATGGCAACTCACTCCAGTATTCTTGCCTGGAGAATCCCATGGACAGAAAAGCCTGATAGGTTACAGTCCTCGGGGTCGCAAAGAGTCAGACACGACTGAGGGACTTCACTCACTCCCACATTGCAGGCGGATTCTTTACCAGCTGAGCCACCAGGGAAGCTATTTACTATTTGAGGTGGTAAAAGGAGGATAATTTAGAAAAAAATAAAGCAATTGTTTCAACAGCAATAGCAAACACCAGAGTCATTGCTCTGATGTATAACTGGAGGAGTCAGATTTTCCAGCAGAAGATGAAATGAGGTACCTAAAGAGATCTTCTGACTTGGGTGATGAGCATCTCAGCGAGACAGAAAAAAACTTTTCAGAAAGCCTGAGAAAGGGGCACCTTTGTTAGGAAGGGGGTCTCCTGGGGTGGCGCTGATGGACGACTAGAGACTACTCAGGGAGCCACGGCTCCAAAGCTAGAGCATCTGTGCCCACCAGAGTAGCCCACAGTCCCAGCCGCATTCACTCCCACACAGCAGAGCTAAGCTTGACGTTCCTGGTAAATTGGTCATTTTTGTTCTCATCTTATAAGCAGGGCTAGGAGTACTCTCTTGATGAGTGAACTCATTGATGTTTACTGGGAAATGCTGTTTGGTAAATTTAACTGTTTTTATAGAAATAGCTTGGCAGAATATTTACACTGGGGCTGTTTCAGAAAATCCCAGATAGAACCAAAGCAAAGAGAACATGATTCTGAGGAGAATGTACCTGAAGGATTTGGAAAATTTCACACATGAGTTATGGGAGCTGGCATTTCATTCCTGAGGGAATATGGAACCTAATAGGCTTTCAGGAACTTTACATACACACGTGTGTGTGTGTATGCATGTGAGTATAATGACTGGACAAAGGAATTTACTGTATTCACCTCAATCTTCTGCCTTCAAGCATGTGAATGTTTCTAATCATGCAGTAGAATAGTTTATTTTTATCTTTCTGAAAGTCTCTGTTGGCATCATCAACTCAATGGACAGGAGTTGGAGCAAACTCTGGGAGATGGTGAAGAACAGGGAAGTCTGGTGTGCTGCAGTGCATGGGGTCACAAAGAGTTGGACATGACTACGTGACTGAACAATGACAAAATTCTCTTAATATTTCCTCCCTAGAACGCATACAATTCCTGAAAGATTTGTTCTTATTTCTTATACTAATGAAGATTTATCTTGCTTTCTTTAAATTCATTTTCTCTGCACAAGGCTTAGCTGGTGGATTGCCTTCTCACACTGTCCATCTTATGTTCAAAGTGTTACTTGGGCATCACCTTATCAGGAAACTGTTCCCGAGTCCTCAGTCTGGTCTCAGTATTCCTCTTATCTGCTCCCATAAACCTTTCTTTGAATCCATCATTACACATCGCCTGCTGCATAAGCAGATCATTTTTTACTTTTTTGGCACATCACATGGCATGTAGGATCTCAGTTTCCTGACCAGGAGTCAAATCTGCACCTCCTGCCATGGAAGCCATTGAATTGCCAGCAAAGTCCCCGTAAGCTGCTTTTTATCATATCATTCTTTCCCTTCATAGAGCTAAGAGATTTGAAACCTATCAATGTCTTGTTTACATTTTACCCTGCACCTGATGCAGTTGTGGTGCCCGACACACAGAGTCTACTCAGCGTTGCTGAAATGAATGAACAGATGAATTCTTATGCAATGAACTCTGTACACTTGAAAGATAATGACTTTGGTAAGTGTTGCTCTTTATCTTAGTTCCATGTAGACGAAGCACTCATGGTGCACACACTTTGCAGTGGGGCACATGCATCTGTGCACACACACACACACACACACACACACACACCACACTGGGGCTGGGTAATATTTCTTAATCAGAGAAAACTTTCTGTCTGACCTTCTTTGAATGGCAAGCTCATGCACTTCCCTTTATTAAAAGCCCCGCTTGTGGTTCCCCAGGCTCCAGTCTGAGTTCTTGTAACTGCTAGTGGATAACGGGGGGAATTCCACATGGTCTTTGAGACCGTCAAGCCAGCCAGGGTGCTACCAAGGACTCACTGTGGTTACCACTCTCAGGCACAGAGGGAAAATCCGAAAGAAACTCAACAGGGGTCATCCCACCCAGGCTGGTGCCCTGCCTCCTCACAGAACGACCTGGTTGACTGAGCCTGGCAGAGTCCCTCAGGCCCCTCACAATGCCTGGCGGAGGCCTTTCAGCCTCTGCATCTGGCCTCGTAGCACAGCCTTGAATGTCTCGTTGCGGAGGGTGAGGATGAAGGGGTTGAGGAAGGGGGTGAGGACAGACGTCACCAGGGCCACAGTCTTGTTGACCTCCACAGAGTGTGCTTTGCCAGGCAGGACATAGAGGAAAATGGTGCTGCTGTAGCCAATGAAGACCAGGGTGAGGTGAGAGCCACACGTGGAGAAGGCCTTCCGGCGGCCGCTGGCAGAGGGGATATGTAGCACGGTGCTCACGATGTAGCCGTAGGAGACGAGGGTCACCAGGAAGGAGCTGAGGACGAAGGCCAAGGCCATCACAAAGTCCCAGGATTCCAGCAGCCTGGTGTCTGAGCAGGACAGCTGCAGCAGAGGTGCGTTGTCACAGAAGAAGTGGTTAATGATGTTGCCGTGGCAATAACTGAGATGAACCCGGGAGAGGACAGTGGGCACCATGGCCAGGAAAGGAGTTGGTTGCCCAGGCAGCCCCTGCTAGCCGGGCACACACAGCCCCACTCATCAAAGTGTCACAGCGCAGCGGCTGGCAGATGGCCACAGAGCGGTCCAAGGCCATGTCGGACAGGATGAGGAAGGAGGTGGAGCCCAGGGAGAAGTAGAACTGGACCATGCAGCCAGTGAAGGAGATGACCCTGTGGGGGGCCAGCAGGTCAGAGAGCATCCTGGACACGGCAGTCATGGTCACCAGGATCTCCAGCAGGGAAAAGTTGCCCAGGAAGAAGTACATGGGCGTGTGGAGGTGGGTGTCGACAAAGACCATGACGATGATGACTGTGTTTCCTATGAAGGCGAGAAGATAAAGCACAAAGAAGGGCCCGTAGAGCAGGATCTGCAGTTCGCCAAGAGGGGAGAAGCCCAAGAGGATAAATTCAGAAGGGTGGCTCAAATTTGCCATGATCCCGGGGCTGGGAGCTTGAGGGGAAAGGAAACAAGAGACATTGATGGAGAGACAGAGAGAGAGACAGAGAGAGAGAACGAATGACTGTGAAACAAGGCTAGAGGCAGGGAAAGAGAAGCTAGTAGGTGGTCATGGGTTAACAGAAGGAGAGATAAAGAGAGAAATAAATGGGAATATGAGAATCATTGAGAAACAGGGAATCATAGAAGGAAAAACATGGAAGTCTACTGATAAGAAGAGAGGAAAACAGACAGGAGCAGATAACGAAAGACAACACAGCAACAGACATTCAGAGAGAAGGCAAGAATGGAATGAAACAGAAATGGAGGAGCAGGAGAAGAACACCCCCTAGGTGAGAGGGAGAAACAGACAGAGATAAGGAGAGGAGGGGCACGGAAAGAGAGAGTGTGTGTCAGTCACCCAGATGCCCTGAGTGTTGGGTGATGCTGGAGGTCTATGCCGTGACCCAGAGGGTTTGAGAGCCCTGTTAAAGCTCCTTTTCTGTCTTTCTGGGCTGTCTCCCTGGTGAGGACCCTCCATCACTCACATTTCTCCAGTTAAAATCATGAAATGAATGGGAAGTCAGAGTTTTGAGCCAATAAATTAGCATCTTTTGGGGAGGACCCCCTGGTGTATGCATGCAAAGGTGGGGAGCAGAGGAACACAGGTGGGCACAGAGACCAGCCTGGAGCTAGACAGAGACTAAGAGCATCCACGTTCTAGCCAGTGGCAGGCACTCCTGTGATGAGGCAGTGGCCCCCCTCCCCAACCCACCCCTTGCCACATCCTGACTCTGCCCACTCAATCCTAGTGGTTTGGAGCATAAGCTCTGGACCTAGGTTGGATTCTGATCTGATGTTGGTCGAACATAAACCTGCAGCTCTCTATTACTTCCCTCTCTTAGCCTCAGCCTCAGTGCAGTGCAGTTCAGTCACTCAGTCATGTCCGACTCTTTGCGACCCCATGAACCGCAGCACACCAGGCCTCCCTGTCCATCACCAACTCCCGGAGTCCACTTAAACCCTTGTCCATTGAGTCGGTGATGCCATCCAACCATCTCATCCTCTGTCATCCCCTTCTCCTCCTGCCTTCAATCTTTCCCAGTATCAGGGTCTTATCAAATGAGTCCGTTCTTAGCATCAGGTGGCCAAAGTATTGGAGTTTCAGCTTCAGCATCAATCCTTCCAATGAATATTCAGGACTGATTTCCTTTAGGATGGACTGGTTGGATCTCCTTGCAGGCCAAGGGACTCTCAAGAGTCTTCTCCAACACCACAGTTCAAAAGCATTAATTCTTCGGTGCTTATCTTACTCAGATATAAAATGAAGATAATAATAGTACTAGCTTCGTGAGCTAAGACAGAGATTAAATGAATCAATTGCTTAGTTACAGTGATGGGCATGGACCAGGGACTCAGAAATCAGTCATTGTCATTGTAATCATTGTCATCATATGACGCCAATGAGCTTAAATTTTCTTGGACCTATGATTCTTTAGTCAATATGTGTGTGAAGGTGTGTGTAGTGGGTGTGTGTGAAATTTCCAAGCTTTATGCTGTCCTTTAGAATTTCAGTTCACTAAAAGGATTTTTTTTTAATCTTCAATTTTCAAGGAAAATAAATTTTGCAGTACAAATGATCAGAAGTGGAAAGATTCAAGATTTGTGTAGGCATAACTCTGGCCTTCTCTCTGGCTCCATAAAAGCTGCATCTGAAGCTGTGTCCTGACCACCAGCCATGGCATTCCAATTTATTTATTTATTTATTTTAATTTTAAAATCTTTAATTCTTACATGTGTTCCCAAACATGAACCCCCCTCCCACCTCCCTCCCCATAACATCTCTGTGGGTCATCCCCATGCACCAGCCCCAAGCATGCTGTATCCTGCGTCAGACATAGACTGGCGATTCAATTCTTACATGATAGTATACATGATAGAATGCCATTCTCCCAAATCATCCCACCCTCTCCCTCTCCCTCTGAGTCCAAAAGTCCATTATACACCGCTGTGTCTTTTTTCCTGTCTTGCATACAGTGTCGTCATTGCCATCTTTCTAAATTCCATATATATGTGTTAGTATACTGTATTGGTGTTTTTCTTTCTGGCTTACTTCACTCTGTATAATCGGCTCCAGTTTCATCCATCTCATCAGAACTGAATCAAATGAACTCTTTTTAACGGCTGAGTAATACTCCAGGCATTCCAATTTAAAGAAGAGGGGCTGTCCCTCTGTCAGCCTTGTACCCACTGGCAAACCTTGTGTGTGAGTGTGTGCTCAGTTGTGTCCAACTCTTTGTAACCCCATGGACTACTGTAACCCACCAGGCTCCTCTGCCCCTGGGATTCTCCAGGCAAGAATCTGGAATGGGCTGCCATGTCCTCTTCCAGGGTATCTTCCCAGAGATGGAACTTGCTTCTCCTGTGTCTCCTGCCTTGCCGGCAGATTCTTTACTGCTGAGCCACTGGGGAAGCCCAGCAAAACTTAATGGTAGGGCTAAAATCTATACCTAGCTCTAATCAATTCAAACCCAGTCCTATGTCTGTGCTCTCTGCAAGCGTGACCCCCCAAGCAAACCCAAGTCACTCACTTTAGCCTCCAAGCACTACGTCTTCTTTTTGAGCTGCTTCTGTGAAGAAATCTATGTCTAGAGATTCCTGCCTATTGGGTCCAGTCTGTGACATGATTGAGGTGTGATCTTCAGTCCAACACCCTGGGTTAGTGGGTTGCAGCTGGCAGGGGTGGACAGGGGCTTGTGCATAGCTGGAATGAGGGTGCCCTGCAGGGTGAGTGGCTCCACAAGCTATAATATCTCTGACCCTTATGTGAATTTCCTAGTTAAAGGCTTACCCTGTGTCACCATAGAGCCCAGTGCTGCAGCACTGATGTGGGGCCTGAAGGTAGAAAAGAAGGCTTTCTTGAGACCAGAGGAAAACACTATATCTTCTTCCCCAAGGATGCGTGTTCTTGGTGCTCTCTCTTGCCCCTGGCTTCTTGATATGGTTTACAGCTGAGCTTATTCTGGATGGGAACTCAGACTCCAGCAAAGTGTTTTCTATGGGGATAACAGGAAAGCAGGGAGCCCTCTGGGAATGAAGAGACACTGGTGTTACTCCTCAGATTAATGAGAGGCTTGCTGCTTGGAGGAAGTAACATCTGAGAAAGAGCTCTGAATAAGGAAAGGGAGAGAGACCAAGATACCTCTAAGAAGACAATAGCTTAGGATTGGTTCCTGGCCCTTGCCTTCCTCCCAGGACTGTGGGGAAAAGTGAGATTGTGGAAAAAGTGCAGAGGAACTTCCCCAGCTGGACTAAAATTGTGGTAGACTGGATGCCTGGCTAGGGTTAGATCCAGAGTTGCCATTTAGAGAATTTGCATCCCCCAGATCCAAGGTTCAGAGACTAGGGAGACGGGGAATGGAGACCCTGGATTGCAGCACCCTCTTGTCTGAATTTTCCAAAATGTCATCGAGGGAGGCGGGGAATTAGAGGTGTAAGCTTAAGAGGAGAAACCCTCCCCTCAAAGGCAGAACCCCTGACAGACACATCTTGGGAGCTGACCAGACTGAAAAGGGCTGGTCTGAGTCCTTTGGGAAAATGCACACCTGGGGGGTTAGCGAAGGCAAGGTGGGAGTGGATCCAGCTCCCTATAAACTCTGAGTCACAGTCCTTCATCTCGGAGAAGTTCAGACTTTATGTGCACCAACCAGCTTAGCTGCCCCCTGCCAAGCCCACCCAGACAGACATGATGACAAAGAGACAGGAAGCAAAAGCTTTCCAACCAAGGACAGTGCCCAGTGGTTCTGAGTTAAAGAACTCAGTGATTCTGAGTTAAAGAAACACAGGGCCTGAAAGGAGTTTCCCAGGTGACCTTTCTGGAGGATCTGAATCCAGAACTGAATTTTTAAGACAGAGCCATTGATAATAAAAAATTTTTTAGATGATTCTGGACAGAAATGGGGGGATGATAGAAGAAAGGAATGCGTTGCTGGTAGGAGCTCAGAAGGACAGACAGGATGGCCAGTCAAAGCAGAGCTTGAGAATTGACAGGCAGGTGCACTCCTGGGCTTGTGTAGGCCTCAGGGCTGTAGGTTCTGTTGCTTCTGTAGCAAACTGCTAGACATTTGGTGGCTTAAACACTACAAATTTATTATCTTAAAAACTCTATATGTCTACATTTCTTATCATACAGGTCTTTGTTGTTGCTGCTTATTTGATGTCAAGTCCAACTCTTGTGACCTCATGGACTGTAGCCCACCAAGCTCCTCTGTCCATGGGATTTCCCAGCAAGAACACTGGAGTGGGTTGTCATTTCCTCCCCCAGGGGATCTTCCTGACCCAGGGATCAAATCTGAGCCTCCTGCATTGGCAGATAGATTCTTTACCATTGAGTCACCAGGGAAGTCCTCTTACAGGCCTAAGAAGGCTAAAATCAGAAGGTTGCTGGAACTGTGCCTCTCTCTGGATGCTCCTTGATTTTTTCCAGCTTCTGACAGCTGCTATGACTGAATCTAAACCCAGTCCTTTTCTTGCACTGTTCCTTGTTCGTTCCATCCCTGGACCTTGTGATGAGTCTTAGTTCCTAAGTGCAGTGAGAGATTCTTAGAACGTCCACTAGTGGAACTCCTATCTGTGGTACCCAGAGTCTGACATGGAGATATGAGACCCTTAAGGATGGGACAAGTGACCCATACAGCTAAAATGTGTCCAAGACTTATGTTGAGTCCATGATTTAATGCTCATTGTTTCTATCCAATAACATAGGGCAGCAGTGTGGTTGATGTAAGGCTGGAAATAGAGAATGAGTTCTACGGGGAAAACCACATGAGCAGCTCACTTGCTGTCCCTTGTTTCAGAGGATGAGTGTACCTGGTTCTGTCTACCCTGTTCTAATCTTAGAAGGCCTGCTGAGTTTCAGAACTGAACTGGACTGTATGGGAAACTAGGTTCCAGCAGCTTCTCTTTGTAGCAATGACAAGGAAAGCAAGAAGCCCCTGGGGGTTTGTATAATACAGTGGATGTGCTCAAACTAACACCCAGAGGCATGGAGGTCCATCCTAGGTCTCCAGAAGCACAAATAAGAGGTGGGGGTGTGTGTGTTTGGGGGTGGGTGTTGAATGTAGGTCTAGTTTTGGAGTCTGGCATTTGCATAGTGCAATCTCAAAAATGACAGAATGATCTCTGTTTGTTTCCAAGGCAAACCATTCAATATCATGGTAATCCAAGTCTATGCCCTGACCCAATGCTGAATAAGCTGAAGTTGAACAGTTCTATGAAGACCTACAAGACCTTCTAGAACTAACACCCAGAAAAGATGTTCTTTTCATTATAGGGGACTGGAATGCAAAAGTAGGAAGTCAAGAAACACCTGGAGTAACAGGCAAATTTGGCCTTGGAGTACAGAAAGAAGCAGGGCAAAGGCTAATAAGAGTTCTGCCAAGAGAACGCACTGGTCATAGCAAATACCCTCTTCCTACAACACAAGAGAAGACTCTACATATGGACATCACCAGATGGTTGACACCGAAATCAGATTGATTATATTCTTTGCAGCCAAGGATAGAGAAGTTATATACAGTCAGCAAAAACAAGACTGGGAGCTGACTATGGCTCAGATCCTGAACTCATTATTGCCAAATTCAGACTGAAATTGAAGAAGTGGGGAAAACCACCAGACCATTCAGGTATGACCTATGTCAAATCCCTTATGACTATACAGTGGCAATGAGAAATAGATTTAAGGGACTAGATCTGATAGACAGAGTGCCTGATGAACTATGGACGGAGGTTCATGACATTGTACAGGAGACAAGAATCAAGACCATCCTCATAGAAAAGAAATGCAAAAAAGCAAAATGGCTGTCTCAGGAGGCCTTACAAATAGCTGTGAAAAGAAGAGAAGCCAAAATCAAAGGAAAAAAGGAAAGATATAAGCATCTGAATGCAGAGTTGCAAAGAAAAGCAAGGAGAGATAAGAAAGCCTTCCTCAGTGATCAATGCAAAGAAATAGAGGAAAACAATAAAATGGGAAAGACTAGAGCTCTCTTCAAGAAAATTAGAGACACCAAGGGAACATTTCATGCAAAGATGGGCTCGATAAAGGACAGAAATGGTAGGGACCTAACAGAAGCAGAAGACATGAAGAAGAGGTCGCAAGAATACACAGAAGAACTGTACAAAAAAGATCTTCATGATCAAGATAATCACGATGGTGTGATCACTCACCTAGAGCCAGACATCCTGGAATGTAAAGTCAAGTGGGCCTTAGGAAGCATCACTACGAACAAAGCTAGTGGAGGTGATAGAATTCCAGTTGAGCTATTTCAAATCCTGGAAGATGATGCTGTGAAAGTGCTGTACTCAATATGCCAGCAAATTTGGAAAACTCAGCAGTGGCCACAGGACTGGAAAAGGTCAGTTTTCATTCCAATCCCAAAGAAAGGCAATGCCAAAGAATGCTGAAACTACTGCACAATTGCACTCATCTCACACGCTAGTAAAGTGATGCTTAAAATTCTCCAAGCCAGGCTTCAGCAATACGTGAATCATCAACTTCCAGATGATTACTCCGTCATCAACTGTAACATATTCATCAGGTTGGAAAAGAGGAAACCTCTGGGAATACTGTTCTGATGTGAATTCTGGAGAATAGACTTTGATACATTTCTTATGAGAATATAAAACACTGTGGTCAAGATAATTACAGAGTCTACTCATGGACATCATCAGACTGTCAATTCTAAAATCAGATTATGTTCTTTGCAGGGGAGATGGAGAAGCTCTAAACAGTTAGCAAAAACAAAACCTGGAGCTGACTGTGTCTCAGAATATGAGCTCCTTAGTGCAAAATTCAGCCTTAAATGAATAAGGTAGGGAAAACCAATAGACCATTCAGGTATGACCTAAATCAAATCCCTTCAAAACCATCCCAAAGAATAAGAAATGTAAGAAGGCAAAGTGGTTGTCTGAGGAGGCCTTAGCCATAGCTGAAGAAAGAAGAGAAGTGAAAGCAATAGAGAAAGGGAAAGATATATTCAACTGAATGCAGAATTCCAGAGAATGCAAGGAGAGAAAAGAAAGTCTTCTTAAATGAACAATGCAAAAATAATAATAATAAAGGAAAAAATAGAATGGAAAAGACTAGAGACCTCTTCAAGAAAATTGAAGATATCAAGGGTACATTTCATGTAAGAATGAGCACAATAAAGGTGACAAATGGTAAGGACCTAACAGAAGCAGAAGAGATTAAGAAGAGGTGGCAAGAATACACAGAACTGTACAAAAAAGGTCTTAATGACTTAGATAACCATAATGGTGTGGTCACTCACCTACAGCCAGACTTCCTGGAGTGTGAAGTGAAGTGGAACTTAGGAAGTATTAGTCTGAACAAAGGTCATTTCAGTTCAGTTGCTCAGTTGTGTCCGACTTTTGTGACCCTATGGACTGCAGCATCCCAGGCTTCCCTGTCCATTGCCAACTGCCAGAGTTTACTTAAACTCAGGTCCATTGAGTCGGTGATGCCATCTAACCATCTCATGCTCTGTCGTCCCCTTCTCCTCCTGTCTTCAATCTTTCCCAGCACCAGGGTCTTTTCAAATGAGTCAGTTCTTCACATCAGGTGGCCAAAGTATTGGAGTTTCAGTTTCAGCATCAGTCTTTCCAATGAATATTCAGGACTGATTTCCTTTAGGATGGACTGGTTAGTAGAACAGATCCAATTATTACTCACGGGTAAGAACCTTATCCACTAAAGAAAGAATAGAGAAAATTGTCCTTCCTTGACTGCCACAAATGACTTTCATTCCACCCTTGCTTCCCTCTTTCTTTCTCTTCTTCTGCAGTCTGAGAGTTGTTTTAAAACACAGACTAGATCGGGTCTCTTCTCTGATTAAAAGCTTCTCTGTTTCTTATGGTCAAAACCCCAAGCCTTATAAAGCCCTGCAAGATTCCTAGAAATGCTATTTTATAATGTCATCTGGCGATACTCAGCCTTCATCCTATGCTTCTAGAAATGTTGATATTCTTTCAGTTCTTCAAGGGCAATGTTACATGCTACTCCACTTCTTAGAATGTGTATCCCATCTCTTATCCAGCTGTGCCAAGTTAGAGTCAAATACCACTTAATTATCATCCTCTTGTAGATACTTCCATACCCCAAAGTCATGTTCAGGCTCCCTGCCAAGTCCTCTCCAAATACCCTTGTAGTAGATGGCTGTGATCATTGTCCAGATCTGCTTCAGGACTAAGACACTCATTCTCCCAGCCCAGGCCAAGATTGTCACCAGTAATTGCCCTTAATTTTCCATCCCCAGTGTCTCAACAGTAAAAGAATCCATCTGCAATGCAGGAGATGCAAGGAAACAGGTTCAGTCCCTGGGTCAGGAAGATCCCCTGGAAGAGGAACTGGCAACCCACTCCAGTATTCTTTCTGGGAAAATCCCATGAAGAGAGGAGCCTGGTGGGCCAGGGCCCATAGGGTTGCAAAAGAGTCAGACACAACTGAGTGCCTGAAACAGACTTAGACTGAGCAACTAAAACTGTAAAACTAAGGAAGCTGGAAACAGTGGCTGCTGACACAGGAGTGCAAATGCCCAGCCCCTGTGTTTCAGGTAGGGACACAATTCAGGACACATTTAAAGAGCTGTCCTAAGGCAAGAACTCCCTGGGGGATTGAAGCCTTTGTTGCTACACTGCTCAGCTTCCTCTCTGCCAAATATCTCCTCCCTCACACCAGTACAGGGAGTGTTCCAAGAGCCTATTCAGACCTAAGGGAAACTAATGGTTTGTTTCTCAAATGATTCTCTACAATAACAGATGCATGTATTTGTCTAAGAGTGTGTGTGTTTATTTATTTATTATGTAACATAATGCTTTGGCCACCTGATGCGAAGAACTGACTCACTGGAAAAGACCCTGATGCTGGGAAAGATTGAAGGTGGAGGAGAAGGGGACGACAGAGCATGAGATGGTTGGATGGCCTCACCAACTCAATGGACATGAGTCTGAGCAAGCTCCGAGTGTTAGCGATGGACAGGGAAGCCTGGCGTGCTGAAGTCCATGGGGTCACAGAGTTGGACACGACTGAGCGACTGAACTGAACTGAACTGAATATACTCTATCATTGAAGAGACCATGTTTACTATCTTCACTGATACATTTTTAGCACATTGCCTGAAAAATAACTGTTATTTTAATAACAGTACTGTTAAATTTCCAGTCTTCAATTTGAAACATGCTGAACTATTTTCAGTGTTTTTAAAACAATTTAAATTTGTCTTTAGTGAACTAGTGGCTCAGACGGTAAAGGGTCTGTCTGCAATGCGGGAGACTCAGGTTCCATCCCTGGGTCGAGAAGATCCACTGGAGAAGGAAATGGCAATCCGCTCCAGTTCTATTGCCTGGAAAATCCCATGGACAGAGGGGCCTGGTAGGCTACAGTGCATGGGGTCGCAAAGATTCAGACACGACTGAGCAACTTCACTTCACTTTCACTTAAGTGAACTCAGCTTACAAGTGAAACTTATGTTCATATAAAATAAAATTTTGTTTCATGCCTTTTACATATTTCTTACACCTAAAATTTCACTCTTATGTAGTTAAATTTAACAGTTTTCAATATGCAGGGACATGTACTTTCTTTAGAATAGCCTATTCATTTCATAGTAATTTCTTTGTCTTTACAATATTTTATTGGTTTTGCCATACATCAACATGAATCCGCCACGGGTGTACACGTTATCCCCATCTTGAACCCCCTTCCTACCTCCCTCCCTGTACCATCTCTCTGGGTCATCCCAGTGCACCAGCCCCAAGCATCCTGTATCCTGCATCGAACCTGGACTGGCAATTCGTTCCTTATATGATATTATACCTGTTTCAATGCCATTCTCCAAAATCATCAAACCCTCTCCCTCTCCCACAGAGTCCAAAAGACTGTTCTATACTTCTATGTCTCTTTTGTGGTCTCGCATACAGGTTTATCGTTACCATCTTTCTAAATTCCATATATATGCGTTCGTATACTGTATTGGTGTTTTTCTTTCTGGCTTACTTCACTCTGTATAATCAGCTCCAGTTTCATCCACCTCATTAGAACTGATTCAAATGTATTCTTTTTAATGGCTGAGTAATACTCCATTGTGTATATGTACCACAGCTTTCTTATCCATTCATCTGCTGATGGACATCTAGGTTGCTTCCATGTCCTGGCTATTATAAACAGTGCTGCAATGAACATTGGGGTACACGTGTCTCTTTCAATTCTGGTTTCCTCGGTGTGTATGCCCAGCAGTGGGATTGCTGGGTCATAAGGCAGTTCTATTTCCAGTTTTTTGAGGAATCTCCACACTGTTTTCCATAGTGGCTGTACTAGTTTTCATTCCTACCAACAGTGTAAGAGGGTTCCCTTTTCTCCACACTCTCTC
Organism: Capricornis sumatraensis; assembly: GCF_032405125.1. Classification (NCBI taxonomy): domain Eukaryota; kingdom Metazoa; phylum Chordata; class Mammalia; order Artiodactyla; family Bovidae; genus Capricornis; species Capricornis sumatraensis. The sequence continues at coordinate 110,549,079 of NC_091073.1, read as the reverse complement.
CAGCATTTATTGCTTGTAGACTTTCGGATAGCAGCCATTCTGACTGGCGTGAAATGGTACCTCATTGTGGTTTTGATTTGCATTTCAGCAAATAAATGATATTGAGCATCTTTTCATGTGTTTGTTAGCCATCTGCATGTCTTCTTTGGAGAAATGTCTATTTAGTTCTTTGGCTCATTTTTTGATTGGGTCATTTATTTTCCTGGAATTGAGCTGCAGGAGTTGCTTGTATATTTTTGAGATTAGTTGTTTGTCAGTTGCTTCATTTGCTATTATTTTCTCCCATTCTGAAGGCTGTCTTTTCACCTTGCTTAGAGTTTCCTTTGTTGTGCAGAAGCTTTTAATTTTAATTAGATCCCATTTGTTTATTTTTGCTTTGATTTCTAATATTCTGGGAGGTGGGTCATAGAGGATCCTGCTGTGATTTATGTCGGAAAGAGTTTTGCCTATGGTCTCCTCTAGCAGTTTTATAGTTTCTGGTCTTACATTTAGATCTTTAATCCATTTTGAGTTTATTTGTGTGTGTGGTGTTAGAAAGTGTTCTAGTTTCATTCTTTTACAAGTGGTTGACCAGTTTTCCCAGCACCACTTGTTAAAGAGATTGTCTTTTCTCCATTGTTTATTCTTGCCTCCTTACTCAAAGACAAGGTGTCCATAGGTGAGTGGATTTATCTCTGGGCTTTGTATTTTGTTCCATTGATCTATATGTCTGTCTTTGTGCCAGTACCATACTGTCTTGATGACTATGGTTTGTAGTAGAGCCTGAAGTCAGGCGGGTTGATTCCTCCAGTTTCATTCTTCTTTCTCAAGATTGCTTTGGCTATTCGAGGTTTTTTGCATTTCCATACAAATTGTGAAATTATTTGTTCTAGCTCTGTGAAAAATACCATTGGTAGCTTGATAGGGATTGCATGGAATCTATAGATTGCTTTTGGTAGTATACTCATTTTCACTATATGGATTCTTCTGATCCAAGAACATGGTATATTTCTCCATCTATTAGAGTCCTCTTCGATTTCTTTCACCAGTGTTTTATAGTTTTCTATATATAGATACTCTTGCCTGGCAAATCCCATGGACGGAGGAGCCTGGTATGCTGCAGTCCATGGGGTCGTGAAGAGTCGGACACGACTGAGTGACTTCCCTTTCACTTTCGTGCATTGGAGAAGGAATTGGCAACCCACTCCAGTGTTCTTGCCTGGAGAATCCCAGGGATGGGGGAGCCTGGTGGGGTGCCATCTATGGGGTCACACAGAATTGGACATGACTGAAGTGACTTAGCAGCAGCAGCATGTATAGGTCTTTAGTTTCTTTAGGTAGATATGTTCCTAAGTATTTTATTCTTTTTGTTGCAATGGTGAATGGAATTGTTTCCTTAATTTCTCTTTCTATTTTCTCATTATTAGTGTATAGGAATGCAAGGGATTTCTGTGTGTTGATTTTATATCTTGCAACTTTACTATATTCATTGACTAGCTCTAGTATTTTTCTGGTGGAGTCTTTAGGGTTTTCTATGTAGAGGATCATGTCATCTGTAAACAGTGAGACTTTTACTTCTTTTCCAATTTGGATTCCTTTATTTCTTTTTCTGCTCTGATTGCTGTGGCTAAAACTTCCAAAACTATGTTGAATAGTAGTGGTGAAAGTGGGCACCTTGTCTTGTTCCTGACTTTAGGGGAAATGCTTTCAATTTTTCACCATTGAGAATAATGTTTGCTGTTGGTTTGTCATATATAGCTTTTATTATGTTGAGGTATGTTCCTTCTATTCCTGCTTTCTGGAGAGTTTTTATCATAAATGGATGTTGAATTTTGTCAAAGGCTTTCTCTGCATCTATTGAGATAATCATATGGCTTTTATTTTTCAATTTGTTAATGTGCTGTATTACATTGATTGATTTGTGGATATTAAAGAATCCTTGCATCCCTGGGATAAAGCCCACTTGGTCATTCTGTATGATCTTTTTAATATTTTGTTGGATTCTGATTGCTAGAATTTTGTTAAGGATATTTGCATCTATGTTCATCAGTGATATTGGCCTGTAGTTTTCTTTTTTTGTGGCATTTTTGTCAGGTTTTGGTATTAGGGTGATGGAGGCCTCAAAGAATGAGTTTGGAAGTTTACCCTCCTCTGCATTTTTCTGGAAGAGTTTGAGTAGAATAGGTGTTAGCTCTTCTCTAAATTTTTGGTAGAATTCAGCTGTGAAACTGTCTGGACCTGGGCTTTTGTTTGCTGGAAGATTTCTGATTACAGTTTCAATTTCTGTGCTTGTGATAGGTCTGTTAAGGTTTTCTATTTCTTCCTGGTTCAGTTTTGGAAAGTTGTACTTTTCTAAGAATCTGTCCATTTCTTCCACGTTGTCCATTTTATTGGCATATAATTGCTGATAGTAGTCTCTTATGATCCTTTGTATTTCTGTGTTGTCTGTTGTGATCTCTCCATTTTCATTTCATAGTAATTTTAAAAGAAATGAAGAAAATGGAACAAAGCCTCAGAGAAATATGGGACTCCATTAAGTGCACCTCACACGTGAATGATAGCACCAGAATAGAACTACAAAGGAGATAAATAATTACTTGTGGAAATGATAGTTGAAAGCTTCCAAAGTTGATGAAAATCATTATTTTATAAATCCAAGAAGGATAAATCCAAAGAGATCCATACACAAGCACATAACAGTAAAATTTTCAAGAGAAAAGAGACCAAAGACAAAAATCTTCAAAGCAGCAAGAACAAAACCACATTGTATCTGTAAGAGATCCAGTTAAGAGTAATACTGACTTCTCATCAGAACAAATAAGACAAGATTGCTATGGGATCATGTATTTAAGGTGCTGAAAGAAAAAAATATGGTCAGTCATGGTTCTTATAGCCAGCAAAACAGTCTCTCAAAAGTGAAGGCAAAAGAGATCAACTAAGACAAAAACATTTTTTGCTAGCATTACTCACCCCATTTCCTTACAAAAAATACTAAAGGAAATTCTTTTGACTAAAAGCAAATGACCCAAGATGGTAATTACAATCTATGCAATGTAGAAAAAGCACATAAACTTAATTTGGTAATTGTAACATAAAAGTCAGTATGAATGCATATTTTCCCCCTGAACTTCAATTTGCTGATTAAAAAATTACTATAAAAACAGAAGCTGTATAAACGTATACTAAACAGATAACATATATAAATGTAATATATTTGCCACTGATGGCACAAAGGAAGTGAATAGAAGAAAAGCTGTTTCAGAATAAGCAAATGACACCAAATGTCAACTGAAGTCTGAGGCACAAATGAAGAGAACAAGAAAGGGTAAACAAGGTTCACATAACAAATGTTAAAAATGTACCCTTACTCCTTTTCACCCAGCTTCTTTAAAAAATATATAAAGTAATAACTATAACAATATACATGAAGTTTATAACTATAGTGACATAATATTTATTAATATAATAACAGCACAGAAGAGGGGGATGAGAACAGAGCTATATAGAAGTAATGTTTCTATATTTAACTGGCATTGTGAGTATAAATCTGAACTCAGTTATAAGTTAAGATGTGTATATTAAGGCCCAGAGGACTTACCACACAATATGACTTAAAAATTGAAAAAAATTAATTAAAAATTTATAATGTCATATTCAAAAATATTCACCTGAGGCCAAAGTAATATAATTATGCTTCACATGTTAAAGATGTAATGGAAAAGTGGGTAATAGGAATAGACAAGAGAGGAATTTCAGTAAAAAGATAAAAATATGAGAGAATCAAATGAAAATATTAAATTTAAAAGCATTGCATGAGGGATGGAGAATTCCTTCTATGGGCTTATCAAAAAATTCAACAAAGCTGAAGAAAATCTCAATTTGAAAATATGTCATGGTATATTCACTGTACACTAGTTTACTAACTTTCCTGTTGTTGTTCAATCACTCAGTCATGTTTGACTCTCAGTGACCCCATGGGCTGCAGCATCCCAGGCTCCCCTGTTCTCCACTATCTCCCGGAGTTTGCTCGAATTCATGTCCATTGACTCGGTGATGCCATACAGCCATCTCATCCTCAGCAGCACCTTTTCCTTTTGCCTTCAGTCTTCCAGGGCATCAGGGTTCTTCCACCAAGTTGATTCTTCAGATCAGGTGGCCAAAGTATTGGAGCTTCAGCATCAGTCCTTCCAATGAATATTAAGCATAGATTTCCTGTAGGATTGACTTGTTTGATCTCCTTGTGGTCCAAAGAATTCTCGAGTCTCCTCCAGCACCACAGTTCAAAAGCATCAATTCTTCAGTGCTCAGCCTTCCTTATGGTCCAAATATCACATTCATACATGACTACTGGAAAAACTATAGCTTTGAACAGACAGATGTGACTAGATGGCAAAGTGATGTCTCTGCTTTTTAATACACTGTCTAGGTTTGTCATAGCTTTCCTTCCAAAGGGCAAGCATCTTTTAATTTCATGGTTGCAGTCACCATCTGCAGTGATTTTGGAGCCCAAGAAAAGAAAACCTGTCATTGCTTCTGCTTTTCCCCCTTCTATTTGCCATGAAGTGATGGGACTGTATGCCATTATCTTAGTTTTTTGAATGCTGTGTATCAAGCCAGCTTTTTCACTCTCCACTTTCACCCTCATCAAGATGCTTTTTACTGCCTCTTCATGCTCTGCCATTAGAGTGGTATCATTCGCACAACTGAGGTTGTTGATATTTCTTCTGGAAATCTTGATTCCAGACTGTGATTCATCTAGCCCTGCATTTCACATGATGTACTCTGCATATGGGCTACTCTGGAGCTCAGTGGTAAAGAATCTACCTGCAATGCAGGAGCTGCAGAAGACACAGATTCAATCTCTGGGTTGGAAAATCCCCTGGAGGACGGCATGGCAACCTACTGTAGTATTCTTCCCTGGAGGAGGACGGCATGGCAACCTACTGTAGTATTCTTGCCTGGAGAATCCCATGGACAGAAGAGCCTGGTGGGCTACAGTCCATAGGGTTACAAAGAGTCAGACAGGACTGAAGCAAGTTAGCATGCATGCACAGCCCTCTGCATATAAGTTAAATAAACAAGGTGACAATATACAGTTTTGTCATATTTCTTTCCCAGTTTGAACCAGTCAGTTGTTCCATGTCTGGTTCTAACTGTTGCTTCTTGACTTTGCACACAGGTTTCTCAAGAGACAGGTCAGATGGCCTGGTAGTTCATCTCTTTAAGAATTTTCAACAGTTTGTTGTGATCTACACAGTCAAAGGCTTTATCATAGCCAATGAAGCAGAAGTAGATGTTTATTCTGGGATTTCCTTGCTCTACCCATGATCCAGTGAGTGTTGGCAACTTGATCTCTGGTTCCTCTGCCTTTTCTAAACTGAGCTTTTGCATCTGGGACTTCTCAGTTTACATATTTCTGAACCCTAGCTTGAAGGATTTTCAGCATAACTTTGCTGGCATGTGAAATGAGTGCAATTGTACAGTAGCTTGAACATTCTTTGAAATTGCCCATCTTTGGGATTGTAAAGAAAACTGACTCTCCAGTCCTGTGGCCACTGCTGAGTTTTCCAAATTTGCTCCCATATTGAGGGCAGCGCTATAATGGCATTATCTTTTAGGACTTTAAATAACTCAGCCGGAATTCCAAAACCTCCATTAACTTTGTTCATACTAATACTTCCTAAGTTCCACTTCTCTTCACACTCCAGGATGTCTGGCTCTAGATGAGTGACCACACCATTATAATTATCCAAGTCATTAAGACCTTTTTAATACAGGTCTTCTGTGTATTCTTGCCACCTCTTCTTAATCTCTTCTGCTTCTCTTAGGGCCTTACCATTTCTGTCCTTTATTGTGCACATTCTTGCATGAAATGTTCCCTTGTTAGCTCCAATTTTCTTAAAGAGGTCTCTAGTTTTTCCCATTCTATTGTTGTCCTCTATTTCTTTATATTGTTCACTTAAGAAGACTTTCTTTTCTCTCCTTGCTATTCTCTGGAACTCTGCATTCAGTTGTATGTATCTTTCCCTTTCTCTATTGCTTTCACTTCTCTTCTTTCTTCAGCTATATCTAAGGCCTCCTCAACCACTTTGCCTCCTTACATTTCTTATTCTTTGGGATGGTTTTGGTCAGTGCCTCCTGTACAATGTGACAAACCTCCACCCATAGTTCTTCAGGTACTCTGTCTACCAGATTTAATCCCTTGAATCTATTCATTACCTCCACTGGATAATCATAAGGGATTTGATTTAGGTCATACCTGAATGGTCTATTGGTTTTCCCTACCTTATTCATTTTGAGGCTGAATTTTGCACTAAGGAGCTCATGTTCTGAGACACAGTCAGCTCCAGGTTTTGTTTTTGCTGGCTGTTTAGAGCTTCTCCATTGCCCCTGTGAAGAACATAATCTGATTTTAGTATTGACAGTCTGGTGATGCCCATGAGTAGACTCTGTAATTACCTTGACCACAGTGTTTTATATTCTCATAAGAAATGTATCAAAGTCTATTCTCCAGAATTCACACCAGAACAGTATTCTCAGAGGTTTACTCTTTTCCAACCTGATGAATATGATACAGTTGATGATGGAGTAATGTTTGGCAAGGCACTTAATCTCTTATCCTCGTTATTTTCTCATTTGTGAAATGGACATCATACTACTTACCTCACAGGATACTGCCTAGGATGTGCAAGGCTTTGTGAAAATCAGGAACAGGTCCTCTTGTTGTGTGAGTGAACTAGAACAATGGGATTCCTCTAGGAAGAAGAGACCTCATGAAATGAACCTGAGAGGAAGGGGTACCTGTCTTTGAGTCTTCAACCCTTTCTCAACCAGCACAGTCCCACCAGGGCCCCTTTGCTGCTAGCAGAGCATGGGTTGGATTGAAGGCCTCACTCACCACCTTCTCTCGGGGTCCTATTCAGTACAAGTAACTCAATAGGCAAGGTGGTCTTGCCTATGCCCACCAACAGAAAGGCATCCTCACACAGTACTCTTGGAAAACATAAGGAAGCCCATCAACCTCTGCTGGGCAGCTCAGTTGCCCCTCTCAATTCAGAGCTGGTAGGAGGTACTGAGTGCCATCATTTTCAGTAAACTCCTACCTCCAAAGCCCTTCCTCCCACAATGTGAAATTTCAGTCATTACCCTGCCAAACAGCCATGCCCTGCAATTGATGAGGAACTGGGAATGAAGTGGGTAGTGACTCGTTTGTTATGGTCGGCCCGCAGAGAAAACCTATGAAAGGGACACTTGGATTTGAAAACAAAGACTCAAAATGCATTATTCAGCCTGAAGTCTGGGTCTGGGAGAGGTCAGAACAGAAAGAGCTGTTTTCAGCAACAGTGAAACACAAGATGCTCCCTCCAGAACTAGTCATTTCACTCTTCTCTGTCTCTACCACACGTACACCTCAAAAGGGAGGGGCTAAAGCAATGCCCTGAAGTTTAGCGAAAGGAAGTTTTTCCTCCTTCTGACCAAAATATTTCCATATCTTTACATCACCAATATTTGCCAAGTGAGAAGGATTCCCGTCTCCATATCACCCCTCTAGATTCATTCTGTGGCAAAATGGGTATAACATCATATGTACTTATTGGTAGCAAGGAGTCCAGGAAAATATGAAACAAAGAGAGAAAGAGAAACAGGATATTTTAAAACTTATGGCCATCTTGTCAGAAATTTCACAAAAATATAGGAAAATAACTAGGAAGAGCTTATGAGGAACAGAGTGCTCATCTCTGCCTTTGAATTCATTATCCATCCATCTCACCCCTCACATGCCCATTTCATTACTCCTCCAGGAAACACATTTTCAAGAAAATTGTAAACCAATATGGGTGCCATAGAACATTTATGAAAATGTATGCTTTTCTTTTTTCTAGGTCTTCCCACATCCTCAGAATATGCTTTCTTGAGTTCACAGGGGAAGCAAATAGAAACAAACATTATGAGTTTCTAGTGAGTAGAGCCCGGATCTCATTTTCACATGCCTTGTCTACTTCCATGGCCTGATCAGGAATTGTAGATTCTATTTTATGTTCATAATGGAGACAATGTAAGAGTAGCATATTCTAGATAACTGACTCATCTAAAGTCAATTTCATACCATCTAAATTAAGAGAACAGTTAATCTTTGATGAGCTGACAGCAACTTTTCACTCCATCTCGAAGAGCCTGTTTGACTTTGTCATTCCGGAGAGTGTAGATGAAAGGGCTCAGGAAAGGGGTTAACACATAAATAAGCAGGGAAACTATCTTATTGTACTCGGCTGCCTGTGTTTGCTTGGGTTTCACATAGAGGAACAAGCAGCTGCCGTAGCCGATGACAACAAAGGTGAAGTGGGAGGCACACGTAGAGAAGGCTTTCCTGCGGCCAGAGGCGGTGGGGATCTTGAGGATGGTGGAGATGATGTAGGTGTAGGAGACAACTGTTGGAATCAGTGAACCAATGATGATGAAAACAGCCATTAAAAACAGAACAAATTCTGTGAAAACAGTGTCTTCACAGGACAGTTTGAGCAACTGACCTCGGTCACAGTAAAAATGGTCTAAGACATTTGATTTGCAGAAGGTAAACTGAAATGTGGCATAGACTGGCCAGATTTCAGAAAGGAACCCAAACACCCATGACCCAATCACCACCGAGATGCAGGTGTGGCTGTTCATAATGGTGTTGTACCTCAAGGGGTTACAGACAGCCACGTAACGGTCCACAGCCATCACTCCCAACAGGGCAAACTCTGTGGTTCCCAGAGCAAGGTACAGGAAGAGCTGGGCAACACATGCAGCCAGAGATACTGTCTGCATCCCAGGGAGCAGCAACCCCCAGAGCATCACGGGGACGATAACAGATGTTGACAGCATTTCCACGGCGGAGAGATGAGCAAGGAAGAAATACATGGGGGAATGTAGATGTTTATCAACACAGATAATCACAATGATGACGGTGTTCCCCATTACTGTCACTGAGTAAAAGAGAAAGAATACAGCAAAAAGAATGTGATGGAGTTCCTGGGACCCAGGGAACCCTAAAAGGCAGAATTCAGTGACACTTGAGTGATTGCTCATCATTCAGTCCTTGTTTCTGCTCCTTGGGAAACCTAGAGATCAAAAGAAAAGAAATGCTGCTCCACAAGGTCCAGCTCTCAAGAGAGAAGGACAGCCTAGGATGAGGAACCGTTTCCAACCAGGGGACCAGGTGAGGTGCCTCTATGAGGATGCTCTGCACAAAGTCAGATGTAAATGTTGTCACCCCCGGTCCAGTTGAAAATTCACTGCCTCGAATGGATGAAGATTGCATCCTCTCCACTGGTGTGAAGAACGCCTTTCTTGTGTTTTTCCTCCACTAGATGTGCATTTTCACAGGTTAAGACCTTAAAAATTGGCCGGTTTTGATGCTGAGTCAGTCCCTTAGATCCAGGTTTTGTTCTTTCCTCTTAGCTTACCTGTAGCAGATGATATAGTGACATTCCAGAGGATGTTCAAAAGAGTGAATTTTATCCCATCCTTCATCGTGGTGGGTATTACAGAGATTCTTTAGGGTTCAGCAGAAGAGAGGCAGAGGGTCCCAGAGCACCATCTCTGCTTTCCCCAGATTAAGATCTCTATGTTACAAATCAGGTAGTATTCCTAATGGAAACTCTGGAGCTTAAGATGATTTCCCTTTGCAGATTCAGTCTTCTCTTACACCATCCCCCCACACCCCCACAAAAGTTTGACAGGAAAGAAAGGTGGTACCTGACTTTCACAAGTTTAGGTCCAAGGTGCTCAGTTACTCAGGTTGTCTGGATGTCTGCCCCTCACTTTGGCTATCCAACCATGCTACTTTCATCTCCTCGGAGGACTCTTTCCATTCACCTTCCCCAAAACTTGAAAGACCTGTTCATTTCTGATAGTTAGCTTTCTTCATAGCACTTCATAGCACTATCTGACATGATGTTATACACTCAATTTCTTACTTCGCTCCTTCGTTTGACATTAAACAAATGCTGCAATGAACACAGCAAACTAAAAATCCCTGTGTGCAGTGCTTAGATTCAAGGAGAGAATGGAAGCTATTCCATAAACAAGTATATAAAACAGTTCATCCATCATGCCAAGAAAAATGAAACGAGGAAGCAGGAGAGGAAATTCACTTATTTTGTTGAACTTGATACTGAAGGGTAAACTCCAAAGAGACAAGAAATGTCCTAAACATTCTGGAGCCAAAGAAATGCTGAAACATTTTGACAAATGACGAGTGAATGGACAGTCTTTATGACTGAATACCACATGGTCCTGGTCAGGTAGTAAGGCCGCAGCTCTGAGATCCTACTGTTCTTGGATTGCCTTCGTTCTTCACATTCCCTTTTTCCCTTCCCCTCATCCCTTCCTGAGACTTCTCCAATAACTCTATAAATCTTTCACCGATGGGAATCCAGGCTTCAAAGACAGAACCATTGGGAGATCTCAGGGGTCTGCTTTTCCCCAGTTTTCTGTAACCACCACTAGATGAAGAAACACGAGAGAGGAGCCTGCTGAGCATCACCAGGAACTGCGCCTGCAGGAGCACCGGGCCAGAGAAGAGCTGACTCTGCTCTCCACTCTGCAGCTGCTCCCCGGCCCAGCCTCCAGACTCTAGGGATCCTCCTCTAGAAGGCAGCCAAGCCAGAACTCCCCATCCTCACCCTCTCCGACACTTTCCTTTGTACAGGGGAACCCTGAGAAGACACTCACCTGAATGCACAGGCTCCTCTGACACTTCTGATGTTCTCTGGGGCTCAGGCAGGGCTACTCCTGTCTGGTTACTGCTGAGCTGAACACAGGGGTCAGAGCTACTTGGTGCTGCCTCCATGCATGGTGAAGAAGGAAACTGTCCTCAGGGAGGAGTTAGGAAAAATGTCCAGAAATAACAGTGTTGTGGGGAGCAGAGGGTCTATCTCTCTCTTTCATTTTGCTCTCCCACTTCCCTCCTTCCCAAGAGGACTTAGTCACGGAGGACCCTGCTCTTAATTAGTCCAGGCTTAGGGCATCCTGTCTGGGGAAAGCAGAACAAACTTTTAGTCCTTCCCATCCCTGAGCAATTATATTTCACAACTTTTTCAGCTTTTTGTTCATAGGGAAAATAAAAGCTCATCAGAGGCTCAATACCAAGTCTGCCTTCAAAAAGGCCCGAAGTCTAGGTTCCCAGAAGATGTCTCAGACTCTGAGTAGGTCATCACTCCTGCTCTTTGTCCTAAGCTCTTCCCAGGATTCTCATAGATAATTGGAGTCAAAATCAGCTCCCTCCTCATCCAGCTATAGGAAGCTCCAATGATTAACTCAAAAATATACCCCAATATTTAAGGAAAGCCTGCATTTGGATCTCAAAGCTTCACTTCAGCAAACCAGCCCCCCCCCCAAAGCTTTAATTCTCCTTGACCCATTATACAGAGGCTCCTGATAATAACCTGTAGGCCCCTGGAAATCCCGTGAAGAAGTTCCACCCCTAAATCCAAATCTGTTCTCCTCTACTGTCTCAGGTATCCACTATTCTCATACCTGTGCACCTATTAGCACTCAGGCAAGGTGCTTGCAGACACTAATCTCCATGGCATCTCCCTAACCACCAGCTGGGCACGTCTATGTAGGAAGAGCTTGAGGACAGTCTAATGGAGGCAGTTTTGTTTACAACCTGGAACGATCGACAAAATTTAAAGTGAAAATCTGCTTGGTGCTGGAGTAAGACACACCTGTGAGACTTACAAAACATTTACGTAGATTTTTGGATTCAAGTTTAAACACACCTGTTAAATCCAAGAATGTCAACTGGTATGGAAGAGTATAACTTGAGAATAATATTCCCTTCATTCCTCAAACTGTCTGATCCCAACCCAATTGCCATATAATCTAGGGAAAGTTTCCTAAACAACATCTACATTTTCTTTGGAAGAAAATGCTGGGAAAATCTGTTTCACAGCTTTTATTGTTGTGTTCAGTTGCTCAGTAATGTTCGACTCTTTGCCACCCCATTACTCTCTCACCTAACAACATACAAAAGAGTGTCTCCCATATCAACACATGTTGCCATACTGTGTTTACATAGTTTTTCATTTTATTCATGTCCTTATTAGCAAGCCCTCTATTGATAACTTTTTGTTGTTTTTTCTAATTTTTTTTTGAAAATTGATGTTATAAATTGTCAGACATTTATAAGTCTATACAAATTTTATTTGAAGCAAATCCATAGAGCTGGAATTTTTAGTTCAAAAGTTAAATATGTTTTAGCTATTTCCTTCCATTGGGACTATTTACACTCTATAGATTCTGGATTGTTTTTCACATCACTTTGATATGTGAGTTGTTGACTTCCTGATCCACAACCAACCAAAGGGATAATCAAAATTTCATTTTAATTTTAAATTGAAGGCAACAAAAATATCTCAAAAGAAAAATCAATTGGTAATCCATGGAAAATCTTTTCTTTCAATAAAAATTACTATAACTAACTAAAATGAAATTGAACAACTGATCCCACAATTTGTTAAATGAATGAGTTCCTACTTAAAAACCTTCCCACACAGACAACTACAAGTTCAGATGGGTTTGCTGGTGAATTCTATCAAACATTTATGGAAGAAATAACATGAACCCTACACAAAATCTTCTAGCAAAAATGAGGAAAAGAGATCACTACCCCATTCTTTTTATCAAGCCAGAATTATTTTGATACTAAAGGCATCACAGGAAAATAAACCTAAAAAGCAATATTCCTCAGGAACATTTAAGCAAAATTCCTTAATAAAAATACTACATTCAAATCCAGCTGTATGTAAAGAAAACAATACACCATAATGAAGTGATGATTTTATTCCAGAAATGCCAAGTTGGTTTATATTAGGAGATTAATTAATATAAATCACCATGTTAACAGAAGTAAAGATAAAAACTACATGACCACTTCAAGAGGGGCAGAAAAGCTATTTACCAAAAAAGAATAACCTTTGATTACAACTCTCATTCAGCTAGGAACCAAAGGAATCTTCCTCAAACTGAAAGTAGCATTTAACAAAATCATAGTGCTAATATGAAGCCTTATAAGAGACAATGCCTTCTTCTAAGACAGGGAACACGACAGAGATATCTGTTCTCATCACTTCTACTCAGCTTCATACTGGAAGTGCTAACTAATACAATACAGAAAGAAAATGCAATGGAAAGCATAGGAAATAAACAAAATTATTTATTTACAGACATAATTCTATTTGTAGAAAATCCTAAAAAGTCCACAAAAAAGTTACTAGAACTAATAAATGATTATCAAGGTCACAGGATAAAAGCTCAATAAACAAAAATTTCTTGCATTGCTCTAAACTTGCAATGAACATTGCAAATGGAAATAAGAAATCTGTAACAATAATATCCAAAAACATGAAAAACTACAGAACACATTAAAAAAAAACTGTGCATGGCATGTATCCTTACAATTGTAAAACACTGCTGAAAGACATTAAAATAGATCTAAATAGGTGAATATTCTATTTTCATAAATCAGAACATGCAACTGCAACTGTGTTAGAATTTCAATTCTTTCCATATTAGTATATAGACTCAATACAATTTCAATCAAATCCCAGGAGGCTTTTTAAAAAAACATCATAAAGGTGACTTTAACGTTTCTGTGAAAATATGAAGGACCTAGAATACCCAATAAATTTTTTAAAAAGTAACAAAGCTGGAGGACTCACAGTATGCATTAAAAGACTTACTATAAAGCTACAGTAATCAAGACAGAGGGCTTCCCTGGTGGCTCAGTGTTATAAAACCTTCATGTCAATGCAGGAGACACAGGTTCAGTCCCTGTGTTGGAAAGATCTCCTGGAGAAGGAGCGGCAACCCACCCCCGTATTCTTGCCTAGAAAATCCCATGGACAGAAGGGCTTGGCAGGCTACAGTCCGTGGGATCACAAAAAAGAGTCGGACATGACTTGGTGACTAAACACACACAATCAAGACAGAATGCTACTGACATAACATCATGCAGATCAAAGGACATGCAGACCAATAAAATAGAAAATTCAGACACAGATCCAAACATATATCTTAAATTGATTTTTTAAATTTTAATTTATAATTAAAATTTTAAATTAAAGTCTAATTTAATTAGACTTTTATTTAGATAATTAAAATATTGTGATGGGTTCTCCATACATCAACATGAATTGGCCATAGGTATACCTATAAAATATGTATACATATGAAAAATAGACTCAAGATGGAGGTTCGTGACATTGTACAGGAGACAGGGATCAAGACCATCCTCAAGAAAAAGAAATACAAAAACGCAAAATGGCTGTCTGAGGAGGACTTACAAGTAGCTGTGAAAAGAAGAGAAGCAAAGGAGAAAAGGAAAGATATATCCATTTGAATGCAGAGTTCCCAAGAATAGCAAGGAGAGATAAGAAAGCCTTCCTCAGTGATCAATGCAAAAAAACAGAGGAAAACAATAGAATGGGAAAGACTAGAGATCTCTTTAAGAAAATTAGAGGTGCCAAGGGAACATTTCATGAAAAGATGGCCTCGATAAAGGACAGAAATGGTATGGACCTAACAGAAGCAGAAGATATTAAGAAGAGGTGGCAAGAATACACAGAAGAATCATACAAAGAAGAGCTTCACGACCCAGATAATCACGATGGTCTGATCACTCACCTAGAGCCAGACATCCTGGAATTCGAAGTCAAGTGGGCCTTAGAAGTGTCACTATGAACAAAGCTAGTGGAGGTGATGGAATTCCCATTGAGCTATTTCAAATCTTAAAAGATGATGCTGTGAAAGTGCTGCACTCAATATGCCAGCAAATTTGGAAAACTCAGCAGTGGCCACAGAACTGAAAAAGGTCAGTTTTCATTTCAATCCCAAAGAAAGGCATGCCAAAGAATGCTCAAACTACCACACAATTGCACTCATCTCACATGCTATCAAAGTAATCCTCAAAATTCTCCAAGCCAGGCTTCAACAGTATGTGAACCATGAACTTCCAGTTGTTTCAGCTGGATTTAGAAAAGATAGAGGAACCAGGGATCAAGTTGCCAACATCTGAAGATCATCAAAAAAAGAAAGAGAGAAACATATATTTCTGCTTTATTGGCTATTACAAAGCCTTTGACTGTGTGGATCAAAACAAACTGTGGAAAATTCTTCAAGAGATGAGAATACCAGACTACCTGACCTGCCTTCTGAGAAACCTGTATGCAGGTCAAGACACAACAGTTAGAACTGGACATGGGACAACAGACTGGTTCCAAATCAGGAAAGGAGTATGTCAACTCAAGGCTGTATATTGTCACCCTGCTTATTTAACTTATATGCAGAGTACATCATGAGAAATGTTGGACTGAATGAAGCACAAGCTGGGATCAAGATTGCCAGGAGAAATATCAGTAACCTGAGATATCCAGATGATAATACCCATATGGCAGAAAGCCAAGAAGAATTAAATAAAGAGCCTCTTGATGAAAGTGAAAGTTGGCGTAAAACTCAACATTCAGAAAACTAAAATCATGGCATCTGGTCCCATCACTTCATGGCAAATAGATGGGGAAACAATGGAAACAGTGGCTGACTTTATTTGGGGGGGGCTCCAAAATCACTGCAGATGGTGACTGCAGCCATGAAATTAAAAGATGCTTACTCCTTGGAAGAAGAGTTATGACCAACCTAGACAGCATATTGAAAAGCAGAGACACTACTTTGCCAACAAAGGTCCATCTAGTCAAAGCTATGGTTTTTCCAGTAGTCATGTATGGATGTGACAGCTGGACTATAAAGAAAGCTGAGTGCCAAAGAGTTGATGCTTTGAAACTGTGGTGTTGGAAAAGACTCTTGAGAGTTCCTTGGACTGCAAGGAGATCCAACCAGTGTATCCTAAAGGAAATCAGTCCTGAATATTCATTGGAAGGACTGATGTTGAAGCTGAAACTCCAAAACTTTGGCCGCCTGATGCAAAGAACTGACTCACTGGAAAAGACCCTGATGCTGGGAAAGATTGAAGGCGGGAGGAGAAGGGGATGACACAGGATGAGATAGTTGAATGGCATCACTGACTCAATGGACATCAGTCTGAGTGAACTCCAGGAGTTGGTGATGGACAGGGAAGCCTGGCATGCTGCAGTCCATGGGGTCACAAAGAGTCAGACACAACTGAGTGACTGAATTGAACTGAAAATAGTATTGACTTTATATTGGGATTCTTTTGCTTGATATAATCCTGCAGAAACTTATCCATAATGATACATCAATCATACAGTTCAAAATTGTGTGTGAACTGTAGTATTCCAACTCAGCAATAGATCTGAGCAAATTCCATGAGATAGTGAAGAACAGGGATGCCTGGCATGCTGCAGTCTGTGGGGTTGCAAAGAATCGGACACAACTGAGTTACTGAACAACAACAATATTCCACTGTCTGGATGTGCCATCATTTATTTAAAATAAATAAATATATATATTTTTTTACCTAAAAATTGTCATTGGGATTTTTGCAGTTTATTCTGAATCAAGCCACCAATATTTATAAACATATCTGGTGGATGCATGTTTTCCTTCATCTTAGGAAACTCTAATAGTGGAATTTCAGGTTTGTATAGTAAGATATTGATATGTTTAACTGTTATTTTTACCATTGTGCATTCCCACCAGCAATGTCTGAGAGTTCCAGTTGCTCCATTTCTTCACAAACAATTCCGGTAGTTAAAAGCAATTAAAGATATATGTTTGGATCTGTGTCTGTATTCTCTGTTCTATTTTATTGGTCTACATGTGCATTGATCCACATAATATTATATCAGTAACATACTGTCTTGATTACTGTAGTTTTGTAGTAAGTCTTTTAATGTGTATTGTGAGTCCTCCAACTTTGTTTTTTTTTTTCAAAAATATTTTGACTATTCTAGGTCCTTCAAAACTGTGTAGAAATCATACAGTCATCTTTTTAACGTTTAAGAAAAATGTCTCCTGGGAATTTAATTGCAATTGCATTGACTCTATAGATGAAACTGGAGAGAATTAATTCTCACAAAATTGTGTGTTCTGATTTATGGAAGTAGAATATTTCTTCACCTTTTTCTGTCCTTTTTAATTTTAACAATGTTTTATAGATTTAAGTGTTTGGGTCACTCACATAGCTTGTTAAATGTGTCTTTTATTTTTTTATATTTGGATGTTATTGTAAATTATATTTTATATTTTAAGTTCTATTTCCAATGTTTCTTGCTAGTGTAGAGTAAAATAATAACATTTTGAATATTGAACTTTTATCCTATGATCTCGATAATCATTTATTAGTTCTAGTTACTTTTTTGTGGACTACTTTGGATTTTTTACATATAGAATTAAGTCTGTAAACAAGTATTTTATTTCTTTATTTCCTAACTGTATGCTCTAATTTCATTATCTTGCTGTATATTGCACTAGTTAGGAATTCCAGTACAATTTTTAGTAGAAGGGATGACAGCAGGTAATCTTTGTCTTATTTCCTGTCTTAGGGGAAAGTATTATCGTCATCATTAGATTTCATATTAGCATCAGGCTTTGGTAGATGGTGTTTTCAGTTTGCAAAAGATTTCCTTTATTCCCAGTTGAATGAGCATTTTTACTCATTAAATGCTGATTTTTTGTTAAATAACTTTTATGCCTCTATTGAAGTGATCATGGCATCTTGTCCCATCACTTCATGGCAAATAGATGTGGAAACAGTGACGGATTTTATATTTTTGGGCTCCAAAATCACTGCAGATGCTCATTGCAGCCAAGAAATTAATAGACACTTACTATGCCAAAGTCTTTGACTGTGTGGATCACAATAAATTGTGGAAAATTCTGAAAGAGATGGGAATACCAGACCACCTGACCTGCCTCTTGAGAAACCAATATGCAGGTCAGGAAGCAATAGTTAGGACTGGACATGGAACAACAGACTGGTTCCAAATAGGAAAAGGAGTACATCAAGGATGCATATTGTCACCCTGCTTATTTAACTTCTATGCAGAGTACATCAAGAGAAACGCTGGGCTGGAGGAAGCACAAGCTGGAGTCAAGATTGCCAGGAGAAATATCAATAACCTCAGATATGTAGATGACACCACCCTTATGGAAGAAAGCAAAGAAGAACCAAAGAGCCTCTTGATGAAAGTTAAAGAGGAGAGTGAAAAAGTTGGCTTAAAGTTCAACATTCAGAAAACTAAGATCATGGCATCTGGTCCCATCACTTCATGGGAAATAGATGGGGAAACAATGGAAACATTGGCTGACTTTATTTTTCTGGGCTCCAAAATCACTGCAGATGGTGATTGCAGCCATGAAATTAAAAGACACTTACTCCTTGGAAGGAAAGTTATGACCAACCTCAGTTCAATTCAGTTCAGTTCAGTCGCTCAGTCATGTCTGACTCTTCGCGACTCCATGAACTGCAGCACGCCAGGCCTCCCTGTCCATTACCAACTCCCGAAGTTCACCCAAACCCATGTGCATCGAGTCGGTGATGCCATCCAGCCATCTCATCCTTTGTTGTCCCCTTCTCCTCCTGCCCTCAATCCCTCCCAGCATCAGGGTCTTTTCAAAAGAGTCAGCTCTTCGCATGAGGTGGCCAAAGTACTGGAGTTTCAGCTTCAGCATCAGTCCTTCCAATGAACACCCAGGACTGGTCTCCTTTAGGATGGACTGGTTGGATCTCCTTGCAGTCCAAGGGATTCTCAAGAGTCTTCTCCAGCACCAACCTAGAGAGCATATTAAAAAGCAGAGAAATTACTTTGCCAATAAACTTCTGTCCAGTCAAGGCTGTGGTTTTTCCAGTGGTTATATATGGATGTGAGATTTGGACTGTGAAGAAAGCTAAGCACCAAAGAATTGATGCTTTTGAACTGTGGTGTTGGAGAAGACTCTTGAGAGTCCCTGGGGTTGCAAGGAGATCCAACCAGTCCATCCTAAAGGAGATCAGTCCTGGGGGATCATTGGAAGGACTGATGTTGAAGCTGAAACTCCAATACTTGGGCCACCTGATGCAAAGAGCTGACTCATTTGAAAAGACCCTGTTGCTGGGAAAGATTGAGGTCAGGAGAAGGGGACAACAGAGGATGAGATGGCTGGATGGCATCACTGACACAATGAACATGGGTTTGGGTGGACTCCGGGAGTTGGTGATGGAAAGGGAGGCCTGGCGTGCTTCAGTTCATGGGGTTGCAAAGAGTCAGACAGGACTTAGTGACTGAACTGAACTGAACTCCTTGGAAGAAAAGTTATGACCAACCTAGACAGCATATTGAAAAGCAGAGACCTTTGCCAATAAAGGTCCGTCTAGTCAAAGCCATGGTTTTTCCAGTGGTCATGTATGGCTGTGAGAGTTGGACTATAAAGAAAGCTGAGCGCCGAAGAGTTAATGCTTTTGAACTGTGGTGTTGGAGAACACTCTTGAGAGTCCCTTGGACTGCAAGGAGATCCAACAAGTCCATTCTCAAGGAAATCAGTCCTGAATGTTCATTGGAAGGACTGATGCTGAAGCTGAAACTCCAAAACTTTGGCCACCTGATGCAAAGAACTGACTCACGTGATATAAACATGTATAATATCATATAAGAAACGAACTGCCGATGCAGGGTGCAGGATGCTTGGTGCTGGTGTACTGGGATGACCCGGAGGGATGATGTTGGGGGCGAGGTGGGAAGGGGGTTCGAGATTGGGAAGATGTGTTACATCCACAGCAGATTCATGTTGATGTGTGGCAAAACCAATACAATATTGTAAAGTAAAAATAATAATAATAATACAATAAATAATAATAAAAATTTAAAAAAAATAAAAGAACTGACTCATTTGAAAAGACCCTGATGCTGGGAAAGATTGAAGGCAGGAGGAGAAGGGGATGACAGAGGATAAGAAGTTTGGATGGCATCACTGGCTCACTGGACATAAGTCTGAGTAAATTCCGGGAGTTGGTGATGGACAGGGAGGCCTGGCATACTGCCGTCCATGGGGTCACAAAGAGTTGGACAGGACTGAGCTACTGAACTGAACTGATCTTCAATACTGTTAAACACAATGAATTATATTAATTGATCTGTAAATATTAAATCAATCTGGCATTTGTGAAATTAAATCCCTAATTTTTTTGACATAGTTGTTGAGTTTAATTTTCAAGTATTTAATGAGGATTTTAAAATTTCTATTTATGAGGAATATTGGTTTGTAGATTTACTTTTCTGTGGTGTCTTCAATACCAAGATAATGGTGGTATAAATAATAAGATAATAAGAGGAATGGAGCAGAGTTGCTTCTACTTATTTTTAGGAAGATTTTGTATAAGAGTGATACTATTTCTTCCTTAAACATTTGATTGAATCCACCAGTAAGTCCATCTGAAATTGTAGTTTCCTTTCTGAGAATGTTTCTCTTGCTTGTGCTCAGTTGCTTCAATCATATTTGGGTTTTTGCAACCCTATGGACTGAAGCCAACCAGGCTCCCTTGTCCAAGAGATTCTCAGGCAAGAATATGGGGCATGGATTGCTATGCCTTCCTCCAGGTTATGTTCCTGATCCAGAGATCAACCCACGTCTCCTATGTCTCCTACATTGCAAGAGAATTCTTTATCCACTGAGCCACCTGGGAAGCCCTGAGAATGTTTCTAATTCAGATCAATTCTAATGAATTCAGTTCACTGAACATGTTTAGAAATTTCTGGTTGTTCAGTTTCTTTTTGAGTCACTGTTGGTAATGTTTATCTTACAGAACGTTTACCATTTTATTGGGTTTTAATTTGTTTTGTCTTAAAATATGCCCTATTTTTGGTCTTTCAATTTAAAATTAACATAAAATTTTGATTATATTTTAGGTAAGAATTACATCAGGAGATCAAAGAGCTCTCCTACCATACAGTGCTCGTGGTTGTTCAAATCAGCCCAAAATCTGTAGAGTATAATAATTCAGTGCCAATAAACTGCTGTAGGTACAAGTGTGGAATTCCTTCACCTAGAAATTTTAACTCTAGGGATTTTTCCATATATAAAAAATTTTTGTGGACTTATAAATTTTGAAAACAGTGTAGCTTAATTTTTACAATGAAAACAATGAAGTTGATCAACAGAGGGCTGCCTAATAAACAGCAGGACATCCATATGAAGGAACACAATGCAAAAAAAAGTAGAACAGTATGTGTCAATATGGGAGAGTATCTTTTATATATTGTTAAATGAAAGGTAAAATGGTGTATAACATTTTTACAACATTTTCTTCAAAGGAATATGTAGATATCTGCTTACAAGATTTTTTAAAGATTGTTTAAGATTATATTGCAATCTGGTTGGGCATGGGCAGTTTGAAGGATGGAAGGAATATTATTCTCAATTTATAGCCTTCTGTAACAGTGACTTTCTCAGATTTAACAGGTATATATAAAATGAAATACAAATTTCAATAAATGCTTTGTAACTCACATGTCTGCCTCATTCCAGCACCAATTTATGTTTTCCAGTTGTACCAGGTTGTAAATATAACTACTTGCATTCGGCTAGTTTTATACTCTTCCTACATGGAATTGGCCAGCTGGTGATCAGGGACATTCCATGGAGATCAATGCCTGCAAGAGCCTTGCTTGGAATCATACAAAGCCACATGTATGAGAAGAGTGGAAACCTGAGACAGTAGCCTAGAGCAGTTAGACTTAGGGGTAGAAACTTTCCATGGGGTTTTGGAGATCCTCGGGGGATTTTTGTTGAGGTTAAATTTTGACTGAGACCAAAATGCAGCCCTTTTTTAAGTTATTGGGGCATATTTTAGAGGTCAATTACAGATTTTCCTATTGGAGGGTGATGAGCTGAATTTGGCTTCAATTATCAAGTGAATCCTGGGGAGAGCATAGGATAAAGAACAAAAGGGGTGATCTGCTCAGAGTTTGAAACATCTTCTGGAAGCCTAGACTTGGGGTCTTTGAGAAGGCAGCCTTGAATTGAGAAGCCTCTGGTGAGATCTTGGGTTTCCAATTAAACAAAAAAGTTGAAAAAGTTCTGAAACTTAATTGCTCAAGGATGAGAATGAATCAAAGTTTGTTCAGCTCTCCCAAGACTGCTTGCTGAGGGATGCCCTGAGCCTGGGCTAATTAAGAACAGGGTCCTCAATGACCAAGTCCCCTTGGGAAGGAGGGAAGTGGGAGAAAAGGAGAGAGAGAGAGACCCTCTGCTCCCCACAACACTGTTATTTCTGGGCGTTTTTCCTAACTCCTCCCTAAGGACAGTTTCCTTCTTCACCATGCATGGAGGCAGCACCAAATAGCTCCAACTCCTGTGTTCAGCTCAGCAGTAGCCAGACAGGACTAGCCCTGCCTGAGCTCCAGAGAGCATCAGAAGTGGCAGAGGAGCCTGTGCATCCAGGTGAGTGTGTTCTCAGGGTTCCCCTGTACAAAGGAAAGTGTCAGAGAGGGTGAGGATGGGGAGTTCTGGCTTGGCTGCCTTCTAGAGGAGGACGCCAAGAATCTGAAGGCTGGGCCAGGGAGCAGCTGGGAAATGGCTCCTCTCCTAATGCCCCAGCAGAGCGAAGAGCAGACTCAGCTTTTCTCTGACCCAGTGCTCATGCAGGAGCAGCTCCTGATGTTGCTCAGCAGGCTCCTCTCTAGTGTTTATCTAGTGATGTTTATCTAGTGATGGTTACCCAAAAGGGGGGAAAAGCAGACCACAGAGATCTCCTGGTAGTTCTGTCCCTGAAGCCTGGATTCCCATCAGTGAAAGATTTACAGAGATACTGGGAAGGTCCGAGGAAGGGGAGAGAGGAAGGGAAAATGGTAACCAGAAGAAGGAAAGCAGACTAAGAATAATAGGATAGAGGGGACATGGCTTATGGGCCTTGGCCAGGACCTTGTACTTTTAAACCATATATTAAACATTCATATGTCCATCCTCTACCAGAAATTGTCATATTTTCGCCACTACTTATCTCAAGAATAGCTTGCATATAATGTATTTTTCTGTATATAATTGTGTATAATACATAGAAAATGCATCTTTGCTCTCATGGGTTTATATCTAACATCATACATGGACCATGAATAAATAAAATTAAATTTCCTGTCCCTGTTTCTTGCCTTATTTTTCTATGGCCTGGTTAGTAAACTAACATCTTAAATACTTCCCTTCTTTGTTTTGTGTCTGGAATAATCTCCATTGCCCCCTTGGATATAAGCTCCACAGTACAGGGATGCTTGTTTTGTACACTGCTTCATTTATTTCACATTCAAATAAGGTTGGGATAAAGAATTAAACACAAAAATAATATCAGGTAATAGTAAGTGCTAGGAAGGAAACTGAAGTCTAAGAATACCATGTCTTTCCAATGTGAGGGAGGGTAATTGGAAAGAGTCCCCTGATGAGATGACGTTAGTGTGGTGGGATGGATGAAGTGGTAGAGATTCAGGCATGTGGAGTGTCTGAGAGCCTTGGATCTAAACTTGTCAATGCTGGGCACCATCTTTCTTTCCTTCCCAGACTTTGTGAAAAATAGAGTTAAATAGGAATGAATCTACCTAGAAATTTATCCCAGGCTCAGTTTCCATTCAGAGCACTAATGGGAATAGGGAAATTTTTAAATCTGGAGAAACCAGATAATGCTCTTAGACCCCCTTGCCTTTCTTCTGCTGACCCCAAGGTGGGTCTCTGTAGTACCAATCAGGATGAAGCATAGGGTAAATTTCAGTCCTTTGAACATCTTCTTAAATGCTACTATGTCATCTGCTGCAATGAGCCAAAGAGAAAAGAACAACCCCCAGATCCAAGCGGCTAACACAGCATCAAAACTGGCTTCTTTTAAGCCTTAACCTTTGTTTCCTATGAGAAAGCACATCTAGTTGGGGGTAAAAAGCCAAGGGAGGTTTTTTTCACAGCATCGAGATGATGGTATCTTCATCCATTCTAGGCAGTGAGCTTTTAGCTGGATGTGAGGTGACAACATTTAGGTCTGACTTGGTACGGAGCATCCTAGTGGGGGCCCCTCATCTGGTCACCAGATTGGAAATAGTTCCTCATCCTAATCTGTGCTCCTCTCTTAAAAGAAGGGCCAAGTGGAGCAGTGTTTCTTTTCTTTTGATTTCTAGGTTTCCCAAGGAGCAGAAACAAGGACTGAATGATGAGTAATCACTCAAGTGTCACTGAATTCTGCCTTTTAGGGTTCTCAGGGTCTCAAGAACTACACCACGTTCTTTTTGCTGTATTCTTTCTCTTCTACTCAGTGACGATAATCGGCAACATGGTCACTATTGTGATTGTCTGTGTCGATAAACGTCTGCAGTCCCCCATGTATTTCTTCCTCGGTCATCTCTCTGCCTTGGAGATCATGATCACATCCCTTATCGTCCCTGCGATGCTCTCGGGCTTGCTGCTCCCCGGGATGCAGACAGTATCCCTGGCTGCATGTGTTGCCCAGCTCTTCCTGTACCTTGCTCTGGGAACCACAGAGTTTGCATTGGTGGGCGCGATGGCTGTGGACCGTTACGTGGCTGTCTGTAACCCCTTGAGGTACAACACCATTATGAGCAGCTGCACCTGCATCTCGGTGGTGATTGGGTCATGGGTGTTTGGGTTCCTTTCTGAAATCTGGCCAGTCTATGCAACATTTCAGTTTACCTTCTGCAAATCAAATGTCTTAGACCATTTTTTCTGTGACCGAGGTCAGTTGCTCAAGCTGTCCTGTGATGACACTGTTTTCACAGAGTTTGTTCTGTTTTTAATGGCTGTTTTCATCATCATTGGTTCTCTGGCCCCAACAATTGTCTCCTACACCTACATCATCTCCACCATCCTCAAGATCCCCACCGCCTCTGGCCGCAGGAAAGCCTTCTCTACGTGTGCCTCCCACTTCACCTTTGTTGTCATCGGCTACGGCAGCTGCTTGTTCCTCTACATGAAACCCAAGCAAACGCAGGCAGCTGAGTACAATAAAATAGTCTCCCTGTTGATTTCCGTGTTAACCCCTTTGCTGAACCCTTTCATCTTCACTCTCCGGAATGACAAAGTCAAACAGGCCCTTCGAGATGGAGTGAAATGTGGCTGTCAACTCCTCAAGGATTAACTCTTCTCTCAGTTCCTTGTTTTGGTGGAACAGCCTGCATTATGAATTATTCAGGAACCTAGAAAATACTAATTTTTCTCTTTTAGCATCATCACCATCACAAAAATTAAATAAGATGTACCACTTTTGATTAGGCCATGTAAAGACAGGTAAAAATAAAACCCATTTTCTGCTCACTTGAGTATCATTGCCTTAGTTTAAACTGCTATTTTGCATCCACTCTTGAACTCAAAGAATCATATTCTTGCGATGTGGGAGGAACCAGAGAAATTATATACATCGATGTTTCTTTCTTTTTTTTTAATTAATTTTTTTAATTTAATTTTAAAATCTTTAATTCTTACATGTGTTCCCAAACATGAACCCCCCTCCCACCTCCCTCCCCATAACATCTCTGTGGGTCATCCCCATGCACCAGCCCCAAGCATGCTGTATCCTGCGTCAGACATAGACTGGCGATTCAATTCTTACATGATAGTATACATGATAGAATGCCATTCTCCCAAATCATCCCACCCTCTCCCTCTCCCTCTGAGTCCAAAAGTCCGTTATACACCGCTGTGTCTTTTTTCCTGTCTTGCATACAGGGTCATCATTGCTATCTTTCTAAATTCCATATATATGTGTTAGTATACTGTATTGGTGTATTTCTTTCTGGCTTACTTCACTCTGTATAATTGGCTCCAGTTTCATCCATCTCATCAGAACTGATTCAAATGAATTCTTTTTAACGGCTGAGTAATATGCATTGTGTACATGTACCAAAGCTTTCTTATCCATTCATCTGCTGATGGACATCTAGGTTGTTTCCATGTCCTGGCTATTATAAACAGTGCTGCGATGAACATTGGGGTACATGTGTCTCTTTCAGTTCTGGTTTCCTCGGTGTGTATGCCCAGCAGTGGGATTGCTGGGTCATAAGGTAGTTCTATTTGCAATTTTTTAAGGAATCTGCACACTGTTCTCCATAGTGGCTGTACTAGTTTGCATTCCCACCAACAGTGTAGGAGGGTTCCCTTTTCTCCACACCCTCTCCAGCATTTATTGCTTGCAGATTTTTGGATCGCAGCCATTCTGACTGGTGTGAAATGGTACCTCATTGTGGTTTTGATTTGCATTTCTCTGATAATGAGTGATGTTGAGCATCTTTTCATGTGTTTGTTAGCCATCCATATGTCTTCTTTGGAGAAATGTCTATTTAGTTCTTTGGCCCGTTTTTTGATTGGGTCGTTTATTTTTCTGGAATTGAGCTGCATAAGTTGCTTGTATATTTTTGAGATTAGTTGTTTGTCAGTTGCTTCATTTGCTATTATTTTCTCCCATTCCGAAGGCTGTCTTTTCACCTTGCTTATATTTTCCTTTGTTGTGCAGAAGCTTTTAATTTTAATTAGATCCCATTTGTTTATTTTTGCTTTTATTTCCAGAATTCTGGGAAGTGGATCATAGAGGATCCTGCTGTGATTTATGTCGGAGAGTGTTTTGCCTATGTTCTCCTCTAGGAGTTTTATAGTTTCTGGTCTTACATTTAGATCTTTAATCCATTTTGAGTTTATTTTTGTGTGCGGTGTTAGAAAGTGATCTAGTTTCATTCTTTTACAAGTGGTTGACCAGTTTTCCCAGCACCACTTGTTAAAGAGATTGTCTTTACTCCATTGAATATTCTTGCCTCTTTGTCAAAGATAAGGTGTCCATATGTGTGTGGATTTATCTCTGGGCTTTTGTTCCACTGATCTATATGTCTGTCTTTGTGCCAGTACCATACTGTTTTGATGACTGTGGCTTTGTAGTAGAGCCTGAAGTCAGGCAAATTGATTCCTCCAGTTCCATTGTTCTTTCTCAAGATTGCTTTGGCTATTCGAGGTTTTTTGTATTTCCATACAAATCTTGAAATGATTTGTTCTAGTTCTGTGAAAAATATGGCTGGTAGCTTGATAGGGATTGCATTGAATTTGTAAATTGCTTTGGGTAGTATACTCATTTTCACTATATTGATTCTTCCGACCCATGAACATGGTATATTTCTCCATCTATTAGTGTCCTCTTTGATTTCTTTCATCAGTGTTTTATAGTTTTCTATATATAGGTCTTTAGTTTCTTTAGGTAGATATATTCCTAAGTATTTTATTCTTTTCGTTGCAATGGTGAATGGAATTGTTTCCTTAATTTCTTTTTCTACTTTCTCATTATTAGTGTATAGGAATGCAAGGGATTTCTGTGTGTTGATTTTATATCCTGCAACTTTACTATATTCATTGATGAGCTCTAGTAATTTTCTGGTGGAGTCTTTAGGGTTTTCCATGTAGAGGATCATGTCATCTGCAAACAGTGAGAGTTTTACTTCTTCTTTTCCAATTTGGATTCCTTTTATTTCTTTTTCTGCTCTGATTGCTGTGGCCAAAACTTCCAGAACTATGTTGAAAAGTAGCGGTGAAAGTGGACACCCTTGTCTTGTTCCTGACTTTAGGGGAAATGCTTTCAATTTTTCACCATTGAGGATAATGTTTGCTGTGGGTTTGTCATATATAGCTTTTATTATGTTGAGGTATGTTCCTTCTATTCCTGCTTTCTGGAGAGTTTTAAGCTGGTTCTTTGAAAGGATAAATAAAATTGACAAACCACTAGCCAGACTCATCAAGAAGCAAAGAGAGAAAAATCAAATCAATAAAATTAGAAATGAAAATGGAGAGATCACAACAGACAACACAGAAATACAAAGGATCATAAGAGACTACTATCAGCAGTTGTACGCCAATAAAATGGACAATGTGGAAGAAATGGACAAATTCTTAGAAAAGTACAATTTTCCAAAACTGAACCAGGAAGAAATAGAAAACCTTAACAGACCCATCACAAGCATGGAAATTGAAACTGTAATCAGAAATCTTCCAGCAAACAAAAGCCCAGGTCCAGATGGCTTCACAGCTGAATTCTACCAAAAATTTAGAGAAGAGCTAATACCTATCCTACTCAAACTCTTCCAGAAAATTGCAGAGGAAGGTAAACTTCCAAACTCATTCTATGAGGCCACCATCACCCTAATACCAAAACCTGACAAAGATGTCACAAAAAAAGAAAACTACAGGCCAATATCACTGATGAACATAGAGGCAAAAATCCTCAACAAAATTCTAGCAATCAGAATCCAACAACACATTAAAAAGATCATACAGCATGACCAAGTGGGCTTTATCCCAGGGATGCAAGGATTCTTCAATATCCGCAAATCAA
Organism: Capricornis sumatraensis; assembly: GCF_032405125.1. Classification (NCBI taxonomy): domain Eukaryota; kingdom Metazoa; phylum Chordata; class Mammalia; order Artiodactyla; family Bovidae; genus Capricornis; species Capricornis sumatraensis. The sequence goes on along the minus strand of NC_091073.1, from coordinate 110,520,809 downwards.
TCAATGTAATTCACCACATTAACAAATTGAAAAATAAAAACCATATGATTATCTCAATAGATGCAGAGAAGGCCTTTGACAAAATTCAACATCCATTTATGATACATCGATGTTTCTATGTACTCTGTTGGTCAAATTATTTCCTGGGGGAGAAATGACATGAGGTGTTGTGGTGAGATATATGGCATAATCAAGGGCCAAAGGCAGAGATATTCTCCTTGTTTCTTCATCAGCTATTACTAGTTCTTTTCCTATATTTTTGTGAAATTTCTTGACAAGATACCCATATGATTTAAAGTACCCTATGGTTCTCTTTTTTTCTGGTTGTTTTTCATGTAATCCTGACCTGATTGCTATTGGGAAGTATGTATGATGCATGCCTCAAAAGAATACATATGAGATATGTATGCCTTAAAAGTATCTAGAGCTGTGGTGACATGTGGGTTGGAGTCTTTCTTCTCTGGCAAATCTTGGTGACCTAAAGATGAAAATACCTGGGGACTGGAAGCAGGGGAAAGTTCTGTTTGCTAAACCTCAGAGCATTGCTTTAGCCTCTTCCTTTTGAGCTGTGTATGCAACGTTATAATTGGTCGCTGTCATGTCTGACTGTTTGCGACCATGGACTACAGCACAGCAGGTTGCAATGTCCTTCACTGTCTCCTGGAGTTTGCTCAGATTCCACCATTGAGTTGGTGATGCTATCTAACCATCTTATCCTCTGCTGCCCTCTCTCCTTTTGCCTTCAGTCTTTCCCAGGATCAGGGTCTTTTTCAATGAGTCAGCTCTTCATATAAGGTGGCCAAAGTATTGGAGTTTCAGCTTCACCATCAGTCCTTCCAATGAATATTTGGGAATGATTTCCTTTAGGATTGACTGGTTTGATCTCCTTGCAGTCCAAGGGACTCTCAAGAGTGTTCTCCAGCACTGAAATTTGAAAGCATCATTTCTTTCGTGCTCATCATTCTTTGTGGTGCAACTCTAAAATCCATACATGACTACTGGAAAAAAACATAGTTTTAACTAGACGGACCTTTGTTGGCAAAGTGAAGTCCCTGCTTTTAAAAATACTGTCTAGGTTGTCATAGCTTTTCTTCCAAGGAGTGAGTGTCTTTTAATTTCATGGCTGCAGTCACTGGCAGCCCACTTTAGTACTCTTGCCTGGAAAATCACATGGACAGAGGAGACTGGTAGGCTGCAGTCCATGGGGTCACGAAGAGTCGGACACGACTGAGCGACTTCACTTTCACTTTTCATTTTCATGCATTGGAGAAGGAAATGGCAACCCACTTTAGTGTTCTTGCCTGGAGAATCCCAGGGATGGGGGAGCCTGATGGGCTGCTGTCTATGGGGTCTCACAGAGTCAGACACGACTGAAGCAACTTAGCAGCAGCAGCAGTCACTATCTGCACTGATTTTAGAGCCCAAAAAAGAAACTCTGTTAGTTCTTCCACTGTTCCCCTATCTATTTGCCATGACATAATAAGAACAGATGCCATGATCTTAGTTTTTTGAATGTTGGGTTTTAAGCCAACTTTTTCACTCTTCCTTTTCACCCTCATCAAGAGGCTCTTTAGTTCCTCTTCAGTTTCTGGCATTAGAGTGGCATCACCTAGAGTGGTATCATGAGGTTGTTGATATTTCTCTTGGCAATCTTGATTCTGGCTTGTGGTTCATCCAGCCCAGCATTTGGCATGAAGTACTCTGCATCACTTCATGGGAAATAGATGGGGAAACAGTGGAAACAGTGTAAGACTTTATTTTGGGAGGCTCCAAAACCACTGCAGATGGTGATTGCAGCCATGAAATTAAAAGACGCTTACTCCTTGGAAGGAAAGTTATGACCAAACTAGACAGCATATTAAAAAGCAGAGACATTACTTTGTCAACAAAGGTCCATCTAGTCAAGGCTATGGTTTTTCCAGTGGTCATGTATGGATGTGAGAGTTGGACTGTGAAGAAGGCTGAGCGCAGAAGAATTGATGCTTTTGAAGTGTGGTGTTGGAGAAGACTCTTGAGAGTCCCTTGGACTGCAAGGGGATCCAACTAGTCCATTCTAAAGGAGGTCAGTCCTGGGTGTTCTTTAGAAGGACTGATGCTAAAGCTGAAACTCCAGTACTTTGGCCACCTCATGCGAAGAGTTGACTCATTGGAAAAGACTCTAATGCTGGGAGGGATTGGGGGCAGGAAGAGAAGGGGACAACAGAGGATGAGATGGCTGGATGGTATCACTGACTCGATGGACGTGAGTCTGAGTGAACTCCGGGAGTTGGTGATGGACAGGGAGGCCTGGCATGCTGCGATTCATGGGGTCGCAAAGAGTCGGACATGACTGAGCGACTGAACTGATCTCTGCATATAAATTAAATGAACAGGATGACAATATACAGCCTTGTATTCCTTTCCCAATCTTTTACTTGTCAGTTGTTCCATGCAAGGTTCTAACAGTTGTTTCTTGACCCACATACAGATTTTTTAGGAGAGAGTTAAGGTGGTCTGGTATTTCCATCTCTTTAAGAATTTTCCACAGTTTTTTGTGATCCACACAATCAAAAGATTTAGCACAGTCAATGAAGCAAAGTAGATGTTGTTCTGAAATGCTCTTTCTTTCTCTATGATCCAATGAATGTTGATGATTTGATGTCTGGTTCCTCTGCCTTTTCTAAACGCAACTTGTACATCTGGAAGTTCTCGTTTCAAGTACTGCTAAAGCCTAGCTTGAAGGATTTTGAACATAACCTTACTAGTATATGAAATGAGTGCTATTGTATGGTAGTTTGTACATTCTTTGGCACGCCCTTCTTTGGGATTGTAAGGAAAAGTGACTTTTTCCGGTCCTGTGGCCACTGCCACATTTTCCAAATTTGCTGACATATTGAGAGCAGCACTTTAACATCACCATCTTTTAGAATTTTGAATAGCTCAGCTGCAATTCCATCACCTCCACTAGCCTTGTTTGTAGTAATGCTTCCTAAGGCCCACCAGACTTCAGACTGCAAGGATGTCAGGCCCTAACTGAGTGAACACACCATTGTGGTTTTCTGGATCATTAAGACCTTTTTTGTACAGTTCTTCTGTGTATTCTTGCCACCTCTTCTTAATCTCTTCTGCTTCCGTTGGGTCCTTCCTGTTTCATCCTTTCTTGTGCCCATCCTTGCATGAAACATTCCCTTGGTATCTCCAATATTCTTCAAGAGATCTCTAGTCTTTCCCTTTGCATTGTTTTCTTCTACTTCTTTGCACTGTTCATTTATGAAGGCCTTCTTATCTATCCTTTCCTTTCCTCTGGACCTCTGCATTCATTGTATGTGATAGACACGTGACAGTGAAGTGACTAATTCTGGGAAGAGTATCCTCTGTTTGTTACTGCTGAAAGGAACATTGTCTAGACTTCTCCTAGACCCAGACTTCAGACTACATAATGCCTTCTGATTCTTTGTTTCCAGCCCAAGTGTACCTTTCATAGATTTTCTCTGTGGGCCTACTATAACCAATGAGTCACTACCCACTTCATTCCCAGTTCCTTAGCTGTTCCAGAGCATGGCTGTTAGGCATTGTAGTAGTTGAAATTTCATACTGTTGGAGGCAGGGCTTTGGAGGTAGGAGTTTACTGACATGATGACACAGCACATCCTGCCAGCCCTCAACTGAGAGAGGCAAACAACTTGCCCGGCAGGGGTTAATTGACTCACTGGTTTCCCAAGAGTACTACTATGTGACGATGCCTTCCTGTTAGGGAGCAGAGGCAAGACCACCATGTCTACTGAGTTACTTGTAGTGAATAGAAGCTCCAGACAAGGTGGTGAGTGAGTCCTTCAATCCAAGCCATGCTCTGCTACCAGCCGAGCATCCCTGGTGGGCATGCACCGGCTGAGAAAGGATTGAAGCCTCCAACACAGGTAGCCCCTGCCTTGTTCATTTCACGAGGTCTGTGCTCACTAGAGGAACCCCATTGTTCTCATTCACTTCTGCTTCTCTAATTCTCACAAAAGCATTCTCTGCCCCAGGTTGTCTTCAGGCTGCTGGCAGAAGTTCACGTCCCAGAAGAGAGCCTCTGGGCCTGGCCTCCAGTGCCTTGCCTCTCCCACTTGTCATCACTGTGGCTCTTTGGCTCGTCTCATGTTCACACCCACTTCCCCGTCTCTTGGTCCTCTCCCTTTGTCCTCCAGTTCTCAGCTTCCTCTTTTCCCCCTTTTTTTCCATTCCCCCCATCTCCCCAGGAGTCTAGGCTCTGACCTCCCACTGCTGACACCCTCCACTTCCTCCCGTCCCCCTCCTCCCACGTTCCATTCTCCTCCTCCTCCTCCTCCTCCTCCTCCTCCTCCTCCTCCATGACTCAGGTTCCAGACAGCCTCTCGCAGGGCCTCTGTTTTTTTCCTCACTTTCTCAGATGAATTTGTCCAAGGAGGAGGGGCACATCCCTTTCCCCCGACTCTAGGATGTAAGAGAAGAAGAGTCCAGGCAGCATGCCTTGGGATGAAACATTAAACACTTCTTGTGCCCAGGTTTTTCTCTTTATACCTTGGTATTGAATGAAGGAACATTATTAACTGCATTAGTCTGATTGGACTGCCATACAAACTCTGTTGCCTGGGTGGCTTCAGTACCAGGATTTATTTCTCACAGCTGTGGAGCCTGAGAAGTCCAAGATCATGTTCTCGTCAGTTCGGTTTTTGGTGAAGGGCCTCTGTTGGCTTCTCGCTTTATCCACATGTGGCCCTGAGGGTTACATATGGGGAGTGTGTACTCTTGTGTCTCAACGTATAGTGAGACTAGTTTTGTGCACTTAAGACCCCGTCCTAGCAACCTCACTTAATCTTAATTACTTAGATGCTCTGTCTTCAAACGCAGCTGCACTAGGGGTTAAGGCTTCAGCATGTGGATTTTTGAGGATACAAGCAATTCATCTGTATCCCTCTGCTCCTGCAACGTAAGCTTATTCTCATCTACGATGTCTGCTTTATCTCCCACTGAGTGCTGGGAACTAGGATCTATCTGTCCACTGGGGGTTTTAGTGTCCCGAGTTACAGGTGTCTTCCATACAAAAATAAAATGAGATGCCCATCCACCCCCACTATTATATACACACAATGAAAGCTCAATAAGCTTATTGATCAGTGTTTTTTCTGTCTACTGCTCACAGCTGAACACAGATATAATTAATACAGGAATCTACAAAGAAATACTGATAATAGACTGCTATTTGAAAGGCTTTCCCCATGTAATTCAGTTCAGTTCAGTTCAGTCGCTCAGTCGTGTCCGACTCTTTGTGACCCCAGGAATTGCAGCACGCCAGGCCTCCCTGTCCACCACCAACTCCCGGAGTTCACTCAGACTCACGTCCATCGAGTCAGTGATGCCATCCAGCCATCTCATCCTCTGTCGTCCCCTTCTCCTCCTGCCCCCAATCCCTCCCAGCATCAGAGTCTTTTCCAATGAGTCAACTCTTCGCATGAGGTGTAGTTAGCACCGTGCAAAATAATTCTTATGTATACTTGGAGGTATATCAAATTGAACATGTTTCCATTTTGACAAATTTCAACGCTGACCCATGTTAATGTAAACTTTGAGTTCTTAGTGCTATGGTTATAATGAATACAAAAACAAAACCAGAGAGAAAGCGACTTCTATCCTCAAGTTCTTAATAGTCTCTCTTCTGGAATTATTCCTTGGTGAAAGTACCTGTGACATATCTCTTAGAGGACATTCTCTTTTTCTGTTTTATTTCCTATAGGTATTCCTCTATAGCCACATTTAATGATGCATAAATATTGATATATATGATATAACTTAAAATATTAATTTTCTACTGTATACTTATCAAGATGTAAGGAATAAAAAGGATGTGATATATAATTAAAACTACTATGCCTTCTGGATTGCCACCACTAACAGTTATTTTTTCTGTGCCTAAGTCAAATATCTCCATTTTTTATTAATATGAATAGTAATTCTCAAAACTGAAATACAACTGGACTCAGGTTTATCTGGCTCCATAGTTAATTTTTAAACTCTTTATTATTTTGTTTCATGATTTTTTCAGTAGAGACACTGAATATAATTTTTATATCATATGATTGATTTTTTTTTTAATTTTAAAATCTTTAATTTTTACATGTGTTCCCAAACATGAACCCCCCTCCCACCTCCCTCCCCATAACATCTCAGTGAGTCATCCCCATGCACCAACCCCAAGCATGCTGTATCCTGCGTCAGACATAGACTGGCAATTCAATTCTTACATGATAGTATACATGATAGAATGCCATTCTGCCAAATCATCCCACCCTCTCCCTCTCCCTCTGAGTCCAAAAGTCCGTTATACACAGCTGTGACTTTTTTCCTGTCATATGATTGATTTTTATATTTTGAATACCTACTGAATATAATAGACTTTGTTAAATGCTTTGGAAGCATGTAGGTGAAGGGAACAACTATTGATTGTATAGTAAATATCTTATAATCTCTCTATATCTTTATTCAATTCTGGCAATATTTCTGTAAGGTAAGTGATATGATATTATTTTACAAATTAGAAAATAGAGGGTCAAATAGGTTAAGTAACTTGCCAAAGTTTACTCAGCCATCAACCATATCACAGCCATCAGACTGGAAAAAGATAAAATTAAGGGGATACTAAGAGTTTATGTGAATTATAGAGAACAGACTCTTATTCATTTCAGATGTGAATATAAAATATTATGGTCTGTGTAATTAGAGAGTAACAAAATTAATAAACATGAACTGTGTATATGCTGTGACCTATTTTCAAGTTGACTCTTTCTTCAGATGTGATCAGTCTGCTGGTAAGCACATGAAAGGAATTCTCCATTTCCCATGCAATGTTTTTTAACTTATAATATTTTCATCTGATTCTCTTACAATTTTTATCTCTTTGCTAAAATTCCTCTCTTATATATGCCTGTTACCCACCTTTTCAACTGCATCACATGACATAATAATCATAGTTAAGTTACTCTGGCATTAGGTTAATATTTTCTAGTATAATATTTTAAATCCTTTTAATTACTTGTTTTTTCCTTCAATTTTTGAGTCACATTTTTAGTGGTTTCTGTACAGTTTACCAAATATGTCTTAACTTAGAATTGACTTTAGATTTATACTCACAATTGGATGTGGAAACATTACTCCTGTATAGCTCTATTCTCTTCTACCCTTCTGCGCTGTTATTATGCATGTTGCATCTCTGTAATTACAGATTTAACCTTACATTGTTCCCATTATTACTTTATGTATTTTTTAAAGAAGTTGGAAGAAAACAGGAGCAAGTGCATATTTTTAGTATTTGTTATATGAACCTTGTTTACCCTTTCTGGTTCTCTTCCTTTGCTCCTCAGATTCAAGATGATATTTAGTTACATTTCCTTATTCCAAAACAACTTTGGCTCTACTCACTTCCTTTGTGCTATTATTGGAAAATATATTACATTCCATTTATTATCCACTCAACATTTATATTGTTATTGATTTATATAGTGATTTTTTAGATCAGCAAATGGAAAGCAGGAAAAATATACACCAACACTGACTTTTATAATTACTAAATTATCTTTGCCAGTGCTTTTTCTGCATTGTATAGATTCTAATTATCATCTGGGGTCATCTGCCTTTAATCAAAGAACTTATTTTAGTATTTCTTGTGGGGGGAAGGTGGGTAACATTAGTAAAAAGTTTTTCTGTTTTTGTTGATCTGGGAATGCTTCTATTTTGCCTTCATTTTTGAGAGACTGCTTTCCTGGATATAAGAATCTTGACTGTCTGTTTTTTCCCTTCAGCACTTTAAATATATGATCCCACAGCATTCTGGTCTTACTTGTTCTGATGAAACGTCAGTATTAATCTTAATTGGGTCTCTTATACATACAGTGTCATTTTGTTCTTGTTGCTTTGAAGATTTTTTCCTCTGTCTCTTGGCAGTTTTAATATTATGTGTTTCTGTGTGGATCTGGATTTATCTTTCTTGGATTTGTAAAGTAATGTTTACTTTACATTGTTTCATGTAAAGTATTTTATTTTATTTACAATGTTTTACTTTACATCATTGACTTTGGAAAGTTTTTGACCATCATTTCCTTAAGTATTTACTTCTCTCCTCTGTGTTTCGTCTGTTCTTTTAGTAACATTCATATGTGATGGTGTACTTAATGGAGTCCCATATTTTTCTGAGGCTTTGTTCATCTTTTTCATTTCTTTTTAAATTTCTATGAAATATGAATAGGTTTTTCTAAGGGCAACACAGATCTTTGTGTACTAAAAATTGTTAAATTTAACTACGCAAGAGTGAATTTTATGTGTGAAAAAATATGCAAAAATAAAAGCATGAAATAAAGGTAATTTTATATGGACATAAATTTCACTTATAAATTCATAAGTTCAATAAAGACAAGCATAAATTGTTTTTAAAACACTGAAAATAGTTAAACATGTTTAAAATTAAAGATACAAAATTTAGCAATAGTGTTTTTAAAATAATAGTTATTGTTCAGAGAATGTGCTGAAAATAATATCAGTGAACATAGTGGACATGATCTCTTTGATAAAGTATATTTGATGAAGAATATTACCTTCCATGTGCTTCCCTGGTAGCTCAGTTGGTAAAGAATCCACCTGCAATGCAGGTGACCCCTGTTCAATTCCTGGGTTGGGAAGATCCCCTGGAGAAAGGATAGGCTACCTACTCCAGTATTCTTGGGCATCCCTTGTGGCTCAGCTGGTAAAGAATCCACCTGCAGTGTGGGAGGCCTGGGTTTGATCCCTGGGTTGGGAAGATCCCCTGGGGAAGGGAAAGGCTCCCCACTCCAGTATTCTGGCCTGGATAATCCCATGGACTGTATAGTTCATGGGGTCACAAAGAGTCAGACATGACTGAGTGACTTTCACTTCCATTACCTTCCATAATAACACACACACACACATTCACTCACACAAACAGAAACCTATACTTTTACAAGTATAAGTGACTCTTTACAGAATCACTTTGATAAAGAAACTATAAGTTTTCTTTAGGTCTGAGTAGGCTCTTTGAGCACTCTGTGTCTGGGTGTGAGGAAGGAGATTTGGGCAGAGGAGGAAGAGCTGAGCTGTGTTGCAACAGAGGTTTCAATCTCATGGGGAGCTCTAGGTTTAAGATGGCTCTTTAAACGTGTCCTGATTTGTGTCCCTACCTGAAACACAGGGGCACATTTGCACTCTTGCACCAGCAGCCGCTGGATCCCAGCTGCCTTAAAGTGAAAGTGAAAGTCACTCAGTTATGTCTGATTCTTTGTGATCCCATGGACTATACAGTCCATGGAATTCTCCAGGCCAGAATACTGGAGTGGGGAACCTTTCCCTTCTCCAGGGGATTTTCCCAACCTAGGAATCAAACCCAAGTCTCCCTCATTGCAGGCAGATACTTTACCAGCTGAATCACCAGGGAAGCCCAAGAATAATGGAGTGGGTAGCCTATCCCTTCTCCAGAGGATCTTACTGACCCAGGAATCGAACCAGGGTCTTCTGCATTGCAGGCAGATTCTTTACCAACTGAGCCAACAGGGGAGCCTCAGCTGCATTAGGGGAAGGCCTATCATCTTAGAAGAGTTATTTCTCTCTCCTGAGGGCAATTTCTGGGGATACTCTCAGTTGTGGGCTGGAGGAATAAAGGCCTTAGTCCTGAAATGGGTCTGGGCAATGCACACAGCCATTTACAATGACGTATTTGGAGAGCACCTGGCAGGGACCCTGAACATGCCTGAGGGAGTAGGGAAGCATCTGCGAGAGAGTGATCATTCAGTGGCATCTGGCTCTAACTTGCTGAGCTGCATGGGATGGAAGGAGCATTCAAAGAAGCGGAGCAGCATGCAGTAAAACCTTTGAAAGAACTGGAAGCATATCAGTGTTTCAGGAAGCAAAGGATGAAGATTGAGTGGCACAAGATGAAATCAGAAAGAAAAAAAAAAAAAGCATTTTCTAGAACTCATTCAGGGCTTTATAAGACTTGGCACTTTGACCAAAAGGCACTGAGAAGCTTTTAATCAGTGGAGTCTGTGTTTTAAAACTCTCAGACTGCTGTGGGGAGAACAAAGAGGGAAGCAAAGGTAGAGTGAAGGTCACTCAAGGGGCAGAGGAGGCAGGCAAGAAAGGACTATTCTCTCACTCTTTTTTCAGCGGGTAGGAACTTTATGCTTGAGGTAATAGCTCCATCTATTCCACTGGGTCATCAAAATGGCTCTTTCTTTCTCTGGACTGGGATGACTTCTTGTCTTATGCGTGTCCCCATTGTGCTGCTTATGTGGGAAAGTCAGTTATAGACATGGTATTGCCTTGAGTTTCTGCCAGGTTTGAGTTTGGATATTCACTAAACAGTTTTACTTACCTGTAAAATCTAATAATTTAAACTGGGTTTAGGTCCTGGGCTTGTTGTAGCCTATAAAATGCCCATGATATTATCTGGAAAGAGTTGAGTCTGACAAAAAGGTTAGTTTCTCAGAGGGCTTCCATGACAAAAGGGAATGAGAGGAAGTCTGACTCGGGGCCGAGAGGATCAGTGCGCCAGTAAGAGCTAGTGCACCGGCTCCATTTCTTCTCTTTGCCCCTTCATCTTGGGCAAGGTGGAAATGAGGAAAACAGACAGCATGCCCTGACACTTCACATGAGAAAACTCAAACCAGAGGGGTGAGAGCTCACACTGAATCAAAGACACATCTTACAGGTTGGAAAAGGAATTGGCATTCAAGTTCCTGATTCCAATTTCAGTGATTTATCCATGACCTTACACTAGTTTGAAATCCTTTCACTGTCACTTAGTTGTACACTTGAAGATTGTCCTCTCAATGCTATAAGCTCTACTGCTGGGAGATATTGGTTTTCCTTTTTACAAAGTTTCTGTTAAAAAAAATAATGTTTCTATTTGCCTCAGGTATGTTTTCCGAAAAAGTTGATAGAACTTGGCCAGAGATACATGTGTTTATGGAAAGGTCTGAGAGTTGCCTGTCACACTCTGATATCCATTAGAGTTACTTATAACTCCTCTACCTCCTAGGTTTCTTTTGGTTCTCCCATCCCCACATCCAACCTACAGGCAGATTCTACTTGTGTGTGTGTGCTTGGTTGTGTCCCCATTGACTCTTTGTGACCCCATTGACTGCAGCCTGCCAGGCTCCTCTGTCCATGGGATTTCCCAGGCAAGAACACTAGAATGGGTTGCCATTTCCTTCTCCAGGGAATCTTCCCAACCCAGAGATGAAACCCATATCTCCTGCATTGGCAAGCAGATTCTTTACCACTGAGCCACCAGGGAAGCCCCTCACCTTTTTAGGTCCTCTTTAATTTCTCTCAGCAGTGTTTTACAGTTTTAAGTGTTTAGGTCATGTACATAGCTTGTTGAATATGTCTTTTATTTTTTTGTTTGGATGTTATGAATTATATTTTGGAGAAAGGCATGGTAACCCACTCAGGTATTCTTGCCTGGAGAATTCCATGGACAGAGGAACCTGGAAGGCTACTGTTCATAGGGTCACAAAGAGTCAGACACACTAACACTTTCACTTTTATAAATTATATTTGTAACATAACATAGTCATAATTTATACTTTCCATTTCCAACGTTCCTTGTTCAGTCCAGTTCAGTCGCTCAATGATGTCTGACTATTTGCGACTCCACAGACTGCAGTATGCCAGGCTTCCCTGTCCATCACCAATTCCCGGAGATGCTCAAACTCATGTCCATTGAGTTGGTGATGCCATCAAACCATCTTATCCTCTGTCATCCCCTTCTCCTCCTGCCTAATGTTCCTTGTTATTGTAGAGTAATTATATATTTTTTTGTACATCGAGATTTTATCATGTGACCTAGATAAACATTTATTACTACTAGTAGCCTTTCTGTGGACTTCTTAGTGTGGACTTCTTATCTTGTCCATATAGGATTATGTCCTTGTGAAGAAATAATTTTATTTCTTTGTTTCCTAATGCTATGCTTTCAATTTCACTTTCTTGCTGTATTGCCTTGGCTAAGAATTCCAGTACAATGTTGAGTAGAAGAGGTGAGAGCAAACATCTTTGTCTTGTTCCCTGTCTTTGGGAAAAGCATTGTCTCTCATCATTCAGTTCAGTTCAGTTGCTCTGTCATGTTCAACTCTTTGTGACCCGATGAACTGCAGCATGCTGGGCCTCTCTGTCCATCACCAACACCTGGAGCCTACCCAAACTCATGTCCATTGACTCAGTGATGCCATCCAGCCATCTCATCCTCTGTCATCCCCTTCTCCTCCTCCCCTCAATCTATCCCAGCATCAGGGTCTTTTCAAATGAGTCAGCTCTTCCCATCAGGTGGCCAAAGAACTGGAGTTTAGGCTTCAGCATAAGTCCTTCCAATGAACACCCAGGACTGATCTCCTTTAGGATGGACTGGTTGGATCTCCTTGCAGTCCAAGGGACTCTCAAGAGTCTTCTCCAACACCACAGTTCAAAAGCATCAATTCTTCAGCACTCAGCTTTCTTTATAGTCCAACTCTCACATCCATACATGACTACTGGAAAAACCATAGCCTTGACTAAATGGACATTTGTTGGCAAAGTAATGTCTCTGCTTCTTAATACGCTCTCTAGGTTGGTCATAACTTTCCTTCCAAGGAGTAAGTGTCTTTTAATTTCATGGCTGCAATCACCATCTGCAGTGATTTTGGAGCCCAAAAAAATAAAGTCAGACTGTTTCCCCATCTGCTTGCCATGAAGTGATGGGACCAGATGCCATGATCTTAGTTTTCTGAATGTTGAGCTTTCAGCCAACTTTTTCACTCTCCTCTTTCACTTTCATCAAGAGGCTCTTTAGTTCTTCTTCACTTTCTGCCATAAGGGTGCTGTCATCTGCATATCTGAGGTTATTGATATTCCTCCCAGAAATCTTGATTCCAGCTTGTGCTTCCTCCAGCCCAGCATTTCTCATGATGTACTATGCATATAAGTTAAATAAGCAGGGTGACAATGTACAGACTTGAGGTACTCCTTTTCCTATTTGGAACCAGCCTGTTGTTCCATGTCCAGTTCTAACTGTTGCTTCCTGACCTGCATACAGATTTCTCAAGAGGCAGGTTAGGTGGTCTGCTATTCTCATCTCTTTCAGAATTTTCCACAATTTATTGTGATCCACACAGTGAAAGGCTTAGGCATAGTCAATAAAGCAGACATAGATGTTTTTCTGGAATGCTTTTGCTTTTTTGATGATACAGCAGATGTTGGCAGTTTGATCTCTGGTTCCTCTGCTTTTTCTAAAACCAGCTTGAACATCTGGAAGTTCACAGTTCACATATTGCTGAAGCCTGGCTTGGAGAATTTTGAGCATTACTTTACTAGCATGTGAGATGAGTGCAATTGTGCAGTAGTTTGAACATTCTTTGGCATTGCCTTTCTTTGGGATTGGAATGAAAACTGACCTTTTCCAGTCCTGTGGCCACTGCTGAGTTTTCCAAATTTCCTGACATATTGAGTGCAGCACTTTCACAGCATCATCTTTTAGGATTTGAAATAACTCAACTGGAATTCCATCACCTCCACTCGCTTTGTTCATAGTGATGCTTTCTAAGGCCCACTTGACTTCATATTCCAGGATGTCTGGCTCCAGGTGAGTGATTACACCATTGTGATTTTCTGGGTTGTGAAGATCTTTTTAGTACAGTTGTTCTGTGTATTCTTGCCACCTCTTCTTAATATCTTCTGCTTCTGTCAGGTCCCTACCATTCCTGTCCTTTATCGAGCCCATCTTTGCATGAAATGTTCCCTTGGTACCTCTAATGTTCTTGAAGAGATTTCTAGTCTTTCCCATTTTATTGTTTTCCTCTATTTCTTTGCATTGATCACTGAGGAAGGCTTTCTTATCTCTCCTTGCTATTCTTTGGAACTCTGCATTCAAATGGGTATATCTTTCCTTTTTTCGTTTGCTTTTGGCTTCCCTTCATTTTACAGCTATTTGTAAGGCCTCCTTACACAGCCAGTTTGCTTTTTTGCATTTCTTTTTCTTGGGGATGGTCTTGATCCCTGTCTCCTGTACAATGTTGTGAACCTCTATCCATAGTTCATCAGGCACTCTGTCTATCAGATCTAGTCCGTTAAACCTAGTTCTCACTTCCACTGTATAATCATAAGGGATTTGATTTAGGTCATACCTGAATGGTCTAGTGGTTTTCCCCACTTTCTTCAATTTCAGTCTGAATTTGGCAATAAGGAGTTCATGATCTGAGCCTCAGTCCACCCCTGGTCTTGTTTTTGCTGTCCATATAGAGCTTCTCCATCTTTGGCTGCAAAGAATATAATCAATCTGATTTTGGTATTGACCATCTGGTGATGTCCATGTGTAGAGCCTTCTCATGTGTTGTTGGAAGAGGGTGTTTGCTATGACCAGCACGTTCTGTTTGCAAAACTCTATTAGCCTTTGCCCTGCTTCATTCTGTACTCCAAGACCAAATTTGTCTGTTACTCCAAGTGTTTCTTAACTTCCTACTTTTACATTCCAGTCCCCTATAACGAAAAGAACATCTTTTTTGGGTGTCAGTTCTAGAAGGTCTTGTAGGTCTTCATAGAACCATTCAACTTCAGCTTCTTCAGTGTTACTGGTAGTGGCATAGGTTTGGATTACCAAGATTTGGATTACCAAATCTCTCATTATTAGATTTTATATTAGCACTAGGCTTTTGGTAGATGTTATTTTCATTTTGAGGAAGATTTCTTTTATTCCTACTTGGAGAAGGGTTTTTAATAATTAAATGTTGATTTTTGTTAAATGCCTTTTCTGCTTCTATTGAAGTGGTAATGTCGTTTTTCTCTTCAATAATGTTAAGCATGGTGAATTATATTGATTCATTTCTAAATATTAAATTAACCTGGCATATCTGAAATGAAATCCTTAATATTTTACAGCATGGTATCCTTTTTTCTTATTGCTAAGTTTACTATTCAAATATTTAATTAAGGATTCTTGCATCTCTATTTAGGAAGAATATTTGTTTATTGATTTACTTTCCTGTGGTATCTTCAATATCAGGATAATAGTGGAGCAGTGCTCCTTCTCCTCAGTTTCCTGAAGATTTTGTATAAAGTTGGTATTGGCATTATTTCTTCCCTAAACTGCTTTTGAACTGTGGTGTTGGAGAAGACTCTTGAGAGTCCCTTGGTCTTCAAGGAGATCCAACCGGTCCATTCTGAAGGAGATCAGCCCTGGGTGTTCTTTGGAGGGAATGATTCTGAAGCTGAAACTCCAGTACTTTGGCCACCTCATGCGAAGACTTGATTCATTGGAAAAGACTCTGATGCTGGGAAGGATCGGGGGCAGGAGGAGAAGGGGACGACAGAGGATGAGATGGCTGGATGGCATCACTGACTCGATGGATGTGAGTCTGAGTGAACACCGGGAGTTGGTGATGGACAGGGAGGCCTGGCGTGCTGCGATTCATGGGGTCGCAAAAGAGCCGGACATGACTGAGCAACTGAAATGAACTGAACTGAACTTAAACATTTGATAGAATCCACCAGTAAGGCCATCTGAACCATAGCTTTCTTCCTGGGACTATTTCAATTATGATTCAGTTCATTGAGCATGTTGTTCATTTCTTTTTCAGTCAGTTTTGATCATTTTTATCTTGCAAAACTTTTTTCACTTCATCAGGTTTTAATTTGATTTATCTGTTAAGGAATCTTATTTTTTTTCTCTTCAATTTAAGATTAATCTAAAATTTTGATTATATCTTAGGTTGGTAAAACATCAGTAGATTAAGAGCTCTCTTATCATACAGTCCACATGGTTATACAAATCAGTTTAAAATCTATGGATAATAATTCAGTTATACTCTGGGAAAATTTGGTAACTACAATACATATGGGATTCTCTCACCTAGAAATTTTAACTCTAGGGATTTTTCCATATGTAAAAATTTTTATGGACTTACATATTTCTAAAGTGATGTGTAGCTTAATTTTTTTTTGGCATTTTCTATTTTATTTTATATTTACTTTACAATACTGTATTGGTTTTGCCATACCTTGACATGAATCCACCACGGGTGTACATGAGTTCCCAATCCTGAACCCCCCTCCCACCACCTTCCCCGTATCATCTCTTTGGGTCATCCCAGTGCACCAGTCCCAAGCATCATGTATCCTGTATTGAACCTAGATTGGCAATTCTTTTCTTACATGATAGTATACATGTTTCAATGCCATTCTCCCAAATCATCAAACCCTCTCCCTCTCCCACAGAATCCAAAAGTCGGTTCTATACATTTGTGTTACTTTTGCTGTCTTGCATACAGGGTTATCATTACCATCTTTCTAAATTCCATATGTATGTTTTGGTATACTGTATTGGTGTTTTTCTTTCTGGCTTACTTCACTCTATAATAGGCTCCAGTTTCATCCACCTCATTAGAACTGATTCAAATGTATTCTTTTTAATGGCTGAGTAATACTCCATTGTGTATATGTACCACAGCTTTCTTATCCATTTGTCTGCTGATGGACATCTAGGTTGCTTCCATGTCCTGGCTATTATAAACAGTGCTGCGATGAACATTGGGGTACACATGTCTCTTTCAATTCTGGTTTCCTCAGTGTGTATACCCAGTGGGATTGCTGGGTTGCATGGCAGTTCTATTTCCAGTTTTTTAAGGAATCTCCCCACTGTTCTCCATAGTGGCTGTACTAGTTTGCATTCCCACCAACAGTGTAAGAGGATTCCCTTTTCTCCACACCCTCTCCAGTATTTATTGCTTGTAGACTTTTGGATAGCAGCCATTCTGACTGGTGTGAAATGGTACTTCATTGTGGTTTTGATTTGCATTTCTCTGATAATCAGTGATGTTGAGCATCTTTTCATGTGTTTGTTAGCCATCCAATGTCTTCTTTGGAGAAATGTCTGTTTAGTTCTTTGGCCCATTTTTTGATTGGGTCATTTATTTTTCTGGAATTGAGCTGCAGGAGTTGCTTGTATATTTTTGAGATTAGTTGTTTGTCAGTTGCTTCATTTGCTATTGTTTTCTCCCATTCTGAAGGCTGTCTTCACCTTGCTTAGTGTTTCCTTTGTTGTGCAGAAGCTTTTAATTTTAATTAGATCCCATTTGTTTATTTTTGCTTTTATTTCCAGTATTCTGGGAGGTGGATTATAGAAGATCCTGCTGTGATTTATGTTGGAGAGTATTTTGCCTATGTTCTCCTCTAGGAGTTTTATAGTTTCTGGTCTTACATTTAGGTCTTTAATCCATTTTGAGTTTATTTTTGTGTATGGTGTTAGAAATTGTTCTAGTTTCATTCTTTTACAAGTGGTTGACCAGTTTTCCCATCACCACTTGTTAAAGAGATTGCCTTTAATCTATTGTATATTCTTGCCTCCTTTGTCAAAGATAAGGTGTCCATAGGTGTGTGGATTTCTCTCTGGGCTTTCTATTTTGTTCCATTGATCTATATTTCTGTCTTTGTGCCAGTACCATACTGTCTTGATGACTGTGGCTTTGTAGTAGAGCCTGAAGTCAGGCAGGTTGATTCCTCCAGTTCCATTCTTCTTTCTCAAGATTGCTTTGGCTATTCGAGGTTTTTTGTATTTCCATACAAATTGTGAAATTATTTGTTCTAGCTCTGTGAAAAATACCATTGGTAGCTTGATAGGGACTGCATTGAATCTATAGATTGCTTTGGGTAGCATACTCATGTTCACTATATTGATTCTTCCAATCCATGAACATGGTATATTTCCCCATCTATTAGTGTGCTCTTTGATTTCTTTCATCAGTGTTTTATAGTGTTCTATATATAGGTCTTTAGTTTCTTTAGGTAGATATATTCCTAAGTATTTTATTCTTTCCATTGCAATGGTGAATGGAATTGTTTCCTTAATTGCCGGGATCCAGCCCCGGTGGATCCAGGGTGATTCGAAGGGGAGACGGAGTATGCGAGGAAAAAACTTATTTATTTATAAATATAAGATTAGATTAGGAAGAAATAGTGTAGTAGGAAAATTTAGTGGAGAAAAGAGGCTGAATAACTTGGTTTACATGGAAAGCCAATAAAGTTCCAGACAAGGAGCTTGCACCATCTACGTTAGGCCGCCAGCATCCTCTTGAATAGCGGGGGGTGCCCCACCTTGGGCTCCCTCTCTCGTGGATCTAAGAAACCAGGGCAAGTAAGTATACATGGTGAACCTCCACGCCCCAGATGGAAATTCAGCCAGAAAATAGAGTAAAGAGGAGACACGGGGGAAACCAGTCCTTCCAATGACTGGCCCGGCCTCTATTGTCTAGAAAGAACTTTTATACCTTTTTGGTTGTACATAGAGATCAATGGGTAACACAAAGTTATGCAGCGTTAGTAGCCCAGACTCTTCTCAAAACCAGGCTTTTCTCTCTGCATACCTGTCTTAGGTAATTTACATCATCTTTCGGCCAAAAGGGCCAATTAACATTTTACGGCCCTTTTCTGATAAGGGTTTGTCAACCAGAAGACTTATTTGTGTTGATCTTCCCAAAATCTGGTGCCACTCTCAGAAAGCACTAAATAAAGTTACATTCTTACATAGCAAAGATACAGCAATTTATAACAAGTAAAAGGAGTACAGTGATTTATAACAAAAGGAAAGTAGTTAACTCAAAAGTCTAGTGTTGCTAACATCAAAACTACTATATACCTTTTTCCATATCCCGATTACATTGATTAATATCCTCCCAGGTGCCTAAAATATAAAGAATAAGGAGACCTGGCAGCAATCATTGAGTCAACAGTGAAATCCATCACCAATATGATTTTTAGCTCTTTAGAAAAGGCTCTGTATCTTTAAGATGCTTTAAGCTTTGTGCCTCTCATGGTTGGGGGACTGTAAGCAATTCACAAGCTGTAAAAAGTCCAGGGGAACCTGTTAGGCAAGCTAGAGAGTTATAAGAGGGGGTTTGAACTGAAACATCCCTTTCAAATGCAGAAGACTAAAGCCCTGAGTTAACTTTTTCCAGAGAGTGTCAGAAGAATGGAAAAGTGCAATACAATAAGGCAGGCAGATTCTTATTTTTTGGGTACATGCTCAGGAAATACCAGGGGAAAACCCTGAGGCTTGATTCGCCTTGCCCATCAGGCCTCTCCACATGACCATGTCATGGGTGGGATTCCTCACGCTGGCTCCCAGCACTTAATTTCTTTTTCTACTTTCTCATTATTAGTGTATAGGAATGCAAGGGATTTCTGCAACTGATTTTGTATCCTGCAACTTTACTATTTTCATTGATTAGCTCTAGTAATTTTCTGGTGGCGTCTTTAGGGTTTTCTATGTAGAGGATCATGTCATCTGCAAACAGTGAGAGCTGTACTTCTTCTTTTCCAATTTGGATTCATTTCTTTTTCTGCTCTGATTGCTGTGGCCAAAACTTCCAGAACTATGTTGAATAGTAGCAGTGAAAGTGGGTACCCATGTCTCGTTCCTGACTTTAGGGGAAATGCTTTCAATTTTTCACCATTGAAGATGTTTGCTGTGGCTTTGTCATATATAGCTTTTATTATGTTGAGGTATGTTCCTTCTATTCCTGCTTTCTGGAGAGTTTTTATCATAAATGGATGTTGAATTTTGTCAAAGGCTTTCTCTGCATCTATTGAGATAATCATATGGCTTTTATTTTTCAATTTGTTAATGTGGTGAATTACATTGATTGACTTTTGGATATTGAAGAATCCTTTCATCCCTGGGATAAAGCCCACTTGGTCATGCTGTATGATCTTTTTAACGTGTTGTTGGATTCTGATTGCTAGAATTTTGTTAAGGATTTTTGCCTCTATGTTCATCAGTGATATTGGCCTGTAGTTTTCTTTTTCTGTGGCATCTTTGTCAGGTTTTGGTATTAGGGTGATGGTGGCCTCATAGAATGAGTTTGGAAGTTTACCTTCCTCTGCAATTTTCTGGAAGAGTTTGAGTAGGATAGGTGTTAGCTCTTCTCTAAATTTTTGGTAGAATTCAGCTGTGAAGCCGTCTGGACCTGGGCTTTTGTTTGCTGGAAGATTTCTGATTACAGTTTCAATTTCTGTGCTTGTGATGGGTCTGTTAAGCTTTTCTATTTCTTCCTGGTTCAGTTTTGGAAAGTCGTACTATTCTAAGAATTTGTCCATTTCTTCCACTTTGTCCTTTTTATTGGCATATAATTGCTGATAGTAGTCTCTTATGATCCTTTGTATTTCTGTGTTGTCTCTTGTGATCTCTCCATTTTCATTTCTAATTTTATTGATTTGATTTTTCTCTCTTTGTTTCTTGATGAGTCTGGCTAATGGTTTGTCAATTTTATGTATCCTTTCAAAGAACCAGCTTTTGGCTTTGTTGATTTTTGCTATGGTCTCTTTTGTTTCTTTTGCATTTATTTCTGCCCTAATTATTAAGATTTCTTTCTTTCTACTAACCCTGGGGTTCTCCATTTCTTCCTTTTCTAGTTGCTTTAGGTGTAGAGTTAGGTTATTTATCTGACTTTTTTCTTGTTTCTTGAGGTATGCCTGTATTGCTATGAATTTTCTCCTCAGCACTGCTTTTATAGTGTTCCACAGGTTTGGGGTTGTTGTGTTTTCATTTTCATTCATTTCTATTCATATTTTGATTTCTTTTTTGATTTCTTCTGTGATTTGTTGGTTTTTCAGCAGCGTGTTGTTCAGCCTCCATATGTTGGAATTTTTAATAGTTTTTCTCCTGTAATTGAGATCTAATCTTAATGCATTGTGGTCAGAAAAGATGCTTGGAGTGATTTCAATTTTTTGAATTTATCAAGGCCAGATTTATGGCCCAGGATGTGATCTATCCTGGAGAAGGTTCTGTAAGCACTTGAGAAAAAGGTGAAATTGATTGTTTTGGAGTGAAATATCCTATAGATATCAATTAGGTCTAACCAGTCTATTGTATCATTTAAAGTTTGTGTTTCTTTGCTAATTTTCTGTTTAGTTGATCTGTTCATAGGTGTGAGTGGGGTATTAAAGTCTCCCACTATTATTGTGTTATTGTTAATTTCCCCTTTCATACTTGTTAGCATTTGTCTTACATATTCCGGTGCTCCTAGGTTGGGTGCATATATATTTATAATTGTTATATCTTCTTCTTGGATTGATCCTTTGATCATTATGTAGTGGCTTTCTTTGTCTCTTTTCACAGCCTTTGTTTTAAAGTCTATTGTATCTGATATGAGTGTTGCTACTCCTGCTTTCTTTTGGTCTCTATTTGCATGGAATATCTTTTTCCAGCCCTTCACTTTCAGTCTGTATGTGTCCCTTGTTTTGAGGTGGGTATCTTGTAGACAACATATATAGGGGTCTTGTTTTTGTGTCCATTCAGCCAGTGTTTGTCTTTTGGTTGGGGCATTCAACCCATTTACATTTAAGGTAATTATTGATAAGTATGATTCCGTTGCCATTTACTTTATTGTTTTGGGTTTGGATTTATACAGCCTTTTTGTGTTTCCTGTCTGGAGAATATCCTTTAGCATTTGTTGGAGAGCTGGTTTGATGGTGCTGAATTCGCTCAGCTTTTGCTTGTCTGTAAAGCTTTTGCTTTCTCCTTCATATTTAAATGAGAACCTTGCTGGATACAGTAATCTGGTCTGTAGGTTATTTTCTTTCATCACTTTAAGTATGTCTTGCCATTCCCTCCTGGCCTGAAGAGTTTCTATTGAAAGATCAGCTGTTATCCTTATGGGAATTCCCTTGTGTGTTATTTGTTGTTTTTCCCTTGCTGTTTTAAATATTTTTTCTTTGTGTTTGATCTTTGTTAATTTGATTAATAAGTGTCTTGGGGTGTTTCACCTTGGGTTGATCCTGTTTGGGACTCTCTGGGTTTCTTGGACTTGGGTGGTTATTTCCTTCCCCATTTTAGGGAAGTTTTCAACTATTATCTCCTCAAGTATTTTCTCATGGTCTTTCTTTTTGTCTTCTTCTTCTTGGAGTCCTATAATTCGAATGTTGGAGCATTTCATATTGTCCTGAAGGTCTCTGAGATTGTCCTCAGTTCTTTTAATTCATTTTTCTTTTTTCCTCTCTGATTCACTTATTTCTACCATTCTATCTTCTATTTCACTAATCCTATCTTCTGCCTCCGTTATTCTACCATTTGTTGACTCCAGAGTGTTTCTGATCTCATTTATTGCATTATTCATTATAAATTGACTCTTTTTTATTTCTTCTAGGTCCTTGTTAAACCTTTCTTGCATCTCCTCAATCCTTGTCTTCAGGCTATTTATCTGTGATTCCATTTTGATTTCAAGATTTTGTGTCATTTTCACTATCATTATTCAGAATTCTTTATCAGGTAGATTCCCTATCTCTTCCTCTTTTATTTGGTTTGGTGGGCGTTTATCCTGTTCCTTTACCTGCTGGGTATTCCTCTGTCTCTTCATCTTGGTTATCTTGCTGTGTTTGAGGTGGCCTTTCTGTATTCTGGCAGTTTGTGGAGTTCTCTTTATTATAGAATTTCCTCACTGTGGGTGGGGTTGTATCAGTGGCTTGTGAAGGTTTCTTGGTTAAGGAAGCTTGTGTCAGAGTTCTGGTGGCTGAAGCTGGATTTCTTCTCTCTAGAGTGCAATGAGGTGTCCAGTAATGAGTTATGAGATGTCAGTGGTTTTGGAGTAATTCTGAGCTGCCTGTATTGAAGCTCAGGGGTGTGTTCCTGTGTTGCTGGAGAATTTGTGTGGTATGTCTTGCTCTGGAACTTATTGGCCCTTGGGTGGTGCTTGGTTTCAGTGTAGGTATGGAGACATTTGATGAGCTCCTATCAATTAATGTTCCCTGGAGTCAGGAGTTCTCTGATGTTCTCAGGATTTGGACTTATTTTTACAGTAGCCTAAAGACTCAGCTGAGAGGAGCCACCCCGCATCTGAGGTCAGAGTCAGGGGCCAGGAGGAGCCACCCCGAGCCTGAGGCCAGGGGTGGCAGCTGGGAGGAGCCACCCTGTGCCCAAGGCCAGGGGCAGCGGCCGGGAAGATCAACCCACGTCCAAGGAGCGGTGGCTGTGCTGGTGCAGGAGGGCCTAGAGGAGCTATCCCATGTTGAAGGTCAGGAAGGGCGGCAGTGAGGAGATACCCTTCGTGCAAGGTAAGGAGCAGTGGCTGTGCTTTGCTGGAGCAGCCATGAAGAGATATCCCATGCCCAAGGTAAGAGAAACCCAAGTAAGATGGTAGGTGTTGCAAGAGGGCATCAGAGGGCAGACACACTGAAACCATACTCACAGAAAACTAGTCAATCTAATCACACTAGGACCACAGCCTTGTCTAACTCAATGAAACCAAGTCATGCCCATGGGGCAACCCAAGATGGGCGGGTCATGGTGGAGAGGTCTGACAGAATGTGGTCCACTGGAGAAGGAAACGGCAAACCACTTCAGTATTCTTTCCTTGAGAACCCCATGAACAGTATGAAAAGGCAAAATGATAGGATACTGAAAGAGGAACTCCCCAGATCAGTAGGTGCCCAATATGCTACTGGAGATCAGTGGAGAAATAACTCCAGAAAGAAAGAAGGGAAGGAGCCAAAGCAAAAACTATACCCAGCTGTGGATGTGACTGGTGATAGAAACAAAGTCCGATGCTGTAAAGAGCAATATTGCATAGGAACCTGGAATGTCAGGTCCATGAATCAAGGCAAATTGGAAGTGGTCAAACAAGAGATGGCAAGAGTGAATGTCGACATTCTAAGAATCAGCAAACTAAAATGGACTGGAATGGGTGAATTTAACTCAGATGACTATTATATCTACTACTGTGGGCAGGAATCCCTCAGAAGAAATGGAGTAGCCATCATGGTCAGCAAAAGAGTCCGAAATGCAGTACTTGGAGGCAATCTCAAAAACGACAGAATGATCTCTGTTCGTTTCCAAGGCAAACCATTCAATATCACAGTAATCCAAGTCTATGCCCCAACCAGTAATGCTGAAGAAGCTGAAGTTGAACAGTTCTATGAAGACCTACAAGACCTTGTAGAACTAACACCCCGAAAAGATGTCCTTTTCATTATAGGAGACTGGAATGCAAAAATAGCAAGTCAAGAAACACCTGGAGTAACAGGCAAATTTGGCCTTGGAATGTGGAATGAAGCAGGGCAAAGACTAATACAGTTTTCCCAAGAAAATGCACTGGTCATAGCAAACACCCTCTTCCAACAACACAAGAGAAGACTCTACACATGGACATCACCAGATGGTCAACGCCGAAATCAGACTGATCATATTCTTTGCAGCCAAAGATGTAGAAGCTCTATACAGTCAACAAAAACAAGACCGGGAGCTGACTGTGGCTCAGATCATGAACTCCTTATTGCCAAATTCAGACTGAAATTGAAGAAAGTAGGGAAAACTGCTAGACCATTCAGGTATGACCTAAATCAAATCCCTTATGATTATCCAGTAGAAGTGAGAAATAGATTTAAGGGCCTAGATCTGATAAATAGACTGCATGATGAACTATGGAATGAGGTTCGTGACATTGTACAGGAGACAGGGATCAAGACCATCCCCATGGAAAAGAAATGCAAAAGAGCAAAATGGTTATCTGGGGAGGCCTTACAAATGGCTGTGAAAAGAAGAGAGACAAAAAGCAAAGGAGAAAAGGAAAGATATAAGCATCTTAATGCAGAGTTCTAAAGAATAGCAAGAAGAGATAAGAAAGCCTTCTTCAGCGATCAAAGAAATAGAGGAAAACAACAGAATGGGAAAGACTAGAGATCTCTTCAAGAAAATTAGAGATACCAAGGGAACATTTCATGCAAAGATGGGCTCGATAAAGGACAGAAATGGTATGGACCTAACAGAAGCAGAAGATATTAAGAAGAGGTGGCAAAAATACACAGAAGAATTGTACAAAGATCTTCATGACCCGGATAATCACAATGGTGTGATCACTCACCTAGAGCCAGACATCCTAGAATGTAAAGTCAAGTGGACCTTAGAAAGCATCACTATGAACAAAGCTACTGGAGGTGATGGAATTCCAGTGGAGCTATTTAAAATCCTGAAAGATGATGCTGTGAAAGTGCTGCATTCAATATGTCAGCAAATTTGGAAAAGTCAGCAGTGGCCACAGGACTCGAAAAGGTCAGTTTTCATTCCAATCTCAAAGAAAGGCAACGCCAAAGAATGCTCAAACTACTGCACAATTGCATTTATCTCACATGCTAGTAAAGTAATCCTCAATCCAAGCCAGGCTTCAGCAATATGTGAACTGTGAACTCCCTGATGTTCAAGTTGATTTTAGGAAAGGCAGAGGAACCAGAAATCAAATTGCCAACATCTGCTGGATCATCGAAAAAGCAAGAGAGTTCCAGAAAAACATCTACTTCTGCTTTATTGACTATGCCAAAACCTTTGACTGTGTGGATCACAATAAACTGTGGAAAATTCTGAGAGAGATGGGAATACCAGACCACCTGACCTGCCTCTTGAGAAATCTGTATGCAGGTCAGGAAGCAACAGTTAGAACTGGACATGGAACAACAGACTGGTTCCAAATAGGAAAAGGAGTACGTCAAGGCTGTATATTGTCACCCTGCTTATTTAACTTATATGCAGAGTATATCATGAGAAACGGTGGAATGGAAGAAACACAAGCTGGAATCAAGATTGCTGGGAGAAATATCAATAACCTCAGATATGCAGATGACACCACCCTTATGGCAGAAAGTGAAGAGGAACTAAAAAGCCTCTTCATGAAAGTGAAAGAGGAGAGTGAAAAAGTTGGCTTAAAGCTCAACATTCAGAAAACGAAGATCATGGCATCCAGTGCCATCACTTCATGGAAATAGATGGGGAAACAGTGGAAACAGTGTTAGACTTTATTTTTGGGGGCTCCAAAATCACTACAGATGGTGATTGCAGCCATGAAATTAAAAGACACTTACTCCTTGGAAGAAAAGTTATGACCAACCTAGATAGTATATTCAAAAGTAGAGACATTTCTTTGCCAACTAAGGTCCGTCTAATCAAGGCTATGGTTTTTCCTGTGGTCATGTATCAATGTGAGAGTTGGACTGTGAAGAAGGCTGAGCACTGAAGAATTGATGCTTTTGAAATGTGGTGTTGGAGAAGACTCTTGAGAGTCCCTTGGACTGCAAGAAGATCCAACTAGTCCATTCTGAAGGAGATCAACCCTGGGATTTCTTTGGAAGGAATGATGCTAAAGCTGAAACTCCAGTACTTTGGCCACCTCATGCAAAGAGTTGACTCATTGGAAAAGACTCTGATGCTTGGAGGAATTAGGGGCAGGAGGAGAAGGGAACAACAGAGGATGAGATGGCTGGATGGCATCACTGACTCAATGGGCATGAGTCTGAGTGAACTCCGGGATTAGGTGATGGACAGGGAGGCCTGGCGTGCTGCGATTCATGTGGTCGCAAAGAGTCGGACACGACTGAGCGACTGAACTGAACAAGACTTCTCCATCTATACAGCAGCGATGAGAAAACCTCTAGGTTAAAGATGAAAAGTTTCTCCACATTAAGGGACACCCAGAGGGGTTCACTGAGAAGAGAAGAGGGAGGGCGGAGTTAGAGGTGACTGGAATGAGATGAGGTGGCATCAAAAGGGGAGGGAGCATCTAGCCAGTAATCACTTCCTTATGTGCGCTCCACTGTCTGGACCGCTCAGAGATGTTCACAGAGTTATACAGAAAAGAGGAGAGGAAGGAAGGAGACAGAGATGGCCAGGAGGATAAAAGAGGGAAATGAAAAGGACAGAGACAGATCCAGCCAGTAACCAGTTCCCTACGTGTTCGCCACCATTTGGAACACACAAAGATTCACAGAGTTGGGTAGAGAAGAGAAGGGGAGGGAGGAGATAGAGGCAACCTGGTGGAGAAAAAGGAGAGTCCAAAGAAGGAGAGAGCAGTCAAGCCAGTAATCTCGCTCTCAAGTAAAAATGGGTACTGAAGATTGGGTTTTTAAAGGTACAAAATTGATAACAAATACCAAAAAGCAAAGATTAAAAATCTAGAGTAGAGGTTGGATTTCAAAAACACAACATTAAAGAAAAGAAGAAGGAGAAGAAAGAAAGAAAAAGAAAAAAACAAAGTCACAAGAATTATTAAAAACAACAACAACCACAAAAAGTATATATGGTGTTTGCTTTAAAAATTGGGTCTTTCTTTTTTTTTTTGAAAAGAAATAGTAGGTTATAAAAAAAAATTAAAGGAGAAATAGAGGACTTAAAAATTTTAAAAATGCTAAAATAAAGAAAAAGAAAAGAAGAAAAAACAAACAAAAAAAAGAATGATCATAAAAAGATTAAAGGTTCATCTGGGATTTTCTCTGGTGGTGTTATGGGCAGTGTGGGGTCAGTTCATTTTCAGATATTTCCTTGGTCCAGTTTATATTTCTCAAGATCTACAGGCCCCTTCCTATGTAGTCTGTACTAGACAGGGTTTTAATCTATTGCACCTGTCACTTTCAAGGCGGTTCCCTCTGTTTTAGCTTCTTCTGTTTGCTGGTCTCTTCAGTGTCTGTTTTCCGCCCTGACACAAGGGGGGTGGTGGTGGACACTTTTTTTTTAGGCTCACTTGTTCAGTCGCGCTGTGGGGAGGGAGGGATGCTGCAAACAAATAACACTGGTGAGTGCTCTCAGTGTCTCAGCCATGCTGGGCCTGCCCCCGCTCACGGCGCACACCACTCAGGCTCTAGGTTGCTTCACCAGGAACCGTCTGAGGCCGGCCTGGGCTGCATGCACCTCCCTGGTCTAAGCCGCTCGGGCTCAGGCACTCAGGTAGTCCTCAGAGGCGCAGATTCGGTTGGGCCTGCGTTTTGTGCTCTTCCCAGGTCCAAGTAGCTCAGGTGTTTGGCAGGCGTGGTCGCTGCAACTTATCGCCTTTCCCATCCCTGCTGCTCAGTTTTCTGGGTGTACAACTGGCGCCCCTTCTTAGGCAGACGGTGACTGTCCAGAACCCCAAGGAGTCTTAGTTAGCAAAGAAGCTTGCTTGTAGTTTGGTAGTTAATGTCTCTCTGGGGCTGCGATTGCCCCCTTCCGACCCTTTTGGGTCTGGCTGCCTGTCACCAGAGGGGGATGGTCTGCAGCCGGCTAATTCTGTTCCATCCTTTGTTCTGTGTGTGGTCCTGGCGGTGTCTTATGTTAGAGCTCAGTCTGGTTTGCTAGCCCAAGTTAGTTCGCTCTGATTATGCTCGGGGCATTCGGGCCGATCCTCACTCTAAGTAACGCAGCCCATGCCTCCCTGCCCAGTCCCCGCTTGCTAGTGGTGGATGCAGGTGTCTGCGCTGCTTCTCCACTGGGGGAGTTACTATTGGGCTGGTAATCTGTTGGTTTTAATTATTTATTTATTTTTCCTCCCTGTTATGTTGCCCTCTGTGCTTCCAAGGCTCGCCATAGACTTGGCAGTGAGAGTGTTTCCTGGTGTTTGGAAACTTCTCTCTTTTTAAGACTCCCTTCCCGGGATGGAGCTCCCTCCCTACCTCTTTTGTCTCTTTTTCAGTCTTTTATATTTTTTCCTACCTGTTTTTGAAGACAATGATCTGCTTTTCTGAGTGCCTGATGTCCTTTGCCAGCATTCAGAAGTTGTTTTGTGGAATTTACTCAGCGTTGAAATGTTCTTTTGATGAATTTTTGAGGGAGAAAGTGGTCTCCTTGTCTTATTCCTCCGCCATCTTAGGACCCTCCCTGTAGCTTAATTTTTGTGATAAAAATGAAAGCGACAAAGTTGATCAACAAAGGGCTACCTAATAAAGAACAGAACACACATATAAAGGAGCGCTATGCAAGAAGAGAAGTTTGTGTTGATATGGGAGAACATCTTTTATATATTGTTAAGTAAGAGAGGAAATATTACAGATTTTCCTGGCGTTTTCTTCAAAAGAATATGTAGATACCTGCTTACAAGATTTGTCTAAGATTATATTGTATCTGGTTGGGCATGGACAATTGGAGGGATAGAAGCGAGATTATTCTCAATTCATAACCTTTGGTACAATGACATTCTCTGATTTAACAGGTATACTTAAAATGAAATCCAAACTCTCAATAAATGCTTTGTAGCTCTCACATGTCTGTCTCATTCTAGCACCAATTTATGTTTTGCCAGTTGTACCAGGTTGTAGCTATAACTGCATACATTAGGCTGCCCTTATGCTCTTCCTACATGGAAGTGGCCAGCTAGTAATCAGGGACATGCCATGGAGATCAATGTCTGCAAGAGCCTTGCTTGGAATCATACAAGTGCACATGCATGAGAAGAGTGGAAACCTGAGTCAGTAGCCTCGAGCAGTTAGACTTAGGGGTAGAAAATGTCTATGGTGTTCTGGTGGTAGTTCTTAGGGGCTTCCTGTTGAAGTTAAGCATTGACTGAGACCAAAATGCAAGCTTTTTTGAATGTTGGGGTATGTTTTAGAAGTCAGTTGTGGAGTTTCCTACTGGGGGGTGGTGGAACTGATTTTGCCTCCAATTATCTAAGTAAATCCTGGGAAAAGCTTAGGATAAAGAGCAGAAGGGGTGATCTACTCAGAGTCTGAGACAGCTTCTGGGAACCTAGACTTAGGGCCTTGGAGAAGGCAGCCTTGGTATTGAGAAGACTTTGGTGAGCTTTTAGGTTTCCCATTGAACAAAAAGCTGAAAAAGTTCTGAAATTTAATTGCTCAAGAATGGGAACAACTAAAAGTTTGTTCTGCTCTCCCCAGACTGCTTGCTGAAGGATGCCCTGAGCCTGGGCCAATTAAGAGCTAAGACTAAGTCCCCCTGGGAATGAGGGAAGGAGAGAGACAGAGACAGAGAGAGAGTGACCCTTAGCTCCCCACAGCACTATTTTTTCTGGACTTTTTTCCCCTAAGCCCTTCCCTGAGGACAGTTTCCTTCTTCATCACCAGTGGAGGCAGCACTAAGTAGCTCTGACCCCTGTGTTCAGCTCAGCAGTAGCCAGACAGGAGTGGCCCTGCCCAAGGCCTAGAGAGCATCACAAGTGGCAAAGGAGCCCGTGTATCCAGGTGAGTGTCTTCTCAGAGTTCCCCTGTACAAAGGAAAGTGTCAGAGAGAATGAGGATGGGGAGTTCTGGCTTGGCTGCCTTCTAGAGGAGGATGCCGAGAGTCTGAAGGCTGGGCCGGGGAGCAGCTGCAGAGCGGAGAGCAGAGTCAGCTCTTCTCTGACCTGGTGCTGCTGCAGGTGCAGCTCCTGATGTTGGTCAGCAGGCTCCTCTCTCGTGTTTCTTCATCTAGTGGTGGTTACAGAAAACTGGGGAGAAGCAGACCCCTGAGATTTCCCAGTGGTTCTGCCTTGAAGCTTGGATTCCCATCATTGAAAGATTTACAGAAGTACTGAAGAAGTTCCAGGAAGGGGAGAGGAAGGGAAAATCATAAAGTGAGGCAGGAAGGCAAACCAAGAGCAATAAGATGGGGAAATATGGCTTTTGAGTCTTGGCCAGGATCTCGTCCTTTTAAATCATATACTATACAGCCATACCTCCTTCCTCCGCCAGAAGATGTCAAATTTTCATCCTTACTTATTTGTGTTAAGAATATATTTAAAATATTTCAATATATTGTGTCAGGAAGATTACCTGGAGAAGTGCATGGCAACCCACTCCAGTATTCTTGCCTGGAAAATCCCATGGACAGAGGAGCTTAGTGGGCTATAGTCCGTAGGGTTGAAAAGAGTTGACTAACCCTCTCAGGGAATTTTCATAATTTTTAATTTCCCAGGTGGTCCAGTAGCTAGCATTCTGCTCTCCCAGTGCAGGAGGGCCAGGTTTGATCCCTGGGTGGGGAACTAGATCCCACATGCCACAACTAAGAGTTCACATGCCACAGATAATACCCAGTGAAGCCAAATAAATAATATATGTAATTATATATACTATATAGAAGATTCATCTTTGCTCTCATGGAGCTTATAGTCCATCATCACACATGGACAACAAATAAAATGAAATTTCATCTCCTGTTCCTTGCCTTTTTTCCTATGGCATTATTAGTAAACTAACATCTTCAATATTTTAATTACTTGTTTGCAGAATGAGCTTGAACCCCTCCTTAAATGTAAGCTCCACCCGGCCACAAGTTTTATTTTGTTCACTGCTGCCTTTGTTTCATGTTCAATTAAGGAATTAAATAAACAATTAAATATTAACATGATATAAGGAAGTAAGAGCTGTGAGGAAAACTGAAGTCCAAAAATGAGCAGGTTGGACCTATTTTAAGAAGGGTGATTTTGGAAAGAGTCCTCTGATGAGATGAATTAAGTGTAGTGGGATGGTTGAAGTCAGAGGTAGAGATTCAGGCATTCTGAGTGCCTGAAAGCCTTAGATCTAAACTTGTCAAAGCTGGGTGCTATCTTTCCTTCCTGCCAAAATGTGGAAGGCAAATGGAGTTAGAGAAGAATTAATCTATGTGGAAAATTATCTCAGGATCAAAGAGTTATTGTTTTGGAACACTAGCTGCTCTGTCATATGGAGATTCTAAAAGCTGGGAAAATCAGGGATGTTATTCTTAGACTCTTTGCTTTTTTTTCTGCTGACCCCTACCTGGGTCTCTGCAGTACCAATCAAGATGAAGGGTGGGGTAAATTTCAGACTTTTGAACATTCTCTGGAATGCTACTATGTCATCTGCTACAGTTAACCTAAGTGGAAAGAACAACTTCCAGATCCAGGAGGGTGACTCAGCATCAAAACTGGGCTCCTTCACGTCTTAACCTTTGTGCCCTGTGAGAAAGGACATCTAGAGGGGGAAAAAGACAAGAGAGGTGTTCTTCACAAGTGGAGAGGATGGTATCTTCATCCACTCCAGGCAGTGAACTTCAGCTGGACTGGAGGTGACAACATTTAGGTCTGACTTTGTGCAGATCATCCTCATAGAGGCACCTCACCTGGTCCCCAGGTTGGAAACGGTTCCTCATCCTAGGCTGTCCTTCTCTCTTGAGAGCTGGACCTTGTGGAGCAGCATTTCTTTTCTTTTGATCTCTAGGTTTCCCAAGGAGCAGAAACAAGGACTGAATGATGAGCAATCACTCAAGTGTCACTGAATTCTGCCTTTTAGGGTTCCCTGGGTCTCAGGAACTACATCACATTCTTTTCGCTGTATTCTTTCTCTTCTACTCAGTGACAGTAATGGGGAACACCATCATCATTGTGATTATCTGTGTTGATATACATCTACATTCCCCCATGTATTTCTTCCTTGGTCATCTCTCTGCCTTGGAAATGCTGGCAACATCTGTTATCGTCCCCATGATGCTCTGGCAGTTGCTGCTCCCTGGGATGCAGACAGTATCCCTGGCTGCATGTGTCACCCAGCTCTTCCTGTACCTTGCTCTGGGCACCACAGAGTTTGCCCTGTTGGGAGTGATGGCTGTGGACCGTTACGTGGCTGGCTGTAACCCCTTGAGGTACAACACCATTATGAACAGCCACACCTGCATCTCGGTGGTGATTGGGTCATGGGTGTTTGGGTTCCTTTCCGAAATCTGGCCAGTCTATGCCACATTTCAGTTTACCTTCTGCAAATCAAACGTCTTAGACCATTTTTATTGTGACCGAGGTCAGTTGCTCAAGCTGTCCTGTGATGACACTGTTTTCACAGAGTTTGTTCTGTTTTTAATGGCTGTTTTCATCATCATTGGTTCTCTGGCCCCAACAATTGTCTCCTACACCTACATCATCTCCACCATCCTCAAGATCCCCACCGCCTCTGGCCGCAGGAAAGCCTTCTCTACGTGTGCCTCCCACTTCACCTTTGTTGTCATCGGCTACGGCAGCTGCTTGTTCCTGTTTGTGAAACCCAAGCAAACGCAGGCAGCTGAGTACAATAAAATAGTCTCCCTGTTGATTTCCGTGTTAACCCCTTTGCTGAACCCTTTCATCTTCACTCTCCGGAATGACAAAGTCAAACAGACCCTTCGAGATGGAGTGAAATGCGGCTGTCAACTCCTCAAGGATTAACTCTTCTCTCAGTCCTTTTTTGTGGTGTATTCAACATTATGGATTATTCAAGGAAACTAGAAAACACGAATTTTTCCCTCTTTAATCACTGTCACCATTAGAAAAGTCAAGTAGTGTGTATGACTCCTGATTAGGCTATGGAGGTAGGAAGAGCCGGGAAAAATGATACCCACTGTCTGCTCACTAGAATGTCATCGCCTTTATTTATACTTCCATGGTTGAACTTGGAGAACCATATTCTTGTGATGTCGGAAGAATAAAAAAAAGTCAATGTGTACATGTTTGTAGGAGCCCTGTTGATCAAATTATTGGCTTCCTTTTAATCTCTGAAGATATATTTCCCAGGGGAGGAATGAAATGGGGGCAGTAGCAGGTTGAGAAATATGGTATAATCAAGGTCCAAGGTCGGAGATGTTCACTTTATTTTTTCAGCAGCTGTTGCTATTTTTTTTCTGACATTTCTGTGAAATTTTTTGACAAGGTGCCCATATGCTTTAAAATACCCTATGTTTCTATTTTCCTCTGGTTATTTTTCATGTTTGCTTGGCCCCATTGCTCAGTTCAGTTCAGTTCAGTGGCTCAGTCATGTCCGACTCCTTGAGACCCATGAATCGCAGTGTGCCAGGCCTCCCTGTACATCACCAACTCCCGGAGTTCACTCAGACTCACGTTCATCGAGTCCGTGATGCCATCCAGCCATCTCATCCTCGGTCGTCCCCTTCTCCTCCTACTCCCAATCCCTCCCAGCATCAGAGTCTTTTCCAATGAGTCAACTCTTCACATGAGGTGGCCAAAGTACTGGAGTTTCAGCTTTAGCATCAGTCCTTCCAAAGAAATCCCAGGATTGATCTCCTTCAGAATGGACTGGTTGGATCTCCTTGCAGTCCAAGGGACTCTCAAGAGTCTTCTCCAACACCACACTTCAAAAGCATCAATTCTTCGGTGCTCAGCCTTCTTCACAGTCCAACTCTCACATCCATACATGACCACAGGAAAAACCATAGCCTTGACTAGACAGACTTTAGTCACCAAAGTAATGTCTCTGCTTTTGAATATACTATCTAGGTTGGTCATAACTTTTCTTCCAAGGAGTAAGTGTCTTTTAATTTCATGGCTGCAATCACCATCTGCAGTGATTTTGGAGCCCCCCAAAATAAAGTCTGCCACTGTTTCCACTGTTTCCCCATCTATTTCCCATGAAGTGATGGGACGAGATGCCATGATCTTCATTTTCTGAATGTTGAGCTTTAAGCCAACTTTTTTACTCTCCTCTTTCACTTTCATCAAGAGGCTTTTTAGCTCCTCTTCACTTTCTGCCATAAGGGTGGTGTCATCTGCATATCTGAGGTTATTGATATTTCTCCCGGCAAACTTGATTCCAGCTTGTGTTTTTTCCCGTCCAGAGTTTCTAATGGTGTACTCTGCATACAAGTTAAATAAGCAGGGTGACAATATATAGCCTTGACGTACTTCTTTTCCTATTTGGAACCAGTCTGTTGTTCCATGTCCAGTTCTAACTGTTGCTTCCTGACCTGCATACAGATTTCTCAAGAGGCATAACTCCAGAAAGAAATAACTTCAGAAAGAATGAAGGGATGGAGCCAAAGCAAAAACAATACCCAGTTGTGGACGTGACTGGTGATAGAAGCAAGATCCGATGCTGTAAAGAGCAATATTGCATAGGAACCTGGAATGTCAGGTCCACGAATCACGGCAAATTGGAAGTGGTCAAACAAGAGATGGCAAGGGTGAATGTCGACATTCTAGGAATCAGCAAACTAAAATGGACTGGAATGGGTGAATTTAACTCAGATGACTATTATATCTACTACTGTGGGCAGGAATCCCTCAGAAGAAATGAAGTAGCCATCATGGTCAACAAATGAGTCCAAAATGCAGTACTTGAATGCAATCTCAAAAACGACAGAATGATCTCTGTTCGTTTCCAAGGCAAACCATTCAATATCACAGTAATCCAAGTCTATGCCCCAACCAGTAACACTGAGGAAACTGAAGTTCAACAGTTTTATGAAGATCTACAAGACCTTTTAGAACCAACACCCAAAAAAGATGTCCTTTTCATTATAGGTGACTGGAATGCAAAAGTAGGAAGTCAAGAAACACCTGGAGTAACAGGCAAATTTGGCCTTGGAATGCAGAATGAAGCAGGGCAAAGACTAATAGAGTTTTGCCAAGAAAATGCACTGGTCATAGCAAACACCCTCTTCCAACAACACAAGAGAAGACTCTACACATGGACATCACCAGATAGTCAACACCGAAATCAGACTGATTATATTCTTTGCAGCTAAAGATGGAGAAGCTCTATACAGTCAACAAAAACAAGACCGGGAGCTGACTGTGGCTCAGATCATGAACTCCTTATTGCCAAATTCAGACTGAAATTGAAGAAAGTAGGGAAAACTGCTAGACCATTCAGATATGACCTAAATCAAATCCCTTATGATTATCCAGTGGGAGTGAGAAATAGATTTAAGGGCCTAGATCTGATATATAGAGTGCCTGATGAACTATGGAATGAGGTTCGTGACATTGTACAGGAGACAGGGATCAAGACCATCCCCATGGAAAAGAAATGCAAAAAGCAAAATGGCTATCTGGGGAGGCCTTACAAATGGCTGTGAAAAGAAGAGAGGCGAAAAGCAAAGGAGAAAAGGAAAGATAAAAGCATCTGAATGAAGAGTTCCAAAGAATAGCAAGAAGAGATAAGAAAGCCTTCTTCAGTGATCAAAGAAATAGAGGAAAACAACAGAATGGGAAAGACTAGAGATCTCTTCAAGAAAATTAGAGATACCAAGGGAACATTTCATGAAGAGATGGGCTCAATAAAGGACAGAAATGGTATGGACCTAACAGAAGCAGAAGATATTAAGAAGAGGTGGCAAGAATACACAGAAGAACTGTACAAAAAAGATCTTCATGACCCAGATAATCATGATGATGTGATCACTAATCTAGAGCCAGACATCTTGGAATGTGAAGTCAAGTGGGCCTTAGAAAGCATCACTACAAACAAAGCTAGTGGAGGTGATGGAATTCCAGTGGAGCTATTTCAAATCCTGAAAGATGATGCTGTGAAAGTGCTGCACTCAATATGCCAGCAAATTTGGAAAACTCAGCAGTGGCCACAGGACTGGAAAAGGTCAGTTTTCATTCCAATCCCAAAGAAAGGCAATGCCAAAGAATGCTCAAACTACCGCACAATTGCACTCATCACATGCTAGTAAAATAATGCTCAAAATTCTCTAAGCCAGGCTTCAGCAATATGTGAACCGTGAAATCCCTGATGTTCAAGCTGGTTATAGAAAAGACAGAGGAACCAGAGATCAAATTGCCAACATCCACTGGATCATGGGAAAAGCAAGAGAGTTCCAGAGAAACATCTATTTCTGCTTTATTGACTATGCCAAAGCCTTTGACTGTGTGGATCACAATAAACTGTGGAAAATTCTGAAAGAGATGGGAAATCCAGGCCCCATTGCTACTGCAAAGTAAATATAATGTTATATACACTTTGCCACAAAATGAACCTGGAGTAGTGATTGGTTTGCTTCTCATTTGACAAATCTTGGTGACCACCTGGGGATTAAAAGAAGGAAAAATTTCCATTCGCTAAACCTCAGGGCATTGCTTTAGCCTCTCCTCTTTGAGGTGTGTATGTGATAGAGACTGGTAGGAGCAAAGTGACTAATTCTGGAAGGAGTATCCTATGTTTGCTGCTGTTGAAAGCAACTCTTTCTGTCTAGACCTCTCCCAGACTCACACATCAGGCTGCATAATGCGTTCTGATTCTTTGTGTTCCAAATCCAAGGGTCAGCACCTTTGTTAAGTCTGCTCTGTGGACAGACTACAACCAGCGAAGAACCCTCCACTTGATTCCCAGTTCCTGGGCAATTTCAGAGCATCGCAGTTTGGTGGTGTAATTGTCAAAATTTCATGTGGCTGGAAAAAGGCTTTGGAGGTAGTTTACTGAAACGATGATGCTCAGCACATTCTGCCAGCCCTGAACTAAGAGTGGCAGCTAAGCTGCCCAGCAGAGGGTGGGTTTTCTTAGGTTTCCTGAGAGCACTGAGTGAGGATGCCTTCCTGTTGGTGAGCGGAGGCAAAACCACCGTGTCTTCTGAATTATTTGTACTGAGGATGAGATGCTGAGTCAAACCAGCCCATATTCTGCTAGCCACCACTGGCTGAGAAAGGGTTGGAGGCTCGAACACAGATACCCCTTGCCCCGGTTCATTTCATGAGGTCTGTCCTCACAAGAGGAATCCCATTGTTCTTATTTGCTTGTGATTTTCCAATTTACACAAAAGCTTTCTGTGTCCCAGGTTGTCCCCTGGTGCTGGAGGCAAGTCAGGCCAGGGAAGAGTGCTTCATAACCTGGACTCCAGCACTCAGTGAAGAGTGCCGAGCGTTGTTGTTTCAGTAATGCTTCAGTTCTTCCCACTTGTCATCACCATGCCCCTCACTCCCCGCCCTTCTGTCTTCGCCGTCACCTGCCACCTTCCCTGACTCTTCTCTGTCTGCTTTGTTCTGCAGCTCTCAGCTGCCTCTCTCTCCCCTTCTTTCCACTCCCCACATTGCCACAGGTGTCTAGCCTCTGACCTCCCACTGGTGACACACTCCTCTTCCTTCCCCTCTCCCCTCCCACATCCCATTCTCCTCCTCCTCCTCAGTGAGTCAGTTTGCAAACAGCCTCTCTCTCAGCACTCTAGTCATCCTGCTGACTTTCTCAGATGAATCTGTCTTCGAGTCTAGGTTAGTCTTTGAGAGGAGCAGGAGAGTTCCAGGTAAAGGGGTTAATGATTGGGACTAAAGTCATCTTTTGTCACCAGGCTTTTCTGTTTAGTCTTTGGTTGTAAGTAAAAGAATCTGTGAGTCTATTTGCATCAGTCTGCCTGTGCTGCCATAATGAAACACTACAGACTTCAGCTTGAAATTTGGTGACAAACAGCTGAAATTTATTTTACACAGCTTTGGAGGCTAGAAAGATCCAAGATCCAGGTTTAGACCAATTCAGTTTCTGATGAAGCTTCTCTTTGTGGTTTGTAGGGGGCCACCTTCTCTGTATGTCCACACAGGGCCTTTCTTGTAGTGGGCATGTGTAGAGAGAGAATGCAATGGCACCCCACTCCAGTACTCTTGCCTGGAAAATCCCATGGATGAAGGAGCCTGGTAGGCTGCAGTCCATGAGGTCACTAAGAGTCGGACATGACTGAACGACTTCACTTTGACTTTTCACTTTCATGAATTGGAGAAGGAAGTGGCAACCCACTCCAGTATTCTTACCTGGAGAATCCCAGGGACAGGGGAGCCTGATGGGCTGCCGTCTATGGGGTCGCACAGAGTCGGACATGACTGAAGTGACTTAGCAGCAGCAGCAGCAGAGAGAGAATGACTCTCCTTTATAAGGACACTCATCGTACGCAGTTGGGATCCACCCTTATGACCTCGTGTGTGTGTGCCTGGTCACTCAGAGGTGTCCGACTCCTTGTGAACCCATGGACTGCACCTTTCCAGGCTCCTCTGTCCATGGGATTTTCTAGGCAAGAATACAAAGTGGGTTGCCATTTCCTTCTTTAGGGAATCTTCCCAACCCAGGAATCTAACCCACATCTCCTGCATTGGCAGGCAGATTCTTTACCACTGAGCCACCAGGGAAGCTCTCTTATGACCTCAGTTAACCTTAATTATGGAGAAGGCAATGGCACCCCACTCCAGTACTCTTGCCTGGAAAATCCCATGGACGGAGGAGCCTGGTGGGCTGCCGTCTGTGGTGTCGCACAGAGTTGGACACACTGAAGCGACTTAGCAGCAGCAGCAGCAACCTTAATTAATTCCTTAGGGCCCCATCTTCAGACACAGTAGCTCTGAGGGTTAGAGCTTCAACATATGGATTTTGGGGGATACAAACATTCAATTTCTAACACCATCACTCTGCTCCTACAGCACAATCTTATTCTCATCCAGAATGTCTACTTTGTCTTCACACTGGGAGCTGAGAGACAGATGTCTGTCCACTGGGGGCTCAAGTTTCCCAAGCTGTAAACATCTCCTCAATAAAAATAAAATGAAATGCTTCACGCCCACTATGAAAGCTTAGTAGCTTTTCATTCCACTTAATTTTTTCTCTATATTCCTCACAATTGTACACAGTCATAATCAACATAAGTATCTAAAATGAAATACTAATTAGAGACTTCTCTGAATTTCTTATGCATGCACTATTACCACACTGTAAAATATTCTTATGTATACTTTTAGGAATGTCAGATTTAATACGCTGCTATTTTTGCTTCACATAAACACTGATCTCTGTTAAGATATACTTTGTATTCTTAGTGATATTTCATGAATAAAAATAAAAATAGAACTAGAGAGAAGATTACTTCCAACCAAGCAAATTTTTAATATTTTCTCTTCTAGAAAGATTCCTTGGCTAAAGTAAAATGCCTACCTAGATAGATACCTGTGACATGACTTTGATGAGACCGTCCCTTTTCCTGTTTCATTTTCTATAGGTATTTCTCTATACCCATACTTGATGATACCTAAATTTTGATGTATATGATACAAAGTAAAATATTCAATTTTATTCCTGATAATACTTATAATTAGGAATTAAAGAATAAGAAGAGAGTAGTATTATAATTAAAACTTCAATATCTTCTGTAATACCCCCACAAATATTAATTTTGGGCTTAATTTGATAGTAATTCTCAAAGTTAAACAAAATTACCATTTGGCTCAGGTTTGTCTGACTCTAAAGTTTGCTCTTAACCTCTTTATTTTGTTCTCTCATTAGTTTTTCCAATAGAGACACTGAATATAACTTTTATATCATATGACTGATTTTTATATATTGAATTTTTATACATTTTAAAGTACTTTATATATTAAATATCTACTGCATAAAATAAACTCTGTTAAATACTTTGAAAGCCTGTAGGTAGAAGGGAACAGTATTAATAGTATACCAAGTACCTTGTAATTTCTCTATATTTTTATTCAAGCCTGCCAATATCCTGTAGGTAAGTAATTCAGTTCAGTTCAGTTGTTCAGTCATGTCCGACTCTTTGTGACCCCATGCATCACAGCACGCCAGGCCTCCCTGTCCATCACCAACTCCTGGAGTTCACTCAGACTAGCGTCCATCCAGTCAGTGATGCCATCCAGCCATCTCATCCTCTGTCGCCCCCTTCTCCTCCTGCCCCCAATCCCTCCCAGCATCAAAGTCTTTTCCAATGAGTCAACTCTTCGCATGAGGTGGCCAAAGCACTGGAGTTTCAGCTTTAGCATCAGTCCTTCCAAAGAAATCCCAGGGCTGATCTCCTTCACAATGGACTGGTTGGATCTCCTTGCAGTCCAAGGGACTCTCAAGAGTCTTCTCCAACACCACACTTCAAAAGCATCAATTCTTCTGCACTCAGCCTTCTTCACAGTCCAGCTCTCACATCCATACATGACCACAGGAAAAACCATAGCCTTGACTAGATGGACCTTAGTCGGCAAAGTAATGTCTCTGCTTTTGAGTATGCTATCTAGGTTGGTCATAACTTTTCTTCCAAGGAGTAAGTGTCTTTTAATTTCATGGCTGCAGTCATCATCTGCAGTGATTTGTAAGTAGTAGTATGTGCATTTAATAAGAGAGAAATAGAAGGTCAGACAGATTAAGTAA
The DNA here is from genome assembly GCF_032405125.1 of Capricornis sumatraensis. NCBI lineage: Eukaryota > Metazoa > Chordata > Mammalia > Artiodactyla > Bovidae > Capricornis > Capricornis sumatraensis. Next base: position 110,480,219 of record NC_091073.1, on the reverse strand, counting down.
ATTGCCAAAGTTTTCTCAGCTATCAACGATATCACATCCATCAGATTGGAAAAAAGTAAAGCTCTGGGAATACTAAGTGTTAATGTGAATTCTGGAAAACAGACTTGAATTCATTTCTGATGGGAATAAAATATTATGGTCTGTGTATTACAAAGTAGCAAAATGAGTAAACATGAACTGCATATATACTATGACATATTTTCAAGCTGATTCTTTCTTTATCTGTGTTGCATCTACTGATAAGCCCATGAGGGGAATACTCAATCTTTCAGACAATGTTTCTTAATTTATAATATTATCACTTGATTCTCTTACAATTTTTATCTCTTTTCTGCAATTCCTCTCTTGTTTTTGCATTCATCCACCTTTTCCACTACATCATATAACATATTAACCATAGTTATATTAGTTTTGAATTGGGTAAATATTTTCTAGTATATCATTTAAAATACTTTTTTTTTTCATTTTTCAGTTATTTATTTAATGGATACTCCAGGGCTTACCATATACATCTTAACTAAGAATTGACTTCAGGTTTATACAAACAGTGCAAGTTAGATATAGACACTTTATTCCTACAAAGCTCTGTTTCACCCCCCTCCCCTTTTGTGCTGCTGTATTCTTTTTCAATCTATATATGTGTGTTAGTCATTCAGTTCAGTTCAGTTCAGTCACTCAGTCGTGGCCAACTCTTTGTGACCCCGTGAATTGCAGCCTCCCTGTCTATCACCAACTCCCGGAGTTCACCCAAACTCACGTGCATCGAGTCAGTGATGCCATCAAGCCATCTCATCCTCTGTCGTCCCCTTCTCCTCCTGCCCCCAATCCCTCCCAGCATCAGAGTCTTTTCCAATGAGTCAACTCTTCGCATGAGGTGGCCAGAGTACTGGAGCTTCAGCTTTAGCATCATTCCTTCCAAAGAATACCCAGGACTGATCTCCTTCAGAATGGACTGGTTGGATCTCCTTGCAGTCCAAGGGACTCTCAAGAGTCTTCTCCAACACCACAGTTCAAAGGCATCAATTCTTCAGTGCTCAGCTTTCTTCACAGTCCAACTCTCACATCCATACATGACCACTTGAAAAACCGTAGCCTTGGCTAGACAGACCTTTGTTGGCAAAGTAATGTCTCTGCTTTTCAATATGCTGTCTAGGTTGGTCATAACTTTCCTTCCAAGGAGTAAGTGTCTTTTAATTTCATGGCTGCAATCACCATCTGCAGTGATTTTGGAGCCCCCCAAAATAAAATCTGACACTGTTTCCACTGTTTCCCCATCTATTTCCCATGAAGTGATGGGACCAAGATGCCATGATCTTCGTTTTCTGAATGTTGAGCTTTAAGCCAACTTTTTCACTCTCCTCTTTCACTTTCATCAAGAGGCTCTTTGGTTCCTCTTCACTTTCTGCCATAAGGGTGGTGTCCTCTGCATATCTGAGGTTATTGATATTTCTCCCAGCAATCTTGATTCCAACTTGTGCTTCCTCCAGCCCAGCATTTCTCATGATGTACTCTGCATAGAAGTTAAATAAGCAGGGTGACAATATACAGCCTTGATGTACTCCTTTTCCCATTTGGAACCAGTCTGTTGTTCCATGTCCAGTTCGAACTGTTGCTTCCTGACCTGCATATAGGTTTCTCAAGAGGCAGGTCAGGTGGTCTGGTATTCCCATCTCTTTCAGAATTTAGTCACTCAGTCATGTCTAACTCTTTGTGACTCCATAGACTGTAGCCTGCCAGGCTCCTCTGTCTATGGAATTCTGCAGGCAGGAATACTGGAGTAGGTAGCTATTCCCTTCACTGGGGTAGGGGGGTAGGGTGGGCGGGGGGTGTCTTCCTGATCCAGGGATTAAACCTGGGTCTCCTGCATTGCAAATTCTTTACCATCTGAGCCACCAGAGAAGCCATTCCATCTATATAGTAGCAAACTAAACAATACATTGTTATAATTATCATTTCATATAATTTTAAAGAAGCTGGAAGAAGAAAGGAAAGCAAGTAAATATTTATATTATCTGTTATATGAACCTTGTTTACCTTTCTGGTTCTCTTCAAATATCCCTCGGGTTCAAGTTGACATTTAGTGCCATTTCCTTATTCCAAAACAGCTTTGTTCCTACTCACTTCCTTTGTGGTGTTATTGGCAAATATATTACATTTCTTTATTTACCCACTCAAGAATATAATTATATACTGCATGTTTTATACAGTTGCTTTTTAAAATAAATTAATGGAAGGCAGGAGGAGAAATAGACATTTACTTCCCTAGTGGCCTAGATGGCAAAGAATCTGCCTGCAATGTGGGAGATCTGGGTTCAATCCCTGGGTTGGGAAGATCCCCTGGAGGAGGGCATGCCAACCCACTCCAGTATTCTTGCCTAGAGAATCCCATGGACAACAGAGATCCCTCTGTCCATGGGGTCACAAAAATTCAGACAGGACTGATTGACTAAGCACAGCATACCATATTTTATAATTACAGAATTACCTTTACCCATGCTTGTTGTGTGTGCATGAGCCTGGATTCTAGTCACTATCTGGGTCACTTGCTTTTCATTAAAAGAATGTCCTTTAGTATTACTATTAAGGTGAATCTTATAGCAAGAAAATCTGTTTTATCTGGGAATATCTTTCTTTTACTTTTATTTTTGAGAGAGAGTTTTACTGGTATAAGAGTCTTGATTGACCATGATTTTCCTTTTAGAGCTTTGAATGTATCATCCCATTATTTTCTGGTCTTAATCGTTTCCTGTAAGTCAGCTGTTAATCTTATCAAGTTTGCCTCTTATTGTGCTTGAGAAGTAATTTCTCTCTTGCTGCTTTGAAGGTTTTGTTCCTCTTTGTCTTTCAGCAGTTTTAATATTAGTATGTTTGTTTGTGGATCATTTGCATTTATCCTACATGGAGCTCATTTATCTTTTTGGATGTGTAAATTGATGTTTTCATTAAAATTAGAAAGTTTTCAACCATCAGTTCCTTTTTATGCTCTTTTGTATCTCTCCTATGCTCTTGGCCATCCCATTTCATGTGTATTGGTGTACTTAATGGAGTCCCATACATCTCCATCTCCAAGACTCTGTTAATTTTTCATAATCTTTTTTTCTCTTGATTCTTAAAATTACATAATTTCTATTGATCTGTCTTCAGGTTTGCTAAATCATTCTTCTGTCAGGAAAATTCTACTGTTGAGTTCTAATGAATTTTTCATTTCACTTATTATGTTTTCAACTCTAGAATTTCCATTTGCTCCTTTTAAAAACATAATTTTTATTTCTTTGTTGATATCTTCTATAGGGAGAAACATTGCCATCATACTTCTTTAGCTTCTTTAACCAGTTTTTTTCTTTAGGCCTTTGAACATATTTATAATGGCTGCTTTGAAGCCTATGCCTGTTAAATGTGACTTCAGTCTCTATCTTGCACTTTTTCTGTCATGTGTGGGTCATAGTTCTTGTTTCTTTGCATGTCTGATAATATTTCACTGAGAACTAAACATTTTAGGTGTTATATGGTACACCACTCCTAGGGTTTATTATTGCAGTTTGCTTGCTGAATTATTTAGTGTCCTGCCTAGACTATTTTAATAAAGTCCAATTTCCTTGGCCTGTGCACCCTCAATGTCACTCCTCAGAGACCAAATTCTTAGGGAAACACACAATCACCTTGAAGTGACACTGGTTTTAACAGGGCTCTCTTTGTCTCTTCCCCTGATCACACCCACTTGTTAAGATCCACTAATTACTGGATAACTGTTCTATTGTTTTTGACAATGTCCTGGGGCATAAATTGCTTCAAAGTCTTATCCAATTATATTTGGGTTCCTTTACAGAGATATTCTTTAAGGTAAGAATTTGAGGTTTATTCCAACCTCAGGAAGGTATTTCTTAGCTCTCTCTTTGGTCCTCCCTGTTAAGTTAACTGGCCCGTAGTTTGCCTTGTATCTGTCATGAAGTTACCAGCCTCCTCCTTTGCTCACCACCACAACCTTCACTGTTATTAAGAGTACCCTTCCCCACACTCTGTTTCAAATAAAGTCACTTGTTTCAGAGCTGGCTCTCCTCTTGGGAAAAATATCTGAGCCATGACTCTGGAGCTGGGGATGGGGACAGTGGTACAATTCCATGTGATAACTCTGCTTTAGTTGCTGGGCACTGGGCACTGGCAGTAGCCTTTGAACTTCTTGACTTGCCTCTCCTGGTGTGGAACCTTCATCCTACATGAGCTTGATGAAGGGTGATTGGCATTCTCAGGGTGCCACTCATAAGTAGCACTTCTGTTCTACAGATGGAAATTGAGTATTATAGAAGCAGGAAGTCCCAGACCCCTTGTCTGCACTCTCCTGGAAATTAGCTTCTGCAGCTTAGAGTTGTGCAAGAGGGATGAGAAATGCTGACCACCTGCATTTTATGGGAATTTACCATTGCCCTTGAGTTGAAGCTGGGGGAAAACAACCAGCTGTACCTGCTTGGAGTGGGTTTCCATCACACTGAGTTGGGTGGAGAAGAGGAAGCTAGTGGGTCATGATTCAAGTGCCACAGACTCTTGCTGTTTAAAGCAAATTTTAGTAGATTTTCTTGATAAATATTTCTTCATTTGTATATGCCTTTAATGTAATTTCCAGAGATATTAAATGTTTTTTAAAATGATGATTCCCATGAATTATGCCTGTCCAAGGAGCAGTCAGTCTGAGGAGATTCCCTGAAAGTCACAGTTGTATTAAAGTCCCTCACTGATAGTTGCAGTATCTGGATCTGCTCTGAGTTTAGTTCTGTTGTTTTTTCTCTTGAAAATGGGTTGTTGTGTGTGCGTTTGAATGAGTCTCATAAGGTTTTTTAACTTCATTTTTTTTAATTGGAGGATAATTGCCTTACAATATTGTGTTGGTTTCTGCCTTACATTAATATGAATCAGCCACAAGTATATATATATATCCCCTCCCTCTTGAACCTCCCTCCCACCTCCCACCCCGTTCTACCCCTCTAGGTTGTCATAGAGTCCTGGTTTGAGCTCCCTGAGTCATACAGCAAATTGCCACTGGCTATCTGTTTTACATATGGTAATGCAGACGTCTTCATGCTACTTTCTCAATTTGTGCAACCCTCAAGTTTTTAAATTAAATTCTGTACATGGTATATAGAACAGTTGAGACTGAGATTGATAGAATTTATTCCTCAAAATTGACAAGCCTTTTTTTGGAGGACAATCCACTTGTAAGTTTGAGGGGTCCAGTTAATCTGATGAGGAAGCTGAGCTGGATTGGGGGTATTTTGTTATCTTTAGTGAACTGTGCTGGAGAAGACTCTTGAGAGCCCCTTGGCCTGCAATGAGATCAAATCAGTGAATCCTAAAGGAAATCAACCCTGAATATTTATTGGAAGGACTGATGCTGAAGCTGAAGCTTCAATAAAAGACCCTGATGTTGGGAAAGATTGAGGGCATGAGGAGAAGTAGGAGACAGAGAATGAGATGTTTGGATGGCATGATTGACTCAATGGGCATGAGTTTGAGCAAACTCTGGGAGATAGTGCAGGACAAGGAAGCCTGACATGCTGCAGTCCCTGGGGTTGCAAAGAATCGGACATGACTAAGCAACTGAATAACAACAAGAACAAATACTTCAGATTTCTTTAGTGGTGGGCTGTAGTCTTGACCTTAGCATTTCTAGAAGGGGTGTATGCATTATATAGATTTAACACAAAACAGTGATTGCTTTAATACTTTACATTTGTGAAATATTAAAAATCCTCAAGTGTTATCACAGCTCTTATTGACACTGTTGATGTTTTCTTGTTCTGGCCAGATAGATATGTTTGTATGAGCAATAGTTCTGTATACCCTGGTCATTATTCTCAAACAATTGTTGCTGAGGCAGTCTGGTCTTGGTGAAACAATAGTTTTATTTCCCTTTCTCTGAAATTTGTTTTCTCTTGTTTCCAAGGCCACAAATGTGCTAAGGCTGCTAAGAGAAAAGAGAATAATATACATCAAAGCTGCTGTAAGAACTGTATAACACACACTAGCAGGCACTGCCTGGAGTGAATCTGTTGTTGTCTAGTCACTAAGTCATGTCTGACTCTTTTGCAATCCCAAGGGCTGTAGCCTGCCAGGCTCCTCTGTCCATGGGATTTCCCAGGCAAGAATACTGGAGTGGGTTGCTATTTCCTTCTCCAGGGGATCTTCCTTGCCCAGGGACTGAACCCATGTCTCCTGCACTGGCAGGTGGATTCTTTATCACTGAGTCACAAGGGAATCCCAGGAGTGAATCTAGAGGATGGTGAATCAGGAGATAGTTGGAATGTAAAGTTAAATAAGGGAGAGCTTGTCAATTTGGAGCCACTCATTCATCATACAGGATTAATACCTTGGCAAGTGTCCTGGGAAATGGGTCTGATAAAAGCTATTTCCTGACTCATGAAATTTTGAAAAAAAGTTACAGCCTTCATTAAGTTAATTGGTGTTGTTGTTGAGTTGTTAAGTTGTGTCCAAATCTGCAACCATATGGACTACAGCATGCCTGGCTTTCCTGTCCTTCACTGTCTCCTGGAGCTTGCTCAAACTCATGTCCACTGATTCAGTGATGTCATCCAACCATCTCATCCTCTGTCATACCCTTCTCCTCCCGTCTTCAATCTTTCCCAGCATCAGGGTCTTTTCCAGTGAGTCGACTCTTTGCATCAGGTGACTGAAGTATTGGAGTGTCAGCTTCAACATCAGTCCTTCCAATGAATATTCAGCATTGATTTCCTTTAGGATTGACTGGCTTGATCTCCTTGCAGTCCAAGGGACTCTCAAGAGTCTTCTCCCGCACCAATTTGAAAGCATCATTCTTCAGTTCTCAACCTTCTTAATGGTACAACTCTCACATCCATACATGTCTACTGGAAAAACCATGACTTTGACTTTATGGACCTTTGTTGGCAAAGTGATATCTCTGATTTTTAATATGCTGTCTGGGTTTGCCATAGCTGTTCTTCCAAGGAGCAAGTTGTCTTTTAATTTTGTGGCTGCAGTCAATTCCCACAGTGATATTGGAGCCCTAATTAAGTTAATTCAGTTCAGTTCAGTTCAGTCTCTCAGTTTTGTCTGACTCTTTGTGACCCCGTGAATTGCAGCACGCCAGGCCTCCCTGTCCATCACCAACTCCCAGAGTTCACTCAGACTCACGTCCATCCAGTCAGTGATGCCATCCAGCCACCTCATCCTCGGTCGTCCCCTTCTCCTCCTGACCCCAATCCCTCCCAGCATCAGAATCTTTTCCAATGAGTCAACTCTTTGCATGAGGTGGCCAAAGTACTGGAGCTTCAGCTTTAGCATCATTCCTTCCAAAGAATACCCAGGGCTGATCTCCTTCAGATGGACTGGTTGGATCTCCTTGCAGTCCAAGGGACTCTCAAGAGTTTTCTCCAACACCACACTTCAAAAGCATCAATTCTTCGGTGCTCAGCCTTCTTCACAGTCCAACTCTCACATCCATACATGACCACTGGAATAACCATAGCCTTGACTAGACGGACCTCAGTCGGCAAAGTAATGTCTCTGCTTTTGAATATGCTATGTAGGTTGGTCATAACTTTTCTTCCAAGGAGTAAGCATCTTTTAATTTCATGGCTGCAGTCACCATCTGCAGTGATTTAGAGATGCCTAGAATTTTCTCATCAGACTCCGAAGGAAGGGAGAAAAGGCATATAAAAGTGGGACTACTACTATGGAGTGTTACATAGGACCGAAAAACCCACAAGTTGGCCACATTCTTTGGGAGCAAGGCCTGGTTGGCACTCTGCTAGCAAGTTGATAAAAATGCATGGCTAAGGTAAACATCAGCTGAACCTGTTGTGAGGAGATGCTTTTACCAAACTGGGCTTCATAGTGGCAGTGGGAATGCAAGTAACTGGGATGCAGAGGCCCAGGGGAAGCACTTAAATTAACTGTCAGCTGCACAGTATGCCTAGGTGCTTTATTAGTCAGCAAGGTTGAAGTGGCAAGCATGAGGAGCCTGGATTTCATGGACCTTTGGGCATGGCGAGTGGTGTTCATGGAGAAAGAGATAAGAGCAACCAACACAAATACTGCCTGGTGTACAAAGTTGAAAGAAATCAGTAATGAATGAGAAGAAAGCTCAGACCACCAATCCCAGTGAAGTCACGATCCCTTTGATCAGTCTTCAGGTTGGAACGAGTCCTCAGACCCAGTAACATCCAATGTAAGAATCTGAGGTGCCAAAAGTTGGGCCCCGAAATAACACGACAAGTACATCTGGTAGATTTCGCAGATTTGCTCCCAAAACCTGCAACCATTCACTTGAGGAACCATCACTGAGGAAAGGGGAATATTCATATATTTTAAGAGCTGTGGGATAGAGCATGTGAGTTGAAGCTCATACTTGGGGATCTAAAACACCGCCTATGCTCCCCTTATTAGGGAAACTTGTGGGATCTAGGTAATTAATGAAATATGGGACCAGATTCATCTCACAGTGGTTCCACAGGACCCATCCATTTTTAACATTCTTTCTCCTTCTCTCTTTTCTTCTCCATTTCCCCTCTCTCTACCTCTTTTTTCCTTTCCTCTTCTACTTTTCCAGATTCCTTTCACCACCCCTGGCCCCCCATCTCTTACACACACACAAGCACACACACACAGTAACAATGAACACTCATTCTGCAGCAGCCACTGTGTTAGGTACTGAGAAAGAGATGAAATCTAGATTCTTCCATCAGATCACTCATCATGAAGGAAGGGAGAAGGCTGCATTGGTGAGCAGCACATTGTAGTAAGCTCCCCCAGAGTCATGCAAAGCGGGTATGGCAGGACAGGAGGGAAGCTCCAACTCAGCCAGGAGGGGATAGCTAAAGAAGTGCTTCTCAGATCAATCATGTCTGGCTTCATTCCTGAAAGAAAAGTGAACACTATCAGGCAGAAAATGAGGAATACTCTGTTCTTAGGGCTTCCCTGGTGGCTCAGACAGTAAAGAATCTGCCTGCATTGCAGGAGGCTCAGGTTTGATTCCTGGGTTGGGAAAATCCCCTAAAGAAGGGAATGGCAACCCAATCCAGTATTCTTGCCTGGAAATTCTCATGGACAGAGGAGCCTGGCAGGCTACTGTCCATGGGGTCACAAAGAGTTGGACACAACTGAGCAACTAACACCTTTACCTTCACCTGTTCCGCTGATGTTCCACTAGAACCTAACGGATTTCAAGGTTCACCTCTTGGCATGTATTTCTAATCACGGAAATAGACATTTCATGGAAGATGCAGCTGGTTTTCAACCAACAATAAGAACACTAAAAAAGCCATCTTTAAGCAGGGAATTCTCTCCAGGAACTTGGATTCTAGAAAATAACTGGCTTCTGCCAGGTTTTTTTAAGTTCATTCTCACAGATGAACTACCTTCTTGAGGCCTCCCAGAGTATTCTATGATTTGAGCAGAAAACTACTGCTGTTCAAGAATCTATAAATGCAGAAGAGTAGCTTCTTAGTAGCCCAGATTCTTTCTCCTGAATTCCATCTTGCCTTTGGAAGATGATTAATTGAAAAACATGGAACTTATAACCAAACTCATGCTCAAGTCTTTGCTCTACCATCTCTGAGTTGTATGATTCTAGGGCAGTATTCAACCTCTCTCTGAATATTATGGGCTCAGACTCTTAGACAGTTGGAGAAAAATAAAAGTACAATACATGAAGAAACAGGTCCAAGTTCTGACATTACTGAGAATCTGATATGGACCTGTTCCTTCATGTATTGTACTTTATTTTTCTCCACTGTCTAAGAGTCTGACCCGACAATACTCAGAGAGAGGTTGAATAATGCCCTAGAATCATACAACTCAGAGATGGTAGAGCAAAGACTTGAGCATGAGTTTGGTTATAAGTTCCATGTTTTTCCATCCACACTTTCCTTGCACACAAATCACTGTCCAAATCTATATGGTTAGTCAGTGTCCATGATACAAATTAAACCTGGATCTTTGGGCTACAAGGCAGAAGGCAAACTGGAAACAAAAGTTGTATACTCACTTATTATGCAAGTTCATGGTAAGAAACACTATGAATTGATTAAGTTCCTTAGGGAACCAGTAGAAAACAGGAAAGATTCATGTTCAGATCCTGAAAGGAGTTTTCTGGGGAAGAGAAGCGGAGCTACAATAGGAAAAAAAGCAAAAGGGATGAATGGTGGTAGACAAAGGGGTCGATTGACTACTCTATAGACAAGAGCACAGACTCAGAGTAAGATGACTCTTCTCTCAGATCACAGGCAGACATGATGGGAGCAGACAGCTGGAGTCCACGGTGCAGAGACAATGTTTACTGGTAAGCCTGGTGACGGCTGTTCTCTTCCTACGTGTCCTGAGATTTCTTTCTTTATAAGCGAGACACTCAAGGCCCAAACCATGCTAAAAGGACAGGGAACCAACAATGTTTTCTTCTCATTTATAAGTTTAATTTTATTTCTTTTTATTGAGATATAATCAATATGTAACATTTTACTGGCTTCTGATGTGCAATGTGGGATTCTCTGGTGGCTCAGCTGGTAAAGAATCCGCCTGCAATGCGGGAGACCTGGGTTCCATCCCTGGGTTGGGAAGATCCCCTGGAGAAGGGAAAGGCTATCCACTCCAGTATTCTGGCCTGGAGAATTCCATGGACCATATAGTCCATGGGGTCGCAAAGAGTTGGACATGACTGAGCAATGTACAATATAATGATTTGATATTTGTATATATTGCAAAATGACTACCACAATAAGCTTAGTTAATATCTGCCACCATCCATAATTAGGTTTTTTTCTTTTTAAAATTTATTTTAATTGGAGGCTAATTACTTTACAATATTGTGGTGGTTTTTGCCAAACATTGACATGAATCAGCCACGTGTGTACATGTGTCCCCCATCCTGATGCCACCTGCCACCTCCCTTCCCACCCCACCCCTCAGGGTTGTCCCATGGTGCACCAGCTTTGAGCAGCCTGTCTCATGCATCGAACCTGGACTGGCAATCTATTTCACATATGGTAATATACATGTTTCAATGCTATTCTTTCAAATCATCCCACCCTCACCTTCTCCCACAGAGTCTAAAAGTCTGTTCTTTATATCTGTGTCTCTTTTGCTGTCTCGCATATAGGGTTGCCATTACCATCTTTCTAAATTCCATATATATGCATTAATATACTATATAAGTCAGAAAGAAAAACACCAAAAATGTTTTCTACCATGACTTGGTGACCTCTTAAGGAAGAGAGGTGGTAGTGATGGTGAGCAATGCTTCTAGAACATTGTATGTATGAGAGACAGAGTATAAGCTGTCTAGACAGACTTCAACGAATTATGGGATGAATTATCCAAATAAGCATTATGAAAGAAGTTGGGGTACAGGAATAATGTGTTAGAAGTTTAGGGAAATTAAAAAAAATGAGAGAAATGTTATCTATGTCTATTGGCATGATAAATTGACCAATCTCTTACTTATATGTAGATTACAATTATAATTCTTTTTCTTGAGTTAAAGTATTATGTGTGCGTATAAATTTGAATAGGAAACTGGAGAGTCAAGGAAGAGATCTGATAGTGAGGCCATGGCCACTTAAGGCCATGAAATGTGTCGAGTGAACAAATAATATGGCTATGTTTCATGTATGGACTGAGTGGTCAGATAAATGAAAGTGAAAGTCACTCAGTAGTGTCCGACTCTGCGACCCCGTGGACTGTAGTCCATGGAATTCTCCAGGACAGAATACTGTGTGGGTAGCAGTTCCTTGCTTCCCAACCCAGGGATCAAACCCTGGTTTTCCACATTGCAGGTGGATTCTTTACCAGCTGAGCCCCAAGGGAAGCCCAAGATTACTAGAGTGGGTGCCTGATCCCTTCTCCAGCAGACCTTCCTGGCCCAGGAATCAAATGGGGTCTCTTGCGGATTCTTTGCAGGTGTATTCCTTACCAACTGAGCTGTGAGGGAAGCCCCAGATAAATGGAATACCCATCTATTGAAAAACATTGATGATTTTGCTTTTTAGTATTGTAAACATTTTCTCAATTTGTTGTTGTTCAGTCGCTAAGTCATGTATGACTCTTTGCAACCCCATGAACTCCAGGGGTTCTCAAGTAGGGGATATTAAAATGACCTGCTTTATAATTTTTAGTGTCAAGTGAGGGATTTTCATAATTTTTACCATTTCAAAGGGAGTCTCATAACATAAGGGCTGCATCTGCCTTTCCCAAGTCAGCCGCGTTAGCCCAGGTTGTGTATAACCTGCAGACCGATAACAGGCACAGAGCATACACCCTTTCTGTGTGCAAAAAATGTGTTGTATTCTTTACACAGATGTGTGACTATGTGGTGCATGAGGAACACATTATGGAATAAATGACAAAGAAAGGCAAGTGGGCTGAGTCTCAATTGTTTAACTAGAACCCGAATGCTGTTAATAATAGTGACCAGAGATAATTTAAGATGTGTTTGGCTTGAAATAGTTTCTGCTTGATTATAGGCATCTTCATTATTGTTCTTGTTTAAGCTCAACATTCAGAAAATGAAGATCATGGCATCTGGTCCCATCCCTTCATGGGAAATAGACGGGGAAACAGTGGAAACAGTGGCAGACTTTATTTTGGGGGGCTCCAAAATCACTGTAGATGGTGACTGCAGCCATGAAATTAAAAGACATTTCTTACTCCTTGGAAGGAAAGTTATGACCAACCTAGATGGCATATTCAAAAGCAGAGACATTACTTTGCCAGCCAAGGTCCGTTTAGTCAAGGCTATGGTTTTCCAGTGGTCATGTATGGATGTGAGAGTTGGACTGTGAAGAAAGTTGAGCGCCGAAGAATTGATGCTTTTGAACTGTGGTTCTGGAGAAGACTCTTGAGAGTCCGTTGGACTGCAAGGAGATCCAACCAGTCCATTCTAAAGGAGATCAGCCCTGGGTGTTCTTTGGAAGGACTGATGCTAAAGCTGAAACTCCGATATTTTGGCCACCTCATGCGAAGAGTTGACTCATTGGAAAAGACTCATGTTGGGAGGGATTGGGGGCAGGAGGAGAAGGGGACGACAGAGGATGAGATGGCTGGATGAAATCACCGACTCGATGGACATGAGTTTGAGTGAACTCCGGGAGTTGGTGATGGACAGGGAGGCCTGGCGTGCTGCGATTCATGGCGTCGCAAAGAGGTGGACCCGACTGAGCGACTGAACTGAACTGAATTGCTAAGTCAAATCCGACTCTCTGCGACTCCTTGAACTGTAGCCTGCCAGGCTCCTCTGTCCATGGGATTCTCCAGGCCAGAATACTGGAGTGGGTTGCCACGCCCTTCTCCAGGGGATGTTACCCACCCAGGGATCAAACCCTGGTCTCCTGCGCTGGCAGGCAGATTCTTTACCACCGAGGCACCTGCGGAGCCCCATATTCATATTTATCTCGTTTTGTCCAAGTTAATTAATGTTAATAAACTATTACTGTTACTGCCTACCTTCCAAATTAAGAACCTGAATATTCAGAGATCGAGTCCAAGTATCACAGGCGTGTACCTTCTCAGAAATGTGTGTACACTCCCACCTAGTGGCGGCTCTAAATAATGCAGCGGCAGTGCTGATCTCTCAGGCAATCTTCTGCAAAGTGGGGTCCAGGGATGACGTCATAGGAAAAGCGAGAACCAGAACATATGCTCTTTTTTCGGAGTAGGGAAGGGAGTGAAGAAAAGAAAGACAATTTTAGAAACGGTTTTTTGAAAACTTGATAATAAACTAGTAGTTACTTCTGACATAAATTAGATTTTCAGAAATTGAGGGAGATTTATGAGCAGAGAGACTACCTGAGAAGAACGGGTTATTTCCATGAACAGGAACACACAATTGAACGACTTGTGGCAGCTGGACTGGACGATGGTTAGGAAAGTAGAATAACTGAAAGAGATTCTGTACTGTTTTGATTCCCTCCAGATAAGCGGAAGAATTAGCGACTCATGTCGGTGAAATGGTTACAACTGTAAAACCCCGGGTGCTATGTCTGGGAAAATCAGCTTCTCAGACACGTACTTAACTGGGCTGGTTATAAACATGGGACTGTGGGGAGTAGACAGCAGACTGTTTTTACTGAGCATGTTGCCCCATGTTAAGGACGAGAAATGTGGAGTTAAACGGGTTCTGAACTACTTGCCTACACTTTCCTAAGTACTCAGAGGTCAACATGGGGTTCAAATTCAGGTCTGTAATACCAGATCCCATTCTCTCCACCACATCATGTTGCTTTTCCTTGAACCATATGCATTTTAATGTTTATTTTAAATTGTACTTCTTTGTTGAATTATCAATAAGCTCAGTTGGTATAAAGTTCAAAATGTCTAAAAGTATAAGAGCAAGTGAAAATCAAATGAAAACAAAAAGGGCAAGTGAAAGCAATCTCTTTCCTACCCCAACCTTCATTTCCTCCTCCTAAGGCATTCCTCTCTTGCCAGCCTGCTGTATACCTTTCCAGAGTATTTTATCCATGTATGTAATTAAGAAACGGTAACATCAAAATGATTGAGTCTTCAGTGTTAGAGCAAATTTTATGATTAAGGCAGAAAGTCAGGAGGTTAATTAATTTAAGCCTCAAAATCAAAACTCCCTTGCCTGCTCCAATAGACTTTAGAATTCAATCAAAATTAAGTATAGAGTATTTTAAAAATAAAATGTAATTCATCATTTCATTCACTCACTTGAATAGTTTTGATTGACAACTAATGTAAGGCTTTAAAATGATTGCTTAATTTTTCACTAAAGCTTATATACATTCTCAACACCCTCTTGCAAAGCTTCCAAATCACCCAGAGTCTGTATCCCTTCTCTTTCTTTTATTAAAAATGTTCTTATTCCCGAATCCTTTTCTTGGTTATTAGATAGACCCTTATCCAATCAAGTTGATTTTGGCTAACGACACTCTCATCAAGGAATCTGAGCCCAAAATGAAGTCTGATTTTATTTCTGGATTATATTATGAGTCAGCTAGCTGGTCATTTCTCCAACCAAATGTCTTAAAGTTTTTAAGATGCTCTAAAACTCTTTTCCCACATGTTGTTTTGCCAGTATGAGTCCAGTTTTCACATGCGAAGTGAATCAGATCCACCACACTCGGCTTTACAGTACATTTTTGCAAGATCTCCCATTTTTAGCTAAGTCACAGCTGAGCTTCACTTTCAGCTAATTAGTACTTGTTCTCAAATCGGGCAGTTCTAACCCAAGCCAGGAGATGAGATGCAATTTACTTCCCCTCTCCTCTCCTAAAATTAACTAAGCTGTAGAATGTGAGCTTCCCTTGCTTTTCCCTTTGAGCCAAGGTTTGGTTCCATCAGAAAGAATCCGACAGAACTCAGAATGTTCCAAAGCAATCTTGCCGTTCCAATTTGAGCAAGAATGGAGTGTTTCTTTTCTAAATCTCAGCTCCTTGGTTGCCAAGCAACCATTAATTTATTGTAACCAGCTAATATTTAACATAATACATGATGATTAACTAGAACAGTATGCTTTTTCATATTCCTGACTGTATACAGCTCCAGCCAGATTGGAATGAATATGGTTGGTCTTACAGAATCAAAAAACAAACCACAAAGAATACTTGAGTTTAAAAATGAACCCTGCTCATCGTTGCCTGAGCCCTGTTCTTAGAGAACACAGTGTATGTGGGGATTTTGCAATCCAATGTCCACAAAGT
The DNA here is from genome assembly GCF_032405125.1 of Capricornis sumatraensis. Lineage (NCBI taxonomy): Eukaryota > Metazoa > Chordata > Mammalia > Artiodactyla > Bovidae > Capricornis > Capricornis sumatraensis. Next base: position 110,464,536 of record NC_091073.1, on the reverse strand, counting down.
TGAAGGAGGCCCTGGTTCTGGAAGACCCTTGTCCCTAAAGAGGAATGACGTGGACTATGAATAAGATATAAGACTCCCTCGAGAGGCCCTGACAACACTTCCATTAACTCAGTTAGGCTGGATCTTTTAATCTATGCTCTTTTTAATGCAAGGACATTTCAAGGTGTGTGTAGCTGATTTACTAAATTAACTAAACTTAATGGAATAGGAAAAGGAAATGGCTATATTTCCCCCCAACATTTATTTCCTTCAGATCTCCCTTCCCTTCTGTGTGACATTTAGGGTAGCTTCTGCAATTTTCTAGTCACTTCACTTATAACGACAGCTTCATATTGTTCCTGAAGATCCATTATCTGGTGTTAAACCATGCGCCCCAGTCTATGTTAGAATTTCAGTGTTGCATCTCATTTAAAGTGTTTCTTCTCCCTTGGTCATGCTTGACCTGTGACTTGGAGCCTTGCAGGTGGAGATCAGGAACAGTTTGCTCATTCTCTCCTCCTTGCTGATCTACTTCCATTCTCCCTCTCTGCCCTGAGTCTTCCGATGTCAGGACAGGGAAGAAGAGGTTAGGGGGAAGGGGACTGGAGTTTTTTTTTTTTTCACTTGTTTGGAGCTGTTTGTCCTTTCCTAAGCTACTGAAGCTGAAACTCCAATACGCTGGCCATCTGATGTGAAGAACTGACTCATTGGAAAAGACCCTGATGCTGGGAAAGATTGAAGGCAGGAGAAGGGCACGACAGAGAATGACAGAGGAGGAGATGGTTGGGTGGCATCGCTGACCGGATGGACATCCAATCGGTGAGTAAGCTCCAGGAGTTGGTGATGGACAGGGAAGCCTAGTGTGCTGCAGTCCATAGGGTCACAAAGAGTTGGACATGACTGAGCAACTGAACTGAACTGAAGCTACTAATTCCCTTTGTGGGGTAGGGGTCCAAATAATATGTCTTTCTTGGGCACATTTGTGGATTTTTAAATATCCCTAAAGGACATCTGCATTTCACATTGCTTAGTGATCCTCTCTGCTTCATGTGTGGCTTGTTCAATTTTCAGCCTTTCAATGCCAGGAGCTCCTCATCCCAGGAGGTAGCCCTTTTAGACCAGGAAACTTGAAGATGGTTCATATTTTCCACAGTATCTACTTGGCCCTTTTTGCCATATCAGTGATAGGAATGAAGGCTTGCTCTCATTGCCATATTTGATGAGGCAGGAGTTTTCCCTGCTGTCTCACACTCTGAGGATAGTTGTTCATTCTTTCAGCTACAAATTGGCATTTGCCATCTTCCTCTACAAGGATTAAATCTTGTGCTGCTGCAGCTGCTGATTTTCAACAACCCCTAAAAGGAGTTCAGGGTGGAGGGCAGAAATGAAGCACTCTGCTCGCAGAAAAACTGGCAGAACAGGTCTTCAGATAGTTAGGTATTTTCAGGAGCCGATTTTACGATCTCAGTTCTTGTATCTCCTCATATCTAGAAAAGCACTAAAGTCCTTCATGGTGACAGCTGCTCCTTGTAACTAGCAAAAAGCTGCAAAAAATATCTGCTTGATTGCACAAACTCTTTGCCTTCACCAAAATCACATAGACACTGACCTTCCCCTCTTCGCCTCTTTGAAACAGTTTCTCAGAGCTATCTGAGATGCTGTCCCCCAGGCTATAGTCCTCGTTTTGCCCCCAATAATACTCAACATGCAACTCTCATGGTGCCCATTTTTTTAAGTCAGCAGTTTCTTTCTAAAACTGTCACCATGCTGTTCTAATGGCACCAGCGTGGGCCCATGAAGTTTTGCATGCAACCGGGCAGTGGGATAAATAATAGACCATGCCTGCATTTCTAATCTCCACAGTGGTTTTATCTTGGAGATTGCCTCTACTTGCCTAGGGCATGAGGGACGAGGGTGGGGGATGAACTGTAGAACTCTGTCCCTGTAAATCTCTTCCCTCTAGTATAGCCTTCTCTTTATAGCCTGGATGGATGGTGAAACGAAGGTCCATGGATTGTCATTCCATTTTTAGTAAGCCTTACAGAGTTGCATCAGGCATTTCTCCTTTAAAATTTGTGATATTTAGCCTCTCTTTGCTGCACATTGGCCTTTGAAACTCTGTGGAAATGAAATGTCCATTCAATATGTCATTATATGGACAATCAGAAAATGAGCAACGTTTCCATAAAAGAAACAAAACTACAGGATGGTATGATAGTTGCCACCTTAGAGTCCACTGATTGTACTCGATGCCTTTGGTTTACTTGGGCTTCCCAGGTGGTGCTGATGGTAATGAACCTGTCCACCAGTGCAGGAGATGTTAGAGATGTTGGTTTTATCCCTGGGTCAGGAAGATCCCCTGGAGGAGGGCATGGAAACCCGCTCCAGTATTCTTGCTAGAGAATCCCATGGACAGAAAAGCCTGGTGAGTTTCTCTGAAGTGCAATTCACTGTTATTTCCCCCATACTTTTCATTCATTTATTTACTCACAGCAAGATGGACCCATTACCCCACTGCATTCAAACTGCTCCAGCCAAGGCAGTCATTGTCTTCTGAACTGCTCTATTTCAATAATTGTGTGTGTTAGGAACTCAGAAGTAAAGTCAACCAGGGATGATAGTTGTGGATACAGGAATGTGGGAACAGCCAAAAATCTAAGGGAGAAAAGAAGGAGATAAAAAATATGAAAATTTTACAAAAGTAAGGGAAGAAAGAGGCAGAGAAGTTAAAGAAAAGGGTAGAATTTAAAAATAGCTTTCAGGATATTGAAAAATCCTTTCAGACAGGCAGGCCAGGAAAATGCAGTTACTTCTTGGAGAAAATATTCAAACATGCCATCTTCTGAGTGATTTCATATTTTCCAGAAGAGGTCAGCAAAGACAGTGATATCAGTCTTCCCCGTTCCCTAGAGGCAAAGCAGTTGGCTAGGAAGGGATGTTTACCTTTCACCCAGCATTTACACAGGTCTTTACTTTCAGGACTTGTGTCTTTCTCTGGCCCTCTTCCCAGAGTTTCACAGCTGCCTGTGCTCCTGGTGAAGGGATGGATCAGAGGTTACATGTCTCATGAAATGACAGGCCTTAAATCAAAATTTATATACTTCCCTTGTAAGTGAGTAAGTTAATGAAAAGTTCTGGCAACTTAGCCAATGCAATTAGACAAGAGGAAAAAATGCAGGTATAAAATATTAAAAAGGAGAGGACAAAGTTAACCTTAACTTCAAATAATTTGATTGGCTATCTGAAAAACTCAAGAAAAGAAACTAAAAACCAGTAAGATGACTCAGTGATATATGGCAGGATACAAAATTGATATTCAGAAATAAAATCTTTCACATAAACCAAAAGAAAAAAAAATCTAATTAGGTGACAGGATGAAGGAAAAGGACCTCATTTACAAAAGTAACAACAACAAAGAAATATAATGATTATATAAATTTTATAATTTAAGTTCAACATCTACATAAAGAAATTTGCTCAAGAGACACAAGAGGGCTTGAACAAAGGGAAGGATGAACTCAAAATGAAAAAATATCAATTCTCCATTAAAAGTTTATCCATAAGAATTATAAAGTTTCAATTAAAATGACAGCAATTTTTAAGCTAGAGATCTGATTAAAATTTGTATATGATTATATAAGGAAAAAATAGCCAAAAATGTTCAGAAAGAGAGTGATGAGGAAGAACTCCTGTAGAAGAAGAGCATGTAATTATAACTAAAACACTCAACTATGATCATTTGAAAAAAGTGGATTATTCAGTATATGGTGAGGCAACTAGGTGGCCATCTAGAAAAAAAAATAGGTTAAATCCATTCCTGCATACATTATACCAGGATGAATTTCAAATGGATCAAAGGTGTAAATATAAAAGATAAACCATAAAGTTAGCTTAAGAAATTAAAGAATGCTTATAGGAATGGACAAGCCCTTTCTAAGCGTGACATAAAACACTGAAGTTGAAAAAGAAAAGATCAACAAATCTGATTTTAAGAATTTTTAAAAATATGATTGTTGTTTTTCAGTCGCCCAATCACGTCTGACTCTGCAACCCCAGGAACTACAGCACGCCAGGCCTCCCTGTCCCTCACCATCTCCCAAAGTTTGCCCAAATTCATATCCGTTGTATCAGTGATGCATTCCAGCCATCTCATCCTCTAATGCCCTTTCTCCTTCTGCCTTCAATCTTTCCCAGCATCAAGGACCTTTCTGATATGTTGGCTGTTCACATCAGATGACCAAAATACTGGAGCTTCAGCTTCAGAATCAGTCCTTTCAGTGAGTATGCAGGGCTGATTTCCCTTAAGATTGACCAATTTGATCTCCTTGCTCTCCAAGCGACTTTAGGGCGTCTTCTCCAGCACCACAATTTGAAAGCATCAATTCTTTGGTGCTCTGCCTTTTTTACCATCCTGTTCTCACAACCATTCATGACCACTGGGAAGACCATAGCCTTGACTATACAGACCGTCATTGGCAAAGTAATGTCTCTGATTTTCAATACACTGTCTAGGTTTGTCATAGCTTTCCTGCCAAAAAGCATCTGATTTCATGGCTTCAGTCACCATCTGCAGTGGTGTTAGAACCTAAGATGAGGAAATCTGTCACTACTTCCACCATTTCCCCTTCTATTTGCCATGTAGGGATTACATGGGAAGTAAAGGATTCCCTGGTAGCTCAGCTGGTAAAGAATCCTCCTGCAATGTGGAAGACCAGGATTTGATCCCTGGGTTGGGAAGCTCCCCTGGAGAAGGGAACAGCTACCTGCTTCAGTATTCTGACCTGGAGAATTCCACGGATTGTATAGTCCTTGGGGCTCAAACGTTGGACTTGACTAAGCGGCTTTCACTTTCACTTTCAATGGGGGGCGGATCCCATGATCTTAGTTTTTTTAATATTTAGTTTTAAGCCAGCTCTTTCATTCTCCTTTTTCACTCTCATCAAGAGGCTCTTTAGTTCCTCTTCACTTTCTGCCATTAGAGTGATATCATCCTCATATCTGAGGTTGTTAATGTTTCTCCCACCTGTCTTAATTCCAGCTTGTAACTCATTCAGCCATCTCTCCTAATGTGCTCAGCTCAGTTCAGTTCAGTTCAGTTCAGTCACTCAGTCGTGTCTGACTCTTTGTGACCCCATGGACCACAGCATACCAGGCCTCCCTGTCTGTCACCAACTCCCAGGGTTTACCCAAACTCATGTCTATTGAGTCAGTGATGCCATCCAACCATCTCATCCTCTGTTGTCCCCTTCTCCTCCTGCCCTCAATCTTTCCCAGAATCGGGTCTTTTCAAATGAGTCAGCACTCCCCATCAGGTGGCCAAAGTATTGGAGTTTTAGCTTCAACATCCATCCTTCCAATGAACACCCCAGGACTGATCTCCTTTAGGATGGACTGGTTGGATCTCCTTGCAGTCCAAGAGACTCTCAAGAGTCTTCTCCAGCACCACAGTTCAAAACCATCAATTCTTCAGCACTTAGCTGCGGGGAGCCAGCGTGAGGAACTCCGCCCATGGCAAAGGTCATGAGGAAGGAGGCTTCGGCATATGCAAAGGCGGGATCGAGCCTCAGGAAACCCCCTGTTCCCGAGCATCTACCCCCAAAACCAGAGTCTACCTACTTTACTGTTTCATGCTCTCACCTATACCTCTGACTTTACAGGGGGTTAACCCCCATTACCTCTCTAGGAGAAGGAGTTAACTTACAGCTCCAAGTCAATAAAAATTTCTGGGCATGACAAGAGTGTTTCAACTTACGAACTCCTCTGAAGGTTATCTAACCTGCCTGTACAGGTTCGTCCGGCCACATGTGATTGTTTACAGCCTCCCAGTCGTGAGAGGAACGAGATGTTTTAGACTTACTAAAGGCAGATTCTTTTGGGAAGTTAGAAATTATTAGTATAGTGGGTTGGTTAGGAATTATATTGGTGAAGGGTTTTTCATTTTTTGTGCCAATAATTGCTGCTAATTCCTTGCCCTGGGTGTGACAAGGGTGTCTCAGGCCAGACCTCTCCACTGGCAGACTAGCTTGTGTGACAGGATTATCCGTGCTCCTGCCATGATTGTTTACTACCTCTCAACCATAAACAGCACAGAGAGTTTGGAGTATTTTGAAAGTCTTAATTAGCATAGGACTTTTCTCATTTTTGAGTCAGATTGCCGCCAGGCCTCCATATCCTTAGGCACCTGGGAGTATATTAATCAATGTATTTGGAATATAGAAAGGGAAATATAGTAGTTTTTGATGTTAGCAATACTAGACTTTTTGAATTATTGAATTTTCTCTTTTGTTATAGATCACTGTATTTTGTTATAAATCACTGTGTCCTTGCTATATAAAAATGTAACTTTATCACAATCTTAAGACTAAATAGATCTTAAGGGGAACATTGGGGAAGGGTTTTCATTTGTTGGGCTGATGTTTACTGCTTAATCTCCATATTCCCTGCCCTTATAATGAATATAACTAGCATATAGGAGAAATAAGTATTAACCTTTAAGATTAATCATGTTAACCTTAGGTTAAATAAATTATTTTCTTAGTTGTAACCCACTACACCCTCACCCTATAGGAATGCAACTTTATTTGGAGGGTGGTGCCTGGTTTAAGAAAAAACACCCTTGGAAAAAATAAGTTTTCTGGTTAACTGACCGTTATCAGAAAGAAAGGGTCGTAAAATGTTAGCAGGCCTCATGGCCAGAAGATGATGTAAAACCCTTAAGACCTTTTTTTTATACATTTATGTGAAGCACTTGGTTTTGATAACGGTCAGGACTGCTGACCCCGCATGACTCTGTATTCATCCCTATGTATAACAAAAGGTATATAAGCAAACCTAAAAAATAAAGAAATGGGATCAGTTTCTGGAAAGACTGATTCCCTCGTGTCTTTCTTTCTCTGTTTTTCTGGCTGAATTCCCATCTGGAGCGTGGGTGCTCTTGATTGGTATTCCATGTAAACCGAGTTATTCAGCCTCTTTTTCTCCACTAATATTTCCTACTACACTATCTGTTTCTAATCTCTCTATATATCTGTAATTAAATAAGTTTTTTCCTAGGACACCTACTCCATCTCTCCTTCGAAGTACCCTGGATCCACCAGAGCTGGACCCCGACACTTAGCTTTCTTTATAGTCCTACTCTCACATCCATACATGACCACTGGAAAAACCATAGCCTTGACTAGATGGACCTTTGTTGGCAAAGTAATGTCTGTGCTTTTTAATATGCTGTCTAGGTTAGCATATAGGAAAAACAAACAGTGACAGCAGATAGCCCTGTCACACTCCTTTCTCAATCTGAATCAATCAGTCCTTCCGTACAGGGTTCTAACTGTTGCTTTTCCACCCACATACAGGTTTCTCGGGAGACAGGTAAAATGGTCTGCTATCCCCTTCTCTTTAAGAGCTTTCCTTAGTTTGTTGTGATCCACACAGTCAAAGGCTTTAGTGTAATCACCTTTGTAGACCACCAAAAATAAAGTAAATAGACGATGACAAACCAAGAAACATGACAAACCAAGAAACCATATCATAGGTTAATTTGCCTAATAGATAAAGAGATCCTACAAATAAATAAGAAACTGTATAACAATCTAGTAGAAAAAAATATTCAAAAAATAAGAACATGCAAGAATAACTTCATCTTCACTTTAAAAGGTACAATGAAAATTAAAGCCACACTGGGATACCATTTCCACTTATTAAATTGGCAAATATCAAGGGTTTATAACACGCTGTGGGAATATAGGTAATGTAAAGTGAAATAACCTGCAAAAGGGGCAATTTTGTAATTTGTAATCTATCAAAGTTACAAACGTACCCTGTGACTTAGCAATTCCTCTTCTAGGAATTGTCATTCAGCTGTTCTGACATGAGGACATGAATTCTATATTTGATTATTAAATGCATTGGTGGTAAAGGCAACAAATTGAAAACAACTTAAATATTGATCAGTAGGGAAATAAATAATGGCACATCCATATGATGGAATGGTTTGGAACCATTGATAAAGCCAAAAGAAAAAGAGGGATCCTTCCATGTATGAATATATAGTAATTTGCAAGATATGTAGCCAGACGTTTGTGCACGTGTGCTAAGTCGCTTCAGTTGTGTTTGACTCTTTGCGACCCTACAGACTGTAGCCCACCAGGCTCCTCTGTCCATCGAATTCTCCAGGCAAGAATACTGATGTGGGTTGCCATGCCCTCCTCCAGTGGATTTTCCTGATCCAGGGATAGAACTCGCGTCTGATATGTCTCCTGCATTGGCAGGTGGGTTCTTTACCAAAAGCACCACCTGGGAAGCCCATAGCCAGGTGTAGGGCTATGTTTAATATACTGCCATTTATACAAGAAAGGAAAATGTGTTTGCATGTATTTGCATATATATGCTTAAAATATTTCTATAAATGTACACTAGAACCTTGATAACACTGATTGACTGTGGGGGATGAGGAGTCAAATGGATAGGGACAGATGGGAAGAAAAATGTTTCAAAATATTTTCTGAATTTTGAACCATGTGAATATATTATACTCTGATGCTTTAATAGTTGAATATGGTTATATCTTCCTTTGATATTCTGACAGTTAAAAATTCTATGTTTAGTATATCCTGTAACCCTAGTTCTGTAGGTTTGCTAATTTATATGTATCAGTTCAGTTCAGTTCAGTCGCTTAGTCGTGTCCGACTCTTTGCGACCCCATGAATCGCAGCACGCCAGGCCTCCCTGTCCGTCACCAATTCTCAGAGTTCACTCAGACTCACGTCCATCGAGTCCGTGATGCCATCCGGCCATCTCATCCTCGGTCGTCCCCTTCTCCTCCTGCCCCCAGTCCCTCCCAGCATCAGAGTCTTTTCCAATGAGTCAACTCTTCGCATGAAGTGGCCAAAGTACTGGAGCTTCAGCTTTAGCATCATTAATTTATAGGTATAGTAAGATCTTATTCCTCCAAAATTCAACTACAGCTTCACCTCTCCTTTCTAGATTCGAGCTATGATCAGGAAATGGAAAAATAAGCCATCAAGCAGGCAAATTAGATGTCTGAGTCCATATACGAAATAAAACTGAGGCACGTCACTCACCAGAAGTCTATTGGGATTCCTTCATTCTATCAGTTTAATGTATTTCGTCAAGATAATTATATCAAGCTTGATAATATGCTTTACTCATGGCAAATCAATAGAAAGGGACAGGGTCTACTGAAAGCCCTGAGACTGTTAGCTCACATTCCAAGAGGCATGTTGAAAGGAAAAGCTCTACAAAGCTAATCTCAGGACCTAAGACCACAACATACTGGTTCATTCTGTGCAGGGACAAACCTCGGAGATCAAATCTTTGTGATGATGAGCTTCTAATGGTGGTCATGAGGGACCAAATCACATTCAGGTACTCAGCAGGATCTGCTGAGACTAGTTTTCATACCTGCAGTTTAAGTGAAATAGAAAAGCTTTTGACAATAAAGAGTTTAAAAGTTAGGCTCTTTGGAAAATGAGATGGCAGATTTCATATTGATGGTGTTTGGAGTATATTATTTAAAAATGCTTATTCTGTCATCAGAATGGCATAATAACTGGTCAGAGATTCCTTTTTCTAATGAACACAAGAAAATCCCAACACAAATTCTCAACAAATTAAAGCATCAACACCTAAAATTCACAGTGGCTGGGCTTCCCTGGTGGCTCAGCTGGTAAAGAGTTTGCCTGCATTGTGGGAGACCTGGGTATGATCCTTGGATGGGGAAGATCCTCTGGAGAAGGGAATGGCTACCCACTACGGTATTCTGGCCTGGAGAATTCCATGGACCTTAAAGTCCATGGGGTAGCAGAGAATCGGACGCAATAGAGCGACTTTCACGCAAAAATGAGACAAAATCAATATTCTAGCACAGTAAAACAGTCACATAATATGTAACAGCCCAGAAGAAATTCTCATTTCTTTGTAATGGAATGACTTCAAAAATCATGAAAGAGTGTAAGGAATGGAAACCTGTGAGCAAAGATATGAGAGGAGTTGTAGCAGTCATGAAACCGGGGCAGGTTAGAGATAAGAAGCAGAAACATAATTATTAACTATCATAGGGTAATTAAGAATATTACTGGCATACTCTTTGACCTAACTATCCATTTCTAAGAATTGCTGTTTTAGATATACTTAAACAAGGGTGCAGACATATGGTCACAAAGATATGTGTACCCTTGTTGGAAACATACTTATCCTTTGCTTTGGAATAATGAATCTAGGATAACTCGGCTAGTAACTGACAAGGGGCTTTACATAAGTTATGCTTTACAACAACTTTCAATATGCAATACAATAAAATTGTATACAATACAATATATACAATAAAATAAAATTATACAATAAAATTCTGTGTAGTCATTAAACGGAATACTGTATTTACACTGATGTATAAAACTGAGCACTTTAAAATCCAAAGATAAGTTGCAGAATATTATGTAAAACAGTATTATGTTAAAAAGGTATATCTCTGTGTGTGTATTGTGTGTGTGTGTGTGTGTGTGTATGTATGTCCATACACTTGTGTGTTAGGATATGAATGGGAAAAAAACTTAGAAAGATACATACCACACTGTTACATCAATTGATTGGACATTTGGGAGAATGGGCAACATACCAGAAACTGTATTTTATTTTACCCATAGCAATACTATTTGATTTTTAAAAATTTATTTTTAAGTGTTTAGAAAGAAGGATGTTGTTGTTAACTCTTAAAAGTTCAATTGATGGAGTAGATTAGGAAATTAAACCTGAACTATAATTGTAGTAAGATGAAGTAATAAAAGCAACTGAGCTTGAGAATGGTGTATAATAATATGTCTTGGCTTTAAAAAGAATTCCTGAATAGGTGGTTTTAAATCAGTTATTGTCATTGTTCAGTCTACCCAGTCATGTCTGACTCTTTGCGACCCCATGAACTGCAGCACACCAGGCTTCCCTGTCCTTCACTATCTCCCAGAGGTTGCTCAAACTCATGTCCACTGAGTCAATGATGCCATCCAACCATCTCATCCTCTGTCATCCCTTTCTCCTCCTTCCCTTAATCTCTCCCAGCATCAGGGTCTTTTCCAATGAATCGACTCTTCACATTAGGTGGCCAAAGTATTGGAGCTTCAGCTTCAACACCAATCCTTCCAGAGAATATTCAGGGTTGATTTCTTGAATTTCCAGGTTGAATTGACTGGTTCAATCTCCTTGCAGTCCAAGGGACTCTCAAGAGTCTTCTCCAGGATAATGACTTCTCCTTTAAATCAGTAGAAGTTATTATCATGAATAGGATTGTTTTGTCTGCCTAAAACTCCTCCCTCCTTTCTCTGAGGCAGCACCTCTTTCTCTTGGTAAATGTTTCTTTCCCCTTTGCAAACATTTGGCTTAAAAAATAAGTAATTTTCTTTCCAACTTCAAGCTCCCCACAAACATAATAGTCAGTCCAAAAGGCAGGTATCTAATCCAAACTGAGTCAGTCGTGTAACCAACCACCTCACTCCAATTATAATTGATCATATAGGTATCTGGCTGACCCTGGCAAGGCCATTCACATGTTTTTTTCATCACTTTTCAAACTGGACTTGGAGGAGGAGAGTCCCTCCTTCTTTGACAGTGAGAATTAAGAGACATGCATCCTTGGAACTGTAACTACACATGTGAAGGAGGCCAGGCCGGAGAAGATCACGGAGCCAATATTAGAAAGAAGCTATGAAGAAAGATGGAGAGCAAAGTAATCCAGCTATAACTACTGCTTTGCATTCCTTCTCGCTGTTACATGGGGGAAAATTTTTCCTTTTTGATTAAGTTAGTTCAAGCTGAGTTTCTGTCCTTCACAACCAAAAACATACCATTTAACTAAAACAAAACAAAACAAAAAAGGATGGGCACACTAATACATTTATTTGCTTCCAACTTCATTTCATTGACAGTGTAGTAATGCTAAGTTGCTTCAGTCATGTCCGACTCTTTGCGACGCCATGGACTGTAGCCCTCCAGGCTCCTCTGACCATGGTATTTCCCAGGCAAGGATACTAGAGTGGGCTGCTATTTCCTACTCCCAGGGATCTTCCCAACCCAGGGATCAAACCCATATCTCTTATGTTTCCTGCATTGGCAGGTGGGTTCTTTACCACTATGTGAATCTAAAAAGGAGCTGATAATATTCACAACTCTACAGATTAAGATAACTATAACTTTTAGAATCTAAATCATAAAATTCTGGAATAGGAGAGTATTTGTATATTCTTAAAGAATATCTGTTTCCCCAAAGGCCATTTTTCTAGTTGAGTAATCAATCATTTGATGAAAAATAGTAGGATGAATATTCACAGGTTCAAAGACTAGAGAGCGATCTGACCACATATCTCATCTATAAATAAATTTAGAAGTTATTTTCAGCAGCTTACTGTGTGAAAAAACTAATTTGAAAACAACTTCTAGGTGAATCTCATAATTGCTACAATGCTGAGCTTGAAAGAATGTATGAGATCAAAAAAAAAAAGGAATAAGCGAAACACACATTTAGACATGGCACAGTTAGTGCAAAGCTTCATGTCAGAGAATGGAGTCCAAAGTTCCTGTTTCTGGTGTCTAATGTGAATAGAGATAAGAATGTTTTTGTTGTTTAACCTTTTAGAATTGAATTAAATAAAGCTATTTTCAACCCATTTTAGAAAATAGTACATGTAAATGCAGTCTGTGTATAAAAAGGCATAATTGTTAAAGAAAAACAAAATGACAAGCAGAGAAGGGAGAAAAACAATTTAGTCGAGTAGATTTCAGGCTTAACTACTAATTTTCAAAAAGATAGAATTCACTTTTCAAGAAAAGTCTCATTCTATATTTAAAAGCTAAGCCAACTTATAAAGTTTAGAAATAGAAAATGGACTAAGACCTCACTACTAATTTATAGAAAAAGTGTAAATGGCATTCAATATACTAGAAGACAATGCATAAATTATTAATCATAATAGTCACTGAACACATAGTGAAAAGGCACAATAAAAGCAGAACATTTTAACAATTTTACATTCAGTCAGTGTAAGCCTTAAACATGTTGTTGTTGTTGTTCAGTTGCTAAGTTGCCTCCAACTCTTTGCAACCTCATGGACTGAAGCATGCCAGGCTTCCCTGTCCTTCACTATCTCCCAGAGTTTGCTCAAACTCATGTCCGCTGAGTTGGTGATGCTCTCCAAACATCTCATTCTCTGTCACCCACTTCTCCTCATGCCCTCACTCTTTCCCAGCATCAAGATCTTTTACTGGAACTTCAGTTTCAACATCAGTTCTTCCAATAAATATTCAGGGTTATTTCCTTTAGGATTGACTTGTTTGATCTCCTTGCAGGGCAAGGGACTCTTAAGAGTCTTCTCTCAGCACAGTTTCACTAACGGTAACAAACTACCTCCGATCCAGCTCAGCTTTCTTATCAGATTAACTGGACCCTTCAAACTTACAAGTGGATCCCCCTCCAAAAAAGGCTTGCCAATTTTGAGGAATAAATGCTATCAACCTCAGTCTCAACTGTTCTATATATAATGTGCATAATTTAATTTAAAAACTTGAGTGGGACAAATTGAGAGAGTAACATGGAAATGTATACATTCAGCCTTGGTGTATTCCTTTCCCTATTTGAAACCAGTCTATTTTTCCATGTCAAGTTCTAACTGTTGCTAGAACAAGAAGACCTGCATACAGGTTTCTCAGGAGGCAGGTCAGGTGGTCTGATATTCCCATCTCTTTCAGAATTTTCCAGTTTGCCATGATCCACAGTCAAAGGCTTTGGTGTAGTCAATAAAGCAGAAGTAGGTGTTTTTCTGGAACTCTCTTGCTTTTTCCATGATCCAGCAGATGTTGGCAATTTGATCTCTGGTTCCTCTGTCTTTTCTAAATTCAGCTTGAACATCTGGAAGTTCATGGTTCATGTACTGTTGAAGTCTGGCTTGGAGAATTTTGAGCATTACTTTACTAGCATGTGAGATGAGTGCAATCGTGTGGTAGTTTGAGCATTCTTTGGCATTGCCTTTCTTGGGATTGAAATGAAAATTGACCTTTTCCAGTCCTGTGGCCACTGCTGAGTTTTCCAAATTTGCTGGCATATTGAGTGCAACACTTTCACAGCACCATCTTTCAGGATTTGAAATAGCTCAACTGGAATTCCATCACCTCCACTAGCTTTGTTCATAGTGATGTTTCCAAAGGCCACTTGACCGCATTCCAGGATGCCTGGCTCTATGAGAGTGATCACACCATCGTGATGATCTGGGTCATGAAGGTCTTTTTTGTATAGTTTCTTGTATATTCTTGCCACCTCTTAATATCTTCTGCTTCTGTTAGGTCCATACTATTTCTGTCCTTTATTGTGCCCATCTTTGCATGAAATGTTCCCTTGGTATCTCTAATTTTCTTGAAGAGATCTCTAGTCTTTCCCATTCTATTATTTTCCTTTATTTCATTGCACTGATCACTGAGAAAGGCTTTCTTATCTCTCCTTGCTAGTCTTTGGAACTCTGCACTCAGATGAGTATGTCTTTTCTTTTCTCCTTTGCCTTTCACTTCTCTTCTTTTCACAACTATTTATAAGGCCTCCTCAGACAACCATTTTGCCTTTTTGCATTTCTTTTTCTGGGAGATGGTCTTGATCGCTGCTTCTTGTACAATGTCACGAACCTCTGTCCATAGTTATTCAGGCACTCTATCAGATCTAATCCCTTGAATCTATTTGTCACTTCCACTGTATAATTGTAAGGGGTTTAATTTAGGTCATACCTGAATGGTCTAGTGGTTTTCCCTACTATCTTCAATTTAAGTCTGAAATTGGCAATAAGGAATTCATGATCTGAGCCACAGTCCACTCCTGGTCTTGTTTTTGCTGACTGTATAGAGCTTCTCCATCTTTGGATGCAAAGAATATAATCAATCTGATTTCGGTATTGGCCATCTGGTGATGTTCATGTGTAGTCTTCTCTTGTGTTGTAGGGAGAGGGTGTTTGCTATGACCAGTGCGTTCTCTTGGCAAAACTCTGTTAGCCTTTGACCTGCTTCATTTTGTACTCCAAGGCCAAATTTGCCCGTTACTCCCGGTAACTCTTGACTTCCTATTTTTGCATTCCAGGGCCCTATGATGGAAAGGACATCTTTTGGGGGGTGTTAGTTCTAGAAGGTCTTATAGGTCTTCATAGAACCATTCAACTTCAGCTTCTTCAGCATCACTGGTCCAGGCATAGACTTGCATTACTGTGATATTGAATGGTTTATCTTGGAAACAAACAGAGATCATTCTGTTGTTTTTGAGATTGCATCCAAGTACTGCATTTGGACTCTTTTGTTGACTATGGAGCTACTCCATTTCTTCTAACGGATTCTTGTCTGCAGTAGTAGATATAATTGTCATCTGAGTTAAATTCACCCATTCCAGTCCATTTTAGTCCACTGATTCCTAAAATGTCGATGTTCACTCTTGCCATCTCCTGTTTGACCACTTCCCAATTTGCCTTGATTCATGGACCTAACATTCCAGGTTCCTTTGCAATATTGCTCTTTACAGCATCAGACTTTACTTCCATCACCAGTCACATCTACAACTGAGTGTTGTTTTTGCTTTGGCTCCATCTCTTCATTCTTTCTGGAGTTATTTCTCCACTGATCTCCTGTAGCATTTGGGGCATCTACTGACCAGGGGAGTTCATTTTCAGTGTCCTATCTTTTTGCCTTTCATACTGTTCATGGGGTTCTCAAGACAAGAATACTGAAGTGGTTTGCCATTCCCTTCTCCAGTGGACCATGTTTTGTCAGAACTCTCCACCATGACCCATCTGTCTTGGGTGGCCCTACACAGCATGGCTCATAGTTTCATTGAGTGAGGCAAGGCTGTGGTCCATGTGATCAGATCGATTAGTTTTCTGTGATTGTGGTTTTCAGTCTCTCTGTCTTCTGATGGAGAAGGATAAGAGGCAGAGAGGGTGACAAAACAATGCATTTGAATTGTATGTTATATTCAGCCAGTACTCAGTACTGTCAGAGTGCATAGTATCAGGACACAGGTGACTGGCAAGTTCAGTAGCAGGCATGCTAGAAACTTCACGTGTTAGATGTGGCAGCAGAAGGCAGCACGAATTAGACTTACCAACCTAGTGACTTTCCAAGGTGAGTAGATCCCAGGGCAAACATAGATTTGGGGGAAGCAGAGTTCAGCACTTTGAGAAGGTCCCAAATGGGGCCTCAAATGCAGGACATGTCAGCACCAGGTAGTAACCAGGGACACATAATGGTAATTGGCTCATCTATTCATTGAGAGCTGAGCGTTCAGGGAGCAGGATCAAGCTTCCCAGGGAACAGCTGTCCCAGTGGGTGGGGATCACAGGCAGAAATGGACACCGAAGTTCTATGGTACTGGTCATTGTAGAGGTCACACTAGGAAAGTGATGACCCAGGAAGCTCATCCAGCCACCACAACCATCTGTTAGGACCACTCCTTGAAAACTCTCATAGTACAAACACCTGTATGTAATCTTATTGGTTAGGATTACTCCACAGGATGGTGATTCTTAGAGACAGGAAAGGCAGAGATGGACAATACCAACATTATAAAATAATGAATGAAATATTAAGGATGTAGAGGGTCCAATTATTCAGGCAATTTAAATAAATCCTTATGAAATTAGATGAGAAAATGCAAAATACACTTGAATATACTGTCACCGAAAAAATTGTAAACAAGCCATAGATGTATTTTTAAAATATCAGCCACCAACCTCCTAACAGTGGGAATTCTGCTAAGAAATTCTCTAACCATAATCCATTTGAAGAAGAAATGAATAATAAAAATATTAACAAATTGTTTAATTTCTTGGTATATTAAAAAATACTTTTAGTAAGTAGTAATTAGCTTAGGAAAGAAATTAAGAATGCAATAAAAACTATTTTAAAGTAATAATAAACATATTATTCTATATATCAAAATATGCTGGGATGTGGCCAGAACAGTGTTTAGAAGAAAATGTACTCATTTCAAGGTCTTTAATAAGAAGAAATGTTTAAAAAGAGATATTAAAGAAAAAACACGATATGGTAAAATTCTAGAACAGAATGAAGTTTACATTTAAAGCAAGGTAGAAAAATAATGTAAAAGTATAAATGAATAACATGGAAAAAACTGGTATAAATTATTTATAAAATTAAGAACTAGCTATTTGAAGAGGGGAAAATTAATAAACTTCTGATAAATTAAGGCATAGACTAATTCTAGTGCATAGAGAAATCTGGATAGATGCCCACACGTCTCCTGTCCCATCTCTGAGATTGTCGCAACATCTACCTATTAAAAATATCAAAGCACATACACACGAGGGCACAAGTGCACATACAGATGAGGAGTCATAACCTTCCCCCGATTAACCTTCTTTGTTGGCTTCTTCTCTTTCTGGTCACCAAGTATTGGAGAGGCCGTGCTCTCACCTCTTAGATAGATCCCTGTGTGATGTCCTCTAGGCACTTGGCATTAAAGGTAGTCTTTTAAAAGTCAAATTTCCAATGTGTTATCTCTATCTTTGACTTTTCTGTAGATCTCTAGATGCTTATATTTAATTCCCTACTCAACATCTCAGCTTCTACGCCTAATATCTTTCTCCAGGCACCCACTCACAGTTTGTTCCTCTCTCAATGCTCTTTCCCTTAGGAAATGACACCACGATCATCCAGCTATTCTGGTATCAAACTTAGGCGTTATGCTTGATACAGCTCGCTCTCTCTCTCATTTCGTTGCACATGGAATCCATCAATTCATCTTATTGGCACTGTCTTAGAATATATCTAGGTTTCAGCTGCTTCTTACCACCTCCATTGCTATCACTTTAATCCATATCTTCATCATCTCTTGCCTGGATTTTGCAATGATTCTAACAGCCTCCTGTTTCTATTCAGCACTACCTCCCCCAGGAGACTGGGTGACTCTTTAAAAAAACTTTCCAATGTCTTCCCATCAGACATAAAGGAAAGTTCGAAGTCTTCCTTCCAGTTGCACAGCTGACTGACTCCTTCAATCTAACGCCAGAACACATTATCAAAAAATGGAACTTCATCATCACCAGCCTCCCCATCTCTCTCCAATCCCTTTTCCTGCTTTATTTTTTCTCACAGTTATAGCTACCAAAAACAGTTATAGCAGTTATAACTACCTAAAAGTGAAGTGTTTACTTGCATATTGTCTATTGTCTGCTTGTCTGTCCCTCTGGGTGCCATAGCATTGCACACACCCTGCCCCTGCCCCACCTTTAATACGTAGAAAAATAAAAAATCTAGGAACAGCAATTTCCAAAAACAGGCAGAAAGGTGGCATGGAAATCTAGAAAGTAATATATGGTCTGAAGCTGTGGGAAGCCTCCGTGTGTCATGGTCAGAGGCAGGTAAAATGAGCAGTACTTTCAACACACTCCAGAGGTTAGAGTTTTTACACAAAGTTAAGAAGCTATGACCTCAGTTGAAAACAAGTGTAGTAATAAATACCTGCTAGAAATATAGGCAAGGCTTGGAAGTGCTCCCTGCAATCCATAAATAAGAGAACTGGAGCTGAAGGTCATTGGCTTAGATTTTCTAGTTCCTAGGTCACTTCATGACAAATAGATGGGGAAACAATGGAAATAGTGAGAGATTTTATTTTGGGGGGCTCCAAAATCACTGCAGATGGTGACTGAAGCCATGAAATTAAAAGATACTTACTCCTTGGAAGAAAAGCTATAACCAACATAGACAGCATATTAAAAAGCAGAGACATTACTTTGTGGACAAAGGTTCATCTAGTCAAAGCTATGATTTTTCTAGTAGTTATGTATGGAGAGAGAGTGAGAGTTGGACTATAAAGAAAGCTGAGAGCCAAAGAACTGATGCCTTTGAACCGTGGTGTTGGAGAAGAGTCTTAAGAGTCCCTTGAGCTGCAAAGAGATCCAACCAGTCTACCCTAAAGGAAATAAGGGTCATTGGATAGTCATTGGAATAGTCATTGGAAGGACTGATACTGAAGCTGAAACTCCAATACTTTGGCCACCTGATGCGAAGAACTGACTCATTGGAAAAGACCCTGATGTTGGGAAAGATTGAAGGCAGGAAGCGAAGGGGACGACAGAGAATGAGATGGCTGGATGGCATCACTGACTCGATGGGCATGAGTTTGAGTGAGCTCCGAAAGTCAGTGATGGACAAGGAAGTCTGGTGTGCTGCAGTCCATGGGCCCACAAAGAGTCGGACACGACTGAGCAACTAAACTGACTGAGGTGGAGCTAGAATGGGTATATTTCTCTAAGTGCATCTCAAGATGTTAACAAAGTGTACCAGCTTTAACCCACCTTTCAGGGGAGAAACTTAGATCAAGGAAAGGATGAGAGAATTATTTTATGACTTCTCAGTACTCCAGGGACAGACAATATATGGAAGTGCTGGGAGAGAAGTTTGGGGGTCATCATCTTGATGGTCTGCACGCCCTCAAGGAAGTTGGCTGTATGTTTCACGAACCTCAGGAAGCTCAGGAGTAGTAGCCTGCACAGAGGTGCATGTCCCGTGGCTTCAAATATCCACAGACAGGTAGCCTCTGGATCACCTCTTTTTAGGAGAACCACAGAGTGTGGTTCTGACCCTTAGCAAGAGCAGCTAAGCATTCCAAGCACAGTTTAACTCACTAGTCTTTTAAATATAGACTGTAAAAATCCAGCAACACTCTTGCATTTCAAACATAGCATTGGCACCAAAACCCAAACTGCTGTACTAAAATCAAGCTGTATCCACCAGTTCTATATTTATGGACCACAGGCTTTAGAAAATGTAGAGGACAATCTGGAAAGCAAAGTAAGAGAATTTTATGTCAGAAGAGCATTTGGTTGGGCGACTCCAGTCCCCAGGAAAGAGCTGTCCTGAAGAGCCCTTACCAAGATAATTGATCACACACGTAGGTCTAAAGCAGGGATGGACGCAAAATACACGTTTTCTTGTTGTCACATGACAAAGCTGAAAATCTTATTTTGTTGAGAAGTAAAAACCACCTGGGAGTAGACTTATGAGAATCTGGTCAAATGGTGGGATGAGGACACTTTTTATCTCTCTACTTTTAACTCCATCTCCTGAATATAAGCTCTATTTTCATATGGGCTTCCTACAGCTCTGGGGCTATGTGTTTTCTCCATTACACTAGTCAGACCTGGATGGTAGTAGAAGGAAAAAACTTAAAACTGGACCAACTTAGGGCATATGCTCACTCTTGAACCAATCTGTGGCCAGCATAGCACAGGTCATATGTGCTGTTGAACCATTCTGTGGCCAGAAGAAAGTCTAGCACTGTTTGATTAGAACTGAAATAATCACCTTGGCGAGGCTTTGGAGTGTGTGTGTCTGTGTGTGTGTGTGAAATCACTCTGATTGCCTTAGGTCAAATTATATGGTGGTAGAATTAATTTCACCTAAACTGCATTTACCATGGGATATGAGTAGAATAGGTATTGAGGAATTCATTGAAGTTATTGCTGAATGCTAAATTTCAAATGATTTTGTCTTCTTTCTTAGGGCTTTTTTTTGATTTTCAAACTGGCTCCAATGACCTTGTATTTTGTAATTTAAAAAAGAGCTGAAATAAAAAATAAAACTAAAAGTAAAGAGAATCTGTAGCAATGGAAGAAATGTCGAAACTAAGAAATGTTAGGCACACTGAAATCAATCGAAAAGTTCAGTGAAATGAATGACTTGTTAATTAAAATACAATATATCAATACTGAATCAGGATATAAGGAATAAAAAGAAATGAAAGGTACAATATGTAACTTCCTCCCTCCATCTACCCTGTTCAACAGAATTTGAAAATTTTCTTTAAAATTCAAAAAGTAAATGATCCCTTTTTGGCAGAACATGGTGTTATGACTGGGGTAGACATTTGCCATGTTTGGGTCTGACAAGTATCTTTTGAACACCTTACTATTCAGGGAGAGTTTCCCATATTATAAACCCCTCTTTTCTAGGGTAGAACCGAGGTCATGCTCCCCGAGACTCTCCTGCAGTCAGGCACAGCAGAGACACCTGTACCAGATATTAGTGGTAAAATAAACAATAGGAGAAAGAGTGTAGAGTGTGGATCAATTTTGGGCAAACGTTGTGTAGAGCTTCTGCTGTCTGGCCCCAGCATCGCTCAAGGTGACCGCAGGATCCTGGCAGCAGAGGTGGCAGGAGCGGGTACTTTGGCCAGAGCATGGTGATCCTAGTGTTATTGCTGAATAGGCTCTGACTCTGCCTATCTCTGGTATCTCAATATCTTTGAATAGATTTTCTTTCTGACTAAATGATCTAGAATAAATTCTGTTGCTTGTAATAAGGAATCAAATTGCTTCATTAGCCAGTTTGTTCTATGGGACAACTTTGGACCTATCTTGCAACTTGGCAATCATCTTAAAATTAAATTTTATATTTTAAGATATCTCAAGATCCACAGGTAGTTGTATGAAACAGTATAGAGAAATCCATATACCCTTTACTTAGTTTCACACAATGGTAACATCGTGCAAAACTCTAATAAAATTTCACAGCCAGGAGATTGATGTTGGTATGACATTGATACAATCAACATGTATAACACATCCATCACCACAGTTCAGTTCAGTTCAATCGATCAGTCGTGTCTGACTCTGTGACCCCATGGACTGCAGCACGCCAGGCTTTACTGTCCATCACCAACTCCCAGAGCTTGCTCAAACTCATATCTATTGAGTTGGTGATGCTATCTAACCATCTCATCCTCTGTTGTCCCCTTCTCCTGCCTTCAATCTTTCCCAGGATCAGGGACTTTTCCAATGAATCAGTTCTTCACGTCAGGTGGCCAAAGCATTGGAGTTTCAGCTTCAGCATCAGTCCTGCCAATGAATACTCGGGACTGATTTCCTTTAAGATTGGCAGGTTTGAGCTCCTTGAAGTCCAAGGGACTCTTAAGCCTCTTCTCCAACACCACAGTTCAAAAGCATCAATTCTTCGGCACTCAGCTTTCTTTATGGTCTACCTCTCACATACATACATGACTACTGGAAAAACCATTGCTTTGACAAGATGGACTTTTGTTGGTAAAGTCAAGTCTTTGCTTTTTAATATGTTGTCTAGGTTGGTCATAACTTTTCTTCCAAGGAATAAGTGTCTTTTCATTTCATGGCTGCAGTCACCATCTCCAGTGATTTTGGAGCCCAGAAAAATAGTCTCTCACTGTTTTTATTGTTTCCCTGTCTATTTGCCATGAAGTCATGGGAACAGATGCCATGATCTTAGTTTTCTGAATGTTGAGCTTTAAGCCAACTTTTTCACTCTCCTCTTTCACTTTCATGAAGAGACTCTTCAGTTCTTCTTCGCTATCTACCATAACGGTGGTGTCATCTGCGTACCTGAGGTTATTGATATTTCTCCTGGAAATCTTGATTCCAGCTTATGCTTCATCCAGTCCAGCATTTCTCATTATATACTCTGCATATAAATTAAATAAACAGGATGACAATATACAGCTTTGATGTACTCCTTTCCTGATTTGAAACCAGTCTGTTCCATGTCCAGTTCTAACTACTGCTTCTTGACCTACATACAGATTTTTCAGGAGGCAGGTCAGGTGGTCTGGTACCTTATCTCTTTAAGGATTTCCCACAGTTTTCTGTGATCCACACAGTCAAAGGCTTTGGCATAGTCAATAAAGCAAAAGTAGATGTTTTTCTGAAACTCTCTTGTTTTTTTGATGATCCAATGGATGTTGGCAATTTGATCGCTGGTTCCTCTGTCTTTTCTAAATCACGTTTGAAGATCTGAAAGTTCACAGTTCATGTATTGCTGAAGCCTGGTTTGGAGAATTTTAGCATTACTTTGCTAGCATGTGAGATGAGTGCCATTGTGTGGTAGTTTAAGCATTCTTTGGCATTACCTTTCTTTGGGATTGAAATGAAAACTGACCTTTTCCAGTCCTGTGGCCACTGCTGAATTTTCCAAATTTGCTGGCATGTTGAGTGCAGCACTTTACAGCATCATCTTTTAGGATTTGAAATAGCTCAACTGGAACTCCATCACCTTTACTAGCTTTGTTCATAGTGAAGCTTCCTAAGGTCCACTTAATTTTGAATTCCAAGATATCTGGCTCTAGGTGAGTGATCACACCATAGTGATTGTCTGGGTCATGAAGATCTTTTTTGTATAGTTATATGTATTCTTGCCACCTCTTCTTAATATCTTCTGCTTCTTTTAGGTCCATACCATTTCCATTCTTTATTGTGTCCATATTTGCGTGAAATGTTCCCTTGGTATCTCTAATTTTCTTGAAGAGATCTCTAGTCTTCATGTTCCACTTTTACAGCTGTGCCCACTTCCATACTATGTCTACCCTCCTTAACTCCTGGCAATTTGCTCTTTCTTGCTATAGTTTTGGCCTGTAAAGTGTGTTATGTAAATGGAATGATATAGTATGTAATCTCTTGGGATTGACTTTTTCCACTAAGCATAATTCTTTGGAGATTTATCCAGCATGTTGTATGTATCGATAGTTTGTTGCTTTTCATTGTTGATAAAATTTCCATGGTGTGGGTTACTATAGTTTGTTTCATCATCCACCCATTGAAGGACATCTGAGTTGTTTCCAGTTTATCTGTTATGAATAATGCAGCCACAAGTATTTGTATACAGGTTTTGTGTGAATATAAACTTTTATTTCTCTGAGATCCATGCCCAGGAGTGCAATTGATGTGTCATTTAGGAGTTGCATATTTAGTTTTTTTATGAACTGCCAACTGCTTTCTAGAATTGCTATACCGTCTTACATTCATGGGTAACATATGAGTGATATAATTTCTCTTCGTGCTCACTAGTGTTTGCTTGTTTTAGCCACTCTGATATGTAGTACTGATATCTCATTTAAGTTTTAATTTGCATTTCTTAAATGACTAACGATATTGAACATCTTTTGATGTGTTTCTCATCCTTATATCCTCTTTGAAGAAATACCTTTTCATGTCTACCGCCCATTTTCTTTTTTCAAATTAATTAATTTTTCTTTCTTTTGTTTCAAATTATGAAAGTATGATAACACATTTACAGGAGACTTGGAAAATACAGAACAAAGTTACATATAGTTCCACTATGGGTGCGTGCATGTGTGGCTAAGTTGCTTTAGTCATGTCTGACTCTGCGATCCTATGGACTGCAGACTTTCAGGCTCCTCCATCCACGGGATTCTCTAGGCAAGAATACTGGAGTGGGTTGCTACAGCATCCTCCAGGGGATCTCCCTGACCGAGGGATATAACCCCCACCTCTTACATCACCTACATTGGCAGGGAGTTCTTTACAACTAACATTACCTGGGAAGCCCGGTTCCACTATATATATTGCCCATTTCCTAACTGGCTTGTTTATCTTTTTAAGGTTGAGCTTTGAGAAGTTTTTCAATGTGTGTGTGTATGTGTGTGTGCATGTGTGTCATGTACAGATGACTTCCCTGGTGGTTCAGATGGTAAAGAATCTGCCTGAAATGCAGGAGCCATGGGTTCAGTCCTTGGGTCCAGAAGATCCCCTGGAGAAGGAAATGGCAATCCACTCCGTGACTTAGCAACTAAAACAACAACAAACAAAGGACATTTAAATCTACTCTCAACAACTTTCAAATATTTGATACAGTATTGTTAACTATAGTCACCATAATAGATCCCCCACATTTATTCATATTATAACTGGAAGTTTTTACACTTTGACCAGCATCAGTCCATTTTCCCCACCCTTTGTCACTGACAACCACCATTCTAATCTCTGTCCCTATGTGTTCGACTGTTTTTAGCATATACATGCAAGTGGTATCGTATAATATTTGTATTTCTCTGACTTACTGCACTTGCCATAATACCCTCAGTGTCTATATATGTTCTCACAAATGGCAGAATTATCTCATTTCTTACAGCAGAATAGTATTCCACATATATTCTACCACATTAATATATACTATGTATATATTTATATATACATATACATAATATATACTATGTATATATTTATGGGCTGCCCAGATGGTAAAGAATCTGCCTGAAATGCAGGAGCCGTGGATTGGGTCTGTCTTGTTGGTCGTAGCCATTCTAACAGGTGTGAGATGATATCTCACTGTGAGTTTGACTTTCTTTTCTCTGATGATTGCTGTTGTAGAACAACTTCTCACATATCTGATGTCCTTTTGTGTGAATGTCTATTCCATTCCTCTGCCCATTTTTCATGCAATTATTTATTTCCTTGGTAATGAGTCACATGAGTTCCTTACGCATTTTGCATATTAACCCTTTATCTGATATACCCTGGTGGCTCAGACCATAAAGAATCCACCTGCAATGCAGGAGACCCAGGTTTGATCCCAGGGTTGGGAAGATCCCCTGGAGAAGGGAATGGAAACCCACTCCAGTATACTTGCCTGGAAAATGCCATGGACAGAGGATCCTGGTGGGCTACAGTCCACGGGGTTGCAGAAAGTTGAACACAACTGCGCAGCTAACACTTCCACTTTGAAAATATTTTCACCCATTCTATAGGTTGTCTTTTCATCTTGTTGATTGTTTCTATTGCTGTGCAGAAGCATTTTAGGTTGATGTAGTCCCATTTACTTATTTTTGCTATTATTGCCTGTGTTTTTGGTGAAATATGCATGAAATCTTTGCTGAGACCAATGTCAAGAAGCTTCTAACTTACATTTTCTTCTGAAAGTTTCACAGTTTTAGGTGTAAGACCTGAAATTAAATTTTTAACTCATTTTACATTGATTTTTGTGTGTGGTTTAAGATAAAGATCTCATTTCATTTTTTTGGTTTACTTGTGGATATCCCATTTATTGAAGATACTATCTTTTTCCCATTGTGAATTTTAGACTCCATTGTCTATGATCAGTTGACTATATATGTGTGGGTTAATTTCTGGCTTGGCTATTCCAGCCCAGTAGTCTGCATGTCTGTCTTTATGCCAGTATCAAACTTTTTTTTTTAAGATTGCATTTTGTTAGAGCAGTTTTAGTTTTAAGTTCGCAGCAAAATTGAAACTAAAGTACAGAGATTTCCTATAGTTCCCTACCCGATCCAAGCAAAGCTTCTCCATTTTCGACATCCCCTACCAGAGTGATATGTTACCATTGATTAATCTACATTGATACATCACAATCACCTAAAATCTGCAGTTTACAAGAGTTCACTCATTGTATATTATATGCGTTTGGACAAAATTGTAATGACATGTATTCATCATGGTTGTTTCACTGTCCCCAGATTTCTCTTTGTTCCACTTATTAATCCTACCTTACTCTTCTGAAACCCCTGGCAACCACCGATCCTTTTACCATCTCCATAGTTTTGCCTTGTCCAGAATATCACATAGTTGGAATCATACAGAGTGAAGCCTTTTCAGATTGACTTCTTTCACTTAGTAGTATACATTGAAGGTTTCTCTATGGTTTTTCATGACTTGCTAGCTCATTTCTTTTTGGCACTGAATAATATTCCATTGACTGGGTACACTACAGCTTTTTAATCCGTTCTCCTACTGAAGAACATCTTGGCTGCTTCCATGCTTTGTCAATTATGAATAGAACTGTTATAAACATATGTTGTGCAGGCTTTTGTGTAGACATAAGTTTCACTGACTCAATGGACATAAATTTGAGCAAATTCTGGGAGGTAGTGAAGGACAGAGGAGTCTGGCATGCTGCAGTCCATGGTGTCACAAAGAGTTGGACACGACTTAGCAACTGAACAACTACAAAAGTTTTCAACTCCTGTGAGTAAATACCAAGGAGCACAATTGCTGGATCATATAGTAAGAGTACGTTTAGTGTTGTAAGAAACTGCCAAACTGTCTTCCAAAGGGGCTGTGCCCTTCACACCAGCAGTGAACGAGAGTTCCTGCTGCTTGGCGTCCTCACGAGCATTCAATGTGGTCAGTGTTCTGGATTTGGGCCATTCTACTAGGTGTGTGGTGGTATCTCACTATTGTTTCAATTTGTATTGCCCTAATGACATGTAGTCAATAAAGGAGACCAGTCCTTCATTAGAAAGACTGATGCTGAGGCTGAAACTCCAATACTTTGGCCACCTCATGTGAAGAGTTGACTCATTGGAAAAGACCCTGACGCTGGGAGGGATTGGGGGCCGGAGGAGAAGGGGATGACAGAGGATGAGATGGCTGGATGGCATCACCGACTCGATGGACCTGAGTTTGAGTGAACTCCGGGAGTTGGTGATGGACAGGGAGGCCTGGCATGCTGCGATTCATGGGGTCACAAATAGTCCGACACGGCTGAGCAACTGAACTGAACCGAGCTGAATGATATGTAATGTGAAGTAGCTTTTCAAATGCTTGTTCGCCATTTGTATATATTCTTTGGTGAAGTGTCTTTTAAGATTTTGGAACCATATTTTGACCAGGTTGCTTGTTTGCTTAAGCATTATATGTACATTTTGGATAACAGTTCTTTGTTGGATGTGTCTTTGGCAAGTATTTACTCCTAGTCTTTGGCCTATCTTTCCATCCCATTGACATTGTCTTGCACAGAACAGAAGTTTTAAATGTTAATGAACTCTGGCTTAGTCAGCTATTTCTTTCATGGATCGTGCATGCCTTTGGTGTTTTAGCTAAAAAGCTCTTGCAAGGCCATAGTCTAGGTCATCCAGGTTTTCTCCTACGTTATCTGCTAGGAGTTTCATAGCTTTAAATTCGACATTTAGGTCTGTGGTTTGGTGTTAACATTTGTGAAGAGTATAAGGTCTGTATCTAGATTCTTTTTTTGTTCTTTTGCACTTGGATATCTACTAGTTTTATCATGATTTGTTGAAAAGACTCTCTACTATATAGCATAGGGAACTCTGCTCAATATTCTGTAATAACCTAAATGGGAAAAGAATTTGAAAAGAATAGATACTTGTGTATGTGTAGCTGAATCACTTTGCTGTATACCTGAAAGTAACATAAAGTTGTTAATCAACTATATTTCAATATAAAATACAAATTAAAAAAATTCTCTTGCTACATTCTCTTGCCTTTGCTCCTTCATCAAACGTCAATTGGCTACATTTATGTAGGTCTTTTTCTTGGCTGTCTATTCTGTTCCATTGATTTATTTGTCTATTCTTTCACCACTACCACACTGTCTTAATTATTGTCGCTATATACTAAGCCTTGAATTGTGTCAATCCTCTAACTTTATTCTTTTCTTTCAATATTATGATGGTGAGTATTTTGCTTCTCCATATAAATTTAAAATCAATTTGTCTTTTTTTTAATTTTTATTTTTACTTTATTTTACTTTACAATACTGTATTGGTTTTGCCATACATTGACATGAATCTGCCACGAGTGTACATGAGTTCCCAAACATGAACCCCTCTCCCACCTCCCACCCCATATCATCTCTCTGGATCATCCCCATGCACCCGCCCCCAGCATCCTGTATCCTGCATCAAACATAGACTGGCGATTCATTACTTACATGATAGTATACATGTTTCAATGCCATTCTCCCAAATCATCCCACCCTCTCCCTCTCCCTCAGAGTCCAAAAGTCTGCTCTACACATCTGTGTCTTTTTTGCTGTCTCGCATACAGGTTCATCATTACCATCTTTCTAAATTCCATATATATGTGTTAGTATACTGTATTGGTGTTTTTCTTTCTGGCTTACTTCACTCTGTATAATCGGCTCCCGTTTCATCCATCTCATTAGAACTGATTCAAATGTATTCTTTTTCATGGCTGAGTAATACTCCATTGTGTATATGTACCACAGCTTTCTTATCCATTCATCTGCTGATGGACATCTAGGTTGTTTCCATGTCCTGGCTATTATAAACAGTGCTGCGATGAATCCATGAATAAGTTGCTGGGATTTTGATTGAGATTGCACTGAATTTATAGATCAGTTGGAAAGAACTTATGTCTTGACAATGTTGAGTTTTTCTTTCCATGAAAATGGAATGCCTTTTCATTTATTTAGTTCTTCTCTGATTTTGCTCATCAAAGTTTTATAGCTTCCCTTATATAGATCTTGTACATATTTTGTTCTATTTATACCTATGTATTTATGGAGGGGGGGAGTACTGATGTAAATGTTATTGCATTTTTAATTCCAAATTCTGTTTGTCCATTGATGGAGTGCCATAATGTTTTGAATATATTTTGAAGTCAGGAAGCATGATGCTTCTAGTTTAGTTTTTCTTTCTCAAGATCACTTTGATGCTCTGGGTCTTTTGTAGTTCCATATGAAATTTAGGATTGCTTTTTTCTCTGGAATTTTGATAGAGATTGTATCTAATCTGTAGATTGCAGAGTATCAGAGGAATAACCATGTTCACCCAAAGGACGCTATTTCTAGATGATGAAAAACATCTAAATCTCAAGATACGCATGAGATTTGTATAAGAGAAGATAGAATTTTCTTCCCAGCTTTGAGTCAACACTGACTATCTGGGCCTTGAAGCAACAATGCATGTGCCCAGTGCCTTGCAAAGCCAAATACTCTTCCAATCACTTGATTCTGTTTGCAGATTGGTTACCTGACCTCTTCTGTCATTCTCTGTGTCATAAGGATCTAAGTTTCCCAAGCCTCCCTCCTCTGTGAATTTTAGGGACATTCAGCCAAGAGGAAGAGGGTGGAGGTGGAGTTAAAGCCAGGGTATTTACCCTTCTCTCTCTGCTTCAGGTAGCACCTCCAGTGCCAGTCATAGCTCCCACTGGACTGCTCTTTCTCCTACTGTCCAAGCTTGCTGAGCAGATCCAACATGACTCCATCTTTGCTGGGCAGCCCCAACTCGAAATCTCTGGTAACTTTCATCCGTTTGTTCTCCAAGCCTAAAGGATCGCAGTAACTTCTTGATGTTAATTTTTGGGTTGTCTCTTCCCTCCCCCACACCCTCCATTTGACTTCTCAATTCTTGCATCATCTGTGCATCCATTTACATGTATCAGATTTCCTGTTTGGAATATCTAGAGTGGTTTCTGTTTTCCTGGGAGGACTCCAAATATTAAAGGCTCTTATAAAAATAATGCCAAGTTGAACAGTTTGAACAAGGACATCAAGGTCTCTTGGTGAACCATGAAGCAGTATAGGAATAACAGCAATATGAGAGCTACTCTCTTTCGCATTATGTTA
Organism: Capricornis sumatraensis; assembly: GCF_032405125.1. NCBI lineage: Eukaryota > Metazoa > Chordata > Mammalia > Artiodactyla > Bovidae > Capricornis > Capricornis sumatraensis. Next base: position 110,434,401 of record NC_091073.1, on the reverse strand, counting down.
GTTGTTAAGTATAGGGTTGCTTTGTGACACAATGATATGAAAAAACATTCTATTCCATATACCTGGCATTCCCTAGTGTTGTGCAGTTCACAGCATGGTCACCTGTGTCTAACAAGCTTGGGTAGGTAGATACTACCCAAACATCATTTTTCTTGGTTAGTGACATTTGGTTATTAGTAGGACTAAAGTCAACTCTGAGAGATAGACAGAAAAAAAAAGTAAATAAAACTAATTTTCTCACATATAAAAGTGTGTAGGGTGAAGGATGCAAATGGAAAGTGCATGTCATATTATAAATGTATCCAGTGGGCAGTATGAAGACAGATTGTGAGGACCCATGGGAACAAAGAGCTGTCAAAGACAAACAAACAAGTTGTGTTTTTAAGTAGTTGTGAAACGGAAGTGGATTATTTCATTAACTGAAGTTAAAAAATGGCAGCAACCAAAACCTCATAATGGAGAATTTTTCAAAATTACCAACTACTTTGGTGACTTCAACATATTTCTTTTAAGATTTGACCGGTTTTTAAATTTTTATTTATTTGTCTACGGCTGTGCTGGGTCTTTGCTGCCGCGTGGGTTTTTCTCCCACTGTGGCGAGCAGGGGCTACACTCTAGTTGCGGTGTGTGGGCTTCTCATTGCGAAGCACAGGCTCTAGGGCAGGCAGGCTTCGGTATTTGCAGCCCCGGGTTCTAGAGCACAGGCTCAGTAGTTGTGGTGCATGGGCTTAGCTGCTCCACAGCATGTGGGATCTTCTTGGATCAGGGACTGATCAGGGACTGAACCAGTGTCTCCTGCATTGGCAGGTAGATTCTTCTCCACTGAGTCACCAGAGAAGCCCCTAAACAACTTTTAAAGTAAAGTAAAGTAAAAAAAAAAAAAAAGATAAATAAACCAATGTGCCTACAGACCCGTAGCCCACCGGGCTCCTCTGTCCTTGGGATTCTCCAGGCAAGAATACTGGAGTGGGTTGCCATGCCCTCCTCCAGGGCATCTTCCAGGCCCAGGGATCAAACCAGCATCTCCTATGTCTCCTGCATTAGCAGGCAGTTCTTTACCACTAGAGTCACCTGGGAAGCCCCAAATAAACCAATATTCAGTATTAAAAAATAAGTCTGTAGGGATGCAGTTCAGGGCTGGTATGGATCGTCATCTCCACAAAGTCCACAGCCACCCAGACACTGGGTTCCTTCTAGTTCACCGATTTGCTGTGTCTCAAGTGTGAAACTTATTCCTACTATCCATGAAGCATGTCACTTCCAGACAGCAGACTGGAAGGAAAGACCAAAAAAAGCAGGAGGAGGGGCTAGGCAATGGGAAAATGCCAAATATCTCCTAAAGAAGATTTCAAATAGCTACCACATGGCACTTCTGCTTGGGCAACCTTTGGTCAGAACTTCCAAGAGTCAGGGTGAGAGGGCCTAGCTTGTTCCTTCTCTGGTTTCTGCTTATTTTTAAGGGGAAAAGAGAAACAGTTCCCATAAGCTGATGCTGATGCTCTGACCTTGTATCTATAGAGACTTCTAAGACCTCCAAAGAAGGAAGAAATAGAGACTAAAACAGAAACCTAAACTCACAAACTTTGAGTATTAGATTTTACAGTTGTGGAAATTTAGGTAAAAATCACACAGATAGTTTATAAGAAATGTAAGATTGAAAACCAGGTTTTTTGATCCCTAGTTCAGTGATCTCTTTATGATGTATCACCTCACCGGGAAGACTGTTCTTTGTTTTCCCTGTGGCATGTCGTTCTGCCGCTTATTCGTGTCTGACTCTTTGGGATCCCATGGACTGTAGCCTGGCAGGCTTCTCTACCCATGGAATTTTCTAAGCAAGAATACTGCAGTGGTTGTCATTTCCTCCTGCAGGGGATCTCCCAACCCAGAGATAGAACCTGTGTCTCCTGTGGCTCCTGCCTTGGGCAGGTGGATTCTTTATCACTCAACCACCTGGGAAGCCCATAGCCACAAATTCAGCTGCAGGTCCTCTCCTCAGCTGGTGGGGTTTACTTTCCTATTCCTTGAGTCTGGGCAGGCATTGAACTTGCATTGGCCAAGAGAATATGGCAGAAGTGATACATGAATTTTAAGCCTAGGTCTCTGGAGATTTGCAGCTTCCCCTCTAGTTTTCTTGGAATCCAGTTGCCATGGGGCCTCTAGAGGGGTCCCATGGAGGAGATTAAAGATGCCTTGGTCAACAACCCCAGCCAACCACCAAATAGGTTAGTGAGACCATCCTGGACAAGGCAGCCTTGAACTGCCATTTGAAACCAAACACATAAATGAGCACAGCTGACACTCTAACTGTACCTAATTTACCAAGCCGAAGAATGGAGAGACATTACATTTTTTTAAGGTACCAAATTTGGACATTGTTTCCTATGGAACAACAAATAATTTGTATATTCCTTAATGAGCTAATTGATCATATTTCTTGTGGATTTTTTTTTAAGCTTCACAAAGGAAGACCACATAATGTGCTCAACTCTCCTATTTTCTGTTGTTCCAAGTGGGAAAATCATTGTTCACCAATCCTTTAAGCAAAACAGAATACTCACTGAGCATTAAATATGACTAGTCCATGCTAAATGCTTTATAGCATTCATGTTATTAAGACAGATCAATGCATAAGTGTGTGCTTCCCTGGTAGCTCAGCTGGTAAGGAATCTGCCTGCAATGTGGGAGACCTGGGTTCAATCCTTGGGTTGGGAAGATCCCCTGGAGAAGGGAAAGGCTACCCACTCCAGTATTCTAGCCTGGAGAATTCCATGGACTGTATAGTCCATGGGGTCGCAAAGAGTTGAACACAACTGAGTGACTTTTACTTTCACTTTTCATGTATAAGTATACTTCTCTCATTCTTCACATGATAAGGAAAGTCAAGTTCCTTGTCCTTGATCATGCAGCTAATGCAGTTGGTTTAATAAAGGAACTAGACTCCAAGTCCCAAGACCAATTGCCTGTATTCTCTCTTACAACTGTTTCCATAAAATCTGCTCTGTTTAGCTTTTTCATAACAACTGGGTGAAAATTTTCTCTTCTGGGGAAAATCTTGGGGAAGTCCAGTAGCTTTTCAGTTACTTTAGGTAATAAGAAGCACTCCAGTCATTTCTAGCTAATAACGAGGGCATTCTTGTCTACCCCCCAAACTTTGGACTGTTGTTGCTTTCAAAATTTTTCCCCTTCCCAAGTTTGCACTTGCCTCGAGCTTCATGGCTACAGTGGCAAAAGCAGGTCATGGCCAGGCCTCTCTCTCTGCCTGTCTCCTTTCTAGCTTGAAGCTGCAGCTTTGGTTCCTTGCAGGCTGATGCTTGGGAAGGAAGGAGAAGTAAGGGATGGAAAAGGATTCACTTTTAATCTGGTGCTAGAGCCTTCTGGATGAGGCCGTTATCCAAAGCTGTCTCTCTTATGGACTCCTTTGTGGGCTCTTCAGAGTTATTTTCACTAAAACCACATGTCTCAAATCATCCAAACTGAGGACCTCCCTGGTGGCTCAGACTGTAAAGCGCCTATCTACAATGCGGGAGACCTGGGTTCATGCCCTGGGTTGGGAAGATCCCCTGGAGAAGGAAATGGCAATCCACTCCAGTACTATTGCCTGGAAAATCCCATGGACAGAGGAGCCTGGTAGGCTATAGTCTATGGGATCGCAAAGAGTCGGTCATGACTGAGCGACTTCACTACTTCACGACTTGGCTTAAGTAAGTAAGTCTAAGTGAAAGTCGCTCAGTCGTGTCCAACTCTTTGCGACCCCATGGAGTATAAACTTCATGAAATTCTCCAGGCCAGAATACTGGAGTGGGCAGCCTTTCCCTTCTCCAGGGGGTCTTCCTAACCCAGGGATTGAACCCAGGTCTCCCGTATTTCATATGGTCTCTTTACCAGCTGAGCCACCAGAGAAGCCCCAGAATAATGGAGTGGGTAGCCTATCCCTTCCCCAGTGGATCTTCCCGACCCAGGAATTGTACTGGGGTCTCCTGCATTGCAGGTGGATTCTTTACCAACTGAGCTTCCTGCCCTTCATAATTTTGCCTTTATTTTTAATTCCAAAGGTGCCTGTCCACCCTCTTCCTTCTGGGTGGGTCCTCTTCTGGCAGGAAGTCCTGCATCACGTACATTTCATATCAGCTCCTGGCCAGCTCCTTTCCACGGCATCCACAGAGCACAGATGGTGCCCTGAGTCTGTAACAGTGCGCCTGTGTCCACGGCAGTGTTCTTTGCTGTACAGGTATCCAGACAAATTCTTTTGTCTTTATAATGTTCAGACACATTGTTTGCTACTTCCTGACATTTCAAGTTCTTCAAATCATTCTCTGTTATCTCCATATTTGGCTCAAAGTGAGTGGTAAACATGATTCATGGTGAGGCAAGGAAAAACCCACAGTGTCTCCAAACTCTTTTTAGAGAAGACATTCTCGAATGCCTTCAACCTCTCAGCAAATTCTTAGTCTTGTCTGATATTCCATCAGGATCTGAGACAAACCAGAAGTGGAACAATCAGGTTCAGAATCTTTTATCCTTTACTGCACAGATGATCTGATACGATTGCATTGCTCTTGGAAACTCTGAGATGATATAAACAAATACACGCAAGTGGTGATAGCAGTCATTGGTTGTTGGTCTACAATTTGCAGAGCAGTGTACAAAACACACCTTTCTTTATTTAGTCCTTATGGTAATCTGTCATGAAAGGTGTTGTTGTTCAATTGCTAAGTCCTGTCCAACTCTTCGTGACCTCATGGACCGCAGCATACTAGGTTTCCTTGTCCTTCACTATCTCCTGGAGTTTGCTCAAACTCACATCCATTTTATTCAGTGATGCTATCAACCATCTCATCCTCTGTCATCCCCTTCTCTTCCTGCTCTCAATCTTTCCCAGCAACAGGGTCTTTTCAAATGAGTCAGTTCTTCACATCAGGTGAAGTATCGGAGCTTCAGCTTCTGCCTTCTCCTTCCTTCCCATGACAGCTCCAGCCCCAATCATGGAAGCTAAGATGATTTACAGGAATTAAAGGTACGGATTTATTAAGAGATTTTCCCAAGATTGCATGACTGTAGCCAATAGAACCCAGATTCAAATCAACTCCTGCGTGTCTAGAGCTAAAATTCTTGCTTTACAGTAGACTGCATCATTTCTATTGCAAAATACACTGAATGTATTTACTAAGGCTGTCGGGTGAAGAATGATAGAAGCAAGACAAACAGGGAGATGGGGGAGGTTAGACCACAGGAAAGATGTGACGTATTGAGATGTCAACCTCGCTGCCCTGCTGCTGGGAAGGAAAAAGGGAGAGAAGATCTAAACAGTCTGTCAACAGTTCCAGCTAAAGGCAGATCTTTAGAAATAAAGGAAACAGAAAATTACAATCCAGGAAGCGATATTTTTTAGATGATGTTGTATGTGTGTGCATGTATGTGTTTCAGTAGAGGTAAAGGGATTAACTGAATTTTAGGGAGAAACAAAGGAAGAAAAAGAGTAAAGGGAATACCTTCCCAGGTTGGAGATATGACTGTGATTCTCAGTTTCAATTCAGAGTAAACTTCCCTTTTTGGGTGACAATACAGGTAATCAACAGCTAGTAAATGATATTGGTAGCAGATGCTCTAACTTAAGAATCAGGTGTCAGTAAAAAAAAGATGCAGCCCACACATGCACATATGAGGCTGTAGCTGTATATAGACAGAAATATCTACATGTATATCAACACACACACACACACACAATTGGGCATTACTCAGCCATTAAAAGGGCTTCCCTGATGGCTCAGTGGTAAAGAATCGCCTGCAATACAGGAGACATGGCTTCGATCCCTGGGTCAGGAAGATCCACTGGAGAAGCAACCTACTCCTGTATTCTTAACGTGGGAAACGCCACGGACAGAGGAGCCTGCTGGGCTACAGTCCATGGGGTTGCAAAAAGGTCGGATAAAACAGGGACTAAACAACAGCAAAACAGCCATAAAAAACAGTGAAACATTGCCACTTATGACAACATGGATGGAGGGTATCATGCTGAGTGAAATAAGTCAAAGAGAGAAAGGTAAATACTGTATGATGTCGTCTGTATGCAGAATCTAAGAAACAAAACTAATGAAACAAACTTAACAAAACGGAAGAGTTATAAATGCAGAGAACAAATAGGTGCTTACCAGAGGAGAGGGGTTGGGAGGAAGAAGAAAAAGTAGGTGAGGGAGATTAAAACATGCAAACTTCTGGCATGAGTCATGGTATGAAATGTACAGTGTAGGGAATATAGTAAATACCAATGTAATGTCTTTGTGTGGTGGCAGGTGGTAACTAGACTTGTCATGGTGATCATTTTAAATGCATAGAAATATTGAATTATTATGTTGTAGAAAAGGAGCTAGCATCGTGTTGCAGATCAATTATACTTCAAAAACAAACTAATTTCAAAAGAGACTGAATTTCTGGTTACCAGAGGCTGAGGTGGGGGAGGGGAAACTGGATGAAAGTAGTCGAAAGGCACACACTTCCAGTTATAAGGTAGATAAGTACGAAAGGATGAGAAATATAATTAACACTGCTGCATGGTATATATAAAAATTGTTAGGAGAATAAAAAATCCTAAGAGTTCGCCTCACAAGGCAAAGTTTTGTTTCCAATTTCTGTATTTTTTCCTTGTCCTTTTATTTATTTTTAAAAAACTTTTTATTTTGTATTGGGGTATAGCTGACTAATAATGTGATAGTTTCGAGTGAACAGAGAAGGGACTCAGCCACAGGTATAAACGTATCCATTCTCCCCAAACTCCCCTCCTGTCCAGGCTGCCACATAACACTGAGCAGAGTTCCATGCGCTATACTGCAGTTTCCTGTTGTTTTCATTCTGTATCTGTGACATGAAATATTTTCTGCTCTATGCTCTACCAGTAAAGAAGGCTTTTCAAAATGCAGATGTCTGAACCCAGGTTAAAAGAAGCCAGCTACTTTGGAAGCCATCAGCTTCTTCCTCTCCAATAAGTGCTGAGAGTTGGGGGGATTCAAGTCTCAGCCATCTGCCGCACCAGCCATCTTTTACAGCAAACAAGGAATTAGGAAGTGAACAATAAAGCAGGAATGGTCCCAGATAGCTAGATGCATGCAAAAGAATGATGTCACCAAGCCTGGACACTTATCTTCCCATACAGAGAAGATCGCTAAATCTCTTCATGTGAGAGATTTAGGTTTTCTTACTTAACCTTTCAATATTCAGATTACCTGCCCCTTGCTGCAAACTTGTATATAACCTGGCTTCTCCCTTGCCTCCTCCGAGTCAGCTGTCTCAGGGTCACCTGAGATACTGTCTCCCAGGCCCAAGTCCTTACATTCCCACCGAATAAAACCGAACTCTCAACTTTTAGGTTGTGCGTATCTTTTTCCGGTTGACATATCTATATGAGATGATGGATATTTACTAAACTTGTTGTGATAATCATTTCGTGACATACTTCAGTCAAATCATTATATTATACATCCTAAACTTAAGAGAGTACTATATGTCAGTTATGTATCAATAAAAACAAAACAAAAAAAAACCGGAAGTGGGGTTGCAGTGGGAACCAAGTCAGGGCATCCGACCAGACAAAGGGGGTTGTTTGGACACCAAAGACATCACACACAGCTGACTGCTATCTATGCAAATTTTTCCAGGCTCTAAAGTTAGACACTGTTTTGTGTTGTCCCAGCCTATCAATAACTAATGTTAAACCAGCTCTTGTGGTGCTTACTATGATGGCAAGATACTTTTTAGCAATAACTACCAGGAAGCTCTGAACAAAATAAAGGTTTATTACTTACAAGAACTGGAAATTACATAGCACACCTGGGGCCACACGGTGAGGTTGAGATTAGGAAGAGAGAGAACACAGAAGCTTGGGGTTCTGCTTTTATTGGGGTCAAGGGCGGGGGCTCGCTCCTTGTTCTGGCTTGCTCTTGATTTGGTGAATTTAAAACATAAAAGGGAGAATTTAAAGCATGGGAAGAGGAATAAAACAAGTAGCCCAAATGGTCAGTTACTGAAACCAACCAGGATCTCTAATACAAAGTGTCCTCAGTAGGGGAGGCGGCCTGGCCCTTTATCTATGGTTGGTGATAGTTGGCTTTGAAGTGGACATCACTTGAAATGGACACCTAGGCAATGTTAAGTCAGGCACTTGCATCACAAAAAAGGAATTACAAAAACCAAGAACTACCTGTCAGGACACCTTCTTCTGGAGCCTAGTTTCCTTGCCAACCCCTGGCAGCTTCATTCCATCTCTAGTTCTTGAACTCAACACAGCTTAGTGATGACTTGGCCTCGATTTTGGAGTTTTTCTACTCATGTTTTCCAAAGGATCTCCACCATCTGTAATCCCCACTTATGGTCCACATGGGGTATTATCCAACCAGGGCTGCAGACTGAGAATAAAGCTGTCTGGGTGTGGAATAGACTATAGGACCTTTCCTGATTCTGCCGGCAATTGAAGATCCAAGGCATGAGTGTAAGCCTAAATTCTCACAGTTTGTACAAGTTTAAATCTGCATAATCAAGCTCAGTCAACCCTGAATACTCATTGGAAGGACCGATGCTGAAGCTGGGACTCCAACACTTGACCCACCTGATGTGAAAAGCCAACTCATTGGAAAAGACCTGATGCTGGGAAAGATTGAGGGCAGGAGGAGAAGGGGGAGACAGAGGATGTGATGGTTAGATAGCATCACCGACTCAATGGACATGAATTTGAGCAAACTCTGGGAGATAGAGAAGGACAGGGAAGCCTGGCATGCTACATCCATGGGGTCACACAGTTAGATATAACTTAGTGACTGAACAACAAGAACAGCAAATCAGGTTCAGGGATCAGCAGTGAAGGATGTGTGCTAGACCCGAAAGAGGGGACAGAGCCAAGAGTCAGCAGAGAACCAGAAAGAAATTAAGTGATCCAGGTCTAAATGAAATTGGGAAGTTTTGAAGAAAATGTTTTCTGCGGAAGTAGGGTGGCATTTGCATGAGTGGACATGCTGGTGTAAAGTCTCACGGAGGAAGGAATGCCATGTCACCACATGTCCTGAGATGCCCTGCAGTGCCTGAGGGCAGAACAAGAGCCACCATTTATGTGGCATAGAGTCTGTAGGCTTTCCTCACGTAGAAGGCTGACCCATTTAGATTCCTGCCATTTCTTTCCTGGATAGTTTTTGCTGGTTTCACTTAGGTGTTAATATTTCTGCTACCACACAAGTGAACCAAACCCTCTCACACCAGCTAGAAAGTATGTGAGGTTTTCAATAAAGTAGGTGCAATGGTTTGGATTATTATTTGCTGCTGCTGCTGCTAAATCGCTTCAGTCATGTCCGACTCTGGGCGACCCCATGGACTGCAGCCCACAAGACTCCTCCATCCATGGGATTTTCTAGGCAAGAGTACTGGAGTGGGGTGCCATTGCCTTTAGCAGATATTAATTATTCTCCCTCTCCTGTGGGCAAAGTATTCTCCTTCCTGGTCCATTGATGTTGGCTTTGACCATATGATTAACTTTGACCAAATTCAGTTCAGTTCAATTCAGTCACTAGTCATGTCCGACTCTTTGCAACCCCATGAATCGCAGCATGCCAGGCCTCCCTGTCCATCACCAACTCTCGGAGTTCACTCAGACTCACATCCGTTGAGTCAGTGATGCCATCCAGCCATCTCATCCTCAGTCGTCCCCTTCTCCTCCTGCCCCCAATCCCTCCCAGCATCAGAGTCTTTTCCAGTGAGTCAACTCTTCATATGAGGTGGCCAAAGTACTGGAGTTTCAGCTTTAGCATCAGTCATTCCAAAGAAATCCCAGGGTTGATCTCCTTCAGAATGGGCTGGTTGGATCTCCTTTCAGTCCAAGGGACTCTCAGGAGTCTTCTCCAACACCACACTTCAAAAGCATCAATTCTTCAGTGCTCAGCCTTCTTCACAGTCCAACTCTCACATCCATACATGACCACAGGAAAAACCATAGCCTTGACTAGATGGACCTTAGTCGGCAAAGTAATGTCTCTGCTTTTCAATATGCTATCTAGGTTGGTCATAACTTTTCTTCCAAGGAGTAAGTGTCTTTTAATTTCATGGCTGCAATCACCATCTGCAGTGATTTTGGAGCCCAAAAAATAAAGTCTGACACTGTTTCCACTGTTTCCCCATCTATTTCTCATGAAGTGATGAGACCAGATGCCATGATCTTCGTTTTCTGAATGTTGAGCTTTAAGCCAACTTTTTCACTCTCCTCTTTCACTTTCATCAAGAGGCTTTTTAGTTTCTCTTCACTTTCTGCCATAAGGGTGGTGTCATCTGCATATCTGAGGTTATTGATATTTCTCTGGGCAATCTTGATGCCAGCTTGTGTTTCTTCCAGTCCAGTGTTTCTCATGATGTACTTTGCATATAAGTTAATTAAGCAGAGTGACAATATACACCCTTGATGCACTCCTTTTCCTATTTGGAACCAGTCTGTTGTTTCATGTCCAGTTCTAACTGTTGCTTCCTGACCTGCATACAGATTTCTCAAGAGGCAGGTCAGGTGGTCTGGTATTCCCATCTCTCTCAGAATTTTCCACAGTTTATTGTGATCCACACAATCAAAGGCTTTGGCATAGTCAATAAAGCAGAAATAGATGTTTTTCTGGAACTCTCCTGTTTTTTTGATGATCCAGCGGATGTTGGCAATTTGATCTCTGGTTCCTCTGTCTTTTCTATAACCAGCTTGAACATCAGGAAGTTCAAGGTTCATGTATTGCTGAAGCCTGGCTTGGAGAATTTTGAGCATTACTTTACTAGCATGTGAGATGAGTGCAATTGTGTGGTAGTTTGAGCATTCTTTGGCATTGCCTTTCTTTGGGATTGGAATGAAAATGGACCTTTTCCAATCCTGTGGCCACTGCTGAGTTTTCCAAATCTGCTGGCATATTGAGTGCAGCACTTTCACACCATCATCTTTCAGGATTTGAAATAGCTCAACTGGAATTCCATCACCTCCACTAGCTTTGTTCGTAGCGATGCTTTCCAAGGCCCACTTGACTTCACATTCCAGGATGTCTGGTTCTAGATTAGTGATCACACCATCATGATTATCTTGGTCATAAAGATCTTTTTTGTATAGTTCTTCTGTGTATTCTTGCCACCTCTTCTTAATATCTTCTGCTTCTGTTAGGTCCAGACCATTTCTGTCCTTTATCGAGCCCATCTTTACATGAAATGTTCCCTTGGTATCCGTAATTTTCTTGAAGAGATCTTTAGTCTTTCCCATTCTGTTGTTTTCCTCTATTTCTTTGCTTTGATCACTGAAGAAGGCTTTCTTATCTCTTCTTGCTATTCTCTGGAACTCTGCATTCAGATGCTTATATCTTTCCTTTTCTCCTTGGCTTTTTGCTTCTCTTCTTTTCAAAGCTATTTGTAAAGCCTCCCCAGACAGCCATTTTGCTTTTTTGCATTTCTTTTCCATGGGGATGGTCTTGATCCCTGTCTCCTGTACAATATCATGCTCATTCCATAGTTCATCAGGCACTCTATCTATCAGGTCTAGGCCCTTAAATCTATTTCTCACTTCCACTGTACAATCATAAGGAATTTGATTTAGGTCATACCTGAATGGTCTAACGGTTTTCCCTACATTCTTCAATTTGAGTCTGAATTTCATATTAAGGAGTTCATGATCTGAGCCACAGTTAGCTCCTGGTCTTGTTTTTGTTGACTGTATAGAGCTTCTCCATCTTTGGCTGCAAAGAAGATAATCAGTCTGATTTCGGTGTTGACCATCTGGTGATGCCCATGTGTAGAGTCTTCTCTTGTGTTGTTGGAAGAGGGTGTTTGCTATGACCACTGCATTTTCTTGGCAAAACTCTATTAGTCCTTGCCCTGCTTCATTCCGCATTCCAAGGCCAAATTTGCCTGTTACTCCAGGTGTTTCTTGACTTGCTATTTTTGCATTCCAGTCCCCTATAATGAAAAGGACATCTTTTTTGGGTGTTAGTTCTAAAAGGTCTTGTAGGTCTTCATAAAACCGTTCAACTTCAGCTTCTTCAGCATTACTGGTTGGGGCATAGACTTGGATAACTGTGACATTGAATGGTTTGCCTTGGAGACAAACAGAGATCATTCTGTCGTTTTTGAGATTGCATCCAAGTACTGCATTTCAGACTCTTTTGTTGACCATGATGGCTACTCCATTTCTTCTGAGGGATTCTTGCCCACAGTAGTAGATATAATGGTCATCTGAGTTAAATTCACCCGTTCCAGTCCATTTTAGTTCACTGATTCCTAGAATGTCGACGTTCACCCTTGCCATCTCTTGTTTAACCACTTCCAATTTGCCTTGATTCGTGGACCTGACATTCCAGGTTCCTATGCAATGTTGCTCTTTACAGCATCGCACCTTGCTTCTATCAGCAGTCACATCCACAACTGGGTATTGTTTTTGCTTTGGCTTCATCCCTTCATTCTTTCTGGAGTTATTTCTCCACTGATCACCAGTAGCATATTGGGCACCTACTGACCTGGGGAGTTCCTCTTTCAGTATCCTATCATTTTGCCTTTTCATACGTTCATGGGGTTCTCAAGGCAAGAATACTGAAGTGGTTTGCCATTCCCTTCTCCAGTGGACCACATTCTGTCAGACCTCTCCACCATGACCCGCCCATCTTGGGTTGCCCCACGGGCATGGCTTAGTTTCATTGAGTTAGACAAGGCTGTGCTCCTAGTGTGATTAGAATGACTAGTTTTCTGTGAGTATGGTTTCAGTGTGTCTGCCCTCTGATGCCTTCTTGCAACACCTACCATCTTACTTGGGTTTCTCTTACCTGGGCATGGGGTATCTCTACACAGCTGCTCCAGCAAAGCACAGCTGCTGCTCTTTACCTTGGACGAGGGGTATCTCCTTACTGCCGCCCTTCCTGACCTTCAACGTGGGATAGCTCCTCTAGGGCCTCCTACGCCCGAGCAGCCACTGCTCCTCGGGTTCCTCCTCCTGGCCGCTGCCCCTGGCTTCTGGTGAAGGGTGGCTCCTCAGGGCCACCGCCCCGGCCTCGGGTGTGAAGTGGCTTCTCCCGGCCACCCCTGACCTCGGACATGGGGTAGCTCTTCCCAGCTGCCGCCCCTGACCTCCGACTTGGGTAGCTCCTCTCAGCCAAAGGAACCCTGATAAACCTGAGTCTTAATTGTTGTTATTGTTTAGTCATTAAGCCGTGCGTTGTAACCCCCATGGACTGTAGCCCACCAGGCTCCTCTGTCCTTGGGATTTCTCAGGCAAGAATACTGGAGTGGGTTGCCATTGTCTTCTCTAAGATCCCTGCAATCTTTCCAACCTAGGGATTGAACCACATCTCCTGCATTGCAGGCATATTCTTTACCACTGAGCCACCCACCTGGGATGCCCGAGTCTTAATTGCTGGTATGGTTTGGCTTGAACCTTGCACTCTGGTGATTCTTTATGGGAAAACATGGCCTGCTTAGCTTCTGCCCCTTCAGCCTGGGCCCTGGAAGAAACACACGCAGCAGACTTACAGAAACATATAGCCTAGATCCAGGCCCTTCCCAAATGCAGCCCAGAGCACAGATGAGCATGGCTTACATCAGCGGAGACACACTAGATCTTTGAACATGAGGACAAATGCTTGTTTTTGCAACCACTGAATTTTGCATGATTTGTTATCAGGCATTATTATAGTGTTAGTTGACTAAGACAGTAGACTTAGCAAGATCTTATGCAAATTCTTTTTGAGGACACATATATTGAATTGAAACCTGTGTTGATTAGAGTCTCCTACATCCAGAGTATTGCCCTGGACATCTGTTGAACTGCGAAGAAGAGAGTGGTGCACACGTGCTAAGTCACTTCAGTCATGTCCGACTCTTTGTGACCCCATGGACTGTAGCCTACCAGGCTCCTCTGTCCATGGGATTCTCCAGGCAAGGATACTGGTGTCGGTTGCCATTTCCTTCTCCAGGGGATCTTCCTGACCCAAGGATCGAGCCTGCATCTCTTTTGTCTCCTGCACTGGGAGGCAGGTTCTTTACCACTAGTGCCACTAAAAAGCCTGAAGAGAGTGGCAGCTTGGAGTAGATACCAAGAAAAGTGAGGATGAGGATCCCCCTTTTGAGGTGTGTCAACTTACTCGTTACAAACTTCAGGCTTTGGGGTGTTACCTTCAAGTTTTTGCCATATTCAATACCAACCAAACTATTACTGTTAAATATATTTTGGTTGATTTACTATTTTATTTGAACAGGGATTATGTATTCTAAAGTGAAAAGTGAAAGTGAAAGTGAAAGTTGCTCAGTCATGTCCAACTCTTTGCAACACCTTGGACTATACAGTCCATGGAATTCTCCAGGCCAGAATACTGGAGTAAGTAGCTGTTCCCTTCTCTGGGGAATCTTCCCAACCCAGGGATCAAACCCAGGTCTCCTGCATTGCAGGCAGAGTCTTTACCAGCTGAGCCACAAGGGAAGCTGAAGAATATTGGAATGGGTAGCCTATGCCTTCTCCAGCAGATCTTCCTGACCAGGGAACTAAACCGGGGTCTCCTGCATTGCAGATGGGTTCTTTACCAGCTGAGCCACCAGGGAAGCTATGTATTCTGCTGCTGCTGCTGCTGCTAAGTCGCTTCAGTCGTGTCCGACTCTGTGCGACCCTGTAGACGGCAGCCCACCAGTTTCCCCCATCCCTGCGATTCTCCAGGCAAGAACACTGGAGTGGATTGCCGTTTCCTTCTCCAATGCATGAAAGTGAAAAGTGAAAGTGAAGTCGCTCAGTCATGTCTGACTCTTTGGGACCCCATGGACTGTGGCCTACCAGACTCCTCTGTCCATGGGATTTTCCAGGCAAGAGTACTGGAGTGGGTCACCATTGCCTTCTCCATATGTATTCTAATCATACCTATAAAAGAAAAAATATGTATACAAATTAAAATACTAAGAGCATTCCATCTACTTGCCACTTAAATTGTTTGAAAAGCCATAAATTCTTCTTTACCAAATGTGATCCTCAACTCTCAATAATGGCTTTTTTTTTGAAAGAGCAGTTCAAAATGCTCCAAACTGATCCAGGAATGTGTTTCTTCCTTGTTTTATCAAACTCCTCAGCATTGCCTACAACAAGTCTTTCTCTGGCTCATTCAGAAACAAGTTTATTGCCCCTTAGGAGGTAGCTTCTTAGTTGCTAGTACCAAAATCAAGCAGTCTTAGGAGATAATTGCCACTGATGGATACACCTAAGAGTGCCATCATGTGTAGAAAAATGGCACATTCCTGATTTTGATACCTTAACCATTGTGGATGGTGGCTGATTGCATACCCACAACAAAGACCACGGCTTTCCAAAGATTAGATGTTTGAGCGTTTGGAGAATAACATCCCTCAAGGCAGTCACAGAATAAAGTCAGGTCAGCAAGGATAGATAGTTCAAAGAGTTTAAACAAAAACTGACTAGGAAGAGATTTCCAAACACTAAATCTTAGTGACTAAGAGATTTAATTGTTAAGGCTTTGTTTCCATTCCCAGCTCTGATAATTATTGACTTTACAACTCTGGGTAAGTTTATTGTACTGGATAAGGGAATGGCAAACCACTTCAGTATTTTTGCCTTGAGACCACATGAACAGTATGAAAAGGGAAAAAGATAGGACACTGAAAGATGAACTCTCCTGGTCAGTAGGTCCCTTATGATTATACAGTGGAAGTGAGAAATAGATTTAAGGGACTAGATCTGATAGACAGAGTACCAGATGAACTATGGATGGAGGCTTGTGACATTGCACAAGAGACAGGGATCAAGATCACCCCCCAAAAAAAAGAAATGCAAAAAAGCAAAATGGCTATCTGAGGAGGCCTTACAAATAGCTGTCAAAAGAAGAGAAACGAAAGGCAAAGGAAAGAAGGAAAGACACATCCATCTGAGTGCAGAGCTCCAAAGAACAGCCAAGGAGTGGTAAGAAAGCCTTCCTCAGTGATCAACGCAAAGAAATAGAGGGAAACAATAAAATGGGAAAGACTAGAGATCTCTTCAAGAAAATTAGAGATACCAAGGGAACATTTCATGCAAAGATGGGCTCGATAAAGGACAGAAGTAGTATGGACCTAACAGAAGCAGAAGATATTAAGAAGAGGTGGCAAGAATACACAGAAGAACTGTACAAAAAAGATCTTCATGACCCAGATAATCACAATGGTGTGATCAATCACCTAGAGCCAGATATCCTGGAATGTGAAATCAAGTGGACCTTAGGAAGCATCACTACAAGCAAAGCTAGTGGAGGTGATGGAATTTCAGTGGAGCTGTTTCAAATCCTGAAAGATGATGCTGTGAAAGTGCTGCACTCAATATGCCAGCAAATTTGGAAAACTCAGCAGTGGCCACAGGACTGGAAAAGGTCCATTTTCATTCCAATCCCAAAGAAAGGCAATGCAAAAGAATGCTCAAACTACCGCACAATTGCACTCATCTCACATGCTAGTAAAGTAATGCTCAAAATTCTCCAAGCCAGATTTCAACAATACATGAACTGTGAACTTCCTGATGTTCAAGCTGGTTTTAGAAAAGGCAGAGGAACCAGAGATCAAATTGCCAACATCCGCTGGATCATCAAAAAAGCAGGAGAGTTCCAGAAAAACATCCATTTCTGCTTTATTGACTATGCCAAAGCCTTTGACTGTATGGATCACAACAGACTGTGGAAAATTCTGAAAGAGATGGGAATACCAGACCACCTGACCTGCCTCTTGAGAAATCTGTATGCAGGTCAGGAAGCAACAGTTAGAACTGGACATGGAACAACAGACTGGTTCCAAATAGGAAAAGGAGTACGTCAAGGCTGTATATTGTCACCCTGCTTAATTAACTTATATGCAGAGTACATCATGAGAAATGCTGGGCTGGATGAAGCACAGGCTGGAGTCAAGATTGCCAGGAGAAATACCAATAACCTCAGATATGCAGATGATAGCACCCCTATGGCAGAAAGTGGAGAACTAAAGAGTCTCTTGATGAAAGTGAAGGAGGAGAGTGAAAAAGCTGGCTTAAAGCTCAACCTTCAGAAAACTCGGATCATGGCATCTGGTCCCATCATTTCATATCAAGTAAATGGAGAAACAGTGGAAACAGTGGCAGACTTTATTTTTCTGGGCTCGAAAATCACAGCAGATGGTGACTGAAGCCATGAAATTAAAAGACACTTACTCCTTGGAAGAAAAGTTATGACCAATCTAGACAGTATATTAAAAAGCAGAGACATTACTTTGCCAGCAAATGTCCTAGTCAAGGGCTGGTTTTTTCTTTCAGTTATGTATGGATGTGAGAGTTGGACTATAAAGAAAGCTGAGCACTGAAAAATTGATGCTTTTGAACTGTGGTGTTGGAGAAGTCTTGAGAGTCCCTTGGACTGCAAGGAGATCCAACCAGTCCATCCTAAAGGAAATCAGTCCTGAATATTCATTGGAAGGACTGATGCTGAAGCTGCTGCTGCTGCTGCTGCTAAGTTGCTTCAGTTGTGTCCAACTCTGTGTGACCCCATAGATGGCAGCCCACCAGGCTCCTCTGTCCCTGGGATTCTCCACGCAAGAATACTGGAGTGGGTTGTCATTTCCTTCTCCAATGCATGCATGCATGCTAAGTCACTGATGCTGAAGCTGAAGCTCCAGTATTTTGGCCACCTGATGTGAAGAACTGACTCATTTGAAAAGACCCTGATGTTTGGAAAGATTGAGGGCGGGAAGAGAAGGCGACGACAGAGGATGAGGTGGTTGGATGGCATCACCGACTCAATGGACATGAGTTTGAGTAAAGTCCGGGAGTGGTGATGGACAGGGAGACCTGGTGTGCTGCAGTCCATGAGGTCACAAAGAGTTGGACACAACTGAGCGACTGAACTGAACTGACCAAAGTTTACTGTACTTCCATGTAGCTCAGTTTTCTCATCTATAAGATGCAGTGGGGAAAGGATCTTATCTCCCTCATGGAATTACTGTGAAGACTGAATGGGAACATATATGGAAACAAAGCGTTCATTGTAGCCCCTAAACGATAGGAAGTGCTCAGTAAAAACTGTTCTGAATGTGGCTGCTATGATTTTTGACATCATTATAGTATCAAACAAAAGATCCTGGGATTGAAATGCACAGAACCATGAAAGCAATCCGGAGGTAGTGTCAGTGAAGATAAGTGAGCGTCTGCTCCCTGGGCTTTGCGTTGGTTGTGAGCTGGAGCTGCCTTGCCTTGGAGTTCAGTCGGGGGTGTGGAGGGACGGGGCGTGGCCAGGGAGGCGTGGATGCTGGTGATGATGCAAGGTGGAAGATAAGGTGCTTTAGGCTCCAGAGGCAGCAGCCAGAACAGAGGCTTCTCCGCCTTCACTAAGGCAGCGGGATGGGGAGGGCTGGCCTGGCAGCCTTATCTCTGAGGTTGGCCCGGAGCCTAAGTGGCTGTTTACAGGGCTGGTTATAGGGCACGCTTGTGCCTCAGCTTGCTCTTATCTAATCTGAATTGTCCTTGTTATCATTTCCTCGAGAAACTGCAGCCCAGAGGACTTGGTTGGTGGAAAAGGATCGGGGAGGGTGGTAGGTGTGAAAGAAGCTAGAAGTCCATCTGTAGAGAATTGGATTTTGGGGGAAGGGAAGGGAACAGAGAAAGCATGGTGGATTTGTATCTAAACAGACCAAAACCTCTCAAAGTCCTGAGTCATCGTTTTGTTCTCAATACTGAACCTGCTGGCATGACTGTTCTGCAGGTGTGCTCAGGCACTCAGTTGTCTGACTGTGAACCCACGGACTATAATAGCCAGCCAGGCTCCTCTGTCTGTGGTATTTTCCAGGCAAGCATACAGCAGTGGGTTGCAATTTCCTCCTCCGGGGATCTTCCTAACCCAGGGATTGAACCTGCATCTTGAGTCTCCTTGCATTGGCAGGCTAATTCTTCACCACTGAGCCAGCTTAGGAAGCCCCCTAATGTAGACAGATGAATTTTAAGAATCAACTCAGTGGATCACTGTTCTCTTAGACATTCAGAAAAAAAATGGGGAAGCTCATATGTGGCTGCTATGCACTGATTCCCACCCCATTCCACCCCACCCCACCCCCATTTAATTGGTTTCCATGACTTTGTTTTCCTCTGTAGGTGTTTTCTTTCCATGTGTTCTCCCCTCTGCCCTCACCCAGCGCTAGGCCTCTCTATATCACTCCTGTTCCATAGCACCAGCACTGTGTCTCTTGTCTTTTATCAATCCAGAATCCTAGTGCCAGCCATTTGTAGGGATTATTTTCATCATGTCATACTCTTCCCCAAAAGCCTTTGGTCACTTTTTTTCTGACGTTGAAGTTGTGACTTTTCTTCAAAGCTTTCATGATGCTTTACAATATGGTGTCTGTCAACATAGGAACTTTATTCCTCATCTCCAGCCGTGGAGCTGACCGTCCACATTCCAACAAATATACCATAACACAGTACTGGTCAGGAAATACTGCCGAGGTATCATTAGTGTGACTGTCCTAGTGAATCCCATTTTGCCTGAGATGGGGAAACAAAGAATGATGATGAAATACTTTCTTTCAGAAATGTGCTAAGACCCTAGGTGAGGACTCAGTATGATGTGGGAAAGAGAATTTCTGGCTTAGAATGCAGTTCATTCCTACAAGTCTTTACAAAACATCTTATGAGGGTATGAAAGAGAAAGGAACCTTGTTCCTGTTACCAAAAAGTTTGTAATCAATAGAGAGATGATATACAAGTTTGCAAAGTCACTTCAGTCATATCAGACTATTTGCAACCCTATGGACTGTAGCCCACCAGGCTCCTCTGTGTGTGGGATTCTCCAGGCAAGAATATTGGAGTGGGTTGCCATACAAGGCAACTGGGTAATAGCATAAGAGGGTCAGTCATGCCTCTCTCAACTGGGAAAAAAAATGCACACCTCGAAAGTTGAGAATTATGTTTTATCTGGTGGACTTAATGAGGACTTGAGTCCAGGGTACAGCCTCTTAGATAGCTCTGAGGGACTGTTCCAAAGACGTAATGGAGGAGCCAGGTTATATAAGAGTTGTTGCAAAAATAGCAACAACAAAAAAGGTAGTAGAATATCAAAAGTATCTTAGTCACCCAGTTGCGCCTGACTCATTGTGACCCTGTGGACTATAGCTCGCCAGGCTCCTCTGTCCATGGAATTCTCCAGATAAGAATACAGGAGTGGGTAGCCATTCTTTCTCCAGTGGATCTTCCCGACCCAGGAATCGAACCTAGGTCTCCTGCATTGCAGGTGGATTCTTTACCACTGAGCTACCTGGGAAGCCCATCAAAAGATTACTGCTAATTAAAGAAAACACCATACATCTCAAGTTCATGACTTTAATGCTTGTCTCTGTATGGGAAGATGCAGTCGTCAGGACTTATTGACATTATTCCTTTGATATGTACGGTACTATCTAGGGCCAGTATCCTATTTTTCCTCCATCCTGAATCCTCTCAGCATGCACCGTTGGGGCAGCTGCAGCGGCTGATGGCTTGATGGCTGAAGCATCCTTTGCTTTCCGATATGACAGGTGACATTCTTTGTCCACACTTCATTCTTTGTGGGAGGATGTGAGACTGGGTGAGGTATTCAAAGGGAAATATCATCCTCACTTTCCAAATGGTGAAACTTACCTGCCTGAGAGTTTAAGTGGTCATTCACAGTCACAGAGCTAGTAATGAGCAGGTTAGGGTCTCCTGGCTTGTCGTTCTTTTTCCTGGGCTGGCCTGCCTGCATCCTGCAGGGCTGTGACACTCCCAGGGAAGCCATTAAGCATGCTTGGGAGCAGAGGGAATGGGCATGGAACTGGAAGGCCTCCCAGGGGAGGGGACATTTGAGCTGAGAATTAAAAGGCTCAAGATGTTTCCATCACATTAGAAAGGAGAGAAGAAAGAATATTCCAGAAATAAAGAAAGGCTGTGAGCAGAGGCATAGAGCAAGGCAAGAAGAGCCGCCTAGGGCAGGATTGCTTGGGGAATGGAGACTGCCTCCTTTTGCCTCCCCTGAGAGGCTGAGATAAAGGAGCCAGGAGAGGCTGGGGTGTCTCCAGACCGATAAACAGGCTCCACCCAGAGGCCAGTAGCATGTGTGTGGGGTCAGGGACTGCGGGTGGCACATGCGCTCTTTCTTCAGGAAAAAGGAACTGGGGTGGGGGTCAGAGCGAGGTTATTTCCTGAATCCCCGTGCTCAGACTCAGCACCTAGAGCAGAAGCGGGACGGATTCTGAGAGCAAGAGAGACGGCCAGACAGACGGCAAGTCCCCTGGAGAAGCCCATTCCCTTTGGGAGTCAGACGCCTAGGGTGGGAGGTGGAGCCAGCTGGTGTGTGTGTGTGTGTGTGTGTGTGTGTGTGTGTGTGTGTGTGCATTCTCTGTCCCCTTCCAGAGAGGAGGGATGTGGGACTTGGAGAGTAGGAACCGGGGAGGAGAGGCAGGTGATGGGAGACCGAGGGATCGGGGGGAACCTCAGGAAGAGAGTTTCATTCTGAAGCCCGCCTAGGAACACTGCTCTGGGATGAACATACATGTATGTGTGTGGGGGGGAGCAGGGGGGGTGCAGGTAGGGGGGTAGATGGGCAACAGGAGGTCTCAAAATGACCTGATATAACTCTCTGTGATGTGCCCCCTTCCTGAACCAGCTTCTCTGCCCTGCCTCCTGCTCATCCAGTTCAGGAGGGTGGACACAAAGAGCTGGTGGGGAAAGCCATGTGGACTGAGCAAGCGAGTGGATCGGGGACAGGCAGGAGGCGGGAGGTAAGTGCGCAGGGCAGCGTTCTGACCACCCTTCCAGCTCCCAGGGGTCCAAACAAGGCTGGATTTGGGAGAATAAGGGGCGTTATCTCTGTATCAGGGGGTCCCAGCACCAACTAGCCGGGCAGAGCTCTGACAACCCTTCCAGCACCCAGGGGTCCAAAAAAGACTGGGTTCAGGAGAATAAGAGGTGTTATCTCTGTACCAGGGGGCCCCAGCACCAAGTAACTGTTCCTTCTTCCTCCTTTCCCCTTCCCTCCCCCATCCCAGTTCTCTCCATTGTGTGTTTTTTATTCCCGGTTCTTGGCACAGAGATCTCCAGAAAAGGAGCCACCCACCGCACAGGATGGATGGTGGCAAAAGACCTTGCGGGCGCTAAAGACCCTTCTGCTCTTCAGTATAATCCTTGGTCTTTCTCTGCTGCTTTGGGGCTATGTGTTCCAGGGCTGTGGTCCTTGTAAGCAAGATCCTAGATCCCCCCACAGCCCACTTTCCATCCACCCATCCATCCTCCCAAGACCCACCATACATCCTGACCCCTGGGGGCCCTGGGTTCCCAGCCTCATGCCCCGTGAATCCCTCTCCTGCCCATCAGTCAGACCATTTCCTCCTCATCAGGGTCTCTGTCCCTTTCCCTAACCAGACACTTCTTTGCTTAGCCCCTTGGGGGGAGTCCTCATTGCTTCCTCTTTCGCAGCTCTGAGCTTTTCCCCACAGCCCCTTGCAAGACGTCTGTGTGTCAGGACATCCTGGATCTCTACCTGGCCTCTGGGAACACGAGTGTGGCCCCCTGCACTGATTTCTTTAGCTTTGCCTGTGGAAACATCAACAGAACTGGCAGTCCTTTTCAGGCTCTTGCAGAGGAGAACAGGCGCCGAGTTCGAAGAATCCTGGGTAAGGGAATCAGGATGGAAGTTTCTCGTGCTGGATGTGCCGTGGAGCCTGGAATGATCACGACTGTCCCTCCCAAGCCTGTGTGGCTGAGGAACAGCCAGCTTGTGCCGTGCTCCACTGGCTCCTAGGGAACTTCTGGGTTTGCCTCTCCATCCCCATGCATTTCATGGCAGATCCTGCCTCTCTTCCATCTCTCCTGGTCCCTCTCCTCCTCATTTCTTTACCTGGTCCCTACCCCCTCACCTTTCCCATCCATCCACAGATATCTGTGTTATCTCCCTTAAAATTTCAGTCTCTACCCTGTGCCCGATGTCTTCCCACACTGGCGTCTCCTCAACACCTATTGCACTTTAATCCTTCTCCCCATCGCCCTCATTCTCCAGCCTTCAAGTCCTTCTTGTCCTCTAATGCTCCCTTGCAGGTGTTACCCTCTCACTCCCATCATTCCCCAGATCCCCACTCTCACAGTTATCTCCTGTCCTCTCTGAAATCTTAGACCATGGCATGCCAGTTGAACTGGAAGGAAGCTGAAACTGGGGTGCTGGAGATGGGTGATTGGAGATGATGGTGGGAGGAAAGAAGGGGCAAGAGTGGGTGAGACGTGATAGAGGGGCTTCATCTGATAGTGTGTAAGGGAAGGAATATCAGTTCAGTTCAGTTCAGTTCAGTCGCTCAGTCGTGTCCGACTCTTTGCGACCCCATGAATCGCAGCACGCCAGGCCTCCCTGTCCATCACCAACTCCCAGAGTTCACTCAGACTCACGTCCATCGAGTCCGTGGTGCCATCCAGCCATCTCATCCTCGGTCGTCCCCTTCTTCTCCTGCCCCTACTCGCTCTCAGCATCAAAGTCTTTTCCAATGAGTCAACTCTTCGCATGAGGTGGCCAAAGTACTGGAGTTTCAGCTTTAGCATCATTCCTTCCAAAAAAATCCCAGGGCTGATCTCCTTCAGAGTAGACTGGCTGGATCTCCTTGCAGTCCAAGGGACTCTCAAGAGTCTTCTCCAACACCACAGTTCAAAAGCATCAATTCTTCGGTGCTCAGCCTTCTTCACAGTCCAACACTCTATAGAAGGACACAAAAGACATGCTGGAGGAAGGGGAGGACCAAGTTAAAAACCCTGGAGGTAGGAAGATTTCTGTAGCTGGTGGTTCTTTTGAAAAGAACTGAGAGGCGAACCGTCAGGCAGGAACCCAGGCCACCAGGAAGTAGGAAGGTGATCTCAGGATGTTGGTGGATCGTGATGCGGACTGAGGAATGACAATGCAACCAAGGAGATGCATTTTCTCTATAAAGGAGCCCAGAGACCCTGTTGACAGTATCAGTTGGAATTTGGAAGAAATAAAATTATCCCTTTGCCCTCCTTCTTCTGATGGAAAAGAGTGGAGGTGGGTGTTCCCCGCATAGCAGAGGGCCAGGCTTTCAGGTAAGGTACAGAGATAAAAAGAAAATGTACCCTTCAGACAGATTCTGTGGCTCACAATAGAACAAAAAGATTTCAGGGGGCCTGAGTGAGTGGGGTTAGATAGGAGAGGGTGGAGGGTTCCAGTGGTGTGTGTTTGGGTAATTGTCACGTGTGTGTTTGTTTCCTGGGATCAGAGAGAGGGGAGAGTCTGGACTAGGGGAGCCCACACCGGTCTCTTGGCTTTGCCAAACCCTTCCTCATGCTCTTCCGCTCCAATCCCTTGAAAGTTCTCTGATTTCCCTGATTTTTCTAATTCCTTCATTCATCTCCCTCTTGCCTCTCGTTTCTACTCTTTCTGCTTTTTCCATACTCCAGTTATTCCATCTCTTCCCCCCACACCCTTGTCTCTTCCTCTTTATTGCCCTTCTTACATTTCCTTTCCTTTTTTTTTTTTTTTTTCTTTTTCTTATGGTAGACATTCCACTTGTCTTGTGGAGTATGAGATCTATCTTACTCACACCCACCCCCCCAAACCGAGGATTGAACCTGGGCCCTTGGCAGTGATAATGCAGAGTCCTTACCAGGGAATTTCCTCACCTTTCCTTTATCTTCCTCTTTGTCTTCTCCATGTTCTTACTCTTCCAACAAATTGATCCAGCTCATGACTTGCCTGGTGGTGCAGTGGTAAAGAATCTGCCTCCCAAGGCAGGGAACGTGGGTTCAATCCCTGGTTTGGGAACTAAGATCCCATATGCCATGGAGCAACTAAAGAAGCTTACACACCTCATGAACACAGCAGAGCAAAAAAGGAAAAAAAGAAATTGTTCCCCTCATCCTCATCCCTGGGTTCTTCCCCTTCCTTCCTTTTCCCTGAGAATCCTCCCTTCCTTTCCTATAACCTTTCCATCTCCCACCTTCCCTGCTTGTTTCCAAGCTGCCTCAGTCCTTTAATTCTCCCCCACTTCCTTTCTAGAGACCCCAGGTTCCTGGCACTTGGCCCCTGGGGAGGAGAAAGCCTTCGGATTCTACAACTCCTGCATGAACACGGGTGCCATTGAGGCAGCAGGGGCCGGTCCCCTCAGACAGGTTATTGAGGAGGTGAGACTGGCACGCCTACTTTTCTGGATGCAAAAAGCACACAAGACCAATGTGTGCTCAGGGCTGCCATTTTTTCTTCCCCACAGAGGATGGATCTCTTTCCTAGGGGTTTGGGAGGGAAGTGGACATGGCAATGATTGGTGGACACATCAAGACCTTGGCTGAGGGTAGGAAAAGGGGGACAAAGCTGGAGCCCCAGAAGGAACAGGGGACTCAGGGTAGAAGTCAGGATGTAGCAATGGTGGTGAGGGCTGTGTTGTGAGAGACTGTATCCCTGTGTTGAGCGCTGTTTCTTTTCTTCCCAGCTTGGCGGCTGGCCGATCTCCAGTAACAGGACTGTCTCCGGTAACTCGACTCCATTAGATTTTAACCAAACTCTGAGCCTTCTGATGAGTCAATATGGTCACTTCCCATTCTTCAGAGCCTATTTGCAACCTCTTCCCACCCCTCCATACCTGCCAGTCATCCAGGTGAGGGATGCGCTGGCAAAAATGCAGGCCTGCCTCAGATTTGTTCTTAGACCAAAAAAATGTGCAATCCAGGAAAGCGACTTAACTTTGTTGTTATTGTTCAGTCACTATGTCCTGTCTGACTCTTGGAGACCCCATGGACTGCAGCACACCAAGCTTCCCTGTCCTTCACTATCTCCTGGAGTTTGCTCAAACTCATGTCCATTACGTCAGTGACGCCATCCAACCATCTCATCCTCTGTCATCCTCTTCTGCTGCCTTCAATCTTTCCCAGCATCAGGGTCTTTTCCAATGAGTCAGCTCTTCCCATCAGGTGGTCAAAGTATCAGAGCTTCAGCTTCAACATCATCCTTCCAATGAATATTCAGGGTTGATTTCTTTTAGGATTGACAGGTTTGATCTCCAGGCTGCCCAAGGGACTCTCAAGAATCATCAGCACTGCAACTCAAAAGCGTCAATTCTTCGGCATTCAGCCTTCTTTATGGTCCAACTCTCACATCCATACATGACTACTGGAAAAACCATAGCTTTGACTATAAGGACCTTTGTTGGCAAAGTGATGTCTCTCCTTTTTAATACACTATCTAGGTTTGGCAGAGCTTTTCTTCCAAGGAGCAGGAGTCTTTTAATTTTGTGGCTGTAGTCACTGTCCACAGTGATTTCAGAGCCCAAGAAAATAAAACCAGTCACTATTTCCACTTTTCCCCGTTCTATATCCCATGAAGTGATGGGGCCAGATGCCATGATCTTAGTTTCTTGAATATTGATTTTTAAGCCAGCTTTTTTACTCTCCTTTTTCACCCTCACCAAGATACTCTTTAGTTCCTCTTCACTTTCTGCCGTTAGAGTGGTATCATCTGCATATCTGAGGTTATTGATATTTCTCTCGGCAATCTTGATTTCAGCCTGTGATTCATCCAGTCCAGCATTTCGCATGATGTACTCTGCACATAAGTTAAAGCAACAGGGTGACAATATATAGCCTTGACATATTCCTTTCCCAATTTTGAACCAGTCAGTTGTTCCATGTAATGTTCTAACTGTTGCTTCTTGGCATGCATACAGGTTTCTCAGGAGATATGTTAGGTGGTCTCGTATTCCCATCTCTGAGAATTTTCCACAGTTTATTGTGATCCACACAGTCAAAGGCTTTACCACAGTCAATTAAGCAGATGTTTTTGTGAATTCTCTTGCTTTCTCTATGATTCAATGAATGTTGGCAATTTGATGTCTGATTTTTCTGCTTTTTCTAAATCCAGCTTGTACACCTGGAAGTTCTCAGTTCTTATACTGTTCAAGCCTAGCTTGAAGGATTTTGAGAATTACCTAGCTATCATGTGAAATAAGCGCAATTGTGCAGTAGTTTGAACATTCTTTGACATTGCCCTTCTTTGGGATTGGAATGAAAACTGACCTTTTCCAGTCCTGTGACCACTTCTGAGTTTTCCAAATTTGCTGACACATTGAGGGCAGCACTTTAATGGCCTCATCTTTTAGGATTTTAAATACCTCAGCTGGATTTCCATCACCTCCACTAGCTTCGTTGGTAGTAATGCTTTCTAAGGTCTACCTGACTTCACATTCCAGGATGTCTGGCTCTAGGTGAGTGACTGCACCATTATCTTTAGAGACATTAATTAATGTTGGAACCAGGGACTTGAGGTGAGATTAGGTAAGAGAGCAGCAGGGCCAGTTCTGGGAAGACCATCTTTCTGGTCTTCCTTGTTGCTTATCTGAATCATCCCTGGAACACTGGACTCGTTCCTCCTGTGCCTGTACTGCTCTTCTCTTATTTACTTTTCAGTTTCCCCAGAGGGAGCTTTTAAAACCAAGAGCTGATTATGCTATTGTCTCTGTTTAAATGCCTTAAATGGCTCACTGGGTCGTCAGGATCTGGTTCTTAATCCTTAAGGAAGCCTTGCAAGTCTCCCTCTTACAAACTCCTCCAGCCTTATTTCCTCCTTATGCCCTAAGGCAAGCTCGTGCACTTATAGCTCCGAGGATAGTTCTCTGTTCTTTGCATGTGTGGCTCCCTTTGCCTGCAACACCACTCCTCAATTTGTACACTCAGCCTGGAAAATTCCTATTTTTCACATTTTGGTTTTGATGACTATCCCTTCCAGGATGTCCTCACCCTTCCCCTGACTGCAATGGAGGTGGGCCCTCTCTGTTCTCCCATTTCACGTGTTCTCAGCCTTGAACCCTGTGTTGAAGACTAAGCCTCTTAAGGACAGGTTCACACTTTATTCATCTCTGGTCCTCAAGACCTGGCACAGGGCCAGACATCTGGAGGCCCATGCCAGGTGTTTGTTGAGTGGGTTAATAAAACCTTGGAGGCAGCGGTATTGTGGGAGGCAGTGTGATGCTATATATTTGGCCCCTACTTTCCAAAATTCCACAAAGTTACACTAGCATGAATATACAAGAACTGATAATCCTTGTGAGGTATTCTCAAGTTCAGCTCTCAGGGTGTGCTGAGGAGTGTAACTGGTGCAGCCTTGGGAAATTAGTTAAGATCTGAAATGGTTAAGGAGAAGCTCAGAGTGGAGAACTGGGCTGAGCCCTGAAGCCTGGTTGATTCACTTAGGTGACAGTGAAGCTAAAGGGACTTAAAAGGGCTGTAGGGAAGTCCTGAGATTAGAGAGGAGCCAGGAACAGTGTGACCCCTCTGCGGGTCAGCGAGGAGACTGGTCTCTTGAATAGAGGATTTGGGGTTGTGGGGTGCGGTGGGAGGCAAATTAAAGCTGAAGACATGAGGTTGAACCTGACTCTTCCCAGCCTACAACATCAGACTGAGGTGATAACTTTTGACATAATAAGTAGCGGCGGGGGTGGGGGGTGGGGGGGAGAGCTATGGAGTCCTTTCAAATGTGATGGTTTTACATAATGCCCAGGTAGAGTCAGCGGTTTTTGAGGTCAGCCCGGAGGTGCTGAGGAATCTAGTTGAGCAACCTTGATTCCAAATGGAGATGATTATGACAGAAATGGAAATTGGGGCCAGAAGGATGTAGACAGCTTCATCCTAGTGGTGACTGATGGTCCATGGTGATTCAAGAGGACCTGGTGACTGGCTGAAAATCAATAAAAAAAAGTGGAGAAATTAGAAAAGGACCCCACAGAGTTGGTTTGGTGTGCATGGAAGGAGGGTGGCTCCCGTAACCTTGAGACTAGATGGTCTCTGAGGGGAAATGCAGGTGGAGAAAATGACTTGAAGTGGGACACCCCAGTGAGGTGGGGTCAGAGAGGAGGAAGAAGGGCCAGGAAGTGGGAGTCAAACCAGTTCCACTGAGTCACAAAGAACAGGGGAGAGGACAGTTCGGGAGGGAGGAGTTATCTTTGATTCCAGACACTTCTGAGCTCAGAAAAGTAAGGAATGAGGAGACACCACTGGAAACCTTCTGGTTGCTGTTGTTCAGTCCCTAAGTCTTGTCTGACTCTTTGCGACCCCATGAACTGCAGCACACCAGGCTTCCCTGTCCTTCCCCATCTTCCAGAGCTTGCTTAAACTCATGTCCATCGAGTCGATGATGCCATCCAACCATCTCATCTTCTGTTGCCTGCTTTTCTCCTGCCCTCAATCTTTCCCAGCATCAGGGACTTTTCCAATAAGTTGGCTCTTCCCATCAGGTGGCCAGAGCATTAGAGCTTCAGCTTCAGCTCTAGTCCTTCCAGTGAATATGCAGGGTTGATTTCCTTTAGGATTGGCTGGTTTGATTTTCTAGACATAACATCAAAACAATCATGAAAATGGATTCAGCTTGTATGGAGTTAGGAAGGAGGGAAGTTGAAGTAGCCACATAGATGACTTTTAGTTTTTTAAAGTTTGGACATGAAATGTGACAAAAGAGTCAAGTGAAAGCTTTTTTCAAGATAGCAGAAAAGTTTATAGCTCCAGGTAGAAGTAGGGGATTGAAGTCAGATAAGACAAGCCAAAAACATGGGAGAAAAAACCTTCAGGACAGAGATAAGGACACACCAGTGCCAGAACTAGGGTGAGGCACACAAGGGGAGTGGGCTATCATCCTGGGGTGCAGAATTTAAGATGGTATCAAAAACTCAGTAATCAAATAGTATTTCAATAAATATTTTTTTAAATGTCAAAATCAATGCAAAAACACGATGAACAAAATATCACATTTTTGTTCATTGTGAATCAAAAAAAAATTTTTTTTTTCCTTCCCCAAATGGATCAAAACTCTATTGCAGACTTTTGGGGAGATAGCGATGATTTTTTAAAATGATCAAAAATACATTGTGGATTTTAGGGGGAAACGCATGATGAGTAAAGTTTTGCTGTTACATTCTGTATGTTTTTTTTAAAGCATTAATTTAGATTTTAAAAATTTCAATGAAAATATGATTGATCTTGATTACTGAGTTTTCAGCACCTCTCTTTTCTTATGGAGCATAATTGCTTTACAATGTTGCGTTAACTTCTGCTGTACAACAAAGTGAATCAGCTGAATGTAGACATATATCCCCTCCCACGTGAGTCTCTCTCCCACGGCCCCCATCCCACTCCTATAGGTCGTCACAGAGCACCGAGATGAGCTCTCTGTGCTGTGCAGCAGGTGCCCAATAGCTATCTGTGCTACGCATGGTAGTGTAATTATGTCAATGCCAGTCTCTCCATTTGTCCCATCCTCCCCTTCCCCCGCCCCCACCAGTATCTGCTTGTCCATTCTCTATGTCTGCGTCTCTGTTCCTGCCCTGAAAACAGATTCATCTGTAACAGTTTTCTAGGTTCCATATATATGTGTTCATAGATGATGTATATTTTTTCTTTCTGATTTACTTCACTCTGTATGACAGACTCTAGGTCCATCTACATCACTACACATGACCCCATCCCATTCCTTTTTCGTGGCTGAGTAATATTCCATTGTATATATGTACCACTTCTTCTTTATCCATTCCTCTGTCGATGGACATTTAGCTTGCTTCCGTGTCCTGGCTATTTGCACCCAATATGGGCATCTCACAACATTTATCCTAGACCTGGCTCTGGCACAGGCAACAGTTCCCTACAGGACATGGGTTATTATGCTTCTCTCTTGCTGAGCACCCCCAAGCTGGTTGAAATACCTTCTTTGTACATTTGCATGTTGGTACATTTGCATGTTGGTCCCTTAGCCCCAGTCTCTCTCTTTTTTGGCTTTCCCACTCCTCCTCTTGGCCCCCTGCAGTCCATTACCTGAGTATCCCTTCCTGGTCCATCCCCATAGCCCCACACCTGGCCTCTCCTTCCTCCACATTCCCCACTTCTCTCAGCCTCTCTTGTGTCCAGATAGACCAGCCAGAGTTTGACGTTCTTCTCGAGCAAAAACAGGAAACAAACTATGCCCAGGTAAGATGGTGCCACAGACCAAGGTCCTGACCTCTGACGCTGGAGAAAGGCAGGGGTCGATGGTGGCTGTGACTGAGGTTGCCTTTTCCCCAGATCCTGCGGGAATACCTGCATTACCTGAATCGCCTGGTAACCTTGCTGGGAAGAGACCCAAGCCAAGTGCATGATGACGCCTCCTTTTTCATCTTCATTAACTCACAGCTGAACCAGATGCTGAAGTCTGGGGAGCAGCAGCGGGCCCAGGGCAAAGTCTTCAAGATGGTCACGATTGACCAGTTGCAGGTGCCTTGAGCCAGGGGCTGAGGGAAAATGGGCATGAGGGTCTCACTCCCAAACCTTTTGATCTTCATGTCTTCTTTCTCCTCACTTCTTTAATTCTTAGTCCACCCTTAACTTTCCTGACTCCATCCTTTCCCCAACCGCTCCCCTTCCCAATCCCTCTTCTATCCCAAGGGAGGGGAACCCCCCCTCTCTTTTCTGGTCCCCCCTCAACCTCTGTCTCTCTCCTTTAAGAGAGTGGCCCCTGCCATCGACTGGTTGTCCTGCTTGCAAGCAACGTTTGCACCGATGTCCCTGAGCCCCTCTTATCGTGTCGCAGTCCATGACCTGGAGTATTTGAAAAACATGTCGCAACTGCTTGAGAAGCAGCTGTTGAAGCACAGGTTTGCCCCACGTCGGGGGTGGTGATGGAAAGAAGGTCTGAGGACCTGGAGGTCTCAGAGACAAAGGACACTGGAGGAGGCAGGCTAGTAAGGGCCTTGCAGGAAGATAGGAGCAATCCAGGGCCGTGTGAGGGCAGGGAGTGGGTGGGATGGACAGCCTAGGAGGGCATAGAGGAAACAGGAAGAGGGGCTTGGAGGGCATGGGTAAGGAAAACGCACACGAAACGAGGGATCCAGGTAACCAGCAAGACACAGGGTGTGCTGAATGGAGCAGAGGACGGTTTCGGCATTTGTGTCTTAGCAGCTGAGGGGTGTAGGCGGGAGAAGGAGGCACATGGAGGAGTTGGTGGAGGAGACGAAGGCTGGGAAAGCTGGGGAAAGGCTGCTTCTCAGCTGTATTTGAGGATTCTAAGCCCACTGTGGGAAAGATCAGGAAGCTCTTGATGGACCCTGAAGGTCGGGAGAGGCAGGGTGAGGCTCCGTGTTGGGCTCACTGCTGGCCCTGAGACTGTGTGGCCGCCCCTTGGATACAGTGGCTTCCTCCCGGGACCTTGGATTCTAAGCTTTTCTTCATAGTAACTCAGTGGCAGCAACATCTAGAAGCTTCTTCAGAGGGAAGCAAACAACCATTCACACGGGTGCGAACAGGTCTGTGTGAGGATAAAAGTCAAACCCAGTGAGAGTTGCCAGCAGGGCAGAGAAACATCCTGGGTCCCAGCTTTGGTGTTCTTAAAAGATGCCTCTTAAGAGGACCTGAGGTGTCTTGGTTGTGGAAGTATTTGAATCTGTTTTGTTAAATCGAAGTCCAGCCTTCTCCCCACTGTGACTTGAGAGGTCTCCTTCATTTGGTTCTTTCTTCCGTCATTCTCCACCATCAAGCTAAACTACAGCAAGCAAGTGTTAGTGTTAGTCACTCAGTCATGTCTGACTCTCTGTGACCCCATGGACTGTAGCCCACGAGGCTCCTGTGTCCACGGGATTCTCCAGGCAAGAATACTGGGGTGGGTAGCCATTTCCTGCTCCAGAGGATCTTCCTGACCCGGGGATCAAACCCAGGTCTCCTGCATTACAGGTGAATTCTTTATCATCTGAGCCACCAGGATAGAAAAACTCTTCTTAAAACAGACAAAAGTTTTGAACTGTGGTTGCCAGGGCCTGAAAGGTGGAGAAATAGAGAAAGGTTGGTGAAAGGGTGCCAACTTTTAGTTATAAGATGAACACTCTCAAGATCCAGTGTATCGGGTAGGTCAAAAAGTTTGTTCTGGTTTTTTTGTAATATAGTATGAGAAAGATTGAGGGCAGGAGGAGAAGGGGGCAACAGAGGATGAGATGGTTGGGTGGCCTCATTCATTCAGTGGACATGACTTTGAGCAAACCCTGGAGATAGTGATGGACAGGGAAACCTGGCGTGCTGCAGTCCATGGAGTCACAAAGAGGTGGACATGGCTGAGCAACGGAACAACAACTATGGAAAAACCTGAACGAACCTTCTGGCCAACCCAATATAATATGGCAACTATAGTTGATAACATATTACAGGCAGAGCTCATTTAATTTTGCTTTGCTGTATTTCACTTTGTAGATACTGTTTTTCCTTTTTTTTTTTTTTCTCAACAAATTAAAGGTCTGTGGCACCCCTGTGTCAAGCAAGTCTGGGGGCATCATTTTTCCAATAGCCTCTGCTCGCTTCATGTCTCTGAGTTACATTTGGGTGATTCTCATGATTTCTCACTCCTTTTCAGTATTATTTTAATGGTTAAAGTGATCTGTGATCCGTGAGCTTTGATGTTACTATCCCAATCATTTTGGAATTTTTTTCACAATGAAGTGTTTTTAAATTAGGGCAAACAAGAAAAAAAGAAAAGCTCTTCTTGACATGGTCACATGCCGAGTAGTTATTCTCTATTAGTAAGGTTTCCTTCGTAGCTCAGATGGTAAAGAATCTGCCTGCAGTGCAGGAGACCTAGGATCAATCCCTGGGTCAGGAAGATCCCCTGCAGAAGGAAATGGCAATCCACTCCTGTATCCTTGCCTGGAAAATCCCATGGACAGAGGAGCCTGGTGGGCTGCAGTCCATGGGGGCTGCAAAGAGTCGGGCACAACTGAGCGACTGACACACACACGTACAAAGGGAGGGTTTTCTGGTGGCTTTCCCAGAGCCTGGGGGTATATCATCAGTCTCTTTTCTCTCCACAGGGACTTCCTGCAAAGCCACATGATCTTCGGGCTGGTGAGGACACTTTCACCAGCCCTGGACAGTCAGTTCCAAGAGGCACAAAGATTGCTGAGCCAGAAAGTGGGGGAACTGACAGGACGCCCACCCATGGTGAGGAGAGCAGGGGAGAAATTCTCTTGGGTGGGGCACTGACCAAGTATCTGCCATCTGGCGGGATACACGCTCCCTGGGAAGGGCCCCAACATCTGGGCCCTCTGCAGAAGCCCTCAGCGCTTACGCTGAGAGCTGGGACGCTGGGGAGCAGACCCTTGGGCACATGTCTGGCTACCTCCAGGGGCTTTTTGCTGAGTATTAAAATCTAGATAGAAAGCTCTAAGCTGATCAAGAACTGCTTTTCCTTTGTCATGATCTCCAAACTATTCACCGGGTTATCCTGAGCGCTGTGACTTGAGGAGCTGTACATACAGGGTTCACTAGAGTGAGACGCGGTGTAGCTGGCAGGAGGTTCGCTAGAGCGAGTCGCGGTGTAGCTGGCAGGAGGTTCCCTAGAGCAAGAGACGGTGTGGCGGGCAGGAGGTTCCCTAGAGCAAGAGATGGTGTGGCGGGCAGGAGGTTCGCTAGAGTGAGACACGGTGTGGCGGGCAGGAGGTGCCCTAGAGTGAGACGCGGTGTGGCGGGCAGGAGGTTCCCTAGAGCAAGAGATGGTGTGGCGAGCAGGAGGTTCGCTACAGCAAGACATGGTGCGGCGGGCAGGAAATTCCCTAGAGTGAGACGCGGTGTGGCGGGCAGGAGGTTCCCTAGAGCGAGAGATGGTGTGGCGGGCAGGAGGTTCGCTAGAGTGAGACACGGTGTGGCGGGCAGGAGGTGCCCTAGAGTGAGACGCGGTGTGGCGGGCAGGAGGTTCCCTAGAGCAAGAGATGGTGTGGCGAGCAGGAGGTTCGCTACAGCAAGACATGGTGCGGCGGGCAGGAAATTCCCTAGAGTGAGACGCGGTGTGGCGGGCAGGAGGTTCCCTAGAGCGAGAGATGGTGTGGCGAGCAGGAGGTTCGCTAGAGCAAGAGATGGTGTGGCGGGCAGGAGGTTCGCTAGAGTGAGACACGGTGTGGCGGGCAGGAGGTGCCCTAGAGTGAGACGCGGTGTGGCGGGCAGGAGGTGCCCTAGAGCAAGACGCGGTGTGGCGGGCAGGAGCCTTCGCTCTGTCTAGGTGGCTCCAGTGTTCCGTGCCCAGATGTGCTTCATCAAGAGCTCATCCCTGGTACCCCTGGGGTCTGTCAGCCGCACTGTGGGCTTCGTGGTGCCGATTCTGACATATCAGAGCACAGGGCTGTGTACCAAACGTGCTCCACTAACCGAAGTCCACTCTGACTGTACTCAGGACCGTGAACTTTGAAATCCTAGGTGGACACATCCCAGTGTAAGTGGAAGCATCTAGAACATTAGATGGCCTCCAGCCTCTGTGACGCTTCAGGGCAATCTTGTTCATCACTGGGTTTCTTTTTTTAGTAATTTGTGGATCATTTCTCTGCCTTGGAGGAATTCGTGGCTTTGGCAAATCTGAACTATCTATAGAATTTGAAGAAGGGAATTGTAAACACAGGGAGTGGAATGTAGTTATTGCCTATGGAGACTTTAAACTGTGCTAAGCATTTTTCTAAGCCCTTTAAATGTAGGAGTTGATTTGATCCTCGCAGCAGTTCCATGAGGAGGGCAGACCATGCCGTCCTTGTTTTATTGGTAGGTAAACTGAGATCCGAAAGTTAAGGATCTCATTCAAGGCAGTATAGATGCTAGCTCGTTAGAGCTAGGATTTGAACTCTGGCTTCAGCATCTGTGTGCTTAATCATTGCAAAAAACAAACAAAAAAACACAAAAAAACACAAAACAAAAAAAATTCTCTAGGATATTCTCTCAGGTGGGCTAGTCCCCAAGAGCCTTCTGCCCAGTCTTTCTCTTGACTCAGATGAGACAGTGCCCCAGGCCCTCATAGTTGGGATTGCTAGAAAATCCCTGGCAACAAACAAGTTCGTGTAAATTCCAGAACCGAGGCCTGGTAGTACTTTTGGAAGGGTGTAAGAATGCCAACGTTGACATTGACATTTAAAAAATTTAGCAGGCTCGCAAATCTCTAAAGTCATCACTCTTTATACACACATACACCCTTCATATACATATTTTATAATCCTTATCTCTCCCCATTTTTTGCTGGTTAGTTACTAAGTCACGTCCAACTCTTTTGCGACACCATGGACTGTAGCCCACCAGGCTCCTCTGTCCATGGGATTTCCAATGTAAGAATGCTGGAATGGGTTGCCATTCCCTTCTCCAAGGGATCTTTCTGACCCATATCACCTGCATTCAACAGGCGAACTCTTTACTGCTGAGCCACCAGGGAAGCTTTTAGGATATGTAATTGTCCTTCGACTTAAAAGCTGAGTCAGACTCTACCAACAGATAGTTCTGTGACTTGACGAAGCCCCTTCCCTGGTCTGGAATGGTACCAAATATGACGCATAATAATAATAGCTGAAATATGTTGAGTAGTTACTCTATATCAGGCAGTGCTTATTTTATTTACTACTCTCAGAAAAGCTCTGAGGGCCTTAAAAGGACAAGTAACTTTCCCAAGACCAAACACCTCGTAAGTGAAGAAGCAGACTCCAAAACAGGTCTGCCTGACCTGTGAGGTCACATTTTTAACAACAAACTGCAGGATTGAGAAATAGTGGGTGGTAACAAAAAATGCTTTGGCAAATTCTTTGTATAAAGATCAAGATAGTAAATTTTTTTGGCTTAGTGGTCTGTGTGAGCTGTGTTGCAACTACTTATTTCTGTCTTTGTAACATAAGAGCAATCATATGCTCAGTAAATGAATGGGTGTAGCTGTGTTCTAAGAAAGGTCTTGTTTAGATGCTCTCTGAATTTCCAAGAGGGAGAGATCAGGGTTTAAATGGTCAGTGAGACAGCTGAGCAGGAGGTAGGCCATAAGCAAGCAGTGTCTAGGGAGAGGAAAGTGTTTTCCGGGAAAGGAAAGAATGCCATCTCATTGCGACAAGGGAAAGCTAGTTGAGGTTTGGTGCAGTGTGAGGGACCCTCTTGGTGGCTCTGGCTGAGAAGAGGTGACAGGGCTTGCTGGAAGGCTGTCCTGCTTGCCTGGAGGGTTGAGAATCAGCCTGGAAACCAGTGCAACTGAAGCAGAGAAAGCAAAGTGTAAGAATAGGGAGGAAATCAGTGCTTCCCGGGTGGCTCAGTTGGGTAAAGAATCTGCCTGCAATACAGAAGACATGGGTTCGATCCCTGGGTCAGAAAGATCCCCTGGAGGAGGGCATGGCAACCCACTCCAGTATTCTTGCCTGGAGAATCCCATGGACAGAGGAACCTGGAAGATTACAGTTCATGGGGTCACAAAGAGTCAGACATGACTGAAGCGACTAAGCATGGGGGTGGGGGGGTGTGGAGGAAAAGAGGGGAGGAGGAAATCAGAGAGGGGCTGCTGCTGCTGCTACTAAGTCGCTTCAGTCATGTCTGACTCTGTGCGACCCCATAGACGGCAGCCCACCAGGCTCCCCCGTCCCTGGGATTCTCCAGGCAAGAACACTGGAGTGGGTTGCCATTTCCTGCTGCTGCTGCTGCTGCTGCTAAGTCGCTTCAGTCGTGTCCGACTCTGTGCGACCTAGGAGGGGATTATACCAGGCCCTGGTCGGTCACCATAAGGTCTTAGGTTTTTCTCTGCATGTAACAGGGGCCTGTAGAAGGATTTATCTGTTTTATGTTTTAAAAGAACATATTCTGTAGGTAAGCAGCAGTCTCCTGATGGATGTTTGGTGTGAGAGGGGGAGTGGAGTCAAAGACACCATGCAGCTTTTGGCCTTAATTGGACCAAAATGTGTATTTCCATCTGATGGTCATGAATTACAGATGTCTCACTATGTTCTTCTGAATGAATTCCAATTTGTAATGCTCTTATTCTGAAGGGCTGTCAGGTCTCATCTGACCATATTTTGTTTATTAATTTTGGGTATACGTAGTCAGTGAAAATGGCTGTTAAGCCAAGTTTTTCTCTTATTAAACTTGAGAAGCTGAGTTTGGGAAATTAAAAGCAGAACTTCACATTTGTGTCTGTTAAGGGTAAACTTTTTAGGTTTACGCCAACATCTGTGTTTACTCAGGGGATTTTAGCCTTTGTTTCAGTGATCTGTGATTTCTGCCTTGAGTCATTTGTGGTTTTATTTACTGAGTCTTCATCTGGATTACTGGTAAGATTCTGCAGAGGAAAGAGTATTAATTCAGGTTATTGAAGACCAGTGTAGTCAGCAATCCATTTATGCAACAAATATTAATTGAGTCCCTATTTTATGCCAGACACTTCTCCAGATTCTTTGGATTCTTCATGAACAAAATTGATGGAAATCTCTGTCCTCAAATGTTTCTATTCTAATAGAGACAGAAAGACTATAAGCTAAATAAAATACATTGGATGGTATTGAAAAAAACTGAAAGTGTTAGTCATTCAGTCACGTCCCATTCTTTGTGACCCCATAGACTTGCCCGCCAGGCTCCTCCATACATGGAATTCTCCAGGCAAGAATACTGGAGAGGATAGTCATTCCCTTCTCCAAGGTATCCCGACTCAAGGTTCAAACTCAGGTCTCCTGCATTGCACACAGATTCTTTACCATCTGAGCCACCAGGGGATGGTATTAAGTGTTATGAAAAAGTAAAAAAAGGAAAGCGGGAGAGAGATACCTAGAGTGGATATGTTACAATGTTCAGTGGGGCAGTCAGGGAAGCTTATACTAAATTGGAGACATTAATCACTGACATTCCCTTCCCGGTCAGCCAGTTCAGAATTCACTCAAACAACACTGTTATTTAACATGGATTTTTCCATCGATTTCACAAGGACATAACTTACGGTTGTACCAGATGGTATCTTGAAATCAAGATAGCACCAACAGAATGGAATAGAGCTTGAGAATTTACAGAGCATGTTCTGTGTGGTATTTCCCCTGTTCTCCCAAGCAGCTCTGGGAGCTAGGCAGAACAGGCATTAGGCTCCTACATACAGCTTGTGTAATTGAAGTGCGAGGGTGTAAGTTATTACAGTAATTCACATTTAGTAAATGCTGAATTCTCTATGCAGAGGGAGAACCACCGTGATCCTGGAGGATGAATCTGGCTCATGGGTGTGTTTCGTTGGACTCTAAAGATTTTTACAAACTTGTCTTGAATGGCTGACTTTCAAAAATTAGGCAATGACACACAAAGAGAGTTCCAGCCCTTTTGGTTGTTGTTTTCAACGTGAGTGCTGAGTTAGCCTCTTCCCAGGGCAACAAATGACTGGAACTGAGGGATGCAGCCAGTAGGGCTGGATATGGGGTTGCCATCACCCCTTCTGGTCCTAGGGTTCTGATGTTGGCCTGCTTCTGTTATTTATGGTACCTCACAGCCCCTATTTGAGTTTGTGACTCTTGATCAACTGTTCATTCTAATTTAGTGACTCTTTAAAAATGATGACATTTATTTTTAGTGCTATAAATATATTTATTCTTATAGTCACATTACTTTTAAAAACAATTTTATATTGAACTATAGTTGATTAACAGTATTGTGATAGTTTCAGGTGAACAGCGAAGGGACTCAGCCATACGTATACGTGTATCCATTCTCCCCCAAACCCCTCCTCCCATCCAGGCTGCCACATAGCACTGTTCACACTTTCCTGTTCTATACAGTAGGTTCTTATTGCTCAGCTGCTCAGTCGTGTCCGATTCTTTGCAACCCTGTGGACTGTGGCCCGCCTGGCTCCTCTGTCCACGGGATTCTCCAAGCAAAGACACTAGAGTGAGTTGCCATTTCCTCTTCCAGGGGATCTTCCCAACCCAGGGATCCAACCCATGGGTTGAACCCACGTCTCCTGTGATGCCTGCATTGGCAGGCAGATTCTTTACTACTAAGCCACCTGGGAAGCCCTCAGGTCCTTGTTGGTTACCCCTAAAAATGATGACATTTGAAAATAATTTTGACATTATTCATCCCCAGTTATCCTACACTGGCCCTCAGAGTGTTAGTCACTCAGTTGTGTCCCAGATACTGAAGTGGGTTGCCATTTCCTTTTCCAGGTAATCTTCCAGATCCAGGGATGGAACCTGGGTCTCCTGCATTGCCAGTAGATTCTTTACTGTCTGAGTCACCAGTGAAGCCACCAGGGACCCCAGAAGTTACACATGAGTTTCCAGGTGTTCAAAAATAATTGGTTTAATGATTCATTCTAGAATTGTGTTTCAAAATGCGCATTAAGGATTCCTGGCTCACCTGTAATCTCTAAAATCTACTTTCCCCTTACTGAAAATTGCACAGAAGTCCACTCCCCTCCAGACTCTTGGAGTTTTTCTTGTT
Source organism: Capricornis sumatraensis (assembly GCF_032405125.1). NCBI lineage: Eukaryota > Metazoa > Chordata > Mammalia > Artiodactyla > Bovidae > Capricornis > Capricornis sumatraensis. The sequence goes on along the minus strand of NC_091073.1, from coordinate 110,394,209 downwards.
TCTTTCATGTTTGTCATTACCCATGGTTCAAAGGTTCTATCTGCAAATATTTTTCTTTCTTTTTTAAAATTTATTTTATTCAAGTACAGTTTTTACAGTGTTTGTTAATTTCTGCTATACAGCAAAGTGATTTAGTTTTATATATATATATAATTTGTAGAGCACATTCTGGGTAGTATTTCCCCTGTTCTCCCAAGCAGCTCTGTGTGTATACACACACACACACACATTGTTTTTGATATCCTTTTCCATTATGGCTCATCACAAGATGTTGAATATAGTTCCCTATGCTATACAATAGGACCTTGTTCATACACTCTCTATATAATAGTTTGCATCTGCTAATCCTGAACTCCCAATCCATTCCTTACTCACATCCCTACAATTTTTTTTTTCTGTCTCTTGACCTATTGAGCCTTATTATCTTGGATTTGAAGTATTTCTTCCACCCTTTATATTTTAACAGTGATTTTTTTTTCTTTCTCTACAATTAATATGGTATACTCTATCATCTCATGTCTCGAGAGACAACTCAGATACTGATAACCCCCAGCAGATGAATACATAACCTGTCAGCCTCCACCCCTGAGACTTAACATTCATTTATAGATCCTGGAAGTTACTTTCCTGCATATAGAACATACGACTCAGCACAGTTGTGACAAGAAGAGTCACAGAGTGGCACAGGGACAGCAGTGAGTGGTCCAAGGTGGTCTCCGTATGCTTCAGGAACCAATCAGGGTCTACCATGGCCCAGGCTACGGGCTCTAGCATGGAGCTGACAAAGGCTGCTAAGGGCAAGTATAGGCAAAAGGGATCAGAAACAACTCAAGAACCAGGAGGGGCAGACAGGGCAGGCAGATCCACATGATCAAGCTCAAGGCTCATGTGCTCGCTGCTGTCCTGGGTGCAGCCCTCCACCCGCTTCAGCTGTCTGCTGAGAAGCAGTCTCAGAACTGAGCTTGTCCTCAGGAGGCTGCAGGAGATGAACCCAAAGGTGGCCAGCAGAGTCTGCACCTGTCCCCAGCATTGCTGTCAGACCCAGGGGCCTTTCTATTTGTTTTTCATGTTTGTGGGCTTCAGAGCATCAGCTAATACAGTATCAAAAGTGTCTGAGTCCCTTCTCACCAGCAGAAGGTCCTTAATAGACCTCATGGCGAGGGGGCAGACAGGAACACAGAGACGTGGGCAACTGGTCTGGAGCAACCTCCAAAAAGGCAGCCATTCTAATAGGCAGGCCCAGGAGTGTCTTCAACAACAGTAGTGGCTTTCCTTTCTCTTTTCTCTTCCACTGGAAGCCCCATGAGCAATCTCCAACCTTAGGACCAGAATGTATGGTGGCAGCCTATGTCACTTTCCTGCCAGGGACCCCGGAGGGTAAAGAAGCAACAGGAATGAAGTCTTGTGACTTCATCCCACTCAACCCAAATTAGCATATTAACATGTTTTTCCTAAGTCCCCACTCAGCTTTCCTTACTCTTGCTTCCTTCAATTCGTCTCTCATATGCCCTGCCTCATCTCTTCAACGCCATCCACACCAGCATCTCTCTCTTGTTCCTTATTCTTTCCATCCTGCTGTTTAAAACCACCCTGATCGCCAAAGTCCTCTTTGAGTTTTTATCTATCTGTTTCTCCACCTTTGAAGGTATCCATCATCCCATCCTATATTCTTTTTTAAAAAATGTATTTCTCTTGTTTTATTTATGTGACTGTGTTGGACCTTAGCTGCAGCACACGGGACATTTGTTGCATCATGTGGGATCTCTAGTTGTGGCACTTGGATTCTCTGGTTAAGGTGTGGGCTCCAGAGCACATGGGCTCGGTATTTGTGGTATGGACTTCATTGCTCTGTGACATGTGGGCTCTTAGTTCCCCAACCAGGAATCAAACCCACGTTCCCATCCCCTGCATTGCAAGGCAGAGATTCTTAATCACTGGGCCACCGGGGAAGCCCCTCACCCTATATTCTTTTCCCTGATGTGGCAGAAATCTCCTTAGCTCTCCGAATTGCATATATTTAGTCTTTTCTTTTTTCCTCTGCTCCTACCAAGCAATATGGTATCTAAAACTCAATTTTGCTCTGATAACTTTCTTCTTTATAAGAGAAGGTCTTACCATTTGCAGAGTCGGGGAGGAAGGCAGGAGGCAGGGAAAATTTTCCTTCTTCAGTTCCTAGTTTAGGTAAAGAAGCTTGGGAGGAGGGGTGTCTTCACTGGGATCCCTGAGCCGTGCGCATGGTGGGAGGGGTGTGTGGTAGGCAGGGACGAGGTGGCACGCAGATCTGCCAAAGTGAGAGGGTTGGCTCTGTGTGTGTGTAGTAGTCGCTCAGTCGCATCTGACTCGTTGAGACCCCCTGGACTGTAACCTACCAGGCTCCTTTGTCCATGAAATTATCCAGGCGAGAATACTGGAGTGAGTTGCCATTTCCTTCTCCAGGGGATCTTCCTGATCCAAGGATCAAGCCAGGGGTCTTCTACATTGCAGGCCGATGCTTTACCGTCTGAGCTACTAGGGTTGAATCTAGTCCTGTCCTTCCCAGGAGCCCTTTAGTTACCCAGAGGGATGCTTCCCAGAGGCCTTGCTTTCGAATTCAGTAGGCAATAAACAAGGATAGTTTGCCCAGCCCAGGCTCATGACTAATGCTGGAGAAGTTCTGAGCCCCTTTGTGCTAAGCAGCAAACCCCCCATGTGTGTCACCAAAACGGTTTATAGACCAAAGGGAGACAGATGCAGGAAGTCCAGAAAAGAGAACATCCCCTGGGGGAGAGGGTCTAGGCAAGCCTGGCCTGGACAAGTGGATGAGGAAGAACTCTTGACAGGAGCCGCTCATTTCAGCTTTGTCTCTGCAGCCGGTCCACCCTCGCTGGATGATGTGCGTGGAGAAGACAGAAGCTTTCTTTGAGCCCACACTGGCCGCCTTGTTCATCCAGGAGACTTTCAGATCCAGCACCCATAGTGCTGTGCGTGAGGGCTCCTCTTCAGCCGACGTTCCCCCACCCCTTCCCACCCAACCCATCTTCTCGACTTTGCCCTTCCTGATGGTTTCCATGGTCAGAGCACCAGGCAGTTAGAGAATCCAGAGAGGGACACGCAGCACCCCTAGAGTCTGCATGGTTCAGTCCCGAGGCACAGAGTCCGCGCGGCACACACCACCCTGAACAAGCCACCCGGCTTTACTGCTCATGTGTTTCTTCAACCATAAAATGAGAAAACTGAACTCCGTGACCTCTCAGCCTACTCCTTGTCTGTCTATGATTTTTGAACTACTTGTGAAACTATGTAAGAATGGCAAGCTATCACTGTAAGGACCACCCATGGTAACTACTGAATACCTCGCAGTGGCTACCATGTGCGTGGTACTCTGGTAAGCGATTCACACGAACTGCTTTAATTCCTGGTATCACAGAGGGGTTAAGTGATTTGCCCAAGACCACACAGCTACCCCAAATAGTGGAGTCAAGGTTTGAACTCAGGTTGCCGATGTTGTCATCTGTTTTCCTCCATCTAGAAAGGAAGTATGCAGGATGGTAGACGGCGGAGAAAGTAACTCCACAGTCAGGCTGCACAGCTGGGACGGCTTTAGCTTGTTGGGAAGCGGACGAACCCGGGAAGATGGGGAGAGGAAATGCAGGCCTTCAGAAAGATGGCTGAGGAGGGCTCTTGAGAGCAGAGAAGGGGATGGTGGTCCTCTTCCTCCCCCAGCTTTCTGAACGGATTGCCTGGCCAAAAGGATGGTGTCTCCCCTGCAGGCTGAGGTCTCCCCACAGACAGGAAGTGTCTCCCCCGTCAGCTCTTAGGAGTCACCCGTCCCCACCTTCCTGTTCTGTGCTTGGTACCTCCTTTCCATCGCCACAGCTCTCTGTGCCCTGAGTTTTTGCTCACCCAGCAGATACCACTTCCTCTTTCCGAGGTCTTCCTCCTCCTGGCAGCTCCTCAGGGCCAAGGCCCGTTCCTGGAGGGCTGGTGGGCAGGACCCAGGACTAAGACTGATCCTGATCCCATTTTCTTCTCCCTGTGCCCTCCTGCCTGCAGGCCATGGAATTATTCACTACCATCAAGGATACCCTCATCTCTCACCTTCATACAGTTCCCTGGATGGATGGAGAGACCCGGGCAGAGGCCCAGGACAAGGTAAGGCCAGGAGAAGGAGACAGCATGGGGATGTGTAGTGGGTGTTAGCGGAGCTGGGATCAGGACAGCACAGTGACTGGGGAAGGGTGCTCAGTGCACCAGGCAAGTGTCACCGCCGACGTGCCGCACGGACACCCTGGTGACACCACCAGAGGAGGGGACAGGGCAGTGAGCCGGAGAAAGCCCCTATCATGGACCCGAGGTCATTAGAGTCCTCTGCCTTCATGCCTTCCCAGCTTACCCAACTGCAGGTGAACATGGGGCCCTCAGAGTGGGCCCTGAAGCCAGACCCGGCCAGACAGGAATACGATGACGTGAGTACCCCCTGGCCAGGCCCTTTCTAATCCTCAGCTTCCTCATCCTCTGCGCTATCTGAGTAGCAGGCAGTCATTTTCCCTGGTTGACCCTAACCCACCCCTTCCCTGCCCTGGTAATGACTGGGCTCAACGGGTGAGCAGCCACACAATGGGGCTTCCCTGGTCGCTCAGTGGTAAAGAACCTTCCTACCAGTGCAGGAGACATAAGAGACACAGGTTTGATCCTTGGGTGTGGAAGATCCCCTCGAGGAGGGCATGGCAACCCACTCCAGTATTCTTGGACAGAGGAGCCTGGTGGGTTATATAGTCTGTGGGGTCGCAAAGAGTCAGACATGACTGAAGTGACTTAGCACGCACAGCCACACTGTAGGTTTTGCCAGCAGAAGAACAGAACTTTTTCAGGTAATGGTGTGTGTGTGTGCACACTCACACCCATGCATTTGTGTGACTTGCTTGAGTGTGTGTGTGTGTGTGTGTGCTAATATATGTGAAGCTGGTTTGCAGTAACACACAAACTGGTGTGTTACTGCAAACTTGAGTGTGTGTGTGTATGTATGTCTGTGTACTGATGCTCTTGAAGCTGGTTTGCAGTAACACACAGTGGTGTCCTGGCTCCAGCTTTCCACCGTTGTGGGGATGTGTCTGGGTCAGGGCTTATCTGCCTGCCTCAGACAGCCACATCAGGGTGTATCAGTGTGTGTCTGCATTTGTCTCCATGTATTTGAGTCCCATCCTGGCTCCTCCCAGGTGCAACTTGGACCCAGCTTCCTCCAGACCTTCCTGAGTTGCGTCCGCTCCCGCCAAGCCAGAGTCATCCAGGAGTTCTTGCAGCCTTTCTCCAGTCACAGGTATGAAAGCCAGGGAGACACAGACACCCAGAGACAGCTGTCCATAATTCCCAGGAAAGACACGGAGGTTCAGGGGAACAGCAGCAGTCCTTCAGGAAGGGCTTCAGGTAAATGATGGAGCTGGAGTTTGGGTGTGCTCTTCCCGCAGGTGGCAGGTGCCTCCCTGGGGCCTCAAGGCTTCCTATTCAATACCTGACAACGTGATGGTCTTCCCAGCCGGGCTCCTCCAACCCCCATTTTTCCACCCCGGCTACCCCAGGTATGGGCCATTCTCTGAGGTGGGCAGGAAGTCTCCTGAGAGTCATGGACCAGTGTTACAATGAATGATGGACGGGACTTGTGGTTGAAGAACTGGGGCCAAACCTTGGAACGATTCTGAGGGTCAGACGAGCCCTTGTCTCCCTAGAGCTGTGAACTTTGGCGCTGCTGGCAGCATTATGGCCCGTGAGCTGTTGCACATCTTTGACCAGCTCTGTGAGTAGCAGCAGGCCACTGGCAGGACTGGCAGGTGGGGCCATCGGGAAGGTGGGTGAGGTCCCCAAAGTTGGCCCAGAGGAGGAGGCAGGGAGGCTGTGCCAGGGCTCCAGCCCTGGGTGTGTCCTGGAGCTCTTGCAGCTCTCTCAGGAGCCAGCATGGTTTGCAGAAGCCCCCCGTCTTCATCTGGGCATCACTCCTCACCGTTTCCCCTGCGTGCCCCATTTTCAACAGTACTCCCCGGGGGCTGCCCGGCCTGTGACACCCGTGCCCTGCAGAAGGCACTGCTGTGCCTGGAACACCTCTATGCTGCCTTTCCGTCACCCAGGGGAACCTCCTTCGATGTCTCCCGCACGCTCCTGGAGGATGCTGCAGACGCCGGGGCACTGGCCATCGCGCTGAAGGTAACACATCCCAAGGGCTGGGATCAAACAGACAGCCTGTCGCTAGTGTTTCCTTCCACCATCCCTCATGCAAATATGCAAAGCTTTCTGCCCTTCACATCCCTACTGAACCGCTGGCAACTTGAGGACTCCCACCCCCACTCCACAAGCCCTCTTCTCGAGGCTATCCACTGGTCTTACAGCAAGGATGTCTTCTCCTGGTTCAGATCAGTGTGTCAGTGCTGAACTTCAGAAGGACCAGGAGCTGGTTTTGGATATTGTATATAGGGCATCAGACTTCCAGCTGGCTACAGGTCTGGAGCCTAAGAGCAACTCTCCATCCCACCCCCATATCCAGGCATACAAAAAGAGGCTAGTACTGTTCCGTGGGGAAACCATCCTGCCCGGCCTAGACCTCAGCCCCCGGCAACTCTTCTTCCAAAGCTATGCCCAGGTAAGCCACCGACATCTCCCACCAGGGCTTAATCCACGTCAGATAAATACCCTCCCATTAATGCTCAGAGAATCTCTCCTGCCTGAAACATCTCCCCCCAGTGTCCCCAACCCTCTGCTGCACAAATCCACACTGTCACCCTTTCACACTTGTGCCCTGGGGACCATCCTTCATCCTACTATAAATTCTTCTACCGAGTCTAGCACTCTCTTCAAAAAAAAAAGAGAGAGAGAGAAAAAAAAAAACACTTCATTCCTAAATTCCTCCTTGAGATGAGACCAACTTTTGTCTTCTCTCATTTCTTCTAGAAATACAGATGCCTTCCAAAAGAGCCTTAACAGACTATCCACGGATCATATTCCTCCTTGGAGACCCCGCCCCTAGGTGGGGTCCCCACCTGACATATCCCCCTGCCCAGTGCCCTGTATTCCCTCAGAAGACACTGTCCCCAGTTCCCCAAGACACTTGAAGACCCCCACAGAGTTCTCACAACAGACCTGCCTCTAGGGCACTTTTAGATGTTATGATGACACAGTTCCGCCCTCACCAGATACCCGCTGCCAGACTAAATGACCTACAAATGGCAAATATCTTCTTCCTCCCCGAGGCTGGGAGCACTCTGTCCGTGCTTCTGTCTTTGTCTGCTGTCCCTGGTCACCAGGCCTGCTGTGTCCTGCTCATCCGATGCTCTGCTGTTCTCCTCACCCCGTGTGGACCTCTTTTTCTCCCCAGGTGATGTGTAGGGACCCCAGCACCCAGGATCCTCAGGACATTCACAGCCCTCCTACCCTTCGAGTCCACGGTCCCCTAAGCGACAGTCCAGCCTTCACCAGACACTTCCGCTGTCCCGAGGGGGCCCTCCTGAACCCCTCCAGCCGCTGCCAACTCTGGTAACCTGGCCGGTTCCCAAAGAGATCTCAGTACAGGTGTATCGGCATCTCTGCGCCCCATCCCAGCAATCAGGGCAACAGGTCCTCTGCCCTTCCATTCCAAAAATAAAAGCTGGCCCTTGGCTTCTGCCTGTCTCTTAAGAACATTGTCCTGCTATGCCGTGTGCCTGCTGCTGCTGCTGCTGCTAAGTCGCTTCAGTCGTGTCCGACTCTCAGTGACCCCATGGACTGCAGCCCACCAGGCTCCTCCATCCATGGGATTTTCAAGGCAAGAGTACTGGAGTGGGGTGCCCTTGCCTTCTCCATCATTACTCTCAGACATGCCTTGTGCCTAGAAGTCAGAAAAAATGAGAGCAGACCAAGCAGAGTTCCATCGACGTCAGCTAAAGAAGCAATCACTGAGCTGAAGGTTGGTGGGCCAAAGGTCGCGCCACTCAGCAGACCGCTTAGAAACAGAATGAAGCTGCTTACAGGAGTTGATTGTTATTACTGCTTACAGGAGTTGATTGTTATTACTTTCATTGTTGCTGCCTCCTCTCCCTGTTGAATAGAGCCAGGAGAGGCTAGGGGAGAGAAGGGCAGGGGTCTGGTGTCTCAGCTCTTGGAGATGGCACTCAGAGCATGGGGAGGCAAGTGGGCAGTGGCCGTGGACGGCCCACAGGCCAGCGAGGGGTCTCTCTGATGCTGCGACCTCAGGAAGAGGGCCGCTGGCGGGAGCCAGAAAGCCACGCGGTCGTTTCCCTTGGGAGAATCACCCTGGAGCCCCGGGGGGAGAGGCTCAGTAAGCTATCATAAAGCGGAGGTAGATGTCCAGGTCCTCGTCCAGGAACCAGGCCACCACCTCCGCCTCAACGTCCCTCATAAAAAAACCACGATGCTGGCCAGGTTAAAGCAGAAGGCGAGGTCGAACAGGTGGTCACGGATCGCCGCCACCTCCGAGGCCTCGTCGTCCTCCTGCTGCGCCATGTCCACCACCTGCCACGTCTCGCCCACGGAGGAGGCCATGAAGTGCTCTTCGAACTGTTCTCGATCTTGGTCTGGAATGGGGCAAGGGGACGGCATGAAAGGAGGGGTTCTGACTGCCCTCCCGTGCTCCTGCACTGCCCTGGAGACAAGAAGGAGTTGGGGAACGTGGGTACCCCTCGGCCCACACCCTTGTCCTTGACCACAGAGGTGATGCTCCTGGCGAGGGGTGGGGTGCAGTCTCTCCTGGTCTGTGTGCCGTCTTAGTCCCCACTCAAGGACACACACATCCCACTGCCAATGCACGCTGCCTCCTCCAAAGTGTCACCTCATTTGGGGAGTGAGGGGCCATCTTAGAGAAGGATGAACTTCAAAGACCCTTTCTCCACCTCCACAGGGCCCCATGCGCATCAGCTGGCCCCGCCGTGCCCTGAACACGGCTCTGGCCAGGAGCCATGCCTCTAGACCGTTTACGGGACACTCGCGCTGCAGCAGTGCAACAGGGCCGGGGCGATCGCCCATAATGCAAACCCGGCTTAGCTTCCCCTCCGGCCTGACCAGTGATCTGGCTCCACAGAGCCCTGATCCCCAGCTCCAGGCATCCTCCTCCTTCCCCTACCTGTAGAGGGTGTCTTCTCTTTCTGACCCCTCTCGTCTAGGCCTGGGCTCCCTCTCTGGGTCTTCACCCCCTTGACTCGCAGCAGCAGCAGGAGGGCGCCCAGGAATGCTGCCCTGCAGAGCTGGGAGCCCAAGGAGCTCATGGGCCTACCCAGCCGCTGCCGTTGGTCTTTGCTTGTCCCAGTGCTCAGCTGGCTCCCCCGCCTCCTCCCTCCCCTGTCTGTTGTCCCGGCCCTTCCCCCTTCCCTTCCAGAGGACCTCTGACATCATGAGCTCTGTGACATCACAGCTGTGGGCTCAACGCTCATCCCAGCTCCCTAGAGAGTTCCACTGGCAGGCAGGAGCATGGAGAGTAGTCTGCAGGGGACAATAGAGGCTCCGGGGAGGACCGCCGTGGACCTCGGCAGTGGAGGGCCACGGCAGTGACCGAAGAGTCCATGCAGTCCTTTCACGGCCATTATGTCATGAGATCCGCATCGCCATACCCATTATATAGATGAGGAAACTGAGATTCACAAGAGAAATGACTTGCCCATTGAAGGTCACACAGATAATAAGGTGCAGAGCAGGGCTCTTGCTGATTCTTTAGATTTTAAAGATCACACCTTCCCACCCCACTTTTTTGTGCGGCCTTTCTCAAAGGAAAGCGACTTGCATAAACTGAGGCCCAGACCCATGTCCAAACAAATCTCTTCAAGTCCTGGGCTGTGCGTGAAACTCAGTCCATCCAAAATGAGGGCAGGGGAGGACCTAATTGGAGGAGGAGGTAGATAACTGCTTTGGGTGTGAGAACAGAGTACTCTGGACCCAAGTGGAACTGCCCTCTCATTCCTTGTGCTCCCCTGACTACCCTCAGTTCTAGCTTTGCCCTCTTGTGCTGACACACTGAATGCGTCCTGCCTCATTTCACATCCTCCTGTCCTCAGACAAAGCTCTTAAAGACTCAGTGTCTAATCTCAGTCTCTAAAGGGCAGAAGGAAGAGAGTCTTCACAGAAAAACCGGCATGGCAGAGGCGAGGATCCCAAGGAATGGATCTCAAGAAACCTGCCTTCACGTCCCAGTGCCTGCCCTGCCCGTAACCCTGCTGGGCACAGACCCGTTGGCAATAATAGGTTGGGGCTAACTGACATCTGCTTCCTGGAGCAGAGGGCTGTGGAGACGAGATGAAGGCCAGCTCTGGAAAACCAGAGTCAGATACAGGCCATGAGGGACAGCCGGGTGCCAGGACCGTGAGCTCACATCACTCCCGGCATCCACACATGCACGCCTGAATGAACCGTCAAATGTGTCCAGAAATGTGTGCTCTTCCTCAAAGAGGGCAGATGGCCGAACGGCAGGGCCAGCAGAGCCTCCTTCCCAAGGATGCCGCCTGTGCCAGCCGACAGGCTTACTGGGAGACTATCTCCTGGACGGCCAACACAGCCTCCTACATACTTCCGTGATCCAAGCCTGGTGACAGGGTGACTGCGGAGCAGTACAGGAGGTCACCTGATGATGGGATAGGCAGGTTTCAGTAAGCGGGTGACCCTGTTCACCCCTCCCTTGCACTCCTTGACCTGCAGGTCCAGGAAATGCTGCTTGCATGGAAAGAAATCACTAACCTCCTCCTGGCTATTTGGGGGAGAAGCTTCTGTGTTCCTGGCTAACTGAGAAGCCATCTCCAACTCTGTGAGTTTGGACGGGTTGGATGGTTGGGGTTGGGCTTGCCTTAGGAGAGCAGCTAGAGCCGAAAGGACCAACTGGCTGGCACCGACCACCACAACTCTAATTTCCTCACCAGACACCTGCCCGATGCCCTGTGCCTAGGAGATAAATCTTCATGGGAAACCAGGAATCCCTTCATGGTTTTTTTTTTCTTATTACAAAAGTATATTTTAAAAATTATGGAAAAACAAATAATTCCACCATCCAATGACAATAAGATGGCATTCAAACCCTTTCCCTACAGGGCTGCGGGCGGGTAGGGTGGGAGTGCATGACCCAAATGTTGAGACCCAGGCTTACATGTTGTCCTCCTTTCCGGGCTCCTTTCTTCTGGGCTCCTCCTTTCTGGACTCAGACGGTAAAGAATCCACCTGCAGTGAGGTACACCTGGGTCCAGTTCCTGGGTCGGGAAGATCCCCTGGAGAAGGGAATGGCTACCCACTCTAGTACGTATAGCCTGGAAAATTCCATGGACAGAGGAGCTTGGCAGGCTACAGTCCATAGGGATGCAAAGAGTCGGAAACAACTGAGTGACTCACACTTTGCTCCTTATCATATCAGAATAAGAGGTCTGGTGCCTTTGATGCCAATGGGCTCTGAGATAAAACAGTGAGGTTTTATCAGGGGCCCTGGACCAGCTCTCATCTACTCTCGCGAGACCCTGGGGCATCACCCTCGTGAAGGGAAGCATCTGCCTGCGGGAGGGAGGTTGTAGGACTCCTGGTTTGCAGAAAGCTCTCGGAGGGTGAAGACTGGTGAGGGAAGGGAGGGGAGGGTGGCCGTGCAGGACCTGACAAAGGGAATGGAGGACTGGGGAGAGAAGCCAGAGGACAGAAGAGGAGAGGGCTCCCCGAAGAGAAGGAAGCAAAGTGAGAGTCGTTCAGTTGTGTCCGACTCTGCGACCCCATGGACTATACAGTCCATGGAATTCTCCAGGCCAGAATACTGGAGTGGGTAGCCTTTCCCTTCTCCAGGGGATCTTCCCAACCCAGGGATCGAACCCAGGTCTCCTGCATTGCAGGCGGATTCTTTACCAGCTGAACCACCAGGGAAGCCCAAAGATCAGAAAGTCATTTCTAAATCTCCAGCTTGCCGGGTGGGATGAGGGGACAGTTTGGTCTCCTTCAGGAGGCTTGTTCCTGTTCTCCCCACCCCTCCACTGAAAAGAACAGTCCAGACAAAGGCGTGTGCAAGTAGGAAGGGAAGACCCAGAGGTGGAGGGCCCCTTCCCTCCTCCGGCACCCAAGGATAGTGCCCTTGGTGGCAGCCTGCACACCTGCTCTGTGCGGATTGGACCGGGCCCTCCCGCCCCCACTCCCTCCAGGACTAGCATTATAGGCTGAGTATTACTAGGCAGGCGCTCCTTTCCTCTGCAGCCCTGCTTATCAGCATATCTACACCCCCACCTCACCCTTATCGCTCCCTCCATCTCCTTAGACTGGAAGTCTCAAGGCTTGGAGATCATTACAGCCCCACACTGCCCCACCCCCAGCAAAGCAGAAAAATGTCCCGCAAGGTGACCCCTCCCCCTTCCCAGCCGGCATCTGCCCCCTCCTTGGGGGAGCCCATGCTTCCTGCTGTCTCGGGCACCTCCTCTTTCTTTCCTTACTTATTTTCCTTCCAGTTCTCATCCTTCTCGAAAGGTGGTTTTGCCCATCCTTCAGTCTCTAGAGAAGCGCTCTCTCTACAGCAAAGGAAGTGAGGGGTCCCTGCCCCGGAAGACCCCCAAGGCGGAGGGTCCCCAGCCTATCTCCACCCACGCCTCTCATTGTTATAAGCAGAAGGTTCCTAAGGAGCAGTGAGGTCTGATGGGTGACTTGGACCTGAGGTTCCACCTGGCAAGCCAGCTCCAGTTTTGCCTCTCACCGACTGTTGGGAGTCACACGCATCTCTCTCTGCTCCATCTTCTCACTTAGGAGCTAGAGAAGCTTCGGCCTGCACCCAGGGAACGTGGGGATCTCTTGAATGACCATGGTTCAGGGGATATATCTGAATATATCTCTTTGAAAACAATCAGGAAGAAAACTGGAAACTGTTACACCATAAAATGATTTACCACTGTCTTATCTTTACCCCTGCTCCTCCTGTTGACTCACTCTTGGAGGGAGTCCTGTGCTTTCCTCCACCGCCGCTCAGTCCCTGCTGCCCAGCCTCTGTGGACGTTCAGGGCTCACTGGGGTCTCCTCTGCCTGGAAGGGAGGAGCTGGAATGGAAGAGGAGGCCCTGGGCTTCTCCAGGAGGAGGGGCAGCCAGAGACCTGCTGGATGCGGGGCTGTGGGGTACTAGGCAGAGCAAGCCGTTCTGGGGGGTTTTGAGCCCCCTTTGTGGAAGAAGAATCAACTGTCCTCGAGCTGTTATGACTATGCTTTACAGACTCTGCTGTGAGAGCATGTAAGTATCACCCCAATTTTACAGATGAGAAGACTGAGGCACAGAACGCTCACCTAACTGACCTGCAAGGACTGAAACCCAGGATTCAAACCCAGACCTGCCTGACTGCAGAGCTGGAGGGCTTTGCTTCTCTACTGTCCTGCATCTGAGGTAATCGCTCAGCGGGCTTGTAGGACCCACCTTTGGGCTCTATCCCGGCTCCCAGGTCAGATTCCTGGGCCCCACCCCTCCCCTGGCCCGGTCTCAGCCGCCCTAGCTCACTGATAGGAAAGAGCTCCCTCCCCCCGCTGGCTCCGAGGCAGGCTGTGTGCCCCAGGGGCTTTCTCTAGAAAGAGCTCCTCCCCTCCAGGTAAAGTCTCTCTCTCCTGGCAGGGCCCCCAGTCCCCTCCGTGCACGTGCAAGCCCCGCACAGCACCACGCCAGATCCACTTGCGACCCATCCCTCCGCCTCGTCTCCGCTTCAGCTGCCGGCTGAGTCCTAGCCCTGCTCCCTTGAAACACCTCCTCCTCGCGACTGGCCACTGCCCGAAAGGAGAAGACATGGGAGCGCCTCCGTCCAAGGCCAGGGGTCTCTCGATCCAACTCCAGAAACTGCTGACCTCCTGGCTGGTGGGACAGCAAGACTGGGATCAGCGTCTGGACGAGATGTACATGTTGCAGCAGAAGAAGTAGGCTGCCCCCCTCTGCCCGAGCCTCAGGCCCTCAGCCCACTAGGGTCAGTCTGTCCTGCCCACCAGAGCACCCCAGAGTTCAGTGCCCAGTGCTGGGATGGGCCCGTGCATCTGTTATGGAAGCCGAGCTCCTGTGTCAGCAGTGGAGGAGGGGTGTGGCATTGGGTCCTGGGAAGGCTGGGGCAGGGTGATGCTTGGGCTCTCACCTAGTGAAGGTGGGCGGGGGGCGGGGGGGGGGGGGGAGGGCGGGGTGGTGGTGCTGGGGACCCAAAGATACCAGACAGGAGAAGCCAGCATGTATGACAGGGGTGAGTGGGGCAGGGCGGGTACAGGCTGGTGGGGAACGGGGTGCTGGGGGAGGGTTCAGATCCTGTGGGTTTTAGGACACTCATTGGGTGAAGAAAGAGTGAGGAGTTACTGTTAATGAGAATGAAATTGATGGCCTGGCAACGGGACAGCTCTGGTTTGTGCAACAGCTGGAACTGACCAGCTGACTGTGGAAACCAGGGGACCCTGAGGAGTCCCAGTGGGAACTCCTAGAGCCCATCTGCGTTTCCTGAGTCTCCTGTGCGCAGGCTGTACTAGATCCGGAGCAGACAGTGAGGCTGAGCCTGTCCTGGCACACCTCAGCTGGGACTGGTGACTCCGAGGAGCAGAGCATTTCATGGTCAGCCCTGGCACACCTCCGCTGGGATTGGTGACTCCGAGGAGCTGAGCATTTCATGGTCAGCCCTGAGGTCTAGACCCCCGGGAGACCAATGGGGGCAGGGACCCATCCTGAAGGCAGGCTTCTCCCTCGGGGTGTTTGGGGGACTTGGCTCCCATCAGAGAGCTGCCATTAGCAGATCTGAGCTGGCAGCCAGGGCTAGACTCACGAGCAGTGGCTTCTCCAGGCCAGAGGCCGGAGCACGGAGGCTGCGTGCAGGGCCTCTGGACTCTGCAGTCCTGGCTTAGTTGCCCTGAGCTGGGTGCACTCACACGGAGGATCTGGGTGAGATGGGCAGCAGGCTTGTTACCACTTTACCCATTCTCTCTGGAGAGAACTTCAGTGAGGGGCGGACCTGAGCCCTACCTTGAAATCACAAGCTTCTTCAGATAAAAAGCTTCTTTCCCTTGGCTGGGGGGGACCATTGGAAGAGAGGAACTGGGGGCTAGGGGTCATCACGGGAACTGCCCGCCATCAGTCTGTTTACCAGCCTTTCACCTCTCCCCTCCTGCCCCTCAACCTGCTATCCGTGTGTCCACCTTCAGAGCCAACACATACTTGCCCAGCAGGAACCGGCTTCGGCGTTATCTCTTGTCTGGCTCACCCAGGCAGGGGAGAGACAAAGATTAACCCGCAGAGGTACCACAGGAGGTGTATCTCCGTGGGGCTCCTCCCA
This sequence comes from Capricornis sumatraensis, assembly GCF_032405125.1. NCBI lineage: Eukaryota > Metazoa > Chordata > Mammalia > Artiodactyla > Bovidae > Capricornis > Capricornis sumatraensis. The sequence continues at coordinate 110,378,982 of NC_091073.1, read as the reverse complement.
CCCGCTCTGAGATGCACACACTCAGAGAAGCTCACAGCCACGCTGTGACAGCAGACAGCGCGTTCAGACTCTTGAGTCGAAGGGTGACACTTAGGGAGGGATGGATCCTTCATAGTCCATCTCAGAACTCTCCCTCCCTGCAGCAGGAATGTGCATCTGGACAGCCCCCAGGGAGTCAGAACAATAGCTGGCCTCTCTCTCAGCCCCCTCCCGGTCTCTCCAGCTCCTCTTGGCTAAAGAGAGCCAGTTCAGCAGGCCTGGGAGCAGGGATGAAACCAGGCAGAAATTCCCTCTCCTCCACCCACTCCTGATTCCCAAGTTCCTGAAACATGGACTCAGCTAGAATGACTTGGCCAGGCCCACCAGGACCATCCATTCCCTCCCCTGGGGCCCCTCCCTCAGGCACTCTGCCGCTTAGTCAGCTGAGCCAGGAGTCCCCCCACCACCGGTGGGAAGAGGTAGCGATGCCACCCCACGGGGACCCTGAGCCAGACTCCTGCCCCCATCTGACCCCAAGCTAGAGTCCAGAAGACAACACTGCAACGTGTCAGCATGCATTCCATGTGGCCGCTGTCTGTCCAGGCGGACAAGGACTTTCTTCCTCTCTGCTCTTGGCCTCTCTCCCATTCTGTCTCTGCCTGACTCCCGTTCATCCTCTTCCAGGATTCGAGAGTCTCCTCTGCTTCGGGCAGCCAAGGACAACGACCTGTGTGTCCTGAAGAAACTTCTGCTGGACCGAAACTGTGATTTCCGCCAACGAGGTGGGACCAGAATTTGAAGTGTTGGAGATGGGGCAGAGGCCCCGGCCATGCCCCGCAAGGCACTCTGAGGGATTCTGCTGAGGGGCGGTGGAGCGTGTCTCTGGGAAATGTTGATGCCCCTATCTCCTCCGCTCCAGGGGCCGTCGGGGAGACGGCACTGCACGTGGCCGCCCTCTATGACAACCTGGAGGCCGCCATGGTGCTGATGGAGGCTGCCCCCGAGCTGGTCAAGGAGCCCGCCATCTGTGAGCCATTTGTAGGTGAGGCATCTCCACGGTTTTGCAAGGCGGACCCAAGCAGGGGAGAGTCTGAGGTCACCTCTTACAATGAGCCTCTGAGAGTAGGTCGGGGAAGGAGTGATGGGTGCTCAGGAGTGTGGGAGGAAGGCAGAGGTCCTGGTCTTGGCTGTGAGTGTCTGGGACCTGCTTTAGCCACTTGTTATTTCCCTTCAACTCCTTTCATGTTCCGTGAAGAGCAGAACTCTCTCTCTTTCATAGCTGCACTAGAGTGATTATCTTTGTATGCCATCCCCAGTAGTCAAGAGGCCCCGACAGCTAAGTGAAGCTGCCTGGGGGACATCTGGGGTCAGTCTCACACCATTCTGCTGAGTCAAGGGAGGAAATCCATGCAAGGATGTCAGGGATCTCCTGGAAGCCAGGGGGGATGCCGTGTCTCCGAGAGAGCTGGGAACAGACACCCTGACGGAGCGCTCTCTTGTCCAGGTCAGACGGCCCTGCACATAGCGGTCATGAACCGGAACGTGAACCTGGTGAAAGCCCTGCTTGCCCACGGGGCCAGCGTCTCTGCGAGGGCCATAGGCTCTGCCTTCCACCTCACTCCTCACAACCTCATCTACTTTGGTGAGAGCAGGCCCGGGGCTGGGAGGATGAGGAGGGGGGCACCAGTCAAGGCAGGGCGGGCTGAGGAGGCCCCGTGCCTGGGGCGGCCAGAGCCAAGCCTCCAGCCCCACCCCAGGGCCCCCTCCAGCATCCCTGCCTCTGGTCCTGCTGACAAGGGTCCCCAGGCCCAGAGCGGAGATGGGGGAAGGAGAGGCGGTTGCTTGGAGACACTGCCCCTCCCTGCCTGCATCTCACGCCCACCCGCCTGGGCCTCTGCCTCCCCAGGGGAGCACCCTCTGTCCTTTGCCGCCTGCATGGGCAGCGAGGAGATTGTGAGGCTGCTCATTGAGCACGGCGCTGACATCCGGGCCCAGGACTCCCTGGGTAAGAGCTGGCCTGGAGCGGGCGCTGGCAGGCTGGGGGTGGCAGGGGAGAGGGGAGGGGCTGGGACCGCCCTCAGGCCCCCTCGGGGTGGGGGGTGGTCCTGGGGAACAGCAGGGACTCTGGTCCCAGGGGTCATGTGACACCCCGTGTCCTCTCCCAGGAAACACAGTGTTGCACATCCTCGTCCTCCAGCCCAACAAAACCTTTGCCTGCCAGATGTACAACCTGCTGCTGTCCTACGACAGGCGAGGGGACCACCTGCAGTCCCTGGACCTCATGCTCAATCACCAGGGCCTCACCCCCTTCAAGCTGGCCGGAGTGGAGGGCAACACTGTGGTGAGGGACCCGTCCTCAACCCCACGGGGGTCCTTCTCCTGATCCTTCTTCCCAACCTCCCCAAAAAGGTGGTGGTCCCTTACCTTCATCTCCATCACTAAAGTCCTCAGCATCAGGAATTTCTGACTCAGGGGGATTACAGAATCTTACCTGAGAATATCTGCTATGGTAACCCAAAGTTCCACTCCCCTTGCCTATTCTCTCCTTTCAGATATTTATAGGATTTGTGGGAAGGAAAGACAGCCTCAGATTAAAAGGTTCAGGTCAACAGAGGCTTGTCAGTTCCCAGCTGTCCATCAGATCCAACGAGTAAGCAACCGTGCTGCTGCCCTTGACCTGCTCCTTACATGCTGACCTCCGTCTCACTCCTGTGTCCACCCAGATGTTCCAACACCTGATGCAGAAGCGGAAGTACATCCAGTGGACATGCGGGCCACTGACCTCCACTCTCTACGACCTCACAGAGATCGACTCCTGGGGAGAAGACGTGTCCTTTCTAGAGCTTGTGGTCTCCTCCAAGAAACGGGAGGTATGGGCAACAGGGAGGATTAGGGGCTGTCAGGCGTCTGTGCAGAGCCCATCTATTTACCAAGATCCTTGGCTCCAGAGGCTTCCCTGTAATAGATGAGGGTGAGGATAGACTCCTGGGACTTTGGGAGAAAATGCTGATCAATACCCCTTCCCTAACTCTGCTCTCTCTGCTTAGCTTTGGTCCCTTCTGCTTACCTTTCTCATACTAACACTGCATATGAGGAGTCCTGCAGATAGATGTTGCTTCCTATCACTTATTTGTTCAGCATATTGAGCTTCTTGCTGGGTCCTTGACACTGTACCAAGAACTGAGAAAACAGAAATAAATTAAAAAACAGTTCCTTGCAGACAGCTTTGTCAATTTTCCATCCCTGTTCTCAGTAACTGTAATAGCCTTCAAGATAAACATTGGGGTCTATACTATGAATGGTACATAATGGTGCAACAGAATGGAGGTTGGTTTATGTTGGCTTGGATGGACCAGAAAAGATGTCACAGGAGATGTGCTTGAGCTGGGGCTTCTAGGAGGAATTGGGAATCACCAGGCAGATGAGGAAAAAGAGAGCTTTCCAGAGAGGGAAAAACACATGGATCATTCAGACAGTATGAGATTGGGTGATATGAGGGAAAGGGAAGTTTGTTGAAGATTTATAAAGAGAAGAAAATACTGATGCTTTCTAGAACCTCCAAGATGGTGGCAAAATACAGTTCTTATTGTTTATCTGCCACCTGACAATTTCCTAGGAACCCTCTAGAGCCACAAAGTCACAAAGAGTCGGACACAACTGAGCAACTTCACTTCACTTCACTTAATAGCCACAAAACTCAGATGATCGCTGGTACTAACAAACAGGGGATCTGGTTTATCAGAGGATCTGATGAACAAAGTGGCTGGTTGGTATGAACTTCTTCAGAGCAGGATTTCTTAGGGATTGGAAGCCCAGCCTTCACCTTCAGTTCTATCGGGCAACCAAGATTTGTTCATTATGATGAAAATAGAGGCTCCCTCACTGGAGCTTCTTCAGCTTCCTGCCTTGTTCTGCCCAGCAGGTCTAGAAACTGCCCCCCCACCCCCACCACCCATCTCTCTCCTACTCTGTAGGCTCGATGGGAAAAGGTACTTTTTCTGCTCGTGGGAAATCCCTCTAGCTAAACTCTGACTTTGCCTTTTCCTACTTTCTTAGATGCATCATGCCATCTATCATCCTCTTTCAGGAGCATCTTTAATGTCTCATTGGCTACTTAGATCTGAGCATTAACCCACCCAGCTTAGATTATGGCCACACCCGACTCTCCGAGTCCTCTGTTGCTCCTCTCATGTCCATAATACTTGTAGAGCGAATCTGACTACCTGCTTGCTTGAACCTTCCAATTGTTTTCCATTGCATTCAGAAAATAAAGTCCAACTCCTTAGCTTGGCATTCATGAGGTACCATGATCTGGCCCTCAGCCGCTTCATACAGGATAATCCCTGCGCCCTCCAAAAGATTCTGCCATATCCCCCTCATGTGCCAATGTCTTCTCACCTCTTCCTGCCTTGGCAACTGCTGCTACTTTATAAAAGAACTTGCCTAATTCTCCATTCACTCAGCTATCTCGCCCATCTATGTCTCATCCTTCAGAGTCTCTGAGGAGCTCAGAGGTCCTGGTATTTACTTCTGCCATGGTTTATCTGCAGCACTAGCATGAGGCACCGCATACAGTAAAAACTGACTAGTCGTCTGTAAAAGAAATGAATGAAAAGATGAACTGAATGAATGACACTTGTGCTGATCATGACGCTGCCTGTCTGGGACCCTGTGGGGAACCTGGTGCTGCAACTCACTATGTTGGTCATCCCCTGCTGCCCTCTTCTTCTACCGCAGGCTCGTCAGATCCTGGAGCAGACCCCAGTGAAGCAGCTGGTGAACTTCAAGTGGAGGAAGTACGGGCGGCCTTACTTCTGCATCCTGGGGGCCTTGTATGTGCTCTATATGATCTGCTTCACCATGTGCTGCATCCACCGTCCTCTCAAGGCCCGTAGTGGCAACCGCACAGATTCCCGAGACATCACCATATTCCAGCAGAAGCTGCTCCAGGTGACTCTTAGAGGGGATAAGGGGATAAGAGGGGCTGATAGCATGGGGTGATGGCTCTGGAAACCAGAGCCACGCTGCCCAGGAAATATGCCAGTCCCTTGACTCTGGCAAGGGCAGGCTCCTGATCACTTGGACAGAAATTAGGCAGGAGTTAAGGGGACCAAAGCTGGGGCTTAATGAATACAAGTGGACTTGTCCAGGGAGTGATGGCTCTCTTGTAAACTTTGGAAGAATGCTTAGTTTACCTGTACCTTTGTAAAATCCCTTGTTACTCACAAAGGTCTGTAGACCAGAACTTTATAAATATGACCTTCAACAGAAGCTTTGTTGTTCTAAAGGGAGGAAGAGTGTGCTCCAGGTCCATTTTCTGAGTGTGCCCGTAATCTGTTAGGGTAACACAGACATTCTTCTGACCTGCATTCACTTCTGAACACAGTCAATATGAGTGCATTGAAAGTGAGGTATCAGCTGTCTGACCACCTGTCAAATGTGCTGCAGAGAATGCCTAGATTGGGTAGCAGTTAGAAGGAAATAGTCTCTGGGGTCCCTTTTACTCTGGTTAGCTTGCCATTCTGTGAGTCACCTTCAGAGACCTGGGGTGAGGACAGCTGGATAGAGATGTGGAGTAGATGTCCAGGTCTGCTGTTGAAAGGAGGAGACTCCTTGGTGTGACAGAATGAGCAGGCTCTCATGAGTGCTTCTAGGCATATACATTCAACACTGGGTTCATTTAATAGGTAACCAAAATTCTTGTCCTAGTGACCTGAAAATACCTAAAAGGGAGTGCAGGCATGTGGGCAGAAAGCAAAAGACACAGGGGGAACAATTTTGCCAGGCAAGTAAGAGCTCAATGGCTAGAGATTTATGCTCAATGCAGAATGGGTCCCCTACAGGAATAGCTCAACCTGGACTTGGAGAGGGGCAGTTTAGAGGAGTTAAGGATCAAATAACCTGAGTCGAGTTAGCTCAAAGGCAGTGGATACTCAAAGAAAGGACAGGGCAAAGAGCCTTACTAAATGCTGAAGTAGGTCAAATCACTCTAAGCTTTTAGAATTACTTCTTGGTGTATATACAGTGTGCCCATTTGTCCAGGGCCTCTGACTGTCACAAAGCAGGGTTTGCTGCCTGCAGAACACAAGGCTGAGTATGGTGGGGCTGCCTTGTTCGAGGTGGGCATAGGTGCATTCGGGGGAAGCTGGGTTCCCTGCATCTCAAATGGGACATGAAGATTGTCCCTGGTATGGAGACCATACACCAGGAAATAAGGACATGGAAGGGCTGGCCAACTGAGATGGGCCAGCAATAACAATGAAGGAAATGGATAAACATGGGGGTGGCTGGACATTTCCAGTGTTCCTGACTCTGATTCCTCAGATGCACTCTTTGCCAGCCTTCCTTTGTTTCAGGCTGACTGGGGGGATTTTCTGGATCTAGAATGCAGATCCAGAATGTAGATAGCCTTCTAGCCAAAAAGTTGGGTGATGCTGAGCAACTGATTATCATCAAGACTCCTTCTTCTTTCTTACCTTCTTCTTACCACCGTGTCTCTTTCTCTCTGGGGGAGGACTAGTTATGTCCCTGTGAACATAATGTTCCTTTGACCCAGATAGTCTAAATTATTAGCAGCTACTTCCCCTTGCCTCAGGACTAGATGAAGCATAATTATAGCTAAGTGCTCTAACTTTCTTTCCATCTTCTCTCTTTTTCTTCTCTTTTCCCCCTTCAGCATTTTTACCCTTTTGCTCACTTTGATAAAATCTGCATTAGCCCAAATAGAAGACTCATGACTTTCAAATATTCTTTTCTTGGTTGGGTAGGTGGGGCTTAAGAAAGCAGCTGTGAGCAGTTTGAATGGGGAAGAGCATCAGCAAAGGTCTGTGTTTTTTCGGCATGAGCCCTTGGGCCTTGGTCCTGAGCTGATGGGGCCCATATGTTCCTCTTAGTAGGAAGTCAATTCGGATTAGATCAGGAGCTCCCAAACTTATCACCATGACTTGAAAGATTCTGCTTTCATGATGCACCACATTTATTGAATAATATGGAATTCTTTTTTTCTACATTTCTATTACTTGAGAGTCTTAGAAATATGAAAATGTACCAACATAGGGTCTTGACTTGATTAATGCAGTTGTTGCCATATTAATTAGCCTACAGAGCTTTTTCTCAGATAAATGAGTACTTTTGTATTTAATAAATCTGGACACACAGAGCCCTCAGTCACTGTAGGATTTTCTCTGTGGGTCTCATGGGATCTAGAAAAGTCACTGGACTTCACAACAGTAGCCCAGAGCACCATCTCAAAACACTGGAAAGGAAAGAAAATACTCCTTTATTTATACAAGGTGGCATAAACTAGGCAAAAGCAGTCATGGGAAAGGGTGGAGTTTTGGAGATATTCTAAGAAATGTCTTCACTCTAGGATGCTCCATTGCTCAGCCATAAAATTTATGCTATTCCCAGACTTCCCAAGAACTCTCTAAATTAATGACTTAATTTCTTGCCTTCATTCAATGTTTACTTGGTTTAGGCAGAACAAAGTGCATTATAATCCTAGTTCTCCTAGACTGCCAAGTGAGCAGAAAGTTCGAAGTCTGGGATTTGGTGGCTTAGATTTAAGCCCTAACTCTAAAACCAAATAGCTGTTTGACTTGAGCAGATCCTATGTCTTGCTAGATCAGTAGTTTTTTAACCAAGACTAGTTATTAAGGCTTCCTTGGTGGCTCGGTGCTAAAGAAACTGCCTGCCAATGTGGGAGATGCAGGTTTGATCCCTGGGTTGGGATGACCCCCTGGAGAAGGAAATGGCAACCCACTCCAGTACTTTTCCCTAGGAAATCCCATGGACAGAGGAGTCTGATGGGCTACAGTCCCTGGGGTCACAAAGAGTGGGACACAGCTTAGTGACTAAACAACACTGACACATTAGAAACACGGAAATCTGGTTAAAAAAAAAATTATGGATCCCTAAGCTGCCTCATACCTGAGGCATTAGAATGTCTGAAATAGTGGCCCCTGGCAGTGGTATTTTAAAGAAATTCCTTGATTGATTCTCATACTCAGCTTGGCTTGAGATCTGCTAAGCTTTCTAAGGTGAAACCGATCACTCTGATTGTTTAGACCCCTGATTTGCTGTTCAGCAAGAGGGTATTGATCTCCTATCATCAGATTTCCTTTCTGCATTTTGATGATTTTCCTTGATCTCTCCAATGCCCTTTGCTTCAAATTACTTTGCTAATTCATTCGTTAAACAAACCACTACCGAGAGCCTTAGGGTGCCCCAAGCATTATTGTAGGTACTGGAAACTCAACCTGGTCTGAGCAAAACACACTTCACCTCTGCCCTTTGGCATTTGCAGACTCATTGACATTAATTAAATGAATAGATGCTGCTGCTGCTGCTAAGTTCCTTCAGCCATATCTGACTCTGTGCGACCCCATAGACAGCAGCCCACCAGGCTCCCTGGTCCCTGGGATTCTCCAGGCAAGAACACTGGAGTGGGTTGCCATTGCCTTCTCCAGTGCATGAAAGTGAAAAGTGAAAGTGAAGTCGCTCAGTCATGTCCAACCCTCAGCGACCCCCATGGACTGCAGCCTTCCAGGCTTCTCCATCCATGGGATTTTCCAGGCAAGAGTACTGGAGTGGGGTGTCACTGCCTTTTCCAAAATGAATATATATTTCAATGCAAACTGATTGTTAACAATTCGCATGAGTTTTTTTTATGATCAGAAGACAGGATGCTGAGAGACTCCTTGAAGGAGGAAATGGCAACCTGCTACAGTATTCTTGCCTGGAAATTTCCATGGACAGAGGAGCCTGGCAGGCTATAGTCCATTGAGTCACAAAGAGTCAGACACAACTGAGCATGCATGCACTGGTGAATTCAAGGTGGAAAGTGAATTCAAGGCAGAGACAATGCATATCCAAAGGCCCTGGGGCAGGAAGAGTCTTGTGAATGTCTAGGAACCGAAAGAAGGCTGGCTAGAATAGAAGGAGCTGGGGCAGGAGCCTCCAGATTAGGCTGTCCAGGCAGATCTTTCCCCAATCATATAGGACGTTGCTGGCCATTCCAAGGATTTTACTTTTTATCCTAAAGTTAATGGGAGGCTCAGGATTTTAAACAGGGGAGACACTTGATAATATTTTTGTTTCAGAACAATGTCTCTGTTTGTAGGGTAGAGAACAGGTTTGAGGGGGCCAGGGAAGATGTGGGGGACCAGCTAAGAGGCTATTACAGTTCAGTGAAGGAAGACAGTAGTGGTGGATTGGCCTTAAGGTGTGGTGGGGAGACTTGAGAGAAAGGGCTGGCATCAGGGCACTTCCTGAAGGTAGAATCGTCACTACTATACAATGGATGGGATGTAGGTAGTCAGGGAGAGGGCGTGGCCGGAGCGACTCATGGGTTCTTTTTATCTGAAATCATTCTCTAGCTGTCATGGTCAGGGAGACTGCTTTTCCTACATGTCACAATTCCTCACAAACTCCACTATTCAAAGTACCAGAGTTATTTGAAACCCAGCTGTACGCCAGCTCGACACTGTTTTACTTGGGGGTCCTACCCAACTCCCTTTGGAACAAGTACAGCAAATTAAAGAGAAGATTGAGGTGGGAGAAGCAGAGAGCCCAGGAGGTAAAAATAACATCTGTCGGGAGCTGGCTTTGAGCACTTGCCATGCGTTTGCTGGTGCTTCTGAGATCTTGGGAAAGGGCAGATTCGGAGAGGAAAGCTGATGTAGGCCCTGAGTTTCTGCGTTTCTGACTCGCTGCTGGGTGAGGCTGGTGGTGTGACTCTGTGGACCGCATTTTGGTTGCTAAAGTATTTTACTGGGTGATCCTCATAGATGCCCTCATAAGTAAGTGAAATTCTCATAACCATTTTAAAGATGGTGAATCTGAAGTCATGAGAGGTTAAGTACTTGGGTAAAGATGCTCAGCTAGTAAGGGCAGTGCTGGTTGGGCTTCCGGTCTGCTTCACTTCAGAAGCTTCAACTTTAATTCAAAGCCAGGTCAGGTCATTTCTCCCTCCAGAGAAATATGCTGAATTCCAGGTTTCTTCCTCAGAGGGACCCGCTGCTTGAGGAACTCCTGTTTCCAGGCTTCGATAAGTAACCAGCTCCTGCCACACTCACCTGTACCTGGGCACACCTGATATTTCCCCCGCAAGATAAGAGGTGCTGTGCTGGAGTGCAGGAGTTGGGAGTCAGTCAGACATGGAGTTGCCTCTGACCTCTAGCCATTGAGGTACTGCCTATGCTCTAGTGTTGATCATCAGTTCAGTTCAGTTCAGTTCAGGCACTCAGTCGTGTCCGACTCTTTGTGACCCCATGCACTGCAGCATACCAAGCTTCCCTGTCCATCACCAATTCCCAGAGCTTGCTCACACTCATGTCCATTTAGTCGGTGATGCCATCCAACCATCTCATCCTCTGTCATCCCCTTCTCCTCCAGCCTTCAATCTTTCCCAGCATCAGGGTCTTTTCCAATGAGTCAATTCTTCACATCAGATGGCCAAAGTATTGGAGTTTCAGCTTCAGCATCAGTCCTTCCAATGAATATTCAGGACTGATCTTCTTTAGGATTGACTGGTTTGATCGCCTTACAGTCCAAGGGACTCTGAAGAGTCTTCTCCAGAACCACAGTTCAAAAGCATCAATTCTTCAGCTTGTTGTTGATCAACATGGGCCCCAGTTTTTATGTGATTAACCTTTTGGTGGCTAGGGTAAATCCTGCTTCTGTGGGAATGGATAAGGATGTCTCTGTAGAGAGAAGACATCTGCTGGGTTAATCTTCCTGAAAAAACACAGAGATTAGGACACAAAATAAGCCCCTGGAAGGTGGACTTATAAGGTAACCATGAGATCTTCCTCCCTTTTTGGCCCAGTGGTTCTCACATGGGGATCTGCATCTTAAAAAAAAAAAAAGATGCTTGATTCTTACACCAAATTAGAGTCTCCAGGTTTGGCCCAGGCATATGTGTTGTGACAAAGCTTCCCAGTCAATTCTTGTATGTATGTATGTATGTATGTATGTATATGTGTATGTGTGTATGCATGTTTGTGTGTGAATGTATGTGTATGTATGTATGTGTGTATGTATGTGTTTGTGTGTGAATGTATGTGTGTGTGTGTGTATGTATGTGTAGGTGTAGGTGTGTATGTTTGGCTGCACCGAGTCTTCACTGTCGCGCCCAGGCTTTTCTAGTTTTGCAGTGAGCAGGTGTGGGCTTAGTAGTTGCAGCACGTGTGCAGTTGCTTAGTTTCCCAACCAGGGATCGAACCTGGACTCCCTGCATTGGGAGCGTGGAGTCTCACCCCCTAGATCACAAGTACCACCACCCCCCCGCAGCTGATTCTGGTGGGTAACCTGGTTAGGAATCCCCGCACAGTTTAGAAGATGAGAGGAATGACTGTATGAATGATGACCAAGCATGTCTCTTTCTGGGAGCTTCATTCCTCTGCAAGAATCTTGGGGAGAAGGAGAGGGTCTCAGATGGGGTCTGACAACTGTTTCCAGTGCCTTCCCCCTCCTAGTGGTTGCATTTGCTCCCCACCCTTCCACACAGTGGTACCTGGGCCCTGCTAGGCCCACCCTTCTCTGGGCATTTCCTTCAAGACAATGAGCTCAACCAGCTGGTGAGCGGGACACTCTCTGTAAGCAGATTCTTAACAAAGTAAGGCTGGTCAGCCTCCAAGGGGCTCTGGCCATTGACAACTCCTGAAATTCTAAGCCATACAAAGAGGTTAAGAACTCTAGTCATTGTTGAAAGACGCTTATTTTTTTAAAGGAGCTGGGGGGAGAATTTTTTCAGTGCATTATTAACTAAGCCTGCTTAGGTGACCTTGAGCTAGGAATCTGGAAATTCCAGGCGAGCCCAGTTCGTCATCATCCTTTCTCCCTTTACCTCCCTGCTCTTGCTTCCTGGTTCCCCTCTGCCTCCCTCCAGCTCTTAGATCATGCTCAGCAAGCGCCTGTCTGTTTACCTGCTTCCTTCTCTCCTTCCTTCCTTGTGAATGCAGCATCTACTGTGTGTGCATTTTGGATAAAAAGAAGGAGTTAGAGGCCCCTGCTTTAAGGGAACTCTAAGATTCCTGGCGAGAAAGAAAACGTCCAGATGACTCCAGTGTGCTGGGGAAGGGCTATGACCGGAGGCTGACATCGTGTTCCTGCAGGGAGACAGCTGATCTGGGCAGACGGGCAGGGAAGGAGACCCAGGTGGAATGCTGTGACCTGGGTCTTAAGGTTAACGGTGAATCAGAAAACTCTGGTGGAGGAAGGCATTCTGAGAATAGGGCACAGTTCATATGGAGACCTGTCTTACCAGTTGAGGACCCTAGTAATCAACATGGCTGGAGCTGACACAGAATATGAGGGCCCAGGGCAGGAACCAGACAAGCAAAACCATTGTGCTGAGCCTTATGTTTTAAAAATAGAGGAAAAAGAGGAAACTTTGTTTTCTCTTTTTTGGCCTCACCTCATGGCATGTGGGATCTTGGCTCCCAGACCAGGGATTGAACCTGCGCCCCCTGCAATGGAAGTGCAGAGTCTCAACCACTAAACCTGCAGCAAAGTTCCTCAGTTTTTATTCTTATCTCACAAAGCACAGTTCTAACTAAAAGAACACATGTGCAACCCCAGCAAGGGTTCTGGGCATCACGCTTGGTAGTCTGAATATTTTTCATTTCTGTTTCACAGTGAGCACTTCTAAGTAAAGAATACATGCCCATGACTTAAAAAATCCAGTGGCAAGTATAATGAAGACCACCAGCGCACTGGCCTGCCCACCTCACTCATGCCTTACTTCTTGGAGGCAACCAGTTGTTACCTCTTTAGGGTCCCTGTTGTTACCTCTGTACCACTGAATAATACACTTCTATCTCTATTCATTAACTAAATTTAGACATTAGCTACTGAATTTCTACTATGATACAGATTTAGAGATACTCATCACTCCCATCTCCCCCCCTCATTTTTATTCCAAAGACATGCTGGAACTAGGAAAGGTATTAAGCAGAGAAACCAGGTCGTGATATATGCAAAAACCAGGTAAGGAGTGGGTTGAATGAGTGGGCAGTGGGTACAGGGCGCCATGGGTTTGCTTTAAGGCAGTGGTGCTATGGATTGAGAGCCAGCGGAGCATTTGAGAGAATTTGGGAGGCTAAATGAACAGGACTTTAGTAAAGTGAATTTACAGTTAATTCACTTTGCTAAACATACCCTTGGTCCCCAAACCTTTTCATAAGCACCACAAATCTAGAGAGCTGCAGATGGGTCTTTCCTTGTAGATAGGAAATCTTGAATGCAATCCCCAAAGAGTAAAATTCTGAAAAATTCAAAGAAAAACTTATTACCACTTTGAGTTTAGGGTTTAATTCTAGAAGTGCAAGGGTGGTTGATGAAAAGGAGATTCTGATTGTTAGTTTAACAGACCTCAGAAAGTCATTCATTATAATTCAGTGCCCCTGTCCATTTTTAAAACACTAAAACCTTTCTCCACTTTGTAAAAGAGTATTTCTTCCAAACAAGAGCCAATATTACACATGAGTGTGAAATACTAGAATTCCTCTAGAAATCAAAGAAAGGAAAATGTTTTAAAAGTTCACTACTATCATTATTTTTCAGCTTTACTGTGATATAATTGACAATTGATATTGATATTGTAAGGTATTTAAAGTGTTCATCGCAGGGATTTGATATACATTGTGAAAGGATTCCTCTCATCTATTAACACATTCATCACCTCACATGTTTATTTATTTTTGTGAGAATAATTAAGTTCTGCTCTCCTAGCAAATTTCAGTTGTATAATGCAGTGTAATTAACTATAATCATCTTGTTTTACCATCAGACCTTATTCCTCTTATAGCTGAAATTTTGCATCCTGTTACCAATCTCCCCTTATTTTGTCTATGCCCCCAGCCCTTGGCAATCACTTTTCTACTCTCTTTTTCTAGGAGTTTGCCTTTTTTTTTTTTTATTCCACATGTAAGTGATACCATGAAGTATTTGTCTTAATCTGATGGGCTTATTTCACTTAACTTAATGCCGTCAAGTCATCCATATTGTTGAGAACGACAAGATTTCCTCTTTTCTCATAGGTGAATAATATTCTGGCGTGTGTATGTACATATATACACACATATATATGTGTACCTGTATGTATATGCATGCTAAGTCACTTCAGTCGTGTTGGACTCTTTGCGACCCTATGGACTGTAGCCCACCAGGCTCCTCTGTCCATGGGATTCTTCAGGCAGGAATACTGGAGTGGGTTGCCATTTCCTACTCCAGGGGATCTTCACAAACCAGGGATCAAATCTGCATCTCTCATGTCTCCTGCATTGGCAGGCGGGTTCTTGTCCACTCACACCATCTGAGAAGCCCATATGTGTGTGTGTGTGTAATATATATATCACATCTTTATCCATTGTTGATTGATGGACACTTAGGTTGTTCCTAGAGCTTTGCTACTGTGACTAATGTTGCAATTTACACAGAAGTGCAGATATCTCTTCCAGATTCTGTTTTTGTTTCCTTTATTTTTTAATTTATTTTTAATTGGAGGATAATTGCTTTATGATGCAGTTCCTTTGGATATATACCTAGAAGCTGGATCATGTAGTAATTCCACTTTAACTTTTTGAGGGGCCTCCCTTCTGTGTTCTACAGTGGCTGCACAAATTTACGTAGTGTACAGTAGTATGCAAGGGTTCCTTCTTCTCTGCATCCTTGTCAACAATTGTGATTTCTTGTCTTTTTGATAATAGCCATCCTAGTCAGTCTGAGGTGATATTTCACTGTGGCTTTGATTTGCATTTCCCTGATGATTAGCGATGCGGAGTATCTTTTCTGTACCTTTGGCATACAAATGTCAGCCCTTTGTATGTCTTCTCTGGGAAAAAAGGTCTGTTCAGGTGCTCTGTCCAGCTTTTAATTGGATTGTTTGTTTTTTTTTGCTGCTGAGTTGTACAAACTGCTATTCTTTTCATTCCAACTTTCACACATGCATGTTACTCTTTGTTTTCCAGAGAGAGTGGTTTTATTAAAAAAAAAAAAAAACACACCTTATGAAAGGGTCTGTGTGGTGGTCTTGGAGAGCAGCAAGGAAGAGGGCTTGCAGGATAGTGTGGTGCTCTGCAGGCTACTTTAAGTGACAGAGAGGTGGAGACAGCTACTTTAGGGCAGTCGGACATCAAGTGCGTGTGTGTGTTCAGTCGCTGAGTCATGTCCGACTCTTGCAACCACATGGACTGTAGCTCACCAGGCTCCTCTGTCCATGGGATTTTTCCATTCAAGAGTATTGGCATGTGTTGCTATTTCCTTCTTCAGAGGATCTTCCTAACCAAGGGATCAAACCCACATTTCCCAGGTCTCCTTTATTGCAGGTGGATTCTTTACCGATGAGCCACCAGGGAAACCCCAAACCAAGTGGAACAGAGGCCAAAGCTTGGCATCTCTGGACACCTTTGTTACTAGTGAACTTGAGCAGGGTAACTCCTGCTCGGAAAGGAATCTGTTGAACAAGCAAAGCGATGCTCATGAAGGGCAGACCCAGGAGGAGTATATGGTAAACAAAATTGTTCCCAGTGTTCTTCATTAGTTGGATTTTTACATTTTCATCCCAAGAGTGTTGATACCATTCTCCTGCTGTCCTCTAGAGGCACTCTAATCCCCACAAAGCTCCTGGCCAACAGGTATCCTCCTCTTCTTAGTAGAGCCAAAGAAAAAGTTGGTGGCAATTTTCTAGCTGTATGCAACCAAGGTCCTGGATTCGCTGGTGGCTCAGATGATAAAGAGTCTGCCCACAATGTGGGAGACTCGAGTTCTACCCCCTGGGTTGGGAAGATCCCCTGGAGAAGGAAAGAGCAACCCGCTCCAGTATTCTTGCCTGGAAATTCCCATGCATGGAGGAGCCTGGTGGGCTATAGTCCATAGGGTCACAGAGTCAGACACGACTGAGCAACTTCAATTTCATGCAACCAAGGTCCAAAGTTTTCTTAAAAATTGTGTATAGACACATACATGGCACAGATGCCATTATTTCATTTCTATATCTAGTGTTATTTTGTCCCTACAATTAACAAACTTATTATTTATCCTACCACCTGATTCTCCAAAGGAGTTGGCCTGTTTTACAGTGAAAGTCAGATGCAACAGGAACATTAAGATAAAGAAAAAGAACAAGATCTATGATCTGAATCTTTGGATGGAAGAGAGGGTATTCAAAGACAGTTGCTAGAGCTGGAGATTAAAAAAAAAGAAAGAAAGAACTCTGAGCTTCCTTGGAAGCAAAGCAAAAGGGAAACCACTCACTATATGATAAAATAAAATTGTCCAGTTTCTCAAGAAAAGTAAACATCAGAAAAGTTGGCAGGACATCAGTTCTTTAAGGAACAGCAAAGGCAAAAGAACTGAAGTCTAGTCACAGATTGTTAGAGAACATTGTTTACTAGAGGTACATAGTCACCAGTTCCTTCCTGTTCTTCCCTGGTCCCATACGATTTTTCTGAAACATTTCTACCATCTCTTAGTAACTCTGGTTCTACTCTTCCCTAAAGACTATATCCTTGGCTTCTTCTGAGCTGATACACACCCTCTTAGAGGCCACAGGATACTCGATGGGTGCCTTCTTTATACCTAGAGCACCTCCTGAGGTGGTGATTTAGTTGCTAAGTTGTATCTGATTCTTGTGACCCCCCCCCCCACTGACTAGCTGTCCAGGCTGAATTCTCCAAGCAAGAGTACTGGACTGGGTTGCCATTTCCTTCTCCAGGGAGTCTTCCTGACCCAAGGATGGAACCCAGGTCTCCTGCACCGCAGGCAGATTCTTTACTGACTGAGCCATGAGCACCTCCCTACTACATAGCATCTCTTCCTGTTTCAAAAGCTATGCCTCTCATTGGACTAGTGAGTACACTACCGAAGTAGCCCATAGAGGTTCTGTTTATCAGTAGAACAGAGATGACTGGTGATTCTCATGCCTAACGAGGGATCCCATCCTTTTCAGCAGAGATCATCCCCAGGGACTCTCAAGTCCTATCTTGAGTGCACAATTCAAAGACATGACCTTGGAGAACAGAATTCCCAAAAGTCTAAGGGGTACTCGCATGTGTTGAAGTTATTTGTTTAATTTCATCTGGAGGTTATATGTATGTGATCAGTTTTCCAGAAAGAGGGCCTGTGGTCTTCATGATATTCTCAGATGGGCTCATTACTTCAAAAAAGTTAAGGAGCATTATTGTAGAATTTGATTGCTGCATCTGGGTAACACTGCAAGGTTTTAACTGTGAAGTAAGGAGTGCAGAGGAGGATGTTTTTTATTTGTGTTGACTTTAGGCCTATACCTTTGACACCTACCATCCAGGATAAGACAGAGTTCTTTCTTAGAACTGAAAACCATAGAGTGTCTCTAGCCCTTTTCTATATTGCCAAATCATAATAAAACCACAATGAATTTACCTATGGGGCTTCTCAGGTGGCACTAGTGGTAAAGAACCCACCTGTCAACACCGGAGATATAAAAGACACATGTTTGATCCCTGGATCAGAAAGATCCTCTGGAGGAGGGCATGGCAACCCACTCCAGTATTCTTTCCTGGAGAGTCCCATGGACAGAGGAGCCTGGTGGGCTACAGTCCCAGGGGTCACAAAGAGTCAGACATGACTCAAGTGACTTAGCACAAAGCATGAATATATCTATAGTGCTCTGTGGCTTATAATACGTCCAAATACATTATCTGATTTGGTCTTCACAATAACCCTAGGAGGTAACCATTATAGTCTCCATTTTACAGATGAGACATCCCAAGCTCAGGGAGTTTTAGTGACTGATTCAAGGTCTCACTGGAGCTAGCAGGGTCTGGAGGTCCATCCCAGAACCCGAGTTCTGTGGTGTGTTTATATTCTACCTGCTGGGAACCACAGCAAGTTTGGAAAAGCTGGCCTTTCAGCATACCTGAAACTAGCCCAAGCCACTAATAACTTAACTTTCTTAACTTGATGTACGTAAATGTGACCTCAGCCCCTCAGTACACACATCATCGTTAGTTATAATTCAACAGCATAAGAAGTGAGTTGTTAGGTGGTAACTCAAGTTGTTGGCATATGGAACATATATATTGTATTGGGTTGACCAGAAAGTTCATTCAGATTTTCCATAAGGTGGTATGGAAAAACCCAAATGTATTTTTGGCCGGCCCAGTATATTGCATCTTGGTTTACTTAGACTCATGCCTTGGTCACAGACTGAGCTGCAATGACAAATACAGTGGGGGTGGGTGGTGATGGTGGTAACGGTGGTGGTAAGGGGAGCTCTTATTCATCTCGGATAGAGTTGAGTCCCTTTAGACCACTTACTCAAAAAGATTTGCCTCTCAGTCCATCAGAAAGCACTTCTGATCCTGAATATCTCACCACAGGAAGCCTACGTGACTCAGCAGGATAAAATCCGGCTGGTGGGGGAGCTGATGACAGTCCTCGGGTCAGCAATCATCCTATTCCTAGAGGTGAGGTGCAGCTGAGCCGTCAGACTGAAGTCTTTTATCTTTTTTTTTAAAACACCAAAAACATTTTGTATTGGGGTATAGCCAATTAACTATAGAGAAGGCAATGGCAACCCAGTCCAGTACTATTGCCTGGCAAATCCCATGGACAGAGGAGCCTGGTAGGCTGCAGTCCATGGGGTCACTACGAGTCGGGCATGACTGAGTGACTTCACTTTCACTTTTCACTTTCATGCATTGGAGAAGGAAATGGCAACCCACTCCAGTATTCTTGCCTGGAGGATCCCAGGGACAGGGGAGCCTGGTGGGCTGCCATCTATGGGGTCGCACAGAGTCAGATACGACTGAAGCGACTTAGCAGCAGCAGCATAACCAATTAACAATGTTGTAGTTTCAGGTGAATAGCAAAGGGACTCAGCCATACATAGACATGTATCCATTCTTCCCCAAACTCCCCTCCCATCCAGGCTGGCACATAACCTTGAGCAGAGTTCCTTGTGCTGTCCAATAGATTCCTATTGGTTATCCACTCTAAACACAGCAGTGCATACATGACCTTCCTGAAGTCCCCAACCACCCCTCCACCCACAGTGACCATAGTCTGTGGATCTCTGTTTTGCAAGTAAGCTCATTTGTATCATTTCTTTTTGGATTCCACATATAGAGGATGTCATATGATAGTTCTCTTCCTCCATCTGACTCACTTCACTCAGAATGACACTCTCTAGGTCCATCCATGTTGCCACAAATGGCCTCATTTCATTCTTTTTAATGTCTGAGTGATATTCCATTGTGTGTGTGTTTATATATATACACCGCATCTTCTTTATCCATTCCTCTGTTGACAGACTTTTAGGTTGCTTCTGTGTCTTGGCCATTGTAAACAGTGCTGCAATGAACAATGAGGTACATGTATCCCTTCAGATCCTGTTGTTCTCTGGATATATGCCCAGGAGTGGGATTGCAGGGTCATATGGTAGTTCCGTTTTTGTTTTTTTAAGGAACCTCCACACTTTTCTCCACAGTGGCTGGACCAGTTTACATTCCCACCAACAGTGCAGGAGGGTTCCCTTTTCTCCATACCCTCTCCAGCATTTATTGTTTGTGGATTTTTTGATGATAGCCATTCTGATCAGTGTGAGATTATATCTCATTGTAGTTTTGATTTGCGTTTCTCTAATAGATAGCTATGTCGAACATCTTTTCACATGCCTATTGTCCTTTTTAGAGAAATGTCTATTCAGGTCTTCTGCCCATTTTTTGAGTGAGTTGTTTGTTTTGATGCTGCTGCTGCTAAGTCGCTTCTGTCGTGTCCGACTCTGTGCGACCCCATAGATGGTAGCCCACCAGGCTCCTCTGTCCTTGGTATTCCCCAGGCAAGAATACTGGGGTGGGTTGCCATTTCCTTCTCTGTTTTGATGCTACTAAGTATCATAAGCTGATTGTAAATTTTCAAGACTAATCCCTTATCAATCACATCATTTGCAAATATTTCCTCCCAATCTATGGATTGTCTGTTTTTTGTTTCCTTTTCTCTGCAAAAGTTTTTGAGTTTAAATAGGCCCCACTTGTTTATTTTTGCTTTAATTTCGATTATTCTGGGAAATGGATTTAAAAAGATGTTGCTGTGATTTATTGAACTGAAGTCTACAGTTTTCTTTCCCTGCCCGGCCTTTTTCCAGATCCCGGATATCTTCAGGGTCGGTTTCTCCCGCTATTTTGGACAAACTGTCCTTGGGGGGCCATTCCACGTCATCACGTGAGTGTTCTTCCTTCTGGGCCCCTGCCTTCCCTTTCCAGAAGCATTTCAGGTCTCCCTACCCCTCTCTGGGACCCTCGACTCCAGGGACTTCTCTCCAGTGGGTTTGTGGGTGTGATTGTGTATGTGTTTAGGAGGTTGTGTGGTGGGTTCTGGGCAAGGCAGCGCCATGCTAGAAAGGACCTAGAATATTCCCAGTCCCTCCTCTCATGGCCCCCTCCCCTCTCTCCTCCCAGCATCACCTATTCCTTCCTGGTGCTGGTGACAATGGTGATGCGGCTCACCAACACCAGCGGGGAGGTGGTACCCATGTCCTTCGCCCTGGTGCTGGGCTGGTGCAGCGTCATGTACTTTGCGCGAGGATTCCAGATGCTGGGCCCCTTCACCATCATGATCCAGAAGGTCAGAGCTTTCTCCAGTTTCTCTTGCTTTCAGACATCAGACTTTTCCCAGACCAAGGGAGGGAGTGGGAGCAAAAATTGAAAAAAAAAAAAAAAGTGCTTTCTGCACAGTTTCTACTTTCAGACATTGGACTTTTCCAGACCAAGGGAGGGAGTAGGAGCAACAACAACAACAACAACAAAAAATGAGGCTCCTACTAGATCTGGTGGAACTCTGGCGACTTGCCATCTAGCAGCAGTAGCTGCTAAAAGGCAGGTGGAGATACAGTCCCCCATCCTCCCTCCCCTCTCTGTTCTCTGTAGATGATTTTTGGAGACCTGTTGCGTTTCTGCTGGCTGATGGCTGTGGTTATCGTGGGATTTGCCTCAGGTGAGGACGTCACTCTCTTCTCCCCCAGAGCGTGGGATTCAGTTCTCCAGAAGGTTCTCTCTCATCTTGCTCTCACTTATTTCTTGTTTGTACTCCCTTTTGCTTTTTTTCCCCTCCTAGTGGAAAGTGAGTTGAAAACATGCTCATATGCTTAGGATCAGGGTCACTAAGGTTGGCCTAGAGCATGAACTCATGTGCTCTAAAGTTCTGGGTCAATCATGTTTGTGTTGACTAACTGCCCTGCAGCATCTTTAAAGGAGAGATAAATAAAGGGCTTGAAGAGAGACGGATATGAAACAGGAAAGACGGGCCAGTTGTGAAAGGTGCCATAGGCAAAAAGTTCACTATTTAATTCTTCTATGTTGACACTTCAGAAGAATAAATGAAAAGCATTCAATAATACATCAAGTGCCCCCCCCTTTTTTTTTCATTTATGTAGTCAAAGGTTAAAGAAAAGAAAGGAATTTGGAGAAGGAGATACAACAAAAGGGTTTGGAGGGTTTGAAGAATGAGGGAGGAAACGGTTGTGAAGAGAGGCTTGAAGCACAAGGGCCAGTGGGGACCCAGTCGTGGCCCAAGGAGCAGGGAAAGGAGGAGAGGAAACATCCAGAACAGGGTAGATGAGACAGAGCGAGGGAGGGAGAGCACAAGTGAACAAGGAGAAGAAAGCTCTTTGGAGAAGGCAGAGAGGAAGGAAAAGCAAACACTGGGGCCTCTAATCCAGTTCTCCATGTCTGCGGCTGAACCCCTGGAAGGCAGGTGGATGTACAGGGTGACGTGTGAAGACCCCAACCCTGGGCTTTTAGTACAAAGGATGCCATTCCTGTCTTAGGCATCCCCTTGCTTAATGGGGGTTCCCAGAAAACAGTAGACGGAAAAACTACACCAAGCTGGGAACTCTGAGAGGGTAAAACTTTGTCCGTTTGGAGGGTTCCTCATGTTCCCTTCCTCCCCCCCCCTCATCTGTGTGTATGCAGAATGAGGGGATGTAGCAGAGCCATTTTCTACAGACCTCCCGAGGCGTCTGTTCTTGGTTCTTGCAAAACCGTGCTTTGTCATAGACCCTAGCTCTGCTCTCGGGGTCCCTTTATTTAGATCTCCATTCCCCACACAGGGATGAGGCTTTCAGAGGTTCTGATGTTGTAGTAAAGTTTCCAGGATGCCTAATACCATCCAGTAGTCTACACATCACATTTTTTGCAGTGGTCCAGAACACTCAGGAAATCTCAGGGTAATGGATGATTATCTAGAGAACACTGAGATTTTTCTGTCTTAGGTTCTTTTCTTTTAGACTTCTCATGTGCTCAGTTCTTGAAAGCTGTTGGAGATTTCATGCATTCTTGTAACAATTTCCCTTTTAAATATTTGGTTCTAAAAATGTAAAAACCAGTTAGGTGACATATACTATATATATATCTATTTATAGATAGATAGATGATAGATGTTAGCTAAATTCTGAGTATTGCCATTATCCAGAGTGATAAACTTGGTCATAGTCTCAGGGTTAGCCAAGTACACAGGGAAATTGCGACTTATATAATATGTATAATTTATACATCTACATTTGTGTATGTGTGTGTGCATGTATGTGGCCTTCCCAGGTGGTAAAGAATCCACCTGCCAATGTAGAAGACATGGGTTCGACCCCTGGGTGGGGAAGATTCTCTGGAGTAGGAAATGGCAACCCACTCCAGTATTCTTGCCTGGGAAATTTCATGAACATAGGAGCCTGGCCGGCTTCAGTCCATGGGGTTGCAAAGAGTTGGACATGACTGAGCAATTGAGCAAGCATGCACACACATGCATGCATGTGCGTGTGTGTAATTGTATGGAGATATATATTGGTGGTAGAATGAATACTGACCAGGCCCAGGCTTATTGTGATAACTCCCTGTTTCCTGATCTCCATGCCCTCTTCCTGGGCGGAGCAGCGTTCTATATCATTTTCCAGACAGAGGACCCATCCGCTCTGGGGGAATTCTATGACTATCCCATGGCGTTGTTCAGCACCTTTGAGCTTTTCCTCACCATCATTGATGGGCCTGCCAACTATGACGTGGACTTGCCCTTCATGTACAGCATTGTCTACTTTGCCTTCGCCATCATCGCCACATTGCTTATGATCAACCTGTTGGTCGCCATGATGGGCGACACACACTGGCGGGTGGCCCACGAACAGGACGAGCTCTGGAGGGCCCAGGTAAGTTTGTTAGTGTCAGTCTTACTGAGGGTCAGGGGCTGGAGAGAAAAATCAAAGTAGAATATGTCATGGTAGATGACACTTAGGAGAGTTATGGAACAACCCAATGGGGGTGGTCACCTCAACAGAGGAATTTTTGAATAGATGGAGGAGAAGAAGTTGATAAGATGGTAGCATAGGGTTAGGATCAACACCCAGGAACTGTGTGTTGACCACAGGAGCAGGGTAGATTCAAGAGTCATCCTTGACTCCAGAGGCAACTAGAAACTTTCTTCTTATGTATTCTATACTCTGATTTCTCTTCAGATCATATAAATCTTTCACCTTTTAACTTTCTTGTCCTTATCTATTCTAGTTTTTCATTTGAACCTTATCTTGTATTTGCTTTTATAACTGTTTTTCTATTATCTTTTCTTTATATCACCATAGCCTAATAAAATCTTAGAGTTGATAGTGTCTTTAGTGGTTTTCTAGTTGAGCTCCTACCCAGCATATACTTGTATACTCATTTATTGGTCAGAGGGTAATTCAGTGTCTTCTTTAATGCTAAGTAAGACCTTATTATCATGTGGATTTGGGTAGAGGTTGGGAGGAGAGAGCTTTTTCATATTTCAAAAGTTTTTGTTATTAGAAAAGTCCATACTGTATTGAGCTGAAACCTATCTTTCTATAAGATAGAAAAACCGGGCCACTCTTTGGCCCCCGTGTTTTCCTCTTATATAATGCACAACACATTCTCCCTTCCGTGCACCCTTAAAATATTTGAAGAGAGACATTGTTTGTCCCCTCAGACTTTCCATTCATTAGCACTAATTATTTGGAGGCTTCTCCTGTGCTGGGAAATATCTGGGATCTGGCGGCACGAGCAAGATGATGTAGTCTGTGCCCTCATGGGGCTTACAGGCTGGCTGGAAAGACAGACATTAAAACTTCATAGAAAGCCATGTAATTAGAAGATCAAATGTGTTGTAGAGAAATGAAGATGCTAAGAACAGGAGGCAAGAGAAGAGTTGGACTGGAAAGTTAGAAAGTGCTTTCCTGATAGACTGACATTTAAGATGAGCCTCTAAACATGGGTAATAATTCATCAATTATGAAGAATAAGGGAGTACTTCCTGGGTGGTCCAGTAGCTAAGACTCTGGGATCCCAGTGCAGAGGGCCAGGGTTAGATACCTGGTCAAGGAACTAGATCCCACACACCAAAACTAAAACCTAGTGCAGTCAAGTAAATATTCTTTTAAAAAAGAATATGGGGAGAAAATGGGTGTTAGAATTTTTATCCATCGGGACACTTGGCTATGGGGACAGAAAACCAAACTCAAATAGACTTGAGAAAAAAGACAGTGGGAAGATGTGTTGATCCTAACTGGAACATTTAAGAACTCCATCTCACCCGATACATGAGTTTCTCTGTTGTTCTCTTTTGTCCTGACTCCTCTAAGTCAGTCTCTTGCATCATGTTGCTGAGATAGCTTACAGAAGCTCTAAACTGACAAAGGAGGGAGTAGATACGCCCATTCCAGTGGCCCCACTCTTTTTATTTATTCTTTTTTGCTACACTGGATTTTTGTTCTGGCATGGGGGCTTCCTCTAGTTGTGGTGCATGGGGGCCTCTTTAGTTGCCAGAGCAAGGGTTCTAGAGCTCCAAGGTACAGTATTTGCAGTGACCTTAGTTGTTCTGCAGCATGCAGGATCTTACTTTCCTGACCAGGCATCCAACCTCAGTCTCCTGCACTGGAAAGCAGATTCTCAACCACTGGACCACCAGGAAAGTCTCAAGGGGCTCCTTTCTTACTGTATTCTAGGTGATTCCTGATGCTGTGGCTCTGTAGCCTTCTGTCCGCTGAACCCGTTTCATTGCAACAAGTTTGATCATAGGTGGATCCTTCCATTTAAGCCTAAGGCCAAGGACTGGAGAACTGGTGGTGGTGGTTAGAGTTTTGGGGAGAATAGATGAATCAACCAGGACTGTGTGAGGTCCAGTCTGACAGTAGAGAAGAAGTGATTTCCTAAACATCAGATGGGCTCTGTTCCCAGAAGAAGATGGGGAGGCTGAATGATGGTGCAGGAAGAAAGAATAAGTGTCCCTTTCAAGATAAAGAAAAAGCACTATCTAGGGAAAGGAAATAGAATGATTGAAAGTCCTGAGGGTGGGGGGAATGTGGCACAACTCAGGAGCAGAGAGAAGACCAAGAAAATCATGGAGTGCTGAGAAAGATGGGAGCAGAAGATGAAGTAGAGAACTAAGTTATTTGAGGGATTCCTAGTTTGTTCCATCAGTCAAGCTTTCTGGACCCAATCCATCCTGAATGATCCTCTGTTCAGACCTAGATCCTTGATCCTGAGCCTTTCAAAGCTAGAACGATCTTGATGTGATTGGAGGAAAGCAACATAAAGAGGGATTATCCCTTTTCTGGCTTTGAACACTAAACTATAAATAGCACCTAAAATGGAGTCAGGTCTTTTTGTAAATATGCAGTTGGCTGTTATCAAACATGCAATTGGCTCATGATCAAATAGAACCCTCACTTTGTTACATGATTGATTTGACTAAGCCCCTTTACCAGATTTTCCTGTGCTTAACACTGACACTTTAGTCCTATAAATGTAGGACCTTGCATTGGGTTTACTTAAACTTCACATTAGTGGTTTTTGACCAGCCTTCCAATCTGGTAAGATCATTTTTATATTGCTTTGTCATCGTGCTTATTACATATCACTCCCAGTTTTGGTTCACAGGCATATTTGATAATCTTGTCTTATGTCTCATCTAAGTTATTAATGAGGGCTAGGTAAAGGACAGGACTCATGCCATGCCACTAGAATTTTCCTTGCCAAGTTTGGAGTCATTAACCCACTATTTTCCTTCTTAAGATATGGGTGTATTTTTAATTTCACTGCAGATTCCCTCAGTATCAGCAGTTATCGTTTTATCCCCAAGATCACAGAAATTCTGTTTAATCATTTTATTTAAATCCAAATAATTGGTCTATGGATTTCCTATGAAAAAGGAAAAGATATTAGTTTGGATGGGATGGCTCATTTTCCATGAATCTGAATGGTAATTCAGATTGAAAACTCTCATAAAATAGTCTCTCCTTTTGCAGTGAGTGATGAGGAAGGAAGCAGCACAGCACCTCACACGGGCAAGGGGGTGGATGGTGGCTGTCACGCATCCCTTCTGATCTGGTGCCCTCCTTCCCCTCTGGCGTCCCTCTGTCAGTAGCCCCAGGGTCCGCTCAGCCTCATGGCTCTTTCTGGGTTCTTCCCCTGTCTCTCATCTCCTCCTAGGTTGTGGCCACCACGGTGATGCTAGAGAGGAAGATGCCTCGCACCCTGTGGCCGCGCTCTGGCATCTGTGGGTACAAGTACGGGCTGGGGGACCGCTGGTTCCTGCGGTGAGTGACCATGAAGACCTGTGGACTGTCCACCCATGCGAGGCCGTGGGAACCAGGGTGCCCGGTTCTGCACGTATGACCCTCCTCTCCATTCTCGGGATCCCAAATTGGACCCGAAGGGGAAGTCATCACCCCTTGAAGTGAGACTGTGTTAGCCTGTTTAGGGGAGGGTTGCGAAGAGGTAGCGCCAGCCGTGAGGTCTGAAGGGCAGTGATGTGTGAACCGCGGCAAACGCATATTCACGCTCCACTGTGGGCATGGGTCCCTCAAACGGGTCTAGTCTTGTTCCCACCTGACCCCCGCTTCCAGTAGATTTTTAAAAATTAATTAATTAATTTTTTTCTGGCTGTGCTGGGTCTTCATTGCTGGTGGGCTTTCCTCTAGTTTCGGCAAGCAGGGGGCTACTCTAGTGCAAGGGCTTCGCACTGCGGGGGCGTCTCTTGTTTCGGAGCACGGGCTCTAGGGTGTGTGTGCGTCCGTAGCTGCGCCCCCCGGCCTCTAGAGCAGGCTCAGTAGTTGTGGCACACGGGCTTCGTTGTGCCGTGGCACTGGGGATTCTTCCCGGACCAGGGATCAAACCCGTGTCTCCTGCGTTGGCCGGTGGATTCTTTACCGTTGAGCCACCGGGGAAGCCCTCTAGTGTATTTTTAGAGCTTCTAGTCTAGCCTGGAAGCTAAGCTGCTCCTTCATACCCTGCCTTCAACCTCCTGACGTGGCTTGCCTCTCTCATGTATTACCTGACTTGCATCTCCTCATCCTTATGACACGCTTATTTTTTAATTGGCTGCTTTCTCTTTCATACTCACCCACATTCCCATCGCCATCACCGCCCCCCCACCCCACCACAGGCCCTACTACCCTCCAAATCCTGAAGGCGCAGCACTTCCGGTCTCGCTCCCAGTTTATCCTCCACTTCCCTTCATTTGATCCTAGCAGATCTTCCGGCTTCAACGCTGCTCGCTTCTTCCCGCTCTCCTCTCATTGCCGGTTCCTACCTGTGCCGCGTTCACTTTGGCTTCTCCACATGGCCCGGTCTCTCCCCAGGTCAGCTGAGCCTTTCTCCCTTTTCACCTCCTCAGAGTTGAGACCAACCAAGACCAGAATACTTTGCGAGCGCGTCGCTACGTGGAAGCTTTCAAGGGCTCAGACAAGGAGGAAGGACAAGGGCATCCCCCTGAGAAACGGCCCTCGGTGACTGAAAGCGGGCTTCTAGCCAGAGCCTCCCTGGCCCCCCCGACCCCTTCCCTGTCCCGGACCACCTCTCGAAGCAGCGGCAGTCACCGAGGCTGGGAGATCATTCGTCGCAACACCCTGGGACACGTGAATCTCGGACTGGACCTTGGGGAGGGGGAGGGAGAGGATCGGGTTTATCAGTTATGATCAGGACCCTTGTTACTCTCGTCCTGACTCCAGGTGGGCCTGGGTGAAGGCAGAGAGAGAGAGAGAGAGACACTGCTTGTGAAGCATCCTCCCTTCCTGCCTGTTAACCCTGTGAGGGCTGGACAGAAGAATTCTCCCAGGCCATCCATACCTCACCTGTCACCTCAGCATTCCCAGGAATGAGTACCTTCTGGCTTCTTGGAAGTCCCACATCTTGGGAAAAGAGGGTATCTGTTCAAGCAGAGTTAGGCTTGGCAACGAAAGACGCCAGGTAGGGATGCTAGGCCAAAGCCTGGGTCATCATCTCCTTTTCTGCCCCACGGGGCACTAGACTGAGCCGTGACGTCTCCCAGGGATTCAGGAAGCACGAGCCGGGCGTGGCCCTGAGGTTGTAAGCCTCACCTCTTCCTGTACCTCATAGGACCCCCTCCCCACCTCACAGCCAAACCCACACTAGAAAACTACAAGAACGGTTATTTATCCTTCCTTTATTAAAAAAATGTATGATGATATGCAGAACATAAAATTTACCATTTTAAGCTTTTTTTAGCTGTACCGTTCAGTGGTATTAAGTTCATTCACATTGCTGGGCAACCATCACCACTATTCATGCAGGGAATTTTTTAAACCAAAAATCGTATACCCATTAAACACGAACTCCTCATCATTCCTTCCCCATAGTCCCTGATAACCAATATCCTACTTTCTGTCTATGATTTTAAGTTTTCTAGTTACCTTGTAAAAGTGGAATTATCCAACATTAGTCCCATTGTGCCTGGCTTATTTGATGTAGCATAAGGTTTTCAAGATTCATCCATCCTATAGCGTGAGTCAGAATTTCATTCCTTTGAAAGGTCAAATATAATATCTCATTGTATGTTTAGATCACTTTGTGTTTATCCATCCCTCCACTGATGGACAGTTGGGTTGTTCCACCTTTGGCTGTTGTCATACTGCTGTGAACATTGGTGTACAATTATCTTTCCAAGTTCCTGCTTTTAGTTTCTTTGGATACTGAAAACTTCCAAACTTCGGTTGATCATCTAAGGATCAAATGAAGGGAAGTGGAGGGAGGCGGAGGATAAACTGGGATAGAGACCCAAAGGGCTGCACATTGAGGATTTGGAGCAGCAGGGCTTGTGTGGGGGCGTGATGGTGGGAGGAATGTGGGTGAGTAGGAAAGAGAAAACCGTCAATTAAAAGATAAGTGAAAGCAGTTTTGTGAAACTTCTAGCAGTTCTCTAGAAGTGGAATGGCTAGATCTTATGGCACGTCTTTATTAAACTTTTTGAGGGACTACCATCCTGTTTCCGGCAGCAGCTGTACTGGTTTACATTTCCTGAAGGAATGCACAGGATTCCAGTTTGTCCACATCCTCACCAACGTGACTTTCTGATTTTTTAAAAAATTTATAGTAGCCATCTTTTTATTATGCAATGGTATCTCATTGTGGTTTTGTGCATTTCCCCAATAACAGGGCTTTCCTGGTAGCTCAGTTGGTAAAGAATCCACCTGCAATACAGGAGACCCTGGGCTACCCCCTCCAGTATTCTGGCCTGGAGAATTCCATGGACTATACAGTCCACGGGGTCGCAAAGAGCTGGACATGACTGAGCGACTTTCACTTTCACTTTCAATGAGTAACAACATTGAGCATCTTTTCAGGGCTCACTGGCATTTGTATATCTTTTTTTCTTGGGGAAATGTTTTTTCAAGTCCTTTGTCCAGTTTGTTTTGGGGGCTTGGGGGTTGCTATTTTTCAGTTGTCTTATCCTTGTGTTTTGAGACTTAGAGTCTAAAGTGTATCTTATTTGCATCCTGGTGTGTTTTAAATATGGATGGTAAAGTATTCCTCTCTCTGCGTGGATGGCCCCATCAATTATTTTATGGGACCATCCCTGGCTTGTCGCTCAGGTTGCCTGTTAGTAGCTGTTCATCCTTGTGTCTGGAGGTAGCAGGCTTCCAGCTATGTTTCCTGCAACAGCTCCCCTCTGCCCCAGCTCCGTTGCCCCTGCACTGAGGTGTGGGGTGGACAGCAATCACAGAGCATGGGCCATCCCTTTCCAGGAAGGAAATTGGAAACTAGGTGTCTGGGGTACCCATCACAGCCTCGCTTCTGTCTCCAGCCCTTCTCATCCCAGCCCTGTCAACACCCTCACCACAAAGCCGTAGCAACTTTTTAAGAGGACTGTGATCTGGAAGAGCAAAAAGGTAAGTGGGATTTGTGAAACTGCCCCTAGGTTCATCCAGATACACACGCAAGGCCCAGGTGAGTGTGGAATGGTGAGGGATAACTCTTTCTCACACACACACACATGCACAGGATAACTCACACACACACACAGAGGTTCACAGGTGGTATAGTTTCTAAATGTGCTCAGTCAGCATGATTGCTCCTATCTTCATTCACAATGGAAGCTCTCCCTCTCCTGTGTAAAACTAAACTCCCATCTGTATTCCAGATACAGTTTTCTTTCTCTTCAGGCAGATCTGTCCACCACTGTATCCTCCAACTCCTCTCATTATTCTAACTTCAACCTCTCTCTCTCCCCAGGCGATGCTAGTCAGCAAATAACCACGCTCTGCTCTTTCCTATCCTCAAAGAGATTATAATTGCCTTCCTTCGCCTTCCAATTTCTCCTTTGGACTCCTGCCCTATATTTTTACTCCCTTTTCAGGGCCAAACTTCTTAAAAGGAGACTGTTGTCTGCTGAACTCACAGTGTGTCCCCACCCCATTGTGGTTTGACCTTCCCCCTCCAGCTACTGACAGGACTGTCATCAAGGTCATCTCCCCGTAGCTGACCCCGTTGAACCATCTGAGTCTTGCGCAAACTCTGTAGGGTTCAATACCACTGGACCACTCACCCCCTCTCAGCACGCCCCTAGTGCCTTGCTCGCCTCCCACTCTGCCTGCTTCTCTTCTCCCCATCTCTTAAATAGTTTTGGTCCATGAAGCTCTCTGTTTTCCTCACCACCTGGGAAGTTCCTGCTGCCTCCATGGATGATATTGACACACACGTCTGTGATTCAAGACTTCTTATCTTGGCTTTAGTTCTGTCTCCTGAGCCCCAGGAGACAGCTCAGATGCCTCTCCATTCGACAACTCTACCTGGATATTTGACAGATATCTGGAACTCGACATGTCCCAAACTGAACAGCTTTTCTTCCTCACCAAACCTGCTCCTCCACCAGCATTTCCAATCCGATAAAAGCAGGTGAAGTTGCCTAAGCCCCAAACCGAGGCGTCTTCCTCCACACACCCATCTCAACTCTCATCTGCAGTCAGTCTCCGGTCTGGTGGATTCTACTCCCTAAAACATCTCATTTGAAAAAGAATAACTTTTGAGTAGACGATACATCCCATGGCCCGAGATTCAAAGAGCACATAAGATATACAGAGAAAAGAGCATTCCTGCCTCTAGTCCAGCCCCTCAGGTATCCACCTCCTCAGGGATAGTCAGTAGTACGTTTGTTCTTTATCCTTCCAAAAATACTTTATGCATGTCCAAGCCTACCTATGTATGGGCTTTCCTGCTAGCTCAGAAGGTAAAGAATCTGCCTGTAATACAGGCAACTTGGGTTTGATCCTTGGGTTGGGAAGATCCCCTAGAGAAGGGAATAGCCATCCACTCCAGTATTCTTATGTATACATGCCTTTAAAAACACATGCAATATAGTACAATGTAGTAAAAAAAGAACAGTTCTTGCTTTTTTCACTTCTTTGAAGACTGTTGCACTTGTCTCTACCCTTTTGCTAATCTTCCGAAACAGGCCCCTGTGGTCTCCCCACTGCCTTCCAGGAGTGGGTTCCTGTAATCTTGTTTTTTCCCACTGCAGTCTTGGTTTTTTCCACTCCACCATCCACACTGGAGCTACACTGATCTTTGTCAGATGCAAGTCTTGCCTCAACCTGTGGTCTGGAAGCCCTTCCCTGAGCTGACACCTGGCAACCTCCCTAGCCTCTTCACCCTTGTCTTCTCTGGGCCTCTCTTTCATCATGATAATCATTATTGGTTCCTCCTCTTCTTTCCTCCTTTTCAGCATTCACAGTTTCTGGATCTTTCTACTTCTCTACACCCATCCTCCCTTCCATCTTTGTAACTTCTGGTCCTCCTATGAGTCTCAACAATTGTATACTGTGTTTGTGTGTGTGTGTGTTGGTGGGCAGGGGGTGAGCATGGGAGACTGGCTCAGAGGCTAGATTGGAGTCTGCCTGTTCAATTTCCAAGCCACCTATATTTTCTTTTCATTATACATCCTGAACTTTGGGTGCTCATTTTTTTAATCTTTTCCTTAATAGACTGTAAGCTCCACAGAGGAGAATGTAATGCCCATATTATTAAGTATTGTGTTCCCAGTGCTTGGCATAATTTCTGGTACAATGTAGTCTGTAATAAATATTCATTAATCAAATCTATGAATGAGTGACCTGTTTTTATTCTAAGTTCTTCTATGGACATATTTCAGATATTTCTTTCACCTGTCAAGGGTAGTAGAGAGAAAAATACTGGCCTTTGTGTAGGATTGTAATAGTTAAAGACATCATAGGGGTGGAAGCACATTGCAAAGGATTAAAAAAAAATGCTAACATCAGTCATCACTGGGAAATTTTCCCTGCTTATATATACTTTCGTGTGTTCAAGAGACAGACAAAGAAAGACAAAGGGAGCGGGGGAAAGCAGGGGATGTGGAATATTGTGAAGAAGGAGAAAAAGAGGGAAGGATTCCAGAAGCAACGCTCTGAGGCAAAGGTTGGGAAACCCGAGGCACGTGGTACCCGCTGTAAGAAGTAGTCAAGGCATGAGATTCTTGAGATTCTACATCTATGGGATTCTATTCTATGAGCTTCTGCATCTGCCTGTAGGAGCCCAAGTATGACATGAAAAGAGAGACACCCAGGCATCACTGTGCAGCAAGACAGATGCGATAAGAGAATCCCCTGGGTGCTGGAGGGTTAAAGGAGTGTTTTGGACCCAACACGATGGGGTGATGCTGCCAGCCTCATGGGCTACAGAGACTGCAGAGACTGGACCAGCTGGGGGGACAGAGGAAAGGAAATACCAGGGTCCCTGCTTTGGGAAGTCTTCGGGTCCCCCCACAAACACTCACCGTGTCCCTCCTTCTCTCCCCCTGCCCTGAATAGAGGAGTGGAACAGTCTGGCTCCCATGCACCTGACCTGCCAAAGGCAGGCAGCTGATGGGAGGACAGGTAGCTCTGGATTTAAAAAACGCATCACCTCTCAGCTGTTTGCTAAGTATTTGATTAACAGGGTTCTGAGTTCTGGTGACATGGTGGCACAACCCTGGGGAAGGACTCTGCCTGCAGCCAGAGAAGAGTGGGCAGGGGCCAGGCTTCCCACCCCCATGCTGGGCTGCCT
This sequence comes from Capricornis sumatraensis, assembly GCF_032405125.1. NCBI lineage: Eukaryota > Metazoa > Chordata > Mammalia > Artiodactyla > Bovidae > Capricornis > Capricornis sumatraensis. The sequence continues at coordinate 110,345,668 of NC_091073.1, read as the reverse complement.
CTGTGGGCCCTGTGAGCACAGATCAGAGGCACAGGGGGCAGCACACAAGGGCCCTCCTGCCTCGAGATCACTCCACGAAATTGGAGAAAACGCCTTGACTTTGGCATGGGAGCTAGCACCATTGGCCTCTCAGGGCTGGGCCCACCTGTTTCTGTTCAGTTCAGTTCAGTCAGTCAGTCGTATCCGACTTTGCAACCCCATGGACTGCAGCACACCAGGCCTCCCTGTCCATCACCAACTCCCAAAGTTTACTCAAACTCATGTCCATCAAGTCAGTGATGCCAACGGTTGTCTCATCCTCTGTCATCCCCTTTTCCTCCTGCCATCAATCCCTCCCAGCATCAGGGTCTTTTCAAATGAGTCAGCTCTTCATATGAGGTGGCCAAATTATTGGAGTTTCAGCTTCAACATATCCAATGAATATTCAGGACTGATTTCCTTTAGGATAGACTGATTGGATTTCCTTGCAGTCCAAGGGACTCCCAACAGTCTTCTCCAACACCACAGTTCAAAAACATCAATTCTTCAGCGCTCAGCTTTCTTTATAGTCCAACTCTCACATCCATACATAACCACTGGAAAAACCATAGCCTTGACTAGACGGACCTTTGTTGACCAAGTAATGTCTCTGCTTTTTAATATGCTGTCAAGGGTGGTCATAACTTTCCTTCCAAGAAGTAAGCGTCTTTTAATTTCACGGCTGTAGTCTCCATCTGCAGTTCCTTAAGGCTCATAAAAAATATGACAATGTGCCAGGAAAGAAGTCCTTGACACACTGAGTGGTGTCACATCGACAGGGAGCTTGGGTCAAGGGGCCCCTCTCTCTGCCCCCAGGAGGGCAGCCAGGAGGGAGCCGCCTGGGCGGGACTGGACACACCGGTCTCCTGTGGCCTGTACCACTTCTCTGTTGTCCGTGGCACCGAGGAGCTGCCCGTGGGGCCAGAGTGGGGCTGTGCGAGGTCAGGCTGCTGTCCAGGGTGGGGCCTAGGTGGGGGTCCCACTCACCTGTGCAGTGTGGCGGGCATCTGAGGAGGGGTCTGCCACGTGCACACAGGTGCCAGTGGTTGCTTCTCTTCCTCCTGCTTGTTGCTTGCCTGACCCCTCCCTGATCAAGCGCTGGAGTCGACTGAGTGGGACCAGCACAAGTTTCCTCCAAGAAACACCACCTCTGCTGCCTCCCTGCCCCCCACCACCTCCACCTCCATTGACCAGGGCCAGCCTGCCTTAGGTTCTGAGCTAACCTAGGGCCATTCCACTGTCCTCTGCCGACTTCCTCATCCCCAGGGGAGAGCCAGAGCCCCTGCAGGGTGATGGGTGCAGGTCAAAACCCAGTCTCAGGGGCCCACTCCACCATGGGGCTAGCTGATGGCTTCTTTATTGACTTTAACTTTGGGCTGCGCTTGGTCTTCACTGTTGCATGAGGGCTTTCTCCAGTCGTGGTGGGTCGGCTTCTCATTGCAGTGCTTCCCTTGTTTCATCCCCTGGGGCTCTAGAGCTCAGGCTCTGTAGCTGTGGTGCATGGGCTTTGTTGCCCAGTGGCATGTGGAATCTTCCTGGACCGGGCATTGAACCCATGTCCACTGCATTGGCAGGAGGATTCTTAACCCCTGGACCACCAGGGAAGTTCCGCTGATGACTTCTGACTTGTCTGCCTGCCATGATGGGGACCGTGACACGGCAGCACACACGTGGAGGCACAGGCATCTCAGCAATGGAGGCAGCCATGATTGCACTATCTTTGCCTCCCCCTAAGTCTCTCTCAGGCCTTCGCTCCTCATCTCTCTCTGGTCAAGGCCCCCAGATTCAGAAATTAGAAGGTAAGGGAGCCAGACAGATGCTTCAGAGAGTGGTATGAAGCTGACCTCCGACCCAGGCCTCGCAGACTCTTTCCTGCCCCTGGGTCCCAGCGCGTGCCTATGGTGGATGTCTAGTTTCTCCTCCCAGGGACTCTCAGGCTCCCACCACCCTGGTCTCACAGGTCTGGAGGAAACAGTTGCCAAGTGGTCCTCCTTTACCCAGAAGTCTCTGCCCTTCATCTTCTCTCTCCCACTGAGGGTGAATCCGGTAGGCAAGACAGGGTGGCTCCCAGGCCCCATGACTTTGTTCAGCTGTCAGCACCCCTGGTCCCAGGCTCAGGACTGGCAGGCTGCAAGCATGCCACACCCTCCCTTCCTCCCAGCTGCTGCCCACTGCCCACCTTCTGTGGGTCCGTCACCCTCTCAGGGGGCTCAGTCATGTCCGACTCTGCAACCTCATGGACTGTAGCCCTCCAGGCTCCTCTGTCCATGGAATTCTCCAAGCAAGAATACTGGAGTGGGATGCCATTTCCTTCTCCAGGGGATCTTCCTGACCCAGGGATCAAACTCAGGTGTCCCACATTGCTGGCAGATTCTGACCCCAGGGAAGCCCCTTTGGTGGGGGCAGAGGCTGTTTTCTCTGTGTTTGTCTGGGGTCTGATGTATCCCACCCACACACTCAGGCCCCTGCCACCTTCCCTTGTTCCCCTGCCACCTCTGGCCCTGTTTCTTGCACACTGAGCCCAACATTAGCCTTTGAGTCCTGAGAAATGAAATAGTTTGCAATTTCCTTGGTACCAGCCACTGTCCATAAAACACAGTCCAACATATACTCGAGTGGGGCAAGAGAAGAGCATGGTGTAATTTAACCTCTTCCTCCAAGGCTCTGCATGCAATAAGCAAGGCATGGTCAGGTCAAGAGATGGTTTTAATTCAGTGCACTTCTTTGCAAGAAGGGCGTGAAGAAGAGAAGATGGGCTGGGACTTGCCTGGCAGCGTGAGGATGGATACAGAGAGAAGAAAAGGGAGAACATGACATTGGAGTTGAGCTTCAAGCCGTGAGCTAGAGTTTAAGAATCACATAATTTCTAATGTCATAGAGTTTAAGATCAAATAACTCCTAATGTGATGTGAGAGTTGGACTATGAAGAAAGCTGAGTCCCATAAATGAATGCTTTTGAACTGTGGTTTTGAAGACTCTTTAGAGTCCCTTGAACTGCAAGGAAATCCAACCAGTCCATCCTAAAGGAAATCGGTCCTGAATATTCATTGGAAGGTCTGATGTTGCAGCTGAAACTCCAATACTTTGGCCACTTAGTGTGAAGAACTGACTCATTGGAAAAGACCCTGATGCTGGGAAAGATTGAAGGCAGGGGGAGAAGGCAATGACAGAGGATGAGATGGTTGGATGGCATCACTGACTCAATGGACATGAGTTTGGGCAAGCTCCAGGAGTTGGTGATGGACAGGGAACCCTGGCGCGCTGCAGTCCATGAGGTCACAAAGAGTCGGATATGAGTGAGCAACTGAACTGACTGAATTCCTAACGTACGGCATCTTCCTGAACTGGGGCAGGATTGACATGGTTACAGAGATGGTGATGGGGGAATGCCACAGACCCTAATTCCTCCCTGTGTAGTTCATTGGTGAACAAGAGAGTTTGATGTAATCAGTCTCTCTTTAAAAGTATTCTATTTATTTATTTTGACTATACTGGGAGGCACGTGGAATCTTAGTTCCCCAACTGAGGATTGAATGGAGTCGTAACCACAGGACTGCCAGGGAGGGCCTGATTACACAGTCTGTTGGGAGGGAGAAGGGATGAGGTCCATCGGATGAATGATACAGAAACCTCACTGTGTGGGGAAAACAGGCAGCGGTTGGCTGGTCTCTGATCCCAGGAGGGAATGTGGCCATGGATGGGTAAGCTGGTCACCGAAAGGGCTCCAGGACACAGAGACAACAGCAGGTGAGAGGAGTGAGAGGATAAAAATAGAGGCTGTGACTGTACATTTACCTCTGGCCAGGCATCCCCCACGGCTGCCTGCTGAGTCTCCTAACCTGTTAGCTGCTGCTGTTCCTCTACAGAAGGTCACTAAAGCCCAGAGGGGCATCCCTGACAGTAAACATTTTGGTTCATCCACCCACCACCTGCCGTGGTGGGCACAACCTTGGACACAGACCGCACACCAGCCCCTCCAATGTGCACTCCTACGCGCACGCCAATGGCAGCCCGGGGCTCTGTGGTTTCCTGCACTCTGGCTCCTGTGCAAAGATTTCCAGGACAGCCCGGACTGCCTGCTGGTTTCTGGACTTTTTCCCGTAGCTTGGGGACAGATCAGAGTTAGCTCTTGGAGTTGGAAATCAGCCTGTCCTAGAGAAGTGGGGAGGGGTCAGGGAGGGAACCAGTGGCCTGAGAACTGCCCCCAGGACAGCCTGCTGATGCTAGACTGATGCCCCCTGGCCTGTGAACTGATTGTATCAGGAGCTCACTGGATACTCTGCCAGGGCCTCTAGCGGACGCCAAACTGGGAGGAGATTGCCAATAAAAATGTGCCCCTGAAGGACTGCTGGGAAGGCTACCATTCTCGGTAAAGGAAAGGGTTTGGCTTTAGGCTTGGGTTTGCTACTGCTCTTTTTTAAAAATTGTTATTGGAATACAGTTGATTTATAATGTTGTGTTAGTTTCTGCTGAACAGCGAAGTGAATCAGTTATACGTATATGTGTGTGCGTGCCTACTCACCTGTCGTCTCTGACTCTTTGCCACCCTGTGGACTGTAGTCCACCAGTCTGGATCCCCTGTCACATGCGCTGATGCAGAGCCTGTGGCCACCCTCTACGGGAGGGGCCGGTGGGGCTCTACCCACTCATGGCACTGGGTCCTTGAAGCCTAGGTATTTGGGCAGGGGAATGGAGGAAGGTGAGGTGGTGAAAGTCATTTTCTCTGTTTTCTAGTTCTTCTTATTGCTGTGGCCTGACCAGGGGACCTGCCTATGGAGGGTCAGAATTGCTCAAGAGCCGTCTGTCTAGACAAGGCACTGTTTGGCTTCCATCCATCCATGGTAGCCGCTGGCTACCTCCGGGCCCTTGGTCTGGCCTCTCCCTCTTTCTCTTAGCCTCCCACTGCGCACTGTCCCCCTGGCTCACTCAAGTATTTGCCTTAGAATATGCCCAGTTCCTAGTGCCCCTGCCAGGCACTGCCCTACAATCCTTAAGGGGAGCCCCACCCCCTCTCCTGGCTGCCTCTCCATCAAGAGGTGAAGAGGAGGCCCAGAGCTCCTTATACACAGGTCAGGCCTGCCTTTTGGGTGGGATCGTCAGGCGCTGGTCCCCAGGGCCCTCCCTTCATACCTGTCCCGACTCAGGCAAGAGTGCCCACCTGCTCCAACTGTTCCTCCCCTGCCTTCAACTGTGGTCCCTACTTTTATAACCAGTCTGGCATTTCACTTGGTTTTTCTGACAGATGGAGAAGGAAATGGCAACCCACTCCAATCCTCTTGTCTAGAAAATTCCATGGATGGAGGAACCTGGTGGACCACAGTGCATGGGGTTGCAGAGTTGGATATGATGGAGCGACTTCACTTTCATGTAAGTGAAAAGGACACAGGCGGTAGGGTGTTTGGGTGAGTGATCACGCTAAACAAATAGAATCTGAGAGTTCTTATCATCACCATGTTTGCTGTTTCCCTGAGTTTGCTTTTGGGTGGGGAGAGAGAGAGACCAAAAAGTGCAGGTGGGGACAAGTTGGGGGAAGATTGCCAGTAAAATGTGCCCCTGAAGGACTGCGGGAAAAGGCTACTGTTTCTGGTAAAGGAAAGGGTTTTGCTTTAGGCTTGGGTTTGTTTATTGTCTTTTTAAAAATTTTTATTGGAATATAGTTGATTTATAGTGTTGTGTTCATTTCAAAAAAAGTGAATCAGTTATACGTGTGTGTGCTCTGTCGCTTGTCGTGTATAGCTTGGCGACCCCGTGGACTGTACCCTCCCAGGCTCCTTTGTCCATGGGATTCTCCCAGCGAGAATACTGGAGTGTGTTGCCATCCCCTCCCCCAGGGGATCTTCCCTACCCAGGGATCCAACTTGCGACTCCTGTGGCTCCTGCATTGAAGGCAGATTCTTTACCCACTGAACCACCTGGGAAGCCCATATATATACATATATCCACTGTTTTTTAGATTCTTTCCCTGTGTAGGTCATTACAGAGTATTGAGTAGAGTTCCCTGTACTATACAGTAGGTTCTTATTCATTATCTATTTTATACGTAGTAGTGACTTCCCTGGTGGCTCAGATGGTAAAGCATCTGCCTACAATGTCAGAGACCTGGGTTCAAGCCCTGGGTCTGGAAGATCTCCTGGAGAAGGAAATGGCACCCCACTCCAGTACTCTTGCCTGGAAAATCCCATGGATGGAGGAGCCTGGTGGGCTGCAGTCCATGCGGTGGCAAAGAGTCAGGCTCGACTAAGCAACGTCACTCACTCACTCACTCAGTGTGTATGTGTCAATCTCAATCACTCACGGGCTTGGGTTTTTAATAGCAATGATCTGATCAGAGATATCAGCTAGGTACCATCTCTTGGGCCCCAAACAAGTGCTGTTTCCTTGAAACTTGGTGGGTTTGTGGCTCCTTATCCCATACACCCCAAGCCCAGCATCTCTGGGACTCTGCCCAGAGCAGAGAGGTCAGAAGAACCACGCACCTGGCCCCCAGCCCCACCTCTGGCTGTCCACAGCGCTGGGAGTCCTGGGGTTGGGAAAGCGTCACCTTCTCCCCGCTCAAGACCACAGAATCCTGCCACACCAGGTTAAGGGTGATCAGAAGCCATGTGTCCCCGTGTTCTGCCTTCCTCTCCCCTCTGCTCTCTGCTCAGTGGAGCATCTGGCCCCGGGGTTCAGAGTCAGATCTCACCTGAGACACAAGAGCCTTTTCTGAAAAAGGGTCCTTTCTGACTTCTATTCTCTCTGTGTGTGGAAGTTGAGAGGGCTTTCCTGGGGCAGCAGAGAGGGTTGAAAGAAACAGGAGATCTTAAAAACTCAAGTGCTTAGTTTTGCAGATCAGGACACTAAAGAGGTTAAGTGCCTTGGCCGAGGCCCCACCGTGATTTCTGGTCGAACAGGAGCTGGAGCACAGCTGTTTTGATTACACATCAGTTTCTCTTCCAGAAGCCAGGCATTCTTGGACACATTTGGAAAGTCCTTTGCGAGTGGCACATACTTCAGTGGCTTCGTTCGTGGGTGGCTTCCAGGTCTGCAGGCAGAGTACCTCTGATCAGGTAAGGTGGGTGAGAACAGATAGAGGGAGATGACAGAGCAGAGGGGTCTGGCTGTGGAGGGGAGAGGCCTTGGGGTCCGGATAAGAAGAGAGGGAGGAAAAAAAGGCTTCAGGAAACTGGGCCAGCAGGACGAGAGGCATTGCCCCAGGAAGGCTCTGGACACCCTTCTGTATCCTTCTCAGTTTCCAGAGGGGCCACACTGGGATTACAAGTCCTGACTCCAGCCTGCAGAGACCTCCAGAGAGAGCTGGGTTTGGGTCAGAGCTCCGCAGGGCTCCCTCTAAAGCTCCAGACCTCTTACAAACCATGAGAGCCAGAACCTACTTCTCCCCAGACTAGCACCCACTTCCTGGATGGGTGGTTTAGGAAACAAGACATTCAGAATCACTGAGGGGCAGGAGGAGGTTGCAAATCAGGTGAGAACTTTCAAGGCTGAACAATTTTCCTGCAGAGGTGGGCAGGAAGGGCGAGAACTGACCCATGCTGGAGGGAAATAGAAAGGAGAGGAGGACAGGCTTATGTCCATGTCACCACCTATGCCTTTTGGGCACCTGCTGCAAAGGGGTGAGAGTCCAGGAGGATCAATGCCTGTGAATTTTTAAATCTACAATTTCAAGGAAGCCAGGAAACAGACACATCAGTTCAGTTCAGTCCAGTCGCTCAGTTGCGTCCGACTCTTTGTGACCCCATGGACTGCAGCACGCCAGGCCTCCCTGTTCATCATCAACTCCTGGAGCTTGCTCAAACTCATGTCCATTGAGTCAGTGATGCCATCCAACCATTTCACCCTCTGTCGTCCCCTTCTCTTCCTGCCCTAAATCTTTCCCAGCGTCAGGGTCTTTTCCAATGAGTCAGTTCTTCGCAGCAGGTGGCCAGAGTCCTGGAGTTTCAGCTTCAGCATCAGACGCGTATGCACATGTGCACACGTAAACGACTGCTGTGAAACATTGCTATGACATATTGATTTAGTTAATGTATAACACGGGCTTCCCGGGTGGTGCTAGTGGTAAAGAATCCGCCTGCCAGTGCAGGAGACCTGGGTTTGATCCCTGGGTTGGGAAAATCCCCTGGAAGAGGGCATGCAACCCGCTCCAGTATTCTTGCCTGGAGAATCCCCACGGACAGAGAGAAGCCTAGCGGGGTACAGTCCATAGGGTTGCAAAGAGTCAGACACGACTGAAGAGACTTAGTACACACACATGCACTCACGCACGCAGTGTAAAACATGTCCTGCAGAAACGTGTCAAATAATGTGCACATGCCTATCCAGGAAGGTGGGACCAGCTACAAGTCCTTCCCCAGGTCCCTACAAGAGAGCAGATGGTCAGCAGGTCCTACCTGATGACCCCATGGTATGAGCGCACAGGTGGCTCTGAGGAGGGAAGGGTTGTGAGAAGGACAGGCAAAGAGATGGAGCTGCAATCAGCAACTGGAATGAAAAGAGAGCACCAGGGATTAAGGTCACTAAGTGGGGAAAAGTGCACGCGGGCTCTGCTGCAATTCAGACCCCTTAACCTGTGGAGGCCAAAGTGGCCGTGTGTACACGCCGAAGCCCGCTTGATTCACTTCTCTTCAGAATCACAGGATGTTTGAATTGAAAAGGACCCTGGAGGGTTATTAGCACAAACTGCCATCCAGGCAGCCAGAGAGATCCAGCACCAGAGCCCGGCTTACCTGGTTCTCAGTTAAGACACCAGATCCGAACGCCATCCTGGCCTGGGTGGAGTTTCTGACATTTGTGTGGGTGTGTGTGTGTGTTCACCTGCTGACATGTCATCTGCTGCCGGTTTTATGAGCTGGCACACAGGGGGGCTTGCGAACCCGGTGACTGGATCAAACTCCAAGCTGAGTGAGCGGTGGCTTTGATCTCTATGCCCCAGCCCGGCTCCATCCTCGCAGCCTCTTGGTCTGCCCTGCTGGCCTCCCACTTGACAACTCAGCTAAGGAGATGCCTCCTGAAAGGACTCAGGGGGCAAGGACGCACTGACGAGTAAGCTGGAAGGGGAAACAAACACAGGGGCAGAGGTCGAGAGAAAGAAGAGAAAGTAACCCAGGTTCCCACAGAGAGATCACTCAGGGTCACAGCCACAGACACACCCCATAGCATCCACCACAACCCCCAACCCACACACACACACAAGCACACAAACCCCACACTCACCAGCACAGAGATGGAGGGAGCAGACCCAATTGTAGAAAGAATAGGAGGAGCAAGAGAGGGAAAACCAGACGGAAACACAGAAAATAAAATGATAGGTAGACACTTTGGGGCCCTAAATCAGTTGTTCTCAAGGGAAAATGACTTTGCTTCCCGCTGGGGGGGGACCTCAGGCAACGCCTAGAGGTGCTCTTGAGGGCCACAGCTCAGCAGAGCGGGTTCTGCTGTCGGCCCGTGCACGGACCCTGTGACAGGCGGGACAGCCCCCACACGAAAGGATTAAGTCGTGCCAGTCGGAGGACCCACGTCCCCAAGAGAGAACCCCGTACCCACGTTGCCCATGCTCCTCGTCAGGTCAGGCCAGGGCTGGGCCACTGCCTTCCACACCTGTTTGGAGTCTGTACTGGAGTCCCATTGGCCCTGGTGACCCTACAGAGTTGGCATTGGGTGGCGGGAGGTGAGAAAGGAAAGGAAAGTTGGTAACTGCAGCCACGTCTTCCTGCAGCTCCCCAACCCCACCCCCACCCCCCACCCCATCCCATGGGACAAATACCTCAATGCCTTATCGTGAATGAGGGTCTCTGCCTGGAGCCTGGTGGGACAGAGAAGGTGGGTGGGTCGGCAGGGAGGCAAACACTGGCTTAATGGGCACAAAGGTCCAGGGTTCAAGGTTTGGGTTCCAGCGTCTTTCCCCGCCACCCAGCCAGAACCTGCTGACCCCGGGGTGGGTGGGGAACTCAACTAATCAGCTGTACTGTTTGCTCAGGCACCGCCGCCTGGCACAACTGCTTTCTCTCGAGATTTGAGCGTGGCCCTCCTCCACTCCTCTCCGTGGAGACACCCCAGACCTGCACCCGAGCTTGCCTTCTCCCCTACACATAGCACGCATGTGCACACGCACTGCACAGACCACACACACACACACACTCTTTGCTGCTCCCTCCAGCTCTCTGAATCAGAGACAGGCAGGGAAAGACTCCAAAGCCTGGGAGTGATCCACACATACCTCTCCGTCTCTGAGCCTGCCGCCCATGCCCCAGGCCACTGGGTCCTGGCTCACTGTGGGCTGGGCTGAGGCCAGGTACTCTGTTCCTCTTCTGTGGGAAGAGGATCTTCCCAGGGCACTCAGCTTGCTCTGGTCAGAGTTCTGGCAGGACCAAGAGGGGCTGGGCTTCCTGTCAGCACTCTCCAGTGCGACTGTGCAGGCCCTTTCCTTCTGGAACATTCTTTGCCAGCTGTGGTCGGAAAGACAGAGGGCTCCGGCATCAGGGGAGTGGGCTTGAATCTGGCCTTGGCTATAAAGTTGGCTCTATGACCTTGGGGGACTTACCTTACCACTATGAGCTTCGTTTTTTTTTTTTTTTTCCTTCCATTGGTAAAATGCAGATACTAATGCTTGTCTTGCAGGTTTGATGTGAGGTGACATGAGAAGACTTGGTTAAGGACCCCCTCCAGGCAGTAGTGGGTAAATAAATGCTGTCTCCACTGGAGGCTGCCAGGGAAAATATTTGCGACATAATTACCCTAAAAATATATTTGCTGTTTATCCAAAACTCAAATTGAATCGAGCATCCTGTCTTTTACTTGGCAACCCACTCTTTGCGACTATGTTAAGTCATTTCAGTCGTGTCCAGCTCTTTGCCACCCCATGGACTGTAGCCTGCCAGGCTCCTCTGCCCATGGGATTCTCCAGGCAAGAGGACTGGAGTGGGTAGCCATTCCCTTCTCCAGGGGATCTTCCCAGCACAGGGATCAAACCCGAGTTGCCTGCATTGCAGGCAAATTCTTTACCGCTGAGCCACCGGTGTGGGGTTGGGGACAGCCTCTAGAATTCTGGAGTAGGGGTCTGAGAACTGTGTTCAGAGGGGCCACACACGGTCCAGGGGTGCCACTTTATGCTCTAGTTTGTGTGTTCAGAATGGATTTTTCACCTCTTAAGGGCTATAAAAGCAAGAAAAGAAGAATGTGTATCAGACGCTGTATGCCTGTGTGCAGCTTAAGGCCAGAATATTTGCATTTACTATCTGGCCTTTTATAGGAGAAGTTGCTGACCCACAGCTGCTGAGGGGGCTGAGTTTTCAGTATTTATGCACCTGTCATGGGCCAGGGGAGAGACGAAGCAAAATCACGCCTGTGGGACAGAGAGGTTCAGAGATACCCTGTGGGGAAGGTGGGCATCCTGGCCCTTCAGACCCAGCGCCCTGCCCAGCTCCGCCCCCTTCTCCCACACTGACTGGAGTATCTGAGACTCAACTGACCCGTCCAGGCCTTTCTATAAAAGGTTGCCAGGTGTCCCAATGTCCAGGGAGTCCTGTCCTTCTCTCAGAAGGCCTCCCCTCCCTGGACTGGCTGTGGGGGAGCTGAGAGAGGGAGCTTTCCCAGGCTCCCACAGCTGCTGGCCTGTCTCTTTAAATCGCAGGTAATTTGGGAGGAGTAAGGGAGTGTCTTCAGGGCTTCTGCGTCTCCCAGGATGAGAGCTCCTGCCCAGGGAGCTTAGTGGCGGAGTCCCAGCTCTGCCAAGTGTAACGAACTCCTCCGAGGGAGGCCTCTTGTGTCTGGCTGCTTACACCTTGGGGAGACTCCAAGGGGCCTGGAAGGCCCTGAGACGGCACCTCTCCGGGAAGAGGGCGGGCCGGCCCTCGGGGCTGCCCATGTGGCCCCCAGGCTGAGTCCAGGTGGGGTCTGGCCTCGGCCCCAACCCCCCAGGGAGCTGGCCCCCTGCTCCATGGGGTTGCCACTGCCCAAGGAGAAGGGGCACATTCTCTGCCTGTGGAGGAAGCTCTGCAGATGGTTCCAGAGGCAGGAGCCATGGGCCCAGAGGCGGGATGAGCAGAACCTGCTGCAGCAGAAGAGGTAAGCCTCAGAGCTGCTGCCCCTCACCTCTCCCTTCCCCCTGGGCATCCCCCTCCCCTTGAGGGCACCTCTGCTGGGAAGACCTTTCTTCCAGGCCTGGCCTCTCTGGAGCACTTTGTCTCAAGAGTCTGGGCCTGTGGGGTTAGTGCCAGGTGGAAGGGGAGGAGGGGCTGGCATGGGTAACACAGGTGCTCCCTATGTTTAAGAGCCCATCAATTAGGCAGCCTTTCTCGTAAGTACTTTCCTGGAGCCCAGACAACTTGTCAGGCTGTGGAAGGATTAGGGCATCACAGACTTGCACCCCGGAGGTACTGCTGTGTGTGCGTGTGTGTATTCAGTTGTTCAGTGATGTCTGACTCTTTGGGACCCCCTGGACTGTAGCGCGCCAGGCTCCTCTGTCCACGGGATTCTCCCAGCAAGAATACTAGAGTGGGTTGCCATGCCCTCCTCTAGGGGATCTTCCCGACCCTGGAAATAGAACCCAAGTCTCCCGTGCCTCCTGCGTTGCAGGTGGGTTGTTTACAGCTGAGCCACCGAGGAGGCCCAGAGGTCTCTTGGGCAGAAACACACAGCACGTATATGTGCACGTGTGGGAATGAATCAATGAGTGGGGCAGGGAGGGAACTGCAGACGTCAGTCACCACCAAATGTGGTAACCAAAATGTGACAATCATTCTTGTGCGTTTATCGCATCAGCCATTGACGGAGTCTGAGTCTTGGCGTGGGGGAGTTGGAGAGGGGTGCTGTTTGTGAAGACAACAAAGCTGGGACCCAGCCCTGGAATTTATTACACTCCATTGCAGGAGAGGGCCATGGGCAATGGGCCAAAATACCAGGTGCTTAGAATTCACTGCGGAAGGCAGGCTGAGGAATTTGAGAGGCTCTAGAGTTTGAGCCCGAAGAACATCTCACTTAAGGCTCCCAGCTCCTGAAAACTGCCCTAGACTCATGCGATGGTCCCCCCGACCTCCATTGGTGCTCAGAGCTGGGAGTTGGGAGGAGGTAGCAGGAAGCTTGAGGCCATCCCTGTGTGTGATTTCTCCTCCAGAACCTCCGTGGGTCTTCCCACCCAGGGGCCAGCAGGCTAGCAGGAAGTCCTCCTCCTGGGACTTTCCTGGGTCCCTAAGAGGCAGATAATACGTCTATTCACAGGGGAAAGTCCAAAGCGTGTGTGTCTGAGGGTCTCTCTCCATCTCAAAGTGGGGTGGGGGGGCCCTGCCTGAGCCTGACCGGGAGGCTGGGGGTTAGCTGGAGTTCCTGTTGTTTTCCTTCCTCTTGCTCAAGGATTCAGGGCTGGGGGGTGTGCTCCTTTTTTTCTTTCTTTTCTTTTCTTTTTCTTTTTTTTTTTTTTTTGAGGTCTGGCTCCCTGGCTCTCACAGCTGCCACCCACCTCTCTCCCCCCGGGCCTGGGAGAGTGGGGGCTGAGCACATGTTTGGCTGATGACATCTTGAGGCAACAGAACATTATTGTTGTTGGAGACTGGGACCATCAGTGGTTCCACTCATCCCAGTGCAGTCTCGGGACCCTGGAGCTGGGGGAGCTGGGCAGGAGCACAGAGAGGCCCCTGGGGCTTGGAAGTGGTGGCAGAGGCAGAGGGGAGGACCTGGGCTGGAGCTGGGGCTGCCCCCCGGTATCTTCTCTGTCCCTGTGTCTTAGCGACATCTGATGGGCCTTCTCTCACAGCCTTGGGCTAGGAAAGCCTGATTCACCACTCAGAGAGCTACTCTCCCCTCTTCCTCACGTCCCCTGTCAGATTTCACAGTTTTCTGGATCCTCTTTTTCTGGGACACCAGGGCCCTGGAAACTTGATTCCCCTACTGGGTGGCTACTCCCCGGAAGGACCTGAAAGTGTTGGGAGGGGATTGTCCAAGGCAGTGTCATCACTCAGCTTTAAGGGGAGATCTGTGGGAGATCTCAGGAGGACGGTGCAGGCCCCGATTCTGATTGGTGTGGACTGCGCTGGGCAGCTTCCGCGGTCTGCCTAACGTACATGCGCTGACAGTGTGAGTGAGGACAACATGGCCAGGTGAGCAGGGCTGTTACCACCCCCCACCCCTGGGAATGAGGCAGACCCAGAGTGGGGGCTCCGGGTGGGGTGGAGGGGACTCCAGGAGAAGGGAGGCGCTCAGGTCTCTCCAGGAACATGGGGGAACCCAGCATTCTTCTCTCTCTGGTTGACTTTTCTTGGGTCTTCGTTACCTTTGCCTCGGCTTAAATCCGTGTCCGTGGGATCCAAGTTGAACCATCATCTTTCTCTCATTTCCTCTGCATCATCTCGGGGCTTTGTGTATATGTGTGCGTGCTAAGCCGCTCAGCCGTGTCTGACTCTTTGCTGTAGTCCATCAGGCTCCTCTGCCCATGGGATTCTCTAGGCAAGAATACCAGAGTCGGTTGCCATGCCCTCCTCCAGGGGCTCCTCCTGACGGGTCTTAATTCCTGAGATGCAATGTACTAGGTGTTGACTATAAAACGCTCAGCTAGGTTTGCGAAAATGAATGTGACGCATTCCCTGCTCTCCAGAAGCACACGTTCTTAGGGGCCAAACCCACCGGTCGACACCGACTTGGGTTAAAAGTGAGCTTGGCGACTGTCCTAAGAAGGCTGTGAACAAGTAGTGTGGGAGCCTTGAGGAGGACAGTGCAGGCCCCGATTCTGATTGGTGTGGACTGTGCTGGGCAGCTTCCGAGGTCTGCCTAACATGATCCTCACCCTGAGCCCCTCGCTGGTGCAGCCATCCTCCCAGTAGCTGGCACGAGGCAGTGCGTACCAGGGACTCTTTTCTGTTTCGATAGACCCCTGTATTAGTATCTGGGGGCTGGCATGGCCTACCTGTCAGAGTGAGGGCTGGGACCTTGGATCGCCCTGGAACTTGCTTCAGTAAACGCATGTGCAGGTGCAGGCATCTTGGACTTGAAAGATGCAGTTCGGGCACTTAGAAGGGCGGCTAGGTCTGGAATTAGCCACTCTCCTGAGCTTTGGCTTCTTCCTCCCATCACCCAGAACCTGAGCTGGAAGGAGGTTGCCCCAGGTGGCCAGTGCACACCTTCTCCCCTCCCTGGTCACCGCTCCAGCTGCTCCCCCCAACCTCACCCCAACACAAGAAAAATTGGGAAGAGCCAGAGAACTAGAAGAACCACATAACTGAGCGGTGAGAGCCTTGGGGCCAGGTTCTTGGCCAAGCATTCCATCTTGAACTCTGTCTGGTCTTCTGGATCTAGCTTGGCTTCCTTTGCAGAAAAATAAGAGAATTATTCATCCCGCGTCACAGGATTGTAGAGAGCAAACGTGATCGTGTGCGAGAGGCTGCTTTGGAAGCTGAAAAGCACATTTAACACCTGGGACCACTGTGATTAAAAAGAACACAACAACAGTCAAAAGGCAGCTTCCACTGACAGCAGGAGTTAGAGGGACTGTGAGCTCCCTCCCATTAGAGCTGGAACCATCCAAGAACCAGACTCTGAGCCCCAAGAGGTGTGTGTGACATGCTTCTCTGAGAGGGGTTGGTGGAGAAACCAGAGGGATCCACCTCCCGTGCCTCCTCTGACCCCGCTTCCGATCCTGATGAACACGGAGAATAGGAACAGGGAAATGACCAGAGGGGTCCCAGCGCTGCCTCCGACTTGTTTGAACAGACCACCCCAGGGCTCCAGGCCTCTTTCTCCATATGGACAGATTAGACTGGGTTTCCAGGGCTTTCTAGAATTCTTTCCTAGACACACTTGATCCTGCTCATTTCCCAGCAGCCAAATGCAAAACTTCACACATACAGGTCCACACACGTGAGTGTACACGCATAGACGTATACACATCCATAAGAACGTGAAGCAGAGAGGATAGGGTGGAGGAAACAGGGAGAGAAGACAAGTGGCAGCTCCTTGGGGCCGGAGGGAACCTCAAGGTGATCAATGACTTGTTTGCTCTGTAAAAAAGTGTGCTAGGTTTATGCCAGAAATCCTATAGCAGTGTTTCTACTAGTCCAGTATTGAGCCAGACTGTTCAATTTTAAAATAGTCAAGCAAAATAAGACATTCTAAATTCTGGAAACAACTTTCATATTTTTATCATTTCGGATCTTCTCATTTCTTTCACTGTCTTTTATTAATTAATCTGCAGGTGCTTAAAAGACTTCATTTTTTGTTTCTTAGTTGACCATTTAATGATTTGTAAGGGAAAAAAAAAACATGGAGGGAATTTCTCATCCTATTTAATGTGAAAAATCCCTTCTTAAAAAATAGATAAGGAATACTTATACATTGAGGTCAGAACTTCTCTACCTGACCCTTTTGACATGTTGGGCAGATACTTCTCTGTTACAAGAGGCTGCCTTGTTTAAGAAGCTTAGCAGCACCCCTGCCCTCTGCCAACTAGATGCCAGTTTCATCCCCTCTCCCAGTCATGACAACCAAAAATGTCTCCAGACTCTGCCAAATCCCTTGGAAGGAGGCAGGGAGTTATGTCTAACTCTTTGCGACCCCATGCACTGTAGCCCGCCAGGCTCCTCTGCCCATGGGATTCTCCAGGCGAGAATACTGGAGTGGGTTGCCGTTCCTTCCTCCAGGAGATCTTCTCCACCCAAGGACCTAACCCACATCTTTTGCATCTTCCGCACTGGCAGGAGGATTCTTTACCACAGAGCCACCTGGGAAAGACCACTGCTCTAAATCACTGTTTGTAAATAAGAGATTTTGGTAGTAAAGTTACGTATGCTTCTAAATAAAATGAAACTGTCCCCTGGAACAGAGTGAGTATAATTTAACCATTAAAATCAGAAGACATTTTGGCAGTATCACCTCTTCTTCCTGCCCTAGGGAGATGTCTGGTGATGTGTAGATTTTACTCCAGATCTAAACTTCTGTGTTGGGTTTCTTTGGAACAAACTCTTTATTTACCAGGCACAAGAATCTTTGGATGGGTCTGCTCTTTTCACTTTCATGCACTGGAGAAGGAAGTGGCAACCCACTCCAGTGTTCTTGCCTGGAGAACCCCATGGACAGAGGAGCCTGGCGGGCTCCAGTCTGTGGGATCGCAAGCGTCAGACACGACTTCACGCTGTCTTTTCTGCCTTACTGCCCAGGATATTAGCAAGGGCTTTCTTGGCTTCCCCCTTGTGGCCATGTGATGCTGTTGCAAGTCATACCTCTGCCTGACTCCCTGGGAACCATGCAGATTCTGCCATCCATTTTTGCTGGATCTTAGAGTTTGCCACCGAGAGGAGACCAGGTCTCTACAAACCTCGCTGGTGTGGGTCATTAGCCTTTTCTTCACCCAGAGTGTGATATGATTGAGGTTCCCAAATAAAATACAGTTCAGTTCAGTCGCTCAGTCGTGTCTGACTCTTTGAGACCCCATGAATCGCAGCACGCCAGGCCTCCCAGTCCACCACCAACACCCAGAGTTCACTCAGACTCACGTCCATCGAGTCAGTGATGCCATCCAGCCATCTCATCCTCTGTCGTCCCCTTCTCCTCCTGTCCCCAATCCCTCCCAGCATCAAGACAGAGTTAAATGTGAATTTCAGATAAAGAATGAATGGATTGTCAGTTTGCCCTAAAATATTGCACGGACATACTTATATTAAAAACTTATTTGGGGGGAATTCCCTGGCAGTCCAGGGATTAGGCCTCTGTGCTTTCATTGCCGAGGGCCCAGGTTTGATCCCTGGTTGGGGAAATAAGATACAATCAGCCACATGGCACAGCCAAGAAAAAAACAAGAACTTATTTGTTGTGTATCTAAAATTCAACTCTGAGCATCCCCATGTTTTTATTTTGTAAATCTAGCCATCCCAGTTCAAATGGTAGCTTCCTGCCCTCACCAGGCCACTAGGGCCGGCAGTGCAGGCCAGAGACAGAACGTGTGGGGACTGGAGGTTTGAGGGGGACATTCACGGTCATCAGAGATATGTCAGAGAACCAACAGTGGTGTCTCTGGGGCTGCCACTGACTAGCCTCCCCACTTATGTCCTAGGAAGCAGGGAGTGGACTCTGCACTTGGGTTAGAAGCCCCTTTGGACACATTTCTAGCTTCGCCGTTAACCCTTGGCCAAACAGGGCACAGAACTAGTAGCAAGACAAAGCAACAACAGCAACTAGACGCTACCTGGAGGAGGGCAGAGAAAGGATACAATCTGAGACAGTGGCTGACCTCTGATCTCCAAGTGCCCTTAGAAGAGAAAGAGACAGATACTAATCACAGCCCCCGAGGTAAAAGTAAGGCCAGAGGAGAGGGCGGAAAACTTCCTGCCATGTGTGTGTGTGTGTGTGTGTGTGTGTGTGTGTGTGTGTGTGTGTTGGGGAATAGTGCTTACTCTCGAATATCTATAAAAGAGGGATTTGCGCAGATTGTTGGGAAAGGTAATGGTGGTGGGAGGGGGGTGGGGGTGGGGGTGATGGTGGGGGTGGGGGTCATGGGGTGGTGGTGGGGTGGTGATGGTGGTGCAGCTGGTGATGGGGGTGGGGGTGATGGTGGGGGTGGGGGTGATGGTGGGGGTGGGGGTGATGGTGGGGGTGGGGGTGATGGTGGGGGTGGGGGTCATGGGGTGGTGGTGGGGTGGTGATGGTGGTGCAGCTGGTGATGGGGGTGGGGGTGATGGTGGTGGTGGGGGTGATGGTGGGGGTTGGGGTCATGGGCTGATGGTGGTGGTGGGGTGGTGATGGTGGTGCAGCTGGTGATGGGGGTGGGGGTCATGGTGGTGGGGGGGTCATGGGGTGGGGGTGGGGTGGTGATGGTGGTGCAGCTGGTGATGGGGGTGGGGGTCATGGGGTGGTGGTGGGGTGGTGATGGTGGTGCAGCTGGTGATGGGGGTGGGGGTCATGGTGGTGGGGGGGTCATGGGCTAGTGGTGGGGGGGTGGTGATGGTGGTGGGGATCACGGTGGTGGCGGCAGTCACGGTTGTGGTCGGGGTGATGGGGTGAGGGTGGAGGGTGTGGGGGTGATGGCTGGGGTGATGGGGTGATGAGGAGGAAGCGGGAGGCGCTGCAAACTTGCTTCGCAGCTGTGTGAGCACACCAAGCACACTATTTTGTACTTAGATTATATGTTTGCCTAAGGTTGGCTTAGGGGGTGGCTGATGGAGCTAATAAGAGTGGGGGGGGCAGTAAAGCCAAGCCACCTTCTGGCATTGCTACAGTTCATTCCTTCTACAGAGAGTGGTAATGAGCACCTGCCATCACGCTGGGCATATTCCCAGGCGCTGGGAGCGCAGTATAGAGAGTAACTAGGGTGGGGTGGGGGCTGGATTCCAGGTGAAAGGAGAGAGACAGCACAGCCACGCGGGGAATGGTGTGCCCTGGGGTGCTGAGGCCGAACTGCTGGGTGTCAGGGGCCAGCAGGGGGAAGAAACCACGGGAAAATAGTTGCACAAAGTCTGGAGAGGACTTCTGAGTTTCTTCTCCTTGGGCGTTTAAGGACCCACGAGATTGTTGTAAACTATGCTTGCATTTGCTGTTTAGAGAGAATGTCTTGGGAGCATCCAGAAGGATGGTTTGGGGGTAAATAGGGTATAGGGGAACTAGTCAAAAGAAGATTTTGCTAATCCTGGCCCAGAGAATGAGGACATGGATTAACAGGGATCAGTGGGAATGGGGAGGCAGGGACTGAGGGGGGAGAGCCGCTGAACTGACAGGTGGCTGCCCCTGCGGCTGATGCAGGGGCCTGGGGCCAGCATTCGGGGAGACGGACAAGCCACGCTCTCTCCTCCTCTCCCAATCACCCCTCCACCCCCAGTTCTTGGAGTCAGTTTCCTGCTACTATGGCCTTTTCGGTGTGTGAGCTCCTGTTCACATAACTGACCCTCTGTGGATAAATAGTGTTATTGCATTCACTCCTGTAGAAGGACCAAGCAGCTCTGGGCCAGCAGGGAAAAATAAACAAAGGGACCCCATGTGTCTCAGTTGGAGTCAGTTTTAATCTTACAAAAAGTGTGCAGTTCATTGTAGGCATAAAGCTGGAAAGTCAGAGATGATTTGCCTAAAACAAGTGAGACACAGACAGGAAGCAGGGAGAGACTATAACTCGACACAGGGCCAGAAGAAAGAAAGGACCCAAGGCTGCTTTTGGACTGAGCCCCAAAGATGCCGTCGTAGGGAAGAAAGTGCCAGGGGCTTTCCTGAGGAAGGGGAGCATCGCACAACAGAAGTACCCGCCGGCCTCTGCGTGTCAGCCACCTCCGTAAAGATAAGGGAGGCATTTCCTCATACCCTCAGTCCATGAAAATAAGGCTTATCTTGGAGGGTAACCTCAGGACTTCAAGGGACACTGCAAAGGGGTTGCTCCAGAGGCCAAAGGGGTCAGAAAGTAAACAAGCATTTAGCTGAAACTCCTTCCTCTCCACCTGATGCGCACAGATCACACACACACACACACACACACAGGAAAGGAAAGCTGTCCTGACACTTACCCACACACAAACTACGGAAAGTTGTCTTGCATTTAGCTCATGGAAACTATGGAAAAGTTGTCTTGGATTTAGCTCACACAAATTATGAAAAAGTTGCCTCGGATTTAACTCACGCAAACTATGGGAAAGTTGGCTTGGATTTAACTCACGCAAGCTAAGAAAAAGTTGCCTTGGATTTAACTCACGCACACTATGAAAAAGTTGCCTTGGATTTAACTCACACACACTATGAAAAAGTTGCCTTGGATTTAACACACACACTATGAAAAAGTTGCCTTGGATTTAACTCACACACACTATGAAAAAGTTGCCTTGGATTTAACTCACACACACTATGAAAAAGTTGGCTTGGATTAACCAATGGGTCAGAGCTGAGCGCTCAGGCAGCCCCTCCCCTGATAGCAGCCCCACCTCTCTGGATGAGGGACCTCCAGGTTCGGAGTTCATTTTCACCGAGGTGTGGGACGGAGCAAAGCCGTCCACCTTTCTTCCCAACCAGCCCACTCCCCTCCCTTATAGGATCTGGGAGTCTCCGCTCTTGCTAGCTGCCAAAGAGAACAACATCCAGGCTCTGAGCAAGCTGCTCAAGTATGAGGCCTGTGATGTCCACCAGAAAGGTAAGGAGCGTTTCCAGCTGGGTCGGCCCTGTGCCCACGGCCCTCTTCCCCCTCCTCCTGCTGGTATAGCCCAGGGCCTTCTGCTGTGGGCCCCCAGTTCTCAAAGGGGCCCCCCTCCCTGCTCCAGAGAGGCCACAAGACTCTGCTTTCTGTCAATACCAGGAGCTGTGGGGGAGACAGCACTGCATGTGGCCGCCCTCTATGACAACCTGGAGGCCGCCATGGTGCTGATGGAGGCCGCCCCAGAGCTGGTCAAGGAGCCCATGACATCTGAGCTGTATGAAGGTGAGGGGCCAAGGGTCTGGGATGGAGGGAAGTGTGACCTTGGTGGTGGACCTGGAAAATCCCATGTATTGAGGAGCCTGGTAGGCTGCAGTCCATGGGGTCACTAAGAGTCGGACACGACTGAGCGACTTCACTTTCACTTTTCACTTTCATGCACTGGAGAAGGAAATGGCAACCCACTCCAGTGTTCTTGCCTGGAGAATCCCAGGGACTGGGGAACCTGGTGGGATGCCATCTATGGGGTCGCACAGAGTCGGACACAACTGAAGCGACTTAGCAGCAGCAGCAGTCTGAGGAAGCCAAGAGGGAATCTGGGCCCCCTTCTCTTCACCTCCCTCTTCTGTCCCTTTTTCCTTGGCATTCTTAGTGCCCTTCGTTGGAGTGCTAACCTCTGAAATGGAGAGACCTAGGGTAGGAAGGCTTCCCTTGTCGTTCTGTAGGTAAAGAATCTGCCTGCAATGCAGGAGACCCATGTTTGATTCTTGGATCGGGAAGCTCCACTGGAGAAGGAAACGGCAACCCACTCCAGTGTTCTTGCCTGGAGAATCCCACGGACAGAGGAGCCTGGCACGCTACAGTCCATGGGGTGGCAAGAGTCGGACATGACTTGGCGGCTAAACCACTAGAGCAGGAAGAGGCAGGCAGCACAGGGGGCCCCTGGGAGCCCCACCAGGCCCCTACCCCTGTCTCATCCTCCCCGAGAAAGGCTGACCTGGTGGAGACAGGAGGGTCCCCCTGCAGGATTCTGTGAAGATAGGAGGGACCCCTAGCTGGATCCTGGGGACAGAGCACAAGCCAAGAGCTCTCTTGTCCAGGTCAGACGGCCCTGCACATAGCGGTCATGAACCAGAACGTGAACCTGGTGAAAGCCCTGCTCGCCCACGGGGCCAGCGTCTCTGCGAGGGCCACAGGCTCCGCCTTCCGCCTCTCTCCTCACAACCTCATCTACTTTGGTGAGAGCAGGCCCGGGGCTGGGAGGATGAGGAGGGGGGCACCAGTCAAGGCAGGGTGGGCTGAGGAGGCCCCGTGCCTGGGGCAGCCAGAGCCAAGCCTCCAGCCCCACCCCAGGGCCCCCTCCAGCATCCCTGCCTCTGGTCCTGCTGACAAGGGTCCCCAGGCCCAGAGCAGAGATGGGGGAAGGAGAGGCGGTTGCTTGGAGACACTGCCCCTCCCTGCCTGCATCTCACGCCCACCCGCCTGGGCCTCTGCCTCCCCAGGGGAGCACCCTCTGTCCTTTGCCGCCTGCATGGGCAGCGAGGAGATTGTGAGGCTGCTCATTGAGCACGGCGCTGACATCCGGGCCCAGGACTCCCTGGGTAAGAGCTGGGCTGGAGGGGGCGCTGGCAGGCTGGGGGTGGCAGGGGAGAGGGGAGGGGCTGGGACCGCCCTCAGGCCCCCTCGGGGTGGGGGGTGGTCCTGGGGAACAGCAGGGACTCTGGTCCCAGGGGTCATGTGACACCCCGTGTCCTCTCCCAGGAAACACAGTGTTGCACATCCTCGTCCTCCAGCCCAACAAAACCTTTGCCTGCCAGATGTACAACCTGCTGCTGTCCTACGACAGGCGAGGGGACCACCTGCAGTCCCTGGACCTCATGCTCAATCACCAGGGCCTCACCCCCTTCAAGCTGGCCGGAGTGGAGGGCAACACTGTGGTGAGGGACCCGTCCTCAACCCCACGGGGGTCCTTCTCCTGACCCTTCATCTTACACTTCTGGCCCTTTGAGGAAGTAGATGTGATTGGTCCTCCCCGATGCCGAGGCCCTATTTTCAGCTTCGATTGGAATTTCCTTCTCTGCCCCTGTCTCGCATCTTCTTTCTCTCCCACTTTCTCTGCCCTGAGTCGTTAGGGGCTGCAAGGGTCTAGATCCCGTCCCCGGGGTGGTCTGTAATGCCCATGTTCCCCTGCCCTGCCTCCTTGCATCTCCTCTTTCCAAACTCGAGAGGGAGTCACAGGGGAAGAGGATGAACTAGGAGGCTGACGGGGAGAAGGGTTCTTTTGTCCACAAGGCTGCAGTCTTTGAGTGAAGAGCGAGCCCCCTTTCAGGGGTGCAGCGGTCCTACTGGGCAAGCGTCCCATCCGCACCCCGACAGTCCCCTTGGCTTGCTCCTCCTCACTCGCTTGTCCCCGCATCCCCAACTTTAGATGTTCCAGAACCTGGTGCAGAAGCAGAAGTACATCCAGTGGACGTGTGGACCGCTGACCTCCACTCTCTACGACCTCACAGAAATCGACTCCTCGGGGGAGGAGCTATCCCTACTGGAACTTATCGTCACCTCCAAGAAGAGGGAGGTATGGTGGGTGGTGGGGGGCTGGTCCCCAGGCTAGGGAGCTACCAGGGAGGGGAGTCAGGGGCTCTGAGCTGCTTGCTGCCTTCTCTTTCTGCTGCAGGCTCGCCAGATCCTAGACCAGACGCCAGTGAAGGAGCTGGTGACCCTCAAGTGGAAGAGATACGGGCGGCCGTACTTCTGTGTGCTGGCAGCCACGTACCTGCTGTACATCGTCTGCTTCACCGTGTGCTGTGTGTACCGCCCCCTCAAGCCCAGGACAGACAATGAAACTGACCCCCGGGACAGCACCCTCTACCAGCAGAAGCCACTTCAGGTGACTCCCAAGGACTAGCAGAGCTTTGGGGTGGCGGGTATCCAGCCCTCTGCCATCTTTCAGATGTGTGTCACGTTCCTAGCTCACCGCCCACGTTTCTCTCCTTGCCCAGATCTCAACTACATAGGCACAAACTCAAAGACATGCACACAGAAAGATACCGATGCTCTGAGAGCAGAGTTTGAGAGAGCCAAACCTCACGGGTTGAAAAGAATCTGAGCGACTGGTGTCCCTAGACAAGGATGCGGACTTGCACCCAAGGGTGGGCAGGGCAGATGGAGGGAAGCCCTGAGTCCTCTGACCACGCCTCTCCTTTCAGGAGGCCTATGTGACCCGCCAGGACCACCTCCGACTGGTGGGGGAGCTGGTGAGCATCTGCGGAGCCATCATCATCCTGTTCATAGAGGTGGGTGCAGTGGGGATCCAGGGGTGAGGCTGTGTGCCCCAGGGATCCAGTCAGAGCTTCAGTCTACAGCGCCTCGTGTCTTCCTGGCCTCTCCCCAGATTACAGACATCTTCCGAGTGGGGGTCAGTCGCTCCTTTGGACAGACCATCCTGGGAGGACCATTCCACATCCTCCTGTGAGTCTCTTTCCCTCTCACCCCCTACACCTTTCTCACTAAGGCTCCAGTTTAACTCCCTGGATCCCTGGCCTCTGGAGAACCCCAGCTCCAGAGGCCTCGCTGTGATGTGTGTGTGACTGTGTACGGAGCTTGAAGCTGAGTGTATAGGTAGCACTTCCATCACCCCCTCCCTCTTGGATCCTCAGGATCACCCCAGTCTCCCTCTCATGGCCCCCTCCCCACTCTCCCTCCAGCATCACCTATTCCTGCATGGTGCTGGTGACTATGGTGATGCGGCTCACCAACACCAATGGGGAGGTGGTACCCATGTCCTTCGCCCTGGTGCTGGGCTGGTGCAGCGTCATGTACTTTGCGCGAGGATTCCAGATGCTGGGCCCCTTCACCATCATGATCCAGAAGGTCGGTGCCTCCTCCCAAACTTTCTATAGAAAGGTCCCAGAGCAGGGGCTGCGAACATTTCTGAAAAGCATCAGATCAGAGAGACCTCAGGCTTGCAGTGGTGGTTTAGTCTATAAGTCATGTCTGACTCTTTGTGACCCCATGGACTATAGCCTGCCAGGCTCCTCTGACCATGGGATTTCCCAGGCAAGAACACTGGAGTGGGTTGCCATTTCCTTCTCCAGGGAATCTTCCCTACCAGGCTTGCAAGGCCAACATGTATATAATCTCTTTGATTTTCTTCTTCCCTTCCCCCTTTAAAATTTTTTTTTCAATCATTTAAAAAAATGTAAAATTCTCACTCAAGGGCCATACCAAAATTGATCCAGGAGATTTGGCCGGCAGGCCATGGTTGGCCAGCCTCTACCCTATGCTAGACGGCAGAGCTGTGGGACTTCTCAGGGTTAGACCTCTTAGAGGCTATAAGGGGCAGTTGCTCAAAAGACTGGTGTGGAGCTGGTCTCCCTTCTCTTCCTTCCTGCTAGATGATTTTTGGCGATCTGATGAGATTCTGCTGGCTGATGGCTGTGGTCATCCTGGGCTTTGCCTCAGGTAAATCATCTGAGATAGGGGCCCTGGGCTGGAGGAAATCAGAAAGCACAGGATGCCTCTAGATAAACCTGTGGGGAGAGGCGGGCAGGAGGGAAGGCAGGGGCAGGAGGAGGCCACAGTGTCTGAGGATGGGATGTGTTAAGGGGGAGAGCTGGCTCTTGGGATCAGGAGGGTGAATCATATGGAAAATAGGGGAACATAAGAACCCACAGGACAGAGTGATGGAGGGCTGGGATGGTGACACTGGAGAGGAAGCAACAGGACTGAAGTGGGCAGCACAGACCGGGCTACAGTTTAATCGCATGGAACTCTCACCCCCTTGGGTGAGAGCAGCCTTCTTTATCATCTTCCAGACAGAGGACCCCAACGAGCTGGGCCACTTCTTCAATTACCCCATGGCGCTATTCAGCACCTTTGAACTGTTCCTCACCATCATCGACGGCCCCGCCAACTACGACGTGGATCTGCCCTTCATGTACAGCATCACCTACGCTGCCTTCGCCATCATCGCTGCATTGCTCATGCTCAACCTCCTCATCGCTATGATGGGAGACACTCACTGGCGCGTAGCCCACGAGCGGGATGAGCTCTGGAGGGCGCAGGTGAGCCCCCTCGTGGCCGGGAGGGTTAGTGCAAGTCATTCTCTTCCTGACAAGGGCCAGGCCAAACTCAGAAGCAGGATATTTCACCTCCCACCGCCCCCCACTCCCCGGCACCCCCAGTGTATCTGGAGGGTTATTGCACAGGCACAATTGACACAAAGTGTACGGAACTGGATCAGCAATACAATCAAGCAATCCTGGAACAGCTGAAAAGAATTCCTGTTTTCTCAAAAAAAGTCAAATCTGTCTTTTCTAGAATCATCAGTAAGAAATGAACCTCAGGAGTAGCGACAGTGGGCTTCCCAGTGCAAGTGGTAAAGAACATGACTGCCAACGCAGGATACTTAAAGAAATGCGGGTTGGGTTTCTGGGTCAGGAAGATCCCCTGGAGGAGGGAATGCAACCCACTCCAGTATTCTTGCCTGGAGAATCCCATGGACAGATGAGCCTGAAGGGCTATACAGTCCATGCGGTTGCAAACAGGAGGACACAACTGAACCGACTTAGCACACAAGCACAGTAGCTACAACTGCATTCACGAAATTTTGTTACTGAATAAAAACTGAAGAATCAACTTTGGGGCAATATTTAAGTCTTCAAAATTCGACCCAGAAAAACTGGACGTGTTAAAAATAACGCCACACAAACTCCCTATAGTCACAGAAACTATCTTCAGTCAGATAATTGTGATGGGGTCAAAAGCACGCATTAACTGGATCAAATCATCATTTAAAAATGTACTTACAAAAGAATTTATCGCAACAGAAATAAGTTCAGCAACGTAAATGGGAAATCCTCCAACTAGATGGCATTTAACTGTGTTGTGTAGAAAGTAGAATTAAAAAAAAAAAACAAAAACCCTAAGCTGGCAACATAGGGTTTGCTCGTGAAAATATTTTTTCAATGTAAATGTATTGGTAGGAAATTTCTCCACAGGATGTTTTTCTAAGTAGCCTTTATACCTGTAGGGTCAAAATATTCCATAGCCCCAAGGACCCTTGCTCTTTGCTCTGCCCACCTTCCTGATCCTTAGAGCGAGGTCTCCCCACCTCCTGCTGGACTGGCCTGGTCTGGATGCCAGGTCATTGGGTGAAGCATCCTGGGGCTCAAGACCCATCACTCTCTCCTGCAGAACAGGGGTGACGAAGCTAACTCCACTAACCTCTGCTCAGGGGTATGGTCCCCTCTGGGAAACCATGAGTTTCCCAGCTGTTGCTACACTGTGGTCCCTCTGCCCGGAGTCCTCTCCACTCTTCCAGTGGTCTGCACTCCATCTCTGGTTTCATCCTCTTCTGCCCCACCCCCGCCCTCCCACAGGTTGTAGCCACCACTGTGATGCTGGAGAAGAAGCTGCCGCGTTGCCTGTGGCCTCGCTCGGGGATCTGCGGGCGCAAGTTCGGGCTGGGGGACCGCTGGTTCCTGCGGTGAGTGACAGCATGAGCTGGCACGCTTGTTGTATAGGCCTGTGCGCTCCCTGGGCTTCCAGTCTTACTGGAGGAAGGGAAATTGCCAGGCTCCGGGGGCGGAGAGCGGCCCTGAAAGCATCCACGTTGTCCCTGGACCCGGCTCTGTGTTGCTTCCCAAAGCCTGGCATCCCCTGTGCCCACTCAGGCTGCAGACAAGGAGAGAGGCCACCGGCAGCGGGGCTGGACGAGGCCCAGAGACGAGGGCTGGTCCAAGGTCAGCCATTCCATCACCTCCTCTGTACTCCCCCTCTCCCAACAGGGTGGAAGAGAAACAGGACATCAACCAGCAGCGTGTCCGGCGCTACGCCCAGGCCTTCTGCCACCCAGGCTCGGAGGGCAACAGGGAAAGACTGTGGCTGGGCAGCCCCTTCGGCGCCCGCCTGTCGCTTCCTACCCCCTCAGTGTCTCGAAGTACCTCCTGCAGCAGCATCAACTGGGAGAGGCTGCGGCAAGGGACCCTGAAGAGAGAGCTGAGGGGGGTGGTCAACAAGGCTCTGGAGGACGAGGAGGGCTGGGAGTACCAGATCTGAGCTCTCCTCCCGCCTCCTGCCTCCCACCAAAGTCCAGATCTCTCACCTGCCAGGTCAGGGGCGGGGCGGGGGGGGGGGGCGGGCGTAGAACAGAATACAGGGAAACCGAGGAGCAGGCTCACACCTCACCTGAAGCACAGGGACCCAGCATGAGTAGGGACCCAGCTTCACCCACCCTGGCCTTACCGCCCTATCTGAGCAAAGCACTTTACAAAAGGTTGGGGTGCCACCTTGGGCACCAGCCCCCATCCAGGGTCACAGCTGCAGACAGCCGCGGAGGTTTGGGAGGTGTACCGAGCAGATGGGTACTGCTGGGAAGGGGTGGGGTGTGATACCCCCTCCCACCTTCCAATAAAGTCACTTCCTGTACGCCTCTCTTCTCCTTCCACAGCCTTCTCTGCGGTGGGGTCTCCCATCCCTTTGATGCAGACCACAGGGCCTCACCACTACTCCGATGTGCAAAATCCCTTCTTTCCCTTTAATGTGGGGAGGGCAGTGGAGGACCGGGGAGGGAGGTGCCCCAAGGGTTGGGTTTAGTGTGTGGCTGGCGGGCGTGGAGCCGGGCTCACATCTCCCTTGGCCCCCCTGGGACCCTCATCCAGGACTTGGTTACAGGCATCCTCACGTTGTAGCTTCCCGCCCAGACCTCAGACCTCCACGGGGCCCGGCGGCCTCAAGTGCTGCTGCAGGAGCTGAATGTGGTGTAACAGCTTCTTCTGGTGGCCGGCCAGGGTGACCCCCAGGGCGGGCAGGTCTCTAGAGGGGGAACAGAAGGGAAAAACAATTGGGGCCCGTGTCTCCAAGACCCCGGGCCCCACCCCTGG
Source organism: Capricornis sumatraensis (assembly GCF_032405125.1). Lineage (NCBI taxonomy): Eukaryota > Metazoa > Chordata > Mammalia > Artiodactyla > Bovidae > Capricornis > Capricornis sumatraensis. Next base: position 110,316,691 of record NC_091073.1, on the reverse strand, counting down.
CCCTGGGCTGAGGCTCCCCTCCCAGACCCTCCCGGCTTACTCCAGGCTGAGCTGAGCCACATCACCGAAGGTGCAGAGGCCAGACTGGGAGAAGTTGTCCCGGTAGCACTCCAGGCCGATGGCTGAGAGCCAGGCCTGAGGGGAGTCCAGAGACGGAAAGTCCAGGGCTACGGGATTCAGCAGGGCCTGGGAAGGTCTGGGAGGGAGGGGCAGGCAGGTCACAGTCTCCTCTTCATCCTTGTCCCCTCTGCTCAGTTTCCTCTGTGGGTCTGCATCAACCCTCCCTGGCTCTCCCGGGCTCTAACGCCAAACTCCAGACCTGTCCCCAGGGCTCCCGCCAGCCTGCAGAGTGTCTGGCTTGCGGATCATCTTGTCAAATGCGGCCACCAGCTGGTCAAAGTGAGGTCGCTGGGTACGATCCTTCTGCCAGGTGTCCAGCATAAGCAGGTGCAGTCCAGGCGGACAGCCTGGAGGCGGGGGCAGCCGGAATTCCTGCTGTATTGCATTTAGCACCTGGGGATTAGAGGAAGAAGACGGTGCTGAGAGGCTATTGCTAGTGGAAAAGAATGTGTCGTTAGGGAAGCATGAGGCTGGAGAGGAGCTGTGAGACCCGTGAGATCTTAGAACGCGAATGTATTCCAGGATGGAGGGCTTAGAATGTTTGAGTCTGTGAGGCTGGTGGGTTGGACGGACAGGGGTGGGGAATCATCACTGTCCAGGTCATGAGCTCACCTCCTGGTCACTCATGTCCCAGTAGGGCCGCTCTCCATAACTCATCACTTCCCACATCACTATCCCGAAGCTCCACACATCACTGGACGTTGTATGTTTCCCATGTGCGATGACCTCTGGGGCCGCCCAGCGAAGCATACAACTTGGGCCCTGTGGGATAAGGTTGAAAGTAACAATAGCAATAATCAGAGCCGTGGTCCTAGTTACTGAGCAGCTACTACGTGCTCAAATGTGCATCAAGGGTTTCACAGCAAGCATCTCGTTTAATCCTGTGATGACCCTGTATCACTGATGGCGTTGTCTCCATTTCTGCAGGTACAGAGGCTGAGACGTAGAGAAATACAAACTTGTGCAAAGTCACAGAGCTTGAGGGTGGTGTGTGGATTGGTACCCAGGGATTCTGACACTGGTCAGCATTAGAGAAGGGCAGGAGGTGGTTCTAGGAGGACTCCCCTCTCTCCCTCAGTGTCCTTAGTCCATCCCTGATGTCCTGCTGTGCCCCTTTGCCCTGGGTTTGCTCCACCACACAGGTGAGCTCCACCCCTTCAGACTCTAAGGTTCGCCACCTGAGGCATCCACCACCCTTGGTCCCAGCTTGTCCTCCGGCAAATCCCCGCCCCCCACCTGAGAGAGGCTGGGCCCCCGAGACTGTGCCCTCACCTGAGGACTGTGGCCGAGTCGAGCCACTTTGCACAGCAACCCCACCCCCACCCCCGAGAGAGGCCGGGCCCCCGAGGCCATGCTCTCACCTGAGGACTGCGGCCGAGACGAGACACTTTGCACTCCAGGTGGCTGTTCACCAGCACGCTGTGGGCAGAGAGTGCGCGGTGCACGAAGGCGAAGCTGGATAGGTACTGCATAGCAGCGGCCACGCCCCGCTGCATGGCCACCAGCTGCAGGCTGCTGAACTGGCCCTCCCGCTGCTGGGGGATGGTAGGAGGGGGACAGAGGTCAGCAAAAGTGCGGGTTGGAGGGGACCTAGACACATCACACAGACACACTGGCATCCCAGGGCAAGGGCCATTTGGAATCAGAATGGCCTGAGAATGAAGGCTGAAGACCCCAGAGGCAGGAGGGAGCTGAGGGATGGGGCTATGGGTCCCAGACAGCTAAGAACTGCCCACTTTCCCGGCCCAAGCCTCCCGCCGCCAGCACCGCCTCACCACCAGCCTGACTGACCCTCAAGAAGCTGTCCAGGGGGCCCAGCTCCATGAGTTCCGTCAGCACCATGAAGGGCCGACTCCTGGTGACCACGCCTTCTAGCCGCAAGATGTTGGGGTGCTGAAACTGGCCCAGCATGGCGGCCTGGCCGAGAAAGGCCATCTGCAAACTCTCGGCGCCTCCGGTCCACAAGGCCTGGATGGCCACGGACTGCTCCCGCCGTCCCCGGGGCTGCAGGCGGCCCCGGCGCACCTCCCCGAAGGAGCCTGGGGGAGCAGGTGTAGGCTGGGGGGGCTCCCCAGGAAGGACTCGAGGTGTCCTAACCTGTTCAGAAGGGACCCTCCTGGGACCCCCTTCCATGCCCTCCTCTGCTCCCATGCGGTACCTGCCCCAATGACCTCCTCGATCTTGATGTACGTGGGGTCGACCTCCCGGGCAAATTCTCGGATGGCCTGGCAGGGGTCCTCGTAGGTGGAGGGATCGATGTAGTACTTCACCCCAAGCCCTGCAGGCGTAGGGGGTGGTCTATGAAGAAGGGACGTCCCCACACACCCCAGGCTTGCTCTCTCACTTCCAAAGATGGCACCAAGGAGCTGCCCGCAACCTGGGGGTACCCCTGGACCGTTCTCAGCTGTACCAGACTCACTGTCCCATTCCTCCACCCCCTCGTGCCCTGCTTCTTTCATCCTTCCTTCTCAGGCCGTTCTGATTCCAACCCCCCCGCCCCCACTTCCCGGCCCCACCCCCACCTGGGCTGCTGTACTGCTGCAGTTGCTCCATGTAGCCAGTTCCACGCCGCTTCCTGGGGGACAAAAACCACAGTCCTGCAGTCACACTCCCGCCTGTCCCCTCCCAAGTCCACCCCACAGAGGCCAAGGTCCTGCCAGGGCTCCGGGGCGGGAGACAGCCAGACCCAGGGGCCGGGGCTGCTGGGGGTAGAGGGTGCTGGTGGGGGTTTCCCTGGGGAACTCCGGGGCTGTCAGGACTTGGGGGCATGCGGAGGGAGTGGTACCTGGCCGTGGTGGGGAGGGGCTTACCTCTGGAAGACAAGAGCCAGTACAGTGATGGCCGCCAGCAGAAGGAAGGCTAGCGCCCCCAGGATGGACCCAACCACCAAGGAAAGCCTCTCGGGAAGTTGAGCGGACAGCTCACCTGCAGAACCAGCCGCCCAGGGGCACAGGAGAGTAACATCTCACATACTGGAGCATCCTTCCCTCATGCAACCACCTACCTGCACCACCCCTCACCCCACCATGGAACCGAAGATCAAGGGGCAGACACTCTCCTGGTCTGGAGGGTCAGGGTGAAGGTACAAGGTCTGGATGGTCCCCGAGCCCTTCTTCACCATCCCTTCGGGCTGCCCCCACCCCACCCAGGCCTCCCCTCACCTTGAGGCAGCGTCTGGAAGTAGACCTTGCCCCCGTAGGGGCCGTGGCCCGCGGCTGTCCGCGCCCGCACCTGGAAGCCGTAGATATGGCCGGGGCTCAGCTTCGTCACGGTGGCCGTGTTGGTCTCGCTGGTCAGGGTGAAGGAGTGGGATTCATCTTCTGCCTGGAGGGGGGCGACAGCCACTCACTCCCTGCCGGCCGTGGGGTCCTGGTCCCCCCGTCCGCCTCCCACGTTCCCCACTCCCCTGCTGCAGGGCCCTGAGGCACCCCTCCGGTCCCCCCACCTCTCGCCCCACTGTGGGGCCCCTGGAACCTCCCACCAGCCCCGCCAGGGGCGCCCTCTGCTCCCTACCTGGTCATAGTAGCGGAGCTGATAGTCCAGGATGTTTCCGTTGGTCTGGTCAGGCTGCGGCCAGGACACGGTGATGCTGTTGGAGGCGCGACTCACCTGATGCACGGCAGGGACTGCGGAGGGAACTGGCGTGGGGGTGACGTTAGTGGGGTTTCCACGGGCTGGAGAGCAGGAGTGGGGCACGGGGGCATTCTAAGAAGGAGACTGGAAGCTTAGGGGCGGCTGAGGCTCACCTGCGTGGCTGGTGCTTACATTGATGGCTGCAGCCTGGGGAGGGTCGGGGCTGAGCTCCGACACCCCGTTGACAGCCTGCACCTCCAGGATGTAGGGTACGTGTGGCCGCAGCCCCCCGATGAGCACACGGCTCTCGGTCAGGCCCCTCTGGCGGGGGTCGAAATGCACCTCGTCCCTACAGCGGTGACAAGAGCCCTGGCCCCTGGCCCCTCCGCACTCCTTGCACACCACGTTGAAGAGCAGGTCCCCGCGGCCCCCAAGCTCCCGAGGCAGGCGCCAGTGCAGCATGAGGGCAGAGCCCTGCACCTCGAACCACAGCTCCTGGGGCGCTGACGGGGGGCCTGGGGAGACCGCACGTGTGAGGCGGCAAGGACCAGGGAGTAGGGAGTTCCGGGGCGGGGGTGATGGGGGAAGGAAGGAGGAAGGAGGCAGTGGAGGGAGGAAGCAGGTGGGCCGGAGGGGAGCAGCAGGGAAAGGTGGTGGGGAAGGAAAGCAAGGACAGAGGAGGGAAAAGTCACTGCAAATGCCGACCAGCCACCCCTGTGCCCTCAGGCTCACCCTCTCCTGGCCCCATTGCATCCCGATTCCATCCCTGGGGTGGGTGGGGGACTCACCAGTGCAGGGAGCCTCCGGGGGGTCTGAACTGGCCCGGAAGAAGCCCTCCAGGCAGGGGCACACAGGGGCCGCAGGGGCCAGGGCGTGGCTGCGGGCAGGGCATGGTGAGCAGGGGGCATTCCCAGCCAAGGCTTTGTAGGACCCCCGAGGGCAGGCTAAGGGGCAGAGAAGGGAGCAGCCTCAGGTCCACTCTGCCATCCTGAGCCCCCTCAACACTGGCACTGCCATTCCCCCAGGCCTGCCGTTCCTCCCGAGATCTGCCTCTCCTCCTCACCCCTCTCCTCCCTCTCCGCCTCCTTCCGGCAGACCCTGACACGACTTCTGCCATTTCGCTGGGGGTGGAATTACATTTCCACTGATGGAAAAAGTCCTGTGTGGTGGGGGCTGCAGCAGGCCAGGCACTAGAGGCAGGGCCTGGTCTGCCTTCACAACCTGCCTCTGCAGAGGCTGTCTGCAGCCTGCCCTCACAGCAGAATCACCCTGTTCAGTTGTACCCAATGCCTCCAGGGATGATGATCCATCCCTAGCTAGACAGCAAACGCAGACAAAGGGCCCCATCCCACAACAGCCCAGGAGTTCAACGCATTTCATCGCCATCCCTTCAGAGGCCTGTAGCCCTGGGAGCCCCAGCAAGTGCTGTGGAATTCTCCAGAAAGTTCCAGAAGTTTCAGATGAGTGGATGAAAGCAAGCCTGGGTGCTTTAGGAAATAAATCTGGAGATAACAAGGGTCCTTTCCTAAAACAGCTTATTGTTGACCTTTGGGCAGGGGATACAAAATGAAGTGTGGACCCGTTCAGGAGCGATCTCAAGTGCAAGCGAGCAGGGGTCTCACCTTGGCAGGCCTTGTCTCCCCGCGTAGGCTGGTACCCCGGCTGGCAGCGGCAGCCCCCGACGGCAACCATCCACTTGCCCTCCCCGTTGCAGTGCAGCCTTGGGGGGCTGCCCGCTGCCTGGCCCCCTGCTCCATCCTCCTCCGGCTCCGCGTGTGCCACACAGGTGCCCACGGCCGCCACCAGGGAGGCCCCCCCGGCCCCACTGGCCTGCGTCTCAGGAAAGGAGGCGAAGGCGCGGAGCACAGAGGGGCAGGCGTAGGAGAAGAGCTTGACGGCCACGAGGGCCAGGCAGGCCCCAGTGTCCTGGAAGGCCACATAGAAGCCGCGCTGGGTCAAGGGCCCGAAGCTCCGCTCCTTGATGTTCAGCTGCAGCCCTGCCCTCTGCCCGGCCCGCGGGGGGCCCACTGCCCAGGCCGAGGAGGCAGGAAAGCTCTCATCTGCCGCGATCGTGTCCACCTTGGTCCAGCGTTTGAGGTGCCAGGAGGAGATGCTGTCAGGGCCATCGGGCTCCTCGGCCTGGCGGTAGTAGAGCGTGAAGGTCTCCCGGCAGGTGCCCCCCGCCACGCCCAGGCTGGAGCAGGCCCGCACTGAGAAGTGCAGTCGGATGTGCGCCCGCTGGGCCCCTCGCCGCTCCACAAAGTGTGTCTGCAGCCAGTTGTCCTGCCCCGGGCCTGGAGCGGCCCCAGCCACGTGGCATGCCTCGAAGGTCCGAGTCAGCCGTCGCTGGTCGTCCAGAACGCTCACTTCGTCCCACTGCAGGGAGGAACCACAGAGGCATGGTTAGCAGCTCCTGGGTCCGTAGGGGGCAGAGAGGTGGGGCATATCCCTTCCAGCCCATCTTAGAATTAAGCACATGCAAAGCCCCTGAGGGTGCCTAGAAGTCCTGTTCCTCTGGAGGGCAGACCTCTTAGCCCAGCCATCTCCACTGAGGGTTTCCTCCCCAAAATCACAGAGCTTCTGAATGGGGCATGGGGAGGGGCAGCGGGCTCAGAACGCAAGAGTAATACTCACCCCACCTGGTGGGTAGGTGAGCCAGCCAATCTCAGATGTCTCTCCAGTGGTATCCAGCAACACCTCTGCCCAGAGACAAGAAGGGACACTCAGCGGCCAGGTCTTCAGCCTGCAGGGCTAAGCCCACCCCAGCCCCACTGAGAAGAGAATTTTCCTCCCAGATTCATTTAAGTGACCAACAGGAGCCTGATTGTCTCCTGGGAGCCCTTCTCTGAAACTTTCCCCATCCCTTTTCCTCTCTTGATGTCTCACTCTTTTCTGAATCCTTCCCACTTCCCACATGTGCTGGGTCTCTACGGGCAGGTGGGACTTCCTCCGTCTCCCCTCTCCACTTACCTTCCAGAGCCAGGACTGAGGACACCAGGGCTAGAACCCACAGGCTGCCGACCATGCCCGCCGCTCTGCTCCCTGGCGGGGCAGCCCCCTCAGCAGCCATGAGGCATCTTCAGGGCTCCCACCGTGGCCCTGCCACCACCCTGCTCCCAAGTGGGACTGCCGCTTTGCAAGGCTGGAGTCTGCAGCCGAGCCTGCTTCCAGATACAAAGGAAAGAAGAGGCCAGTGAGAAGTAACTACACTGCCTCACAGCTGGTACCGCCTCCAAAACCTGGCCCTGGGTCTCCCCCTGAAGCTCTCAAAGTGCCCCAGCACCAACCACGGGTGGGGCGAGCAGGAAGCCCAATCCCTCCTGACCTGTGTCAAGTCCACCATCTTGGGGGACCACATGCCCAGTTGGTCTACCTCCTACACTGTGCGGGCGACCCATCTCTGAGCATCTGTGGCCCCCCCCAATCCTGGTGGCACAGTGATAAAGAATCTGCCTGCAAGGCAGGAGACGCGGGTTTGATTCCTGGGTCAGCAAGATGCCCCGGAGAAGGAAATGGCAACCCACGCCATTATTCTTGCCTGGGAAATCTCCATGGACAGAGGAGCCTGGCGGGCTACAGTCCATGGGGTTGCAAGAGTTGGACATGACTGAGCTAGACAACAAAACAATTTAGAGCACAGGGTAGCTCTGAGCCAGCTGTACCCCTTTTCTTCTGGAAGGAGCTATTCAAGTTCTTTCTCTTCATTTATTCTCCTCCCTTCCTCCTAAGGTCGCCCTGTATAGAAAGTCAGAAGATGCTTCTCATTAAAAGCAGGGGAGTTACAAGCTACTCCTTCCCTGGGGGGACATGCGGTCCCCTCTCCCCAACACCTCCCAACCCCCATCAGACTTGGACACTCTAGGACATTTCAGAGAGGCAGTGAAGCGAGAGGGACCGCAGAAGGAGAGCTGTGGGGTATGAAGGGAGGGAGGGTGCAAGAGCAGGCAGAATCTTTCTGCCTGTTAAAGCAGTCAGGATAGAGAAGGGATGGAGCTATTTAGGTCCTCTCTCTACAGGCAGCACGTTTTTTCTCTGGCTTAAAGAAAAATAAATGTATGCCCTTATATGCATATAAAGATGCTCCCTAGCTTACTCACAATGAAAGGGAAGCATGTCATTTGTTCTATGAAATTAACAATGCCTGAGTAGGAGAAGGTGTGAGAAATAGGCTCTCTTGTATTCACGGTGGGTTCAAGTTAGTGTATACTCTTATGGGTTCGAGTTGGTGTCTACTCTTATGGGTTCGAGTTGGTGTCTACTCTTAGAAGGACCATTAGGGATGTCTATCTAGCAGGTTCACGTCTAAGAATTTGTCCTTCAGGTATCTATACCTGGAACCCTTTGCACAGATGTTTGAACAAGAATATTTATTGCATCATTGTTGGTAAGGGAAAATACAGCGAAGTAACTGTTCATCAATAGAAAAATGACTCAAAAATTATGGCACAGCCTCCAAAAGGAATAAGGGCTAGTGTTTATGTATTGATATGGAAACAATGCCCAAGTGAAAGTACACAGTCCACTGCAGAGTCATATACAGTATGTTCCTCATCGTTAGCCTAAGAAGGCCCTACGTATATAATACATAGGTTTGTAAAGGGGTTTCCCAGATGGCACTAGTGATAAAGAACACATCTGCTAATACAGGAGACAAAAGAGATGCAGGTTCAGTCCCTGGGTTGGGAAGATCCCCTGGAGGAGGGCATGGCAACCCACTCCAGTAGTCTTGCCTGGAGAATCCAGTGGACAGGGAAGCCACGTGGGCTATGGTCCATGGGGTTGCAAAGAGTTGGACATGACTGAAGTGACTTAGCATACACACATGTATGTAAGGATCTTAAAGAAGGGTAGACAAAATCTGGGAAGAAAGGGGGAGGGAAAACATGAGGAATAACGCGAGAAACATTTATTCTCATATCCTCGTTTTTTTCTTTTCTTGTCCTTCAGTTTTTAGAAATTTATTTTTAATTGGAGGCTAAGTCCTTTACAATATTGGGTTGATTTCTGCCTGAATGAAACAGCCATAAGAATACACATGTAGTCTCCCTCTAGAAACTGCCCCATCCCACCCCTCTAGCTTGTCACAGAGTCCCATGTCAAAAAATGGTACTGATAAACCTATTTGAGGGCAGGAATAGAGATACAGACATAGAGAAGAGACTTTGGACACATGGGTAAGGAGAGGGTGGGAGGAAGCACTGAAGCATGCACATTCCCACATGTAAAATAGATAGCTAATGGGAAGTTGCTATATAAACCTTTAGTTTTTCCAGTTTAAAATCTTGGGACTTCCCTGGCAGTCCAGTGCTTAAGACTCCTTGCTCCCAACGCAGGCGGTGTGGGTTTGATCCCTGGTGGGGGAACTAAGATACCACATGCCAAAGGAAATGGCCATAAATAAATTGATTAATTAAGATGAAACTATTAATGATAAAAATCTTGCATGCATATTATTTTTCAGTGATCATCAAAATTTTAAATCTGTAAATAATAACTGTTTAGTGAAAAGTGGAAGTGTTGGTTGCTTAGTCGTGTCCAGCTCTTTGTGACCCCATATACTATAGCCTGCCAGGCTCCTCTGCCCATGGAATTCTCCAGGCAAGAACACTGGAGTAGGTTGCCATTCTCTTCTCCAAGGTATGTTCCCTGACCCAGAGATTGAACCCAGGTCTCCTGTTTTACACAGAGATTCTTTACCATCTGAGCCACTGGGGAAGCCCTATTATTATCTAAAAATAATAACTATTCAGTAAAATGAATCAAAATGTTCATGCCCTCAAAATGGTTTCTCAGGACTATGTGATAAGCTATGTTTTTATATAAAACATTCTCCAGCCTTAAGAAGCACAACATTGCAGCTCACAAACACAGGACCAAGAGCTGTGGCTGCCTCCAGGGTCACGGTGAAGGAAAACGGGCTCAGACCTTTCTTTGCTTGTTGGTCTAAGGTCAGTTGGTCTAAGGCGAGCTCGCTCTCTCCTTGCGACTGAGTCTCAAAAGCCTGTGAGTTGCAGAGTTGCATGGACAAGAGAAGTAGAGGCCATTGATTTCTCTTGAGAAGAAAACAAGAGGCATGTTGCTCAAAAGACTCAAAGATTGAGAGTAAAAATAAAAGCCAATCGGAAGTTGGAACCAAAAAAAAGTACACATTTCACAATGAAACTGAGACCAGACTATTAAACAACATTCTACTTTGACAAATGTGAAAATCATGGTTTGATTCCTACCAGTCTCCCTTTTTTCAGTTAATGCTGGATGTGCTGTAGGCTGAATCCTTCAGTGTTATCTCCAGGTGATTTTCATGAAAAGACACCATCTGTACATCTGCATGGCCTGACATGAGTGGAAGTCTGCCAAGTGGCCACTAAAATTTACCTTTCAGGCCTCTAGAACACCATATGAGAAATAAAGAGTTCAGTTTATGGCGTATGGAGACAAGTAAGGAGCATCTGGAAATTTCCACCTTGTATACCTTGAACTTACACAATATTATATGTCAATTGTATCTCAGTATGGCTCAAATGGTAAAGCGTCTGCCTGCAATGCAGGAGACCTGGGTTTGATCCCTGGGTCAGAAAGATCCCCTGGAAAAGGAAATGGCAACCCACTCTAGTACTCTTGCCTAGAAAATTCCATGGATGGAGGAGCCTGGTGGGCTACAGTCCATGGGGTCACAAATAGTCACACATGACTGAGCGACTTCACTTTCTTAAAGCTGGGGTGAGTGGGGGGAGAATCATTTCCATAAAACAAATTATTACTAAGAAGCAGAAGTTATTTGCAAATACTGTCCCAAATGCTACAAAAATCATTCACAGATTATATTAATGTTTCAAAGAAGAACCAGGAGATGGTAAAGTAAAAAGCATGGTCCCATAAACAATGGCTGTTTAAATGTTGATAGTTTCTGTACTTCAGTCCTCTTACATAATCCAAACATAAAACTAATAAATGGCAATTTTGCACAAAAAAAGAATTTAAAAAATAATAAATGGCTGCTTAAGAAATGTCCTAAAGTAATTCATGGTGTGGGTACAACCCCCCTCAAGCCCCAATCTTAATGGCTTAATTTGAAGACATGCTTCACACACTAGAGTAGACCCGATTCTGTCCCACTCTCGGTCACAGAGTCTTTAGGAAAGCTGTTATCAAGAACTGAAAATGCCAGCAAGACGTCTTTAAACAGTGAAGGCTATTATACCATTCGGCCAGCAGATATTCTTTAAAATAGCCTCTTTCAGTCATAACACGGATGGAATCTGGAATCTGTACAAAGATGAAACTATAAGCACTGTGTCTTCTTAAACTTATAACTAGACAAATAATCATGGAGAAGGAATAATGAGCACTTTGGATACCAGGGAATTTTTGGAGAGACAGTGAAACATGAGAGGAAAAGATGCACACTGCCGATCACATCTGCTGTGAGGCATGGAACATACTAGAAGATGAATGGCCAAGCATCGGCTTTGATGACCAACAGTACAAGTAAATAGCTTGTGGCTCCAACAGGGTGTCTGCATAGCTTTAGCATGCATCTAGATGACAGCATGAAGCTGGCCTCTCTCCAGAAGATCCAGAAAAGAACAGAAGCAATTATAAAACAAGTTAAAGCCCTCAGTTGCTAATGTCAAGAGGAATCAGGGAAAAAAAAAAAAAAAACAATGAAGTGGAGACATCACGTGTAGATTGCCGCAAGTAATTTTTTGAAATGTTACAAAGAACAAAGTATTCATTAAAAAGAAATGGTTGAGGACTTTCAAGTACCCAGAAGTGTACTTTTGCTGTTTGATGAGGACCTCTGTTAGATTCGGATCCAGAAGACGGATGGTTATAAATAAGTTTCTTCAGAAAAAAATTGTTGCTGAGTGAGACTAGGAAGTAAGGTCAGCTCTTATGTATCCAACCAACCAGATAAATCCAAGTCTTTTATTTTTTAATGTATAAAAAGAAACTGAGTGTATCTCTATGGCAAGGATAAAAATAAGGATAGAGGTAACATTATCAAGATATGGAGAAACTGCTGTCAACTAATTCCTGCCACTGCAGATTCTTTTGAAACAAGATTCAAAGGCAGAAATGTAAGTGACAAGAACACACAGCTCCATTACATGCCTGGAATACAAAACAGGCAGGACTTAGAACCTGATGTTCAAAGGTGCCTTCAATGGCTGAGGACTAGGACATCTTTCAGCATTTTGTCCAGGAGGGTGCCCGGGGAGCAGCTGATCACATCCGGGCTGCCACACAGAGGGAGACAGGCCTCTGTAAGGTCAGGTCCCATCAGCCTCTTCCCTTCAACCTGTTTGAGATTTCTCTGTCTTCTCCAGCTCAGGAGAGGAATTGGTCAGGGTTTAGAAATCCTCTAACCTCTGAAAAAGCAGAAGACTTTTCTCCATCAGGAAAACATTCACATTTCAGATGTGTACTGGCTTTAAAAATAAAAACACCAGGAGCAGCAGAAATGTGGATGTAAAATGATAGCTCAGAAAATGAGACTGATTAGACCAGTTTCTTGTGATAAAAATTGCATTCCATGACCAGATTCGTTTTTGTTATTTTTTTTTGTCTCAGCTCCTTATCTGGTTATACATTTTCTATCTTTTGGATACAGTGAAAACACTATAGCCACAAGCTTGCTACATTTTTTTAGTTTACTAAAAACACAGCAGTTTCATAACATCGGGATTGAATTTTGTTTTCACAAACTGGCAAAGATTAAAGATGTGTAGAGTCTTAGCTTATAAATCATAGCTTATGAGAGTTGTTTTCTATAGAAATGAAAGATTTAAAAATACATGAGTAAACCTGTAAGAATTTAAAAAGTTAACTGTGCTCACATTAAAATGCTAAATGTGAAAATTTATGAACAAACCAAGCTGACTTAAATATAATTTATGTACCTGGATTCATAAATTGTAAAAATTAAGTAATATAAGGCCAATGAGCCTGGAGGAAGGTATGGCAAAAGATATATAGGGCCATTAAAACTGGTTACTGTAGGAGGTAGAAATGGAGGATGGGGGGGCCCTTATGAACTGTCTCTTATACATACTTGAATTGTTTTTCTTGTTACAATGAGCATATCTTATTTCTATAATTAAAGAAAAATCTCACATTTAGAATCTAAACATAAAAGGAAAATATTTATAAAACCTCAATTAGTATAACATCTTTACGATTTATCTCCCTGCCTTTGGCCTTTAGGTTTCAAAATATCTAGAAATTTTCAGATATCTGGTGAAAGCAGATCTAGAGAGACAGTAGGATCTGGGAACGAATGAGTGAAAGGATGTCAACAATAAAAGCAAATAACTTTTATCCCTTTAAGCTTCTCTCCCAAGAAATTGAAATTGTCCCATGATAATGCCATGTTTGTCAGTGATGTCAAGCACTGATGACATCAACGATGTCTCAGTGATGTCAAGACCTGCAACTTCAAAGAGAAAGAGAGGCTCAGAACACACACGGGGCATCACTGAACAGAGGCAGAGCAGCCTGCCTGCCAGCAGGGTGAGACGGGGTCCCGAGGGCAAAGAGGCCAATGGTTTTAAGTGGCCAGTGTGTCTGCTGTGGTTGCTGAGCTGGTCTGCACACCTGTTAGTCGCAGGGCCAGCGTGGGAGGGCCCTGCACCACGGGCCCTATCCTCTGTCCTGTTCTGCAGCTGTTAAATGTGCAGGAAATTCCAGTATAATCCTTGCTCAGCTTACTGCTGCAGCCTCTGCCCTTAATCTCCACCTTGGATATGGGCTTGGTAGCTGTCTCTCCAAGCTCCGGCCACCCGCCTTGAAAAGGATCCTGGTGGCCTTTAAGGAGACATCTAGAGCCCACAGTGAGGAGGTGGCTTTCCTCCGGTGCCTCTGGCCCCTGCCGCCTGAGGCCAGAGAAGCTGATGCATGGATTACCTAGCAGAGGACAGTGCTGGGTCTCCGGAGGCCTGCAGCCCCAGAGAATGTCCCCCAGAGCACGTAGATGCAGAGAAATGTGCCTCCCACTCCCTGGCTGGCTGTGGAGCTGGGGGAGGCTTTTAAGATGCAGGCAGTGTCTGGGTCTAGCCAGACAGCCATTTAGAATGAGCCACTCAGGCTTGTACCATGGGGTGGAGGGGGGGGGGGGGGGCGAGGGGATACGTGTGGCCCCAGGAAAAGGGCATGAAGGAGGGTGTTGGAGCCATCGGTACATATGCAGGAGAGATGAGTAAGTGGAAGATGGTGGAAGAAAGCCCATGAGTGCCAGGAACAGTGCCTGTGAGCACAAGTGTGAGAGTGTGTAATGGAGTGTATACGAGGTAAAACGGGTGTGAAGCAGGAGAGCGTGCTGGGTGTGAGTGTGTGTGACAGCAGAAACATCCCTGCGGATCCCAAGTGTGCAGCAGGAGAGTACGTGCTGGGTGTGTGTGTGTGTGTGTGTGTGTGTGTGTGTGTGACAGCAGGCACATCCCTGCAGATTCCAAGTGGTCCTCATGCGAGTGGCAGACACCCATGAGCCCTACCCTCTCGCCCTGGGTGTGTGTGTGTGTGTGTGTGTGTGTGTGTGTGTGTGTGACAGCAGGCACATCCCTGCAGATCCCAAGTGGTCCTCATGCGAGTGGCAGACACCCATGAGCCCTACCCTCTCGCCCTGGGTCTGCCCCTACTCCGCCCCTAGTCAGGGTCTTAACTGTGTTCTGTCCCAGGAGCTGCTTCTGTGGAAACACCTGGACTAGGAGAGGAAGGTAAAAGGGGAGCGAGGAGAAAGAGAAACTTCAGGCTCAAAGCCCCCCCAGACCTCAGCCTCCCCTTTCCACCTAGTGAGGAGTGTGCTGGGGACCCAGGGCCCAGGGCCCAGGTCTGGAGACAGTGATCAGCTGGGAGGGGAAGGAGGGGTGGTCCTGCCCTTCCCACAACTCAGCCCATCACTGCCTGTTGCTCCCCTGCACTCTGATGAGAGCGGCCAGTGCTGGCCATCTTCTTGCGCCCCTCGTGAACCAATAGACTCTGAAGGAGTCCTCTTCCCCAGGCCACTAGGTGGGTACATAGGAGCCCTCACTCTGATCTTTCTGCACCAAAAATGTGCACTGCCCTGAATAAGCCCAGCTGCCCTTCTGAACAGTACCTGGCAAATCTGAGCACCCCAGCACCCATGACTTGGGCAGTTTTCCTGCACTGCCCATGTCCCACGGCTCCTTTCCCACCGAACCAGCATCTCCCCTTTCTAGAGCCTGAGTCAAGTTGCCCAGGCGGGCGCAGGGCCTGGGGTTAACTGATTGGCAACAGGCCCAGCGGCTTCTCTCCCTGGGCACTGCCAGGGACATTACAACATCAGCTAGGCTGGGCCCCTGCCAGCTCCCCCAGGGATGGGAGGAGAGAGAGTGCTAGACAGCCAAGATTGGTGGGTGCGGGTGCTGGGCAGGCAGGGCCACGCACCCAGATGTAAAGCGAGGGGGTGGAGTCCGGGGAGCAGCGAGCAGTGACTTTGGTTGCAAGTTGGGGTTCAGGGCTGGGGAGCAGGAACCCAGCTTTCCCTCCACTCCAAGGCTCCTGGGTGGTGAGGGGGGTGGGGGGCAGGATAGGCTGCGGGGAGCTGGGGGCAGGTGCCCATTCAACCTCCATGCTCCTCCCAGCTCCACTGGGATTGGAGAGATGCCATCGGAGTCAGAGGGGGTGGGCAAGCCTCTTCAGAAGGCTGGGAGCCGCCTCCTCCACGACCCCTGGCTCAGGACCCCCGATGTCAGAACCAACCAAGTGTCTCCAGAAACACAGTGGGGGACAGCAGCAGCAGGGTTATGGGGGTGTCACTACGGCTGGGCACAGGCAGAGGTTGGGTGGGGTGGGAGCCAGGTGGGCCAGTTACGCACCCATCACAAACCTCGCTCTCGCTTGGGCTGGGGGATACTCAGCGCTCCCCCAGGAGGACCCTCGGATCTGCAGAGGCCCTGTCTGGAGGGGCCCTCGACTTCTGCATCCCTGTCCCCCGGCACGCCGGCCCCCGCCCCCCAACGCCGCCTGCGACCCCCCGGCTCACCTTCGCGCCGGCCGCAGGCTCCGCAGGTCTGCGCCCTCCCCGAGGCCCCGCACTGGAGGCGCGGCTCTGGGCGCTCGTCCGGCACCTTCCGGGTCTCCGCTCGGGCGCGGGGACCCCCACCCCTCTCGGCGGCCAGGATCCACACGGCGCCGAGGGTCTCAGGGCTACGAGGCGGCCGGGGGGCGGCGGCCGGCGGCAGGGGCTGCTCCGGAGGCGGGGCGCCGGGGATGGTGCGGAGCCCGCGTCGCGCTCGTCGCAGCCGCGCTGGGTCGCGGGGCTCGCCGCCCGCTGCTCTGCGCCCGAGCGGCGGCTGCAGCGAGCGCAGCCCGGCCCGCCCCCTCCGCGTCCCTCCCAGCCCCGCCCGCCCCTCTCCGGCCCCTCGGGCCGCCCTCCCTCTCCCCTCTTCCGGGGCGCCCAGCCCGCCCTCCCGGGCCTCGGCAGCGAGTGCGCGGCCCGGGCGCGCGGGGGAGAGCAGGGTGGCGGCGCGGGGCTCGCCCCGGGCCCGCTGGTGCGCCCGGCCGGTGGACGTGGGCGCGGAGGATGAAAACCGGCCGGGCCTGGGGCGGGCGGCCGGGAGCGGGGTGCTAAGACCCCGGGGCGGGCGTGCGGGCTCCGGCTGCCGGAGAGCAACGCGACTGGTACCCAGGGCAGGGCAGGGGCCCCCTCGCCCCCTCGCCTCCCCGGCTCTTCTGCTTCAACTCTAGGAACTAAACCCACTGTTTTAGTTCCCACTCAGATTTGAATTAAGGTGGGCGTGAGCTGAGAAAAAGAGAAGAAAGTGGGTGGAGGGAAAGACAAACTGAGAATCTGGAGGGTGCGGGGGCGGGCGCGGGGTGGGGAGCGCTGGATCGGCAGGCAGGGCTGACAGTGGCTCTGACTGAGCCTTCTTCTGGGCGCCGGTGACCCGTATCTTGCTCGGCGTTGGGGCTTCTGACTCCACTCTCCATCCCTCCATCCTCCCTCCAGGGCAGGGAAGCCTGGGTCTGGAAGGGAAGGTCCTGAAGTCGCTGCCAGGCGCTTACACGGCCGGGGCAAGTCGCTGCACCTCTGGGTGCCTCTCCCTAGAGAGAGCCTCCCCACGCAGTGAGAGGCGGTGGGAGGTCCTCTCTGCGGGTGCCTGGAAACGTTGAGGAACCGAGGGGGGCACCGAGAGGAAAAAAATGTTCGTGCCCACCGGGAGCCTCCTCTCAAACCCGGGATGGGACTGGGGGGAGGGAGGGTCCATTGTTCCGGTCCTCCCAAGGCAGAGCCGAGGTCTTCCAGCGAAGTGTTGCTACCACCTGCTGGCTCTTTCAAAGAGCACAAGCATTAGGGGGAGTCTGGCCTCCCCCGCCCCAGCTCTTCGTATTACCTTGTCTTTCGCCAGTCGCCTATCTTCCCCGTTTATTCAAGGCCCCTTTATTAAAGCACTAGCTGCAAATGGGCCGGTCAAAACTGGTACTCGAGGAGCCTTCAGAAACGCAGGAAAATTGTGAAAGAGGCCTGTGAGCCAACAAGTACAATAGGCAGAACAATGAAACTCTTCAGGACGCACCTGGGAGAAACAGGCTTTAATGAATTGGGTGAATGAGTGAGAGAGAGAGAAAGATAAAGGCGGCTGAACAAGCGTTTCCTGGGCAAGGGGCTTGTTCACTGGCAGTATCTGAGTCAATTAACAAGCCTAATGCCGCTGAGGGATTCTGCGTTTGAACATCCAAACAGTAAGTCCCCTTACACTGGTGAGTTTATCTGTTTCCTCTCTTTGCTCTGAAACTCTGTGGCCTCTATTTCCAAATCAGTTCTCTCCAAGGCCTTGAGAGACTTTTGTGAAGAAACTTACCTTCACATGATGAGCAATATTACATAACTCATGATCCTAGATACAGTAATAATTTGATTGTCAGATAGTTATGGGTATCTTGGAAACTTAAAAAGGCAGATGATTAAATTATGTTAAAAATAAAAGTATCAATCAAACCAAAACATAGAAGTAACTTTAAAAAGCCCAGAAATTCCAGTAGTGATTTGCAATCCATCATGTATTAACATTAAAGCAAAAATATCTCTATTCAATTCCTTTCTATTGTCTGACATAGCTCATTGTTTATACTGCCTGTTAGTTGCCTGTAATGTGAAATTAAGTTTTTGTTATTTGAGGCTTATGTAATTAGTTATTTTTCTTTTGTTAATAAAGCGTGAGAGGCA
The DNA here is from genome assembly GCF_032405125.1 of Capricornis sumatraensis. NCBI lineage: Eukaryota > Metazoa > Chordata > Mammalia > Artiodactyla > Bovidae > Capricornis > Capricornis sumatraensis. Next base: position 110,298,810 of record NC_091073.1, on the reverse strand, counting down.
TTCAGACTTCAAAGAAAGCTTCATTGTACCCTGGAGGCAAAGAGGTTTAATTCTGTGATGACAGTTCGCCCTGTATCATAATCTCCTATGTGTTATCAAACTGAATTTTAAAAGCAGGTGGATGACATACAATGTATGGTTAAGTCGTGCTGCCAGCTGCACCTATTAAAAAGGAAAGTAATAAATTCTTTAAGTTGGACATATATCCTTTCTAAAATATATTCAGTGCCTTGCCTAGCACACATTAGGTGCTTAGAAGTATTTTAGAATAAGTGAATAAAAAATTATAGTATTTAAATTTGCTCCATCCGGAAGGCCAGGACCTAATAAAGTCTGTGGCTCACAGAATTCATTATCTTGGGACACAATCATCTACAGTGTAAGTGAGGTGAAAGTCACTCAGTCGTGTCCAACTCTTTGCGACCCCATGGACTATACAGTCCATGGAATTCTCCAGGCCAGAACACCACAGTGGGTAGCCTTTCCCTTCTGCAGGGGATCTTCCTGACCCAGAAATCGAACCTGGGTCTCCTGCATTGCAGGTGGCTTCTTTACCAACTGGAGAAGGAAATGGCAACCCACTCCAGTACTCTTGCCTAGAAAATCCCGTGGATGGAGAAGCCTGGTAGGCTACATACAGTCCGTGGGGTCACAAAGAGTCGGACACGACTGAGTGACTTCACTTTCTATCAGGGAAGCCCTCTACAATGTAAATTTGGAGCCAAAAGAAGGTCCTGAGTAGAAGCCTCCAGGTAGTTTGAGATGGTTTTTTGGTCGATTCTGCTTGTTTGTTTGTTTCCTGTTTTTGCCTCCTCCTTGGGTTTTTCTCTCTCCAACATCTACCACTCCCCAAGGATGTGCAACTTTCTCCTTTTATATTTCCCTTCAGAATGGCTAGTGTAAGCTGATGTTATTATAAACAAAGAGCTTTATAAGTCATTTCAGTGATAATAATTCTCATGAAAAGCAATAAAGGAATTTGCTGAGCCCCTCGACCTCTTATCCAAGACAGGTGTTCCATTGCTCCAGACGCACAAGCTCACAGGGTCTCTGGCTCCCCTGAACTTCAGGCCCTATGGACTCTACGGGCCGTCTTCCCAAAAGCTGGAATCTGATCTCCAAGCATTTTTTCCAATAAAAATGTCAAAAACTCAATTTATACCTTTTTTTTTTTTTATGTTTAGAAACTTCCAGAGTAAACCTTCAGGACTGGTTTGTTTGAAAGACAAATCTAGTTTGAACTGATTTGTACACCAATGGTGATTGATAACTGAATGCTCATTGGATGTAAGTGATCTTCAAAGTTTACCCATCAGAGCCTTACACTTTGACATCACTTTAACTGAAAAATAACAAAAAGACATTCAGAGGTGTTAGTACACAGAAAAAAGAGAAAGGCTCTTCTTTCCTGATAGGATGGGTGATCGGTTAGAGATTGGTGTCAGCTGGAGGTCAGGGGAAGTTGTACAGTGGTGCTTTAGACGAACCGAGGAATCTGGGGGTGCTATGGCAGCCCCAGGTCAACGAGACTTAGGTTTCTGCTCCTCCATCTTTAGGGGGCTTCCAGGTGGCTCAAGTGGTTAAAGAATCTGCCTACCAATGCAGGAGACACAGACAGGAGATGTGAGTTCAGTCCCTAGGTCGGGAAGATCCCCTGGAGGAGGAAATGGCAACCCACTCCAGTATTCTTGCCTGGAAAATCCCATGAACAGAGGAGCCTGGCGTGCTGCAGACGATGGGGTCACAAAGAGTCAGACATGACTGAGCAATTGAATGACCCACACGCATTTGTTCTCAGGTTATTGGCCCCTTATCCAGAGTTCCAGTTAGGTCTATTGGTTTCAGTCAAGAAACAGAAGATGGGCACAGAATAAAGGGCATAGTTTCAGCTGAGTTAAGGCCCTTTAAAGATCCTTTCTGGGCATTCCACCCACTGACTTCTCCTTGTGTATTATTGGCCAGGGAATGCATGTGTACCAAATAAAATTAAAGATCTATTAGTGAGGGAGGAGAAGGGGAAGCATGGTAGACCAGCAACCAGCAGTCTCCATCACAAGTGAGCTGATATGATCACAATTACCTACTTTTCCTGTAATCTATGAAGAGGACAGCTTGCCATAAGACATTCTTGAAGCCTCATCCTTCCGAAGCACCATCTTTGATACATACTTTGAATGTTCAAAGATGATTTCTAGGAAGTTAATGGAGTGAATGGAATGCTAGGCTCCTCTTCTTGCTAAAATAAGTATGACACCATCTCAAAAGAAATATCCTCTGCAGTTACTCAGATTTACATCCAGTTAAGGGATTTCCCTGGATGTCCAATGGTTAGATCTCTGTGTTTCCACTGCAGGAGGCATGGGTTCTATTTCTGCTTGGGAAACTAAGATCCCACATCACATATATCGAATGATGTGGCCAAAAAAGATAGTAGTTGAAGTTGAAAACCTCTCAGGTTTTAATAAGAATTAGGCAGTCCCCATATGCAGGACAGGGTTTACAAGTACACCACACCACTCTGTCCCTTCCCTTGCATGGGCTGTGTTCTTCTCCCTTTGGATCCAGATAAGATGCAGTGGTCAGCAACATGGAGCAGATGGTCCCACTGTCTACTCTAAAGGGTCACACAGAGTCGGACACGACTGGCGTCACTTAACAGCAGCAGCAGCTACTCTTCCAGCCAAATGCAGTCTTGTCCTCTAACTCTGGTCCTAGATTGTGTTTTCTGGAAACATCCTCATCCTCCCAGATCAGAAGGATGACCTGTGTTGCTGAAGGACCTGTCTATAGCTTTGGATGTGGCTGGGGCATTTCCTGGTTCTCAGGATGTTCCCTTGTCTTAGACCATAGCTCTCTCTCCATACATGGGCTTCCCTGATAGCTCAGCTGGTAAAGAATCCACCTGCAATGCAGGAGACCCTGGTTCAGTTCCTGGATCAGGAAGATCCACTGGAGAAGGGATAGGCTACCCTCTCCAGTATTCTGGCCTGGAGAATTCCATGGACTCACAAGGAGTCGGACACAACTGAGTGACTTTCACTCTTTCTCTCTCCATACATACGGGATTCTGGAATCATCCCACCAGACCTTTAAGCACCAGTAACAATGGGAGCAAGTCAGTGTTAAGAACAAGTAAACAACAAAACTTGAGATATTTTAAAAATCTGAGGCAAAGTGAAAAAGGAGTAATGATGTAAGAGTTTAAAGAAAAAGTTTTCACTTTATATTCTTAGTGAGTTAAAAGCAGATACAGAACCTATTTTTAAAGGTTGGGATGAAAAGGGAGTGTGAAAAAAAAAAAAGAAAGGCACAATAGCTGAAATAACATCTCAGTCATGCAGAAAAAAAAAAAGAAAAATGACTTAAAACTCCAGAAAACAAACTAGTGAAATATAACATGAACCTAGGAAGACATGCCATGTGAGACATAGTTCTCTTTTAAACAACAGAGAAGGTGAGATGTCTGAAAAATACAAAAGGGAATTCTACCCCTAAAATGACAATGCCAGAATGAGAAGACAGATCAAAAACACAAGAGAAAGAAAAAGACAAATTTAACAAAATTTATTTTAGTATCTGGCACATGCTAAGTTCTTAACAAGGATTTATGACAGAGTTGAATTAACTTCAAGGAGTCATGAGACTGAAAGAGATTTTGCCATCTTTTAAGCAAAACTGATGGGCAGAAGTCAATACCAATATATATTCTGGTAAAAGTTTTTCATTGAGGACCTTAAAAATTTATATACAGAATTCATTTTTAACAAGCGTCAAAGTCAAGATACGTTCATATTTCTTTACTGGGGCATTGATTAATGAGAAGGTCCATAGTTGTAGAATAATACCTTCAGAGTGTTCAGAAGAAAAGGATAAAACACAATTGATCATCTTGTAAAAAGCCATTTCCAACTCTTCTGCTTAGCTACCTGAAATGTAGAGGCTGAAAATCTTCAGTAATTGCCCTCCTAGTCTTTCTTACAGTTAGGAGCAGATTTCCAAAGCGAATTCTGCTTCATGAAAAGGAACTGGGGGCACTTCTGAGAAAGCCTTTAGATTTCTGATAAAAAGACACAGATCTGGCCAATCTAGTCCTTTCCCCTCTGTCTTGCTTTGAAATCATCCCTTGGACATTGGCCTGGTTTCCTACCAAATGCCACACACACACACACACACACACACACACACACAAACTCCCCCAAACAAAAAATAACTTAGTGACTGAAAACAACTCAAAGGTATTATCTTATAGTTCTGGAGGCCAGAGGTCTGAAATAGGTCTAGCTGGGTTTAAAAAAGAAAAAAATTCAAGACATAGGCAGGTCTGTGTTCCTTTTGGAGGCACTGTTTCCTTGCCTTTCCTAGGGCCATTTCTAGATACGACTGCATTCCATAACTCGTATCGTCCTCTGTCTTTATAGCCAGCAATGTTGAGCTGTGTTTTCATTGACTCTCTACCCTCTCCCTCTTCCACTTATAATCACTGATTATATTGGATCCACCCAGATAATTCTTTCTATCTCCAGTTAGGAATTAGCAACCTTGATTCCCTGTTGCCAAGCATTAGGATGTGGATATCTTTGGGGACTTTTATTCTGGTACCACAGACATAATGGCTGTAGCCACAGCATCCACACTGGCAGCTGAGCCAAAGTCAGCAACCACAAACACTTCCTGTTGCACGAAATAAAATAAACACCTATAATTGTGATTTTTGTTACCTGCAACTTCATACTTTATTGAATATAGACTCAAGTATTATATCCCCAGCTAAGGAACTATTCTTTTCAAGAGGCAGGATGAGGTCAATTCTCGAATCTGGAAATTCTTGGAACATTTACTACACAAGTCTGTTTTCCAGCAAGACATACAGCAAATGTACTCTGAACAATTAAGAGATGAATAAGCAATTGCATTCTTCATTAGGGAAACTGTGATTGAGGAAAAAGTGGTTATAATCATTGAAACTAAAATTGTAGGATAAATAAGATACAAAACAAAGTACAAACTTGCAAATCACTAAGCAGTAAGAAGAGGAACATTACATAATTGAGAGTAATTATGTGGGAAATTCTGAAAGAGATGGGAACACCAGACCACCTGACCTGCCTCTTGAGAATCCTATATGCAGGTCAGGAGGCAACAGTTAGTACTGGACATGGAACAACAGAGTGGTTCCAGATAGGAAAAGGAATACGTCAAGGCTGTATATTGTCACCCTGCTTATTTAACTTCTATGCAGAGTACATCATGAGAAACACTGGGCTGGAAGAAGCACAAGCTGGAATCAAGATTGCCAGGAGGAATGTCAATAACCTCAGATATGCAGATGATACCACCCTTATGGCAGAAAGTGAAGAGGAACTGAAAAGCCTCTTGATGAAAGTGAAAGAGGAGAGTGAAAAAGTTGGCTTTAAGCTCAACATTCAGAAAACAAAGATCATGGCATCCGGTCCCATCACTTCATGGGAAATAGATGGGGAAACAGTGGAAACAGTGTCAGACTTTATTTTTTTGGGCTCCAAAATCACTGCAGATGGTGATTGCAGCCATGAAATTAAAAGACGCTTACTCCTTGGAAGAAAAGTTATGAGCAACCTAGATAGCATATTCAAAAGCAGAGACATTACTTTGCCAACAAAGGTCCATCTAGTCAAGGCTATGGTTTCTCCAGTAGTCATGTATGGATGTGAGAGTTGGACTGTGAAGAAGGCTGAGTGCTGAAGAATTGATGCTTTTGAACTGTGGTGTTGGAGAAGACTCTTGAGAGTCCCTTGGACTGCAAGGAGATCCAACCAGTCCATTCTGAAGGAGATCACCCCTGGGATTTCTTTGGAAGGACTGATGCTGAAGCTGAAGCTCCAGTACTTCAGCCACCTCACGGGAAGAGTTGACTCATTGGAAAAGACTCTGATGCTGGGAGGGATTGGGGGCAGGAGGAGAAGGGGACGACCAAGGATGAGATGGCTGGATGGTACCACTGACTCGATGGACGTGAGTCTGAGTGAACTCTGGGAGTTGGTGATGGACAGGGAGGGCTGGTGTGCTGCGATTCATGGGGTCACAAAGAGTTGGACACGACTGAGCGACTGAACTGAACTGTGAGTTGTGCTTTTTTGAATCACTACTACCTATTGGATACTGGAAGAAAAATGAAGTGGCACATTTATGACTCACTTTGTTTGCAAGATGAAGTGGAGAGTGGATTTAGTGTTTCCCTGTATTATTCTGTTGACGACCCCAGAGTAAAGTAAATACCTCAGCATATCTCCCCAAAGAAATGTTAGATATCAGATTAATTTAATGCAGTCTATGTAAGAGGAACAGAAAAATGAGATATCAATGCTACATTCCTTGGGGGGAAAAGGCAATATTTACAGTTGCTCAGACTAATCTTTCTACTTAGAGAGATTTTTTTTCTCTCTTTTGTCATCTAGATAACTCCTATTTATTCTTAAAAGTCTCAGCTTTGAGCTGAATGTAAATGTAAAGAATGGAAGAAAATATTTGCAAATTAAATATCTGATGTGTTTATTATCCATATTATATAAAGGACTCCTCAAACTCAACGACAGAAACCCAACAGTCCAATTCAAAAATGGGCAAAGAACTTGTATAGACATTTATCCAAAGAAGATATACAAATGTCCAATGAGCACATGAAAAAAATTTTCATTATCATTCATTATTAGGGAAATGCAAATAAAAACAACAATCAGATACCACTTCATATTTCCTAAGATGCCTATAATTAAAAAAATGGAAAATAGAAAGTGTTGCTTGAGGAGAAATTGGACTGCTAGTGTATTGCTGATAGGGAATGTAAAATGATATAGCAGCTGTGGCAAACAATTTTGTGGTTTTATAAAAAGTGACATGTAGAACTACCAAATGCCCCAGCAATTTAACTTCTACGAATATATCCCCCAAAATTGAAAGCAGGAACTAGGATAGATATTTGTACACCAATGTTCATAGCAGCATTATTCCCAATAGCTAAAAGGTTGGAACACTGCAGTGTCCATCAACTAATGAACAGATAAACAAAACGTGGTATATATGTATAATGAAATATTGCTCAACCGGTAAAGAGAATGACACTGTGATATATGCTACATGGATGGACCTTGGAAATACTAAGCTAGGTGAAATAAGCCAGATATAGAAGAACAAATATTGTACAGAGTTTTGTTGTTCAGTTGCTCAGTCCTGTCCGACTCTTTGCGACCCCATGGGCTGCAGCACACCAGGCTTTCCTGTCCTTCCCCATGTCCTGGAACTTACTCACACTCACACCACTGAGTCAGTGATGCCATCCAACCATCTCATCCTCTGTCATCCCCTTCTCCTCCAGTTTTTTGAGGTAGCTAGATAAAGCAAATTCATAGAGACAGAAAATAGAATAGAGGCTGCCAGGGGCTTGGAGAGAGGGAGGGAGAATTATTGCTTAATGGGTAGGGAGTTTTGTTGGGGAAAATGAACACATTTTAGATATAGATAGTGGTGATGGTTACACAGCATGGTGAATGTATTTAATGCTAATGAATTGTGATTAAAATGATAAATGTGAAGTTACATATATTTTATAACAATATAACAATCTTAGCTCACAGATGGCTGGTTTAGGGAAAACTTCTGAAATCCTATTATATTCACTCACTGATGACTATGCTTTTTCTTTCATCACATTATCCTGGTTTGTAAGTATGTATTTATTTGTGGGGGTTTTCAGGAATGTTTTTCTCTTCTCTGGAACTGTATATATAATGATTTCCCTGTCGGGTTTGCTTATCTCCAGTAGTGTCTAGCTCATTGAAATAATTTGGTGTAAAATTTTTTATTGAATTATTTTTTCCAGTATTATGGAAGAAAACTAAAATACAATCTTGAGTACCACATGCTTTGCAATTATCTAAATCTTTTCTAGCCATGACATTTATAAAGCTGACTAATTTTAATAGGTCATTTAAAAATATGATTTAGCAAATGTGGCATGACTAGGCCACACAGAAACACCGAGAAACAAGTCCAATTATTCTATTGTTACATCACATAATTATTCATGATCAAATTATAGGTTGTAGAAAGGACGATTATTCCTAATGCTCTCTGAGACATCATTTTCTTTAATCTGAACTTGATAGGGATTGAATGATTTAGGAAGGGATATGGCCACACATTCTGATTTTAGGTGATTCATCTGAAGACTGAGAATCATGGTAAATAAACAAAGTTTACTCTGAAAATACACATATTTTGTTGTTATTGTTCAGTCGCTAAGTCATGTCTGACTCTGCGGCTCCATGAACTGCAGCACGCCGAGCTTCCCTGTCCTTCACTATCTCCCTGAGTTTGTTTAAACTCATGTCCGTTGAGTCTGTGATGGCATCCAACCATCTCATCCTCTTTCATCCTCTTCTCTTGCCCTCAATCTTTCCCAGCATCAGGGTCTTTTCCAATGAGTCAGTTCTGCATCAGGTGGTCAAAGTATTGAAGCTTCACTTTCAGCACCAGTCCTTCCAATGAATATTCAGGACTGATTTCCTTTTAGGATTGACTGGTTTGATCACTTTGCTGTGCAAGAGAGTCTCAAGAGTCTTCCCCAGCACCACAGTTTGAAAGCATCGATTCTTTGGTGCTCATCCTTCTTTATGGTCCAACTCTCACATCCATACATGGCTGCTGGAAAAGCCATAGCTTTGACTATACAGACCTTTGTTAGCAAAGTGATGTCTCTGCTTTTTAATACACTGTCTAGATTTAATTTAACAAAGTGGGAAGTATTATGGATATACACACGTAATAACTTGCAAAAAACTTTTCAAACAGTTTTTAACAGTTCAAAGGATAAACAACAAAGAAAAGTGAGGCTTGCTCCAGCTCCAATTTTCTTTTTCTTTTCTCTTTCGACTAGAGTTTAAGATTTAAGAATAGTTTCTTTGCTGAATACTTTAGATTCTGAATACCTGGCAGAATATTGACAGACATTATTCTGTAAGCATATTTAAAAAGCAAATCTCCTTCTAGTCAAATGCTTTTTTTCTCTTTTTTTTTTAGTAGTCATGATAATGCTGGTGAGGCTGGTAGATTCAGTGCTGCTTAAAATGGGAAATTTCTCTAGTTCACATTAACTATATCGAAGTTATTTTACTGTGTGCCTATTCTTTCTTAATCTGCTTTGTTATTAAGAAGTACATTCTCTGGTTGCGCCACTTAGTCTGTTTTTCCAAAGAGAAACAATTTCATGTTTTTTGTAAATAAATGATTAAGACTGTTTCTGTTGGGGCTCTAATAAGTTTGTGTATGCTTATGATGTGTGTCTTTCTCCGTGATCTAGGGTTTTCCCATCTGCTAAATGCCACTGAATAGTTTCACAAAAAAGGCTGCTGAGAAACTGGTTGGCAGAGAAACAACATTCAAGCAATAGAAGTTAGTATAATATGATAGAGAATGTTTGGGGTGTTTTTTTTTTCCTCTTGGCAGCTGGTTTGAAAATTCTCTTTGGGGAAAGTTTTGTTTTGTTGTGTTTGGAGGAAATGTGTTGGTGAGCTATTTGGGGGAAGAGCAATTGCATCATGTATACTCAGATACAGCAAGTTGCTCCTAAGCTGCGCTCTGAATCCAATTCTTACATCAGGGCAGCTGTCACTTTGAATTTTTTGGCTGAAGGCTAAGCGTCAAAGAATTGATGCTTTCAAACTGTGGTGCTGGAGAAGACTCTTGAGAGTCCCTTGGACAGCAAGGAGATCCAACCAGTCCATTCGAAAGGAAATCAACCCTGAATATTCATTGGAAGGATTGATGCTGAAGCTCCAAGATTTTGGCCACTTGATGCGAAGAGCCAACTCATTGGAAAAGACCCTGGTGCTGGGAAAGACTGAGGGCAGGAGGAGAAGGGGGCGACAGAGGATGAGATGATAGGATGGCGTCATCGCCTCAATGGACATGCGTTTGAGCAAACTCCTGGAAATAGTGAAGGGCAGGGAAGCCTGGCATGCTGCAGTCCCTGAGGTCGCAGAGTTGGACATGATTTAACTGAACAACAGCAACAATTATATGCTTATGTAAATTCGGGTATAGCAGCAGGAGCAGGGCTAAATTGCTTTACATAATAAAGGGGTGAGTGTTTAGGGGGTTGTATTTAATTACTTCTTAAATAGCAATTAGGTGGAAATTTCATGATAGCACACTTTCTTCTCAATAAAATGTACTGGTCAAGGATGTAGCTGTCAGCAACACTACTTCCTGTTTCTGGGTTTATCGGTTTGAGGCAGGGCAGGGGGCGCCAGTGGGTGGATAATGACAACCTGGTGGTGGCCTCACAGCTCTCTCTCCTCAGATTCCTGTTCTACCAAAAGGCGGGTGTATCATGGTAATAAAGGCTACTCTCCCTGGGGCAGGACACTTACGTTTGTTTCCCAGGAGTCATGTGAGGAAATCCCTTAACAATTTTTTTTTTTTAATTTTAATGCCCCGAGGCACATGGGCTCTTAGTTCCTGGGCCAGGGATTGAACCAGCACCCTCTCCATCAGAAGCACAGAGTCTTAACCACTGGATGGCCCAGGGATGTCCTAACGATTATTTTTGTCTTGTTTAAGATATTAAAGAATAATTTTATTTCTAATTTACTAATGAAGCAAAAGTGTAAGCAAACCAGGTCCCTTAAGAAAGCATTGGCAGATAAGGCTTATTGCTCTCAGTACAGGCAGGCATGTATCTTTAAAAAAGAATGCAAAGACTTCTGAGTTACCTTTCTTAAGATAATGGTCATATCTGTTAGTACCCGTGTTCCTTTTCCCTAAAATGTAAAAATAACTTTGCCTGGAGGGCCACTTGAAGACTTTAATGTGCACTCTGAGATAAAAGGAGGAGGATCTGGGGAAATAAAAGAGACGGTAAAACTGAAGGGAGAGAATTCAGAGGGGAGGGGCCATGTGCTGAGTTTGCAATTCATCATAATGTTTGCAATTCATCATAATGTTTGCAACTAGATATAACCTGTGTCACCTCCTGTGAAAAAGCTTAATAGGCAGGTAGGTGGCACAGTGGTAAAAAATCTGCCTGCCAATGCAGGAGATTCAGGAGACCTGAGTTCAATCCCTGGGTCAGGAAGATTCCCTGGAGGAGGAAATGGCAACCCACTCCAATATTCTTGCCTGGAAAATCCCATGGACAGAGGAGCCTGATGGGCTATAGTCCAAAGGGTTGCACAGAGTTAGCCACAGCTGAGCATGCACGCAACAACAACAATTCTTTATCTATGGTCTCTTTTTTTGTTCAGTCGCTAAGTCATGTCTGACTCTTTGTGACCCTATGGACTGCAACAAGCCAGGCTTCTCTGTCCTTCACTATCTCCTGGAATTTGTTCAAATTCATGTCCACTGAGTTGGTGATGCCATTTTACTGACCTGATATAAATGAATAGAAGGATCTTGGGGATCACATTTTTTTAAAAAGGAAGATGAGAAAAATAACAACACCCAGTCTCTGAATTATTCCTTTGAGAGGTGCTAGCCATCAACCAGGAATACCCATTTAAGACTTTTGTTGTTTAGTCACTAAGTCATATCCAACTCTTTTGCAATGCCAGGGACTGTAGCCTACTGGATTCCTCTGTCCATGGGATTCCCCACTGGAATGGGTTGCCATTTCCTTTCCCAGGGGATCTTCCCAACCCAGGAACTGAACCCACATCTTCTGCATTGCAGGTGGATTCTTTACCACTGAGCTACCTGGGTAGCCCATTTAGGAGTTTCCCTGAGTGAGAAAGAAACTTCTACCATGGATGTGCCATTATGAAGTTTAGAGTTTGCTTGTTACAGCCAGGAATGTTCTCCTAACTGATATATTATGCTGGTCTATGGAGAAATTAGTGATTGTTCATGTGTATGGCAGAGTCCAAGGACCGGAGAAGACAGTTATCTTATTGTTAGCATATGGAGCAGTGGTTTGAGTGGGACATGGTTGAAAACCAACATGTCAGCCTCTATTCCAGAGCTCTTCCTATCATGAGTACGTTGCAGGGAAGGAAGGAAAAGAAAGCATTGAATAACCCAAAACATGGCTGCCTCAGTCCTTGCTTCTATAGCTGGTAATGAGGTCTAAATGAATAGTCATTGCACTCTTCTTACACACTCCTAGCTCAATTCCACTTTCACTTTAACCCTCCACCAGCGCTTCAGCAAGACAGAGTTCTTTTTTGGTTGGATGAATCACACCTTCATTCCCAGGGGATCTGAGCCCGTAGGGTCCTAGCTTCAACGGGATTCTGCAGTTTTCACTGTCTACGAGTAATGGACAGAGAAACACTAGAGGCCCTCCAGTGTGGCTCTGGGTTCTAGGCACAGTCCTGGTCAACATCATTACGTAACAACCCCCAGACCTCCCTTTGGTCATGGGGACCATTCACTCAAGCTAACACAGGGACCACTTTATGAATATATGTCAAAAATATGTACCCATTACTGCTTAACTTTCCCCTATGCTTTTCATCTTTTTTTATGTGCTTGTTTGCTTTTTGGAGGGCCAACATTTTTCCATTTTTCTCCTGAAATTTTCATTTAAGTAAAAGTTTTTCACTTCTAACGACTCTCTCTTGTTGATTTTTTTTCTCTTTTATCCTTTTGTTAACCAGTGGACATAATATATGCTCAAATATTTCTGAAAAGAAAAAAAGAGACTTGGATTTCAGTTAAGGTCCTAGTCTTTGCCCTTGATGTAAGAGATTTTGAGGTATGGAGACGTCATTGTGGCTTATACATAATTTGGTTTGTACTTTATGCTAACTAAAGCAGCCTGTCTTATGGCCTGACAAACATACCTTATGCATCTACTTTAATGTTAAGGGAAAGATTGTCACTCATCCAGTTTTACAAAGAGTTATGTTGCGATCCTCTGCAGTCACTCACCAACAGTGTGCCTGGAGGGAAATTCAGGTTCGGCAAAACAGGATGAAGCATTCTATGCTTTGAATTTATAGACTGTCTCCTACATAGTTAAGATGAATATCTAAGGAAGAATTTCAGTGATCTCAGATTCTTGCTTCTTCCCATACTTGGAAAAACACTAAAATCATTCACTTGAGATATCTGTTCTTTGTGATCAGCAGTAATCTTTCACCAGGCTGTATATTAGACTATGTGTTGTTATGGTTTAGTCACTAAGTCTTGTCTTGACTCTTTTGCGACCCTATGGACTATAGCCCACTAGGCTCCTCTGTCCTTAGGATTTCTCATGCAAGAATACTGGAATGGGTTTCCATTTCCTTTTCCAGGGGACCTTCCTGACCCAGGGATTGGACCCATGTCTCTTGCACTGGCAGGTGGATTCCTTACCTCTGAACAACCTGGGAAGTCCCAGAATATGGGTATTTATAGCCAAAGGATTTCATGTATATACTGCCTCTTTCCTTACCTCTTTGGAGCAGCCCCTTCAGAGCTGCTAAGAGGCTGTTTCCCAAACTGTAGCCCTCAGTTTAGCTTGAATAAAACTCTCTTCTGTTCTTATTATAGAGTGTTTATTGGTTGTTTGTGCAAACAGCCTGACTTACCTCTGTCTCCTTTGGAGTTAATATTCTGTTTTGACTGGGTCTTTTCCTTTATGTTCTTCAGTCCATGGGGTCACAAAAAGTCGGACGTAAGTGACTAACACTTTCCCTTGCCTTTATGTTACTACATAAGTAAGAGTAATTGATAACACCTGTGACACAATCCCCCGGTTCTTAGTGCTTTAACCCTGTAGACGTTTGTGTGTGTTTGCTTAGTTTCCTCTTCGTGTAGTGTCCGATGCATATCTTCCTGGTCGGGAAGCTCACCTGAACAGCTCTTCTAATGAAAGCTGATTCTGAGAGCCAGGACATGCCACACAAACCTTCCTACTGATGTCACAACAGTGAGAGAGGAGGACCACACATGGGAGATTTGGTGTTTGGGGCCAAGCCTGGAAATGGCACATGTTTCTGCTAACCCTCCATATTCAGAACTAGCTGTCTGGCTGGATCTGGAGGCAAGGGATCTGGGAAACATTATTTTCCTATACTCCCAAGAGGTTAATAAAATGGTATGATAGATCTATAGCGTGTCATTGCCACAGCTGTTTTTCTTGGAAAACCAAGTATCTACTGATACTGAGCACACAGACACACACGCTGATACTCCATCATCCAGTCATGTTCATGAAATAAGCATAAGTGACCTGTAACTGACAACAGTTCTCCTGATAGTGTGGTCTTTCCCCTGCACGAGAAAATTGACTGCACATGCTCTTTGTGGGTGTGGTATATGGACTACCAGGCTTTACTCTAAGATAAGCAAGCTGGCAACCTCTTCTCTTAAAGTCATTGCCCCTCTTAAGTTAACAGTTTAATTCCTCTGAAAGGTATTTTTCCAGCTTTATGTTACAGACATTTTCCTTATACACATTCATATATACAGAGGTCTGAAAGGAGGCTCTGACTCAGCAGTCATTGAGTATACAGCTTTGACACCAATTGTCTTGTATTAAGTTCTTTCTCAAGCTCTGACTACCTCCATCCCTGTGGACTTAAGGATGGACTTAAGTTCATCCCTGTGGACTCTGTCCACAGCTGCTGTGGTCCTGCCTCAGCTGTGACTTTCTCCTTTACCTGTGCTGAACTGTGTCTCTCTTTACTCTCATATCTCAATTTGGCTGTAGCCATCTTTGCTCTTAGACTTCCCAGGTGGTACTCATGGTAGAGAACCCGCCTGCCAGTGCAGGAGATGTAAGAGACATGGGTTCAATCCCTGAGTTGGGACGATCCCTTGGAGGAGGGCATGGCAACCGACTCCAGTATTCTTGCTGGGAGAATCCCATGGACAGAGGAGCCTGGAGAGCTACAGTCCAGGGGGTCACATAGAATCGGACATGACTGAAGCAGCTTAGCATGCAGGCATATCTTTGATTTCTCACAAACTCAGAAAATCTTGATTTGCTAGTATTTTCCTTCCAGTATTCAGCAAGCATATTAATTTCTTCTATTTTATGCTCGTTACCAAAACTTATATTTCAGTAGCTTGTTGCTCTTTTGGGGGTGTGAAGGGCAAAAAAATATTTTCTTCAAACTGTTATCTTGAACTAAAAGTGCTCATTTCCTCAACTGTTAAATGGTCTAGGTATCAGTCTTATAAAGATTAAACATATACTTTGTACATGTCTGGGCTTCCCTGGTGGCACTTGAGGTAAAGAATCCACATGCCAACGCAGGAGATGTAAGAGACACGGGTTTGATCCCTGGGTTGGGAAGATCCCCTGGAGGACGGCATGGCAGCCTACTCCAGTATTCTTGCTTGGAGAATCCCATGGATAGAGGAGCTTGGTGGGCTACAGTGTGCTGCTGCTGCTGCTGCTGCTGCTGCTGCTAAGTCACCTCAGTTGTGTCCGACTTTGTGCGACCCCATAGATGGCAGCCCACCAGGCTCCCCTGTCCCTGGGCTACAGTCTACAGGATCGCAAAGAGTCGGACACGACTGAAGTGACTTAGCATTAACGTTAGCATTCGTACATGTCCACGACAATCTAAATATGCAGTAAATTTTAAAAATAATGAATTATTTTAAAAATTAAAAGTACCAGATATCTGCCTCTCAGAATCATTACGAGGGTTAAAGGAGACACTATATGTAAAATTACACAGAAGTGACTTCAGGGGGAGTGAATTATGTGACCCCAAAATATACTACTTTGTCATGTGGCTTCTTATGAGCGGATGACAAGCAAGGCCTCACAGACTCAGGAAGAGGTATATTTGTTTGTTTTTCTTTCCCCTTATTGCCTAAAAGAATTTAGATAGAGGGCCTATACCAGGAAGAGAGCTAGTATAAGAGATAGCTTTTTTATTGGTTGTGCTGGGCTGGGCTAATCTCTACTTGCAGTGCAGGTATTTCTCTTTGTGAGGGGCTTCTCTTGTTTCAGAGCACAAGCTCTAGGGTACATGGGCTTCAGAAGTCGTCACTCGCAGGCTTTGGAGCCCAAGCTTCATAGTTGTGGCCCAAGGACTTAGTTGCTCCACGGCATGTGGGATCTTCCCAGACCAGGGATCAAACCTGCGTCTCCTGCATTAGCAGGTGGATTCTTTATCACTGAGCCACCAGGGAAGCTTCAGGGCTAACTTTTTAGATCAGAAAGACTTAGCTGCAGAGCTTGGCAAACTTCTGCTCTCCCCATCTCCCTAAATTGTCTTCCTCCCCCTTTGAAGTCCCCAAACCCTTACCCCCTTCTTCTTTGCTCAGAATGGCATGTAAACTTCAGTTGCCTGTCTTAGAACCTCCTATCTTTGGGATTCCCATATGTATGAAATTTATTTTTTTCTTCTGTTGATCTGTCTGATGCCAATTTAATTGCTAGACCAGCTAAAGAACCTAGAATAGAAGAAGGGAAAAGATTTCCTTCCCTATGTGGTATTTATGTAGTATTTAAGAGTGAAGTGTTGTTGCACTCTCTCTTTCTAATCCAGGCCTCTTGAATGCAAGAGTGATCTGAACCCCCAGGCCCTAGTGAGGACGCAGGGGAAGGAAGCACATCACAGGGACAGAATCTGAGCTCCGGGCAAGTGGTCTGATTGACCCATTACTGTAGAAGATCAAAGAGACCAACAAAGGATTGGCCTCAGGGAATTTATTTCCCCTGGCCTAAGCATTCACATTTCCTTTTAATTACGGATTTATCTGAGCATCTGTGTGTCAGCAATTTATCCACAAGACTGCCATCTTCTCCTCCCTGTATACCATCCCTGTGGCTAAGTGATTTTCTGTCCCCCACCCCCAGCGAAGCTTTCTATGAATAACTTCTGGGTGCTGAGAGGACATGTTTCTCGTTCTGGTTTACTCAAAAGCTCTGAGGGTTTTGATAATGAGTTGGCAGGAAGGAAGGGACAGAGCTTTGAAAATGTTAGGTAGGTAGGATAGGGAAAAGGAGTCCAAAATGGCAGTGGCTAAAAGACAAAGAAGGGAAAAGCCCGCAAAAATAGAGCAAAAGAAGGTCCGAGGACCTGAGCGAGGACACTCCCGGCTGGCCCAATTTACAGAGGACAGGCCCAGGGAGAGATAAACATATGAAACGAGGAGCCAAAGCTCGCTCTCTCTCTCGCTCTCTCTCTCTCTCTCTCTCTCTCTCTCTCTCTCTCTCTCGCTCTCTCTCTCGCTCTCTCGCTCTCTCGCTCTCTCTCTCGCATGCTGGGGCACTCTTCTCTTCACGTCTTTGGATCGACATGTCCTCACGCCTCAAAGATGGATTTTCCTGCTATCTTCTAAATAAAATAGAGCTGTAACACTGAGCTGTAACGCTGATTTGTCTAAGCTATAACATGGTCCTTTTGAGACCTGAGAGCTATAACACGGTCTGTCCAAGACCCGAGAGCTGTGACACGCCGAGGGGGCTTTAAGTCCGTCACTCCAAATCTTTGTTGTGACGAGACAAAGAACCGAGGAACATACACTCGTGTGACAGAAAGAATAAAGAGGAAAGAAGTAGCTTAATAAACATGGAGGGTATTTAAAAGGATAGCTGTGGGTATGAAAATGTGAATATTACGATTATTAGAAAGCTAGGTCCGGAAATTAGAGGACAAAGAGAACATGGGGTAAACAAGTAAAACAATTGTCCAGGTGTGCCTCCGCCTTGACTTTTTCTGTAAGTTTAGGATCTTTGGGATGAAACATTGGCTACACAGAACACTTTACATTAGCAGGTTGATTCTCTTTTCTTTTCCCTCTGTTCTTCCTGTCCCGGAGTGCACCCTCGTCTGTTAAAGGCAGCCATTGTTTTGCACTGAGATTCAGCTCTATAACACATCTGATGATGAATAATTGTCACCAGACCCACTCCAGCAGTCCTTGTGTTCCTCTTTGTTTCCTACATCTGTGCCCTGAAGTTAACTGTGAGCACCATCCATGTGTTGTCTTATACAGTCAATGAGCAAGTATCTAAGACAAAGATGTCCCTTCTGAGTTTACATCAGTCAGGTTATGCATTCTTCTGCTGGTAAGAGATGTTAAGTCATCCTGGCTTAAAAAACCCAGTTTTTAACAATTTTGCATAAAAGAAGTCCAGAGGGAGGCAGCCTTGAGCTGTTAAAAAGGCTATGGGGTGGGGTTTTTGGCAAGAAAGACATTTCTCTTTCACATAAAAGCATGAATGTAAGTAGTTCAGGGCAGTTGTGGAAGCTGCATGATAATCGGTGACCCAGAATGACTTTCTGCTTTGCACTTTCTACATTAGCAATCCTCAACCTTTTCAGCACCAGGGACCAGTTTCATGGAAGCCATTTTTTCCATGGATGGAGTTGGGGGGATTGTTTGGGGGATGATTCAAGTGTGTCACATTTATTGTGTACTTTATTTTTATTATTATTGTGTCAGTTCTAGCTCAGCTCATCAGGCGTTAGATCTCTGAGGCTGGGGACCTAGAGTACTAATAGTCTAAGATTGAGTGAAAGGCATCCCACTGACATACCCAGGAGCAGAACAGAGGGAAGGGAACAAACAGTCATATTGGCTTCCTTTCAGGACTTTTAGTGAAAGCAGCGCACAACTGGCCCTTACATCTCACCACCAGAGCTCCATCACTTGATTATGCCTTGTTATAAGCAAATCTGGGAAAGAGAATTTTTATTTCCAGTTTCCATGTATGCAACTAAACTTAATTGTGATTTATGAGAGTAGAAGGAGTAGAGAGCAGATATTGGGAGACAATTAGCAGTTTCTGCCATTATAGAATATTTTACTTGGTACAGAACATGGGTAAATAAATAAAGAAGATGATAAAGTCAACCACTTTAAGGCAAACAGAATTTTAATCCAGGGAAATCAATAAAAATTAAACAAGAGAGTAATTGTAATTATAGCTGTGTGACTTTGCAGTAGACAATTCCTTATGAAGTCATAATAATATAAACACCATTTTAATTTTCATCTTTCAGAGTCCACTTACAGACATGGCACAACATACCTGATTATGCTACCAGATGGAATCTAAGTGAAACCAACCTTGACAATGTTGAAGTAAAATTATAGATGATAAATTAAGTGCATGGGAGGAAGAAAAAGAAACAAAGGTTTAGGATATCAGTGTCATCATATTATAAAGTGAACAATGCATTTTTAAAGGATAAAGGAATAAAGATGAAAGGATGTGTGAAGTGTGAATATTGCTTAGAGGCACAAAAGTAATTAATAGACTTTATATAAATGGTGATATAATTATGTGGGAGTTTGGGGCTTAATTAGGAGAGGGAGTAAGTGACCTAAGCGCTCATCTATTAAAACTCTACCATGTTGCTGCTGCCGCAGGAGGAGGGGGCTGAGGGAGGGATGGAGTGGGAAGTTGGGGTTAGCAGATGTAAACTTGTATATATAGGATGGATAAACAAAGTCCTACTGTATAGCACAGAGAACTATATTCAATATCCTATGCTAAACCACAATGGAAAAGAATATTAAAAATGTATAAATGTATCTACATATGTTTAAGAGGATCACTTTGCTGTACAGCAGAAATTAACACATTGTAAATCAACTACCGTCTTCCCCGGTGGCTCAGTGGGTAAAGAATCTGCCTGCAATACAGGAGACACGGGTTCGATTTGTGGGTCGGGAAGGTGCCCTGAAAGAGGAAATGGCAACCCACTCCAGTATTCTTGCTTGGAGAATCCCGTAGACAGAGGATCCTGGCGGGCTATAGTCCATAGGGTCGCAAAGAGTCGGACATGACTGAAGCGACTAAGCACAAATCAACTATACTTCAATAAAATATGTTGATGAGAAAGACTCTACCACCACACACTAATTGGCTTCCTCTTCCCAGTGCGGGGTATCCCATGTTTAATATGCTGCCGGGAGAGCTTCTCTCGGGCTGTCGGGGGAGCTTCTATGGACTTAGAAGGTAGATAACAGGATGTCAAATGTGGAATGATAATATCAAAGGTATACACTGGAGGAACAGATGAATGCGCACAGAAATGAATTGTAATCCTTTTCCCAAAAATGCATTTATTTATTTGTTTGGCTGCGCAGGGTCTTAGCTGCCATATGCTGGGATCCTTGATCTTCGTTGGGTCATGCAGAATCCTCAGTTGCAGCATGTGAACTCTCCCCATGCAGGGGACCCAGGTTAGATCCCTGATCAGGGAACTAGATCCCACAGGCTGCAACTAAGAATTTCCGGTCCTTGATACAGGAGGATTTCTATTGCTCCAAGAGATGCATCAGATTAACCCACTGTGATACAATAAACCATTCAAACCACCTGTACTGAGTGACCTTCTTATCCCTTCTCCCAAGTAAAAGGATATGCAGCCTTAAGAATATCTCCCCAGAGCCTTGACAATTACAATTTTCACGATCAAATTTTAAATTCATAAATTGGCACTCTAACTTATAGAGCAACCTTTTCCTTGAACTCAAATAGATCAAAAGAGGCTGATCTGCCTTTTCTATGCGGGTCCAAGTGGATGAGCCTGTGAAGCCACAAATGCAGCTTGGGCTGTGATCGCTTCACTAAGGTGTGTGGCACCAAGAGAAAGCCTTCAGGGGTCCGCACAGCAGATGGCTGAGTGTCCCAATCTCCTTATTTGCCTTTCTCTCAACTCCTTAATGTGTTTTAAAGGGAGTTAAACCTTAGTCTCAAAAACTGGGGAATATGGGCTTCATGAAGTTGTCTTCTGCCCTTGATCCCTTTGCCTGGGCTTCTTGGACATTTGGTGATTCTCCTTGTGCTTCTTTGTATCCAAAGCTTCTTTCCAAATAGGAATGTTGTTCTTTCCTTACACTCATTCGCTTCTGTTTCAACTATGCCTCATATTAGGTTCTCGAGTCCTGCTTTTTCATTCCATGAGCACACGGGTTCAAATCCTGTCTCTACCCAGCTAGGAGTGTTCAGTGAGAAAAACTATTTATCAACTTTAGAACTCATTATTTCCATCCATAAACATAATGAGTTGACTTTAATGAGCTATGAGGACCTCCCGTGGTGGGAATTAACGGGGATTAATTAAGCTATGGACTCATGGATAGACTGGAAAGATTCACCAAGACTGACAGTTCCCAAGGTAATCAACCAAAGAGATGATTTCATTTCAACGTAAATATAATTCAAGAGTTTGAAAGTGATAGTAATCATTTTATTTATTTAGTCTAGGGACAATAGGTAATGCTTTGTAATAGTTTCCTGTGTTAAGAGCCAAGAGCCCTCCCTCTTCTAAGCCCTGCTGACCAGGGCCACTCCTTTAATGAGAGTCTCATAATCACTCATCCTCCCAAGGCCTCTTTCAACTGCATGCTTGTGTTCGCTACGCTGCCTTAGTTGGAAACTGCTCCCGAGCCCCGGCTCTCTGCAGTCAATGTCACTCACACCAGCTCCACCCTTCTTCCCTCCTTTCCTTCTCTTCTTCCGCCTTTCCTTCCCATACCCCTCCATCCCTCCCTTCCCCCTTGCGCCCTTTCTTCCCTTTCCCTTCCCCCTCATCTCTTTCTGTCTTTGTCTGGCACATTCAGGCTGCATTTTACCTACTTGTGTGCGTCTCAGAGGTTACTGGCTTATTTATCTATATTCAGTGCATCTTACGAACACTGCCAGCGTCTCCAGCTACTTGCCTCTAGGTTTCTTTATCTTCTTTATTTGCTTTCTTGTCTCTATAACAGATTCTAACATTCTCATAATGGTAGATCTGTAACACATACAAATGTTAGATACATGCCAAATGTAAATAACATGTCATAGGCACATTATAAATGTTTTTTAATCCCTTCTTTCTTGGTTTTTCATTACACTGAAAAATTTGAAGCCTAGACTTGTTGTACAGTGCCAGCTTCTTTCTTTAATCTTCTTAATTTTACTTTCCTTAGGCTTGAGACATTGTTAGGAAGAAATACTGGAGTTCACCTGACCTGGAGAAGTTTCTGCTGTTAGTGGAAATAGCACAAGTGGGGCTTCTTCTTAATGTTTTTTTTCTTCTCCTCAGAGAAGGCAGTGGCACCCCACTCCAGTACTCTTGCCTAGAAAATCCCATGGACGGAGGAGGGCTGCCGGCTGCAGGAGGAGGACTGGTAGGCTGCAGTCCATGGGGTCGCTAAGAGTCGGACACGACTGAGCGACTTCACTTTCACTTTTCTCTTTCCTGCATTGGAGAAGGAAATGGCAACCCACTCTAGCGTTCTTGCCTGGAGAATCCCAGGGACGGGGGAGTCTGGTGGGCTGTCGTCTATGGGGTCGCGCAGAGTCGGACACGACTGAAGCGACTTAGCAGCGGCAGCATATAATTATGGTTTCATTAAACTGAGGTGTAGTGGCCACACCTAGGGCTTTTATAAAACATACAGAAGTGAACACTCTCTCTTGGGTGTGTGTGTGTTTCCTGTATGGTGACACAGCCTCCCAAGCCTGCCTCAGCTATTTCACCAAAGACCTGAGGGATGGTTTGGAGGCAAACTGGAGGAGGAAGGCCTTATCACCAACATCTTATTGATCTCTTTATTAACCCATTAGCGGGACCACGCCTCACCTTGACTGCTTACCTTTCAAAAATCCCAAGGGAAAGATGGAGCTTTACTCCTCCAAAGACCCTAGCAATGTAGGAACTCCTAGGTGACTCCAACTGGTCCTTTTGCTTCCATCAAGCAATGGGTCATATTCAATATAATATTTATGTCTTTATGGGTGGAGATATATTACAATTAAACATACTTCCGATAGATGCTTTAATGAGTAAGGCTTCACAGACATACTCAGATACAATGCCCATTGTTTGTTTTATCATTGTGATCAAATAAAGTAAGGACATTTTTAGGAGACCTCTAGCTTATGGAGGAAAAAAAAGTGGAGGAAGGTTCTTTATGACAGTATATATCCCTCGACCCTTTTTGAGCCCTGAGTAGATCTGATACTTACTTTTGGCTGCATCTTATGCCTCATTAGATCAGCTGGTATTCCTCAGAAAGTTTTCCCAGAAATTTTGTTTTCTCTCCTTTGTGTAACCCTGACTGTATGTTTTTCCCTAAATTCTGCGTAAACATGTAATGAGTCTCTTCTCCGTAGAGTTGTGTGTATGTGTATGTGTGTGTGTTTGCTTGCGTTGCTTTATTATAAGCAGCTCTAAAAGCAATTTGTTTCCTTTGCTGTGTTCTTAGAATCTTGCTTTATTCTTAGAATCATAGGATTAGAATCATTCAAAGCGTAGGCCTGTATTTACTTAATAACATTTTTAAATGAACTGCCTTTGCAGAGATAGAGGTCATTTAATCTAATCTTTCATCCACTGGCTGTTGATTCCTTGTTCTGAAGGAGGGTCTGAGGGTATTTACTGACCATTCAACCCAGGGGCAGAATGTTATCTATAACAATGTCCGGCATATAATGATATACTTAGGAAATGTTTATTATGATTTTTTATTTTATTTTGTACTTTGATTCAACTTACCTAGATTTTTCTTCTCTTTCTCATATCCCTTGATCCCATCACAACTTTTCCTGACCTATTTGGCTTCATTTAGAGGCCCTTGGTTCACAAGGTCATCTGGGAATCCTGAAATTCTCAATTTCTATGAAATCCCCGTTGTCTTTCACATATCTGAATTTCTTGAGACTGCCAATATACATGCTAACAGAAAAACCAGTTCTGTTGTCCTTTGTCTCCTAAACAGGCTTGTGAAGAGAAAAATTAAAATATTTCGTCTCTTTCCACCGATTTGAACTTTTTCTTGTTTCTGTCTCCATAGGGGAAGCAAAACCAGCCACTCAGCCTGCTGTGCACCCCACACATGATGAGCTCTGGAGCCAGGCTGCCTGGCTTGGTCTCTTGGCTCTGCTGCTACTGACAAGTGCTCAGCTGTGTCCGACTCTTTGCAACCCCATGGTCTGTAGCCCACTAGGCTCTGATGTCCTTGGGATTTTTTTCAGGCAGGAATACTGGAGTGAGTTGCCATTTCCTTCCGCAGAGGATCTCCCCAACTCAGGGATCAAACCGGGCCTCTTGTGTCTGCTGCACTGGCAGGCAGATTCTTACCATTAGCGCCATCTGGGAAGCCCTGGTCCCGTGGCTCAACTATTTGCTAATCTTGTGACCATGGGCAGAATTATCTAACTCATCTGTGCCTGGACTTTCTTATCTGTGGAGAGGAAACTGTTGTTCAGTCACTAAATCGTGTCTGACTGTCTCTTTGCAATCCCATGGACTACATCACGCCAGGCTTCCCTGTCCTTCACTATCTCTCGGAGCTTGCTCAAACTCATATCTATTGAGTCACTGGTGCCATCCAACCATCTCATCCTTTGTTGCCCCCTTCTCCTCCTACCTTCAATGTTTCCCAGCATCAGGGTCTTTTCTATTGAGTCAGCTCTTTCATCAGGTGACCAAAGTATTGGAACTTCAGCATCAGTCCTTCCAATGAATATTCAGGGTTGATTTTCTTTAGGATTGACTGTACATGAGATTTCCTAGGCAAGAACACTGGAATGGGTTGCCATGCCCTCCTCCCAGGAATCAAACCTGGGTCTCTTAAGTCTCCTGCATAGTTCCACCTGGGAAGCCCCGGAGAGGGGGCTGATGGATAATGAAATCACCTACAGCATAGGGCCTTTGTCAGAATCAAGTTGTTAAATATTTCAACACTGAGAACTGTGCTGGAGGAAGAGTAAGCACCAATCGCTCTTAGGGGGAAATGAGTACCTGTCTGCACAGCAGCGTTGTGAGTCTCTGCCTTGTGATGAGGAATGATGTGGACAGTGCAACACAGGAGCTTTGCAGTCGGTCAGCACTAGGTGGAGCCCAGGTGTTGAAGGTGTGGTGTGACCTGGGGCACGTGAGTTAGTCTCTCTAAGCCTCCATGTCCTTGTCTGTTAAATGGGACAAATGCCAGGGACCAGCCAGGGTGGTGGAACTTTACCTTAAGGAGGACAAGATGTGAAAACAAGTCAATGGCACCTGGACACAGCAAATATTCAAAACATTATCTGTCAGAAAAAAGAAATTCCCCATTCCCTATATCTTTTTGGTTAGTGTTGGTTGCTCAGTTGTGTCCAACTCTTCTCTACCCCATGGACTGTAGCCTACCAGGCTCCTCTGTCCATGGGATTCTCCAGGCAAGAATACTGGAGCGGGTAGCCATTCCCTTCTCCAGAGGATCTTCCCAACCCGGGGATGGAACCCAGGTCTCCTGCATCACAGGCAGATTATTTACCGCCTGAGCGACCGGGAAGTTCTTGTTATTTCTTTGAAAGTCAAAGTGAAAGTTGCTTAGTCATGTCTGATTCTTTTCAACCTATACAGTTCCATGGACTGTATAGTCCATGGAATTCTTTAGGCCAGAACACTGGAGTGGATAGCCTTTCCCTTCTCCAAGGGATCTTCCCAACCCAGGGATCAAACCCAGGTCTCCCACATTGCAGGCAGATTCTTTACTAGCTGAGATACAAGGGAAGCCCCCCTATCTCTTTAGCCAACTTATTTTTTAAACTTGTTTTGGGAATTTATCATTTGTTTTCAATTGTCACATGAAGCTTTTTTTAATGACTCTTTTTAAAAAGTCTTTATTGAATTTGTTACAATATTGCTTCTGTTTTATGTTTTGGTCAGGAGGCATGTGGGGCCTTAGTTCTCTGACCAGGGATTAGAACCCTCACCTCCTGCATGGCAGGTGAAGTCTTAACTGCTGGGCCACCGAGGAAGTCCCCTTTATGACACTTTCTTAAAATAACTCCTTACTTTCCTGAAACTTTTCCAAACTGCTGTCTCAACTTCCCTCAGTAAAAGATAAAAGAATTCTAATCCAGTATATACCCTTCAATAGAGCACAGCAAGATTTCAAAGGGAGATATGAATGAAGATTTCCCACATCCCCACTGCTGTTAGTAATGTCAAGAATAAACATACCTGACAGGTCAAATAATTGTTGCTATTGATATGACTCATTGCAGGTCTTGCATTTGGAATCTTAGGGTGTGTGTACAAAAGTGTGTGTGTGTGTGTGTGTGTGTGAGTGTAGCCATTGGCTTCTCCCCTCTTGAACTTGACTTTCCTGCATTGAAGCACCTTGCTCGGGAGTGACAGCAACTAGACACCCCAGTTCTCATTCTGATTTTCCCTTGAATGGTCTCCTTCTTGCCCCCTGCTCAAGAGTCTCCACTATCCCAGTTAACCACACCCAGAGCTCAGGACACCACCCTTTCTCCTTGGCTGCTTTGACGTGCTTCTTATTAGCCAACCTACTGCTGCTGCTGCTGCTAAGTCGATTCAGTTGTGTCCGACTCTGTTGGACCCCATAGACGGCAGCCCACCAGGCTCCCCCGTCCCTGGGATTCTCCAGGCAAGAACACTAGAGTGGATTGCCATGTCCTTCTCCAATGCATGAAAGTGAAAAGTGAAAGTGAAGTCGCTCAGTCATGTCCAGCTCCTAGCGACCCTATGGACTGCAGCCCACCAGGCTCGATTTTCCAGGCAAGAGTACTGGAGTGGGTCGCCACTGCCTTCTCCGAGCCAACCTACTGGTAGCACCCAATCTCATCCCCGCGGTGTTGACGTTACACAGTTGGTGTCTGCTCTGTTGCTCATATTGTTTTTTTTTTTTTCCTCAGCTTATTTCTAGATTCACATCCTTGTCCTATGGAGTCCTCCTCTTTTGATGCTGGTCCTCCAACTTTTCTCTCACATTCAGAGCTCCCCCGCCAGCATCATAAGAGGTGGCAGGGGGGACTGACCGTACTTTGGGCCATTTCCAGCACCGTTCCTCTGCTCCTCAGTATTGGAAGTGTTTGTCTTTTATGTCCACGGTGCTCCTGAAGTCTATAGCTTAGCATCCTCGGTTGACCCATTTTCACAACCAGAGATGACTGAGTAACCGATCTGTGTTCTTTTCTCTACTCTCCCCTCCGGCATTCATTAATGAGCTCAATCTGCCTACTGAATCATCTCTCAAAGTCTTAGATCTTACACCACTCGGGCCAAACACTGAATGCCTTCATCTTACCAGAGAGTTCTCTCTCAACATCTTTTCTATCAGCATTTCCAATATTCCATGTATTTCTCCTAGTGAAATGAAATATTTTTGGCTCTACGCTCTACCAGGAAATAAACCTTTTCCAAAGGCAAATTTCTGAGCCCAGGTGAAACAAAGCCAGCTATTTGGAAGCCATTAGCTACTTCCTGCCCAGTAAGGGCTGAGGAGCTGGGGGTGGGGCGTGGAGTTCAGCCACATTAGTCATCTCTTACGGTAAACAATGAATTGAGTGAGTGGGTGAAAGTCGCTCAGTCCGTGTCTGACTCTTGGCAACTCCACGGACTGCAGCCCTCCAGGCTCCTCTGTCCATGGAATTCTCCAGGCAAGAACACTGGAGTGAGTTGCCATTCCCTTCTCCAAGGGATCTTCCTGACTCAGGGATTGAACCTGTGTCTCCTGTGGGTTTTGCATTGCAGGCAGATTCTTTACCGCTGAGCCATATGAATGAAGGGGACGCCCAATGATTTAGAAAGTGAATAATAAAGAAAGTAGGATTGACCCCAGACAGCTAGACGAAACAAATGATTTCAGCAAGCCTACATGCTTGCATCTTCCCAAACATGTGAAGTGCATGCTAAGTTGCTTCTGTTGTGTAAAACTCTATGTGACCGTATGGACTGTAGCCCGTCAGGCTCTTCTGTCCATTGGGATTCTCCAGGCAAGAATGCTGGAGTGGATAGCTATGCCCTCCTCCGAGTATCTTCCCAACCCAGGGATCAAACTTGGATCTTTCATGTCTCCTGCATTGGCAGACAGATTTTTGTTTTTTAACCACTAGAGTCACCTGGGAAGCCCCCTTCCCGTACATAGAAGATGGCTAAATCTCTTCAAGTGAGGGATTTGACTTTTCTTAATTAAGAGTAATCTTTCAATATTCAGATAACCTGCCCCTTGCTGCAAACTTGTATATAGCCTTACTCCTCCCCCGCCTCCTCCGATCAGCCCTCTCGGGATCACCTGAGATACTGTCTCCTGGGCTGGAGTCTTAACATTTCCACCCAATAAAACCTCTCCCTCTTAGGTTGTGTGTATTTTTTTAGTCAGCATCTCCCTCTCCTGGATCATTCGCTCACGCTGTTCTTTGTCTGTCTTCCACATGTTTATCCCTCACTGGGCATCCTTTCTGTCAGTCTGAACTATTCAGGCACCTTTTTTTTTCATGTTGTACTCAATAGGTTATTAGTAAGAACTGAAGTGAAAAAAAAAAAGATGGAGATTGAACCTAATGACTGTAATTCACTTAAACTGAGTTGGGCTCAGCTGTTGGTACTCAATACATATCACACACATATATCTGCCTCAAAAATACAACACTCCCGATCAAACAAAAACTCTCTTGACACTTCCCTCTCCTGCTTTATTTCTCACAAATAATCATTATTATCAATCCAGTGTGCATTTTTCCAACCCTTTTCCCCATCATACGTTTGAATCCCTTATCACAATAAACCATGTGCAAATGTTTAGAGGCACCCAATTACTACTGGTTGGACGAATCAATATGTAGATATATGTGTGTGTGTGTATACAAATAAATTTGTTTGCATATGGGATTGTGAATGTGTTTTGATATAAATCGTATTGCTTTATACATATTGCTTGGCAGCTTGCTTTTTTTACCTAACATCATATCTTGGGAATATTTCCATGGTACCGCATATTGCTCTTTATTCAACAATACTGATGTATTGCATAGTATGTTATGGGTACGTATTTGCCCATTACTATACTGATGGGTATTTACATATTTCCTACATGTTACCATTTATAACCAATGCTATCCCATAAATCCTGGCAAAATTGTCTGCCTACATGTACATGTATTCTTTCGGCATTGTTTCTTTGAAGGGAATTGTTGAGTAAAATGTTCTGTGCGTTTTTAATAAACATTGCCAAATGGCCCTCCACAAAGACGTTTGAGTTTGTATTCCAGCTGTGAGGGAGAGTCTGTATTTGCCCACATGCTCACCAGTGTCAGATATTATTGATTCTTTTAATCTTGCCAGTCTGATGGGTGAAATGGTGGTTTTTTAAAATACACATTTCACTGAACTTTAGTTAGATTAAATGTCTTTCAGTATTTTACTGGCCTTTTCCACTCCAAATCTATCCTTTATACATTTTTAAAATTCTTTTTCTCTCAGTTCAGAGAAAGAAATCCCCCCTCTCTCAGTACCCAAGGATTAATTTCCTTAGGTTTCCCTTGTTTCTCAATTAACTTTTTTCTTTAGCATCTTCAATTTTCCTGTCTTCACAGATTGAATCCTCTTGGTTTTCAAACCTAATCAGATGCAATTATCTTGGGATAAAAGGCTGCGCCATCCCCTGTAAGTCCTGTCTTGTTCTCTCCACCCCTTTGCATGACGGATGAACGCTCCACACCTGTTCCTCTAGTCAACGAAGCCAATGAGTTCACTCAGTCCTGAGTTAGTTGACGGTTTTATGCCCCTTTAAGTACCAATGCCCAGAGAAGGCGATGGCACCCCACTCCAGTACTCTTCTTGCCTGGAAAATCCCATGGATGGGGAGCCTGGTGTGCTGCCTGCTGTCTATGGGGTCTCACAGAGTCAGACACAACTGAAGCGACTTAGCAGCAGCAGCAGCAGCAGCAAGTACCAATGCCATCTCTTTTTAGTTAGCATCTTCTCTTAGCTCCCATGACAGCTTCCCATTCTTTCTTACCCCTAGGATTACCTTCTTTCTTTCTCAAGCATTTTTTTTCTTTTCTTGGCCAAAAAAGCATGGATTTCTGTTTTTGTAACTTTGTGCTTTACCTTCACCTGTTACTTTGGAAATCTCACCCACTCCCAAAGTTTCAACTGTTGTCTCCATGTAAATGACTCTCAAATCACTATCCCCAGTCCTGAAAGTGTGACTCAGTCATGTTCGACTCTTTGTGACCCCATGGACTATACGGTCCATGGAACTCTCCAGGCCAGAATACTGGAGTGGGTAGCCTACCCCTTCTCCAGGGGATCTTCCTGACCCAGGAATGTGTCATTAAAAATCCACTCTTTCATTGTACTTTCCCCCTTGAATCAGACCTCTGTAACTTCAAGTTCAAAGCACTAAATTACACTTATTATTTCCCTCTCTCCCGAATCAATCCTCGTGATTTTATAAATTATTGTATAGGGAACAAGAAGAAGAAAATATTATTATCCAAGTAACAGAATTCTCCCTTCATAGAGATTTATTTTGCTTACTAAACACTTGGATGACTCACATCCCCTGAAGGAGGCTAGATGAGAAGGTAACATCAGAAAAGATCAAGCTTATATTAAAAAAAAAGTTGGTCATGAAATTAGTTTCTAAGTGAGACTGATCCATCACACTTTTGTTTTGCTGGCTATTCTCTTCAAGAGCTCTTTGGGGAAGTTCAGGATGAAACAATTCAAGATGGGAGAGGCCATGGAAAGAAAGAGGAGGGAACAGGCAGCTGGTATCCAGAATGGAAATTTGGCAAAAGAACAGATGTGTTTAAGAAGGATTTTATGAAGCTTTCACTTGGTAGAGAATGACAGATTGACCATATTTTCCTTCAGCACCCTAAAGATGTAACTTACTGTCTTCTCACTTGTACTATTTTAAGAAATAGTTCAAGAATTCTTTTGTCTTCCTTACTTTGTTCCACTGTATAAAACATGTCTTTATTCTCTGGCTGCCTTTAAGATCTTCTCTCTAACAACAGTTTTGAACAATTTGACTGTGGTATTCTTTGGTGTATACATTTGTTTCTTGTCCTTGGTTTTGTCAGACTTCTTAGATTTATATTTTCATCCAGTTTGGAAATTTTTTAGTCATGATTTCTTCTAAATTTTTTCTGTCTTCTCATCTCTTTCCTCTTTTTTCTAGGACTCCAATTTCAAGTATATTAGGCTACTTGAAGTTGTCCTACCACTCTGGATGGCCTATTTACTTTTCAAAAACTCTATTTCATTTTAGCTTGTTTTTAATGCTTTACCTTAAAGTTTTATATTTTCTTCTGCATTGTCTAATCTGCCATTAATCTTATATAGTGCATTTTTTCCATCTCAGACATTGTAGTTTTCCTCTCTAGAAAGCTTGATTTGATGCTTTAAAAAATATATCTTCTATGTCTCTACTTAGCATGTTCAGTCTTTCCTCTTGCATTTTGAACATATGGGACACCGTTATAATAGCCATTTTTACATCTTTGTCTTCTAATTCTGGTATCTGTGTCACTTCTGGGTTAGTTTTGATTAATTCATTTTTCTCATTATGAATTATATATTTCTGCTTTGCATGCCTGGTAATTTTTTTATTGCATGCCACACATTGAATTTTACCTTTGTGTTGGAATTTTTGTATTCCTAAACATATTTGGGGGCTCTGTTTTAGAACACAGTGAAGTCACTTGGAAACAATGTGATTTTTTTTTTAATTGTCTGGCTTTAAATATTTGTTAGGTGGGACCAGAGCAGCATATAGTCTAGGATATTTTCCATTTCTAAGTCAAAACACTTCTGAGTTCTCTACCCAATGCCCCATGAATCTTAATTTTTTTAGTCTGGCTGATTAGTATACTCAGGCTTTTCTGGTGGCTCAGGCAGTAAAGAATCCACTTGCAATATGGGAGATACAGGTTCGATCCCTAGGTTGGGAAGATCCCCTGAAGAAGGGAATGCAACCCACTACAGTATTCTAGTCTGGGAAATCCCATGGACAGAGGAGCCTGGCAGGCTACAGCCTACGGGATCGCAAAAAGTCAGACTGAGCAACTAATACTTGGGTTAGTATATGCAATCTTCCTGGCCCTAAGTTTAATTCAGGTCCTGGTTTCCTTAATCTTTGGGGGGGAGTTATTTTCCCAATTTCAGATAGTTTTCTTACATTTATGCTCTGAGAGTACTTTGCTAAATACTAAAGGTGGATCTTCTGAAGAGGGTCTGATTTTTGTTAAATATTGGATGTCAAATATTTGAACTTTATGTTGCTAGATGCTGGTATATTTGCATTTCTTTTAAAAATTGTGAACTTTGTTTTGTGACTCAATTAAATTCTGTGGAAACAGTTTGATGTTTCCAAGCCTAGCTTTGAAGGCTTGTAGGTTGTGTCTAGAAAAGCCTTGTCTGTTGTTCAGTCTCTGAGTCGTGTACGACTCTGTAACCCAGCATGCCAGGCTTCCCTGTCCTTCACTGTCTCTCAAAGTTTTCTCAGACTCATGTCCATTGAGTCGGTAATGCCATCCAACCGTCTCATCTTCTGTTGCCCCTTTCTCCTCCTGCCCTCAATCTTTCCTAGTATCAGAGTCTTTTCCAATGAGTCAGTTCTTCGTATCAGGTGGCCAAAGTATTGGAGTATCAGCATCAGTACTTCTAGTAAATATTCAGGGTTGATTTCCTTGAGTATTGACTGGTTTGATCTCCTTGCAGTCCAAGGGACTCTCAGGAGTCTCCTCACCACAATTCAAAAGTGTCAGTTCATCAGTGCTCAGCCATCTTTACGGTCCAACTCTCATATCAGTATATGACTACTGGAAAAATTGTAGCTTTGGTTACACAGACCTTTGTCAGCAAAGTGATGTCTCTGCTTTTTAATACACTGTCTAGGTTTGTTATAGCTTTAGAAAAGACTTTAGTCAAAACCTAATTTGCATCCACTACTGAGCAGTACTCTTCTGAGAATTCTACCCAATGCCCTCCACTCTTGCTGGTAGAAACATCCTCTATTTCGAGCTCGATGCGAGCTCTGGGACGGTTCTGCCTGATCATTCCCAGTGGCCTTTCCCTACCTGATAGTAGTTTCCTTAGATGCATGCACTTATCACAACAGCTGAGGAATCACTAAGAACCCTCTGTGGATTCTGGAGCTCTTTTTCTTCCAGCTTTCCTCTCTCTGTCCTGGGATTTTAGCCACTTTAGATTCTGGCCACTCTTTAAGCTCCAAACTCGAGTCTTAACTCAGAGAGACAGTCAGTTTCCAGTTTTCAGCACTGATACCTGAAATAGTTCTCAAGACAGTAAGCTGGGGCTGTCATAGGGCCACCTCATTTATTTCATTTCTCTTGGGGATCTCTGTCTTGTGCCACCTGTTGTCCAGTTTCTCAAAACTATTTCACTGTAGCCTATCTTCTTGCATTATTTTCCACTCCCCCTAAACCAATCTTTTCCTGTTCTTCACCTAGGTTCTGTACTTTAAGCCTGTGTATCTTTGTCAACACTTTCCTCCTTTCCTGTTTTTTGCTCTCTTGTTTTTCTCAGTCTTAAATTCTATGCCGACTCAGTCTGTCTCTTACATGAAAGTAAGATCATCATAATTGGGAGTAATCTCTTTCTTGCTCAAAGGTTTTAGGCTTAATGACATCAACGATTACATAAAGCACACCTGGATAATCCAAGATAATTCCCCTGTTTTAAACTTAATTGATTAGAAGTCTTAATTCTACCTTCAACCTGAATTCCACTTCACAGTGTAACTCAACATATTTATAGGTTCTGGGAAGTAGGAGGTTGGCATCCTTGGGAGGCATTATTCTGCTTTGATCTCTGGTGTGGCAAACAGGGACTCAGAGTCTTATTCTCCCCACCCCGGATACTAGCATAATGATCTGCCCTCTGAACTTCTGAGCTTCCAGTTCTGCCCTCCTCACCTCGCTCCCTTCTCTTTCCCTGAGCAAGATGTAGCCAGGGACTCCACGGGTGGGCCAGTGGCTAAGACTCTGCACTCCCACTGTAGGTGGACCGGGTTCGATCCCTGATCGGGGAATTAGATCTGGCATGCTGCAACTAAGTTTGCATGCTGTGACTAAAGATCCCACATGCTGCAATTAAAAGATTCCACATGCTGCAATGAAGATCGAAGATCCACGTGCCAAAACTAAGATCTGGTGCAGACAAATAAATAAATAAAAATCAATATTAAAAAAGACGTAGCCAGAACATTATCGCACAGTGGTAATGGTTTCAATACCTTTAGACCATGAAAGTTTTGCACTTTGTTTTATGTCCTTGTACATAAAATACTGGATACGTTCCAGCGTGTCATAGTTTATAGTCTGTGGGAACTTTTATAGTCTGCTGATCCTACTGTTGTGTGAAAAGTGTATAGATCATAATTATGTTGAATTGATTCACAGTGCTTTTCAGGTCTACAGTATACCTCTATGGGCTCCCCTGATGGTTCAGCTGGTAAAGAATCCGCCTGTATTGCAGGAGACCCCGGTTTGATTCCTGGGTCAGAAAGATCCTCTGGAGATGGAATAGGCTACCCACTCCAGTGTTCTTGGACTTCCCTGTTGCTCAGTCGGTAAAGAATCTGCCTGCAATGTGGGAGACTTGGATTCTATCCCTGCGTTGGGAAGATCCCCTGGAAGAGGGCATGGCTACCCATTCCAGTATACTTGCCTGGAGAATCCCCATGGATAGAGGAGCCTGGCAGGTTCCATGGGGTCACAAGGAGTCAGACATGACTGTGCGACTAAGAACAGCACAGAATATCCTTCTACTTATCTGTATATTCATTCTATTAATTTTTAAGGGTTTGATATTAAATCTCCAATAAAAAACTCAATTTATCTACTTAAAAATTAATTTTAATATGTAATGCTACTATATGTAGTCTTGATCTGTATTGCCTACGTCTCCCGTCAATGTGTTATCATACTTTCAGCATTTAAAAGAAATAAAAGTTATCCACACACACACCAAAAAAACCCAAAACAAGATACAGCCAGGTAGGGGCAGCACCCAGAGAGGACAGAGGTTGGCGAGACTTGCGAACATCTTGGGTGACTCTCCTCTCTTCCCCTCAGCCCATATAATTTTTATCTCTTCTGTAGAGGAACAAACAGACCCTCAAAGTATCTTCCGATATCTGCCAACTCTGTTGTTTAGAGAGATTTCAGTTTTTAAATTAAAAAGGGAAGAGTTCAATGTATTGCCATTCTCTTCATCTATAGCCCTTCATCCTGTCATTAAGAATTCAGTGTTGGGGAGCGAAACCCAACATGGTAACCAAAGGCTTTGAGGGAGGCTTGCCAGAGAGAAGAACACCCATCCAAGAAAGCATCCAGGGGAAGGGCAAGGAGAGAGCTGTCAGAGCTCAATGTGGCCTTCAGCCCAGCTTCTCAGGCTGACCATCTTCAGGGCCCAGAGATGTGGCTCCCCCCTCTAAGAGATCTCCTGTCAGAGTAGAGGGACCATATCCTCATCCACGTTTCAATATATGAATGAATTGGATAAATTGAATGAATAAGCAGTATTACAGATGGGAGTGGAGAATGATGAGATATTTTTCTATGGCATCAGCCATATGGAAGGGGCTCCAAGCTACTGAGTTGTGACAACGATTAGGGAGTCAGGAGCCAGCTGGCTACTCTCATCTGACTGATAAGTCTCTTCAATCTGCTGTGCCATCTCGAGGGAGGAAGATCGCAGCACTTTCTATGCTTGGCAGTGGCACTGAGCCAAGGCAGCCCATGAGTTACATCAGCTCTCGTGGGCTCAGCAGGACCCACACAGCTTTCACAGGAGTGAGAGCTTGCCAGCCAAATGAGGGCATGACGTGGTCCTGTCCAAAGCAAGAACAAGTCTGCCCTCCCTGTATCTGCTGCCACCCTCCATCTACCCTCCCTCTGCCCACCGCCCCACTCAGGAATAACTCAACAAAAATCCCAGGAGCAAAGATTAAGGGCAGAAGGGGACAGAAAAGGAGAGAAGAGGCACATACCCCCTCTTGGGTTCAACCATGCCAACCTGACAAGCACAGAGGCATACTGAGTCCCATTAACAGGCTGATAAAAACAGATTGGAAAATTGTAGTTGGCTACAGCTATTTTTCATCATATGTTCCAAGTGTTCATGGAATCCACACTATGCTTACTTCTTGATTGATTATCATGTACGTCAGTAGCATTAAAGGACTCATTAAATCTGGAAAAGATCAAAAGCCAAAACACTTTCCCAGAAATATGGTGCATTCAAATGCCAACCAAACACATGTGCTGTGGCCATAACTCTGTTGGAAGCAAGAACTGCAACATTAATTTTAAATTGTGTTCCTGCAGCTTCAGTGACAATAACAAATCTTGTACATCATTGTGCTGGGCTGTGATTAGTCATTCAGACATGTCTGATCCTTTGCGACCCCATGGACTATAGCCCACCAGACTCCTCTGTCCATTAGGATTCGCCAGGCAAGAGTACTGGAGTGGGTTCCCGTGTCTTCCTCCAGTGATCTTCCCAACCCAGGGACGAACCAGGTCTCCCGCATTGCAAGCCACCAGGGGACTCTGTGCATCCCTAGACCCTGATGAAATGGGGAAGTGTCACACATGCCTGATTGGCTTCGGGTTTATTCTCCCTGTTAGGCCACTTCCACAGCTCCGTTTCCCAGGGGCTCACCTTAAACCATTCCACCACATCCAGCCCTAACTAAGTAAGTGTTTTGAAAATGAATCCTTTGGAGGACAGGCCTGGCAAAGGCAGAGAGAAGTGGAGGTTCCCAGGGACCTGTTGGCTGTCCTCCAGGGATTTTGGGGTCCTGTGACTAGAACCTCAGTAGAATGAGGTTATACCAGCTGGCAAGCAGATTGTCATCCTTAGCTGCTGTGAACTGGTGGCTTGGCAATGCTTCTCGTGTCTCTGTCATTCTCCCAGCCCCACCCTCCATCCCATCCCATCCCACGGTCCATCTCCTACTCTTTACCAAAGGCACTGAGGTACCCCAAACAGCCAACACTTGTAAGAGTGCTTCAGACAAGATGCATGTTCAACCATTTGTAGGTACAGTAAGTCCCTGACATACAAACAAGTTCTGTTCCAAGAGCACGTTTGTTAAGTCCAACAAAGTTACCCTAGGTAGCTGGGTAACACAATCAGCTATATGATACTGCACTGTAATAGGTGTACAATACTTTTTGCACATATAATACATCAAAACAAACAAACATAAAAAATCAACTGACTTAAAATTTGAGACTTTATTCTGTAAAAAACAAAATCGTTTGTATTCAAAAGTTGAAATCAAAAATGTTGTTGCAGAAGAATAATGAAAACAATAGAAAGAAAAAAGCCACAAGAAAAGTAATGCAGTTAAAGTAAACATTTTTAATCTTACAGTATAGTACCTTGAAAGGTGCAGTAGTGCAGTACGATACTGGCATACCTGGGCTGGCATTGAGTGAACAGGTGGGAAGGAGGGAGTGAACTGGCTGGAGGAGGAAGAGGAGGTGTGAGATGGTAGAGCTGAAGGGGCATCAGCAATAGGAGACAAAGGGCAAGCTGCAGTTTCACTCATGCCTAATGCCGATGGAACACAGATTCGCATGTTTGAAAGTTCACAACTTGAAGGTTTGGACTTAGGGGACTTTCTGTATTACAATCCTTCTCATTTTACAGCTGAGAGCGCTGAGGATGAGTGTTTCCTGAGGGTCCCTAAGAACCCAGATCTATTTGATTCCAAGGCCTCTATTTTCCTCTACCCGTGTTGCACTTGCTGTTGTTTAGTCTCTAAGTCGTGTCCGCCTCATTGTGACCCCATGGACTGCATCACCAACTCAAAGGACGTGAGTTTGCGCAGCACACCAGGCTTCCCTGTCCTTCACTGTCTCCCTGAGCTTGCTCAAACTCATGTCCATCGAGTCGGTGAGGCCATCCAACCATCTCATCTTCGGTCGTTCACTCTCCTCCTGCCTTCAGTCTTTCCCAGCATCAGGGTCTGTTCCAATGAGTTGGCTCTTAGGGGACAGTTTGGTCTAGTGAGGCTGTTAGAGGCACATGAAGCACAGAAGCCAACTTTAATCTGTTCAGCAGTGGGTCCTGCCCATTCAGGTCTCCAGTCCTGTCTGCTGGAGACAAAGAGGATGCACATCCCTTGATTGGCTGTCAGAGCAGCTTCCTCCCCTCAGAGCTGAGCCTTTCTGCTTTGAATACCCTGAAAACCTAAATCTCTAGAGCCTCCGTCTGCTTTTATCTACTTTTCAGCTATCCAGGTGACATGTCCTCTAGCTGGCTTCTGGCTTCAGACAGACTAAAATCCCCTTTAATTATCCTGCTGGCATGGTTTCTCTGACGGTCTCCTGGGGGACCCAGGGAGTCATCTCTTGTTTACAGGTAAATAATGAGTCATGAAATATATTTACATACCAGGACTTCAGCAAGATTTCAATAAAGATAACTAGTGCAGGGTAAAGCTGCTTCCCAGGGAGGACGGATGATTCATCACACGTTTAAGAAAAGACAAGTCTCGTTTCCTCCCCAGCTTGAGGGGATACATGCTCTGTACTCTGTGATCTCCAAGTGGGAGGGACTTGGCCACCCCTGGGCCCAGAGAAGGAGTGTTAACCGCACTTGCGAACTGAAGGTTGCCTGCAGTTATGCCCTGCTGTCTGCTGGCCCTTCTTCTGGGCACTTTCTTAGGTGGGTTCTCCTCTCAAGAGCTCACTGTCTGAATCCAGAGCCTTAGCTTTTGGTTGACTCCGTTTGGTACACGCCTTCAGTGGTCTGGAATGAATATGGGAGTTTAGTCTTGGTGGCTAGTGTGCTGAGTCTTGGTTTTCTCCATCTCCAGGAAGGAGTTTGCTTTCTTGGTCTCTTCTTGCCCATGGACCCTCCCAGTCTACTCCCCATGATGATTTCTGTATGCCTGAGCCATGGAAGGGCTTTGAACCATCCGTCTCTCAGGATGGGAAGGTGAGCTGGGATGGGTTTCTTCCATCTAAATGGCCTTTTATGCTTCCCGCAGGAGTCAGAGCTCAGACCATCCATCAATGGCCATCCACCAGGGTGCAGCCTGCAGGCAGCCCGCTCTCTCTGGAGTGCACCGTGAAGGGGACATCAAGCCCCAACCTGTACTGGTACCGGCAGGAGGCAGGGGCTAGCCTCCAGCTGCTCTTCTCCTCTGTTGGTGTTGACCAGATAGAACCTAGGGAGTTCCAGAACTTCGAAGCTTCCAGGCCCCAGGACGGCCAGTTCATCCTGAGTTCTAAGAAGCTGCAGCTCAATAACTCTGGCTTCTACCTCTGCGCCTGGAGTCTCACACTGCGCTGGGTGGGGCAGACATCCGTGCAGAAACCCCATCCTCTCCCACGCCCTCCTCACCCCCTGCAGCAGCTCTCACTCAGGGACTAGGCGGAGGATGTCTGTCGCTGGGTTTCTGACTGTCAGCCAGCGTGAGGGCAACAGACTCAAGCCAGAGTCTCCAAAAGAACTTAACTACGTTCTTGTTTTTTGCTTAGTCACCCAGTTGTGCCTGACTCTTTTGCGACCCCATGGACTGCAGCCTGCCAGGCTCCTCTGTCCATGGGATTTCTCAGGCAAGAATACTGGAGTGGGTTGCCATTCCCTTCTCCAGGAGATCTTC
The DNA here is from genome assembly GCF_032405125.1 of Capricornis sumatraensis. Taxonomy (NCBI): domain Eukaryota; kingdom Metazoa; phylum Chordata; class Mammalia; order Artiodactyla; family Bovidae; genus Capricornis; species Capricornis sumatraensis. The sequence goes on along the minus strand of NC_091073.1, from coordinate 110,259,486 downwards.
CCAAGCCAGGGATTGAACCCGCGTCTCCTGCACTGGCAGGTGGATTCTTCACCACTGAGCCACCAGGGAAGCCCCACCACGTTCGTAGGGAGAAGGGAAAAGATTTATGTAAGGAGAACCTGTGACACGCAGGCACAGGGTCAAGTTCCTGACATGCGGATGTCTCGTCTAGGCTATCATGCTTCAGCCCTGCAAGTGTGCTATCCCTTGCCCGTCACCCTCTTCTCTCACATTCCTGTGGGTCTATGCCGGGGGCTGAGGCTGTGCCTATGCTGACGAGAGACGGGAGGAATAGCGTGCACCCACACTGGGATGTGATGTGCCGGGGGACCAGTGAGCAGCTCTGCGGATGCCAACTCAGGTTACCTAATTAGTTACTTTTCATCACCTGGAAAAGTCTCCTGTCCTTGCTCTTTGTGTGAAGAATAGACATCTTGTGGAGGCTTTGGGCCAGGGAAGGAGCAAGATGATATTGTAGGGGCTACAAGAGTGATTTTGTCAGTATCAGAAATGTGTACTTAGGAACACTGATTATTGTTTTGAGTTTTAGATTTTTTTAAAATTCCCATTCTATTGTGTCTCCTGCCTCTCCTTATAGCAATGGAGGGAGCAGAGAAGCAGATGGTGATCAAAGAGATGCAAGAGACCGGACAAAGGGAGCATGTGTGTGTAAAGGCAAAACCCTGAAAGAGAGAAATTACTTGGATGGAAATAAAGGAGAAGAAAGGCTCATGGGGATGGCTGGAAAGAGATACCATAGTTACCTTGGCAACTGAGCCTCCTTCCTCATCCCACAGCCCCACATCCCTCCCTCCTCCTCATTCCTAAAAAGATTTTCTTTTCTAATGTCCCTTCTGTTCCACGAGGGGGCACACGAAGTCTTAAAATACTCTGTTCCTGGCATCATTTCATTTAGGACAATTCAGACATGTGTTTGTTTTCAGTACCATTCACTCTGCAGGATAAAATCAGACAGAGACACAAAGCAGTCAAGTCAGTATTGAATAATGCCCAGGGGTCCTGTTGCATCTTAAGATCTACCATGTATTAAGTGGATATACGTGCTGGACACTCAGAGCCAACACAGGGATTAAAAAGAGCAATGAAATACACTCAAGATGGTGCTGGGTATGGTCACAGCATGGCGTAGTTAAGACTCTTGGAATTTGAGATTAGCAGATACAGACTACTACATATAAAATAGATAAATGCCAAGGTCCTACTGTATAGCACAGAGAACTATATTCAATATTCTATAATAAACCATGATGGAAAAGAATATGGAAAAGGATAAATATATATTTATGTATAACTGAGTATCCTTGCTGTAACCAGAAGCTAACACAACATTGTAAATCAACTACACTTCAAGAAAAAGAATGAAAAATAGAAGTTGCAGGAAAAAAAATCAAGGCACTTGGTTTTGTTTTTTTTTTTTCGCCCCAAGTGTGAAAATTTAAATTTTCTAAGTCAATCAACAATGTTTACAGCCATAAAAATAAAGGTGTATTTACAACTCAAGTTTGGTTCATACTTAGCAATAAACAGCATCTTAAGCCAATGTTTGGATGTTAGTTGATCACTGACTATAAGCAGAAACAGATCTCTCCCTGAAACAGGTTTAGTTAATAGATTTTAATATTTAGGGCAGTTTTAGATTGATATAAACTGAGGAGATAATGAAGTTCTCGTATATGTCCATTTCCTCCCCAGCCTTCCCTGTTATTAAAAATATCTTATTTATATGAGTGTGGCATGCTTATTATCGATATATTATTATTGACTAAAGTCCATGGTTTACGTTAGAACTTTCTCTTTGTGTTGTACATCTCTGTGGTATTTGACAAGTGTGTCCTGTCTTTTATTAACCATTACCGCTGTCATCAGCCATCATGCAGAATAGTTTCACTGCCTGACAAATGCCCTGGGCTTATCTACTAATTTGTCTCTTCTTTCCCTACCAACCCTGGTAACCACCGATCTTTCACTGTCACTCTATTTTTTAAGGCCTTTGAGTTTTGAGTTTAAATTTACTAGCTCTTATGACCTTGTGTTCATTTTCTAATCTCTCTGGAACTCATCTTCCTCTCCTGTGAAAATTTCCTTATTGGATCATTAAGTGTGTTGAATTAGATGGCATTTATGTTATGAAGCCCTATTACAGGGTCTACATTTCAAAAGACATTATTTTTGTCTCTGAATTTACAAGATATTTGGATTACAGCTTATCCAAGAGAGGGCTTCCCTGATAGCTCAGTTGGTAAAGAATCCACCAGCAATGCAGGAGACCTTGGTTTGATTCTTGGGTTGGGAAGATCCCCTGGAGAAGGGATAGGCTACCTACTTCAGTATTCTTGGGCTGCCCTTGTGGCTCAGCTGGTAAAGAATCCGCCTGCAATGTGGGAGACCTGGGTTTGATCCCTGGGTTGGGAAGATCCTCTGGAGAAGGGAAAGGCTACCCACTCCACTACTCTGGCCTGGAGAATTCCATGGACTATACAGACCATGGTGTTGCAAACAGTCAGACACGACTGAGTGACTTTCACTTTACCCAAAAAAAAAGAAAGACTTGCTTTTTTTAAATTCTCTGAGTTTTAAAGTCTTTGACTGAGTTTGTTATAATATTGCTTCTATATTATGTTTTGGTTGTTGGTCATGAGGCATGTCGGATCTTAGCTCCACAACCAGGGATGAAACACACACCCCCTGCATGAGGAGGCAAAGTCTTAACCACGGGACCACCAGGGAAATCCTGAAAGACTTCTTTAAAAAAAAAAAACACATTATTTTAAATTTAAACTCTGTAGTAATTACTAGTATTTTTAAGTGCTAAATATACTTTAATAGTAAAAATATGAAACTTGTACCCTACACTGTGCTTGTTCAGATATTCATCTTTTCTGCTGGGCCTTTATGTAGACCCAGAATGCTTCTTAACAGTGAGGTATCCAGGGACTCACTACTATTCAAGGGGTATTGTACTATTCAAGAGAGTTGATAGAAGGTTTAAAACAGATTATTTCTGTAAGAAATTCAGAAAAGTTCTGGAAAGCTTCAGAAGGAGAGAACTTTATCTCGAGGTTGAGTTTGGGGAGAGGCTAGTATTTAGATAAGCAAAATGACATTCCCAGCAGGAGAGTCAGTTTGAATAGAAATGCGGAGATCTCCATCAATATTGAAAGTGAGGAAGCAGTCCGGATCACACTCAGAGCAATAGAGAGATAGGACTGCATTCATTGGTGAAGGGAGGCTAGTTAAGGAGAGGCCCGCAAGCCATCCAAATTAATCAGAACAAGTTACTATCTGCCATGATATCTGCCCCATTCATAAAGAATAGTCCTATTCCCATAACTGCTTCCACAATCTCTGGGCAACAGAAATCTACAACAAATGTAATGTCAGGAGACAAATGAAACCAGCGCAGGACAGAGGCTACTACTCAGAAATGTGCTCTCCTGCCTGGAATTCATCAGTCTCACTCACCCCTTTGGAGAGATGGGACTGTCTCTTTTGAGCAGACTTTCCAGCACCCCTGACTCTGACTTTGTAGGTGTGTCTGGACAACTCTTCCCATACATGTCATTCCCTGGCCACTGGCACGTGGAAGATCCAGGGCCACAGGCTGGTGGCCAGAACTCTCTTCATATCTGGATCTTAGCCACTTGTGGGATTCATAGGGAGAGACCCTGGGGGCTCTAAGTGGCTTGGGGAATCTGGGGAAGGCCCTGGTTTGGGAAGCTATGGGATAAAATTGAGTGACTTCCTGGTTGCGCCCAGGATTACACGCTTTGAGCTGAGGATGCTATGGCTCTTTGAGCTGCTGCAAAGCACATCTGCCCTGTTACTTATCCGGTTGTTTCCCGTTCTCTCCTTGGAGGTGTTGTGTGTGGCTGTGTATTTTTCTGTTCTCTCTGGGCTGTGTTCTCCCTCCTCCTCTTGGAGTAGGAGCGAGATGGACCTTGCCCATCACACAGACCCACAAGGCCTCAGTGGTAGGGACCATGCTGAGGGAAACCCGGTCACTAGGGCACTCAGACACCAGTGCAGAGAGCCAGGAACCGTCCCTTTCTCAGTCTGTTGATGACCTAGGGCTCCCTTTCCTCTGAGTCATTAGCACCCACTCTTGAGATGAGTGGAAGGAAGTGGGAGGCTCTGTGTGGAGGGTGGGGGGAGGGAGTTGCCTGAGGGATGTGGGGCCAGAAGGCACCCCCAGTGGGGTCCCAGCAGTTATGGCAGCTGCTCTGCCTCCTTCAGTGTCTCCAGGATGCTCCCTGCAGCCTCTGATGTAGGGCGTAACCTCCAGCAGGTGTGCGAGTTGTGTTGGGGGCAGGGGTCTGCACGTGCCGCTGAGGTGCCTGGATCTCCCTGCGGAGACCCTCCCCTCTCCCACTGTGGTTCTATTTCCACTGCCTGGGCGCTCACCAGAGGCCCAGGCAGAAAGGACCACGTGGGAAGAGGGTGAGGCAGGATGTGGTGAGCATGGTGTTCAAGAAGCTCAGAAGGTGGGGGGTGGGGGAGGGACTTTCACAGGCGCCCCAGATGCAGGACCTGGTAAATGTCAGACCACATCCTGTTGTGAGTCCCCGAGACAGTGCTGGGGCAGGTGTGTGGCTGTTGCTACTTATACTGATTTTACTCAGAGATAAACAGCTTGACAGCCAGCGCTGGGCTCAGACACCCCATTTCTTCCTTCGTTGTCTTCTAAAAGACCCCAACCTGCTGCTTTTACTTCCTGGCCTTTGATTCAAGCCCATTCTCCTTTAAACACTATTTTTTTTTTCTTCTCCTCATTCAAGGAGCTGGACCTCTTTCCAGGTGCCAGGGCTCCAGGTGCCTTTAGTTAACTCTGGGATTCCTGGGTCAGCACCAACTCCCTAACACCATAGACAGCCTCTGAGACTGTCATGCATGTGAATGGTTTGTGTCTGGGAAGAGCTTAGATTGCCCGAATTACCTTTATCATGGTGATTTGGGGCCTATAGACTTTGAACCACTGAATCTGAAGAGCAGAGCTCCAGATTTCTTAGAGATCACTTTATCCAGTCTCCTCACTTCACAGAGGAGGCGATTGCAGCCCAGAGAAGAAAAATGAGTTGTCCATGCTATGCAGCTATGAAGGGCCAGAAGCCAAAGCCCCCGTGTTTTAGCAGCTCCTGGATCTCAGGCAAAGCTTAGGGGAATGTGAGCTGTATGTTAAACAGTGATCTTGTTATGAATTTTATGAACCACTTGTGTTAAGAATAAACAAGTTACAATGATCAGATCTGAGGTGGCCTGAGGATGGGGAGGTAACAATGAGGAACTGCAGAGTTAGAATCCTGCAGAAACTAGAGAGTTGCAGAGATGAGCTGAAGAAACATAATAAAGTTAAGCACTCCCTGACACCTTGCCGGTTCCCCACCCCCCACACAAAAGAGAGGAATCCAAACAACTGAACACAGGAAAGGGACTATGTGTTCACAAGCAGTGCATGTGGTGAAGACTCAGGGTTTGAGTCAAAAGTGAGCTCTGTGAGTCAGTGGGGTGAGTGGGTGCAGACATTGGCGAGTTGCCCTAATAGGACCAAAGTAGAAGGTGTGGTGAACAGGAGGCGTAGCTCCCTCTTCCCCTCTGTAGGTCAGAAAAGCACAGTTAGGAGAGTAGGAAGATGGAAACACATGGAAACGTTTCAGAAGAGTGGCTGGGCTGCGGAGAGAGTAGGAGTACTCAAAACTGTGCCAAATGAGACAAAAAATTGAGAGAACTGGAAATGTTTAGCTTGAAAAACGAAGTTTTAGGCTAGTAATGATCATAATAGCAGCTAATATTTATTGACACTGTGGATAACAGCTATTCCTGTTGTGTGAATTAAATAAGATGAAACCACCTTACGAAGTTGGGGTTGTGATCGGGCCCATTTTATAGGCAGGAAAGCTGAGTCTCAGCGGTGGTCATCTGCCCAAGATCGCAGAGTTTGTAAAAGCAGATCTAAGGCTCGGAACTGTGTCTCTTTGGCTTTGACGTCCACGTTCTTTGCTGTCACAACGTTCTCATCTATATCTACTGCACCCTTTCTCCATTCTGCGAAGTCAGACTTTTAAAGGTCCTGCTTGTTCTGTCTGTCATAGATTCGCGGACTCAACTAGAGATGGGCATGTTAGTTGTCTCAAGAAGAACTTTCTTAAGAGTATAATTATGACCAATGCTTGGCACGACAATGCGATTTATGGAAACCTAAAGCAGACAAAATTCTTCATAGTGCTGTCCAGTGATCAAGTGACCTCTCCAGACAGGTTGAGAGTTCTCTGTCCCAGGACAGATCAAGCATAACCAGGGGGAATTCAAGACTCCACAATTTATGCTTCTTTACCACCAGACTATCTATGATTCCAAGATCCAGTCAAGGTCAAGACCCATGGTGGGAGTGAGGGTACAGCAGGCTGAGCAGCAGCTACTGGAGCGGCCTACAGCTTGGGCAGGCGTGTCACACCCAGGATCACGATCCAGTCACTATTTAAAAATCCACTTCCTTATGTCAGCAAGTCTGGTCATGTTGTGCTGGGGGGTGGGTCAATGGGAAGTCCTGTAGTGCAGTCTTCCTGTCAAGACCAGCCCTTACACTAACAGAGGTCAGCTGAGATAAGTAGAGGAAACATTCTTGGAAATAGTCACAGCTGCTGGCTCTTTTTCAGTTCTATTTGCTGATGTATAGACCCATCCACATCTCTGGGACCCCATTTCCCCAAGAAGCCCTCCTAGGAGTCCAGGTACAACAATGGATGGAGAGGGAGGAGAAAGACACACAGCTGGGACCTTGAGGGAGGGCGATGGTGAGCAAAGAACATGCCGTGTGTCGCAGGGCGGCGATTCAGGACTCAACCAAGCACTGCCACAGTCAATCCCCAGGAGAGGCAGAGAGCGTGGTGGCTGGGCACCCATGGGCTTCAGATCCACAAAGAGAAGAAAGTCATCAGGATGGGAGGGAGGATATCCAATGCTAGACTGAGGCAGGAAATGCTTTATTTGGGCGGCCAGGATGGGAAGGATGACATGTCACATTGTGGGGTCTCAAGGCCCAGAGATCACCTTTCTGGGAACTGTGGGACTCTGCCACAAGCAGCAAGAATGAGTTGCAGTTACTGTTGTTGCCAGGCTTGTTGTGAGTCTTCCTATATGGCTACAGGGCCATTTCCGAGGCCACGGAAAAAGGGAACTTGGTAATGAAAGTTTAAGAAGCAGTCAGTGGGATTTATAGTACCAGATCTCATCATCTTATTTGATAAGGATTTATAAAGGGAAAACAGATTTTTTTTTCAATTTTTTTCATCGAAGATTTATTGAGCACTTACTGTGTTACTATGCATTGCTCAAAGATTCTTATCCTTATGGAGCTTATATAAAGATGTCTTTCCAGGAAGCAAGAAAGTTTCAAGGAAGTAAGGGAGAAGAACTATAAAATGACAAAGGACAAACTGGAGATGGTAATCATCAGAGTAAATTTTACCCAGGATCTAGGTAATGTAATATCACTGGCTTATGCATGAGATACCAAGGTACCAAGTGAACTTGGGGATTATATTAAACAAAAACTTACACTAGTTACAGTCTGTATATGGAAATAGATAGCCTTTGAATATCTATAATTAACATCAATTATCTTTTCCCCTGTATCCTTACAGTAATATGAAGTGGTTTGGGCTCAACTTTATTGTAAATTTATTAAAATAGGAATAAAGATACATTTGTTACCTTTGTTAGTGACAAAGGGAAAGTCACTCAGTCGTGTCTGCCTCTTTGCAACCCCATGGAGACTATACAGTCCATGGAATTCTCTAGGCCAGAATACCAGAGTGGGTAGCCTTTCCCTTCTCCAGGGGATCTTCCCAACCTGGGGATTGAACTCAGGTCTCCCGCATTGCAGGCAGATTCCTTACCAGCTGTGGCACAAGGGAAGCCCAAGAATATTGGAGTGGGTAACCGATCCCTTCTCCAGAGGATCTTCCTGACCCAGGAATTGAACAGGGGTCTCCTGCACTGCAAGTGGATTCTTTACTAACTGACCTATCAAAGGCAGAGGAACCATTGATCAAATTGCCAACATCCACTGGATCATCAAAATAGCAAGAGAGTTCCAGAAACACATCTATTTCTGCTTTATTGACTATGGCAAAGCCTTTGACTGTGTGGATCACAATAAACTGTGGGAAATTCTGAAAGAGATAAGAATACCAGACCACCTGAGCTGCCTCCTGGGAAATCTGTATGAGAGTCAGGAAGCAACAGTTAGAACTGGACATGAAACAACAGACTGGTTCCAAATCGGAAAAGGAGTACGTCAAGGCTGTGTACTGTCATCCTGCTTATTTAACTTATATGCAGAGTACATCATGTGAAATACTAGGCTGGATGAAGCACAAGCTGGAATCAAGATTGCCGGAAGAAATATCAATAACTTCAGATATGCAGATAACAAACACCACCCTTATGGCAGAAAGCGAAAAAGAACTAAAGAGCCTCTTGATGAAAGTGAAAGAGGAGGGTGGAAAAGTTGGCTTAAAACTCAACATTTAGAAAACTAAGATCATGGCACCCGGTCCCATCACTTCCTGGCAAATAGATGGGGAAATAATGGAAACAGATCACCCACCAAGACAGATTTTATTTTGGGGGCTCCAAAGTCACTGCAGATGGTGACTGCAATCATGAAATTAAGAGATGCTTGCTCCTTAGAAGAAAACCTATGACCAACCTAGACAGCATATTAAAAAGCAGAGACATTACTTTGTCAACACAGGTCCGTCTAGTCAAGGCTATGGTTTTTCCAGTAGTCATGTATGGATGTGAGAGCTGGATTATAAAGAAACCTACGCACCGAAAAATTGATGCTTTTGAGCTGTGGTGTTGGAGAAGACTGTTGAGAGTCCCTTGGACTGCAAGGAGATCTAACCAGTCCATTCTAAAGGAAATCAGTCCTGAGTATTCACTGGATATGTTGAAGCTGAAACTCCAATACTTTGGGTACCTGATGGGAAGAAATAACTCCTTGGAAAAGACCCTGATGCTGGGAAAGATTGAAGGCAGGAGGAGAAGGGGATGACAGAGGATGAGATGGCTGGATGGCATCACTGACTCAATGGACATGAGTTTGAGTGAACTCTGGGAGGTGGCAATGGACGGGGGGGCCTGGCGTGCTGCAGTCCATGGGGTCGCAAAGAGTCAGACACTACTGAGCCACTGAACTGATTGAACTGAACTGTGCTAATAGGAATATTCTTCTTCCGGGCAAGTGACAGTGACTCAAGCAGCCCTTCCCACGGGATTCCTGTCCCCCACCAGGACGTCACCCACCAGGACCAGCTGGATGCTTTCCTTCCTCACCTAATTTCTGAGTAAATCTCTAAAGGTTACAGGGTTGAGGTTCCTCTCCTTGAGAGCTACACATGGGAAGTCCAGCTGTGCCCTTGGAACGGCAAAAACCCAGGGAATCACAGGCATTCTTCTAGAGACGCTTGGCTTGTAAGTCTCTTCAATCAATAAGCATGCTTTGCCCCTGGGCTGTGTGAGACTTGTGGAGTTTGCCCCTGGTCTACACTCTGCCCACAAATCTCCTTAACGGAATGAGGCTTGGATTAGCTTTGAGATTGGAAACGTTGACAAGCCCAGGTCAATGAGGAATTGCTTTAGTGTTTTCCATTCCAGAAATGACTCTGGTCTCAGAAACTCCCCCTGAGCCCCTTTAATTGGAGCGGCTGTGGGTCCTGGTTTACCAGGACCATCCTGGCTTACCCTTCCTGTCCCAGCGTCTTATCTTTCACCCTCAGTAGCATCCCCATTTGCACAATAAGCAGGGTGATTGCCCTGTATCGAAGCCATCTTTGCTCAGTTTCACCTGAGGAAGAAAAAGAGGGGTTGACTGAAATTGGTCCCAAAGGATCTCTTTAGAGTCTAGAGAAAGAGGCAGAGAGGGAAGAGATTAACTCCCCAGTGCCTGTGAATTGAATGCTGGAGGCAGGGATGTCTGAGAGAGATGAGGAAAGGACTGTAAAGATTTGGGAAGAGGGGCCTCCCTGGGTCAAGGGAGGGTGGAGGCCAAGTGGAGTTTCTCCATCTCTGTGATGTTTCCAGGAGTGAGAAGGTGACAAGCACCAAGCACCATCCTCCAGAGGACATTCGTTCCTCACCTTGACACACCCCAGGTGCCTACCATCAACTCCCCCCCCGATCCTCCCACCTGCTAATACTTTTAGCACCCCAAAGATGACAGCCACCAAACCCGCAGACCCTCCTCTGCCCCCCCGCCACCCCGATCTCGTCCCTACAGCTGGTCAGGTTTCTCCTCATAGGTCTGTTGCACAAAGCCTTGCCTCCAGCACTCCCTGCTCGGTCCGCTCCTCCTGATCCACAAAACAGCCTGTTCTCTCCGAGGCATTTGTTTCTCCCGTAGCTGCTCATCTCCCTGTCTGACCCTGGCGTAGGAACCACCGCGTGTCTAAATAGTGGAAGGTGCTGCTTTTGTGGGTGCTGGTCTAGAGACTAAACTCGGTCTCCTTCATTCTGGGATTTTTTCAGTCACCACCAAAACAAGCAAACAACAATAGCAACAGCAAATTAAAAAAAAAAAAAATTGTCTGCGGTTTGAGAAATCTTGAGATACTCCTGACTGCTGGGAAGTTATAAGCATGTGATGAGCCTCCCAGGCCATCCCTCACTCGGGCCATGTCCTTTCCTGGCCTGTGTGTGTCAGGTCCAGAGAACCCCTCATCTCCCATTCCTGATACGCAGTGTAGGGGGATGGGTAATGTCACCCCAAATTCACGCCCACCCAGAACTTCAGACTGTGACCTAACTGGGAAATAAGATCTTTATAGATGTAATTTGTTAAGACTCTCAGGATGAAATCCTTCTGAACTGAGGGTGTGTCCCAGATCCAGCGACTTGTGTCCTGGTAAGTGAAGGGAGGGAACTTGCACACAGACATGGGGAAGAAGGACATATGCAGACCGAAATAGGTGGGGGTGATGCTGCCTTGAGTCCAGGAGGCTAGGAGCTGTCAGAGTTGGGGAGAAGCAGCAAAGGATTCTCCCTGAGAGTTTTGGAGGGGAGTGCAGCCCTGCCAACACCTTGATTTTGACTTTTGGCCTTAGGAACTGTGAGAGAACGCATTTCGATTGCTTTAAAGTATCGAGCGTATGGTTCTTAGCAGCGCTAAGGAAAAAACATACTGAGGATTCAAGGTGTCCCCAGTCTGTTGCTGGGGTTCTGCCCTGGCCTTCAGGAGCACCTGCTCTAGGGTCACCCAGAGGTTTTGTGAGTGGCCGCATGCTGTTGGTCACCACTTGGGCAAAGCTTCCTGAACTGCCCTCTTTAGAAGAATGTGCTACAGTTTCACAGCTTACCAGTCATTTGACCCATAAACTATAGTTTCTTCACCTATGAAGTTGGGAGAAAAAAAAAACCTGCTAATGGGATGGTTGTGGGGATTCGCTGGGACAACGCGTGTGCCAGGGCCCAGGCCTGGAACAAAGCAGGCGATGAGGACCCCATCTTTCCCACCATCTTGCAGATTTCAGAACTTCTCTCATTCCCGACATTCTGCCTCAGCTAACTTACCCAGGGCCTCTCACTGGTCTGCCTGTCCCCTGATGACACTCCTCTCCTCCCTCTCCCTCCCTGCCCCATGCCTGGCACAGTGTTCTACCACAGGGATTGTAACCTGCAGGTCGCACTTGCCCCAGTAAGAGAACTGTCTCCCCGAAGAGTTGTCTGCACTCAACACGCTCCACTTAGGGTGGCCTGGCCTCCATCCCAATGAGAGAAGGAGCTTCTGTTGGAAGGGCTTCAGGGGATAGCACCCCAACCCACGCTGGACCCTCCCCATCTCTGTTCCTCCCCCATGGGGGCACGTCTGCCCCCACGTGTCCCGCCTCTGTGCAGTCTCCAGGTTTCACGCTTCAGTGTTTCCAGCTCTATGCTGTCTTTAGGGTTCTAACCCAGACCGGCAGAGTAGAACTATATCTCAAGCCCAAATTCTGAAACCAGGTAAGATGGAAGTGTCAAGAAACAAAGGTAGACCCTAAATGCATAGGAAGTGAACCTTGAATTTGAAATTGAGAAATGACCAGACATTCCAACCATGGGCGGCCCCATCCTCTGTCCAGCACTGAGGTGGGGGTTATGGTTCCCCTTCACTCATTCTTGAAAAAAGTGAAAGTGTTAGTTGCTCATTCCTGTCTGACTCTTGGTGACCCCATGGGCTGTAGCCTGCCAGGCTCTTCTGTCCATGGAATTTTCCAGGCAAGAATACTGGAGTGGGCAGCCATTCCCTTCTCCAGGGGATCTTCTCAACCCAGCAGACCCAAACTCAGGTCAGGTGCATTGCAGGCAGATTCTTTACCATCTGAGCCATTATCTGCCCTCAATATACAGGTTTTCCAGAGCCCAACTTCTTGCCCTTCAGATTAGCCCTACACACGGGGGCCCAGAGTGCCTGGATGTGGACCACAGCACCCCATGAGGATGAACAAGAGGAAGCGGCATTGGTCAGAGAGGAGGATCTGTCACTCCATATGACTCTGTGTGTGTGTGTGTGCGTGCGCGTGTGCTTGTGTGCGCGTGCGTGTATGTGTGTGTGTTTGTGTGTATGCATGTGTGTGTATGTGTGTGTGTGTCACTCAGTCATGTCCGACTCTTTGTGACCCTATGGACTGTAGCCCACCAGGCTTCTTTGTCCTTGGGATTCTCCAGGCAAGTGGCTTGCCATTCCCTTCCCCAGGAGATCTTCCCGACCCAGGGATTGAACCTGGGTCTCCTGTACTGCAGGCAGATTCTTTACTGAGCCTGAGGGGTGGTGATTTCCCAAATCAGAGGTAGATCAATGAAGGGCAGGATACCACAGACACTCCTGGACACAATCAAGCCCATCATGACACTTTTATTAATTCAGTCAATTTCAGGTTCCGAGTACGGCACTCCACCTGTAGGGAAGCTGAGAGAAGGGGCAGACATCCGTAAAGGAAGGAGATGAGAGAGAGAGAAACTCTTGAAGAACACAGACTGGAAAGGTGTTAAGGAGAATCCAAGGCCATGATAAAGAATGACTCGGGATGCACTTTTGGAGCTGGTCTCAGGAATCCTTTTTCTTAACCTGAGGAAGAGAGGATGTCGTCAGGATGCCAGGGGCCATGGAACAGTAGGGCTGGGTCAGAGGAGGCTGATTCTGGGGTCTGATTTTTGGGAGGGCTCTCCCTATCCTTCAAAGCCACGTTCTGTCTGTGATGATCTCTGTACTTTCTCCCCAGTCTGGCAGCCCCACTGGAACTCCACGGAGATGTCAGGACACAATTTCGAGACCCCTCAGCTCCCCTGCATGATGCTCCACACTTTCCTTTCATCACACTCTCATCCTGGCCCCCTCCTTACCATGGCCATCAGCACCAGGGCGCTGACCAGCACAGCGTACAGGGTGGCCTTCCCCAGCAGGATCTCATAGAGGAGGGTGGCAGACAGGACGCCTTGCTGATAAGACGCTGTTGGCAGGAAGGGAGAGCAGGTAGGTACCTGTGAGCAGGTATCTCTGGCCTCCTCCCGCTTTACACTCCCCCACCCAACCAGTGTCCATGGGCCCTCTGTCTCTGGTTCCAGAGCAATGACCATGGGGATGGAGACAAGGAAGCAGAGGGCTACTCACCGGAGGTGACGCCACAGTCTGAAAAAAAAGGGGAGGGAAATGGATGAGAGCCTGCATCTTCTAAAGCAGATTCAAAGCTAAGCCAGCCTTCCTCAGTCCAATAGCTGGCAAGATGCTAAATCTTGCAACAGTCATGTGAACTTGGGAGTGGATCTTGCCCCAGCTGAGCCTTCAGATAAGACTCCAGCTTTGGCTGACATCTGATTGTAGCATCTTGAGATAAACGAGCCAGCTAAGCTATGCCCAGATTCCTGATACATTAAAACTAGGCAATCATAAATATGTGATACTTTGAGATGCTTAAAACAAAACAAATAAATGAAAAAGACCTACTAAGCTAGCTTTTAGTCAGCACTGACCCCCAGGCTCCGAGCTGCCTCTGATCAGAGTCCCAGCACTGCCTGTGCCAATGTGGCCACAGCATCCTCAGGGTCATGAAGGAGGCAGCACTGAAGGGGATGGGGACCCACCACTGGCACCCTGAGCTGTGCAGGCGGGCAGGGAGGGCACCCACCAGCACAGCTGAGCTGGGCTGAGGATCTGGATCCGGGGGAGGAGTTCGCCCGAGGAGGTGCCCTGTCCACCCTCTTGCTGGGCTCCCCCGCTCTCCACTCTGCCTTCCCGCTCTCTCCCTGATCTCTCCTCTGTCGGCTCTGACTCCCTCCCGGCTGGCTCACCTGCTCTGCCCCAGGTCTCGGCGCTGATGTTCTGGGTGACGGGCTTGGCCCTGTCCTGCTCCTCCCACTGGTCCTGGTCCGTGAGCCCGTAGAACTGGACTTGGCATCGGAAGTGGTTGCGGGGGTTGTGCCAGAAGGCGGCGGTCACCCTCAGCCGGCTGCTCAGACAGTATCTGGAGTCATTCTGCGTGAGGTCCTCTTTGTAGGGCTCAGGGTCCGTGCTGACCCCAGTGGTGACCTGCTTCCTGTTCACCCACCAGGTCAGCTCCACGTGGTCGGGGTAGAAGCCCGTGGCCAGGCACACGAGCGTGGCCTTCTGGGTCCGGGAGATCTCTGCTTCCGAGGGTTCGAACACAGCCACCTTGGGCGGGTGCACCCGGCTCAGATCGTCTGGAAGGACAGGGGTGGGGGCCAGGACTGGCCTGAGAGCCGGCTGGGCGTGGTAGGGGCTGTGTGTGTGTGTTTGCTTGTGTTTGTTTGTGTTTGTGAGTATATGAGTATGAGAAGGCAGGGAAGGGAGGCTCAGGGTTATCCTACAATAAAATCAGGTAGCAGTATGTCCTGTTTGTTTGGGAGTCGTCACCCCACTCCTCTGTTCTTGTTCTCCCTCTGTCTGCCTGTCCCTTGTACTCACCCTACGACAAGCCCGTCTCTTCTCTCTCTAGCCCCCTAAGGCGGCCTTACAAATGGCACTGCCTGACATCTGAGCAAGTTTTCTTCTTTCACGTTATTTGATTTCTTATTCAACAAGAAAAACTTACCTGTCTTTTTTCTCATCGTAATTTGTAGTAGTTATTTAAATAGAGAGCTGGATTGGAAGCAGAATAATAGAGAAGTCAAAGCTTGACAGTGACTTTGTCCACCAACATGACTTTAGACAACCCCTGAATGTCTCTGCATCATTTTTCCTGCTTGTGAAGGGAGAATCCCAACACTGACTGTCCAGAGTGGGGGTGGAGATGGCCTGACATAAGGATGCAGGAAGCCTCTGCCATCAGCTGGGTTAGTTGTATGTGAGCCTGGGGGGGCTGAGGAGTAGAGGGGATTTGAGTGTAAGGGGCTCATTATGGGGTTGGGTTTTTTTTCTTCAAATGACAACATACAGATGGCATATTTTTGTGCACTCACGTGAAGACAGCCTTTTGTCTCAGGATGTCTCTGGTGTCTTACCAGGTCATCCTAGCTATTCCTCTGCCTCCAGGTACCCCGAGTTGCCTCAGCTCAGACAGATCACAAATTCAAGCATCTTCAACATCCTTTGCCCCTTTGATTCCACATCTTCTGTTTTCCCCTACCAGCAAGCTTCCTAAAAATGCATCTGAGATCATCAAGCAACTTCTGCTCCCAGTTGTCTCTATCCAACTAAGCCTCTAGTGTGTGGCATCCTGGCGGGCCCCAGGTGAAGGCATTCCAGTTAAAGCCCCTGTGACCTTCTCATCTGACTGGCTTATTGCTTCTGGACCCTCTCGACATACATTTCATCTTGCTCTTTGCATTATATGGATTTTTTTGTTTGTTTCTGAGCAACTCTGTTAAAGGGAAGACGTCTCAATCTAAAGAGATCTAGTTTAGGCTGGAAGAAATGAAAAAAAAAAAAGTTCTTGTGACACCACATTTCCACGGATTGGCTTCCCAGGTGGCTCAGTGGGAAAGAATCTGCCTGCAATGCAGGAGCCACAGGAAATCCTGGTTCGATCCCAGGTTAGGAAGATTCCTCAGAGAAGGAAATGGCAACCCACTCCAGTATTCTTGCCAGGGAAATTTCATGGACAGAGGAGCCTGGATGGGGGGTGGAGGTGGGGGCTACAGTCCATGGGGTCGAGAAAGAGTCTGATACAACTTAGCCACTGAACAATGATGACAACAGCAACTTGACTTCAGGGCTGGCTTCCTGGGTGTGTGACCTATGCACACATATTCACTCCCACAAGGTCACTGGCTTATTAAAGGACCAGGGCTTGGGACCCAGGTGCACCTGTTCTGAGGCCTCCTCCTCTTCACCCTCGCTGATCACAGGAGCCCAGCTGTCACCAGGAACAAACACTTCGAAAGGAGCCCCACTGGCTCCAACCTAACCCGTCTAACTACAGACACCCTTGCTGTGATCACATCATCCAGTAAACACACTACTGAGGGGTCGTTCCCCTCTGGAAGCTCAGTGTTTCCATCACCAGGTGACATTGAAGATCCCTTTCCAGCGCTAAGATCTCCTTGGCAATGTTCCTGGTCTCAGCAGGAAAATATGTCTATTTGAATGTAGTTCCTGCACCATCTGGCTGTTTAACCTAGAAGACCTGGTGTGAGGAGGGGAATTTCAGGCTGGGGTGGGGGTGGGGGTGGTGGTGAGGGGGCTCCATTTGGGGAGTAAATGCCCCCAGTGGCCCAGGTTCCCACCCAGCCCGCGTGTGCTGTACACACAGCCTGGCAGGCAGGGGTCTGGACTTGGAAAGGAAGAGGTTTGAAACTTAAATTTGAATCCAAACTTTCAAACAGTGAATCGGCAAACCCCGCTTGTCTCGATTCTTTCCCTCACTGTCTCCGCTGTGTCTGTCTCTTTCATGTCTCTTCACTCTTGCTTGGTCCTCGTTCAGCAGAAGCCTGCATCTCCACCTCCCAGGAGCTGGGCTCTGCAGTGGGCCCAGCATCCTGAGCTCATCCTGCCGACCCCCTCCCCGTCTCATTTTCCTCTTTGCAGCAGCTACACCGGCTCCTACCCTTCCCCCAGCCCGGATCGCCCTCCTCAGTCTTTTTCTCCAATCAAGCCAGGCTCAGAGTCCTAATTAATCTTTTCTCCATTGCTCACCCGGTCCCCAAATACCCCAGAAAAAAAGAGACTGGAGCCCCCCTTGCCTTCTGTCCGCGTTCCCAGACTATAGTACCCCTCCTCAGTAACCCCTACCCAATACTCCCCGCCTCCCTTGCAGAGCAGAACCCCCAGAGGCACAACCAGCCAGGCGCCCCAGCCCCAGCGCACCCCACCCATCTCCGGGGAAGCAAGGGGCTGCGCCGAAAGGAGGGGAGAAGCCCAGATCTCACCTACGACCGTGAGCTTGGTGCCTGGGCCGAAATACTGCTCATAGGAGCACGGAGGAAGAGCCCTGCACTCAAACCTCCCGCCCCCGCAGCTCCCAGAGGCTCGCGCTCGCTTCCCCAGTCCCGGCGCTCAGCTCTAGGGCAGGGAGGGGACCAAGTGCCCGGATCCGACCCGCTCTGACCCCGCCGCCTCCCGTCCCGCCCGCCGCCAGCGGCCAGCCTGCGGACAGTCACCCACCACCGTCAGCCGGCTGCCGGCCCCGAAGGTCAGGGCGGCGCCTGCAAAGCACAGCCCCGGGGAGCCCCACAAAAATCGAGGCGCGCCGCCCGCACTCACCTAGCACCAGGAGCCGCGTGCCCGGCCCAAAGTACTGGGTCTGAGTCACGGCCCCCCAGCCCCGCGCAAAAACCCGCCGCGTATCCCCCCGGTTCCGCAGCAGCTTCCCGGCTCACCTAGCACCGACAGCCGGGTTCCCGAGCCGAAGTACTGCGTGTCTGTACTCACAGCCTCAGGGCTCAGCACAGAAATATCGGTCCACCTACCCTACTGACATCTGATAGCCCCACTTCCCTTCTAGCGCCCCAGAGCACCCCACTTACCTAGTACCAACAGCCGAGTGCCCCCTCCGAAATACAGAGGGTTATTGCTCACAGCCCGGAGGCTCAGGACAAAAACTAGCGCTACCCTCTCCGGATAGCCCGAACTCAGCCCAGGTCCACACGAACCCTGAGCGCAGCCCCGAAGGGAGATGGGCAGCCTCCCGCCTTTCTGCATCCCACCGGAGGGAACACTCAGGGACCCCAGCTGCCCTCCTTACCCAGCACAGTCAGCTTGGAACCAGCTCCAAAGTAAAGGGGATCTGTGTTCACACAGCCCTGGGGACCCAGGCGCAAACTTTCCCTTCCCTGAGTGCAGCAGGGACAGGGTAAGGCATCCACTCTCTAAAAGCCAGAGTTCACGGGGTCATCTAGTCTGGGCATTCCACCCTCCCTCTCCCTGGAGAAGCATTCTTACCTAGCACGGTGAGCCTGGTCCCTGGCCCGAAGTGCAGCTCCCCATAGGAG
The DNA here is from genome assembly GCF_032405125.1 of Capricornis sumatraensis. NCBI lineage: Eukaryota > Metazoa > Chordata > Mammalia > Artiodactyla > Bovidae > Capricornis > Capricornis sumatraensis. The sequence goes on along the minus strand of NC_091073.1, from coordinate 110,241,045 downwards.
CACAGTGGGAAGGGGCTGCCAAGAATTCCCCTCTCTTCCCCTCCTCCCCTGGAACAGTCTGGGGCCACCCTCCTTCTCCTCCCTGGCTTCTCTCTCCCCACCTCACTCCAGAACTAGTGGACAGGTGGTCTGGACATGAGGTCACCCCAATTTTGCAGAGAATGAGCTTGACTTGGGGGCTGACATGGTTGTGAAATTGGAAGAGGCACTAGGGGTGGAGGTTTTGCTGAACTGGGAAGTGTTTCAGGCTAGACCTTGCCTCTTACTACTTCTGTGACCTGTAACCTCCCTGGCCTTAGTTTCTCCATATGAAAAATGGGATAATATCTTTCCCGCAGGATTGTTGTGTTTAATGAATTTTACACCTGCGATGCTTTCGAACTGTGCTGCCGGAGAAGACTCTTGAGAGTCCCTTGGACAGCAAGGAGATTAAACCAGTCAATCCTAAAGGAAATCAATCCTGAATATTCATTGCAAGGACTGATGCCGAAGCCAAGGTTCCAATACCTTGGACATCTGATGCAAAGAGATGACTCATGGGAAAAGACCCTGATTCTGGGAAAGATTGAGGGCAGGAGGAGAAAGGGGTAACAGAGAATGAGATGCTTGGAAGGCATCGTTGAGTCAGTGGATGTAAGTTTGAGCAAACTTGGGAAGCTTGGCATGCTGCAGTACATGGGGTTGCAAAGAGTCGGACATGACTTAGTGACTGAACTGAATGACAAGTACTTTGTCAAAAGGCAAGTTTTATGGAAAGCACTGGTTCTTGATCCCACTCTGACAGCTTGATTCTTCATGTTCCTGGGAAGCTGAGTGTGGAGCAGGGAGAGGCAGAGGTGATCAGAGTCCAGGTCCCTCCGAGACCACAGAGGGACCTGACCCAGGGACTTCTCCCAGCCACTCTCCCCATCTTAAACTGGGAGCTAGGTTCTGGGTGGGCTGCATGAGTCTATTTTCTGAGGCAGGGCTTTTTGTAAAAGCACTTCCTCTAACTGAATCATCGTGGCCCCCCCCAAAGTCCCACAATGTTACACTGTGACACAAAAATGTCCTCTCCCCTGGTGCCCCTCCTCCAACCACTGTGCAGAGGCAGGAAGTGCAGGTGGCAGAGGCTGGTCTGATTGAGTGGGGTGAGAGGTGACAGAGTCAGGGCACACTGAGAGTGGGGAGGGGCCTGGGGAAGGGCAGGGTGCTAGTGGTGGGAGCGGAGGGCAGAGAGGCCCCTTCTGGAACAGATGCCACCCTGAGGAGCTCCCCTATATCATCAGGGGTCCCCTCTGGGACTCTCTTTGCTCACCTGTGCAGACTGGCATTTATAGAGAGGTGGGTGGGAGGACCATCCACAGAGGTGGTGTCAGCTCAGGGCGGGAGGACTCGCAGCTCTGCGCTTGCCCTTGGCTTGCTGGATGGCCCGACTCCTCTCCCTAGTGCATAGATGCTCAGTGCGTCTGCTGTATGCCCGCCTCATGCTGGGCGAGGATAGAGTCCACTCTCTCAGCGGGAAGCCCCAGCCTGCCTCTACAGACTTAGGACTGCCATCTCTGAACCTCGCAGCCAGCTGAGTGCAAGGACCTGAGTGCTGAGTGCGAGGTCCCTGACCCTGTGCTTTCCTGTCCCATTCATACCTCTGACTCATGACCTCTCTCCCACAGGGATCACTGAGACCAACTCTTCCTGTGAAGAGTCTGCCACCTTCCCAGACTCTCCGCTGATGGTCCCAGTCAGAAACTCAGTGCTAGCTTGTGCCTGCGTTTCAGTACACAACTCACGTTGCTGCTGTTCAAGTGTTAAGTGTAGACATTGCTGCTGTATGTTAAGCATTTCTAGTCATGAATTATCCCCCTAAAGAACAGGGAAACTTCTTGGGGGCTGTGGCTTAGTAATCTTTGTTTTCCTGAACGTTAATGAAAAACATTGCAATGACATGTACTTAATACGTAGACTACTCTGCTGATGTACATATGTTGACAAATATGTATGCATTCTTGTTGCTATATATGCAAACACTCGTGCTAGGATGCATGCATGCATGCAATAGATTGAGGAGGCTGTGTGCTGCAGGCCTGGGGTGGGGGAGGCGGTCACTGTCTGTTGCAGGAACGCCTGAAGGTAATATCTGCTCCTGAATTGGGTCACTTTAGGTGAGCTCTCTGATTTATTCATTTCTTTAAAGATAATTTATTGGGTGAGTACACTGAACCAAGATACTATGCTACATCCCAAAGATACTGTAATAAAATGCTACTTGGTCCTTAGGAAGGTGACCTTCAAGTAGGGGTGTCAGACAACGAAAGGAGTAGTTTCCATCAAGTGAGGTTAGCAGCAGGAAGGAAGTTGGCACAGGGCACTGTGATAGCAAAACACAGAGGGCATTTCATGCAGTGTCATGGAGCAAGGGGCAAGGATGCTGCAGAGAAGGCTATTAGCTGGGGAAGACGTCACCGGGGAGTCTGCAAGGATGAGTGGGAGTTGAGTAGGTGTCGTTCCAGGCAGAGGAGTGCAGGATGGCTGAAGAGCCAGTGGTTCAGAAGGCTCAGGGGTACAGGAGTGAGGGTGAGTGGGGACAAAGAGGTGGAGGACAATGGTGGGTCTTTTATACCATCCTGAGGACAATGGGTTGCATCACCGTAGTGACCGTGTGACAATAAAGAGCTTTGGAAGGATTTCTAGAAATAGCAAGAGGGCTGACCCTTGTTTTTAGGTGCTTTATTTTCTATCCTCCCAGATATCTTGCAGGGCTCCCAGATATCTTGCAGGGCTCCCAGGTGGCACAGTGGTAAAGAATCCACCTCCCAACGCAGGAGACATGAGAGACGTGGATTCGATCCCTGGGTTGGGAATATCCTCTAGAGTAGGAAACAGCACCCTACTCCAGTATTCTTGCCTGGGAATTATGATGGACAGAGGAGCCTGGCGGGCTACAGTCCATGGGGTCACAAGGAGTCAAACACGACTGAGTGACTGAGCACAGGAGTGACCGGGGACATTTTCACATCTACGGGATTCACCTGAGTGAAATGTATAACTAGCTTGGTAACTAGACTTCCCTGGTGGCTCAGATGGTAAAGCGTCTGTCCACAAAGCAGGAGACCTAGGTTCAATCCCGGGGTTGGGAAGATCCCCTGGAGAAGGAAATGGCAACCCACTCCAGTACTATTGCCTGGAAAATCCCATGGACAGAGGAGCCTGGTAGGCTACAGGGGTGGCAAAGAGTCAGACACAACTGAGCAGCTTCACTTTTGTAACTTAACCTGGAGACACATCTGCTACTGAGAGGAGATTTCCGAGTCCATGAGGTTTCTTCTCCCCAGGTGGAAACACTCTTTGGTGGTGAAGGAAGTCTAGTAATGCTCCGGGTGAGAGCTGAAATAAGCACCATGGGGTCATGACCTTCCTCGGCGCACCTTTGTCCAGGTAGGACAGCAAGTTCCTAGAAGCAACACTTCCATTTTTCTAGACTGCTCCAGAGTAAGCCTCTCGCTTCACCAGTCCCGCTCTTTCACACGTCCTTAAGTTTCCCTGACGAGGAGGAGCAGTGCCAGTCACAGGCTGGGCCCCTCGCCTCCCGCCTGAAAGGACTGCACTTCCCTTGAATGTCTCCTGCTTGTACCCTGCCTGGAGTCACATGGGACTTGAGAGATGGACAGAAGAGGCAAGGAGACACTCAAGGCCGAGTGAACACAACAGGCCATTTTTATTGGTTCAGTAAGTTCAGTCCCCCTAGGGTCTCCCCTGGGTTAGGGAGATCCTGGTCCTGAGAGTTTGGGGCACCCGCACATGGGGGTGGACGCTGGGCTGAGTCCAGAGATGAGGGCAGCTCTTCAGAAGCGCTGGGTAGGAACGGGAAAAGCAGAATTCCCATCAGGGCAGTAACAGGCTGGAAGCTGGCTTCAGGAATCTTTTCTCTTGACCTGAGGAAGAGAAGGTGTGAGGGTTACCAGGAGCCAGGAGTGCTGGGGACAGAGAGGAAGCAGGGTGTCCCACTGACAAGACGAAGAGCAGGTCTCCTCCCAACATCCAGCCATTGGGTTTTCTGGTGACCCCAGTTTCTCCTGCCCAGCACGGCTCTTCCACTCTGATCACAGAGGGGCAAGGTGTCTTCTGAGGCATGTGGGTGAACCCCTTCTTCCTCTCTGTCCACCTCTGGTCCTGGTGGGGTTTCTACGTTCCTAGGTCTGTGTTGCTGCATTTCCAGTGTCACCTCCAACCTGCCTGCCCCATCCTGGCCCCTCCTTACCATGGCCATCAGCACCAGGGTGCTGACCAGCACAGCGTACAGGGTGGCCTTCCCCAGCAGGATCTCATAGAGGAGGGTGGCAGACAGGACGCCTTGCTGATAAGACGCTGTTGGCAGGAAGGGAGAGCAGGTAGGTACCTGTGAGCTGGTATCTCTGGCCTCCTCCCGCTTTACACCTCCCCAACCAGTGTCCATGGGTTCTCTGTCTCTGGTTCCAGAGCAATGACCATGGGGATGGAGACAAGGAAGTAGAGGGCTACTCACCGGAGGTGACACCACAGTCTGAAAAAAAAAGGGGAGGGAAATGGATGAGAGCCTGCATCTTCTAAACCCGATTCAAAACTAAGTCAGTCTTTTAGTCAGCACTGACCCCCAGGCTCCGAGCAGCCTCTGATCAGAGTCCCAGCACTGCCTGTGCCAATGTGGCCACAGCATCCTCAGGGTCATGAAGGAGGCAGCACTGAAGGGGATGGGGACCCACCACTGGCACCCTGAGCTGTGCAGGCGGGCAGGGAGGGCGCCCACCAGCACAGCTGAGCTGGGCTGAGGATCTGGATCCGGGGGAGGAGTTCGCCCGAGGAGGTGCCCTGTCCACCCTCTTGCTGGGCTCCCCCGCTCTCCACTCTGCCTTCCCGCTCTCTCCCTGATCTCTCCTCTGTCGGCTCTGACTCCCTCCGGGCCGGCTCACCTGCTCTGCCCCAGGTCTCGGCGCTGATGTTCTGGGTGACGGGCTTGGCCCTGTCCTGCTCCTCCCACTGGTCCTGGTCCGTGAGCCCGTAGAACTGGACTTGGCATCGGAAGTGGTTGCGGGGGTTGTGCCAGAAGGCGGCGGTCACCCTCAGCCGGCTGCTCAGACAGTATCTGGAGTCATTCTGCGTGAGGTCCTCTTTGTAGGGCTCAGGGTCCGTGCTGACCCCAGTGGTGACCTGCTTCCTGTTCACCCACCAGGTCAGCTCCACGTGGTCGGGGTAGAAGCCTGTGGCCAGGCACACGAGCGTGGCCTTCTGGGTCCGGGAGATCTCTGCTTCCGAGGGTTCGAACACAGCCACCTTGGGCGGGTGCACCCGGCTCAGATCGTCTGGAAGGACAGGGGTGGGGGCCAGGACCGGCCTGAAAGCCGGCTGGGCATGGTAGGGGCTGTGTGTGTGAGTGTGTCTGTGTTTTCATGTATGAGTATATGAGTGTGAGAAGGAAGGGAAGGGGGCCACAGGGTTATCCTAAAATAAAGTCATGTAGCAAGATGGCTACTCCAGTGGCTCAGAGGGAATCTGTCTGCCGATGCAGGAGACGTGGGTTTCATCCCTGGGTTGGGAAGATCCCCTAGAGAATGAAATGGCAACCCACCCCAGTGTTCTTGCCTGGGAAATCCCATGGATAGAGGAGCGGGCTACAGTCCATAGGGTTGCAGAAGAGTGGGACACGACTGAGCGACTGAGCGTGCACGCAAACAGTATGGCCTGTCTGTTTGGGGGGTCACCACCCCACGCCGCTGTGCTCTGCCTCCCCCCTGCCCTGCCTGTGCCTGTACTCACCCCCTGTGTCTCCAGCCCCAAAGGTGGCCTTACAAACGGCACCATCCAACCTCTGAGCAAATTCTCTTCTCTTACGTTATTGTTTTGTTATTCAACATGGGAAGCTTATTTCTCTACTTCTCACCATCATATATGGTAGTTATTTAAGTAGAGCACCAGATGGAACATGAATAATAGGATTCGAAGCTTAGAAGTGGCTTTAGATAGTCTCTGGATGTCTCTGCATCAATTTTCCTGCTTGTGAAGGGAGAAGCCAACACCGCCTGTCTGGAGTGGGGTGGACACGACCTGATCTGTGGATGCCGAAAGCCCTGTCCTCTGCTGGGAGTGAGCCTGAGGGGTTGACCAGTAAGATGACTTGGGGATAAGGAAGTTATTTGATGGATGCGTTTTATTTTTTCAGATGGCAATGTACTGATGATATATTTTTGCGTACTCATATGAAGACAGCATTTGTCTTAGAGTGTACTCATCAGAATGGGAGGTTTTCTTTCTTTCCAGTGCTTCAGGTCAACCTAGCCATTCCTCTGCCTCCAGGTACCCCTGAGTTGCCTCAGCTCAGAGAAATTGCTGTCTCCCCTTGTTTTAAATTCAGGCATCTTCAACTTTCTTTGCCCCTTTGATTCCATGTGTTCTACTTCTCCCTGCTGGCTGGCTTCCTAAGTATGCATCTGAGGTCATCAGAGCAGTCTTGATCCAGCTAAGCCTCTGGTGTGCGGCATCCCGGAGGGCCCCAGGCGAAGGCATTCCAGTTAAAGCTCCTGCGGACTTCTCATCTGACTATCTTATTGCTTCTGGACCCTCTAAACCTTTATTTTATCCTGTTCTTTGCTTTGTATTGATTTGTTTTTGTTTGTTTCTGAGCAATTCTGTTAAAAGGAAGACATTTCATTCCAAAGAGATGTAGTTTAGCGTAGAAGATTTAAAAAAAGAGTTCTGACACTTGCTCTTTCCATGGACGTGACTTAACTTCAGGGCTGGCTTTATGGGGGTGTAAACTGTGTAGTCACACAGGACCCCGCACTTAGAAGGCCCCCCTGCTTGATATGATGTGCTGGTGTCACCACCGTGAAATTCTAAATAATTTTTTAAACAAAAGCCTTAGGTGTTCATTTTGAGGTAGCTCTGGGCTTCTTTGGTACTCATTCAGTAAAGAATCTGCCTGCAATGCAGGAGATCTGGGCTCGATCCCTTGATCAGGGAGACCCCCTGGAGAAGGGAATGGCAACCCACTCCAGCATTCTTGCCTGGAGAATTCCATGGACAGAGGAGCCTGGTGGGCTGCAGTCCATGGGGTTGCAGAGTCAGACTTGACTAAGCAGCTAGCACTTCCCTTCACTTTCTGCCTTCCATCAGGCCGAGGGGCCCTGTGCTGCACTTCCACCCTGTGACTGTACCTCTGTCGCGAGGGCTTTGCTGCCGGGCCGGAGCTGAAATGGAAACCTCCTGCCTTGTCTCTGTTGCACAGGCTCCCTCAGGCTTTCTGCCCTCAGCCTGGTTCTTCACCCTCCTGCAGAGTCTCTGCCTCTGGGGTTCTACCAGCCCTCCAGGGGCATTACCGAATTGACTCCTCTGACCCCCTCGCTTAGCAAACACTTGGAACTTACTGGGAAAATTACAGACTCGTGTTTGAGCCATATGCGATGCTCCTTGTGATATTGATGGGCGGGGCAGAAGGAAGCAGGACCTTCCGTACGTAGTGAATCACTGACTACATGGCCGCACGATGAGGAGTAAGTCAGTTTCCCCTCCCTGTTTGTGAGTCCCCGTGGGTGGGCTCACCCATGTGGGTGCACCTCTGTGTGTGTCCTGCTGGGCTTTGCTGGTGTGTGCTTGGATGTGGGCTAGAGAGCCTCAGACAGAACTCTGAAGTTTACCTGTCCTGCTCCCAGCTCACTTCTCACATATAGCCAGCCCTCCTCCCCATGCTAATCCTGCCCCTCCACTGGCACTGGGTTCCCCTGCTGCCCCAGTGACCGCCTAGGCGAGGGTCAGGGGGGAGACCATTGAGTTACAACAGGTCTGCTAGATACTCTAAGACCCTCCCCAGGCAGCTACTCCTGCCGTGTCGGCAGTGTTAGCAGTAGGTCTTGATGACTTTCAATCCGAGGGAAGGTTCCCACAGTTTCACTTGCCCAAGGTCATCAGATCATTAAAGGACCAGGGCTTGGGACCCAGGTGCACCTGTTCTGAAGCCTCCTGCTCTTCACCCTGGCTGATCACAGGAACCCAGCTGTCACCAGGAACAAACACTTCGAAAGGAGCCCCACTGGCTCCAACCTAACCCGTCTAACTACAGACACCCTTGCTGTGATCACATCATCCAGTAAACACACTACTGAGGAGTCGTTCCCCTCTGGAAGCTCAGTGTTTCCATCACCAGGTGACATTGAAGATCCCTTTCCAGCGCTAAGATCTCCTTGGCAATGTTCCTGGTCTCAGCAGGAAAATATGTCTATTTGAATGTAGTTCCTGCACCATCTGGCTGTTTAACCTAGAAGACCTGGTGTAAGGAGGGGAATTTCAGGCTGGGTGGCGGGGGCGGGGTGGTGGTGGTGGTGAGGGGGCTCCATTTGGGGAGTAAATGCCCCCAGTGGCCCAGGTTCCCACCCAGCCCGCGTGTGCTGTACACACAGCCTGGCCGGCAGGGGTCTGGACTTAGGAAGAGGTTTCGAAACCTAAATTTAAATCCAAACTTTCAAACAGTAAATCAACTAACCCCACCCTTTTGGATTCTTTCCCTCGCTGCCTCGTGTTTATCTGTCTCTTTCAAGTCTCTGTTCCATTTTCCTCCATCCTTTTCCTCCTGGGCCTTTCAGTGGAAGCTTGCATCTCTTCCTGCCTGGAGCCAGCTCTGCCTGTTCCTGGCCCCCACCCCCAGCTCATTTTCCCCTTTACAGCTGTTTCACCCATTTCTACCCTCCCCTCAGCCCAGATCGCCATCCTCAGTCTTTCTCGCCAATCAAGCAGCTCTCAGAGTCCTAATAAATTCTCTTTTTCGCCATGGTTCACCAGGTCCCTAATATCTCAGGGAAAAAAACAAAAAGACCAAAGCCCCCCTTGCCCCACCTCTCTGTTCCAGGACTATGAGAACCCAAGTCCTGGCCCCTCATCCCTTGCAAAGCTGACTCCACAGGTGGACAACGTAGCCACACGCTCCAGCCCACCCCACCCATCTCCCGGGACAAGAGGGGCCGCGAATAGAAGGCAGGGAAGCGTTCAGATCTCACCTGTGACCGTGAGCCTGGTGCCGGCGCCGAAATACCGCTCACTGGCTCACAGAGTCCCAGCCCCGAAAGCAAACCCCTCAGAGCGTCACTGCTCGCCCTCCGGGTCCCAGAGCCCGGCTCCAGGGCAGGGGAAGGACTAAGCGCCCGGATCCGACCCGCCCTGACCCCGCCGCCCGCGGCCAGCGCGCGGAGTCTCACCCACCGCGGCCAGCCCGCTAACGGCCTCATAGGTCAGGGCGGCGCCGGGGCGCCCCACAAAGAATCGAGGCGCGCCGCCCGCACTCACCTAGCACCAGGAGCCGCGTGCCCGGCCCGAAGTACTGCGTCTCTGAGTCACGGCCCCCCAGCCCCGCGCAAAAACCCGCCGCTCATCCCCCGGGTCCCCAGAGGCGTCCCCGCTCACCTAGCACCGACAGCCGAGTGCCCGCGCCGAAGTACTGAGTGCTTTGGCTCACAGCCCGGGGACCCGGGACAAAAACCAGCGCTGCCCTTCTCTGATGCCTAGACTCGGCCCAGGTCCCCACCGACCCTGAGCGCCGCCTCGAAGGGAGATGGCAGCCGCCCGCCTCTCTGCATCCCACCCGAGGGAACACTCAGACACTCCAGCTGCCCTCCTTACCCAGCACAGTCAGCTTGGAACCAGCTCCAAAGTACAGCTGCGCGGCGTTCACACAGCCCTGGGAACCCAGGCGCAAACTTTCCCTTCTCGGAGAGCAGCCGGAGAGGCTCCAGCGCCCACTCTCCCAAAGCCAGGGTTGGGGGGGATCATCTAGTCTGGGCATTCCACCCTCCCTCCCCCTGGAGAAGCATTCTTACCTAGTACGGTGAGCCTGGTCCCTGACCCGAAGTGCAGCTCATCATAGGAGCACAGTGGGAAGGGGCTGCCAAGAATTCCTCCCTCTTCCCCTCCTCCCCTGGAACAGTCTGGGGCCACCCTCCTTCTCCTCCCTGGCTTCTCTCTCCCGACCTCACTCCAGAACTAGTGGACAGGTGGTCTGGACATGAGGTCACCCCCAATTTTGCAGAGAATGAGCTTGACTTGGGGGCTGACATGGTTGTGAAATTGGAAGAGGCACTAGGGGTGAAGATTTTGGTGGACTGGGAAGTGTTTCAGGCTAGACCCTGCTTCCTACTATTTCTGGGACCGCAACCTCCCTGGCCTTAGTTTCTCCATCTGAAAAATGGGGTAATATCTTCCCCAGGGGGCTGTTGTGAGTGCTTAACAAATAACACAACTGCAAATACTTTGTCCAAGATCAAGTTTTGTGAAGATCCCACTCTGACGGCTTGATTCTTCGTGTTCCTTGGAAGCTGAGTGTGGCGCAGGGAGAGGCAGAGGTGATCAGAGTCCAGGTCCCTGCAAGGTCACAGAGGGACCTGCCCCAGGGACTTCTCCCAGCCACTCTCCCCATCTTAAACTGGGAGCTAGGTTCTGGGTGGGCTGAGTCTATTTTCTGAGGCAGGGCTTTTTGTAAAAGCACTTCCTCTAACTGAATCATTGTGCCCACCCCCCCAGCCCCCACAATGTTACACTGTGATACAAAAATGTCCTCTCCTCTGGTGCCCCTCCTCCAACCACTGCGCAGAGGCAGGAAGTGCAGGTGGCAGAGGCTGGTCTGATTGAGTGGGGTGAGAGGTGACAGAGTCAGGGCACACTGAGAGTGGGGAGGCGCCTGGGGAAGGGCAGGGTGCTAGTGGTGGGGGCGGGGGGCAGAGAGGCCCCTCCTGGAACAGATGCCACCCTGAGGAGCTCCCCTATGTCATCAGGGCTCCCCTCTGGGACTCTCTTTGCTCACCTGTGCAGACTGGCATTTATAGAGAGGTGGGTGGGAGGACCATCCACAGAGGTGATGTCAGCTCAGGGCGGGAGGACTCGCAGCTCTGCGCTTGCCCTTGGCTTCCTGGATGGCCTGACTCCTCTCCCTAGTGCACAGATGCTCAGTGCGTCTGCTGTATGCCCGCCTCATGCTGGGCGAGGATAGAGTCCACTCTCCCAGCGGGAAGCCCCAGCCTGCCTCTACAGACTTAGGACTGCCATCTCTGAACCTCGCAGCCAGCTGAGTGCAAGGACCTGAGTGCTGAGTGCGAGGTCCCTGACCCTGTGCTTCCCTGTCCCATTCATACCTCTGACTCATGACCTCTCTCCCACAGGGATCACTGAGACCAGCTCTTCTGTGAAGTCTGCCACCTTCCCAGACTCTCCGCTGATGGTCCCAGTCAGAAACTCAGTGCTAGCCTCTGCCTGCATTATAGTAACTCACATTGCTTGTATATTAACTCTTTCTATCCATGAGTTATCCCCTAATGAACAGGGAAGATTCTTGAGGACTGTGAGTTGGATATCTTTATTTTCTTGGAAGTTAACAGCAAACATTGCAATGATATGTGCTTAGCAAGTTGTTGGCTATTCGGATGCATACATATACAGAGACATATGTGTATATGCATGTGGTTGTATATGAGAGACCCATGTTAGAATGCACGCATGTGTTGCCATAGAGAAGGCTGTGTGTTGCAGGGCTGGGAGAGGGAGGGTCGCTGTCTGTCTCAAGCGGGCCTGAGGGTGATATCTGCCCCTGAACTGGGTCACTGTGGGTGAACTCACTGACTCATTCATTGATTCCCAGATGATTTAATGGATGCATACACTGAACATGGCTTCCCATGTGGCTCAGATGGTAAAGAATCTGCCTGCAATGCAGGAGACCTGGGTTCCATCCCTGGGTCAAGAAGATCCCCTGGGAACGGTAATGGCAAGCCACTCCAGTATTCTTGCCTGGAAAATCCCATGGACAGAGGAGCCTGGCAGGTGGCAGTCCATGGGGTCGCAAAGACTGAGGAACTCACACACACACACACTGAATTAAGGTACTATGCCACATCCCATGGCTACTGTAACAAAACACAACTTTGCCATCATGGAGTAACCTTCAAGTAGAGGTGTCAGACAAGAAAAGGGGTAGTTTCCGTCAAGTGTGGTCAGTGGTAGGAAGAAGGTGGGCACGGGGCACTGTGACAGCAACATACACGGTACGTTTCATCCCGCATCATGGGGGTGGCGTAAGAGGCACAGAGGCTTCTTATGCGGAAGATATCACTGGTAAATCTTCAAGGATCAGTAGGAGCTTACATATTTGTCATTCCAGGTAGAGGAGTGTAAGATGACCTGCAAGCTAGTGGCTCAAGGGGTCCAGGGTGACAGGAGTGAGGGTGAGTGTAGACAGACAGAGGACAACGGTGGATCTTTTATGCCATTTTGAGGGCTCTGGGTTACGTCACCATGGTGACCATCTGACAATAAAGAGCTTTGGAAGGATTTCTAGAAACAGCAAGAGGGCTGATCCTTGGTTTTAGGGAACTTTATTTTCCATCCTCCGAGGACTCATCAGGGGACATTTTCTCATCTACCTAATTCACTTGAGTGAAATTTCTAACTGGCTTTACAACTTAAACTAGAAGACACATTTGCTACTGAGAACAGAGTCCCAAGCCAGTGACTTTCTTCTCTCCTGGAAACACTCCTTGGTGGTGAAGGAAGCTGAGTGGTGAATGCCCTTGGGGAGGCTGCGTGGGTGACACAAATGACCTTGAGCTTCGTTGTCATGAGGTCGTGACCACTTGGCAGGTAGACACACCTGGGCAGGTCAGCTCTACCTCAGAGCACCTTGATTAAGTAGGACAGAAAATTCCTAGAGTTAACATCAGCATTTTTCTAGACTGCTCCAGAGTAAGCCTCTCCCTTCACCAGTTCTGCCCTTTCACACGTCCTTAAGTTTCCCTGACGAGGAGGAGCAGTGCCAGTCACAGGCTGGGCCCCTCACCTCCCACCTGAAAGGACTGCACTTCCCTGAATGTCTCCTGCTTGTACCCTGCCTGGAGTCACGTGGGACTTGAGAGATGGACAGAAGAGGCGAGGAGACACTCAAGGCCGAGTGAACACAACAGGCCATTTTTATTGGTTCAGTAAGTTCAGTCCCCCTAGGGTTCTCCTGGGTTAGGGAGATCCTGGTCCTGAGAGTTTGGGGCACCCGCACATGGGGGTGGACGCTGGGCTGAGTCCAGAGATGAGGGCAGCTCTTCAGAAGCGCTGGGTAGGAAAGGGAAAAGCAGAATTTCCATCAGGGCAGTAACAGGCTGGAAGCTGGCTTCAGGAATCTTTTCTCTTGACCTGAGGAAGAGAAGGTGTGAGGGTTACCAGGAGCCAGAAGTGCTGGGGACAGAGAGGAAGCAGGGTGTCCCACTGACAAGACGAAGAGCAGGTCTCCTCCCAACATCCAGCCATTGGGTTTTCTGGTGACCCCAGTTTCTCCTGCCCAGCACGGCTCTTCCACTCTGATCACAGAGGGGCAAGGTGTGGGTGAACCCTTTTTTCCTCTCTGCCCGCCTCTGGTCCTGGTGGGGTCTTTACGTTCCTAGGTCTGTGTTGTTGCATTTCCAGTGTCACCTCCAACCTGCCTGCCCCATCCTGGCCCCTCCTTACCATGGCCATCAGCACCAGGGCGCTGACCAGCACAGCGTACAGGGTGGCCTTCCCCAGCAGGATCTCATAGAGGAGGGTGGCAGACAGGACGCCTTGCTGATAAGACGCTGTTGGCAGGAAGGGAGAGCAGCTAGGTACCTGTGAGCTGGTCATCTGTGGCCTCCTTCCCTCATAGCCCCCACCAGGGTCCATGGGTTTTGCATTCTCTGATTCCAGAGCAAAGATAATAGGAGATAGGGACATAGGAGGAGAAGGCCACTTACCAGAGGTGACGCCACAGTCTGAAAGAAAAAAGAAGGAGGGAAATGGATGAGAGCCTGCATCTTCTAAAGCAGATTCAAAGCTAAGCCAGCCTTCCTCAGTCCAATAGCTGGCAAGATGCTAAATCTTGCAACAACCGCGTGAACTTAGGAGTGGATCTTACCCCAGCTGAGCCTTCAGATAAGACTCCAGCTTTGGCTGACATCTGATTGTAGCATCTTGAGATAAACGAGCCAGCTAAGCTATGCCCAGATTCCTGATACATTAAAACTAGGCAATCATAAATATGTGATACTTTGAGATGCTTAAAACAAAACAAATAAATGAAAAAGACCTACTAAGCTAGCTTTTAGTCAGCGCTGACCCCCAGGCTCCGAGCAGCCTCTGATCAGAGTCCCAGCACTGCCTGTGCCAATGTGGCCACAGCATCCTCAGGGTCATGAAGGAGGCAGCACTGAAGGGGATGGGGACCCACCACTGGCACCCTGAGCTGTGCAGGCGGGCAGGGAGGGCGCCCACCAGCACAGCTGAGCTGGGCTGAGGATCTGGATCCGGGGGAGGAGTTTGCCCGAGGAGGTGCCCTGTCCACCCTCTTGCTGGGCTCCCCCCGCCCCCCAGCCCTTCACCCTGTGTGCAGCCTTCCCGCTCTCTCCCTGATCTCTCCTCTGTCGGCTCTGACTCCCTCCGGGCCGGCTCACCTGCTCTGCCCCAGGTCTCGGCGCTGATGTTCTGGGTGACGGGCTTGGCCCTGTCCTGCTCCTCCCACTGGTCCTGGTCCGTGAGCCCGTAGAACTGGACTTGGCATCGGAAGTGGTTGCGAGGGTTGTGCCAGAAGGTGGCGGTCACCCTCAGCCGGCTGCTCAGGCAGTATCTGGAGTCATTCTGCGTGAGGTCCTCTTTGTAGGGCTCAGGGTCCGTGCTGACCCCAGTGGTGACCTGCTTCCTGTTCACCCACCAGGTCAGCTCCACGTGGTCGGGGTAGAAGCCCGTGGCCAGGCACACGAGCGTGGCCTTCTGGGTCCGGGAGATCTCTGCTTCCGAGGGTTCGAACACAGCCACCTTGGGCGGGTGCACCCGGCTCAGATCGTCTGGAAGGACAGGGGTGGGGGCCAGGACCGGCCTGAGAGCCAGCTGGGCATGGGAGGGGCTGTGTGTGTGTGAATCGGGGGCAACAAGGAAAGGGGCCACAGCATCATCATAAAATTATATAGCAGGAGGTTCTGTTTGTTTAGGGGTCACCATCCCAATCTCCTGCTATCAGTCACCCTCAACTTTGCCCCTTCTTTCTCGGTTGCCCCGTGGATACACACTACTGACCGCCTCCTGCCTCTCCCTAAGGCGGCATCACAGCCCGAGTTTCCTGGCTTTGTGTGAAACGCCTCATTCTTGCAGCCATGTAGGATGACCCATTAAGTGAGTGTGTCTGTTTTCTTCCTAGCTCTAATCCCTCTTTGGTGTATGACTACCTGATTTTCAGACCTGGAAGTAATTATAGGAGAGCTGAATAAGCCTGGATTTTTCCTAACAATATGACCTGGAAACCAGACTGACTGCATCTAAGAATTGTTTTTCTGTTTTCGCAGGGAGTATGTGATTACCTGTTTGAGCGACAACACATATGAATTAGAACTAGCCATTCTTCCCTGGCATTTCCCAGGTTCAATGGTAAAGAGCGTGCCGGCCGATGCAGGAGACGAAGAGACGTGAATCGATCCCTGAGTGGGCAAGATCCCTGGAGGAGGAAATGGCAACCCACCCCAGTATTCTTGCCTGGAAAATCTCATGGACAGAGGAGCCTGGCAGGCTACAGTCCGTAGGGTTGCATAGAGTCAGACACAACTGAAGTGACTTAGCATGCATACATATTCTTCCCTAGAAAAGATACTTTTCCTGTTATAGCTGACATGCTTTTCTCTATATTATACTGAACCTGCCTTTTGTTTTGATTTTACATGTAACCCGCTTTGTGCAGCCTATGTACCTTTGGCTAATATCCTGTCTGATGTTTCAAACTGACTCCTACACGGGCGCTGGGTTGTGTGGGAGCTTGCCCAGGATGGTTGGAACCCCATGAAAGAAAGTGTTCTGAGGTTGAGCCCTATCTTATTTCCAATGTCCAGCAAACCTCCCTACCAACTTTGGAATCCTAGTTCCAGTCACGCATTATATTCAAAGCAGCACAGGCGTTGAAATGAACAAACGCCAAAGTCCGAAGGCCCTTTCACATGCTTGACAGATGGGAGAGAATTTCTGAATTTGTTGGAAGGCAGGCCCTCGTGTGAGGATGTGGAGGAGTAAAGTAAAACCAAAAAACTCGTCTACCTTTCAAGCACCCTCCATGTTGCCAACACTGAGACCTCTGTTTAGCTCTGTTCTGGGAGCGAGTTTGTGGAGCAGAAATGTGGCAAACCCAGAGGTCTCCACTTTATCCAAGTTCAGGGAATGTTTCTATTGAGAAAACTGAGCCCCGGTTTGGAACAAGACAGTCTGACACAGTGAGGTTCAACCGGAATGAAAGGGTTGGCGACATCCTCTGAGTCCTCTACAAAGGATTTGCACACGATCTGTTGTCGATGTTCAGTCATATCCGACTCTTTGTGACCCAACAGACTGCAGCACGCCAGGCTTCCCTGTCCTTAGCTCTCTTCCAGTTTGCTCAGACTGATGTCCATTGAGTCAGTCAGTGATGCCATCCAACCATCTCATCCTCTGTCATCCCCTTCTCCCCCTCCATAAGGATTTAGTCCCTTACAATTTCAGAACTCCAAGAGACCACCATTGTCATCTCTGTTTTATACTTACATCTCAGAGGGCCTGAACCAGTTTAGATCACTTTGCAAATTGCACGAGAGCCCCTCTTCCCCCAGAATTCATGCATTTTGAATCCCGATGATCTGTACTTTCCAATTTCCATCACGCTCCCTGGCACGTGCTCCCCTCTGCAGGGTAAAGCCTGCTCGGTGACCCATCCCTCTAGCCGTGTCTACAACTCCAGCCCAGACCCACCTCACCCTTGCCTGCTTCCTCCCGAGGGTGGTGATGGTGTGTTAGTGTTTAATCATGAGCCACTGACTCCATTATCTCAGCACAGATCCTGAGGCTTGATAACAATGGGGTCTCCAACCTATTTCTCCTCCTTCCACCTTGTCTCTTGCTAAAAGGGTGTAAGTTTCCAGTTGTAACAGCTTGTTCAGACTTACCTCTGACCCCCACCAAGAGCAGTGCTCCCCAGGGACACTCCTGCAAGCTCAAGTGGTGCTGTGACCTGGACCTCTGCCCTCAGGGCTCAGGAGCCCCCCTCAGACCAGCTCAGTCTCACCAAGCTGCTCCCTCACTGCCTCCTGGCTTCTTAAACCAGCTCAGGACGACACACACGGCTTTTGGAGACTGCTGGAGGCAGAGAAAGGATGAAGGACAGACAAGGACAGACGAAGGACAAGGAAAGCAAGGACAGCGCTCTGAGCTGGAGGGAGGTCCTAGGGGTAAGTTTTAACATAGAAGACAGAGCTATTCGCCAAAAGGGGGTCAACAGTGCAGGATCAGAGTTAGAATGGGGGTGGGAATGGAGACGATCAGATAAGAGAGGGAAAGCAAAACAGCACCCCTGCCAAAGCGGGAGCGACAGAGGAGTCCCGGAGAAGGAGGAGAAGAGCGAGACCAGGCTGGAGACAAAGCACAGCTCCTGGGAGCCCTGGGCCGGGGCCGCCTCAGACACAGTGCAGCAAGCTGACCCCCACACCCTTGCACCCCGCTTCCCGCCCGATACCTGTCACGGTGAGCTTGGTGCCGATCCCAAAGTGGAGGGGCGAATTATAGGCCCACAGCTGCAGGTGGCTGTGGCGAAACCCCCAGAAACCTCAGGCCGGGCAAAAGTCTGAGGTCCTCGGGAGCGGGAATGGCCATTTTTTTCCCTGCCGGTGTTCATGGCGCTGGACCAAAGGGATGCCGCTAGGAGAAAGGCCAAAGCACACTCTGGGGAAAGCGGGAAAAGAGGAAGAAACTTCAGAGGGGCCGATCCATGCGTGTAAGAAGGAGGGGTGAGCTTGGAGGGGTGAGCTTAGAGGTGTGAGGAGGCAGCTTGTGGGCAGAAGACTCAGAGGAGAAACAGAGGCATCAACCAAGCTGCCTCTAAAGTGAGGGCAGGGGGCTTCCCTGATCCAGGGCTTAAGAGTCTGCCTGCCAATGATGGGGACACAAGTTTGATCTCTGGTTGGGGAAGATCCCCTATGCTGCGGGGCAACTAAACCCCTGCGCCACAGCTACTGAGCCCAAATGCCTAGAGCCGGGGCTCCACAAGGAGAGAAGCCACTGCAATGAGAAGCCCGCACACCACAGCTAGAGAGTAGGCGCTGCTGTCTGCAGCTAGAGGAAAGCCCGCATAGCAACCGTGACCCAGCACAGCCACAAATAAGTAAGATTAACATTTAAAAAAAAGAGAGAGAGATGGCAGACCCAGCTCCTCGGAAACCCCACGGGGATCAGAGTTTAGTTGACCCCCTTCCATCAGGACAGGAGGAGAGACAGACACTCCAGTCCCAGAGACAGTGACCCTGCCTCCCGGGTCCTGCGTCCTACCCAGGACGGCGAGCCGGGTCCCGTGTCCAAAGTGCTGTGCCTGGTCGCTCCACAGCACAATGCGGGTGTGGCAAACCCCAGAGTGGCTGATAACACGGGCCCTTCCTTCCAGAGATGACCTTCCCCCCAGAACTTCTAGCACCTTCTGCTCTGCTCACCCATACCCTCAGCCTTTTCTCCACTGTGTTCTCAGTCCTGGCCTTCTCTAAGGGGAACTTCTACAACTCCAGCCTCACAGCACACCATCCCCAGGGAAGACCTGTACTCACCCAAGACGGAAAGCTTCGTCCCATTGCCGAAATAGAGTCTTTCATTAGTCACACAACCCTGAAGCCTGGTAGGGAAACTCGCCTGCACCTCCCAATCCTTCCTCCCCCGGTTCACCTGCGGCTCTCCTGTTCCTTTCCTTAGCAGAACTTTAACTCCCGGGGGTGGAGGGGGTTTACAGCCATACAGTGTGTGACTCCCCACCCGCCTCTCCTGTCTCCATCTCCTTTCTGCATGCGGCAGAAAAATGGCAGGACTGACAGCTCCGGGGCCAGAGGTTCTCCCGTCCACCCTGGCGTCGATGGGTATCCTCCAAGGAGACAGGAGATGGGCAAGGTGACCCATTTCTAGTTGAGATTACTTGCCTCCCGGTAGGGAAACCAGGCTTAGCCGAGCCCGCCCATGAAATTACTGGAGATGGAGGCTGCCCGCCTCATCAGGACAAAAACTCACCAAGACAGGAATTCAGATCTTTCTGATAAACACACGCACTTTAACCTAGGCACCCAAGACGGAGGCTCCATCTGTTCTCTGCCCCTCCCTGCAGGTTCCCAGCCCTCCAGTCCTGGCTGGCTTATCTACAACAGTGAGCCGTCTTCCCTCCCCCCTCAAAAAGTAGAAGTCTCCAAAGCCAAGCCTCCAGGATTCACTTCAAAACCTCTCCTCCTCAGCTGAGCACAGCCGGGATTCGGGGAGAGGCTGGGGCATTCAAGGATCTCTTCCCTCCCAAAGACACCAGCCCACTTCAAACACCCCGCATAGCCTTCCAGAGCTTTCCAGGAACCCCGGACCCCGGAAGCTGGGCCATCCCTTTCTTCCTATGTTCCCTGGGAGGGAGTGCTCCCTCATGGTACCCACATGGAGACCCCGGCCTTACCTACAACTGTCAGCTTGGTCCCTGGGCCAAAGTGATAGTCATAACACATCAGAACACAGCCACCCTACAACGCACACCTGGGACCCACCCTCCCCTCCGAGGGGCCAGGAAAGGCCCGGACTGTGTCTTACCTACAACCGTGAGCCTGGTGCCTTTTCCAAAGAAAACCTCAGTGTTCACACAGTGAAGCGGAGCAAGGAGGAAAGCAATTAGAGGCGGGCAGAGCGGACAGGATCTGCGTTGGTGTCTGGTGGACTCTGGGACTGGGAGTCCTCTCCTGTGCTTTATGGATATTGCACGAAAGAATATTTTTGACTCTTGACTCTTGGGGCCTCGGAGCATGGGCAGAGTCCATCCACAAGGCCCTGTGCCCCTGTTTTGATTCTTCCTGAGGGTTCATCACAGGGATGTGGGCTTGGGGAGGTGGGCAGGGTCCCAGACACCCGTGAGCATCCATGGGGGGGTGGGTGCTGGCATAGTGCTGACTTTTGTTTCATAGAGCGAGTCACCTCCCACGCACCTTCCCATTGACCTTGCCCTGGGCAGGGAGCGAGTAGTGCAGGAGTGGGATAAAGGGTCTCCCTGAGTCCTTCATCCATGAGGCCACAGAAGCATCTTCTTACATCTGGCCTTTCTGCCTCGAAGCTTCAGCTCTGATCCAGACCTGCCCTGCTCTGTGGTTTTGGCTTGACAGATAAATGGTGGGGGGAGGTGGAGGCCTTCCAACCCAAGCCACCCTTGGGCCTGTGACCCAGGAGAAGAGCGAAAGACGGTGGGCACTGGGACAGGCAGAAAGGTTTTTGTAAAGGATTCCCATAAGGTTGAATCACCGTGGCCCCCCTGTCCCCACAACGTTACAGCTTTATACAAAAACGGCCCCTCCCATGGGCCCGCCCCTCGGAGAGGGAGTCTGGGAGGATCCACCAGAGAGTTGCCCCTCTGAGGACATTGGAGGGTGAGGAGGTGACATCAGCACTCTGGGTGCGTGGTGCAGGGCGGCGGGGGTGGGGGGCGGGGGGGCAGGTACAGACAAGGCCGGGGGCTCCCTCCTCACCTCGTGCCCTTTCTTCAGGACCTTCTCTGCTCCTCCGAGCTGTGTGCCTTTGTGTCAGGGCTGGTTTCCCCGGCATCCGCTCCTCTGCAGGCTGTCGTCATAGTAGCAGCCCCTTTTATCCCTGGCCTACCCCTGACGTCAGGCACCCAGAAATCACACCTTTTATCTGAGAACGGGGTCCCGCAGAATCCAGACTCTGCCCCTTCGGCCCAACTCTGAACCTCCAGGGTGGTCCAGAGAACAGGCCACCAGGTACACAGAGGAAGAGCTTTCCCAGGGGTAAAGTCATAGCTGAGAGCTGTATTTCTTTTCTTTTTTTGCATTCACTTTAAAACATGTTTAAGAGACAATTGGAGGATAATTGCTTGACAGTGTTGTGTTATGTCTGCTGTACAGCAACGTGGATCAGCTATAGCTCAGCTCGGGGCGCTGCAGAGACCGTGAGGGTGCGATGGGGGTGGTGGGAGAGCTGTGTGTCTAATCAGTGTGAGTGAGGGGGAACCACCTGTGTCGTCGGCTGCCTCACTTCTCACTGCAGACTTCAGACAGCAGGGTTCGGTGAAGGGCTTTCCGGGAAACCGAGGCGGAGAACGGGGTGAATACAGCCTCGGGGATGTTGGACGTTTAAATGCAATCGCTTGATCGCGTGATCATACTCAAGGTCTTCTTCCTCTTTTTCCCTAAAGGGCAGAAACATTTTAAATTTTTGCCAGATCTTTGATTTTCCCTGAACAAGATGACCTTGAAATTGAAACTCCAGTTGAGTAGCCTTGATCTCATTTCACTAGATGGCGCTTCCTTTTGTGGCCTTTAAGACTATGACTCAATGTCTAGAAGCAAAAAAGACAAACTTGACCACATAATGACAACACACTTGCAGGGGGAACATACATAGAATCAAAGATAAATGACAATATGGGGAAAGAATTGCAATTCTCATCATGAGGGCTGATCTCAGGAGGATGAACTTCTAGAAATCAATAAAAAATAATCCAGCGGTGAGATAAAAATGAGAAGGTTCCAAAGAAAAGATCCAAATGGTGCTTAACCATAGGGGGGAAAAAAAATCTTGCCATGATAAATGCAAACTAAAATGGCATTGAAATGTCAGTTTTCACCAATTTGATGACATGAATGGTGGAAGGCCATTCTATCACTGGGCTTCGCAGGTGGCGCTAATGGTAAAAGAACCCTCCTGCCCATGCAGGAAGCAAAAAAGACACGGGTTGGATCCCTGGGTCGGGAAGATCCCCTGGAGAAGGGCATGCCAGCCCACTCCAGTATTCTTGCCTGGAGGATCCCAAGGGCAGAGGAGCCTGGCAGGCCTATAGTCTATAGGGTCACAAGGAGTTAGACACGACTGAAGCAACTTAGCATGCTCTGACATGCTAAATAATACAACTCTTAATGGGAGCAATTTGAAACTATCTATAAATATTATGACACGACTTAGTGACTAATACCACCATCACCATAAATAATACAAATGTTCTTACTTTTTCACCCAGGAATTCCACCTTTGGGAGTGTATCCTGTAATTATTTTTGCATACAAATGAAAACAAGTGTGTAAAATATTTACATTATTTGGAATAGCAAAGGATTGGGAAAAGCTCAAGTACCCATCAGTAAAGGATTGGGTGAATAAATTGTGACACATTCACAAAACAGAATATTATTCAATGCTAATAATGAATGAAAGTGCTTTATACTGCTATGGAAAGCTTTCTAATGTATACTGTTAACTGGATTAAAAACAAGCAGTAGAATAAGGTTTCAATATGCCACCTTTGTCTAACAAAGGGGAAAAATAAGAATTATACTTCTGTGTGTTTGATGCTACATGAAGAAATACTGGAATTTTACAAAAGAGATGGGTAGAAGTGATTACCTGTTAAGAATAAATGGAGGAGACAGAAGCGGAGTATAAGTAAAATTGACATTTCTCAGGGTCAACTTTGTAGTGTTGATTTTTGAGCCATAGATAGTAATTTTATTTTAAATGGGTAATAGAGCTATTATCTATTTTATGTTAAAGTATCACTGACTCGATGGATGTGAGTCTGAGTGAACTCCAGGAGTTGGTGATGGACAGGGAGGCCTGGTGTGCTGCGATTCACGGGGTCGCAAAGAGTCGGACCCGACTGAGCGACTGAACTGGACTGAAAACAATAAAATTTTAAAAGAAAACAACAAAATACTACTTTAAGTGATATTTTGAAATCTACCAACGTAAAAAAAAAAAACCACTTGTTTCATTTACAAAGTGATTTTTTTCAAAGAAGAACAGTTTATATAAGAAGCTGTTTCATGGTATTGAATTTGCTGAATGAATCTCCAGTCACCTAGGAGCCTGGTGAGAAACACATATTTCTGAGTAATCCCCAGGATGTTCAGAGTTTATTAATTTGTATTTAAATAAACAATTAGGCACAAAATTGCCCTGGGTATTTACACTTCAGTAATTTACTCCCTAAGTTAGAGTTTCCTTTTGACCTGGGGACTCTCATGCCAACTTAAACTTAAAAAGAATACCACCCTGCCTTGGCTCCACAACCACCTTTTGTTTTCATGGGGATTGTCTCAACTTTGTCACACTGTTAGTAGCTCAAGTGCCCACGAAGCTTTTTGTTTGGTGAAAGGAGTTTAGACAGGTCAGGCAGGTGCCACGTGAAGCCTTTCTTCATCTTCGACAGCAGGGGGCAGCCTTTCCTCATTTTTTGGTTCGACTTAACCAGCTGCACTCAGTGTGGCCACTTGAGGGGGCAAGAAGAAAGTCATAGTGCTCGGGACCCAAGGGAAAGCTTCCTGGTTACCTGTGTGCCTTTCTCAAGGTGGGTGTTGGGATATAGGGAGGAGACCCGCAAATAATATCTATGTGTAATTTTTTTAAACTTTTGCACGTGAATTGACCCATTTTAACCCAAACTTTGTCTCCTAATTTCCCAGATGTTACTGAAGTCTGGAGAGGCTAAAGGGTCCCCCAAAGTGGCAGGAGACAAGGAGAAAGGGCTGGAACCAGAACTCCGGCCTCCTCATTTAAGATCTGGGACTCTCCTAGGTGCTGCTCCTGAGCCCTGGGGCCCTACTCCTCAGGGAATCTCACCTCCAGTAGCCAGACTGAGAGCTCCCTCCCATGCCCTCTGCTTCAAACCTTGGGCAAGTTACTGGATTTTTTTAAAAACTCCAGTCTCCTTAACTGCCTGCAATGAAGGAGACTCGGGTTCCCTGGGTAAGGAAGATCCCCTTGAGAAGGGAATGGTTACCCACTCCAGTATCCTGCCTAGAGAATTCCATGGACAGAGGAGCCTGGTGGGCTACAGTCCATGGGGTTGCAAAGAGTCAGACACGACCGAGCAACTAACACTAACACTCTTCAACTGTAAAATGGGAATGATGATGATAAAATAAGACCTACCTTATGGAGCTCTTGTGAGACATAAATAATACTCCTAAAGGTTTATTGGGCTTCCCAGGTGGTGTTAGTGATAGAGAATCCACCTGCTAATTCAAGAGATATAAGAGACTTGGGTTGGATCCGTGGGTTGGGAAGATCCCCTGAAGGAGGGCATGGCAATCCATTCCAGTATTCTTGCCTGGAGAAACCCATGGACAGAGCAGCCTGGTGGCCTATAGTCCATGGGGTCGTAAAGTGTTGGACACGACTGAGCAAATGAACAGCAAAAGGTTTATTGGGCTTCCCAGGTGGCGCTAGTGGTAAAGAACTTGCCTGCCAACGCAGGAAACGTAAGAGACATGGGTTTGGTCCCTGGGTTGGGAAGATCCCCTGGAGGAGGGCATGGCAACCCACTCCAGTATTCTTGCCTGGAGAATCCCATGGACAGAGGAGCCTGGCAGGCTACAGTCCATGGGGTCGAAAAGAGCTGGACACTACTGAAGTGCGTTAGCATGCACACATGCAAAAACGTTTGTCATATGCCTGCATACAGTTAGCCAAGGCGTTGGTGACTGCTGTTTTCACAGACAACACTGGGCTAGGGCTCTCTCTACCACACTGGTTCCCAAGCTCTGACATCCACCAGGATGCCTTGGAAGTCTTGTTAAAGGCAAGCTGCTGGGCTCCGTCTAAGAATTCCTGACTTGGTAGGTCTGGGGTGAAGCCTAAGAATTTGCATTCCTCCTAAATTCCCAGGTGATTCTGGTCCTGCTGGTCCAGGGACCACACTTTGAGAACTGTTCTTCTGGAAGGCCTTTTCTTCAGTATATTTGCTTCCTCTTCTAGCTCATACTTCGTTTATTCAACCCCTGGCTGCCTATTATGTCTCAGCTGTTTTTTAATCAGTAGACATACCAGGATGAGTAAGACAAGATGTCTTCTATTAGAAGTTCATGGTTGAAGGCCACGGTAGGCACATCCATACACACTAAGCAACATGAGCCGAACTGTGACAGAAGTAAGCGTGGAAGAGAATGAGGACCCCTTACTCAGACCGCAGGTCATGGCGCCAGTGCAGGTGTGTGGGGAAGAGAACGGGGAGTAGGAAGAGGCAAGGGCTTCTCTGAAGAGGGTGAACAGGTGGGTGGGCAGGGTATCGTGTCAAATGGAGCAGTAGTGTCCAGAGCTGGAGGTCAGAGGTACAGGGCATGTTGGAAGAACCGCCAGCACTTCTGAGCCCTGGGGCACTGCAGGTAAAGGGAGGGGTGAGGAAACCCAGGGTGGAAACGCAGGCAGGGCCAGAGCGGGAAGAACTGTGCGTCTCTGTGATGAGGAGCTTGGCTTCTACTTCGAAAGCTGTGGGGCATCAGGAAAGGTATTAACCAGAAAGCTAACGACACACAGGACCGCTCTGAGCACAGGCTTAGAAGACTGCAAGGAGGTAAGTGCCCCTTAGGAAGTGCTGCATGCAGGGGATGAGCTGGAGAGATGTTGAGTAGCAGAGCGGATGGACTGCAGCTGGAGGGCCCATGAGGTAGGACAGAGGAAGTGGGGGTTGGGCTTGGGGGCTGGGCAAATAGAGCTCAACTCCAGATCTGTCATTTGCTGGAGGACGGATGTGGGTGAGCTGACAACCTTGTCTGAACCTGTTTCCTTGTCTGTATCTCCGGAATAATAAACACTGCAGAGGCAGAGGGAACTAAGTGTGAAAGTGCCTATCAAGGACTCAGGAGGGTGTTCGTATCATCACGTGGGAAGAACAGAAGGCAGGTTTCTCAGGAGTGGGAGGGAGAGAGACCCAGGGAGCTCTCATCTCCCTCAGACACATGAGCTGGTCCTGGGGAAACAGGGGCCAGTGGGGCCTGCTGCTTCCAGGGGGGCACACACGCTGGGGACATGGAGGGGACTCAGGAAAGGCCAAGGTGATTGGCAGGTGCTTCCCTAGGCGTGGGGACCAGTGAGCGGAGGTGTGGGATCTTACAGACCATGCCCCACATGTGTGCACATGTGTGCATGCATGTGCACACATCAGCCCTGCACGCATGACCCAGAGACACACCAAGGCAAATGCAGCCTTTCTGGAATGAAGTTTCTCCAAGGACCCCTCCCCCGATGATATTCTCTGTTCCTTCTCTTTACATGTGGGCTTCCCTGGGGGCTCAGATGGTAAAGACTCTGCCTGCAATGGGGGAGACCCAGTCTCTGAGTTGGGAAGATCCCCTGGAGAAGGAAATGCTACCCACTCCAGTAATCTCGCCTGGAAAATCCCATGGACAGAGGAACCTGGTGGGTTACAGTCCACGGGGTCACAGAGAGTCAGACACGACTGGGTGACTTTCACTTCTGCTGTTACACCAGTGTGCCCTGGAACCCATTTGAGAAGTAGGCACATCTGTAAGGGGTAGTGCCCTGTCTGGCCTCAGGTGGGAGGGTGTTTCCCAGAGTAGGGCTGGGGGTTGATGAGGAAGGTGCACACCTGGGCAGATAGAGCAGTTACTTTATTAGCATAATGATGGCACAGGGGCGGGGCTTTAGCTGTTGGCGGCAATGGTCTCCTGAATCCAGTCCACGTAGTTGCAGACCTTGGTGTAGACCCCAGGCTTGCCCTTCTGGGCACAGCCATAGCCCCAGGACACAATGCCCTGGAGCTCTCCGTTGCAAGCCACAGGGCCGCCAGAGTCACCCTGGGGAGGAGGTGATGAGATAAGCTTTATAAACAGAGAAGAAAAGGGAACGGGAGCCACACACAGTCTGAACTTCACAAGACCCTGTTCCCACTGGCTCTGGGCCCCACACCCTTCTCACCGTCAAGAAAGGCCACAGCCAAACCTCCCTCATTTCTCCAGGGGACGGACCATCAGCCCACAGCCCTGGGCGTTCACATCCTGCCCCCAGGGAGGCTGCCACGTCTGGGCAGGCCTCTCACCTGGCAGGAATCCTTGCCTCCCTCCAGGAAGCCAGCACAGATCATGTTGTTAGTGATCTGTCCAGGGTACGAGGCTTCACAGTCGGCGTGACTCAGCAGCGGGGCCTCCAGGCATTGCAGCAGGTCCGGGTAGTTGACTTTGAGGAACAGGAAGAGACCAAGGAAAGGAAAATGTGGGTTAGGATGCGACGGGGGATGGTAACCCAGGGCTGAACCCTGGGGGCGGCCAGGAGAGGTCCCCAACGAACACTGAGTTTCAATTCCCAGCAGGCTCGCTGCAGACCCCTCTCTAAAGGCGCCAAGAGCAGAGGCCACATCTGTCCTGTCTTTTCATTCTCCGGCTCAAGTCTGGGATGCTTGCCCCTCTCTGGTACCCAGCACAGAGTCCTGTATGTGTAGTAGGTACTTGCTGGGAATTTGTAGATTGGAAGCAAAGACTGGAACCGAGCTCAGGTGATGCTCGGTTCTGGGCAGTGTGGGTAGGTCAGAGGGTGAAGACGTGAGGGTCCCACTCACCGCCACTGCTCAGGGTGTTGCCCCAGCCAGAGATGAGGCACTCGGTGCCCGCAGAAGCACAGGCACTGGGCAGAGCCAAGGTGGACACCCGGGCATTGATGACCGCAGGCGTGGAGAGTTTGATCAGCAGGATGTCATTGTCCAGAGTCCAGCTGCTGTACTTGGGGTGGCGGATGATCTTGGATGCGTCGATGAACTGCTCACCACCCTCCACGACGTCAATGTTGTGTTCTCCCAGCCTCACCTGGATGTGGCTGTTGAGGGCAAGCACAGTTAAGGCCTTTTTGTCCACAGCCCCACGTCCCCTAGGGGTTCTCCCTGCTTGCAGGTGGGGGTGTAGGAACGTCAAGAGCCGTAGAGGGGTGGTAGGTCAGTGCAGGTGTGAGACAACAACCTCCGTGCTTCAGGGGGCCTGGCAGTGGAGAAGGGATGTGGTGAAGGGGTCTGGCTAGGGACCATCTGCTTTTCCAGCCGCCTTTCCCACACCCCTCATGCATTCAGTGCCCAGTGCCCTGGGTGCAAACGCACCAATTCAACTTCCCCAGACATCCTTCAACCTCTGCAACCTTGCAAACTACGTGCAGTCACTTTTGCTCCCTCCTTTCTTGATCTGGTAAGGGCCACCATCCTGTGTGATCTGATTTGTCTGTCTGTCTGTCCATCCTAAGTCTTTCACTCGTGTCCGACTCTTTGTGACCTCATGGACTGTAGCCCTCCAGTCTCCTCTGTCCATGGGATACTCCAGGCAAGAATACTAAAGTGGGTCGCCATGCCTTCCTCCAGGAGATCTTTCCCACCCAGGGATCAAACCTGCTTCTCTTACATCTCCTGCACTGGCAGGTGGGTTCTTTACCACTAGCACTATCTGTGATCTAATACAGCACTTCTCAAAGAACAGCCACAGGACCTGCACCATCAGTCACCTGGGAACGAGCTAGCAACTCAGATTCTCTCTTCTGCCCAGACCCTTGCATCCGAAACCCTTGAGGAGGGATCCAGCAATATGTGTTGTAACAGGCCCTCCAGGTGATTATTACGTGCATTCAGGTTGGAGAACTCTTGCTTTTGGCAGTGAGTCTCAGTTCTGCCTGGAAGTGTAGAATTGCCAGAGGCAGAGAGTGTTGAAAACTCACCAATATTCAAACTCGTCCTAAGAATTTTGAGTTAAATGGGAACTAGGAATCATAATAATTTTTTTAAACAACAACAACAAAATATCTTACAAGGTTTTAACATGTAGCCAACTGACAAAGATTATTTGAGTGAGGTCTTTCCCTGCTTTTCCCACTGGGTATTCCCACCTTCAAAATAGTCTGTGCCTACTTTTTATGGGACTTTCCAGATGGCACCAGTGGTAAAGAACCTGTGCCAGCCAATGCATAACACCCCGGGTTTGATCCCTGGATCGGGAATATCTCCTGGAGGAAGGCATGGCAACCCACTCCAGTATTCTTGCTTGAAGAATCCCATGGGCAGATGAGCCTGGCAGGTGCCCCTCTTCACTCACAGCTCCTGCCAAGTCAGCTCCATTGCCCACTTCTTCTCTTCCCCATCATAATTCTGAGCTCTGGATGGACCCCATCCCTTCCAGAGGGCCCTGGGCAGTGGGCTCAGTCATCAGGGGCCCAGCACTTACTACTGGTAGCAGTGAGCCGCGGACACCACCCACTGGTCACTGATGAGGGAGCCCCCGCAGAAGTGGTAGCCAGCATTCAGGGACACCTGGTAAGGGACGGAATTCTCCGCGCAGGTGTAGCCCCCAACGATCTTGTCATCGTCGTCCGAGGGGAAAGCCACTTGAGTGGAAACGGAAGGAGAGGCTGATTCAGCAGGAGGGTGGAGCCCCGAGCCCTGTGGCTGGACCCTGCTAATTAGGATCCTGACCGAGCACAGGGAGGGGAGGAAGGCCACCAGGGAGCATCCCTGGCTGGTCTCACAGGGGTTAGTTCTCCCGAGTCGCTGTGTGTCTGCAGGACACAGAGCTAGGGACCCTGCAGGGGCTCCGGCTCACACTTCCACTGGGGGCACCAGGGCAAGGACAGTGAACCCCCCTCATGGTGCACTGAGCATCGTAGGGTCTGAATGCCGTCCTCTCACCCACTGGCTGCTTCTCTCCCTTTTACTCATCACCAGTCTACTCCCTGCTGCAGTTTCAGCCCCAGTTTGTCACGATGGGTTGGCCTCACTAGGGAGATGTGGCTGCAAAGCCTTGGCTTTGCTGTGCCAGCCTCCTCCCATAGCTCACACCTGAGCAGGGAGCCCAGGCACCCTTTGCGCAGGATAAAGGTGGTTACTGTTACTGGCCAATAGAACAGTGATTCGCAGCTGTGGCTATACATCTGGGAATCTTAAGACTACTCAGGAAGCTTAAACAGTCAGTGCATGGGTCACACTCCCAGGCCAATAAACAGGACGCCGCCCTGAGTCACCTTCTGTCTCCCCAGGAGCATCCGAGGCTAGCAACAGCTTGAGTGGATTTACCTACGGTTGTCACGGCCAAGCCTTAAGGCCTGGCTCATTTCACAGACCATCTCCACCTGGTTTGCCTTTCTCGCCTCTCCCAGCAAAGCTCTGAAATGGATGGATGAGAGGGATGGGAGTGGAACCAGGCAGAGGGTGAGAGAGTGAAGGTTAAAGAGAGCCCCAGAGTGGGAAGGAGGGATGCTGGCCAGGGAGGGGCGAAGACACACAGAACAGGAGAGGCCGGAGGAATGGTGAAGCATGTATCTCTGCCAGGAGAGGGGCTAGTGGAACCCGAAGTGATGCGTGGGACTCACCAGCAGCTCCCACAAAGGCAAGGATCAGCAGGGGATGCATGGTGGAGAAGTGTGCTTGCGTGGCTGGTGGCGAGCCTTTATACCTCCCGAGGAGAGGGAGGGGGTGGAGGGGGACCACCCCTCCCAGGACAAACACACCTGCAGCTTCCCCTGTCCTGGACTCTTGCATCAGTTCTGCTGTGTTTGGCCACTCCATGGATTCATGACTTCCGGGTGATAAGGAAACTTACTTTCTGAGGACACAGAGGAAGACTAGCTGGCTCTCAGGAGGATATTCTGGGGTGAGGAACACAGGGGAAGCCAAGACCCTGCTTCCCACAGCTGAGCCTTCTTAAACTGAGCGGATGATGGAATGAGGAGGAAGGGAAGGCAGAATGACCCGGGACCCTGGGAATCCTCCGACCTCATGGAGATTCACTCAATTTACTTTAAGGAAGGGCTGATATTAGTAGCAAACTTGGCCGTTTGGTATCCTGAAGTCCCATGAGAGGAAAGAAGTCTTGCCTATGTCATACCTGTACGCAAAAAGACCCTGGTCAAGTCTAAACTAAGGGGTCAGAAGGTCAAAGCCCAAGCCTTAGGGAACCAGGACCCCCAACACCAAGAAGTGGTGGAATGGGAGAGGCAGAGTTTCTTGTGAGTCTGGGCCTTCAAGCTGGCTCTCCTTCCTACCAGAGCTTGAGGCACTGGGTCGGGGGAGGCATTTGGAGGGAGGAGAGGCCAAGGATTAAGTAGGCGTTAACCTGATGCTCTGGGGTAACGAGACCGGTGTCCCATTCCTCCTCTTCCTCGCTGTCAAGACGCTTGTCTTTCTCATCGCTCACGCAGCCTTGGGTTCTTTTTAAGCAGCCTCCTGGTCACCCTGGGAGCCTGCACTAACGGTTTGAAAATTGCCCCCACCTGCTAGGAGCTGACAGCCTGAGCCAGAATTGTATGTTCCGGATCAGATTTTAGAAAAAAGGTTTGCACAATGGTAAATCTCGGTCCTTATCAGATAATCAGCAGCAGGTAAAGAAACTGGCGCACGATAATGGTTGAGAAGGTGTGCGCATGCGCTCAGTAGATCCGACTCTGCAGCCTCGTAGACTGGAACCCACCAGGCTCCTCTGTCCATGAAACCAAGTGATTAAAAACAACGTTGAAGGTGGGGGGGCGGGATTCTGGAATTTTCTTTTCCTTTTTTTTGATGCCTGTCAAGATACAATCTTATAATTTACTGAGGCACCACTTGGCCAGGGGGGTATAGAGATGTAACTAGTGTCTGTGCTGGAACATAACCTTGTGAGCCAGGTTGACAAGCCTTCCCATGAAGAGGCTTCTTCTGCTCACCTCCTCTGAGCTCAGGGCTCCTGATGGGCAGGAGTGGGCAGAGTCTATATAGGTACTCTCGGAAAGGTAAAAATGAGTGAATGTTCTGAAGGTGGTGAACAAAGTCAGAAAAGCTCAGAAGTCTGGTGGCAAGACCGGAAGTAAGCTGGAAGGACAGAGTAAATGGAAATAGTGAACTGGGAGAAATGGGGGTGCAGGCTCTTGGGTGGAGAGGGACCCACAGGGTGTCTTCTGGTCTGGTGCCTGGCACAGCTGGAAGCCAGCTTCTCCATGAGAGGACACCCACTCCTCAGAGCTGCACACCCTCTAATCCCTGACGGGCTCCTCTCTAGGTTGCAATACTACTGTATTTGTATAGCGCCCAACAGCTTTTAAAGAGCTTTCACACACACAAGCAGTGGTGGTATGCTGATTTTCCTTTGTGTTGAATTTCAAGCTTCCCTTTTCATGTTTTCATCGTGAGGTGCGCAGAACAACATTATTTCCTGTTACAGAGGCTGAGACCAGGCGTCAGAAAGGTTCCGTCTTGTCTGAGAACGTAGACCTAGAAAGGGCAGAGCTGACCTCAAGGCCGCGGGAGGACAGGGAAGTACTGTGAAGTGTGGGAATCACTGCAGATGGCAGCTCAGGGGTCAGGCCAGGGGACAGACCACATCCGGATCCCTCCTGATCTGGCCTCCCTGACAGAGAAAGCAGCTTGAATTAACCTGGCACCTGGCCCCCACCCCCCTAGCCCCACCTTGCCATGGCCTTGGGCCCCTCCGGGCCACGTCAAAGGCAGGTTGTACTCACCCAGGTTGTGGAGCCTCCATCACAGAGGCTTTTCTTTGCAGAAATATCACAAAATATACTATTTTGTTTTGCCCCCTTGTCGTGGGGTCTTCACAGGAAGCCTGGCTTTAGAGGATGAGAAACGTCACATCTGTTTCCTTTCCCAGCCTGTGGGGTGAAGGTGGGGGGCAGAGGGGGCCGGCTTATGTTTTGGGACACCATTCTGCTCAGATAGAAAGGTAAGAGCCTCTGTCCCCTCTCTGTTAGCATGACTTGGTTCACTGCTAGTGGCCTTACGTTGCCTAAACTCAGATGCTTTCTGTAGAGCTCTTCTGCACAGCAGTCCACATGGCTAGGCAGATTTTTCTTTCTTCTGAATCCTATTTATTGACTCAATGTGTTAGTTTTCTAGGGCTGCCATAACAAAATAATGGCAGAAATGCATCTTCTCAGTTTTGGGAGCTGAGAAGTGCCTGATCAAGGAAGGTGTTGAAAGAAGAAACTTTTCATATATTGAGTCATGGAGAAGCCATTCTGGCTTATATATGAGTTAACTTGAGTTTTGTACCAACTGAAACAGCCTATTTGTGGCCTATCAAGCATACACTGTACATCTGCTTTCTTTAGTAAAGAAAAGGGCACACTGACCAGAAGTAAAAGATGTCTGTGTTAAAAGATAAAGTGCCTCCCTTCCCGGGACGCTGGGGCCAGTGCCCCTTTGATGACACGACTCCCTTCCCAGGGGCCAGCGCCATACTGACTCACTGAGTTCCTTCTGATTTATTTTTTCAGACCTAGAGGGAATGTATTTCTGACTTGCTTAACGTTCTTTGTTCTGCCAAGATATAAAACTGAGCTGAAAACCCTGCTTCTCTGGAGCAGCTCCTCAGAGTTATCTTAGAGGCTGCCTTTTGGGTTCTAGGCTTCAGCTTGGCTTAAATAAAATGTGTTTCTATTCCTATTTCAGATCATTTATTATTTTTGTCAACAGTGTCAACAGGGTTGGTTTCTCCAGGGGTCTCTCTCCTTGGGTTGCCGATGGTCATCTTTTCACTGACTTCACATGGCCTTTTCTCTGTGGGTACCTCCCTAGTGGCTCTCCTTATATATCCTAATCTCTTCTGATAAGAACAAGGTCAGATTGGCTTAAGGGCCACCCTAATGGTCTCAATTAAATTATTTATTTAAATATCCTATTACATTCTGAGGGACTGGGGGTTAGGATTATAACATACGAATTTTGGAGGAACACAGCTCAGTCCGTAGCACCCAGGCAATATTTACCATGTTCCTGTGATGTTCCTGTAATTTTTCTAACCTGTATGGAAACAGCAAGGAAGAAAATAGTAAAAGGTCCCTTCTTTCCTGGCATCTGGGTGTATTTACAGACTTCCCTGGTGGCTCAGCAGTAAAAGAATTCACCTGCCAATGCAGGAGAGGCAGGTTCAGTCTCTGGCTTGGGAAGGTCCCCTGGAGGAGGGAAATGGCAACCCACTCCCATATTCTTGCCTGGGAATCCCAGGAACAGAGGAGTGTATCTGACTACAGTCCATGGAGTTGCAAAGAGTTGGACACAACTTAGCAACTAAACCACAACAATGTGTAATTATGTGTGTGCGTGTCCACACATATGGAAGGAGATACAACTGTGAGAGGCAGACAGTACATTAAAAATATATATGTATCTTTATATATATATATATGATGTGCATATAATATATACAGTTGATCTTTGAACAAGATGGAATCTGAACTGCACTGGTCTACTTATACATGGAATTTTTTTTCAATAACTATTGTAGTGTTACATGATTTGAGGTTGGTTAAATACAGGATGTGGAACTTTAGATATGAAGGAGTGCCTACAAAGTTATACGTGGATTTTCAACTGTGCAGAGGGTTAGTGTCCCTAATCTGTACCTAGTTCAAGGATCAACTATTTATATAAAAGTGTAATGATTAATTGATTATATTCCAATGATTAGATCATTGGGAAAGGCCCTGATGCTGGGAAAGATTGAAGGCAGGAGGAGAAGGGGACAACAGGATGAGATGGTTGGATGGCATCACTGGCTTGATGGATGTGAGTTTGAACAAGATCTGGGATTTGGTGATGGACAAGGAAGCCTGGCAGGCTGCAGTCCATGGGGTCGCAGAGTCGGACACGACTGAGCAACTGAACTGAACTGAACTAACTGATAATTAGGTCTTAGTGAAATAGGATGAAGTGATGATAATAAATGTGAGTAACTGCTGGCTGGGTCCACAGGTACTATGTGAGCATAGAAGGTTAGGAAAGCTCTCTCTGGGGAGATGGTATTTGAGTTGACACCTGGATAACAAGACATCAGCCCTGTTAAATTCAGGTGAAGCTTGGGAATGGAGTGCTTTTGCCATTCCCTGCCCAGTCTACACAGGGACTTCCCTGGTGATCCAGTGGTTACGACTCCACACTTCCAAAGCAGGGTCAAGGGTTCGATTCCTGGTCGGGGAACTGAGATTCCACAGGCTGCATGGCACAGCAAAAAAAAAAAAAAAAAGAGAGAGAGAGAAATAAATTAACACCTACAATGACTGCTTTTTAAATTAAATTACCCTATCATCTGGCATATGGATACTTCACCTTGGTATTAATTTTAGTGTAAAAAGTTGTATTTAAAGGAGGGTCATCGATACAGTGAAATATTCTTATAAGTTAAGGTAAGCTCTTTTGACATGGCATTTATGAAATATTGTTGGGTTAAGAGAATGAACTGCAGCCATGAAATTAAAAGACGCTTACTCCTTGGAAGAAAAGTTATGACCAACCTAGATAGCATATTCAAAAGCAGAGACATTACTTTGCCGACTAAGGTCCAGCTAGTCAAGGCTATGGTTTTTCCTGTGGTCATGTATGGATGTGAGAGTTGGACAGTGAAGAAGGCTGAGCGCCAAAGAATTGAAGCGTTTGAACTATGGTGTTGGAGAAGACTCTTGAGAGTCCCTTGGACTGCAAGGAGATCCAACCAGTCCATTCTGAAGGAGATCAGCCCTGGGATTTCTTTGGAAGGAATGATGCTAAAGCTGAAACTCCAATACTTTGGCCACTTCATGCAAAGAGTTGACTCATTGGAAAAGACTCTGATACTGGGAGGGATTGGGGGCAGGAGGAGAAGGGGACGACAGAGGATGAGATGGCTGGATGGCATCACGGACTCGATGGATGTGAGTCTGAGTGAACTCCAGGAGTTGGTGATGGACAGGGAGGCGTGGCGTGCTGGGATTCATGGGGTTGCAAAGAGTCGGACACGACTGAGTGACTGAACTGAACTGAACTGAGCTGAGGGCATAAACAACTATACTCCAATAAAAAAATTTTTTTTAATGTTAAACTATAATTTTTAAACATTTTATTTATTTATTTTTGGCTGTGCTCGGTCTTCATTTCTGTGTGCAGCATTCTTGCCTGGTAAATTCCACGGATGGAAAAGCCTGGCAGGCTACAGTCCTGGGGGGTTCTCAAAGAGTCAGATATGAATGGGCACAAGCACAACAGCAATGAGGCTCTAATTTGCCTTTGCACAAATTCTAAATAAATGTTTAAAAAATTATATCACCACTTTTTATAACCTGAGACCCTTACAGTTTAAATAGAATTTCGAAGACAAATACATTAATCAAAAAAAAAAAAAGGTAGGGGAGAAGTTCCCTAGTGTGGATTTGAGAGAGGAGTCCTCCCGGTGTGGGTCAAGTTTCGTGACTTTAGGTTGGGAACAACATAGAAGATTGGACAGGTCCACTCTGGAATGACCCCTTACTTGGAGAAGGGTGGTGACGGGGGCTTAAAAACTAGCCTGTGCTGCCCTGGCCAAGAAGTGTGGCTGTGGACTTGGTCCCTCCCACTGTCTGCCTTTCTTCTAAAGGGCACACACGTGCCGTAGGAGCAGCATAACTCGGGCCCTGACTCAGGGTCCCCCCCCCCCCCCCCCCGCTTCCTGCATCTGCCCTTTTTGTGCAGAGAGGATGTGGCCGTGCCGCGCTGTGGATTCACTGCTGGCGCAGAGGTACATAGCCGTCTGGTTGGTGGTGGCAGACTCCAGGGTCAGAGGGAAGCTCTTCCTCTTCGTTCTGGAGACATTGTACCCATAGGGCACATCTCCTTCCTCAATCATGTCAACATCGATTGAGAAATGGAGCAGCCGCAGCCCCAGAGCTGGGTCTTGTCGGTACCAGAACATTCTCTCATGGTCCATGTTCTGTATACATTCTATCACAACTTTCTCTCCCTTCCTTTTGACCAGATATCTTGGAGTTTGGGTTACTTGTGCGTCCATGAGGCCTGTGAAGGAGGATGGAGGAGGTGAAAAAAGAGGCCATCAGGAAGCTTCCCTGGTGGCTCAGTGGTAAAGAGTCTGCCTGCAGTGCGGGAGACCAGGGTTTGATCCCTGGATTGGGGAAGATCCCCTGCAGAAGGAAATGGCAACCCACTCCAGTATTCTTGCCTGGGAAATTTCATGGACAGAGGAGCCTGGTGGGCTACAGTCCTTGGGGTAATAAAGAGGCAGACATGACTAAGCACACAGGCACACACAGCCAGCTTGATGAGAGAAAAATCTTGTATCCAGGGCCTAGAAGCAACGGGACAGGGGTTTGCCACCAACTTTCTGGACTCACCTACTCCCAGGAAGCAAGAGGCATAGAGGAGCCTGATTCCCATGGCAGGTTCAAGGCAAGAGGGTCCTCCCCCAGACCCAGGCTACTGGAGAACGGGCTATGAAGTCATGGTCCCGCCCAAGCTCACGGTCCCTCAGCCACTCAGATTCTAGAGAGTCAGGAGGTGCTAAAGTGAAAGCCAGCCCTTCCCTTGTGGGGCTACGTGTGTGTGTGCATGTGTGTAGAAAAAAGTTAACGTTGTCTGATCTGTGGAAGGACCTGCTTACAAAGCTGGCATTTGGCTTGATCCCAGTCAGCCTGGGAACTTGAATTTCTGGAGTGTTCTCACCATTTCATAGCTGGTGGCTGTGATTCATTTTACCTAGAGTGCTTGCACAAACAATATAGCTTATGCTGAGCACTGCTGTGTTTCTCTGAGTCTGGAATTCAGTATGTGCTAGACAGCAAGGGCCTGTGTGCTGAGCTCTCTCAGTTTGCTGCTGCTGCTGCTGCTAAGTCGCTTCAGTCGTGTCCAACTCTGTGCAACCCCGTAGACGGCAGCCGACCAGGCTCCATCATCCCTGGGATTCTTTAGGCAAGAACACTGGAGTGGGTTGCCATTTCCTTCTCCAGTGCGTGAAAGTGAAAAGTGAAAGCAAAGTCGTTCAGTCATGTCAGACTCTTCGCGACCCCATGGACCACAGCCTACCAGGCTCCTCCATCCATGGGATTCTCCAGGCAAGAGTGCTAGAGTGGGGTGCCATTGCCTTCTCCTCTCAGTTTGCTAAGGCTCCCTTAATAAAGTTCCGTAGAAGGGGCGATTAACAGAAATTTATCTTCTCACTGTTCTGGAAGCTGGAAGTTCAGGATCAAAGTGTCGGTGGGTTGGTTTCTCCAGAGGCCTCTGTCCTTGGAGGGCTGGTGGCCATCTTCTCCCCTGTCCTCACGTTGTCTTGCTTCTTTGTGTGTCTCTGTGTCCTCATTTTTTCCTCTTGTAAGGACACCAGCCATATATTGGCAGATGGCCCATCCCAGTGACCTCATTTAATGTGGACTACTGCTTTAAAGACCTTCTCTTCAAAGACTGAATGAATTCATTTTCATCAAGACTGGCAGAAAGATTAAGTTTGTAGAACATGGCAAATTGAGTTTGAAGTACCAATGGAGATTTCAAGTGACCTTACCGTGTAGAAAGTTGTGTAAGTTGGGCTGAAGCTCAAATTAGGTAACTGACTAGAATACCGAATCTGATAGTTGTTAGAATAGAGAGTTTTATTAAAGTGATGAACTTGAATGATGTTGTTCCAAGAAAGTACATAAAGTAATGAGAAGAGAGAAAAAGAATGGAATACTGGAAAAAATTGATTTAATGCAAAAATACAGAAATAGTAGTCTACATTGACAGTGAGTGAATGAAAAATTAAGAAAACAGATCATGAGTAGTGTTCTGCCTTAGTCTGGCTGCTTTAACAGAACCTCAGACTGGGTAGCTTATAAACTACAGAAATTATTTCCCACAGTTCTGTAGGTTGGAAGTCTGAGATCAGGGTGCTTGCATTATTGGTGGGTGCTCTTTTCTGGTTGTAGACTTCTTGCAGCCTCACTTGGTTAGAGGGTGGGCTGGGGAGCTCACTGGGCTTTCTTCTATAAGGGCATTAATTCCTTCCACGAGGGCTCCATTCTTTTGACCTAATCATCTCCCTGGGCATCCCTGATGACTCAGCCATTAAAGGATCCATCTGCAGTGAGTGAGACCTGGGCTCGATCCCTGGGTCGGGAAGATCCCCTGGAAGAGGGCATGGCAACCCCCTCCAGTATTCTTGCCTGGAGAATCTTCATGGGCAGA
Source organism: Capricornis sumatraensis (assembly GCF_032405125.1). Classification (NCBI taxonomy): domain Eukaryota; kingdom Metazoa; phylum Chordata; class Mammalia; order Artiodactyla; family Bovidae; genus Capricornis; species Capricornis sumatraensis. The sequence goes on along the minus strand of NC_091073.1, from coordinate 110,202,339 downwards.
GGAGCCTGGCGGGCTACAGTCCATGGGGCTGCAAAGAGTCAGACATGACTGCGTGACTAAGCATACAGGAATCATCTCCCAAAGGCCGCACCCCCAATATCATCACATTTGCAACTAGAATTTCAACATAAATTCCGGAGAGAGGGGGAAACATAAACATCCAGGCCATAGCATGTTTTAGCTCTGAATATCCACCCAATTCTGTAGATATTTCTTTAACATGTGAGCAGTTATTTGAGGTAGAGATTAGGCACCAGAAAAAGATTCCTTAAGGAAGACCAAGACTGAATTCCTTTAAGGAACAGTTTAAATTAGAACTCTCCTGGTCCTAGGAACAAAGAGAAAACTGGTGCCCGAGGGCAGGTCTAAGTCAAGAATAATGGTATGCCAGCTCCAGGCTCAGCCCACTTCAGTATTCTTGCCTGGAGAATCCTGTGGATGGAGGAGCCTGGTGGGCTGCTGTCCAAAGGGTCCCACAGAGTTGGACATGACTGAAGCAACTTAGCAGCAGTAGCAGCAGCTCCAGGCTCTGATACAATGGAGGGCACTGGGTTTATGTATTCTATATAAGTGCAAAGGGGTCTGTAGACATCATTGTCTCAGAGTCTCTCAAGAGATAGGGTTCACTTGTGATGACTTCCATGAACTAAGAGTAGGTTATTGGATATAGACTCTATTTCACAGGAGGCAATCTTTGGGTGTCAGTCTCCACTGACATCTTTGATTTAATTAGTATAATTCTATTTATATTGAGAATATAATAAAAGTGGGGCTTCCCAGGTGGCACCAGTGGTAAAGAATTAGCCTGCCAATGCAGGAGACGTGGGGGTTCAGTCCCCGGGTGAGAATGATCCCCTGGAGAAGGACATGGCAAGCCACTCCAGTATTCTTGCCTGGGATACTACAGACATGGCTGAACACGGCACAGCCATAATAAAAGGTATAATCCAGCTTGGACCTAAAGAGCAACAACTTTAGTTGCTCATCAATACCTTGGGTAAGTCTTGGAAAAAGAGAGAATGGTCCCGTGGAAGTCTCTGTATATGACAGCGTGTGATAATTCCCAGGAGAGAACTCACCTTAAAGTAAGAGTAGGCATGGAGCCTGGCAGGATAAACTTACCCAGTAATATAGCCATAGTTCTTGAAAAGATGAGCAGATTCTAAGCTCAGCTGGGTTTTACTGCCTGAATTTGTGTCTTCGATGAGGTCCTCTGCCTTCCCTTGCTTCAAGTTAAAACTATTATTTTAATGGTTGGAATGTATGTAATTGAACGAAACTGTGGGCTAAAATCTCAGTAAGACATTGAAGATCAAGACATAGATCTGTAGTCTTGCCCCTTCAGCACTGACAAAGGAAAGGTTGAGCCAAAGGCTTTTTCTTGTATTTTCATCAATAGAGGTGCCACTCAGCAGGAAACTCTACCTGGGCGTGATGATGGAACCCACTGGGAACAATAATAGGGTCTGCTGTATTGAGCCGCAAAGCTGAAGCATCTGCAGTGGCTGACAGGTATTTTAGGGCTTAACAGAAAAGAATCCAATGGATACAGTGGTACCCAAGAGAGGCAACATCCTTGTTGGTGACATATAGCACAGAGTAAACGGGGGCTGCCGTAGAGGAAAAATAAACCTACCAGAGGACATGCTTTATCTTGTTTACGTGCCCAGGTGGAAACCCTGGCATTTCCCCAAGGTAGGTGTGGGAGAGGATTTTGCAGGGGACTTAGATCCTGGACATGTCGGAGAAGTATTGGGAAGATGATTGAAAAGAAGACCAGTTCCTTTCTGGATAGAACAGGACTCCTTTCAGGCACTCTGGTAAGTACAGGGAAAAGAGGAACCAGTATAGGCACAGTCCCTGCTCTCGTTGACTTTGCCTTTATTCATATAAATTTTAAATAACAAACAATGGAGTGTGTTAATTGCCCTGAGAATAATAGTTTAGGCTGTCTTTAGAGCGCTTCCCTAGTGGCTCAGACGGTAAAGTGTCGGCCTGCAATGCAGGAGACCTGGGTTTGATCACTGAGTTGGGAAGATCCTCTGGAGAAGGAAATGGCAACCCACTGCCGTACCCTTGCCTGGAAGATCCCATGGAAGGAGGAGCCTAGTAGGCTAGAGTCGATTGGGTCACAAAGAGTCAGACACGACTGAGTGACTTCACTTTACTAGAGCACATAGCAGAGAAAATAATCCCATCAGGGATTCGAGGAAAACTCCCTGGAGGAAAAGACTTCTGGATTGGTATGTGGAGAAATCATCAGCTAGGTGTCCAGGTAGAGAGGGAGAGAAAGAGGGCTCTGGGAGAGTGAACATTACTGGTGAAGATCCAAGAGCGAGTCAGCGTAGGACGGATTTGAGGACCTGAGGGAGGTGGACTCTGTCTCCTTGAATGGAAAGCAGGTGTGGTAACTGAAAGAGAACGTTCCTCTTAGGAAGGTGGTGGTTTAGTCCCTCAGTCGTGTCTAACTCTTGCAACCCCACGAACGGTAGCCCACCAGGCTCCTCTGTCCATGGGGTTTCCCAGGCAGGAGTACTGGAGTGAGTTGTCATTTCCTTCTCCAGTTAGGAAAGTGCATGCATGCATGCTAAGTCACTTCAGTTGTGTCCAACTCTTTGAGACCCTGTGGACTGTAGCCCACCAGGTTCCTCTGTCCATGGGATTCCCCAGGCAAAAATACTGGAGTGGGTTGCCATGCCTCCCTCCAGGGAATCTTCCGAACCCCAGGATCAAACCTGCATCTCCTATGTCTCCTGCATTGGCAGGTGGGTTCTTTGCCACTAGTGCCACCTGGGAAGCCCAATTAGGAAGGAAGATAGGTGCAAAGACTGCATCTTGGAGGGTGTTGAGAAGCTTGTGAACTACCATAAACTTGCGACTTTAAGTAAATGAAAGACACTGATGGGTTTCAGGCTCCAGAGTGGTTTGTGGGTGGGGGCAGGGAGCACACTGGAAGGTGGTGGGGGAGCGCACATCAGATCACAGTGTTATCAGTGAGATTAGAAACATTAGTAAAATTTGCAAGGAATTTAATACTAAGAAGCGTGCAGGCGATGGTGGTGGATTAAGTGTGGAGGGAGAGTATGTCTGAGATGGTGAGGACGACTGCTATATCTCTGGCTTGTGCATTTGGCTGGATGGCAGACCACTTGCAGAGATGAGGGAAATGGGAGAGATATTAGATTTAGTTAACAACTCAGGTGTGCTATTCTCCCCAAGTGTCAAAACCTCCAGGAATAGGTCCTGGAAGGTGAGATTGAAATTTGGTTGAGTGATTCAGCTGAAAATGAAATCTTCAGTTTGGGCTACAGTGAAGCTCAGCAAGGAGGAAGGGGTGCAGTATGCATAAAATTCCTTTTCTAGGAGAGCAATTCTTTACCCTTGGTGCTAGACTTCACACCAAGAACACCTTGGAGCGTGTTCTGCCTGCACTTTGAAAAGCTCGTGGGTACTGGAAGTAAGAGGGGGACACGTTGCCGAGGGGCTGCCTTGCTCAGAGTCCCCAAAGCTGGGGAGGCAGGGGAGGACTCCTGGGGTCCCTGGTGGGGGGGAAGTTTGTCCCCTTGGCTCGGTGGGGCCTCCCAAGGGAGGAGCCTCCTCTCTCCTGTGGCTGCCCTTTTTGTGCAGAGAGCAGCTGGCTATGTCATGCTGTGGCTTCACTGCTGGCACAGAGGTACAAGGAGCTCTGGTTGGTGCTGGTCAACTCCAGGATCAGGGGGAAGTTTGGTTTCTCTTCTCGAGAGGCCGTGTATCCATCAGAGATATCTCCCTTTTCAACAAAGCCAACATTCCTTGAAAAGTAGATCAGCTTTGGACCCAGCCCTGGGTCTTGTCGATACCAGTACATCGCATCGTGGTTCATATTCTGAGAACAAGTCAATGTCACCCTCTTTCTGGTCTCTGTGATGTGGTGTCTTGGGCTCTGGGTCACACCGGCTTCCAGGGGGCCTGAGGAGGAAGGAGGTAGAGCAAGAGAAAGCTGAGGAGGCACCTGGTGCTGCAACCTTCAGAGAAGGACTTGAGCTAAAACCGGCAAGATACAGCCAAGGCTTGCCCATGCGTCTGGGACTCACCTGCTCCCAGGAAACAAAACAGGACACAGCCCAGGAGCCGGGGGCCCATGGCAGCATCACTCAGGCTCTGCCTGCCCTGGGGGCCCTAGTTGGTATCTGTGATGTCTCTCTGCAGTTATTTGACCCTCATTTTCAGGAGAGCAGCCCCTCCCATTTCCTTACAGGTCCTGGCCAATGTGGGCTGGCAAGGCTTGCAGTCACTGGCATTTTCCTTGCCCTCCTCTGAGACTGCTGGTTTCTATCCATTTGACATCTTCTTATTAGCACACTCTTGTCAAAGTTGAAAAATATTTATGTATTTTTATATCTTTATCATGAAAATTGGTATAACATATTTGATCATCACTTAGAAATGTGAGTACATGAAACTTCCACTATCATCAAAGCAACAGTTTTTCTACCTTGAAGTTCTCATTTCTACTCTGTAGGAAAAAATTCCAAGATTATTCCTATCTTTGACTATCCATTGGTGTGTTTTTCAGCCACGACCTTTGGAAAGTATCTCCTGTGTAAAAACTTAGCCAAATCCACTTCATGGGTTATTTTATCAATCTGTATTCAGTTCAAGATCCTAGACTCGGGGCTCTTTTCTCATTGGCAGATTAAATTTAGTAGTAGCCAGTCTAAGTTGGCATCATTGACTCAATGGACATGAGTTTGGGCATACTCTGGGAGATGGTAAAGGACAGGGAAGCCTGGCGTGCTGCAGTCCATGTGGTCACAACAGCAACTATATAAGTAACTTCTTTTCTCAAGGCTGGTGTTAGATGGATCTTTCTTCCTTCTCTTTTCTCTCCTTTTATAGGAGCTGTGAAAGGCAGAGAAGAGATCTGCCTTCTTCAATAACCTCTTACTTTTACCAGCCAGTACAGTTTCTTTGCTGCTTGTGGGGTGTGGCTTTCCTGGTTTGTGGTCTCCAGATGGGGCTCCACATGAGAGGGTTCTGTTGCTGGGTATTGCATTGTAGCCAGGCTGTGTTCTCTGCTCTGGATTGCAGTCACGGGGAGCTCTGCCTATAACTGGGGTGTCTTACCATCTTAGCTCCTCCAGCCACTCACATATCGCTCCTTTTCCAGGACTCAATGTCCTTCCTGCATTGAGGTGACTTTCCTGGGATTGCTGAGAATATTCCCTTGCATTGAACACCTTTGAGATTTTCTTGAGCTTTGCTGGAACCAAAGTATTCTTGGGCAGGAAGAGGAGAAGGAAAGACACTGCCCCATCCTCCTAATTGCTTCAGCCACAGCTAGAGCTTTGCTGAATCACTGTCATCTCCAGGCATGAAATGGGTCCTCATCTCAAACTTCAGAGATGGCTTTCTTGCCCGCAGTCCCCTTCATGGTGGAGTGAGTTCAGGGCCAACAGTCCCTATTCCATACGAATAAGGGAGATGCAGCTGCTGTCATGACATTAACTCTGCTCTAAGGAGGAGTCTTCTTTCTTTTTCTATTTCTGTGCCATTCCTTAAAAAAATATATTTATTTTTGGCTGCACTGGGTCTTTGTTGCAATGCTCAGGCTTCTCATTGTGGTGGCTTCGCTTGTCGTGGAGCACGGGCTCTAGGGGCACACAGGCTTCAGTAGCTGTGGTCCACAGGCTTAACTGCCCCACACCACATGGGATCTTCCCAGACAAGGGATCGAACCGGTGGCCCCTGCATTGCAAGGTGAATTCTCAACCACTGGGCCACCAGCCCTGTGCCATTCCTTTCGGAAAAGATGGTGGGGAGCAAAACTGGCTCTCCTTCAGTCCTAGGCAGTCCTCCATATCCTAGCTATGGGTACAAGTGTTCTCGAAGGGGGGAAAAAAAGTAGTTTTAGTTCTCATGAACCTGCCTCAAGTAAACAATTTTGTATTATCAGGAAACCTTATCATTCCAAATTGCATCTTTCCAAATTTTTCAGTTTGTTTACATTCACAAAGATAAACTCACTATGTATTTATGCCATTATACCACTGTACCATTTACACCAATATACCATATATATTATACCATTGGATTTTCCAAATTCCCTGGTACTTTCAAAACCATTCAGTTCAGTTTAGTCACTCAGTCGTGTCCGACTCTTTCCGACCCCATGAATCGCAGCATGCCAAGCCTCCCTGTCCATCACCAACTCCCGGCGTTCACTCAGACTCACATCCATAGAGTCAGTGATGCCATCCAGCCATCTCATCCTCTGTCATCCCCTTCTCCTCCTGCCCCCAATCCCTCCCAGCATCACAGTCTTTTCCAATGAGTCAACTCTTCGTATGAGGTGGCCAAAGTATTGGAGTTTCAGCTTTAGCATCATTCCTTCCAAAGAAATCCCAGGGCTGATCTTCTTCAGAATGGACTGGTTGGATCTCCTTGCAGTCCAAGGGACTCTCAAGAGTCTTCCCCAACAGCACAGTTCAAACGCATCAATTCTTCGGCGCTCAGCTTTCTTCACCGTCCAACTCTCACATCCATACATGACCACAGGGAAAACATAGCCTTGACTAGATGGACCTTTGTTGGCAAACTAATATCTCTGGTTTTCAATATGCTATCTAGGTTGGTTATAACTTTTCTTCCAAGGAGTAAGCTTCTTTTAATTTCATGGCTGCAGTCACCATCTGCAGTGATTTTGGAGCCCCCCAAAATGAAGTCTGCCATTGTTCCCACTGTTTCCCTATCTATTTCCCATGAAGTGATGGGACCAGATGCCATGATATTCATTTTCTGAATGTTGAGCTTTAAGCCAACTTTTTCACTCTCCTCTTTCACTTTCATCAAGAGGCTTTTTAGTTCCTCTTCACTTTCTGCCATAAAGGTGGTGTCATCTGCATATCTGAGGCTATTGATATTTCTCCCAGCTATCTTGATTCCAGCTTGTGCTTCTTCCAGTCCAGCGTTTCTCATGATGTACTCTGCATATAAGTTAAATAAGCAGGGTGACAATATACAGCCTTGACGTCCTCCTTTTCCTATTTGGAGCCAGTCTGTTGTTCCATGTCCAGTTCTAACTGTTGCTTCCTGACCTGCATATAGGTTTCACCATAGAGGTGGACCATTACAGTACTCAGAGATTTATAGTTTATCCCAAGCACTTCCTATATTAAATTAACCCAATATTTAGGAGGCAGCTGCTTCTATATTCCTACCAAGCCATGAGCTAATTCACTCTCAGATGCATGCTTCTTCCCCCATCCCTGTCCTATTGACTGTGAAGCTGCTCTGGTTTCTTCTTTCTCATCATCAAGGAGGACACTGAAGTGATGCTGTTGACCTGAGTCCCCCATATCCTTGTACTAGGAACCAGTTCCTATACCTCCTCGCCCTTCCTTCTCAGAACTTCCTTTTGATTGCTCCTTCCCAAGGCCAACACACTCAAGAGTTTTGGGAACTCCAGTTCCCCAGTATGGGCCAGGCTCCCATGTCCTTAACAGAGGGAGTGAGAAGAAAAGAGAATCCTCGAGATGTCCAGGAGCTCCAAAATGGCCCCTCCATCTTTTGCACTTTAATGTAACACCTGTTACTCAGCACTGTCCATTTCTTTCTGTCTTTCCCTGAGCCTCTTCAGTAATTGCTCTCAGCCTCCTCTCTGGGGCTCTGCTTAGTAAACCCTGCAGCATCTCTCATCCTCCTCCTGGCTGACAATCTCTTGACAATAATAATCATGCTTGCCTCTACCCAATTGAGGAAATATCTCTTTAAAATCCCTGCAAGTAGAACACATTTGTCCCTTTAAATACACGCATTTTTTTTTTTTAACCTCTGGATGATCTTGAGTATAGAAACAGACTACAGAATTTTCACCACCATTCAAATCCTATTTTACTTCTGGTGACTGCAGCCATGAAATTAAAAGATGCTTACTCCTTGGAAGGAAAGATATGACCAACCTAGATGGCATATTCAAAAGCAGAGACATTACTTTGCCGACAAAGGTCCATCTAGTCAAGGCTATGGTTTTCCAGTGGTCATGTATGGATGTGAGTGTTGGACTGTGAAGAAAGCTGAGTGCTGAAGAATTGATGATTTTGAACTGCAGTGTTGGAGAAGACTCTTGAGAGTCCCTTGGACTGCAAGGAGGTCCAACCAGTCCATCCTAAAGGAGATCAGTCCTGGGTGTTCATTGGAAGGCCTAATGCTACGGCTGAAACTCCAATACTTTGGCCACCTCATGCGAAGAGTTGACTCATTGGAAAAGACCCTGATGCTGGGAGGGGTTGGGGGCAGGAGGAGAAGGGGACGACAGAGGATGAGATGGCTGGATGGTATCACTGACTCAATGGACATGAGTTTGAGTAAACTCTGGGAGTTGGTGATGGACAGGGAGGCCTGGCATGTTGCGATTCATGGGGTCGCAAAGAGTCGGACACGACTGAGCGACTGAACTGAACTGAAGCTATTTTCGATTCTGAGGAAATCACTCTATCTTGTATATTTTCCTATGCTATATGATTAACCTTCAAAAATCTAGTGAGAGATATTTGTATAGAGTTTTCTTTTTAAAATAAATTTTTATTGGAGTATAGCTGCTTTAAAATGCTTTGTTACTTTCTGCTGTGCAGCAAAGTGTGTCAGCCATATATATACACACGGCCCCTTCCTTTCGGACTTACTCCACATTCAGGTCACCACAGTGCATTAAGTAGAGTTCTCTGTGCTATAGAGTATGTTTTCATTAGTTCTTTATTTTATACATGATCTTACTTGAGTTTTCTTTTAATTGGTGTTACAGTATTCAATTTTCAGCTCAGTTCAGTTCATTCACTCAGTTGTGTCTGACCCTTTGCAACCCAATGGACTATAGCACACCAGGGTTCTGTCCATCACCAATTCCCAGAGTTTACTCAAACTCATGTCCATTGAGTCGGTGATGCCATCCAACCATCTCATCCTCTGTCATCCCCTCCTCCTCCCAACTTCAATCTTTCCCAGTATCATGGTCTTTTCAAATGAGTAAGTTCTTTGCATCAGGTGGTCAAAGTATTGGAGTTTCAGTTTCAACATCAGTCCTTCCAATGAATATTCAGGATTGATTTCCTTTAGGATGGACTGGACATGGAACAGTTAGAACTGGACATGGAACAACAGACTGGTTCCAAATAGGAAAAGGAGTACGTCAAGGCTGTATATTGTCACCCTGCTTATTTAACTTATATGCAGAGTACATCATGGGAAACGCTGGACTGGAAGAAACACAAGCTGGAATCAAGATTGCCAGGAGAAATATCAATAACCTCAGATATGCAGATGACACCATCCTTATGGCAGAAAGTGAAGAGGAACTAAAAAGCCTCTTGATGAAAGTGAAAGAGGAGAGCGAAAAAGTTGGCTTAAAGCTTAACATTCAGAAAAGGAAGATCATGGCATCTGGTCCCATCACTTCATGGGAAATAGATGGGGAAACAGTGGAAAGAGTGGCAGACTTCATTTGGGGGGGGGGGCCTCCAAAATCACTGCAGATGGTGACTGCAGCCATAAAATTAAAAGACGCTTACTCCTTGGAAGAAAAGTTATGACCAACCTAGATTAGTATATTCAAAAGCAGAGACATTACTTTGCCAACAAAGGTCCGTCTAGTCAAGGCTATGGTTTTTCCTGTGGTCATGTATGGATGTGAGAGTTGGACGGCGAAGAAAGCTGAGCGCTGAAGAATTGATGCTTTTGAAGTGTGGTGTTGGAGAAGACTCTTGAGAGTCCCTTGGACTGCAAGGAGATCCAACCGGTCCATTCTGAAGGAGATCGGTCCTGGGATTTCTTTGGAAGGAATGATGCTAAAGCTGAAAGTCCTGTACTTTGGCCACCTCATTAGAAGTGTTGACTCACTGGAAAAGACTGTGATGCTGGGAGGGATTGGGGGCAGGAGGGGAAGGGGACGACCGAGGATGAGATGGCTGGATGGCATCATGGACTCGATGGACGTGAGTCTGAGTGAACTCTGGGAGTTGGTGATGGACAAGGAGGCCTGGTGTGCTGCGATTCATGGGATCTCAAAGAGTCGGACACAACTGAGTGACTGAACTGAACTGAACTGAAGGTGGACTGGTTGGATCTCCTTGCAGTCCAAGGGACTCTCAAGAGTCTTCTCCAACACCACACTTCAAAAGCATCAATTCTTCAGCGCTCAGCCTTCTTTATAGTCCAACTCTCACATCCATACATGACTACTGGAAAAACCATAACCTTGACTAGATGGAAGTTTCTATTAAAGAACATATTAGTGCCCTCTAGTGGAATAACTGGAGAAGGAAATGGCAACCCTCTCCAGTATTCTTGCCTGGAGAATCCTGTGGACAGAGGAGCCTGGTGGGCTGCTGTCTATGGGGTTGCACAGAGTTGGACTTGACTGAAGTGACTTAGCATGCATGGATGCACTGGAGAAGGAAATGGCAACCCACTCCAGTATTCTTGCCTGGAGAATCCCAGGGACAGGGGATTCCCTGGTGGGCTGCTGTCTATGGGGTCGCCCAGAGTCGGACACGACTGAAGCGACTTAGCAGCAGCAGAAGCAGTGGAATAACACTGCAGGAGGCAAAGTAATGTCTCCTTAAAAATGCTCAAGTCTGAATCCCCATAATCGGTGAATGTTTATATTCAAAAGGGAATTACGGTTGTGGAAGCAATTAAAGTTGGTAATCAGCTGGTCCTGAGCTATGGACAGTTGGAGAAAGCAATGGCACCCCACTCCAGTACTCTTGCCTGGAAACTCCCATGGACGGAGGGCCTGGTGGGCTGTAGTCCGTGGGGTCATTAAGAGTCAGACACGACTGGGCGAGTTCACTTTCACTTTTCACTTCCAATCATTGGAGAAGGAAATGGCAACCCACTGCAGTGTTCTTGCCTGGAGAATCCCAGGGACAGGGGAGCCTGGTGGGCTGCCGTCTATGGGGTTGCACAGAGTCAGACATGACTTAAGCGACTTAGCAGCAGCAGAGCTATGGACTGTACCCTGGATTACCCAGGTGGGAGCAACTGAATCACATGGATCCTTAGGAGCAGATCACCTTTCCCAGCTGTATTTAGAGGAAGACGTGCATCTGGAAGAAGAGTCAGACAGACTGAATGCTGCTGCCTTTGAAGCTGGAGGAAGGGAGCCATAGGAAAGGAGAGTCTTCAGAAAGGAACGGAGTTTAGCCAATAGACTGATTCTGAGTGAGACCCGAGTTGGACTTCTGACCTCCAGAACTGTAAGATAATAAATTCTGTGTTGTTTTAAGCCACTGAGTGTGTGGTAACTTGCTATAGAAGCAACAGAAAACAAATACAATCACCAACACTAAAAAAGTGTGGCATGGTGTGGTAAAGCAATTAGGATGGGAAAAGCAAGGAAAGTGCAAACAAAACAAAAAGACAACTTAGGGACTGGTATAAAATATTTGCAAACAATGCCATTGAAAGGGGTTAATTTCCAAAGTATACAAATAGCATATACAACTCAGCATCAAAAAAATCAAGCAACTTAATCAAAAAATGGGTAGAAGACCTAAACAGACATTTAGAATGCCAACAAGCACATGAAAAGATGTTCAACACTGCTAATTATTAGAGAAATGCAAATTGAAACTACAATGAAGTATCACCTCATCAATCAGAATGACCATTATCAAAATCTGTATAAACAATAAATGCTGGAGAGGGTGTGGAGAAAAGGGAACGCTTATACACTGTTGGTGGGAATGTAAATTGGTTCAACCACTATGGAGAATGTTGTGGAGGTTCCTTAAAAACTGAAAACAGAGCTACTGTCAGTTCAGTTCGGTCATGTCCAACTCTTTGCAACCCCATGGACCAGGCTTCCCTGTCCGTCACCAACTCCCGGAGCTTGCTCAAAGTCATGTCCATTGAGTTGGTGATGCCATCCAACCATCTCATCCTCTGTCATCCCCTTCTGCTCCTGCCTTTAATCTTTCCCAGCATCAAGGTCTTTTCAAGTGAGTCAGTTCTTTGCATCAGGTGGCCAAAGTATTGGATTTTCAGCTTCAACATCAGTCCTTCCAATGAATACTCAGGACTGATCTCCTTTAGGATGGACTGGGTGGATCTTCTTGCAGCCCAAGGGACTCTCAAGAGTCTTCTTCAATACAACAAACACCTTTGGACTACAAGTAGATCCACCCAGTCCATCCTAAAGAAAATCAGTTCTGAATATTCACTGGAAGGACTGATGCTGAAGCTGAAGCCCCAGTACTTTGGCCGCCTGATGCGAAGAACTGACTCATTTGAAAAGACCCTGATGCTGGGAAAGATTGAAGGCAGGAGGAGAAGGGGAAGACAGAGGATGAGATGGTAGGATGACATCACTGACACAATGGACGTGAGTTTGAGCAAGCTCCGGGAGTTGGTGATGGACAGGGAAGCCTGACATGCTGCAATCCATGGGGTCGCAAAGAGCAGGACATGACTGAGTGACTGAACTGAACTGATTCACTTATTGAGTTCAGAAATCACTGATGGCTCTGACATTTCTTGTTCATTGATGTGGCAGGAGATATTTTTCATTTCACAAAGGGAAGGTTGATTCTTTTATTTTTCCGTTTCTCTCTCTCTCTCCCAGTTTCCATCTCCCTCTCTCTCTTTCCCCCTGTGTATATGACTGTGTTTGTGTGGTCACTTTACAGTGGCATGAAGCAGAAAAGTGAATGGACTTCTGATATGGTCAATAACAAGGGCAAATTCCAATCTTCTGCTGTTTGGAGGGTGACTTCATGTGTCACACCTCCTTGCTTTCCTTGACAGTAGCACCCTGGTGGCTCTGTACTACCTAGCAGAGACTGTCAGAGCAGAGGAAGGAATTCTTCCCAGGGGAACAGTGCCTCCCTGGGGCTAGCAATGACTGTGGGGCTCCCTGCTGGAACTTTCTAATCCTAAACCTGCGGAAATGAGGCATTAGCAGAAATGGAGTTTGTCAAGAGCAGACATTGGTAGCATCCTCCTTTAAAAGTGCATCATCTGGTTCAGGCTCCCATCCTTAGCCCTTTGTCTCTTAGACTGCTCGCAGAGTAGCTTTCTTCATCAGCCCTCTTCTTGCAGCAGCTTGGCAGTAGGGCTCTGTATTAGCTTTCTATTCCTGCTGTAACAAATGTTTACCAAATCCAAGCCCACTCTGCTCACCACAGGATCAGCCAATAAATCGTGAGATGAGGTGTTGAGGTAAGGAATAGAGACTTTATTTGGAAAGCCAGCAGACCAAGAAGATGGCAGACTAACGTCCCCCCAAAATCATATTATCAGGGTTTGGATGCCAGTTTCTTTTACAGAACAGAGAAGGGGAGAAGGTGAGGAAGTCAAGTAAAAAGGCCATTAGTTTTGCCTGGCTTGGCCAGCACTGGGGGGTGGGGGGCGGAATGACTTAATTTCTGCTTTCCTGTAGCCATTCACAGGTGCTGCATGCTAAGTCACTTCAGCAGTGTTGACTCTTTGCAACCCTATGGTCTGTAGCCCTCCAGGCTCCTCTGTGCATGAGCTTCTCCAGACAAGAATACTGGAGTGGGTTGCCATTTCCTACTGCAGGGGATCTTCCCAAACTGGGATTGAACCCGCGTCTCTTTATGTCTCCTGCATCGGCAGATGGGTTCTTTACCACTAGCGCCACTGGGAAGCCCTGTGGGCAGAATCAGATTGTCTCTTTGTTCAGTGAGCTGAACGAAGCCACTTGTTTAACATTCAGGCAGAAGAGCAGGGTTCCCAGAGTCAGGCCATTATGTATGATTATAATAAGAGCAACAGAAAGAAAAGGTTTAAGTCAAAGGAGGAGACCCAACCTGGAGTCAGGTTTTGCTCTTCACTGTTACAAAATTATCCAAACTCAGTGGCCTAAAAGAACGTAAATTAACTAGCTTACCATAGGTTAGAAGTTTGACATGGTTCTCATTAGGTTGAAATCAAAGTAGGCAGGGATTTGTGCCTTTCCTGGGGCTCTAGCGGGGAATCTGTTTCTTTGTCTTTTTCAGTTCCTAGAGACCACCCACGTCCCTTGGATCCCTTCCTCCATCTTCAAAGCCAGTAGCAGCAGATGGAACCCTCCTCAAAGTACAGAGATGCCAGGGGCTCTTAAGGGCCTGTGTGTCTAATTGGGTCCACAGGGTGATTCAGGCGGCTCCCTGTCTCGAGGTCAACTGATTAGCAAATTTAGCTGCATCTACAAATCTAATTCTCTTTTTTCATGTAAGGGATCCAACCAGTCCATCCTAAAGGAAGTCAGTCCTGGGTGTTCATCGGAAGGACTGATGTTGAAGCTGAAACTCCAATACTTTGGCCACCTGATGCGAAGAGCTTACTCATTTGAAAAGACCCTGATGCTGGGAAAGATTGGAGGCAGGAGGGGAAGGGGACGACAGAGGATGAGAGGATGATGGCATCACTAACTCAGTGGACATGGGTTTGGGTAAACTCCGGGAGTTGGTGATGGACAGGGAGGCCTGGTGTGCTGTGGTTCATAGGGTCACAGAGTCCGGCAAGACTGAGCGACTGAACTGAACTGAACTGAACTGAACATATTCACAGGTTCCAAGGACTAGGGCACGGACAGTTGCTTATCACAAAACACGCTTCTCTGGGGTAACTACACGGTAACTTAAAGTTCTGCTCCTTAATAATCCCTGGAGACAAACACATTTCATTTTCTTTTTCACTTCCTACTCCTTCCCCTCGCACACAAAGTAAGTTTCTCCTCTCTCTGGGTGGTCCTAAATCCACACATTATCTGAAACTTTTCACTATTTTCTGGATCCTCTTACTGAGGCCATTCCATGTGTGGGTATGCATTTGTGCTCAGTTGCATCAGCCATGTCTGACTCTTTGGCATCCCATGGGGTGTAGCCCACCAGGCTCCTCTGCCCATGGGATTGCCCAAGCAAGAATACTGGAGTGGGTTGCTATGCCCTCCTCCAGGGGATCTTCCTGACCCAGGGATCCAACTCACATCTGCCTGCGTCTCCTGCATTGCAGTTGGTTTCTTTACCCACTGAGCCACCTGGGAAGCCCTTCCATGTCTGAGGTCATCTCAGTCCCCTACCTATTTTCCTATACAACATGAGAGACTCATGTTGAGAGACTCACTGAAGAATCTTTGAAGATCTTTGCAGATCTGAGGGCTCTTTTTCCTTAATTGAACAGAATTCAATTTCATCAAAATTTTCTTACATCTGAATCTGAAAATTGAAGTCTGTTTTAGAAAACATTCACATTGGGTTAAAAGCCTGTAGTCAAGTGGAAAATCAAGCAGAAGCAAAGGTTTTGATTACAATAGGGACGGAGTTAGAGGGACAAGAATGGGAAGAAGAGAGTAAAGAACAGTAAGATCAGGGCAGGGTTTAGGTGCAGGCTTTTAAAAAACTTCTAGTTGGGGTCAGGAATCTTGAGGACCTCGGTCTGCCCCTCTTTTTGTGCAGAGAGGAAGCAGCCGTGCCACGCTGTGGATTCAGCGCTGGCACAGAAGTACACAGATGTCTGGTTGGGGCTGGCGGACTTCAGGGTCAGGGGGAAACGTTCCAACTCATCTCGAGAGACGTGATACCCCTCAGGGACATCTCCTTTCTTAAAGGTGTCGGGGCCAGTTGAATAATAGATCAGCTGAAGCCCAAATCCCGGATCTTGGCGATACCAGTACATTGCATAATGATTCATTTTCTGAGAACACTGTAGAGTGAATTCCTTTTCAGCCTCCAAGATCCTGTGCCTTGGGAACTGTATGACTGCAGCATCCTCAAGGCCTGTGGGAGATAAAGCAGGGATGACATAAGGACAGGCTGGGGAGGGGAGCTCAATGCTACGGTCCTGAGAAGACATTTTGTTGCCGGAGCCTGGGAAGCCAGTGACTGCAGTTCCTCACCTGTGATCAGGACTCACCTATTCTGAGAAGCAAAAGAACAACCCAGAAGAGGAGCCTGTTGCGCATGGTAGCATCAGATGAGGAATGCTGTTTGCCCCGGGATGAATCTAGTCTCTGAAACCAACATGTTTCATCTGCTTCCTGGCCAGAAACCACACCCTCTTCCCCCACGGCTTCAGAAAGAAGTGAAAAACCCCTTAGACTTGATAGAGTGTGATGATTTCATTCATCTGTCACTGACAAATGCATTTTTGTCCACTGCCTGAGTAGCAACAGATCTATTCAAGGTTCCAGGTCTGGTCCCATGCAGATAAAAATCAACACCCCTTGGATTTGTTGCATCCAAGTAAGAAGAAGCATTGACCTGTGAAATGGCTTCCCAGTGGTCAGGGTGGTCGCTGAAGAAATTCAGGGCTGAATAAAGAGAAGAGGTTGGAGAGTTTTCTTTGTAGGCACCATTTCCATTCCTTATGCCTCATGTAGATTTTGTTAAAATTCCATTAAATTAGAGGTAGAGATAAGCTTCCTAGATGGCTCAGTGGTAAAGAATCCTCCTGTCAGTGCAAGAGATGCCGGAGATGGGTTTGATCCCTGGATTGGGAAGATCCCATGGAGGAGGAAATGGCAACCTACTCCCATGTTCTTGCCTGGAAAATCCCACGGACAGAGGAGCTTGTCGGGCTACAGTCCACGGGGCCGCAAAGCGCTGGATATGACTGAGCAACTGAGCACACGCAGTGAAAATAATCTGTTCAGATCCTTCTATTATTTCAAAATCAAAATCACAGAAGGAGACCTGAAGCTGTGAGAAGGGGGACTGAGGTGGGGGAAGGAAAGGACTCTGAGTCGCTGTGTGTGAAGAAACAAGTCTAATGTGAGGAAGGAACCGTTAACCAGAGATAGACAGTCCGTGGAAGAAGCCGAAGGAAACGTTTCCTGTTTCTTAGCTAGCAAAGGCCCCCCTGCAGGTGTCTATTAGGCAACTATCAAGTTAATATCCCACTTATCTTGAGGGACACAATTTATTCAAGTCTCACTGGGCAGTGTAGTCACAGGCAGGGGGGAAGTCAGTCCTGACTGACTGGGGCCTTCCCCAGCTTGGGAGACACTGACCCAGGATCGCTTTCTGGGCAGATTGTTGCTCAGGCCACACCGGCCCCTCACGGCTGAGGTGTCTGGGAGATTTGCAGTAGCTTCTGTAGTTTGAGGGGCTTCCCTGGTGGCTCAGATGGTAAAGCGTCAGCCTACACTGTGGGAGACCTGGGTTCGAGCCCTGGGTTGGGAAGATCCTCTGGAAAAGGAAATGGCAACCCATTCCAGTACTCTTGCCTGGAAAATCCCATGGACGGAGGAGCCCAGTAGACTACAGTCCATGGGGTCACAAAGAGTCGGACACGACTGAGTGACTTCACTTCACTTCACTTCTGTAGTTTGAGGTGAGGTTTAAGCAGGTGGGACTTCTTCGCTTTTGTGACTGCCTTTTTGTGCAGTCTGTGGGGCCCTGTGTCGCGCTGTGTAGTCACTGCTGGCGCAGAAGTAGCTAGATGTCTGTGAGGAGCTGGCGGTCTCTAGCGTCAGGGGAAAATGTTCTTTGCTTATTCTGGAGACAGTCGACCTAGAAGAGCGCTCTCCTTTCTCCGTGGTATTAACCCCGTATGAATAATGGATCAGCTGCAGTTCCATTCCTGGGTCTTGCTGATACCAGTACATATTGTCATGGCCCATAGTTTGAGAACATTCTAGAGTAATCTTCCTTCCCGTCCCTGTCACACAGTGTCTTGGGGTCTGGTAAACATCAGCATCCGTGAAGCCTGAGAGAAAAAGACAAAAATTGGTCACAGAGTCCAAGATGGGCCTTAATGCTGAAGCTGGAAGCAAACCTAGCACAGAGAAAGATGTTCCTTTTGATTTTAGGGAATTCTGCGTCTATGACTCACCTGCACCCAGCAGGTAAAGGGTCACACAGCAGAGGAGCCTGACAGCCATGCCGCAGTCAGGGCCGGGAGTGTGGCCGGGAGCGTGCCCGGGAGCGTGCCTCCCGGTCTGGGGAGGTGGGATGGGCAGTTGGTGACGTCATCAAGACTGTGACGACGGTGTTGCTGCATTTCTGGGCCCCACATCCTGTTGATAGCGTGGTGTCATGTATATCCCTTTACCCTTCAAAAGACTGATATTTTTGTTCACTTCTCTCATCCATAACAGGCTAGCTGCTTGGCTTATCTTAAGTCTCTACTCTTTTTGCTGCTAAGTCGCTTCAGTCATGTCTGACTGTGCAACCCCATAGACGGCAGCCCACCAGGCTCCCCCGTCCCTGGGATTCTCCAGGAAAAAATGGGTTGCCATTTCCTTCTCCAATGCATGAAAGTGAAAAGTGAAAGTGAAGTAGCTCAGTCGTGTCCGACTCTGTGCGACCCAATGGACTGCAGCCCACCAGGCTCCCCCATCCATGGGATTTTCCAGGCAAGAGTACTGGAGTGGGGTGCCATCGCCTTCTCCAATTCTTTTTATGAAACATTAAATCACACCTGTTTTACAAACTATGAAGATGAGGACACAAAAGCTCTGAAAGCTTATAATAGGAGGATTTTGTCTAATTAGGGAGGTTAGAAAAGGAAGTGATGTTTGAGATGACTTTGGAAGGATGAATCAGTCGGAAGTCTACAAAGCTGAGAGAGAAGAGCATTCAGGCAGCAGAGTGGCCCAGTCAAGCACGACGCAGGAGAGCATGTTGTGAGGATTAACTGAGGCAATACACACGAAGCATTTGCAACAGTGACTGGCCATCACTGAGTTCTCAGAAAATATGTTGTTATTATCGTGTGATAACCACACATTGTCCTCTGTCTCATTTCTCACTACTTGCTGTTCAGATTTCATCCACTTTCTCAACTTAGGCTTCATGATATTAGGTTCATCTTTCTTTTAACTGCATCGTCAATTGCACCAGAACAGAAAATTGGGATCCACAGTTTTTTCCAGTAGAGACTTTGGTAATGTTGGCTAAAATATTTTGGGTGCTGCTGCAGTAAACAGCTTCTAAACCACTCTCCTCTCTCCTCTCTTTTCTTCATTTCATCTCAAGAAAAAATTTTGGCTTTGACTGTGAGTCACAGAGGTTAATCCCAGGATCTTTTCCCTCTTTGTTCCCTTTGCCCCAGTTCACTAGAATACACAGCTGATATTCAATAAAATTCTTGCATAGAGGCTGCTGAGCTGGGGTTTTGGATTTTGACTGTTATGGATTCGTTATTTGAGGATCAGGGCTTCCCAGGTGGCTTAGTGGTAAAGAATCCTCTCACCAATGCAAGAGACATGGGTTTGATCCCTGGGGTGGGATGATCCCCTGGAGAAGGAAATGGCAACCCACTTGCCTGGGAAATCCCATGGACAGAGAAGCCTGATAGACTACAATCCATGGGGTCACAAGAGAGTCAGACAAGACTTAGAGACTAAACAACAACAATTTGAGGACCATCTCTTCAGTCTTCACTTATTGTATGTAACACCTATAGGCTCCTGCTCACTCTGGCTCTCTCATGTCCTGAAGAAATATACCAGTTATAACTGACCAAACCCTGACCAAACCTCTTGTTCCATTAGGGGCTCCTTTAAGACAAGGGTTATCATTCAAATCATTAGTGACATTTATCCTTTGCTTTTACTTTAAAGTTGATCTTACTTTAATAGAAAGTCGCCAGCAAGAGAAAAATAAATGAAATTTTACTGCCACCTGCCGAAAATAAGGTGAAATTGGTGAACAGATACTTAGCGACTTGGGAGGATTCTTTCTGATGAATTTTAAAGACACAGGAAGGAGAGAGACTTTTGGTTGTTCTAGGTGTTAAAAGGTTTTTGGATAAGTGATGAGTTGGTAAAAGCTCTCAGCAGCGACTGGATGTAGAATCTGTATCTCACAGTAGAAGTGATTAAAGAAAGAGGGAAGAATGACAGGGGTAGAAGTTGGGTTGGGAGTAGATATGAGAAGCTCAGGTCCTCAAATGAAGGGATGCTTGAAGGCAGGGATAAAACATCTACCCCTTGTTTCTCAATCCAAGAATAACTCATGAATGACTTACCTTTCTGGTATAGCTAAGGAAGTCTCTCGGGCTTCCCAGGTGGCTCAGTGGTAAAAAAAATCTGCCTGCCAACGCAAGAGATGCAAGAGATGTGGGTTTAATTGCTGGGTCAGGAAGATCCCCTAGAGTAGCCAATGGCAACCCACTCCAGTATTCCTGCCTGAAAAATTCCATGGACAGAGAAGCCTGGCGGGCTACAATCCATGAGGTCGCAGAGTTGGACACGACTGAATAACTGAGTAGACACCCAGGGAGGTCTCTGCAGCAACTGCTGAGAATTTCTAAATGTCAGCACTTGAGGATGCAGGAATCATCAGCCATAATGGTTACATACATCTCTACACACTTTTGGTTCAGCTTCTCTCACCTTCCACTCTTTGTCTTCTTATATAATTCTGCTTAAAAGGACTGGTAGGTCAGGTGGTGCGGTGGACTTAAATACACATGTGCCAGAACTCAGAAAACATGCTGCTGCTGCTACTGCTAAGTCGCTTCAGTCGTGTCCGACTCTGTGCAACCCCATAGACGGCAGCCCATCAGGCTCCCCGTCCCTGGGATTCTCCAGGCCAAGAATACTGGAGTGGGTAGCCATTTCCTTCTCCAATGCATGAAAGTGAAAAGTGAAAGTGAAGTCGCTCAGTCGTGCCCGACTCTTAGTGACCCCATGGATTGCAGCCCACCAGGCTCCTCCATCCATGGGATTTTCCAGGCAAGCGTACTGGAGTGGGGTGCCATTGCCTTCTCTGCAGAAAACATACTACCTGGAAGAAAATCATGAAGACTGCTTGAGACATATTTGAGTCTATTTTTCTTCCCTGCCTCCCTCCCTCCTTTTCTTCTATCTTTCCTTCATTAAGTCAAACATTACACTCAGTCTAGGGATACATAATTGGAGGGACATGACTCTGAAACTGAAGAATATAGAGTCTTGGGAAGAGTGAGTATAGAAAGAATGATGAAAGAATACACTGACTATGGTAGTTTTGAAATAGAAAGGAGCTGAGACTTCTTTGTAGGAGTCAGGAGAGCCTCTATGGATAAGCTAATCTCTGAGCTCAGAATGAAAGGATGTTCAGGAGTGAGCCCAGTGGTCAAGAAGTAATCGCCCATTTCAGACACAGGAGAGAGTATTGGCAAAGGGGTGTGTGTGTGTGTGTGTGTGTGTCTGTGTGTGTGAAGTCGCTCAGTCATGTCCAACTCTTTGCAACCCCATGGACTGCAGCTGACTAGGCTCCTCCATCCATGGGATTTTCCAGACAAGAGTACTGGAGAGGGTTGCCATTAGCGGTGCAGTTCAGCTTGGCCTATTCAGCGAAACACACACCCTTCAGTAGAACTAGACTATAAGTGCTGGCATGGATTTGGAAGACCTGGCTATATTTTTAGATAGAGACTCATTTATAGAGGACTCTGTGCGCCAAGTAAAGAATGACAGGCCCAATCAGGCTGGTGGGAATGCCCAAGAAGGAAGAAAAGCAGATACAGGAGGAGGCTGGTGGGGCGGTGAGAAGGGTGATGTAGTTCTCCTCGGTCACAGGTGACGAGGGCCTGCATGAGACAGAAGCAACGGGGGAGGAAAGGAGCAGCTGAATCCGATAAACGCATGTATCAGAGACTGTGATGGTCTCCTGTCCCCCCCTTCAGGCATGAAGGACATTCTCCCCCATCTGTAGGAGCATGGCTGGCTGAACGCCCTCCTTGTGGATTGTCTTGGCTACTAGAGGCACCTCTTCCCCCGAGGGCATGCCTTTTCTCAGGGCCACTATCCCAGTGACATGGCTGCAGTGGAAATGAGCTAAAGACCTGGGCCCCTGACCTTAACTTTGGATGGTTCTAGGGTGACACAACTTCCCAGCCCCCCTGGGGATGTAGCTTAGGCCTTTGTTGAGGCTGCAAGGCAGCCCCACTTCCCCTTCTTTCTTCCATCCATGTGGCTCATAAGTCACTTTCTAATAACTTTTCTGCACACTAATGCCGCCTGCAATGTCCATTCTCCAGGAAACCAAATCTATGACAATGTGCCATATAGAAGTAATAGATTTATCAAGCAAAGGAATGTGAGGACTAATGGAAAAGAGGAACTCAGAGGCACTGCTCCAATCATTGACACAGAAATAGCATACATGGGCCAGAATGGATGCAGGTAGGGGTGGAAAGGCAACCAAATCAGCAATAAATTACTTGACTCTGAATTGTGGAGCATCCAGCTGGAAGTGGCCAGTAGAAGGTTGGATTTACCAGTTAGGAACTTATGAAAGAAATTGTCATGATCATGAATGGAAAGGTTCAGAGTTAGTCACCCAGTCGTGTCCAACTCTTTGAGACCCCAAGGACTGTAGCCCTTCAGGCTCCTCTGTCCATGGAATTCTCAAGGCAAGAATACTGGAGTGGGTAGCCATTCCTTTCTCTAGGGCATCTTCCTGTCCCAGGGATTGAACCTAGGTCTTCTGCATTGCAGGCAGATTCTTTACCCCTGCACCACCCGGGAAGCCCACGGGAAGGTTAAGGATGAATATTTATACTGAGGAAGAAAGAGGACAGAAGAAAAGTCTAGGAAAATCTACCACTAAAAATGTTCAGTAGACAAATTGAACAGTTACAGTTTATGAAATAAAGATAAATTATTATTACAGATGAGACTGCTGAAGAAGTGTGCAGAGAAAAGCTGGGAACAAAAGTCCACAGAAAACTGATTTCTTTTTTAAATGGATAGCAGATGAGATAGAACTCATAAAGGAGAATGAAACAAAGAACTATGACTTTTCCCCCAATTAGAACAGGTAGAAAATAAAAGAAACTGGGCTCTTTGTGTCTGAACTGTTACCAGGTCCTGTGGATTCTTCTGTGGAAATAATTGAGGTATATGAGTTAAGAATACAAAGCCCTTGAGGAAGGCTTCGACCTGATTCTCAGGCAGACTTTTGGATCATACTTAGCAGCCTTTGATTAAGCACTTTTGTGTCTAGAGTTCACTGGCTCCAAGTAGCGTCCTCCCAGCAGGGCAGTCAGGGTTTTTTCCAATGTCCTGAGAGAAAGGGCAGTCTCAAAGCTCCTAGCTTCGGCTCCATGCTGGACAGCAGGCAAGTATTTTGGAATTCAGTAAATCCAGAAAATGAAGCGAGTCTATTTGCTTCTGCAGGTTAAGATTGATCTCAGCAGAGATCCATGTGTCAGGCGTGTAGGTGAAAGATAACTTTTATAGATCACATTCTCCAGTGACTTTAACTTCATCTTCTGAGTCAGATTTAATGGTGATTAAATTTACTTAGATGAAGTTTTAGGAAACAAGTTAGTCAGTTTGTTCTTGGTATAAAGGCAATCAACTACAGACCTAAAGAGTAGGCTTGGAAGGGATGGGATGAGAAAGGGCTGGTGGGGTAAAGGAACTGTCAGCTTTAACAGAGTGGATGAGGATATAGCAAGGTGGGTGGAGACAGACACCAAAGAACCATTAAAAGCCACAATATGGATAAGCTAATAAGAAACGCTTTTATTAAAAATCATGATGGTGTTCCCAAGCTCTCAGGCTCATTCTTCCAGGAGGACAGTATTGGGCTGGCCACTACCACTAAAAAAAAACAAGAGGTTCAGTAGACAGGGGAGGTAGGATCAGTCTAGTCTGGGGTTTAGGAGTCACCCCATGGCCTGGGGACACTGACCCAAGGTGGCCCTAAGTCCAGACTGAGGCTCACACAGCACAGAAACAACCTCTAAGGAACCCACACCCCACATTGAGGAAGCCTGTGTGCCCTTCCAAGCAAACACAGCGGCCTTTCTGCATAGAGAGCAGGTGGCCAGGATGCACTGTGCAAATACTGCTGGCACAGAAGTAAATGGCCGTCTGGTTGGGGGTAGCAGGCTCTAAATAGAGGGAGAATTTTGCCTTCTCCTTACGAGAGACATTGTACCCAGCAGAGACATCTCCTTTGTTAATACCATTGACATCATAGGAGGAGTAGATCAGCCGGAGCCCCCGTCCGGGGTCCTGTCGATACCAGTACATAGACTCATGGTCCTTAGTCTGAGAACATTCCAGTACAGTGCTCTTTCCTGTGATTGCGATCCTATTTCTTGGGGTCTGGGTTACACCGGTATCCATGGAGCCTGTGAGGAAACAAGAGAGAAACTAGAGGCAGAGCCTAGGAAGGGACCCCTTGCCACAATCTCAAGGGAGAAGCTTCAGCCACGACTTAGGAAATTTAAGGCAAGGGTTTCCCACGTTTCCCAAACTCACCTGTTCCCAGGAGACAAAAGGCCACACAGCAGAGGAGCACGGAGCCCATGGTGGGGAGAGGCAGGATGAAGATGGTCTCAGCTTTGAGTGCTGGGGGAACAGGGCATGGAAATAGGATATTGTAAGGATTCTGTCAGCGATGTCATTGCCCCTCCCAACTTAGCAAGTCTCAGAGAAAGATGCAGCCACACCCCTTCCCATCACATCCCCCAAGGCCCTAACCTTCTTCACTCCCTTACTTCTTAGGTGGTGCTTTGGCTTATTGGATATCATATCAGCAGATGCTGAAATTTTTACTCCTTCCTCTTCTCTGCCATCTGTCAGAGAGCAGGGTCTCTGCTTCTCAGACCTTATCTATTTCAGTCATTCAAGGGAGCATCACCCTCCCAGTTGGCTAGGCAACAGAGAACATTCAGAATCCTCTCAAACAAAAGGAGTCTAGTCTCACTGGAAGTTTGTGTAACTTTTCTATTTTTCTGCATTTATTTTTTTCTAACTCAGGTCTAGATAAGTTTTGCAACTTGAATATATGCACTGTAAAGTTTGAGAATTTTTTTAAAAGAAGGGCAACGTGATAACTTTGTTCCAAATTGCCACAGTTCTTTAAATGGCTGATGCTTTTCTGGTCAATGTTTCCAAGGTACATATCTTTACTGAAAGTATTGGAGCATGGCAGGGAGATATTCACTTAATATGGGCTTAGATTTCAAAGAAATATTAACATCTTCACTCATATTTTGAATAACTGTAAATGGTTCCTTCAAGAGAGAGAATTTTGGCATAACATAAATTGCTCCTGATTTTAGGAGGCAAGTGCTCAGTATTTCAAGGCAACGTACTACAAATAATACCATAGTTAAGCTACGATGATCTGAAGCCCTTTGTGACATAATAAGCAAACGGTATTTGCTGTTTGAGCTTGTCCTGGCTCCACCCAATCTGTGGATATATCATGGCATCCCACAACAGTCAATCCTGCTTCATCTCACATCGGGCAAGCCTTCCTTCTAATGTTTTTTCTTTTGATTATGAAAATTTCTAACATATGCCAAGTAGATGCAATCATATAATGAACTTCCATGTCCTCACATTTGTTGTTTTTCAGTAGCTCAGACATGCCTCATTCTTTACGACCCCAGGGGCTACAGCACGCCAGGCTTCCCTGTCCTTCACTGTCTCCTGGAGTTTGCTCAGACTCATGTCCTCTGAGTCGGTGATGCCATCCAGCCATCTCATCCTCTGCCATCCCCTTCTCCTCCTGCCTTCAATCTTTCCCAGCATCAGGGTCTTTTACAATGAGTCAGCTCTTCACATCAGGTGGCCAAAGTCTTGGAGCTTCAGCTTCAGCATCAGTCCTTCCAATGAATATTCAGGGTTGATTTCCTTTAGGAAGATTGGTTTGATCTCCTTGCAGTCCAAGGGACTCTCAAGAGTCTTCTCCAACACCACAGATCAAAAGCATCAGCTCTTCAGTGCTCAGCTTTCTTTATAGTCCAACTCTCACATCCACACATGTCTACTGGAAAAGCCATAGCTTTGACTATACAGACCTTTGTCGGCAAAGTAA
Organism: Capricornis sumatraensis; assembly: GCF_032405125.1. Taxonomy (NCBI): domain Eukaryota; kingdom Metazoa; phylum Chordata; class Mammalia; order Artiodactyla; family Bovidae; genus Capricornis; species Capricornis sumatraensis. The sequence goes on along the minus strand of NC_091073.1, from coordinate 110,176,585 downwards.
TGTCTCTGCTTTTTAATATGCTGTCTAGGTTTATCATAACTTTTCTTCCAAGGAGCAAGCGTCTTTTAATTTCATCCCCACATTACCTGGCTTCAATAATTACCACCTCATGGGGACTTTCCTGTGGTCCAGTGGTTGAGTCTGCCTTGCAAATACATAGATCAAGGATTCAATCCCTGGTCTGTGAACTAAGATCCCACATGCTGTGGAGCAACTAAACCCATGCATCTCTGCTAGAGAGCCCTTATGCCAATAAAGATCCGAAGACTTGATGCAGCTAAATGGAAAGACTGAGGGGAAAAGTTTTTAAATTAGCATAAAAATAATAATAATTACCAGCTCATGGCCTCTCTCATTTATTCCCCATTTGCTTCTCTCTCTCTTTTATTTTGCACAGTTCCTGATTTATTTAGGAGCACCCAATCACATTTCCCAGCTGGTGAACCTTTCCATGTGACATATCCCAGTGTTCTCTTCCTTCTCTCTCTTTCTGGCAGAGTTCTCCATTAATCATGCCATCAGAAAAGTGGATTCATTCCAGTAAATTGCTTATCCTGATGTTCAATTAACACAAACAGGGTAATTGTAATAAAGATGATCACTTCTCGTTTGTCCTTAATGGGAAAAATATAATTGCCCTAATTTGCAATTCTTAAGCTTAATGTTTTGCTGCCCCCTGCTGTTGACAGTGATTTGACCAGAATAGAGATTTAGGAGGTAAATATAACCTGCTATCAGATCTCCTAGATGCCACTAGTGGTACAGATCTGCTGATTCAAGGGACAAGAGACGTGGGTTCCATCCCTGGGTCAGGAAGATCCCCTGAAGGAGAGCATGACAACCAGTATTTTTGCCTAGCGAATCCCATAGACAGAGGAGCCTGGAAGGCTACAGTCCCTAAGGTTGCAAAGAGTTAGACATGACTGAAGCAACTTAAGTAACAATTATCCATTTACCTCAACATTATTTGTTGAGTAAATTGGTACCTTAATGCACTGAAATTTTCAATCCGTAAACAAGGGTTATCTTTCCATTTTTAAATTTTCTTTAGTTTCCCTTTGTGATGGAACATCATTTGTTAAATTTATTTCTGTTGTTGATACTATCATATAAGGAATTGTTTCCTGAAGTTTATTTTTCACTTGTTTGCAACTAGTGTAAAGACACTTGATTTTGCATCTTGTGATCTTTCAAAATTCACTAATTCTTTCTATCTGTGGCTCATCGATTCTTATATAAACAATCAGTGAAAGTGAAAGTATGAAAGTGTTGGTTGCTCAGTCGTCCACCTCTTTGCAACCCTGCAGACTGACTGTAGCTTGCCAGGCTCCTCTGTCCATGAAATTCTCCAGGCAAGAACACTGGAGTGGGTTGCCATTCCCTTCTCCAGGGGATCTTCCCAACCCTGGATTGAACCCAGGTCTCCTGCATAGCAGGCAGATTCTTTATCGTCTGAGCCATAAGTAATGCTCTATAGACAATCACGTAATCTGAAAATAGTGACAATTTCACATCTTCCTTTACAATATTTAGGATTTCTTTTTCATTTTTATCTGGCCCTATGACACTGGTTAAGACCTCCAGTATAATGCTGAAGAAAAGTAAGTAAGTTTAACAGGTCCTGGATTTCCAGGCTTCCAGGTGAGTTTGGGGGACATGTAGCTGAGAATTGCTTCTTGGACCAACTTGATTTGATCAAGGACTTGTTCATTCTGAAAAGAAATTAAAAAAACTCCAGCTCTCTTTTCTAGATCCATTGATATTGGTTAAAAAAATATATTTCCTTTGTGGGGAATATACTCCATCCTTGCTTTCCGTCCTTTGCTTTGACCAAGTGTCCTGGAGTCTGGATAACTCTGACATCAATAGAACCTATAGAGAAACTATAGACAAAATCCAAGAGGGACCCTGACAAGGAAAACACTTGGTTGAGGGAGTTGGCAAGCCCAGAGCAGGATTTTTTGTCTGTGCTCAGGACTTACCTACTCCCAGGAGACAAAGAGCTACACAGAAGAGAAGCTGTGGCCCATGGTAGCACCAAAGAAGCACAAGGGTGAGGTTTTAAAGTCTCCATCAGCAGCCTTCTAGTGAGGTGATCACTTTGTAGACTCATAACCATCATGTTACTGGGCAGAACATTTCATGGTATCAGAAGAAAAGCTTTTATCCTAGTTCAAAAAATATAGCTAGTTTATATTTCATTCAATTAAAGTTTTCATTTGTAAAAATGTTTATTTTAAGCTCTTTTATATTTATTTTAACTAACAGAAATAATGCTAGTTGTGGTGCCAGGGATTTGGTGCTCTGTGGCATGTGGTATTTTCCCAGACCAGGGATGAAACCTGTGTCCCCTGCATTGGCAGGCAGATTATTAACCACTGGACCACCAGAGAAACCCCTCACATTCTATCTTAATTCCCTTTTTTTTTTTTTCTCAAACATTCCATACCTTGATCAATCCCCATACAGTTCATTCCTATCTTCTTTTATCTCCTAAAGGAACTAGAATACCACAATATATATTTCCAAGTATTTTATCCCTACCTAAATCTGTATTTTGGGTGGACTTTTCTGGTGCCATGGTTTAATCCTTTATAGGCTGAATTCTGCAGAACCTGTATTTCTAACCCAGCTCTATATACAACTGCCTACTTCCAATTCTTATCTCATTATCTGATAAACAATTCAAACTCTACTATCTGAAATGCGGATTGCTACTGATAGCATGGTCCCATTTTATCTGACGTTTCAGCTTTGTAAGGAACCAAAGTCATACAAAGACCACTGAAAAACTGTATTGATCACCTGTCTGCTAATGACAGCTGAATATTTTCGTTGTTTCAGTTCCCTCTTTCGAGCAACAACCTATCATACACGTCTACACTTACATCCATGAAACCAGAAACTCGTCTTGTTAACAAACTCCATCCCATCAACTCTCTCAAAATTGTTCTACTGGATAAAATTTGTATCGGTTGATTAAGTTCTTTCTCTTCTGTAATTTTTTCAAAGTATGACTCATTAATATGAATGTCCTACTCACAATCAGAGCCATCTCATGAAGCTCAAATGCTCTTAGCTTTCTCTAATCCAACCAGACAGAACTGGCATGTCTTCCTCAGAGCTCCCAAAGGACCTCTGATTATAGAATTATAATATATTATATTGTATTATTATATGCTATATGATTTTATAGATTATTATGTTCAAATCCATCATAATTATTTCCTTATTAGGCTGTCAGCTCCTTAGAGAAAAGATCTGTCTTCTACCCAGGTTTGTACCCTTTGTATTTGGAAAAATAGTGGAACATAGGAAAATGTCAAGAAAAGCTATTGATAAGTATACAAGGAATGATGAAAAGACAAAGGAACAAAGTGTATCCTCTGGGCCTGTTCTGATGAGTTCTTGATTAGGAATTCAGAGCATGAAGGGAAAGGGTGCTTTACAAGTTTTTAGAGGGAGGCTGTATCGGGGGCTGTGGGGCTGGAGTGGGTTTGTGCACAGGTGAAAGGTGGCTGTGCTCTACTGTGGTGCTCCGGAGCAGAGGTACACGGCTGTTTGCTTGGTGTGGGCAGACTTCACAGTGAGAGGAAACAGCTCCTTCTTCTCTCGAGAGACACTGTAACCTTCAGATAAGTCTCCTCTCTGAATATCCTTTTCAACCGTAGAGTAATAAATCAGCTTCAGACCCTGCCCTGGGTCCTGCCGGTACCAGTACATGGCACTGTAGCCCAGGTTCTGTTTACACTCCAGGGTCACATCCTGGCCAGCCTCAGCGAGCAAAAATCTTACCTGGTAGATTTCAGCATCCATGGGGCCTGTAGGATAAAGATACAAAGGCTGGTGATGACACCTAGAAGAGAGCCAGACACTACTGTGAGATGGGGGTGCCGGAGCGAGTGGGGCTCTCCATGCCCAGGACCAGACTTTGCTGACTGGGTGTTGGGCTCCCCTGCTCCCAGGAGACAAAGGGCCAGGTAGAGGGCCCAGCTACCCATGGCAAGGACTGGGTCTTTGTAAAACCCCAGACAAAGTATGAGGGAGGCCAAGGGCCGAGGCTGGAACCTAGAGCTCCCCCTGGCTCAACACTGCTGTCAACTGACTGTCGCAGCTGAGTTTGCACACGGAGACACCGAGAAAGGTCAGGACGCTTGCATTTCCCCTTCCGCCCAACAGAGCTCTTTATATCCCTTCTAAACGGACAAACGCCAAATGGCGAGGAGACTGAATCTCCCATTTCCTGGTCAGAGTCACAAACAGACCGTGCCTGCGCATTCACCGTGATGAAAACTAGGAAAGGGAAATGCCTACCATGCTCAGAGTCTATTGCCTCTCTATTAACAGCTCGATTTCCCGCTAACACTGCCAGTGGGGAACTCCAAACACAAGAACAGGTTCAGAGGCTTTGCTATAACATAAAGCCAGTTCTTTCTGTCCTCTGTATTTATTACAAATAACTGATACAGTTACTTCTGGTGCTTTGGCCAATTGATGCAAAGAACTGACTCATTAGAAAAGACCTTGATGTTGGGAAAGACTGAAGGCAGGAGGAGAAGGGGATGACAGAGGATGAGATGGTTGGATGGCATCACTGACTCGATGGATTTTGCGCAAGCTCCGGGAGTTGGTGATGGAGAGGGAAGCCTGGTGTGCTGCAGTCTGTGGGGTCACAAAGAGACAGACATGACTGAGCGACTCAACAACAACAACAAATTGATACAGTAGAGATGAAGCAGAGGTGAGTCGAGTAACTTTAGGAAAAAGCAAAGGGCCCTAAACCCACCCCCACCCCCATGTCGGTGGACTAGAGCAAGGGTTTGGAGAAAACCTGGGCTTGAATTCTGGCCCTGCCAACTAGCAGCCATGTCCCTGGGCAAGTCTCTTATCCTCCCCTGGATTTTCTCACCTGTAAAATGGATATAATGAGCATCTATCTGCTGGAAAATTTGTTCTAAATATTATATAAAGAATCTAGAACAGTTCTTCACACAGAATAAGCACCATATTTGTGTTTGCTATTATTATTTTTTGGACTTTTTACTTCACTAAGAGGACTTAGGAAGCTAATACTACATCCAGGAAATTCAGATATTTACTGACATGGGATTGTGCAAGCTCATAAGCATATCATTTTCCAGCACTGAGCTGAAATTTATGCGAGAAGTTTACATTCGTTGCATAAAATCATTTATTCCAGAATCTTAAATAAATGGTAATGTGGTCATAGATTATTTCTTACCAAATGTTGTTATTTTGGTGGATAAATTTTTGTTTTATTTTTATATCTGGGGTCATCTGTGATAAAAGACAACTTTATGATGAAACTTGGTTGGAATCTGGTGGTTCAGACACTGTCTCTGCCACTTTCTGGAAGAAAGGTACATGTGTGAGTGTGTGTGTGTGTATGTGTATGTGAGAGAGAGAGATACAAAGGGAAAGGAAATGACGTATGATTTAGAATGTGAATGATGAGAAAATGCAACTCTGGGGTAGAACTCTGAGAAAGAATGTGGGCTGAGAGCTCACTTCCAAACATTGGATGCAGGCTTGAGGTTGAAAAGCACATCTGTAAAGTTGAGGACCTCATTCTTCACACAGGAACACTTTTGGTGATTTGTTAAATCCTAGGGACTGCTTCTGAGAATAATATTTTAAACTCATAAAGTAGGATATACAGTATTACAAAAGACACCACTTATTCTGAAATGCAGAATAAATGCAAACGTTATCAAGATATTTCAAGGAAATTTATGATATATATACATCTTCAAAATTCATTTAACAAAACATATCCTGGGGGACTTCCTTGGTGGTCCAGTGGTTAAGAATCTGCCTTCCAATGCAGGGGACATGGGTTTGATCCCTAGTCTGGGAACTAAGATCCCACCTGCCATGGGGCAACCAAGTTTGTGTGCCACAACTAGAGAAAACTGTGAGCCCAACAAACAATCCCCCATGCTGAAAGCAGACACTATGCAGCCAAATAAATAAGTAAATGTTGAAAATATATATATATATATATATTCTGAAATATATCTGAAAACTGGCAAGATTTCCAAGCAGGGAATGATGAGAGTAATGATATTTACTCTATGTAATGGGATATGAAAACATCTGAAAATTTCATATCAACTGTGATATACATCAAGTGTTATAATACACAAAAATTTATGCAAATACCCTGTGATTTCCATTATTGACTTTGTCACAGGTTCTACTAACACTGCTCTGGTTTTTTCACTACATCTATGGTGAACTAAAAGCTGTATTTTAGTTAGACATTAGTAAAATAAAGACTCATTTTCCCACTCAGATTCATGGATACCTGAATTCTGTCCTTGTACCCCTCGGAGGGCCATGGGTCCCAGGTTAAAAATTTGTGCCTTAGAAGAGAATATTCTTTGTGATAAAATACATGGACAGGAAGTATTAGGAAGAAATATTTTATCTACAGTGCAAATTCAGATTTGTTAAAGGGGTTTGATTAAAAAAATAGAACACTTTTAGACTGATTGACAGACCTAAGTCATGACAAGAACAGGACTTACTAGATTGTGTTTTAGTCCTGGAAACATGATTCTTACAGACATGAGGTGATACCTCATCTCAGGCGTGGCTGCTGGTGAGCACGAATCTTCACTTCTGGAGAAGGTGTTTTTATATAATATGCTAAAGTTGAGACATCAGTTGAGAGTTGTAAAGACTAAAATGAAGTAGGCTAATGTGAGGTCTTGGCAGAAACTATTTTAATCAATAAACTCCTTCTGAGTATTACAAGGTAGATTTATAATACATTAAAAAATAAATTTAGGAAAAATAGGAAAAAATCAACAAAATATATGTAAGACGTGTTGGATAAAAAATACCGAGCAATGCTGAGAGAATTTAAAGACCTCAATAAAGCAGCATGTGGGGACATTTGGAAAGGGGGAAATATTCTGTATCTTGGGTATCATGCTTGTTATTGTTTAATCTCTAAGTCGTGTCCAACTAAGAGTGTCCAACTCTTTGGCGACCCCATGGACTATAGCATGCCAGGCTCCTCTGTCCATGGGATTTCCCAGGTAAGAATACTAGGGTGGGTTGCTGCTTCCTCCTCTAGGGGTCTTCCCCACCCAGAGATCAAACCTTTGTCTTCTGCTTTGGCAGGTGGATTCTTTACCATTGAGTCATCAGGGAAACCCATCAGGTAGGTCTCGTGTGTGTGTGTGTGTGTGCACGCATGTGTGTGTGTAGCTCAGTTGTGTCCAACTCTTTGCAACCCCGTATACTATAGCCTGCTAGGCTCCTCTGTGCATGGGATTCTCCAGGCAAGAATACTGGAGTGGGTTGCCATTTCCTTCTCCAGGGGATGTTCCCCACCCAAGAATCGAACCCAGGTCTCCCCCATTGCAGGCAGATTCTTTACTGTTTGAGCCACCAGGGAAGCCCTATCACGTAGGTAACATGGGTCTAAAAATTTATCAAACATGTTAAAATATATACTTGAAATGGGCATATTTTATTGTGACTATGTTATACCTTAAAGTGCTTTTAAAGCTTCCGTGACTGTAGTGTTCAGGAGGTAGGGAGCCGCTGGGTGTCTTGCTCAGTTTCTCTGGCAGGGACAGCTGAGAGAAGCAGTGATGAACCCTGAGGCGTCTCTGGATCAAGGAATGTGCAGAGCCAGGAGATCAGGGTACCCCTGCTGATTACCCTTATTCCTGCAGGCACCGTTTTGTGAGATGAAAAGCACAGAACTGCATGTTTTAATAAAGATTGCTAAGAACTCAGCAAGGTCACATCCTGTGTCTCCTTTGCCAGATACCCTGCAACCTAGGGAATCTGAGACCCCTTACAGCTTCCTGTCCCATCCTTGGGTTTGCATTCCCACCAGCTGTTTTCCACCTCCCCTTCTGCTCATCATGTGTTGCCATTTACAGATTTTTTCCTTCTGGTGTATGCTCTTTCAAGGTGGGTTTCTGTTAGTTCCTACCCTCCTATGACACCACTGATTTCCTGAGCTGGGTCCACGGTGAGTTTGTGTTCTGAGAAGAGCTGACGTGCAGCACTGTGGACTGGCTGCTGGCACAGAAATACAGAGCTGAGTCCACTGCCTCGGTGGACTTGATTTCCAGGCTGCAGGGTGAGTTTTGGGGGCATTCAGCTGAAAATTGCTGTTTGAACTCGGCTGTATCTTCCATAGAGTCTTGATTCTGAAAGTAAACCAAAAACTCAAATGCTTCTTCCAACTTCTTGCGATACCAGTAAACGTAAGCATGTCCTTCTTTGGGAAAACAATCCATCTTTGCTTTCTGGTCTTTTCCTTTGATCAGATGACTTGGTCTCTGGGTGACCTCAGTGTCCATGGAGCCTGTGAGGAAAGAGACAGATGGTGTAGTGAAAGCCCAGGAGAAAGACTGATTTTGCAGCCACAGGAGAAAGTCCTGAGATTAGAATCCAACAACTTCACAACAGGGACTTACCTGCTCCCCAGAAAAAAAGGACCGCACAGCATAGGAGGCCGAGGCACATGGCTGGCTCAGGGAGAAAGCAAAGCAGTGGCTGTTTCTCTAAGGTGCCTCATCCCCTTCAGCACCTCCTTGTGACGTGGTCGGTTTCTGTGGTTATCACAGTCCCAGGGTACCTGAGACTCTAACATTTCTTAGGCTTAGGGGAGGGAGAGCTGGTTAAACAACTAGCTTGAATTTTAAACTGCTCTAATTTTTTTCCTGAATCTTCTCTTTTATTATCTTCTAAATAAAACCACACATCATTAATTTATTTGCTTTTCAAATTTGTCAGTTTGCCTCCTCCCATCCTCACTTCCCTCTCAGGCAATGAAACATACAACTTGCCATATGTCAATCATAGCTGCTTCTACCACATTTACAAAATCATACAGCTGCTATTTAAATTAAATGTTGAACTTATAAAAATTATATTTCTGTTGAATAGGCAATGCATCTGAAAGTGAAAGTGAAAGTCACTCAGTCCTGTCCGACTCCGCAAGAAGACGGAAGAGCAGATCTCATATCCCCGTCTCTCCAGCCAAGGGACTCAGGCACATATGTGATCAAGAATAAAGAAACAGGGCTGTCTCTGGTGTGAGGTGCATGGGGATCATAGGGAAAGGTGATTGGGAAAAGGTATGGTAATCCTGATCCTGCACAGGGGTAATTAAGCTTACAAGTCTCTGCAGGTTCATAAATGAAGTCTCTCAGCATGATCTGAGGGTGAAGTTTTTGGTCCTCTAATGTTAAAAGTCACCAAGCAGACACTTGCTTACTTCCAGTTGGAGGGTCTCTGGTTCTATCCATTCCTAACCAGCTCAACTGGAAGTAGACACAGTTGAACTACAGGCAGCTGATTCCAGGTCCTGGAAAACAAGTGGGACAAACATCTCCTTGTTGAGACTTACCTGCCCCTTGGCGGCTATGCAACTCTTAAAAGGGCTGAAGGCAGGTGAGGGGGCTTTAACTAATCATTACCCACAGTTGTACAGCCACTATTAAGAGATCTCACTTGCGTTCCATGCAGCACCCAACAACTTCTCAGATGGGAGGTCAGTCTGTGCCTGCGCTTTGTGCTCAGTTTTACAGAAAGATCCTCATCACCCCCTAGTGGTCAGTTTTTGCAACTCTTCTTCCCACTTGGTCCTAACCCATGGCTGCGGTGAGTGAGTGACAACCGCTCATTACTGTCCCACTCTTTGTGACTCCATGGACTGTAGCCCACCAGACTCCTCTTTCCATGGATTTTCCAGGCAAGAATATTGAGTGGGTTGCCATTCCCTTCTCCAGGGGATCTTCCTGACCCAGGGATTGAGCCCCGGTCTCTTGCATTGCAGGCAGATTCTTTACCATCTGAGCTACCATCTATCCTATATGGCTGTGGTAGCCCTCTCAGTTCTCCCCTTCTGTTGCCTCCTGTGTCCAACCAATTACGAAGTCCTTTGATTTTATTTCCTAATTATGTTTTCAATCTCTCATTTTCGTGTATTGCTTTCACTACCATCATCATCATTGCACGAACAGCTTCACTGCCAGCTGCCTAGGCCGCTGCATTCACAACTGTATGTATGATCAGCCTATGCTTTTTGCACACTGTCCTTTGTAGTTTCATGCTATAGCCAGGATGATTTTTTAAAACACTCGTGTGCAGGCACACCCACATCAACAAATACTAACATGATTACTACAGAAGTCAAATACCTAAAATCTTAATGGCAGGGCAAGGGGCATCTGAGAACACTCTGTACCTTCTGATCAACTTTTCTGTGAACTTGAAACTGTTCTGGCAAATTAAGGCTATGAAAGAACTCAACTCGCATCAAATTGTATGTTAAGTTCCATAGCATATACTTTGATTTGCAAGTTCACGGACGGTCTGATGTCTGATGGCCGATGTCTGCCTGCTTCTCTCCTGTCTCACCTCTCGCTCACCTCCTTCCTCTCTCTGCTCCTCTCACGTCGCTGCATCTTCATTCATTAAGCACACTGGTTTCTTTCCTACCTGAACAATTTTGCACCAGATCTTCTATCCATGCTTGTCTGTTCTCTATCCCCAGTTCCACTTTGAAAACTCCAACCCATCTTTAGGATGTCATTGTAAACACGATTTTCTTTAAGGAAACTTCTCTGTAACTCTATTAAGTCTCCTGGTCATAAAAAGTAGCAACTGGGTTCAACTAATACCCTGCCCAAGTCCCACTGATAGAAGGGACACCAGATCCCAATAAATATTTTTTTCCATGAATATGAAACTTTATCAGAGCCTTAGACACAGAAAGTAACAGTTGCTGAGGCATTTTATGCCTGTCTTTTAGAAAGAAGAATTATGAGCTTCTGTTGCTTAGCAACAGGGCAGGAAGGTTTCTGTTTTTATTAAACTGCACTTGATTACCTCTTCTCTTATCCCCTCTGAGCTCATCTAACAATCCTTTGCACTAATTCCCTTTAATATGTAAGTTGCAATTCTAAGCAAGAGAAGGAAATGGCAACCCACTCCAGTATTCTTGCCTGGAAAATCTCACGAACAGAAGAGCCTGGTGGACTACAGTCCATGGTGTTGCAAAGAGCTGCAAAGAGTTGTACACGTCTGAGCAAGCATACACGCACTGTTCAAAGCAGCCCTTTTGGCTTGAATTACATTTACTTACCTTTTAGTGAAAGAGTGAAAAAGTTGGCTTAAAGCTCAACATTCAGAAAACAAAGATCATGGCATCCGGTCCCATCACTCCATGGAAAATAGATGGGGAAACAGTGGAAACAGTGGCAGACTTTATTTTTTGGGGGCTCCAAAATCACTGCAGATGGTGATTGCAGCCATGAAATTAAAAGAAGCTTACTCCTTGGAAGAAAAGTTATGACCAACCTAGATAGCATATTCAAAAGCAGAGACATTACTTTGCCGACTAAGGTCTGTCTAGTCAAGGCTATGTTTTTTCCAGTAGTCATGTATGCTTCTGAGAGTTGGACTGTGAAGAAGGCTGAGTGCTGAAGAACTGATGCTTTTGAACTGTGGTGTTGGAGAAGACTCTCGAGAGTCCCTTGGACTGCAAGGAGATCCAACCAGTCCATTCTGAAGGGGATCAACCCTGGGATTTCTTTGGAAGGAATGATGGTAAAGCTGAAACTCCAGTACTTTGGCCACCTCATGCGCAGAGTTGACTCACTGGAAAAGACTCTGATGCTGGGAGGGATTGGCAGCAGGAGGAGAAGGGGTTGACAGAGGATGAGATGGCTGGATGGCATCACTGACTCGATGGACGTGAGTCTGAGTGAACTCCGGGAGTTGGTGATGGACAGGGAGGCCTGGCGTGCTGCGATTCATGGGGTCGCAAAGAGTCGGACACGACTGAGTGACTGAACTGAACTGAACTGAACCTTTTATTTATTTTTAACAGCTTCTTCCCAACCCAGAGTTCTAACCCAGGTCTCCCACATTGCAGACGGATTCTTTACCAGCTGAGCCACAAGGGTAGTCCAAGAATACTGGAGTGGGTAGCCTATCCCTTCTCCAGAGGATCTTCCCAACCCAGGAATCGAACTGGGGTCTCCCACATTGAAGGGGATTATTTACCAGCTGAGCTATCAGGGAAGCCCTAGATTTACTTACTTTCTAATTATTTTTAACAGCTTCATTGAGCTATAATTTATGTACCAAAACTGCACATATTTAATGTACACAGTTTAATGAATTAGCATCAGTTCAGTTCAGTTGCTCAGTTGTGTCCAACTCTTTGCGAATCCATGGACTGCAGCACACCAGGCCTCCCTGTCCATCACCAACTCCCAGAGTCTACCCAAATTCATGTCCATTGAGTCGGTGGCGCTATCCAACCATCTCGTCCTCATAAAATTTCAATTTGACAACTCCTCATGTCCCCCTTCTCCTTAGACATTAGCAACCAGTAAATGGCAGTGTTTTATCTCTTTTAAGGTCTAAGTAGTATTCTATTATATGTATATATATATGTAAAGTACATACATATATATTATATATATGATGGATCCCTTCATCTGTTGATTGACCCTTAGACTGAGACATCAGTTGAGAAAGGTAAATACTACATTGAATAGCACTAATGAGAAATCTTGGCAGAAAATATTTTAATAAATAAATTTCTTATGAGTATCTAAATGTACTTTCATAAAATAATTCTTTCATCAGGGAAATCTTCGGGAAACTTTAACAAAATATATGCAGGGGATTTTATTGTTCAGTTGCTCAGTTGTGTCTACTCTTTGTGACCCCATGGACTGCAGCACGCCAGGCCTCCCTGTCCATCACCAATTCCTGGAGTTTACTCAAACTCGTGCCCACTGAGTTGGTGATGTCATCCAACCATCTCATCTTCTGTCAGCCCCTTCTCCTGCTGCCTTCAATCTTTCTCAGCATTAGGGTCTTTACCAATGGGTTGGCTTTTCATGTCAAATGACCAAACTACTGGAGCTTCAGCTTCAGTATTAGTCCTTCCAATGAATATTCAGAGTTGATTTCATTTAGGATTGATTGGTTTGATTTCCTTGCTGTCCAAAGGACTCTCAAGAGTTTTCTCTAGCACCACATTTCAAAAGCATCAATTCTTTGGCTCTCAGACTACTTTGTGGTTCAACTCACATCTGTACATGAACACTGAAAAACCATAGTTGGACAATATGGACCTTTGTCAGCAAAATGATGTCCCTGCTTTTTAATACACTGTCTAGGTTTGTCATAGCTTTTCTTCCAAGGAGCAAGCATCTTTTAATTTCATCCCTGAAGTCACCATCTGCAGTGATTTGGGAGCCCAAGAAAATAAAGTCTTTCATTATTTCCAACTTTTCCTCATCTATTTGCCATGAAGTGATGGGACTGGATGCTATGATCTTATGATTAGAAAATAAAAAGCCAAGCTTAAAGAACTTAAAAAGACCTCAGTAAAATAGCAAGGAGGGATTTTAGGGGAGGGAGAAGTATTCTGTGGCTTGATTGTCATGCCAGCTATCTATGCTACTAAGTCACTTCAGTCGTGTCCGACTGTGCAACCCCACAGACGGCAGCCCACCAGGCTCCCCCGTCCCTGGGATTCTCCAGGCAAGAACACTGGAGTGGGTTGCCATTTCCTTCTCCAATGCATGAAAGTGAAAAGTGAAAGTGAAGTTGCTCAGTCGTGTCTGACTCTTTGGTGACCACATGGACTGCAGCCTTCCAGGCTCCTCTGTCCATAGGATTTTCCAGGCAAGAGTACTGGAGTGGGGTGCCATTGCCTTCTCCAGCCAGCTATCTATACAGGTGCAAAATCTCGTCAAAAAGTGTTGAAACATATACTCCAATTGGGTGCATTTTATTGCCGAGTTGTTGCTTTGAAAGCTTGTGTGATTGGACTACTCAGGACCTAGGGAGTTGCTGCATTTCTTGCTCAGCTCCTCTGGCAGGGACAGCTGAGAGGAGAAGCCATGAACCCCTAGGGAGTCGCTGGGTCTGGATCGGTTAATATGCTGAGCGAGGTGACCAGGGTGACCCTGCTGATTATCCTTATTTATGAAGGCACAGTTTTGCCAGGTGGAAAGCTCAAAATTACACTTCTTAATAAAGATTATTAGGAACCCATCAAGGTCACATCCTGTGTCTCTCCTTTGCCAGATACCCTGCATCGTGGAGAATCTGAGACCCCTTACAGCTTCCTGCCCCGTCCTTGGGTTTGTGTTCCCACCAGCTGTTTTCTACCTCCCCTTCTTCTCATCCTGTGTTGCCATTTACAGATTTCTCTTTCTGATGTATGCTCTTTCAAGGTGGTTTTCTGTCAATTCCTACCCTCCTACGACACCACTGATTTCCTGAGCTGTGTCCACGGTGAGTTTGTGTTCTAAGAAGAGCTGACGTGCAGCACTGTGGACTGGCTGCTGGCACAGAAATACAGAGCTGAGTCCGCTGCCTTGGTGGACTTGATTTCCAGGCTGCAGGGCGAGTTTGGGGGGCACTGAGCTGAAAACTGCTCTTTGAACACTTCTGTGTCTTCCACAATGTCTTGGTTCTGTAAGTAAACCAAGAACTCAAATGCTTCTTCCAGCTTCCTGCGGTACCAATAAACATTAATATGTCCTTTTATGGGGACACAATCCATCTTTGCTTTCTGGCCTTTTCCTTTGACCAGATGACTTGGACTCTGAGTGACCTCAGTGTCCATGGAACCTGTAAAGAAAGAGACAGAAAATTCACAAAAAGCCCTTCTGAAGGAGCCTGATTTTGTAGCCACAGGAGAAAGTCCTGAATCTAGAATCCAAGAAATTCACCTCACCTGCTCCCCAGATAAAAAGGGCCACACAGCACAGGAGACCAGGGCACATGGCTGGCTCAGGGAGAGAGCAGAGCTGTGGCTTTTCCTCTAGGGCTCCTCATCCGCCTTCAGCACCTCCGTGTGACGTGGTCTCTCCCTGCAGTCATCACAGTCCCCATGTACTCGAGGGCAGGAAAAGCTGGTGAAACAACTAGCGTGGATTCCAGACTGTCAATTGTCTCTTTTCCTGATTCGGCTCTTTCATCATTTCTTTAACAAATGAAAATCAGTTACACATCAATAACTTACTTGCTTTTTATCTTGTCTATTTGCCTCCTCCCCTCCTCCCTTCCCTCTCAGGTAATGAAATACACAACTTGCTGTATGTCAGTCATAGCTTCCACTGCACTTGCAAATTAATAGAGTAGCTATTTTATATTAACAAGCCAAATGTTGAACAATACAAAAGAAGTATTTGTGATGGATATGTAAAGCATCTAGAGAAATAATAAAAGGAGTCATCTAGCAGCCTGGAGAAGCCCATGGACGGAGGAGCCTGGTGGGCTGCAGTCCATGGGGTCGCGAGGAGTCAGACATGACTGAGCGACTTCGCTTTCACTTTTCACTTTCATGCGTTGGAGAAGGAAATGGCAACCCACTCCAGTGTTCTTGCCTGGAGAATCCCAGGGCCAGGGGAGCCTGGTGGGCTGCTGTCTGTGGGGTTGCACAGAGTCGGACACAACTGAAGCAACTTAGCAGCAGCAGACTGAAACTGTTAGCTTAGGAGACAGATTTTCTCTGAGAATTTCTAAGTCCCTGTGTTACTTTCCTAGATTTTATCATTCTTTCTCTACCAAGTCTTGGAAAACGTAATCCCAAAGTTCCAGTGGTTACTCACTTTCATTCCATTTTCAGTTTTAGACTTGTGTAAGAATCTGTAAGTTACATACTAATCAGTATTTTATGTCTTTGAAATTTATCTAAGGGGTTTATTCTGGTTATACATTTTTCTATGTCATTTTTTTATTCAGCATTATGTCCGTGATAATAATTTATTCTTATTTTATATAATAATTTAAATGATAATACTTTATTATTATTGTAATTTTATATAATTCACTTTTGCTAATATGTACTTGCCTGCTCATTCCCTCAGTCATGTCTGACTCTTTGTCACCCCATGGACTGTAGCCCACCAGGTTCCTCTGTCCCTGGGATTTTTCAGGCAAGAATCCTGGAGTGGGTTGCCATGTCCTCCTCCAGGGGATCTTCCCAGCCCAGAATTCCAGCCTGTATCTCCTGTGTCTCCTGCAAAGCAAGCAGATTCTTTACCTGCTAAGCTATCACTAATATATAATGTTCTATTTATTATTAATAGTTTGTCAGAATTTATTATCCATTCTTGAGTTAATGTACACTAGTTTTTTCCTCTAGATTTCGGTGCTAGTACAAACAGGATTGCATTCTTATACCTTTCTTTACATACCAAGGTATAATATTTCCCTATGCCTGTGTATATAAAAATTGAGCCTTAGGGTCACCACATGAACTTTACATACTAAGACAAAATGCTTTCCAAATTAAACCAAATAAATAATCCCAGCAACTGTTATGTGTTTTCTAGGGTTGCACATCTAAAATTCAATTGGTACTATTCTTTCTAAGTTTTAAAATTTCTGGCTGTGCCAGGTGGCATGTGGTTTACTAGTACCCTGAACAGGAATAGAACCAGCACCCTCTGCAGGGAAGCCCAGCATCTTAACTACTAGACCTCCATGGAAGTCCTGGCACTTAATGTTCTTTAACCTTTGCTAGTCTATTAGGCGGAGAGGGCAATGGCACCCCACTCCAGTACTCTTGCCTGGAAAATCCCATGGGCGGAGGAGCCTGGTAGGCTGCAGTCCATGGGGTCGCAAAGAGTCAAACACGACTGAGCGACTTGAGTTTCACTTTTCACTTTCATGCATTGGAGAAGGAAATGGCAACCCATTCCAGTGTTCTTTTCCTGGAGAATCCCAGGGACGGGGGAGCCTGGTTGGCTGCTGTCTATAGGGTCGCACAGAGTTGGACACGACTGAAGCGACTTAGCAGCAGCAGCAGCAGCAGCAGCAGTCTATTAGGATAAAATAGTATATCACTCTAGTTTTACTTTGCATTTTTATGATTTTTTAGTTTAGTTCAGTTGAGTCGCTCAGTTGTGTCCAACACTTTGTGGTCCCATGGACTGTAGCACACCAGGCATCTCTGTCCGTCACCAACTCCCAAAGCTTGCCATCGAGTCGGTGATGCCATCCAACCTTCTCATACTCTGTCACCCACTTCTCCTGCCTTCAATCTTTCCCAGCATCAGGGTCTTTTCCAGTGAGTCAGGGCTTCATATCAGGTGGTCAAAGTATTGGAGCTTTAGCTTCAGCATCAGTCCTTCCAATGAATATTCAGAACTGATTTCCTTTAGGATTGACTGGTTTCATCTCCTTGAAGTCCAAGGGGCTTTCCAGCATCACAAGAGTCTTCTCCAACACCACAGTTTAGAAGCATCAATTCTTCGGTGCTCAGCTTCATTTACGGTCCAACTCTCACATGCACACATGACTACTGGAAAAACTGTAGTTTTGACTATACAGACCTTTATCAGAAAAGTAATGTCTCTGCTTTTTAATATGCTATCTAGGTTTGTCATAGCTTTGCTTCCAAGGAGCAAGCATCTTTTAATTTCATCCCTGCAGTCACTATCTGCAGTGATTTGGGAGCCCAAGAAAATAAAATCTTTCATTGTTTCCAATTTCTCCTCATCTATTTGCCATGAAGTGATGGGATTGGATGCTATGATCTTATGATTAAAAAATAGGAAGCCAAGCTTAAAGAACTTAAAAAGACCTCAGTAAAATAGCAGGGAGGGACTTCAGGGGAGGGAGAAGTATTCTGTGGCTTGATTGTCATGCCAGCTATCTATACAGCAAAATCTCGTCAAAAAGTGTTGAAACATATACTCCAATTGGGTGCATTTTATTGCCGAGTTGTTGCTTTGAAAGCTTGTGTGATTGTAGCATTCAGGACCCAGGGAGTTGCTGCATTTCTTGCTCAGCTCCTCTGTCAGGGACAGCTGAGAGGAGCAGACGTGAACCCCTGAGGAGTCCCTGGGTCTGGATCAGTTAATATGCTGAGCAAGGTGACCAGGGTGACCCTGCTGATTATTTCTGAAGGCACAGTTTTGCCAGGTGAAAAGCTCAAAATTACACTTCTTAATAAAGATTGTTAGGAACCCATCAAGGTCACATCCTGTGTCTCTCCTTTGCCAGATACCCTGCATCGTGGAGAATCTGAGACCCCTTACAGCTTCCTGCCCCGTCCTTGGGTTTGTGTTCCCACCAGCTGTTTTCTACCTTCCCTTCTTCTCATCCTGTGTTGCCATTTACAGATTTCTCTTTCTGATGTATGCTCTTTCAAGGTGGTTTTCTGTCAATTCCTACCCTCCTACAACACCACTGATTTCCTGAGCTGGGTCTACGGTGAGTTTGTGTTCTAAGAAGAGCTGACGTGCAGCACTGTGGACTGGCTACTGGCACAGAAATACAGAGCTGAGTCTGGTGCCTTGGTGGACTTGATTTCCAGGCTGCAGGGTGAGTTTTGGGGCCACTGAGCCAAAAATTGCTGTTGAAATACTTCTGTGTCTTCCACAATGTCTTGATTCTGTAAGTAAACCAAAAACTCAAATGCTTCTTCCAGTTTCTTGCGATACCAGTATACGTGAACATGTCCTTTTATGGGGACACAACCCATCTTTGCTTTCTGGTCTTTTCGTTTGACCAGATGACCTGGACTCTGGATGACCTCAGTGTCCATGGAGCCTGTAAGGGATGAGACAGTAAATGCAATGAAAGCCCAGGAGAAAGGCTGGTTTTGCAGCCACAGGAGAAAGTCCTGAGATTGGAATCCAACAACTTCACAACAGGGACTTACCTGCTCCCCAGAAGAAAAAGAAAGCTGCCCAGCACAGGAGGCTGAAGCACATGTCTTGATCAGGGAGAAAGCAGGGCGGTGACTTTTTCCCTAAGGTGCCTCCTCCCCCTTCAGCAACTCCCTGTGACGTGGTGGGTTCACATGGTCATTAGAGCCCCTGTGTACATGAGTCGCTAACATTTCATAGGCTGGGAGGGCACAGAAAGCTCGTGAAACAACTAGTATGAATTTGAAACTGCTTTATTTTTCTTTTTTCCTGATTCTTGTCTCTCATCAGTCTTTAAAGAACAGAAGTCATTTCACATCAGTAATTTATTTGCTTTTTTAACTTGTCAATTTGCCTTTTCCCCTCCTCCCTTCCCTCTTAGGCAATGAACGATACACTCTGCTATATGTCAATCATAGCTTCTATTGCATAGCAGCTACTTGCTTTGGCCACCTCATGTGAAGAGCTGACTCATTGGAAAAGACTTTGATGCTGGGAGGGATTGGGGGCAGGAGGAAAAGCAGACGACAGAGGATGAGATGGCTGGATGGCATCACTGACTTGATGGACGCGAGTCTGAGTGAACTCCGGGAGTCGGTGATGGACAGGGAGGCCTGGCGTGCTGTGATTCATGGGGTCGCAAGGAGTCAGACATGACTGAGCGACTGAGCTGAACTGAACTTATGTTAAAAACACAAAATTTGAGCTCTACAAATATTTGTGCTACTGCTGCTAAGTCGCTTCAGTCGTGTCCGACTCTGTGTGACCCCAGAGACGGCTGTCCACCAGGCTCCCCCGTCCCTGGGATTCTCCAGGCAAGAACACTGGAGTGGGTTGCCATTTCCTTCTCCAATGCATGAAAGTGAAAAGTCAAAGTGAAGTCGCTCAGTCGTGTCTGACTCTTACCAACCCCATGGACTGCAGCCCACCAGGCTCCTCCGTCCACGAACATGCAAACATGCAATACATCTAGAGAAATAGCAAAATGAATGATCTCGCCTGGAACAATCAGTTTAGGAAACAGACTTTCACTGAGAATTTTCAAGTCTCCGTGTTATTTTTCTAGATTCTTATCTTTCTTTCTCTACCTATCTTGATAATCGCAACATTATCTTCCCCATTCTCTCTCTTTTCCTAAATTTCAGTGACTTTCATCAAGTTGCATGAGAATATCTTTTGTGATTTTGATTAGTGCTGCATTGAATACATAGATGATAGTACAAAAATAGGAATACTCTTTCTGTTGGTTTAACTTATTCATGATCATGGTATATAGTTTCACTTGTTTTAGGTTTTTAAAATGTTTTCCCTAAAATGTAATACTTTTCTGAATTAAATAATCATTTACCTAATAGATTTTTAACAGATTTTATATGTGTTATAATTTGTAAATGGTCTCTCTCTTTAAAAAATATGTTTTTGACTGTTTCTTGCTAATATATGGAAATAAATTGACTTTTAAAGTTTATGTTAAATTCAGTAAATTTATTAAATTTGTTGTTATTAATAATGCAATGCTTCTTTAGATTCCTTTGGTTCTTCGTCTCAGTTTTCCATCTGCCTTTAATCATTTCTTCGCTCCTTTCCTCATTCTAACCCTTTTTTTCTAGTTCTGTTGGCTAGATATTCAGCATAATCATGACCAGAAATAGTGGTGGACTTCATTTACTTACTTGTCAATTATGTTTGACCCAGAGAACTACAGGTAGTAGAGATGTGGTAGGTGCTGTGGAGGGTTAAAAAGTGTAAAATTAGTTCTTGCTATTAGAGGAGTTATTGGCACGCCAGGATATTTGCAAATCAACTGTTACTGGGCCAGGTTCTTCTTGAGTGACCCACAGGAAAGCCAAAATAAGAGGTGCCCAGGTTTGTCTGAGAGAAGAGGGTTGTCTTCATGGCCGCCAGCCAAGCAAGAAGACGAGGGATCTGCCGATTTTTTTGTGTTGTTTTTGTTTTTCATATTGAGTAGACTGAACTTAGTATGAAAATTTTGGATATTAATGCTTTACTGGTTATATCATTTGCAAATATTTTCTCCCATTCAGCAGGCTGTCTTTGTTTTATCAACATTTTGTTTTTTGGTTTTGACTATGAGAAAGTTTTATGCTTAATAAGTTTCTACTTCATCATTCTTGCTTTTGTTTCCTTTTCCTGAGGAGACAGATCAAAACATATATTGCTACAACTGATGGCAGAGGGTGTTCTGTGTTTTGTTCTAGGAGTTTTATGGTTTCTGGCATTACATGTCTATCTTTAATCAGTTTTGTGTTTGAATTTGTGTTTGGCATGAGGAAATGCTCCAATTTCATTTTTTTACGTAGTTGTCTAGTTTAACCAGCGCTTTATTGAAGAGCATGTCTATTTCCAATCTGTTTATTCCTGCATTCCTTATCATAGTTTCAGTTCAGTTCAGTTCAGTTGCTCAGTCGTGTCTGACTCTTTGCGATCCCATGAATCACAGCATGCTAGGCCTCCCTGTCCAACACCAACTCCCAGAGTTCACTCAAACTCACGTCCATTGAGTCAGTGATGCCATCCAGCCATCTCATCCTCTGTTCCCTTCTCCTCCTGCCCTCAATCCCTCCCAGCATCAGGGTCTTTTCCAATGAGTCAACTCTTCGCATAAGGTGGCCAAAGTACTGGAGTTTCAGCTTTAGGATCAGTCCTTCCAATGAACACCCAGGACTGATCTCCTTCAGAATGGACTGGTTGGACCTCTTTGCAGTCCAAGGGACTCTCAGGAGTCTTCTCCAGCACTGCAGTTCAAAAGCATCAATTCTTCAGTGGTCAGCTTTCTTCACAGTCCAACTCTCACATCCATACATGACCACAGGAAAAACCATAGCCTCAACTAGATGGACCTTTGTTGGCAAAGTAATGTCTCTGTTTTTGAATATGCTGTCTAGGCTGGTCATAACTTTCCTTCCAAGGAGTAAGCATCTTTTAATTTCATGGCTGCAATCACCATCTGCAGTGATTTTGGATCCCCCCAAAATGAAGTCTGACACTGTTTCCACTGTTTCCCCATCTATTTTCCATGAAGTGATGGGACCAGATGCCATGATCTTTGTTTTCTGAATGTTGAGCTTTAGGCCAACTTTTTCACTCTCCTCTTTCACTTTCATCAAGAGGCTTTTTAGTTTCTCTTCACTTTCTGCCATAAGGGTGGTGTCATCTGCATATCTGAGGTTATTGATATTTCTTCTGGCAATCTTGATTCCAGCTTGTGCTTCTTCCAGCCCAACGTTTCTCATGATATACTCTGCATAGAAGTTAAATAAGCAGGGTGACAATATACAGCCTTGACGTACCCCTTTTCCTATTTGGAACCAGTCTGTTGTTCCATGTCCAGTTCTAACTGTTGCTTCCTGACCTGCATACAGATTTCTCAAGAGGCAGGTCAGGTGGTCTGGTATTCCCATCTCTTTCAGAATTTTCCACAGTTTATTGTGATCCACACAGTCAAAGGCTTTGGCATAGTCAATAAAGCAGAAATAGATGTTTTTCTGGAACTCTCTCACTTTTTCCATGATCCAGCAGTGTTGGCAATTTGATCTCTGGTTCCTCTGCCTTTTCTAAAACCAGCTTAATTGACCATACTTATGTGGGTTTATTTCTAGACACTCATTTCTGTTTGGATCAATGAATGTCCTGATCCAGGTGATCAGGGAGACCAGGGAAGACAGATGACCTACCGATTATCCTTATTCCTGAAGGCACAGCTTTGCCAGATGAAAAGCTCAGAACTGCATATTTTATTAAAGATTGTTAGGAACCCATCAAGGTCACATCCTGTGTCTCCTTTGCCAGATACCCTGAAAACTGGGGAATCTGAGACCACTGTACAGCTTCCTGCCCCATTCTTGGATTTGTATTCCCCCCAGCTGTTTTCCACCTCCCCTTCTGCTCATTCTGTGTTGCCATTTACAGATTTTTTCCTTCTTGCTAATGCTCTTTCAAGGTGGGTTTCTGTTAGTTCCTACCCTCCTACGACACCACGGATTTCCTGACCTGGGTCCATGGTGAGTTTGTGCTCTAAGAAGAGCTGACGTGCAGCACTGTGGACTGGCTGCTGGCACAGAAATACATAGCTGAGTCTGATGCCTTGGTGGACTTGATTCCCAGGCTGCAGGGTGAGGTTTGGGGGCACTCAGCTGAAAATCTCTGTTTGAACATGGCTGTATCTTCTATAATTTTTTCATCCTGTAAGTAAACCAAGAACTTGAATGCTTCTTCCAGCTTCCTGTGATACCAGTAAACATAAGAGTGTCCTTTTTTGGGGACACAGTCCATTTTTGCTCTCTGGTCTTTTCCTGTGACCAGATGGCTGGGACTCTGGGTGACCTCAGTGTCCATGGAGCCTGTGAGAAAAGAGAGAGAAAGTGAAGAAAAGGCCCTTGAAGGAGCCTGATTTTGCAGCCTCAGGACAAAGTCGTGAATCTAGAATCCACTTATTTCACCTCACCTGCTCCCCAGCATAGAAGAGCCGCACAGCACAGCAGGCCGAGGCACATGGCTGGCTCAGGGAGAGATCCGAGCCGTGGCTTTTCCTCTCAAGCGCCTCATCCCCTGCAGCACTTCCTCGTGACATGGTTGCTCCCTGTGGTCACCCCAGTCCCCATGTACATGAGATGCTAGCTTTTCATAGCCTGGGAGGGCAGGGGAAGCTGGCGAAGCAGCTAGTGTGGATTCCAGACTGCTTCAGTTTTCTTTTCCCGGATTCTGCTCTTTCATCATTTTTTAAAAATGAAAACCAGTTGCACATCAATAACTCACTTGCTTTTTATCTTGTCAGTTTGCCTCCCCCCTCCCTTCCCTCTCAGACAATGAAATACACAACTTGCTGCACATCAGTCTTAGCCTCTACTGCACTTACGAATGAATCCAGCAGCTACCTTATACTAACAAGCCAAATTTTGAACTATACAAAAGAAATATTTGTAAAGGTTATATAAAGCATCTAGAGAAATAATAAAATGAGTCATCTAGCCTGAAACTGTTAGCTTAGGAGACAGATTTTCTCTGAGAATTTTTAAGTCCCTGTGTTATTTTTCCAGATTTTATCATTCTTTCTCTACTAGGTCTAGGAAAACATAATCCTAAAGTTCAAGTTTTTACTCACTTTCCTTCCATTATCAGTTTTAGACTTATGTAAGAATCTGTAAATTATGTATTAATCAGTGTTTTATGTCTTTGAAATTTATCTAAGGGATTTATTCCGTTTATACTTTGTCTGTGTCATATTTTTATTAAGTATTATATCTGTGATAATAATTTATGTTTTTGCAGATAATTTTATGTAATTCACTTTTGCTAATACGTGCATGCCTGCTCATTCCCTCAGTCTTGTCTGACTCTTTGTGACCCCACGGACTGTAGCTCATCAGGTTCCTCTGTCCCTGGGATTTTTCAGGCAAGAATACTGGAGTGGGTTGCCATTTCCTCCTCCAGGGGATCTTCTCAACCCAGGGATCCAACCTGCATCTCCTGTCTCCTGCAAAGCAGGTGGATTCTTTACCTGATGAGCCATCATTAATATATAAGGTTCCATTTATTATTAATAGTTTGTCAGAATTTATTATCCATTCTTGAGTTAATGTACACTAGTTTTCTTCTCTAGATTTTGGTGCTAGTACAAACAGGACTTCATTCTTATATCTTTCTTTACATACCAAGTGTATAATATTTCTCTATACCTGGGAATATAAAAATTGAGCTTTAGGGTCAGCATGTCAACTTTACATTCTAAGAATACTGGAGTGGGTTGCCATTTCCTTCTCCAGCGGATCTTCCCAAACTAGGGATTGAACCCGGGTCTCCAGCATTTCAGGCAGATGCTTTTTCATCCGAGCCACGAGGGTAGCCCCAGCGAAACTCCAAATTAAACCAGATAAATTGTCCCAACAACTGTTGTGTGTTTTCTAGTGTCGCACATCTAAAATTCAATTGGTACTATTCTTTCTAATTTTTTAAATTTCTGGCTGTGCCCGGTGGCATGCAGTTTATTAGTACCCTGCACAGGAATAGAACCAAGCCCCTCTCCCCACCCCCTACTCCCCCTGCAGGGGAAGCCCAGAATCTTAACCACTAAGTCGCCGTGGAAGTCCTGTCATTTATGTTCTTTTAACTTTGCCAGTCTATTAGGATAAAATGGTATATCACTCTAGTTTTAGTTAGCATTTTTATGATTTTTCAGTTTAGATCAGTCCAGTCACTCAGTCATGTCTGACTCTTTGTGATCCCATGGACTGCAGCATACCAGCCTTCCCTGTCCATCACCAACTCCCGGAGCTTGCTCAAACTCATGTCCATTGAGTTGGTGATGCCATCCAACCATCAAATCTTCTGTCATCCCCTTCTCCTCCTGCCTTCAATCTTTCCCAGCATCAGGGTCTTTTCCAGTGAGTCAGGGCGTCATATCAGGTGGTCAAAGTGTTGGAGCTTCAGCTTCAACATCAGTCCTTCCAATGAATATTCAGGACTGATTTCCTTTATGATTGACCGGTTTGATTTCCTTGCAGTCCAAGGGACTCTCAAGAGTCTTCTCCAACACCACAGTTCAAAAGCATCAGTTCTTTGGTGCTCAGCCTTCTTTATGGTCCAACTCTTACAACCATACATGACTACTGGAAAAACCATAGCTTTGACTAGACAGAGCTTTGTTGGCAAAGTAAATGTCTCTGCTTTTTAATATGCTGTCAAGGTTGGTCATTGCTTTTCTTCCAAGGAGTAAGATCTTTTAATTTCATGGCTGCAGTCACTATCTGCTCTGATTTTGGAGCCCAGAAAATAAGGTCTGTCACTGTTTCCATTGTTTCCCCATCTATCTGCCAGGAAGTGATGGGACCGGATGCCATGATCTAAGTTTTTTGAATGTTGAGCTTTAAGCCAACTTTTCCACTGTCCTCTTTCACTTTCATCAAGAGGCTCTTTAGCTCCTCTTTGCTTCCTGCTATAAGGGTGGTATCATCCGCATATCTGAAGTTATTGATATTTCTCCCAGAAATTTTGATTTCAGCTTGTGCTTCATCCAGCCCAGCATTTCACATGATGTACTCTGCATATAAGTTAAATGAACAGGGTGACAATCTATGGCCTTGATGTACTCCTTTCCCAATTTTAACCAGTCTCTTGTTCCATGTCCAGTTCTAACTGTTGCTTCTTGACACACATACAGGTTTTCTCAGGAGGCAGATTAGGTGGTCTGGTATTCCCATCTTTTTCAGAATTTTCCAGTTTGTTGTGATCCACACAATCAAAGGCTTTAGCGTGGTCAGTGAAGCAGAAATAGACCTTTTTCTATAGTTCTCTTTCTTTCTGATTGAATATATTTTTTCTGTTTATAGGCCACTAGTGTTTTTGGTACACTGCCTTTTGACCATATTTTCTTTTTGAATGTTCAGCTATTATTTATTTGTAACAATTCCTTACATATTCCTGATAGCAAACTTTGTCAGTTACATGTGCTGCTAATATCTATTCAATCTGTGGCTTGTCTTTCACTTTTTGTAATGTCTTTTTTTTTAGTTGGTATTCCTTATTTAGTTGAGTCTACATTCTCTTTCGGAGAAGGCAATGGCACCCCACTCCAGTACTCTTACCTGGAAAATCCCATGGATGGAGGAGCCTGGTAGGCTGCAGTCCATGGGGTCGCGAAGAGTCGGACATGACTGAGTGACGTCACTTTCACTTTTCACTTTCATGCATTGGAGAAGGAAGTGGCAACCCACTCCAGTGTTCTTGCCTGGAGAATCCCAGGGACAGTGGAGCCTGGTGGGCTGCCGTCTATGGGGTCGCACAGAGTCTGACACGACTGAAGTGACTTAGCAAAAACATTCTCTTTGGGGAGGGTATACATTTAATTCTTTATAATTATGTTCTTG
Organism: Capricornis sumatraensis; assembly: GCF_032405125.1. Taxonomy (NCBI): domain Eukaryota; kingdom Metazoa; phylum Chordata; class Mammalia; order Artiodactyla; family Bovidae; genus Capricornis; species Capricornis sumatraensis. The sequence goes on along the minus strand of NC_091073.1, from coordinate 110,150,010 downwards.
TACCTCAAGATCATAAAGGTATACTTGCAAGTTATTTACCAGACAGCTAACATTTTAAAGTTGTGTGTAAGGATTTGATTCTTTAATAATAATTATTTTTTCTTAGGCTGTGAAAATGAATTTAAATCCATCCTTACTTCTGTGGATAACAGCTTGTTCCAGAAGAACATTGCATTATTCCCCTGCATACCTCCAGTGACAGCTCTATCATATATAAAATGCTTTCTTAAACACCAGTTCAGTTCAGTTCAGTCACTCAGTCATGTCCGACTCTTTGCCACCCCATGAATTGCAGCGCGACAGGCTTCCCTGTCCATCACCAACTCCCAGAGTCCACTCAAACCCATATCCATCGAGTTCGTGATGCCATCCAACCTTCTCAAACTCTGTTGTCCCCTTCTCCTCCTACCCTCAATCTTTCCCAGCATGACTTTTCAAATGAGTCAGCTCTTCACATCAAGTGCCAAAGTATTGGAGTTTCAGCTTCAGCATCATTCCTTCCAAAGAAATCCCAGGACTGATCTCCTTAAGACTGGACTGGTTGGATCTCCTTGCAGTCCAAGGGACTCTCAAAAGTCTTCTCCAACACCACAGTTCAAAAGCATCCATTGAGCTCAGCTTTCTTTATAGTCCAACTCTCACATCACGTGACCACTGGAAAAACCATAGCCTTGGCTAGATGGACCTTTGTTGACAAAGTAATGTCTCTGCTTTTTAATATGCTGTCTAGGTTGGTCATAACTTTCCTTCCAAGGAGCTAGCGTCTTTTAATTTCATGGCTGCAGTCACCATCTACAGTGATTTTGGAGCTCAGAAAAATAAACTCTGCCACTGTTTCCCCATCTATTTCCCATGAAGTGATGGGACCAGATGCCATGATCTTCGTTTTCTGAATGTTGAGCTTTAAGCCAACTTTTTCACTCTCCTCTTTCACTTTCATCAAGAGGCTTTTTAGTTTCTCTTCACTTTCTCCCATAAGGATGGTGTCATCTGCATATCTGAGGTTATTGATATTTCTTCTGGCAATGTTGATTCCAGCTTGTGCTTCTTCCAGCCTAGCGTTTCTCATGATGTACTCTGCATAGAAGTTAAATAAGCAGGGTGACAATATACAGCCTTGACGTACTCCTTTTCCTATTTGGAACCAGTCTGTTGTTCCATGTCCAGTTCTAACTGTTGCTTCCTGACCTGCATACAGGTTTCTCAAGAGACAGGTCAGGTGGTCTGGTATTCCCATCTCTTTCAGAATTTTCCACAGTTGATTGTGATCCACACAGTCAAATGCTCTGGCATAGTCAATAAAGCAGAAATAGATGTTTTTCTGGAACTCTCTTGCTTTTTCTATAATCAAACTTAAACTTGCTTCCCTTTTAAATCCATGATTTTCATTTGTTTATTTATGGCTTTTTCATTATCCTAAATTAAGAAATGATTTGATAGTTCAAGGAGAAATCACCTTAGTTTGTCCCTATTCAACATTAGTTTCTTTTTCTCTGTGTTGGCCACTTAAACTTCAGATGACTTTCATCAAATTTCGTGAAAATATCTTTCCTGATTTTGACCAGCCCTGAACAAACAGATTACAGTGCAGAATTAGGAATACTCTTACCATTGGTCTTACGTATTCATGATCATGGTACACATCTTCACTTATTTCAGATTTTTTAAATGTTTTCCTCCAAAATTTAATCCTTTTCTGAATTCCAGTCTCATTTACCCAACAGATTTGTTTTTATGTATTTTATATGTTACATTAGAATTTTAAAATCGTCTCTCTTTAAAAAATATTTTAACTGTTGATAGCATATGGAATAAACTTTTTATATTTATGTTAAATTCAATGAGCTTATTAAATCTGTTAATATTAATAATGCATTGCATCTTTAGATTCCTTTGGTTCTTCTTCTAAACTTGCCATCTGTCTTTTAAAACTTTTCTTCCCCTCTTTTCTCATTCTCAGCCTTTTTTCTTGTTCTACTGGCTGGAATTTTGCAAAATCTTCACTAGAAATACTAGTGCCATTCATTTACTTGTTTATAAATTATATTTGACTCAGAGAACTACAGGTACTAAATATGTGGCAGATGCTCTGAGGGTTACAAGTTATGAGATGACACCCTGCTATTAAAGGAGTTATCCACATGCCAAGTGAAAGTGAACGGGATCATCGGTCGTGTCTGACTCTTTGCCACCCATGGACTGTAGTCTGCCAGGCTCCTCTGCCCATGGAATTCTCGAGACAAGAATACCAGAGTGGGTTGCCTTGCCCTCCTCCAGGGGATCTTCCCTACCCAGAGATCAAATGAATGTGTCCTACGTCTCCTGCATTGGCAGGCAGGTTCTTTACCACTAGTGACACCAGGGAAGCACATCACTCTTCGAACTGCTATTGGCCCAGGTTCATCCTGGCTGACCTACATGAAGCCAAAACACTGATGCCCAGGTTTGCTGCAGAAAGTGAAAGTCACTCAGCCATGTCCAACTCTTTGCGACCCCATGGACTATACAGTCCATGGAATTCTCCAGGCCAGAATACTGGAGTGGGTAGTTCCCTTCTCTAGGGGATCCTCCCAAACCAGGGATCAAACCCAGATCTCCCACATTGCAGGTGAATTCTTTACCAGCTGAGCCACAAGGGAAGCTCGTTTGTGTCAGGGAAGGGATTTATTTGCAAAGCAATCAGGCAGAGAGATGAAAGATCTTCTACCCATTTTTAAAATTGTGTTGTTTGTGTTTTCATATTGAGTTGCCTGACTGTTTGTATATTTGAATATTAATGGTTTACTGATTATTTTGTTTGCATATATTTTCTTCCATTCAGCATATTATCTTTTTCTTTTGTCAGGGGTTCTCTTTTGTTTGTTTGTTTTTGCTGTAAGAAGATTATAAGTAAGTAAGTAAGTAAAGTCACTCAGTCGTGTCTGACTCTTTGTGACACCGTGGACTGCAGCCCACCAGGCTCCTCAGTCCATGGGATTCTCCTGGCAAGAATACTGGAGTGGGTTGCCATTTCCTTCTCCAGGGGATCTTCCCGACCCAGGGATCGAACCCGGGTCTCCCGCATTGGAGGCAGATGCTCTAACCTCTGAGCCACCAGGGAAAGAAGATTTTAAGGTTAATTCAATTGTATTTGTTTATTTTTGCTCTAGTTTTCCTTCCCCAGTGAGACAGAGCTGAATATACGTTGCTACAATAGATGTCAAGAGCGTTCTGACTGTGTTTTCTTCTAGGAGTTTTGTTGTTCCTGGCCTGCAAGTCAGTCTTTAACCCATTTTGAGTTTATATAAGTGTGTGGGGTGTGAAAATGTTCTAACTTCATTCTTTCATGTAGCTGTCCAGTTTTACCAGTACTACTTATTGAAGACAATTTTTTCTAAATTATATATTCTTGCATTCTTTGACATAGTTTAACTGACCATGTTTTCGTGGGTTTATTTCTAGACTTTCAATTGTATGTCCATTTTTGTGGCAATACCATTCTGTTTTGATTATTATAGCTCTGCATTAATAATATTAACTGAAGTCACAGAGTATGACACCTTTAGCTTTGTGGGCATTTTTTTAATTCTCTTGAATGCTTTTTACTATCTGGGGTCTTCTGTGTCTTTAGCATAAATTTTAGAATTATTTGTTCTAGTTCTGTGAAAATTGTTGTAGGCATTTCGATAGAGACTGCATTAAATCTGTAGTACAGACCTTTTAGCAATATTAATTTTAGAAATGGCCCAGGAGAGGAACAAAAAATGAATTGACAGACTTGACCAGCAGAGATGCAACAACTGAAATTTTTCTTTGTAAGTCATGTGCTTTGCAGTCAAATAGCTCCTTAAATATAGTTAACTCCCTGGTTTATTTTCATAAGCAAAATGTATCTCTTCTTAACTCTTCCAGTATGGTTGAATTAGTTTCTTTTACTTTAAAGCAGAACAATACTAACAGACACACAGAAAATGAGGCTGCTCTTATGATCTCAGGTATGATTGCCGGTGAACACTAATTTCTGGAGAAGATGTTTTTCTATAATATATTGCAGTTGAGACACCAATTGAGAAATGTAAAGACTAAATCAAAGTGGGATAATGAGAAGTCTTGGAATAAATATTTTAATAAATAAATTCCATATGAGTATTAAAAAGTAAATTCATAATACCTGTCTTTAAAAAAATAGAGAAAAGTGAAAAAAAAAACAAACAAACTATGTGCTGGACATAGTCAATAAAAATCTACAAAGAAATGGTAAAAGAAGTTAAAAAGACCTTAGTAAAATAGCATGGAGGGATTTTGGGAGAGGGGGAAATAGTCTGTGTCTTGATTCTCATGCTGGTTGCATGGGTTAAAAACTTGTCACAATGTACTGAAATACGGACCTAAATTGGTGCTTTTTGTTTTGGTATGTTATGCCTCAAAATTGCTTTTAAAAGTTGCACGGTTGCAGGAGTCTGGTTGAAGGGAGATGCTGATTTTTCTGCTCAGTCGCTCTGTCGGGGACAGATGAGAAGCAGTCATGAGCCCTGAGGAGTCTCTGGGTCTAGATTAAGGAATGTGCTGAGCCAGGTGATCAGGGTCCCCACGGAAGACAGGTGACCTGCTGATTATCCCTATTCCTGAAGCCCCAGCTTTGCCAGATGAAAAGCACGGAACTGCATGTTTTAATAAGATTGTTAGGAACCCAGCAAGGTCACATCCTGTGTCTCCTTCGCCAGATACTCTGCAAACTGGGGAATAGGAGACCCCTTACAGCTTCCTTCCTCTTCCTTGGGTTTGTGTTCCCACCAGCTGTTTCCCACCTCCCCTTCTGCTCATCCTGTGTTGCCATTTACAGATTTTTCCATCTGGTTTATGCTCTTTCAAGGTGGGTTTCTGTTAATTCCTACCCTCCTACGACACCACTGGTTTCCTGAGCTGGGTCTACAGTGAGTTTGTGCTCTAAGAAGAGCTGACGTGCAGCACTGTGGATTAGCTGCTAGCACAGAAATACAGAGCTGAGTCTGGTGGCTCGGTGGACTTGATTTCCAGGCTGCAGGGCGAGTTTTGGGGGCACTCAGCTGAAAATCGCTGTTTGAACATGGCTGTATCTTCTGTAATTTTTCCATTCCACAAATAAACCAAAAACTCAAATGCTTCCAGCTTCTTGCGATACCAGTAAACATAAGGGTGTCCTTTTATGGGGACACAATCCATCTTTGCTCTCTGGTCTTTTCCTTTGACCAGATGACTGGGACTCTGGGTGACCCCAGTATCCATGGAGCCTGTAAGGAAAGAGAAAGTTCACAAAAAGCCCAAGAGGGAGCTGATATGGCAGCCATAGGAGAAAGTCCTGAAACTTAAATCCAACACATTTGCCTCACCTGCTCCCCAGAGAAGAAGAGCCACACAGCCCAGGAGGCTGAGGCACATGGCTGACCCCAGGAGAAAGCAGGGCGGCGGCTTTTCCTCTCAGGCGCCTCATCCCCCTTCAGAGCCTCCTTGTGATGATGTCACTTCCTGTGGTCATCACGGTTCCCGGGTACCTGAGACTATAATAGTTCATAGGCTGACAGGGCAAGGAACGCTGTGAAATAATCAGGATGCATTCCAAACTGCTTTAACTTTCTGTTTTCTGATTCTGCTCTTCCATCACTCCTTTAATATAAAATCATGTCCATGAATAATTTATTTGCTTTTTAAATTTGTCAGTTTGCCCCCTCTCCTCCTCCCTCCCCTCTCAGACAATGAACCATATAACTTGTGGTATGTCAATCATAACTTCTACTGCACTTACAAAATGGTATAGCAGCTACTTTATGTTAACAAACCAAATTTTGAACAAAAGAAATATTCGTGATGAACCTGCAATAGATCTAATCAAATAATAAAATGAATGATCTTGCCTGAAGCAATCAGTTTGGAAGGTAGATTTTCCCAGAGAATTTTAAGTCCTTGTTATTTTTCTAGATTCTATCATTCTTTTCTGCCAGGTCTAAGTAACCATAATCCTGAAGTTCAAATTTTTACTCACTTTCTATTTCCACTTTTAGATTTATGTAAGAATCTGTAAATTATTTATTAATCAGTGTTTTATGTCTTTGAAAATTATCTAAGGGGTTCATTCTGTTTATACTTTGTTCTGGTAATGTTCCTTTTTATTCAATAGTGTGTCTGTGCCAGTAATTCATGGTTTTGCACATAATTTTAGATAATTAATTTTCATTAATAAGTAGAATTCCATTTATTAGTTTGTCAGAATTCATTATCCATTCTTGAATTTATTCACAGTAGTTTTTTCCTCTAGATTTTGGTACTAGTACAAAGGGGACTACATTCTCATACCTTTCTTTATAAACCAAGTTGTAATACTTCTCTATACCTGGGAATATCAAACTTGAGCAGTAGGGTCACCATGTTAACTTTACATACTAAGACAAGATGCTTTCCAAATTAATTAAATCAAATGATCCCAAGAACATTTTATTGTGTGTTTTCTAGTGTTACACATCTAGGACTCAGTTGGCACAATTCTTTTGCCAGTCTATTAGGATAAAATGGTATCTGACTGTAGTCTTAGTTTGCACTTTTATGATTGTTAAGGAGGTTGAGTATATTTTTTTCTGTTTATAGGCCACTAGTGTTTTCTGTACACTGCTATGCCCATATTTCTTTTTGGCTTGGTAGCTATTACTTATTTGTAACAGTTCCTTATATATTCTGGTTACCAAATTTTGTCAGTTACATTTGTTACCAATACCTTTTGATTTTGTGGCTTGTGTTTCACTCTTTGTAATTAAAAAAAAATATGTTTATGTATTTCTTTGGCTGCTCAGGGTCTTGGCTGTGGCACACAGGCTCACTGTTGCAGCCTGTGGGGTCTAGTTCCTTGGCCAGGGATGGAACCTGGGCCCCCTGCACTGAGAGCACTGAGTCTTAGCCAACGGACCCCAGGAAAGTGCCTGGAATGTTTTTTATTTTTATTTCTAATTTAGTTGGGTCTACATTCTTTTTATGGAGTGTACACATTTAATTCTTTATAAGAAACGCTTTCATACTCCAAGGTCATAAAGATAAATTCACAAGTTATTTATCAAACAGCTGACATTTTGAATGTTGCACTAAAGTATTAAATTCTTTTATAATGTATGGAATTTTAATTTTAAAAATCTTTTATAACAACTTGTCCCAGAAGAACATTTTGTGTAGTGCCTTATTCCTCTGCATATATGAAGTGATGGCTCTATCATAAATAATATGCCTATATAAGGATGCTGCCCTTTCAAGTCTATGATTTTCCATTTGTAAATTCTTATGCCTTTTTAATTGTCCTAAATTAGGAAATGGTTTGGTGATTCAAAGAGGAACCACCTCATTTTCTACTTGTTCAATATTATCTTCTCTATTCTCTCTGTTCCACATAAATTTCAGTTTACTTTCATCAAATTTTATGAAAATGCCTATTGTGATTTTGTTTTGTGCTGCATTGAATTCATAGATAATAGTGCAGAAACACTACTGGTTTAATTTTTTTCATGATCATGGTATAAATCTTCACTTATTTCAGATTTTTTAAAATGTTTTCCTTTAAGATTTAATATTTTTCTGTATTAAAGTCTCATTTACTTAATCAGTTTGTTTTTATGTATTTTATATGTTATTTTGGAATTTGTAAATGGTCTCTCCCTAAAAATATTTTTAACTGTTGGTTGCTAAAATATAGAAATAAACTGACTTTTTATATTCATGTTAAATTCAGTACTTATTAAATTTGTTGTTGTTAATAATGCAACACTTCTCTAGATTCCTTTGGTTCTTCTAAATTTGCCATCTGTCTTTAATCACTTTTTTCCCTCCTTTTCTTATTCACATTCTTTTGTTCTGCTGGTTTGAAATTCAGCAGTCTTGACTAGACATTGTGGTCACATTCATTTACTTATTCATCAGCTATGTCTGACGTAGACAACTGCAGATACTGAATATGTGGTAGATGCTATGGGGGTTACAGAGTGTAGCATTAGATCTTACTGTTAAAGGAGTTACTGGCATGCCAGGATATCTGCAAATCATTCTCCCAAATGCTACTGGACCAGGTTCACCTTGGCTGACCCACAGGAAGGCAAAACACTAGATGCCCGTGTTTGGACCAAGAAGAGGTTTGTTTGCACGGCAACAAAGCAGAGAGATGAGAGATCTTATGCCCAATTTGTAATTGGGTTGTTTTGTGTTTTTTAAATTGAATTGCCTGAACTGTTTAGATATTTTTTATATTAATGCTTTACTGGGGTTACTTTTTGCAAATATTTTCTTCCATTCATCAGGTTGGATTTTTGTTTCAACAACTTTTTTTGTCTCTTTTTTTCTGTGAGAAGATTTTACTCTTGATTAGGTCCCTTTGTTTATTTTTGCTTTTCTTTCTTTTCTTTGTAGAGACAGATGAAAAGATACATTGCTACAATAGATGTCAAAGAATGTTCTGCCTGGGTTTTCTTCTGGGAGTTTTGTGGTTTCTGGCCTTACACGTTGGTCTTTGATCCATTTTGAGTTTATATTTGTGTATGGTGTGAGAAAATGTCCTAATTTCATTCTTTTATGTAGTTGTCCAGCTTCACTAGTACTACTTATTGAAGAGGAAGTTGTTTCCAAACTGTATATTTGTGCATTCTTTGCCATAATTTAATTAACCATACATGCCTGGGTTTATTTCTGGGCTCTCCATTCTATGTCCACTTTGCACCCATACCATTCTGTTTTGATTATTATAGCTTTGAGCGTTTACTGACATCAGAGATTGTAATAGCTCTAGCTTTGTTCTTTTTTCTCTTGATTGCTTTCACTATCTGGGGTCTTATGTGGTGTCATACTAATTTTAGAACTATTTGTTTTAGTTCTGTTCATAGGCACTTTGATAGAGACTGCAGCAAATCTGTAGTACAGGCCTTTTGACAATATTAATTGTAGAACTGGCCAATGGGAAAAATAAGAAATGTATTCACAGACTTGACCAGCAGAGAGGCAGCATCCACATTTTTCTTTGCAAATCATGTGCTTTGTCAAATATTCTCCTTAATTATTCTTAACTCACTAGGTTATTTTCATAAGCAAAATATATTTCTTCTTAACTTTAACAATATGTTTGATTTAGTCTCTTTTAAGCAGAGCAGTACTAACAGTTGGGCACACAGAAAATGAAGCTACTTTTGTGATCTCAGTTTTGGTTGTCGGTAAACACTAACTTCTGGAAAAGTTCCTTTTCTATAAACCTCTATACTGAGGTTGAGACATCAACTGAGAAATGTAAAGAGTAAATCAAAGTAGGAAAATATAAAGTCTTCACAGAAAATATTTTAATAAATAAATTCCTTATGAATATTAAAAAGTGCATTCATAATATATCTCTTAAAATAATTTCAGGGAACACTAAGAAAAATTCAACAAAATATGTGCAGAACGTGATTGATAAAGAAAAATATACAAAGCAATAGTGAGAGAAGTTAAAAGGACCTCAGTAAAATGCCATGGGGGATGTTTTGGGACAGCAGAAATGTTCTGTGTCTTGATTGTCATGCTGGTTACATGGGTGTAAAAGCTTGTCAAAATACATCAGTATGTGCCTAAAATGGGTGTATTTTGTTGTGGGTATGTTATGCCTCAAAGATGCTTTTAAAAGTTGCATGATTGCAGGAATCTGGACAAAGTGAGCTGCTGAGTTTCTTGCTCCCTTTCTCTGGCAGGGGCAGCTGAGAGAAGCGGCGATGAACCCTGAGGTGTCTCTGGGTCTGGATCAATGAATGTGCAGAGCCAGGAGATCAGGGTGCCCAGGGAAGACAGATGACCTGCTGGTCATCCCTATTCCTGAAGGCACAGCTTTATCAGATGAAAAACACAGAACTACATGTTTTAATAAGATTGTTATTAATCCATCAAGGTTACATCCTGTGTCTCTCCTTTGCCAGATACCCTGCCAACTGGGGAATCTGAGACCCCTTACAGCTTCCTGCCCCGTCCTTGGGTTTGTGTTCCCACCAGCTGTTTTCCACCTCCCCTTCTGCTCATCCTGTGTTGCCATTTACAGATTTTTCCTTCTGGTGTATGCTCTCTCAAGGTGGGTTTCTGTTAGTTCCTACCCTCCTATGACACCACTGATTTCCTGAGCTGGGTCCATGGTGAGTTTGTGCTCTAAGAAGAGCTGACGTGCAGCACTGTGGACTGGCTGCTGGCACAGAAATACAGAGCTGAGTCCGCTGCCTTGGTGGACTTGATTTCCAGGCTGCAGGGTGAGTTTTGGGGGCAGTCAGCTGAAAATTGCTGTTTGAACATGGCTGTATCTTCCACAACATCTTGATTCTGTAAGTAAACCAAAAACTCAAATGCTCCTTCTGGCTTCTTGCGATACCAGTAAACATAAGAGTGTCCTTTTATGGGGACACAATCCATCTTTGCTTTCTGGCCTTTTCCTTTGACCAGATGACTGGGACTCTGGGTGACCTCAGTGTCCATGGAGCCTGTAAAGAAAGAGAGAGAAAGTGCAGTGAAAGCCCAGGAGAAACCCTGATTTTGCAGCCACAGGAGAAAGTCCTGAAACTGGAATCCAATAAATTCACCTCACCTGCTCCCCAGAAGAAAAAAAAAAAGGCCACATAGCACAGAAGGCTGAAGCACATGGCTGGCTCAGGGAGAGAGCAGGGCAGGGACTTTTTCTCTAAGGCTCCTCATCCCCCTTCAGCACCTCCTTGTGACGTGATTACTTTCCGTGGTCATTATACGGAAAATGAGACTATTGTTGCACAGCCTGGGAGGGCAGAGAAAGCCGGTTAAACAACTAGTGTGGATTTCAAGCTGCTTTAATTTTCTTTTTCCTGATTCTGCTCTTTCACTATTTCTTTAAAAATACAACTTATTTACATATTAACAATTTATTTCCTTTTTTAACTTGTAGATTTGCCTTCTCCCTTCCCTCTCAGACACTGAACAGCTTGCTGTTATCAATCATAGTTTCCACTGCACATAAAAAGATCTTCCTCTTTAAATTAAAAAGTTAAATGTTGAACTTATGCAAAATAATATTTATGATGAATATGCATTGCATTTAGGGAAAAAATAAACTGAATCCTTTTGTTTGACTCAATCAGCTTAGGAGTTAGATTAGCACTAAGAATTTTTAAGCCCCTGTGTTATTTTTATAGACTTTATTGTTGTTTTTCTACCACGTCCATGTAACTACACTCCTGAAGTTCATATTTTTATTCACTTGCTTTTCATTTCAGTTTTCCTCATTTATGTAAGAATCTGCAAATTTTGTATTAATCAGTGTTGTATGTTTTTAAAATTTTTTTGTGGGAGTTCTTTTTCTTGGCCATACTGTTTTTTCATTCAACATAGGCCTAAGATATTAAATCATGTTGTCTCATGTAGTTTTAGATAAATCAGTTTCACTAATATGTAGGATTCCATTTATTAGTTTGTCAGAATCTATTATCCATTTAACCTCATGCACCCCAGTTGTTTTTTTTTTTCACCCAGATTTTAATGCTACTACAAATAGGACTGCATTCTTACACAGTTCTTTACGTACTTAGGTATAAAGTTTCTCTATACCTGGGATTGTAAAAATTGAGCCTTAGGGTCACCATGTCTATTTTACATAGCAAGACAAAATGGTTTCCAAATTAATTAAGCAAATAAATAGTCCCACAGCAGTTTATGAACCATCTTCAAATGTTCCTCATCGAGCACTCAATTGGTGTTTACTTTCGTCAGTCTATTAGGTTAAAGTGGCATCTCACCATAGCTTTAGCTTGCATTTTTATGACTACTAAGGAGATTGATATTCTGAATTAATACATTTATAGGCCACTAGTTTTTCTGTACATTGCTCTTTTCTCATATTTTTGGTAGATTAACTATCAGTTATTTATAACAGTTCTTCATATATCTCAGATACTAAACTTTGTCATTTACATGTATGCTAATATCTTTTCAATTTGTGACTTGTGTTTTAACTCTTCATAAATTTTTTGTTGTTATTTCTTATTTAGTAGTCTATCATTCTTTTTGGGGGGAAGGTATGAATTCTTTAATTCTTTATAAGCAATGTTTCCATAGCTCAAGTTCATAAAAATATATTCCTATAACATTTACCAAATAGTTAATAGTTTAAATGTTGCATTTAAGCGTTTAATCCTTTAAAAAAAATTTTTTTTTGCTTATGTTGTGAGAAAGAGTTTAATTTTTCTTCCTGTGGAGAACTACTTGTCCCAGAAGAACTTGTATATTGCATTACTCCCCTACATACCTGCAGTGGTGGCTTTACCATATATTAAGTGCCTATATATGAATAGTGGTATTTTAAATTTATGATTTTCCATTTGTCCACTTAGTTATACAAAATTATAACATAATTTGATGATTAGATTGCAAATTCACATCACTTTGTAGTTCTTTAGTATTATCTTGAGTATTCTTTCCTCTTTTTTCCACTTAAATTTTGACTGCTTTTGTCAAATTTCTTGAAATTCCTTTTGTGACTTTGTTTGCTATAGAGAATACATAGATGATAGTGCTGAAATTGGAATACTTTTAGTACTGGTTTAACTCATTCATGATCATGGCATGTAACTTCAGTTATTTCAGATTTTAAAATGCCTTCCTCTAAAATTTAATAAATTTCTTGAATTGTTTATCTTTGTATACATCTAGGTGTATTATCTTTTGTATTTTCTGTTACTAAATGATCTCTCTTTAAAAATCTATTGCTAGCATATGGGAATAAACTGACCTTATGTGAATTTTCATTAACTTATTAAATGTTATTATAAATAATGCAATGCTTCTTTAGATTCCTTTGGGCCTTCTAAACTTGTCATCTGTCTGTAATCACTCTTTCCCCCTTCTTTTTTCATTTTCATGCCTTTTTCTTATTTTACCAGGCTGGAAATTCAACGCAACGTGAAACAGAAATAGTGATGACCTTCATTGACTTACTTATCAATTACGTATGACCAGAACAACTACAGGAACTGTATACTGTGATACATGCTCTGGGGATTAGGAAGTGTAAAATTAGGTCCTGCTATTTTCAAGACCTATCGCCATCCCAGGATAGCTGCAAATCATTCTCCCAAATGTTACCGGGTTCATTTTGCCCTGAGTACAAGGAGCCAAACTGCTGAGACTCTGATGTTTGCAGCAAAGTAAGGGCTTCTTCTCAAGCCAGCCAAGCAAGAGCGTCCCCCACCCCCCTACCCCCTTGGGCTGACTCTGTGACCCATGAACTGTAGCCCTCCAGGCTCTTCTGTCCATGGGATTCTCCCGGCAAGAATACTAGAGTGGGTTGTCGTTTCCTTCTCCAGGGGATCTTCCCGACACAGGGATCGAATCCATGTCAACTGCATTGGCCTGTGGGTTCTTTACCACTGAGCCACCAGAGAAAACAAGCCCTCAGATCCGCCTCCGCAAAGGCAAGGGGCACAGGGTACTTACAGGGTCATGAAAGAAGCATGACCTGATGGTCTGAGATATGGGCTTCCCTGGTGGCTCAGTGGTAAAGAAATCCGCCCTGCCAATGCAAGGGATGCAGGTTCAATCCCTGGGTTGGGATGATCCCCTGCAGAAGGAAATGGCAACCCACTGCAGTATTCTTGCCCGGAGAATCCCATGAGCAGAGGAGCCTGGCAGGCTACATGCATGGGGTCGCAAAGTGTGGGACATGAGTTAGCTACTGAGCACGAGCACATGGGGAGCCTGGGGCGCTTGGGAAGCTTGGGGGAGGGTGACTGGAAAAACGTGCATGTGTTGTCCTTCTCTGCTGGGGTAACTGAGCTATAGCCTCTGCCCGTTCACCACAGAAGTGCTCAGCAAAACCTGAGAATGGAGTCTTGGATCCTCTGAGGTCAAAAGGTCCCCAGGCAGACACTTGTACCACCCCAGGAGGAGTGTTGCTGGTTCTAACCAGTCTCAACCAGTTCAGCTCAAACTAGACACAGCTGACTCTGGGCTTTGCTAAACTACCGGCAGTTTCCTGGAAAATAACTCAGGCAAACATCTTATTCGGGATACATGCCACTTGGAAGCCAAGAAAGTCTTAAAACGACCTTGATTAGTGAAGGCAGGTGCAATGGATTTCATTAACCCTTACTCATGGTTTCACAACCGCTACCTAAAAGATCTCACCTGAGTTTCCAGAAGTATCAGACAACTTCCCAAATGAAGGAAGGTTGGTGCTGCTCTCTACGCGCTGAAGTGTTTTACAGGAAGACCCACATCACCCCCTAGTGGTCAAGTGAAAGTCTCTCAGTCGTGTCCGACTCTGCGCCAGTCCACGAGATGCTTCAAGCCAGAGTACTGGAATGGGTGGCCTTTCCCTTCTCCAGGGGATCTTCCCAACCAAGGGACCGAACCCAGGCCTCCCGGGTCGCAGGCAGATTCTTTACCAGCTGAGCCACTAGGGAAGCCCAAGAATACTGGAGTGGGTAGCCTATCCCTTCTCCAGTGGATCGTCCTGATCCAGGAGTTGAACCGGAGTTCCCTGCACTGCAGGAGGATTCTTTGCCAAAGGGAAGCCCTGGTAACTCTGACTGACTGCTTGACTAGACGGTCAGAGGGGCACACTTCTCACAGGCCCTCTGGTCTCAGTCGGTCTTCACCTCCTGTGGGGCGAGTGGGGAGTTTCTCTACGCTGCACAGTGGCAGCCAGACACCCCGAGAATCATCAGGATGGGAACCTGCAGCCATCCGTGTGGTGACCTGCGGGAGTACTGCAGAGATTTATCACTAGTACTTAGTCACACAGTCACTAATCCAGTACTGATTGGTGTTATTGATCAGTTAATTAAATTTAATCTCTTAGGGCCACATTCAAGGTGAGTGGGCGCCTCTGAACTCTGTCCTCAGTTCTTCGATCTTTTCTTTGTATATTCTGTCATCAAGGGATCAAGAAGGCACTTTCATTCTTCCAATTATGGAAATTGCCCCCAATTTTTACCTTCACCCAGGTCCATTTTTTGAGCCTCTGGCTCCTATGTACCACTGCTTTCTGCATACTTCTTGTGAGATTTCTGTCTCAGAGGCATCCCCAGTGTCAAGAAAATCATGATCTTCTCCCCACTTGGTCCTCCTGATTCATCTGACTTGCAGTCAAAACCTTTCTCTCCATCTGTTGCCTCTTGCGATGAATCAGTTACCCAGGCCTCTGATTTTATTTCCTAGTTATGCTTTAAAACTCTCATTTCCCTGTATTTCTAGCATTGCCACCATCATCGTCCTAGCTTCAATATCCCTCCGGTAGTTTGTTTTATTGTCTCTCCTTTTTGATCTCACATGCGGGTTGTTGTTGTTTAGTCGCTAAGTCGTGTCCAAGACTCTTTCGTGACCCCATGGACTGCAGCACACCAGGCTTCCCTGTCTATCACTATCTCGCTGAGTTTGCTTAAACCTGGGTCCAGAGTCGCTGGTGCCATCCACCCATCTCATCTTCTGTTGCTCCCTTCTCCTCTTGGTCTCACTCTTTCCCAGCATAAGGGTCTTTCCAACGAGTCAGCTCTTCACCCCAGGTGGTCAAAATATCGGAACTTCAGCTTCAGCATCAGTCCTTCCAGTGAATATTCAGGACTGATTTCCTTTAGGATGGACTGGTTGGATCTTCTTGCAGCCCAAGGGACTCTCAAGAGTCTTCTTCAGCACCACAATTTGAAAGACTCGCTCTAATAGTCTTTATTTCTAGGCTTTTTATATTTTGCTGATCAAATGGATATCAATTTCCATATAATTGCATCTTTCTCCATGTTTCTTGATCACCAGGAAATCAATGTTTATTGATTACAGATGTTTCTTCTCCAAAGTGTATGTTAATATCTTCTGCTTATTTTTACTGGGCTATACAAGATTTACAGTCAATGTGTGATTTTTCTTTTTCCTAGAAAAGGATTTTTCTGGGGGTTTAAACTCAGTGCTTCACTTACTATCTTGTGGCTTCCGACAGAACTTTCTAGTTTTGCAGACAAGCCTCGTTGTCTGAAGTCTTTCTTATTTATCCTCTCTGTCTTCTCCTCCCCTGATCCCTTTGTGAAGGTTCTGTGCATGCTCTGTACTTGGGGATAGAGGGTTGCCCCGTCCAGTCATGCTCTGTTCTTTCATCAACCTCAATACTGTATAAAGCACATCCCTGAATTCTTTCATGAGTGAACATCTCTACTTGGCTGCCTAATGATTCCATTTGTCTTGAGAGTCTAGGATGGTGACAAGACAGTGCTGAATTTTCCTGGAGGGAAAAACTCCAGTGTTTATTATAAAAGTGTTAGTCACTTAGTCATGTCTGACTCTTTGTGATCCCATGGATCCCTGCCAGGCTTCTCTGTCCATGGATTTTTCCAGGCAAGATACTGGATTGGGTTGCCATTCCCTTCTCCAGGGGAACTTCTCAACCCAGGAATCGATCAAATTCCCATCTCCTACATTGCAGATGGATTCCTTACTGTCTGAGCCACCAGGGAAGCCCATTATAGAAGTATTCATTGCCTTATAGAAGCATTTGGGAATCTACCTATAGGATTATGTGTCAATTTATCTAAGAACTATGATTAGCATATGGGAGAATCAGAAAAAAAAAAAATCCAGATTTTATAATTTTCAGCCCAGGGAACTTTCCAGGTTGGTTGGCCATTTATAGGCCTAGCTGCATCCCCATATGGCTAGTTCTCAAACACCATACCTTCTCCCCACTCTGTACTCAGATATTTTCTCTCTCTTTCTCTCTCTACACACACACAGCCACAGATGACTCAGTCGGAGAGGCTGTGGCTTTTCTCTCTCCACACCTCCTTCCACGGGGCCCCATGGTTCAGTGGGGTGGGGAAGGGGGCTGCTACCAAGATTCTTGTCTGGGTCTCTGATCTCTGCCCAGCGCTGTGTCTCTAGCACCGCAGAAGTAGAGGCTGCTGTCTGCAGGATCCACACTCGTCACCATCAGAGATGAAAATGTTAGGTTTGGCTGACTGATGGGAAGCTTGTCCTTGTTATAACCTTGTTCGTATGTGGCATTAGTGCCCGCATTAGAAGTTGCCATCAGCACGAGGCCGCGTTTCGGGAACTGACGGTACCAGAACACAGTTGTGGCTTGAAAGTCTACTGCACGGCACTCGATGGTCACAGAGGCTCCAATCTTGCTGACAGCCCTGCGGGGCTGCTGAGAGACGACAGCGCCAAGCCCAGAGCCTGCTGAGACAGAGGTCAAGGAGATGAGAGCCCAGCAGGACAGGAAGACATGACCACAGGCAGAAAACCACAGCCTTGCTCACTCGCTCTCCTTTCTCCCGGCTCCAAGGGAATCTTGTTTGTTTTGTGAAATCATCCTGTCCGAATTCTTAGGCTTATCATCCCCCGTCTCTCCTGACTGGGGACTCTTCACCTTACCCTTTACACCTCCAAATAGGACGGAATGTCCCCTCTCATTTTGTTCAGTGTAAAAAAATCCACAATCTTAAGGAACTCCCTGGTGGTCCAGTGGTTAGGATTCAGTGTCCTCACTGCCAGGGACCAGGTTCAATGCCTGGTGGGGGAACTAAGATCCCACAAACCAAGCAGCCAGAAAAACTTCAAAAATTATAAAAGTCCACAATCCCTGACTATCACTTCACTCATGCCAACACACACACACACTCGACCAAGCTACTTAGCTAATAAGGCTCGTACTCGGGCCCAGAAGCAGCAGAAGCACCAGCATCTTCAGGAGCTGGCCTCACACCACACCTCTCAGAAGAAAGATATGACCTTGCCCTTTCTTTCTGCAACCCTAGAAGGAGGGCTGACTGTCTGCATAATTTTAAGGATGCTCTAATCTGCCCCCTGGTGGTCATCATTGCCACTGACGCAGGATGCACCCCTCTTTCAATCAGGTGAAAGTCGCTCAGTCAGTCAGTCAAGTCAGTCAGTCAGTTCAGTCGCTCAGTCGTGTCCGACTCCTTGCGACCCCATGAATCGCAGCACGGCAGGCCTCCCTGTACATCACCAACTCCCGGAGTTCACTCAAACTCACGTCCATTGAGTCAGTGATGCCATCCAGCCATCTCATCCTCTGTTGTCCCCTTCTCCTCCTGCCCCCAATCCCTCCCAGCATCAGTCTTTTCCAATGAGACAACTGTTCGCATGAGGCTGTCAAAGTACTGGAGTTTCTGCTTTAGCATCATTCCTTCAAAAGACTATCTCCTTGCAGTCCAAGGGACTCTCAAGAGTCTTCTCCAACACCACAGTTCAAAAGCATCAATTCTTTGGTGCTCAGCCGTCTTCACAGTCCAACTCTCACATCCATACATGACCACAGGAAAAACCATAGCCTCAACTAGATGGACCTTTGTTGGCAAAGTAATGTCTCTGCTTTTGAATATACTATCTATGTTGGTCATAACTTTCCTTCCAAGGAGTAAGCGTCTTTTAATTTCATGGCTGCAATCACCAGCTGCAGTGATTTTGGAGCCCCCAAAATAAAGTCTGATATTGTTTCCACTATTTTCCCATCTATTTCCCATGAAGTGATGGGACAGGATGCCATGATCTTCGTTTTCTGAATGTTGAGCTTTAAGCCAACTCTTTCACTCTCCTCTTTCACTTTCATCAAGAGGCTTTTTAGTTCCTCTTCACTTTCTGCCATAAGGGTGGTGTCATCTGCATATCTGAGGTTATTGATATTTCTCCCAGCAATCTTGATTCCAGGTTGTGCTTCTTCCAGTCCAGCGTTTCTCATGATGTACTCTGCATAGAAGTTAAATAAGCAGGGTGACAATATACAGACTTGATGTACTCCTTTTCCTATTTGGAACCAGTCTGTTGTTCCATGCCCAGTTCTAACTATTGCTTCCTGACCTGCATATAGGTTTTTCAAGAGGCAGGTCAGGTGGTCTGTTATTCCCATCTCTTTGAGAATTTTCCACAGTTTATTGTGATCCACACAGTCAAAGGCTTTGGCATAGTCAATAAAGCAGAAGTAGATGTTTCTCTGGAACTCTCTTGCTTTTTCCATGATCCAGTGGATGTTGGCAATTTGATCTCTGGTTCCTCTGCCTTTTCTAAAACCAGCTTGAACATCTGGAAGTTCACGGTTCACATATTGCTGAAGCCTGGCCTGGAGAATTTTGAGCATTGCTTTACTAGCATGTGAGATGAGTGCAATTGTGTGATAGTTTGAGCATTCTTTGGCATTGCCTTTCTTTGGGATTGGAATGAAAACTGACCTTTTCCAGTCCTGTGACCACTGCTGAGTTTTCCAAATTTGCTGGCATATTGAGCGCAGCACTTTCACAGCATCATCTTTCAGGATTTGAAATAGCTCAACTGGAATTCCGTCACCTCCACTAGCTTTGTTCGTAGTGATGCTTTCTAAGGCCCACTTGACTTCACATTCCAGGATGTCTGTCTCTAGGTGAGTGATCACACCATCGTGATTATCTGGGTCTTGCAGATCTTTTTTATATAGTTCTTCTGTGTATTCTTGCCACCTCTTCTTAATATCTTCTGCTTCTGTTAGGTCCATACCATTCTGTCCTTTATTGAGCCCACCTTTGAATGAAATATTCCCTTGGTATCTCTAATTTTCTTGAAGAGATCTCTAGTCTTTCCCATCTATTGGAAGCGACTCTGAGCCTTGCTCTCCTCCAGGACTCTCAGTCTCTCAGGGCCCTGGGGCCTGCTCAGATCTGACCCATGGTTCGGAACCAAGGGACACTCACCTCACTTCTCGACTCCTGTCAGAATGGGTACTCCCTGGGGCTAGGGTGGTGCAAGCTATTCCCATCCTTCTGCCATGACCCCATTCAGAAGTGTCAAATGCAACTTCTGGGCAAGACAGGGATTTTCAGAGCTCTAAACTCCTGTCCACCCAGAGGTCAGGGGCAGCGGCCGAGAGGAGCAACCCCACGTCCAAGGAGCGGTGGCTGTGCGGGTGCAGAAGGGTCAACAGGAAAGTCGTTCAGTCATGTCCAGTTCTTTGTGACCCCATGAACTGTAGCCCGTCAGTCCATAGGATTCTCCAGGCAAGAATACTGGAGTAGATAGCCATGCCCTTCCCCAGGGGATCTTCCCAACCCAAGGAGTGAACCTGGGTCTCCTGTATTGCAGGCAGATTCTTTACTGTCTGAGGCATCAGGGAAGCCCTTTTCCATAAAAGAACCATTCAAACATTCCTGGAAGGAACCTCAGAGATGTTCTAACCCAACTCTCAGTTTTATAGGACAGAAACTGAGGCCTAGATCACTGAAGTGATACTAGTTTCTTAGCCTTATGTAAGGAAATGGCTATATTTGTGTAGTAAATGACATTGTTAATTCTTTACTTTTGTAATGTATCCTCAAAGTAATCAAGAGAACTCATGCTTATTAATCACTAGAACTATAGGTGAACATAAGGACTACTAGGCTGGAAGCTCAATGCTTCTTCACAGTGAAAAAGACACTTCCTCATCTTCTCGATGAAGTATTCATTTCATGAGTATCTTATGCCCGTCCCCTCATATGATGGACTGAATACTAAACATATCTATGTATTATATAAACACACATCTCTTTATTATACTCTGAATGTGGTAGAAGTGATGCTATGAGTTTTGAATCTGGGTCACAAGTAACCTTATAGATCCCTCCAGGGTCTCTTGAATGCTCACTCTAGGGGAAGCCAGCCACTCGATAATCATTTTCACTACCCTGAGGCCACCATTCTGCAAGGAAACCCACCTAGCCACATTGAGGGGCTGAGGGTAGAAAGACAGACATGCTAGGCTGGTCCACAGCCGTCCCGGGCACCCCGGGGCAGGGATCAGCCTTGTGTGAAAAGACGCTGTCTTGGATGTGCAGGCGACTGGAGCCTCAGGTGTCTTCCGCCTCGGGGACTATCTGACCGTGACCGCATGAGCGGCCCCAGATGGGGACTGCCCAGCCAGGCCCACTCAGCCCCCAGAACAATGAGAGATAATATGTGTTTAAGTCACTACATTTTAAGGTGGTTGTTGTTACTCTTGTTTTTCTAAGCTTTTAAAGTGAGATATAAAATCCACATATAATAGAGTACACAAATCTTGAGTGTACAGCATAGTGAAATTTCACAAATGCGTACATCTATATAACTACGACCCAGATCAAGATACAGAACATTTTCATAACCCAGAAGCCTCCCTCATGCTTCTCTACAAATAAATTAAAAATACCCTCAGAATGTAGCCGCTACCTTAACTTTGTACAGTCTGTGCTCTGGCTTCTTTTTCAAGAAGAGATCCATACATTTATGAGATCCATCCATGATTTCACAAATAACATGTGCTTTTCTGCTAGATTTTATTCCATTACTAAGGGTAGCTATTTGTTCACCGTATTGCTGATGGTCATTTGGGTGTTTTCCAGTTTGAGGTCACCATGCATAGAGCTGCCGTGACAGTAGGCTTTTCTCACATATCCCTTTCTATTTCCTCAGAATTCTGGACTATTTAGGTTTTTATACAATTAAACTGGTTTTCTGACTTGTCTAATTTACTCATTAGTTTTTCTAGTATATTTTTAAATTCAGAAACTATGTGTATGGTGTCCAAGAAATATTATTTGATTGTATTTTTCTAGAAATTGTTCTTCCAAGGTAATTGATGCAATGGCTTCTTAACACTAAGAAAACATCGAGTGATACTTTAACTTTTTTGACTTTCATGCAGTCACTTTCTTACAACTTGGCCGTGGGAATGGGGCATTATGAAATTTCACAAAGAGTTCTTTTTCGTACTAGGACCACCCTGAAATAATAAAGAGTTTGATAGTTTTACAGTGGATGTTTTAAAATCAAGTGAAGCTCATCTGCTTTTTTTGTCATAAATTCTTTCACTGGAAGGGAGGAAACCTGTATCCTTTCAGTAATTGTTTTAAGTCATATCTAGCTCTTTGCAACCCCATGGACTGTAGCCCACCAGGCTCTTCTGTCCATGGGATTGTCCAGGCAAGAATACTGGAGTGGGTTGCTATTTCCTTCGTTAGGGGATCTTCCTGACCCAGGGATTGAACCCACATCTTTTGCATTTCTTGCGTTGGCAGGCAGATTCTTTACTGCTGTGCCACCTGGGAAGCCCCCTAATGTAGATAGGTGTGATTTTTAAGAATCAACCTGTGGATGCTGAATTGTGATTGTGTCATTCCACAACTTGTGTTGCTGCAGCAGCTGCTTTGGGTGCCTGGTTCAGGAGGAAGAAGCCGACCGCCCAGGGTACTGAACACAGAAAAGCCCCGCCACCTGGTGGGGAGGCAGAGATAGCAGCACAGAGATACAGAGCCGTCTGGTTCTTTTGTGCTGATGTCACAGTAAGAGGAAAGAATGGCTTCTTTTCATGAGAAGCGCTGTAGCCTTTAGCTATGTCTTCTTCCTGAACATCCTTTACAACTGGCGAGAAGAAGATCCGCCTCAGTCCTAGACCTGGGTCCTGAGTCGTAATCAAAGTCCTGTTCACATTCCAGGGTCACAGCTCCACCTTCCTTTTTGAGCAGGTATTTAGGGGTCTGAGTGACCTCCCCAGCCACGGCGCCTATGGAGTTATGAAGGGAGTGGCTCAGGAAACATGGCCCAAGAGGGCAGCCAATGCTGCTGCCATGAGGGAAAGGCTTAGCTCTGGAGCTCAGCGTCTTTAGGGTGGGAATCTGCTCTTCGAACCCGGGACTCACCTGCTCCAAAGAGACAAAGGGCCACGCAGCAGATCACCTGGTTGCCCATAGTGGGAAGGGGGTCACCTCGTGGTCCCCAGCACAGACCGATGAGGAAAGAAACTTAGCTATGGGGCTCCCCCTGGTTGAATGTGTGGAATCTATCAGAAGGCCAGAAAGGAGAGTTGGGCAGGATCCTGTAGATATTCAAGAGGGGCTGCCTAATCTGGCAGATGAGGCGACTGAGGACAGAGATCTGAATCACTTGCACCTCCCTTGTGCCTCCCTCCCCCAAACTCTGCATTTTGTCTGGCCCTAGTGGGCGGCACCCCACATTTCCAGGCCAGAGCCTCACTGTGATTGGCCCACCTTTCTCCCTGCAGTAATGAAGGTTTGATCACAATGGGAGCAGAGTAGATGCTCTGGTCATACAAGAATGCAGAGTTTATTTTTTTTAACTTTTTATTTTGCAATAGAGTATAGCTGATTAACCATGTTTTGATGTTTTCAAAGGTACTCAGCCATACATATACTTGTATCCATTCTCCCCCAAACTCCCCTCCCATCCAGGCTGCCACATAGCCCTGAGCAGAGTTGCCTGTGTTGTACAGCAGGTCCTTGTTGGTTCATCTGCTTTTTGATTTTCTGCGATTGTTTCATCAAAGAAAATGATAACAAAATGGTGTTCTCTAAGTGTCCAACATTTTTCATGTGATGAGAATTAAAAAAAAGTAAGGTTCACTGAGATGAAAATCTGAGGTGATGTGTTTCTAATGAATAATATTTCAGGATCAGACCCATCTCTTAAATTCCAGACCAATTTATCCAACTCTTCCCACCATCTCTGGGATGTACCATAGACATTTGAAGAATTTCTAATCCTGGCATCCATACCTTCCTGCTCAAGCCCTAGGCAGGGAACATTCCAGAAAGAATAAGAGGCAGCATAGGTTGGTATAAAGAGCACAACCCTTTTGGCCAAACAAACCTGTGTTTTCTCTCTCTGTTTCTCCACAGCCCACCTCCCCCCCCACTTTTTTTTTTGAGTTCAAGAAAGAAAAAATGAACTCCTGAAACTATTTTCCTATGTTGAAAATGAAGAAAATAGTGCCTTTGCTTGTCTTGGTGATTAAATAAAATCCTATATTTAAAGCATGCGGTAGAGAACTCGAAATAGAGTATGAAGTGAAGAGAAGCATCAGGCAATGCATATTTACCATGACAAATGATGTTGTTCTAAATTATGTTCCTATTTTGGGGGTAACAGAGTCTTCATCCCTGAGCCTCAGTTGGCATGTTCTGGCCCTCTCCTGTCTCCCTCTTCATCCCTTGGAAGGCTTTGTAGCCAATTTCACTTATCAGACATGCTGGCTTCCCCAGCCCACGGCTGTTTCTGGGATGGTCCTGGAGAATGTTTGTGCAGTGAAAGGTCATGACTGCGTTGATATGGATTAGGAACTGGCATAGAAACACACTAGAGAGTCTTCCAGCTCCACCAACTGTATCTTCAAGACACCCGGTCCCTCTTTGGGTAATTCAGCAGGAAAGCGTTCCATTGGCATTCCTGACTCATCTATGATTTTTTGCTTCCTCAAGGTAAATCATGAATTTCAGATCTTCCTCCAGGAGCTGCTGATAGTAAACTTAACTGTGTCCTTTCACTGGGCTGCATCTCAGTGTTACCTCCTGTTCTTCGCCCCTGACAAGGTGTCTTGTGTTCCTGGAGATGCCAACATTCATGGGACCTCAGAGCAGAAGGGACTGCATGAGACAGAGATTTAATAGAAGGGGACGTGAGTGCCTTCCTATGAAGCAAGGCAAGGGATCTCAGAAATGTTTGAAGTCTCCTGCATTCATTTAAAAGTTCACAGGAATTTTGCTTTTTACTCCAAAATGCAATTATTTGCATTGGTATGAATGTCAATACCTTTTAGAACATCTCTGGGCAACATGGAGGTCCAGGGCATGTTCAAGACACAGCTGTTGACCCACAGATAAAGTCCAGTGATGCTGATCCATTAGCTCAAAACTCACTGCCGCCAGGAGCCAGATGACCCCTCAGCTGAGTAGGCTGGTGCCCGCGGCAGGGTTGGGCATGAAGGGGAGCCTGCAGGCAGGACCAGGAAGTGTATTTACTGCATCTGCTCGGGGAGCTAGAGCTCAAAGCTGGCTTCTATGAGGCGGTCTTCCTGTGAGATCATCGTTTCCAGTGCATCCTATTGTCTCCAAAATTATTCTTTTACCTCAGTTAAATGGAACTGGGGTACAAGATTAGTCTTTTTTTCCCCCTGAATTATGCACACAAGCTGGTTTAGAATATTTCAGTATGGACATAGTGCTGAGAGATGAGTAGCTTCATTATCAGTCCTAAGCTTCTGAAACAGTTAGTGCCACTTCTGCACCCTTTCTATTTTTAATTCCTTTATTTTCTTTCATTGGCTTGTATCATCTTTCCATTTTCCATTACGGAGTACAGGTAGTGACCACATGTGATATTTAGGTACATTTGTTGAGAGGCAGGGAAGTGGAGACCAGAATTTCTGCCAAAATCGATAGAGACAGAAAATGATTTGATTCAGTTTGTTTCCTCCACCTCAGCTGAGCAAGGCATCAAGCATCTTGAGGGAACCTTAGTTAATGGCTCATCATCCATTTTCTTCTCTGTTATTATCCTACTTGATTTTTTTGATGTAAGTAATACAAAGAATAGTCACTAGAAAAACCATAAACTCTCCCTCTCAAACCTTTTGTCTCATTTCTGTTTATGTGTATTATTCTTTTTAATCACGAATGGGATACCTGTCTGTAAGGGATCTTCCTTCCATTCCTTTGTCCTTCTTTCCTACCCTGTGACAGTAGCTAATTATATGAAAGAAGATGCAAAGAAGGAATTAGACACCATCCCTCCCTTTTAGAATGTACGGGCTCCCTGGAGGAGATGTAACTTGTATATCTAGGATGCTTCAGGCCTCGAATAATAAATAAGATCATAGTAACTTTCAGTGTCCAAATAACCATGGCTCAAGACTTTCTTTTATAATAGCAGGATCCTAAGGCCTTCTTCAAAGGGTCTCTCTTATTGTGGGAGGTATTCATAGGCTTACCCAATTATATGCTTCAGTCAGAACTTAGCTGCCATCACCGCTTAGAATCCGCTCAGTCATTTCTCCTGAAAACACTCCAAATTGTTCACTAATGCTATTGACAAAAATGTCCATCCCTGAACACACACGTCTAGCCTGAAGGGACTCTTTCAGGATGCTGTCAGATCCAGGAATCCTCAGGCTGCTAGGGCAGTAGGGAAATGAGTTATTGCTTCACTTTTTTGACTATTACAGATAATGCTGCCTGAACACACACGTGAAGGTTTCTGGTGTGGACACATGCTTTCAATGGAAATTGCTAGGTTATATGGTAATTCCACTTTAACTTTCAAAGAACTGCCCATACATTTCACACAGTGGCTGTACCGTTTTCCATTCCACCAGCAATGCACGAGGCTCCAGTTCCTCCCCAGCTGCCCCCGAATTTTTGTTCTCTGTCATTTTCATTACAGCCAAGTGGATGTGAGACGGCATCTTACTGGGATTTTCATTTCATTTCTTTAATGATTAAGGATGCTGACTATCTGCCACATTTATTGGCCACTTACATATCTTCTTTGGAGATGTGTATTTAGATCTTTTGCTCACTTTAAAGTTGGATTATTTGTCCTTTTTTATTGTTGAGTTGTAAGCTTTTCAAAATATATATATATATAAGCTTTTAAAATATTTATATATATCATAGATATATGATTAATAAATGTTTTCTCATTTTGGAGGTTATCTTTACCTTTCTTGAGAGCGCTTTTTGAAGCACAAACTTTTTTTTTTTTTCCATTCAAAGAATTCCAGCCTACCTAGGTTTTCTTAGCTGCCTGTGCTTTTGGTGTGATAGTTAAATCATTGCCTAGTCCATCATCATGAAGATGTACACCTTTGTTTTCTTCTAAGCATAATCGCAGATCTTATACTTAGCTCTCTGATACATTTGAGTGAATTTTTGTATATGGTATGAGGAAGGGATAAAACTGTATTCTTTTGTACGTGGATATCCAGTTTTCCTAGCACCGTTCATTAGAAAGAATATTGTTTCCTAGTTTAATGACCTTTGCACTCGTATCTGGAGAAGGCAATGGTAACCCACTCCAGTACTCTTGCCTGGAATATGCCATGGACTGAGGTGCCTGGTAGGCTACAGTCTCTGGGGTCGCACAGAGTCAGACACAACTGAGCAACTTTATTTTCACTTTTCACTTTCATGAAGTGGAGAAGGAAATGGCAACCCACTCCAGTGTTCTTGCTTGGAGAATCCCAGGGAGGAGCCTGGTGGGCTGGCGTCTATGGGGTTGCACAGAGTTGGACATGACTGACGCGACTTAGCAGCAGCAGCACTCTTATCTAAAGTCAATGCCAAATAAATATATTGATTTATTTGGGATGACTCTCAATTATATTAATATAATTATATTAATGCCATTAATTTTATTAATTAATATGTTGACTTTAGTAATTTTATTATTAATAAAAATTATATTGATTTATGTGGTTATCCTGTTTCCAGCACAATACTGTCTTGATTTCTGTAGTTGTGCAGCAAGTTTTGAAATGGGGACATGTGAGTCATCTGAAAGTTTTCTTCTCTCAAACTGTTTTGACTAATTTTAGTACCTTAAATTTCCATATAAATTTTAGCATCAGCCTGTCAATTTCTAGACAGCCTATTAAAAAGCCAAGATATTACTTTGCCAACAAAGGTCCATCTAGTCCAAGCTTTGGTTTTTCCAGTAGTCATGTATGGATGTGAGAGTTGATCTATAAACAAAGTTGAGCGCTGAAAAATTGATGCTTTTGAACTATGGTGTTGGAGAAGACTCCTGAGAGTTCCTTGGACTGCAAGGAGATCCAACCAGTCCATCCTAAAGGAAACCAGTCCTGAATATTCATTGGAAGGACTGATGCTGAAGCCGAAGCTCCATTACTTGGGCCACATGGTGTGAAGAACTGACTCATTTGAAAAGACCCTGATGCTGAGAAAGATTGAAGGCAGGAGGAGAAGGGGACAACAGAGGATGAGATGGTTGGACGGCATCACCGACTCAATGGGCATGAGTTTGAGTAAACTCTGGGAGTTGGTGATGGACAGGGAGCCCTGATGTGCTGCAGTCCATGGGGTTGCAAAGAGTCAGACAAGACTGAGCAACTGATTGAACTGAACTGTCAATTTCCAGGCCAAGAAAGGTAGCTGGAATTTTGGAATTCAGTTTTTCCTTCTCAATAATATTAACTCTTCCAACACATGATCATGGGATAGGTTTCCATTTATTGAGACCTTCCTTAATTTCTTTCAAGCGATATTCTGTCCTTTTCGGTCAATAGCTTTCATTCTATTAATTTTTCCCTAGATGTTTTATTATTTTGATGCATAAGGCCTCAGAAAAACTCTAGTCTGTTACTCTATACCTCTTAATAGTAAAACCAGAAATACGGATTTTCTTTTACTTCACTGGAATAGTATTCCTGTTATGCACAAGATTTAGATAAGAGAGGATAGTAATAAAATTAAGAGATGACTGGTTTTTAAATCTGATACTGCCCTCTGCTGGGGAAGGTGGGGAGAGAAAGAGCTGACGTGTGCCTTAAATGGATGTCTTAGCAGATGTGTACGTATGCACATGTGTGTGCACGTATGTGTTAGCCTTGAAATGTGGGGCAGCAGTGGGTGCAGTCACTGGCCATGGAAAAAGGAAAGAGAGAGGGGTTCTGGGCAGGGGACAGTTGTAAGGATACCCATGTGGACACCTCAAACGTATCAGAGTTTCAAAAGTGATCCAAACTGAATTTGTTCACTCAGTGTTCTCTTTTATCTGATTCCTGGATTTGTTGAACATCCTGTAACTATTAAAATCTGAGAGTCATCTTTGTCTCTTCACCTCATCGTTCTCCTTCATTTCTTACAACAAATGTGTTAAAACTCTGTCCTTTCTCTACATTAAGAATCCCTTCTCTTCTTGAACTAGGCTCTGTTCTTGGGCAGTCCTCAAGAGCCCAATTTTAGCAAAAACCCTCATACGTCGGTTAGCCAGAATACCCACCCTCAGTAACTGATACCCTTGTTATCTAACCTAATTCCTTCACCCCCCAACCCCTCAAGGTGATGTCTGATCATTGTGACCAGCCTTCAGCAACAACCCAGGTGGCTCAGTTTAGCCAGTATCTCCCCTCATTCCTGAAGTTTCCTCTTAGTAATTCTGTCTCCTGAACTTCTCTGCCTCCCTACTCCTTGACTATAAAGTAAACTTTTGTTTATTTGAGTTGTGCCCAATCTGTCTCCCCTACCACAAAACCCCATTGCTGTGGTTTCACTGAATAAAGCCTGCCTTTTCATTGTAATAAGTGTCTAAGTGAAATTTTCTTTGACACAGTTCACCACGATAATAAATGGTCTGCTCTTCACAGCAGGAAGCTGCAAGTTGTATTCTGGTATACAATGGCCATGTATTTGTGGTCCCAAACAGAACCCTTTAGTATGTGAAAAAGATGCTCTTTATAATGAGGCCAGGATGATGGGTCTGAATCAGGGCTGCCATGTACACCAGAAGGTCTGACCACTTTCTGTGGTGGTGGACCTTCTGACACACTCCTTTATTGCCAGCAGGGGAGACTGCAGAAAATATACACTGTTTTCTATGATAGGGACACATTTCAAGTCAGAATCCACGTTGAGGCTTGCAGGGGTGTTCCACAGGGCCCCTTCCCAGCAGGTGTTCTTGGATCAGTCATATCCACAAGCACAATTATGCACGGTTACTTCCAGATGGCTGTGACATGTCTTCCCCAGCAATCCCGCTGGTCACAGGTGTGGGGGGAGAAAATGGAGATACATCCTGAGTCAAAAAATAATAGTCAGGTCAGATCTTGGAGAACAAGTAAATGATGCAAGTCTCTAATTTTGAAGAGGACACTGAGTCTGAGAAAGTCGAGGGTGTCTGCCAGCATTCTACAGCTTTTTAAAATAAAAGCCAGAACCGGGATTGTTGTTGTTTTAGTTGCTAAGTTGTGTCCAACTCTTTTGCAACCCCATGGACTGTGGCCCACCAGGCTCCTCTGTCCATGGGATTTTCCAGGGATTTTCCACTATTCTCCAAGAATAGTGGAGTGGGTTGCCATTTCCTTCTCCAGGGGATCTTCGCGATCCAGGGATCCAACCCGCATCTCCTGTGGCTCCTGCACTGGCAGATGGACTCTTTACCACTGAGCCACCAGGGAAGTCCCAGAATTATAATTAGGAGGCAGGTTTCCTAAAACTCCAGTTTCAGTGCCTGCGGACCTGGAGCCTATCAGAGAGAGAATGGAGGAGCTGAGGGTTTGATAGCATGGAGTATCATTTCATGCTTTCCTGGGCAGCTGTGCAAGGACTGAGATTTGAGTTTCCTGAAAGTGTCTCTGAGTGGGGATCACTAGTTGGCGTTTATCTGACTTCCTTCCTCTCAAGAAGACTGTGCTTGCTGTTCCTTCCAGCTCTTCCCATATAATCACCGCCTTTAAGGGTCTGCCAGTCTGCAGAGAAGACAGACTTGTGATAAAGGACTCTTATAAGCCCCTAGTTGTCAGCTGTCCATGGTCCCACAGACATGGAGTTCTTCATCTTGGGAAGGTATGTTGATGGAGAAAGAGTTTGCAGGGGAGTTGTGTTTGAGGTAAGCTAAGAAGGAGTTTCTTAGCATTTCTGAGATACTGACTTCAGCTATCTGGCTTCTGTACTTGAAATTGTTGGGATGGGGGTCTTTACTACTGAACCCAATTCTAATCACAGGCCTAACCACAGACTGCCCAATTCTGCATTATTGTTAGGAATTTCAGAAGCCCAAGTCCCAAAGCACATCCACCAGGATAATTCAAGACAGAATTTACAGTCTGGCTCCCTGCTGGTAGCAGCTAGAATCACAGCCATCAAGCTGCTGCTTTCCTCTGAGGCGGAAAGGTGAGGAAGGGCCTTTTCAAATACCATCCTAGAGCCCAGGGGGAGAAGAGAGGCCAGGGAGCCTGCACCAGAGGAAACTGACTCAGCCACACTGCACCAGGGCTGCCTGGCTCAGAGATGCGCAGCTGAGTCCTTGGATCCGCAAGCTGGAGCTTCAGGAGAGAATGGGTGCCCTTAGGTCTTTCGGCTGAGAATCCATCCATGGGCATCCTGACTCAGCTGCAGTGCTTCGGGAATATGGAAGGAAACAGAAACTCCATCTCCAGCCTCACATTTTGTAAAGAAATATGTGACCAGACATCCTCAACAACTATGTGACCAGACAACTCAACATTCAAAAAATGAAGATCATGGCATCCCGTCCCATCACTTCCTGGCAAATAGATGGGGAAACAATGGAAACTGTGACAGACTTTATTTTCTTGGGCTCCAAAATCACTGCAGATGGTGACTGCATCCATGAAATGAAAAGATGCTTGCTCCCTGGAAGAAAAGCTATGACCAACCTAGACAGCATGTTAAAAAGCAGAGACATTACTTTGCCAACAAAGGTCCACCTAGTCAAAGCTATGGTTTTTCCAGTAGTTATGTATGGATGTGAGAGCTGGACCATAAAGAAAGCTGATTACCAAAGAATTGATGCTTTTGAACTGTGGTGTTGGAGAAGACTCTTGAAAGTCCCTTGGATGGCAAGATCCAACCAGTCCGTCCTAAAGGAGATCAGTCCTGAATATTCACTGGAAGGACTGATGATAAAGCTCCAAAACTTTGGCCACCTGATGAGAACTGACTCATTGGAAAAGACCTGATGCAGGGAAAGATGGAAGGCAGGAGGAGAAGGGGACGACAGAGGATGAGATGGTTGGATGGCATCATTGACTCAAAGGACATGAGTTTGAGCAAGCTCTGAGAGTTGGTGATGGACAGGGAAGCCTGGCATGCTGCAGTCCATGGGGTTGCAAAGAGTCTCACACAACTGAGCAAATGAACGGAACGGAACTGAACTGATGTAACCAGAAATTGGATCCTATCTAAGACTCACCCCGTCCCATCTCTGTGATCCAGTAGGTGGTATTGGGCTGACCCCAGGGTCTGCGTGTCCTGTGGGAAGAGAGAGAAGCACAGAGAGTGCTTCTGTTGTGGCTCTAGGAAACATCTTCTACACAGGTCCTCATGCACCCTCGAAATCCCCTCCCCCAGGAGGCAGGTCTCCCAGCAGAGGAGCCTCATGTCCATGGCAGGGTCAGAGTACAAAGAGCTCTCCCGGCACTGGTTTCTGACGCACAGCAGCAAAGAGCATTGCAGACCGTGGGCCCCACTGACAACACCCACAGCCTGAGGGGCACCTTCTGCAGGAGACAGGGAACCCTCAGTCCAAATGTTTGACCTCTTGTTGATTTTGTTACCTGGACGATGTGAACAGGCTCCAAACCCACTTGAGGGCTCTTAGGAAAGTGGAAGTTTAAGAAAACCATAAGAAGTTTGCACCCTCTCCCTGTTGGCTGGCTGACCTGGGGTGACCCAGCCCTAGGGTCTGCACACTCTGTGGTAGGGTTGATGGCGACCTTCAGGAGGGCTTATGCCAAGGGGGACCTTCCAGGACTGCTGCTGGCAGTACCCCATCCCTGTGATGAGCCCCTGCCAACCCACTCCTCCACAGGAGACCCTCCAGCACTAGCAGGTATGAGACATCTCTGTTGGATTTAATTCAATCTCTGAGTCCAGAGACTGCTGCCAAACCCTGGCCCCATTACTCCAGAGAAGCTGGGTCATGGAATCACAGTACTTGCCAACCGAGTCCTCTGACATCAACCTGGAACAAGACCGGCAGGCAGGACCCCTGAAGACCTGGAGGAGAATCAGGAAGTGACTCTGCCAGCAATTCTGGGATATGTTTTTTCATTTGACACTGAAGCACGTGCTGCAAAATTTTCATCAGAAATGAGTGGGTGTCTTTAATACTAATCTAGAATTTTAAATTATTTAGCTGTAGTTATGTCTCTCCTTTCATGGGGAACTATCTTAGCAGCATCCTGTTATGTACCAAATATAGAAATCATTCTAACAACAACAAAAAGAAGCAAGAAGAAATAGAAAAGGGAAAAGAAGAGAGTGAAAATTAAAGAAAAAAAAAGATCAAGAAGAGAATGGTAGAGCTCTACACAAGGGTTGCAATTCTATCTATCATATAAAGTTCTCTTGACATATATTCTCAAATTTTAATATGAATAAAAAATCACCAGGGTCTTGGCAAAATTATATGCATTCCTATAACCCACCCCAGAAATTTTGCCTCTGAAATCCTGATGCTGTCCTAGAACTTACCTGTTTATTCTGTCCCTCAGGTGAGGCAAGTTGTCTCAGATCACACTACATTTTTTTCAAGTAGAGATTCTCAATAGGCTAAACTGACTAAAAAAGACACCCAATGCATTAAATTACATGTTAAAATTGAAGTAGAACAAGAATTTCCTGGGAAGTAGTATAGTAGTGTTAGTCACTAGGTCATGCCCGACTCTTTGTGACCCCATGGACTGTAGTCCACCAGGTTCCTCTGTCCGTGGAATTCTCCAGGCAAGAATACTGGAGTGGGTTGCCATTCTCTTCTCCAGGGGATCTTCCTGATCTGAGAACCAAACCTGGGTCTCCTGCCTTACAGGCAGATTCTTTACTGTCTGAGCTACAGGGAAGCCTGGGAAAGGGAATATTTAATGGACACATTCATGTTCTGAAAATTGAGTTAAAAAATAGATAGGAAACAAGAAACCTAATTGAAAATGATGTGAATGAAGGTGAAGGAAGAGAAATTTCCAGGGCCTAGGGTATAGTCAGTATTGTCAAATCCTTCAAATAGATTAGGCAGCAGAGAAACAAAAATAAGTCTTTATTCCAGCAAAATATATGCTTCTAATATTTAGGAGTTTCAATATTTAATGTCACCCTGCTTATTTAACTTCTATGCAGAGTACATCATGAGAAACGCTGGGCTGGAAGAAGCACAAGCTGGAATCAAGATTGCTTGGAGAAATATCAATAACCTCAGATATGCAGATGACACCACCCTTATGGCAGAAAGTGAAGAGGAACTAAAAAGCCTCTTGATGAAAGTGAAAGTGGAGAGTGAAAAAGTTGGCTTAAAGCTCAACATTCAGAAAACTAAGATCATGGCATCTGGTCCCATCACTTCATGGGAAATAGATGGGGAAACAGTGGAAACAATGTCAGACTTTATTTTTTGGGCTCCAAAATCACTGTAGATGGTGACTGCAGCCATAAAATTAAAAAACACTTACTCCTTGGAAGAAAAGTTATGACCAACCTAAATAGCATATTCAAAAGCAGAGACATTACTTTGCCGACTAAGGTCTGTCTAGTCAAGGCTATGGTTTTTCCAGTGGTCAGGTATGGATGTGAGAGTTGGACTGTGAAGAAAGCTGAGCACCGAAGAATTGATGCTTTTGAACTGTGGTGTTGGAGAAGACTCTTGAGAGTCCCTTGGACTGCAAGGAGATCCAACCAGTCCATTCTGAAGGAGATCAGCCCTGGGATTTCTTTGGAAGGAATGATGCTGAAGCTGAAACTCCAGTACTTTGGCCACCTCATGCGAAGAGTTGACTCATTGGAAAAGACTCTGATGCTGGGAGGGATTGGGGGCAGGAGGAGAAGGGGACGACAGAGGATGAGATGGCTGGATGGCATCACGGACTCGATGGACGTGAGTTTGAGTGAACTCCAGGAGATGGTGATGGACAGGGAGGCCTGGCGTACTGTGATTCATGGGGTCACAAAGAGTCAGACACGACTGAGCGACTGAACTGAACTGAACTGAATATTTAATAGTTTCATAAGAATGGGAATACCCCCGTAAAAAGCCAAAGATAGCATTCAAAGGAGTGACTCTTCTGTGACAAAACAAAAGTGCTGGTGATCAAGAGTAAGACTGGATTTGGAGAGGAACAAAAAGGGACACTAAGGAACATTTCTCTGAGTTTCTGTTTCAGAGGGTCAGAATGAAATTTTGCCTGAGAAAAAAAGGATTATATTTGGACTTCTGGGAATAACACATTTGGTTCAGCTTATAGTGAAATAAGAACAGATATGACTAGAAAGAGGAAATAAACTTCTGTTATGTGGTGCTAAATGATCAGATTTGTAAAAAGAATGGATCATTAGATTTTAACAGAGGAATTTTGAATTCTCTAACTGTTCCTTGTCATGGCAATGACCTCCCCAGCTCCCTTCACTTACACTGATGTGGATTGTATTGTCCCTCATTACAACTTGGGTCAGATACCTGAGGGTTTTTCAATTATCTGGATTTCAGTTGTCTGCACATCAGGTATTTTTTTGCTGTGAACATATTAATCTATCTCCTCCATCAACTCCATAGAATATAATTGGTGACTATGGGGTCTGATATGGTCACACATAAAATTAACATGTTTTTTTGTGTTACCTGGATTTAATGCCTTAAAAATGATATTAACCAGAATCTTCACATGGGCTATTATTTTAGAAACTAAGGATCTGCTCCCTTCTCTAGTTCTTTCTGTTTTCCTAGGTTTTCTGTGTCCAGCAAATGCATTAATTATCCTTCATACTTCATGTGTGATGACCATCTCTTGGGTGTCCTGTTTCCTAACTAAAGAATTCCTCTCTTTGCAATTTTTGATCTATAAAGTCAAAGTGACAAAGCCTCAGCTTCCATGTTGTTCAAAATAGCCCAACCCCTTTGGCTAATGTATTTTCCAAAAGCATGTTTTCAAGTAAAACAGGACCATCTTTCCCCTGATTTTCTAGATTTGGAATCTAACATGAGAGAAAGTTGGTCCTTAATGGGGCTGGAGGGCTGACATCTGAATCTATAATCTTCTACATACTATGAAAAGACCCTGATGTGGGAAAGACTAAAGGCAAGAGGAAATGGGGGTGACAGAGGACGAGATGGTTGGATGGCATCACTGACTCAATGGACATGAGTTTGAGCGGGCTCCGGGAGATGGTGAAGGACAGGAAGCCTGGCGTGCTGCAGTCCATGAGTGTAGTCCACTCCACAAAGAGTCAGACATGACTGAGTGACTGAACAACTTACTATGAAATCTAAGCAATAGAGGAGACAGTTTATAATAAGGGAGAATAAATGGAGCCAACAAGTTGGAAAAAGAAAGGAGTCATCAAATCTACCATGTCACAGTTTCAGGACTTCATTCCAAAAGAATGCCTGTGTCTTGTTTTAAGATTTTATAAGATGTACAATAATACATTCAGCCTTGCAAGAAATGTCGATATGGCTTAAGATTGCTCTGGTTCTTGTCCGTTATTTCCTTTCAGCCTATTGTACCACCTGCTTCCTGAGCTGAGCCTGGGTTGAGTTTGTGCATTAAGCTTAGCCAATATTTCTCACTGTGCAATCACTGCTGGCACAGAAATACATAGCTGAGTCCTGCGGCTCTGCAGGCTGGATCTTCAGACTACAAGGTGAGTTTGAGGGGCACTCAGCTGAAAATCTCTTCTTGGGCATCTCTTTATCATCCAAGACTTTATCATTTTGGAAGGAAATCAAGAACTTGAACTCTTTTGCCAGGATCTGCTGATACCAGAAAACATAAATATGTCCTTTTTTGGGAACACAATACATTTCCACTTCCAGTCCTTTCCCTTGAACCAGGTGCCCTGGAGTCTGGGTGACTTCTGCCTCAAGGAAACCTGTGAAGAAAGCACACAGAAGTTGGAGACTTAGCCTTGGCGGGGGTCTGATGACCTGGATGAAAGGCTGAGAGCAGGGCACTGGCCAGATCGAAACAGGGACTCACCTGCACCCAGGAGACAAAGGACTGTGAAGCAGGTGAGTGTGGGGCTCATGGCAGCATCAGGAAAAGGGCAGAGGCAAGCGGGTTTCTCTGAGGCTCTTTCATCCCCTGTGAGCGGCTCCTCTGTGATGTGATCACTTCCTGGAACTCAGTGAAATTTATATAAAGGCGTTTGCTTTCGGCACAAAGAAGTTACTCCTTT
The DNA here is from genome assembly GCF_032405125.1 of Capricornis sumatraensis. Lineage (NCBI taxonomy): Eukaryota > Metazoa > Chordata > Mammalia > Artiodactyla > Bovidae > Capricornis > Capricornis sumatraensis. The sequence continues at coordinate 110,113,354 of NC_091073.1, read as the reverse complement.
AGATGCCACCTTCAGCTTTCCTATGGTGTATTTCCACTCTATCTATGCTTATAAAACGATTCCTCTACAGATTAGTATGGTATATTTACTAGGACAAAAACTTATGTTTTCAAATTATTCTATTTTATTTATTTTTGGCTGTGCTGGGTCTTCATTGCTGGGCGGGCTTTGCTCTAGTTGCAGAGAATGGGGGCTACTCTTGAGCTGCAGTGCGTGGGTTTCTCATTGCGGTGGCATCTCTTGCTGCAGACCAGGGGCTCAAGAGTGTGCGCTGCTGCTGCTGCTGCTAAGCTGCTTCAGTCGTGTCCGACTCTGTGTGACTCCATAGACAGCAGCCCACCAGGCTCCCCTGTCTCTGGGATTCTCCAGGCAAGAATACTGGAGTGGCTTGCCATTTCCTTCTCCAGTGCATGAAAGTGAAAAGTGAAGGTGAAATTGCTCAGTCGTGTCTGACTCTTAGCGACCCCATGGACCGCAGCCTTCCAGGCTCCTCCATCCATGGGATTTTCCAGGCAGGAGTACTCGAGCGGGGTGCCATCGCCTTCTCCAGGCTTCAGCAATTCCGGCACATGTACTCAGTAGTTGCATTTCCTGGCTCTAGAGCACAGACTCAATAGTTGTGGTGTATGGGCATCGCTGCTTCACAGCATGTGGGGTCTTCCCACATCAAGGATCAAACCCATGTCTCCTGTATTGGCAGGTGCATTGTTTACCACTGAGCCACCAGGGAAGCTCCCAAACTTAATTTTTTTCTCTGCCTGCTTGATTTCGCTGAAGCATTTGACAGCATTGACTACAGACTATCCATTAGGTCCTGGAAATTTCTCTTCCCTCAGTTTCATTCACATCATCTCCCATCAGATTTATCATTTCCTATGTATTATGTTATCAAATGCAGTCACCAGAACCTAAATCTATCCGTTAAATTTAGAATCCTACTCTGTGCCAGTGAAAAAATAGAATATAGGAAACAACCGTACTCAGTCTTTGGAAAACAGCCAGCACGAGACTGATTCTTCCAAGACGAGAAAAGAATGGGGGGAAATCTGTACATAGTGAGGAGGGATGATGCGAAGAGCCAACCCTGACGCTGGGAAAGACGGAAGGTGGGAGGAGAAGGGGACGACAGAGGATGAGATGGTTGGATGGCATCACCGACCTGATGGACATGAGTTTGAGTAGACTCTGGGAATTGGGAATGGACAGGGAAGCCTGGCATGCTGCAGTCCATGGGGTCACACAGAATCGGACACGTAACAAGTGTGGAGGAAAAACAGAGAAGGTAAATGTGATGAGACAGAGGTTAGAAGATAGAGGCAACAAAAGCGCCTACAGTTTGGGAGGAAGACTACCAGAGAGGAAGAAGCTGCACCAAAAGCTCCAGAAGCCTTTGTAGGGATCGTAATACACTTTGACTCAGGACTAGTCTGTGTCTCTGTAGAACGGAACTAATAAACATTAGAGAGAAAGCTCAGAAAAGATTCACCAGTACTCCCAGAACGGCCATGCTTTTGTCCTGGGACAAAATGAGGCTCAAGCAGGGGTTGGCAAATTATAACCCAGGGCCTGGCCACCTATTTATGTGAACACTTGTACTGGCGAAAAGCACCTCCAGGATGACAGCTTGAGGAGCTCTGAATACCTCATTTCCAAAGAACATGGCATGATGGCTGAACATTTAGACACAAGCATTTGTAGCCTCTGAAAATTGTCCCAAGAGCATACAGCAAATGGAGAAACGGTTACCCAAGGAAATCTTCTAAATCTTGGGAGAAGCCTTGTGATTCTGTGTCACTGAGCCATGACTCTGGCCGTCGCTCTGTGACAGAAGCTCTAGCCCATGGGGATGTGGTCCAGAACACCAGGATCCCCGAGTCTCTCCCGGGGAGGGGCCAGCTGCCAGCAATGCTCCTCCCCTCCAGATCTGCAGTGTAGAAACTCTGTTCCTGGCCAGTCCAGCCCAGAGGTCTGTGTTCCCTCCTTCCACCAGCACCTATTCAAAGGGCGGACTCTGTTCCAGAAATAACAGGCCAAGAACACAAGGCCCCAGTCTTCCTCTTTCTGACTTGCCCATAGGGTAGAGGTTCCATTCTGGGAGGGGGGGCAGGTTGAGAAGACCCCACCCAGGGACCCACTCAGAGAGCAGAAGGGTGTCGTTCCAAGAGAAGCGAGCCACTGTCCCTGCCCCCATGGTGAGCGGCAGGCCACGACAACACAGAGCTTCAGAGCTCTACCGCGACTTAAGGAAGGGCAGCTGAAGCCCTGCGTTTCTTCCTTCCTCTCTTTTCCTCCCCTTCCTCCTTCCTTCCGTCCCTCTCTCCTCACAAGGTCGGATCTGCATCCCAGCCAGATGGCCTCCCCAGCCTCCTTGGCTTCCTTCCCTTTCCCCTCAACAGGCATTTTCTCTAAAATAATATTATTTCTAGAACTAATCTTGTACATCAGTGGAGTGGAGCATCATTTCTTAACTATACACACAACCTAGTTTAGAATGTGTCCATATGGGGGACAGTGTTGACACATTAATAACTTTCGTTGGTGACGGACAGGAGGCCTGGCGTGCTGCGATTCGTGGGGTCGCAGAGCCGGACACGACTGAGCGACTGAACTGAACTGAACTGAACCCTCCTTACAGGCCCTTAGCTTCCGAAACAGTTCGTGCCACTCCCCTCTCCACTTTTTATCTTTCGTTCCTTTATTTTATTTCGTTGGCTCATATCACCTTCCACCTGGGCCTGAAATGAGATGAGCCCGTGGTCTTCATTTCTCCCCTCTTTTTATTCAAAAGGAAGTGGAATGTTTGCGGAAGCAAACAGTTGGCAGCTCATCTGCTGCCCCCTGGTGGAATGCTTTGGCCATTACACTCAACATGGGTCAGTTTTCTAGACTGTACCATGGATCCATAAAATGTGAGCGGCCCTAGATTAATCTAGGCCCAACATTTCGTTTTATAGAAGAAAAATTTGACATCTGGGTAGATGAATAAAGAGCCAAAGGGTTTAATCACTCACAAGAAAAGCAGTGCAAATGTATGGTGGGTTAAGAAAGAGGAAAGTAAAACATGGGAGTTAGATGGTGGGTGGCTCAGATGCTAGTTTTCAGCTTCTCTGATTTTTACCTAACATCACCAGAATTGGATCTAGGGCAGTACTTCTTGGTCTCTTGACTAAAGACTTGGGCACCTGTGATACTGATGGCTATATGCAGTTATGTAACACATTATTGCATAGTAAGAATATCTGTGTCCTTCAGCATTAAAACAGGGACACAGCATTAAAACACTCTCATCTTCTAAATCAGGCATCTCAGAGCTAGCAGATGCCAGTTCCTTTCTGCACTGATGAGCTTTATGCACTCATGTGCCACTTATTCAATCAGTCACCATAAATATTTCAACCTAGTAAAGGACGTGGGACACATACTGGCTTTCAGAAAGCTGTTCATAGTAGAGTGCAGAAATCCCTTTTCTTTCAAACAAGCTGTGGTATTTGGTATTTTTATTAATATTAAAAAGATAGGGCAAACTCTAGTAATTTTAACACATCTTCCACAGTGCTCCTTCTCGATTTTGACACGAGACCTATTTGTGCCACTTAAATGGTTCATAGACGGATTTATATCAGGAAAAATAGACAGAGGCACTGTGCATAATGCATGTCCCAGGCAATTCACGTGCCTTCAAATCTGGCACAAAATTTTAGCAGTTCTAATTTTCCCTGGGCTTCCCTGGTGGGTCAGTTGGTAAAGAATCTGCCTGCAATGCAGGAGATCCAGCTTAGTGCTGGAGACCTGGGTTCAATCCCTAGGTTGGGAAGGGGAGAAGGAAATGGCAACCCACTCCAGTATTCTTGCCAGGGAAATCCCATGGACAGAGGAGCCTGATGGCCGACAGTCCATGAGGTCACAAGAGTCAGACATGCCTTAGCAACTAGACCATTACCATCAATTTTCCCTCCTTGATAAGAAACCAGTGAGACTGCATTCGCACGCTTATGAGGGCAGTTTCCTCTAATGGCAAGAATTCAGGGAAGCGGTGCTACCTTTTGCTTGGGTCTGTCCTTAAACATGTTTCTGAGTCAACCACTCAGGCTTTAAAAGAAACAACTAAGAAAAAAGATTCTATTACTCTACTGAAGAGAACAGAAGGGATGATCCAGGGAAATTACCACCAACTGAATGTTGGGTAAGAGTAACCGCTTTTCCACTCCTGGCATAACTGTTAATGGGTTTTGTAGGTTTAGATCCAACTTCTATCTACGGAGGAGATAATGACAGCCTTAAACCACTTCCTCTCGTGGTTGCCAGAGGGGAGGCAGGTCTAGAGGGGACTCTTGGCTCTGGGAAAGAGAGGTTTATGAACAGAGGGCAGGGAAGGCTTCAGCTCTGTGTCTCTGCTGCTGGCACAGAGATACACGGCTGAATCCCCCAGGCCTGCCGAGCGGATGTCAAGAGAACAGAGAGAGGTGTTAGGCCGGCTGGACTGGAAGTTTTCAGAGGTGTTTTTTTCCCTGGTGATTTCTTTATCATAGTAGTACAACAGCAGTTTTGGTGCTTGGCTTGGCTCCTGTTGGTACCAGTACATGGCATCATGCTTCATATTCTGAGAACAGCTCAGGGCCACTGGTTTCCCCAGCCTGGTAACCAGGTATCTTGGGTTCTGAATGACCATGGCTCCCACGTGACCTGTGGAGGAGGAGGAAGATTTAGAGGTAGAGTGCAAGAGAGTCATGCTGTTGCCGTAGACAAAAGGCACAGAACTGGGGACAAGCTTTAGTTAGAGATGTCCTTCCTGACCAGGACTTACCTGCTCCCAGGAGACACAGGGCCACACAGAGGAGATGGCTGGGCTCCATGGCAGGGCTGGGACAGGAAGGAGACCTCTGTTACAGACTCTGGTCTCTGGGTTGAGAGAAAAACAGGCAGGTCTGCCTGTGACGTCAATGTCACCAACACAAGGACACCCTCACTGATAATGGACACAGCTTCCTGCTTGACAGGGGCATCTGGGCTTGGCTGGATCCGGTATAAAGTAGAGGTGATGTTCCCTTATCTGCCCCTGTTCCTGCATCTGCCCCATTTCATCCTGGCCTCTCCCTCTCGCTCCTCATTTATTTTTTTCCTATAAGATAGTTCAGAGGTTCCTCAGCACGTGAATGTGTGTGCTGTGCTAAGTCGCTCAGTCATGTCGGAGTCTTTGCGACCTCATGGACTCTAGCTCACCAGGCTCTTCTGTCCATGGGATTCTCCAGGCAAGAGTACTGGCATGGGTAGCCACTTCCTTCTCCAGGGCATCTTCCCAACCCAGGGATCAATGCCGCACCTCTTGCATCTCCTGCACTGGCAGGTAGGTTCTTTATCACCAGCAAACTGGGAAGCCCCCAACACGTGAATAGCTTTTGCTAAAGTCCTGTTGAGATAACGTCTTTGTGTTTTGCCCTCTGCATCACAGATGGGTGTCTGATGTTTGCAAACTATCCTCTCCTCACCATGCAGAAATTAGGTCCTGGAATCCCTCTATTTACGACCACTTTTCAGAGAGCATCAAAGAAATTATCTACACCTTTTAGCCGTCAGTGACAACAGAGTGCCTCCTTATGGCCAGTAGAAATGTGCCTAGAAGCAGCCTTCCTACCCTGGTCCGAGCAAACCTGGGCGAAGGGTGAGGGTGAGACACATCAGGGCTTAGAGATGTACCCAGTCCCTCATTCCACTCTGACTGCATCTGGAAGCGTCAGGCTGCCACGCCAGTGACTAAGCCTCACCAAGATGCGGAGCCCCAGTGCAGCCACTGGACCCGACCTCACAAATGGTCGGGATGGGTGACACACGTTAGCGTTTAGCACTAACCCATGCTTTTTACGTTAGAAAAATCAGACCCTATAGATAAAGGGAAATTATCTTGATGATAACTGACCTGGTTATTCCACTCAAAAATGAGGTTTTCTTATGTATTGGATAATGGATGTGTGCTAGACAAATGTAACTTAAACTTATCATCTCCATTATCAGGGAGCAAACTAAAAGAGTAAATGCATTTTGATTCATGATTTTTATTTCTATCAGGGACACTTGTTTGTGATGTAATAAGGAATATAAGCATGTGGCTACAATCAGCATCACAATTTCTTTTAGATCAGAGTGCCAAGGTAGGCAAGAAACCCACTGTGCTTTACATCAGGATAAGACACACACACACACACACACACACACACACGTAGACTTGCATATGGACTGGGAGTTTGGGACCTGCAGATGCAAACTAGTATGTATTGAGTGGATAGACAAAAAGTCCCTGCCGTACAGCAGGGAACTTTAGTAAATACCCTGTAATGAAGCATAATGGAAAGAATATGAAAAAGAATGTATATATGTGTGTGTGTGTAACTGAGTCACTGCTGTACAGTAGAAATTAACACAACATTGCACACCATCTATACACCAATAAGCTAAATTAAAACAAATAGATTTGGACAGACTGAGTTCTGTGTGAGGAGACCCAGGAGTCTCCCAAGTCACAGACATCCCCAGTTAAATTTTTAAAAACTACTCTTGAGTTTCAACGGCTAATTCCAGTTCTTCCCCTCCTCTCTTCCTTGGGGAGGCGGCACAGGGAAAGACTTCTGTTCAGGGCTGCCTGACTTGAGAGGAGCGGATAGAATGTGGTTTTGCACAGCAAGGACAGAACTCTGAAGCACTGTGTCTCGGCCGCTGGCACAGAAATAAACCCCCGAGTCACCCAGCTCTGCAGAGTGGACCCTCAGCGTAGAAGACGTCCCTTGCGTCCTTTCTGCTGTGAATCGGCCTTTGGGCATCCCTGAGTTGTCCTGCACAGACTCTCTTAGGAAGTAAATCAGAAGCTTCATTTCTGTCCCCACAGCATGGTAGTACCGAAAAAGAGAATTATGTCCAGAAATAGGGTCACAACTCAGATTCACAGCCTGTTTCTTCTCTATGACCCTGTGGCTGGGGGACTGGGCGACTTCAGTTGATATGTACCTTGTGGGAGAAGACAAGGACATACGTGACAGGGGTAGGCAGGAAAAGCGCCCAGGGCGATGTTCGCGTTTCTAAGGACTCACTTGCTCCCAGGAGACACAGCGACACTAAGCGGAGAGGCCTGGAGACCACGGCAGGATCCAGATGAAAATGAGAGCTTTCCCAGATGAGGGGACTTGCGTGTAGGAGCAGAAATGAAAGCAGATCCATGTCCCGGGGGCCCTGTACGGGGTGGGCTGGCACTGACGTCACCCTGTGAGCAGGCGTCCATAGTCTCAGTGGCTCCCTCTAGGGAAACGAAGCACAGAAGAAAGAGCACGCTTATTTTTCCCCAATTAGAAGGCTGCCTCTGAGAGGTGATCTGACACCAAAAAAATCGGCCTGTTCATGCATTTAACTAGGTATTGACCTCCTATGAGTTCGACCTTTGCCTCTGTGGTTACCTGGCTTCTTCCTCTTCTATTTGTATCAAATCTCCTCTGCCTCCCTCTGATAAAGATACACATGGTCTCATTAAGGCCCAGCTGGATGATCCCAGATAAATGCCCCTTCTCAAAGTTTTAGCTGAATCACATCTATAAAGTCCATTTTTGCCATCTACGGCAACATCCGCAGGTTACAGGGATGAATATATGGGCATCTTTGGGACGGTGGAGTGGGCTAGAGGTCATTATTCAGCCTGCCACACGATACAAAATGTTCTGCTGATCATTTGGGAAGTTTTTACGGGTGTCATTTCCCCGTAACACTAAATGAATCAACTTGAGCCCTTTGTATATAAATCTGTAATACATTCTCTTCATCGTTAAGCTTCAGTGTTTGACAGCTCGCAGCAGCTAGTGATGGTGGAGTCAGTGACCCCAGTGTGTGTGGTGGTGGTGTGCAGAGACAGAAGGGGAGCCTCAAAGAAGCGGTGGGCCAGCCCTGGTTGTGGACTTCTGCGTTGCAGGCTTCTACTCAGCCTACATTGCGCTGCCTGATGTTCAGGAAGCACTGGAACGGAGACCAAGAAGCAGCAGCTGAGTCTGGATCTGTCTGAGTGCTCTGAGCCTGGGGAACAAGGACAATTAACAGCAACATCCCTTGGTTTACCAGGGAATCTGGAGACCCAACACTGGAGAACTTATTTCCTACGAGTTGTAAAGATACTATGGTTCCTCTCTACCTTTCATCCAACTTCCCCTGTTGTAAACTTCATGCATAAGCATGATTCTTTGCTCAGAACCAAGGATTTAACATATGCACAAGTCAGCTACAGGCTAAACTCTGATTTCCCTCTTTTTCCTACTGTTCTGTTTGAGGATCTAATCCAGGACTCCACAGAACATTTAGATGACTTGTCTTCTTAGATTTCTTCAAGCCATGAGGGTTTCTCAGGCTTTTCTTGTTTTGAATGATTTTGACAGTTTTGAGAATCATGCGCGCATGTTCAGTCCCTTCAGTCGTGTCCAGCTCTGGGCAGCTCTATGGACTGTAGCCCATCAGGCTCCTCTGTCCATGGGATTCTCCAAGCAAGAATACCAGAGTGGATTGCCATGCCCTTCTCCAGGGGATCTTCCCAATGCAGAGATCGAACCCATGACTCTTACGTCTTCTGCATTGGCAAGCAGGTTCCTTACCACTAGAACCACCTGGGAAGCCCTTTTGAGGATCACCAGTCAAGCATTCTGTAGAAGCTCTTTCAAACTGAGTTTATCTGCTGGTTATATAATCACTTGAAGGCCCAGTGGGTGACATTTACCCTTAGCCATGGACTGTCAGGAGGAGGAGAAGGGGATGACAGAGAATGAGATGGTTGGATGGCATCACCAACTCAATGGACATGAGTTTAAGCAGGCTCTGGGAGATGGTGAGGGACAGGGAAGCCTGGCATGCTACAATCGATGGGGTCACAAAGAGTCAGACAGGACTGAGTGCCTGAACAATGACAGCAACAAGTGAACTGTCAGCCTCTGTGGAAAAGTCGTGAGAAATGCCAGAAACCAAGCCCTCTACTGCCTTCCCCCCAAATGTCTCCTAATGTGATGGGTTGTTTCATTCTATTCTTGCCTTCCCCCCAAATGTCTCCTAACGTGATGGGTTGTTTCATTCTATTCTTGCCTTCCCTAGGGTCCCTAGAAGGCTGAACCTCTGGGCTGCTAGGGGAGGAGCCTAGGAAGACAGCTGATGATGCTGGGGGCTGAGCCGGAAGGGGAAGCAGAGGTTTTCTGCTCGGGACGGGGCGACTCTGCAGCACTGTGTCTTTGCTGCTGGCACAGAAGTACGTGGCTGAGTCCCCAGGATCTGTGGGCTGGATTTTCAGAGTGGAGAACGATGCGTTAGGCATCTTAGCTAAGAATCTGTCCTTTGGCATCCCTGACTCGTCGATAGGAGATTGGTTGTTGAAATATATCAGCAGCTCCAGTCCCCGCACCGAGGTCTGTCTGTACCAAAAAAGAGCAGCATGGCTTTTAATCGGCTCACAACTCAGAGTGACTGCCTGTCCCTTTTCTGTCATCTCATGCCTAGGGGTCTGGGTGACTCCAGCATCCGTGGGCCCTGTGGAGAAGGACAGAGTTTGGGGACAGAATCAGAAGCATGATTGGAATCATAACGGGAAATATCCAAGAATGCAGATTATTTCTGGGGACTTACCTACTCCCAGGAGACACAGGGCCACACAGAAGAGGAGCTTGGTGGCCATGGAAATGCCCACAGGAGGAGGCTTCCCCCAGATGAGGCTCTTGTGAGTGTGAGCAGAAGGGCGGGGCTTCTGAGTCCTCTGCAAAGCGGAGAGGGACCTGGGAGGGTCACTACTCTCTGGCCCTGCTCAGGGGACCTCCCTCCAAAGGGGAACGTTCATTCTCTGCTAAAGACCGACTGAACAGTTCCCAACTCTTCCAGGGTGTATTGGCTCATTCACAGACCCCGCCCCCCCCCCCAGCACCTTCCCCAGCTCTCGCCTCTCCCAGCCCTGGTGTTCTCACCCCTCTGGCCTTCTCTGGTGTGTCCTATGTCAATGGTCCATTGAACGTTTCTGCTTGAATTTGTGGTACTCGCACCACAAATTCCAGACATCAGTAAATTACTCTTTACATATTAAGACCTTCAACATGCCTCTTACTGGCATTCACTATCACTTGGGTATAGAAAATCAAAATAAATCCTTGCCAGGTTAGAGCTTTGCCACAGATTCCTCCCAAAGCCTTTGTACTTGGCCACCATGTTCATCTCTAAGGGGCATAAATGGAAGTCTTGGAAAGAGACTGGCTTGGGAAGATTTTATTCCCAGCAAAAGCTAGAGACCAATGCCCCTATGCTGCATAATCCCCAGCCCGCAGCACAGGGCCTCTATATGTCTGCACCTTTTCCATGAAGGGGCTCCATCTTACCTCATAAAGAGAAAGAGGAAATGTTAGTCACTCAGTCGTGTCTGACTCTTTGCGACCCCGTGGACTATTGCCGGGGTCCAGCCCCGTTGGATCCAGGGAATTTGAAGCGTGGACGGCGTTGGCAAGGAGAGACTTCTTTATTTATTAATATAATAAATATAAGATTAGATTAGGAAGAAATAGTGTAGTAGGAAAATTAAGTGGAGAAAGAGGGCTGAATAACTTGGATTACGTGGAAGGCCAATAAAATCCCAGACAAGGAATTTGCACCATCTACGTTGGGCCACTAGCGCTTGCTTGAATATCTAAGGGTGCCTCACCTTAGGCTCCCTTTCACGCGGGTCTTAACAGCCAGGGCAAGTAAGTAGACTTGGCGAGCCTCCACGCCCCAGATGGGAATTCAGCCTAAAGTTAAAGCAAAGAGCAAAAAGAGAGAGACACGGGGGGAAACCAGTCCAGTGACTGGCTCTGGCCTCTATTGTTCAGAAGGCCTTAAATACTTTTGATAAAACATGGAGATCAATGGGTAACACAAAGTTATGCAGCGTTAGCAGTGCAGACTCTTATCAAAACCAGGCTTTTCTCTCTGCATACCTAATTGTATACACAAGTCTTAGGTGATTTACATCATCTTCTGGCCCAAAAGGACCAATTAACATTTTACAGCCTTTTTTCTGATAAGGGTTTGTCAACCAGAAGACTTATTTGTGTTGATCTTCTCAAAGTCCAGTGCTTTATTTAGAAAGCACTAAATAAAGTTACATTCTTATATAGCAAGGACACAAGAGGAGTGCAGTGATATATAACAAAGAGAAAAGTAATTAACTCAAAAGTCTAGTTTTGCTAACATCAAAACTATTATATATCTTTTTCCATATCCCATTTACATTGATTAACATCCTCCCAGGTGCCTAAAAGATAAAGAATATGGAGGTCTGGCAGCAATCATTGAGTCAACAGTGAAAACCCTCTACCAATATAATTTTTAACTCTTTAGAAAAGGCTCTGTATCTTTAAGATGCTTTTAAGCTTTGTGCCTCTCGCGGTTGGGGGCTGCAAGCAATTCACAAGCTGTAAGAGGTCCAGGGAACCTGTTAGGCAAGCTAGAGAGCTATCAGAGGGGGTTTAACTGAAACATCCCTTTCAAATGCAGAAGACTAAAGCCCTGATTTGACTTTTTCCAGAGAATATCAGAAGAGTGGAAAAGCAGGCAGATTCTTATTTTTGGGGGGTACATGCTCAGGAAATGCCAGGGGGGGGCCCCTGAAGTCTGATCACGCCTTGCATATGTCAGCTTCCTTCCTCATGACCTTGTCACAGGCAGGATTCCTCACACTGGCTTCCGGCAGACTATAGCCTGCTAAGCTCCTCTGTCTATGAAATTCTCCAGGCAAGAATACTAGAGTGGGTTGTCATTTCCTTCTCCAAGGATTGAACCTGGGTGTCCTGCATTGCAGGCAGTTTCTTTACTGTCTGAGACACCAGGGAAGCCATCTTACCTCTGTGATGAATCTCAGTCAGTTCAGTCGCTCAGTCATGTCCAACTCCTCAGAACTGCCTTAATCCTGCAGGTCCTGGTGTGGGTTGTGCAATGAAAAATGAGGGCTTCAACCTTCTTTGAAGAACTGCAATAAAGCACTCTCAGTTCATTCTAATCTTCTTCAACCCCTAGCAAAGCTCTAAAAGGCTCTTTGATGGTTAACACTTGACTCTCCTTGTACTAAGGCAACCAATACTCATAAATGAACTCTTTCTGGTGGTGAGGATGAGACTCTGGAAAATGACCCAGTTCTTGGGGGTATGGAGAGTAGTAAGATTCTGTTTACAGAGGAAATGGAACACATTAGCTCCATGTCTTGGCTGTTGGCACAGAAACACATTCCTTAACTCCCCGAACTCGAGAGTCTGTCAAGAGACAGAGAGAAACATATGACTGGCTACTTGGAAATATTATGATAGTGAAACTTTCTTAGTTTTATGGAATCAGCAGTGCCCACTCCCCTGTCCAGTGTTTACTTGGTTCAGGAGAGCATCTTGCAACCTGAGGTTGAAGAATGCAGAGCTGGACACAGGGTTTTTTGTTGCTGTTGCTTAGTTGCGAAGTCATATCTGACTCTTGCAATCCCTTGGACTGCAGCCTGCCAGGCTCCTCTGTCCATGGGATTTTCCAGCAAGAATATTGAGTGGGTTGCCATTTCCTTCTCCAGGGGATTTTCCCAATCCACGGATCGACCCCATGTCTCCTGCATTGACAGGCAGATTCTTTAGGAGGGGCAATAACAGCAGAGACAAATAGAAAACATTGCAAATCAGGACACAGCCTTCGGGATGTGGATTTTCTCCTGTCCAGGACTTATCTTCTATAAGATACAAACTGTTGTGAAACACAGAAGCTGTGAGCCTATAACAAGTTCAGAATATGAGTGAGCCAGCTAAGTGCTAAGTGCTAAGTGCTAAGTGCTCCAATCTCTCGTGGAGAGAAAAATCAGTCTTAGGGTCACCCCAGGTCCTGGTGCATTTTCTGCTGATACAGACCTTCTTGTGGACTTCTGAAGGCTCAGGGCCCCTCTGACTTAGAACATAGTTCAGGCCGTCCTCTTTGGGGCCCTGCCGTAAAGGCCCCCAACAGTGGTAGGAAGGGACCAGGCTGGGTTTAGAGGGAAGCCCATTCCAACAGCTTCTCTTATGTCCTGACCCGGGAGCTGTTTTGCTTTCCTTCTATCAGGACACAAAAATTTACCAACCATCTCCTTCTCTGCCCACATCTTGACAGGCTCAAGAGGTGCCCCCCTGGAGCAGAGAGAAATGACCTTGAGGACTTATTTTCTAAATTTTTTTCAGTAATTTAGCAGAGAGCTGGCTCGATGATCTTCATTAGCTTACAGAAAAATAGGATCTTCCTTTCCATTAAGACCATTACTTTAACCATGAAGGGGACATCTCTTGAAGTCACAGAGATGTCCCCTGCTCAGCCCTCTTGTTCCACAGAATATCTACAGTATCATGAGGCATCTATTAGAATACTGGCCATACTCTTTGCAATCTACCTATGACCCACCTAAACACACATCTCTGTGGGTTAATGAGACTTGGGCTGAGGATAAAGGGGGATGGGAATCACACAGGTTCTGTTTCTTCTGCACTTCTCTCTCCCTTTTTCTCTCTCTCTCACACACACACGTATTAATTTGGACTGCATGGTGGTAACGTTCAGTGTATCACTGGCTCCTTTACATGGCAACCATCCTAGAGAGTGAAATTGAAAGGGAAAGTTGCCCAGTGTCCAACTCTTTGCAACCCCATGGACTATACAGTCCATCCCAGGCTTGCCTGTAAGTCCGTGCTCACTATGGGTCTTAACCCATTTGCACAAGAATAGAAGTCTTTGATCCCTATCTTTCTGTCTCCAATACCTGCTCAGTGTCTGCAAATCAGGTTCATGATTCAGAGACCATGAGATTTAGAGCTTCTCTGTAACCCCCACCATCAGGCAGCTCTCCCAGTTCTTCCAGCAAGCCACCAAGGAATGTGGAACCACAGCATCTCCTGGTGGCCAGTTGGGCAGTGTCACTAGAAATGAACCTTTTGTCAAGACCCAGGGTGAACTGTGCTGTTACATTGGTATATGGACAATGGGGAGTTATCTGTGTTCATATTTTAGTTCAAAAATAATCCTGTTGCTCAGATCAAACACTTGAGAAAGAGAGAGACTGAAGCCAAACTGAAATTCAAACATCAGCATTGGCTCCAGTAAAGGTGGGGCTAAGACGTGTCGCCGAGTGGTAGCTCATATCCTCTGAGATGAAGGTATACCCCCGACTACTTTTTCCCCAGCAGCCAGTCTTCCCCACTAAATACAGTCTGCTCACTAATTTTACCATAATTCTGAGCCAGGAGAATAGAAAGCATCTTCTTTGCAGACAAAAGAGAAACACAAGATAGAAGTAGGAAGGTTTGGTCTGAGCCTGCTGAATTCCTCCTTTAAAAAAGTCTCTAATCATAACTCAGTTCTCTTACCAAAGAGAAGAGGGAGGGGACGGCAGAGGGGCTAGGATATTGCTCCAGGAACTCCCAGAGATGAAAGTGGGCAATAGATGTTCCCCCTAAGACTCTCAAGATTCGTGTTCCCGCAACACCTTGAACTTGACCATTGTGTCTACGATCAAGAGATGAGCCATGTGGTAGGACAACTCTATTTCCACCTTCTTAAGGGGCTCCCCCCAGTATTAATTACTGCTCTTCGGGATTTACTCCTGGAGCCACAGGGGGCAATTAGGCTGGGCCTCACAGGACATGAAATGGTGTACAGCAGTGTAGTAATTACAGGACTCACGGGCGAGACTGGCTGAAACACTGGGAATTAGCTCTCCGTTTCCCTCTCCCTTTCCAGTCTCTCCTGCTATATTCCCCATTATGACCAAACAGAGGTTCGATGACACACTTACATGACATCATAGGGACTTCCCTGGTGGCTCAGTGGTTAAGACTTCACCTTCCAATGCAGTGGGTATGGGTTTGATTGCTGTCCAGGGAGGTAAGATCCCACCTGCTTCAAGGCCAAACAACCAAAAAATAACACAGAAGCAATATTGTAACAAATTCAATAAAGACTTTAAAAATGGTCCACATCCAAAAAAAATCTTAAAAAAAAAATGACATCATGATGAGCTGCTGCTGCTGCTGCTAAGTCGCTCAGTTGTGTCCGACTCTGTGCGACCCCATAGACGCCAGCCCACCAGGCTCCCCTGTCCCTGGGATTCTCCAGGCAAGAACACTGGAGTGGGTTGCCATTTCCTTCTCCAGTGCATGAAAGTGAGAAGTGAAAGAGAAGTCGTTCAGTCATGTCCAACTCTTAGCGACCCCATGGACTGCAGCCCACCAGGCTCCTCCATCCATGGGATTTTCCAGGCGAGAGTACTGGAGTGGGGTGCCATTGCCTTCTCCAATGATTAAATGCCAATACTCAAAGTCACCCCAAACTTAAATAAGTACTACTTCCATTATGAAATTCTAGAAAACAACAGTCTAAGTCATTAATTATTTTTCGTCAATTCACACTCTTTTTTCAAATCTGGAACACTCCAGGATTTGAATAGTATTTCCATTACAGCATTTTATTTCTACCAGAAAGATCCCAATTTAATCATTTTATTTCCCTCCATGATTACCTAATCCTTTAAGAAAGATTTAATCGAAGTTCTAAAAATTTTAAATGCCTTTAAAATTCATTCTGTTGTTCCTCAGACACAGTGGTGTTAGCAGCAGTCACTGGAATTGAATACCTTCTTTAATGTTATGTTTGCATCCTGGCCCAAATCATTAATCTCTTTAATACATTCTTGTAGATTTTATCTCTGCTATCTTCCCTAGTGAGAAATGTGAAATTAAGCTCCGAGTCCTCTAAAACCAGCGCTATTAAAACAAATATTGCATATTTTCAGTTTCTCCGGTTGAGCAACCCCATCTACAAGGCATTCTCTTGTTTTACATGCTTTTGCTTTAATACACCCCGTTTTTTCCTAAGCCTTTCATAGGAATCGTAATTTTGCAAGTGTATTAGGCATGGCCCTTTAAAATAGCCTATAGATAATGTTTGTACAATAATGTGAATATTTTCACTTCAATCCCTGTTGATACAGTCCAGATTGTACTTAGCCCTTCAATCAGGTTGATTTTCAGAGTAATTCCTATCTTCCCTGTGACCTCTAAGATTGTGCATTTAATTCTCAAGGGCTTTGTGTGCGCTTAGTAGCTCAGTCATGTCCCACTCTTTGTGACCCCATGGACCACAACTCACTAGGCTCTTCTGTCCACGGGGATTCTCCAGGCAAGAATATTGGAATAGGTTGCCATGCCCTCCTCCAGAGGATCTTCCCAAAGGGCTTTGGGGGGCCCAGTTTTCTTGTCAACTTTGGTAACAGCTAAGAAAACAGTTCTGTCTTTTCTAATACCTTTGAGAGCAGTTGAGCCCAAATGCACTCCCCCTTTCCTTTGAAATCTGTCTCTCCTGACTGGAGGCTGCCTTTTCCTTCCGCAGAAGAACACTGAGTCTTCTAAGAGTTTAGCACTTTTCCTAAAGATGTATCTTTCTTTCTCCAGTTTAGTGAATCTATACTTTTATTTTTGTTTATTAGTGGTTTGCAAATGATTAAAGAGAATCTGGTCTCAAATTTCCTGTCTTTGGATCCCTTTTCCACCATTTTTTAGCTGGGTGACTTTTGAAAAATTACACACAAGCTTTCTCCTTGAGTTTCCTTGGCTGTAATGTGGGGTACTAATGGAATGTGTTCCGCATCTAGTGGAGTGCCCATCACACAGGAAGAAGCAGGTAAGAACTTTCTACTGTAGATATTGTCCCTCTCTTCCCATCCTATGGTAAGAAGGAAGAATAACTTCAAACCACTGTAGTGCCTCATCCATCCTCTTAGCAGTTTTAAATTCCCCGTGACAGTATTTCAGGCACAAGTGCTCTTCTAAGTGTTCTTTAGGCTTTTGCAATAATTATGTTGAATAATTTGGGATTTCTCTGTGCATTTGATCTATTCCATTTCTCCTTAAGAGTCTTCCCCATTCATTTTTCCTTCAGGAGAGAGGGCCTGGCCAGTCATGCTTATTATCACATTCTCTAAATTATGTCTATCTGAGAGTTCATCAGTTACTGACAGTTCACTCTGATTTCAAGAAGAACCATGGAAATATACATGATTCCATGACAATACACCTAAAAAGGCTATTTCCATGGGTTTCTTTTCACTGTCTGAAGACTCAATATCAAGCTTGATCTTGACTTTTTTAATCTCTTACCAAGAATGGGGATGTTGTAATCAACCAGGATCTCAGAAAATATCCGGCCACAAGTAGCTGCCATTGTATAGCTTTATATTTAATGGAAAAACCCTAGCCTGCAACTGGACCATCCAAAACGCATCTTCTGCATTTGAACTGAGGAATAGGATTGAGAATAGAACTGTTAATAACCCCAAATAAATCTGTTGGATGTAATTAACACATAATTATAACAATCTACTTGGAAGATTAAAATGATGCATTCTTTTTATATGTGAAGCAACTAGTATTACATTTTGGGGGAAGGAATATTGTTGAATTTGAATTTATGGGTCCACAAATGACTAAGGACTAGTGGATTAGCCTCAGTAAGAGCTAATGACCACACTTGGGAGTGACTCGGAGACCCTAGAAATAGTAAGATTTGATACACCAACAGGAATTGTGCAGACCATAATCTCTTCAACTCCTAATGCAATAAATCTCTAAAAATGGAATTTGAGCAAATTTAAACATTTGACCAGTTAGCTTTGCATTTTTTAAATTAGAGAAAAGTACAGCAAACCAAGTAAGCTGCTCTTTACTATCCCTTCTTGGTCTTTTCTTTTTGTAACAATTAGTCTGAGTTTGGTGAGTCTATTTCCTCTTTTGCTTTTATACTTTTACTGCATATGAATTTTATCAAACACAATAATGAAAATAAATGGGTATGTGTGTTGAAAGCTTAAAAGTTTCAGCCATTCTTTTAAGTGTTTTTTTATAAAGTACCTTTTAAAAATACCATAATGCATTTATAATTATTATTCCTGCTTCAAAGATGAGAAATCTAAAATGATGAGAGACGAAGTAATTGTCCATGGTGACATATTTAGTAAATGATCTTGCAATCTACCTCGTTAGCCGATAAAGAGTGTTCTTTTACCTGTATTTGAAATGAAATCGAGTGGTGCTGTATTAGACTTGCATTTCTAAAATTTGTCTTACATACTTGTCTATTTTATCCAATAGATTTAGTTTAGTATAAACTATACAAAATTTGGTTTAGTATAAAATAATTGGATGAATTTCCAAGAATTTATCTATCCATTTTCTTATTGATAGCAGCAACCAAGACCTAACATAACCATAATAAATAACTGAATATATTTTTTTAGGTATCTCAAACAAATATTTCAATCCATTAGATTTAACCGGGGTTGAAATTATAGTCCTAAACCTTGAACTCTGTTTTAAACAATGTGAGAATTAAGAACTTGGGAGTTTCATGTCTGTTGGATTTAGGGGCTGAGGTTCAGTGAATGGGATGGTAGGAGGGATGGAAGCGGAGTTCATGAGATGGAAAGAAAGGAGGCAAAGATGACTGAAGCATAAAATTTGGAAGGAACTTATGTGTTGCTCATTATATGGTCTGTAAACATGGACCTGCACCTGAGGTGCAGGCAAAAAGGAGGAGGAGGTCAAGAAACTAAGAAACCAAAACCATGTGTAAATGGCCTACACGACAACGAAATCACCAAGAATGGTCACAGGATTAATCGCTGTGGGCATGGAATGAGAAGGCGAGGCCTGATGGGAACGGAGCAACGGCAACGGCGGATGAAGGGGAACATGCTCATGCCAGGTGTGTGGAAGGAGCTGGGTTTTAAAGCAAGAGGGAGAAAAACGATCTAGAAGCCGTGGGGAGTAGCCAGGAGGAAGAAGAAAGTGCTAAAATCAAACCAAGAGCATATTATATCTATTGGTGTAAACACAGTAGAAACCACGAAACCGAGTTTCCATCTTGAAAGTTAGGGCCCCTGAATGGCAAACCTAGGACAATTGTAGGTGGGATTTGCCTCTTAACTCTGGCAAACCTGAATTGCCTCAAGCGCTCAAAATTTTGCGTCAGTTGCCAAAGATGTCCTCATAGGGGCTGAGAAGGGATCAGGATGTTAAAAAAAGAACTTGGAAGAGAGTAATTATGACCATTCAGAATGGATTGCCAATATTATGTAGATATCTCTGCATAAATCAGAAGGAAAATAGAGATTTGGGTCTTAAGGACATATGATCTTGGAAAAAAGAGAGCAAAGTTAGACTGGACAGGTCTGCATACGTTTAGATATCCCAGTGTGGAGTCCACTTTATTGTTGTTCTCCAGTTACTAAATCATGTCCAACTCTTCACAGCACGGTGAATGGAAGCATGCCAGGCTTCCCTGTCCTTCACTATTTCCCAGAGTTTGCTTAAACTCATGTCCATTGAGTCGGTGATGCCATCAACCATCTCATTCTCTGTCGTCCCCTTCTCCTCATGCCTTCGATCTTTCCCAGTGAGTCATCGCCTCCCATCAGGTGGCCAAAGTATCGGAGCTTTAGCTTCATCAACAGTCCTTCCAATGAATAGGCAATGCTGATTTCCTTTAGGATTGACTAGTTTGATCTCCACGCTGTCCAAGGGACTCTCAAGAGTCTTCTCCAGCACCACAGTTTGAAAGCATCAATTCTTGGTACTCAGCCTTCTTTATGGTCCAACTCTCACATCTGTACATGACTACTGGAAAAAAACCCATAGTTTTGACTAGACAGACCTTGGTCCTCAAGGTGATGTCTCTGCTTTTTAATATGCTGTCTAGTTTTTTCATAGTTTTTCTTCAAAGGAGTCCAGTTACTGCTCCCAAACACAGCTGAAGAGGCAGCATTGGTATTCTGAGTCCCACACAAGCCTTCAGCTGGCGTTGGCCTCTGTCTTCTGTTCTAGGTCAGTCAGGCCTGCACTCTCCTTAGGCAGGAGTTCATTTCATTTCATTTCATTTCATTTCATTCACTCAGTCATGTCTGACTCTTTGTGACCGCATGGACTGTAGCATGCCAGGCTTCTCTGTCCATCACCAACTCCCACAGCTTACTCAAATTCACGTCCATTGAGTCAGTAATGACATCCAACCATCTAAACTTCTGTCATCCCCTTCTCCTCCTGCCTTCAATCTTTCCTAGGATCAGGGTCTTTTCAAATGAATCAGTTCTTTGCATAAGGTGGCCAAAGTATTGGAGTTTTAGCTTCAGCATCAGTCCTTCCAATGAATATTCAGGACTAGTTTCCTTTAGGATGGACTGATTGGATCTCCTTGTTTTCCAAGGAACTCTCAAGAGTCTTCTTCAACATCACAGTTCAAAAGAATGAATTCTTTGGTGCTCAGCTTTCTTTGTAGTCCAACTCTCATATCCATACATGACTACTGGAAAAACCATAGCTTTGACTAGACAGACCTCTGTTGGCAAAGTAATGTCTCTGCTTTTTATTTTTTCACCATTTATTTTTATTTTTTTTATTTTTTAATAAATTTATTCATTTTAATTGGAGGCTAATTACCTTACAATATTGTAGTGGTTTTACCATACATTGATATGAATCAGCCATGGGTGTACATGTGTTCCCCATCCTGAACTGCCTCCCTCCTCCCTCCTCATCCCACCCCTCTGGGTCATCCCAGGGCACCAGCCTCAAGCACCCTGTCCCATGCATAGAACCTGGACTGGCGATTCATTTCACATATGATAACATACATGTTTCAATGCCATTCCGCCAAATCATCCCACCCTTGCCCTCTCCCACAGAGTCCAAAAGACTGTTCTATACATCTGTGTCTCTTTTGCTGTCTCATACAAGGTTATCGTTACTATCTTTCTCAATTCCATATATATGCATTAGTATACTGTATTGGTGTTTTTCTTTCTGGCTTACTTCACTCTGCATAATAGGCTCCAGTTTCATCCACCTCATTAGAACTGATTCAAATGTATTCTATTTAATGGCTGAGTAATGCTCCATTGTGTATAGGTACCACAGCTTTCTTTGTCTGCTGATGGACATCTAGGTTGCTTCCATGTCCTGGCTATTATAAACAGTGCTGTGATGAACACTGGGGTACACGTGTCTCTTTCAATTCTTGTTTCCTCAGTGTGTATGCCCAGAAGTGGGATTGCTGGGTTGTATGGCAGTTCTATTTCCAGTTTTTAAGGAATCTCCACACTGTTCTCCATAGTGGCTGTACTAGTTTGCATTCCCACCAATAGTGTAAGAGTGTTCCCTTTTCTCCACACCCTCTCCAGCATTTATTGCTTGTAGACTTTTGGATCACAGCCATTCTGACTGGTGTGAAATGGTACCTCATTGTGGTTTTGATTTGCATTTCTCTGATAATGAGTGATTTGAGCATCTTTTCATGTGTTTGTTAGCCATCTGTATGTCTTCTTTGGAGAAATGTCTGTTTAGTTCTTTGGCCCATTTTTTGATTGGGTCGTTTATTTTTCTGGAATTGAGCTGCAGGAGCTGCTTATATATTTTTGAGATTAATTCTTTGTCAGTTGCTTTGTTTGCTATTATTTCCTCCCATTGCTTATATTTTCGTTCATTGTGCAAAAGCTTTTAAGTTTAATTAGGTCTTGTTTATTTTTGCTTTTATCTCCATTACTCTGGGAGGTGGATCATAGAGGATCCTTCTGTGATTTATGTCAGAGAGTATTTTGCCTATGTTTTCCTCTAGGAGTTTAATAGTTCTGGTCTTACATTTAGATCTTTAATCCATTTTGAGTTTATTTTTGTGTATGGTGTTAGAAAGTGTTATAGTTTCATTCTTTTACAAGTGGTTGACCAGTTTTTCCAGCACCACTTGTTACAGAGATTGTCATTTCTCCATTGCGTATTCTTGTCTTCTTTGTCAAAGATAAGGTGTCCTTAGGTGTGTGGATTTATCTCTGGGCTTTCTATTTTGTTCCATTGATCTGTATTTCTGTCTTTGTGCCAATACCATACTGTCTTGATGACTGTAGCTTTGTAGTGTAGCCTGAAGTCAGGCAGGTTGATTCCTACAGTTCCATTCTTCTTTCTCAAGATTGCTTTGGCTATTCGAGGTTTTTTGTATTTCCATACAAATTGTGAAATTATTTGTTCTAGTTCTGTGAAAAATATTGTTGGTAGCTTGATAGGGATTGCATTGAATCTTTGCTTTTTAATATGCTGTCTAGGTTGGTCATAACTTTTCTTCCAAGGAGTAAGTGTCTTAATTTCATGGCTGCAGTCACCATCTGCAGTGATTTTTGGAGCCCCCCAAAAATAAAGTCTCTCATTGTTTCCATTGTTTTCCCATCTATTTGCAATAAAGTGATGGAACTAGATGCCATGATCTTAGTTTTTTGAATGTTGAGTTTTAAGCCAACTTTTGCACTCTCCTTTTTCACTTTCATCAAGAGGCTCTTTAGTTCTTCATTTCTTCCATCTGCTTATCTGAGATTATTGATGTTTCTCCCAGCAATCTTGATTCCAGCTTGTACTTCATCCAGTCCAACATTTCTCATGAGGTACTCTGCATATAAGTTAAATAAGCAGGGTGACAATATACAGCCTTGATGTACTCCTTTCCCGATTTGGAGCCAGTCTATTGTTCCATGTCCAGTTTTTTTTTTTTTTTTTTTCCATGTCCAGTTCTAACTGTTGCTTCTTAACCTGCATACAAATTTCTTTGGAGGTAGGTCAGGTGGTCTGGTATTTCCATCTCTTGAAGAATTTTCCACAGATTTTTTGTGATCCACACAGTCAAAGGCTTTGGCATAGTCAATAAAGCAGAAGTAGATGTTTTTCTGGAACTCTCTTGCTTTTTCCATGATCCAGTGGATGTTGGCAATTTGATCTCTGGTTCCTCTGCCTTTTCTAAACCCAGCTTGAACATCTGGAAGTTCTTAGTTCAAGTATTGCTGAAGCCTGGCTTGGAGAATTTTGAGCATTAATTTACTAGCATGTGAGATGAGTGCAATTGTGCGGTAGTTTGAGCATTTTTTGGCATTACCTTTCTTTGGGATTGGAATGAAAACTGACTTTTTCCAGTCCTGTGGCCACTGCTGAGTTTTCCAAATTTGTTGGCATATTGAGTGCAGCACTTTCACAGCATCATCTTTTAGGATTTGAAATAGTTCAACTGGAATTCCATCACCTCCACGAGCTTTTTTCATAGTGATGCTTACTAAGGCCCACTTGACTTCACATTCCAGGATGTCTGGCTCTAGCTGAGTGATCACACCATCGTGATTATCTGGGTCGTGATCTTTTTTGTATAGTTCTTCTGTGTGTTCTTGCCACCTTGCTGGCGACGGAATGAAACACCAACACTGCAGAGTGGTTTAAATCTTTATCTTTTAACACTTGTTTCTTACAGCTACTTTATTTTATATCCCTTACACAACAACATACAGGGCAAGCTCCCAAGCACTATGATTTAGAGACTATACAGTGCTCAGGCGCAGGGCAAGATAACCTTTACCTTGACTTATTTACTGCAGCTAAGACTTTGTTTTGGGGGAACTTCCTTATCAACTTAGAATCCATTTTGTCCCAGGGTCTGTTCCTTTTGAGGAATCAGAGAAACATCCTTGTGTGCAAGATATGTTCTTTTCCCACGGGAACAAACAGGATTCTTAGCTGAACATCTCATTTGCAAGAATGTTCAGCCCTGGTTGAGAGTCTCGTTTGCAAGTCTCAACCTTCTTTATACCTTGTTCCCTACACCACCTCTTCTTAATATCTTCTGCTTCTGTTAGGTCCATACCATTCTGTCCTTTATTGAGCCCATCTTTGCATGAAATGTTCCCTTGGTATCTCTAATTTTCTTGATGAGATCTCTAGTTTTTCCCATTCTATTGTTTTCCTCTATTTCTTTGCATTGATCACTGAGGAAGGCTTTCTTATCTCTCTTTGCTATTCTTTGGAACTCTGCATTCAAATGGGTATATCTTTCCTTTTCTACTTTGCTTTTTGCTTCTCTTCTTTTCACAGCTATATGAAAGGCCTCCTCAGATAACCATTTTGCCTTTTTGCATTTCTTTTTCTTGGGAATGGTCTTGATTCCTGCCTCCTATACAATGTCATGAACCTCTGTCTATAGTTCTTCAGGCACTCTATCAGATCTAATCCCTTGAATCTATTTCTCACTTCCACTGTATAATTGTAAGGGATTTATTTAGGTCATACCTGAATGGCCTGTTGATTTTCCCTACTTTCTTCAATTTAAGTCTGAATTTGGCAATAAGGAGTTCATGATCTGAGCCACAGTCAGCTCCCGGTCTTGTTTTTGCTAACTGTATAGAGCTTCTCCATCTTTGGCTGCAAGGAATATAATCAATATGATTTCGGTATTGACCATCCGGTGGAGTCCATGTACAGAGTCGTCTCTTGTGTTGTTGGAAGAGGGTGTTTGCTCTGACCAGTGCATTCTCTTGGCAAAACTCTATTAGCCTTTGCCCTGCTTCATTCACTCCAGGTATATCTTGACTTCCTACTTTTGCATTCCAGTCCCCTATAATGAAAAGGACATCTTTTTTGGGTGTTAATTCCAGAAGGTCTTGCTGGTCTTCATAGAACCGTTCAACTTCAGCTTCTTCAGCATTACTGATCGGGGCATAGACTCGGATTGCTGTGATAGTGAGTGGTTTTATTTCAATGTCAACATCTGTCCTAGGCAGGAGAGAGAGAAATAAATACCAAGATTCAAGGAGTGGCAACTTACACCTAGTGAATTAAGTTGTTTACTTTACCCAAAATGTGTTGAGAAAGCCTTATATATGTTAAGTTGATATTATCATTAGAATGGGATGTCTGTAATCACAATAAAGAGGGTCCTATTAAAAAAAGCTTGTGTTGGAGTGGGGCAGGATTCTGTTAACAACTTAGAGTTGAAAAAGAATGGAGAATGCTGAGCAACCATTATCTGGAGCTTCTTCCATTCAGATGTGGGTGGCAAGTGCAGGAAGGCAGGAAATTCTATGATCTGAGTAATTAAGTCTTATCTTATATGTGGGATGAATTTTGAGCCCATTGACAATTTCAGAGCAATCTCTGAATCCCATTCCTACAGGATTTCCTATACAAGATTGTCTATGTTGATACCTTATTTTCTGTTCTTGTTAAGCCCCAAACTTCCACTCACTTCTCTTGGTGAAAGAGAAGTAGGGATGACTTAGAGGGCTCGGGGCAGAACTGGAAGGGGAAGCAGAGGTTTTCTGCTCGGGACGGGGTGACTCTGCAGTGCTGTGTCTTTGCTGCTGGCACAGAGATACGTGGCCGAGTCCCCAGGATCTGTGGGCTGGATTTTCAGAGTGGAGAACGATGCGTTAGGCATCTTAGCTGAGAATCGGTCCTTGGGCATCCCTGACTCGTCGACAGGAGCTTCACTGCGGAAGTAAATCAGTAACTCCAGTCCCCGCACCGAGGTCTGTCTGTACCAATAAAGGGCTGTGTGGCTTTTAATCGGCTCACAACTCAGAGTGACTGCCTGTCCCTTTTCTGTCACCTCATGCCTAGGGGTCTGAGTGACTCCTAAGTTAGCATCTGTGGTTCCTGTGAAAGAATTTGGAAACAGAATAAGAAAAATATTGGAGTCACAATAGGGCAAACCAACAAGAGGACACTGCAGATTCCAAGGACTTACCTACCCCCAGGAGACAAAGGGCCATACAGCAGAGGGCTTGGGCGCCCATGGCAGGATGAGAACGGTGGGGAATTACCCAGATCAGGCCCTTGTGAGCATGAGCAGAGAAGTGTGTTCAGGACCGCTTGTCCTGGCAAGATGTGTCTGTCAGTGACATCACTGCATGAGCTACCACTCCCAACTCGGCAGCTCCCTTCAGAGAAGGCCACGTCTCTGGGAGATGAATCAGGCAGGACTGAACTCAATTATAATTGATATGAGATAGAGGTTCCCACAGATTTATTTTGGTATCATCAATTCATAATGCCTTCTCTGTACTCTTATCTAGAGATTGCCAACCCAATATTTCCACTTGAGTCTCAAACTCCAAGAACTTAAAGATGAATTCATTGTCTCATCGCAATCCAGCTCCTCCATGAACCCTCGTACTCCTCTCACCAATGGCTAGATGACCCTGGTCATATCACACTCAAACTCGGTTAGAAGTTTGGCTCTGAGTGCTCCAGGATAAACAAGAATAGCAACTGCCTTGTTAGGGCTTCAAGGGCTGAACTGATGCCCTGAGAACTGATCCAACTTGAAATCTCTTTTTGCAGTGAAAGATCTTTCTGAGTTTATATAGCCTCAAGTTCTATTAAATTCTCAAAATTCCTAGCATAGCATTTCCCATATTTCTCTATCGCTGCCATGAAATAAGCAGAAGATTTTCATGTTCTCTTTGCAAATAAAATCCACTAGCATTGATTTATATACTATCCTTATTTCTGGAAAAACTCAATGTCTTTACATTAACATTTCGCCTTTTGCCTATAAAAGGGGTTTGGTGCCACAAACCCGCTTCCCCTCATGGTTGAGGTTACAGAAAGCTGAGAGAAGCAACGTTCTGTTTACTGGCTTGTTCAAGTGAGTTATTTGTTAACCAAGAAGAAGGACTAGTTCAGTCTTTATTTTGTGATTAACAGAGACGCACTACTAAGTCTTCTGAACCAAGGAGTGTTAGTCACTCAGTCATGCCCGACTCTTTGCAACCTCATTGACTGTGCCCCATAGGGATCCTCTATCCATGGGATTTCCCAGGCAAGAATACTAGAGTAGGTTGAGATCCCCTTCTCCAGGGGATCCCCAGGGATCAAATCTGGGTCATTGCAAGCAGATTCTTTAATACTGAGCCACTGGAAGAGATCGAAGATGCACTTGTCAATTTTAAAGAGCAGAGAGTCTACAGGCTAAGTTATGTTAGCATAAATACCTGTTCCCCTTGCAGAGTCCATCCCTTTGGTTTCTGTTGGATCTTATACATAAAATTTGAGGCCATTATTATATTTTTATAAAGGATCATTGTTTGTTCCTTCCTCGTTACCAGGTACCTAGGGTATGGTAGACAGAATGATGGCTCCCCAAAGATGTCAGTGCCTGATCCCTGGAACTGTGGATATGCTATATTATGTAACACGGAGGAAGGAATCCGGGTTCTCAGTGGAATTAAGGTTGCTAATCAGCCGACTTTAATGTAGAGAGACAAACCTGGATTTTTCAGATGGGCCCAATGTAATCACAAGGACGGTAAAATGTGGAAAAAGAAGGAAGAAGAGTAAGGATCACAGCGATGCAGCGTGAGAAGAGACTTGATCTGTCATCGTTGGCTTTGAAGATGGAAACGCCCACGAGCCAAGAAATCCTGTGGCCCCTAGAGGCTGAGAAAGGCAAGAAAACAAATTCTCTCCTCCAGCCTCCAGAAGGAAAGCAGCCCTGCTGACACCTTGATTCATCACCTTGCTAACCCACTTAGACCCATTTTGGTGCTTCTCTGGTAGCTCAGCTGGTAAAGAATCCGCCTGTAGTCCAGGAGACCTGGGTTCGATCCCTGGCTTGGGAAGATCCCCTGGAGGAGGGCATGGTAATCCACTCCAGTATTCTTGCCTGGAGAATTTCATGGACAGAGGAGCCTGGCGGGCTACAGTCCTCGGGGTCACACAGAGTCGGACACGGCTGAGTGACTAAGCACGGCACAGACTCACTTTGGACTTTTGATCTTCAAAATTATCAGACAATAAACTTGTATTGTTTTAAGCTACAAAATGTATGGTAATTTGTGAGAACAGCAACAGGAATGTAATCAATCACAGTACATGGGGCTCCTGGTTGAAAGCGGCCACAGAGGCTAGATAGGAGGTACAGAGGGGAGACTGACACAGTCCCATAGAAAGAACCTGAAATGAGACCAAGGCAGCCCAGACAAAAAATTCTCATTTCTGCCAGATTTCATCTGCTCCAAAGGGTCATATGAATCTGGAGTGAATGGCAAAACTCCAGTACGCATCTTCGTGCTGAGAGCAAAAGTTCCTGGGGAGAAATTCTATTCCTCCAATCCACCCAGTCCCTGCCTGACACGTGGGTTTGCCAGTGGTGTCCCTGTGGTTGTCAGCTCCCCGGGGCCAGGGTCCCCTGATGAGGTCCAGGTTAGCACCTGCCCTTCTCCCAGCCCTATCCTCTAAGTTCAGCAGAGCCGGTGGCTTGAGCTCTGTCTTGCTAGGTTGGGCTGCTCTGACACTCAAACTGCTTCTCTGCTTTCCCCAACCCAGAACCTACAAGCTACCGCACCCCAGTTCCTTGCACAGCCATGACTTAAGCAAATTCAGAGAAATAGCCACTGTTCAGGTGCACCTGTCATTCACAGCCAGCTGGGCTGAAGTCCGTGGGGTCGCAGCGTCAGACACGACTGAAGCGAGTGAGCACTCAGAGGTCCAGTAAGAGCAAAACCCACCTAAACAACAGAGGAAGATGGGTTGGTCTCTAGTTCCTTCACTCTCAGCCTTTGCTCAAGACATCTGCAACTCCCTAACTCTAAATCCAACCCTCTGGTTTCCCTTAATGCCATCCTTTCAGGCAGCACCACCATAGACACTAGATGACAACGACGCCACAGCGCCCCTTAGTGGCCAGTGGGCAGAAGCAGCACAAATATGCTCTCACTAAGCTGAACTCGGACACGACTGAAGTGACTTAGCAGTAGCAGCAGCAAGCTGAACTCCGAAGAACTGTGGTGATGGAGAAGACTCTTGAGAGTCCCTTGGACTGCAAGGAGATCCAACAAGTCCATCCTAAAGGAAATCAGTCCTGAATATTCATTGGAAGGACTGATGTTGAAGCTGAAACTCCAATACTTTTGCCACCTGATATAAAGAACTGACTCACTGGAAAAGACCCTGATCCTGGGAAAGATTGAAGGCAGGAGGAGAAGGGGATGACAGAGGATGAGATGGTTGGATGGCGTCACCGACTCGATGGACATGAGTTTGAACAAGTTCTGGGAGTTGGTGATGGACAGGGAGGCCTGGCATGCTGCAGTCCACGGGGTCACAAAGAGTTGGACACGACTGAGCGACTGAAGTGACTGAAAACATAAGGGGATTTTGTGTTGTTTCACTAGGTACAGGACATATGGGTATTACGATTTCTTGGTGTTAGAGGGACAATGAGTAATATTGTCTTATGGCCTAAGATGGAACCACCTGAGGGTTAGACATTGGAGTCAGGCAAAGATAATAATATCAGTTTTGACACTGGTAATAACAGGGCTCAGATGTGAAACCAAAAGGACTGGTTTACACTATGCTGAATAGGAACTTAACTCATTTTCTCTCTCCTCCAAACTACAGGATGACCCTGTATGGATAAGAAAGTTCTTTGCTCTTCTTGGTGCATGGTGAACATCTATCTCTTGTGTAGATAGCCAGCAAGAAGAAGGCAAGGAGATGAGAGACTAAAGCAGAAAAAGAGGTTAACTAAGATTATCTATTTCTCTTCCCATAGAGTAGATTCAGCGAGGAATAGAAAGATTAGAATAGGAGGATTGCCTTATCAAATTCCCAAACATGGAGAATATCAAATAAAGCACTGTCCTAGAAAACTGAATTTAAGAGGAGATGAAAAGACAGAAACGTGTCCGTTACTCTCCCCAAATCCAACCATTGCTCCTCTGATATACTTAAGAAAACAGCACATATATGTCCTGACATTGCAGCAACTGAACAAATCCCAAATTCATTCTGTACTCTGTGATCAAGTCTAAGTTTCCACTCCCTATTTCATTTCCCATCCTGCCACAGGGTCCAGTGGAACATCAGAAGTCATACAATAAATAAAGGTTTAAAAAAGAAAACATTTTAAAACATCAATAATAAAATGACAAAGCCAATGTCTCAGTTTGATTACAAATACTCTTTAAGTTTTTAAAAGAAATACTTTGGTTAAAATTAAAGTGTAACATCTCTAGGTCATTTAAGCTAAATATCTAAGCAATCTCAGACTAAGAATCTAACATTGATTAATTTTTATTTAAAATTCCAAATAAAATTCTTTTGACTTTAATCCTAGTACTTACAGATGAGAGCTCTCAAGTCAACTCTTCTTTGTTTAATCTAAATAGTTGAGTAAAAATAATCATCAAACTTCAATTCATTAATGTTTATTGCAGCACTATTTACAATAGCCAGGACATGGAAGCAACCTAAATTTCCATCAGCAGAGGAAAGGATAAAGAAGATGTGTACACATGCAATGGAATATTACTCAGCCATAAAAAGAATGAAATTGTGTCTTTGGCAGAGACATGGCTAACTAGAGACAGTCCTCAGAGTACAGTAAGTGAGAAAGAGAAAAACAAATGTTGTATAATATTGCTTATGTGTAGAATCTAGAAAAATAGTACAACTGAATATATTTGCAAAACAGAAATAGAGACAGATGTAGAGAATGGGCTTCCCAAGTGGTGCTACTGGTAAACAACCTGCATGCCAACAGGAGAAATGAGAGAAAAGAGTTTGATTCCTGGATTGGGAAGATCCCCTGGAAGAGGGCAAGGCAACCCACTCCAGCATTCTTGCCTAGAAAATCCCATGGACAGAGGCGCCTGGCAGGTTACAGTCCTTAGGGTCACACAGAGTCAGACACAACTGAAACGACTTAGCACACACCCATTCATGTAAAGAGCAAACTTATGGATACCAAGAAGGGAAGGGGGATAGAATGAATTGGGAGATTGGGATTGACATATATACACCACTATGTATCAGATTGGTAACAAGAACCTACTGTGCAGCCCGGGGAACTCTACTCAATGCCCCATGGTGACCTAAATGGGAAAGAAATCCAGAAAAGAGAGGATACATGTATATGTATACATGTGTATATATGGGATCACAAAGGAGTCGGACACGACTTAGCAACTAATCAACAACAGCAAAGAGATGGTCATCAGTGACTGGAGTTTTATCAGACGAGGAAGTTGGGTGGAGATATGGGCAGAGCCGTGGGGAGGAATGTGCACTGAGTGAATGAATATGCATTATGACTTGCAGTCTTGGTTGGACAAGGAGAGAAGTAAAACCCACAGAGGCTGAGGGGTAGTGACCCTGCCTTCAAGAGGGTCTCAGTAAGCTGCTTTCCAAATAGTTCCAACCAATGCTTCAGAATGATTTCTATAATTATCTTTGAGAACCCAGGCAGAAGTTAGAGTAGAGAATACAGTATCAGAGGGGGCAATTGATTGTTTTAGAAGTTCTTACTAAAAAATATTTTAATGTGTTAAGGAACTATTTTCATATACTAAGCCAGACAACTGGAAATATCCTCAATAGCCTCTGAATGTCTGGCTCAAGCCTACATAGTGTTTTTCTTTCTTTCTTTTTTTTTAAATTCACTTACTTATTTGGCTGCACAAGGTCTTACTTGCAGCACACAGGATCTTTAGTTATGGCACGTGGGATCTAGTTCCCTGGCCAGGGATCAAACCCTGGCTCCCTGCATTGGGAGTGTGGAGTCTTAGCCACTGGACCATCGGGAAGTCGCAGACCTATATAGAGTGTTGAGTTGTGTTAGTTATCATGAAAAGTTAGACAATTCCAGAGCAAGAATTTGTTTTGGCCTAGGATTTAAGACTGGTTACCAGGATATCTATTTGTATGTATTTCTTTGAAGCTGAAAAATGGTTGAATAAAATAGCTGAAATTATCATCACCATCAACAACATCATAAAATTCCCCCCATAAAAATGGAGGTGGGGGGAATGTTTTCCAAACACATACTCTGTGTTGAGACTTTGATGCCTAAAACTTCCGAAGTAAAAGCAAAAAGAGAAGGATGTAAACTTGAATCATTCAGATGATGGAAAAAAATCCTCAGAGAGCCTGCTCTTTGCTGCACTCACAGAGTCACCACCTGTATTTTTAAAGTTTATTGGACATGCTTTTTGATTGCATATTACAGAAGAACACCCATCACTAGCCCCTGAGGGCTGAACCTGTGACAAGACCTTTCATTTTAGATTCTTGAGTTGTTACATGAAATGATTCCAATCCCTGAGTCATAATGATTTTCAATTTCAGCTCTTGTGTTTTAAGGAAAAGCTTGTGTTCTCCATTTATATGCATCACAGCTTATCTCTGCAAACCCACGTCTTCCCCTGGCATGATGAGGAATAAGGGGGGTGGGTGGCGGCAGGGGAGCCTGTCTGGAGCTGCCATGAGCTACAAAGAGGGAGGATCACGAAATGTGTGCACAGAAAGGAAGGGTCTCTGTGAGGCTATGGTTGGCCGCTGGCACAGAAATACACATCCGAGTCCCCCAGCTCTGCAGACTGGATCCAGAGAGTGGAGTCTGCGCCTCTGGGCCTCTCTGCAGAAAATCGATTCTCAGGCAACAGCATAACATTTATTTCAGTCTCTTCCTCAAAGAGAATCAGTGACTCCAGACTTCATCCCAGGGTCTGACGGTACCAGTAAAGGATGCTGTGGTTAGAAACAGGATTATGCCACAAAGCCACGGTCTTTCTTTTCTCTGTGATCTTGTGTCTGCGGGACTGGGCTACCCCCACCTTCTGTGAGTTCTGTCGAGGTTGGGGGAAAAGATAGAATTTGAAAATGGAAAAAGGAGATGATTGAAACTTTAACTGGAAAGAGAAAAACGCAACGAGAGCTTGATGTTCTCAGGACTCACCCGCCCTCAGGAGACAGAGGGTCACGCAGAAGAGGCGCCTGGAGCCCATGGCAGGCAGGAACAGCAGTGGGAAGTTCACCATCTCAGGGTCCTCGTGGGCGTGAGCAGAGCGGGCTGCCCTTGTCCCCACTGGAAGTTCCCAAGGTGACATCACTGCCTCTGTAAAGGCCCATAGCCTGCAAAGCCAACCGCTATTAGCTAAAACATATCTAGAGTCTGTTGAATGTCATAGACTGGAGGTGAACTCATTGCAGCCGCCTCACCCGTCACTCCAGAACCTGAGTGAGCGGATCTCCCATCACCATCATCTGACTCTCTGCTGGATGTTCCTACTGAGATGGGTCAGAGGTGACTCAAGTCTGAGATATTAATTCATGCCCTCTTTCTGTTATCTATTCTTATCCTTCCCTTCGGAGATGTCTCTTTTACCAGGTTCTCGATTTTCCCAATCAGATGAGCTTAGATAAGGTGGTGTGTGTGCATGTATGTTCAGTCGTGTCTGACTTCTTGCGACCTGCCAGGCTCCTCTATCCATAGGATTTCCCAGGCAAGAATACTGGAGTGGGTTGCCATTTCCTCCTCCTCCAGGGGATCTTCCCAACCAAAGGATTGAACCCTAGTCTCCTGCATTGCAGGCGGATTCTTGACCACTGAGCTACCTCGAAGCCCAAGACAAGGTGGAAGCTGGGGTAATTGCCACAGCTTTATCCTAGAAGCACAGTGAACTAACGGACACACTTGAAGATAAAGGGATAAAATGATACCCTGGGTGTAGATTTAAGTTGGCAGCTTTTGTTCTATCTGAAGGGCAAAGACCAGCTTCCTCTTTGCTTTTGCTGTTCCCATATGTATCGTGTACCAAAGCCTTTGACATGGTGCTGCCTGTACTTCAAGGCCATCAATGCAATACCTTTAATCTTAGTTGAGAAGGCAGAGAACCCCTTTATCCCTAGAAGTACCAGGATGGATATGATACCAATAAATATAAAATTGAACAAGAGCTTCTGGAATCTTTAAAAAAAGCGTAGCAGACGTACAATTGAATTTCAGTGATCAGTATCTTTTTAAAAATGTGTTTCTTTTTTTGTTGTTGTTGTGAAACACATTCTTCATTGTCTGAGTGGTGAGGTAGAAAGGGTTAGAGGTCTGAAGAAGGCCCTGAGAGTTGGTATGAAACACGAAAACAAGGAAATGTGTGTCAGAGAGCTGGAAGCAGTAGAGTCATGTTCTCTGAGACAGTCTTCTGAGTATTCAAACTCTAGGGCTCACATGCCAACGTTATAAATTTAAGACCCATAGATGTAGAACTATTAGGACCATCCATTTCCTTCTTAAATTCTCTATTATTGAGACAGAAAGGCCTGTGGTCTGAGCCCAGTTTATGTCGGCACCAGTTAATCACCCCCTGATGGGAGGCCTCTTCACACTGAGGTGTCATTACGCGGCCCATCCTTGTGCCCAGGGGTTAAAGGTTCTGAGCAGCAGCAGCATTCATGGTGGGTGGTGACCTGGGTGACTGGAGACAGGGCCCTCTCAGGCTACATATGAAATGCTTGTAGTTGAGGTGTGAGCGTTCCAGGAAGAAATCGCCTCTGTGTTCCCGGCCTCTCCTGCTTCCTAAGCCAGAAAATGGAACAAATCCAAGACAAAACCCAGGCGGGGCTGGAAGGGGGCATCTCACTGCTCAGAGGAGGAAAGGCTGGCGTTCTGGCTGATCTGATTCTTATTAAGGATATTTGCCATGTCACTGGTGTGAGCAATTCAAGACTAGCCTAGACAAGGTCTAGAATTATCTATTCTCCTCCCCTGAATCTCTCTTGCATCATCCTACACAGTGTCTAGGGCACAGAACTAGGAGGGGTTAGGTTTGGGGTACAGGTGTGTCTCTAGGGTTTCTCTGATGGTCTCCCAAGGCAATTGTTTTCCATTCCATGGGGTCCTGAGAATTTGGCTGACTTCTGCCAAGGGAGCTTATTGAGAACTTGGCCCAAGTTTTTTGTGGGTATCTGATCCCATAGGCACGCTCTGCCTACCATTAATGAAAAAAATCTAGTCTCCCAGAGGGAAATCCAGTATATAGCGTAAGCTATGTTGTTCACACTAATGGTGGGGCACAATGAGAGACTCAAGAAAAGTTTCTATCACTGTAGACAGCTGTTCACCAGCCAAGTTCCCAGATGCCAGCCAGAGTCCAGATTTGTGGAGTCCTCAATGGGCTCCCTTGGCAGGATCATCACACCCATGTTGCTGCGTTTTTGTGACCCAGGGACAGTGAGCTCTGTGCTGTGTGAGCCCTCCCAGGAGGAAGAGAGCATAAGGAAGGCGGTGTCCAGATTCTTCCAAACTCTTTTTCCTTGATGATCTGCCACCGAATATTTCTTTTGTAAACTAATAAATTCTTAGCCATGACTACAATTCTATGTCATATCTGATGATGTCAAATCTCCAAATGGGAGGATACTTAGGGAATCCCATCACAGCGCCATAGAAAATTATAAGGGCCAAGGCTGGAAATTGACTTCCATAATTGACTTACATGCATCCCATTGTTCAGAACCAGGTCTTAGGTTCCCAGCCCTCCAACTGTAAGTGATATTGGAATCGCAGAGGGGCCATGGGAATTTGGTGAGCAGGGTTAGACTCTGTCACACTGATTCTGTATCATTTGTCTGCAGCCTTCATGTCTTTTCCTAGTCTGCAGCTTACCTTTTCACTTTTTTTTACAGTGTGTTACAGTGTGTTTATGTACAAGGGTTTAATTGAATGCACTCACATTATAAATATTTTCTTTGCAGTTTGTGTGCTTTTTTTTTTTGGCTTTTATTTTATTTTTATTTATTTATTTTTGGCTGTGCTGGTTCTTCATTGGTGCACGTGGGTTTCCTCTGGTTCCAGATAGAGGGGCTCCTCTCTCATTGCAGCACATGGGATTCTCAGCCCAGGGGCTTCTCTTGTGGTCCACAGGCTCTAGCGTGCAGACTCAGCAGCTGTGGTGCATGGGGTTAATTGCCCCATGACGTGTGGAATCTTCCCAACCCAGGGGTCAAAGCCACGTCCTCTGCATTGGCAAGCTGGTTCTTAACCACTGGACCACCGAGAAAGTTCAGGTAGTTTGTGTTCTTTTGTGTTTCTCTTAAAAAAAAAAAAAATCCTTTCTCAGATGAACGCCCCCAAATATTTTTCCTTCATTTCTCCTAGTAAAATTTAAATTTGCTCTTCACAATTACAATTAGGTATACTGGGGGAGGAAATGGCAACCCACTCTAGTATTCTTGCCTGAAAAATCCCATGAACAGAGGAGTCTGGTGGGCTACAGTCCAAAGGGTTGCAAAGAGTCGGACACGACCGAGTGACTAAGCAGGCACAAATACCTGAAATAGATTTTCATGTAAAGAATGAAGCAGAGATCTAGAAATAAGAAGAAGGGATATATGTTTAGTGCAGAAGAAATAGTCTATAGAAAAGATCCTACAGCAACAAGGAACATGACCCAGAGGAGGAAATAACTAAATGTGGATGCTTACGGCTGGAGCAGGAAGAGTCAGGGGCAACTCATGCAGAATGATGGCAAGGGATAGAGGGAAGGCAAACACTAGAGGAATCTGTAGGACTACTGCCCTAAAGAAAGGCAGTCGGGAGCAGAGTGAGTGAAGGTTTCTGACTTGTAAGGTGAAGGGTAAGCGGTAGATGAAGAAGTTGCAAAGCCTACAGCCGGGAGAAGAAGCTGGGACTCTGAGATTATCAAGGGGCTCTTCATGCATCTCAACTAAAGATGCATTTTCCTTTCTGCAAGCAGAGGGGCTTCAGCAGAGAGGACCAGCCAGCGAAGGTGTTGGGGTGACCTGCAGTCTGAGACTGGCATGGGGGAGGCTTCAGCACTGAGGGTCACACTGCCCACTGCAGTCAAGCCCCCAGGCTGGCAAGAGCTCCGTGACTTTGATGGAGACAGGGACTTCCAGGGGTTTGGGCCAGACCTCACACGTGCAGTCAACCCTCAGTCTTTCTAACCACCCTTTCTCTGCGGAGAGGAGTTGGCCATGCAGCGCTGTGGAGTTACTGCTGGCACAGGAGTACACGGATGTGTGGGAGGGCATAACAGACTAAGGGGTCAGGTAGAAATCCTCTGTATTCGATCTCGAGATGCTGTACCCGTTGGAAATTTCAACTTTCTCAGTGTTGCCAACATCATAGGTGTAATGGATCAGCCTGAGCCCGTGTCCCGGGTCTTGTTGTCACCAGTACATACAGTCATGGTTATGTCTGGTGACATTCCAGAGTCATTACCTCTCCTGTCACTGTGACCTTGTATCTTGTATCTTGTCTATCCTGGCCTCCACAGGTCCTGTGAGAGACAGAGCTGATGTCATTATCCCAAAAAGGAGGCTTGTAGTGAGGTCTTGAGAATTCCAGTGAGAGACCCCACCTGTACTTACCAGCCCACAGGAGATGAAAATTCACACAGGAGGAGTGCCTGATAACCATTTCTGGCCCAGGACAGAGACTCATGTCATCCAGCTCTGTTTCAGGGAAATAGAACTTGAGCTCTTGGGAATTCCCTGGAGGTCCAGTGGTTAGGACTTGGCGCTTTCACTGCCAGGAGCCAATTTCAATCCCTGGTTGGGGAACTAAGGTCCCAAGAGATATGTGACACCACCAAAAAAAAAAAAAAAAAAAAGAACTTGGGCTCTCAGTAACTCGATGATGTCACTGTCCTTGACACATGCGTGAGCTGCAAAGCTCAGCAGTCACAGACCTTCCCACAGGAGCAAGTCAATAATCTATATAAAGCTGAACAGCTCAGAACAGGAAGAATTAGTAAGTCTGCTTTAAAAAGAAATCTTAGATCTATAAGCTTTCCCTCCACCTTTCAGTAAGGAATTTTTTTCCTCTCTGCATAATGATAATATTCCTTATTTGGACACTGTTAAAAATTTTTCATACTTCTGTGGACTAAGAAATATTTTCTTGGCAGTCCTGGCACTTTTGTGACTTCAGTGCTCAAAATTGTACCAGTTCTTTTTCTTTTTTTTTGGCCTAAACTCTGGATACTTGACTATCAGCCAACAGAGATCTTTCCATTGAAAAATAGCTACCTGATTTCCAGAATGTTTTCAGTCTCAAGGTCAAAGTCATGGGAATTTCAAGAATTATTTATGACGGGAGCCCC
Source organism: Capricornis sumatraensis (assembly GCF_032405125.1). Taxonomy (NCBI): domain Eukaryota; kingdom Metazoa; phylum Chordata; class Mammalia; order Artiodactyla; family Bovidae; genus Capricornis; species Capricornis sumatraensis. The sequence continues at coordinate 110,075,580 of NC_091073.1, read as the reverse complement.
ACCATCCATGCTCAGGTCTCCGTATCCTTGAGGGGCAAGAGTCCTCCCTTTGTTCCAGAGGAGGCCATGGAGAGCTAGATCACTCACTTCCGTGACTGTGTTTTTTTGTGAAAAAGGAATGAGGCTTGTTAGCAATGTGGATAAAATACTCACCCAGATGTACACATACCTGATGCCTCCAAGGCCACAGGGAAATGTTCTGTCTCCGTGTGGCAGGCATTATATCCACCGAATGAGAGCGTATTGATTGAATCGTAAATTGGCTATAGTGCAAAACTTACAGCTAGACAATATCAGTGCTTATTTTAAGTCATATATAGGTCGTGGATGTGTGCTTGGATGGCTTCCCTATTTCTGTGATCCCCTATCTTGGTGGTATCTGGATGGGGAATCCCTATGATCACACCACAGTCAGGAAGGATATGGAATCCAAAATCAGACAAGGAGGAGGGTGATATAGAACGGCATGGAAAAGCTTGTGACTGGGGCCTGGCAAACTCGGGAAAGAATTTTCCCATCTCTTCTCAGGACCTACTTGGACCCAGGGACCAAGAGCCTCACAGCAAAGCAGCCTACTTCCTATGTCTGGTTAGTGCCAAAAAGGGAGGTTTTCAGTTGAGACTCACATTCTTTGAGGTAGGGTGCATGGGATTCTTAAAAGCTGAGGATTGTTCTCACAATAAGGTGTTAACTACCTCTAATATTAGTATTTTCAACAACATTCTGACTCTTTTAGGGAGATAAGTATTTGCCAGAAACTTTCCGTTGTATTTTTAAATTAATAACTGAGTTTCAACTTTGGTATTGCTGAAAACATACACCTCATCTAGAAGCTTTGTCTCTTTGGGGGTTTGGCCTTTTTTGTTTGTTTGTTTTTTGCACTGGTGTTTCCAGGCACCCAGAACAGTATGGAACAGAACCTACACATGGTGAGTAGTAAATAGCAGATCGACCATGAAGTCAGTGAAGAATAAAATAACTTCAGGCCTTCTCATTTGCACAGAATCAAGGACTTGTAAAAGATTTCCATTCTTTATATAAGATTTAGGTCTTGCAAAACCTGGATCTACTCTGCATTCAACAAGTGATTGTTGAATGACTGAAAAAAAAAAAAGACTATCTGAGTTCAAGCCAACTCTACTTTTGTAAATGTAATTCTAGTTGCAAATAGGTTCAGAGCTTTAAGGGAGCAGAGACTATGTGAGTCTGCTGGGAATTCAAAATCAACCAAAATGAACAAGGAAAGATTCATTCATATAGGCTACCATAAGACTGTTTGAAAGACTGAACGGCAGTATAAAGAAAAGGAAAATGGTGATCTCTTCCAAGGAGAAGCCTCCCTTGATGACGTCATTCCATCCCTGTCAGAGAGCAGGCAGAATGAAGCACGGAAGGAGAAAACCAGGATAAGGCACCATACTGAGGTTGTGCTGGGCAACAGAAGATGGATTCCGTTAGGACCTCCCAAGAGGCACAGGGAATGCCTCCCTAGACTATCCCTGATGGAAACACTAGAGTTGTGTCCCTTGGCTTCTGTCCCATCAGGAGCATTAGCGCCCCTACAGCTCTGCCTGCTCTGGGTACAGGCTGCGGGAGCTCCTAGGACAACACAGAAAACCCTGGGGCAGAAATCAGAGGGAAGGACTCCCAGCATGCATGGAAGGAGACTGCTCAGTTCAGTTCACTTCAGAAGGTCAGTCGTGTCCGACTCTTTGCTACCCCATGGATGGCAGCACGCCAGGCTTCCCTGTCCATCACCAATTCCCAGAGTTTACCCAAACTCATGTCCATTGAGTTGTGATGCCATCCAACCATCTCAACCTCTGTCGTCCCCTTCTCTTCCTGCCTTCAACCTTTCCCAGCATCAGGGTCTTTTCCAGTGAGTCCGCTCTTCGCAATGGGTGGCCAAAGTATCAGAGTTTCAGCTTCAACATCAGTCCTTCCAATGAACACCCAGCACTGATCTCCTTTAGGATAGACTGGTTGGATCTCCTTGCAGTCCAAGGGACTCTCAGGAGTGTTCTCCAACACCACAGTTCAAAAGCATCAATTCTTTCATGCTCAGCTTTCTTTATAGTCCAACTCTCAGATCTATACATGACTTGTGGAAAAACCATAGCCTTGACTAGCTGGACCCTTTGTTGGCAAAGTAATGTCTCTGCTTTTTAATATGCTGTCTAGGTTGGTCATAACTTTTCTTCTAAGGAACAAGCATCTTTTAATTTCATGGCTACAGTCACCATCTGCTGTGATTTTGGAGCCCCCCCCCCCCAAATAAAGTCTCTCATAGTTTGGAGCAAATGGATGCAGACTTGCATGTAACCTTCACTGCAGTTGAGGCTGAAATCAGAGTGGGATGAGGATGTGATGGAAAACCCTAGAAGCTCCATGGTGGGCGCTCTTCAGGTGAAAGAACTGTCCCTTCTTCTAGCAGATCTTGTGCATAACTGCTAACAGCTTGAAAACTGGAATTTTCTGGAAGCACCACACCTTCTTGCATATCAGACTTAATATCAAACAGGAAAGGCTGTGCTGGGTTCCCTTTTCATTTTTGCTCAAGAGGCAAGGCTTTGTAGCCAGTTTCACATAATAAATGATCAGGCAACTGTATTTGCATTTCAAATTACTTTGTGTCTGGAACACAGTTGACTCAGACAAGAGTAATCCGTCCTTGTCTTTGATCCTAGAACTGGGCACAGTCAGTAATTGTGCTAGGCCAGAGATTTGTCAGAGAGTTAACAGAGAACTAGGGTTTCTTAAGCCTGTACTTTGCATTAGGCAATCTGTTTCATTTTCTTGCATAAAATCTCTGCAAGTCATGTATCACTGGCTTCAGTTTACAAATGGGAAAACTCAGCCAAACCTCTCCAAGTCACCAGCTGAAGGCAGGTCAGAATAGTCAACAGCAGAACAGACCAAGGTCTCTGAAGTCAGAACTCTTGTCCTTTTAGCTTCCCATGTGAAAGATGTTGTGAAGATAACTTGTGTCAGATTTAGTGTTTCTGAACGAGACTTGGGTCAGTGGTTCGATGCTGGAGATGTCTCCCACTACCAAAACACAGAAGTGGATCAAAACCATGGATGGGTTTGAGGCCCAGGTGTTATTTGTTAGCGGCGCCTGCTTTAGCAAATTAACTAAACTCTTCAGGAGTCAGTTTTTTTCACCTTAATGTGGATATATTGCTCTATCGACGTGGCTCTTAAGAAAGCTAATTGAAATAATGTACATGGCACAGAGAAAATGAAGGATAAATAAAAGAATTTTCTATAACTTCACCAGGCTAAAAGCAGTCTGCACTCATTAATAAACTTGTGCCTCTAAAAGCAGTCTGCACTCATTAATAAACTTGTGCCTGTGATCTATAAGTGGCAACACCATGCATTTAGTAGTTGTGACTCTCGGCTGTCTTCTATAGTGGCCAATCTGGGCAAAAGTAGCAATTTCAGATTTTCTGATCAAAAGCAGTCCACCTGAGAACAAGCCATAACCTTTGGAGACTCTTCCTTCTCCAGACCCATCCATGGCTTAGAAGCATGAATCCCCTGTATTCACTCCCATTCTGCTGAAAATTCCTGGGGGGTTTCTGTTTCCTTTACTGAATCCTCTGATAGACTGGAAATTCCCCTCTCTCTAGTCACTAGTTCCTGTATTGGGGGCTATCATACCTCATTCTATAAGGAATTATGTCTGGACAAACATTATCTGGCTTGAAGTCAAATGTCCTAGAAGTTCACGGGTAGTAAGATTGTAGTAACCACACCATGATGTGTGGCCACCTGCTACAGCTCAGCCAGTCTTCAGATGGAAGAGACAGTGTTCTGCTAAAACATGTTGACCAGAGCCCAGGAAACCTCATTGAATTTTAGGAGAACATTGATTTTGGAAGCATGATGATGTAGGTTGGATCCTGTCTCTGATACTTTGAAATAGGAAATATTTGGAAAGTCCATGATCTCCAGCTTGCTGTTTATTCCATGGTTTACAGAGACCTTTCTCATCGAGAGAGTGGACATACCCATGTTTATTGTTGTTCAGTTGCTAAGTCATGTCTGACTCACTGTGACCTCATGGACTGCAGCATGCCAGATCCTCTATCCTCCACTATCTCCCAGAGTTTGCTCAAATCCATGTCCACTGAGTTGGTGATGCTATTGAACCATCTCATCCTCTGCCGCCCCCTTCTGCTCCTGCCCTCAATGTTTCCTAACATCAGGGTCTTTTCCAGTGAGTTGGCTCTTCACATCAGGTGGCCAATATATTGGAGTTCAGCTTTACCATCAGTCCTTCCTGTGACTATTCATGGTTGATTTCCTTTAGGATTGACTAGTTTGATCTCCTTGCAGTTCAAGGGACTCTCAAGAGTCTTCTCCAGCACCACTATCTTGCATTAAAACACATAGTGGATTCCTCCACTCTAGCACAGAGGAGGAGCACCTGTCATTTGCTAGGAATGGGTGAGAATGTTCAGTGAATCTGGAGTCTGAATGTTCAGGAGTGCTTTGGCTTGAGCTTAGCAGGACAGAGAGAATATTAGAAAAGAAATTGAAACATCCCTCAGAGTTGGTTAAGAGCCCCCTTCTTCTCCCCACTATATCTTCTGCTGGGACAGGAAGGTTTGAGTACAGAAAGCCAGGGACTGTGCAGGGCTAGGCTAAGCTGTGAGCACAGAGGTACAAGGCCAAGTTTCCCAACTGCAAAGGAGCTCATATCCAGCTCAGAGCTATGGTCACTGAATCGTTGAGCTGAGAAGCAATCAGTGATGTTTCCTTTGTCTCTCTGTACCTTTTCATAATACTAAGGGGCCTGGGGTCCTGCCACAAGGCTTGCTGGTACCAGCACACACTGTTGTGTCCAGAGATGGGACAGCATTCCAGAACAGCCTTCCCCCATTGCCTCTGACTAGGTGTCTTGGGACTGGGTGACTCCAGCATCCACTGAACCCCGGAGGAAGGAGGTGGAAGCTGCAGACACTCCAGCAACAGTTAAAGCCTTGGGGTCCAGGGCTGTGCTGCTGAACTCAGAGCTCCTCTGCTCCTAGGAGACAGCAGGGCACACAGCCAAGAAGCCGAGCACCCTGGTCAACTCCGGCAGAAGGAGACTGGGCTTCACCCTACTCGGGGCTCTGGTCTCTGGGGATGAGACAGCAGACGTGTGATTCCCTCCTTTCCCCTTTGGAGGGCTTACCTGTGACATTACTCTTCAGATGTCCCTGTCCTTATGGGCTCCCGCAGGCACTCTGCACCACCCTCCTACCCCAACCTCCCACTAATCAGGCTCAGCTGGTTGAGAATGTTCTCTTTTGTCCTGTCACCCTGTGCTAAGTTGCGCAGTCGTGTCCAACTCTCTGTGACCCTGTGGACGATAGCTCGCCAGGCTCTTCTGTCCATGCAATTCTCCAAGCAAGAATACTGGAGTGGGTTGCCATTTCCTCCTCCAGGGGAGCTTCTCCACCCAGGGATCGACAGTGACTCCCGCACTGGCAGGCGGATTCTTTGCCCTTGAGCCCCCGGGGAGCCCCCAGGGAGCGGGACGAGCTCGCCGTGCAGGGCTGGGCCAGGGGCCACCCCCGCTGCCTCTCTACTGCCCTTGGAGCAGGTGCTCCTGTTTTGCACATCTGGCTTGCATTATCCAGGCTGCCCCACTGAAGCCCCAGCACACTCTGTCCTAAACGTAGCCTCCAAGGAAGAGAGGCCTTTACTTCCCACCAGGGGAAGTTCATGGCTCCCTGCTGTGACAAACACACCGGCATCTGTTAATGGGAGGAGATTACAATCAGCTCTCTAAATGCCAGCAGTAACTGATTCACCAAATGACCTCCCTGACTCAGGGACCAAGCCAGGACTGAGTCTCACCTGACACCCCCTCCCCTCCCTCTCCCGCTCTCTCCATGCCCCTGCCAGGTGCTGCTAACAGAGGCTCACTCAGTGGAGCCACAGTGCCCTCAAGGGGCCCGTTGTGCAGTAGTGCTATTGAAGAAGCTCAAGCAGACCTTTGTGTGTGTGTGTGTGTGTGTATGCACGTTCGTGCACTCAGTAGTGTCTTTTGCAACCCCGTGGACTCTAGCCTACTAGGCTCCGCTGTCCATGAAATTCTCCAGGCAAGAATACTGGAGTGGGTTGCCATGACCTCCTCCAGGGGATCTTCCAGATACAGGGATCGAACCCATATCTCTTGTGTCTCCTGCATTGGCAGGTGGATTCTTTTACCACTAGCGCCACCCAGGAAGCCCAAGCAGTCTTGGTACTATCTAAACTAGGATCTGAATCAGAATCTGCCAGGATACTCAGGCACAGGTCTTGCTGATTTGCTGTTTATCTGTCGCAGGCTCACCCATTGCACATGGTAGTGAGGGAGGCATGAAGCAAACACTTTTCCAAAAGAGAATAAAAATTCTAAACCTCATTAATTCCAGGAAAGGGGATACTGGTCAGTCATTAGATGCCAGGCTTCCCTGGTAGCTCAGCTGGTAAAGAATCCACGTGCAATGCAGGAGACCCTGGTTTAATTCCTAGGTTGGGAAGATCCCCTGGAGAAGGAATAGGCTACCCACGCCAGTATTCATGGGATTCCCTGGTGGCTCAGATGGTAAAGAATCCACTTTCAATGCAGGAGACCTGAGTTCAGCACCTAGGTTAGGAAGATCCCCTGGAGGAGGGCATGGCAACCCACTCCAGTATTCTTGCCTGGAGAAGCCCATGGACAGAGGCACCTCGTGGGTTACAGTCCACAGGGTTGCAAAGAGTTGGTCACGACTGAGCGACTGTGCACACAAACACAAAAAGAGGTGGGACTTTGAATAAAGCTTTCTCTTTAACCCTAAATCATTCCAAGAGAGGCTGCCAGTGGAAATCTATCAACCAAAACATCTTCCAAGCAGCCAGGGAAACAAGCCCATCAATTCCTTGAAGAGGAAACTGCCTACTTATATATCTTCTCTTATCAGAACACCCTATTCAAATCTTTTAAAAATTGATTTACAATTTTCAATTAAATTTGTCACTTTAAGTATTGATTTGTAGGAATTCTTTATATTATGAATACGTACTCTTTCTCATCTATCTGTGCTATGCTTAGTCAGTCATGCCCTCTTTGCAACCCGATGGACTATTTTAGCCCACCAGGCTCCTCTATCCATATATTACCTAATTTCCTTAGGATCTTTTGATGAATACAAATTTTAAAACTTTGATAAAGAAAAATTTAATACTTTAAAAAATTAGAACATTTTTTTTTCCTCTTTTTTCTTTCAGAAACTTTATAGTTCAGACTCTTTAAGATCATTTGGGAATATTGCTCCATCTCATATTAAGTTTTGCTTTTGGCAAGGATCAGCAAACCTTTTCCGTAAATAATCAGATAGTAAATATGTCTGGTTCTGTGGACCCCATGAAGTTTCTGCTACAACTACTCAACTCTGCCATTGCTATGCAAAATCAGCCAGAGGCAATACATGGAAGATTGAGCTTAGCTTTATTCCAAGAAAACTTTACTTATGGATACTGAAATATGAATCTCATATAATCATCATCTGCCACAAAACAGTATTCTTCAAATTTTTTTAACTATTTCAAAATGCAAAAACCATTGTCAGCTCCTGGGCTGTATAAAAACAGACAGAGGCCCTATGTGGCCTGTGGACCTTCGTGTGTACCGGTCTTGGTTCACGGATTGAGATAAGAATTGAAAGTCATTATTTTCCCACAAGATGTACATTTTTTTCCAGCATCATTTGTTAAAAAAAAAATTGTTTTTCCCTCATTGTGCTACTTTTAGTGTTTGGTCTAGAGATTACAATATGCATCTTTACCTTATCATAGTCTATCTGCAGAAAGGCTCTATTAACCATAGGTTTCCCATAAACGGGCTTCCCTGGTCGTTCAAATGGTAAAGAATCTGCCTGCAATGCAGGAGATCTGGGTTTGATCTATGGGTTGGGAAGATTGCCTGAAAAAGGGCATGGCAACCCACTCCAGTTTTCTTGCCTGGAGAATCCCATGGACAGAGAAATCTGGCAGACTACAGTCCATGAGGTCACAAAGAGTTTGATAGAAGTGGGTGACTAACACTACCCATAATGCTCACTTTAATGAAGAGATGCTCTTCATTAATAACGCTCTTCATTAATAATGGAAATAATGAGGTTTCCAGGTATTCCTAATTTGCTAAGAGTTTTTTTCTTAAAATCAGGAATGGATGTTAGATTTTATCAAACTTTTTTTGAATATCTGTAGACGTGATTGTATGGTTTTCCTTTTATAGTATTTGATATGATAAATTATAAAGTGAAGTCGCTCAGTCATGTCCAATTCTTTGGGACCCCATGGACTGTAGAGTACCAGGCTCCTCCATCCATGGAATTTTCCAGGCAAGAGTACTGGAGTGGGTTGCCATTTCCTTCTCCAGGGAATCTTCCCAACTCATGGATCAAACCCAGGTCTCCTGCATTGCAAGCAGACGCTTTACCATCTGAGCCACCAGGGAAGCTGATATATTATAAAGCTACAGTAAATAAGGCAGTGTGTTACTTGTGCAGGAACTGACAGAACAGACCAACACATATTCAATGACCGACATATGACAAAAGTGGTATTACAGAGTGGCAAGAAAAGTGCTGCTGCTGCTGCTAAGTCGCTTCAGTCGTGTCCGACTCTGTGCGACCTACGCTTCAACAGATAATACTGGGTCAATTTAACATCCATATGGAATATCATGACATGACCTTTTCCTCATTTCATATACAAAGAATTAACTCCAGTTGGACTAGATTGTAATGTAAAAGTTTAAAATATAAAGAATTTAGGTGGAAATATAAGAAAACATGATCATTTTGAAACAGGAAAAACATTCCTAGACAGTAAAATACAAAATGCAAACCACAATGGGGGGGGTGGTGGAATAATTTTGGATTAAGAAGTTCTCTTCATCAAAAGACATCATTAAGAGAGTGAAAAAGTAGCCCACAGAATGTGTGTGCATGTGTGTGCATATGTCTATATAAGCCAGTTGAAAGGCTCATATACTTCTGGCAGGAGTATAAATTGGAAACCTCCAAGAACCCTGAATGTTTGACATGACTCTTATTCCAATCTTTTTTAACCATTCTCCTTTGATATCTTCTCAAGTAGGGTTATCTTTTATGAAAACCAAGCTGAGTTTCTATTTAAAAAGAAATAGACTAGAGAAGAAGGAAATTAAACACAAAATGACTTCAGGATTGTCAAGAAGCAAAAAGCAATATATGGGACATACATTAGCATACATTATTATGGATGACAATTCCTTGTGGATAATTTATATCAGTCACTTAGGATTCTAATTTATTTATTGTTAAGACTAGTAAGCTACAGATGACCTTACAAGTGTTCCGCATTGGCTGGCCTACCTCTGGGCACGGTGTGGTCTGAGCTGGTGACACTCAGTATGAAGAGTTTATTATAAATGTGCTAAAACTACATAGTTTTACAAGAGTGTATTTCAGTCTATCTGAGACTAAAGTCTGATATTCTAGCCCAATTATAGAATTTTATAGTTCCTATATAAAGGGATCTCAGAAACCCATAAGCGAAAATTATGACTACCCTACAGATGCTCTAGTCTTTCAAAGGTAATTTTCTGACCTCCAACTATCAGAACAGCTGAAGCCCCAAATCCACTTAACCCCTGCTGCAGAAGGAAGAACAGGTAGCTCCTTTTTCTGGCATTTCTGGGAACCATGAAGAGAAGTGAGCATGTAGGGGTTTGTGAACAGGAAGGAGGTGACTGCGCCGCACTGTGGTTGGGCTGCTGGCACAGAGATACACGGCTGAGTCCTTGGGCTCCACTGGCTGGATCTTGAGATAGGAGTACGTGCTCTCAGTCCTCTCAGCAGAAAACCGGTTTTTAGGCATTCCTGATTTGTCTGGTTCCTCCTTGCCCTGAAAATAAGTCAGGTACTCCGGACCCTGCCCCAGCATCTGTCGGTACCAGTAAAGGACTTGGTGACCAGGAATTGGATCACACCTTAGAGTCACATTCTGGCCCCTCCCTGCGACCCTGTACCCAGGTGACTGGGACACTACTCCAGCTCTTGTGTGACCTGCGGGGACAGAAGTGGGGGACAATCAGGTAGAGCCTATTTGTAATCATCATCACACATACAAAGACACAGACATACACACACACACACACACACACACACTGGACCTGCTTGCTGAGGACTCACCCACCCCCAGGACACAGAGGGTCACCCAGCAGAGGAGCCTGGAGCCCATGACAGGGTCAGAGCAGCAATGGGAGGTTCACCAGCTCAGGGTCCTTGTGAGCATGAGCAGAGGAGGACCGACATCACCTGTTCCCACAAGGCAGTTCCCATGGTGACATCACTGAGCCTCACTGATAGTAATCAATTAAGTATATCTAAGATGCCTGCGGGCTACCCATGTGGTTCAGTAGTAAAAAGTCTGCCTATCAATACAGGAAATGCAGGTTTGATCCATGGGTTGGGAAGATCCCCTGGAAGAGGAAATGGCTACCCACTCCAGTGTTCTTGCCTGGAAAATCTCATGCACAGTGGAGCTTGCCAGGCTACAGTCCATGGGGTCGTAAACGTTGGAGACACCTGAGCATGCACTTATGCACACCACGCCTTCATAAAAGGAACAAGAATCACAATCCCTTCCAGAAGATAAGTTTCCTCCAACTTTATTAGGCAGGAAAACTGACCTGTGTCCAGCCCCTGAGAGTCTCTTTGGTCAAAGCATGATTTATTAGTGCACCCCACCGAGTAAGTGCTGATACCGGGGAAAATTGAGGAGAAGGGGGCGACAGAGGGTGAGATGGTTGGATGGCATCACCGGCTCGATGGACATGAGTTTGAGCAAGCTCCAGGAGATGGTGAAAGACAGGACGCCTGGTGTGCTGCTGTCCATGGGGTTGCAAAGAGTCAGACACGAGGTAGAGAGTGAACAACAAACGACAACTGATCAGGCAAGCTGTGGTCCCAGCCCCAGCACTTCTCCCTTTGTCTCTAGCCTTCATGGACAGAAAAGGAGTAGTCCAGCTGGTAACTTCACCTGCACAATCAATTATCCCATTTCCACCTGCCTTAACAAGCAGAACTGATCAGAGCCAGCGTGGAGTCTAGTTAACGTTGTCTTCCTCTGCATTTCATGTTTGGTAAGTGACCACTCAGTTGTGTCTCTCCCCACTTCTCATTTTAACAACAGTTGCTCACAAAGTTTCCTCCCCTGATTTATTTACATTTGTGTCTCTGATGCATCTTGGGATTGGAATAATTTGCTCAAAGCTTGGCTTTTCTGGGGCTTAGCCCCAGTCAGACACCTCTAACCCTTCTCCTCTGCCAACATCACGATGCTTTTACCGGCAGCACTATAAGAAATACTCAGACCCTCTTACCTCTCATGTCTGACCTGCAGACCGAAAACCCCCAGTGGTTCTGTATCTTTGATTCCCACAGTGACCCTATAGCTCCCATGCCCTCCAACACAGATGCAGACAAACTGTGCTTTGTAATCTGGGTCATCACTTATCAGCTCTGAGACCATGCATGGGGCCCTTAACCTACCTGTCCACCCCCATTATGCAATATGAAGCAGTTAATAGAAGCAAGTTAGATCTCTACCCACTGATTTGAAAAAAATGTCCAAAGTAGACTAATGGAAGGTGGCCCCACTTTTGGGGGTGTATTTGGGTAGATAGTTTTGCATCAGCATTGAGAAGAAGATAAGAAACGCACCCTGAAGATGGGATTGGATAGGGGTATGTCTGGAGAAGGAGGGGGATTATTAACATTTGTCTTTATACATTGTTGATGCTTTTTTTTTTTTTTTAAACTGTAAAACGTGTGTTTTAGTCACTCAGTCATGTCCAACTCTTTGTGACCCATGGACTGTAGCCGATCAGGCCCCTCTATCCATGGAATTCTCCAGGGAAGAATACTGAAGTGGGTAGCCATTCCCTTCTCCAGGGGATCGAACCCAGGTCTCCTGCATTGCAGGTGGATTCTTTACCAGTTGAGCCACAAGGGAAGCTCTAACTATAGAACATAGCTTAGCATTATTAAGAAGGCTCAGAAGCAACCCAAGTGCCCATCAACAGATGAACGGACAAAGATGTGGCTTATAAATATATGTATATATATGTGTGTGTGCTACATTACATAATACATATTATACATTGTATACATACAATGGAATATTATTCAGCTATAAATAGAATGAAATATTGTCATTTGCACAATGTGGATGAACTCAGAGAACATTATGCTTAGTGAAATAAGCCAGACAGAGGAACCAATACTACAGGGTATCGGCTGTATGTGGAATCTAAAAAATAAGACGAATGTATACACAAAACAAAATCAGACTCACTGCCATAGAAAGCAAATCCATGGTTACCAAAGGGGAAACAGAGGGAAGGAGGGACAAACTAGGAGTAAGGGATTAACGGATACAAACCTACTATACATAAAATAATCAACAACGATTTACTGAAAAACAAAAACAGCCTAACCACATGAGAGCTTTAAACTCAGATCCTTGATCAGGTTGTAGAATTTGTGGTGTCTAAACAGACAATATCCAGAGAGGCACTGACCGTGGAATACAGTATAAATGCTTATTTAATTTTTTTTAAATTTTTTTTAATTCTTTTAATGCTTATTTTAAAACATAAGCCAAGGGTAAAGGAACGCAAGTGCCCTGCGCACATCGCTGGCCCCTGATCGGTGAGCTGGGTGAATGATGAGGTCGATGGTGACTTCATTTTGTGCTGAGTGTGGATTAACGTGGCTTCTGTTTGTATAAAAACTGGCCAACACCTGGAGCAGAGCCTTTGACCCCTCATTCTAGAACAAGCCTTGAATAATTCTTACTTGAAAAAGAAGGTATATGAGCGGCCCCTAGTGCCTGCATTTCCAAACTCAATTTAAAAATAAGTTACATTTTCACTGGCTCTAGAAATGCTCCTTGGAGAAGGCAATAGCAACCCACTCCAGTGTTCTTGCCTGGAGAATCCCAGGGACGGGGAGCCTGGTGGGTTGCCGTCTATGGGGTCGCACAGAGTCAGACACGACTGAAGCGACTTAGCAGCAGCAGCAGCAAAAATGCTCCTATTACCCATTCCAGTGTCGGTCGTGATGTTATTCCAGTGTTCATCAGCAGCTCACAGCTTATCGCCAAAGGGTGATAAGAGGTGCTGTCCCCAGGGCACATGTTCTAACTCCAATCTTCTAAGGACTCTTTGAAATGAGCAGTCTGTTTTTAATCTTCGCTGCCTAAGGAGATGAAGCTGCATTAGTTTTTAAAGCATTGATGGGAATCATTCAGGCAAAACCAAGGCGTTGGTCTATTCTTCGGCCATGCTAGGCAATTGTATATTTGATTATTTCTTCCCAGAAAGACTCACACAATTATTCAAGGACTAATACATGGCCTCTCTCTATAAATGGAGGCTTTGCTGTCACAAACAGCATTTCTGAAATGGCTGGGGATGAAGACGGGGAGCCCAGAAAGAGCACTGCCTAGCAATCCACCCCATAGGCAGGGTGCAGGCTAGAGGAGGCTGGGGTTTGAGGACAAGTGACCCTCAGCTCTGTGTCTCTGGCATTGCCCAGTGATCCATGGAAGTGGACATCCACCACATAGCTCAGTGGACCAGGTCCTGTGACCTCTAATTTATCCAAAAAAGGTTTGTTCATCTGCACCATTTTCTTAGATTCCTCTTATAAACGTCAATACATGATATTTCTTTTTCTGCTTCTGAATTACTTCACTTTGTATGACCCTATCTAGGTCCCTCCACATCTCTGCAAATATATTCCTTCCTTATAGTCCAAAGTCTCTGCTTAATTCCTTACATGAAAATATATTTCATGTATATTTTACTATTATTTATGAAAAGAAAAATTTAAATTTACTAGACTAAATTAAGGAGAATATTTCCAGGTACTTGTTTGAGGAAGCATTTGTCTAGTTGAGGCACAAAGAAAACTATAATGTCAATTGCATTAAACTTTCGTCCATCAAAACAGACTGTAAAAAAGGAAGAGGTGAGCTACAGACTGAAAAGAAGATGAGAGGGCTGCATACAAATGAGAATGAATCCGTGTGAGATCTTATGTTCCTCAGTGTTGCCAAGGAGGAGGCCATGATGATGTCCACGATGTGGTATCAGCTTTCCACTGCTGACCAGCAGGACAGGTGAAGGTGAAGCCCTGCCTCTGCTCTCTCTGATGGGGCCGGAGAGGCTAATGATGGAACAGCTGGGCAAATGGAGGAAGTATGGAGTTTGTAAACAGACATGTTTGTCTCCCAGTTCTGCTCCTTCTAAATCATGAGACATTGGGAAAATGATTTAGTGTCCCTCAGCTCTTGTATCTATAAAGTGGGCATAAGAATATTTGATTTGCATGACTGTCACAGAGCTTTAAAGGGTATGATATGGACAGAGACTCTAGCACAAACGAAGGGCTCAGGTGGCCCTTTCTCTTGATGATCCCCACTACTTGGCTGATGCTGGGAGATGTGGAAACATTCAGTGCCTAGAGGATACCCTGACTGCTCTTCCCTGGGCTCTGAGCTCAGCAGGGCACAAGAAGCAAATCTGAAGCGGCTAAATACATCCCTCGGAGGAGGGAAACCTGGGTGGGAAGCTGCACTGCTCTGTCTCTGCTCAAGCCAAGGCAGAGAGATTTGTGAACAGAGCGCTGGTGACTCAGCACAGCTGTGCTAAGCTGCTGGCACAGAGGTACAGGGCGGAGTCTGTCAGCTCCAAGAAGTTCACGTTCAGCTCAGAGCTAAAGTTGCGGAACTGTTTTGCTTAGAACCGATTCGAAAAGTTTCCTTTATCTCTCTGCAGTGTTTCATAAAACTCAAAGAGGAACTGGGGGCCCTGACTCCGGGCCTGTTGGTACCAAGATACACTGCTGTGTCCAGACATAGGAGAACATCTCAGGGTCGCTGTCTGTCCCTTCGTTTTGATCAAGTGTCTTGGAGTTTGGGTGACTTCAGCCTCCAAAGGGCCTGTGGGAACCACAGAGATAAAATGAGCACCGGAGAGAGCTTGATGATTACCCTCAAGGTGAGGTGGCGCTTTCGGGAGTCGGCAAGCCCCAAAGGGCAATCATCTGTTTGTCCACAGGACTTACCTGCTCCCAGAAGATACAACATCACCCAGGGAAGGAGCCTGGAGCCCATGGCACCCCAGGGTGGGCTGCAGGCGCCGAGAGCTCAGAGTCTGGTCCTCCTGGGTGAGAGCGGAGTTCCAGCTTCGCTCTCTCTGATTGGAGGATTATCCTGTGATAGCCCCGCCCCTTTGTCCCCACCCTGTGGGTTCCGGAGGCCAAGCAGGAAGAAGGCTCAGGGCGACGTCTGGTCTGTCCCCACACAGCTGTGCTGATGTTTCTCTGAGGCGGGTACCCCTTTGCTGCCCCTACACCCACCCTCACCAGCAACCAGGAAGCCCTGTCTCCCCTCGCCTTCCTTAGCCCCACGGCTTCTGCTCACGGGTCTCCGTGCTGAAGCCCACCCACCACGATGTCAGCCGAGGGGGAGGGTCTGTGAGGAAGCCTCCAGGTCCCTCTCAGCCTGTGTGCCCTCGTCTATTTGATACCTGGGTCAAACCAAGCCTTGTCTGGATATTTTCCTTTCCTGGGCGGCCCCCCTGTCCTGACTGGCCAGTGATGCAGAGACTCTAAGATTTAGTCCGTCTCACTGGGTCTGCAGGGGGCCTGGGTTGTCTATAAATTCTTGGGAGTGAAGGTCCTCCAGAAACAAGCCTCAGCCGTGATCCACTCACGGGCAGGGACCTAGCTAACTTGAGGTTTACTGTCCTCAAGCCCATCCTCAGTTCTGGGGAGTTACCGTTTATCCCTACAGACCCATCTTACCCTGTGATTCTGACCTTTAGTAACTGGGCTTCGTCTAGATTGAGTTAGATGATGGCAGGAGAGTGAAGGGAAGCAAGGCACCACTGTCCTGGTTTATAATAAATGTCTATCCGTGGCTTCCTTCTCCTCCCTACATTTCATCCTAGCTACTTTTTCTTACCAAAGGCCAGACCTGGCTCCCTAAATTACAACACCCTACTGCCCAGGAAACAGCACCTCCCGCCCCCCCCAACTTTCAGGTCTGTGAGGATAAGAGCCACCCACTTATGCCACCCTTAGGACGCTTCTCCTTCCTTTTCTGCTTTCCCTGAACCCTGTCTCACCTTTATAAATAGGATCTTCATTGGTCCTCCTCAACGTGCTATCACCTTGCTGGGTAAAATAGCAGATGTGGAGAAGGAAATGGCAACCCACTCCAGTGTTCTTGCCTGGAGAATCCCAGGGACGGGAGAGCCTGTGGGCTGCCGTCTCTGGGGTCACACAGAGTCGGACACGACTGAAGCGACTTAGCAGTAGCAGCAGCCAGGCGAAAAGGGGAAAATGAGCTTGGAGACTGTATTCTGCCTTAAAAAAGAGAGAAAGTTCTAACATTCTGCAATTAGCAGTAAGAAAAGTTCTAACTGTCTGCAATTAGCAATGACAAATTTCCAACATTCTGCAATGAGCAGTAACACAATGTCTAATGTTCCGCGATTAGCATTGCTGAGACAGGCGGCAGAAGCAGAGAGGAATATGCAATGTGAAGATAAATAGTGTGACTTCAGGACACAGACTCTGAAGGGGATCCAGGGAATTCACACTCTACTCCTCACCTATGTCTACTCAGGGAAGTCTACAGCAGGGTGGGTTTCTTCACATATTCCATAGAGACCAGGGGCCCCACAAAGATCCCCCTGGAAGGGCACTGCCCTCTGCTGTAGAATTCACCCTTGAATTAAGAGGCAAGAAGTGGG
Source organism: Capricornis sumatraensis (assembly GCF_032405125.1). Classification (NCBI taxonomy): domain Eukaryota; kingdom Metazoa; phylum Chordata; class Mammalia; order Artiodactyla; family Bovidae; genus Capricornis; species Capricornis sumatraensis. The sequence continues at coordinate 110,058,740 of NC_091073.1, read as the reverse complement.
CATATTTTACAGAGAGTGGAAAGCATTTTATATATGTGGAATAGTGTTTTGGAAAGTGAGCGAGTGAATTAACTAGTATCTCAATACAATATTGTAAAATAAAAAAAATAAAGATCAGGAAACTCAAAAATAAATAAATAAAGCAGGTAAGGTTAGTGACTCGATTTGTCACATTAGATACTAGTTTGTACAGATGTGACTTACTCTGACAGCTCTCAGCTGCTGTTATGAAAAGGAGAGATCAATGCATCCACTCTGGTTTGGGTTTCTGTAATGTGAGGGCAACCTAAAAGGTCATGGCTGAAGAAGGAATATTTGCAAGGAAGGGTTAAAAGAATGTAACATCATCAAATCTACTCTATCAGGAGGTGATGAAAATATGGAAGGATCCTAAGGAGTAGAAGAAAGGAATACTAGTTACCAATGGCTAGGAGATCCTGCTAGTGTCAAAGGATAGGTGTGCGAGGATAGGACACTGTGGGCAGAGTGAGATGTTTAAGTCGTGATTTTGGAGGTAGGTCATTTCCAGCTGACGGCAAGGAACAGGGAATTATGTTATTAAAGTGAAGCAGTGGAACAAGAAATAGAAAGATAACTTTGGGATAGGCAAACAGGATGCAAAGGGCACCAGGTGAAAAAGAAAAAGTGATAAATTAGGCCTTATAAAAATTTTAATCTTCAGTTTACCAAAAGGCAGCATTAAAAAAGCAAGAAGGCAAGCCAAGTGGGAGAAGACAGAGTCAATCTATTTAATGGTCAAAAGGCTCCTATCTTGGATATAAAAATATCCTCTACAAATTAGTAACATAAAGCAACATGATTTTTAAATATGAACAAATTTAAAAGCAGGCATGTTATAAAAAAGATAGGAAGATATGAAAAAGTAAATATCATTACTGATTAATAAAGTGTAAATGAGACATCACTATAAACCCAATAGAATGGCTAACAATAAAAAGGAGAATACCAAATACAGGTGTGGATGGGGGTACAGGGGACCCCCTACGCTTGGTGCTGTACATTGGTGCAGCCACTTTGGAAAACTGTTCGACTGCTTCTAATAAAGGCAAACATGGCTTTACCCTATGAATCAATAATTCCACCCTTAACATTTATACCTAAGAGAAATGAATGCATTTACCTGAAAAGATGTGTACAAGAACATTCAGAGCAGTTTTATTCATAAGAGTTGAAAACCAGAACAACCTAGTCATCCATCCATAGGAGGGTGGATAAGCAAATTGTGAGATGCAATAGACCGGAGGTGGTGGATTAGTTGCTGAATCGTGTCCGACTCTTGTGACCCGCTGGACCGTAGCCCGTCAGGCCCCTCTGTCCATGGGATTTTCCAGGCAAGAGTACTGGAGTGGGTTGTCATTTACTTCTCCAATACGATAGACTACTACTCAGTAACATAAAGGGAAAAGTACTGATAGACAAAATTTGAGTGCATTTCAAAAATTATAATTTTGAGGGGCTTCTCTGGTGGCTCAGTGGGAAAGAATTTGCCTGCTAAGGCAAGAGACACGAGTTGAATCCCTGATCCAGGAAGATCCCACATATCTTGGAGCAACTAAGCTTGTGTGCCACAACTACTGAGCCTGTGTTTTAAAGTCCACAAGCCACAACTACCAAGCCCACCCACCACAACTACTGAAGCCTGTGCACCCTATCGCCCACGCTCGTCAACAAGAGAAGCCACCGCAATGAGAAAGCTGCGCACCAGAACTAGAGAAGACCCCCCTCTCACCACAACCAGAGGAAACCCCGTGCAGCAGTGAAGACCCAGCGCAGCCAAAAATAAAATCAATAAAATAAAATTTAAAAATTAATAATTTTGAGAAAAAGAGGTCAATCAAAACAGCATTTCCTATTAGACAAAAGTCCAATCAGTCCATTCTGAAGGAGATCAGCCCTGGGATTTCTTTGGAAGGAATGACGGTAAAGCTGAAACTCCAGTACTTCGGCCACCTCATGCGAAGAGTTGACTTATTGGAAAAGACCTTGATGCTGGGAGGGACTGGGGGCAAAGAGAAGAAGGGGACGACCGAGGATGAGATGGCTGGATGGCATCACTGACTCGATGGACGTGAGTCTGAGTGAACTCCGGGAGTTGGTGATGGACAGGGAGGCCTGGCGTGCTGCGGTTCATGGGGTCGCAAAGAGTCGGACACGACTGAGCGACTGACCTGAACTGAACTGAACTGATAGTCATATAATCAGAAAAGTGGTTTTCTTGGAAATAAACTGATTTGGAAGAGGCATGAGGAAAACTTCTTGGGTGAAGGGAATGTTCTTCATTTTGATTTCAGTCATGGTTGCATTGGTGTATGCCCTTGTCAAAACTTACCCAGAAATATGTGTATTGATTTGGGCTTCCCTGATAGCTGAGTTGGTAAAGAGTCCACCTGCAATGCAGGAGACCCTGGTTTGATTCCTGGATCAGGAAGATCTGCTACTCTGTCCAATATTCTTGGGCTTCCCTTGCGGCTCAGCTGGTAAAGAATCTGCCTGCAATGTAGGAGACCTTGCTTCAGTCCCTGGGTTGGGAAGATCCCCTGGAGAAGGGAAAGGCTACCCACTCCACACTCTGGACTGGAGAATTTCATGGACAGTCCATGGGGTCACAGAGTCAGCATGACTGAGCGTATATTATATTAGAGCATTTTGTATTTATTTTGTATATTTAGGTATTATTAGAGCATTATATGCCAAATGCCAAAGCCTTTGACTGTGTGGATCACAATAAATTGTGGAAAATTCTTAAACAGATGGGAATACCAGACCACCTGACCTGCCTCTTAAGAAACCTGTATGCAGGTGAGGAAGCAACAGTTAGAACTGGACATGGAACAACAGACTGGTTCCAAATAGGAAAAGGAGTACGTCAAGACTGCATATTGTCACCCTGCTTATTTAACTTATATGCAGAGTACATCATGAGAAACGCTGGGCTGGAAGAAGCACAAGCTGGAATCAAGATTGCTGGGAGAAATATCAATAACCTCAGATATGCAGATGACACTACCCTATGGCAGAAAGTGAATAAAAACTAAAGAGCCTCTTGATTAACATGAAAGAGGAGAGTGAAAAAGTTGGCTTAAAGCTCAATATTCAGAAAACAAAGATCATGGGATCCAGTCCCATCACTTCATGGCAAATAGATGGGGAAAACAGTGGAAACAGTGTCAGACTTTATTTTGGGGGGCTCCAAAATCACTGCAGATGGTGATTGCAGCCATGAAATTAAAAGACACTTACTCCTTGGAAGGAAAGTTATGACCAACCTAGATAGCATATTCAAAAGTAGAGACATTACTTTGCCAACAAAGGTCCATCTAGTCAAGGCTATGGTTTTTCCAGTAGTCATGTATGAATGTGAGAGTTGGACTGTGAAGACAGCTGAGCACTGAAGAATTGATGCTTTTGAACTGTGGTTGGAGAAGACTCTTTGAGAGTCCCTTGGACTGCAAGGAGATCCAACCAGTCCATTCTAAGGGAGATCAGCCCTGGGTTTTCTTTGGAAGGAATGATGCTAAAGCTGAAACTCCAGTACTTTGGCCACCTCATGCGAAGAGATGACTCGTTGGAAAAGACTCTGATGCTGGGAGGGATTGGGGGCAGGAGGAGAAGGGAACGACAGAGGATGAGATGGCTGGATGGCATCACCGACTCGATGGACATGAGTTTGAGTGAACTCCGGGAGTTGGTGATGGACAGGGAGGCCTGGCATGCTGCGATTCATGGGGTCGCAAAGAGTCGGACACGACTGAGCGACGGAACTGAACTGAACTGAACTGAGAGCATTATATATATATTAATTAGAGCATTTTCTCCCTATTAATTACACCTTAAAGTATTCCTAAAACATAAATACACAATTACACAGGAGAAGGGTTCACGTTGTTGCTTGTATTCCAAGCAACTCACCTTACAAGTGAACCACACACAAATAAGAGAAGACAAGAACAATCACAGGCATCAAATATTGAGAACGTGAGAAATCCTCAGTGACTGAAATATACAACATCCAAATTTGACCTCAAATAAACTGGACTGACAAGTTTGCCCAGAAACAGCTGAGAATCAATGGCTGAAAGCTGTAGCCAATCAAAAACTTCAAAAGAAAAAAAGCCCAAAGACTGTTGAAATCATTCCAAGCATCCTGAAGTGCTGTAAACACCATAACTTATCAAAATTGTTTATTCATCAATTTCACCATTTAGACTTTCAGCAGATTGGCCAATTGGTGAGTGGAGTTTTTGCCCAGCAAGCAACCTGCTCTCTTGTCTTGATCAGGTCCTGGGTCAACCTGTATTCCCCTGTCCCAGGGTGTATGTGGCACAGAAGGTCAATGGGTGAGCAGCACTTAGGGTCTGCCCTTCCTGTGAAACCCAGCTGTGAACCCCCAGTCTTGGAGCCAATGGATCCCACGTGAAGAAACTGCCCTTTGTGTGTGGACTTCCACCTGTAAGGAGTCAAGGAAGGATACGGCCTAGGGGTGAATGAAATTGTTGCCCGATAAAAATTTTATATTTTACAAGAAAAAATTAGACTTATACACTTTAATCCAAATCAAATGGATGATAAAAATGAAGTTCTTTCTAAATTACCAAACTGCATGCAAGTGGGAGTCATGTACAATTTTATGCTTGTGTTCCATGCAGTTCAGCTTAGAAGTGAACCACACTCAAGTAAGAGACTATGGGAATAGTCATATGTACAAAATACTGAGGCGTGAGATGGTCTCTGCGACCTCAGAAGGCCTCGTAACCTGAGAAGATGCAAAATCCTGCCCTGTGCCCACAAGAGCGGCTTAGTTTGTCATCCAATTTTGATAATTCTGCATATAAATAATCTTGGGGTTTAATGCAGCTGTTTGACGCATCTACTAACATTTCTCCTAAGTGCTTTGTTTACTTGTGTGTTTTATAATTTATTACTGAGATTGTTTTTCCTCTGGAGAATTCTTGCCTGGTATTCAGTGAGCCCCAAGCAGTTTTATGTAACAGTTTCAAGATGCGAGAGCTCAGATCACTCAGGGAATTTAAAGCTGCCTGGGTGCTTTCTGCTTAAAAAAAAGAAAAAGAAATAGAAATTTCATGTTGGATGCTGCTGTTCCTTGGCTTTGCTCAATTACCAGAATATTCTCAATTGAGAGATGTAACATTAAGTGCTATTTGAATTTACTTTTTAAAACTTTTTAAATTGAAGTATTGATATAATTAATTTACAATATTGTGTTCGCTTCAGGTGTTCAGCAAAGTGATTCGGTTATATATGCATATATATAATCTTTTTCAGATTGTTTTCCATTATCGGCTATTACAAGACACAGAATATAGTTTCGTGCACTGTACAGTGGTCCTTGTTGTCTATTTTATATGTAGCAGTGTGCATATGTTAAGCCCAATCTTCTAATATATCTCTCTCCCACCCTGCTATCCCCTCGGGTAACCATAAGATTGTTTTCCGTGTCTGTGAGTCGATCTCTGTTTTGTAAATAAATTCATTTATATCATTTTTAGATTCCGTGAAAGTGATATCATATATTTGTCTTTCTCTGTCTGACTTCATGTGTTATGATAATCTCCAGGTCCATCCATGTTGTTGCAAATGGCATCATTTCATTTTTTTTATGGCTGAGTAATATTCTATTTATATATAAACCTCATCTTCATTCATTTATGCATCTGTTGACGGACATTTAGGTGGCTCCCGTGTCTTGGTTGTTGTAAATAGTGCTGCAGTGAACAATGAGGTCATGTGTCTTTTCGAATTGCAGCATACACACACACTTTACGCTGATGGAGCTCCGTTCACACTAGTCTCGTGAGATCTCCAAAATGAGCAGTTTTCTCCCCTGGTGAGACGTGGCCTCAGGAAGAAGGGTCCGCCTCGTGCCTGTGGCTGCCCTTTTTGTGCAGAGAGCAGCTGGCTATGCCACGCTGTGGGTTCGCTGCTGGCACAGAGGCGCAAGGAGGTCTGGTTGGTCCTGGCCAACTCCAGGGTCAGGGGGAAAATCTCCTTCTTGCTCCGAATTCAGAGGGATACAGTATCTGTATCTGAGTATCACCCACCCCAGCCAGTGTCACGGACACCGTTTGAATAATGGATCAGCCTTAGCCCCTGTCTCAGGTCTTGCCGGTTCCAGAACATTCTCAAGTGGTTCATATGCTGAGAACATTCGAGGACCATCTTGTTTCCTGTTTGTATAATGCGGTCTCTTGGTTTCGGGGTGACTGCCGCATCCACTGGTCCTGTTGGAGAAGCAGATACACACAGCAAAGATATGGCTTAGTGAGTAGAGTAACCTGGCTCTGAGAAGGAAAGGGATGGCTTGGAGCTGGGACTCTGCAAACCCTGCAGAGGTTTCAGCCAGCTCTGAACTCACCGGATGCCAGGAGACAAAGACTCACGCAAAGAGTCTGGGGCTCGCGGCAGGGTCAGGGCCAGGAGGACTGTCCCTGCTAGCTGCTCTGATCCACAGGGCTGAGAGAGGGAGCTGGGGCTCTTCTCCAAAGGCCAGATGGGCCTGCCTGGGATGCTGGCCCCCACTCCTGCAGATTCTCCCAGGGTTCCTTGTGACTTGGCTCAGGCACATCAGCTCCTCCTGGCTTAGATGTTGCTGCAGGGGAGATGGGCGCGGCTGCAGTGCACTGAGTTTTGGGTGCATGGATTCAGCCCCTGGGTCCCTGGTATTCCTCTGAGACAGTTGCTCCTCTGTCTGCACCTGCCCCTGCCTGACATCAAAGCTGCTTTGCCCAAACCCTTCAACTGCTGATCTCATTAAGGTTTAGAGGGGCCTCCCACTTCTTCCATAGTTGTTAGGTAGCCTGGAAATAACTGAAAACTTCAACAGCTGCCTATTGCTGGATCCCTGCCTGTTTCTTAACACTTTCCCTCCCAGGTTTCTCTCCCAGATCCTGCCCAGAGCCCCTCAGATCTCAGCGGCATCACAGTGCCACCTTGTGGCCAATAACTGAAGCGTCACCATTGTTTCTTCTGCAGTGGTCCAAGGGGTGCTGGGAAATGTCTGAGTGATCACATTTTATACTCAATTTCCTTCAATTCTAATCCCAACACTAATTCTAACCCTAACTATCCCTTTGATTTATCATACTTAATAGGCAATCTTCATTCTACTTAACCTCTATCTCATTATCTGGCAGTTATAGTCCAACTGAGATCTTTCTTCTTAAAGCTGTCTTCCGAAAGGGAGAGGAATACGATGGGAGAAATGAAAGAAAATGTTTATTAAAGGTAGTAAGAGAAACGCAGAAGTTGAAGTGTAAGGAGATTCTTTTATCTTCGTTACTAAAGATAAACAAAACTGCTAAAAAAAAAAAAAAAAAGACAATCAGTGTTAACTCCAAAATATAGATCAGCAAAGGACTGAGGAGATAATGAAATTGCCTTTGAGATGGGGTGAATTGTGTCTGAATAAAAAGTAAACTTGGAATGTAAGAACAAAAAAGAACATCTTATAAAGCCATAAGCCATCACGGAGGAACAGTATCTCATGGGGAGATAAGGATGGATGGAACTGAGATCAGCCAGGAACAGTCGCCACTAAATGATTAACTTGAACCCTGTGCCAATTGGAGCAGCAGGGAGGGAACAGATGGTTCTGGAAGAAGCAGTGGAATTGGAAGATATGAAAACAGCGGTACAACATAGCATTATAAGGAAGATGAATCTGCCAAGTTCATGTGGCAAAGATGGGAAAAATGGGGGAAAAAATTGAAGACGAGAATCTGGAAAGGGAGTCCTTCAAATGGAATTGCTAGAGTAAGGAGTTCTTGTGTGTATCCGACCTTTCTTGCTCCCCAGAGCCAGGAAAGCTTTGCTGATACCACAAAGACCAGGAAAACTACCCCCTCTGTGCACTCATGCTCTTGGGAAAGAACCTTGGTGTCCTGAGTGACTACAGTTTCTAATAAGTGGGTTTAGGGCGACTGTCATTCCCTTTATCTGCTATGCAAGGCTCAGGGTACCCCTATCATGGCCGAGGCTATGCCATTCAATCCCAGTCTTGCAGCTGGGTTACCTCTTGAAAAGTGAAAGTGTTAGTATCTCAGTCCTGTCCCACTCTTTGGGACTCCAAGGACTGTAGCCCGCCAGGCTCCTCTGTCCATGGGATTCTCCAGGCACGAATACTGGAGTGGGTTGCCATTCCCTTCTCCAGGGGATCTTCTCAAGATGGATCGAACCCAGGTCTTCAGCATTGCAGATGGGTTCTTTACCATCCTACCCACCAGAGTTATCTGGTTATCTCTTCGGTCACAGAAACCATGACCCATAATCACATCCACTCTGACCAGGGCTTTAGATTTCATAGATTCATCTGTGGGTGAAAATGGATAGAAGGTGTTATTTACAATATAGGTATTTATATTTATAACCAATATGTATAACAATATATAATATAGCAAACACATAAAAAGGAATAGAGGCATTAGAAAATATCATGTCTTCTTGAGTTTAAGACCTCAGGGCTGCTGCTGCTGCTAAGTTGCTTCAGTCGTGTCCGACTCTGTGTGACCCCATAGACGCCAGCCCACCAGGCTCCCCCGTCCCTGGGATTCTCCAGGCAAGAACACTGGAGTGGGGTGCCATTTCCTTCTCCAATGCATGGAAGTGAAAAGTGAAAGTGAAGTCGCTTAGTCGTGTCTGACTCTTAGCGACCCCATGGACTACAGCCCACCAGGCCCTCCGTCCATGGGATTTTCCAGGCAAGAGTACTGGAGTGGGGTGCCATTGCCTTCTCCAAAGCATGCATGCATGCTAAGTCGCTTCAGTCATGTCTGACTCTGTGAAATTATTTCAAATCAAAAGCCTAGGGTGTGAATTACAACAACCTCTAGAGAACAGATTTATTCAGGGAATCAGGATGAAACTGGAGAGGTTGCGAAAGTATGATTTAGTCTGTCAGGACTGCAGCAGTGAAAACATGAAAACAAAATAGAGAAAGTGGGTTGCTTAAATGAGGCAAAGGAAATAAAGTCTTACTGTTTTCAACACTGTATTTGTCAACTGACTGGCACAGAAGTAGTAAGTAAGGATTTTACTTCAAACAGGAAGATAGGCTTGATGCTATGTTGTGGGAAACTTGCAATGTAACAGGGACGTGTGTGCTCAGCTGCTTCAGTCGTGTCTGACTCTGTGTGACGCTATGGACTGTACCCTGCCAGACCCCTCTGGCCATGGGATTCTCCAGGCAAGAATACTGCAGTGGGTGGCAGGCCCTCCTCCAGGGGATTTTCCCAACCAAGGGATCAAACCCAAGTCTCTTAAGCCTCCTGCATTGGCAGTCGGGTTCATTACTGATAGTGCCACCTGTGACAGGGATGGGAGAGGCTTTAGAAGGAATATGCCTGAGGAGGTAGTCGGAAACTTTCCAGTTGCCAACAACAACCTCAGGGGAACTCACTACAAACAAAGGCAGCTGAAGTTGTGTGTGTGGGCAAACACCTGCAGGTCCCATAGAAGCCTGTGATCCGTGCCTTGGAGCACTGAGCTGGCCCTGAGACTGCTGGAACCCGGTGACCCTTAATGATTTCTATCCACCAACATTTATGGCTGCAGTATCTCAGGAGTTAATCCATGGTCTCTTTCTATCCAAAGAACAGCTGAGTCCAAATCTACCTCTTTTTGTTGGGGGAGGGGGGGGTGTGTGTGCTCAGTTGTGCCTACTCTTTACGACAACATAGACCATCAGACTCCTCTGTCCAGGGAATTTTCCAGACAAGAATACTGGGTGGGTGGCCATTCCCTTCTCCAGGGGATCTTACTGACCCAAGGTTGAAACCAGGGTCTTCTGCATTGCACAGAAATTCTTTACCACTAGCGCCACATATTGGTGAGTGGAAAGCAAAAAACAACCTATTTAGAGGCTCTGGGAGCTGCAAGGAGAGAGAAGGATGAGGTTTGTGAACAGGAAGGAGGTGACTGCGCCGCACTGTGGTTGGGCTGCTGGCACAGAGATACACGGCCGAGTCCCCGGGCTCCGCTGGCTGGATATTCAGATAGGAGTACGTGCTCTGAGGCCTCTTAGCAGAAAACCTGTTTTTAGGCATCCCTGATTTGTCTAGTTGTTGCTCGTTTTGAAAGTAAGTCAAAAACTCCGGGCCCTGCCCCAGCGTCTGTCGGTACCAATAAAGGGAAATATGACCAGAAATTGGATCACACCGAAGAGTCACATTCTGGCCCCTCCCTGCGACCCTGTGCCTGGGGGACTGGGACACTACTCCAGCTCCTGTGTGACCTGTGGGGACAGAAATGGAGGACAGTCAGGCAGAGCCTTATCCGCACCCCCCCCGCCCCCGCCCGCGCCACACACAAATACATTGGAACCACTTGGTTTGCTGAGGACTTACCCACCCCCAGGAGACAGAGGGTCGTCCAGCAGAGAAGCCTGGAGCCCATGGCAGGGACAGAGCAGCAATGGGAAGTTCACCAACTCAGGGTCCTTGTGAGCATGAGCAGAGGAGGTGGGGGCCGTCACCCGTCCCCATAGGGCACTTCCCATGGTGACATCACTGCCTCTGTCAATGCCCATGACTTCAGAGACATGTAATGTACATTGGGTTGGCCAAAACATTCCAAGATTTTCCATAAAATGTTACAGGAAACCCGAATGAACTTATTGGCCAGCCCGATAGTATACATAGATGACGAATTTAAATATTTATAATCTCCCCTTTTTTGGGCTTCCCCAGTGTCTCAGCAGTAAAGAATCTGCCAGGGATGCAGAAGCCCCAGGAAACGTGGCTTAGATCCCTGGTTCAGAAAGATCCCCTGGAGGAAGGCACGGCAACCCCTTCCAGTATTCTTGTCTGGAGAATCCCTTAGACAGAGGAGCCCGGTGGGCTACAGTCCGTAGTGTTGCAAAGAGTTGGACACAACTGAAGCGACTTAGCAAGCACGCTGGCAAGCTCCCCTTTTAACACAGCAATGTGTGGGTTTTAGGGCTGCCTTCCCACAGGGCTCACAGGTTGCATCTCTACATTAATCTTCTCATCCTCCATCTCCCCTTGCCTGCAGGGCACTCAGAGGGTCAACAGCACCTTCAGTTGTGTCTGACTTTTTGCAACCCTATTCTCCCAGACTCCTCTGTCCATGGGATTTCCCAGGCACGAATACTGGAGTGGGCTGCCATTCCCTTCGGCAGGGGATCTTCTCTACACAGAGATCGAACCTGCGTCTTAAGTCTCCTGCATTGTCAGGTGGGTTCTTTACCATTATTCCCACCTGGGAAGCCCCCAAAGCCAGACACCAGGTAGTGACTTTTTTGCCTTACCTGCACATCATGGTCTCCCATGAGTCCCCCTATTTCCGATCCAGTCCGGCACCCCCGCCACACGGTCCCATAGTCATACAGGCTCCATGGCGCTCACTTCTTAGGCGAGGGTGGGCAATGGAGGGGCCGACTTGATTTGGCCCAAGAAGCCTGATGAAGTCACTGACATATTCAGAGACACAAGGGATGAAATGATGCCCCGGGAAGAGACCTGGGCTGGAAGCTTCTATTCCCTTCTGTGGGCCACAGACCGATGGCCCTGTCTGTGTTCCTCAATCTCCATGCAGCTTCACGTCTCCACAGCCCTCAGCAGAGCCTCACATTTCATCTAAGTCACCACTCATTAAAACACAGGTTCCTCAGAGCTTTCACTGACCTTTAAAACACTGGTGTGTAATATATCCATACAATAATAACTCTGCTTTTCTGGAAACCTAAGAGGCATTGTTGCAAAAGCAATGTAGTTCTCACTTTCACTGCTATCAGAGCATCTGCTTGTTCAAAAGTCATTTGTTCACAGGCTAACGGTCATTACAAACATCCTCTCTTTCAGGGGGAGGAGGGAGCAGGACCAGAAATGACTGAGGGGAAGAAGTAAGGCTGTGGAGTCCAGGAGGGGGATGCTCTGTAGCTCTGTGTCTTTACTGACCTGGATCCAGGAGGGTCCGCAGAGGAGATGCTACATCCCACTGTCTCCACTGGTCTTGTTACACTGATCAGCTGTCCCGGCACCCATGCAGCTCCATCATCACAGGAGCTCAAGGAGGAGACACACACGGGAGACAGAGCCCTGCTTCTGAGTAGACAGAGACCACATCCAGGAGAGAAAAGTCCGTAATCTAGGACTCAAAAGTCAGAAGAAAGACATCCCACCTGTGCTCACAGTTCATCTGGGAAACAGGTGTACCTGGACGTGCCTGACCACACAGTGGGACCTTGAATGGGATCACAGGTAGGAGTTAATCACTAGGAAAGGCAGGACCCCTCCGCAGGGCATAGGATGCATTTTTGGTGTCTCTGAGATGGGAAGGGACATGACCCAGGTGAGGGAGGAGCAGCGTGACTGGAGAAGAGAGGACAGGGGAGCTGAGGCCAGAGAGATGAAGGGTGGAAACACCCTGCCCCCTCTGGAAAGATGTGCAACATCAGAAAGCGCGTGAAAGCCAGGTTGATGAACAGTTTCAGAAAGACAGCAATGAGATGCCCAGGGAGAGACAAGAGGGTCTAGATGTATTTGATTTCCCACAGCCTTCCCTCCTGGAGGTCTCAGGCTCAGGTGATGACCAGGAGTCGGAGCTAGAGAAGCATCTTCCTGGCTCACAGGGAGGATGCAGAGAAAGGCAGAGATGGATGGTGGACAAGGCCTGGAGTGAGGTCCGGGCCAGCACAGACCACACACCCAGGGTCACACTGAAGGCATGGGGCAGCAAAGCCCTGAGACTCTCAGTGCTAGGAGCCTACAAGGGCCTCCCCCATCTTTCTGCACAGAGAGGAGGTGACCCTGCACCGCTGTGGAGTAACTGCTGGCACAGAAGTACACAGATGTCTGGGAGTGGTTGGCGGACTCCAGCGTGAGAGGGAAGTTCTCTGTGCTTGATCTGGAGACGTTGTAGCCGTCAGGCACATCTCCTTTGTAAGTGGCATCAGTGAAAGATGAGTAATGAATCAGCCTCAGCCTGTGTCCCAGGTCTTGTCGGTACCAGTACATGCTGTCGTGGTTCAGATCCTGAGTACATTTCAGTGTTACGCTCTGTCCTGTCCTCACCACCTGGAATCTGGGGTCCTGAGTGACACCAGCACGGACCGCCCCTGTGGAGAAGGAGGACCGATGCTGCAGTCACAGCACAGAGGCTTGGTGCTGGGACCACGAAGGGGACCCTGCCCCCCAGGACTCACCTGCCTGCAGGAGACAGAAGACCACACAGCCCAGGAGGCAGGGGCTCATGGCGGGGGCGGGGCGGGCAGAGGGCCCTCTGGGCTGAGTGTGGATGAGAGGGAGAGGGGCTCTCCAGGGAGTCCTTCTGAGATGTCACTGTCCCTGCCAGGCCCCAGAGCCAACCTGTCACTCAGGGGGCCACGCCCCTTCCCCTGCAGGCTCAAATCAGAAATGAACCTAAGAGAACAGTTCCCAACACTGAGATCCATCCAGCTCAATGGACTTGAGCCTTACAAGTTGTTGTAGCCTTTCTGTAAACAGTTTGCAAGTTTATGTGCTTTTTCTAGAGATAATTCTTCATTCATACGTATATTACTTTTTCCTGAATATTTCTGTAATGTTGAATCTTAGGAAAATCTTTTGGGCTTCCTGCTGCCCTTTATGACTCATGAATCCCAAATACATCTTCAAATGTCTAGGTAAGTGTTAGTTGCTCAGTCGTGTCTGGCTCTTTGCAACCCGTAGACTGTAGCCCACCAGGCCCCTCTGTCCATGGGATTTTCCACGCAAGAATACTGGAGTGGGTTGCCATTTCCTCCTCCAAGGATCTTCCAGCCCCAGGGACTGAACCCAAGTCTCTTACATCTCCCTCATTGGCAGGCAGAATCAGGAAGGTCCCCTGTGGAAGGAAATGGTAACCCACTCCAAGACTCTTGCCTGGAAAATCCCACGGACTGAGAAGCCTGGTAGAATACAGTCCATGGGATCACAGAGTCAGACACGACTGAGCAACTTCACTTTCTTTCTTTCTTTTTTTTAAATTTAAATTTATTTATTTTAATTGGAGGCTAATTAGTTTACAATATTGTATTGGTTTTGCCATGCATCAAGATTCATGCCACGGGTGTACACGTGTTCCCCATCCTGAACCCCCCTCCCCATCTCCCTCCCTGTACCCTCCCTCTGAGTCATCCCAGTGCACCAGCCCCAAGCATCCTGTATCCTGCATCGAACCTGGACTGGTGGTTTATTTCATATATGATATTATACATGTTTCAATGCCATTCTCCCAAATCATCCCACCCTCTCCCTCTCCCACAGAGTCCAAAAGACTGTTCTATACTCTTCCTTTCTTTCTTTCACTTTAGCCCCACCTGGGAAAGTGTCCATTTCTACTTTTGTTAATTAACCACAGTCCTCTTGGTGTCCTTCTTTCTACCTGCAATGACTCTTTTGGGATCTGGTTCTGCAACTGCAGGTCAGACTTACCCACACTTGACGAACCCTTGGCTCTATTTCTTATCAATTCACGAACAGACGGGTCACCTGCCAGATGCATCTACATTCCCATCCTGTTCACTGCACGCAGTGCTTGCAGCTTCTGAAGTGGGAGGGGGAGCAGCAAGCAGAACCAGCTCAAGCTCGGGACTTGCCTTTCTTTGTGGAGAGAAGCCAGTTGCCCAGCACCATGGATGGCCTGGGCTTCTCTCAGATTGTGAGAGTGGTAAGGAACGTGCCTGCCAATGCAGGAGACATAAGACACCCAGTTTTGATCCCTGGGTTGGGAAGATCCCCTGGAGGAGGACATGGCTACCCACTCCACTGTGCTTGCCTGGAGAATCCCATGGACAGAGGAGCCTGAATGGCTACAGTCTGTGGGGTCACTAAGAGTCAAGCACGACTGAAGCGACTAAACACTCACACACACAAGCAGATGACAGAGGAACGTATATGTGGGAGGGATGCAGGGAGAGGTGGAGGCTCCAGGTTAAAGAAAAGTGCTCTGATTTTACGTGAGAATCCATTCCATGGGAATGCCTCCTTGTGAAGTGGGGATTGCATTAAATGAGTAACAATATCATAGAGCTCCTCAAACTCTTATCTTGTTGTGCCTCATTCCACACATAGCAGGCCCCACACAGGCTGCAGTGCTCTGCTCTCTGCAGATTCTAAGTGGTAATTGAAAGCTGATGCTGCTGCTGCTAAGTCACTTCAGTTGTGTCTGACTCTGTGCAACCCCATAGATGGCAGCCTACAAGGCTCCCCCATCCCTGGGATTCTCCAGGCAAGAACACTGGAGTGGGTTGCCATTTCCTTCTCCAAATTGAAAGTGGGGACCCTAAAAATTATGTACCCATTCCTGGTTACATGACTGTGGACCTGTGGTGACCTCCTGATGTGCTGGTCTCCCCAGAGTACGACCACACGTCACGGGTCTGGGTGACGCATCATTCTTGCAGGGGTCAGTTGGGGGGCGTGGTGAGGACCACAGGTAATAAGGACAAACTCGAGTAGTCTTCCTTGCTCTAACAGTTAAGAAATACGAGATCTGGGCAGGTCACTTCCCCTTAGATAAATAAGCTGATAAAATAATACTTATCTTGCAATAGCATTGTGAGCATTAAAAAATTTCAGGAAAGAATGTCTAGGAAAGGCTGTCCACTCTATCGGTGCCTGGGTCTCACTGGCTGGCAGTCGATTCCTGGCAACCACTTTCTGAGCTGGGGCAGGAGGGGTTTTGTACCAGGCACCTGATCACGCAAGGCTGTGTCTTGCCTACTGGCACAGAGATACAGAGCTGAGTCTGTCAACTCCAAGGAGCTCAGGTACATCTGAGAGTGGGAGTCACTGAACTGTTCACCTGAGAATCGATCTGGCATGTTTCCTTTTGTACGCACTTTCCCATCATAATACTGAACAAGGAACCGGGGGCTCTCGCCCAGGGCCTGTTGGTACCAGGATACATAGCGGTGTCCAGATTCAGGGGAACATCTCAGAGTCACTTGCTGCTTTCTTGATTTGATCAGGTATTTGGGAATCTGAGTGACCCCAGAATCCACCAGGCCTGTTGGGAAGGAGACAGATGGAAGCTGAGGGCAGAGCACAGGGGAAGCCTCCTGCTGCAGCCCTCATCACCAGGCTTCTATCTCAGGGAGGCGAAGACATCTCAGATGCTTCCACACTGTGTCCAGGACTCACCTGCTCCCAGGAGGCAGAGAGTCACACAGCAGAGGAGCCTGGAGCCCATGGCAGCGTCCTGAATCCAAGACTGCTGCTGGCTGGGGGTGGGACTTCTGGAGTGAGTGGTGTAAAGTGCTGACCCTCCTGTCCCCTGATTGGAGAATTTGCTTATGACGTCACTGCTCTGTGTCTCTGCAGGCTGCCCTTGTCCCCTGGACCCCTTGGCAGGACCCAGGGCTGGCTCCTCGATGCCATTCCCTGTCCTGACAGCCCTCAGCAAAGGATGGGTGTGAGGTGAGTTTTATCCCCTGGTCCATGTGCCCACAACATGTCTTGTTCTGCTCTGTCTGACCCTGCCTGACACTCGTCACCCAGCCCTCACCAGATACCCCAACCTCTCCCCCTCCCCTTGCCATGCTGCTCCGGGAGACAGCCCCCTGGGCACATCCTGAAACTCCAGGTAGGTACCCACTTCCCTGGGCAGTGAGGAGTCTGTGCTGGCTCGATGTGTCCCAGGACCACCCAAGGAACTCAAACCTGCTCCCAGGTGCTGGCATGTAGCCAAGTTTCCCTTAAGCTGCCCTCCCCAGGGTGACTCTCAAGCCCTCTCCAAAACACCATGCTTACCATGGAAACACAGCGCCTCCAAGTGGTCAAAGATCGAGGGCCTCATGGATTAGCAGCATCTGTTTAAAGCAAGGGTACAAAAATCCCACACCCTGAACACACACACACACACACACAGCGCTTCTACTGCCTTCCTAGCCTGGCTGATTAGGGTTGATTTTCAAATCCACTCTTAGCCTCTGGAGGTAGAAGACTGTATGATCTGACCGTTTTCCTCGGAAGGAAATAATTGCTTCCCCAGCACAATGCTGGTAGTCAGTTAAAGATGGAAATACATGATCATAAAATAAATGCTCAGAGGATCTCAAGTGAATCTGCCTGCAAACATATCTTCATAACTACTTCTGATTAATCAGAGGCATATATGTTGAGATTTCCTATTTAAATTAAGCATTATCAAATTCCATGTAATACTTGTCATAAAGAAGTTTTATAAACGTGGACTCAATTATTTCTGCACTTATAAAATCATGATATAATGGGGGCGATGCAGGACATATTTTGATTTTGAGAAGATTTTGATGAGGGTGCCAGGTGGTGCCAACGTGGCCTAGGTTAGGGGACATGCGAAGGATGTTGGGGGGCGGTGGGTGCATGTCGAGAACACACAAAGACAATCTGTCCTCCTTTACATGGGCTCACGTGAGTTTCTGGATGATATGTAATTAACTAAAGTTTGTTTCTTTTGCATGAGTCCATACATGTTGCTCAAAACAGACCACATGGAGTGGCCACTTTAAAAGCCTCCCTGTGACTTGGGAATGGACCTGAGCCAGATGAGAGGGGAGCTTGTGGCTGTGGTAGAGACGGCCAGGGAGCTGATGCAGGGAAGTGGGGAGAGGAATATCCTGCTTGCCTGGGAAAGGTGGACAAGAGCAGAGACCAGGTGAGAGCCAGGCTGGGGGAGAACCTTCCAGAAAGACAGAAATGAGCTGCCTGAGGTGAGACAAGAGTGTCTAGATGAATCTAATTTACCAACAACCTTCCTCCTAGGTCTCGGGCTCAGGTGATGACTAGGAGTCGAGGTGGAGAAGCATCTTCCTGGTTCACAGGGAGGATGCAGAGGAAAGACAGAGATCAATGGAGGACACATGGCCCCGAGGCCCAGGAGTGAGGCTCAGGCCAACCGAGTCCACACACCCAGGGTCACACTGCAGGCACGTGGTCTGCAAAGCCCTGAGGCTCCCGGTGCTAGGAGCCCGCATGGGGCCCTCATCTGCCTTTTTGCACAGAGAGGAAGTGGTCGTGCAGCGCTGTGGAGTAACTGCTGGCACAGAAGTACACAGAGGTCTGGGAGCGGCTGGCGGACTCCAGCGTGAGAGGGAAGTTCTCTTTGCTTGATCTGGAAACTCTGTACCCGTCGGGCACATCTCCTTTCTCTGTGCTGGGAGGCCCAGCTGAGTAATAGATCAGTCTCAGCCCGTGTCCCAGGTCTTGTCGGTACCAGTACATGCGGTCATAACCCAAATCCTGAGTACATTTCAGTGTCGCATCCTGTCCTGTTCTCACGATCTGGAATCTGGGGTCCTGAGAGACACCAGCAAGGACCTCCCCTGTGGAGAAGGAGGACCGATGCTGTAGTCACAGCACAGAGGCTTAGTGCTGGCATCGGGAAGGGGACCCTGCCCCCCAGGACTCACCTGCCAGCAGGAGACAAAAGACCAAACAGCCCAGGAGGCAGGGGCTCATGGCGGGGGCAGGGCGGGCGGAAGGCCCTCTGGTCTGAGTGTGGATGAGAGGGAGAGGGGCTCTTCAGGGAGTCCTTCTGAGATGTCACTGTCCCTGCCAGGCCACAGAGCCAACCTGTCACTCAGGGGCCACACCTCTTCCCCTAGAGGCTCAAATGAGAAATGAACCCGAGTGAACATTTCACAACGTGGAGAACCATCGAGACCAACCGACACAAGCCTCACACGTTGCTGTAACCTTTCTGTAAACGTTAAACATTTTTTCCATAAATGTTAAAGTGATTATACTATTTGTATGTTCTAGTCCAGAGAGAAGTCTTCATTAACATGTATATTATTTGTAATTATCTACATATTTCTGGAGTTTTGCCTCCTGGGGAATCCTTCTGGCATGCTGCTGTCCTTTATGATATGCGTCCCAAGAGCACTTCAATCAGAGAAGGCAATGGCACCCCACTCCAGTACTCTTGTCTGGAAAATGACAGGGACAGGGGAGCCTGGTGGGCTGCCGTCTATGGGGTCCCACAGAGTCAGACTCGACAGAAGAGACTTAGCAGCAGCAACAGCAGCACTTCAAGCCTCCATTTCTGCAAAATTGACAGTAGTCCTGAGAATGTCCCTCCACCTACCATATCTGTCCAGGTGTCTGCTCCCAACCTCATCGCAGGCTCATCAACATTTGAGGAATTTGTTTGGTCTGTTTCTAATCAATTCACTGACAGATGGTCCACCCGTCAAACGCAGGTACAGCTCCTTCATGTTCACACAGCCCGTGTTCCCTGTGTTGGTGGAAAGGGAGCAAGCAGAGGCCCCTCAGGCCGGTTACCCACCGTTCTGTGTGGAGAGTGTTGTGTGCCCAGCACAGGATGACGTTTTGGCACAAAGCAATACTGATGTAGGAGGGACGTGGAGGGAGGTTCAATGCCAGGGTAAACGAAAAATGCTCTGTATGTTTTGAGACATTCCTCCCATGGGAATACCTCCTTGTGAAGTGTGGCTGCCCTTCATTGAGTAGCAATTCATATCATAGAGCCCCAAATTGTATCTTGTGACACAGAACACAACAGGTATATGTAATTTGCTTGTACAGAAATAGTTGCATGAGCGAAGGGACCACAGGTATAGAGAACAAACTTGAGCCGGGATGCCAGCTTTAACACTTATGAAATAAGGGATCTGGGCAATTCACATCCCCTCAGATGTACAAACATTTAAAATAATACTTATTTTGATGACTTTAGTGAGCATTAAAACGTACCAAGAAGTGAATGTCTGGGAAAGTCTCTCACTCTACCAGAGACTGGGCCTGGCAGGCTGGCAGCTGACACACTGGGCACCACTTCCTGAGCTGGGGCAGGAGTGTTTTTGTCCCAGAGGCACCTGATCATGCAGGACTGTGTCTTGGCTGCAGGCACAGAGATACACGGCTGAGTGCGTCAGCTCCAAGGGGGTCAAACTTAGCTCAGAGCAAGCATCACTGAACTGTTTTCCTGAGACTCGATCTGATATGTTTACTTTTTGATAAATTTGCCCATCATAATACTGAACAAGGAACTGGGGGCCCTGGGCCAGGGCTTTGGTACCAATACACAGAGCGGTATCCAGATTCAGGGGAACATCTCACAGTCAGTTACTCTTTCCTTGATTTGATCAAGTGCTTGGGTGTCAGGGTGAGTCCAGAATTCACCAGGCCTGTTGGGAAGGAGAGAAGGAAGCTGAGGGCAGAGCACAGGGGAAGCCTCCTGCTGCAGGACTCATCACCAGACTTCTATCTCAGGGATACAAAGACATCTCAGAAGCTCCCACACTGTGTCCAGGACTCACCTACTCCCAGGAGGCACAGAGTCACACAGCAGAGGAGCCTGGAGCCCATGGCAGCATCAGGAACCCAGGAATGCTGGCTGGGGGCGGGGCTCCTGAGATGAGTGATGTAGAGTGCTGACCCTCGCACTTCCCTGATTGGAGCATTTGCCTATGATGTCACTGCTCTGTGTCTCTGCAGGCTGCCCTTGTCCACTGGACCCCTGGGCAGGACCCAGGGCTGGCTCCTCTATGCCATCCCTGTCCTGACAGCCCCTCAGCAAAGGGTGGGTGTGAGGTGAGCACTGTCCCAATGTCCTCATATGCCCATCATATGGCTTTCTCTTCTCATCCTGTCCCTGCCTGACACTCATCACCCAGCCCTCACCAGCCACACTCATCCCTCACCCTCCACTCCCCATGCTGCTCCAGGAGAAGATCCCCTGGGCACATCCCAAAGCTCCAGGCATGTCCCCATTCCATGTGTGTCCCTGGACCACTCAGGGAACTCAATCCTGCTCCCTGATGCAGGCATGTAGCCAAGGTTCCCGTAAGCTGCCCTCTCCAAGGTGACTCTCACCCCCTCCCAGCACACCCTGCTTACCATGGGCCCACAGTGCCTCCAATGGTTTCATGCATTTGTGCCTTTCAGCTAAAACAAGAATATAAATTCCCCGCACTCCACACTTTCATGAAGAAGGCAATGGCACCCCACTGCAGTACTCTTGCCTGGAAAATCCCATGGATGGAGGAGCCTGATAGGCTGCAGACCATGGGGTCACGAAGAGTTGGACCCGACTGAGTGATTTCGCTTTTACTTTCCCCTTTCATGCATTGGAGAAGGAAATGGCAACCCACTCCAGTGTTCTTGCCTGGAGAATCCCAGGGACGGGGGAGCCTGGTGGTCTGCTGTCTATGGGGTCGCACAGAGTCGGACATGACTGATATGACTTAGAAACAGCAATAGCAGCCACGCTTTCAAACCCTGCTCACACATACACACACCCCTCATTTGCTGCCTTCCCAGCCAGGATGAATTACGGTGGATCTTCAAGTCTAGTCTTAGCTTGTGGAGGTAAAAGACTGTATGATCGGATATTTCTACTAAGAAGGAAATAATTGCTGCACGACTACAGTAAAAGTAGTTAGCTAAAATGCAGTGATACGGGCAATAGAAACAAGCACTCTCATTATCTCAAATGGCGGAAACCTCATCCAGGTTAATTGAGATGCTAAGAAAGAGAGGCAGGCAGGGAGAACAGGCACACCCAGCCTCTCTCCTCCTGCGAATGGACTCCTAAGGGATTTTGGATGGTTTCTAATTAACTGACGTTGTTTGCTCTTTGATAACCCCAAGAGCTTGCTCAAACATGACTGCTTATGTGTGGTTACAAGTTCCCTCTGTCATTTGAACGGACATGACCCAGATGAGGGCAGAGCAGTGTGTCTGGAGCAGAGAGGGCAGGGGAGCTAAGGCCAAGGAATAAAGGAGGAAAGACCCGCCCCTCTGGTAGGCAAGAGCAGGGAGCACTTGAAAGCTAGACTGCGGGAGAAACTTCCAGACAGACAACAATGAGGAGCTGGGAGAGACAAGAGGGTCTAGATATATCTGATTTACTAATATTCTTCCCTTCTGGAGGTCTTAAGCTGATGAGGAAGAGTCAGAACTAGTCAGAACTGGATGCATGCCGAACTGCATCCAGGGAGGATGCAGAGGAAAGACAGAGCCTGATAGTGCACACGTGTCTCCGAGTCCCTGGGGTCAGATCCAGGCCTGTCCAGGTCACACATCCAGGGTCACAGTGCTGGCACGTGGTCCCCAGGGCTCTGGGGCTCTGGGTGCTACAAGCCTGCACGTGGGACCTTGTCTTTTTGCACAGAGAGCAGGTAGTCATGCAGTGCCGTAGAGTAACTGCTGGCGCAGAAGTACACAGATGTCTGGAAGCGGTTGGCAGACTCCAGCGTGAGAGGGAAGTAGTCTGTGTTTCATCTGGAGACGCTGTAGCCCTTGGGCACATCTCCTGGCTCGCTAGTGGATGCACTAGCTGAATACTGGATCAGCCCGTGTCCCAGGTCTTGTTGGTTCCAGTACATGCGGTCATGACCCAGATCGTGAGTACATGTCAGTGTCGCCCTCTGTCCTGTCCTCACACCTGGAATCTGGGGTCCTGAGTGACACCAGCATGGACCACCCCTGTGGAGAAGGAGGACTGATGCTGCAGCCACAGTGCAGAGGCTTAGTGCTGACACCTGGAAGGGGGCCCTGCCCCCAAGGACTCACCTGCCTGCAGGAGACAGAAGACCACACAGCCCAGGAGGCAGGGGCTCATGGTAGGGGTGGGGCAGGCGCAGGGCCCTCTGGGCTGAGTGGGATGAGAGAGGAGAGGGGCTCTCCAGGGAGTCCTTCTGAGATGTCACTGCCCCGGCCAGGCCCCAGAGCCAATGTGTCACTCAGGCGGCCACGCCCCTTCTCCCAGAGGCTCAAATCAGAAATGAACCTGAGTGAACTGTTCACATGGGACCGACCTAGACAGCATGTTAAAAAGCAGAGACATTACTTTGCCAACCAAGGTCCATCTAGGGAAAGCTATGGTATTTCCAGTAGTCATGTATAGACGTGAGACTGGGACTATAAACAAACCTGAGCACAGAAGAATTGATGTTTTTGAACTCTGGTGTTGGAGAAGACTCTTGAGAGTCCCTTGGACTGCAAGGAGATCCACGCAGTCCATCCTAAAGAGATCAGTCCTGAATACTCATTGGAAGGACTGATGCTGAACTTGAAACTCCAATACTTCGGCCACCTGATGGGAAAAAATGACTCATTTGAAAAGACTCAGATGCTGGGCAATATTGTAGGTGGGAGGAGAAGGGAACAACAGAGGATGAGATGCTTGGATGGCATCACCAACTCCATGGACACCTGTTTGAGTAAACTGCGGGAGTTGGTGACGGACAGGAAAGCCTGACGTGCTACAGTCCATGGGGTGGCAAAGCGTCAGACACGACTGTGGGACTGAACTGCACAGAACAGCTCACAACAGGGAGACCCATCCAGCTCAATGAACACAAGCCTTACATTTGTTGTAAACTTTCCATAAAACTGTTCACAACTTTATGTACACTTTATTCCAGAAATAGCTGTTCATTATTACATATATTCAGTTTTTTGATCTGTAGTTTCTGTAGTTTTGAATCTCAGGGAAAAACCTCAGGGCTTCCTGCTGCCCTTTATGACACACGTGTCCCAAATAATCCCTCCTGTTTCTATTTTGTTTAATTGACAACAGCTTAGTTCATGTCCTTCCACACATAATGATTCTGGATCTGGGTCCCTAACCTTAGGGCAGGCTCTTCGACACTTGAGGAATCCTCGGGCTCTCTTTCTTACTAATTCCCCGACTGACAGGGTGCCTGTTGAATGCAGGCTCAGAGGCTCCATGTCCACCTGAGCACGTGGTCCTCGTGTCTGAGGGGTGGGGGAGACGCAAGCTGAACCACCTCAGGCCTGTGACCCAGCTTGCTTTGAGGAGAGAAGCTGGTTGCCCAGCACCACGGATGACATGTTGGCACAAAGGAGTACAGATGAGGGAGGGATGTCAGGAGAGATGGCTGACCCCAGGGGTAAAGGAAAAATGCTCCGATTTTACCTGAGACATCCATTGCATGGGGGTACTACCTTGTGAAAGTGGCTGCCATTCAGTAACCGATATCCTAGAACCCTAGACTGTATCACATGCACAAACCTCACATTTAGAAGGACCCTGCACTAGCTGCCTTGATCTGCTGCTGTGGTTTCAAATTCTCAATAATTTCTGAACCTGAATGTCATGCCCCTGGTCGGGAGTGGGGGACCCTGGTGACCTCCTGATGAGCTGGTTTCCATGGAACCTGATTGTACGTCTGGGGTCTGGGTGACTGACCATTCCTGGGGCCTCAGAGACAAAAACCCAGAAGCTAAGGTCAGAAGCAACCAATGAGCTCGATGTCATAGCCACAAAAACAAGCCTTCAGTTGGAGCCTGGCAAGCCCACGGGATCCATACCTGTGTTCAGAATGTCTCTTGTCCAAGAGACAGCAAGACCCACAGTGCAGGAGACTAGTGCCCAGGCCAGGCCCCTAAGAAAGGGGGACTTTTCAATTCAACTCCTGTGACTTGGTTGCTGGGGTCAAATCAAAGGCAAGCCTTCTCCTGACATGAAATGATCTCTCACAAAATCACTGCTGCTGGTGGCCTGCCCAATCCCAGCACCCAGTGTATGAACAGGAGGCCTTCCTGTGTGCATATCACATGGGACCTCAAAGTAATTTCCTAGGAGATGAGGACTTCCTGTCAAAATAGCATCATAAAATCATTTCAGACAATGTGTGCATGAGAAAAGAAATTTATGAACGTGAATAAATAATTTTTTTAAAAAATAAAAGCCTGTAGCAGCAGGGAAGACCTTTGGATGGTCATTTTCCAAACCATCCATCTCCAGATAGGATAGTCCCTGACATGGATGTGGTGCTCACATGCTTTCAAGAACTTCTTTACCCATAATACTTTCCAGGAGCAATCGCTTAAATATTTAGCTCTGGGCTAAACAGAACTTTAAAGAAAATGTCAGCAACAGAAATTATACTGTTGGTTGTCAGGGAAGGAGACAGGACTGGGAATGGGGCCTCAGAGAAGTTTTGGTGACGAAATGTTCTGCCTTTACAGATGAATGTTCCAGGGGCACACGCATATGGATTGATCAAAACCACCCCTCTGTTCAGTGTGCAGTGTGTAATGCTATTGTATATACAGCAGACCCCTTGGACCACCCTTTTTTGACCTTCATGGGTCCACTTTTGTGTGGAATTTTTGATAGATACTAACTACAGACCTTGTGGTTCATCCGGTAGAGAATCTGCCTGCAATGGGAGAGACTTGGTTTGGATCCCTTGGTTGGAAAGATCCGCTGGAGAAGGGAAAGGCTACCCACTCCAGTATTTGGCCTGGAGAATTACATGGACATAAAGGGGGGGCAAAGAGTCAGACACGACTGAGTGAGTTTCACTTTCGCTTTTCACAGTACCACACAATTGTGGCTGGTTGAATCTGCAGATGGGACATCGTAAACAGGGTTGACTGAATTGTAAACAAATATTACAGCAGGGTTAAAGCTGGTTCAGGGGCCCCAAGCTTCACATTATTCAAATGTTAACTATAATGCCAATAAAGTTGATGTTAAAATGCCTGAGGGTAACTTACATGCTCTATTTATTTCATGTATTAAACCAGGAAGCATAGTTACTTTCTTTCCTGTGACATCTGAAGACCTCAGATATAGGCTCTGAAGTCACATGTGTCCATATCTACCGTCTGACCTAGGAAGCACTAGAGGAGGCCGGCAGAGATTAGCAAATGGAGTCAGGAAATCCAGAGTCCTGTTACCTGCCAGGGACATCATGCTTGCTAAATTCCTGCGCAGCCCTGGAAGACGGTGTCCTGACTAATACAGTATGTCAACTTGACTCTGCCATGGATATTTAGCTTTATTATTCTGGGTCTTCCAAAGAGGGATATTTTTTAGCTCAGACGGTGAAGCATCTGCCCACAATGTGGGAGACCCAGGTTTGATCCCTGAGGCGGGAAGATCCGCTAGACAAGAAAATGGCAACCCACTCCAGTACTCTTGCCTAGAAAATTCCATGGATGGAGGAGCCTGGTGGGCTACAGTCCACTGGGTCACAAAGAGTCGGACACGACTGAGTGACTTCACTTTCAAAAGGTGAATAAGTATATTTTAATAATAGATTAGATTAACATTTTAATTGGGAAAGCAGATGACCCTCCATAATGTCGATTGCCTTCATGAAACCAGGTGAAGAGATGAATTGACGAAAACACTGATCCTCCCCCAAGTAAGAGAGAATTGTCAGCAGATGGCCTTCACACTGGACCATTAGATCATCTGCTTTTGAACTTAAACATCAGCTCCCCCTCAGTCTCTAGTAGCACCAGACCAGCTTGCAGCTTTTGAACTTACCAGCCTTAACAACTATGTGAGCCAATTGCTTTAAAACATGTATGTGAGCGTGTCTGTGTGTGTGTGTGTGTGTGTATCATTTATTCTATGTGGGGGACAGTTTTATGGGGGCAAAGACCACAAGTAATGAGGACAGGCTTGAATTAAATTGCTTGATCTGAAAGTAATGAAATTAAAGAGGTGGACAAATCAGAGCCCCTCGGATTTAAAAACAGGTAAAATAATACTTACCTAGCATGATCTTTGAGAGCATTAAACACAGCAGAGGAAGAACGTCTGGGAGAGTCTACCGGATCTGTGTAGGCCTGACAGGCAGGCAGTCACCCTCTCAGTCACTTTCTGAGCTGCAGCAGGAGTGTTTTTGTCCCAGAGGCACCTGATCATGCAGGGCTGTGTCTTGGCTGCTGGCACAGAGATACACGGCTGAGTCCGTCAGCTCCAAGGAAGTCAAGTTCAGCTCAGAGCTAGAGTCACTGAACTGTTCTCCTGAGAATTGATCCGGAAGGTTCGTTTCTCCCCACACGTCCTGGCTGTAATACTGAACGAGGAATTGGGGTCCCTGGCCCAGTGCCTGTTGGTACCAGTACACAGAGAGGTGTCCAGAGACAGGGGAGCATCTCAGGGTCCCTTGCTGTCCTCTTGCTTTAATCAGGTATCTTGGGGTTTGGGTGACTCCAGAATCCACAAGGCCTGTGGGGGAAGAAGACTGGGGCTGAGAAAGAACATGGGAGAGAACCCGATGATGCCTTGGATTCAGGCAGAGTCAGGCTAGGAACACGGGTTCCCCCCCCTGCCAAGGCCCCACCTGCTGCCAGGAGACACAGAGCCACACAGCAGACGGGGCCGCAGCCCATGGCAGGAGGGGCAGAGTGGGCAGGCATCTCCTTGCTCAGAGCTCTGCTCTCTGAGAGCTGGGGTTCTGGGCCTCCTTCCTCTGACTGGAGGTGAGGCAGTGACGTCACTGCTCTGATGTCATTTCCTCTGCTGGTTCCCAGGAATCTGACCTCTCATGCCAGGTCACTGATCCAGGAACCCTGCTCTGTCCTGCAGAGTCTCTTAGATGACGTGTGAGCTGGACCACTGGTCTAGGCTAGGCTGGCTTTATGCCCGACGCCCTTCCCCAGGGCTCCTTCACTTTTCTCTTCAGGCAGGTGTTGCTCTTCTCTGTTGCTCTTTCCTGCCCCCTCCCAGCTCCATACCCTTCATTTTTGCTGCAACCTCAGAGACTTCTTCAGCACTGCTTAGTTCAAGTTCATGGCTCCCAGCTGGGACAGCAAGCCTACAAATTAGTGTCTGTGCTTCAAGAGATAAAAACAGCAAACAAAGCTTTCTCTTAAGCCTCCTGGTCCCAGGCACTAGCACTGTCCCCTTGCTCTGCCCCAGAAACTTCTGGAGTATGGCAGTTCCACAGCGTCCCCATGTGGTCTACGCGTGGGAACCAAGATTGTCTGCCCAGATTTACTAGTCATGGATGTGTTCATATTGGAAAATATTTCACTGTTTGCTGATTGCACTGTTTTTGCTTGCTTTGTTTTTCTAAACAACACACACACGATTAGAAACACACACACCAGCCTGCCATAGCTGATTTATGATTTTTATTTCAAGAGAAAAGAAATGAGTTCATGCAGGAAATATTTAATACTTTCACTTTTAGAAGATTGTAATGAGGGAGATGCTATAAACTCGGGTTAGATTTTGTCGTTGGTGGTGTTGTTCAGCTGCTAACTCGAGTCCAAATCATTGAAACCCCATGCATTGCAGCGTACCAGGCTCCCCTGTTCTTCACTGTCTCCTGGAGTTTGCTCAAATTCATGTCTGTTGAGTCGGTGATGCTATCGAACCACCTCTTGCTCTGCCACCCCCTTCTCTTGCTATCGGTCTTTCCCAGCATCAGGTTCTAGGCTATTTAGATGCTAAAACCGGCAATGGTGGAGAATACATACACACACAGCTTGTCTCTCCTCCTCAGGGATGACCAAGGCATTTTGGATGATTAATAATTAACTGAGGTTCTCTTTGAGGACCCCAGAGAGCACACTCAAACACGCCCACTTAGAGATCATTACAAGGTTCCCTGGGTGATGGGCAAGGACATGACCCAGTTGAGGGAGGAGCAGCAAGGCTGAAGTAGAGAAGGGTGGGAACGAGGGCCAGGAAGGTGGGAGAGTGAGGCCCCACATCTGGGAAGTTGGACAAGAGCAGAGACGATACATGGGCCAGCCTGGGGGAGAACCTCCCATAGTGACAGGCATATGGTGCCCTGGGAGAGACAAAAGGGTCTCAATGTATCTGATTTCCCAACAACCTTCCCTCCTGGAAGGTTCAGACTGATGACTAGGAGTCAGAGCCGGGTAGCATCCTTAGGCTCATGTGGCAGCTGCAGTGACAAGGCAGAGAGTGAGGGTGGACACATGTCCATGAGGCCCTGCTGTCAGGTCCGTGCCAGGAAGATCAAACATCGCTGTGTACGCTGCCAGGATGTGTCTGTGGGCTCTGAGTCTGCAGGTGCTAAGAGCCTGCAAGGTGCTCCCCAAGTTCCAGGCTACAGGGCCCTCATCTGCTTTTTTGCACAGAAAGGAGGTGGCCATGCAGTGCCGTGGAGTAACTGCTGGCACAGAGGTACACAGATGTCTGGGAGCGGTTGGCAGACTTCAGCGTGAGAGGGAAGTCCTCTGTGCTTATTCTGGAGACGCTGTAGCCCTCAGGCACATCTCCTTTCTCCGTGTTGGGATAGGCAACTGAGTAATGGATCAGCCTCAGCCCGTGTCCTGGGTCTTGTCGGTACCAGTACATGCAGTCATGACCCAGATCCTGAGTACAATACAGTGTCGCGCTCTGTCCTGTCCTCACCACCTGGAATCTGGGGTCCTGAGTAACACCTGCATGGACCGCCCCTGTGGAGAAGGAGAACCGATGCTGCAGTCACAGCGGACATGCTTGGTGCTGGGACCCCCGAAGGGGACCCTGCCCCCCAGGACTCACCTGCCTGCAGGAGACAGAAGACCACACAGCCCAGGAGGCAGGGGCTCATGGCGGGGGCGGGGGGGGGGGGGGGGGGCGGAGGGCCCTCTGGGCTGAGTGTGGATGAGAGGGAGAGGGGTTCTCCAGGGAGTCTTTCTGAGATGTCACTGTCCCTGCCAGGCTCCAGAACCAACCTGTCACTCAGGGGGCCACGCCCCTTCCCGTAGAGGCTCAAATCAGAAATGAACCTAAGTGAACAGTCTACAACAGGGAGTTTCGTCTGGCTCAATGGGCATCAGCCTCACAAGTTGTTGTAATATTCCTGTAAACAGTTTGCAACTTATGTACTATTTCTAGACAAAATTCTTCATTAATACATATATTACTTTTTCCTGCATATTTCTGGAATGTTGAACCTCAGGGCAGTCTTCTGGGCCTCCTGCTGCGCTTTATGACTCATGAATCCCAAATACGCCTTCAAGTGTCTAAGTGTTAGTGTTAGTGCTCAATCATGTCTGAGTCTTTGCAACCTGAGGACTGTAGCCCACCAGGCCTCTCTGTCCATGGGATTCTCCACGCAAGAATCCTGCAATGGGTTGTCATTTCCTCATCAAGGGGATATTCCAACCTCAGGGATGGAACCCAAATCTCTTCCATCTCCGCAGGAGATGATCTTTACCGCAGGAGGGATCTTTACCACCAGCGCCACCTGGGAAAGTGTCCGTTTCTACTTTCGTTAATTAACCACAGTCCTGTTGGTGTCCTTCTACCTGCAATGATTCTTTGGCATCTGGTTCCCCAACCGCAGGTCAGACTTACCCACACTTGACGAACCCTTGGCTCTATTTCTTATCAGTTCACCAACAGACGGGTCACCTGCCAGATGCATCTACATTCCCATCCTGTTCACTGCACGCAGTGCTTGCAGCTTCTGAAGTGGGAGGGGGAGCAGCAAGCAGAACCAGCTCAAGCTTGGGACTCGCCTTTCTTTATGGAGAGAAGCCAGTTGCCCAGCACCATGGATGGCCTGAGCTTCTCTCAGATGGTGAGAGTGGTAGGGAACGTGCCTGCCAGTGCACGAGACATAAGACACCCAGTTTTGATCCCTGGGTTGGGAAGATCCCCTGGAGGAGGACATGGCTACCCACTCCACTGTGCTTGCCTGGAAAATCCCATGGACAGAGGAGCCTGACTGGCTACATCCGTGAAGTCACAAAGAGTCAGACACTGCTGAAGTGACTAAACACTCACACACACAAGCAGATGACACAGGAACGTATATGTGGGAGGGATGCAGGGAGAGGCGGAGGCTCCAGGTTAAAGAAAAGTGCTCTGATTTTACGTGAGACATCCATTCCATGGGAATGCCTCCTTGTGAAGTGGGGATTGCATTAACTGAGTAACAATATCATAGGGCTCCTCAAACTCTTATGTTGTTGTGCCTCATTCCACACATAGCAGGCCCCACACAGGCTGCAGTGCTCCGCTCTCTGCAGATTCTCAGTGTTATTTGAAAGCAGGGACCCTAAAAATTATGTAGCTATTCCTGATTACGTGACTGTGGACCTGTGGTGACCTCCTGGTGTGCTGGTTTTCCCGGAGCACCACCACACGTCGCAGGTCTGGGTGACGCATCATTCCTGCAGCGGTCAGTTGTGGGGGCGTGGTGAGGGCCACCAGTGATAAGGTCAGACTCGAGGATTCCTTGCTCTAACAGTTAAGTAACATGAGATCTGGACAGGTCACTTCCCCTAAGACAAAGAAGCAGAAAAAATAAGACTTATCTTGCAAAATCTTTGTGAGCATTAAAACATATCAGAAAGAATGTCTGGGAAAGGCTGTCCACTCTACCAGCACCTGGGTCTCGCTGGCTGGCAGTCCACGCCCTACAACCACTTCCTGAGCTGGGGCAGGAGTGTTTTTGTACCAGAGGCACCTGATCATGCAGGGCTGTGTCTTGACTGCTGGCACAGAGATACACGGCTGAGTCTGTCAGCTCCAAGGAGCTCAGGTTCATCTGAGAGCGAGAGTCACCGAACTGTTCACCTGAGAATCGATCTGGCATGTTTCCTTTGGTATGCACTTCCCTATCGAAATATTGAACAAGGAACTGGGGGCCCTGGCCCAGGGCCTGTTGGTACCAGGATACATAGCGGTGTCCAGACTCAAGGGAACATCTCAGAGTCCCTTGCTGTTTTCTTGATTTGATCAGGTATTTGGGGGTCTGGATGACTCCAGAATCTACCAGGCCTGTTGGGGAGGAGACAGAAGGAAGCTGAGGGCAGAGCACAGGGAAGCCTCCTGCTGCAGCCCTCTTCACCAGGATTCTATCTCAGGGAGGTAAAGACATCTCAGATGCTTCCACACTGTGTCCAGGACTCACCTGCCCCCAGGAGGCACAGAGTCACACAGCAGAGGAGCCTGGAGCCCATGGCAGCATCAGGAACCCAGGACTGCTGCTGGCTGAGGGCGGGGCTCCTAGGATGAGAAGGTAAGTGCGGACCATCCTGCTTCCCTGATTGGAGCATTTGCCTATGACGTCACTGCTCTGTGTCTCTGCAGGCTGCCCTTGTCCCCTGGACCACTTGGCAGGACCCAGGTCTGGCGCCTCTATGCCATTCCCTGTCCTGATAGCCCTCAGCAAGGATGGGTGTGAGGTGAGATTCGTCCCCTGGTCCCATGTGTCCACACACTCTTGTTCTGCTCTGTCTGACCCTGCCTGACACTCATCTCCCAGCCCTCACCAGATACACCAACTTCCCACTTTCCCCTTCCCATGCTGCTCCAGGGGTTGGGCCCCTGGGCACATCCTCAAGCTCCAGGCGCGACCCCACTTCACTGAGCAGAGAGGAGTCTGTGCTGGCTCCATGTGTCCCAGGACCACTCAGGGAACTCAAACCTGCTCCCAGGTGCAGGCATGTAGCCAAGGTTCCCTTAAGCTGCCCTCCCCAGGGCGACTCTCAACCCCTCCCAGGGCAGCCTGCTTACCATGGAAACACAGTGCCTCCTCGTGGCCAAAGGTCCATGGTCTCATGGATTTGCAGCCTCTGACTGAAGCAAGGTTTCAAAAATCCCACACCATGAATACACACACACACACACACACACACACACAGATCTGTTATACTGCCTTCCTAGCCTAGTTGATTAGAGTTGATTTTCAAATCTACTCTTAGCCTCTGGAGGTAGAAGACTATGATCTGACCATTTTCCTACAAGGAAATAATTGCTGCACCCATACAATGATAGTAGTTAGCTAAAATGGAAATATATGTCATAAAATAAATGCTCAGAGGATCTCAAGTGAATCTGCCTCCAAACATGTAGTCATAACTACTTCTGCTTAATCAGAGGCATGTATTTTCAGATTTCCTCTTTAAATTAAGCATTATCAAGTTCTAGATAATACGTTCATTTTATAATGAAATTTTATAAATGTGAACTCAATTATTTCTTCACTTATAGAAACATGATATAATGGGGTGATGAGGAATATATTTCGACTGTGAGAAGATTTTGAAGAGGGAGCCAGGTGGTGCCACTCTGGCATAGGTTAGGTGAGATGCTAAGGATGTTGAGGGTCAGGGGGTCGAGAACACACAAAGACAGTCTTTCCTCCTCCAGATGGGCTCACTTGAGTTTTTGATGATTTATAATTAACTAAAGTTTGTTTCTCTTCAGTGACTCCATACGTCTTGCTCGAAACAGACCACATGGAGTGGCCACTTTAAAAGCCTCCCTGGGACTTGGGAAGGGACCTGAGCCAGATGAGGGAGGAGCTTGTGGCTGTGGTAGAGAGGGCCAGGGAGCTGATGCAGGGAGGTGGGGAGAGGAATATCCTGCTCGCCTGGGAAAGCTGGACAAGAGCAGAGACCAGGTGAGAGCCAGGCTGGGGGAGAACCTTCCAGAAAGACAGAAATGAGCTGCGTGAGTTGAGACAAGAATGTCTAGATGTATCTTATTTACAAACAACCTTCCTCCCAGGTCTCAGGCTCAGGTGATGACTAGGAGTCTGAGCTGGAGAAGCATCTTCCTGGTTCACAGGGAGGATGCAGAGGAAAGACAGAGATCAATGGAGGACACATGGCCCCGAGGCCCAGGAGTGAGGCTCAGGCCAACCGAGTCCACATATCAGGGTCACACTGCAGACACATGGTCTGCAAAGTCCTGAGGCTCCCGGTGCTGGGAGCATGCACGGGGCCCTCATCTGTCTTTTTGCACAGAGAGGAGGTGGCCGTGCAGCGCTATGGAGTAACTGTTGGCCCATTAGTACACAGATGTCTGGGAGCGGCTGGCGGACTCCAGCGTGAGAGGGAAGTTCTCTTTGCTTGACCTGGAGACTCTGTACCCGTCAGGCACGTCTCCTTTCTCCATGGTAGAAGGCCCAGCTGAGTGGTGGATCAGCCTCAGCCCGTGTCCCAGGTCTTGTCGGTTCCAGTACATGCGGTCATGACCCAGATCCTGAGTACATGTCAGTGTTGCGCTCTGTCCTGTCCTCATGACCTGGAATCTGGGGTCCTGAGTGACACCAGCATGGACCGCCCCTGTGGAAGGAGGACCGATGCTGCAGTCACAGCGGATATGCTTAGTGCTGAATCCCGAAGGGGACCCTGCCCCCCAGGACTCACCTGCCTGCAGGAGACAGAAGACCACACAGCCCAGGAGGCAGGGGCTCATGGCGGGGGCGGGGCGGGTGGAGGGCCCTCTGGGCTGAGTGTAGATGAGAGGGGAGAGGGGCTCTTCAGGGAGTCCTTCTGAGATGTCACTATCCCTGCCAGGCCCCAGAGCCAACCTGTCACTCAGGCAGGCATGCCCCTGCCCCCAGAGGCTTAAATCAGAAATGAACCTGAGTGAACAGTTCACAACACGGACCACCATCCAGATCACCGGACACAAGCCTCACACGTTGCTGTAACCTTTCTGTAAGTGTTAACGATTTTTTCCGTAAATGTTAAAGTGATTAAATGATTTGTATGTTCTAGTCCAGAGAGAAGTCTTCATTAACACGTATAATAATTGTATTTATCAACAGTTTTCTGCAGTTTTGAATCCTGGGGAATCCTTATCACCTCGGCCTGCCCTTTATGATATGTGTCCCAAGAGCACTTCGAGGCTCTGTTTCCACAACATTGACCGCAGTCCTGAACCTGTCCCTCCACCTACCATGTTTCTCCAGTTTCTGCTCCCAACCTCATCGCAGGTACATCAACGTTTGAGGAAGTTTTTTGGTCTGTTTCTACTCAATGCACTGACAGACGGTCCAAGGTCAAACGCAGGTACAGCCCCTTCACGTTCACAGCAGCCCATATTTCCCATCTTGGGGGAAAGAAAGCAAGCAGAGCCCCCTCAGGCCAGTGACCCACCTTTCTGTGTGGAGATAAGCTGGGTGCCCAGCACAGGATGTTGTTTTGGCACAAAGGAATACAGATGTAGGAGGGACATGGAGGGAGGTGCAGACGCCAGGGTAAATGAAAAATGCTGGGTTTTTTTTGAGACATTTTCACATGGGACTACCTCTTGTGAAGTGTGGCTGTCATTCATTGAGTAACAGTTCATATCATAGAGCCCCAAACTGTATCTTGTTGCACACACACGACAGGTATATGTAATTTGCTTGTACAGAGATGGTTCCATGAGCAAAGGGACCATAGGTGTTGAGACCAAACTTGCACCGGAATGCTAGTTTTAACACTTATGAAGTATGAGATCTGGGCAACTCACGATCCCTCAGATGTACAAACAGTTATAATGATACTTATTTTGATGCCTTTAGTGAGCATTAAAACATACCAAAAGTGAATGTCTGGGAAAGTCTCTCACTCTACTGGAGACTAGGCCTGGCAGGCTGGCAGCTGACACACTGGGCACCACTTCCTGAGCTGGGGCAGGAGTGTCTTTGGCCCAGAGGCACCTGATCATGCAGGGCTGTCTCTTGGCTGCTGGCACAGAGATACACGGCTGAGTGCGTCAGCTCCAAGGGGGTCAGGCTCAGCTCAGAGCCAGCATCACTGAACTGTTTTCCTGAGAATTGATCTGATAACTTTCCTTTTTGATAAATTTCCCCATCATAACTGAACAAGGAACTAGGGGCTCTGGCCCAGGGCCTGTTGGTACCAGTTCACAGAGAGGTGTTCAGAGTCAAGGGAACATCTCAGCAACACTTGCTGCTTTCTAGATTTGATCAGGTACTTGGGAGTCTGGGTGACTCCAGAGTCCACCAGGCCTGTTGGGAAGGAGACAGAAGGAAGCTGAGACCAGAGCACAGGGAAGCCTCCTGCTGCAGCCCTCAGCGCCAGGCTTCTATCTCAGGGAGGTAAAGACATCTCAGAGGCTCCCACACTGTATCCAGGACTCACCTGCTCCCAGGAGGCAGACAGTCACACAGCAGAGGAGCCTGGAGCCCATGGCAGCATCAGGAACCCAGGACTGCTGCTGGCTGGGAGCAGGGCTCCTGGGGTGAGTGGTGTAAAGTACTCACCCTCCTGTTCCCTGATTGGAGCATTTGCCTATGACATCACTGCTCTGTGTCTCTGCAGGCTGCCTTTGTTCCCTGGACCCATTGGCAGGACCCAAGGCTGGCTCCTCTATGCCCTTCCCTGTCCTGCACAGCCCTCAGCAAGGGTGGGTGTGAGGTGAGCACTGTCCCCAGGTCCCCATATGCCCACCACATGGCTTTCTCTTCTCTTCCTGTCCCTGCCTGAGGCTCATCACCCCGCCCTCACCAGACACACTCATCCCTCACCCTCCAGTCCCCATGCTGCTCCAGGAGAAGATCTCCTGGGCACATCCCAAGGCTCCAGGCACATCTCCACTCCCCTGGGCAGTGAGGAGTCTGTGCTGGGTCCATGTGTCCCTGGACCACTCAGGAAACTCAAACCTGCTTTCTGATGCAGGCATGTAGCCAAGATTCCCTAAGCTGCCCTCTCCAGGGTGACTCTCACCCCCTCCCAGCACACCCTGCTTACCATGCGCCCACAGTGCCTCCTAGTGGCCAATGGTCTCATGGATTTGTGCCTTTCACCTAAAACAAGAATACAAATTCCCCACACCCCACACTTTCTACCCCTACTCACACACACACACACACACACATACACACACACACACACACTCACACACACACACACACACACACACTCACACACACACACACACACACACACACATACACACACGTCTTATCTGCTGCCTTCCCAGCCTGGATGTATTAGGGCTGATCTTCAAGTCTAGCCTTAGCCTGTGGAGGTAAAACACTGTATGATTAGACATTTCTACTAAGAAGAAAACAATTGCTGCACCACTCCAATGACAGCAGTTAGCTAAAATGGAGTAATACAGGCAATAGAAATTAAGGGCTCTCATGATCTCAACTGAAGCCAGCCTGGACACCTGTATTCCAGCCCTCTTTCTGATTAATCAGATCTATATATTTCCAAATTTCATATTTAAATTAAGCATTAGCAAATTCTAGCAGGTGTATTTTATAAAGAGGCTTTATGTGTACTAATCTGTTTATTTCCTATGAACTTGTAAAATCTTGATATAATAAGATACCATGGAGGAAATATTTTGACTTTGAGAAGATTTCTCTGAGGGAAATGGTAGAAACCTGGTCCGGGTTAACTGAGATGCTAGGAAAGAGGGGCAGGGAAGGAGAACACACACACCCAGCCTGTCTCTCCTCCTAGGAATGGACTCCCAAGGGATTTTGGCTGGTTTGCAATTAACTGAGGTTGTTTTCTCTTTGATAACCCCAAGAGCTTGCTCAAACACAGCCGCTTACACCTGGTTACAAAGTTCCCTGTGTCATGGGAATGCACATGGCCCAGAGGAGAGGAGAGCAGTGTGTCAGGAGCAGAGAGGGCAGGGGAGCTGAGGCCAAGTCAGTAAAGGAGGAAAGACCCGCCCCTCTGGAGGGCAAAAGCAGGGAGCACTTGAGAGCTAGGCTGCAGGAGAAACTTCCAGACAGACAGCAATGAGTTGCTGGGAGAGACGAGAGGGTCTAGATATATCTGATTTACTAATATTCTTTCCTTCTGTAGAACTTAGGCTGACGAGGAAGAGTCAGAACTAGTCAGACCTGGATGCATTCCTAACTGCATCCAGGGAGGATGCAGAGGAAAGACAGAGACGGATTGTGGACACGTGTCTCCGAGTCCCTGGGGTCGGATCCAGGCCTGTCCAGGTCACAGATCCAGGGTCACAGTGCTGGCACGTGGTCCCCAGGGCATTAGTTTCCCAGTGCTAGGATCCTGCATGTGGGCCCCTTGTCTTTTTCAACAGAGAGCAGGTGGCTGTGTAGCGCCATGGAGTAACTGCTGGCACAGAGGTACACAGATGTCTGGGAGCGGCTGGCGGACTCCAGCGTGAGAGGAAAGTTCTCTTTGCTTGATCTAGAGACTCTGTACCCATCGGGCACGTCTCCTTTCTCTGTGGTGGGAGGCCCAGCTGAGTAATGGATGAGCCTCAGCCCGTGTCCCATGTCTTGCCCGTACTAGTACATGTGGTCATGACCCAGATCCTGAGTGCACTCTAGTGTCGCGCTCTGTCCTGTCCTCACAACCTGAAATCTGGGGTCCTAAGTGACACCAGCATGGATGGGCCCTGTGGAGGAGGATTGATGCTTCAGTCACAGTGGACATGCTTGGTGCTTGGACCCCCAAGGGGACCCCGCCCCCCAGGACTCACCTGCCTGCAGGAGATGGAAGACCACACAGCCCAGGAGGCAGGGGCTCATGGCGGGGGTGTGGCAGGTGGACCGCCCTCTGGGCTGAGTATGGATGAGAGGGGAGAGAGGCTCTCAGGGAGTCCTTCTGAGATGTCACTGTCCCTGCCAGGCCCCAGAGCCAACCTGTACTCAGGGGACCACGTCCCTTCCCCCAGAGGCTCAAATCAGAAATGAAGTTGAGTGAACAGTTCACATATGACCGACCTAGGCAGCATATTAAAAAGGAGAGACACTACTTTGCCAACAATGGTCCATCTTGTTAAAGCTATGGTTTTTCCAGTAGTTATGTATGACTAGAGAGTTGGAGTATAAAGAAAGCTGAGCACTGAAGAATTGATGCTTTTGAACTGTGGTGCTGGAGAAGACTCTTGATAGTCCCTTGAACTGCAAGGAGATCCAAGCAGTCCATCCTAAAGAAATCAGTCCTGAATATTCATTGGAAGGATTGATGCTGAAGCTGAAACTCCAACATTTTGGCCACCTGATGCAAAGAACTGACCCATTGAAAAGACCCAGATGCTGGGCAAGATTGTAAACAATAGGAGAAGGCGACAACAGAGAATGAGATGGTGGATGGCATACCCAACTCGATGATCATTTGTTTGAATAAACTCCGGGACTTGGTGATGGACAGGAAAACCTGACGTGCTGCATTTCATGGGGTTGCAAAGCATGGGACATGAGCGTGCTACTGAACAAAATTGAACAGCTCACAACAGGGAGACCATCCAGCTCAATGAACATAAGCCTTACATTTGTTGTAAACTTTCCAAAAAACTGTTCACAACCTTATGTACACTTTATTCCAGAAATAGCTGTTCATTATTACATATATTCAGTTTATTGATCTGTAGTTTATTATTTCTGTAGTTTTGAATCTCAGGGAAAATCCTCAGGGCTTCCTGCTGCCCTTTATGACTCACGTTGTCCAAATAATCCCTCATGTTTCTATTTTGTTTCATTGACAACAGTCCAGTTCACGTCCTTCCACCCACAATGATTCTGGATCTGGTTCCCTAACCTTAGGGCAGGCTCATCAGCACTTGAGGAATCCTTGGGCTCTCTTTCTTATTAATTCACTGACTGATAGCTGCTGCTACTGCTGCTAAGTCACTTCAGTCGTGTCCAACTCTGTGCGACCCCACAGATGGCAGCTCACCAGATTCCCCCATCCCTGGGACTCTCCAGGCAAGAACACTGGAGTGGGTTGCCATTTCCTTCTCCAATGCACAAAAGTAAAACATGAAAGTGAAGTCGCTCAGTCGTGTCCAACTCTTCCCCACCCCATGGACTGCAGCCCACGATGCTTGGTGCCTGTCACATGCAGGCTCAGTTCCTTCATGTCCATCTCAGCACGTGCTTCTCCTGTCTGAGGGGTGGAGGAGCAGCAAACCGAATCACCTCAGGCCTGTGACCCAGCTTTCTTTGAGGAGAAAAGCTGGTTGCCCAGCACCACAGATGACATGTTGGCACAAAGGAGTACAGACGTGGGCGGGATGTCAGGAGAGATGGCTGACCCCAGGGGTAAAGGAAAAATGCTCCGATTTTACCTAAGACATCCATTGCATGGGGATACTTCCTTGTGAAAGTGGCTGCCATTCAGTAACCAATATCCTAGAGGCCCAGACTATATCATACGCACGAACCTCACATTTAGAAGGACCCTGCACTAGCTGCCATGCTCTGCTGCTGTGGTTTCCAAATTCTCAATAATTTCTGAACCTGAATATCATGCACCTGGTCGTGAGTGGGGGACCCTGGTGACCTCCTGATGAGCTGGTTTCCATGGAACCCGATCGCACATCTGAGGTCTGGGTGACTGACCATTCCTGGGCCCTCAGAGACAAAAACACAGAAGCTAAGGTCAGAAGCAATGAATGAGCTCGATGTTGTAGCCACAAAACAAGCCTTCAATTGGAGCCTGGCAAGTCCATGGGATCCATACCTGTGCTCAGAATGTCTCTGGTCCAAGAGACAGTGGGACCCACAGCTCAGGAGACTAGTGCCCAGGCCAGGCCCCTAAGAAAGGGGGACTTTTCAATTCAACTCCTGTGACTTGGTCACTGGGGTCAAATCAAAGGCAAGTCTTCTCCCTGACATGAAATGATCTCTCACCAAAATTGCTGCTGCTGGTGGCCTGCTCAGTCCCAGTACCCAGTGTGTGAGCAGGAGGCCTTGATGTGTGCATATCACGTGGGACCTCAAAGTAATTTCTTAGGAGATGAGGACTTCCTGTCAAAATAGCATCATAAAATCATTTCAGACAATGTGTGCATGAGAAAAGAAATTCATGAACATGAGTAATTTTATTTTTTTAAGCCTGTAGCAGCAGGGAAGACCTCTGGATGGTCATTTTCCAAACCATTCATCTCCAGATAGGATAC
Source organism: Capricornis sumatraensis (assembly GCF_032405125.1). NCBI lineage: Eukaryota > Metazoa > Chordata > Mammalia > Artiodactyla > Bovidae > Capricornis > Capricornis sumatraensis. The sequence continues at coordinate 110,018,393 of NC_091073.1, read as the reverse complement.
TCCCTGACATGGACATGGTGCTCACATGCTTTCAAGAACTTCTTCAACCCTAATACTTTCCAGGAGCAATCGCTTAAATATTTAGCTCTGGGCTAAAGAAGACTTAAAAAAAATAATAACAGCAACAGAAATCATATTGTTGGTTGTCAGGGAAGGAGACAGGCCTAGGATGGGGCCTCAGAGAAGTTTTGGTGATGAAATGTTCTCATTCTTTATAGGTGAATGTTCCAGGGGCACACGCATATGGATTGATCAAAACCATCCATCTGTTCACTGTACAGTGTGTAATGCTATTGTATATACAGCGGACCCCTTGGACCACCCTATTCTGAACATCATGGGTCCACTTTTGAGTGGAAATTTTGATAGATACTAACTACAGACCTTGTTCATCTGGTAGAGAACCTGCCTGCAATGGGAGAGACCTGAGTGGGATCCCTGGGTTGGGAAGATCCGCTGGAGAAGGGAAAGGCTACCCACTCCAGTATTCTGGCCTGGAGAGTTTCATGGACTGTGTAGGGTGGCAAAGAGTCAGACACGACTGAGTGAGTTTCATTTTCACTTTTCACAGTAACACACAATTGTGGCTGGTTGAATCTTCGGATGGGACATCTTAAACAGGATTGACTTAAGTTTAAAAAACACTTTTACAGCAGGGTTAAGGCTGGTTCAGGGGTCCCAAACCTCACATTATTCAAATGTTAACTATAATTCATATGCCAATAAAGTTGATGTAAAAATGCCCGAGGGTAAGCTACATGCTCTGTTTATTTCATGTATTGAACAAGCAAGCATAGTTACTTTCTTTCCTGTGACATCTGAAGACCTCAGATATAGGCTCTGAAGTCACAATGGGTCCATATCTACTGTCTGACCTAGGAAGCACTAGAGGAGGCTGGCAGAGATTTGCAAATGGAGTCAGGAAATCCAGAGTCCTGTTACCCGCCAGGGACATCATGCTTACTAATTTGTGCAACCCTGGAAGATGGTGTCCTGACTAATACAATATGTCAATTTGACTCTGCCATGGATATTTAGCTTTATTTTTCTGGGTGCTCCAAAGAGGGATATTTTTTGGCTCAGACAGTGAAGCATCTGCCCGCAATATGGGAGACCCAGGTTCCATCCCTGGATTGGGAAGATCCGCTGGACAAGGAAATGGCAACCCACTCCAGTACTCTTGCCTAGAAAATTCCATGGATGGAGGAGCCTGGTGGGCTACAGTCCACTGGGTCACAAAGAGTCAGACACGACAGCGACTTCACTTTCAAAATGTGAATCAGTTCAGTTCAGTCCCTCAGTCGTATCCGACTCTTTGCGACCCCACGCATTACAGGACGCCAGGCCTCCCTGTCCATCACCAACTCCCAGAGTTCACTCAGACCCACGACCATAGAGTCAGTCATGCCATCCAGCGATCTCATCCTCTGTGGTGCCTTTCTTCTCCTGCCCCCAATCCCTCCCAGCATCAAAGTCTTTTCCAATGAGTCAACTCTTCTCATGAGGTGGCCAAAATACTGGAGTTTCAGCTTTAGCATCATTCCTTCCAAAGAAATCCCAGGGTTGATCTCCTTCAGAATGGACTGGTTGGATCTCCTTGCAGTCCAAGGGACTCTCAAGAGTCTTCTCCAACACCACAGTTCAAAAGCATCAATTCTTCGGCGCTCAGCCTTCTTCACAGTCCAACTCTCACATCCATACATGACCACAGGAAAAACCATAGCCTTGACTAGACGGACCTTAGTCGGCAAAGTAATGTCTCTGCTTTTGAATATACTATCTAGGTTGGTCATCACTTTTCTTCCAAGGAGTAAGCATCTTTTAATTTCATGGCTGCAGTCACCATCTGCAGTGATTTTGGAGCCCCCAAAAATAAAGTCTGACACTTTCCAGTGTTTCCCCATCTATTTCCCATGAAGTGATGGAACCAGATGCCATGATCTTCGTTTTCTGAATGTTGAGCTTTAAGCCAACTTTTTCACTCTCCTCTTTCAATTTCATCAAGAGGCTTTTTAGTTTCTCTTCACTTTCTGCCATAAGGGTGATGTCATCTGCATATCTGAGGTTATTGATATTTCTCCCAGCAATCTTGATTCCAGCTTGTGTTTCTTGCAGTCCAGCGTTTCTCATGATGTACTCTGCATAGAAGTTAAATAAGCAGGGTGACAATATACAGCCTTGACGTACTCCTTTTCCTATTTGGAACCAGTCTGTTGTTCCATGTCCAGTTCTAACTGTTGCTTCCTGACCTGCATATAGATTTCTCAAGAGGCAGGTCAGGTGGTCTGGTATTCCCATCTCTTTCAGGATTTTCCAGTTTATTCTGATCCACACAGTCAAAGGCTTTGGCATAGTCAATAAAGCAGAAATAGATATTTTTCTGGAACTCTCTTGCTTTTTCCATGATCCAGCGGATGTTGGCAATTTGATCTCTGGTTCCTCTGCCTTTTCTAAAACCAGCTTGAACATCAGGAAGTTCACAGTTCACATATTGCTGAAGCCTGGCTTGGAGAATTTTGAGCATTACTTTACTAGCATGTGAGATGAGTGCAATTGTGCAGTAGTTGAAGCATTCTTTGGCATTGCCTTTCTTTGGGATTGGAATGAAAACTGACCTTTTCCAGTCCTGTGGCCACTGCCGAGTTTTCCAAATTTGCTGGCATATTGAGTGCAGCACTTTCACAGCATCATCTTTCAGGATTTGAAACAGCTCAACTGGAATTACATCACCTCTGCTAGCATTGTTCGTAGTGATGCTTTCTAAGGCCCACTCGACTTCACATTCCAGGATGTCTGGCTCTAGATTAGTGATCACACCATTGTGATTATCTGGGTTGTGAAGGACTTTTTTGTATAGTTCTTCTGTGTATTCTTGCCACCTCTTCTTAATATCTTCTGCTTCTGTTAGGTCCATACCATTTCTGTCCTTTATCGAGCCCATCTTTGCATGAAATGTTCCCTTGGTAGCTCTAATTTTCTTGAAGAGATCTCTAGTCTTTCCCATTCTGTTGTTTTCCTCTATGTCTTTGCATTGATCGCTGAAGAAGGCTTTCTGATCTCTTCTTGCTATTCTTTGGAACTCTGCATTAAGATACTTATATCTTTCCTTTTCTCCTTGGCGTTTCCCTTCTCTTCTTTTCACAGCTATTTGTAAGGCTTCCCCAGACAACCGTTTTGCTTTTTTGCATTTCTTTTCCATGGGGATGGTCTTGATCCCTGTCTCCTGTACAATGTCACGAACCTCATTCTATAGTTCATCAGGCACTCTATCTATCAGATCTAGGCCCTTAAATCTATTTCTCACTTCCACTGTATAATCATAAGGGATTTGATTTAGGTCACACCTGAATGGTCTAGCAGTTTTCCCTGCTTTCTTCAATTTGAGTCTGAATTTGGTAAGGAGTTCATGATCTGAGCCACATTCAGCTCCTGGTCTTGTTTTTGTTGACTGTATGGAGCTTCTCCATCTTTGGCTGCAAAGAATATAATCAATCTGATTTCGGTGTTGACCATCTGGTGATGTCCATGTGTAGAGTTTTCTCTTGTGTTGTTGGAAGAGGGTGTCGGCTATGACCAGTGCATTTTCTTGGCAAAACTCTATTAGTCTTTGCCCTGCTTCATTCTGCATTCCAAGGCCAAATTTGCCTGTTACTCCAGGTGTTTCTTGACTTCCTACTTTTGCATTCCAGTCCCCTATAATGAAAAGGACATCTTTTTTGGGTGTTAGTTCTAAAAGGTCTTGTAGGTCTTCATAAAACCGTTCAACTTCAGCTTCTTCAGCATTACTGGCTGGGGCATAGCCTTGGATTACTGTGATATTGAATGGTTTGCCTTGGAGACGAACAGAGATCATTCTGTCGTTTTTGAGATTGCATCCAAGTACTGCATTTCAGACTCTTTTGTTGACCATGATGGCTACTCCATTTCTTCTGAGGGATTCCTGCCTGCAGTAGTAGATATAATGGTCATCTGAGTTAAACTCACCCATTCCAGTCCATTTTAGTTCGCTGATTCCTAGAATGTTGACATTCACTCTTGCCATCTCTTGTTTGACCACTTCCAATTTGCCTTGATTCATGGACCTGACATTCCAGGTTCCTATGCAATATTGCTCTTTACAGCAACGGACCTTGCTTCTATCACCAGTCACATCCACAGCTGGGTATTGTTTTTGCTTTGGCTCCATCCCTTCATTCTTTCTGGAGTTATTTCTCCACTGACCTCCAGTAGCATACTGGGCACCTACTGACCTGGGGAGTACCTCTTTCAGTATCCTATCATTTTGCCTTTTCATACTGTTCATGGGGTTCTCAAGGCAAGAATATTGAAGCGGTTTGCCATTCCCTTCTCCAGTGGACCACATTCTGTCAGACCTCTCCACCATGACCCGCCCGTCTTAGGTTGCCCCACAGGCATGGCTTAGTTTCATTGAGTTAGACAAGGCTGTGGTCCTAGTGTGATTAGATTGACTAGTTTTCTGTGAGTATGGTTTCAGTGTGTCTGCCCTCTGATGCCCTCTTGCAACACCTACCATCTTACTTGGGTTTCTCTTACCTTGGGCATGGGGTATCTCTTCCCAGCTGCTCCAGCAAAGCACAGCTGCTGCTCCTTACTTAGATGAGGGGTATCTTCTCACCACCACCCTTCCTGACTTTCAACACGGGATGGCTCCTCCAGGCCCTCCTGTGTCCACACAGCCATCATTCCTTGGACGTGGGGTTGCTCCACCCAGCAGCAGCCGCTGGCCTTGGGAGTGGGGTTGCTCTTTCCAGCTGCTGTCACTGGCCAAGGATGCAGGATAGCTCCTCTCAGCTGTTCCTAGGCCGTCTCAGCCTGGCACTCCAGGCCACTGCCCCTGACCTTAGACATGGGGTAGCTCTCGGCCATGCTTAGTTCGCCAGCCGCAGCTGCCTGCCGTTAGTGCCCTGGCAGCTTAGATTAACATTTAATTCGTAAAGCAGATGACCCTCCATAACTTCAGTGGCCTTCATGAAACCAGATGAAAAGAGGAATAGACAAGAATACTGATCCTCTCCCAAGTAAGAGAGAATTGTCAGCTGATGGCCTTCACAGTAGACCATTAGTTCTTCTGCTTTTGAACTTAAACATCAGCTCCCCCTCCATCACTAGTAGCACCAGACCAGCTTGCAGCTTTTGGACTTACCAGCCTTAACAACTATGTGAGCCAATTGCTTTAAAACATGTATGTGAGCGTGTGTGTATATGTGTGCGTGTGTGTTTGTGTATTTATGTGTATTAGTTATTCTATGTGGCGGACAGTTTTATGGGGACAAAGACCACAGGTAATGAGAACAGGCTTGAATCAAAATCCTTGCTCTGAAAGTAATGAAATAGAAGAGGTGGACAATCAGTTCCCCTCAGACGTATAAACATGTAAAATAATACTTACCTAGCATGATCTTTGGAAGGATTAAAACACAGCAGAGGAAGAACGTCTGGGAGAGTCTACCGGATCTGTGTAGGCCTGACAGGCAGGCAGTCACCCTCTCAGTCACTTCCTGAGCTGGGGCAGGAGTGTTTTTGTCCCAGAGGCACCTGATCATGCAGGGCTGTGTCTTGGCTGCTGGCACAGAGATACACGGCTGAGTCTGTCAGCTCCAAGGAAGTCAAGTTCAGCTCAGAGCTAGAGTCACTGAACTGTTCTCCTGAGAATCGATCTGGGAGCTGTGCTTCTCCGTACACGACCTGGCTGTAATACTGAACGAGGAACTGGGGGCCCTGGCCCAGGGCCTGTTGGTACCAGTACACATAGAGGTGTCCAGAGACAGGGGAGCATCTCAGGGTCCCTCGCTGTCCTCTTGCTTTAATCAGGTATCTTGGGGTTTGGGTGACTCCAGAATCCACAAGGCCTGTGGGGGAAGAAGACTGGGGCTGAGAAAGAACGTGGGAGAGAACCCTATGATGCCTTGGATTCAGACAAAGTCAGGCTAGGAACACGGGATCCCCCTGTGCCAAGGCCCCACCTGCTGCCAGGAGACACAGAGCCACACAGCAGACGGGGCCGCAGCCCATGGCAGGAGGGCAGAGCGGGCAGGCATCTCCTTGCTCAGAGCTCTGCTCTCTGAGAGCTGGGGTTCCGGGCCTCCTTCCTCTGACTGCAGGTGAGGCAGTGACGTCACTGCTCTGATGTCATTGCCTCTGCTGGTTCCCAGGAATCTGACCTCTCATGCCAGGTCACTGATCCAGGAACCCTGCTCTGTCCTGCAGAGTCTCTTAGATGACCTGTGAGCTGGACTGCTGGTCTAGGCGAGGCTGGCTTTATGCCCGACGCCCTTCCCCAGGGCTCCTTTGTTTTCTCTTCAGGGAGGTGTTGCTCTTCTCTGTTGCTCTTTCCTGCCCCCTCCCAGCTCCATACCCTTCACTTTTGCTGCAACCTCAGGGCTCCCTCAGCTCTACATAGTTCAAGTTCATGGCTCCCAGCTGGGACAGCAAGCCTACAAATTAGTGTCTGTGCTGTTAAGGCTTCTAGAGATAAAAACAGCAAATAAAGCTTTCTCTTAAGCCTCCTGGTCCCAGGCACTAACACTGTCCCCTTGCTCTGCCCCAGATACTTCTGGAGTATGGCAGTTCCACAGAGTCCCCATGTGGTCTATGCATGGAAACCAAGATTTCTGCCCAGATTTCCTAGTCATGGATGTGTTCATATTAGAAAACATTTCACTGTTGGCCGATTGCACTGTGTTTTCTCTTGCTTTGTTTTTCTAAAGAACACACACACGATTGGAAACACACACACCAGCCTGCCATAGCTGATTATGATTTCTATTTCAAGAGAAAAGAAATGAGTTCATGCAGGAAATATTTAATACTTGACTTTTAGAAGATTTTGATAAGGGAGATGCTACAAACTTGGGTTAGCTTTTGTTGGTGTTGTTCAGCTGCTAACTCGAGTCCAAATCATTGAAACCCCATGCATTGCAGCGTACCAGGCTCCCCTGTTCTTCACTGTCTCCCACAGTTTGCTCAAATTCATGTCTGTTGAGTCGGTGACACTATCTAACCACCTCTTGCTCTGCCAGCCAGTTCCCCTCTTGCTTTCAGTCTTTCGCAGCGTCAGGTTCTAGGCTATTTAGATGCTAAACACAGGCAATGGTGGAGAATGCATAGACACACAGCTTGTCTCTCCTCCTCTGGGACGACCAAGGCATTTTGGATGATTAATAATTAACTGAGGTTGCATTCTCTTTGAGGACCTCAGAGAGCACACTCAAACACGCCCACTTAGGGATCATTACAAGGTTCCCTGGGTGATGGACAAGGACATGACCCAGTTGAGGGAGGAGCAGCAAGGCTGAAGTAGAGAAGGGTGGGAACGAGGGCCAGGAAGGTGGGAGAGTGAGGCCCCACATCTGGGAAGTTGGACAAGAGCAGAGACCACGCAAGGGCCAGCCTGAGGGGGAACCTTCCATAGTGACAGGCATGCGGTGCCCGGGGAGAGACAAGAGGGTCTAGGTGTATCTGATTTCCCAGCAACCTTCCCTCCTGGAGGCCTTATGTTCGGACTGATGACTAGGAGTCAGAGCCGGGTAGCATCTTTAGGCTCACATGGCAGCTGCAGTGACAAGGCAGAGAGTGAGGGTGGACACATGTCCATGAGGCCCTGCTGTCAGGTCCGTGCCAGGAAGATCAAACATCGCTGTCTGTGCTGCCAGGATGTGTCTGTGGGCTCCAAGTCTGCAGGTGCTAGGAGCCTGCAAGGGGCTCCCCAAGTTCCAGGCTGCAGGGCCCTCATCTGCTTTTTTGCACAGAAAGGAGGTGGCTGTGCAGCGCCGTGGAGTAACTGCTGGCACAGAAGTACACAGATGTCTGGGAGCGGTTGGCAGACTTCAGTGTGAGAGGGAAGTCTTCCGTGCTTGGTCTGGAGACACTGTAGCCCTCGGGCACGTCTCCTTTCTCTGTGGTGGGATAGGCAGCTGAGTAATGGATCAGCCTCAGCCCAAGTCCCAGGTCTTGTCGGTACCAGTACATAGAGTTATGACCCAGATCCTGAGTACATTTCAGTGTTGTGCTCTGTCCTGTCCTCACCACCTGGAATCTGGGGTCCTGAGTGACACCTGCATTGACCGACCCTGTGGAGAAGGATGACCGATGCTGCAGTCACAGCAGATATGCTTAGTGCTGGCACCCCGAAGGGGACCCTGCCCCCCAGGACTCACCTGCCTGCAGGAGACAGAAGACCACACAGCCCAGGAGGCAAGAGCTTATGGCGGGGGCAGGGTGGGCAGAGGGCCCTCTGGGCTGAGTGTGGATGAGAGGGAGAGGGGCTCTCCAGGGAGTCCTTCTGAGATGTCACTGTCCCTGCCAGGCCCCACAGCCAACCTATCACTCAGGGGCCACGCCCCTTCCCCCCAGAGGCTCAAATCAGACAGGAAGCTAAGTGAACAGTTCACAACACAGACAACCATCCAGATCACCGGACGCAAGCCCACACGTTGCTGTAACCTTTCTGTAAATGTTAAAGATTTTTTCTGTAGATGTTAAACTGATTAAATGTTTTGTATGTTCTAGTCCAGACATAATTCTTCACTAACATGTATATTACTTGTATTTATCTACATATTTCTGGAATTTTTGCATCCTGGGGAAATCCTTCTGGCGTCCTGCTACCCTGTATGATATGTGTCCCAAGAGCACTTCAAGCAGAGAAGGCAATGGCACCCGACGCCAGTGTTCTTGCCTGGAAAATCCCAGGGATGGGGGAACCTGGTGGGCTGCCGTCTATGGGGACGCACAGAGTCAGACTTGACAGAAGCGACTTAGCAGCAGCAGCAGCAGCACTTCAAGCCTCCGTTTCTGCAACATTGACTGCAGTCCTGAGATTGTCCCTCCTCATACCATGTTTCTCCAGGTCTCTGCTCCCAAACTCATTGCAGGCTCATCAACATTTGAGGAATCTGTTTGGTAAATTTCTAATCAAGTCACTGACAGATGGTCTGCCGGCCAAACATAGATACAGCTTCTTCATGTTCACCGGAGGCCCTGCTTTGCATGTCGGTGCCAGGAAGGAAGTAGAGCCCCCTCAAGACTGTGCCCCAACTCTCCTGCTGGAAAGAAGCTGGGTGCCCAGCACAGGATGACGTATTGGCACAAAGGAATTCAGATGTAGGAGGGACATGGAGGGAGGTGCAGACGTCAGGGTAAACGAAAAATGCTCTGTTTTTATTTGAGATATTTCTCCCATGAGAATATCTCAGAAGCTCCCACACTGTATCCAGGCCTCACCTGCTCCCAGGAGGCAGAGAGTCACACAGCAGAGGAGCCTGGAGCCCATGGCAGCATCAGGAACCCAGGACTGCTGCTGGCTGGGGCGGGGCTCCTGGAATGAGAGGGTAAGTGCTGACCCTCCTGCTTCCCTGATTGGAGCATTTGCCTATGACGTCACTGCTCTGTGTCTCTGCAGGCTGCCCTTGTCCCCTGGACCCCTTGGCAGGACCCAGGGCTGGCTCCTCTATGCCCTTCCCTGTCCTGCACAGCCCTTCAGCCAAGGGTGGGTGTGAGGTGAGCACTGTCCCCATGTCCCCATATGCCCACCACATGGCTTTTTCTTCTCTTCCTGTCCCTGCCTGAGGCTCATCACCCAGCCCTCACCAGCCACACTAATCCCCTCACCTTACCCTTCCCATGGTGCTCCAGGAGAGAATCCCCTGGGCACATTCTGAGGCTCCAGGCAAGTCCCCACTCCCCTGGGCAGTGAGGAGACTGTGCTGGGTCCATGTGTCTGGACCACTCAGGGAACTCAAACCTGCTCCCTGATGCAGGCATGTAGCCGAGGTTCCCCTAAGCTGCCCTCTCCAGGGTGACTCTCACCCCCTCCCAGCACCCCCTGCTTACCATGCGCCCACAGTGCCTCCTAGTGGCCAACGGTCTCATGGATCTGTGCCTTCCATCAAAACAAGAATACAAATTCCCTACACTCCACGCTTTCAACCCCTACACACACACACACACACACACACACCACACACACACACACACCCTTCACATGCTGCCTTCCCAGCATGGCTGAATTAGGGTTGATCTTCCAGACTAGTCTTAGCTCCTGTGGAGGTAAAACACTGTATGATTAGACATTTCTACTAAGAAGGAAATAATTCCTGCACTGCTCCAGTGACAATAGTTAGCTAAAATGGAGTAATATGGGCAATAAAAATAAGCGCTCCATGATCTCAATGAAGCCAGCCTGGACACCGGTATTCCAAACCTCATTTTGATTAAGCAGATCCATATATTTCCAGATTTCATATTTAAATTAAGCATTAGCAAATTCTAGCAGGTGCATTTTATGAAGAGGTTTTATGTGTATTAACCTAATTATTTCCTATGAACTTGTAAAATCTTGATATAATAAGATACCATGGAGGAAATATTTTGACTTTGAGAAGATTGCTCTGAGGGAAATTGTAGAAACCTGTTCCGGTTAATTGAGATGCTAAGAAAGAGGGGAGGGAAGGCGAACACACACCCAACCTGTGTCTCCTCCTGGGAATGTACTCCCAAGGGACTTTGGCTGGTTTCCAATTAACTGAAGTTTTTTTCTCTTTGATGACCCAAGAGCTTGGTCAAACACGACCACTTAGGCATGGTACAATGTTCCTTGTGTCATGGGAAGGGACATGGCCCAGATGAGGGCAGAGCAGTGTGTCTGGAGCAGAGAGGGTAGGGGAGCTGAGGCCAAGGCAGTAAAGGAGGAAAGACCCGCCCCTCTGGAGGGCAAGAGCAGGGAGCACTTGAGAGCGAGGCTGCGGGAGAAACTTCCAGAAGAGGGTCTAGATATATCTAATTTACTAATATTCTTCCCTTCTGGAGGTCTTAGGCTGATGAGGAAGAGTCAGAACTAGTCAGAAGTGGATGCATTCCGAACTGCATCCAGGGAGGATGCAAAAGAAAGACAGAGCCTCATGGTGGACACATGTCCCCGAGTCCCTGGGGTCAGATGCAGGCCTGTCCAGGTCACACAGCAGGGTCACAGAGCTGGCACGTGGTCCCCAGGGCTCTGAGGTTCCCGGTGCTGGGAGCCTGCATGTAGGACCCTGTCTTTTTGCACAGAGAGCAGGTGGCTGTGCAGCGCCGTGGAGTAACTGCTGGCACAGAAGTACACGGATGTCTGGGAGGGGTTGGCAGACTCCAGCGTAAGAGGAAAGTTCTCTTTGCTTGATCTGGAGACACTGTACCCATCGGGCACGTCTCCTTTAACCGTGGTGGGAGGCCCAGCTGAGTAATGGATCAGCCTCAGCCCGGGTCCCAGGTCTTGTCGGTACCAGTACATAGAGTTATGATCCAGATCCTGAGTACATTTCAGTGTCACGTTCTGTCCTGTCCTCACGACCTGAAATCTGGGGTCCTGAGTGACACCAGCACGGACCGCCCCTGTGGAGAAGGAGGACCGATGCTGCAGTCACAGCAGACAGGCTTAGTGCTGGCACCCCCCGAAGGGGACCCTGCCCCCCGGGACTCACTTGCCTGCAGGAGACAGAAGACCACACAGCCCAGGAGGCAGGGGCTCATGGCGGGGGCGGGACAGCCGGATGGCCCTCTGGCCTGAGTGTGGATGAGAGGGAGAGGGGCTCTCCAGGGAGTCCTTCTGAGATGTCACTGTCCCTGCCAGGCCCCAGAGCCAACCTGTCACTCAGGGGCCACGCCCCTTCCCCTGGAGGCTCCATTCAGAAATGAACCTGGGTGAAGAATTCACATATGACCTACCTAGGCAGCATATTAAAAAGCAGAGACATTACTTTACCAACAAAGGTCCGTCTAGTCAGTAGTCATGTATGGATGTGAGAGTTGGACTATACAAAGATTTGATGCTTTTGAATTGTGGTTTTCAAGAAGACTCTTGAGTGTCACTTGGACTGTAAGGAGATCCAAGCAGTTCATCTTAAAGGAAATCAGTCCTGAATATTCATTGGAAGGGCTGATGCAATACTTTGGCCACCTGATGTGAAGAACTGACTTATTTGAAAAGACCCTGATGCTGGGCAGGATTGAAGGCAGGAGGAGAAGAGGACCACTGAGGATGAGATGTTTGGATGGCATCACCATCTCAACGGATATGCATTTGGGTAAACTCTGGGAGTGAGTGATGGACAGGGAGGCTGGAGTGCTGTAGTCCAAGGGGTTGCACAGTCAGACCTGCCTATCAACTTGACTCGGCCAAGGGTATTTAGCTTTATTTTTCTGGACGCTCCTAAGGGAGTGTTTTTGGAAAAGTTAACATGTGAATAGGTATATGTTAATAATAATTAGATTAACATTTTATTTCAAAAACAGATGGCCCTCCATAACGTAGGTGGGCTTCATGAAACAGGAGAAGAGAGGAAAAGACAAAAACACTGATCCTCCCCCAAGGAAGAGAGAATGGTCAGCCGATGGCCTGCACACTGGGCCATTAGTTCTTCTGCTTTTGAACTTAGACATCAGCTCTCCCTCAGTCTCTTTTAGCACCAGACCAGCTTGCAGCTTTTGGACTTACCAGCTTTAACTATGTGAACCAATTGCTTTTAAACTGTATGAGTATATGTATGTATGTGTGTCGGTATTATTTATTCTATGTGGGGGACAGTTTTATGGGGGCAAAGACCACAAGTGATGAGGACAGACTTGAATCAAATTCCTTGCTCTGTAAGTAATGAAATATAAGATCTGGGCCAGTCAGTTCCTCTCAGATGTATAAACAGGTAAAATAATACTACCTAGGCTGATGTTTGGAAGCATTAAAACACAGCAGAGGAAGAACATCTGGGAGAGTCTACCGGATCTATGGAGGCCTGACAGGCAGGCAGTCACCCTCACAGCCACTTCCTGAGCTGGGGCAGGAGTGTTTTTGTCCCAGAGGCCCCTGATCATGCAGGGCTGTGTCTTGGCTGCTGGCACAGAGATACACGGCTGAGTCCGTCAGCTCCAAGGAAGTCAAGTTCAGTTCAGAGTGAGAGTCACTGAACTGTTTTCCTGAGAATCGTTCCGGAAGGTTCGTTTCTCCCCTCACGTCCTGGCTGTAATATTCAACGAGGAACTGGGGGCCCTGGCCCAGGGCCTGTTGGTACCAGTACACAGAGAGGTGTCCAGAGACAGGGGAGCATCTCAGGGTCCCTTGCTGTCCTCTTGCTTTAATCAGGTATCTTGGGGTTTGGGTGACTCCAGAATCCACAAGGCCTGTGGGGGAAGAAGACTGGGGCTGAGAAAGAACGTGGGAGAGAACCCGATGATGCCTTGGATTCAGGCAGAGTCAGGCCAGGAACACGGGTTCCCCCCTGCCAAGGCCCCACCTGCTGCCAGGAGACACAGAGCCACACAGCAGACGGGGCCGCAGCCCATGGCAGGAGGGGCAGAGCGGGCAGGTGTCTCCTTGCTCAGAGCTCTGCTCTCTGAGAGCTGGGGTTCTGGGCCTCCTTCCTCTGATTGCAGGTCAGGCTTTCACTGGTGGGCGTGGCAGTGACTGGTGGACGTCACTTCTCTGATGTCACTGCCTCTGCCGGATCCCAGGAATCTGTATCTCTCATTCCAGGTCGCTGACTCAGGAACCCTGCTCTGTCCTGCAGAGTCTCTTAGATGACCTGTGAGCTGGACTGCTGGTCTAGGCGAGGCTGGCTTTATGCCCGACGCCCTTCCCCAGGGCTCCTTTGTTTTCTCTTCAGGGAGGTGTTGCTCTTCTCTGTTGCTCTTTCCTGCCCCCTCCCAGCTCCATACCCTTCACTTTTGCTGCAACCTCAGGGCTCCCTCAGCACTGCATAGTTAAGTTCATGGCTCCCAGCGGGGGACAGCAAGTGTACAGATTAGTGTCTGTGCTGTTAAGGCTTCTAGAGATAAAAACAGCAAATAAAGCTTTCTCTTAAGCCTCCTGGTCCAAGGCACTAGCACCGTCCCCTTGCTCTGCCCCAGAAACTTCTGGAGTATGGCAGTTCCACAGAGTCCCCATGTGGTCTATGCATGGAAACCAAGACTGTCTGCCCAGATTTAATAGTCATGGATGTGTTCATATTAGAAAATATTTCACTGTTGGCCGATTGCACTGTTTTTGCTTGCTGTGTTTTTCTAAAGAACACACACACGATTAGAAACACACACCAGCCAGCCGTAGCAGATTTATGCTTTTGAATTTCAAGAGAAAAGAAATGAGTTCAGGCAGGAAATATTTAATACTTTCACTTTTAGAAGATTGTGATGAGGGAGACGCTACAAACTTGGGTTAGCTTTTGTTGGTGTTGTTGTTGTTGTTCAGTTGCTAACTCGAGTCTAACTCATTGAAACCCCATGCATTGCAGCGTACCAGGCTCCCCTGTTCTTCACTATGTCCCACAGTTTGCTCAGATTCATGTCTGTTGAGTCAGTGACACTATCTAACCACCTCTTTCTCTGCCAGCCAGTTCTCCCTTTGCTTTCGGTCTTTCCCAGCATCAGGTTCTAGGCTATTTAGATGCTAAAGACAGGCAATGGTGGAGAATACATAGACACACAGCTTGTCTCTCCTCCTCAGGGACAACCAAGACATTTTAATGAGTAATAATTAACTGAGGTTGCATTCTCTTTGAGGACCCCAGAGAGCACACTCAAACACGCCCACTTAGGGATCATTACAAGGTTCCCTGGGTGATGGACAAGGACATGACCCAGTTGAGGGAGGAGCAGCAAGGCTGAAGTAGAGAAGGGTGGGAACGAGGGCCAGGAAGGTGGGAGAGTGAGGCCCCACATCTGGGGAAGTTGGACAAGAGCAGAGACGATACATGGGCCAGCCTGGGAGAGAACCTTCCATAGAGACAGGCATGCGGTGCCCGGGGAGAGACAAGAGGGTCTAGATGTATCTGATTTCCCAGAACCTTCCCTCCTGGGGGCCTCATATTCAGACTGATGACTAGGAGTCTGAGCTGGGTAGCATCTTTAGGCTCACGTGGCAGCTGCAGTGACAAGGCAGAGAGTGAGGGTGGACACATGTCCATGAGGCCCTGTTGTCAGGTCCATGCCAGGAAGATCAAACATCGCTGGCTACGCTGCCAGTATGTGTCTGTGGGCTCCGCATCTGCAGGTGCTAGGAACCTGCAAGGGGCTCCCCAAGTTCCAGGCTGCAGGACCTTCATCTGCTTTTTTGCACAGAAAGGAGGTGGCTGTGCAGCACCCTGGAGTAACTGCTGGCACAGAAGTACACAGATGTCTGGGAGTGGTTGGCAGACTCAGTGTGAGAGGGAAGTCCTCTGTGCTTGGTCTGGAGACGCTGTAGCCCCCGGGCACGTCTCCTTTCTCTGTGGTGGGATAGGCAGCTGAGTAGTGGATCAGCCTCAGCCCGTGTCCCGGGTCTAGTCAGCACCAGCACACAGAGTTATGACCCAGATCCTGAGTACATGTCAGTGTCGCGCTCTGTTTTGTCCTCACCACCTGGAGTCTGGGGTCCTGAGAGACACCAGCATGGACTGCCCCTGTGGAGAAGGAGGACCAATGCTGCAGTCACAGCAGACATGCTTGGTGCTGGCACCCCGACAGGGACCCTGCCCCCCAGGACTCACCTGCCTGCAGGAGACAGAAGACCACACAGCCCAGGCAGGCAGAGGACCCTCTGGGTGAGTGTGGATGAGAGGAAGAGGGGCTCTCCAGGGAGTCCTTCTGAGTTGTCAGGGTCCCTAGGGAAAACCTATCACTCAGGGGCCACGCCCCTTCCCCCAGAGACTCAAATCAGAAATGAACCTGAGTGAACTGTTCACAACCCAGAGACCTCTCCAGGACAAGGGACATAAGCCTCACATGTTGTAACCTTTCATAAATGTTAAACTGATTAAATGTTTTGTATGTTTTAGTCCAGAGATAATTCTTCATTAACATGTATATTATTTTTATTTATCTACATATTTCCCCAGTTTTCAATCCTGGAGAATCCTTCTCACGTCATCCTGACCTTTATGATATGTGTCCCAAGAGCACTTCAAGGCTCCATTTCCGCAACACTGCCCGGAGTCCTGAGACTGTCCCTCCACCTACCGTGTTTCTCCGGGTCTCTGCTCCCAACCTCATCGGGGGCTCATCAACATTTGAGGAATTCTTTGGTCTGTGTCTAATCAATTAACTGACAGACAGTCCACCAGTCAAACGCAGGTACAGCTCCTTCATGTTCACAGCAGCCCATGATTCTGGTGTTGGGGAAAAGGGAGCAGGCAGAGGCCTCTCAGGCCAGTGACCCACGTTTCTGGGTGGAGATAAGCTGGGTGCCCAGCACAGGATGACGTATTGGCACAAAGGAATACAGACTTAAGAGGCCCATGGAAGGAAGTGCAGACTCCAAGGTAATGAAAATTGCTGTTTTTATTTGAGACACCCTCCCATGGGAATACCTCCTTGTGAAGTGTGGCTGCCATTCAATGAGTAGCAATTCATATCATAGAGCCCCAAATTGTATCTTGTTACACACAACACAACACGTGTATGTAATTTGCTCTGTACAGAGACAGTTTCATGAGCGAAGGTACCGCGCACGTTGAGAGCAGACTTGAGCTGAAATCCTAGCTTTAACAGTTATGAACTATGAGATCTGGGCAACTCACAACCCCTTAGATGTACAAACAGTTAATATAATATTTATTTTGATGACCTTTGTGAGCATTAAGACGTACCAAGAAGGGAACGTCTGGGAAAGTCTCTCACTCTACCAGAGACTGGGCTTGGCAGGCTGACAGCTGACACATGGGCGCCACTTCCTGAGCTGGGGCAGGAGTGTTTTTGTCCCAGAGGCACCTGATCATGCAGGGCTGTGTCTTGGCTGCTGGCACAGAGATACACGGCTGAGTCTGTCAGCTCCAAGGGGGTCAAGCTCAGCTCAGAGCGAGCGTCACTGAATTGTTTTCCTGAGAATCGATCTGATATGTTTTCTTTTTGATACACTTTCCCATCATAATACTGAACAAGGAACTGGGGGCCCTGGCCCAGGACCTGCTGATACCAGTACACAGAGCGGTGTCCAGATTTCGGGGAACATCTCAGAGTCACTTGCTCCTTTCTCGATTTGATCAGGTATTTGGGGGTCTGGGTGACTTCAGACTCCAGCAGGCCTATTGGGGAGCAGACAGAAGGAAGCTGAGGGGAGAGCACAGGGAAGCCTCCTGCTGCAGCCCTCATTAGCAGGCTTGTATCTCAGAGAGGAAAAGACATCTCAGAAGCTCCCACACTGTGTCCAGGACTCACCTGCTCCCAAGAGGAAGAGAGTCACACAGCAGAGGAACCTAGAGCCCATGGCAGCATCAGGAACCCAGGACTGCTGCTGGCTGTGGGCGGGACGCCTGGGGTGAGTGGTGTAAGGTGTTGACTCTCCTTTTCTCTGATTGGAGCATTCGCCTATGACATCACTGCTCTGTGTCTTTGCAGGTTGCCCTTGTCCCCTGGACTGCTTGGCAGAACCCAGGGCTGGCTCCTCTATGCCATTCCCTGACCTGACAGCCCTCAACAAAGAGTGGGTGTGAGGTGAGTTTCATCCCCTGGTCCATGTGCCCACAACATGCCTTGTTTTGCTCTGTGTGACCCTGTCAGACACTCATCACTCAGCCCTCACCAGATACCCCAACGTATCTCATTCCCTTCGCATGTCGCTCCAGGAGATGGCCCCCTGGGCACATCCCGAAGCTCCATGTAGGTACTCACTCCCCTAGGCTGTGAGGAGTCTGTGCTGGCTCTGTGTGCCACTCAGGGACTCAGGGAAACCCACTCAAGACCACTCAGGGAACTCAAACCCGCTCCGAGATGCAAGCATGTAGCCAAGGTTCCCTTAAGCTTCCTTCTCCAGGGTGACTCTCAACCTGGCCTGGGCACCCTGCTTACCGTGGAAACACAGTGCCTCCTCGTGGTTGAAGGTCCATGGTCTCATGGATTGGTAGCCTCTGTTTAAACAAGGGTACACAAACCCCACACCCGGAATACATACACACACACACAATTACACACACACACACACACACACACACAAACACACACACCTGTTCTACTGCCTTCCTAGCCTGGCTGATTAGGGTTTATCTTCAATCCACTCTTAGCCTCTGGAGGTAGAAGACTAAGATATTTCCGTTTTACTAAAAAGGAAATAGTTTCTTCACTGCTACAATGATGGCAGTTAGCTATAGATGGAACTATATGATCATAAAATAAATACTCAGAGGATCTCAAGCGAATTAGCCTGCAAACATGTATTTAAAACTACTTCCGATTAATCAGCGGCATATATTTTCAGAGTTCCTATTTAAATTAAGCATTATCAAATTCTAGATAATACTTTTTATAAAGAAGTTTTATAAACGTGGACTCAATTATTTCTGCGCTTCTAAAATCATGATATAATGGGGGCGATGTAGGATATATTTTGACTTTCAGAAGATTTTGATAAAGGCGCTAGGTGGTGCCAACCTGGCATAGGTTAGGTGAGATGCTAAGGATGTTGAGGGGCAGGGGGTTGTGTGTTGAGAACACACAAAGACAGTCTTTCCTCCTTTAGATGGGCTCTCGTGAGTTTTTGGTTGATTTATAATTAACTCAAATTTGCTTCTCTTTGATGACTCCATACATCTTGCTCAAAACAGACCACATGGAGTGGCCACTTTAAAAGCCTCCCTGTGACTTGGGAATGGACCTGAGCCAGATGAGGGGGGAGCTTGTGGCTGTGGTAGAGACGGCCGGGGAGCTGATGCAGGGAGGTGGGGAGAGGAATATCCTGCCTGCCTGGGAAAGGTGGACAAGAGCAGAGACCAGGTGAGAGCCAGGCTGGGGGAGAACCTTCCAGAAAGACAGAAATGAGCTGCCTGAGGTGAGACAAGAGTGTCTAGATGTATCTAATTTACAAACAACCTTCCTCCCAGGTCTCAGGCTCAGGTGATGACTAGGAGTCAGAGCTGGGGAAGAATCTTCCTGGATCACAGGGAGGATGCAGAGGAAAGACAGAGATCAATGGAGGACACATGGCCCCGAGGCCTGGGAGTGAGGCTCAGGCCAACCGAGTCCACACACCCAGAGTCACACTGCAGGCACGTGGTCTGCAAACTCTGAGGCTTCCAATGCTGGGAGCCTGCGTGGGGCCCTCATCTGTCTTATTGCCCAGAGAGGAGGTGGCCATGCAGGGCCATGGATTAACCACTGGCGCAGAAGTACACAGATGTCTGGGAGCAGTTGGAGGACTCCAGCGTGAGAGGGAAGTTCCCTGTGCTTGATCTGGAGACGCTGTATCTGTTGGGCACATCTCCTTTCTCCGTGGTGGAAGGCCCAGCTGAGTAACGTATCAGCCTCAGCCCGGTTCCCAGGTCTTGTTGGTACCAGTACATATACCTATGACCCAGAACGAAGTCGCTCAGTGGTGTCCAACTCTTTGTGACCTCATGGACTGTAGCCTACCACACTCCTCCATTCATGGGATTTTCCAGTAAAGAGTAGTGCAGTGGGTTGCCATTTACTTCTCCAGAGGATCTTCATGACCCAGGGATTGAATCCAGGTCTCCTGCATTGTAGGCAGATGCTTTATCTCTGAGCCACCCGTAAAGTCCTGAGTACATTTCAGTGTCACGTTCTGTCCTGTCCTCATGACCTGGAATCTGGGGTCCTGAGTGACACCAGCATGGACCGCCCCTGTGGAGAAAGAGGGCCGATGCTGTAATCACAGCAGACAGGCTTAGTGCTGGGACCCTCGATGGGGACCCTGCCCCCAGGAGTCACCTGCCTGCAGGAGACAGAAGACCACACAGCCCAGGAGGCAGGGGCTCATGGTGGGAGCGGGGCAGGTGGAGGGCCCTCTGGGCTGAGTGTGGATGAGAAGGGAGAGGGGCTCTCCAGGGAGTCCTTCTGAGATGTCACTATTCCTGCCAGGCCCCAGAGCCAACCTGTCAGTCAGGGGCCACACCCCTTCCCCAGAGGCTCAAATCAGAAATAAACCTGAGTGAACAGTTCAAAACAGGGAGACCCATCCGGCTCAACGGGCATCAGCCTCACAAATTGTTATAATATTTCTGTAAACAGTTCACAACTTATGAACCTTTTCTAGCGATAACTCTTTATTCATACGTATATTACTTTTTCTTGCATATTTATGTAATGTTGAATCTCAGGAAAATCTTTTGGGCTTCCTGTTGCCCTTTATGACTCCTGAATCCCAAATACGCCTTCAAGTGTCTAAGTGTTAGTGTTAGTTGCTCAGTCCTGTCTGACTCTGCAACCTGTGGACTGTAGCTCATGGGATTCTCCACGCAAGAATACTCGAGTGGGTTGCCATTTCCTCATCAAGGGGATATTCCAACCTCAGGGATGGAACCCAAATCTCTTACATCTCTGCATTGGCAGGAGGGATATTTACCACTACCACCACCTGGGAAAGTGTCCGTTTCTACTTTCGTTAATTAACCACAGTCCTGTTGGTGTCCTTCTACCTGCAATGATTCTTTTGGCGTCTGGTTCCCCAACTGCAGGTCAGACTTACCCACACTTGAGGAACCCTTGGCTCTATTTCTTATCAGTTCACCAACAGACGGGTCACCTGCCAGATGCGTCTACATTCCCATCCTGTTCACTGCATGCAGTGCTTGCAGCTTCTGAAGTGGGAGGGGGAGCAGCAAGCAGAACCAGCTCAAGCTTGGGACTCGCCTTTCTTTGTGGAGAGAAGCCAGTTGCCCAGCACCATGGATGGCCTGAGCTTCTCTCAGATGGTGAGAGTGGTAGGGAATGTGCCTGCCAATGCAGGAGACATAAGACACCCAGTTTTGATCCCTGGGTTGGGAAGATCCCCTGGAGGAGGACATGGCTCCTCTATCTCCACTCCACTATGCTTGCCTGGAAAATCCCATGGACAGAGGAGCCTGAATGGCTACAGTCCGTGGGGTCACAAAGAGTCAAAAACAACTGAAGTGACTAAACACTCACACACACAAGCAGATGACAGAGGAACGTATATGTGGGAGGGATGCAGGGAGAGGTGGAGGCTCCAGGTTAAACGAAAAGTGCTCCGATTTTACGTGAGACATCCATTCCATGGGAATGCTTCGTTGTGAAGTAGGGATTGCATTAATTGAGTAACAATATCATAGTAAAGTAAAGTCGCTCAGTTGTGTCTGACTCTGACCCCATGGACTGTAGCCTACCAGGCTCCTCTGTCCACGGGATTCTCCAGGCAAGAGTACTGGAGTGGATTGCCATTGCCTTCTTGAGAGCTTCTCAACTCTTATCTTGTTGTGCATTATTCCACACATATCAGGCCCCACACATGCTGCAGTTCTCTGCTCTCTGCAGATTCTCAGTGCTATTTGAAAGCAGGGACCCTAAAAATTATGTAGCTATTCCTGGTTACCTGACTGTGGACCTGTGGTGACCTGATGTGCTGGTTTCCCCAGAGCACGACCACACGTCACAGGTCTGGGTGATGCATCATTCCTGCAGTGGTCAGTTGTGGGGGCGTGGTGAGGACCACAAGTGATAAAGACAGACTCGAGTAGTCTTCCTTGCTCTAACAGTTAAGAAATACGAGATCTGGGCAGGTCACTTCCCCTTGGATAAATAAGCAGATAAAATAATACTTATCTTGTAATAGCATTGTGAGCATTAAAAAATTTCAGGAAAGAATGTCTATGAAAGGCTGTCCACTCTATCAGTGCCTGGGTCTCGTTGGCTGGCAGTCAATGCCTGGCAACCACTTCCTGAGCTGGGGCAGGGGTGTTTTTGTACCAGAGGCACCTGATCACGCAAGGCTGTGTCTTGACTGCTGGCACAGAGATACACGATGAGTCTGTCAGCTCCAAGGAGCTCAGGTTCATCTGAGAGCGAGAGTCACTGAACTGTACACCTGAGAATCGATCTCGCATGTTTCCTTTGGTACGTACTTTCCCATCATAATACTGAACAAGGAACTGGGGGCCCTGTCTCAGGGCCTGTTGGTACCAGGATACATAGCGGTGTCCAGACTCAGGGGGACATCTCAGTGTTGCTTCCTGTTTTCTTGATCTGATCAGGTATTTGGGGGTCTGGGTGACCCCAGAATCCACCAGGCCTGTTGGGAAAGAGACAAATGGAAGCTGATGACAGAGCACAGGGGAAGCCTCCTGCTGCAGCCCTCTTCACCAGGCTTCTATCTCAGGGAGGCAAAGACTTCTCAGAAAGTCCCACACTGTGTCCAGGACTCACCTGCTCCCAGGAGGCAGAGAGTCACACAGCAGAGGAGCCTGGAGCCCATGGCAGCATCAGGAACCCAAGACTGCTGCTGGCTGGGGGCGGGGCTCCTGGGGGCGGGGCTCCTGGGGTGAGTGGTGTAAAGTGCTGACCCTCCTGTCCCCTGACTGGAGAATTTGCTTATGACGTCACTGCTCTGTGTCTCTGCAGGCTGCCCTTGTCCCTTGGACCCCTTGGCAGGACCCAGGGCTGGCTCCTCGATGCCATTCCCTGTCCTGACAGCCCTCAGCAAAGGATGGGTGTGAGGTGAGTTTTATCCCCTGGTCATGTGCCCACAACATGTCTTGTTCTGCTCTGTCTGACCCTGCCTGACACTCGTCACCCAGCCCTCACCAGACACCCCAACCTCTCCCCCTCCCCTTGCCATGCTGCTCCGGGAGACAGCCCCCTGGGCACATCCTGAAACTCCAGGTAGGTACCCACTACCCTGGGCAGTGAGGAGTCTGTGCTGGCTCCGTGTGTCCCAGGACCACTCAGGGAACTCAAACCTGCTCACAGGTGCAAGCATGTAGCCAAGTTTCCCTTAAGCTGCCCTCCCCAGGGTGACTCTCAAGCCCTCCCAGGGCACCCTGCTTACCATGGAAACACAGTGCCTCCAAGTGGTCAAAGGGCGAGGGCCTCATGGATTAGCAGCATCTGTTTAAAGCAAGGGTACAAAAATCCCACACCCTGAGCACACACACACACACACAGCACTTCTACTGCCTTCCTAGCCTGGCTGATTAGGGTTGATTTTCAAATCCACTCTTAGCCTCTGGAGGTAGAAGACTGTATGATCTGACCGTTTTCCTCGGAAGGAAATAATTGCTTCCCCAGCACAATGCTGGTAGTCAGTTAAAGATGGAAATACATGATCATAAAATAAATGCTCAGAGGATCTCAAGTGAATCTGCCTGCAAACATATCTTCATAACTACTTCTGATTAATCAGAGGCATATATGTTGAGATTTCCTATTTAAATTAAGCATTATCAAATTCCATGTAATACTTTTTATAAAGAAGTTTGATAAATGTGGACTCAATTATTGCTACACTTATAAAATCATTATATAACGGGAGCAATGCAGGACATACTTTGACTTTGAGAAGATTTTGATGAGGGTGCCAGGTGGTGCCAACCTGGCCTAGGTTAGGGGACATGCGAAGGATGTTGGGGGGCGGTGGGTGCATGTCGAGAACACACAAAGACAATCTGTCCTCCTTCAGATGGCCTCATTTGAGGTTTTGGATGATATACAATTAACTAAAGTTTGTTTCTTTTTCATGAGTCCATACAGGTTGTTCAAAATAGACCACATGGAGTGGCCACTTTAAAAGCCTCCCTGTGACTTGGGAATGGACCTGAGCTAGATGAGAGGGGAGCTTGTGGCTGTGGTAGAGAGGGCCAGGGAGCTGATGCAGGGAGGTGGGGAGAGGAATATCCTGCTCGCCTGGGAAAAGTGGACAAGAGCAGAGACCAGGTGAGAGCCAGGCTGGGGGAGAACCTTCCAGAAAGACAGAAATGAGCTGCCTGAGGTGAGACAAGAGTGTCTAGGTATATCTAATTTACCAACAACCTTCCTCCTAGGTCTCAGGCTCAAGTGATGACTAGGAGTCAGAGCTGGGGAAGCATCTTCCTGGTTCACAGGGAGGATGCAGAGGAAAGACAGAGATCAATGGAGGACACATGGCCCCGAGGCCCGGGAGTGAGGCTCAGGCCAACCGAGTCCACACACCCAGAGTCACACTGCAGGCACGTGGTCTGCAAAGCCCTGAGGCTCCTGGTGCTAGGAGCCCACATGGGGCCCTCATCTGTCTTTTTGCACAGAGAGGACATGGTCGTGCAGCGCCGTGGAGTAACTGCTGGCACAGGAGTACACAGATGTTCGGGAGCGGCTGGCGGACTCCAGTGTGAGAGGGAAGTTCTCTTTGCTTGATCTGGAGACTCTGTACCCATCGGGCACATCTCCCTTCTCTGTGCTGGGAGGCCCAGCTGAGTAATAGATCAGCCTCGCCCGTGTCCCGGGTCTTGTCGGTACCTTTACATAGAGTCATGACCCAGATCCTGAGTACATTTCAGTGTCACATTCTGCCTGTCTTCACGACCTGGAATCGGGGGTCCTGAGTGACACCAGCATGGACCGCCCCTGTGGAGAAGGATGACCGATGCTGCAGTCACAGCAGACAGGCTTAGTGCTGGCACCCCGAAGGGAACCCTGCCCTCCAGGACTCACCTGCCTGCAGGAGACAGAAGACCACACAGCCCAGGAGGCAGGGGCTCATGGTGGGGGCAGGGTGGGCGGAGGGCCCTCTGGGCTGAGTGTGGATGAGAGGGGAAAGGGGCTCTCCAGGGAGTCCTTCTGAGATGTCACTGTCCCTGTCAGGCCCCAGAGCCAACCTGTCACTCAGGGGCCACACCTCTTCCCCTAGAGGCTCAAAAGAGAAACGAACCTGAGTGAACATTTCACAACGTGGAGAACCATCGAGATCAACGGACACAGGCTTCACATGTTGCTGAAACCTTTCTGTAAATGGTAAAGATTTTTTCCGTAAATGTTAAAGTGATTAAACTATTTGTATGTTCTAGTCCAGAGATAAGTTTTCATTAACATGCATATTATTTGTAATTATCTGCATATTCCTGGAGTTTTGCCTCCTGGGGAATCCTTCTGGCGTGCTGCTGCCCTTTATGATATGTGTCCCAAGAGCACTTCAAGCAGAGAAGGCAATGACACCCCACTCCAGTGTTCTTGTCTGGAAAATGCCAGGGACAGGGGAGCCTGTTGGGCTGCCGTCTATGGGATCTCACAGAGTCAGACTTGACAGAAACGACTTAGCAGCAGCAACAGCCACACTTCAAACCTCCGTTTCCGCAAAATTGACCACAGTCCTGAGAATGTCCCTCCACCTACCATGTCTGTCCAGGTGTCTGCTCCCAACCTCATCGCAGGCTCATCAACATTTGAGGAATTTGTTTGGTCTGTTTCTAATCAATTCACTGACAGACGGTTCACCCATCAAACGCAGGTACAGCTCCTTCATGTTCACACAGCCAGTGTTCCCCGTGTTGTGGGGAGGGAGCAAGCAGAGGCCCCTCAGGCCAGTCACCCACTGTTCTGTGTGGAGAGAAGTTGTGTGCCCAGTATAGGATGACGTATTGGCACAAAGCAATACTGATATAGAAGGGACGTGGAGAGAGGTGCAGATGCCAGGGTAAACGAAAAATGCTCTGTTTTTATTTGAGACATTCCTCCCATGGGAATACCTCCTTGTGAAGTCTGACTGCCATTCATTGAGTAGCAATTCATATCATAGAGCCCCAAATTGTATCTTGTGACACAGAACACAACAGGTATATGTATTTGCTTGTACAGAAATAGGTCCATGAGCAAAGGGATCGCAGGTATAGAGAATAAACTTGCGCCGGAATGCTAGCTTTAACACATATGAAGTATGAGGTCTGGGCAACTCACATCCCTTCAGATGTACAAACATTTAAAATAATACTTATTTTGATGACTTCAGTGAGCATTAAAACATACCAAGAAGTAAATGTCTAGGAAAGTCTCTTGCTCTACCAGAGACTGGGCTTGGCAGACTGGCAGCTGACACTCTGGGCACCACTTCCTGAGCTGGGGCAGGAGTGTTTTTGGCCAAGAAGCACCTGATCAGCAGGGCTGTGTCTTGGCTTCTGGCACGGAGATACATGGCCCAGTCTGTCAGCTCCAAGGAGGTCAAACTCAGCTCAAAGCGAGCATCATCACTGAACTGTTTTCCTGAGACTTGATCTGATATGTTTCCTTTTTGATACACTTTCCCATCATAATACTGAAAAAGGACCCGGGGGCTCTGGCCCAGGGCCTATTGGTACCCGTACACAGAGCGGTGTCCAGAGTCAGAGGAACATCTCAGAGTCAGTTGCTCTTTCCTTGATTTGATCAGGTACTTGGGGCTCAGGGTGAGTCCAGAATTCACC
This sequence comes from Capricornis sumatraensis, assembly GCF_032405125.1. Lineage (NCBI taxonomy): Eukaryota > Metazoa > Chordata > Mammalia > Artiodactyla > Bovidae > Capricornis > Capricornis sumatraensis. The sequence goes on along the minus strand of NC_091073.1, from coordinate 109,992,258 downwards.
AGGCCTGTTAGGGTGCAGACAAGGAAGCTGAGGGCAGAGCACAGGGGAAGCCTCCTGCTGCAGGCCTCATCACCAGACTTCTATCCCAGGGAGGCAAAGACATCTCAGAAGCTCCCACACTGTGTCCAGGACTCACCTGCTCCCAGGAGGCAGAGAGTCACACAGCAGAGGAGCCTGGAGCCCATGGCAGCATCAGGAACCCAGGACTGCTGCTGGCTGGGGGCGGGGCTCCTGGGGTGAGTGGTGTAAAGTGCTGACCCTCCTGCTTCCCTGATTGGAGCATTTGCCTATGATGTGACTGCTCTGTGTCTCTGCAGGCTGCCCTTGTCCCCTCGACTGCTTGGCAGGACCCAGGGCTGGCTTCTCTACGCCCTTCCCTATCCTGACAGCCCTCAGCAAGGGTGGGTGTGAGGTGAGCACTGTCCCCATGTCCCTATATGCCCATCACCTGGCTTTTTCTTCTCTTCCTGTCCCTGCCAGACAGTCTCACCCAGCCCTCACTAGACACACTAATCCCTCACCCTCTGCTTCCCATGCTGCTTCATGAAAAGATCCCCTGGGCACATCCCGAGGCTCAAGGCATGTCCCCACTCCCCTGGGCAGTGAGGAGTCTGTGCTGGGTCCATGTGTCTGGACCACTCAGGGAACTCAATCCTGCTCCCTGATGCAGGCATGTAGCCAAGGTTCCCCTAAGCTGCCCTCTCCAGAGTGACTCTCACCCCCTCCCAGCACACACTGCATATTATGGGCCCACAGTGCCTCCTAGAGGCCAGTGGTTTCATGGATCTGTGCCTTTCACCTAAAACAAGAATACAAATTCCCTGCACTCCACACTTCCATGGAGAAGGCAATGGCACCCCACTCCAGTACTCTTGCCTAGATAATCCCGTGGACGGAGGAGCCTGGTAGGCTGCAGTCCATGGGGTCGTGAACAGTCGGACAGGACTGAGCGACTTCGCTTTCAGTTTTCACTTTCATGCGTTGGAGAAGGAAATGGCAACCCACTCCAGTATTCTTGCCTGGAGAATCCCAGGGATGGGGGAGCCTGGTGGTGTGCTGTCTATGGGGTTGCACAGAGTTGGACACAACTGAAGGGACTTAGCAGCAGCAGTAGCAGCCTTACTTTCAACCCCTACTCACAGATACACACACCCCTCATTTGCTGCCTTCCCAGCCTGGATGAATTACAGTGGATCTTTGAATCTAGTCTTAGCCTGTGGAGGTAAAAGACTGTATGATCAGATATTTCTACTAAGAAGGAAATAATTGCTGCACCACTACAGTAAAAGTAGTTAGCTAAAATGGAATAATACAGGCAATAGAAATAAGCGCTCTCATGATCTCAAATGGCGGAAACCTCATCCAGGTTAATTGAGATGCTAAGAAAGAGGGGCAGGAAGGGAGAACACGCACACCCAGCCTCTCTCTCTCCTGTGAATGGACTCCCAGGGGATTTTGGATGGTTTCTAATTAACTGACATTGTTTGCTCTTTGATAACCCCAAGAACTTGCTCAAACATGACCACTTACGTGTGGTTACAAAGTTCCCTGTGTCATTTGAAGGGACATGACCCAGATGAGGGCAGAGCAGTGTGTCTGGAGCAGAGAGGGCAGGGGACCTGAGGCCAAGGAATAAAGGAGGAAAGACCCGCCCCTCTGGTGGGCAAGGGCAGGGAGCACTTGAAAACTAGGCTGCAGGAGAAACTTCCAGACAGAGAGCAATGAGGTGCTGGGAGAGACAAGAGGGTCTAGATATATCTGATTTACTAATATTCTTCCCTTCTGGAGGTCTTAAGCTGATGAGGAAGAGTCAGAACTAGTCAGAACTGGATGCATTCTGAACTGCATCCAGGGAGGATGCAGAGGAAAGATAGAGCCTGAGTGCACACATGTCTCCGAGTCCCTGGGGTCAGATCCAGGCCTGTCCAGGTCACAGATCCAGGGTCACAGTGCTGGCACGTGGTCCCCAGGGCTCTGGGGCTCTTGGTGCTACGAGCCTGCACGTGGGACCCTGTCTTTTTGCACAGAGAGCAGGTAGTCATGCAGTGCCGTAGAGTAACTGCTGACACAGAAGTACACAGATGTCTGGAAGCGGTTGGCAGACTCCAGCGTGAGAGGGAAGTAGTCTGTGTTTGATCTGATGACGCTGTAGCCCTCAGGCATATCTCCTGGCTTGCTAGTGGACACACAGCTGAGTACTGGATCAGCCCGTGTCCCGGGTCTTGTTGGTTCCAGTACATGCGGTCATGACCCAGATCCTGAGTACGTCACTGTCTCCCTCTGTCCTGTCCGCACGACCTGGAATCTGGGGTCCTGAGTGACACCAGCACGGACCGCCCCTGTGGAAGGAGGACCAATGCTGCAGTCACAGCGGACAGGCTTAGTGCTGGCACCTGGAAGGGGACCCTGCCCCCAGGACTCACCTGCCTACAGGAGACAGAAGACCACACAACCCAGGAGGAAGGGATTCATGGCGGGGTCAGGGCAGGCGGCGGGCCCTCTGGGCTGAGTGTGGATGAGAGGGGAGAGGAGCTCTCCAGGAAGTCCTTCTGAGATGTCACTGTCCCTGCCAGGTCCCACAACCAACCTGTCACTCAGGGGCCACGCCCCTTCCCCCAGAGGCTCAAATCAGAAGTGAACCTGAGTGAACTGTTCACATGGGACCGACCTGTACAGCATCTTAAAAAGCAGAGACATTACTTTGCGAACAAAGGTCCGTCTAGTGAAAGCTATGGTTTGTCCAATAGTCATATACGGACGTGAGATTTGGACTATAAACAAAGCTGAGCATAGAAGAATTGATGTTTTTGAACTGTGGTGTTGGAGAAGACACTTTCAAGTCCCTTGGTCTGCAAGGAGATCCACGCAGTCCATCCTAAAGAGATCAGTCCTGAATACTCATTGGAAGGACTGATGCTGAACTTGAAACTCCAATACTTCGGCCACAGATGCGAAGAACTGACTCATTTGAAAAGACTCAGATGCTGGGCAAGATTGTACATGGGAGGAGAGGGGGACAACAGAGGATGAGATGGTTGAATGGCATCACCAACTCGATGGACACGTGTTTGAGTAAACTAAGGGAGTTGGTGATGGATAGGAAAGTCTGACACGCTGCAGTGCATGGGGCCACAAAGTGTCAGACATGACTGTGGGACTGAACTGAACTGAACTAAACAGTTCACAACAGGGAGGCCCATCCAGTTCAATGAACATAAGCCTTACAATTTGTTATAAACTTTCCATAAAACTGTTCACAACTCTATGTACACTTTATTCCAGAAATAGCTCTTCATTATTACATATATTGAGTTTATTGATCTGTAGTTTATTATTTCTGTAGTTTTGAATCTCAGGGAAAATCCTCAGGGCTTCCTGCTGCCCTTTATGACTCACGTGGCCCAAATAATTGCTCATGTTTCATTTTGTTTCATTGACAACAGTTCAGTTCATGTCCTCCCACCCGCAATGATTCTGGATCTGGTTCCCTAACCTTAGGGCAGGCTCATGGACACTTGAGGAATCCTCGGGCTCTCTTTCTTACTAATTCCCCGACTGACAGGGTGCCTGTCGAATGCAGGCTCAGAGCCTCCATGTCCAGCTGAGCACTTGCTTCTCGAGTCTGAGGGGTGGGGGAGTCGCAAGCTGAACCGCCTCAGGCCTGTGACCCAGATTTCTTTGAGGAGAGAAGCTGGTTGCCCAGCACCACGGATGACATTTTGGCACAAAGGAGAACAGACGGGGGAGGGATGTCAGGAGAGATGGCTGACCCCGGGGTAAAGGAAAAATGCTCCAGTTTTACATGAGACATCCATTGCATGGGGGTACTTCCTTGTGAAGCATGGCTGCCATTTAGTAACCGATATCCTAGAGCCCTAGACTATATCACATGCACAAACCTCACATTTAGAAGGACCCTGCATTAGCTGCCATGCTCTGCTGCTATGGTTTTCAAATTCTCAATAATTTCTGAACCTGAATATCATGCACCTGGTTGTGAGTGGGTGATTGTGGTGATCTCCTGATGAGCTGGTTTCCATGGAACCCAATCTCATGTCTAGGGTCTGGGTGACTGACCATTCCTGGGGCCTCAGAGACAAAAACACAGAAGCTAAGGTCAGAAGCAACCAATGAGCTCGATGTCATAGCCACAAAAACAAGCCTTCAGTTGGAGCCTGGCAAGTCCACGGGATCCATACCTGTGCTCAGAATGTCTCTGGTCCAAGAGACAGTGGGACCCACAGCGCAGGAGACTAGTGCCCAGGCCAGGCCCCTAAGAAAGGGGGACTTTTCAGTTCAACTCCTGTGACTTGGTTGCTGGGGTCAAATCAAAGGCAAGCCTTCTCCTGACATGAAATGATCTCTCACCAAAATCGCTGCTGCTGGTTGCCTGCTCAGTCGCAGCACCCGGTGTGTGAACAGGAGGCCTTGCTATGTCCATATCACGTGGGACCTCAAAGTAATTTCCTAGGAGATGAGGACTTCTTGTCAAAATAGCATCGTAACATCATTTCAGACAATGTGTCCATGAAAAAAGAAATTTATGAAAGTGCATAAATATATATATATATATATATATATATTTTTAAAAAAGCCTGTAGCAGCAGGGAAGACCTTTGGATGGTCATTTTCCAAACCACCCATCTCCAGATAGGATAGTCCTGACATGGATATGGTGCTCACATGCCTTCAAGAACTTCTTCAAACATAATACTTTCCAGGAGCAATTTCTTATATATTTAGCTCTGGGATAAAGAGGACTTTAAAACAAAATGTCAGCAACAGAAATCATTCTGTTGGTTGTCAGGGAAGGAGACAGGCCTGGGATGGGGCCTCAGAGAAGTTTTGGTGATGAAATGTTCTGCCTTTACAAGTGAATGTTCCAGGGGCACACGCATATGCATTGATCAAAACCACCCATCTGTTCACTGTACAGTGTGTAATGCTATTGTATACACAGCAGACCCCTTGGACCACACTATTTTGAGCTTCATTGGTCCACTTTTGTGTGGAACTTTTAATAGATACTAACTACAGACTTTGTGGAGAAGGCAATGGCACCCCACTCCAGTACTCTTGCCTGGAAAATCCCATGGATGGAGGAGCCTGGAAGGCTGTAGTCCATGGGGTGGCTGAGGGTCAGACACGACTGAGCGACTTCACTTTCACTTTTCACTTTCATGCATTGGAGAAGGGAAAGGCTACCCACTCCAGTGTTCTGGCCTGGAGAATTTCATAGATTGTATAGGGGTGGCAAAGAGTCAGACATGATGAGTGAGTTTCACTTTCACTTTTCACAGTACCACATAATTGTGACTGGTTGAATCTGCGGATGTGATATCATAAAAGGGTTGAGTGAATTTTAAACAAACATTTTAGCAGGGTTAAGGCTGGTTCAGGGACCCAAACTTCACATTATTCAAATGTTAACTATAATGCCAATAAAGTAGATGTAAAAACGCCCGAGGGTAAGCTGCATGCTCTGTTTATTTCATGTATTGAACCAGGAGGCATAGTTACTTTCTTTCCTGTGACATCTGAAGACCTCAGATATAGGCTCTGAGGTCACAATGTGTCCATATCTACCGTCTGACCTAGGAAGCACTAGAGGAGGCCGGCAGAGAGTTGCAGATGGAGTCAGGAAATCCAGAGTCCTGTTACCTGCCAGGGACTTCATGCTTGCAAAATTCTTGTGTAACCCTGGAAGACGGTGTCCTGACTAACACAATATGTCAACTTGATTCTGCCATGGATATTTAGCTTTATTTTTCTGGCTGCTCCAAAGAGGGATATTTTTTGGCTCAGACGGTGAAGCATCTGCTCGCAATGTGGGAGACCTGGGTTCAATCCCTGGGTCGGGAAGATCCGCTGGACAAGGAAATGGCAACCCACTCCAGTAATCTTGCCTAGAAAATTCCATGGATGGAGGAGCCTGGTGGGCTACAGTCCATGGGGTCACAAAGAGTCGGACACGACTGAGTGACTTCACTTTCAAAATGTGAATAGGTGTATGTTAATGATAGATTAGATTAACATTTTAATTCATAAAGCAGATGACCCTCCATAATGTCGGTGGCCTTCATGAAACCAGGTGAAGAGAGGAATAGACAAAAACACTGATCCTCCCCCAAGTAAGAGAGAATTGTCAGCCGATGGCCTGCACACTGGACCATTAGTTCTTCTGCTTTTGAACTTAAACATCAGCTCCCCGTCAGTCTCTAGTAGCACCAGACCAGCTTGCAGCTTTTCAACTTACCAGTCTTAACAACTATGTGAGCCAATTGATTTAAAACATGTATGTGAATATGTGTGCGTGTGTGTTTGTGTGTTTATGTGTATTAGTTATTCTTTGTGGGGGACAGTTTTATGGGGACAAAGACCACAAGTAATGAGAACAGGCTTGAATCAAATTCCTTGCCCTGAAAGTAATGACATATAAGAGGTGGACAATCAGTTCCCCTCAGACGTATAAACATGTAAAATAATACTACCTAGCATGATCTTTGGAAGGATTAAAACACAGCAGAGGAAGAACATCTGGGAGAGTCTACCGGATCTGTGTAGGCCTGACAGGCAGGCAGTCACCCTCTCAGTCACTTCCTGAGCTGCGGCAGGAGTGTTTTTGTCCCAGAGGCCCCTGATCATGCAGGGCTGTGTCTTGGCTGCTGGCGCAGAGATACTTGGCAGAGTCCGTTAGCTCCAAGGAAGTCAAGTTCAGCTCAGAGCTAGAGTCACTGAACTGTTCTCCTGAGAATCGATCCGGGAGCTGTGCTTCTCCGTACACGTCCTGCCTGTAATACTGAACGAGGAACTGGGGGCCCTGGCCCAGGGCCTGTTGGTACCAGTACACAGAGAGGTGTCCAGAGACAGGGGAGCATCCCAGGGTCCCTCGCTGTCCTCTTGCTTTAATCAGGTATCTTGGGGTTTGGGTGACTCCAGAATCCACAAGGCCTGTGGGGGAAGAAGACTGGGGCTGAGAAAGAACGTGGGAGAGAACCCGATGATGCCTTGGATTCAGGCAGAGTCAGGCCAGGAACACGGGATCCCCCTGTGCCAAGGCCCCACCTGCTGCCAGGAGACACAGAGCCACACAGCAGACGGGGCCACAGCCCATGGCAGGAGGGCAGAGCGGGCAGGCGTCTCCTTGCTCAGAGCTCTGCTCTCTGAGAGCTGGGGTTCTGGGCCTCCTTCCTCTGACTGCAGGTGAGGCAGTGACGTCACTGCTCTGATGTCATTGCCTCTGCAGGTTCTCATGAGCCTGGCCCCCCCTTTCCAGCTCAGCTGATCCAGGAACCCTGCTCTGTCCTGCAGAGTCTCTTAGATGACGTGTGAGCTGGACCGCTGGTCTAAGCGAGGCTGGCTTTATGCCCGACGCCCTTCCCCACGGCTCCTTCGCTTTTCTCTTCAGGCAGGTGTTGCTCTTCTCTGTTGCTCTTTCCTGCCCCCTCCCAGCTCCATACCCTTCACTTTTGCTGCAACCTCAGGGCTCCCTCAGCACTGCATAGTTGAAGTACATGGCTCCCAGGGGGGGACAGCAAGTGTACAAATTAGTGTCTGTGCTGTTAAGGCTTCTAGAGATAAAAACAGCAAATAAAGCTTTCTCTTAAGCCTTCTGGTCCCAGGCACTAGCACAGTCCTCTTGCTCTGCCCCAGAGACTTCTGGAGTATGGCAGTTCCACAGCGTCCCCATGTGGTCTATGCGTGGAAACCAAGATTGTCTGCCCAGATTTAAGAGTCATGGATATATTCATATTGGAAAATATTTCACTGTTTGCTGATTGCACTGTTTTTGCTTGCTTTGTTTTTCTAAAGAACACACACATGATTAGAAACACACACACCAGCCAGCCATAGCTGATTATGATTTTTATTTCAAGATAAAAGATATGAGTTCATGCAGGAAATATTTAATATTTTCACTTTTAGAAGATTGTGATGAGGGAGATCCTATAAACTTGGGTTAGTTTTTGTTGGTGGTGGTGGTGTTCAGCTGCTAACTCGAGTCCAACTCATTGAAACCCCACGCATTGCAGTGTACCTGGCTACCCTATTCTTCACTATCTCTCGGAGTTTGCTCAAATTCATGTCTGTTGAATGAACCACCTCTTGCTCTGCCACATCCTTCTCCTCTTGCTTTCAGTCTTTCCCAGTATCAGGGTCTAGGCTATTTACATGCTAAAAACTGGCAATGGTGAAAAATACATATGCACACAGCTTGTCTCTCCTCCTCAGGGACGACCAAGGCATTTTGGATGATTAATAATTAACTGAGGTTTCATTCTCTTTGAGGAACCCAGAGAGCACACTCAAACACGCCTACTTAGGGATCATTACAAGGTTCCCCGGGTGATGGGCAAGGACATGACCCAGTTGAGGGAGGAGCAGCAAGGCTGAAGTAGAGAAGGGTGGGAACGAGGGCCAGGAAGGTGGGAGAGTGAGGCCCCACATCTGGGGAAGTTGGACAAGAGCAGAGACGATACATGGGCCAGCCTGGGGGAGAACCTTCCATAGTGACAGGCATGTGGTGCCCAGGGAGAGACAAGAGGGTCTAGGTGTATCTAATTTCCCAGCAACCTTCCCTCCTGGAGGCCTCATGTTCAGACTGATGACTAGGAGTCAGAGCTGGGTAGCATCTTTAGGGTCACGTGGCAGCTACAGTGACAAGACGGAGAGTGAGGGTGGACATATGTCCATGAGGCCCTGCTGTCAGGTCCGTGCCAGGAAGATCAAACATCGCTGGTACGCTGCCAGTATGTGTCTGTGGACTCCAAGTCTGCAGGTGCTAAGAGCCTGCAAAGGGCTCCCCAAGCTCCAGGCTACAGGGCCCTCATCTGCTTTTTCACACAGAAAGGAGGTGGCTGTGCAGCACCGTGGAGTAACTGCTGGCACAGAAGTACACAGATGTCTGGGAGCGGTTGGCAGACTTCAGTGTAAGAGGGAAGTCCACTGTGCTTGGTCTGGAGACGCTGTAGCCCTCGGGCACGTCTCCTTTCTCTGTGGTGGGATAGGCAGCTGAGTAATGGATCAGCCTCAGCCCAAGTCCCAGGTCTTGTCGGTACCAGTACATAGAGTTATGACCCAGATCCTGAGTACATTTCAGTGTTGTGCTCTGTCCTGTCCTCACCACCTGGAATCTGGGGTCCTGAGTGACACCTGCATCGACCGACCCTGTGGAGAAGGATGACCGATGCTGCAGTCACAGCGCAGAGGCTTAGTGCTGGGACCCTGAAGGGGACCCTGCCCCCCAGGACTCACCTGCCTGCAGGAGACAGAAGACCACACAGCCCAGGAGGCAGGGGCTCATGGTGGGGGCAGGGAGGCGGAGGGCCCTCTGGGCTGAGTGTGGATGAGAGGGAGAGGGGCTCTCCAGGGAGTCCTTCTGAGATGTCACTGTCCCTGCCAGGCCCCAGGGAAATCCTGTAACTCTGGGGCCATGCCCCTTCACCTGGAGGCTCAAATCAGAAATGAACCTAAGTGAACAGTTCACAACAGAAACAACCCATCCAGGTCAATGGACTTGAGCCTTATGAGTTGTGTCCTTTCTGCAAACAGTTTGCAATTTTAAGTGTGTTGTATTCCAGAGATAATTCTTCATTCCTAAGTGTGTGAAGTTATATGCAGATTTCTAACTATAGAGTTGGGGGGTTACTCAGTGCTCCTAAACAGTACATTGTTGAAGAGTCAACTACAATCCAGGCATCAGTAAAGCTGATTTTCACATGCCTGAGGAGGGCTGTATGTTACATGCTCTGGCTCATTTCGTGCACTAAATCAACAGGCAGAATTATTTTCACCCCTGAGATTTCTAAAGGCCTCAACTGGAGGCAAAATGTGTCCATCTCTACATTTGCACCTAAGAAATGGTGGAAGAGGCTGGCAGAGATTAGCAAAGGGAATCAAGAAATCCAGAGTCCTGTTATGTGCCAGGGACTTCATGCTTACTAAATTCCTAGGCAAGCCTGGAAGTTGTTGGGATGACTAATTTAATGTGTCACCTTGACTAGGCCACAGATATTTAGTTCAACATTGTTCTGAATGTCCCTGTGAGGATGTCTTGGTGAGAGATAAATATGTGAATAGTTATCAATAGATTTTAAAATCAGATCAGATGAACATCTTTATTGGTAAGGCAGGTGAACTTCCATAATGTAGTAGGTCTCATCCAATGGGATGAAGAAATGAATAGAACAAAACCCCTAAACCTCGCCCAGGTAGGAGAGAAGTATCCAGCTGATGGCCTTCACTACATGATCACTTCTTCCTGCCAACAGCCTTTGAACTTGAACATCAGCTCTTCTTAGGTCTCTAACAACATGAGCCCAGCTCTAGACCTTAGACTTATCACTACTAACAACTATGTGAATCAACTCCTTTAAAAGAGAGGAGTTGTTTGTTTGTTTTATGGGAGAATCATACAGTGGGGGCGAGGACCACAGTGACAAGGACAGACGTGAGTCTGATTCCTTGTTCTGACATTTATCTGATTCCTTGTTCTGATATTTATGAAGTATGAGATCTGGGCAAGCCACTCCCCCTCAGGTGTGTAAAGAGTTAAAATAATACTTATTTGCATGATCTTTGGGAGCATTAAAACATATCAAGACATGAATGTCTGGGAAAGGCTGTCTGCTAAACCAAGACTTGGGCCTGGCTGGCTGGCAGCTGATACCCTCACACCACTGTCTGAGCTGGGGCAGGAGTGTTTCTGTCCAGAGGCACCTGATCATGCAGGGTGTGTCTTGGCTGCTGGCACAGAGATGCGCAGCCGAGTCCAGCAGCACCAGGGAGCTCGAGCTCAGCTCAGAACTGTTGGCCTGGGAATTGCTCTGATAGGTTAGCTTCTCCTCTCACATTCTGTTGAAATCCTGAACAAGGAAATGGGGGCTCTGGCCCAGGGCCTGTTGGTACCAGTACACAGAGCGGTGTCCAGAGTCAGGGGAACATCTCAGCGTCACTTGCTGCTTTCTTGATTTGATCAGGTATTTGGGATCTGAGTGATTTCAGAATCCACCAGGCCTGTTGGGGAGGAGACAAGGAAGCTGAGGGCAGAGCATAGGCAAGCCTCCTGCTGCAGCCCTCATCGCCAGGCTTCTATCTCAGGGAGGTAAAGATGTCTCAGAAGCTCCCACACTGTGTCCAGGACTCACCTGTTCCAGGAGGCAGAGAGTCACACAGAGGAGCCTGAAGCCCATGGCAGCATCAGGAACCCAAGACCTCTACTGGCTAGGGGCGGGGCCTGCTTTCTCATGCAAGCATGTAGCCAAGGTTCCTTAAAGCTGCCCTCCCCAGGGTGACTCTCCACCCCTCCCAGGAGCCCCTGCTTACTGTGGGCCCAGAGTGCCTCCTAGTGGCCAATGGTCCACAGTCTCTTGAATCTGTGCCTTCTGTAGAGTGCTGGCCCTCCTGTTCCCTGATTGGAGCATTTGCCTATGATGTCACTGCTCTGTGCCTCTGCAGGCTGCCCTCTCCACTTCACTCCTTGCCAGCACCAAAGGTGAGCCCTCTATGCCCTTCCTGCCCTTCACAGCCCCTGAGCAAGGGGTGGGTGTGAAGGGTGCACCATCCCCATGTCCCCAATGCCCACAGCATACCTTGTTGTCCTCTGCCTGCCCCTGCCTGACACACAGCCAGGCACTCTCCTGGCTGGCAATCACCAGGCCATCAGCTGCCAATCACCCAGCCCTCACCAGCCACCCCAACCCCTTCACCTCCACTTCCCTTGCAGCTCCTGGAGAGTGTCTTCTGGGCACATCCTGAGGATCCAGGCACATCCCCACTTTCCTGGGCAGTGAGGAGTCTGTACTGGTTCCATGGGTCCTGGAACCTCAGGAACTCAGGGAACTCAAACCTGCTTCCTGATGCAGGCATGTAGCCAAGGTTCCTTAAAGCTGCCCTCCCCAGGGTGACTCTCCACCCCTCCCAGGAACCCCTGCTTACTGTGGGCCCAGAGTGCCTCCTAGTGGCCAATGGTCCACAGTCTCTTGGATCTGTGCCTTCTGTCTAAAGCAGAAATGTAAATACCCTGAACACACACACACACACACACACACACACACATACACACACACACATTGTTCTACTGTCTTCCCAAGCTGGCTGCCTTAAGATTGGTCTTCAAATTCCCTCTTAGCCTCTGGAGGTAAAAGACTGTAGAAACCAGCATTTCCATTAAGAGGAAAATAATTGCACTGACAGTAGTATGCTAGGGTGGAATCACAGAGACCTTCATAGACACCCTGCTGAGCTCAGGCGAATACAGCCTGGGACACTGCATTCCTTGTTCCCTCTGATTCATCAGATCCACATAATTCTAGATTTCCTATATAAAATAAGTATTACTAATTATAGGTAATGGATTTATATACAAATATTATATATATTAACCCATTTAGTTTTAAAGTTATAAAACTTTGAAATTAAAAAAACCACCTGCCCACTCTATTTAACGTCGATGTAGCTGGGCGTGATATGAGACACACACTCAGCATCACACTGCAGGCATGTGGCCCTGGAATCCAAGGCTGTGGGTGTGAGAAGCCTGCAAGGGGCTCTCCTCCTTCCAGGCTGCAGGGTTTCCCTCATCTTTTTGCACAGAAAGGAGGTGGCCGTGCAGCGCCGTGGATAACCGCAGGAGCAGAAGTACACAGATGTCTGGGAGGGGTTGGCGGACTCCAGCGTGAGAGGGAAGTTCTCTGTGCTTGGTCTGGAGACACTGTAGCCCTCGGGCACGGCTCCTTTCTCCGTGGCGGAAGGGATAACTGAGTAATGGATCAGCCTCAGCCCGTGTCCCAGGTCTTGTCGGTACCAGTACATATAGCTAAACCTCAGATCCTGAGTGCATCTCAGTGTCGTGCTCTTTCCTGTCCTCACCACCTGGAATCTGGGGTCCTGAGTGACACCAGCATGGACCGCCCCTGAGGAGAAGGGGGACCGATGCTGCAGTCACAGCAGATATGCTTAGTGCTGGCACCCCGAAGGGGACCCTGCCCCCCAGGACTCACCTGCCTGCAGGAGACAGAAGACCACACAGCCCAGGAGGCAGGGGCTCATGGCTGGGGCGGGGCGGGCGGAGGGCCCTCTGGGCTGAGTGTGGATGAGAGGGAGAGGGGCTCTCTAGGGAGTCCTTCTGAGATGTCACTGTCCCTGCCAGGCCCCAGAGCCAACCTGTCACTCAGGGGCCACACCCCTTCCCCTGGAGGCTCCAATCAGAGATGAACCTGAGTGAACCGTTCACAACACGGAGACCCATCCAGGACAACAGACATAATCTCACAGGTTGCTGTAACCTTTCTGAAAATATTAAAGGTTTTTCTGTAGATGTTAAACTGATTAAATGTTTTGTATGTTCTATTCCAGACATAGTCTTCATTAACATGTATATTACTTGTATTTATCTACATATTTCTGAAGTTTTGAATCCCGGGGAAATCCTTCTGGCATCCTGCTGCCCTTTATGATATGTGTCCCAAGAGCGTTTCAAGCGGAGAAGGCAATGGCACCCCACTCCAGGGTTCTTACCTGGAAAATCCCAGGGATGGGGGAATCTGGTGAGCTGCCGTCTATGAGGTCGCATAGAGTTGGACACAACTGAAGCAACTTAGCAGCAGCACTTCAAGGCTCCCTTTCCGCAACACTGCCCGCAGTCCTGAGCCTGTCCCTCCACCTACCATGTTTCTCCAGGTCTCTGCTCTCAACCTCATTGCAGGCTCATCAACATTTGAGGAATTCTTTGGTCTGTTTCTAATCAATTCACTGACAGACGGTCCACTGGTCAAACGCACTTACAGCTCCTTCATGTTCACAGCAGCCCGTGTTTCCCGTTTTGAGGGGAGGGAGCAAGCAGAGCCCCCTCAGGCCAGTGACCCACCTTTCTGGGTGGAGATAAGCTGGGTGCCTGGCACAGGATGACGTCTAGCCACAAGGGAATTCAGATGTAGGAGGGACATGGAGGGAGGTGCAGACGCCAGGGTAATGAAAAATGCTGTTTTTATTTGAGACATTCCTCTCATGGGAATACCTCCTTGTGAACTGTGGCTGCCATTCACTGAGTAACACTTCATATCACACAGCCCCAAACTGTATACACCCCGCAACGCGTATATGTAACTTGCTGTGTACACAGTTCCACGAGCGAAGGGACCACAGGTGTTGAGAACACACTTGCGCTGGGATGCTAGCTGTAATACTTATGATATATGAGATCTGGGCAACTCACGACCCCTCAGATGTACAACCAGTTAAAATGATACTTATCTTGATGACGTTAGTGAACATTTAAACATATCAAGAAGTGAATGTCTGGGAAAGTCTCTCACTCTACCAGAGACTGGGCTTGGCAGGCTGACAGCTGACACACAGGCACCACTTCCTGAGCTGGGGCAGGAGGGTTTTTGTGCCAGAGGCACCTGATCATGCAGGGCTGTGTCTTGGCTGCTGGCACAGAGATACACGGCTGAGTCTGTCAGCTCCAAGGAAGTCAAGTTCAGCTCAGAGCGAGAGTCACTGAACTGTTTTCCTGAGAATCGATCTGGTATGTTTCCTTTCTCATTCTCTGCCCTATTGTAATACTGAATGAGGAATTGGAGGCCTTGGCCCAGGGCCTGTTGGTACCAGTACACAGATTGGTGTCCAGACTCAGGGGAACATCTCAGCATTGCTTGCTGCTTTCTTGATTTGATCAGGTACTTGGGGGTCTGGGTGACTTCAGAATCCACCAGGCCTGTTGGGAAGGAGACAAGAAAGCTGAGGGCAGAGCACAGGGGAAGCCTCCTGCTGCAGCCCTCTTCACCAGGTTTCTCTCTCAGGGAGGCAAAGACATCTCAGAAACTCCCACACTGTATCCAGGACTCACCTGCTCCCAGGAGGCAGAGAGTCACACAGCAGAGGAGCCTGGAGCCCATGGCAGCATCAGGAACCCAGGACTGCTGCTGGCTGTGGGCGGGGCTCCTGGAGTGAGTGGTGTAAAGTGCTGATCCTCCTGCTTCCCTGATTGGAGCATTTGCCTATGACGTCACTGCTTGTATCTCTGCTGGCTGCCCTTGTCCACTGGGCCCCTTGTGTGACCAGGGCTGGCTCCTCTATGCCCTTCCCTGTCCTGAACAGCCCCTCTACAAATGGTGAGTATGAAGTGTGCACTCTCCCCATGTCTTCATATGTCCACAATATGGCTTGTTCTCCTCTCTGCTCCTTCCCGACACTCGTCACCAAGCCCTCAGCAGCCGCCCGAACCCCTCACCCTCCACTTCCCATGCAGGGCCCCCCTGAGTACATCCCGAAGCTCCAGGCACGTCCTGACTTCCCTGGCACTGAGGAGTCTGTGTTGGCTCCATGTGTCCCAGGACCACTCAGGGAACTCAAGCCTGTTCCCTGACACAGGCGTGTAGTTAAGGTTCCCTAAAGCTGCCCTCCTGGGGGACCCTCAACCCCTCCCAGCACACACTGGTTATATGGGCCCACAGTGCCTCCTGGTGGCCAGTGGTTCACAGTCTCATGGATTTGCATCCTCTGTCTAAAGCAGGGGTGCAGAGCCCCACAAGCTTAATACATATGCGCGCACACACACACACACTCACACTCACACACACACACATACACACACACACTCACACACACACACACACACACACACACACTCACACACACACATTCTTGTGTTCTACTGCCTTCCCATCCTGGCTGAATTAGGGTTGACCTTCAAATCTACTCTTAGCCTCTCAAATTTGAAGACTCAAAGATCTGACATTCTTGCTCAGAAGGAAAGAATTGCTGCACCACTGCAATTATGGTAGTTAGCTAAGAGAAAAATATATGACCATCAAATAAACACTCTGAGGATCTCACATGATCTGCCTGGAAACCTGTATTCCATACTTACCTCTGATTAATCAGATGCATGTATTTCCACAATTCTTATATAAATTAAGCATTACCAAATTCTAGTTAATACAGTTTATGAAGAGCTTTTATATATATGAACTCAGATATTTCTGCACTTATAAAATCTTGATATAATGGGGCAATGGAAGACATATTTTGACTTTGAGAAGATTTTGATGAGGGAGGTGGGGCCAAGCTGACCGAGGTTAGGTGAGATGCTGAGGATGTCGGGGGCAGGAGGATGTGCATAAAAAGCCAGTCACTCCTTCAGATGGACTCACATGAGATTCGGATAACTGATAACTAACTGAAGCTGATTTCTCTTTGATGACTGCAGACAGCTTGCTCAAAGCAGAGCATGTGCAGAGGGCACTTTAAAAGCTTCCATGTGACTTGGGAAGGGACATGACCCAGACGAGGGAGGAGCAGCATGGGTGTGCTAGAGGGGGCCAGGGAGGTGAGGAGAGGGACGTCCTGCCCACCCAAGAAAGGTGGGCAAGAGCGGAGACCACGTGAGAGCCAGTCGGGGAGAGCCTTCCAGAGAGACAGCATTGATGAGAGACAAGGGGATCTGTTTTCATCTAGTTTACCAGCCACCTTTCCTCCTGGAGGTCTAGGCTCAGGTGAGGACGAGCAGTCAGAGCTGGAGAAGCATCTTCTTGGTTCACAGGGAGGATGCACGGAAAAGACAGAGATGGATGGTGAACACATGTCTCGGAGTCCCTGAGTGAGGTTTGGGTCAACTTATTCCACACACCCAGGGTCACCCTGCAGGCACATGACCTGTGAAACCCTGAGACTCCAAGTGCTAGGAGCCTTTAAGAGGATCTCTGACTTCCAGGCTGCAGGGCCTCACCTGTCTTTTTGCACAGACAGGAGGTGGCTGTGCAGCGCCATGGAGTAACTGCTGGCGCAGAAGTACACAGATGTCTGGGAGGGGTTGGCGAACTCCAGCGTGAGAGGGAAGTTCTCTGTGCTTGATATGGAGACGCTGTAGCCCTCGGGCACGGCTCCTTTCTCTGTGGTGGGAGGCCCAGCTGAATAACACATCAGCCTCAGCCCGTGTCCCAGGTCTTGTCAGCACCAGTACATACTGTCATGGTTCAGATCCTGAGTACATTTCAGTGTCGCCCTCTGTCCTGTCGTCACGACCTGGAATCTGGGGTCCTGAGTGACACCAGCATGGACCGCCCCTGTGGAAAAGGAGGACCAACGCTGCAGTCACAGCGGACAGGCTTAGTGCTGAGACCCCGACGGGGACCCTGCCCCCCAGGACTCACCTGCCTGCAGGAGACAGAAGACCACACAGCCCAGGAGGCAGGGGCTCATGGCAGGGGCGGGGCGGGCGGAGGGCCCTCTGGGCTGAGTGTGGATGAGAGGGAGAGGGGCTCTCCAGGGAGTCCTTCTGAGATGTCACTGTCCCTGCCAGGCCCCAGAGCCAACCTGTCACTCAGGGGCCATGCCCCTTCCCCAGAGTCTCAAATCATAAATGAACCTAAGTGAACAGTTCGCAACAGAACTTATGTCCAGCTCAGTGGACATAAGCCTTATGAGCGGTTGTATCCTTTCTGTAACAGCTTACAACTTTAAGTGTGCTGTAATCCAGAGATAAATCTTCATTACTATGTATGTTTATTTATCTACATACTTTTGTAGAATAATGAACTGGCTCAAAATTGGGAAAAGAAAAGGGTACATCAAGGCTGTATATTGTCACCCTGCTTATTTAACTTATATGCAGAGTACATCATGCCAAATGCTGGGCTGCATGAAGCTCAAACTGAAATTAAGATTGCTGGAAGAAATGTCAGTAACCTCACATATGCAGATGACACCAGTGTACTGGATGCCATGATCTTAGTTTTCTGAATGCTGAGTTTTAAGCCAGCTTTTTTACTCTCCTCTTTCACCTTCATCAGGAGGCTCTTTAGTTTCTCTTTGCTTTTTGCCATTAGGGTGGTGTACCAGTACACCACCACTGGTACCGTTTGGTACCAGTACATGCTGTCATGACCCAGATCCTGAGTACATTTCAGTGTTGCACTCTGTCCTGTCCTCATGACAGGAGATATCAGTACACCACCCTAATGGCAAAAAGCAAAGAGAAACTAAAGAGCCTCTTGATGAAGGTGAAAGAGGAGAGTAAAAAAGCTCGCTTAAAACTCAGCATTCAGAAAACTAAGATCATGGCATCCAGGCCCATCACTTCTTGGCAAATAGATGGGGAAACAATAGAAATAGTGAAAGACTTTATTTTCTTGGACTCCAACATCACTGTGGATGGTGACTGCAAACATGAAATTAAAAGATGTTTGCTCCTTGGAAGAAAAGTTATGACAAACCTGCTCCTGCTGCTGCTAACTCGCTTCAGTCGTGTCCAACTCTGCGACCCCATAGACGGCAGCCCGCCAGGCTCCTCTGTCCCTGGGATTCTCCAGGCAAGAACACTGGAGTGGGTTGCCATTTCCTTCTCTAATGCATGAAAGTGAAAAGTGAAAAGTAAAAGTGAAAGTGAAGTCGCTCAGTCGTGTCCAACTCTTAGTGACCCCATGGACTGTAGCCCACCAGGCTCCTCCATCGATGGGATTCTCCAGGCAAGAGTTCTGGAGTGGGGCAGTACTAGACAAACCTAGACAGCATATTAAAAGACAGAGACATTAGTCTGCTAGCAAAAGTCTGTCTAGTCAAAGCTATGGTTTTTCTAGGAGTCACGTATGAATGTATTGAACCATAAAGAAGGCTGAGTACTGGAGAACTGATAATTTCAAATTGTGTGCTGGAGAAGACTCTTGAGAGTCCCTTGGACTCTGAGGACATCAAACCAGTCCATCCTAAAGGAAAGCAGTCCTGGTTATTCATTGGAAGGACTGATGCTGAAGCTGAACCTCCAATACTTTGGCCACCTGATGAGAAGAATTGACTCATTTGAAAAAACTCTGATGCTGGGAAAGATTGAAGACAGAGGAGAAGTGGATGACAGAGGATGAGATGGTTGGATGGCATCACAGACTCGATGGACATGCGTGTGAGCAAGCTAAGGGAGATAGTGAAGGACACAAAGCCTGTCATGCTGAAGTCCAAGGGGTCACAAAGAGTTGGACAGGACTTTGCAACCGAACAACGACAACATATTTCTGAGAGTTGAAACTCAAGAAAAAAATCTTTCTAGCTTCATGCTGCCCTTTATGACTCACGCATCACAAATACTCCTTCAGGTGTCTGTATCTACTTTGTCTAATTGACCACAGTCCTGTTCATTTCCTTACACAACAATAAATTCTCAATAATATTCACACTGTGGACCCTGCAAATCACGTAGCTAGTCTTGAGTGCATGACTGTGGTGACCTGATGTGCTGGTTTCCACTAACTATGACCACATGTCTTGGGTTTGGGTGACTAACCTTTCCTATGACCTGAGAGTCAGAGATGCAGAATCTCAAGTCAGAAGCAAGAAGGAGACTCATATTGTAACCACAACAGCAAGTCTTGAAGTGGAGCTTGGCAAGCCCATGATGGTTCCACATCTCTGCTCAGAACATCCCTGATCCAGGGGATGGAAGAACACACCACACAGGAGACTTGTGCCTGTGCCAGGCCAGAACAGAAAGTGGAGAGTTCCAGCTCAAAGCCTGCGCTTGGATATTTAGAGTTGAAGCAAATAGTACTCTTCTCCTGATTACAGAACCAAAATTCTACGGCCCATGGTCTGGCCAATGGGGCACAATGCTGAGTGAATGTGAAAACTTGCTATGTGTGTCTCTCATGGGATCTCAACAATTTTGACAAAAAGAGGATGACTTCTTGTCAAAATATCATTATTAAATGACCTCAAAGAATGGGTTCATGAGGCAGTTGACACACTCACCACCACTTCCTGAGCTGGGGCAGGAGTGTTTTTGGCCCAGAGGCACCTGATCATGGAGGGCTGTGTCTTGGCTGCTGGCACAGAGATACACAGCTGAGTCTGTCAGCTCCAAGGAAGTCAAGTTCATCTCAGAGTGAAAGTCACTGAACTGTTTTCCTGAGAATCGATCTGATATCTTTCCTTTTTGTATCATTTCCCTGTTGTAATACTGAACGAGGAATTGGGGGCCCTGGCCCAGGGCCTGTTGGTACCAGTACACAGAGCGGTGTGCAGATTCAGGGGAACAGCTCAGAGTCACTTGCTGTTGTCTCGATTTGATCAGGTATTTGGGAGTCTGAGTGACTTCAGAATCCACCAGGCCTGTTAGGGAGCAGACAAGGAAGCTGAGGGCAGAGCACAGGGGAAACCTCCTCTTGCAGCCCTCTTCACCAGGCTTCTATCTCAGGGAGGCAAAGACATCTCAGAAACTCCCACACTGTGTCCAGGACTCACCTGCTCCCAGGAGGCACAGAGTCACACAGCAGAGGAGCCTGGAGCCCATGGCAGTATCAGGAATCCAAGACTACCATTAGCTGGAGGCAGGTCTCCTGGGGTGTGTGGTGAAAGCACTGACCTTCCTGGTTCCCTGATTGGATAATTTGCCTATGACATCACTGCTCTGTGTCTATCAGGCTACCCTTGTCCTCTGGACCCCTTGGCAGGACCCAGGGCTGGCTCCTCTATGCCCTTCCCTGTCCTGCACAGCCCCTCAGCAAAGGGTGGGTTTGAAGTGTGCACTCTCCCCATGTCTCCATATGTCCACAATATGGCTTGTTGTCGTCTCTCTGCTCCTTCCTGACACTGGTCTCCAAGCTCTCAGCAGCCACCCAAACCCCTCACCCTCCACTTCCCTTGCAGGGCCCCCCTGCAGGGCCCCTCTGCAGGTCCCCCCTGAGTACATCCCAAAGCTCCAGGCACATCCCCGCTTCCCTGGCACTGAGGAGTCTGTGTTGGCTCCCTGTGTCCCAAGATCACTCAGGGAACTCAAGCCTGTTCCCTGACACAGGCATATAGTTAAGGTTCCCTAAAGCTGCCCTCCTGGGGAACCCTCAACCCCTGCCAGCACACCCTGGTTATATGGGCCCACAGTGCCTCCTGGTTGCCAATGGTTCACAGTCATGGATTTGCATCCTCTGTCTAAAGCAGGGGTACAGAACCCCCACAAGCTTAATACACACACACACACACACACTCACACACACACACTCACACACACACTCACACTCACACACACACACTCACACACACACACACTCACACTCACACACACTCACACTCTAGTGTTCTACTGCCTTCCCATCCTGGCTGAATTAGGGTTGACCTTCAACTCTACTCTAAGCCTCTGGAAGTTGAAGACTCAATGATCCAACAGTTTCACTAAGAAGGAAAAAACTGCTGCATAACTGCAAAGACGGTACTTAGCTAAGATGGAAATAATCACCATAAAATAAACACTCTGAGGATCTCACGTGATCTGCCTGGAAACCTGTATTCCATACCTACCTCTGATTAATCAGATACATATATTTCCAGACTTCTTGTATAAATTAAGCATTTCCAAATTCTAGTTAATACATTTTATAAAGAGCTTTTATATATACGAACTCATATATTTCTACACTTATAAAATCTTGATATAATGGGGCAATGGAAGATGTATTTTGACTTTGAGAAGATTTTGATGAGGAAGGTGGTGCCAAGCTGGCCGAGGTTAGGTGAGATGCTGAGGAAGTCGGGTGCGGGAGGATGAACACACAAAGCCAGTGTTTCCTTCAGATGGACTCACATGCGATTTGGATGATTGATGATTAACTGAAGCTGATTTCTCTTTGATGACTCCAGACAGCTTGCTCAAAGCAGAGCATGTGCAGAGGGCACTTTAAAAGCTTCCATGTGACTTGGGAGGGTCCATGACCCGGACGAGGGAGGAGCAGCATGGGTGTGCTAGAGGGGCCAGGGAGGTGAGCAGAGGGACGTCCTGCCCACCCAAGAAAGGTGGGCAAGAGCGGAGACCTCGTGAGAGCCAGTCGGGGAGAGCCTTCCAGAGAGACAGCATTGACGAGAGACAAGGGGATCTGTTTTCATCTAGTTTACCAGCCACCTTCCCTCCTGGAGGTCTAGGCTCAGGTGAGGACTAGCAGTCAGAGCTGGAGAAGCATCTTCTTGGTTCACAGGGAGGATGCAGGGAAAAGACAGAGATGGATGGTGGACACATGTCTCAGAGTCCCTGAGTGAGGTTTGGGTCAACCTAGTCCACACACCTGGGAGAAGGCAATGGCACCCCACTCCAGTACTCTTGCCTAGAAAATCCCATGGACAGAGGAGCCTGATAGGCTGCAGTCCATGGGGTCGCAAAGAGTCAGACATGACTGAGAGACTTCACTTTCACTTTCACGCATTGGAGAAGAAAATGGCAGCCCACTCCATTGTTCTTGCCTGGAGAATCCCAGGGATGGGGGAGCCTGGTGGGCTACCATCTATGGGGTCGCACAGAGTCGGACACGACTGAAGTGACTTAGCAGCAGCAGCAGCAGTCCACACACCTAGGGTCACACTGCAGGCACATGGCTAACCAAGTCCTGAGGCTTCCGGTGCTAGGAGCTTTCACTTGGATCCCCTGTCTTTTTGCACAGAGAGGAGGTGGCCGTGCAGCGCTGTGGAGTAACTGCTGGCGCAGAAGTACACAGATGTCTGGGAGGGGTTGGTGGACTCCAGCGTGAGAGGGAAGTTCTCTGTGCTTGATCTGGAGACGCTGTAGCCCTCAGGCACGTCTCCTTGCTGCGTGGTGGGAGGCCCAGCTGAATAATGGATCAGCCTCAGCCCGTGTCCTGGGTCTTGTCGGTACCAGTACATATAGTTATGACCCAGATCCTGACTACAATTAAGTGTCGCCCTCTGTCCTGTCTTCACCACCTGGAATCTGGGGTCCTGAGTGACACCAGCATGGACCGCCCCTGTGGAGAAGAGAACCGATGCTGCAGTCACAGCGCACATGCCTGGTGCTGGGACCCTGAAGGGGACCCTGCCCCCCAGGACTCACCTGCCTGCAGGAGACAGAAGACCACACAGCCCAGGAGGCAGGGGCTCATGGCAGGGGCGGGGCGGGCGGAGGGCCCTCTGGGCTGAGTGTGGATGAGAGGGGAGAGGGGCTCTCCAGGGAGTCCTTCTGAGATGTCACTGTCCCTGCCAGGCCCCAGAGCCAACCTGTCACTCAGGAGGCCACGCCCCTTCCCCTAGAGGCTCAAATCAAAGTTGATTCTAAATCAGTAGCTTAGAACAAGGAGATGGCTTGGACAGATTGCTTGGACATGGTCTGAATAGATGTAAGTCTTACAAAGTGTTGTAACCTTTCCTTAGAGTAGTTTGTACCTTTATGTATATTTCACTCCAGAGATAATTCCTTAATTTGTATATTAGCTTATTTGTCTACATATTTCAGTAGTTTTGAATCTCAGAGGACATCCTTAGGGCTTCCTGCTGTCCTTTATGACCCATGCATCCCAAATTCTCCCTCAAGTGTTGTCTCTGCTTTGCTCAATTGACCAGAGTCCTGCTCCTGTCCTCTCATCTACAATGATTCTTTGGCGTCTGGTTCCTTAACGGCAGGGCAGACTCATCAGTATTTGAGAAATCGTTTGGCTCTGTTTCTTCTCAGTTCACTAACAGACGGGACATCGGCCACACGCAGGTACAGCGCCTTCACGTTCGCCAAAGTATGTGCTTCCCGAGTCTGAGGGCGCAGGGAGGGGACACAGCAAGTGGAACCACCGCAGCCCTAAGACAGAACTGTCTTTGTGGCCAGAAGCTGGTTGCTCAACGCGGATGACATTTTCGAACAAAGGACCACATATATGAGAGGGATTTGGGGTGAAGTGCTGGACTCCAGGATAAATGAAAAGTGCTCTGACTTTATGTGAGACATCCACCCCATGGGAATACTTCCTTGCGAAGCATGACTGCCATTAATAAATTGATACAGGACCCTGTACCTACAGCAACGCTCTGCTGTCGGGATCTTCAAATTCTTCATAGTCTTTGAACCATGGACTGTGTAAATTGTGTACCAGATCCTGGTTACATGATTTTAGACCTGCTGTGACCTCCTGATGGTCGGTTTCCCTTTAGCAGGACCACATGTCTACTGTCTGGGTGACTAACTACTCCTGGGTCCTGGGACAGAAAGACACTGAAACTCAAGTGAGAAACAAAGAAGGAAACTCATGTCACAACCACAGCAACTAGCCTTGAATCTGGGCCTGGCAAGCCCACGAGGGGTTCCACACATGTGCTCAGGACTTCTCTGGTCCAGGAGACAGAAGCACACAGTAAAGGGGGTCATACCCAGGCCAGGCCAGGAGCAAGGGGTCTTTCCAAGTCAAGGCCTGTGGCCTGAATCCTTGGGATCAAGTCATAGGAACCCTTCTCCGACATGGAATTATCATTCACTGATACAACTACTGCTGGTGGTCTGGCCAGCCCAGGACCCAATGCGTGAATCTGAAGCCTTGCTATGTTGTTTCTCATAGAATATTAACAAAAAATCATTATAAAATGATTTCAGAAAAAGGGTTCATGAGAAAAAAAATCTATGAAATTGAGTAAATAAATCTTTCAAAAACAGCCTGTACCACCTGGTAAGACCTTTGATGGTCATTTTATCAAACCATTAATTCCCAGTTAGGATTGTCTATCACACGGAAATGGTATCTCATATGGTTTCAAGCACTTTGTTAATTATAACACTTTCCAGGAGCACTTAACTGTCTTACATAGTTAGCTTCAGGCTAAAAAGGAATTGTTCTGATGGGTATAGACATTATGTTTTCACTAAAAAGGTACATGAGCAAAACAAATCTACAGCAACAGAAATATACTGTTGGTTGTCAGGGAAGGAGAGAGTCCTGGGAACGGGGCCTGAGGGAATTTCTGGTGATAAAATGTTCTCTGTCTTAAAGGGACAGATGTTTCATCAGCATATACATATATATTGATCAAACTGTAGATCTCTTCACTATACAGTGTGAATATACACCTGACCCTTGAACAACACAAGTTTGAACTGAGTGGGTCCACTTGTGGGTGGCTATTTTAATAAATATGTACTAAGGTACTGAACAGCTGTGATTGGTTGAATCCATGGATGTGGAATCTCAAATACACCGTTGAATGTGCAAGTGAAAGTCACTCAGTTGTGTCCGACTCTTTGCAATCCCATGGACTATACAGTCTATTGAATTCTCCAGGCCAGAATACTGGAGTGGGTAGGGTAGCCTTTCCCTTCTCCAGGGGATCTCCCCAACCCAGGCCCCCTGTATTGCAGGCGGATCCTTTACCAGCTGAGCCACAAGGGAAGCCCAAGAACACTGAAGTGGGTAGCCTATCCCTTCTCCAGTGGATCTTCCTGACCCAGGAATCGAACTGGGGTCTTCTGCATTGCAGGTGGATTCTTTACCAACTGAGCTGTCAGGGAAGCTCCCAGACTATAAGGTTGTAGGAGGCTCAGGGACCCTAAAATCTACATTGTTTACTGGTAAACTACAGTTCAAATATCAATAAAAGTGATTTTAAAATATCTGAGTTGAGATGTTACAAGCTCTTTTCAATTTCATGTAATGAATCATTAGGCATAATTTTCCTTTCACTGGGACTTCTGATGTCCTCAGTTAATGGGTTTCAAGGCAAAACGTGTCCATCTCTACCTTTGCACCTAGGAAATGGTAGAAGAGGCTGTCAGAGGTTAGCAAAGGGAATCAAGAAATCCAGAGTCCTGTTATGTGCCAGGGACTTCATGCTTATTAAATACTTATGAAACCCAGAAACATGGTGTGATGGCTACTTGAACGTGTCACCTTGACTGTGGCAGAGACATTTAATTAAACTTTATTCTGGATGTTAAGTGGGGGTGTTTTTGGAAGAGGTTAACCTATATAAATAGGTAGATTTTAACATTAGATTAGATTAACATTTTAAACAGATGATCTTCCATTCCGCAGTCTTAATGGGCCTCATCCAACCAGTGAAGATAAGAATAGAAGGAAAAGTCTCATCTTCCCCCAGGTAAGAGAGAACTGTTCAGCTGATGGCCTTCAAACTGGACCGTCAGTTCTTGGGCCTTTGAATTTAAACATCAGCTCTCTCTGAACCTCTAGTATCACCAGTCCAACCTGCAGATTTGGACTTGTCAGCTGTAACAGCTACGTGGAGCGAACTCCTTTAAAAGATGGGGAGCAGGGAACACAGGTGTTGAGGACAGCCTAGATTCTGATTCCTTGTCTGACAGTTAGGAAATATGAGACCTGGGCAAGTCACTTCCCATCAGATGCATAAACAGTTAAACTAATCTTTATCTTGCATGATCTTTGTGAGCATTAAAACATACACAGGAAAGAATGTCTGGGAAAGTCTATCAGTTCTACCTGGGTCTGGGTCTCGCTGGCTGGCAACTGACACCCTGGCGACCACTTCCTGAGCTGGGGTAGGATTGTTTTTGTACCAGAGGCATCTGATCATGCAGGGCTGTGTCTTGGCTGCTGGCACAGAGATACATGGGGGAGTCCATCAGCTCCAAGGAGCTCAGGTTCAGCTCAGAGCGAGAGTCACTGAACTGTTTTCCTGAGAATCGATCTGGGAGGTGAGCTTCTCCGCTCACTTTCTGGTTGTAATACTGAACGAGGAACTGGGGGCCCTGGCCCAGGGCCTGTTGGTACCAGTACACGGAGAAGTGTCCAGAGTCAGGGGAGCATCTCAGAGTCGCTTGCTGCTTTCTTGACTTGATCAGGTATTTGGGGGTCTGGGTGACTTCAGAATCCACCAGGCCTGTTGGGAAGGAGACAAGGAAGCTAAGGGCAGAGCACAGGGGAAGCCTCCTGCTTCAGCCCTCATCGCCAGGCTTCTATCTCAGGGAGGTAAAGACATCTCAGAAAGTCCCACACTGTGTCCAGGACTCACCTGCTCCCAGGAGGCACAGAGTCACACAGCAGAGGAGCCTGGAGCCCATGGCAACATCAGGAACCCAAGACCACTGCTGGCTGGGGGCGGGGCTCCTAGGGTGAGTGGTGTAAAGTGCTGACCCTCCTGTTTCCCAGATTGGAGCATTTGCTTATGACGTCACTGCTCTGTGTCTCTGCAGGCCATTTCCTGATCCACTGGACCCCTTGCCAGGACCCATGGTGGGCTCCTCTACGCCCTTCCCTGTCTTGCACAGCCCTCAGCAAAGGGTGGGTGTGAGGTGAGCACTGTCCCCAGGTCCCCATATGCCCATCACATGGCTTTTTCTTCTCTTCCTGTCCCTGCCAGACACTCATCACCCTGCCCTCACCAGCCACACTAATCCCCTCACCCTCCACTCTCCATGGTGCTCCAGGAGAGAATCCCCTGGGCACATCCCGAGGCTCCAGGCATGTCCCCACTCCCCTGGGCAGTGAGGAGTCTGTGCTGGGTCCATGTGTCTGGACCACTCAGGGAACCCAAACCTGCTCCCTGATGCAGGCATGTAGCCAAGGTTCCCCTAAGCTGCCCTCTCCAGGGTGACTCTCACTCCCTCCGAGCACACCCTGCATATCATGGACCCACAGTGCCTCCTAGTGGCCAACAGTCCACAGTCTCCCGGATCTGCACCTTCTGTCTTAATCAAGAACAGAAATTTAGATGCTCCATGGCTTCGGTAGTGACGGCCTCTCCGTTCAGGTGTGAGCCTGGCCAGCACCTTTCCCAGGAGACCAAGGCCAGACCCTGCTCCTTGGTGGCCATGTGTGACTGAAGGGCTGTGATCAAGAATGCCGATATGTCAGAGCAGATGCAACGGGACCCGTTGGAGAGTGCTGCTCAGGCCCTGGAGAAGTATAATACAGAGAAGGCCATCATGGCCCACGTCAAGGAGTCTAACAAGAAGTACCACCCCATCTGGCACTGCATCGAGGGGAGGAACTTCTGTAGTTATGTGACATGTGAAACCAAAGACTTCATCTGCTTCTCCCTGGGCCAAGTGGCCAATCTCCTGTTCAAATCCAGTTAAAAGCATGGACTGTGCCACACACCCGGTGATCCATCCAAAAACCAGGGCTGCAGCCTAAAGTCCAAACACCAGAGACTGCAGTCTTCAGCCCTGCCTAAGGGAACACCTCCATCTCTGAACCTTTATTGGATTTTGTGCAGGGCATTCTCTGTACTGCAAAATGGCTTACATTTTTCTATTCCATACCTCTCTACCACATGTTTTTTTTTTTCTTTTCAAAATCCATTCCTTTAAAGAAAGAAGTCTTTCGGAGAAGGGTGCGTTAATTACCGTTTGTTCAAATAATCTAGAGTTGAAGATAGCCTCTTTAGTTGATCTTGGGTGGGCTGGTGGGGGTGATTCCTTGAAGTTTCTGCGGGATGTAACAGACTAGCCTATTCAGCACTCCTGCATTTCATTCTTGCCCATCCTGCTTCTGCCGTGCATGGAAGACTACTACTCAGAAGTGCATGTTGTGAGAGGCATGGCAGAGAAACTACTGGACTAACTCTTACTCCTAATCTGATAAGTACCTTCCTTAAGCGCTCCTTTTGTGATAACTGCTATAGAGTGCTCTGGGCCTTGGGCCTCAAGAGATGATGAATGTGTCGTGGAACACCTTTAAGCTTTCTATGGCTGTAAAATGGAAATATGCTGGTAAGAAAGTTGGCCTAATGAGAAATTTGTTGGGCTCTAGACATTTCCCCTCCCCTGCCTGGCCAAAGTATACTCTACAGATCAAAGGTGGTCTTAAAGGAAAAAACCTTTTAAGTAGCAGCGCTCCTTGTGATTCTAATAAAGTCCGCAGGAATTTAAACTTACAAGCCTGCTGTTCTGTGCTTTAACTAGCTGTGTTCACATATGAGTTGGAGCTTTCGTTAAAAGACACAATTAAAACAAAAAAAGAATAGATATTCCCCACAACCCCACCTGCAACCCCTCTACACACAGATACGCACACAGACACACAAATACACACCCCTGATCTACTGTCTTCCCAGCCTGACAGAATTAGGGTTGATCCTCAAATCCACTCTTATCCTCTGGAGGTAAAAGACTGAATGATCTGACATTTTTACTAAGAAGGAAGTAATTTTTGCACCACTACAATGACAGTAGTTAGCTAAGATGAAAATACATGACCACAAAATAAATGCTCTGAAGATCTCAAGTGAATCCGCCAGGAAACATGTATTCCATAACTACTTCTGATTAATCCAATGCGTATATTTCCAGATTTCCTATTGAAATTAAGCTTATTACCAAATTCTAGGTAAGGCATTTTATAAAGAGGTTTTGTATATGTGGACTCATTTATTTCTGCACTTATAAAATTTTGATATAATGAGGCAATGGAGGATATATTTTGACTTTGAGAAGATTTTGATGAGGGAGGTGGGCCAACCTGGCCTAGGTTAGGTGAGATGCTAAGGAAGTCGGGGGGCGGGGGGAAGAACACACAAAGCCAGTCTGTCTTCCTTCAAAGGACTCACATGAAGTTTTGAATGATTGATAATTAATGGAAGTTGGTTTCTCTTTGATGACTCCAGACAGCTTGCTCAAAGCAGACCACATGGACAGGCCACTTTAAAAACTACCTTGTGATTTGGGAAGGGACGTGACCATAGCTTAGTTGGTAAAGAATCCGCGTGCAATGCAGGAGACCCTGGTTCAATTCCTGGGTTGGGAAGATCCGCTGGAGAAGGGATAGGCTATCCACTCCAGTATTCTTGGGCTTCCCTTGTGGCTCAGCTGGTAAAGAATCCACCTGCAATGTGGGAGACCCTGGTTCGATTCTTGGGTCGGGAAGATCCCCTGGAGAAGGGAAAGGCTACCCACTCCAGTGTTCTGGCCTGGAGAATTCCAGGGACTATACAGTCCATGGAGTCGCAAAGAGTCAGACACGACTCAGTGAATTTCACATTCACTTTCATGACCCAGATGAAGGAGGAACAGTGTGGCTGGAGTAGAAACGGCCATGAAGCTGATGCCAGGGAGGTGGGGAGAGGGATGATTTACCCACCCAGGAAAGGTGGGCAAGAGAAGAGAGCGTGTGAGAGCCAGGCTGGGGGAGAACCTTCCTGAGAGACAGCAGTGAGCTGCCTGAGGTGAGACAGGAGGGCCTATTTTTACCTAATTTACCAACAACCTTCTCTCCTGGAGGTCTCGGGCTCAGGTGATGACTAGGAGTCAGAGCTGGGGAAACTCCTGGTTCACAGGGACGATACAGAGAAAAGACAGCAATGGATGGTGGACACGTGTCCGCAAGGACTGGAGTGAGGTCCAGGCCAGCACAGACCACACACTCAGGGTCACACTGCAGGCACGTGGCAGCAGAGCCCTGAGGCTCCTGGTGCTGGGAGCCCACAAGCGAGGGGCTGCCTTGCCTTTTTGCACAGAGAGGAGGTGACTCTGCAGTGCTGTGGAGTAACTGCTGGCGCAGAAGTACACAGATGTCTGGGAGCGGCTGGCAGACTCCAGCGTGAGAGGGAAGTTCTCTGTGCTTGGTCTGGAGACATTGTACCCGTCAGGCACGTCTCCCTTTTCTGTGGTGGGAGGGCCATCTGAGTAATGGATCAGCCTCAGCCCGTGTCCTGGGTCTTGTCGGTACCAGTACATATAATCATAGTTCAGATCCTGAGTGCATCTCAGTGTCACCCTCTGTCCTGTCCTCACCACCTGGAGTCTGGGGTCCTGAGTGACACCAGCATGGACCGCCCCTGTGGAGAAGGAGGACCGATGCTGCAGTCACAGCAGACAAGCTTAGCGCTGGCACCCCCAAGGGGACCCCGCCCCCCAGGACTCACCTGCCTGCAGGAGACAGAAGACCACACAGCCCAGGAGGCAGGGGCTCATGGCGGGGGTGGGGCGGGCGAAGGGCCTTCTGGGCTGAGTGTGGATGAGAGGGGAGAGGGGCTCTCCAGGGAGTCCTTCTGAGATGTCACTGCCCCTGCCAGGCCCCAGAGCCAACCTGTCACTCAGGGGCCACGCCCCTTCCCCCAGAGGCTCAAATCAGAAATGAACCTAAGTGAACAGTTCACAACAGGAAGACCCATCCAGCTCAATAGGCATAAGCCTTACAAGTTGTTGTAACCTGTAAACTGTTTGCAACTTTATGTATACTTTGTTCCAGAGATAATTCTTCATTAAACTTATATTCGTCTTATTTATCCACATATTTATGTAGCCTTTTTAAAGTTATTTTTAACTGGAGTATAATTGCTTTGCAAAGTGTGTTGGTTTCTCCTGTATACCACGTGACTCAGCCGTTAGTATGCATATATCCCCTCCCTCTTGAACTTCCCTCCCTCTGAGCCCTGCACTTGACCCCTCTAGGTCCTCAGAGAGCAAAGAGCTGAGCACCCTGTGCAGTACAGCAGCTTCCCACTAACTCTCTACTTTACATATGTAATGTGATTTCTTAGTTTTGATTCTTGGGGAAAAGTCCTTATAGCCTTCTGCTGCCCTTTATGACTCTTGCGTCCCACCTATGCCTTCAAGTGTCCGTTTCTACTTTGTTTAGCTGACTGCAATTGTATTTTTTTTTCTTCCACCTGATTCTTCTGGTATCTGGTTCCCCAACCTTGGGGCAGGCTCATCAACATTTGAAGAATCCTTTGAGTCTATTTCTTACTAATTCGCTGATAGACTGGGCACCTGCTGAATGCGGCTACAGCTCCTTCATGTTCAGCAGAGCACGTGCTTCCCATGTCTGAATGGGGGAAGCAGCACAGCTGTAACCCACCTTTATTCTAGGAGAGTAGATGGTTGCTCTGCATCGTGGGTGACGTGGGAGCACAAAGGAAGACAGATGCGGAAGGGACTGGGGGGAGGTGGC
The DNA here is from genome assembly GCF_032405125.1 of Capricornis sumatraensis. Lineage (NCBI taxonomy): Eukaryota > Metazoa > Chordata > Mammalia > Artiodactyla > Bovidae > Capricornis > Capricornis sumatraensis. The sequence goes on along the minus strand of NC_091073.1, from coordinate 109,960,645 downwards.
AGACTCGGGGCAAACGGAAACTGCTCCCTATTTATTTGAGACAGACATTCCATGAAAGTAACTCCCCCTCCCTAAGTAGCATAGACGAAAGTGAAAGTGTTAGTCGCTCAGTCGTGTCCGACTCTGCAACCCCATGGACTAGATCTAGCCCACCAGGCTCCTCTGTCCATGGGATTTTCCAGGCAAGAATACTGGAGTGGATTGCCATTTTCTTCTCCAAGGGATCTTCCTGACCCAGTGATCAAAACCAGGTCTCCTGCATTGCAGACTCTTTACCATCTGAGCCACCAGGGAAGCCTTTATGTAGCGTGCCTGATCTTAATGAACAGATATCACAGAGCCCCAAACTACGCTGTTGCACATAACCCCCGACTTTGAAGGACCCCTACTTGATGCAATGCTCTGCTGTTGTGATCTTCAAACAGTCAACAACAGTTGAACCAGGGGCCCTGCAAATTATGCAGCTGGTCCTGGTTACATGGTTTTGGACCTGTGATGACCTCCTGATGTTCTGGGTTTCCTTGATCCCAAGCACATGTCTGGGGTCTGGGTAATGCTGCATTCCTGGCACCTGGGAGAGAGAGGCATAGAAACGAAAGTCAGAAGCAGCAAGGGAGTCTGAATTCATGACCACAGCAGCAAGACTTGACCTGGGGTCTGGCAAGCCCACGAGTGGTTCCGCATCTAGCTCAGAACTTCTTTCTTCCAGAAGACAGCAGGGCACCCAGCACAGGAGACTCATGCTTAGGCCACGCCAGAAGAGAAAGAGCGGCTTTCCAACTCAAGGCCTGTGTCTTGGATACTTATGGTTGAAGCAAAGGGAACCCGTGTCTCAACATGGAATGGTCTCTCACCAAAATTCCTAGTGCCCACGGTCTTGCCAGGGGAGAACACACTGAGTGAGGATGAAACCTAGCTATGTGTGTATCTCGTGGAATCTCAACATCATTTCCTGGGAAGTGATGACTTCTTGTCAAAATATCATTATCAAATGATTTCAGGGAATGGGTTCATGAGAACAAATTTATGAAGGTGAGTAAATAAATTTTACAAAAAGTAGCTTGTAGCAGCTGGCATGACCTTTTAATGGTCATTTCATCAAACCATCCATCTCCAGATAGGACAGTCCCTGACATGGATGTGGTACTCACATGGTTTCAAGCACTTCTTTAACCGTAAGACTTTCCGGAAGCATCTAACTTTCTTCAATATTTTGCACTTGCCTAAAAGGGAATTGCTTTAATGGGTATAGAGCTTATATTTTCAGTAAAAAGATGCCTGAGTAAAACAAATCTCTAGCAACAGATATCAAATTGTTGGTAGTCAGGGAAGGAGAGAGGCATGGGAAATGGCCCGAAGAAACTTTCTGGCAATGGAAATATTCTTTATTGTAGTAGGGTGGATTTTGCATGGCACATGTATATAAGTTGATTGAAACCACGGATCTGTCCATCGTACAGTGCGTCATGTTTATGGTATTTACAGATGAACTTCGAACAACACAGGTTTGAACTGAGTGGGTCCATTTATGTGTGGATGTTTTAATAAATACTTACTAAGGGAAATTGGAAGACTCTTGCTCCTTGGAAGAAAAGCAGTGACAAACCTAGACAGGATATTAAAAAGCAGAGCCATCACTTTGCCAACCAAGGTCCGTCTAGTCAAAGCTATGGTTTTTCCATTACTCATGTATGGATGTGAGAGCTGGACCATAAAGAAAGCTGGGCACCGAAGAATTGATGCTTTTGAGCTGTGGTGTTGGAGACGACTCTTGAGAGTCCCTTGGACAGCAAGGAGATAAAACCAGTCAATCCTAAAGGAAATCAATCCTAAATATTCATTGGAAGGACTGAAGCTGAAACACCAATACTTTGGCCACCAGGTGTGAAGAGCTGACTCATTGGAAAAGACCCTGATGCTGGGAGAGATTGAAGGTGGGAGGAGAAGGGGACTACAGAGGATGAGATGGTTGGATGGCATCACTGACTCCATGGACTTGAGTTTGAGTAAGCTCTGGGAATTGGTGGTGGACAGGGAAGCCTGGCATGCTGAAGTCCATGGGGTCTCAGAAGTCAGACATGACTGAGTGACTATACTGAACTGAAGGTACTGCCCAGTTTGACTGGCTGAATCTGTAGACCTGGAATCCCACATACAGACGGATAAATGTGAAGTTATACACAAAGTTTTGATTACGGCATTGTGGATGCCTCAGGGATCCAAAAGCCTGCATAGGGCTTCCCAGGTGGCACAGTGGTAAAGAATCCACCTGGCATTGAGGAGACGTGGATTTGACCCCTGGGTCAGGAAGATCTCCTGGAGAGGGAAATGGAAACCCACTGCAGGATTTTGCCTGGGGAATCCCATAGACAGAGGAGCCTGGCAGGCTACAGTGCATAGGGTTGCAAAGAGTCAGACACAACTGAGCACACACATATAATTCACATTTTAAAATATCTAGGAGGCATATATATTACACACTCTTGTTAATTTCATGTGATGACTCATCAGGCATAAATAAATTTTTCCTGTGACTTCTGATATCCTCAACTATAGGATTTCAAGGTAACGTATGTCCATTTCTGCCTTTGCACCTAGGAAATGGTAGAAGAGGCTGTCAGAGTTTAGCAAAGGGAATCAAGAAGTCCAGAGTGCTGTTATGCGCCAGGGACTTCCTGCTTATTAATAGTTATACAGCAGTGGAACATGGTATAATGCTATTATAATGTATCACCTTGACTATGCCACAGATATTTAATTAAACATTATTCTGGGTGTTATATGAGGATGTTGTTAGAAGAGATTAACATGTAAACAGGTAGATTTTAATATGAGGTTAGATTAACATTGTAGCATTGTAAACAGATGACCTTTCATAGTGTTGGTGGGCATCATCCAACCAGTGAAGACATGAATAGAACAGAGACTGATCCTCCCCAAGTAAGAGACAATTGTCCAGGTGGTGGCCTTCAAACTGGACCATTAGTTCTTCAGCTTTTGAACTAAAACTCAGCTCTCCCTGGGTCTCCAGTACCACCAGCCAGTATCCAGTTTTGGGACTTACCAGCCTTAACAACCACGTGAACCTACTCTTTTAAAACATGTATACAAATGTTTGTTCTATGGGGGGACAGTTCTAAGGGGGGTAAGGACCACAGGTGTTGAGGAGACTTGAGTCTGATTCCTTGTCTGACAGTAATGAAGTATGAGACCTGGGCAAGTCAGTTACCCTCGGGTGTATAAACAATAACAATAATACTTATCTTGCATAATCTTTGTGAGCATTAAAACACGGCAAGGAAAGAATGTCTGGGAAAATCTGTCCACTCTACCAGAGCCTGGGCCTGGCTGGCTGGCAGCCAACACCCTCAAGGCCACTTCCTGAGCTGGGGCAGGAGTGTTTTTGTTCCAGAGGCACCTGATCATGCGAGGCTGTGTCTTGGCTGCTGGCACAGAGATACATGGCTGAGTCTGTCAGCTCCAAGGAGCTCAAATTCAGCTCAGAGCAAAAGTCACTAAATTGTTTTGCTGAGAATCGATCTGGCATGTTTTCTTCTCCACTAAGTTGTCCGCGGTAATATTGAACGAGGAACCGGGGGCCCTGGCCCAGGGCTTGTTGGTACCAGTTCACAGAGCGGTGTCCAGATTCAGGGGAACATCTCAGAGTCGCTTGCTCCTTTCTTGATTTAATCAGGTATTTGGGGGTCTGGGTGACTTCAGAATCCACCAGGCCTGTTGGGGAGGAGACAGACAGAAGCTAAGGGCAGAGCACAGGGGAAGCCTCCTGCTGCAGCCCTCATCACCAGGCTTCTATCCCAGAGAGGCAAAGACATCTCAGAAACTCCCACACTGTGTCCAGGACTCACCTGCTCCCAGGAGACAGAGAGTCACACAGCAGAGGAGTCTGGAGCCCACGGCAGCATCAGGAATCCAAGACTGCTGCTGGCTGGGGGAGAGGCTCCTGGGGTGAGTGGCATAGAGTTCTGACCCTCCTGTTCCCTGATTGGAGCATTTGCCTATGACATCACTGCTCTCTGTCTCTGCAGGCTGCCCTTATCCACTAGACCCCTTGGGAGGACCCAGGGCTGGCTCTTCTATGCCCTTCCCTGTCCTGCACAGCAGCTCAGCAAAGGGTGGGTGTGAAGTGTGCATTCTCCCCATGTCTCCATATGTCCACAATATGACTTCTTCTCCTCTCTCTGCTCCTTCCTGACACTCATCACCGAGCCCTCACCAGCCATCTGAACCCCTCACCCTCCACTTCCCATGCAGGGTCCCCCTGAGTACATCCTGAAGCTCCAGGGATGTCCCCACTCCCCTAGGCAGTGAGGAGTCTGCCCTGGTTCCTTGTGTCCTGGAAGCACTAGGGGAACTCACACCTGCTCCCTGATGCAGGCATGTAGTCAAGGTTCCCTTAAGCTCCGCTCTCTTGGGTGCCTCTTCAACCCCTCCCAGGCAGCCTGCTTACCATGGGCCCACAGTGGCTCCTAGTGGCCAATGGTCCACAGTCTCATGGATTTGTACTTTAGGTCTAAAGCAGGAATGGAAATTCCCAACAGCCCTCAGGACAACCCCTACACACACACACACACACACACACACACACACACACACACACAGCCTCACACTCCTGTTCTTATGCCTCCCCAACCTGGCTGAATTAGGGTTGATCTTGAAATCCACTCAGCCTCTGGAGGTAGAAGATTGTATGAAGAGACACTTCAACTAAGAAAAAAAAATTGCTCCACCATCACTATCACGGTAGTCTGCTAAGACAAAATAGTACAGGCCATAAAATAAACACTCTGATGGTCTCAAGTGAAGCCATCCTGGAAACATGTATTCTATAGCTCCTTCTGATTAATCAGAACCATATATTTCCAGATTTTATGTTTAAATTAAGTATTGCCAAATTCTAAGTAGCATACTTTATAAAGAGGTTTTATACATATGGACCTATTTATTTCTAATCTTATAAAATCTTGAAATAACTATCCAGTCAGTAGAAGACCTAGGGGGACTTCTCTCCAAAGAAGACATGCAGATGGTCAACAAGCACAAGAAAAGTTTGGCAACAACAATAATTATTAAAGGAATGCAAGTCAAAATTATAGTGAGGTATCACCTCACACTGGTCAGAATAAGCATCATTAAAAAGTCTGCAAGTAATAAATGCTGGAGACAGTGTGGAGAAAAAGAAAGCCTCCTACACTGTTGGTGGGAATGAAAATTGGCATAGCTATTAGAAGAGTTCAGTTCAGTTGCTCAGTTGTGTCCGACTTCTTGAGACCCCATGAACTGCAGCATGCCAGGCCTCCCTGTCTAGGACCAACTCCCAGAGCCACTGTGTGCCCATGGTAAGCAGGCTGCCTGGGAGGGGTTGAAGAGTCCACCCAAACCCATGTCCACTGAGTCAGTGATGCCATCCAACCATCTCATCCTCTGTCACTCCCCTCTCCTCCTGCCCTCAATCTTTCCCAGCATCAGGGTCTTTTCAAATGAGTCTTAGAAGAGTATGGAGGCTGTTTAAGAAACTAAAAATAGAGTTACCATATGATCTTGCAATCCCACCTGTATGCATAAAATTAGACAAAACTATAATTCTAAAAAATGCATGGACCTCATGTTCTTCGTGGCACTATTTACAATACTCAAGATACAGAAGCATCCTAAATATTCATCATCAGATGAATAGATATATAGTATGTATATATATATACACATTATATATATATATATATACACACACACACAATGGAGTATTACTCAGCCACAAAAAGAATGAAATAATATTATTTTCAATAAAATGTTTGGACCTAGAGATTAACATACTAATGGAGTAAGGCAGAGAAAGACAAATATTATATGATACAGCTTACAAGTGGAATCTAAAAAAAAGTAGGTAAAAACGAACTCATTTACAAAACAGAAATAGACCCACAGACATAGAAAAGAAACTCATGGTTACCAATGGGGAAAAGTGAAAGTGGAAATTGCTAGTCGCTTAGTCGTGTCTGACTCGTAGACTGTAGCCCACCAGGCTTCCCTGTCCATGCAATTTCCCAGGCAAGAACACTGGAGTCGGTCACCATTTCCTTCTTCAGGGTATCTTCCCAACCCAGGGGTGGAATCTGGGTCTCCTGCATTGCAGCAGATTCTTTACTGCCTGAGCCACCAGGAGAAAGGTGGTGCTGCTGCTGCTGCTAAGTCACGTCAATTGTGTCCGACTTTGTGCGACCCCATAGACAGCAGCCCACCAGGCTCCCCCGTCCCTGGGATTCTCCAGGCAAGAACGCTGGAGTGGGTTGCCATTTCCTTCTCCAGTGCATGAAAGTGAAAAGTGAAAGTGAAGTCTCTCAGTCGTGTCCGACTCTTAGCGGCGAGGGATCAATTAGGAGTTTGAGATGAACATATATGCATTACAATATATAAAATAGGTAATAGATAATCAACAGGGACCTACTACACAGCACAGGGAATTATACTTGGTATCTTCTAACAGCTTACAAGGAAGAAGATTCTGAAAACATATACATACACACATACGTATTTTCGTTGTTGCTTTTCAGCCACTAAATTGTGTCTTACTCTTTGCGACCCCATGGACTGTAGCATCCCAGGTTCCTCTGTCTTCCACTATCTCCCAGAGTTAGCTCAGACTCATGTCCATTTAATCAGTGATGCCATCCAACCATCTCATCCTCCGTCATCCCCTTCTCCTCCTGCCTTCAATCTTTCCCAGCATCAGGGATTTTTCCAAAGAGTCAGCTCTTCACATCAGATACCCAAAGTATTGCAGCTTTAGCTGCAGCATCAGTCCTTCCAATGAATGATCAGGGTGATTTCCTTTAGGATTGACTGGTTTGATCTCCTTGCAGTCCAAGGAACTCTCAAGAGTCTTCTCCAACACCACAGTTTGAAAGCATCAATTCTTCAGTGCTCAGCCTTTTTTATGGTCCAACTCTCACATCCATGCATGACTACTGAAGAAACCATAGCTTTGACCAGACGGACCTTTATTGGCAAAGTGATGTTTCTGCTTTTTAATATGCTGTCTAGGTTTGTCATTGCTTTTCTTCCAAGGAGCAAGTGTCTTTTAATTTTGTGACTGCAGTCACCATCTGCAGTGATTTTGGAGCCCAGGTAAATGAAATCTGTTACTGCTTCCACGTTTTCCGCTCCTATATGTGTATGTGTATATATGCATCACCAAATCACTGAGCTGTACACCTGGAACTAAGACAACAGTATAAATCAACTATACAGGTGATACAAAGGAGAAATAGAAAAAATTCCAACTCCAGCTTCTGAGATTGTCAGACATAGGAGACTTAGAGAAGCTGCAAAGGAGTGGCAACTTGGATTCACACCCACATTTAATTATAAGGCATAGTTTTTTAAAGAAACCATACTATGTTACTATAATCACTTTAAAGTATACTCCCCGGGAGCTGTACTAACGAGTATACTCTGATTAGAAGAGCGCTCAGTATGGCATATTCTGACAAGACTTAAGACATAGCCAGAAAAGAAAATGTTGAAATGTTCACACAAACTGGAAGTCTGGACTTGAATCCAGTTGTTCATACATGAGGATAAATGTCTAAATTTTGCTGGAAAAAAAAAAAAACTCCATGCAGCTCTGTTCTCAGCATATCTGTGCGTGCTCAGTCATGTCCAACTGTTTGTGACCCCATAGACTGTAGCCCACCAGGCCCCTCTATGCATGGAATATTCCAGGTAAGAATACTGGGCTGGGTTGCCATTTTCTACTCCTGGGGATCTTCCCCACCCAGGGATGGAACCCACATCTTCCACACATCTCCTGCATCTCCTCCACTGAAAGCAGATCTTTTACCACTGAGCCACTCTATGCAAATGGGCATTAATTATCACAAGTTATATGTTTACATACTTGGCTTTTTCTATGAAAGCAAAGGTTGTAAGACAGTTTTCATAGAAGGACTTATGTCTCCCCTAAATTCAACTGTTGAAGTCCTAAACCCCGTGAGACTGTATCTGAACTTAGGACCTTGAGGGAGGTGGTTAAAGATGAATAGCATTATGCGAGGGGACTCTAACACAGCGTTAACTAGCATCCTCATGCGAGAGGAAGAGATGCCAGAGAGCCCTTTCTCTGTGAAAACCCAGAGGAGAGGTCCCATGAGGACACGGGGAGGAGGCAGCTGGCTTCCAGCCAGGAGCAGAGTTCTCACCGGAAACAAACCCTAGCACCTGCATCTTGGCTTTCAGGCCCCAGAACTGTGAGAAAATCGGCGTGTGTTGTCCAAGTCACACAGCCTGGTGTTTATTATGGCAGCCTGAGAAGATCCCCGGGAGGAGGGCATGGCCACCCACTCCAGTATCCTTGCCTGGAGAATCCCATGGACAGAGGAGCCTGCCAGGCTACAGTCCACGGCGTTGCAGAGAGTCGGACGCGACAGAGCAGCTAAGCACAGCATGAGCAAACTAGTCAACAGTATAGCACCGTAGCAAGTCAGGACAAGAAGCAAGGAGGAAGGCAGGTCTGAGCCAGGCCCTGAGAAATGAGTAGTAGCCGGTCATGTGCGGAGAGGAGAGAGGGCCCGTGGGGCCGTGGCAAGACAGAGAGTGGATGCAGAGGATTTAAGATCCTTCTGCGTTTCAGGGAATTTAGCAAAGTGTGGTCACAGAGCGCGTCGCATCCTGAGATGGCCCCAAAGCAGTGATCTGAAGCAAATAGAATCTGGGCGTTGAAGTGATTCCAGGGAAGCAGAATTGATCTGGAGAGCCTCTGCCTATTTATAACCAGGGGAGCCATGCCCTCTTCTGTGTGTGGGAGGCACCGAACCATGCCCAGAGGACGCAGGCAAGGGAGAGAGGTCTAGAAGGAATAAGGTCAACTCTGGGTTTCATACACCATCATCACATCATCTACATGGTGAGGACCTCACCCGGACTAGCCCCAGGTGATGCTGGTTGTTGTAAACACTGGTGATTCAAGACTGTGGGAGGGAGGAGGAAAGAGATTGCTTTGAATAACACAGTTGTGTTTTTTTTTCTTTTTTCACTCAATTTGTAGCTCTAGATCTATTCTCAACCGCTTCATGCGTAGTTTCTGCCCTAGACCTTCCCCATATGTCACCCAGGGACGGGGGAGCCTGGTGGGCTGCAGTCCATGGGGCTGCACAGAGTCAGACATGACTGAAGTGACTTAGCAGTAGCAGCAGATCTGGGAAGTGGCCTTTAGTTCTTTGCAATTTTATAAAACTCAAAGAACTGAGGGCCCTGACTCAGGGCCTATTGGTACCAAGATACCCTGGGTGGTGGGGGATTGGCCCGAGGCAGGGGTGCATCTCAGTGTCACTCACCATCCTCTTGCTTTAATCATGTATCTCGGGGTTCGGGTGACTCCAGAATCCACAGGGCCTGTGGGGTAGAAGATTGGGGCTGAGAAAGAATGTAGGAGAGAGCCTGATGCTGTCTTGGATTCAGGCAGAGTCAGACCAGGAACACGGGTTCCCCCCTGTGCCAAGGCCCCACCTGCTGCCGGAGACACAGACCCATGCAGCAGCCTGGGCTGCAGCCCATGGCAGGGGGCGCAGAGCTGGGAGGCGTCTCCCTGCTCAGAGCTCTGCTCTCTGGGAGCTGGGGTTCCGGGCCTCCTTCCTCTGACTGGAGGTGAGGCAGTGACGTCACTGCTCTGATGTCATTGCCTCTGCTGGTTCTCATGAGCCTGGCCCCCCCTCTCCAGCTCAGCTGATCCAGGAACCCTGCTCTGTCCCGCCAAGTCTCTTAGATGACATGTGAGCTCAATGTGCTAGTTAAGGCGAGGCTGGATTTAGGCCGCACGCCCTTCCCCATGGCTCCTTTGCTTTTCCTTTGAGGCGGGTGTTTCTCTTCCTGTGTCTGCCCCCTCCCAGCTCCATGCCCTTCACTTTTCCTGCAACCTCAGAGGCTCCCTCAGCTCTGCATAGTTGACGTTCATGGCTCCCAGCTGGGACAGCAAGCCTGCAAATTAGTGCCTATGCTAGTGAGGCTTCTAGAGGAAAACAGCACCACATAATGCTGTTTCTTGACCCTCCTGGTCCCAGGCACTAGCTCTATCTGCTTGCTCTGCCCCAGAAACTTCTGGAGTTTGGCAGTCCACAGTACTCCCATGAGACCTATGGGTGATAACCAAGACATTGACTTTGCCCTGAGATAATAATCATGGGATGTGTTTAAATTAGAAACTATTTCAATGTTTGCCTATTGCAGTATGTTCTTTGTTTTGGGGTGGGGGGCTTTTGCTTTGTTTCTCCTAAAGTCACACACACACACACACACACACACACACACACACACACACACACACAGATCATATACAAGCCAGCCCTAGACGATTTGTGATTTTGTATTTTAAGCAAAAAAGAAATGTGGCCCTGAAAGAACTGTTTTGACTTTAAGCAGTTTTTGATGAGGCGAATGGTACAAACCTGGCTTAGGTTAGGTGAGACATTAAACTTGGTTTTCTTTTCATGACTGCAGACAACTTACTCAAGCAGACCACATAGGCCTTTTTGCAATGTTCCCACTAATCAGCTTACCCCAGATAAGAAAATAATGCCCCTTGTTTCTGGAAAATCTTTTATCCTGTCTCTTTTAGAAATCCTCTTTTTGCCTCTGTTCATTGATAATAATATTCACACAATGCCCCTTTGCCCATATATGAGTAAATGTGTATAGATAAATGATCATATTTCTCTAGACTTTTCTTTGATGCTCAAGTAGGAAATTAAATATCCTAACCTTCTGTAACTATTATGCCAGAATGGATACTAATGGATTAATGCAGAATAACAAAATTAATAGAGGGATTTGGGAAAATAGAATCTAAGGACTTATTTCCAGAGACAGTATCTCCCACTGGAGATAATTTACTTCCAATCCACGTTTCTTTATATGTTTACATTGAATTATCTGTAACTTGGTCTTACATAGTGAATTATACAGAGTGAATATAGATATTCTAATGGAATCTATTTCTTGACTTTCCAAGTCTGAAGGCAACAAGCCCTCCAAGAACCATTGAGAAGAGATCCCTGATTCGGCTGCATGTGACACTGTTGGGCAGTGTGTCAATGTCATCGATGACTAGCTGATGTGCCAGCAAGCTAAGAGTGACCAGACCTCTTACAAGATCCACCCAGTGGAGGGAAATTCCACCCTGAGTGAATTTTCATCGATATAAGTCAGATCAAATTAACTCAAGCCCAGATGGAAATGTCCTGTAACTGAATACTTTTTACCAATTTTGTGTACATGTAACTCATTAAAACCTTTCACAATAGCATCATATGTGTCTTATGGAGTTTCTGATAGTAGATAAGGAGAAGGTTCTACACAAAATCATAGAAATATGAGCAATCAGTATAAATTACACTGAGGAAGGTGTATTTCTCTGTTTTATGGAACACTTGGCATCTTTTGGTGTCAATTAGAAAAAATTGCAAGATTGCCAGTCAGAACTTGAGTATTTGAAGGAAAAAAAACCTCAGAAGATTGTTTAAGGGATGCCTGAGGCCCCATAATAAACAGTCATTATATTTCAGACAAGAGAAGCCCGACTGATATTGTAACAATGGACAAAATGTAGAGCCACTGGCTTCTGGACCCTTCTAAAATTGCAACCTAGCATCACCTAGGTTGCATCACCTGGCTCCTTCCCTAGGGGAACCTGATGAGGCAAGAGGTAAATGTGAACACTAGAGATTCATCAAAAATCAACAGAATATTCTGGAAAGACTGAAGCTCTTTGGGGCTGGAATATGAGTGAGATGAGGGGTGAGTCCAGGTCAGCAGTGAGAAGACAATTGGTGAAAATAATTTTCATTCTGCTCTTGCCTTAGCCCTTCTTTACTTTGAGACAATCTTACTTGCATTTTTATTGCAGAAATCAATAGCTGTGTATGAAATACCACTAAAGGACCAGAAAGAATAAAACTAACTGTACAATATGTAGCCCCAGAAAGTGAGTTATTGAATTCAATGAATTAACAATTTAAAACAAGCATAACAAATATACTACATGAAGATCTGCGATATAAATAAGAATCTAGAAGATGTTACCACATAAGAAAATGTAATAGGAATTCTTAACCTGCAGCCCACCTAGCATATTTTATATCAGCATTTCAAAATGTTGTATGATGGAGAAGGATGTTCAAGTTATCAGATTCTCTAAGAGAAGCCAATGTTTCATGTAAACACTAAGTTTTTATTCCAGTAGAAACTAGTATATATCCATCTTTTCCTGAAATAATGACTCCTATCATCAAGGAAATTTTTCCCTTCTTTTCCCCCAAAACAAGATTTCAGCTAATGATCCAGATAAGATCTGCGAAGCTCTCCTTTGAAAACTAAGTGAAATTTCCCAGAGCTTATAAATTCCAAAAACTATGAAAATTCAAAGCCCTTCCAGGGGTTTCTGACCATGCCCATGGAATCTGCATTCCCCTGGTCTTCTCTAACCCTGTCACATTACCTGACCAAAAAGCTAAGACTGCCTTTGATTTCCTCAAGAAAATTATGAAAACCCAATGAGTTTCATAGATTCTAATGGAGATTTGGGTGGTGCTGTACGGCAGGGGCCCCCCGCCTCTGGGATCTAGTGCCTGATGATCTGATGTGGAGCTGATGTAATGTTAAAAGGAATAAAGTGCACGATAACTGTAATGCACTTGAATCATCCTGAAACCATCCCCCCACCCTCCATCTGTGAAAAATTGTCTTCCGTGAAACTGATCCTTGGTGCCAGCAAGGTTGAGGACAGCTGCTTTAAAGGATCGACAGATGACTCAGAAGTAAAGAATCTGCCTGCAATGCAGGAGACGTGGATTCAATCCCTGGGTTGGGAAGATACCCTGGAGAAGGAGAGGGCAACCCACTCCAGTATTCTTGCCTGAGAAATCCCATGGACAGAGGAGCCTGGCGGGCTACAGTTCATGGGGTCGCAAGAGTCAGACATGACTTAGCGACTAAACCACCACCACACTGCTAATTAGGTCAAAATTATAGCCACTATACCAACCTTGCCTTAAAGTTTGCTTCCAACAGGTCTGTCTATTCACCTGAAGTGCCCTTGCACCCTGTTCAACCTGAAGACCTCATCCTCCTCATAACCTGAAAAGAGCAAGGATCTGACCATCGGTTGGCTGTGAAGTGGACGGGACAGGGCCACATGAGGTCTTGCTAAGCACACAGTCATCAGTGAAAACAGCTGGCTTAAGCCACAGGTTTAGCACAACAACAATGTAAAATAACCAAGGAGAACCTCCACAGTACCTCCTCCTAATAAATTGGAAGTTTTTATATTGTCATCTGGGGCAGGAAGCTTTCCAGTAATTTCCTGGATTTTTTTTTTTTTTTAAATTTTTAACCTCCATCTTCTCTGGAGCCCTCCAGGTTTCCTGTGTGGTATTTCCCAGCTCGTTGTAGTGCTAGTCACAACTCCTTTAAATCACCATGTTTACTTCACTTCCCCACCATTCTGCTTTTTTTTTTTCCAGCACAAACTGAAGCAACTAGAACTCACCTTCCTGGTGAGAAGCTAAATGGTATCACCACTTGGGAAAATAGTGTACTCACTTTTATAAAGTGAAATAAGTACTTATCATAAAATCCAGCAAGCCCACTCCTAGGTATTTACCCAAGAAAAATGAAAGTGTATGCCCACACAAAAGCATTATAATCAGAACCCTGCTTATTGCAGCTTTATACACAACAGACAAAATCTAGAACAATATATATGTTCATCAGCATGTAAACGAATATAGAAATTGTGGTGAAAGTGAAGTCACTCAGTCGTGTCCGACTCTTTGCAACCCCCTGGACTGGAGACTGTCAGGCTCCTCTGTCCATGGAATTTTCCAGGCAAGAGGACTGGAGTGGGTTGCCATTTCCTTCTCCAGAGGATCTTCCCGACCTGGGGATCAAACCTGGGTCTCCCACATTGCAGGCAGATGCTTTACCATCTGGGCCAAATATACACCATATAAAAGAATAAACTACCAGTAATAGAACAATAAGGATGAATAACACAAGAACTATGTTACATGAATGATGCTAGTCACAAAAAAGTGTGATGGATATCAGACCAGTAGTTACCAATGGGGAAGGGGGTATTAACTGGAAGGAGACAAAACACACAAGAGGTGATAACACATCTATATCTTGACTGAAGCGATGCTGCTCGAGTATATCTATTTGACAAAATGCATAAAATTAGCATTTAATATTACTCATTTCACTGCCTATAATAAAAGCGTGTCCCACTACCCAGAGTCAACAACCATGAATGTTTTTGTATTATCCTTTTGAACAGTGTTCTTTCTAAAGATACTTATGCGAAGAGTTGACTCATTGGAAAAGACTCTGATGCTGGGAGGGATTGGGGGCAGGAGGAGAAGGGCACAACAGAGGATGAGATGGCTGGATGGCATCACTGACCCGATGGACGTGAGTCTGAGTGAACTCTGGGAATTGTTGATGGACAGGGAGGCCTGGCGTGCTACAATTCATGGGGTCGCAAAGAGTCGGACACGACTGAGTGACTGAACTGAACTGAAAGATACTTATAGACACTTTATCAGATATTTAGAGCTCCCTACACTGTAGCTACTGTTGACTTGAAATAAATAGACTGCTCAGTATTTCTCCAGCAAAGATGGGCATGGCTGGCTAAAGAATATCACTGGCCATCTGCCTCTATAAGGATTAAGTTTTTAGCCACCACAGCTGCTGACCTTCAACATACCCTGAAAGGAGTTCAAGGAAGAGATCAGAAGTGAGGCACTCTGCTCTGGGAAAACTGGCAGACAGGCTTCAGACAGATGTATTCAGAAGAAAAGTTTAAGAACATGGATCCTTGTGTATTCCCATACTTTGTGACTAGCAGCAACCTTCTAAAGAGATGCACATAATGATTGCACATAATCCCTTTCCCCAAATCACAGATACGGTTACCTCCCCCAAGCCCCCACCACCCCCACACCTTTCAGAGCAGTTTCTCAGAGTTCGCTCAGAGGCTGTCTCCCTGGCTATAGCCCTCAGTAAGACACTGAGTAAACTTGACTCACAGCTTTCTGTAGCTACAGTAAGTCATGTGCAGGTTCCTGCACCATGCTTTTGTAGAGAGGAAAAGGAAGGTGGGAGAGCTAGAAAGGAAAGTCTGGTTTTTCAGTGACTGAGGCCTTGACAGGAAAGACGAGGAATCTTTCTTCCTTCTGTTGGGATCTGCTACCATCACAGGAGACAAGAGCTCCCGCTTCTGGTCTGCCAGATCTATTTAACTGAGTGAAAAGTGAAAGTGTTCATTGCTCAGTCATGTCTGGCTCTTTGCAGCTCCACAGACTGGTGTCCACCAGGCTCCTCCATGGAACACTACAGGCAAGAATTCTTGAGCGGGTGGCCATTCCCTTCTCCAGGAGATCTTCCTGACTTGGGGATTGAACCCAAGTCTCCTGCGGCTCCTGCATTGCCAGCAGACTCTTTACCACCAAGCCACCAAGCTTGCTGCTGCTGCTGCTGAGTTGCTTCAGTCGTGTCTGACTCTTTGCGACCCCATGGACTATACAGTCCATGGAATTCTCCAGGCCAGAACACTGGAGTGGGTAGCCTTTCCCTTCTTTAGCGATCTTTCCAATCTTGGGATCGAACCCAGGTCTCTTGCATTGCAGACAGATTCGTTACCAGCTGAGCCACAAGGGAAGCCCTAGCAGATATATAACTCCTTGCTAAAAACTAGCAAGGGGGGCACTCTTCCTGCCTCCTTCTAATGTCTATGTCAGAAGCTTTCTCTATCCCTTTTATACTTTAATAAAACTTTATTACACAAAAGCCTCAAGTGATCAAGCTCGTCTCTGGCCCCGGATCAAAATCCTCTCCTCTGGAGGTCATGAATCCCAACATAGCTCATGGCGCACAACCACAAACTTTCAATCTCTCCAGGCCATTGTTCAGGAACCCTCAGGTCTTAGCCTCTGAGAAGTCAGTCCTGTCTTCACCCAACAGGTTCAGAGCAAGCAGCTTTGGGCATAGGATGCCCTGTGCATGTTTGCTCTTGCCTAGTCCGTCCCCTGTGGTGACATTCTTGTTGGACTGGATCTCTGCAAACCCAAGAGCATGAGGTCACATACACAGGGCCAAAGAAACTCCCTATGCTGGCCAGCAGGGTCCCACAGTACTTCTGCCTTGTATACCTTCTGTCCCAAAACATCCTTCTCCCACCAGTACTCAGCTCTGCTGTTGAGATCCTTTGTCTTCTGGAAAGTTCCCAGTTGGAGGCTCCTGGATATTCCCTTGCAATTCTCCCCTCTCCTCTCCAGTAAGCCAGTCTCCACTCAAAGAGAGAAGGAAGGCATGTTTTGCAAAATAGGGAATAACACAAAGAGAGCGGAAGAGAATACAGAGGTTGCCCTGTAGGCTCTCCAGGTTACTCATTAGCCAGGTCGGTCCCATTGCTGGGGGCCGTGGCCATATTCTGTGGTGCCTGGGAGCCTTTCCTGAATACCACAGTCCCAGATGTCCTGTGCAACATTTCTTCTTCTGCAAATTAAAGCTGATTATGACCTGTGCAAATGGAAAGCAGCTTCAGCCTCCCAAACCTCCAACCCCACGCACTGCAGCCTTGAGCAAGGCATAGAGACACTGTGGAGTTTGTGAAAGGGCAAGGAAGCATCTCTGCAAGGCTGTGGGCAAGCTGCTGGCACAGAGGAACATGGCCAAGTCCCCTAGCTGTGCGGGATGCATCTTCAGAATGAGGTACGCTCCATCCGGCATCTCAGCTGAGAAGCAGTCCTCCATAAAGTGTGCCTTTTCTGAAGGCTCTTTGTTGTAGATAGACATCAGAAACTCCATGCCCTTTCCCAGGGTCTGTCGGTACCAGTAGAGGTCCAAATGACCAGGCATGGGGTCACATCTCAGAGTCACATCCCATCCCATCTCTGTGATGTAGTGGTGAGGGCTCTGGCTGACACCAGGTACCAAGTGTCCTGTGGGAGGGCACAAAGGCCAGAAAGAGAATGAGGCAAAGGTGTGGAACTGCCTTTAGGTCAAGGGAATGGGATGGGAGTTTCCCACACACCTCCAGGACGCACTTACTCCCAGGAGACAAAGGATCGCCCAGCAGAAGAGCCTGCTGTCCATGGGGGTGTCTGGCAGGGCTGAAGCCTCTCCCAGTCAGGCATCTGGTCCTTAGCAGCCCCAGGGAGGAGATCCTGTGATGATGTCACAGTCCTGGGCAGCACCCACAGACTCAGGAGTGCCCCCACATGAGGAAGCCTCAGTGCCCGTGGACATGTGATGCTCTTAGGACTGGCCCTTGTGTGTCCTGAGGGGTGCAGACTCCCAGCTCCTGAGCTGCAGAGGGACCCTGGGAGAATACAGGCTTCAGGACACCTAGGCCCGGTGTGAAGATCCCAACAGACGGGAGGGACCCACTCCCCTCTCCGATGGCCAATTCAGAGCCACAATCTGGGGGCATGGACTCTGCGTGTCATACTTCTGAGCCTAATGGTGAAAACATGGGGAATGAAGAGACCAAAGGAAACAAAACAAAAAGAATATCCCTGTAAGTGTCACTGTGGAGAGGAAATGCAGTGAGAAGTTGAGACCAGAAACCTAGAAGGACATTTCAGTGCAAGGGAGGGAGAGTAGGTGAGAAAGTAAGCACCCAGCCCATCATGCTAGCCCTCAACTGAGGGGTGCAGGGGCCCGTTGGCTGCCTGAGGGGTTGAGAGCAAGGGCCTGTGCAGATGTGGGACTTTGATCAGGGTAGGGCTCAGGTTCTAGCCTTGAGTGGGAACAGGACAAATCAGAGAACAGATGAGCTGGATTATAGGATAAGAGAACAGGTGAAGACAGAGGACACATTTCTCACACCTGCTTCCCAAAGCCTGGGTCTCTCGCTGTCCTTTGTGGGGACTCCAGCCCTGGTACTCTTGCTTGGGAGTCCTCCTCTGATTCCCCTTGGCTGCAGGGGTTCCTGGAAGGGAGAGGCACAGAAGCCAGGCATCTGCCAAGTTCCCAGCAATGCACCCCCCACAGGGCAGCAGCATCCTTCTTATCCTCCGGGCCCGTGTAGGGCGTGAGTCCTGGGGTGCTGGCATTTGTTTAGAGGATCCCGGGGGTGCTGGTGTTTGTTTAGAGGATCCCTGTGAAGTCTTAAGCCAAACCATCCACTTTACAGCAGGCTTGTGTATTTCACAATAAGCAAGGCATTAAAATACTAGATCGGGATGTGCTTATCTTTTAACTATTTGCCAGGGCATTGTCACACTCAGCTTAAAAAAAAAAAAATTCCCCACACTCTAAAGACATAGAACAGAGTCACCGTGTAGACTGACTTGGCCAGAGCTGTTATGGTTTGGGGCTCTGTCAGGGGTTCCCATCCCTGGAGGGCCCTCTGCAGGAAAGAGAAGGGAGCCTTTGTGTAGATGGCAGACAGCTCACCCTCCAGGATGCAGAGCTCTCTGCCAGCCCTGGGCTGTGGGTATGTACAACCCCGAGGCTGGAAGATACGGGGTTCAGCAAAGACAACCCCGAACACAAAGTCCTCTCCGAAACGTCAGGAGGCCGCTGCCTGTTCTCACTGCCTGTTGTGAGCAGTCACCCAAGGACATCGGACCCTGTGGCTGATATGGCAGGGTGTAAAGATCTGAAGAGAAAGAAGAAAAAAGGAATCAAGCCTGAGGGTTAAGGCTGGAGTGGAAGAGAGGCCAGTGAGGGGCTGAGCCCTTGAACAAGCAGCCAGGAGGCTGAACTGGAGAACATCGATCCCAGCAGGATCGGGGGTCCATGGTCCTCAAGGGCAGGAATGGACAGAGACCCTGGAGAGATAACAAGGTGCTTTGAAGAAGGTTTGAGCATATCTGGAGCTGGGATCTGGGCTGAGATCCAGGATCTAGCTTGGATAGAAGGGGAAGTCAGAGAAAAAGCACCTTTTAGAAGGAGGATGGGTAGGACTGCTGTGGGCAGACGGTCAAGGGTCTTATGAAAGGGTTCCCAGAGGATCAAAGTGATTGCGAAAAGCTGCCGGGGTCCAGCCCCGGTGGGTCCAGGGTGATTCGAAGGTGGGGGGACGGAGTCGGCGTCTTTGGAAAAATACAGATTTAATTACAGATATAGAGAGAGATTAGAAACGGATAGTGTAGTAGGAAGATTAGTGGAGAAAAAGAGGCTGAATAACTTGGATTACGTGGAATAGCATCCATGCTCCAGATGGGAATTCAGCCAGAAAACAGGAGCAAGAAAGAAGCGACATGGGGGAATCAGTCTTTCCGGAAACTGATCTGATTTCTTTATTTTTGGGTTTGCTTATATACCTTTTGTTACACATAGGGATGAATACAGAGTCACGTGGGAGTCAGCAGTCCTGACCTTTATCAAAATCAGGTGCTTCACATAAATGTATGAAAAAAAGGTCTTAGGGATATTACATCATCTTCTGGCCATGAGTGAGACCTGCTGACATTTTATGATCCTTTCTTTCTGATGACCAAAAAACTTATTTCTTCCAAGGGTGTTTTTTTCTTAAACCAGGCACCACCCTCCAAATAAAGTTACATTCCTATAGGGTGAGGGTGTAGTGAGTTACAATCAAGAAAGGAATTTATTTAACCCAAGGTTAACATGATTAATCTTAAAGGTTAATACTTATTTCTCCTATATGCTTAAAGGTTAATACTTATTTCTCCTATATGTTAGTTATATTCATTATAAGGGCAGGGAATATGGAGATTTAGCAGCAAACACCAGCCCAACAAATGAAAATCCTTTCACCAATGCTCCCCTTAAGATCTATTTAGTCTTAAGATAGTGATAAAGTTACATTTTTACATAGCAAGGACACAGTGATTTATAACAAAGTACAGTGATCTATTACAAAAGAGAAAATCCATTAACTCAAAAAGTCTAGTATTGCTAACATCAAAAACTACATTTCTTTTTCTATATTCCAAATACACTGATTAATATATTCCCAGGTGCCTAAGGATATGGAGGCCTGGTAGCAATCATTGACTCAACAATGAGAAAAGCCCTATGCTAATACTCCAAAATACTCCAAAACTTTCTGTGCTGTTTATGGTTGAGAGGTAGTAAACAATTATGTGCATAGTGACAGGAGTATGGATAATCTTGTCACACAAGCTAGTCTGTCAGCAGAGAGGTTTGACCTGGACACCCTTGTCACACCCAGAGCAGGGAATTAGCAGCAATTATTGACACAACAAATGAAAAACCCTTCACCAATATAATTCCTAACCAACCCACTATACTAATAATTTCTAACTCCCCAAAAGAATTTGCCTTTAGTAAGTCTAAAACATCTCGTGCCTCTCAGGTTGGGAGGCTGTAAACAATCACATGTGGCTGGACAAACCTATACAGGCGGGCTAGATAACCTTCAGAGGAGTCCGTAAGCTGAAACACTCTTGTCACGCCCAGGAATTTTTATTGCCTTGGAGCTGCACATTTACTCCTTCTCCAAGAGAAACGGTTATGGGGGAGAGCATAAAACAGACTCTGGTTTTGGGGTAGATGCTCGGGAACAGGGGGTTTCCTGAGGCTTCCTTCCTCATGAGCTTTGCCATGGGCGGAGTTCCTCATGCTGGCCCCCGGCAAAAAGCAGATTAAGAAATTGTTTAAACTTGAATGGCTTGGCACAGTCTTTCTCAGTCTTTCACAGTCTTTCAGCTTGAACGAGCCCGGCATACACTGTTGATGTCTGTGAAGAAACTCTCCACTGCCATGCCACGTGACCCCACAGGCAGGGCTATGGTCTGATGGGAAATGCCAATCCAAGACCTGGATGGCCCCCACGGCTTCCTGTCTGGACCCTGGAGGTTTGTGCACAGGAAGGAATCGACTCTGCAGGGCTGTGTCTCTACTGCTGGCGCAGAGATAGATGGCGGAGTCCTGTGGTTTCGGGGCGCTCAGGTCCAGGCGGCACTGAGAGCTGTCTGGGCATTCAGGCCAGAAGCGGCTTGGAACACTCTCATTTCCACTGAGTTTCATGTAGTTGTGGATGAACATGAGCTCTGGCGGCTTCTGGGCGCTCTGTTTATACCAGTACATAACATTATGTCCCAGATGTTGTTCACATTTCAAAGATTTCTTGTCCGTCATTCCCATGACTAGGTATTTTGGTATCTGAGTGATCCCAGGGTCCCCAGAGACAGCTGGGAGAAAAGGACAGAATTCAGACAAAGGCCAGAGGGGAAGGCGTTGCTGCAGCCACAGGGAAATGGTTTGGGGTTAGGGGACAGCCCGTGTGAACTCCAGACTCACCTATGCCCAGGAGACAGAGGGCCACACAGCAGAGCTGCCTGAAGCCCATGGTGGAATCAGGGTCAAGGTGGATGCTCTGGGGGGAGGGGGTGTGTGGGGGGGTGGGGGTGGGGGTGGGTGGGCTCTGGCCTCCTCGGCCTTGGTTGGTGGTTTTGTCTGTGACGTCAGTATGCTGACAGTTTCCCCAGTGCTGAAGGATGTTTCTTCTTCCCCTTTTCATGCCTTATATAGATTCTGATAGAAGGTAGATTTGAATCCACTGGGCTGGGATAGCCCTCTGACAGTGAGCTCTTCTGCTATTAGCTGCTCTCCTCATTATATACATTCTCTCCCTGTCCCGCTCCCTGCCAAGAGCTGCTCTCAGACAGATTCTATCCCCTTCAAGACATCTCCTTCTTCCCTGCTCAGTCAGGCAGGACAACATTCAAAACACCATTTCTCTCAGTGTCTAAGCTCCAATACTTTGGCCACCTGATGCGAAGAGCTGACGCGTTGGAAAGAGATTGAAGGTGGGAGAAGGGGACAACAGAGGATGAGATGGTAGGATGGCATCACCGACTCGGAACACGAGTTGGAACAAGCTCCGGGAGATAGTGAAGGACAGGGAAGTCTGGCGTGCTGCAGTCCATGGGGTTGCAGAGAGTCCCACAAGACTGAGCAACTGAACAACACACTCCCTGAGCTCCTTTGCCCAGCTGTGTGGAGGGAGGAAAACCAAAAGGCCATAGTCCTGTTCTGGACCGGTGCCCATCATTAAAAGGCACGATACCATGATGCCAGCCAGGAGCCAGACCCTGGGAAGAGTGCTGAGAGGACCATGCAAGAGATAAGCCATTTTTTGTGCCTGTTAAGGGGCTGCCCTTGTGGCTCAGCTGATAAAGAATCTGCCTGCAATGCGGGAGACCTGGGTTCAATCCCTGGGTGGGAAGATCCCCTGGAGAAGGGAAAGGCTCCCCACTCCAGTATTCTGGCCTGGAGAATTCCATGGACTGTATAGTCCACGGGGTTGCAAACAGCCAGACACGACTGAGCGACTTTCACTTCACTTGTGCCTGTATTGAGGGTACAGGGCTTGGCTGGGCTTAAAGCAAACAGGTTGCCACAAGAAAACAGCACAAGGCAAACGGATCTCAGTTTGAAAATGACTTCGATGTCTTTGCTGCTGCTGCTGCTGCTAAGTCGCTTCAGTCATGTCCGACTCTGTGCGACCCCACAGACTACAAATGACGCGCACCCTACTGATAACAACGACTGAAGACCAACGCCCTGCTCCCTTCCTCCCCACCGCACCCCCATCCCCCTGCTCCCTTCCTCCCCACCGAACCCCCATCCCCGGCCTCGCCTCGGCCCCTCCCCCCGCCCTCGCCTCGGCCCCTCCCCCCGCCCTCGCCTCGGCCCCTCCCCCCGCCCTCGCCTCGGCCCCTCCCCCCGGCCTCGCCTCGGCCCCTCGCCCCGCCCTCACCTCGGCCCCTCCCCGCGCCCTCGCCTCGGCCCCTCCCCCCGCCCTCGCCTCGGCCCCTCCCCCTGCCAGCCTCAGCGTTTCAGCGGAGCCAGAGCGCCTCCCTGTGGCCAAAGCAGCACATTCTCCAGATCGCAGGTCTCTGACCCCCACAGCGCCAGCAGCCCAGATCGATCACCGTTCCACAGATCAGGAGCTTCCGTGATAGATACGAGGCTCCAGGGAATCACGAAGAAGAAAGAAGCACCTGAAACAACCAGAACAGTTGGCAACAGTACCATCCATCCACGTAACTAGGGCATTCTATTTTTTACCCAACAGAGATCGGTTATGTCTGGATCCCTAGGTGTAAACAAAACGCAGACCTGCAGCTGCTACCCAGGTCCCTGTAGAGCTTATAGGCCATCTTGATTTGTTCAATGAATACTCACTGAGCAACAGCTAGGAGCAAGCACAAACATCAACACGTTCACCCCTGGAATTTTATTGTGATGGGGGTAATTACGCCGGTGGCTCATTTGGTAAAGAATTTGCCTTCAATGCAGGAGACCCGGGCTCGATTTCTGCGGAGTCAGACAGGACTGAGCGACTCACACACACACACACACACACACACTTATGCTTAGTCACGGACAACCACTAGGGACTCAAATGTATCTTGTATGAAGTTTGAGAAATGTGCCAGTATTTCAGGATTCACTTCATGCATGTGATAGCATATTTACAGTTGCTACTCACTTTCATGCATTCGAGAAGGAAATGGCAACCCACTCCAGTGTTCTTGCCTGGAAAATCCCAGGAACGGGGGAGCCTGGTGGGCTGTGGTCTATGGGGTCGCACAGAGTCGGACACGACTGAAGCGCCTTAGCAGAGCAGACAGCTGTTACAACACAGGAATTGAGCTGAAATGATCTCCAAAGCCTTGTGCATGGCTAGCATGTTAGACACCAAACCAGGCCCATACGTTGTCCAGACAGCTTTCCAACCTGGGACTAGCTTGGATGACCCAGGGTGAGTCATTCTATGTTGTTGTTGTTTGAAGACACTCAGCTGGAAGACAGTGGCCTGTCCCAGTTAGAGAGATAGAGACATTGGTGAATAAGCTGTGAATCCCACAGAGACCCCAGGAGGGCCAAGCACTAGTAATAATGAGGCCGCATGCTAAGGCTCCCTAAGAGGATTGTGTGTGTGTGTGCTAAGTCACTTCAGTCATGTCTGACTCTGCAACCCCATGGACTGTAGCCCACAAGGCTCCTCTGTCCATAGGATTCTCCAGGCAAGAATACTGGAGTGGGCTGCCATGCCCTCCTCCAGGGGATCTTCCTGCCAGTGACTGAACCATGACTCTGATGTCTCCTGTTGGCAGGTGGATTCTGTACCACTAACACCGCCTGAGAAGCCCCTAAGAGTATTTGCTCCTAGCAAATGCCACAGGCAGATCTGCCAGCATAAAACCAGAGCCTCTCCTCTATATCATCCACAAGACCCCTCAGCATCCCCTTCATAATCTTTAAAGCAGAATATTTCAGTTGTCTTCTAATGGTACATCCCACTTGGACTCTATCTCCCTTCTGATGCGTACTGCTACCAGCGTTCCTATACGAAAATATGTTGATCGTGTTATCTCGCTTAAGGTAGGACCACTGTTCAGCTGCTGCCAAGAGATTAGTGGTGAAAGTCCTTTCCACGTCCTTAATACCCTGCATCATCTGGGTAATGCCGGATCTCCAGGAAGCTTCAAATATGACACTCAGTCAGAATTGGGATGAAAGGCCCTGTGTTCCTTCTTGGAAGAACAAGTCTGCAGTGGACAAGTCTGCCAAGGGTGCTTCTGGCTCACCCTTTCTAGGTCACCTGTTGTTGGGCTGCACCCTGCAGGCCTGCAAGCCCTGTGGTCGTCCAAGACAGTAAAGAATGAGTCCAGAGACAGTGACAGAGACATCAGTGGTTTCCTGGACAGAAGATCATACACAAAGGGTGCTGGGGCAACACCCCATCGTGCACAGGCAGGACATGGCAGCAGTCTTAGCTACTCGGGGAGGAGGAAACATTTATGGGGGAATTGATGTCAGGTGGGCACGTCAGTTACAGGGACCAAGCACTATAATTAGGAGTATTGGAGAGTCGTGTGAGTGGAGCACGGCCTGGCCAAGCAGAGGCTGTTCAGGGAACAAGAGAACAGCCATCTTAAGTGGCCTGACTGTACCCCTGTCACCATGGACTTTCCTGCTTCTCCGAACCTTTTTTCCATTAAACAGTGAACTCACTGATAATCTGAATTTCCTTTTGGTCTTAGAAACTTTTATCTTCACCTCCTCTTCCTTTCGACTTCTACTCATCAAGCTTTCTCTGCGAATAGTGTGTTTTCAGTCAGAACAATGCGCTCTGCGATATGTGCAGCAGAGGAACGCAAGGAATGGCTTCTCCCCTCAGTTAAGGTCTTCAGGGCATGGGGCAGGGTCCTTTCTTGCTTGTGGAGTCCTGAGTGTTCTAGAGAATTTAATTCCGCTTCTCTGCTCCAGCTGAGAAGTGCAATTCTGCAAGGCTTCTGTGTGTCTAATTGTAGAACTGCACGGTGCGGCGTGCTCCAGGCTGCCCTGCAGATGGAAACTCCCGGGGAGCCTGGAGTTGGGTGAACGCATCGTCCCACAGGTTTCCTGCCTAGGCCAGGGGCTTTGTGCACAAGCCAGCAGTGACTCTGCAGGGCTGTGTCTCAGCTGCTGGCACAGAAATACACGGCAGAGTCTCCTGGCTCCAGGGAGTCGATGTGAAGTTTTAAATGAGCTTTGTCGGGAGACTCCGGTGAGAAACGACTTGGCACCGTTTCATTTCCAACGAGTTCCTTATTATTGTAGTGAAACATAGCCTTCAGCAATTTCTTGGAGTCCTGCTTATACCAGTACATATTATCATGGTTCAGCTTTTGCTCACATTCTAGGGACGTCTTAGTTCCCATCTGTGTGAGGACATATTTTGGAGTCTGGAAAACCCCTATGCCCCAGGTACCTGAGAGGGGAAGAAACAGAACTCAGATAAGTCCCAGGAAATAGCCAGGCTTTGGAGGCTTGATGGTTGGACTTAGAGAATCAAAGAGGGATCCAGCCGCCTGGACCCGAGACTCACCTACTCCTAGGAGCCCGAGGGCCACACAGCAGAGGAGCCCGGAGTGCATGGGGGAGCCCTGGCCCAGGACGCTGGTCCTCAGTGGTAAGAAGACCAGGCTGCCATGCTCACTGCCCTCCCAGGGGCTGGGCCTGTGACGTCACAGCCCAGAATGACTTCCTCATCCTCAGGCCTCCTCTAACCTGCTCCCCTCCTTCTCCACGGTTGCACTCGCTCTGTGCAAAGTGATGTTCATTTCTATTCCTTTCAAGGGAGCTTGGGATTCCTAGGGACACTGTGAGTACGGTGAGCAAGTGGCCTCAAGGATGCTTCTCGGATGGTCATTCTGCGCCAGCAACCGCCTCCCTCCTCTCTCCCTGCCCCAGGACCTGGCCACCTCCTTCTTGGTACCCCATGTGGTGTCCCTCTCTGAGTCAGGCTGGTTTCCCTTCTCTGGATCTCATGATTCTCCATCACAGTAATGCAGGATAACCCCACTCACATCTTGGCTCTCTTGAATGTGTGGTTTATGCTAATTATTTCAGTTACCATCAAGAGACTGACTCTGAGGTCTCCCCGAGAACCGGCTGCAGACCACACACAACCATGCATTGCTCTTAGGAGCACACTCTGCTGATGAGTCTTCAAGAGGAATAAATGGAAGTCCTATTCCTGGTGATGTTTTCCATTAGAGAGGCAGAGCCATGAGCGGAATAGAAGGGAAATAAAAAGTCAGAATGTGACCAGAGCTTGAAATTAGAGAGGAGAAGAATAAAATGAAGTTGGGAAAATCTAAACAGGATATTACTGCCCTT
Organism: Capricornis sumatraensis; assembly: GCF_032405125.1. Lineage (NCBI taxonomy): Eukaryota > Metazoa > Chordata > Mammalia > Artiodactyla > Bovidae > Capricornis > Capricornis sumatraensis. Next base: position 109,933,960 of record NC_091073.1, on the reverse strand, counting down.
GCTTTGTCTATAGGTCACGTTCCGTTTTGATACAAAGTTTATATAGGGATTCCCAGGTGGCTCAGTGGTTAAGAATCTGCCTGCCAGTGCAGGAGCTGCCAGAGACACAGGTTCGATCCCTGGGTTGGAAAGATCCCCACCTCCCCCAGGGGGAAATGGCAACCCACTCCAGTGTTCTTGCCTGGGAAATCCCATGGATGGAGGAGCCTGGTGGGGTAGAGTCCCTGGGGTTGCAACACGACTGGGCACACAAAGCATGCATTAAAGCTCAAAACCCAGCCTGGAGTTTCTCAACCTCCATGCTATTGACATACTGCAAGGATAATTCTTGGCTGTGGGCTATACGGTGTTTAGCAGCATCGCTGGTCTCTCTGCCTTGCCTGCCTGTAGCACTTCCCACCCCTGTTGTGACAGTGAAAACTGTTCCCAGACTGTGGGATCACCCCCATTGAGAACCTGTGCTATGTGCTCCGTCGTGTCCGACTCTTTGCCACTCCGACAGTAGCCCGCCAGGCTCTTCTGTTCACGGAATTTTCCAGGCAAGAATACAGGAGCAGGTTGCCATTTCCTACTCCATTAAGAACCTCCCTCCCTTTTTTCTTTCTCAGGGTCCTTGCCCTCCTCCAACAGCCTCTGGGTTTCCATGGGGCTATAGCGCCTCCTAGCGGTTAGAAATATGTAGTTCTCAGATCTCAGCGCTCCTGGGACTCCCTCTCCCGCAGCCCTGGGTAATATCTGTCAGCAAGGACCCTGAGTAAAACCAGGGCACCACGCGCCGTGGAGGTTTCACACACACAGACACACAAGTGCACAACGTATAGCAACACACAGCTACTAGCGAAAGACCTCCAGAGACGGACCCAGTGGTTCATTAGATTTTCACCGAGCACAGAACAAGCACTAGAGTCATAACAGTGAACGAAACAGAAATGACCTCTGTCCCGGAAACTCATGCAAGCTTTCTCTGTTGGCATCGTTGAATCGTTGCTTAGTGCAAAGCCTGAGTAAGACAATATTCTCCTCTCATGATGTTTATCTTCTGATGGCAGAAAGAAATTTACAGTTTGCCCTAGACCAGAAACATAAAATATATTTTATACAGATGTTAGAAATATAATCAGTGTTAATACAGTTAAATACTGTCCTGAACATGGCCTCCCATTTTTTCATCTACGAAACAATGGGCTGTAATAAATAATGTCTAAGTCTCTGTCTGGTTTTAAAATTGTATGATCCTAACCAGGGGCAGCCCTAGATGTTTGTTGCTGATGGCTCTTATACATCTGCTTCCCTGGGGGTAGTTCAGATGGTAAAGAATCTGCCTGCAGTGCAGGAGACCTGGGTTCAGTCCCTGGGTTGGGAAAATCCCCTGGGGAAAAGAACTGCTGCCCACTCCCGTATTCTTGGCTTGAGAATTCCATGGACAGAGGAGCCTGGTGGGCCATGGTCCACGGGGTCACGAAGAGTTGGACAGGACTGAGCGACTAACAACCAGGGGCAGCACGAGATGTTTATTGGCTGGCGGCTCTCATGCATCCGATATCCCGGGTACCTACCTGATTATATCACATGACTCACATGTGAAGCTATTCAAAGAAAAGAGGGAAAGGGAAGAAGGCAGGGAGAAGAAAGGATAGATGGAAAGAAGAGTAAAAAATGAAACTGACAGGAGGCTACATATGTTAGTGATTCTGACCATAGAAAGAAGTAACCATTCTTAAAAAAAGATGAATGAAAAGTCGCTCAGTCGTGTCCGACTCTTTGTGACCCTATGGACTATACAGCCCATGGAATTCTCCAAGTCAGAATACTGGAGTGGGGAGCCTTTCCCTTCCCCAGGGGATCTTCCCAACCCAGGGATTGAACCCAGGTCTCCTGCATTGCAGGCAGATTCTTTACCAGCTGAGCCAAATGGGAAGCCCTCTTCTTAAAAAGTAGATTTCAAATGAGTTACTTACATTAGCGTTTCATGCACATACGCTTGAAAAATCAGGTGCAAATCATCCAAAGAGATACCAGAAGAAAACTGATGGCAAGAAACACACCTCGCATGAGCTATATCAGTTCTGTTCATTGTTTCCTGTTCCTCACGGGAGGGTTTGAAAGCACTGTTTTTCCCACTGTCCTTCAAGAATTGCCCAAAGGAATGAGGGGAACAAAGAAATAGCTTCTTTGCACTTCTTTTCTGGTAGTTCCAGTTAAAGCAAAGGAGAAGCCTCTGCAGGGAGAATGGGGGGCTGATGCTGGGATGTCTGGGAAGTGCCAGGGTTTAATTACAGCGAGAAAGTAAACAAGGGAAGAAAATCCAGTGATTTTAGCTTGAAGATCATTTTATCCACAAAAAGGTGAAGAGTCTTAGGACTCTGGTGATGAGGCGGGAGACTGGAGAAAAGTAGAGCAAAAAAGAAACAGGCTGAAACAGTATCAGGATGTGTGTTTTGGACATTGGCCATATTTTTGGCTGTCTGATATTTAAACTCCTTCTCATGTTTGGACAGTTTCCTACAGTTTGGGTGTTAGTGGAAAGAGGCATGTATTAGCATGTTTTGAAAGTTAAACCCTCCTCCCATCCTAGAAACAAAACTTCCACCCCGGCCTCTGCTTTCTATGACTTTCACAATTGCAGGATTTCTCCTGACAGAGCAGTCTCTTTTCACCACTTCTCTAAAAAGGTGGCAGGGTAGGTGGGACTGAGCTGTGTGCTCTGGCAGAGTGGGATGGGAGGAAAAATCTCGTGATCCCGATTCTGTTGAATTTAGTTACCTGAGCACAGAGTCCCATGAAGATTTCAGTGTCATCAAATTTCATCTCTTTCTTTACTGGTGCTCAAAATTAGCTTCTTAGGTTTGTGAGGTTAACAAAGACCATGGTTTACCTTCCATTCTACTCACCTGGCTGCTAGCTGTTGGTGGCTCTGACCTTGAAAAGAGATCTCCTTTCTTATTGACAAAAATGCAAAAGTCAATGTACATGCTAACTCCTACAGGTGGACCAAAGGCCACTGGTTTTCTAAATGAAAATCCAGATTACAACCAGATGGGACAGTCTGCACCTTTCACCTAATAAGCTAATGCCACTTACCTCTTTAGCCTTTGAAATCTCATCTAACTTAAAATATTTACATTTACTATTTCTATTATTATATGGATCATAAATGTTTAAGCAGTAGGTCTGTGAAAGTAATACAGACAACAATTGACAAATGTTAAACACAATACCATGATGTGAAGGTGTTACTTATTAAGTTTCAAAAATGAGTAGATGTCACCTTATTTTTGCTTCAAAGGAAGACGGTGTAGATGTTTTGCTGGGGTGGGAGTGAGGAAGATCCAGAGGACCCTGGCTTCTCAATCCCTAAGTCAAAGGTAGTCACTCTGAATATTCAATACTGTGTGTGTTCTTATTTCCTAATGTTTATAACTTTCAACAGATTTTAAAAGTAGCTCATAAGAAGTTAAGAAATTTAGATATATGCATGGACAAATGAGTCAGCTCAAATCTAAATTTCTTATTAGGAAACAGAAGCCTTCAGTCAAAACAAAGCGAAAAGTTATATCCAGATCTGTCTCTTAGATGTCTCTCTTCTATCTCTAGGTTTTTGGAATCAACTGTTTTCGTGTGTGGGCAGTTCTAGGTTCCAGGCATCGCTGTTGACAGAGGTGGAAGTCAGAGGCAGAGTCCAGAAGAAAGGTTGTTGCTGCTATTTTAATGAAACCATTTTAGCAGACCCTGAAATGTGATTTCCTGTCATTGCTCCCAGCTCTCTTGTTCCGGGAAGGAGGAGGAACACCCAGCAGAGGGGTATGACTACAGCCCTTTTAACTGTAACTCCCTGACACTCTGCAGTGTCAGATGGGGCTCCAGGTCCCCTTCTGCCTCATAAGTAGGTGTTCCTAGGTGATGACTATCTCTTCAAGATCCCCAGGAAAACTCTGGCTGCCAGGCTCACCGCTTGAGCTCCGGAGGCTCACAGAACACCGCTCTCCTGTTCCTCTCTGACCTGGCTCTGTGCCTGCACCCAAACCTGCCTGAGGGATCCCCCCACCCCACCTCACACCCCTCTCCTTTCTGCTCCAGCTAGGCAGACTCACAGGCACCAGGTCTGGCAGTCCAGGCTCCTTACTGGGGCAAAACCACCTGCTGCTGCTGCTGCTGCTAAGTCACTTCAGTCGTGTCCGACTCTGTGCAACCCCATAGACGGCAGCCCACCAGGCTCCCCCGTCCCTGGGATTCTCCAGGCAAGAACACTGGAGTGGGTTGCCATTTCCTTCTCCAATGCATGAAAGTGAAAAGTGAAAGTGAAGTCGCTCAATCGTGTCCAACTCTTCTCGACCCCATGGACTGCAGCCCACCAGGCTCTTCCGTCCATGGGGTTTTCCAGGCAAGAGTAGTGGAGTGGGGTGCCATCGCCTTCTTTGAAAAACATCTGCAGATCAACCCAAAGTCAATAGTGTGTGTTTAACCCCTCACCTTTCAGCACTGACTCACAGCCTCTGCAAACCACATTCTCCTGTGTTGTGAACAAACCTGGACTCTCTCTCAACCCTCTCCCATCCAGGGATTTCTCTCAACCTTCTTTCTTCTCCCTGAATTTCAGGATGGTCTCCCTTGTGACCAAAGGGAAAACTCAGTTCTTCTCTCCTGGACCAAAACCGGAAGGCAGTAAGAGGTCCTCAGTTCAGTTCAGTTCAATCACTCAGTCATGTCCAACTCTTTGCAACCCCATGAATTGCAGCACGCCAGGCCTCCCTGTCCATCACCATCTCCCGGAGTTCACTCAGACTCACGTCCATCGAGTCAGTGATGCCATCCAGCCATCTCATCCTCTGTCATCCCCTTCTCCTCCTGCCCCCAATCCCTCCCAGCATCAAAGTCTTTTCCAAAGAGTCAACTCTTCACATGAGGTGGCCAAAGTACTGGAGTTTCAGCTTCAGCATCATTCCTTCCAAAGAAATCCCAGGGCTGATCTTCAGAATGGACTGGTTGGATCTTGCAGTCTAGGGGACTCTCAAGAGTCTTCTCCAACACCACAGTTCAAAAGCATCAATTCTTCGGTGCTCAGCCTTCTTCACAATCCAACTCTCACATCCATACCTAGGTGCCTGCAATCAGAAGGTTCCGATTAACCCTAGTTTTCTTCCATCTCCAACTGACTTCTCAATATAGATGAGGCTTATGGTTAGAAGAGGAGCTAAAAAGCCTCTTGATGAAAGTGAAAGAGGAGAGTGAAAACGTTGGCTTAAAGCTCAACATTCAGAAAACGAAGATCATGGCATCCGGTCCCATCACTTCATGAGAAATAGATGGGGAAACAGTGGAAACAGCGTCAGACTTTATTTTTTGGGGCTCCAAAATCACTGCAGATGGTGACTGCAGCCATGAAATTAAAAGATGCTTACCCCTTGGAAGAAAAGTTATGACCAATCTAGATAGTATATTCAAAAGCAGAGACATTACTTTGCTGACTAAGGTCCATCTAGTCAAGGCTATGGTTTTTCCTGTGGTCATGTATGGACGTGAGAGTTGGACTGTGAAGAAGGCTGAGCACTGAAGAATTGATGCTTTTGAACTGTGGTGTTGGAGAAGACTCTTGAGAGTCCCCTGGACTGCAAGATCCAACCAGTCCATTCTGAAGATCAGCCCTGGGATTTCTTTGGAAGGAATGATGCTAAAGCTGAAACTCCAGTACTTTGGCCACCTCATGCGAAGAGTTGACTCTTTGGAAAAGACTCTGATGCTGGGAGGGATTGGGGGCAGGAGGAGAAGGGGACGACAGAGGATGAGATGGCTGGATGGCATCACTGACTCGATGGACGTGAGTCTGAGTGAACTCTGGGAGTTGGTGATGGACAGGGAGGCCTGATGTGCTGTGATTCATGGGGTCACAAAGAGTTGGACACGACTGAGCGACTGAACTGAGCTGAACTGAACTATGGTTAGAAAAACAGGAGCTCTGGCGATTTTGCAGCATTTTGTATGTACCAATATATAGAGTCATGTCTCAGATGATGTTCAAACTTTAGATTCCTTTTCTCCCCATCACTGTCACCAGGCGTTTAGGGATCTGGCTCATTCCATTGTCCAAAGGACCTGTGAGAGTGATAAACCATGTTCAGAGACTCTCCTAAGGCGACTCCGTGAGCAAAGCCAGAAGTCCAAAGACAAAAATGTCCCACCTGTTCCCAGGCCTCACCTGCTCCAGGAGACAGAGGACCACACAGCAGGGGAGCCAGAGCCCTCGTCAGCTCAGACAGCATGGGACCCGGGGTCTCCCTGCCAGGGTTCCTGTCCTCAGAGTGTGCTTCCCTGGCCCTGGGAGGATTTTCTTGGGGAGACACTGCCCTTGCTAGTTTCTACAGCTCACGCTTCCTCTTTCCCTCTCAGGCTTTGCACCTCAAGAGGTCGGTTGGGACTACTTTGGCGGGACTGAGTATACCCAGGCAAGGTCAGAGGAATAGATTCATCACCCAAACCCCCAAGCAGATGAGTGCCAGCCTCAGAGGGGTGAGAAGAAGGCAGTAAGTTGGGCTCAGGGGTGGAAATTTGGCTTCAGAATGGCAACACTGAACACTTTCCTAAGGAGTTAGGATACTAAGTGGGCGATGACACAAAAACAAGAGAAACCCATTTATTGGAGATGATATATCAAATGAGGACTTGGTCACAAGGAAATGGTGACAGCCCTCAAGCGGAGAGGAAATAAGAGCCCAGGGGGAAGATTGGCCACTGTTACCTGAGGCTCTGTCATTAGCTTTGATCTCCTTTAATTCCATTTGTCTAGGAATAATAGTATTATATCAAACTGTGGGTCAAAGTCGAGTCTGGTAGTGGCATTTAAGAGAGTAAGATGATTGGAGAACTACTTGGATAAACTAGGGAGATTTTTACATTGGATGTTACATCTTTGATACCTTGACTTGGTCATCTGTGGTGTTGATTCTTCTTAGCTCTGGTTCATTAGCAAATCAGCTACTTAGCTTTCAGGATGTCAAATCAGAGCTCAGCAACTTCGTGAACATTTTGTGTGGGCATTGAGAACTCTGGAGAAAAGTTGTTAATCAGCTGGAAATATATGTTGGAGTACAGCAGCAAGAGTGTGTATCAACTTGTAAAAAATACTATGGAAAGTGCAAAAATGTCATAGAAATATTGTCAAGTACTTTGCTATGGTTTTTCCTGGGGTCATGTATGGATGTGAGAGTTGGACTGTGAAGAAGGCTGAGCGCCGAAGAATTGATGCTTTTGAACCGTGGTGTTGGAGAAGACTCTTGAGAGTCCGTTGGACTGCAAGGAGATCCAACCAGTCCATTCTGAAGGAGATCAGCCCTGGGATTTCTTTGGAAGGAATGATGCTAAAGCTGAAACTCCAGTACTTTGGCCACCTCATGCGAAGAGTTGACTCATTGGAAAATACTCTGATGCTGGGAGGGATTGGGGGCAGGAGGAGAAGGGGACGACAGAGGATGAGATGACTGGATGGCATCACGGACTCGATGGACGTGAGTCTGAGTGAACTCCGGGAGATGGTGATGGACAGGGAGGCCTGGCGTGCTGCGATTCATGGGGTCGCAAAGAGTCTGACATGACTGAACGACTGAACTGGACTGGACTGAACTGAACTGAACTTTGCTGAAAACAAGACATGCAAGGTTCCAATTTTTCTCTAAAGTCCTCAACCTAGTGAGCTTACCCAAAGAAAATGGGGTTAGCTTGAGATGACTTGTCCTATGTGAACCTGTCTTCTCTTCTAAGATTGCTAATGGTTTGCCTGATGACTGTCACTCCCCAAGGATGAAATAGGAAAATGACAGCTGACTGAGAGTCCTGCCAGTTACAACACTTGTGAATGATTGCTCACTCCCACGCCCAAGGACCTATGTCTTCCTCCTAGAGTGGACTTCAAGGTACCTACTACTTTCCTTTTCCTAATCCTCCAAAGTGTAGTTTCTAACACCAAAATAAAAAAATATTTCTGAATTAAGTAGTGGATCTCCTTGGGTATCAATTTGCTCTGATAGGAACTATACCCCATAAAGCAAGGTATGTATATTAAAGGGATTTGGGATGATTGAGCCTAAGACAAATCACCAAAAAACGAGTTTTCCTGACTTCCTACCTATGGGCTCAGCATTCTTGAGGATATGCACATATTTGACAGAAAACTGCCTTAATCAAAAACTTGACTTGGGTTGGGTACTATGTTTTCCTTGTTTCTCATTATTTCCTATTTTTGTTGCCCTATTTTGACCTGCAGCTTCACTTTTACCTCCATCCATCTCTGTTCCTCTTCCTGATCTCCTTTCCTTCTAATCCAATAGGATGTTATTTCTCCGTAAATGCCTCCCCAGATCATAATTCTCACAAGCGGTAACTTTGCAAATCATTTCATAATGGCGTTTGCACATGCTCTACTGATGCTCTGGGTCTCAGGTTACATGCCTGAACATTTCTATGATAAACTGAATTGTCCTTTTATTAGGTCTGCTTTACCAGCTAATCTTGTAGGGTGGAGGGTAGATGCAGCTGAAAATGGAAGACAGAGTAACAAAAATACAATGATCCAAAACCTATGGTATGTAGCAAAAAGCAGTTCTAAAAGAGATGTTTATAGCTATAAAAGCCTACCTCAGGAAAAAGAAAAATCTCAAACAACCTAACTTTACAACCAAAAGAATGAGGGAAAGAAGAACAAAACCCAAAGTTAGTAGAAGGAAAGAAATCATAAAGATTAGAGCAGAAATAAATGAAATACAGACTTAAAAGGAAACAGCAGAAGAGATCAGATTGATGAAAGTAAAAACTGTTCTTTGAAAAGGTAAAAAAATTGATGAACATTTACCCAAAAAAAGAAGGGAGAGGGCCCAAATCAATAAAATCAGAAATGAAAAAGAAGTTACAGCAACATCACAGAAATACAAAGGACCTTAAGAGATTACTATGAACAACTATGGGCAACCTAGAAGAAATGAACAAATTCTTGGAAAGAGATAACCTCCCAACATTGAACCAGGAAGAAATAGAAAATAAGAACAGACCATTACCAGTAAAAAAGAAAAAAAAAAATTGAATCAGTAATTATAACACTCCCAAGAAGAAAAAGCCAGGATCAGATGGCTTCACAGGTGAATTCTACCAAATATTTAGAGAAGAGTTAGCACCTTTCCTTCTCAAACTATTCCCAAATATTGCAGAGGAAGGAACACTTCTGAATGCATTCTGTGAGGCTCACACTAGACAAAGTTATCACAGAAAAAGAAAATTACAGGCCTGATACCAAAACCAGACAAATCTATCACAAAAAAGAAAATTATAGGTAAAATATCACTTATGAACATAGATGCAAAAACACGCCAACTAACAATCCAACAGTACATTAAAACGATAATACACCATGATCAAGTGGCACTTATCCCGGGGACTAAGGATTTGCAGTATCTTCAAATCAAATCAATCAATGTGATACACCACATTAACAAATTGAAGAATATAAGCCACATGATCTTCCTTTTTTTTTTTTTTACCTCCACGTTGTGTTTTAATAAATAAAGCAGATTCATGGAATAGACCTTAAAATCACATTTACAGACACTTCTAGGTCCAAACATGTAGGTGAGAAGCTGCTGCTGCCAGAAGGGATGAGGCCCACATGCACTTGAGGACTGAGTCTACCACCCCACCGCCTGTAGGCTGGACGGTGGAGCCCGGGACAGCAGGAGGTGCGGGACACACACGCACCCACACCTGGCCCTGCAACCACACTACAGAATGGCGGGAAATTGTGCTACTTTGAGACAAGCTAGAGGAAAGTTTCCTCTGGTACTAACTGAGACTCCTGTCGTTACCCATCAGTCAGAGAACATTAGCTACAGAAGAGCATCCACTGACAAATAAGGGCAGGGGACAGCAAAGAGGAAGCTATACAGGCCATCTCGTTTCTTTCAATGTCGGGAGCGTCCACGTCACGCACCTCCCGCTGTCTTAGTCCAAAAGCTTCCTGCTGGCATTTGCACCAAACAAGGCTCCCTGCGCTTCGGGCATCATCTGCTGGGCTATGAGGTCCAGCTGACTTTCGAGTGTGTTTGACACCTTGGTCTTGCGGTCCCTGTTATAGATCTCAACACTGCCGGCTATTTCCTCAGGCAGGTAGGCCTCCTGATCAATCTGGACATGGATACCACCATAAAACTACTAGAGCTCATCAATGAAGTTGCAAGATACAAAATTTATATGCAGAGATCTGTTGCATCTCTATGCACTAACAATGAACTATCATAAAGAGAAATTAATCCTATTTACATCACATCCAAAAAAAAAAAAAAACCTCTAGGAATAAACTTATCTAAAGGGGTCAGTTCAGTTCAGTCACTCAGTCGTGTCTGACTCTTTGCGACCCCATGAATCGCAGCACGCCAGGCCTCCCTGTCCATCACCATCTCCCGGAGTTCACTCAGACTCATGTCCATTGAGTCCGTGATGCCATCCAGCCATCTCATCCTCGGTCGTCCCCTTCTCCTCCTGCCCCCAATCCCTCCCAGTATCAGAGTATTTTCCTATGAGTCAACTCTTTGCATGAGGTGGCCAAAGTACTGGAGCTTCAGCTTTAGCATCATTCCTTCCAAAGAAATCCCAGGGCTGATCTCCTTCAGAATGGACTGGTTGGATCTCCTTGCAGTCCAAGGGACTCTCAAGAGTCTTCTCCAACACCACAGTTCAAAAGCATCAATTCTTCAGCGCTCAGCCTTCTTCACAGTCCAACTCTCACATCCATACATGACCACAGGAAAAACCATAGCCTTGACTAGACGGACCTTAGTCAGCAAAGTAATGTCTCTGCTTTTGAATATACTATCTAGGTTGGTCATAACTTTTCTTCCAAGGAGTAAGCGTCTTTTAATTTCATGGCTGCAATCACCATCTGCAGTGATTTTGGAGCCCGAAAAAATAAAGTCTGACACTGTTTCCACTGTTTCCCCATGAAGTGATGGGACCGGATGCCATGATCTTCGTTTTCTGAATGTTGAGCTTCAAGCCAACTTTTTCACTCTCCTCTTTCACTTTCATCAAGAGGCTTTTTAGCTCCTCTTCACTTTCTGCCATAAGGGTGGTATCATCTGCATATCTGAGGTTATTGATATTTCTCCCAGCGATCTTAATTCCAGCCTGTGTTTCTTTCAGCCCAGTGTTTCTCATGATGTACTCTGCATATAAGTTAAGTAAGCAGGGTGACAATATACAGCCTTGACGTACTCCTTTTCCTATTTGGAACCAGTCTGTTGTTCCATGTCCAGTTCTACCTGTTGCTTCCTGACCTGCATACAGATTTCTCAAGAGGCAGGTCAGGTGGTCTGGTATTCCCATCTCTTTCAGAATTTTCCACAGTTTATTGTGATCCACACAGTCAAAGGCTTTGGCATAGTCAATAAAGCAGAAATAGATGTTTTTCTGGAACTCTCTTGCTTTTTCCATGATCCAGCGGATGTTGGCAATTTAATCTCGTTCCTTTGCCTTTTCTAAAACCAGCTTGAACATCAGGGAGTTCACGGTTCACGTATTGCTGAAGCCTGACTTGGAGAATTTTGAGCATTACTTTACTAGCATGTGAGATGAGTGCAATTGTGTTGTAGTTTGAGCATTCTTTGGCATTGCCTTTCTTTGGAATTGGAATGAAAACTGACCTTTTCCAGTCCTGTGGCCACTGCTGAGTTTTCCAAATTTGCTGGCATATTGAGTGCAGCACTTTCACAGCATCATCTTTCAGGATTTAAAACAGCTCAATTGGAATTCCATCACCTCCACTAGCTTTGTTCGTAGTGATGCTTTCCAAGGCCCACTTGACTTCACATTCCAAGATGTCTGGCTCTAGATTAGTGATCACATCATCATGATTATCTGGGTCATGAAGATCTTTTTTGTACAGTTCTTCCATGTATTCTTGCCACCTCTTCTTAATATCTTCTGCTTCTGTTAGGTCCAGACCATTTCTGTCCTTTATTGAGACCATCTTTGCATGAAATGTTCCCTTGGTATCTCTAATTTTCTTGAAGAGATCTCTAGTCTTTCCCATTCTGTTCTTTTCCTCTATTTCTTTGCATTGATTGCTGAAGAAGGCTTTCTTATGTCTTCTTACTATTCTCTGGAACTCTGCATTCAGATGCTTATATCTTTCCTTTACTTCTTTGTTTTTTGCCTCTCTTCTTTTCACAGCTATTTGTAAGGCCTCCCCAGACAGCCATTTGGCTTTTTTTGTATTTCTTTTCCATGGGGATGGTCTTGATCCCTATCTCCTGCACAATGTCACAAACCTCATTCCATAGTTCATCAGGCATTCTATCTATCAGATCTAGGCCCTTGAATCTATTTCTCACTTCCACTGTATAATCATAAGGGATTTGATTTAGGTCGGACCTGAATGGTCTAGTGGTTTTCCCTACTTTCTTCAATTTAAGTCTGAATTTGGTAATAAGGAGTTCATGATCTGAGCCACAGTCAGCTCCTGGTCTTGTTTTTGTTGACTGTATAGAGCTTCTCCATCTTTGGCTGCAAAGAATATAATCAATCTGATTTCAGTGTTGACCATCTGGTGATGTCCATGTGTAGAGTCTTCTGTTGTGTTGTTGGAAGAGGGTGTTTGCTATGACCACTGCGTTTGCCCTGCTTAATTCTGTATTCCAAGGCCAAATTTGCCTGTTACTCCAGGTGTTTCTTGACTTTTGCATCTAAAGGGATAAAAGACCTATATTCAGAAAACTATGACACTAATGAAAGAAAGATGATACAAACAGATGGAAAGATATTCCATGCTCTTGGATTGGGAGCATCAATCATGTTAAAATGATCAAATTACCTAAGGCAATCTACAAGTTCAGTGCAATCTCTATCAAAATATCAGTGACATTTTTTTTCACAGAGCTAGAACAAATAGTTTTAAAATTTGCATGGAAATGTGAACTCTGACAGAGATATGATTTATTTACGTTGGCACTTCAACAAAACTCTATTATGTGAATAAAAGATCATGTCAACCTCTGCATCTCACCAAATCTTTTCTGTGGCTATTAATTTTACCCATGAGGACACTAAAGTTCAGGGACAAAAAATAGAAAAAAAAAAAGGCCAAAAGCTAGTGACTGAATGAAGGCTAGAACTCTGGTTCCAGATCTTAATATTCCTTTCAATATTTTGTCACTGCTCCTTCTTTGGTAAAATGATCTATTTCTGTCAGAATTTCCTTTTTCCTGCCCTGCTCTCTGTCACTCCAATATTCTGGCTCTAAATCCTCAACCCCTCTCTTCTTCTTTTCTACCTAAAATATTGCTTGAAGAAAAGGCAACAAATTAGATGGCAACACTTCAAGTCATTTTCAGATCACTGGAAATTAACACCATTTAATTTCAAGTCTGAATGTTTGTTGCTGTTCAGTCACTCAGTTGTGTTAGACTCTGCGAGCCCATGGACTGCAGCACACCAGGCTCCCCTGACTTTCACTGTCTCCCAGAGTTTGCACAAATTCATGTCCACTGAATCAGTGATGCTATCCAACCATCTCATCCTCTGTTGTCCCCTTCTCTTCCTGCCCTCCAGCTGTACCAGCATCAGGTTCCTTTCTAATGAGTTGGCTCTTTGCATCAGGAGACCAAAGTATTGGAGCTTCAGCTTCAGCATCCGTCCTTCCCATGAATATTCATGAATATTCCCATGAATATTCCTTTCGGATTGACTGCTTGATCTCTTGCAGTCCAAGGAGTCTTCCCCAGCACCACAGTTTGAAAACATCAGTTCTTCAGCACTAAGCCTTCAAGTCTGGATGTGGGGCATTTAATGGTTTCACCCCTATCTTCTGAAGCAGGGTCGACAAACTGTGACCCAGAAGTAAGCTGGCCTATAGCCTGTTTTAGTAAATAAGCTTGTACTGCAACGCAGCAGTGCTCACTCCTTCACATACTGTTAGAGTTGCTTATGGTCAAGAGCAGAGTAGCTGTGACAGACACCATACTGCCTGCAAATCTTAAAGCAGGTACTAGCTATCCTTTTACAGAAAAAAGTTGCCAATGCTACAACCAAAATGTGGGGGCAAACACATGGAGCTAAAATAGAGATGTCCCCAAACTAATGCACCCTTGAGCAGGACTGTCAAGGAAAACTCAGCCTGTTTGCAGGGTTCCTTTATCAAAAGAGAAGATCCTGTTCACTTACTGTGACTTTCTTTATGGCAGCATTAGAAATTCGGCTTAGCACAGACTCCCAGGTCAGCACCAAGGGTGTTACAAAAGCATATGCTCTGAACTTTAATCCTTTTGTATTTTGCTGCCTTATTGTTGCTTCAGTTTTTAGTACGTTACTTAGTACATCTTTTCTCAAGAAGAGGAATCCTTAATAAAATTTCCCTACACATTGTAGTGGTAAAGAGTCAGCCTGGTGTAGCCTTGATGACTGGTGATGTATTAACCAGGAAAATGGCAGAAGAAGCCAAGGAAAAGGAAAAACAGACTCACTGAGGGAAAGGGCATAAATTACCCTTAGAGACCAGTGACTGTTGTTCCTGCCAATACAAATGTTAACATATTTGCTGGAGGATTATTTAAACTAGTGCCTCCAAGGTCACTAAGCCACATGCATGGGAAAGAGAGGTGACAAAAATACAGATTAATTAATATGGACACATGCCTCTGGGCCACCATATGTGTGAGGTTAGGAAAAGTAGTATAGACACCAACTCACATTTTGGGGTAAAAAAAATATGTATATTCCCCATACATAGCTTATGGTTCTTTTGTGGGAAGAGTTTGAAGAAGGAGATCACCACACATTATGGCATGTTCTGTGTTGATCCTAAATGAGAAATCATTGAAGTTATTGAGATCAGGAGGTTTGCACACATAAGGAGCAGACAAGAATATTTATTGAGTTTGGGAATTTTCAGTCCTATCTCCAGGATCAAACCTCATAGAAAGTTTTCAGCATCTCAGAAGTATAAGAGACCTTGAGGTTCAAAAAAGCTCCCACACAATCATGCAAGGATGTCTTTCTCAGACTTGCTCACCTACTTTACAAAAATGACAAATATGCATACGTAGATACAGAGACACCCCCCTTGGATCCAGTATTCCACTAGCCTCTTCCACAGAGAGATTTCTCTAGTGACTTTCACTTAGAATACAAAGCTCCTTCAGGTCTACTCTGCTCCCTTCTCCTCCCACTCAGGCACCACCACCATCAGTTACCCTTGCTTTTTCCCACATTAATGCTATCCAATACTTAGGCCACCTGATGCAAAGAACTGACTCATCTGAAAAGACCCTGATGCTGGGAAAGATCGAAGGTGGGAGGAGAAGGGGACAACAGAGGATGAGATGGTTGGGTGGCATCACCAACTCAATGGACATGAATTTGAGTAAGCTCCAGGAATTGGTGATGGACAGGGAAGCCTAGCCTGCTATAGTCCATGGGGTCACAAAGAGTCGGACACGACTGAGTGAACTGAACTTATCTGAACTGAACTGGGGGGAGAACTAGCGCTACTTGTAGCTATAGGCCAAAGATGCTGACAAATGTCCTACAGTGTGCATGCCAGCATCCTGTAACAATTACCAGGCTCATATCATCAATGGTGCCAGAACTGAGAAACTCTGCCTTCTACTAAGTCATCTTCATATCAGAAAAATTTCAGCTATGAAAGACACAGAAACTACTTCAGGAGTGACAGCTTGCTAAAGAAGAACTGACATACTAGTACGGCATTCACATGCATTATTTGGTGTAGAATGGCTGTATCTAGGTAGAAGTTAGTTCTCACATAGATTCACTTATTCTGGAAACATCTGCCATATCCCAGCAATTTTGATAATTCTTCCTCCAGGAACCCATTTCTTGCATTTTCTAGAATTTCTAGGATTCCATTGTCACTCTGCTTATTTAACTTATATGCAGAGTACCTCATGGCAAATGCTGGGCTGGATGAAGCACAAGCTGGAATCAAGATTGCCGGGAGAAATATCAATAACCTTACATATGCAGATGACACCACCCTTATGGCAGAAAGCAAAGAGGAACTAAAGATACTCTTGATGAAGGTGAAAGAGGAGAGTAAAAAAGCTGGCTTAAAATTCAACATTCAAAACACGAAGATATGACATCCAGTCCCATCACTTCATGGCAAATAGAAGATAAGATGGCTGGATGGCATCACCTTCTCAATGGACGTGAGTTTGAGTGAACTCCGGGAGTTGGTGATGGACAGGGAGGCCTGGCATGCTGCTATTCATGGAGTCACAGAGTCGGACACGACTGAACAACTGAACTGAACTTAACTGAACTGTTAGAAAAGACTCTTGAGAGTCCCTTGGACAGCAAGGAGATCAAACGAGTCAGTCCTAAAGGAAATCCATCCTGAATATTCATTGGAAAGACTGATGCTGAAGCTGAAGCTCCAATACTTTGGCCACCTGATGTGAAGAGCCAACAACTCAGTAGAAAAGACCCTGATGTTGGGAAAGATTGAAGGCAGGAGGAGAAGGGGACAACAGAGGATGAGATGGTTAGATGGCATCACCGACTCAATGGACATGAGTTTGAGCAAGCTCTGGGAGATGGTAAAGGACAGGGAAGCCTGGTGTGCTATAGCCCATGAGGTCACAAACAGTGAGACATAACTGATTGACTGAAAACCACCACCCAGAATTCCGTATACCCCTTTGAGTCATGTCTTATTTTGATAGAGTCCAGGTTGGTCTCCTTGATTATGTGTATGGCATCACAGTGGAAGCCGTGGACTCTGACGTGAAAGGGCTGTGTTTGAACCCTGTATTGACTACTTCATAGCATTGAAAATTTGAGAAAAACACCTAATCTAAACTTCAACCATCCCATCTAGAAAATGGCAAAAATTACAGCACAACACTTAAAAATGTGTTTTTAGGGACAGAATGATCTGCTCTGTGGAAAATCCCAACTGTAGTGTCTGATACACAGTAAGCACTCAAGAAGTCCCTTGTCTTTTCACTGGCCAAGAATTCTGTATTTTTGTGATCTCTAGTGTTGGGTGAACTGAGTAGGGAAGTGTTACACAGTTGTTAAGAGCGCAAATGCTGACACCAGATTTCCTGGGACGGAATCCTGACCTTACCATGTTCTTGCTTTGTGATTTTGGCAGAGTCCTTCATACTTTTGTGTATGTGTTTTCCCATTGATTAAGAAGGAATAATAATGGATATCTTAAAGTGCTGTCATGAAGATTACAAAATAACATAGGTTACGTATTTAAAATATGCCTATTAAATAGAAATTCCAGATAAATATAAATTGTGCTCATTCTTTCTCCTAGCTGGCTTCCCTGGTAGCTCAGACACTAAAGCGTCTGCTTCAATGTGGGAGACCCAGGTTCAGTCCCTGGGTTGGGAAGATCCCCTGGAGAAGGAAATGGCAACCCACTCCAGTACACTTGCCTGGAAAATTCCATGGATGGAGGAGCCTGGTAAGCTATGCAAAGAGTCAGACACGACTGAGTGACTTCACTTTGTACATTTTTATACTTTTCTCCTAGCTGTCTTGATCTATTTTGATTTCAAATCAGAATGATTTTATTCTTCTCATTGGAACAAGTGTTCCTATTAATAAGGAAATATTGACATGGATATATAAAACCAGAGCTATTATAAGACAAATTATATATTGTGAAGTCAGCAATATTAGTTAAATTTCAAGGGTGTAGATTTTAGGATAGTCCTCAGGATAAATGTTCACACTCAAGACAACCAAGGACCTAAATTTTTGTCTGGGAATCAGGCCACCTGTAGCCCTGCTCTGTGACCTCACTGTAACTTACTTTCTATTTTGAGGAACTGTGTCCCCATATGGGCTCATTTCTTTCATTCCCATAACCTTCTGGCAAAGTGGACATGGGCAGATGTTTAAATTGGTTGCTGACTTATCTTCAGTGTGGCATGGAATTCTAAATTTGGATTTGTGATTTTCCAGGGAAATCACATTTCTGGCACCTGTGGCCATGGGTGTCAATGAAAAACCTAGACATATAAATAGCTGTGGATGGAAGCCCTGCAACCTAGTCCCTAGTCCAGAACCGGTGAGCAACCATGAAGACCTTCGTCTTTCTGGCTCTCCTGGGAGCTGCTGGTAAGTTTTGATAGTAGGTTCTATGGTATATTTAAGGCTGTGCTTTCTACTCTGGAAGACAGCAATGAATGTTGAATATAATCTCTGTACTCAAGAGGCTTAAGATGTTGAAATAACAGTGTAATAGTACATATGTCTGTAAATAACTAAACCTCATTTGTTAGAGATTATGGTTAGCAGGGGTGATCAATGCAGAAAACGTTAAGAGGAAGAATTTGCCTTGAACATCAAGGTACTATCTATGAAGCAAGAGTGAAAAAGAAGTGATAGTCAATGTTAAGGAAATGTTTTGTCCTTTCTAAGGATCTGCATTTAATAATTGGGACTAGTCTTGTGAGCATTACATCTCTTCTATACCAAAGAGCACCTTAAGCAGGATCTCAACAGGCAAAGACACTCTATTTCTCATGAATGAAAGCTTTGGTCTGGATTTTACCACACCTTCGCTAATGATATCCCTCTGATATAATATGACATGTCATGCAATCATGAAAAGAAATAGAAAATTACTATTTCTATTTTTATACTACTAATTTTTACGCAGTTCATACTTACTACATTATTTTCCCAAATTGCCTAGTTGTAAATTCATTTCACCTATCTATATACCGGGAAATGTCTTTCCTAAAGTTACTTTAAAATACATAAATAATAGGGTACATGTAACAATCTCTGGTATTGGAGTCCTTAGAAAACATAACAACTCAGTGCTCACGACTTTACAGTGTTGAATAAATTTAAATCGTTAGATAGACAGTTGGGATAAGGGGAAACATTGGAGACACACACCTTATAATGTTCTATGAAATCATTTGATGAACATCTAGGCAAGAACCAAGAAGACACTTGGGGAACAAAAGAATAAAACTCTCCATTACCTTCAGGTCAGAACCTTCTCGGATGGCATTTAAAAGTTTCCTTTCCGTTACTTCATGTGGTATTCATCCTATATTGAACTCTACAAATAAACATAATGATGGTGACCCCAAAGTTTTATTGAACACATACTTAAATCTCTGCTCATCAGGGTTTTGTGTAAAAAGTATTCATTATAACCTCAAGTAGTGGGCTTCAAGACATTTATTATGTAAGGAATCTCTTACTTGTGTGTGTATGTATGTTACAAATGTAAAAATCATTATATTGATCAAATTTAAAGCATTAAAACCTAAAAGTTAGATACTTATAATAGTGTAAGAAGCATATGTGATAGAATAAGATTATGAAAACAATTATACAAACCAGAGTTTCCTGATTATGCATCATAAGAGAACATGACTTATCTTTTCCTGGTTCATCTGCAAAACCTTGCTGTTGAGTAGAAATTCCACAGTGGATCAGTTCTTCAGATAGTTTCCAACTTTCCTCTGTCAGTTGCTTTCCCCGTGGACGATGATGACAAGATCGTGGGCGGCTACACCTGTGGGGCAAATACTGTCCCCTACCAAGTGTCCCTGAACTCTGGCTACCACTTCTGCGGGGGCTCCCTCATCAACAGCCAGTGGGTGGTGTCTGCAGCTCACTGCTACAAGTCGTAAGTAACCAGTACTCACAGCCCTGTTCTCTGAGGTCAGGGCATCCTCAACCATGCCACAGACAACCAGGGTGAACAGAGTCATGCTTGAGGGGGAGCATTCAGATTCCAAGACCTCATTATACGCCCCCACCAGACATTGTATGCATTGAGGCCTTCCAAATGAAGGCAGTAAAGACACAGGGAGGAAAATAGTGAGTGGTTGAATATACATAGAGTATTCTAACATAGCTCTTTCCCAGGTGGCTCAGTGGTAAAGAATCACTCTACTAATGCAGGGGACGCAGGAGATGAGTGTGTGTGTGTGTGTGTGTGTGTGTGTGTGTGTGTGTGTGTGCGCGCATGCACATGCGTGCACTGCAAGGGCCCTCTGTCTGTGCTTATGCTCAAGACTGGGTTCCATGTGGAGGGGGAGGCCCTCACACTGGAGACTGAGAGAACTTGTCGTCTTTTGACCCAGCGGAATCCAAGTGCGTCTGGGAGAAGACAACATTAACGTCGTTGAGGGCAATGAGCAATTCATCAGCGCATCCAAGAGCATCGTCCATCCCAGCTACAACTCAAACACCTTAAACAACGACATCATGCTGATTAAACTGAAATCAGCTGCCAGTCTCAACAGCCGAGTAGCCTCTGTCTCTCTGCCAACATCCTGTGCCTCTGCTGGCACCCAGTGTCTCATCTCTGGCTGGGGCAACACCAAGAGCAGTGGCAGTAAGTCTCACGGGGACGCGGTCACCAGGTCTGAGAATCCTGGAGCTGAAAACCATGCTCAGGGTCAGGTAGCCCTCTGTCACCCAAGGCAGTGTTCCCAGAGGAGACTGGCGTTCTGTGGAATCTTGGGATATATAACTGAAATGTGTAGGCTCCCTCTGCTTGACAACACAGAAAGAAAGGACTATGCTAAAGTACTTTTTAGCAGGCATGCAGCTAAAATATGAATGGTGATTTGCAGAGAAGCAAAGAATGAGGAGGTACATAGAACAGAGGCTGAGGTTGGAACTGCTCCAAGTATAGCCCTGCTTCAGAAATAAAGTCTCCAGGTTGAAGATATGCGGTCACTGATACTAGTATTAAGGAGGGAACAGTTTGCTGACTAAAACCATTCGGAAGACCCTCCAGATAATGGTTGTTCTTCCATAATAGAAGCTACTAGCAATTGGAGGGAAGGAATGGGAATATTGGGAAGATGGGGAGAGGTATTGAGAAAGATATTTCCCAGAATGTTTGGGTAATCCTCTTCTCTTTTCAATCTTGTCCCCAATAGCCAGCTACCCTGATGTCCTGCAGTGTCTGAAGGCCCCCATCCTATCTGACAGCTCTTGCAAGAGTGCCTACCCAGGCCAGATCACCAGCAACATGTTCTGTGCAGGCTACCTGGAGGGCGGAAAGGACTCCTGCCAGGTGAGCTGCTTCGCCCTTCTTGTTCCTCAGCTCAGCCTCACGTATCTCCGCCGCATTCCCCAGTTCCTGAAACTCAGAACATTGAAAAGCGGTCTCTGGGACTGATCATGAGGGCTCAGGATAGGCTGGGGGAAAATAACAAGTTTTCTTTTTGCTGTATTAATGGTTAAGGTTCAGGGGGAAAGATAAACAAATCACGTGCAAACAGTATATCCTGGTGCCCTTCTGAGAAGAGATATAGGAGCAGGGAACTTTGAAAGGAGGCTGGCTGGATGGGCAACATCTAACTTCCCATCCCTCATCTCTTCTTGGCCTCACAGACCTGCAGTTGAGGAAAAGGGGGAGAGAGAAGGAGGGAGGAGGAGAATAGGGGTGCAGTGTGGAGGACGAGAGCTGATTTCCCAGGGAAAGATGGGCTTCATGGAGGATCAGCACTTGGAAACATGGTCCCCGGGGAAAGGAGGAATGCCTTTGAGCCTTTCTCCCCTCTGCGCAGAGCTGTGAGCTCTAACTGGCTCTTCCTTCCCGCCCAGGGTGACTCTGGCGGCCCTGTGGTCTGCAGTGGAAAGCTTCAGGGCATTGTCTCCTGGGGCTATGGCTGCGCTCAGAAAAACAAGCCTGGTGTCTACACCAAGGTCTGCAACTACGTGAGCTGGATTCAGCAGACCATCGCTTCCAACTAAACAGCTTCATCTCTTCATGACCCTCCCTGTCAGCCAGCGTCACCTTCCTCCCATCCTGAAAACACTACCGAAATAAAATCATTTATAAAACCAAATATCTTCAAGTGAAATTAGTTGATTTTTACATACTTTCTCTTCAATCTGGCTGTTGAGAAGATGGTGGACATAGAGTTGAACTATTATATGAAGATGGAGTTTGAAAGGTGATTTAGTCATTCATTCAGTCTCATCAGAATAAGTTGATATTCATCTACTATATGCGAAATTCTGTGTGGACGTTGAGGCTATTAAGATGCATAAGGGTATGGGTCTATGTCACCATCACATTTTTACAGAGATAATGACACTAAGATGTAGAATGTTAAGACTGACTTCCCAGAGTTACTGGCCTAGTCATAGTAAAGTTGAGATGAAGTCCCTGCTGTGACTCTGGAGAGTGTTTTAAAAATCACAGATTAAAAAAAAAAAAACCCACAGATGTTGTATTTTCCAAGGTTTCACCTACCTATTTCTTCTATTCTCCAAGATATTCTTGTTTCTGTCTGGAATTTTATTGCTACAGCAGGCAAGATTTCTGCCAGAAATCTGTACCACTATCCCAAAGTTTACTTCCCAAACCCCAGCCCAAACCATGTACTATTTTGAACAGCAAGCAAAAAAGGTACAAATGCAGATACATTTGCCAAAAATAGATCTGTTACGCTGAGGACATAAAAGTCTTGGCCACAGGTGTGTTCTCTGTCCTTAAGGACTCCTTGAACTCTCCACTGTTGCCTGGATCATCCAGAGAATATTTGGAGCACGTTGTTCCTGTGCAAATGTGGTATGGATCAAGGGAAAAATATAATGGGGTTTGAGCATGAAATCATTGGACCAGGTGGAAGAAGTTTGAAAGGGGGAAATGCTTGCCATCCCAGAGATAAGGTGAAAGATGTGTATTATGTAAGTTAGTTTGAGCTGCTATAACAAAGAAAGATAGACTAGGTGGCTTACACAACAAATATTAATTTTTCATAGTTCAGAAGGCTGGGAATCTTTGATATTAGACAAAATTCTGTATTATAAGAAATAACCTTTTACAAATCTGAAGAGAGGGAATATGCACATTGAGAACAGAATTTATGCATTAATCTGGTAGAAGTATTTCATTGTTCAACTGTTGAGTTCTGTTCAATATTTCTTTGTGTCATTACCATTACCCAATAAACCAAGAAAGCCAAAAGTAGTTCTTAACCGTATGGGGTCTACTTCTGTACATTTCAACTCCCTTTAGAGACAGAACACGCTACAGATGACAGCAGACTCTAACCCTACCTCTCCCTCACTCATCCAATTCTGAGGATTATCGAGACCATGCTATGCAACCAGTGCAACCATGCAATTCAGTGATCAAACTGGGACATTTTTGAGAAGGAAAGATGGCACAGTTGACAGTTGCCCCAAGGCAGCATGCATAAACCAGAACTCTCCCTAGTAAAACAAGACCTGGGGTCAACTTACATGTACCAACAGGGCTCCAGGTCAATGTTACTGGCCCTTGTCCCTCTCAGTTTCCTCTCCACTGTATTTCTGGTTTCAGTTTTTGATAAGCACCCAGAGATGTGTCTGCTTTGGACCTTCTTCATATAAAATTAAAGTAAAAAGTAACAAGATTTTGCCAGAGTTTGAAAATATCTGCCTATTGGCAAGAAACAGACGGCCTCCCATGTGAACTGGCCCGGAGTCTACCCAAGTCACATCCTTCCTGATGCTGTTAGCTTCTGGACAGTACCAAAATGCTCCTCCTCCTTTATCAAGACAAAGAGCCTAAGGATACATCTTTATACCAAAAACCTTGTTTTAGCCCCCAGACCATTTCCAAGTTTAAGCATATCCCTCAGATCTATAGTATCTTGTTTTTCCTTCCTTTTCTCCCTCCCTTTTTCCTTTCTTCCTTCATCCCTTCATAAAGAAAAGTTCCTAAAATTATTTCACTCCAGGAATTATTTCTTCTCCAACAGAAAGATAGGGAAGTAAAGAAAATTTTTTCTTGGTCTTTCTCTTATCACAAAGTTGTCTTATTTCCTTCTCTCTCAATGAGGACTGCACACACAGTCAATATGATACAATGTGAACATTCTAGTATGGACTTTTAGATAATGCCCCCCACAAAATGGCTGTTTTCAGGTGCAAATAACCTCAACTTATTGGACAGGAGGAAATGGAGTATGAAGAGAATGCACTGTATTCAGAGTTAAGAAAACGAGGTTTAGCCTTGGCTCCAACTCTTAAGACCTCTATGGGATGATGCAAAGCTCAGTTTCTATTATGTAACTTCTGAAAATATAGAGCTTGCTTACTTCTCTCATTCTATATACTGACTGTCCAGTGTCATCACCTATCTTGGTTTGACTTGTTTGCTGTGGTTTCCTTCACTGTAAAATGGGGATAAAGAAAAGCCTAGCTCACTAATTGAGTTTAGGGATATAATGAGCTTTAGACAGTAAAGGGCACATAGTAAGCGCTCAAGATATGTTAGAACTGTTGTTATCATCACCATTGTGAAAGGCTTATCTCTGCCCTTGTGGGGACCTGCCTCTCTGGAGAGTTTGAAGAACCAGGCTGGAAAAGTCCATATCTGTGGATGGTGAGTGTTCTTCAGTGTCTATAGATAGCAATCATTGCCATGCGCTTTGTGCAGAAATGAGATAACCCATCAGTTCAGTCGCTCAGTCATGTCTGACTCTTTGCAACCCCATGAACTGCAGATTTCCAGGCCTCCCTGTCCATCACCAACCCCCAGAGTCCACCCAAACCCATGTCCATTGAGTCAGTGATGCCATCCAACCATCTCATCCTTTCGTCCCCTTCTCCTCCTGCCCTCTATCTTTCCCAGCATCATGGTCTTTTCAAATGAGTCAGCTCTTTGCATCAGGTGGCCAAAGTATTGGAGTTTCAGCTCCAACATCAGTCCTACCAATGGACACCCAGGACTGATCTCCTTTAGGATGAACTGGTTGGATCTCCTTGCAGTCCAAGGGACTCTCAAGAGTCTTCTCCAACACCACAGTTCAAAAGCATCAATTCTTCGGCACTCAGCTTTCTTTACAGTCCAACTCTCACATCCATACATGACCACTGGAAAAACCATAGCCTTGACTAGATGGACCTTTGTTGACAAAGTAATGTCTCTGCTTTTTAATATGTTGCCTAGGTTGGTCATAACTTTCCTTCCAAGGAGTAAGCATCTTTTAATTTCATGGCTACAATCACCATCTGCAGTGATTTTGGAGCCCAGAAAAATAAAGTCAGCCACTGTTTCCACTGTTTCCCCATGTATTTGCCATGAAGTGATGGGACCGGATGCCATGATCTTAGTTATCTGAATGTTGAGCTTTAAGCCAACTGTTATCCCATAGTAAAAGACAAAAAATGGAGAAAAGGCTGGGTCCAGGCTTTATAACTCTCTGAAAACATGAAGGGTCCCATGCTCTCCAATAGCATGTGCCATCCAGTCCGCTGAGACCTGATTAACAACAGCATGATCTGCTGGGACTTTCCTAAGGGTTAAAACACGCCTGGCAGGTGGATTTGTCCTTATCCCTGCTTGGAGCCCTGCATCGGTAAGGAGATGGACATCCTTCTGACATTCTCTTCCTCTCACTTGAGGATGACTTGAGTGGCCCTG
The DNA here is from genome assembly GCF_032405125.1 of Capricornis sumatraensis. Lineage (NCBI taxonomy): Eukaryota > Metazoa > Chordata > Mammalia > Artiodactyla > Bovidae > Capricornis > Capricornis sumatraensis. Next base: position 109,908,543 of record NC_091073.1, on the reverse strand, counting down.
TAACCTGCAGTGGGACACTTCGGGGCATGGTTTCCTGGGGTGCAGGCTATGCTTGCCAACACAAACCTGATGACTATGTAAAGAGAATCAGTTCTAGAGCATGGACCCCACTCTCATCTTGTTTTACCTCTGGAGACTTCGGATCTCTCACATGAAGTGAAAGAAAGTGAAAGTGTTAGTTGCTCAGTTGTGTCCAGCTGTTTGCAATCCCATAGACTGTAGCCCACAAGGCTCCACTATCCATGGAATTTTCCAGGCAAGAATACTGGAGTGGGTTGCCATTTCCTTCTCCAGGGAATCTTCCTGACCCAGGGATCAAACCCATGTCTCTAGCATCTCATGCATTGGCAGGCGGGTTCTTTACCACTGAACCACCTGGGAAGCCCCAAGAATACTGGAATAGGCAGCCATTTCCTTATTCAGGGATCTTCCTGACCCAGGGATCAACCCCCAGTCTACCACACTGCAGGCGGATTCTTTACTGTCTGAGCCACCAAGGAAGCCTGATCTCTCACATACAGGTGTCAGTAAAATACCTTTGCTCCCATGGTGTCGTCCCTCCAAATTGGACAGTTTCAGGAGAAAGGTGTACAGAAGAGCTTCACAAAATAAGGTTCCCAAACCACCTACACTAGAAGAATTCCAAGGAGCTTTTTAATACTATAGATTCCTGGTCCCTACCAAGAATCAAAACTTCTCTGTGTTTGTAACCACCACCTGGATATGATGCTTACGAACTCCAGTGTTGGGGATGTGTTGGCCCAGAGACTCATTTCTTCCTCTAGGAATCCTTCTTCAGCTCAGCTTGCTGTCACTCTGCAATCAACAAAGCCTAATCAGGGCAACACAATCACAAACTCAGATTTTCTTTCAGGCTGTACCACTGGTAACTGCAGAGATAATACTGTTTCAAACACCAAAATACACTAATTTATATTCAAGTGATAAAGACTAAGATAAAACAAAGCTTATCAAAGAACATTAACTTTCCTTTAATGAAAGTATTGCTAGATTTATTCTCCATTCATCACACAGAGGGAGCCTCTTGCTGCACCTGGATGGTTTCCATCTGTTGTTAAGAAGGCCTCTGCTCCATTAAGTTATGGTATGCTATTCCATATGGGTTTCCCTGATGGTTCAGCTGGTAAAGAACCTGCCTAACCAATGCAGGGGAATCAAGAGACGTGAGTTCATTTCCTGGGTTGGGAAGATCCCCTGGAGAAGGAAATGGCAACCCACTCCAGTGTCCTTGCCTGGAAAATTCCATGGACACAGGAGACTGGTGGGCCACAGTCCATGGAGTCACAAAGATTTGGACATGACTGAGTGTGCGTGTGCACGCACGCACGCACACACACACACTCTTTCATAATATCCACTTCCTGGTCCCAATCCTGTTATCTGGATCTTCATGGCACAATTTTCATCACGAAACAATACTGACTCATTTAACCAAAGTGACAATCAAAGATTTCAAAGGCAAATATAGAACAGATCACTTAGAAAGTAAACTTAAAAATCTGTTATCAAAGGCAGCTCAACATTTTAAGAAAACTTGTCCTCTTTTACAGAGAGGAAAACCAAATCCAAATTTTGTGCTAGTTTACTTTTAAAATGTACTTACTCAATGAAATTTTTTCTAAATTAAGCCAATCAGGAAGCAGCGAAGCAGTAAGTTGGGCTTGGTGTTGACAGTCTGGCTTCAGACTGGTGCCAGCAAGACTGAACCCTTTCTCCAAGAAGCTGGGATACCAAGTGGGTATTGACACAAATATATTAGGGACAGGAGAAACCCATGTACTGGCGATGGTGTATAAAAGGAGGACTTTGTCACAAGATAATGGTGACAAGTAAGATTCTTGGGCAGAGAGGAGACAAGAGCCCAGAAAAATGATTGGCTAATGTGACTTAAAGCTCTGACATTGGGCTTGGCCTCCTTATATCCTGTTTGTCCAGGACTGCACTTATATCAAAATGTGAGTCTAAGCTGATTTTGATAGTAGCACTTAAGTGATTTAGATAATTGGAGAGCTACTTGGACAAGTCAGAGAGATTTTTGCATTGAATATTATCTCTTTGGTGCCTTGATCTGGTCACCTGTTGTGTTGATTCTTCTCAGCTCTGTGCTGTGTGCTATGCTATGCTAAGTTGCTTCAGTCGTGTCCGACTCTGGGAAACCCTATGGACTGTAGCCCTCCAGGCTCCTCTGTCCATGGGATTCTCCAGGCAAGGATACTGGAGTGGGTTGCCATTTCCTTCTCCAAGGGATCTTCCTGACCCAGGGATCGAACCATCGTCTCTTAAGTCTCCTGTGTTGACAGGCAGGTTCTTTACCACTAGCGCCAGCTGGGCTGAGCATTTTCTCAGCTCTGGGTCATTAGCAAATAGCTACTTGGCTTTCTGTCATTTCAAGTCAGAGGCCTCAGGGACTTCCTGCCACATTTCATATGGGCTCTGAGATAGCACTTTGGAGAAAAGTTGTTAATTACTTTTCTAGATTCATATGGGAATCTACCTTGGAGTGCAGCTGCTAGAGCATGTATCAGCTGCATACCTGCATAAATGCCATGGAAACTGCAAAAATACCATGGAAACATTGTCAAGTACTTTGCCGAACAAGACACACAAGCAATTTTTCTCTAAATTCTTTAATATAGTGAGCTCATGCCAAAGAAAATGGGGTCAGCTTGACATGACTTGTCCTATGTGAACCTGTCTTCTCTGCTACGTTTGCTAAATACTCTGTCTAATGACTGTAACTCCAAGGATGAAATAGGAAAGTGATAGTGACTAAAAGTTTTGAAAGTTACAGCACTTGTGAAAAGTTGCTCATCAGTGTATGTCCCAGGACCTATGTCTTCCTCCTAGAGTGGAATTCAAGATGCCTACTGGTTTTTTGGATATCCATTACTTTAATTTAGGAAATGTATCACATAAAACCAAGCTGGATGCATTGAAATGGGTTGGGATGATGGAGCTCTGAGACAAATCATGAAAATGTTTTTGTGGTGGGGATATAAATATAGTTGAAAGAAAATTGTCTTCTTCAAAAAATTGCTGTGGGGTATATACCATAATGGGCTTCCCTGGTGGCTCAGCAGTAAAGAGTCCACCTGCAATATAGAGGACATAGGGGATATGGGTTCGATTCCTGGGTTGGGAAGATCCCTGGAGGAGGAAATGGCAACCCACTCCAGTATTCTTGCCTGGAACATCCCATGGACAGAGGAACCTGACAAGCTAACAGTCCATGGGATCGCAAAGGGTCAGACACAACTGAGCGTGCATGCACACACACGTGTGCTATAATTCTCCCTCTTTCTTGTCATCTTCCATTTACAATGCTCTATTTTGATGTTCACCATTACATTTACCTCCAACTTTCTCTGCTTCTCTTCCTTATCTCAATTCCTTCCAATCCATCAGAACATTTTCTCTTAAGAAATGCCTCACCAGTCCATCATATTCAGAAGAGGAACGTTTTCAAATTATTTCATGATGGCATTTGCACATGCTTTTCTGCAATTGTGGTCTCAGGTTATATTCCTGGGAACCTCTATGATAAAAATTAATTGTTCTTCCATTAAGTCCACTTTACCAACTTAACCTTGAGGAGTGGAGGTAGGATGTGGCTGCAAGTGGGACAAGAGAGCAATGTGAAGTGAATTCTGACAGAAACATAATTGAATTCAGTTGGCACTTCAACAAAATTCTGATATGTAGATCAATGATTGTTAATTTCTCCCATTTCCCCTTTTTTCCTCTGGATATTCATGTTATCCATGAGAATATTAATGTCCAGACCACCTCCCCCCGCAAAGAAACATGGCTGCATTCACTCATTCACCTATTCTTTAAGGCCACTCATAGTCAAGAGCAGAGTAGTTATGATATAGAACTATAACTATCTATATCTATATATTGCTTACAAAGCCTAAAACAATTACAATTTTGGCCCTTTACAGGAAAAGGGAAAGGTTTCTGAACTTGCACATAAAATATGGAGAAAAACACATGCAGCTATAAAAATAGAAATGTCCCCAAACTAATGGCACCTGTGAATGAGATTCTCAAGGAAATTGCAACCTGGTTCCAGAATTCATGTAAGTAAAATAGAACATGCTATTCACTAACCTTGAGTTGTTCTGATTGCTTCCTTCAGTTTTTTTTAGTAAGTTTCTTAGTATATCATTGTTTTCAAGGGAGACATTCTTATTTAAAATTTCCCTATACATTGGAGTGTTAAAGAGCCAGAACAACTCAGCCTCAGTGACTGGTGATGTATTAGCCAGGAAAAGTGACTAGGGAAGCCAAAGAAGAGGAAATGCAGATTCAATGAAGGAAAGGGCATAAGATTACCTTTAGAGGCCACTGACTCTTGTTATTGCCAATATAAATATCAATATGTTTGCTTGAGCCCAATCAGCACCCAATTTAGTCACAGGTTTAAATAATCCTCCGAGGCCACAAAGCCATGTGCATGGAAAATAGAGGTGACAAATACAGATTAATGAACACAGATGCATACTTCTGGGCCACTCTGTGTTTGAAGTTAGGAAAAGAAGTGTAAGTACCAAACCATATAAAATGCAGATAAGAATATTTATTCAGTCTGGGACCCAACTCAGTTCCCTAGGTTCAAACTTCACGGAAACAGTTCAATATCTCAGAAGAATAAAATATCTTGAAGGTCCAAGCTCTGCTTCACAGAAATGACAAGCACACATACATAGACACAGAGACACCTCGTACTAACCCTCGTCCCTGGCCTCTTCAACAGGGGCCATTCTCCTGGTGACTTTCACTTAGAATGCAAAACTCTTTCACTTAATACCAGGTTTACTCTGCTCCCCACCCCTTCCACCTACCTCCCCACCCCCACCATCCGCTATCCTTGGTTTTCCCCACCTTCATGCTGTCCAAACATCTGACTGGTCCCATGCTGTTATGTGCATCATTAGAATTCTTCAGTATGATTTTAGGTAATTCATGGATGACCATTTTTACTTAAATAGCTTTTTAAAATGGCATGTCCTCATTTAGATGTGCATTAGATTAAAATTCACAAAGACACACCGTATCAACATCTTTGTTTAAGAAGAGACTCAAGAAAAGAAGTGCAATTTGAAAATGAGAAGGTAGGGGTGGCTGTTTGAGGTTTAGATGGAGCATGAGGAAGCCTGTTTCCAGGCCAGGGGAGCCAGCTTGGGATGGCCCAAACCTGCTGCCTCTTGAAGCAGGTGGGTCAGCCTCGCTATGTCAGTGACACTGGCCACATGATGGCTGCTGCAGTTCTACACATCAGGGCATTCCATGTCCACACTCAGGGTGGGAAGAGTGAAGGAGCTGTACCAGGGAGTACTCTGCCCATCTGTCCCACTGTAAGGAAAAAGGATCCTTTCCAGAAGTTCCCAGCAGACTTCCTCTTCCATCCAGTGACTGGAACAGTGTCAAGTGGACACCTGAAGCTGTAGTAGAGACTAGGAATAGATCAAGCCCTGAGCCTTTGGAGTGGGAGCACTGACTCCAAGACCCTAGACTACCAGAGAACTAACCCCAGGAAGTATCAAATAGTGAGAACTCACACAAAGAAAACCACCTGAAAACAAGACATGGCATCACCCAAACACGAGTAGCATCTTGTCCAGGACACTTCATTTAAACAACAAACAAAATGAAAATACAAACCCAATCATCAGCAGACAGGATTACCACCTCACTCAGCCTTGCCCATCAGAGGAAAAACAAGCAAACAAACAAACAAAAACTCAGCACAAATCTCATCCTACAGGAAGCTTACACAAACCCCTGTACCATCATTACTGAAGTGAAAGTGAAGTCTCTCAGTCGTGTCTGACTCTTTGCCACACCATGGACTGTAAGCTACCACGCTCCTCCATCCATGGGATTTTCCAGGCAAGAGTACTTGAGTGGGTTGCCATTTCCTTCATTAGGAGGGCAGAAACCAAAAGGAAGAAAGAATTAAAAGGAGATCTCAAGCACAATAATGAAAAAAATAATGAGAAGGCAGAGAAATACTATACAAATGAAGGAACAAACTAGAAACACAGGAGTCCAAATAAATGAAAAGGAAATAGGCAAACTCCCTGAAAAAGAATTCAGAATAGTGATAGGAAAGATGATCAAGAACCTTGAAAACAAAGTGGAGAAAATGCAATCAATTAACAAAAACCTAGAAGAACTAAAGAATAAACATACAAAGACAAACAACACAATTACTGAAATTAAAAATACTCTAGAAGGAATCAATAGCAGAATATCTGAAGCAGAAGAATGAATCAGTCAGCTGGAAGATAAAATGGTGGAAATAACTTCTAAAGAATAAAGTAAAAAGAATGAAAAGAACTGAGGATAGTCTCAGAGACCTCTGGGACAATATCAAACACACTAACATTCTAATTATAGGGGTCCCAGGCTTCCTTGGTGGCTCAGAGGTTAAAGTGTCTGCCTGTAATGCGAGAGACCTGAGTTCGATCCCTGGGTCGGGAAGATCCCCTGGAAAAGAAAATGGCAACCCACTCCAGTATTCTTGCCTGGAGAATCTCATGGACAGAGGCACCTGGTGGGCTACAGTCCACGGGATCACAAAGAGTCTGACACAACTGAGCGACTTCAGTTTCACTTTCAGAAGAAGAAAAAAAGAAAGGGTACGAGAAAATTTTTGAAAAGGTTATAGTTGAAAATTTCTCCAACATGAAAAAAAAAATAGTCAATCAAGTCCAAGATGCACAAAGAGTCCTATATAGGATAAACCCAAGGAGAAACATGCCAAGACACATACTAATCAAACTAACAATGACTAAACACAAAGAAACAATATTAAAAGCAGCAACGGAAAAGCAACAGGTTTACAAGGGAAACCCCATATGCTTAACAGCTGATCTTTCAGCAGAAACTCTGCAGGAGAGAAGGGAATGGCAGGATATATTTAAAGTACTGAAAGGGGAAGACCTACAATTAAGATTGCTGTAGCCAGCAAGTATCTCATTCAAAATTGATGGAGAAATAAAAAGCTTTTCAGACAAGCAAAAGTTAAGAGAATTCATTTACAACAAATGTTAAAGGGATGTATATAGTCAAGAAATACAAGAGAAGAAAAAGAATCGAAAAAATCAAACCCAAGCAATTAAGAAAATGACAATAGGAACATATATATCAACAATTACTTTAAATGTTCCTACTTGGTGGTTGCTCAGTTGTGTCTGACTCTTTGCAACCCCATGGACATACTGTCCATGGAATTCTTTAGTCCAGAATACTGGAGTGGGTAGTCTTTTCCTTCTCCAGGGGATCTTCCCAACCCAGGGATCAAACCCAGGTTTTCCACATTGCAGGGAAGTTCTTTACTGGCTGAGCCACGAGGGAAGCCCAACCTTTACCTTTTGTGTACCAGGACCCAGGAGAAAGGAGAAGTGACCCAACAAGAGACTGACCCAGACTTGCCCAGGAGTGTCCAGGAGTCTCCAGCAGAGGCATGGGTTGGTGGTGGCCTGCTGCAGGGTTGGGGGCAGTGAGTGTAACAGTGCATGCATGGGATCTTTTGAAGGAGGTCGCCATTATCTTCATTACCTCCACATAGTTTGGCTCCAGGTAAATAGTAGGGAGGGAACATAGCTCCACCCATAAACAGAAAATTGGACTAAAGATTTACTGAGCATGGACCTGCCCATCAGAACAAGACCCAGTTTCTCTCTTAGTCAGTCTCTCCCATCAAGAAGCTTCCATAAACCTCTTATCCTTCTCCATCACAATGCAGACAGACTGAAAACCACAATCACAGAAAACTAACCAATCTGATCACATGTACCACAGCCTTCTCTAACTCAATGAAACTATGTACCTTGCCATGTAGGGCCACCCAAGACAGACGGGTCATGGTGGAGAGTTCTGACAAAATGTGGTCCACTGGAGAAGGAAGTGGCAAACCACTTCAGTATTCCTGCCTTAAGAACCTCATGAACAGTATGAAAAGGCAAAAAGATAGGACGCTGAAAGATGAACTCCCCAGGTCGGTAGGTACCCAACATGCTACTGGAGATCAGTGGAGAAATAACTCCAGAAAGAATGGAGAGACAGAGCCAAAGTGAAAACAACACCCAGCTGTTGATGGAACTGGTGATAGAAGCAAAGTCTGATGCTGTAAAGAGCAATATTGCATAGGAACCTGGAATGTTAGGTCCGTTCAGTTCAGTTCAGTCACTCAGTCATGTCCGACTCTTTGTGATCCCATGAATCACAGCACACCAGGCCTCCCTGTCCATCACCAACTCCTGGAGTTTACCCAAACTCATGTCCATTGAGTCAGTGATGCCATCCAACCATCTTATCCTCTGTCGTCCCCTTCTTCTCCTGCCCTCAATCTTTCCCAGCATCAGGGTCTTTTCAAATGAGTCAGCTCTTCACATCAAGTCCATAAATCAAGGCAAATTGGAAGCGGTCAAACAGGAGATGGCAAGAGTGAACATTGACATTTTAGGAATCAGAGAACTAAAATTGACTGGAATGGGTGAATTTAACTCAGATGACCATTATATCTACTATTGTGGGCAAGAATCCCTTAGAAGAAATGGAGTAGCCATCATGGCCAACAAAAGAGTCTGAAATGCAGTACTTGGATGCAATTTCAAAAATGACAGAATTATCTCTGTTCATTTCCAAGGCAAACCATTCAATATCACAGTAATCCAAGTCTATGCCCCAATCAGTAATACTGAAGAAACTGAAGTTGAACGGTTCTATGAAGACCCCAAGACCTTCTAGAACTAACACCCCAAAAAGACGTCCTTTTCATTATAGGGGACTGAAATGCAAAAGTAGGAAGTCAGGAAACACCTGGAGTAACAGCCAAATTTGGCCTTGAAGTGCAGAATGAAGCAGGGCAAAGGCTAACAGAGTTTTGACAAGAGAACACACTGGTCATAGCAAACACCCTCTTCCAACAACACAAGAGAAGACTCTACACATGGACATCACCAGATGGTCAATACTGAAATCAAAATGATTATATTCTTTGCAGCCAAAGATGGAGAAGCTCTATACAGTCAGCAAAAACAAGACTGGGAGCTGTCTATGGCTCAGATCATGAACTCCTTATTGCCAAATTCAGATTTAAATTGAAGAAAGTAGGGAAAACCGCTAGACCATTCAGGCATGACCTAAATCAAATCCCTTATGATCATATAGTAGAAGTGAGAAATATAATTAAGGAACTAGATCTGATAAACAAAGTCCCTGGTGAACTATGGATGGAGGTTTGTGACATTGTACAGGAGACAGGGATCAAGACCATCCCCAAGAAAAAGAAATGCAAAAAAGCAAATTGGATGTCTAAGGAGGCCTTACAAATAGCTGTGAAAAGAAGAGAAGCAAAAAGAAAAGGAGAAAAGGAAAGATATACCCATTTGAATGCAGAGTTGCAAAGACTAGCAAGGAGAGATAAGAAAGCCTTTCTCAGTGATCAGTGCAAATAAATAGAGGAAAACAGTAGAATGGGAAAGACTAGAAATCTCTTCAAGAAAATTAGAGATACCAAGGGAACATCTCTCTCATGCAAAGATGGGCTCAATAAAGGACAGAATGGTATGGACCTAACAGAAGCAGAAGATATTAAGAAGAGGTGGCAAGAACACACAGAAGAATTATATTTAAAAAATCTTCATAACCCAGATAATCACTGTGGTATCATTCACCTAGAGCCAGACATCCTGGAATGTGAAGTCAAGTGGGACTTAGGAAGCATCACTGTGAACAAATCTAGTGGAAGTGATGGAATTCCAGTTAAACTACTTCAAATCCTAAAAGATGATGCTATGAAAATGCTTCACTCGATATGCCAGCAAATTTGGAAAACTCAGCAGTGGCCACAGGAGTGGGAAAGGTCAGCTTTCATTCTAATCCCAAAGAAAGGCAATGCCAATTGCACTCACCTCACACGCTAGTAGAGTAATGCTCAAAATTCTCCAAGCCAGGCTTCAGCAATACATGAACCATTAACTTCCAGATGTTCAAGCTGGATTTAGAAAAGGCAGAGGAACCAGTGATCAAATTTCCAACATCTGTTGGATTATCAAAAAAGCAAGAGAGTTCCAAAAAAATATCTATTTCTGCTTTATTGACGATGCCAAAGCCTTTGACTGTGTGGATTACCACAAACTGTGGAAAACTCTTCAAAAGATGGGAATACCAGACCACCTGACCTGCCTCCTGAGAAATCTGTATGCAGGTCTGGAAGAAACAGTTAGACCTGTACATGAAACAATAGACTGGTTCCAAATAGGGAAAGGAGTATGTCAAGGCTGTAAATTGCCTCTCTGCTTATTTAACTTGTATGTAGAGTACATCATGAGAAACGCTGTGTTGGATGAAGAACAAGCTGGAATCAAGGTTGCTGGGAAAATATCAATAACCTCAGATATGCAAATGACATCACACTTATGGCAGAAAGCAAAGAAGAAGTAAAGAGCCTCTTGATGAAAGTAAAAAATGAGAGTGAAAAAGTTGGCTTAAAGCTCAACATTCAGAAAACTATGATCCATGGCACTGGTCCCATCACTTCATGGCAAATAGTTGGGAAAACAGTGGAAACAGTGATAGAATTTATTTTGGGGGCTCCAAAATCAATGCAGATGGTGACTGCAGCCATGGAATGAAAAGATGTTTGCTTGCACATGGAAGAAATGTTATGACCAAACTAGACAGCATATTAAAAAGCAGAGACATTACTTTGCCAACAAAGGTCCAGCTAGTCAAAGCTATGGTTTTCTTCAGTAGTCATGTATGGATAGGAGAGTTGGACTATAAGGAAAGTTGAGTGCTGAACATTTGATGCTTTTTGAACTGTGGTGTTGGAGAAGACTCTTGAGAATCCCTTGGACTGCAAGGAGATACAACCAGTACATCCTAAAGGAAATCAGACCTGAATATTCACTGGAAGGTCTGATGTTGAAGCTGAAACTCCAATACTTTGGCCACCTGATGCAAAGAACTGATTCCTTTGAAAAGACCCTGATGCTAGGAATGATTGAAAGTAGGAGGAGAAGGGGACGACAGAGAATGAGATGGTTGAATGACATCACCGACTTAATGGACATGAGTTTGAGTAAACTCCAGGAATTGGTGATGGACAGGGTGGCTTGGCGTGCTGCAGTCCACGGGTGTCACAAAGAGTCAGAGATGACTGAGCAACTGAACTGAACTTAAATGTAAATGGATTAAATACTCCAGCCAAAAGACACAAACTGGCTGAATGGATAAAAAAGCAAGACCCATATATATGCTGTCTACAAGTAACCCACTTCAGACCTAAAGACATATATAGACTGAAAGTGAGAGGATGCAAAAATATATTCCTTGCAAATGAGAAGCAAATGAAAGCTGGAGTAGCAATCCTCATATCAGGCACAATAGACTTTAAAATAAAGAAGATTACAAGAGATATGGAAAGACACTATATAATGATCAAGGGGTCAATCCAAGAGAGGGACATAACAATTGTAAATATCTATGAACCCAACATGGGAGCACCTTAATACATTAAGACAAACACTCACAGATATAAAAGGAGAAATTAATAGTAATGAAATAACAGTAGGAGACTTGAACACCTCACTCACACCAATGGACAGATCATCAAAACAGAAAATTAATAAGGAAACACAAGTCTTAAATGATACATTAGATGAGATGGATTTCATTTATATCTTCAGGACATTCTGTCCAAATGCAGAAGAATACTGCTTCTTCTGAAGGGCACATGGAATGTTATCCAGGATAGACCGCATTTTGGGTCACAAATCAAACTTCAGTAAATTTAAGAAAATTGAAATTGTATCAAGCACCTTCTCCAACCACAATGCTATGAGACTGGATATCAATTATAAGAGAAAAAAAAAAAACCGGTAGAAACACAAACACATGGAGGTTAAACAATACAATTCTAAATAGCCAACAGGTTACTGAAGAAATCAAAAGGGAAATCAAAAAATTTCTAGAAACAAATGACAATGAAAACATGACAATTCAAAACCTATGCGATGCAGTAAATGCAGTTCTAAGAGGGAAGTTGATAGCAATACGATCCTACCTCAAGAAACAAGGAAAACATTTAATAGACAACCTAACTTTACACTTAAAACAACTGGAAAAACCAAAACAAAAAACTCCAAAATTAGTAGAAGGAAAGAAATCATAAAGATCCAAGCAGAAATAAATGAAAAAAATTAAAGAAATCAAAGGTGACATAAATAGATAGAGAGATATTCCATGTTCCTGGGTAGGAAGAATCAATATTGTGAAAATGACTATATATCCAAATGCAATCTACAGATTCAGTGCAATCCCTATCAAATTACCAATGGCATCTTTCACAGAACTAGAACAAAAATTTTCACAATTCATATGGAAACACACAAGACCCCAAATAGCCAAAAGAGCCTTGAGGAAGAAGAATGGAGCTGGAAGAATCAACCTTCCTGATTTCAGATTATACTACAAAGCTACAGTCATCAAGACAGTATGGTACTGGCACAAAAATAGAAATATAGACCAATGGAACAAGACAGAAAGCCCAGAAATAAACTCATGCACCTATGGGTACCTTAATTTGACAAAGGAGGCAAGAATATACAATGGGGCAAAGACAGCCTCTTCAATAAATGGTACTGAGAAAACTGTACAGCTACATGTAAAAGAATAACATTAGAACACTTCCTAACACCATACACAAAGATAAACTCAAAATGGATTAAAGACCTAAATGTTCAGACCAGAAACTATAAAACCCTTAGAGGAAAACATAGGCAAAACTCAATGACATAAATCAAAGCAAGATCCTCTATGATCCACCTCCTAGAGGAACATAAATAAAAACAAAAGTAAACAAGTGGGACCTGATTAAACTTAAAAGCTTTTACACAGCAAAGGAAACTAAGCAAAGTGAAAAGACAACCTTCAGAATGGGAGAAAAGAATAGCAAATGAAACAACTGACAAGGGATTAATTTCCTAAATATACAAACAGCTCATACAACTCAAAGGCAGAAAAACAAACAACCCGATCAAAAAGTGGGAAAAATATCTAAACAGACATTTCTCCAAGGAAGACATACAGATTGGTAACAAACACGTGAAAAGACGCTCAACATTGCTCATTATTAGAGACATGCAAATCAAAACCACAATGAGATATCACCTCACACTGTTCAGAATGGCCATCATCAAAAAGTCTACAAACAATAAATGCTGGAAAGGGTTTGGAGAAAAGGGAACATTCTTCCATTGTTGGTGGGAATGAAAATTGATACAGCCACTATGGAAGACGGTATGGAGATTCCTTAAAAAACTAGGAATAAAACTACTATATGACCCAGCAACCCCCCTCCTAGGCATATACCCTAAGGAAGCCAAAATTGAAAAAGACACATGTAGCCCATTGTTCATTGCAGCCCTATTTACAACAGCTAGAACATGGAAGCAACCTAGATGTCCATCGATAGATGAATGGGTAAAGTAATTGTGGTACATATACAGAATGGAATATTAGCCATAAAAAAGAATGTATTTGAGTCAGTTCTGAAGAGGTGTATGAGCCTAGAACCTATTACACAGAGTGAAGTAAGTCAGAAAGAGAAAAATAAATATCATAGTCTAATTCACATATATGGAATCTAGAAAATTTCGACATTTTTAGAATAAAAATTTCTTCAGTAAAAAAGAAGAAATTATTTACAAGGCAGCAATGGAGAAACAGACATAGAGAATAGACTTATGGGCATGGGGAGAGGGGAGGAGAGGGTGAGATGTATGGACAGAGTAACATGGAAACTTACATTACCATATGTAAAATAGATAGCCAACAGGAATTTGCTATATGGCTCAGGAAACTCAAACAGGGGTTCTGTATCAACCTAGAGGGATGGGATGGGGAGGGAGGTGGGAGGGAGGTTAAAAAAGGAGGGGATACACGTATACCTATGGGTGATCCAGGTTAAGGTTTGACAGAGAACAACAAAATTCTGTAAAGCAATTATCCTTCAATTAAAACATAAATTAAAAAGAAAAAAAAAAAGAAAGTGAGAAGGTAAGTAGAGTACAAGCACTATGCTAAGCAGTTTACATGCAACATGTGTGAAAGTTGTATGGGAACTACTCAAGTCTGGAAATCATCACTTCGCATTTTTCTTATATTCCTGCTACTGCTTTAGATGAGTGAAGAATCATCACACTGCAGCCAGACAGGTCTCAAGGGGTTTTGTTGGGAATTTACCTTTCTTCCTAGATAACTGTCCTTAACTTGGAACCTTCATTCTTTCCCATCCCGATAGAAGGAATTCAAGTCAAAAAGCCCAGGGTACACCATACAGAGACCTCTAGGACACAGCAGCACACAAGCCAATTATTGTGCAAACTCTTGTCTAGAATGTGTTTTTTGTATGAGTTAAGATCCTTGATGAAGTTTGGGGGGAAGTTTCAGGGATGATATAGAATAATACAATACCCAATACCTCATTGTGGAGGTATCAAAAGTGGAAGATAATTAAATATGATGAGAAGATACCCCATTTTTCATTCTGGATCTGGTTCTCCTCTTACTCCTTAGCATTTCTTGATTTCTAGGCATTCGTGACGGGTAGCTTCCTGCCTCGTGTACAGTGGTCTCAGTGGGTATGAGTTCAGTTAAGGACAATATAGACACTGTCCATGGCTGCATCCTTAGAAGCGGCTCTGCTATATTTTACCTCCATTGAGTCATCCTCAACTGGGGATGAAATGGACCACTGAGAGAACATTCAGCAACATTTGGAGACACTTTTGGTCATAACTAGAGGAAGATTAGTGCTACTTGTAACTTTAGGCCAGGAATTTGATGAATATCCTACAATGTGCTGGCTAACACCCCACAGCAATTATCTGGCTCATACTATCAACAGTGCCAGAGTGGAGAAACTCTGCCTTCTACTAAGTTATCTTCATATCAGAAAACTTTCAAATGAAAAAGACACAGAACCTACTTTAGGAGTGACAATTTGCTAAAGAAGAAACAGCATCCTAGGATGCCATTCAGATGCATTTTATAGGTGCAGAATCTTGCAATAATCTAGCTAGAGGTTCATTCTCACTTAGATTCACCTCTCCTGGGTACTCTGTTGTGTCACATTTATTATGACAGTTCTTGCTCCAAGAACCCATTTCTTGGATATTTCAGAATTTCATATGCTCCTTGTAATCATCCCTTGATTTGGTAGAATTCAGAGATTTCTCCTATGGAGAAAAATTCAATGAGCAATCAAATTAAGGGGGGAAAAGGGGAATTTTACACAACCCAAGCTGAGGATTACAACCCGTGAGACAGACTGTAAGAAGCTCTGAAGACTGTTCCGCCTGTTAAACATCAAAGGCACAGATATATACATTTTCGAGTCCCAGCATCATACACTGAAATGACATGGTGATAGCTTACGTAAAGTTCACCAAGAATACACAGTCCAGGTAAGCATGTACAAAGCAAGAAGCAAGACATCGTGACCCCTACAGAGCTGGGAAAAAACAAAACTTTTAAGAAGTTATATTGCTAGCTTCAGAAGAAATGAAAAAAAAAAAGAACTTTATTGTCTTGCAACCACTCCATTTTTGAGGAGCTATGAAAAGTGGAAGCACACTGCACATTAGGAGGAAAGGAAGAAGTCCAAAGTGATGCAAAGAAAATGTTAAATTGTTTAATTTTTGCTGTCCTGCCTTAAAGTACGTTATTTCATCATTCCTCTGTTATGTGGATGTCATCACGTGGAAGGCATGGGCTCTGAGGTGAGGCTTACTGTGTTTGAATCCTGTATGGATCACCTCACAGAACTGAAAATTTGTGGAAAAAATCTTAGCTTCTCTAAGTGCAAGTTCTCCATCTATAAAAATGGCAAAACTTAGAGCACAGCACTCACAAAGCTGTTTATAAGGACTGAATGAGCTGATGTTCGGAAGGCCCGTCCCCAGTGTTTGATACATTATAAGCACTCAATAAATTCCCATTGTCTTTTCACTGGCCAAGAATTCTGTAACATTTCAGCCTCCAGATTTTGGTGAACTGACTAGGGAAGTGTTACATAGTGGTTGAGAGCATAGACACTGAAGCCAGATTTCCAAGGCTGGAATCCTGACCCTACCATGGACTTGCCTTGTGATTTTAGCAAAGTCCCTTGTATTTTTGTGAGCCTTCAGTTTTCTCATCTGTAATATGGAAATCATAAGAGGGATCTTATAGGTTTGTCTAGAGATTTACTAATTTGACATAGGCTAAGTATTTAGAATATGCCTATTAAACAGTAAGCTCAGATAAGTATAAATTGGGCTCACTTTCTCTTCTCTATTTTGAACTATTGTGGTTTTGAATAAAATTTTTGTTCTTTTCTTAGGGCAACAAGTGTTCCTATTAATAACAAAACATTAACATGGGTATACAAGGCCAGAGCTACCACAAGACAGATGATATAATTGTGAAACAGGCAATATTAATTAAACATCAAGGGTGTAGCTCTCAAGATAATCATCCTCAGGATAAAAGTTCACACTTGAGACAACCAAGGACCTAAATTTTTTGTCTGGGAATCAAGCCACCTGTAGCCCTGTTGTGTGATCTTTCCCCAGCTTACTTTTTTATTTAGGGGAGCAGTGTCCACCAGGTGGACTCATTTCTTCCATTCCCATAACCTTCTGGAAAAGTGGACATGGGTGGATGTTTAAATTGGATGCTGACTTATCTTCAGTGTGGCATGGAATTGAATTCTAAATTTGGATTTGTGATTTTCCAGGGAAATCACATTTCTGGCACCTGTGGCCATGGGTGTCAATGACAAACCTAGACATATAAATAGCTGTGGATGGAAACCCTGCAACCTAGTCCCTAGTCCAGAACCGGTGAGCAACCATGCAGACCTTCATCTTTCTGGCTCTCTTGGGAGCCGCTGGTGAGTCTTAACAAATAAGTGATCAGTAGGGGTCTATAACTTTTTTAAGGTTGTACTTCGTACTCTGGAAGCCAACAGTGAATGCCAAATATAATCTCTGTACTCAAGAGGCTTAAGATGTTGAAAGAACAGTGTATAGTACACATGTCTGTAGACAACTAAATCTCATTTGTTGGAGATTACGGAGAGCTGGGGTGATCAGTGTAGAAAGCATCAAGAGGAAGAATCTGCCCTGAATTTCAGGTATGATCTATGAAGAGGGGAAAAGAAAAGATAGTCAACATTAAGGAAATGTTTTGATCTTTAAAAGAATTTGTAGCTAACAATTGGAACAAATGACCACTCAAGCTCCTTGAGGCTGTGAGTATCTCACTTGACTCTCCTCTATACTAAAAAGCTTCTTAAGAGGGAGCTTAACAGGCAAAGACACTCTATTTCTTATGAATAAAATCTTCGGGCTGGGTTTTACCACATCTTCACTAATGAAATTTTGAAGTAATGCAAAGACTATTCAGTTTTTATACTTCAAACTTATTATAAAATTTCCTCAAATTTGATTATTATAAATGAATTCAATAGGCCTACTTATATATCAAAAGTGTCTATCTCAAAGTTAGTTTAGGAAATATGAACAATGGGGCATAGAGCATATGATCCCAGATATTTAAAGTCTTTAGGAATCATAGTAAGTCAGTGGTCCAAAATTTACAGTGCTGAATAAATTTAAAATGTTGGAAACATGATTGGGATGAGGAGAAAGATTGGAGAGAGACACTTTATAGTGTTCTATGAGATTATTTAGTGAATATTCTAGGTGAGAACCAAGAAGAAATTGGGGGAGCAAAAGCACAAAACTCCTTATTCTTTTACAGCTCAGAACAACTCAGGCGGCATTTAAGAGTTTCCTTTCTGTTACCTCTTGTGGTATTTATACTGTACTGAACTCTACAAATAAACACAATGATGGTGACTGCAAAGCTTCACTGAACACATACTTAAATATCTCCTTTGTGCCAAAAATATTCTTTATATTCTCAGGTAGTGGGCTTCAAGGCGTATATTGTGTAAGGAGTCTCTGCTATGAGTGTGTGTATCACATACATAAAAAAAAGAAATCTGTGTATTGATCAAATGTAAAGCATGCATGAAACATTAATAGTTATAATAGCATAAATATTTAGCATATGTGTCAAGTGTATAGAACAATAAGATTTTGAAAATAATAATGCTAAAATCACAGTTTCTTGATTATGCCTGATAAGAAAATAGGACCTATTTTTTTTTCTGGTTCATCTGCAAAACCTTGCTACAAAGTAGAAATTCCACAGTGGATCAGTTCTTCAGATAGTTTCCAACTTTCCTCTGTCAGTTGCTTTCCCCGTGGACGATGATGACAAGATCGTGGGCGGCTACACCTGTGGGGCAAATACTGTCCCCTACCAAGTGTCCCTGAACTCTGGCTACCACTTCTGCGGGGGCTCCCTCATCAACAGCCAGTGGGTGGTGTCTGCGGCTCACTGCTACAAGTCGTAAGTAACCAGTACTCACAGCCCTGTTCTCTGAGTTCAGGGCATCCTCAACCATGCCACAGACCATCAGGGTGAACAGAGTCATGCTTGAGGGGGACCATTCAGATTCCAAGACCTCATTATACGCCCCCACCAGACATTGTATGCATTGAGGCCTTCCAAATGAAGGCAGTAAAGACACAGGGAGGAAAATAGTGAGTGGTTGAATATATCTAGAGTATTCTAACATAGCTCTTTCCCAGGTGGCTCAGTGGTAAAGAATAACCCTACCAATGCAGGGGACGCAGGAGATGAGTGTGTGTGTGTGTGTGTGTGTATGCGTGCACATGCATGCACTGCAAGGGCCCTCTGTCTGTGCTTATGCTCAAGACTGGGCTCCACGGGGAGGCGGAGGCCCTCACACTGGAGACTTAGAGAACTTGTCATCTTTTGACCCAGCGGAATCCAAGTGCGTCTGGGAGAAGACAACATTAACGTCGTTGAGGGCAATGAGCAATTCATCAGCGCATCCAAGAGCATCGTCCATCCCAGCTACAACTCAAACACCTTAAACAACGACATCATGCTGATTAAACTGAAATCAGCTGCCAGTCTCAACAGCCGAGTAGCCTCTGTCTCTCTGCCAACATCCTGTGCCTCTGCTGGCACCCAGTGTCTCATCTCTGGCTGGGGCAACACCAAGAGCAGCGGCAGTAAGTCTCACGGGGACGCAGTCAGCAGGTCTGAGAATCCTGGAGGTGAAAACCATGCTCAGGGTCAGGTAGCCCTCTGTCACCCAAAGCAGCGTTCCCAGAGGAGACTGGCATTCTGTGGAATCTTGGGATATATAACTGAAATGTGTAGGCTCCCTCTGCTTGACAACACAGAAAGAAAGGACTATGCTAAAGTACTTTTTAGCAGGCATGCAGCTAAAATATGAATGGTGATTTGCCGAGAAGCAAAGAATGAGGAGGTACACCGAATAGAGACTGAGGTTGGAACTGCTCCAAGTATAGCCCTGCTTCAGAAATAAAGTCTCCAGGTTGAAGATATGTGGTCACTGATACTAGTATTCAGTTCAGTTCAGTTCAGTTCAGTCACTCAGTCGTGTCCAACTCTTTGAGACCCCATGCCTCCCTGTCCATCACCATCTCCCGGAGTTCACTCAGACTCATGTTCATTGAGTCCATGATGCCATCCAGATATCTCATCCTCTGCCTTCCCCTTCTCCTCCTGCCCCCAATCCCTCCCAGCATCAGATACTAGTATTAGGGAGAGAACACTTTGCTGACTAAAACCATTTGGAAGACCCTCCAGATAATGGTTGTTCTTCCATAATAGAAGCTACTAGCAATTGGAGGGAAGGAATGGGAATATTGGGAAGATGGGGAGAGGTATTGAGAAAGATATTTCCCAGAATGTATGGGTAATTCTCTTCTCTTTTGAATCTTGTCCACAACAGCCAGCTACCCTGATGTTCTGCAGTGTCTGAAGGCCCCCATCCTATCTGACAGCTCTTGCAAAAGTGCCTACCCAGGCCAGATCACCAGCAACATGTTCTGTGCGGGCTACCTGGAGGGCGGAAAGGACTCCTGCCAGGTGAGCTGCTTCGCACTCCTTGTCCTTCAGCTCAGCCTCACGTACCTCCGCCACATTCCCCAGTTCCTGAAACTCAGAACATTGAAATGCTGTCTCTGGGACAGATCATGAGGGCTCAGGATAGGCTGGGGGAAAATAACAAGTTTTCTTTTTGCCGTATTAATGATTAAGTTTCAGGGGAAAAGATACTTGCACAGATCGTGTGCAAGCAGCACATCCAGGTGCCCTTCTGAGGAAGGATACAGGGGTAGCGAACTCCGAAAAGAGCCTGGCTGGGTGGGCAGCACTGAACTACCCATTCCTTTCTGGCCTTACAGACCTGCAGCTGATAGAAGGAGGGAGGAGAAAGAAAAGGGGCATGGCGTGGAGAACGAGGGTGGGCTTTCCCAGGAAAGAGATGGGCTTCGTGGAGGATCAGCACGTGGAAACGTGGTCCCCGGGGAGAGGAGGAATGCCTTTGAGCCTTTCTCCCCTCTGCGCAGAGCTGTGAGCTCTAACTGGCTCTTCCTTCCCGCCCAGGGTGACTCTGGTGGCCCTGTGGTCTGCAGTGGAAAGCTTCAGGGCATTGTCTCCTGGGGCTATGGCTGTGCTCAGAAAAACAAGCCTGGTGTCTACACCAAGGTCTGCAACTACGTGAGCTGGATTCAGCAGACCATCGCTTCCAACTAAACAGCTTCATCTCTTCATGACCCTCCCTGTCAGCCAGCGTCACCTTCCTCCCATCCTGAAAACACTACTGAAATAAAATAACTTATAAAACCAAATATGTTCAAGTGAAATTAGTTGATTTCTATGTACTTTCTCTTCAATCTGGCTGCTGAGAAACCAGTGGACGTAGAGTTGTGACGATGGAATGTAGATAAGTTTGTGGAAAATTGATCTATTACCCTGAGGTCATAAAAGTCTAGGCTACAAGGGTGGTGTTCTCTGTTCTTTTCAGTCTTATCCCAAGAGGAAGCACAGACACCTCCTTTAACCCTTCAACACTATTCCCTGGATAATTTAGAGAATGAACAGGAGTACAGGTCCCAACACATGATTCCTAGGTGTATTTGATATGAATTAAGAAAAAAGGTGCCTCCCAGGTAGCGCTGGTGGTGAAGAATCTGCCTGCCAATGCAGGAGACGTAAGAAATGTGGGTTGGATCTCTGGGTCAGGAAGATCCCCTGGAGGAGGGCATGGCAACCCACTCCAGTGCTCTTGCCTTGAGCATCTCATGGACGGAGGAGCTTGGGAGGCTACAGTCCCTAGGATCGCAAAGAGTTGGGCCAGACAGAAGCAACTTAGCACACACACACAGGAAAAAAGATACAATATGGTGTAAACATTAAAGCATTGGAATAGGAGGAGGAGGTCTGAAAGGTAAAAATGTTTGTAATCCCCAGTAGGATCACGTGATGGGTGGGTGATAGATGGGTGTTATCTTAGTTGGTGCTCTATAACCAGAAAACCATAGATTGGGTGGCTTAAGTAACAGACATTAATTACAGTGTTTGAGGCTGGAAAGTTCAAGATCAAGGTGACATAGGAGGGGGCCCAGTTTTTGGCTTGTAGATAGCTGCCTTTTTGTATCCTCACATATGTGAGAGAGCTGACTCTGGCACTTTAATAGGGGTGATTGGAGTGCAGCCAATAGCATGCAGCTGTTACCCTATTACCAAGAAACCATTACTACTAGATCATTAGAAGGAGACCTTTCACCTGGTGGGTGGAAGTTGCCCTTGGCCAATGGTTGGCTGTGTTGTGGTCCTCCCAGAGGAGAGTGTGGTAAGGGGTAAGTGGAGGCCTTCTCCCCGAGCCCCTGCAGGCCTTCCCACCTTGAGTGGGCAGGTAAGCTGGGTGGGCTGGGGGGACAGACTGGGGGCTGTGTCCTGCAGAGCACCGAGTCCTCACTGCGGCCACCCCCTGGCTGGAAGAGTCTGTCTCCCATCACTTCCTCTGCAACCTAATGGCTGGGGCTGTCTGCCTGGGTCCATGGTACACACCCCACTTCACAACTTTGGGTGGCCTGAGGAGCCTGGGGGCCAGCTGAGTCCTGGGCACCTGGCACACTCAGTGATGACAGCTGGGCAGGGTCTAGGGACTCCATCCTGAGGGAGCCAGGTGGGATCTGTCTCATCAGCTGGGCCTGGGCACAGGGGAGATGCAGATTGGATGCTGGTTGAACGCTGCAGGTAACCGACCTGGGCAGACACCCCTTTTTCATAGCCAGGGCCTGGATCTTGGCAGGTGAAAGTAGAGCCTTGGGACCTTTGCTTTTCTTGTCAGAACAGAGAATAACATTTGTTTTGGTGGAGATTTATAGCAATGTGGTGACAGCCATGACCCTACCTTAAGAACAAAGGCTCTGACACCAAGATGTCTGTGACAACTAACCACACCCCATCCCTCAGTTTTCTTATAAAAGGGCTTTGCTGACAGCTTTCAGGGAACTTGAGGTTTAAGCCAAACTCCATGTTTAAGCCACCTGTTTCCTTGCATGGCCCTGCAATAAACTTTTCTCTTCTCCAAACTCCAATGTTTTGGTATTGTTCGGCTTCATTGTGTATTGGGCATAGGGACTTGTGTTCAGTGACAGTATCACCTTCTTGTAAGACCACTAATTCCATGATGGGGGCTCCACCTTTATGACCTCATCTAAGTCTTCCTTCCCTCTTAAAGAGATGGGAATACCAGATCACCTTACTGGCCTCCTGAGACATCTGCATGCAGGTCAAGAAGCAACAATTATAACCAGATATGGAACACAGACTGGTGCAAAGTTGGGAAAGTACATCAAGTCTGTATATTGTCATCCTGCTTATTTAACTTATATGCAGAGTGCATCATGCAAAATGCCAGGCTGCATGAAGCACAAGCTGGAATCAAGATTGCCAGGAGAAATATCAATAACCTCAGATATGCAGATGGCACCACCCCAATGGTAGAAAGTGAAGAGGAACTGAAGAGTCTCTTGATGAAGGTGAAAGAGGAGAGTGAAATAGCTGGCCTAAAACTCAACATTCAAAAAACTAAGATCATGGCATCTGGTCCCATCTCTTCGTGGCAAATAAATGCGGAAACAATGGAAACATTGTTTTCTCAGGCTTCAAAATCACTGTGGACAGTGACTGCAGCCATGAAATTAAAGGATGCTTGCTCCTTAGAAGAAGAACAATGACAAACCTAGACAGCATATTAAAAAGCAGAGACATTACTTTGCCTACAAAGGTCCCTATGGTCAAAGCTATGGTTTTTCCAGTAGTCAGGTACAGATGTGAGAGCTGGATGATAAAATAGGCTGAGTGCCAAAGAATTAATGCTTTTGAACTGTGGTGCTGGAGAAGACTCTTAAGAGTCCCTTGGACAGCAAGGAGGTCAAACCAGTCAGTCCTATAGGAAATCAACCCTGAAATTTCATTGGAAGGACTGATGTTGAAGCTGAAACTCCAGTACTTTGGCCACCTGATGTGAAGAGCCAACTCATTGAAAAAGACCCTGATGCTGGGAAAGATCAAAGGCAGGAAGAGAAGGGGGCGACAGAGGATGAGATGGTTGGATGGCATCACTGACTCAATGCACATGAGTCTGAGCAAACTCCAGGAGATGCTGATGGACAGGGAAGCCTGGCATGCTGCAATCCATGGGGTCACAAAGAGTCAGACAGGACTGAGCGACTGAACAACAACAAAGCCAAAAGCTCTACCTTCTTGCTCCTTGGGCGTTAGACTTTGCATATATGAATTTTGGTGGTGAGGAATACAAATATGCAGTCCATAACAGGTATCTTAGAAGAGGAAGGTATGGCAAGAGGCATATTACTTTTACCAAATTTCTATGCCTTTGTATACCTCTGGATCCACATTTGTACCAAGCCATCCTGAAGTCTTTAATATTGCCTTATCATGCCACTAGGATGGAGCCCAAATTCCTTAGCCTTGAGTTCAAGGCTCTTAAGTGTTCAGTTATAACTAATCTGCCCTGTGTGTTTCCTTAGTTGTTATTAAATTGCCTTTATGTTTACTTATGGCCTAAAATAATTTCACACGTAACTTTTTTTTCTTAATGCTGCTGCTGCTAAGTCATTTCAGTCATGTCTGACTCTGTGCGATCCCATAGACGGCAGCCCACCAGGCTCCCCCGTCCCTGGGATTCACTACCTTATGTCTATCTTATCTAAAAATCTCAGGCTTCCCTACAGAAACAAATGAATTTCAAGATTCTCTTGTACCCTGTGATATGTCTTTTTATCCCACCCATCACCACCACCAATATACACCTATTCACCTAATCATCTTAGCCCCCTTGCCTGTATCTAGGGAGAAAGCAGCTTTTTCCTCAGAAGTCCCTGTCAAATATTGTATGTGTCTCCTTAACTGAATTTGGTCACTTGCACATAATTGAGCCAATCACTGAAGGAGATTATACTGTTGAAATTTATAATCAAGTTACATGGCACACCATCCAAGCAAGGAGTAGACTTTTATTTGTCAATAAACATGGTCTACTTGGTATATATTTGGTTAGGGCCTCTTGATGAAAGTGAAAGAGGAGAGTGGAAAAGTTGGCTTAAAGCTCAACATTCAGAAAACCAAGATCATGGCATCCGGTCCCATCACTTCATGGCAAATCGATGGCAAAACAGTGGCAGAATTTATTTTGAGGGGCTTCAAAATCACTGCAGATGGTGACTGCAGCTATGAAATTAAAAGATGCTTGCTCCTTAGAAGAAAAGTTATGACCAACCCAGACAGCATATTAAAAAGCAGAGACATTACTTTGCCAACAAAGGTCTGTCTAGTCAAAGCTATGGTTTTTCTAGTAGTTGTAGATGGATGTGAGAGTAGGGCTATAAACTCAATGGACATGAGTTTGAGTAAACTCCAGAAGTTGGCAACGGACAGAGAGGCCTGGTGTGCTGCAGTCCATGGGGTCGCAAAGAGTCAGATATGACTGAGCAACTGAACTGAACTGAGTAATTCTAAGGTTAGCTGAGTAATTCTAAGGTTAGATGGGAATACCAGACCACCTGACCTGCCTCTTGAGAAACCTATATGCAGGTCAGCAAGCAACAGTTAGAACTGGACATGGAACAACAGACTGGTTCCAAATAGGAAAAGGAGAATGTCAAGGCTGTCTATTGTCACCCTGCTTATTTAACTTATATGCAGAGTACATCATGAGAAACCCTGGGCTGGAGGAATCACAAGCTAGAATCAAGATTGCTGGGAGAAATATCAATAACCTCAGATATGACACCCTTATGGCAGAAAGTGAAGAGGAACTAAAAAGCCCCTGGATGAAAGTGAAAGAGGAGAGTGAAAAAGTTGGCTGAAAGCTCAACATTCAGAAAATGAAGATCATGGCATCTGGTTCCATCACTTCATGGGAAATAGATGGAGAAACAGTGGAAACAGTGTCAGACTTTATTTTTGGGGGCTCCAAAATCACTGCAGATGGTGACTGCAGCCATGAAATTAAAAGACGCTTACTCCTTGGAAGAAAAGTTATGACCAACCTAGATAGCACATTCAAAAGCAGACACATTACTTTGCCAACAAAGGTCTGTCTAGTCAAGGCTATGGTTTTTCCTGTGGTCATGTATGGATGTGAGAGTTGGACTGTGAAGAAAGTTGAGTGCCAAAGAATTGATGCTTTTGAACTGTGGTATTGGAGAAGACTCTTGAGAGTCCCTTGGACTGCAAGGAGATCCAACCAGCCCATTCTGAAGGAGATAAGTCCTGGGATTTCTTTGGAAGGAATGATGCTAAAGCTGAAACTCCAGTACTTTGGCCACCTCATGCAAAGAGTTGATCATTGCTTGGAGGGATTGGGGGCAGGAGAAGAAGGGAACAGAGGATGAGATGCCTGGATGGCATTACGGACTCGATGGACGTGACTCTGAGTGAACTCTGGGAGTTGGTGATGGACAGGGAGGCCTGGCGTGCTGTGATTCATGGGGTCGCACAGAGTCGGACACGACTGAAGCGACTTAGCAGCAGCAGCCGCAGCAGCAGCAGCAACCTTCAGTTCAGTTCAGTTCAGTCGCTCAGTCATGTCTGACTCTTAGCGACCCCATGGACTGCAGGCTACCAGGCTCCTCCTTCCATGGGATTTTCCAGGCAAGAGTACTGGAGTGGGGTGCCATTGCCTTCTCCAGACTAGACAGCTAAAAAGTCCTAAAGCCAGGAAGTGAAGCCTGAACTATCTCCTGAGTCTATGCTCTTCACTACTATTAATACATATAGAAATTTTACAAAGCTTTAAGGACTTATGCAGTTCAGGAAGCAACAGTTAGAATTGGACATGGAACAACAGACTGGTTCCAAATAGGAAAAGGAGTATGTCAAGGCTGTCTATTGTCACCCTGCTTATTTAACTTATATGCAGAGTACATCATGAGAAACGCTGGACTGGAAAAAACACAAGCTGGAATCAGGATTGCCGGGAGAAATATCAATAACCTCAGATATGCAGATGACACCACCCTTATGGCAGAAAGTGAAGAGGAACTAAAAAGCCTCTGGATGAAAGTGAAAGAGGAAAGCGAAAAAGTTGGCCTAAAGCTCAACATTCAGAAAACAAAGATCATGGCATCCTGTCCCATCACTCCATGGGAAATAGATGGGGAAACAGTGGAAACAGTGTCAGACTTTATTTTGGGGGGCTCCAAAATCACTGCAGATGGTGATTGCAGCCATGAAATTAAAAGATGCTTACTCCTTGGAAGAAAAGTTATGACCAACCTAGATAGCATATTGAAAAGCAGAGACATTACTTTGCTGACTAAGGTCTGTCTAGTCAAGGCTATGGTTTTTCCTGTGGTCATGTATGGATGTGAGAGTTGGACTGTGAAGAAGGTTGAGTGCTGAAGAATTGATGCTTTTGAACTGTGGTGTTGGAGAAGACTCTTGAGAGTCCCTTGGACTGCAAGGAGATCCAACCAGTCCATTCTGAAGGAGATGAGCCCTGGGATTTCTTTGGAAGGAATGATGCTAAAGCTGAAACTCCAGTACTTTGGCCACCTCATGCAAAGAGTTGATCATTGCTGGGAGGGATTGGGGGCAGGAGGAGAAGGGGATGACAGAGGATGAGATGACTGGATGGCATCACCGACTCGATGGACGTGACTCTGAGTGAACTCTGGGAGTTGGTGATGGACAGGGAGGCCTGGCGTGCTGCGATTCATGGGGTTGCAAAGAGTTGGACACAACTGAGCGACTGAACTGAACTGAACTGAAGGACTTAACAGCAATATTTGAACATAAAGAGCAAAATGTGTCCCCAGAAAAATATGGGGATCCTAAAGTTATTATTTAACAAGTGTTTATATAGCATTACTATTTACCATTAGAACTCACTGTTCTAAGCACTTTATAAATAGAAAATCTGAACAGCCCAATAATGAGTAAAGAGATCAGATCAGTAATCACAACCTCTCAACACAGAAAACAAGACAGGATCAGAGAGCTTCACTGGAGAATTCTACCAAACATTCAGATAATGAACACCAACCCTTCTCAAACTCCTCCAAACACTGAAGGAGAGAGAACACTTCCAAACTCATTCTACAAGGCCAGCACTATCCTGATACCCAAGCTAAAAACAACACAAGAAAACTACAAACCAATATCCATGATTGAACCTATTATTAGTTACATATCTCAGGGTGAGGGGAGGGCAGTCAGACAGTTAAGGCTAACTTATAAAAAGGAGCAGGATAGCATTAAAAAGAGTAGTGAGTGTCCAACACAAAAACTGAACAGGTAAGGAGATTCATTTTATTCAGATTACTGCAATAAGAGGTATTTGAAGATCAGAGTGTCTCGGCAGAATGATTTTACCGTAAGACTTTTGTAGGGAGATATATACAAGTCACAGCTGGAGAGGTGAACAGTTGAGGTTGTTTTACAATCAAGGAATTCTCAGTCAGCTGAACAGGAAGTGTTTCTCTCTAGTTGTAGTTAGATTTGTTGTGGGGTGGGGGTAACAGTTGCAAGCTCAGCTAATCATTGATGAGAGACAAATTGGGGAATTGGAGGGTCCATGTCTGGCCATGTCAGTGAATTCAGGTAAAAAAAGGAAAAGGGCCTGTGATTGACCTTGTCACAGGTCAACAAAGAAGTCATCCAAAGTCCTATGGGAGCCCTGAGAAAGAGGGGGCAGAATCTCTTCAAACTAACATGGGGAAGGGTCGTTCTTTGTGGTAAGCCAAAACTTCTTCACCCATCAGTGTTTACTGGGAGCACAGGACTCAGGTACAATTCAACACATCAGAGGAAATCTGGAGACTCAGTTTCAAGTCCTAACTTTGCTGCTGACTTCCATGAAGACCACAGCATCCTCAACACTAAAACGGGGAGGAGAGGATGCCTTATTACCTTTATGTCATACCCCAATGTTTGAGGAGTCTCTGAGAAGAGAAGAGGGATTCTTGGGGAAACAGAGATGACAAGTGAGGGCAGGGAATGAGGTTCACCATCACAAAGGGAGGAGGGGACAACAAAGAATGATTATGTCACAGAAAGGGGAGGGGGATGTCAGCAGGTACCTCATGACTCCTGAGATCTTTAGGGTCAGAGAAGAGGCACCAGGGGCGGGACGTGTCTGCCCCTTCCTCTTTCACCCACATCAGAGCCAGCTCCCAGCTGTGCCTTATATAACTGGATTTTGATAAGAGCTAGTTTGAAGATTGCTCTAGCATCCTTGCTCCTTCCCTACCCCCACAAAGTAAAATTCCCTCCCCACCCCACCCAAAGCTGTTCTTGCCAAGGCTACTTGGACTAAAGATTGAGACAGCCGAGAGCTTGATCTGACTTCGCTGCTGGTGAGATCCCAGCCTGACATGAAGTGCTGTGTCTTCTTCATGCTCATGAGCACAGCTGGTGAGTCTAGGTCTTGTTGCTGCTTAGGGAGTGATTGGTGATGTGTGGGAGGATGGGGCTTCCCAGGTGGTGTTAGTGGTAAAGAACTCACCTGCTAGTGCAGGAGACATAAACAGACATGGGTTCGAACCCTGGGTTGGGAAGATCCCCTGGAGGAGGGCACTGCAACCCGCTCCAGTATTCTTGCCTGGAGAATCCCATGGACAGAGGAGCCTGGTGGGCTATGGTCCATAGGATCTCAAAGAGTCGGACACAACTGAAGCAACTGAGCATGCACACACATGGATCAGAGAAGGAAGTAGCTGGCCAAAACTGAAGAGAGAGGAGGTGGTGGGCATATCCTTCAATTAACTGTTAATGGAAGGAAAGGTATCACTCTTGATGCATGGCTCACCCCATCAACGGTCTCTCTAAGCTTCTTGTGCACCTGCGAGCAAGTTAGCATATGTCTTTATAAGTGCCCTGCACTCTCCCAGGACTCCTGGACAGACAGCCGAAAAGTACATCTTTCCTTTCTCTGGGCAGATGGACTCTGGAGGAGTAAGTGCAAGTTGGGAAGAGGGGTGAGTCAGGGGCTATGAGAGCTTCAGGTCCCTCCCCCAAGCTCTTCCACTCCTTTCAGCACCAAAGTCAGGTAGGATTTAACTTTTTTACTTTCATTCCTGGCAAAAGTGAATTTAGAATAATATTTTCTAAGTAGTAATTCTTTTTTTATTTTCATTTTTATTATACACAGCACTGCCAATCAGGGTTTATGATCAGCCTCAGATATGCCTTTCGTTAGTTTCACAGAACTTTAGTATACCTCCATCTCAAGCAAAGACACGTATCAGTTTTCTTAATGTGTAGAGCTTGGGTGACATGCATAATTTCCCTTAGAGAAATGGGACAGATGAACCTATTTGCAGGGCAGGCAAAGAGAGGCAAACACAGAGAAAGGAGCTGTGGACACAGCAGGAGAAGGAGAGTTTGTGGTGAATTGAGAGCGTAGCATTGGCATACACTCACTGCCGTGTGTGAATATTAATAGACAGCTGGTGGGAGGCTGCCGTATAACACGGAGCATGGCACAGGGCTCTGCGACAGCCTGGAGGGGCAGGATGGAGGTGGGAGGGAGAGAAGGTCGAAAGGGAGGGGACACGTATTCCTATAGCTGCTTCGAGTTGTTGTACAGCAGAAACGAACACAACACTGTAAGGCAATTATCCTTCAATTAAAAAGAAGTAGGGAAGAATGGCACCCCACTCTTGCCTGGAAAATCTCATGGACGGAGGAGCCTGGTAGGCCACAGTCCATGGGGTCGCAAAGAGTTGGACACTACTGAGAGACTTCACTTTCACTTCTCACTTTCATGCATTGGAGAAGGAAATGGCAACCCACTCCAGTGTTCTTGCCTGGAGACTCCCAGGGACGGGGAGCCTGGTGGGCTGCGGTCTATGGGGTCGCACAGAGTTGGACACAACTGAAGCGACTTAGCAGCAGCGGAAGACTATTTTAGCTTGAAAACCTTAGGGTGGGAAAAACTATCGTAGCCAACTCTCACCTCTTGCCCTATCTCTCTACCTGTGACCCCACTGATTCTTTAGGAGTCATTCTGGCAGAAGAATCTAACCCCGAGAAGACGAACGAAGTCGATTTTACTATCCCTTATATGGCCTACCTGCAGTCCTTCCCAGAACCCTGTGTGGGCACACTCATTCACCCGCAGTGGGTACTGACCGCTGCTCACTGCCCCTCTCCGTAAGTATTTCTCTGCTCTTGGGAGCCAGGGGGGGATCTACTTAAACAAAAGCAGGTCTGATGACAGTATGGAGATTCCTTATAAAACTAGGGATAAAACTACAGTATGACTCAGCAATCCCGCTGCTAAAACATACCCTGAGGAACCCAAAATTAAAAACACATGTACCCAAATGTTCATTGCAGCATTATTTACAACAGCTAGGACATAGAAGCAACCTAGATGTCCATCAACAGATGAATGAAGAAGCTGTGGTACATATATACAATGGAATATTACTCAGCCGTAAAAAGGAACACATTTGAGTCCATCCCCTAATGAGGTGGATGAACCTAGAGCCTATTACACAGAGTAAAGGAAGTCAGAAAGAGACCAACAAATACCTTATATAAATGGATGCTTATTGGATCTAGAAAGACAGTACTGAGGAAACTAATTGCAGGGCAGCAATGGAGAGGCAGACATAGAGAGGACACAGGGGTGAGGGGAGGGGAGGAAGGAGAGTGTGAGACAAATACAGAGAGTAACATCGAAGCATACACACTACCACGTGTAAGATAGATCACAGGTGGGAATTTGTTATACGACTCAGGGCCCTCAACCCGGTTGAGTTTGGATGAGACATGGGAAATGGGAGGAAGGTTCAAGAAGGAGGGGACATAGGTATACCTATGGTTGATTCATGTTGATGTATGGCAGAAACCAACACAGTATTGCAAAACAATTATCCTTCACTTAAAAATAAATAAATAAAATTTAAAAGCAGGTCTTGTGAGGCATCCTAGCAAGTTCTAACGGCATCCCAGGGAATCTGAAGACCAGGAAGAGAGAGAGTCATCTTCCCAATGGGGAAAAAGATACATTTGGGCAGTTTAGGAGGAGATGAAGAGGAATGTCAGAAGTCTCCTTCTCATGGAAAATAAATAATAGACATCCATCCAACCTACTTGAGGGCTTCCCTAGTGGCTCAGATGGTAAAGAATCTGCCTGCAATGCAGGAGACCTGGATTCCATCTCTGGGTCGGGAAGATCTCCTGGAGAAGGGAATAGCCACCCACTCCAGTATTCTGGCCTGAAGAATTCCACAGACAGAGGAGCCTGGCAGGCTACATACAGTCCAAGGGGTGGCAAAGAGTCGGACACAACTGAATGACTAACACTTTCGACTTTCATCCAACATACTTCTGGAACATTTACCATATCCCAGGGACTGCTTAATGAAAGGAAAAAGCAGCAAGGGAACAAGATGGTAATTAGTCTTTCCTCATGGAGCTCACATTCTGGTAGAGGAAAGACGCCAAAGCAAATAAAAGTCCCAAAATAAAACATTGAAAGGAGTGCTAAGCAGCAATATACAGGAATAAAACAAGATACCTACTTTAGTTAGGGTGATCATATCAGGTCTGTTTGAAGAGATGAGACAGACACGAAGAGGAGGGTGCAACCAGGTTGAATAAATTCTGGGGGAAATTCTAGGCGAGGGAAGAGTGTACAGAGACTCTCATGAGTAGGGGTGGGTGTTCACAGGCTGAGGGTGAAGTGTTAGGCAGAAGCCATATGATACAGGTAAGAGAAGAAGAGTGAAGGAGCTCGGCATGAGATGATGCTGTCCTTTACAAACCGGTGTCTCTGTTGTGTGTGACAAAGTGTTAGATAATTGTGACCTAGTCACAGTTTCAGGAATGTACAAGGGTCACTTCTAACTCAGAGTTTTCAGCCAGCTGGTTGTTCAAGACAGTTCATTCAAACACAGATCGACCCCCTGCTTTGTGTCAGTGAGAAATACAAAGGAAATATAGGCGGGAAATATAGTCCATCCGCTCCAGGAACTGGCATTGGAAAATTGGATTTTCTTCTCTCAGCCAGACCTAATGCACAGACTGTCTTTTGGCAGGCAGTGGCTCCTGTGTCTGTTACATGACTGGACTCCCGGCAATAGAAATGGGTGGGTTTGAATTTGTCCAGGAAATATCACAGAAAGTGGTCAGTGGGAGTCCTGTTAGGCTGCTAAGAGTCTTCTGAATCTATAATCAGTGTAGGCAAACTTCAGTAAATACAAGGATATGGGCCCAAAAGGAGCTGGAAAGGGCCTAAGACTATCCAGAAACAGCAGGTGCAATATACTTGCTCCAGAGTTGTTTCCGACAGTGGAGGGCAGGCAAAGCCCTCTGGAATAATGGGTTCTGGGGCCATATCTGTTACCTATTCATTCAGATTATCCAGCTTGTCGTTGTGATCCTTAACATCATCGATGACAACAACTAGATTCCACTGAGTACGTTCTAGGTGGCAGATACCATGCCAGGGTTTATGTATATACATGGACTCTAATACAACAATCCTATAAACTATCGTTACTACTATTTTACAGGCCAAGGCAGGTCACTTTGGTTCTCAGGCCTAAGAAATAAAATGAAGATGATTAGATGATTGAAGAAAGTCACCCATGACACTTCTTGCAGTTCTGACATTCTGTAAGCCCTGGTTTTTTTGTTTTTTGTTTTTTGTTTTAATCTCCCTGTCTTTCTTCTTCCATAGTGTTAAAATCCGATTGGGAATCTATCAACCCAACATCAAAAATAAGCATGAGCAGACCCAGAGTTACTCAATGACTGTGCCCTACCCTGACTTCAACTCAGAATATCTGAACGATGACCTGATGATGATAAAACTGTCTGAGGCTGCTAAAATCACCACCCAGGTGGGAACCATAGCCATAGCTATGGAACCCTTATCACTTAATGAATCCTGCTTTATCCCAACCTGGACCTGGAGTAAATATAAAAACCGTAAGTGTTCGACTCTGTGTTCTTCATCCTGGGAAGGTTTTGGCGCTGGGGAAAATGAAGAGGGATATACCTGAAGCGCTTCTCAGGTGCATCTCGGTGGTAAAGAATCTGCCTGCAGTGCAGGAGATGCGAGAGATATGAGGGTTCAGTCCCTGGGTTGGGAAGATCCCTTGGAGGAGGGCATGACCATCCACTCCAGTGTTCTTGCCTGGAGAATCCCATGAACAGAGGAGCCTGGCAGGTTCATGGGGGTCACAAAGAGTCGCACATGACTGAGCACACAGCACACACACACACCTGAAGGACGTAGCTTATACTACCATTATCCTCCCTTTCATTAACGGAGGGTACCGGAACCACTACTTGATATCTGAAATGAGAAAGCTGAACTTATTGCTCAGTATAGAAGAGCCGTGCTGAGCAGGCACAGTCTCAGTGAGCAGTACAGAGTACTAAGCAGTGCTGATACGGGGTTTGTGGGAAGCTTTCCATTGAGAGTCTGGAGGACTTTCAGAGGCTGAAGAGAGGTGATGTCATCTGTAGAGGCTTGATTACCTGGGTGAGATTGTTGCTGATTGGTTGGCACTCCGTTGTTTATTGGAGGAGTCTAACATGCTGACTTTAAAGAGTGACATTGACGGATTGGCTTGTTAAAGCCTACTCACTGAGGCAAGTTGTGGATAGTAATCAGGTTTAAACCTTTCTCCTCTGGTTACAGAACAAGTCATACATTCTATAAAAACAAATAAAAAGTAGGAGACTGTTTTGGTCTATCAGTCTGTTTTGTAAAGGTAACAAGTGAGCACTTTTGTATTCTCAGTGCCAGTGAAATTTGGCAACTTCAGTTTAGAAGCAATGCTCTAGAGAATCTAAGTGAATATATTTTCTGAACAAATTGAAGCTTTTAAATCATATTCAAAGTAACTGCTTCACATTTTACAAAGTAATTTATGACATACCACTTGAAAGCAAAATAAAACTACAAAAAGTTTCATCACATAGGCTCTGCATGTCATGGCAGCATCAGTGACGAATCAATGCTGTAAGCTCTCTAGGGCCAGCCTCCCAATATTTATTAAGAATTCACTATTTCAAGTAAGTAGGTTACTTTCACCTAACTTGTTCTAAGTATTTCAATTAGATTTCCAAAAAAGTTAAAACTGAACATAACTCTTCTTGTCCTTTTCTGACCTGACGCTTCCTGATCTGATTTGATTTAAAACATTAGATTGGAAATGCATCCAAAATATTCTGCTTTATAAGTAATGCTAGGTTTAAC
This sequence comes from Capricornis sumatraensis, assembly GCF_032405125.1. Taxonomy (NCBI): domain Eukaryota; kingdom Metazoa; phylum Chordata; class Mammalia; order Artiodactyla; family Bovidae; genus Capricornis; species Capricornis sumatraensis. The sequence goes on along the minus strand of NC_091073.1, from coordinate 109,873,787 downwards.
TTGAGAGACCTCTAGTCGATTTTTTGCTTCCTTCCTCCTTATTACTCTCCACCAGAGATTAAAATTACATAATGTGTTGGTTAGACTCCTTACATCCTGAGGTTAACAGTATAGTAACAGCTGCAATAAGTAAGATGAGCAATGTTACTTCTTAGGGGAAATTATATATGTAAATTTATACATATACATATGTACTTATAAATAATCCATTTATAAATGACCTCACTATAAAAAAAGAGTTTAAAACACGTTAAAAATCATTTTCTCCCTTTATGATTAAATGTAGAGATGATGAAGTAAGTCCCCAAAAGGAAGGTTTCTTACAGACAACAGCTTTCTGTCTCTCTCTCCTCATAATCATTCATTCATAATTTTCCTGTGGGATTTTTAAGCTTTCCAAGTCATGCACAGTACAGAGAGAATTATAGATCTGATGATATCTGATGTAAGACTCATGTAATGCTTTGAATCCACTGCTCAGACACAGAGATACTGAACAAGGGGCTCTAAGAAGGATGGAATGTCTGATACCTACTATAAATATATACATGTATTCACAGAACAGAGGCTGATCATAAGAGTATATGATAAGGAGAGTCACCCTGGGCTTTTCTCTTTCCCACAGTTAGTGACCCTGACATCCTGACTTGGATAAACCAATATACTCGTCCCTACTATGAGTGCCAGAATATGCACGACGAAAGAACGGCAGTAAACACCATGTGTGTGGGGCAGCCTCTAAAGACCCTATCTGACACTAAGGTATCTTTGCTATCTCCAGACAAGCACATGGCAAGGGGTCCATGGGGAAAGGCGCTTGCAGGAGACCAAGCGGTATCCAAGCAGAAGGCCTGCGGTCTTCCTCTGCCTCCTCAGTCTGTGGATTGGTCATCCATTCCCCTGCCTTCCTTTAGAGTGGGAGAGAGTCAGGGGAGAGTCATTTGTCCTTTCTCCTCCTACTTGCACTCAGGTTGGTCAAATTCAAACCTAGAGAGGTGAGACCTGCATGGATGTGAAGAGAGGGTTCTCCCCTCTCAAGAAAAATGATTCCAGTCTGATAGAAGCTTCTGCTATCACAATGTGCCACTTCTTAGAATAAATCCTTGTTGGATGAGGAACAAAGCAACACTGACCCCCTGTTCCCTCTCTCTGGCAGGAAGTCTCGGCAGCTCCGGCCATCTGCAGTGGGAGGGTACATGGAATCTTGAGTTGGGCAAGAGGAAGTGTCACCCTTGGAAATGAAGGATTCTTCACAGAAATCAGTTCTTATTCAAGATGGATTATGAGCATCATTGAAAGCTACTGAGGCGTCTCTGGCCCTCCATCCCCTCAGCGCAGTATCTTCATGATTTGCACCCTGGATCTACAACTCTCTTTATTATGTTTCTTGTTCTTGAGCAGAATTTATTAAAAAGAAATGACACTAAGGCGCTGTGACACTAAAAACGTATTCCTCTATCATATAAACTGTAAACATGATGAGAAATCTAACAACATTCCCAACCATTTGTTCATTCAAAAATTGTTGTAATGTCTGCTATTTGAAATGTCCCCAGGCTGGGGCTTTCAGGTGGCTTAGTGGCAAAGAATCCACCTACAATGCAGGAGACACAGGAGGCGTGGGTTCAGTCCCTGAGTCGGGAAGATCCCCTGGGGGAGGAAATGGCAACCCATTCCAGTATTCTTGCTGGGATAATCCTATGGACAGAGGAGCTTGGAGGACTACAGTCCATGGGATCGTAAAGAGTTGGACATAATTGAGCAACTGAGCATGCATGCATGCAGGTACGCTGGGGGTACATGAGTAGATATAATGCAGACTTTGCCATCAATTAGCCAGTTCTATTACCTGCCGATAATTACTACAGTGGAGATGAGCAATAAGTTCAGTGAGAATATAGGAAAAAATCAGGGTGTCAGAGGCACAGGAGGTGCCATCCAAGAGGCCAACAAATTAGAGGAGAGTATTATAGAACTGAGGTATAGTTAGATAAAAGTCAGAAAAGCGTAAAAACCATTATGTTCTGGAAAATACATGTAAATAAGTAATACTGAAGGGTGGAAAATAAATTGTTCATAGAAGGGAAGAGAGAATGTGATAGAAAAGTATTATTTATGCAGGCAAGGGTTAGATAGCAAAAGGCCTGACCTATTTGGTAAAGGAATTTGGATTTTTTTTATCTTGTAGGCATCAGAGGCTTAGTCATTAAAGCCACCATGGTGAATAGAACGTCAAATGTCTGAATTGGGAGATGTAAGAACACAGAGTCTGTAAGCTTTAAACACAGTGACTGTGAGTAGAAACAGAAGGGGCAAAGTCAGGGATCACCCCCGTTTCTAACTTGAACCACAAGGTAGATGGTGGTTCTGCTGCTGCTGCTGCTAAGTCACGCTAGTCGTGTCCGACTCTGTGCGACCCCATAGACGGCAGCCCACCAGGCTCCCCCGTCCCTGGGATTCTCCAGGCAAGAATACTAGATGGTAATATGAAGAGAAGTACTGTTTCCATCTGTAATGGATCAGGAGCAAGGTGGGGCATGTTATATATGAGATCCTTGAAGGAAATAGAGGTGGCCATTTCTAGCAAAGATCTGGATGTCTGATGATAATGAAACAGTGAGGCAGTTTCTGTGTTTATAGGTAATAGGTGCAGACTTAAGTAAAGTTCGGGGCTATTGGGAGGAGCTTTGACCTATGATCAGTGCGTCTCTCACACTGGCATAAAGCGGCAATGTACAGAATCCCAAACCCACTGACCAGGACACCTAAAATTATAGCATCGAGATGTCAAATGACCCAAAAATAGGGGACCGAGTGATATATGAGAGGCTATGGAGTTACATGTAGGAGAGGGACGGCATGACATGGGATTATCTGTTAAAAGGGGGAAAAGGAACAGAGAGATGAGCAGAGAGACTCACCCCAGAGGAGAAAAAGACTGCAAAGAGTGAAGAGATTTGGAGTTCATCTCATGAGGGACATGGTGAATCTGTCTGCAGAGATTGCTAAGGGGGTTTGGTTGTTTTATATTGATATGCTCTGAGTGTGGATGCATTTCTCTCCTATCAAAGCAAAGCAAAACAAAATAAAACAACAACAGAACAGAAAAAAAAAAAATGGCTGGGTTATGATGAATGCCACAGCTTATCCTGGCACATCCAGGAAAACCAAATTCTCAAATTTGGACACTAAGCCCATTTAATTCAACACCGCTTCTTTTTCTTGTAACCTTTGGTCCTTCTAAACCACAAGCCCCACTGTTTGCTTGTCTTCTCCAGTGGGCTTGTCTGTAGTTACGCCTTGCTTCCTGTCTCTGACTCACTGACCAGTGTCCCCAGAGCTCTTTATTGAATCACATCTATATTTGTTGCAGAGTTTTTAATAAAATGCTCATCTGATCACTTCTTTTACTTTTTTCTAGTATTCTTGGCCTGGAGAATCCCAGGGACAGGGACCCTGATGGGCTGACATCTATGCGGTCGCACAGAGTCGGACACGACAGAAGCGACTTAGCAGCAGCAGCAGCAGCATGCTTGATTTACTACACTGTGTTAGTTTCAGGCACACAGCAAAGTGATTCAGTTAAATTCATGTAACTTTCAGTCAGGGCCTTTCCAGGTGGCTCAGTAGTAAAGAATCAACCTGCCAATGCAGGAGACACGGGTTTGGTCCCTCGGTTGGGAAGATCCCCTGGAGGAGGAAATGGCAACCCACTCAAGTGTTCTTGCCTGGGATATCCCAGCAACAGAAGAGCCTAGAGGCCTATAGTCCATGAGGCTGCAAAAAGTCAGACATGACCCCATGAGCAGCTCACTCTTTGAGCAGCTGAGCGCTATTACTGCTACTCTGCTTATAGAGGAAAGATCACATGATAATAAGGTGAGAGGCTGCTGGCCACAAACTGGAATGAGAGCTCTCACCAGGAACTGAATGTGTTAGTACCCTGATCATGCGTGTTGAATTACTACAACTGATTACATCATTTTCTTCATGTTTTACAACAAAGTAACAGATAATAAAAGTCTGTTGTTGAAGCCACCCGGTCTGTGGTATTTTGTTATAGCGGCTTGGGCAGACAAATGCTTTTGGTAAACTGTTCAGATCTTTGGCCCACTTTTTAACCTGGTTGTTAGTTTTACATATTGTTGAATTTTCAGATTCCATAGTATGTTTTGGATGCAAATCATTTAACAGATATACATTTTGCAAATATTTCTCCCTAGAGAGGGGTATATCTAGATTTTTAGCTCTGAATATTTTGTTTCACAATTGCCCGTTTATAGACCTGCTGTCCCCACTAGTCTATAACTCTTTGCAGTTGGGGCAGCGTCTTCACATCTGGGTACCTCTTGCATTAGCATACAGCCTGGCACACGTCAGACACATAGTGTAAATCACTGGCTGGCTGAGAGGATGAATGGATGAGCAGTGACATGGAAAAAAGGACTCATATTCCTCAATGAGGAGTTTATTGTCAGGCAAATGGGTCAAGATCAGCCCCCGAGGGTGGGGTTACGGTCACTGGAAATAAATGTTGGTGTCACACAGGTGAGGGTTAGCATCACAAAGGTAGGAGGAATCAGTCTGTAGTTGAGAGAGAGACATGGGGTCTGAGACTTATACAGCAGGGAGCACTGCGAGCTTTAGCACCTCTCAAATTAGGTGCATCTTTCCCTGAAGAGGGGGTGAGAAATGCTGGATTCCACATCCGTTCTCCACTGTGTCAAGGACCAAGCCATCCGGTCTCTGTCAATGCACCTCTGATATCTGGCACCACATCCTACTCTTTTGGAACTCAATCCTGCAGTTGAAAGAATTCAGACGACAGTTGTTCCAACTCTAGAACCCCTTCCTGCTTCATCTTAGTGTTCTCTCCTTCCTTGGCATCCTTTTCAAGGCACTGAACCTCATCTTTTGAAAAGGCTTTCAACATGATTATGAATTTAATCCTTCTGTGGGCTCTCTTGAACCTGCCTGGTGAGTATCTGCATATCTTTCTCCTTAATTGCCCAAGAGAAATCCTGAGGGAATCACGAAAGATGGGTGAAGACAGGAGCAAGGTTCCAGACTGCAAGCGCAGGACTGACTCCTTCAGCACTTCCCACCAGGTTTCTTCCTGTGTCTTTGCCTCAGGGTGATTGCCTGAGTGCTTTTGGGGGAGGCATGGACCCTGAAACCTGACCCTAGAGTCTCTAAGGAAGACAGGGGCCTGACTGGGCCTGTGGAGAGCAGGACTGATGCTTGGTATGCGCGAATGAGAAGTGGAGTCCAGGGTGGAAAACAGGGGTCCAGCTAATGGACATAGCAGAACATTCAGGGGTTTAGGTCTTGTCCAGACATGGCTCGAGTCATTCAAGCAAAAACCCTGGAGGTATGCATGAATCCCCTGTTATACCCCACATTCAATCTGATCGAACCTGTTGCTGTCTCTGTCTTCTACACATTTCCTAAATAAAATCACATGTCACCACCTCGACAGATTGCTATGGCTCAAGACACCCTCTTCTGTCTTTATTACCAAATCATTCTCCTAACAGGGCTCTTTGCTTTATATACCTACACGCCATACTTCTCTGTAAGGAAATTATCCTCACTCCTTTACACAACACCCTGAACATCCTGTGTCACTCAGGAGACAAGTTCATGTCCTTACAACACCCTACAAAATCTCGTATCACCTCTTTGGCCTCTTCCCCTTCCTGCCTTTCTCCCTGTCCCCCACCCTGGCCTCTGTGATGTGCCTTAAACAGGCCTTAGGACTCTTGCTCCAGACATATCCTCTCACTGGAATTCCTTTCCCTAGACACCTGATTAACTCCCACGTCATTGCATTGCTCATCTCTCACATTAGCCCTGAGGTCTTCCCAACTGCGGATGCAATACTGCACAATGACCCCCACATACCCACGTGCATGCACACCTCTGACACTTCCCCTCCCTTGCTCCCTGCACTAATCACCACCCAACATACTATACCATTGATGTATTCCTGTATTTACTATTACTGAATGTCTCCACTCATCAGAATGTATGACAGCAGGGGGCATATCTCTGTTTTGTTCACTATGTAGCCAAGTGCTTAGAGCCTGCCACATACTAGATGCTCAATATTTATTTGTTGAATGAATGGTTACCTCCCTTGTCAGACTCTGTTAGCATTTGCTCTGTTCTTTAAATGACATGTATCATCCAGCCTTGCATTGTCAGGAGAAAGGGATAATATTGGCTAAAGCGTTCTAAATGTGGCAAAGACAGGAAGTTCTCCATGAGCTGATTTGTCATATGTCTACTGAATCTTGGAAGGTATTTAAGGAAGGTTGTGTTTGATCCATACTTTGAAGAACACCTAATGACAACTAAAAGGGAAAATCCCTTTCATCTCATGAAATATATGTGTTTTTATCATTTTCTTCATGTTTTACAACAAAGTGATCCAGTTTACATATTCAACTTACAGATAAAAATCCTGGAGAGAAGGGTGGGGCAACGTGATTATTGAGTTCTCTTCTCAATCTCAGAATCTGTGTTCTATGTGTCTCTGTCCAGTTGCTTTGACCTTTGATCCAGACTACAAAGATGCCATCACTCCCCCCTACTTGATCTACTTGAAGTCTGATTACTTGCCTTGTGTTGGAGTCCTGATCCACCCTCTTTGGGTGATCACAGCTGCACACTGTAACTTACTGTGAGTAATAAGCCTCCAACATCACACTACGCTTTGAGTTCTCAGGTTGGGCACAGACCAGAATCCTCCCTGGGGTTCACTCAGTTAAATGGGATTTGAGAGACGTTCTGGGGATGTTCAGTAGTAGAGAAAAGGCTCTGGGGAAGAGCTCATCAAGGCTTATAGTGTGTTAATTGCTAAGTCATATATCTGATTCTTTGTGACCTCATGGAGCTTGGACCACCAGGCTCCTCTGTCCATGGAATTCTCCAGGCAAGAAAACTGGAGTGGGTTGCCATTTCCTTCTCTAGGGGATCTTTCCAACCCAGAGACTGAACCCAAGTCTCCTGCATTGCAGGCAGATTCTTTACCATCTGAGCCATGAGGGAAACCCCATAAAGGTCCCGAAGGATGGATAATCCATGTCTGTTCAGTCTTTTCACAAACATCTCTATTGTTCCAGGAGGCTTCAGTTAGCACTGGGGGTTACAAAACCATCCAATATATATGAAGAAAAATATATACAAGTGGTTGGTTACGAGAAGATGATTCATCACCCACAATTTTCCATCACTTCTATTGAGCACAACCTCATGTTAATCAAGCTCCAAACCCATATTGCACTCAACGACTACGTGAAAATGGTCAGCCTGCCCAGAGAGCCTGCTGCTGAAGACGACATGTGCACCGTCTCCACCTGGGCCTACAACCTGTGTGATCTCTGTGGGTGGCTCTCAGAACCAGACACGTGCCTCTCCTACCTACACAATTCCTTAGCTTCTGCCATTTTCCCCACCGAACTTTCTTCTAGCCTTTCCATTCATCCTTTCATCTCCTTTCCCTTCTCCAGAGTCTCACTGTAGCAGTCCTGAAATCTTTTCTGTATTTTTCTACATCTTTGCTTTCATATCTGACAGATGTGTTAGTGGAAAGAAGACATTTGTATTCTGGGCTTCATTTGCTATATGACAGCTCACTGGTCACTTTACCTTTGAAGCCTTAATTTTCTTAATTCTGAAATGAGGCCTAAACTACAGTTGATGGTTTCAAACCATTGCAGGCATTAAAGATACTTAAAGCCCTGAAACAGACCAAAATTATGTTTATGTAGTAAACACAAGATAAATACACAATATTGTGCTCAATCATGCAGAACTTCTTTATGCAAAATTGTGATACAGATCCACAAAAGTTTAAGACTTTTAACTGGTAACATTTTAAAAATGAATATTCACTCACTTCATCAGAAAATCAGAAGGGATAAATTGGGAGATTGGAACTGACATATACACTATACATGAAATAGATAACTAATAAGGACCTATATATATAGCGCAGGTAAGTCTACTCAACACTCTGTAATGACGTATATGGGAAAAGAACCTTGAAAAGAAAGGATATATGTATAACTGATTCACTTTGCTGTATGCCTGAAACTAACACAACATTATAAATAACTATATTCCAGTGGGGAAAAAAAAGTAGAAATTCCTTGTCCTTTGAGAGATAACTTGAGTTTTGTGTTATGTCATTTTAATCAAAAAGAGACGTAACTTACAAAAAAATGCAGTTTATTTTGATCTGGCTCATGAAGTAGTTAAGTAAGCATTTCTTAAAAAGGCCTTTCCAAAAGAAAAGTTGAGCTATACAGTTACTGCTAGACTAGAAAATAAGGCAAAGAATCTCAATCATTTTCTTTTAAAAAATTAATATGTTATTTTCAAATAAAGATACTGAAATAAACACACCCCTAAAAAGCAAAATCTCAAAATAATATACTTCCTCCCAAAGAAGAATCCTTGGCAAGTTCCCAACATGTGTATGGAAACTTCTTTGTTCTTATTTTCCTCATTTTGTTGCAGGTTGGAAACGTTTTGTTATAGATCTTCAGAATTCACAATATGTGTGAACCATTGATATAAAGGAAATGATTTGAATTAGAAATGAGGAGACCTAGTTTCAAATCCAAGTTTTATGGGTTTAAGAGAAACCACTTTTTGCGTGATTCTTTTTAGCAGATACTGGATACTTTTGATCTGATGCATGAAAAACCAGGCTTAGGTCTAAATTCCTTCAGACTCTCAAAATATTAATAAGAGAGACATTGTCTAGCGGTACAAACTTGCAGCTAGTAGATGAATAAGTTCTGGAAATCTAATACACAGTATGGGATGAACCCCTGAAGGAGGGCGTGACAACCCACTCCACTGTTCTTGCCTGGAGAATTCTCATGGACAGAGGAGCCTGGCAGACTACAGTCCATGAGATTGCAAAGAGCTGGACAAGACTGAGCGACTAAGCACACAAAGTGAATATAGATAGTGATACTGTATTATAATCAAACTTGCTGAGGGATTGGATCTTAATTTTTCCCACCAAAAAAAAAAAGAAAGAAAGAAATGATAATTCTGTGCGGTGATAGAAGTGGACTGTGGCCAATCATATTGATCACTAGTGGTCTTGACCTCCAGTGGCTTGACGTGGGGCTTGAGTTCCCAGCCAGAGAGTGAGGCCAGGTTGCAGCAGTGAGAACACCAAATTCTAGCCACTAGACCAGTGGTCAGTGACAAGGACCGTGGCTCTTCAGTTTTCCAGAAAAGAATTCCCACAAAGACAGAAAGTAGTGAAACAAGTAAAATATTCATTAGGAGGAAAAAGAGTACACAGTATGTGTTCATAGCCACACGGGCAGACTCAGACGGAGAAAGAGAGAGTTGAGACCTCGCGGCAGGTTAAGTCGCTTGCGTGGGGCACGTTTTCCAGGTTCCCTTAGGCCAGTCGTTTTGATTTGCCAGGTCCACAGTCCATATCTGGCATATCTCAGGATCCTCCTACGTGTGCACATGCATCTCTTAACCAAGAGGGATTCTACCGCAAAGGCCTACGGGTAGAGCCTCCCTTGATATCACTCCACTTTGGCCTCTAAGGAAACTTTCTATGCATATGTGGTCAGGGAGGCCTCTTGACTTCGAGAATGAGAAATATGTAGTCTGGGCAAGGCCCAGCCTCCTTCCTTAATTGTCCTACTATTCTCCTTTTGGAGTTTTTGGTCCACAGAGAATGAATCTCCTATCACTTTACCATTGTGGGGTGAGGCGGGGGGACACCTACCTCTGACTCAATACTACAATATTCAAATGTGTCAAATCAATATACTGTATACCTCATATTTATGCAATGTTTCATGTCAGTGTGTTTCAATTGAAAAGTTAGAAAGGAATAGGCGATGAATATAATCTGTAGGGCAAATTATAAACCTGAAAGCTCAAAAAGTAAAATAAAATTAAACTGAATAAATAAAAATTCCAACTTAAAGGACGCTTTTACAATGTCTGACCTGCCAGAAAAAAAATTGTAAGTAATTTGTTTCACTTCATTGCAGAAATGTCTTGTATTTCCATCTAACTCCCAAGAATTTAACCTCTTTTACAAATAGATGCTTTGTATCATGAGAAATTGTTAATCTGATCACTTCCTACTGTCTCAGTGGCTGCGGTTTTGATTTCTGTGTTTGAACTCTTTTTTATTTCTACCAGGAAAGGAACTATGTTGAAAACGAAGGAAAGGAAAGAAGGAAGTTTGGTATCTCATAACTCCTAAGGAAGTTCTATTTCTTTCTTCCTTCCAGACAAGGACCCTGACTCACTGCAGAATGTGAATATCTCTGTAATCTCCAAAGGTGAGTGCCACAGAGCCTATAAAAACATCCGCATCAGAGACAATATGATGTGCGTGGGCATCGTGCCAGGAAGGAGGCTGCCCTGCAAGGTAACGTGCTCTCCGTGCCTTAATGTCCCCATTTGATTGTGTCCTTTGCCAGAAAAATAACTCGGTCTCCTTTTCCCTGGCAGGAAGTCACAGCTGCCCCAGCAGTGTGCAATGGGATACTTCAAGGAATCCTGACATTTGCGGATGGGTGTGTTTTGAGAGCTGATGTGGGAATCTATACCAGGATCATTAACTACATACCCTGGATTGAAAATACCATCCGGAACAACTGAGTTCTCATGGCAGGAATTCTAGACCCTGTGACACCACCTGTTCCTAAGTCCAGCCTCAGAATTAAATCTAATCAGGTGTCCTGAGTTGCATCCCACACGTCTGTCTTACACCTGCCCCACAGGGTGGGTGGCTGGTGCCTCCCTGTATATGACTATACATGGGAGCTCTTCCTCCTCCCCTATTGACGATGATGGCAAACTCCATACCTCTTGGAATTTATGAAGTGGCGACTGTGTTCTCGCTAATGAATTGATCATTGCCTTACTGAATAAAAAAAAAAAGTCACTCGATTGCCATCTTGGGTGACAAAACACCTACTATTTGCACTGGATTCAATCACATGTGCTTTGGGCAAGTTATACATGCCAGCCGGAAGTCTGAGAAGGATCAAACTAAACAGAATTCCCAGGGAGGAGAGAGGGTTTAAGGGGGGACACCATAGGAGGAATGATGGCCCTTGGTTTCTCCTTGCCCACACAACTCTCAGCACCAGACATGGATTCTGGACGTTCATTTTCCAGCATTCTCAGTAGGGGCTTAGCTCTGAGAGGTTAATACCAAAGGTAACTGGGGTTTAGGACACAGCAGATGAACAGAGAGTACAGGATGGATTTTCCCAATGTGCTCTTTCCATGATGCCAGCTGCCCTAGGAGCTTCATTCTCCCCCGGTTAAACACTCTTGCCTTTTCCTTCCTTCCTTCTTCTCTTTTCATCTTGCCTCTGCAGCTCCAGTTACCACCTGAGAGCTTTACTTGATAGATTCCCATGGGGAGTGGCCTTTGACCAGTGTTATATTAAGGGTGAGATTGGTCAGGACATTTTTGCAAATTAGGTCTGTGCAAGAAGTCTCTGCACATGCTCCATTTGGTTCCATTGCTCACTTTGCTTGTTCTCATTTAAAAACAATGAGAACAATGAAGAAGGACTTTAAAACAGACCAGCTTGTCTATCTGCTCATTCAAGTCTTCTGCAGTGAGAGCATTTTGGTGAGAATTCTCAGGGAGACCATATTTTCCTCCTCCAAACTGACCTTGAAAAATTCTAGTACATTAATTCTTCCTCAAATAGCTTATCCCCATGTCCCCATTCTGCTCCTTCCAAGTGTCTACCAGGGCAGAGCATCAGCCACTCTCAAGAAATTCACATTGATCTTGACCTCAGGAATGAGAACTAGATCATGTTGATTGATCTTCTGGCTCCTGAGAAGAATTCAATTCTCCTTCTTCCTTCATGGCATCCCTCCGAGGGGTTTTAATATCACAAGAGGAGGAGGGCATGGCAACCCACTCCAGTACTCTTGCCTGGAGAATCCCATGGACAGAGGAGCCTGGTGGGCTGCAGTCCACGGGGTCACAAAGAGTCAGACACAACTGAAGCTACCATGCCTAAGTCACCAAGTAAACAGGGGCTCTTCTTTTACGGGCTTAAAAGAAGAATCATTCTTAGCACAGGATCCATTCTCTAGGGCAGTGGTTCCCAACCTTTTTGGCACCAGGGACTGGTTTCATGAAAGACAATTTTCCCACAGACCAGGGCCCAGGGATGGTTTGGGATGATTCAAGGGCATCACATTTACTGTGCACATTGTTTCCATTACTACTACATCAGTTCCACCTCAGATCACCAGGCTGTAGATCTGGAGATTGGGGACCCCTGCTCTAGGGCACCCAGGCTCTCTTTGGCTCAAAGGGAATTAAATCAGTTAATATAACTAACAAGTTTGCAAGCGAAGAAGGAGGCTAGAATACTTTAGCTTATTGACGTACATCACTCCACTGCTATCAAATCTGTGGGGGTTGTTTTGGCTTACTTTTGGTTCTATAAATCAAATAACTTGACCTGTCAGTTTCACTCCTGGATCCCATTTTAATGGTGAGTCCTTGAAAGAATCTTCTTAAAGGCTCCAAAACATTACTGTGTTGTGTCATTCATTTCCATTTTAGGAGTTGGAGAAGCAGGTGAAATGAGTAACTTGACATTGTCTATTTTCCTTTAGCAAGTTATTACACTTTAAAAGGCAAAAAGTTATTTAGCAGGAGCTAAATGATACTGAGAGAGGAGAAAATGTGACCCCTGCAAAGTTCTTCTTTGAACAGGCTTCTCTGTTCGTTTGCATGTTGGATTTTTAAGAGAAAATAGGACGGCATCTATGACTCAGTATCCTGAAGGGTGGGATAAGTCTAATTTTAAGTCACAGCCTTAGGAAGCCTGCTGTTGTCACATGTCTGAGCCATATTCTCTATCAACTCTGTAAGTCACGTTGCTAGAAATTTCCCTCTTCATCTGCCTCCTCCTTTATCTCTCTCACTTTTTTCAGAATTTCTGTAAAGAAAACAGGGATGTCATTTATTAGCCTCCTCAGATCCTAATAAGACATTAGGATTTGGAGAGCAGGCTGACTGAGTAAGGGGATACTTCCTATAAAAACCATTCTCCAGGCTGAAAAGCTATGATTCTCCAAAGCTGTGACTGGATGGGCCAGGATCATACAAAAACCAGGTGAAGATCAGGCTAGAGCTTGCGCCTGTGCACAGAAATAAACACCAGCTACTGCAATGATGAGGCTTTCAAAGACTTCATAGAATTTAAAGTTTCTTTCCTCTGTGTATTTCCTTCAAGGATGGGAGGGTTTGAGAAACCATAAAATGAGTTCTGCTCAGTAGGGACCCAGGGTGGGAAAAAAGCCCTGGTTTAAAGTCATCAACTAGGACACCTGGAACAGAATAAGACTGCCTACTGGGGGCTTCCCTGGAGGTCCAGTTAAGATTCCATGCTTCCAATGCAAGGAGCGTGGGTTTGATCCCTGATCCGGGAACTAAGTGTCTACACGCCATCCCAGTGTGACCAAACGAAAACAAAGCTGTGGTTCTGGACGAAACCGAACAAGACAATAATAAAAATTTAAAATTAAGAAAGAAATCACCCACTGGAAGCTAAAGACGGGGAGCCAGGGGTTGAGGAATCCCAAGGCCATCACTCCCAGACCCTTTGAAAACTCAGTGCAGCAGTAGGCACCTTGATGATCTCACTTTGGGATTTCTGGCAACTGCTCTGACCAAAATTCAACCAAAATGCCAAAGAGAGAGGACTCAGGTATCCAAATGCCAGGCTGTAGGTCTCCTCCTCCTCGTCGTCCTTGTCTTCTGGAGTCAGGCAGGTGTTCACCACCACACCTGAGAGGGGCTGAGAGAAGACCAACGCTATGGCTGCCATCATGACCTCTGTGCAGGTCATGGAGATCCGCGGGCAGATGGCGCCCCCTGGTGGAGAAAGAGTCTCACTCTCCACAAGCGCAGAGAAAAGCGCAGGTAGGTGCTGGTAGTTCCGCCTGGCAAACCAGAGATGGGGCTGCCTTTGAAATGCCTCTGCATTCACTCACGCCCACCTGACACCCCAGTCACCTGCTCGTGTGGACCACACCGTCTGGGATGGAGAAGCTCCGAGCTGGAAGCGGGGTGGGTCAGCGGCAGTCCAGTCTCCCTTCTCTGCACGGGTCTCAGGACTGGCGTCTTTCTCATAACACCCCTCCCTGTGGTTCCCGGCCATTCACCTGGGGCTGAGCCTGCTGTTCTGCCTTGAGCCCACATGTACCCTTCCTCAGGCTGCAGATCCATTTCTGAGCCGTGGCTTTAGGTCAATATTTGGTGAGCCCCCCACTCCGGAACCCAGACCCTGGTCCTTTCTAGGTCAGGCCCTCTCTGTGGATCTTGCTTTTAAAAAGGTCAACTGGAGATTGAGGCGTGAGAAGTTCAGGAGGTGCTGAGGGCAGAGGATGTGGATCTAATTGGGAAAACGTGTGCTTGTTTATGCAAATGGTGTTTGTGGTGGAGCCGGGGAGTGTCATACATTGAGATATTCACTCTACCTCTTTTCTGAGCTCCCAGGATCTCTTTGGGTGTGCTTCTCTCCTCTGGACATTGATACTGGTCTTAAAGTGCAATATGCTTTTTATACATGTGGAGAAACTAGTTCACAGTGATTAAGTCTTCCCAGGTGGTAAAGAGCCCACCTGCCAGTGCAGGAGATGTTGAGACACAGGTTCGATCCCTGGGTCAGGAAGATCCCTGGAGGGGGGCACAGCAACCCGCTCCAGTATTCTTGCCTGGAGAATCCCATGGACACAGGAGCCTGGAGGACTATGGTCCTTGGTGTTGCAAAGAGCTGGACATGAGTGAGGCAACTTAGCACAATACCACCACTGTGGAGAGAATAGCCAACAGTGATTAAGTCCTTCCTACATGACTCTGTATTTTCCTAAAGGCTTCACCTGAACTGGGTTGTTTAATCCAAGAAGCAACCTTCTGAGCTGGGGAATTAGTGTCAGTACTTTGCAGACACAGAGCCTAAGCTTCAAGGAGAAGGAGTCTTCCCCAGAGGCACAAGCGGCTGTTGGGCCACGGATCAAGCCTTGGACTCACTGGGCTGAGTGTTTTCTGAAGCTCAGGGAGAGTCTGCTTGTAGTAAAGAGGCCAGAAGGGAAGATCCAGGTTGAGGAGGGCCATCAGGGCAGAGGGGGAAGAGGAGGAGGTTGGGTCTGTGGCTGGGACCCAGAGGGTGGTTTTTATTCATTTTCCCAGTTAGGGTGTCTCACTGTGTCTTTACTGCAGGTGCAGAACACCGTTCTGCCCTGGGTCACATTGGCCACGTGTAGGCTCAGCTCGCTCTCACTGACCCGCGTGGCCCGGTAATTCGCTCCAGGGAGGTTTATGACTTCCTCATCCCCGGTACTCCGCAGACTGGCCAGCACCTGTAGTTGCCCCCTGAGATCCTGCTGGTACCAGCTCATCCAGGGGTACTGGGAATCCTTCAGGATGCACCGCAGGGTTTCAGCCTGTCCGCGAGCTACCAGGACCCACCTGGGCTTTTGCTCCACCAAGCTTGTGGCTGCATCTGAAACACACAGGCCGGCCAGGCTGAAGCTCCTGGGGGTAGTGGTCACCACCAGATCTCTAGCTGCAGCCAAAACCTGAAGGGGGATCCCATGAGTAGGCTGTTGCAGAAGGGGTCCTTTCACAGGGTGAGCAGACCGCAGGGCGGTCTTGGCAAGGCTGGGGTCAGGGAGCAGAACTTTCTGTGCCTACAGGCACCCCTGTGACCCAGCCCGTCTTTTCCTCCCTCAGTCCACCAAGTGATTGTCTCTGCCAGGCCCCTGACCTGTACTCACGGCAGCCAGGAGCACCCAGCCCCACAGGACGGGAAACAGGGCCATTCCCTCGCCTCTCCAGCAGGTCAAGGGGATGGGGCCACCAGGCAGGAGAGCAGACGCTGACCTGGGAGGCCCAATTAGAGGCTGAGACTCTCCGGGCCTGACACTCAAAAGGGAGTGGCTTTTCCAGGAAACTCAGTATCTTGTCTCATCTACTCACTAAAGCTCAAACCTCAAACTGGAGTTTCCTGTTTCGGCACACCAGTGCGCACTCACACACATGCATACACACTCCACACACTCACCCCGGGGGCCTTGGTGAGTGTACCTGGACCTGCACCCTCTCAGCTGCTTTGCAGAGAGATTCCTAGAAACATGATGCTGAATCTGTATCTCAAATCTTCACAAGGAATTAAAATAACTCAATGAAACCAAGTCATAGGGCTTCCCTGGTGGCTCAGTGGTAAATAATCCTCCTGCCAAAGCAGGAGACACAGGTTCAGTCCCTGGGTCAGGAAGATTCCCTGGAGGAGGGCATGGCAACCTACTCCAATATTCTGGCCTGGGAAATCCATGGACAGAAGAGCCTGGAGGGCTATCGTCCATAGGGTTTACAAAAGAGTCGGCAGGACTGAGCAACTAGACAGCAACCAAGTCAAACTTGTAGGCTGAACAGACATTTTCCTGCATGCAGAAAGGCTCCTGCAGGGCAACTTAGGTAAGGAACACTCATCTCTGATGACCCACGTTTTCCTCTGTAAAAGCAAATACAAACAAAACAGAATAAGGGAAGAGACTTCCAACCCCTCCATTTTCTTAGAGCATTTATTCCAATGTATGGCAAAACCAATACAGCATTGTAAAGTAAAATAAAAATAAATAAATACAATTTTAAAAAAAGAAAACTTCTAAGTTCTTTCTCTGCCTCTTTGAAATGTACATACCATACTCTCCTTAAAAGCTATATCACCTCTTGCCAGTATTAAGACCCAGGCATGTCTCTCTCAAGGACCTGCAACCATTTCTTTGGAATAAAATCATGAAGGAAGATAAGGCTAACTTGGTCTAGAGCAGATGCCTGGCACCACGTTGCAAAATGGTTTCATCATAAAGATATGATATAGGGACTTCCTGGCTGTCCAGTGGTTAAGACACTGCACTTCCACTGCAGGGGACCCAGGTTTGATCCCTGGTTGGGGAACTAAGATCCTGCATGCCACAGGGGGTGGCCAAAAAAATAGAAAAATACAATGACATTTATTTTTCCTTTGGTAAAGCCAGTTAGCAAACACAGATAGACACCTCAATTCCCAAGGGACTTCGGCATGGACTGCGGATTACCGAAGTGGACTGCTAAGTCCTCTCATTTGAGGACTAGTTATCGCTTCTCTTAGGGCTTCCCTTGTGGCTCAGCTGGTAAAGAATCCGCCTGCAATGCGGGAGACCTGGGTTCGATCCCTGGATTGGGAAGATCCCCTGGAGAAGGAAAAGGCTACCCACTCCAGTATTCTGGCCTGGAGAATTCCATGGACTGTATATTCCACAGGGTCACAAAGAGCTGGACACGACTGCATGACTTTAACTTTAACTTTTATTTTTGATTGTATTTTCCCAACAACTCACAGTGCTGCCACTTCCTGGCAGTGTGACCTTGAATCTCAGTTCATTTCTCTGTAAGATGGAGATAATATTGGAAGCTAGTTCATAGGAGTAAGTGGATTAATATATGAAAATTTCTTAGTATGGAGCTTCTACTAAGACTCACTCAGTAGGAGTTGACCTCTAATGTTGCAATTGTAACCTTCCAATTCAATAAAGATATGACAATTATAGCTTCCCTGGTGGCTCAGACAGTACAGAATCTGTCTGTAATGTGGGAAACCTGGTTGGGAAGATCCCCTGGAGAAGGGCATGGCAACTCACTCCAGTATTTTTGCCTGGAGAATCCCCATGAACAGAAGAGCCTGGTGAGCTACAGTCCATGGGGTTGTAAAGAGCTGGACACGACTGAGCAACTAAGCACACACCCATACTGGTCTTTAATCTCCTGGCATGCTGCAGTCCATGCGGTCGCAAAGAGTCAGATACAACTTACTCAACATCAACAACATGTATAAAGTAACTTCATTAATATTTTCTACATCACACTTTCAAGTCTGCATAATCTAAATGTGCACAGAGACAGAATGATCTCTGTTCGTCTCCAAGGCAAACCATTCAATGTCACAGTTATCCAAGTCTATGCCCCAACCAGTAACGCTGAAGAAGCTGAAGTTGAACGGTTCTATGAAGACCTACAAGACCTTGTAGAACTAACACCCAAAAAAGATGTCCTTTTCATTATAGGGGACAGGAATGCAAAAGTAGGAAGTCAAGAAACACCTGAAGTAACAGGCAAATTTGGCCTTGGAATGCAGAATGAAGCAGGACAAAGGCTAACACAGTTTTGCCAAGAGAACACACTGGTCATAGAAAACACCCTCTTCCAACAACACAAGAGAAGACTCTACACATGGACATCACCAGATGGTCAACACTGAAATCAGATTGATTATATTCTTTGCAGCCAAAGATGGAGAAGTGCTATACAGTCAACAAAAACAAGACCGGGAGCTGACTGTGGCTCAGATCATGAACTCCTTATTACCAAATTCAGACTGAAATTGAAGAAAGTAGGGAAAACCACTAGACCATTCAGGTATGACCTAAATCAAATCCCTTATGATTATACAGTGGAAGTGAGAAATAGATTTAAGGGACTAGATCTGATAGATAGAGTACCTGATGAACTATAGAATGAGATTTGTGACATTGTACAGGAGACAGGGATCAAGACCATCCCTATGGAAAAGAAATGCAAAAAAGCCAAATGGCTGTCCGGGGAGGCCTTACAAATAGCTGTGAAAAGAAGAGAGGTGAAAAGCAAAGGAGAAAAGGAAAGATATAAGCATCTGAATGCAGAGTTCCAAAGAATAGCAAGAAGAGATCAGAAAGCCTTCTTCAGCGATCAATGCAAAGAAATAGAGGAAAAGAACAGAATGGGAAAGACTAGAGATCTCTTCAAGAAAATTAGAGATACCAAGGGAACATTTCATACAAAGATGGGCTCGATAAAGGACAGAAATGGTCTGGACCTAACAGAAGCAGAAGATATTAAGAAGAGGTGGCAACAATACACAGAAGAACTGTACAAAAAAGGTCTTCATCACCCAGATAATCAAGATTGTGTGATTACTAATCTAGAGCCAGACATCCTGGAATGTGAAGTCACGTGGGCCTTAGAAAGCATCGCTATGAACAAAGCTAGTGGAGGTGATGGAATTCCAGTTGAACTGTTTTAAATCCTGAAAGATGATGCTGTGAAAGTGCTGCACTCAATATGCCAGCAGATTTGGAAAACTCAGCAGTGGCCACAGGACTGGAAAAGGTCAGTTTTCATTCCAGTTCCAAAGAAAAGCAATGCCAAAGAATGCTCCAACTACCGCACAATTGCACTCATCTCACATGCTAGTAAAGTAATGCTCAAAATCCTCCAAGTCAGGCTTCAGCAATACGTGAACCGTGAACTTCCAGATGTTCAAGCTGGTTTTAGAAAAGGCAGAGGAACCAGAGATCAAAATGTCAACATCCACTGGATCATGGAAAAAGCAAGAGAGTTCCAGGAAAACATCTATTTCTGCTTTATTGACTATGCCAAAGCCTTTGACTGTGTGGATCACAATAAACTATGGAAAATTCTGGAAGAGATGGGAATACCAGACCACCTGACTTGTCTCTTGAGAAATCTGTATGCAGGTCAGGAAGCAACAGTTAGAACTGGACATGGAACAACAGACTCGTTCCAAATAGGAAAAGGAGTACGTCAAGGCTGTATATTGTCACCCTGCTTATTTAACTTCTATGCAAAGTACATCATGAGAAACGCTGGGCTGGAAGAAGCACAAGCTGGAATCAAGATTGCCGGGAGAAATATCAATAACCTCAGATATGCAGATGACACCACCCTTATGGCAGAAAGTGAAGAGGAGCTAAAAAGCCTCTTGATGAAAGTGAAAGTGGAGAGTGAAAAAGTTGGCCTAAAGCTCAACGTTCAGAAAACGAAGATCATAGCATCTGGTCCCATCACTTCATGGCAAATAGATGGGGAAACAGTGTCAGACTTTATTTTTGGGGGCTCCAAAATCACTGCAGATGGTGATTGCAGCCATGAAATTAAAAGATGCTTACTCCTTGGAAGAAAAGTTATGACCAACCTAGATAGTATATTCAAAAGCAGAGACATTACTTAGCCGACTAAGGTCCGTCTAGTCAAGGCTATGGTTTTTCCAGTAGTCATGTATGGATGTGAGAGCTGGACTGTGAAGAAGGCTGAGCGCTGAAGAATTGATGCTTTTGAACTGTGGTATTGGAGAAGACTCTTGAGAGTCCCTTGGACTGCAAAGAGATCCAACCAGTCCATTCTGAAGGAGATCAGCCCTGGGATTTCTTTGGAAGGAATGATACTAAAGCTGAAACTGCAATACTTTGGCCACCTCATGCGAAGAGTTGACTCATTGGAAAAGACTCTGATGCTGGGAGGGATTGGGGGCAGGAGGAGAAGGGGATGACAGAGGATGAGATGGCTGGATAGCATCACTGACTCGATGGATGTGAGTCTAAGTGAACTCCGGGAGTTGGTGATGGACAGGGAGGCCTGGCGTGCTGCGATTCCTGGGGTCGCAAAGAGTTGGACACGACTGAGCGACTGAACTGAAACATGCACAAAATGTGAATTGCACTATATTCTAAGTAGCATGTGCTGATTCCCTCTTTTTTTTGTTGTTGGGGGAGGATCTACCCTTTTTATATATAACTGTTGACTACAAAATTATTCACAACCTAAAAGTTGAGAGTTATGTTTCATTTGATGGGAATTTTTAGGACTTCAAGCCAGGGAGGGTGCATCTCAAGTAACCCTGAGAACTGCTGTGGGGGAAGCAAGGGAGGGAGCCAAGGTATTTAGGAGTTTTGCAACAAAGATCAGGTAGTCTGAGCATCAATAGGTAATTGTTAATTAAAGAAAACCAGCTATCTAGAGTTAAGGAACTGAGCACTTTTCTTTGTATTGGAAAATGCAAGAGTCTGGGCTCACTGAAATCATTCTTTTGATATACACCTCAGCCATCTGGGGCCAGTATCCTGTGTTTTCACTCCCTGAGTTTCTTCAGGGATCACTGTAGGGAGTAGCTATAGTCTGAAGGCTGCTAGATAGAAGGTATTCTTCTTCCTGAGTTGCCTGGAGCTCACCAGCTCACCATCTGGTGGTGGCTGCAATTGCTGATGACCATGACATCCTTTGTTTACCAACATGGCAGGAAATATTCCATTTCTCAGCAGTTTCAGGCCTGAAAGTGTCAGTCACTCAGTCGTTTCCAACTCTTTGAGACTGCATGGACTGTAGCCCACCAGCCTCCTCTGACCATGGAGTTCTCCAGGCAAGAATACTGAAGTGGGTTGCCATCCCTTCTCAAGGGGACTTTCCTGACCCAGGGATCGAACCCGGGTCTCCTGCATTGCAGGCAAATTCTTTACCATCTGAGCCACCTGGGAAGACCTGTTTCAGATGTACAGCATTATAATGCAGCACCTGAACACTCTGCAAAGTGATCACAAGTCTGGTCAGCATCCATCACCGTGCTGTTGATGTCCTTTTCCTCAGGTAACCACTCCTCTGATCTCCTGTGCTGAGTCACTCTTGCCTTCAGCCCTCTTACCTATTCCCAGCATCAGGACTCCAGAGAAGGAGAGAAATGAGCTTAGGGAAGCATTGCCCAAATCACACCTCTTGAATACCAGACCAACGGGCATGCCAAGATACGTGCTCACCCTCACAAGACTCAAGCACCTAATCCTGATGTTTGCTCTCATGAGAGTCACTCTGGGGTTTAGACGATGAGCGGAAAGTGGGCTGGGAGAGGGGAGAAAATGGTAACTCGGGGAAAAGGGGAGCAAGAGTAGAGAAAAGCCCCACGAAAAGCCAGACAGAGGGGACCCAGGAGCAGGGATCCCCTGTGTTGCAGTGGTTACTGGCTCTCCCCAGGCCAGTGCTCTGGCCAGTGAGCAGATTGCAGGGGAAGAGATCGTGGGCCCATCTCAGTTTACAGGCCTGGCTGTCCTGTTTCGCAGCTCCTTCTCCCTTTTCCCTTCGCCTTAATCCCCAAATGCGATTGGGATCAGCATGTCTCTGACACCCCTGTTATCTCCTCCCCAGGCTCCCGCTCTTCAAGATCGGTGCCTCCCCAAGCTCCTGCTCTGCTCTTGGCCCGGTTCCTATCCAGGGCCAAGGTAAGCCTCTTCCTTCCAGATGGCTGCCTAGCTCCTTACCTTCCCTGCCCTGCTCAGGGTGGGTGGTACGGTTGTCCTCTTGAGAAAGGTGCTTTCTCTCAGCTGCACCCCAGCTACTACTCAGGTGCTCCCAGCAGCTGCAAACAACCTCAGTTAGGTTCTTACCAGCTTTGATGAGCTCAGCAGGTGATGAGAGCACTCATCTTCCCTATATGGAGGCTCAGACAGAGGCTCCAGTGTCTATCCACCCTTATTTAAGCCGAATTCCTGTGTAGAAATGTGTGGCCCAGACTCTGATGGAGGAGGCCCTCCAGGCTAGCCCTGTTTTGTTTTGTTTTTTCAGGCCCTCTCCATTGTCTGATGAAAGAACACTGAGGGTCAGGTGAGGATGGGCTCTATTTTGTCCCTTTCCTAAGGAGCAGCCAGTGAATGACACCAGCTCCCTCCACCAGGACAAGTTATGGTAGAAATGCCTGCAGGGGAAAGAGTTCTTGGTGGGTGTCGGTGACCTAAGGGCGTGTTCACTCTCCTGGGCCCCTGTAGACTCATGTTTACTCTGCCACTGACCAGATGGGAGCTCAGACACTGATCAAGTCATTCCTTGATGATTCCATTTCCTCATCCAAAAATTAAATGGGCTGGGAAATCAAGTGGATCTGAAGTTCCTTTTCATCCCGGTGTTCCGATGCTATAATATTCCTCTGGGCTTCTACTGTTTGCATCGCACCGAAAAGCTTGCCAGCTGCCAGCGGGGAAGCTGGCCAAGCCTCTGGTGAAGGGTCCCTGAATATGATTTCTCTGAAAGGCAATTCATGGGAAGAAGGGGAAAGTGCAGAGCATCCCAAAGGCAAATTCATGTTTATTCCCCATTTTCTCTGTCTCATCCTCCTCCTTGCTCCTCCCCAGCAATGTGCAGAAACTCGAAGCTGCCCCAGAGTTGCCCGTCTAGAAAGCTGATTATGTCTCCCTCACCTCTACATGTCCTTCCAGGGATTAGTAGTCAAGACTCCTGCAGGAGATGGAAATCGAAGCCTTCCCTCGCCCCCTGCCAGCACCTCTTCTTCTTCCTGCGCTGTAGGGAGGCTGGAAGGCAGGGCTACGTGGAGTCCCACCCCCACTCCCGGTCTGTGCATCACTTCTGGGCAGAGACAAAACAGAAAACGCTCGTGAAAACTGGGGTGGGGAACATGCGCCAGAGGGCAGAGGGCTCAGTAAGAACATCCAGGGATACAGGGATGGGGGGCAGGAAGGGAAAGAATGCAGGGAGGCAGAGGGAGAGGGAGAGGGAGAGAAGCATTGCAAGAAATAAAAAAAGGAGGGAGAGACAGTGAGGAAGGAAGAAACAAAACCTCCTTGATTCCACCGAGTCCCCATGGTCAGGACACTTGCCTCGGGTTGGCAGGAGAGAGCCAGGGTGGTTCACTCCTGAGCATTCCACGCCAGGTGCCCACTGCAGGGCAAGAGCACCTTCTCTCTGACCACCTCACACCTCCTGAGTTACGTAAGTGGCTCCACTCTGAACCCAGAGATAATCAGATCAGAGGGGCCCCAGTCTGCCCCTCCCCTGTGGCACAGTGCCTGGCACAGTGCCTGGCGCAGATGCAGGTGCATATAAGTCCGTACTTCTTGAGTGTCCATCTAAGGAGAGATGCTCCAAACCCCAGAAGCCATGGCCTGTCCCCTTCTCTTCTGGCTTCTATTTACGGCGCTTGCAACTCCCTCCCAAGGCGATCGCCTTGGCCCCACGCCGCATCTGCGTTATTCGAGGTTCCTAGACGCTTCTAACGCTGTTTTCCTGCGCTGGGACTTTGACTTTGAGGCTGAAATCATCACTTTCGAGCTCCAGGTCCGGACAGCTGGCTGGGTGGGCTTGGGTGTCACCAATCGCTACAGCAGAGCAGGAGGTGACCTGGTTGTCGGAGGCGTCTCGCCTGACGGCAATGTCTATTTCTCGGTGAGTCTGAGGGTGGCTCCCTCCCAAGCATGCTGGGTCTCTTGCTGGGTGGAGGATGACTCTGAATCCAGGAAGCATCCATATTTTCCAAACATATTCAGGCATAGGCCCAGCACACCAGCTGAAGGCTGACCTCTCCCTACAGAAATGGTCCACTGGAGAGGTTGAATCTAGGTCTTCCAGACTGAATGTCCCTAAAGTGCCCGGGGAATGGAGGCATTGGACTGAAAGAGAGAGTGTCCTGGGCCACAGTCTCAGTGCAGGTCACTGGGGGAGAATCCAAGCTGTTTAGGATACAGTCACCATCCTCTGTTACCTTTAGGCTCAGTGAGAGAGACCACACCATTAAATAGTCTAGGAATGACATCAGTGCCCACAATAATAATAGCTTAAAATTATTATGCACTTTCGGTTAAGCAGGGGTTGGTCCAAATCTTTGCACATTAAACCTCCCAGTATCACCAGAAAGTAGAGGACTATTCTCCCACTTTATGGATGAAGAAGCAGCTCACCTGTCTCCCAGTCTCATTCTGAACTGCATTTATATGGGGAAGGGTCAATGTGAAGAGCCCCCTGAAAAGATGAAGAGCATAGAGCTTTCAGGGAATAAGTGGATTTTTAAGACTCGGGGATATAGGAATATTAGGATTCGTGGAGATGGGATTTGAAATGGGAGAAGTCAAGCAGGATCAGATGCCTTCCCTCTTCCCCATGAACCTCCCCTTGATGCCATGCTCTGTCCCAGGAGTGAACTACGTTGCATAGACCCGGGTTCCGCTAATTCGGTACCTTAGTGGGGCTAAAGGAACTCAGACTGCTCCAAAGCCGTGAGCACTTAGGGCTCCCAGTTCCCACCCCGTGACCTTCCCTGGGCCCCAGGACCAGCACCTGGTGGATGAAGACACGCTGGAGGAGGATGGGAGCCAGGATGCAGAGCTGCAGGGGCTGACGGAAGATGCCGCCTACACCACCATGCGCTTCTCCAGACCCTTCCGCTCCTGCGACCCTCACGACCAAGACATCACGGTAAAAGAGAGAGGGGAGAGGAGCATTTGGTTTCAAGCAGCCTTTCCTCCTGGGCGGTGATGTCACCCCAACCTGGAGTGGCCGTGCTCATCGGGCAGCCAGTCTCGGTTCCCAGGGCTGCCATCTCTCTCAGCATTCTCCAGCCTGGCCACCCCCCAATCCTGTCGCCTGTGACTCCACCAGCCCTCTACGGGCAGCCTTCCCCTGACAACCCATGCCTCCTTCACTGGCGTCCCCTCTTGAAGAACCTTGCCTGATCTCCTTGAACTGCAGGGTGTCGTGAACCACCTGTAGACACGGGCTCAGAGACGGGATGAGAGAGGGGGTGTGGCTTGCCCAGCATCTGCAGCAGGTCAGCCTCTAAGAAGAACCAGAACCCAACTAGTTCTGATCCCTAATCTCAAGCCCTGTCCATTCTGAAACTGCAACGTGGTGTTCTGTGGGGGCGGCTCCGAGGAACTCTGGTTCTTTATGTCTCAGCACAGAACAAAATTCAGCAAAAGGCAAAGTGATAGATGAGAAGGGATTTACTAGAAGAGGACACTTGTGGGGCTTACATCGGGTGGGCGAGAGGGAGCTGCCCTTGAGAACCTAGTGCGCTACAGGTTTATAATCAAAGGAAAAGTGGGAAGGCGGGGGGGAAGACCACCTTCTGCCTCATTCTTGAGTAGACATCACACTTCCATCCTCAGTTTCTCCTCAGCATCAGGTGATGGAGTTTGCTTATCTCTACGTGGCCAAGCCAGGACTGTTATGGTGCTACGGAAAAATTGTTTCGGGTCTCAGTACGATGAGGGTCTTTCACTTTCACCTTGCCACAAATTATTGTTTTTTATGTGTGTAGAGAGTATGTCCTAGGTGGTCATTAACTAACTGAGCTCGCCGGCAGGATGTGTGTTTCACACCACCGTTGTTTTATTGTTTGGGTGAATGTCTCCTGTTTCTGCTGCATGGTTTTGCTGCTAAATAAGCCTGTTTGGTTTTGCTTCCCTGATAGCTCAGCTGTTAAAGAATCTGCCTGCAATGCAGGAGACCCTGGTTCGATTCCTGCACTGGGAAGATCCCCTGGAGAAGGAAAAGGCTACCCACTCCAGTATTCTAGCCTGTAGAATTCCATAGACTGTAAAGTCCGTGGGGTTGCAAAGAGTCAAACACGACTGAGCAATTTTCACTTTCAAACCTGCTTTGGTCGGAGTTCCCTGGTGGCATATAGGGGCTTCCCTGGTGGCTCAGATGGTAAAGAATCTGCCTGCGATGCAAGAGGCCCAGGTTCCATCCCAGGGTCCAGAAGATCCCCTAGAGAGAGCACTGGCAACCCACTCCAGTGTTCTTGCCTGGAGAATCCCACGGACAGAGAAGCCTGGCGGGCTCTGGTCCATAGGGTTGCAGATGGTCAAATGTGAATGAAGTGACTTAGCACATGCAAACCTGTTTTCTTGAGTAATCTTTAACTCACAGGGGTCTCTCATACTTTTAATCCCTTAGTGGGATTAACTATTTAATCACTCACTTTGCCCCTTCACTCTGTCCCTATCAGTTGCACTGTAAGCCAGTGACTTGTGTGGTGGTTGGGTGTGGGTGTGTGCAAAGTGCTGCTTGTGGGTGGCAGCAGCTGGATGCCCTTGACACCCACAGAGCGACACTGTGAGGGTGCTGGCCGCCTACGGCTTGGATGACACCCCAAAGATAGATCGGGAGCGTACTTTTGTGAAGTCCATCTTCCTGCTCCAAATCGTCCACCCTGATGACCTCGATGCCCCCGAGGACACCATCATCCATGACTTGGAGATCACTGATGTAAGACCCCCTCCTTCCTGCCCAGTCGCCTCCAGCCCCCTCCCTACCTTCCACTCTATCCAGACCTTCCTCTTGCACCCAATATTCAGTACATTCCTGGAACCCAGGTTCCTCTGACTCCCCTTGGTCCCCCAGGATGGTCAAACTGGCCCTCAAGTGGCTGCCCTTCCCTGACCTGTCCCTTCCCCTGCTTCTCTGGGAGCCTCCCTCCCACCCGTTCAGCCTCTGCGTGTCCCCCTCTAGTTCCTCATCCCAGAGGATGATACCACGTACGCCTGCACCTTCCTCCCTCTCCCCATCGTTAGCAAGAAGCACCACATCTACAAGGTACCATGAACCAGACGGCGGGACATTGTCAAGGTGGTTGAGACAGGCAGTGGGCACGGTTGACTCTGAAGAGGTGTAGGATGAAGGTGTCCAGGAGGACCTGGGGGCCAGGCCAGGTCTGGTGGAGGTGGCAGTTCCAGGATTTCCTGAGCCCGGAACTACAGCTCGCAGCACTGTTTCACTCATGTGCCATGGTGCAGCAGTGATTTTGATGATGGTCATTAGTTACTAAGTGCCTGCAAAGACCAAAGGATGAGCCCTACCTTGGGCCCAGAAATGTGTTCTTTTAGCCCTGGAGGAAGTGCAGGCTGGTGGGGGAGTAGGGACATGTGGCCAAAGGCTGTCAGGTCGGCAAAGTCTGGTCAGAGGAGACTCAGGTAGGTCACCTGATTTCACATTTGAGTGATTACAATTTTGATCGAATAAATGAAACTGTGACCTTACTGTGAATGGCCAAAGTGTGCAAGCCATGGTTTTCTTTAGAGAGCAACTCCAACAAGGTGTGGCCACAGGCTCAGATATAAGGAACCGATGAGGTTATTAAAGGGAAGTCGGAAGTCTTGGGATATTCCCGGCTAGACCTGTGCTGTGTTCTCAGGAAAGGGTTTTAAAAAGAATGAGGGCTGAGAGAGGAGTCGGGTGGAGCGCCAGGGAAATGACAGGCTGGGGAAGGAGGAGACAGAGGAAATGGACGAGGAAGAGGGAAGTGGAGACCTGGGCATAGTTCCATTAATATTTGAGGAAAAGAAAGCGAGGTGGGGGTGGGGACTCAAAGGATAAGGACGTGACCCAGAAGATCTTGACCGTGCTGCGTCTTGCAACCCGTGCCCAGTTCGAGCCCAAGTTGGTCCAGCACAATGAGACAATTGTGCACCACATTCTGGTGTACGCCTGCGGCAATGCCAGCGCTCTCCCCACCGGCATCAGCGACTGCTACGGAGCCGACCCCGCCTTCTCCCTCTGCTCGCAGGTCATCGTGGGCTGGGCTGTCGGGGGCGCAGTGAGTCCCTGTGATGAGGGAAATCGATGGCTAAGGGGACACCTGTGGTCAGGCAGTGAGGATTGGTGGATGGGTGGAAGATGGAGACAAGGGAGGTCTGGGATGGAGGCGAGAAGACACGGGTGAGTGCCAGGGTGGGCTGGGGGTGTCTCCTGCATCTACGTCCCAGCCATTCTTGCTGCCAAACTTCCCTCCTTCCACCAGAGTTACCAGTTTCCAGACGACGTGGGCATTTCTATTGGGACGCCTTTGGACCCCCAGTGGATCCGCCTGGAGATTCATTACAGCAATTTTCACAATCTGCCTGGTGAGCCTCTACAGCGTTTATGGAAGCGCCCGTGGATGGGGCTGGCTGAGTCCTCTAGGCATTGATGCAGGAGGCCCGCTGACTCCTGCTCGCAGCCCCACCCTTGCTTTCCCAGGCCTCTTTCTCTGCAGCCTGTGACCCGTTCCCCCGCCTCCTCTGACTGGCCCTGCCTGCCCCAGGTCTGTACGACTCATCGGGGATCCGAGTATACTACACCGCGCACCTGCGCAAGTTTGACATGGGCGTCCTGCAGCTGGGCGTCTTCACTTTCCCCATACACTTCATTCCCCCCAGCGCCGAGTCCTTCAGGTCCTATGGACTGTGTAAGACGGAGAAGTTTGAAGAGGTGAAGCCGGAAGGTGTCCCCTCCACCCCCTACTTCCCCTGAGATGCCCTGTTCCCAGTCATAGATCTGGTGTGATCCACCAGTACGCAGCCCGAGTCTCCAAGCCGGAGAAGGACCACCGCCTGGTGATTTGGGAAATTGACCCAACCTGGCTGGTGCAGGGGAGGTGGGAGTCATGGCTGGGCCAGAAGGCCCAGCAGGGACTAAAGGGGTGTGTTCCAGTCTTCAGAGGAAGGTGTCAGATAGTAAAGGAGGAAACCAAGAAGCAGGAGAGTTCCTAACGGACCAGGTGGTCTCCTCCCTGCCGCAGATGAACCGGGCTCCGGTGCCCGACATCCAAGTCTTCGGCTACCTGCTCCACACCCACTTGGCCGGCCGTGCTCTGCAGGCGGTGCAGTACAGGTAAGGGAGACACAGACTGGAAGCACTCCCTTCTGTGTTTGCAAATAAATTTTAGGAACAGTTGTTCATTCTGCAGCATGAGGTTATGCTCAGCTGGAGCAGGAGAAGCTAGAAGTGTTCCTGGAGTAGAGATGACGGAGGGTGGAGATTTTTGTTTTACAGGCCATCTGTGCCCACATGCTGCTGCTTTGTTGAAAGACACACCCCTCAACCCGCCCCAGCGTCGACTTCGCCTTACTCCTCTCCCCACGTTGTCTCCCTCCAGAAATGGAACTCAACTCCGCGTAATCTGTAAAGATGATGCCTACGACTTCAATCTGCAGGAGACTCGAGATTTACCTTATCGAGTGGTGATCAAGCCGGTGCGAGGCGGGCTGGCGTCCGGGGAAGGCAGGATCAGCACTTGTTATTGTTAGCCAAGAGGTCTAAGGCTGGACCCGTCCCTCTGCCTCTTTCAGCGTTTGTCTCTCTCCACACAGGGGGATGAATTGCTGATAGAGTGTCGCTACCAGACGCTGGACCGTGACTCCTTGACATTCGTAAGTACCCATCTCCCCACCATGATGAATGACAGTAAGCCTCGGAATAGCTTTACCCCTGGTCTTGGCTATCCCATGACTCAGATGATGCCACTTGAAGCCCCTTTCTTTCTCCAAGGTATTACTGATTCACGTGGGGCTTCATGCGCTCACATCCCATGACTGTAAGATGGGTACCAGGATTCCCATTTTCTCAGTCAATGACTCACTAAGATTGTTGCCAGCTCTCTCTTCTTCTCCAGGGGGGTCCCAGCACCATTAACGAGATGTGCCTCGTCTTTCTCTTCTACTATCCCCGAAACAACGTCTCCAGCTGCCAGGGGTACCCTGACATCATCTATGTGGCCCACGAGCTGGGGGAGGAGGTATCAGAGTGAGTCACCCTGGAAGATAAGACCAAGACTGACCTCTAGAAGTCAGATCACTTGTGTGCAAAGTATTTGCCTTTTTCTCATGCATTTACCTGATTCGAACACTGTTTGCTTTCAAGGAGTGACCTTTAATTGGGGCTTTCTGGGTGGTGCAGTGGTAAAGATTCTGCCTGCCAATGCAGGAAACACAAGAGATCCGACTTCAGCTCCTGGATTGGGAAAATCCACTGGAGTAGGAAATGGCAACCCATTCTAGTATTCTTGCCTGGACAATCCCATGGACAGAGGAGCCTGGCAGGCTACAGTTCACAGGGTTGCAAACAGTCAGACACAACTGAGCAACTTTCACTTTTCACACTTTAATAATTTTAATGGATAATCATTGACTAATGTAATGCCTTCACCAGGATACTTACCAAGGCCTATCGAGTTCATGGGGTCACAAAGAGTTGGAAGTGACTCAGCACGTATGCAGTAACCTTTTAATTACTTGGGACTAAGGTCCTCCCTGAGGCTCTGATAAAAATGCTGAAGATCCTTTCCAAGAAAAATGCACATCTTTGCAAACACATTTCATTTCACAGACAATTTCAGAACATGTATGGGTTCCCAGAAGCCATCCCATCAACTTTCTTGGACTTCATGGTCCCCAGATCAAGAAACACTTCTTTAAAGAGTCAGCACTTCCTGTTTTGCACTTTTAAAAAATTCTCGTCTCTAATTCTGATGATTTCGCCTTCTGCCATGCTCATGGTTGTCTTACTGAGTTGTAAGACATTCCTTATAGTTTACGCTGACATGGAACTGATGCTAACAAAAGTGAGGCTGCTTTTCACACATTTTGCCAAAGCTTTAAGTCACCTCTGAACTAGTGTCTGCTCTTTCTGCCCACGGCAGCTCCATGGAGGGCATGATGGCCATGAGCAATGTGGAGTGGACCCCAGAGAGCATTAAGAAGGCTGAGAATGCCTGCAAGGAGGCCCAGCAGACAGTGATAATAAAGACCATTGATGTAAGTGCCCCGGGAGACACTGCACTCCCAGGGCTAGGGCTAAAGGAGTGAGGGATGGTTTGGATGAGGCCAGAAAAGAGGAGAAAGGGGGTGTGGATGGCAATGGCAGGAACGCTGGATCAGAGAAGAAGCTGAGCGAGCAGAGGAGGGCTGATGCAGCTCTGGGTGTGGGTGGGTGTCTCCCGGTCAGCCTGTGAGGCTGCAGGGACTGGGGATGGCCAAGACAGGTCTTAGAAATGAAAGGAGGTGGGGGCGCTTCCGCCTTCAGCCTTTTCCCTCCTTCTCCTGCAGGAGCTAATGGAAAACACAACAGGCTGGATTCGGGACATCAACCCTACTCCCCGGGGCCCTTGTTTGGAGTCCTCTGGAGGCAAAGTGGAGCCCCAGGACAAAACCCCTGCAGGCTTCAGGGCAGCCCCCGGGGTCCTCTCGGCATCCAGTAGTGCCACCCTGAGGTGCCTCCCCCTGGCCACCCTCTTGTTTGGGCAGGGAGCCCTGTCTTGGCTCCTTGCCACCCTGCAGGCTGGAATCTGATACCGTCTCCTCAGCCACATACTTAGGCCCCTTCTCTGCTCACACCTCCCCTTATCGTCACACGAACTCCCCCCTTGGCCCCCAAAGTCCCCATCTGTGCCCCTTCCCATGACCTCAGTCATGACTGCAGGCCTGGGCATGGCACAGAGACCACAGAGCCTGTCCCATGACAAGCTTGACAATCCATCCTTCAAAGCATCCTAGAAGCATTGGCAGGACCACACGTCCTCTAACGAAATCTGGATTCAAGGCTGGGTGAGGGACGAGGTCTCTGAGCAGTCCGGTACCCAGACTTGCTCAAGGAGATGCTGTGGGGGGAGGAGGGTGCTTGAATGCGCAGAGGGAGCCCTGTAAACTCTCCTCAGCTCATGCTGGCCCTGGAGGGGCTCCTGTTTCTCTTTCCTGCTGACAGCTTTGTCCAACCCTCCCTGTGAGGCAGAGGCAGCCACATGTGTGCTTCTTGTGGTGAAGGGAGAGGTTCTGTTTATAGGGGACAAAGTTCAAGTCACCAAATTAAACAGAATTCAACTCGCTTCCCAGTGCCTTCTCTTTCCTTTGAGCCTTTGGTCCAGGTGAAGCAGCTGCCACTAAGGTGGTCTCTTAAAGGCGCAGGCTGAGGCATCCAGAGGGCATTTGAGGATCCGGTTGCCCCAAATGCAGCTTCTAATACATCGTTCGCTTGCCTCAGGTGTGCCTTGACTGCCAGGTGATCTTTAGTTCCTCAATATGTATCACATTCTCAACACTCAGATCACCAGGTTTGTCAAGAGCCTGCCTGGCTAGGGAGGCTGACCTGGGCTCTGAAAAGGGGTCGAGGGCATGCCAGCCTGTGAATTGCCTTGCCCATGGTTCCCCTGTCCTCTGGAAGGGACCCCTACCCTGAATATTCCAGGGTGTTTAGAGGATCTTAATTCCCTGAAGATTAGAGATCTGGTCTCTAAATTTCTTGCCACTGCTGGAGTTCATGTGTGTGCATGCCAAGTAGCTTCAGTCATGTCCAACTCTGTGCAACCCTATGGACCATAGCCAGCCGCACTCCTCTGTCCATGGGGTTCTCCAGACAAGAATACTGGACTGGGTTGCCAAGCAAAGCAGAAAACATGGCTTACCCGAAGCCAGAGTTTGCTACTAGGCTTCGCTGTGGTCACCATTCAAGGGAAATGGAGGCTTTTCTTTAAGTAATAATCTTAAAACATTGGTAAGGCCCTTTGGCAGTAGTTTGAGGTTCACAAATGAGTTTCTACAGCATGAAGAAACACACAGATCAAAACTAATCTAGACTGAAACTTAAAACAATCAAAACAGACCTTTTGGGCATCTCCCTGGTGGCCCCGTGGCTAAGACTCTGCACTCCAGTGCAGGGGGCCTGGGTTCAATCCCTCCTCAGGGAAGCAGATTCCATCCCACATGATGCAACTGAAGATCCCTGGTACCACAACTAAGACCTGGAGCGAACAAATAAATAAACATCAAACAAAAGCAAAACAGACCTTTTCTCTCCGGTCTGCCCAATTTACAAAAAGTCTGACCTTTCTATTCAAAACTGTGTTACTCCAAGCACCCCCACCCCCTACCCCTGCAAGCAAATTCTTCCACCCTCGATCTTTCAGGTAAAAACAAGAAAATAGGAGAACCTCCTGGATGGGTTTCTGATGTCAAACCTCAGTCTGTGCTGCAGCCTTATTCTCGGGTCTGTCCTGATAAGTTCAAGTCAGCTGAGCGACCTCCCCAGAGTTCTGCAGTCAGAATCTTCCAATGCTCCATTTCTCCAGCCCGGAGACTGGTGCACGTCCCTCGCACTATTGCACTCCTCTGTACCCACTTTAGTTTTCCTGCTTTCATTTTATTTTCCTTTCCATCTCCTAATCTCAGCATCTAGTCATCATGTACATATTCACTGAGCACCACCTGTAAGCTTGACATTAGGTCAGAATAGGAGCTACTGAAATGAACAGGAGATGGACAGCACCACCTTCCCCGCCCCTCTGACCCGCCCTTGTGGAGCTGTGATCAAACTTCTAGGAGCCCTTAGCTGGCCATTTTTGCCTTGGGTTCAGGGCACGCTCCTCTAAGCCTTTCCTAGTGGACCATTTCTCCCCACTGACTGCCTCCGGAGAGAAACTATAATTTATATCAATTTATGGATAATGACATGCTTCTATATTTAAAAGGAATGCATTTATCTTATGCATATGTATTAGACCATACATATGGCTAATATGAGCTTTGTGGCTCAGCTGGTAAAAAATCCACCTGCAATGTAGTAGGATTGGGTTTAGTTCCTGGGTTGGGAAGATCCCCTGGAGAAGGGAAAGGCTACCCACTCCAGTATTCTGGACTGGAGAATCCCATGGACTGTATAATCCATGGGGTTGCAAAGAGTCGGACACAATGGAGAGACTTTCACTTTTAGATAGTACAGCAAAGCCTGGCGTGCTGCAGTCCATGGGGTTTTGCAAAGAGTCGGACACGACTAGGTGACGGAAAAACATTAGACGATACTGCTGGGAATTATATGACCTCAAGCTTTTTTTTTTTTTCCCCCAATTTATGTGTTTTGTGACTATTTCCAGAAAGTCTAATGATACACTCCAAATAGATGGGCTGAGTGTTGAGGTAGAAAAGGATGACCCCTATTCCTCCTAGAACATCTTAGCACTTGGGTGTCTGCCACACCTCACCCCTCAGTTGGTCCCTAAGTTCAGGTCAGCTCTGAGTGACTCTGAGACTGTAACTTTTTTCCCATCTTACCTCCTCTACTCAAAACTCCATCTTAAATGTGGAGGGTAAATAAATCATTTATTCCCTCACTGCTTTTTCGTGTGTGAAGACAAGAGGTGCATGCGTGCTAAGTCGCTTCAGTCAGGTCCGACTCTGTGTGACCCTATGGACTGTAGCCCACCAGGCTCCTCTGTCCGTGGGATTCTCCAGGCAAGGATACTAGAGTGGGTTGCCATGCCCTCCTCCAGGGACCCTCCTGACCCAGGGATCAAACCTGCATCTCCTCGTGTCTCCTGCATTGGCAGGCAGGTTCTTTACTGCTGGAGCTACCTGGGAAGCCCTGGAAGACAAGAGGACCCATAAAGTTTACAAGGATTCTGGTCTTTCCCATGGAATAAGAATATTTTGATACAATTTCAAATTTATCATTGCAAGAATTCCCATAAGCCCTTTAAACGAGCTGTATCCATTTACATTTTTCCCTGTTTCTCCTTCTCTCTCCTCTCTTGCCATCTTTTCTCTTTTTCTCCGCTCCTTGCCCCCACCCCCCACCACCCACTTCTTCATCTTCCCCTGGCTCTCTGTCTTCCTCTCCTTCATGAAGTTGATAACTTAATTTGTTACTCCTGTTTGCTAGAGTTCTCATCAAGTCTCAATTCATGCTACACTTAGCTCAGACTGAGCAAGAAAGCTTCTCAATTCCACTGCCCCCCGACCCCAGTGGCTGCCAACCTTGATGGCATGCTAGAGTCAGCTGGGTGATGGGGCAGCGTCCAGGCATTAGCATCCATCATTACACTCTCCATGTGTTTCCAATATGCACCCGAGCTTGAGGACCACTGAACCAGAAGTTCCATCGCTCTTAACCAGTCAGCTTCCTGAATGAGCAGGAATCCCACTCCGGCTTCACATGTTGGAGCGACAGCACAAGGGCTGACCAGTCCAAGTGAACACCAGCGACGACGAGCCCTGGAAGCTCCCTGAATTCCAAGAGCTAGACTTTTAGTTCCTAGACTGTGAGGACGTGTGGGGACCTCAGAGAAGGGGTGCATGTGGGGGGCTCAGGGAAGTGGCTACTTACCAAACATCACTGAAAAAATAAATAGCATTGAAACATGTATGTTATCATATGTGAAACAGATCACCAGCCCAGGTCTGATGCATGAAGCAGGGTGCTCGGGGCTGGTGCACTGGGATGACCCTGAGGGATGGGATGGGAAGGGAGGTGGGAGGGGGGGTTCAGGATGGGGAACACATGTACACCCATGGCTGATTCATGTCAATATATGGCAAAAACCACTACAGCGTTGTAATTAGCCTCCAATGAAAATAAATTGATTAATTTAAAAAATAGCAAAGAAAGAGCCCTTATAATGCCAAGTAACAAATACAGAAAAAAAATGTGAAGTTAGAAAATCACCATTTAATAAATTCATAGTAATAATTGAATCTGATAAGAATCATCGATAGATGATGATAAAAACTAGTAGAAGAGGAACTAGATAGCTACATAGCTTCAAATTATCTCCACATAATATAGCTATTCATTATGATGAGAAAAAGTTGTAACTTTCCCATGCAGAGGACTGAGAGTCACCACTTCAACCAAGTCAGCCAGTTGGCATCACCAGTCATGGACAAACATCACTTACCTCCTGACAGGAGTACCAGGAAGGACATAACATCAACTCTATGTTATATCTGTCCAAGAAATATACAACCTCAATATAATCATGAGAAAGTATTAGACAAACCCCTAATGAGGAATATTCTACAAAGATTTGACTTGTAATCATCAAAATCAAAGGAGAATAAGAGGGGCGGAGGAATAGTTCCACAGGAGAGAAGACTGAAAACAAACAAAAATTCCATTAAGCAAATGCAGCATGTGCTCCTTGTCATTATCCTTGTTTAGGTTTTTTTTTTTTCTTTTTCAAAGTTCTTTTGGCTGTGCCACAAGACATGAAGGATCTTAGTTTCCCAACCAGGGACTGAACCCATGTCCAGGTCAGTGGACACCCACTGGACTGCCAGGGAAGTCTGTGTTTAGTGTTCTTTATAAACAACATTATTGGGATGATTGGCAAAATTTGACTAATGCCTCAGCATCATATGGTGCCACTGTATGAACATCAACTTTCTGACTTGTCTGATTATATTGTGATTATGTGAGAATATGTCCTCGTGTTTTAAGGAATTTTATACTAAAGCATTTTGTGATGTTGAGACATTGTGTCTACAACTCTCAAATTATACACGTGTGTGTGTGTGTGAGAGAGATAGAGTAAATATGGTACATAATTTACAATTTGTGGATGATATTTGGGAAAATTGGGTGAAAAGGATAGTGAAGGTCTTTAGCTACTTTTGCAACTTTTCTCCAAGCTTATTTCAAAACAAAAATGTTAATTTTTAAAAAAGAAATAAGCATGAGATCTATACAAAGAAAGTATGGAAATGGAGCAAAAAAATTTTTAAAGACACATAAAGAGTTACCTAGAAAAAAATTCAATTTAGAAAAATGTCAGCTTTTCTAAGCAAGAGATTTTGACTACTGTGTGAAAAAGTTGAAATAGCTATAAGAACACTCGAGGGATTATGTAATCATCATAATAAAATGTTGCATAGTGTTTTACAGAATGAAAATGCATTTCCAATGTTGACTCAACCTCGTAGATGAGGAAGCTGAGACAAGTAATAGACAATGGTGTCCACTGGAAGCAGTTGTCCCTGCACCAATCTGTACAGGTGGTTCTTCCAGAACTGGTCCAGTGAAGGCAACCATGTGTTTTAGATGTAAGCATAGGTGTCATCTTAAGACTATGATGACTAAGGCGTCATCAAAGCTTAAGACTTAGAAGCAGCAAGCTAATGCTTTCTGTCACCCCTTGCCTCTCCCAGTTTTCTGAACCTGGTTCCAGGACCACATCTTGTGCACGGACTGGAGTTTCAATTCTCGAGTTTCTTCAAATGTCTGAAGTAAGACCAGATTGTCTTTCTTTTCTGTTTTTGTTGCTGCTTATGCGATCATGATTTTTTATTTTATTAAAAACTGTATTTTTTATTGGAGTCTAGTTGATTAACAGTCGTATGTTAATTTTCAATATACTGCAAAGTGATTCAATTATACATATGCATGTATCTATTCTTTTGAAAATTCTTTTCCCATTCAGGTTGTTAAAGAATATTGAGCAGAGTTCCCTTTGCTGCACAGTAGGACTTGTTGGTTATCTGTTCTCAATATAGCTCTGCATTTGTTGTTTTGGGCTATTGTTCTTTTTTCAGGGAGCACTTACCTTTTCAAAATTCCATACTTATCATTACAATCCATGTATATGCACAGAGGGATTGAAGTTCAGTAACTCGAGAACTATGGTTGTTTGAACAAATTCCTCTTCAGTGTTTCAAGTCCCAAAGGCTTCAGAAAAAAAGTGAAGCCTTTGACCAATGAATCTGCCCCAGGGTGGCAGCCTGGCCACAGGGTCCATGTGCCATGGGACACAGAGCTCTTTGTCCAGGATCAGGTTTTGTGGTGCCAACAAGAGAAATGCCTTGGAGCTCCCTCAATAAACATACACGTGAGGGAGGCTGGGAGCAAGTCTGTTGATATAGTTTAGAATGATGAGTTTTGCTTTGTTTTGTTTGCACACTATATTTGCCCAGGACCTGACAGTGAAACTAGGACGTTGTTGTCCTAGGGAAGTGATTCTCAAACTTTTGGTCTCAGGACCACTTTACTTTCAAATTTAGTGAAGACCCTGTGTTTTGTTTGGGTGGATTATATCTCCAAACATTTGCTGCATTAAGAAAAATGGAGTCATTTGTAAAATGTTTTGTGAAATATTTATTTCTTCATTCATTAAAAATAACAATATATCAAATACATGTTGACATAAATAATATATTTTGAATGAAAGGCCACTATATTTTTCAAAGCAAAAACAGTTAGTGAGAAGAATGACATTGTTGTATCATTTGTAAATCTATTTAATGTCTGGCTTAATGGAAGACAGCTGGATTCTTGTATCAGTTTCCGTATTCATCTATTGGGACACCACAGAGCATGGTCTCTGGAAAGTGACACTGTATATCAATGAGAGGATGAGTGAAAATGGCAAAAACACCAGAGTATTTATATGAAAAGAGGCTTGACCTTGTAGACCCCAGAAAGAGTTCTGGGGTCTCCCCTGGTTTCCCAAACTACATTTTCAAAATACTGTCCTAGGGTTAAGCCTTCAGTAGCACCTAAATGGCAATATTTGGTTATGACCATGAGCCTATTCACAGGGGTGATCTTAGGAAATAATAGATCAGTAATAAATGGTGATTGTGGGTATGAAAGTCCAAGAACATGCTGAAAGTCTTAACACACTGAAGGAGAGTCTAGATAGTAAAACAAGGAGGGAAAAGCTGGTAAGTAGAAGACAAAGCAAACAAAACTATGCACTCTGATCCCAGGGTAGAGATTGTCTCCCCTGTGTCATATCTTTACATACTCATCTCTGTCTGGGTGATTTCTGGTCTGTGGAAGAGTTAGCACTTCGTAAGTTAATTCAGTCATTAGAGGGAGCAGCAACAATCTAGTATTATCTCATAAATAAGTACTAATAGCAGCAGTACTTGGAGAAGAAAGAGTACTCATCAGGAACAATATTACCATTGCTGGCAGCCCCCATACATACAGAAAAAAAGTAGTCACAGGAGAAGGAGTATTAGTGCAAATGGCATGAGTTTATGAAGGGTAAGTAGTCACTGTAGAAAAAGCATTACTAGTACTATTGTCCCCAGACATTGTAGGGGAAGGATAATTTGTAATCAGAGCATCATTACCAAGGCTAGAAGTTGGAGAAGGGGTTACTGTAAGAGGAGAGGTTACTGTAGCAAAAGTAGTGTTCTTATCATAAATACTTTCAGAGAAACTAGTCAGAATAGAAAACTATTGCTAGTAGTATCAGCAGCAATATCTGTAGGAATACAGTGGTAGTGGGTGAGTATTATTAGTGCTAGTAGCAATAGTATTTGTTGAAGAATGAGTAGTGGTAATAAGAACAGTAGTACCAGTGCTAGTATCAGTAGTACTTGTTGGGAAAGAAGTAGCTGTGATAGGAAATGTAGCACTAGTTCTAGCAGTAGTAGTATTTGTAGGGAAAGGCACAATAGAATTAGGAACATTCATATCAATAACTTCAATAGCACTTGCTGGGAAAGGCATGATTGTGACAAGAAGAATACCATTAGTGCTAGACACGAGTAGTGTTTGTAGGGGAAGATATAGTAGTATTAGAGACAGTAGTACTAGTTGAAACTTCAGTACTACTTGTTGGGAAAGGCATGGTTGTGACTGGAAGAGGAACATTAGTGCTATCAGCAGTAGTATTTATTGGGGAAGATATAGTGATACCAGGGACAGTAGTACTAGTTGAAACTTCAGTAGCACTTGTTGTGTATGGTGTATCCGTGATAGGAAGAGTGATATCAGTGCTATCAGTAGTTGTATCTACAGGAGAAGAGAGAGTGGCATTAGGGACAGTAGTACTAGTTGTAACTTCAGTAGCACTTGTTGGGTAAGGCATGGTTGTGACTGGAAGAGGAACATTAGTACTATCAGTAGTAATATTTATTGGGGAAGACATAGTGGTATTAGGGACAGTAGTACTAGTTGTAACGTCTGTGGCACTTGTTGGGTAAGGCAAGGCTGTGACCGGAAGAGTGATATCAGTGCTATCAGTTGTAGTATACTTAGGGGAAGCTATAGTAGTATTAGGGACAGTAGTGCTAGTTGAAACTTCAGTAGCACTTGTTGGGTAAGGCATGGTTGTGACTGGAAGAGGAACATTAGTGCTATCAATAGTAGTATTTATAGGGGAAGATATAGTGGTATTATTAGAGGCAGTAGTACTAGCTGAAACTTGAGTAGCACTTGTTGTGTACAGAGTGTCTCTAATAGGAAGAGTACTATCAGTGCTATCCATAGAAGTATTTATAAGGGAAGATATAGTGGCATTAGGGAAAGTAGTACTAGTTGAAACTTGAGTAGCATTTGTTGTATATGGCATGTCTGTGATAGGAAGAGTAATAGCAGTGCTATCAGTAGTAGTATTAATTGGGGAAGAAATAGTGGTATTAGGGACAGTTGTACTAGTTGAAACGTCAG
This sequence comes from Capricornis sumatraensis, assembly GCF_032405125.1. Lineage (NCBI taxonomy): Eukaryota > Metazoa > Chordata > Mammalia > Artiodactyla > Bovidae > Capricornis > Capricornis sumatraensis. The sequence goes on along the minus strand of NC_091073.1, from coordinate 109,833,160 downwards.
TAGTATTTGTTGTGTAAGAAGGCATGGCTGTGACAGGAAGAGTGATATCAGTGCTATCAGTTGTAGTATACTTAGGGGAAGATATAGTAATATTAGGGACAGTAGTGCTAGTTGAAACCTCAGTAGCACTTGTTGGGTAAGGCATGGTTGTGACTGGAAGAGGAACATTAGTGCTATCATCAGTGGTAGCATTCATAGGGGAAGATATAGTGGTATTAAGGACAGTAGTACTAGTTGAAACTTCAGTAGTACTTGTTGGGAAAGGCATGGTTGTGACTGGAAGAGGAACATTAGTGCTATCATCAGTGGTAGCATTCATAGGGGAAGATATAGTCGTATTAAGGACAGTAGTACTAGTTGAAACTTCAGTAGTACTTGTTGGGAAAGGCATGGTTGTGACTGGAAAAGGATCATTAGTGCTATCGGTGGTAGCATTCATAGGGGAAGATATAGTGGTATTAAGGACAGTAGTACTAGTTGAAACTTCAGTCGCACTTGTTGGGTAAGGAATGGTTGTGACTAGCAGAGTAATATTAGTGCTATCGGCAGTAGTATTTATTGGGGAAGATATAGTGATATTAAGGACAGTAGTACTAGTTGAAACTTCAGTAGCACTTATTGTGTATGGCGTGTCTGTGATAGGAAGAGTGATATCCTTGCCATCAGTAGTTGTATCTACAGGGGAAGAGAGAGTGGCATTAGGGACAGTAGTAATAGTTGAAACTTCAGTCGCACTTGTTGGATAAGGCACAGTTGTGACTGGAAGAGGAACATTACTGTTATCAGTAGTAATATTTATTGGGGAAGAAATAGTGGTATTAGGGACAGTAGTACTAGTTGAAACATCAGTAGTACTTGTTGGGTAAGGCATGGCTGTGACCGGAAGAGTGATATCAGTGCTATCAGTAGTAGTATTTATAGGGAAAGATACAGTGGTGTTAGGGACAGAAGTGCTAGTTGAAACTTCAGCAGTACTTGTTGGGTAAGGCATGGTTGTGACTGGAAGAGGAACATTAGTGCTATCAGTAGTATTATTTGTTGGGGAAGAAATAGTGGTATTAGGGACAGTAGTACTAGTTGAAATATCAGTAGTACTTGTTGGGTAAGGCATGGCTGTGACCGGAAGAGTGATATCAGTGCTATCAGTAGTAGTATTTATAGGGGAAGATACAGTGGTGTTAGGGACAGAAGTGCTAGTTGAAACTTCAGTAGTACTTGTTGGGAAAGGCATGGTTGTGACTGGAAGAGGAACATTAGTACTATCAGTGGTAGTATTTATTGGGGAAGATATAGTGGTATTAAGGACTGGAGTACTAGTTGAAACTTCAATAGTACTTGTTGTGTAAGAAGGCATGGCTGTGACAGGAAGAGTGATATGAGTACTATCAGTAGTAGTAGTATTTACAGGGGAAGAGAGAGTGGTATTAGGGACAGTAGTACTAGTTGAAACTTCAGTAGCACTTGTTGGGTAAGGCATGGTTGTGACTGGAAAAGGAACATTAGTGCTATAGGTGGTAGCATTCATAGGGGAAGATATAGTGGTATTAAGGACAGTAGCACTAGTTGAAACTTCAGTAGTACTTGTTGGGTAATGCATGGTTGTGACTGGAAGAGGAACATTAGTACTATCAGTGGTAGTATTTATTGGGGAAGAAATAGTGGTATTAGGGACAGCAGTACTAGTTGAAACTTCAGTAGTACTTGTTGTGTAAGAAGGCATGACTGTGACAGGAAGAGTGATATGAGTACTATCAGTAGTAGTAGTATTTATAGGGGAAGAGAGAGTGGTATTAGGGACCGTAGTACTAGTAGAAACTTCAGTAGCACTTGTTGGGAAAGGCATGGTTGTGACTGGAAAAGGATCATCACTGCTATCGGTGGTAGCATTCATAGGGGAAGATATAGTGGTATTAAGGACAGTAGTACTAGTTGAAACTTCAGTCGCACTTGTTGGGTAAGGAATGGTTGTGACTAGCAGAGTAATATTAGTGCTATCAGCAGTAGTATTTATTGGGGAAGATATAGTGATATTAAGGACAGTAGTACTAGTTGAAACTTCAGTAGCACTTGTTGTGTATGGTGTGTCTGTGATAGGAAGAGTGATATCCTTGCCATCAGTAGTTGTATCTACAGGGGAAGAGAGAGTGGCATTAGGGACAGTAGTAATAGTTGAAACATCAGTAGTACTTGTTGGGTAAGGCATGGTTGTGACTGGAAGAGGAACATTAGTGCTATCAGTAGTAATATTTGTTGGGGAAGAAATAGTGGTATTAGGGACAGAACTACTAGTTGAAACATCGGTAGTACTTGTTGGGTAAGGCATGGCTGTGACCGGAAGAGTGATATCAGTGCTATCAGTAGTAGTATTTATACGGAAAGATACAGTGGTGTTAGGGACAGAAGTGCTAGTTGAAACTTCAGCAGTACTTGTTGGGTAAGGCATGGTTGTGACTGGAAGAGGAACATTAGTGCTATCAGTAGTAATATTTGTTGGGGAAGAAATAGTGGTATTAGGGACAGAACTACTAGTTGAAACATCGGTAGTACTTGTTGGGTAAGGCATGGCTGTGACCGGAAGAGTGATATCAGTGCTATCAGTAGTAGTATTTATAGGGGAAGATACAGTGGTGTTAGGGACAGAAGTGCTAGTTGAAACTTCAGCAGTACTTGTTGGGTAAGGCATGGTTGTGACTGGAAGAGGAACATTAGTGCTATCAGTAGTAATATTTGTTGGGGAAGAAATAGTGGTATTAGGGACAGTTGTACTAGTTGAAACGTCAGTAGTATTTGTTGTGTAAGGCATGGCTGTGACCGGAAGAGTGATATCAGTGCTATCAGTAGTAGTATTTATAGGGGAAGATACAGTGGTGTTAGGGACAGAAGTGCTAGTTGAAACTTCAGCAGTACTTGTTGGGTAAGGCATGGTTGTGACTGGAAGAGGAACATTAGTGCTATCAGTAGTATTATTTGTTGGGGAAGAAATAGTGGTATTAGGGACAGTACTACTAGTTGAAACATCGGTAGTACTTGTTGGGTAAGGCATGGCTGTGACCGGAAGAGTGATATCAGTGCTATCAGTAGTAGTATTTATAGGGGAAGATACAGTGGTGTTAGGGACAGAAGTGCTAGTTGAAACTTCAGCAGTACTTGTTGGGTAAGGCATGGTTGTGACTGGAAGAGGAACATTAGTGCTATCAGTAGTAATATTTATTGGGGAAGAAATAGTGGTATTAGGGACAGTTGTACTAGTTGAAACGTCAGTAGTATTTGTTGTGTAAGGCATGGCTGTGACCGGAAGAGTGATATCAGTGCTATCAGTAGTAGTATTTATAGGGGAAGATACAGTGCTGTTAGGGACAGAAGTGCTAGTTGAAACTTCAGCAGTACTTGTTGGGTAAGGCATGGTTGTGACTGGAAGAGGAACATTAGTGCTATCAGTAGTAATATTTGTTGGGGAAGAAATAGTGGTATTAGGGACAGAACTACTAGTTGAAACATCGGTAGTACTTGTTGGGTAAGGCATGGCTGTGACCGGAAGAGTGATATCAGTGCTATCAGTAGTAGTATTTATAGGGGAAGATACAGTGGTGTTAGGGACAGAAGTGCTAGTTGAAACTTCAGCAGTACTTGTTGGGTAAGGCATGGTTGTGACTGGAAGAGGAACATTAGTGCTATCAGTAGTAATATTTATTGGGGAAGAAATAGTGGTATTAGGGACAGTTGTACTAGTTGAAACGTCAGTAGTATTTGTTGTGTAAGGCATGGCTGTGACCGGAAGAGTGATATCAGTGCTATCAGTAGTAGTATTTATAGGGGAAGATACAGTGCTGTTAGGGACAGAAGTGCTAGTTGAAACTTCAGCAGTACTTGTTGGGTAAGGCATGGTTGTGACTGGAAGAGGAACATTAGTGCTATCAGTAGTAATATTTGTTGGGGAAGAAATAGTGGTATTAGGGACAGTAGTACTAGTTGAAACATCAGTAGTACTTGTTGGGTAAGGCATGGCTGTGACCGGAAGAGTGATATCAGTGCTATCAGTAGTAGTATTTATAGGGGAAGATACAGTGGTGTTAGGGACAGAAGTGCTAGTTGAAACTTCAGCAGTACTTGTTGGGTAAGGCATGGTTGTGACTGGAAGAGGAACATTAGTGCTATCAGTAGTATTATTTGTTGGGGAAGAAATAGTGGTATTAGGGACAGTACTACTAGTTGAAACATCGGTAGTACTTGTTGGGTAAGGCATGGCTGTGACCGGAAGAGTGATATCAGTGCTATCAGTAGTAGTATTTATAGGGAAAGATACAGTGGTGTTAGGGACAGAAGTGCTAGTTGAAACTTCAGCAGTACTTGTTGGGTAAGGCATGGTTGTGACTGGAAGAGGAACATTAGTGCTATCAGTAGAAATATTTATTGGGGAAGAAATAGTGGTATTAGGGACAGTTGTACTAGTTGAAACGTCAGTAGTATTTGTTGTGTAAGGCATGGCTGTGACCGGAAGAGTGATATCAGTGCTATCAGTAGTAGTATTTATAGGGGAAGATACAGTGGTGTTAGGGACAGAAGTGCTAGTTGAAACTTCAGCAGTACTTGTTGGGTAAGGCATGGTTGTGACTGGAAGAGGAACATTAGTGCTATCAGTAGTAATATTTGTTGGGGAAGAAATAGTGGTATTAGGGACAGAACTACTAGTTGAAACGTCAGTAGTACTTGTTGGGTAAGGCATGGCTGTGACCGGAAGAGTGATATCAGTGCTATCAGTAGTAGTATTTATAGGGGAAGATACAGTGGTGTTAGGGACAGAAGTGCTAGTTGAAACTTCAGCAGTACTTGTTGGGTAAGGCATGGTTGTGACTGGAAGAGGAACATTAGTGCTATCAGTAGTATTATTTGTTGGGGAAGAAATAGTGGTATTAGGGACAGTACTACTAGTTGAAACATCGGTAGTACTTGTTGGGTAAGGCATGGCTGTGACCGGAAGAGTGATATCAGTGCTATCAGTAGTAGTATTTATAGGGGAAGATACAGTGGTGTTAGGGACAGAAGTGCTAGTTGAAACTTCAGCAGTACTTGTTGGGTAAGGCATGGTTGTGACTGGAAGAGGAACATTAGTGCTATCAGTAGTAATATTTATTTGGGAAGAAATAGTGGCATTAGTGACAGAAGTACTAATTGAAACTTGAGTAGCACTTGTGTATGGCATGTCTGTGATAGGAAGAGTAATATCAGTGCTATCAGTAGTAGTAGTAATAGGGAAAGAGATAGTAGCATTAGGGATGGTAGTACTAGTTAAAACTTCAGTAGCATTTGTTGGGTAAGGCATTGTTGTGACAGTAAAAGTAACATTAGTGCTATCAGTAGTAGTATTTATAGGGGAAGGTATAGTGGCATTAGGGACAGAAGTACTAGTTGAACGTTCAGTAGCACTTGTTGAGTAAGGCATGATTGTGACAGGAAGAGTAACAATAGTGCTATCAGTAGTAGTATTAATAGGGAAATATATAGTGGTATTAGGGACAGTAGTACTAGTTGAAACTTGAGTAGCACTTGTTGTGTATGGCGTGTCCGTGATAGGAAGAGTAATGTCAGTGCTATCCAGAGTAGTATTTACAGGGGATGAGAGAGTGGCATTAGGGACAGTAGTACTAGTTGAAACCTCAGTAGCACTTGTTGGGTAAGGCATGGTTGTGACTGGAAGAGGAATATTAGTGCTATCAGTAGTAATATTTATTGGGGAAGAAATAGTGGTATTATTAGAGGCAGTAGTACTAGCTGAAACTTGAGTAGCACTTGTTTTGTATGACATGTCCGTGATAGGAAGAGTAATATCAGTGCTATCAGTAGTAGTATTTATAGGGGAAGGTATAGTGGCATTAGGGACAGTAGTACTAGCTGAAACTTGAGTAGCACTTGTTGTGTATGGGATGTCTGTGATAGGAAGAGTAATATCAGTGCTATCACTAGTAGTATTAATAGGAAAATATATAGTGGTATTAGGGACAGTAGTACTAGTTGAAATGTCAGTAGTACTTGTTGAGTAAGGCATGTCTGTGATAGGAAGAGTGATATCAGTGCTGTCAGTAGTAGTATTTATAGGGGAAGATACAGTGGTGTTAGGGACAGAAGTGCTAGTTGAAACTTCAGTAGCATTTGTTGGGTAAGGCATGGTTGTGGCAGTAAAAGTAACATTAGTGCTATCAGTAGTAGTATTTATAGGGGAAGGTATAGTGGCATTAGGGACAGAAGTACTAGTTGAAAATTCAGTAGCACTTGTTGAGTAAGGCATGTCTGTGATAGGAAGAGTAATATCAGTGCTATCAGTAGTAGTATTAATAGGGAAATATATAGTGGTATTAGGGACAGTAGTACTAGTTGAAACTTGAGTAGCACTTGTTGTGTATGGCGTGTCTGTGATAGGAAGAGTAATGTCAGTGCTATCCAGAGTAGTATTTACAGGGGACGAGAGAGTGGCATTAGGGACAGTAGTACTAGTTGAAACCTCAGTAGCACTTGTTGGGTAAGGCATGGTTGTGATGGGAAGAGTAACATTAGTGCTATCAGTAGTAGTATTAATAGGGAAATGTATAGTGGCATTAGGGACGGTAGTACTAGTTGAAACCTCGGTAGCACTTGTTGGGTAAGGCGTGGCTGTGACGGGAAGCATGACACTAGTGCTCTCAGCAGCAGTGTTTGTAGGGAGAGATGCACTGGTATTGGCAACAGTAGCACCAGCTGAAACTTCAATAGCGCTTGTTGGGAAAGAAGTGGTTGTCATAGGAAGAGTAGCACTAGTGCTGTCAGCGGTACTAGTACTCGTGCTGCTTGAAGCAGAAGAACTGGTGGTAACAGAAGTAGCAGCAGTAGTAGAAGCTGTGGAAGGATGTGAAGAGCTCATTGGGAAGGTACTCATCATAGCTGTAGTAGAAACTATAGGACCACCGTGAATCCAAGTAACCTCAGTTAACTTTTCCAGGCTGATAATCTTGTCAGTCAATTGAATATTTAGTGTCTGCCAGAAAAGAAGAGATGAAGTTGGTATTTTAAAATTTGTTAAATATCACATTTAAGTTAAACCTCACATTACAGTATAACAACTGTGCAATGCAACTTATTAAGACCAATCTAACACACAGCACAATCTCTTTGGGAAACATATGGAGAGGATTCCATCAGATCATTGATCATTGATCCCTGGACTATCCTGAGAGGATCACTAATGTGCACTGTACAATATGAGTCAACATTTGCAAATATGTATAACCTTTCAAGTATAAGTAAATACAACAATAGTGCTAATAACTTTACAGAAAAATAAAATTAATGTATGATATGATAGCATTCCTTTAAGACATACCTGATTGTAAGGGTCACTCTTGAAATTCATCACCATGAATTGTTGATTGTCATAGGAGACAGTCACTTGTGTTATATCAGTAGAGTTTATGCCCCAGATACTAATATATCCAACTTTCAGTGAATTAGTGTCACTCAAATAATTATTATGTATCATTTGGATTTGCAGTATACTCTGCAAAGAATGTATAAAGAGGAAAAGATACATAATACATCTGTTAATAGACTAAATTCTATATTACAATGTTAACAAAAATGCTGGTTTTATTCTTAAATTTTTCATGAAGACATACTTCCTGAGTACTTAAGACAATAAATTTGAGGTGCTCAAAACAGGTTTGTGTGTCAACATTATGACTACATTTAACTACATTATTACTAATTCTTACAATGATTTTGAAAAGAAAAAATCTTTATGTCTGTTTCTCAGATGAGAAAACTGAGGCTCTGGGAGAGAAAATGAGAAGGTCAAGGTTGTACAGCTTAAAGGCATTTATATGGTTGGAATCATGATGAACTTATGTGCGTAGCACTGTATGACTTAGCACAGTATAAATAAATGATTATGGCAACTTGTCCCTAGGCTAAGGATCAGTCATTCAATTCAATCACTCGCTCGTGTCCGACTTTTTGCGACCCCATAGACTGCAGCATGCCAGGCTTTCCTGTCCATCACCAACTCCCAGAGCTTGTTAAAACTCATGTCCTTTGAGTCGGTGATGCCATCCAACCATCTCATCCTCTGTCATCCCCTTCTCCTCCTGCCTTCAATCTTTCCCAGCAGAGTTTCCCAGAGTTGGCTCTTGGCATCAGGTGGCCAAAGTATTGGAGCTTCAGTTTGAGCATCAGTCCTTTCAATGAATATTCAGGACTGATTTCCTTTAGGATGGACTGGTTTGATCTTCTTGTGGTCCAAGGGACTCCCAAGAGTCTTTTCCAACACCACTATTCAAAAGCATCAGTTCTTTGGTGCTCAGCTTTCTTTATAGTCCAATTCTCACATCCATACATGACTCCTGGAAAAACCATAGCTCTGACTAGATGGACTTTTGTTGGCAAAGTAATGTCTCTGCTTTTTAGTATGTTGTCTAGGTTTGTTATAGCTTTTCTTCCAAGGAGAAAGCATCTTTTAATTTTGTGGCTGCAGTCATCATCTGCATTGATTTTGGAGCCCAAAAATATAAAGTCTGTCACTGTTTCCATCGTTTCCCCATCTGTTTGCCATGAAGTGATGGGACCGGATGGCATGATCTTAGTTTTCTGAATGTTGAGTTTTAAGCCAGCTGTTTCCCTCTCCTCTTTCATTTTCATCAAGAGGCTCTTTAGTTCTTCTCTTTCTGCCATAAGGGTGGTGTCATCTGCATATCTGAGGTTATTGATATTTCCCCCAGCAATATTGATTCCAATTTGAGCTTCATCCAGCCTGGCATTTAGTATGATGTACTTTGCACATAAGTTAATTAAGCAGGGTGACAATATACAGCCTTGACATACTCCTTTCCCAATTTGGAACCAGTCTGTTGTTCCATGCCCAGTTCTAACTGTTGCTTCTGACCTGCATACAGATTTCTCAAGAGGCAGGTCAGGTGGTCTGGTATTCCCAAGTCTTAAAGAATTTTCCCATAGTTTGTTATGATCCACACAGTCAAAGGCTTTAGCATAGACTAAGGATAGTTTGCAACAAATCTAAATTATCAACTATTTTAAGTATCAACACATGGGTTACCATAATGTGAATGAAGTCACGAGATGTTAGAAGATTAAGGCCTAAATGAAAATCATCATGAATATTTGTTATGGGTGTTAAAAGAAAATAAAAAGAATCACCATGGGAATAGGGTTGCAAGAAAGGATTTAGGAACGACGTGGAATGTGAGAAGTCCTGGGAAGACGGATAGAGCTGATGAAGACAAAATGAACAGGAAAGGGAATGGGGTGGAGGGAGGCAGAGACACCTGGCAAAGGCCCTGAGTTCACGGGCTCCTGAGTTCATGCTGGCACTGAGCAGGGCAATTACTGGTTAAGTACCTAAGATGATGACTTGATGCAGTCAATTAAGGAAACAGCTACAGTAGAGTGAAACTATAAACTCCTAGACTCTGATAGCAACAGTAGAAAGAAAATGATGTTCAGTTGGCATTATGGAGAATTAACCGGACTTTTGTGACTGATTGAGCAATAAGAATCAAGAGAAAATTAAGAAAAAGGAATATAACATGAAGTAAATGGATGTTTTGGAGCTAACTCTTATGATTTGGGAGAGCTTATTTTCAAATTGTCTGGGATTTCGCAAGCCAGTCGATAGCCTGAAATTGAGTAATGTGATGGGAGATTTCACACACAGAAATTAACAAATGCTACAAATCAGCCACCAACTCCCATAACCTCATACCAGCCAGAACACCACTGATAAAAATTACTCCCAGGGGAAGCTCTCTTTCATGTCAAAGCACTGATCCTTAGGAAAAACTCCATCAAACATCACGTAGAAATAAGAATCCATTTATCACTACCTTGGAATAACAGAAGAATGGAATTTTAGCATTAGAAGATATGAACATTTATGAGAAACCAAATATATTATAATCAAGAAACAGGAGAACTATCTTCCCTAGCTTGAATAACTATTTAGCAGTAGGAAGAGAACTAAAATCCAGGACTTCTAGATGAACAGCTTCATTAAAAAGCAATATTTTCAGAGGAAAATGATATAATCTTCAATTCTTTTCTTAAACTAAGAACAGAGAAGTTACATCCCTAATTAGTATACAAAGTCTTGCATTTTGTTTCAGAAAGGCAAACGCAGGATGTCAACATCATGACCCAATAATAATGTCTATGAAGATAATTTGATACATGTGTTTAAAAAAATACATAGTGTGATGCAATAACAGTAAGAAAACAGTTTAGCTAAAAGGAGCTAAGAGTTAGGTAATGAACTAAATAAGTATTTATTGTTGCATGCCACTGAGGTTTTGAGTTTTTGGTTTTGGGTTTTATTTTTTTTTTTGCAACAGAAAGTCCACACTGTCTTATAGACTGTAATGCAAACTATATATGTAATTTAACAAGAGAAAAAGGAAAAATTGCTTTGATGATGTTTTCTTTAACCCAATATATCCAAAATATTGGGCTTCCCTGGTGGCTCAGATGGTAAAGAATATGCCTGTAATGAGGGAGACCCAGGTATGATTCCTGGGTCAGGAAGATTCCCTGGAGGAGGGAATGGTTACCCATTCCAGTATTATTGCCTGGGAAATCCCATGGACAGAGGAGCCTGGCAAGCTACAGTCCATGGTGTCACAAAGATTCAGAAGTGACTGAGGGACTAACACACATTCAAAGTATTATTATTTTAACATATGTTTAACATAAAATATTAATGTGATATTTTATAATCTTTTTAAATATTTAAAATTAAGCTAGTCATATTTCAAAAGTTTGATTGCCACATGAGGCTAGTGACTATCATTGCATACCATAGTGCAGCTCTAAGATAATCTCTCAATCCTGGGACCATGTTTTAAGAGAAATCTAGACTAATCTAGTCCAAACAGAATAAGCTAATCTGGAAACCAGGGTAGGCACAAAACAGAGGAAGTATGAAGTTAGCCTGGAGATGTATAATTCCAAGAAGACAGAAGGAATATGTGACAGATACTTTCAAACACTTGAAGCACCGTTATGTAGAAAAAACACAATAGGTTTATGTTATACTATTCCTTAGTTAAATCCACAAGTAAAAATTACAGAGAAGCAGATTATAGGTTTGATAGAGAATGATCCTCCTACTCTAATTAAAACTATATGGATTATCCATGGAATCATTTAACATGCCTAGTAGGTTGATTGTATTATGACCTCCAATGATTTGCCCCTCCCTATCTATACTCTTTTCCATGCAATTGTGCAGTGACCTCCCTCTCTGGATGGGGCATTCTATCCCACCTCTGTTGGGGTTAGCCATATGACTTTGCCTATTGCCAACTTACTACAAATGGAGATTTCAGAAAGCCCTCACTCAGGCTTTTCCACCTCTGTTTTTGCCCTCTTTCATAATCATGGAAATGTCATGCCCAGACCTGCGCATAAGACCATCTTAGATCATCCAAGAGCAGCTGACCTCCAACATGTGACCGCCCCCTCCAGATATATAATCACCGGAGCAAACAGACATTCCCATGACTGATTGCAGATGAATGTGAGCTGGCCAAGATCAGCCAAGCCCAGCTTAGACCATCTAAGCACTGCAAAGTTATAAGCTAAATAAGCATTAATTACTACATGCTGCTGAAGTTATGAGGTTGTTTTTTATGAAGTCATGAGGTTGTTTTTCCACCATTTTTGTGTAACAGATAGCCAATCTAGCATTTATCCTTCAAATTTTTATCAGCCAGAAAGTGTCTCATTTCCTAAAAACATGTCATATATTCAAGGACTCATTTTTTTCCCCAGCATTATATGAATTACAATTTTTTTAAATAGAGTGATGGAATACTGGGCAATTGTCAAAATAAGAACTGTTTCTTCCTTATTTTCATGTCAGTAGATCTGATTTGTAAATGTAAAGGCAGGAAGATGTGGGATATGATACCATTACTGATTACATTCAATCTATAGCTAACTGGGAAAGGATTTATAAAATTCAATAAAACAGTCTTACCTGAGCTGCTGTAAAGTTTACCAAGAAATAGTTTCCATTTTCAAAGGTATCTGCAAGCAAGAAGAAAGAATAAGCAACTACTCATTGTTTCAACAATAGCAGATAATCTTTCATGCAGTCAGAAAATATTTCACTGGGATCACAAGTACTGATCGACAAATCATGACCTCTGTAGAGCAGCAATAAAGGTAGTAGCTGAGGGAACATTTCACCCCTGGTTAGTGTGGGGATGTACCTATGGAAGAGGGTATTTTTGAGGTGAGCATCAGGAGATTGCAAATACAAGAGAATCTGGATTGAACTAATAGACACCATAGGTGAAAAAGCATGGAGGCTACTGATTGCAACAGCAAAGAATCTGCCTGCAGTACAGGAGACCTGGCTTTGATCCCTGGGTAAGGAAGATCCCCTGGGGAAGGGAATGGCTACCCACTCCCCAGAATTCTTGCCTGGAGAATTCTGTGGACAGAGGAGCTTGGCAGGCTACAGTCCATGCAGTCGCAGAGTGGGACACGACTGAGCAACTAACACACAGCAAGCGCATAGCCTTGAGAAGTCACACAGCTGTGACGATAAAGGCTTAGAATTGGGGAGAGTGGTTAGGAATTTGTGCTCTCAAGAGACATTGACATAGATTCAAATTTCCACTTTTGTATTATTGTGAAAACTCTGGGAAGTTACTTAACATTTCATCATTTGTAGACTGGAGATGTTAATAATACCCAGCTCAAGGCAATGAGGTCTACAACATGCCACTTGTGTTGATAAGTGCTCAAAATTTGTTGTTCACAATCATCATCAAAGTCATCATCATCTCTACCTTCCTGGCTCCTCTCTCCCTACCCTTAGCTCATCCTTCCACAGTGTTCCAGATCCTAAGGCCTCTGGCCTCAGCTTGTTACATCTATGTGTTCAACTCGTAGTTCAATCCTATATCCACCACTCTTCAGCTCCTGTGTTTCTTCTGTTTGTCCCTACTGAATCTGGTCCTTTCAAAATCACCAGTGATAAAGTATATTAAATTTCAATATCTCATCGTGATGTTCAAGATTTTTAGCTTCTTTGCCCACACATCTCCTCTTTGAAATACTCCTCAGTTGATATCTGCTTTACTCATTCTCCTTATGTGGCTAAACGCCTGTTTCATAAAAGTCAGTTTCATTTCATGTTTTATTCTTGGCCCTAGTCAACATTTAATCTCTAATTAGTATGCCAACATAGTCTCTCCCTGAACCCAATAATAGTCTTTGTTTTTTATTTTTTTATTTTTTTAATTTAATTTAATTTTTTTTCTTTTTTTCTTTTTTTTTTTTTTACTTTTTATTTTTACTTTATTTTACTTTACAATACTGTTATTGGTTTTGCCATACATTGACATGAATCCACCACGGGTGTACACGCATTCCCAAACATGAACCCCCCTCCCACCTCCCTCCCCATAACATCTCTCTGGGTCATCACTGTGCACCAGCCCCAAGCATGCTGTATCCTGCATCGGACATAGACTGGCAATTCGATTCTTACATGATAGTATACATGTTACAATGCCATTCTCCCAAATCATCCCCCCTTCCCTCTCCCTCTGAGTCCAAAAGTCCGTTATACACATCTGTGTCTTTTTTGCTGTCTTGCATACAGGGTCGTCATTGCCATCTTTCTAAATTCCATATATATGTGTTAGTATACTGTATTGGTGTTTTTCTTTCTGGCTTACTTCACTCTGTATAATCGGCTCCAGTTTCATCCATCTCATCAGAACTGATTCAATTGTATTCTTTTTAACGGCTGAGTAATACTCCATTGTGTATATGTACCACAGCTTTCTTATCCATTCATCTGCTGATGGACATCTAGGTTGTTTCCATGTCTTTGTTTTTTAAATTAACTCCACTCTTGTGGAAATGAATACTTGTAAACCCTTATTTTTAAACTGAGCTTTGGCTAGAAAGTGAACATAACAAAACACCATAGCCTATTTTAGCAGTTTTAATATAAAATTTTTAAAGAATGAGATTCTGTTCATATAAGCTATTTAAGATTAACTTTGACCTAACTATTGAATCTCCTTAAATCTAAGTAAATTTTTAAAAATAATTACAAACAGTTAAGAGAAAAATTAAATTAAATCTATACTTGTATCTTCATATTTTAAATTTTAATTTCTAGGGCTGGTGAAAAAGGGAAAAGTGCTTCTGCATAGACCTTAAACAGTGTAAAAAGTTTAAAACTTGCTGGGAGTACTAATTTTTAACTTTAAGGCTAGAATATATTTGTTGTAGGAACCTAAAGTTTTATTGGAGAAGGACATGGCAACCCACTCCAGTATTCTTGCCTGGAAAATCCCATGGACAGAGGAGCCTGGTGGGCTATAGTCCATAGGCTCACAAACAGAGTCGGACATGACTTAGTGACTAAACAAAAACAAAGTTTTACAGAAAATTGTTTTTTCCCTCCTAGTTTTGAAATATATTGCTCATAGAGAGCTGATTTTACACACTAACTTTGGTGCTATAAACCCAATATGATATTAATCATCTAGTCCTAATCAGCCTTAGCTGTATAAAAGGATTCTTGTTGTTTAGTTGCTATGTCGTGTCCAACTTTTGCAGCCTCATGGATGGTAGCCTGCCAGGCTCTTCTGTCCACAGGATTTTCCAGGGAAGAATTCTGGAGTGGGTTACCATGTCCTTCCCGATCCAGGAATCAAACCCACATCTCCTGCATTGGCAGGAGGATTATTTACCACTGAGCCAGGAGGGAAGCTGGAAAGGATTCCAGATTCCCTTAAAACATTGGTTCTCAACCAGCAGCAATTCTGCTGGTGAAACATGTAGCAGTTATCTAGAGACCCATTGGTTGTTACGTTTTGGAGCTGGAGAGTTTTAGCATCTAGTGGGTAAAGCGTGGGGGTGTATAAACATTGTATAATTGATGGTTCAACCACCACCAATAACAAAGAATTCAGTTCAGTTCAGTTCACTTCAGTCCCTCAGTCATGTCTGACTCTTTGGAACCCCAAGAATTGCAGCACCCCAGGCCTCTCTGTCCATCACCAACTCCTGGAGTTTACCCAAACTCATGTGCATCAAGTCGGTGATGCCATCCAGCCATCTCATCCTCTGTCGTCCCCTTCTCCCCCTACCCCCAATCCCTCCCAGCATCAGAGTCTTTTCCAGTGAGTCAACTCTTCACATGAGGTGGCCAAAGTATTGGAGCTTCAGCCTCAGCATTAGTCCTGCCAATGAACACCCAGGACTGATCTTTAGGATGGACTGATTGGATCTCCTTGCAGTCCAAGGGACTCTCAAGAGTCTTGTCCAACACCACAGTTCAAAAGCATCAATTCTTTGGCGCTCAGCCTTCTTCACAGTCCAACTCTCACATCCATACATGACTACTGGAAAAACCATAGCCTTGACTAGATGGATCTTTGGTGGCAAAGTAATGTCTCTGCTTTTGAATATGCTATCTAGGTTGGTCATAACTTTCCTTCCAAGTAGTAAACGTCTTTTAATTTCATGGCTGCAATCACCATCTGCAGTGATTTTGGAGCCCCCCAAAATAAAGTCTGACACTGTTTCCACTGTTTCCCCATCTATTTGCCATGAAGTGATGGGACCAGATGCCTTATCTTCATTTTCTGAATGTTGAGCTTTAAGCTAACTTTTTCACTCTCCTCTTTCACTTTCATCAAGAGGCTTTTTAGTTCCTCTTCACTTTCTGCCATAAGGGTGATGTCATCTGCATATCTGAGGTTATTGAGATTTCTCCCAGCCATCTTGATTCCAGCTTGTGCTTCTTCCAACCCAGTGTTTCTCATGATATACTCTGCATATAAGTTAAATAAGCAGGGTGACAATATACAGCTTTGATGTACTCCTTTTCCTATTTGGAGCCAGTGTGTTGTTCCATGTCCAGTTCTAACTGTTGCTTCCTGACCTGCATATAGGTTTCTCAAATGTCGATGTTACCAAGGTTGAGAAAACCTGCACAAATAAAGGCACTTTCTTAAAAGAGAAGAGAATTCTTGCTCTCTAATTTCAAAAGTTACTTCAGGGACTCCTCTGGCAGTGCATTGGTTGAGACTTTGCTTTCCAATACAGGGTTTGTGAGTTCAGTCTCTAGTGGGAGAGCTAAGATCCCACATGCCTCAAGGTCAAAAGCCCAAAACACAAAACAAAAGCAATATTGCAACAAATTAAATAAAGACTTTAAAAGTGGTCCATATAAAAAAAAATCTTTAAAAAAAGCTACTTCAAAGCAATTATAATCAAGACAGTGTGTTACTGGCCGGTAATTACTGTTGCTATAATTTTCTGCTCACCAAACAAATTCTTGACTGAAGTTTCATCTTTCACATACACTTCACTTAAGGAAAAAGATGTACTTCCTAATAGATGAGAACATCTTAGCCCATTAATAAACACAGTTCTTAAATTTAAAAACTGACCTTGTGGCATATTATTTTCTTGCAAGGTTCAAGTCCCACTCCCTTAAAAGTTGGCTTGGGTGGCTAGTTCATCTCTTTTCTCTGATTTTTGGGCTTTTTGTTGTTATGCTAGCCACTCTGATTTAAATGTAAAATAACTTAAAAGCTTGTAATGGAAATTTATTATTTATCTTGCATATTAATGATACATTTTATTCAGCAACTATGTTTCGGGAATTCTATCTATACATTAAATCAATTAAATCTGCATAAAATCTACATGGTAAGTAATATCTTGCAGATTTTGAAAATTGAGGAAATACAGGCAGAAAGATATAAAGCTATGCTGCTGCTGCTAAGTCGCGTCCGTCGTGTCTGACTCTGTGCGACCCCATAGACGGAAGCCCACCAGGGTCCTCTGTCCCAGGGATTCTCCAGGCAAGAACACTGGAATGAGTTGCCATTTCCTTCTCTAATGCATGAAAGTGAAAAGTGAAAGTGAAGTCTCTCAGTCGTGTCCAACTCTTAGTGGCCCCATGGACTGTGGCTCCTCTGTCCATGGGATTTCCCAGGCAAGAGAACTTGAGTGGGGTGCCATTGCCTTCTCCGATATAAAGCTATAAAGCTTCCCAATAGATATGCAATTAATAAATGACTGAAATGGTTTTTAAAGCCAGACCTATTGAATTTCAATATATCACATGTCTCTCCATAGAGTTAACTTAAAAAACAAATCCAGAGACTAAATGGAACTTTGAAAACAAAAGTAATCTAATTCCTTTATATCCCTCCATTTTTTGCCAGTTCCACCTATAAATGAGATAAAAGAAAATAATTTGAAAAACATCTCTCTTATATATTGTGTTAAAGTAATATAGGCTTCTAAAGTATTATTCATACATGAATAAGAGTAATTTAAAATGCCACTTGCAACATCATCAAAAACTTAGAAATACTTAGGATAACTTAACAAAATATGTGTAAGACCCATGCACTGAAAATTATAAAATGTTGCTGAAGTAATTAAAGAATACTTTCACTTAATTACTTACCTAATTGAAGATGAGATAGAGAGGAAGATCGATAACCCTAAATTTATCTTTAGTATCAATGCATTTCTGTTAAAGTTCTAATAAGCTTTTTGTTAGGTACTGACAAGTTGATTTAAAATTTTTTATGAAATCCAAAGGAACTACAATAAACAAATCTGAAACTACTTTAGTCAAGGCAATATGATAGTGGCATAAGGATTAAACATTTAGATCAACAGAAAAACTAACCCAAAATAAACTCTCAGCCACATGTAACCTATTGATAGCTAACAGAAAATGTCAGGAAAATAAAACAAGGAAAAAAGATTATACTTTCAAGAAAGTGGTGCTTGATCAGCTGGACAAACATGGGGGAAAATGAACCTGGACTATTACATACATACAAAATATAATACTAATGAGGTGGATTCCTAATACATAAAAGCTAAGACTGTAAAACTGACAATCTTCAGTTAGGCTATGTGATATGATCTGTGATAAATAATACATATTTGGTCTTCATCAGAGGGCCTCCCTAGCAGAGCAAGTGGTGCCACAGCAGAAGACGCAAGAAGATCCCTTGGAGAAAGAAATGGCAACCCACTCCAGTATTCCTGTCTAGAAAGTCCATGGACAGAGAAGCTGCTATAGAAGCCTAGAACTGGAATTTCAGGTGAAGAGAGCAATCAAGGTGCCTTTTGTTATGTTAATGAGGTGACTTTTGAAAAGCGACTCAGGATGGTGGCTGTGTGCTGTGTGTTGTTCTTAGTTACTCAGTTCAGTCCGAATCTTTGCGACCCCATGAACTGTAGCCTGCCTGGCTCCTGTGTCCATGGGGATTCTCCAGGCAAGAGAATGTGATTTGTGCTTCTTGTGTCTTAGCCTAAAGAGTGTTGTGGTACCAATACTGGAGTGTTGTGGTACTGGAGTGGGTTGCCATGCCCTTCTCCAGGGGATCATCCCAACCCAGAAATCGAACCCAGGTCTCCCACTAGTTGCCAGAATAACCAACTATCAGTCTTACTCTGAGACCTCTGGAAGGGAGAGGGGCTGGAGATTGCATCAGTAGCCAACGGCCAAGAATTTAAACACCATGCCTATGTAATGAAGCTTTCAAAAACAGAAAAACAACAACAGCAACAACAATAAGAAAAACACAAAGAATGAGGTCCAGAGAGCTTAGGGGTTGGAACACACATGGAAATGTGGGGAGAGGGACACACCTGGAATGGGCAGGGGAGTTCTACAACGCTTCTCTCATACTTGCCCTATGCATTGCTTCTATCTCGCTATTTCTGAGTGGTATCCTTGTGTAATACACCCATAAACTATTATGCAAAATGTTTCTCTGAGGTCTGCTACCCACTCTAGCAAATTAATCCAACTTGAGGAGGGGGTCATGGGACCCTCCGATTTATAGTTGGTCATTCAGAAGCACAGATCTAGCATCAGAAGAGGGCGGAGAAGGCAGGAGGAGGAAGTCTTGTGAAACCGACCCCTTAACCTTGGGATCTGACATGATCTCCAGTAGTTAGCGTCAGAATTGAATTGAATTGAATTGTAGCACACCCAGCTGGTGTCCCAGAGTTGCTTGTTGGTGTGGAAAAACACTCACATATACATATGTTGGAATTGGTACCACAACACTCTTTAGGCTAAGACACAAGAAGCACAAATCATATAAGAAAAGCATGAATAAATTGATGTCTAATCAAAATTAAAGTTACTCTTTGCCAGATACCATCATGGAATTGAAAGGGCAAGTCACAGACAGGGAGAACAAACCATATATTTGATAAAAGACGGTAAAATATGTAACTCATAGAACTCAGTAATAAAGACAAATGACAATAAAGAAAATGGGTGAAGGACTTGAACCTCACATAAGAAGGTATGTGAAGTGAAGTGAAGTGAAAGTCATTCAGTTGTATCCGACTCTTTGCGACCCCACAGAATATGCAGTCCATGGCATTCTCCAGGCCAGAATACTGGAGTGGGGAGACTTTCCCTTCTCCAAGGGATTTTCCCAACCCAGGGATTGAACCCAGGTCTCCTGCATTGCAAGCGGATTCTTTACCAGCTGAGCCACAAGGGAAGCCAAGAATACTGGAGTGGGTGGCCTATCCCTTCTCCAGCAGATCTTCCTGACTCAGCAATCGAACCAGGGTCTCTTGTATTGCAGGCAGATTCTTTACCAACTGAGCTATCAGGGAAGGCCTAAGAATGTATATGCTGCTAACTCACTTCAGTCGTGTCTGACTCTGTGCAACCCCATAGGTGGCAGCCCACCAGGCTCCCCCATCCCTCGGATTCTCCAGGCAAGAACACTGGAGTGGGTTGCCATTTCCTTCTCCAGTGCATGAAAGTGAAAAGTGAAAGTGAGTCGCTCAGTCGTGTCCGACTCCTAGCGACCCCATGGACTGCAGCCTGCCAGGCTCCTCCGTCCATGGGATTTGCCAGGCAAAAGTACTGGAGTGAGTTGCCATTGCCTTCTCTGAAGAATGTATATAAATGTATATAAATAACCAATAAACACATGATAAGATGCTCAACATCAAGGAAGTGCAAATCACATCCATAATGAAATGCACTATACACCTACTATAATGGTTAAAATTTTTTAATTAATTCTTAGTGTTGGTGAGGATGTAGAAAACTGGAACTCTTAATTAGTAATGTTAGTAATAGAAAACAGTACACTTTAGAAAACAATTTGGTATTTTCTTTAACCAGTAAACACACACTTGTCACATGACCAGACCCAGCAATTCCATTTCCAGGATTTTACCCAAGTGAAGTGAAAACATATGTTACAAAATGACTTATGCTCAAATAACCAGGGCAGATTATAGGTAATAGTAAAAAAATATGAAACAACTAATATGTTTATCAATAAGTAAATGGATAAATTGTGGTACTCCCACAAGATGATTATTCAGGAGTCAAAAGTAATGAACCTTATGTGCAATAAAATGGATGAATCCTTAAAAATATTTCGTTAGGTGGAAGAGGCTAAGCACAAAGAGGACATACTGTAGGATTCTATTTACATAAAACCTAGAAAAGACAAATCTAATTCATAATGTCAGAAAGCAGATCAGTGGTTGTCAGAGACTGGAAATAATAAACTGGGAGTGGGGGGCAGTTTGCTGGAAAGAAGTAGAAAGGCTTTGTGTTTACAAAAATATTCTACATATTTATTGTCATAGTAGCAAACCAACAATTGCATACGTTTGTCAAAACATATATTAATAGAACTGTAAACTTAAAATGGATACACTTTGGAGAAGGAAATGGCAACCCACTCCAGTACTCTTGCCTCGAGAATCCCATGGAGGGAGGAGTCTGGTAGACTATAGTCCACGGGGTCACAAAGAGTTGGACACAACTGAGCGACTTTACTACTACTATCAAGTTAATTAGAAAACAATAATTTTACTTTTAGGAATCTACCCTATGGAAATAATCTGAAATACAAACAAATGTTAATACTCAATGTTGTTATTTTATAACAATAAAAACTGAAAACATCCTGCACAGGGAATAACTATAGAAAGATAAATTATGGAAGATCCTCTCAATGGAATGTGATAATCATAAGGTGTGATATTGATAAGGTGTATAAAATAATATCTAGACATATTTGTGTCATTATGTTAAGTGCAAAGAAACAGGATTCACAAATTAAATATGGCAACCCACTCCAGTACTCCTGCCTGTTGAATCCTAGGAATGGAGGATCCTGGTAGGCTACAGTCCACAGGACTGCAAAGAGCTGGACACGACTGACCGACTTCACTTCACTTCATGTTTTCAACCAGAGGAGGAAATGACAACCCACCCCAGAAGTAATACCTGGAGAATCCCATGGACTGAGGAGTTATGGTCCATAGCGTCGCAAAGAGTTGGATACAACTGAAGCAACTGAGCATGCATTGTTTCAGCATTATTGAAAGTTAAGCATTATTTTAAGTTAAAATGAAAGCAAAAGGTGTTACCGCAAAAATATCAACTGGTTTTAATTTTTTTTCTAATTTTTTATCTCTAAAATGTTTTCTTTAATGATGATATGTTTACCTTTGCAATGAATAAAATCAAAAGGAGGAAACCTTTAGAAATATTTTACTTTTGTAAATAAAGAAAAAATATTTTATTTTATTGAAAAAAAAACTATAAATTCAGTAACTGCTACCTGCTACAAGATTAGAGGTCCACAGTAATAAAGTACTGGAAAATGGACATCAGTTGGTGAGAGATTGTAAATCTACAGCAATGCCTGAGGAAGAAGGTATTCCTGTTATAGTGACAAGCACCAAAATCTAAGATAGAACTATCGTGTTCCTAGACAGGGAAGAGAAAGTACACAAAGCAATATTTCATTGACATAATTATTCTTTTGACAACTTTAATTCCCAAATTCTGAGACACTAAGAAATTTTCTAAGCTCTAATATGTTTCCTGAGTGGGCCTGCACTAAAAGAGTGTTAGTCACTCAGTCATGTCTGACTCTTTGAGACCCTGGACTGGGGCCTGCCAGGCTCCTCTGTCTATGGGATTTCCCAGGCAAGGATACTGGAGTGGGTTGCCATTTCCTTCTCCAGGGGGTCTTCCCAACCCAGGGATTGAGCCCAGTCTCGTGCACTGCAGGCAGATTCTTTACTGTTTGAGCCACCCCTTTGGAGCCAAAGGGTGCCTGGTTCTAGATGGTTGGCCCAAATAGAGGTAGATCTATGAACCACTGAGAGCGGATGGTCAGCTTGATATTTGCAGTAACATTCTTATCAGAGCAAGAAAGTTATAGGGAGGTTAAGTCCCCCAGCTGAATCTATAATATCAAATTGATGATCTTACAAAGCTGGGGACCCTATACCCTTCTATTACAACTACAGCATAATATATATGAGAAACAAAAGTTGCAAAAATCCTCCCAACACCACCGCCTTATTAATAGTAGTGATAGAAACAGGTTTTCAGTTCATGCCAATTATATCCTGAGCCTCCGTGTATGGCTTCCCTGAATGCTGTGTGCGGACCCAGGAAAGCTCCTACTCACCAATGCTTTGTCCATCATCCCAGAACAGCTGACCTTCAGCTCTCCCATTGTCATCCAAAGCAACAATCAATCCCATATATTTCTGTCGGCTATTAAAAGAAAAGTTATTTTTCTATAGACTGCAGGTTGTAAGAATGAAGGACAGCTTCTTTGGACAATATATAGTCATCCAGAAAAAAAGTAAATGCATTAAAAATACACCTAAAATTCTAAAAACAGATGAGCTCAAATAAAAGATATTTAAAAGCTAACAGAATAAAATGTTTATATTTTAATGAAACATTCAATACAACTTAAATCTCCAAAAATCAAATACATACATGTTACTTACATACATATTATTAGTAATATAAGAAGCTTCTCCCCCCCACAAAAAAAAAAAACAACAATCATTTAACAGCTTCCAGATTGCTGTAGATACAATGCAGAATGCTTCTTCTGCATTCACAACTTTCCATGGCCTGATACTAACCAGCTTGATTTTTATTTACTTTATCTCTTTATCATTACTCCAGTTAAACTCAGCATGAATGGTTTACTGCCCTCCAAATTGAGCTCATTTTTCACCTTTAGTTCTTTAATCCTCCCAGTATATCCCTTTCTCTTGTTTTCATACATTCAAATTCTGTTATTCAAGACTCAGCCCAGAGCTGAAACCATGATTTTTATAGCACAAGAGTGAAAGCTAACTTCCACTAACTTCCACTTACTAACCACTAAGTAGTTGTTACTACTCTTGTTATGCATGTCTCTCTTGACATGACATGTTCTATTTTGTGTGTGTGTGTGTGTATAATTTCTCTTGAGTTCACCAAAGTAGACCTCAGGATAAGTACTAAAACTCTGGGTAGACATCACAAATCAAAGAGCTCACTCCTATTCCTGAATTTTTAAATGCTGTGGAGAGAGGTACATGATGGTACCCTCGGGAAAACGTACTTTGAACCTTTGACACAGAAGCTACACATAAAAGTTCTCCCCAAGACTGACTTCATGAACTCATTCTCCTCCAGATCCCTCTTGGAAGGTACTCTCAGAATCAGATTAATGAAACTGTCCATATTTAGTTTATCCTCCATCGAGGTGGGCCACTTCCGAAAAGGCTGCCTCGTTATGGGAGAGCAAGGCCAATAAACACCACCTCTATCCCTTACCTGGAGTGAGTGTTCATCGCAGGTTCTTGCCAAGGCAGGATGTAGCCTCCTCTGACATGAACGTTGATATGGTCCAGGGGAGCCTCCAGGACTTTCCACTCACCTGTTGATTCATTGCCCGATCCCTAGAAGGGAGAAAGTAGGCAAGGAATGATGACGAGAAAAATAGATGAAATCAGTGCCTGCTTTATCAGAAGACCTTCCTTTCCAAGAAAATCAGCAAAATACTGCAAATCGAAGCAGAAGATCTCTGGGTTTCAGCTTTGCTAAAACCTCTAAAAATCTAGCCTTTTCTCTGTATTGTCCAGAAAAGGTAGGTGGTTGAGGAGGAGTCAATGTAACATAGGCATCAGATTTTCCAATATTTATGGTTTTATGGATACTTTTATTTAAGCAAACTTTGCATGGCTGAAAGGCTGAAACTTACTGCCTTAGAAAATATGTGCTTGGAAGTCAGGAGAAAGTTCCAGGCCCCTCTCTCTGCCTGCAGGGACCAACCCAGGTCCAGAAACAATGTTAGTTCTTACCGTGCTGTAGTCATACCAACGGGCTCTGGGAAAGTAAGCCTGGACCTGAAAAGTATTCTGAAACACAAAATCAACACGTTGTTATGAATATGCCAATAATTTACTTTTAATTTTTAAAATTATCTCTGTAGAAATAAGATTAAAAATGGGAACTTGATTAATGACTTTAAGAGTTGGAAAGGTTTTATTGAGAAAGATCCTAGGAAATTCTTCTTTAAACACAGAGAAACATAACATTTATGAAAAGGTAGATTTTGCAAGGATGCAATATGACAAGATACCAAAATGAGAATCCTTTGTAGGGGTAAAGTTTCCATTAATGGAGATCTTGAAAAACAATCAAGATCTCCCTTAGAAGTTCTAGAAATGCATTTGCCTGAAAACAGTGAGCTGGATAAGACAAGCTGTAGGGCTACCCTTGTGGCTCAGTGGTAAGGAATCCAATCCGCCTGACGATGCAGGAGACACGGGTTCAATGCCTGGTCAGGGAGGATCCCACTTGCCACTAAGCACAGGGCAACTCAGTCTGTGCGCCACGACTACTGAGCCCGTGCTCGAGAGCCCAGAAGCTGCAACCACTAAGCCCACGTGCCCTAAAGCCCATGCTCCGCAGCAAGAGAAGCCACCACAATAAGAGACAGCACAGCCGGAGAGCAGGCCCCGCTCACAACCAGAGCAAAGCCCGCAGAGCAACAATGACCTAGCACAGCCAAAAAAAAAAAAAAAAATCCATGAAACGCCCTTCCTGTTCTTTAGATTATATGATTGGAGGCCACACTGAGCCACAGTGGAAAACTCACATTTTCCAGCACGGGGCTAATTAAGATGGCAGGGCCCAGCATGAACTGATGGTCTATATCCCATGTTGTGCGTTCCTCTGCAAACCTTAAAGAAAAAAAAGGTGAAAAATATGCCCATGTTGTTATGACAGTTGCAGAGGGTTGTTCCCAAGACATCCCAGACTTGTCACTGGGGGAACCCGGCTCTACTCACTCATGGAGAAGGGGTCGAACCACAGTGCTGCCCTCAGCGTGAGCCTTATGCATTAGAGTGTAGAGGTAGGGCAGCAGAGTGTATCTGGTCTGGAGGACTTTCCTTGAGAACATCTCAAAGGCTGAGTCCCAGGCCACAGGATCTTGTCTCTAAAAGGGTAAAGGAGCAAGTGGAAGGTTACCTCCTCCTTCCTAGCAGTATGAGAAAAGGACCAGCACACACATATGGGCTTTCCTGGTGGCTCAGTGGTGAAGAATTCCCCCTGCCAAGACAGGAGACATGAGTTTGATCGCTAATCTGGGAGTAACCCCTGGAGAAGGAAATGGCAACTTACTCCAGTATTCTTGCCTGGGAAGTCCCATGGACAGAAGAGCCTGGCAGGCTACAGTCTATGGGGTCATAAAGAGTCGGATTTAGCAACTAAGCACTCACGCACAGGCACATATCCCATATGTAGGTTCAGTTCAGTTCAGTTCAGCTGCTCAGTCGTGTCCGACTCTTTGCGACCCCATGAATCGCAGCATGCCAGGCCTCCCTGTCCATCACCAACTCCCGGAGTTCACTCAGACTCACGTCCATTGAGTCAGTGATGCCATTCAGCCATCTTATCCTCTGTCGTCCCCTTCTCCTCCTACCCCCAATCCCTCCCAGCATCAGAGTCTTTTCCAATGAGTCAACCCTTTGCGTGAGGTGGCCAAAGGACTGGAGTTTCAGCTTCAGAATCATTCCCTCCAAAGAAATCCCAGGGCTGATCTCCTTCAGAATGGACTGGTTGGATCTCCTTGCAGTCCAAGGGACTCTCAAGAGTCTTCTCCAACACCACAGTTCAAAAGCTGTGTAGGTTACACATCCTTTTTCCTCTAACTTCTAGCTTCCTCTTTCCCTCCATCTACCATCTTTATAAACTGGAGTTCCTTGCTTCCTTTTCTTTCCATGAACCCTTCAGGATGGGGTCTAGTCTTGGTCCTGCACGTGTGTAGAGAGAGATGGGTCTCCATGCAGCACTGACGTAACTCAGTGAGATTTAAGTAAAATACAAACCCATCATTTCTAAAAGCAAAGGGAGCCTCTTTTTATTTCAGCTCCGTAGGGAGCCATAAACATTTCTCCTCACAGGCATGAATAACCCAAGAGATGGGAAAAAGTATATTCTTCAAAAATGGTTGGTAGTCTGGGCTTTTGAACTCTGTGGATTTTCCAAGCACTGGAGTTGCTGGTGATTTTATAATTTTTCACCATACAAATAAGTACGATGTTCTTGAGCGTTAAGAAGTGGTGGGGTTTCCCTGATGGCTCAGTGGTAAAGAATCTACCTGCCAGTTAGGGAGACACAAGTTCAATCCCTGACCTGGGAAGATCCCATATGCTGCGGAGCAACTATGCCGGTGCACCAAAGCTATTGAGCCCACACTCTAGAGCCCAGGAGCCGCAACTGCTGAGCCCAAACTGCTGCCACCACTAAAGCCCACAGGCCCAGAGCCCGTGCTCCACAACAGCAGAAGCCTGGACACTGCAGCTAGAGACTAGACCCTCCTCGCCGCAACTAGAGAAAAAGTCCACACAGCAATGAGGGCCCAGTACAGCCAAAAATAAACAAATACGTAAATAGAATTACAAGAGGAAGTTGTGATGTGAGGACACGGAACACCCGCACCATAACCCGCTTCCCTCACCCTGGTCCCGAATGTGTTGTGGTTCCTGGCAAATGGATAAAACGCCCCCAGCTGCATCCAGCGAACACACATCTCATACTCAGCATCTCCAAAGAATCCACAGATGTCTGCTCCTGTCTGAGAAGATGCAAAATCAGAGCATGTTTTAAGTGGGACTTTGTGTGTTTCAGACACACCGAAATCTGAACTAGGGGATTCATCATGGCCCCAGTAGGACTTACATAGGAGATTCCAAAGAGACTGCATTCCATCATGCCTGCGGGGAGAAGATACAGCTGCATTGGACACAGGAGAGCAGACCGTGGGAAGGGTAGGTTTGACCTGTCTCTTCTGTTCCACATTTGAAAGCTCTGAGCCGCTCGTGGTGAAAATGTCAAAAGACGGGTGTGCATTAAAACTCACACACACACAGAGCACTCAGCTCCCGTGGCTTTCACTGACCGCATGGAGGATAATTAGACACGACAACCCCGCTGAGGAGCACTCCAGCCCCCTCCCCCCATGGAGAGGCCCCAGGATGAGAGCCCACACACCAATGATTGACTTCTTCAGCTGGTCCCACGCGGCCGTGTTGTCGCCCAGCCAGTGTCCTCCCCAGCGGCCAGAAGAGGGGAAAGTGGAGCGAGTGATGACGATCCCTCGCTGTCCCGTCACCTCCTGCACGGCTCTGCTCGGAGGGGGACAAGGGGGCGAGCTGAGGGTGAATTTGAGGCTGGACAGTTGAGGCACTTTATCATAAAGAGTAGCTGCAGCCTGGAGTGTAAGGCAGCAGAGTGCTGCTCCATTTTAAGCCAGAAAGCATCTGCTATTTAAGTGATGCTGACAGTCCCAATCAACTTCCCAGCAGAACAACTGCAGATGGAGCATCAACTAAAACATGGATTTCTTTTTCTTTAAAAAAATGTCTTAATTAAAAAATGCTATCTTATTTTGGAATATAGTTGATTAACAATATGTGGATTTCTTTTCTTAAAAAAATTAATTAGCTGTCTACTTCTAGGTATGAGGAGGGCTGGGGTAAGACAGATATTCATAGAACAATTACTCTATCCCAGGTATTGTACCGGTCATGTTCATGTGTGCAGTCTCACAACCCTGGCCTCCTTTTACTGTCAGGAAACTGAGGCTCAAAGGAGAGAGATAATTTGTCAGTCATTTAAAGAGCAACGAGGTAGATCTGGTACCCAAATAAAACTATATATGACTACAGCTCCTTTTGGTAATATGCTCTCTGCTAGGCTAATCCTCAAAATGCAGGAAAAACTTTGCACAGAGGGACAAATACACGTAAAAGATGTTTAAATATTTATCAATGGAAGGTCAGTCTTCTGTAAGATGCTTTAGCTCAAAAATGAAAACAAGATATGAGAGAAAAATCAGTGGAACAAAAGAGAAAATCTACTGATAGATGCTGGTGTATGATGTAATCCAAATATTTGCTAAAGAAAGCATCACATCAATAGGCAGAGATAAAGTATTCAGTAAGTGACAACAGGAAAATAAGTTAGCTATAGCGGAAACAAATCCATTTAGGTTACTGCCAATATTTTACACAAGTCCAAAAATGGACAGGGATGCATGGGCATGCATGCGTGCGCACGCACGTGCACACACACACACACACACACACACACACACACACACCCCAGTGAGAGGTAATGAAGGCAAGAAATAAGGCAGGGGTATCCCCAGTGGCTCAGCAGTAAAGAATCCTCCTGCAATGCAGGAGTCATAGAAGATGCAGGTTCGATGAAGATCCCCTGGAGCGGGACATGGCAACCCACTCCAGTCTGCTTGTCTGGAGAATCCCCATGGACAGAGGAGCCTGGTGGGCTGCAGTCCATAGGGTTGCACAGAGTCGGACATGACTGAGGTGACTTAACACATACACACAGAATAAGGGTAGATGCCCGTGATGCAAAGAACTTTGTCCCTGACCATGTCAGAACTCTAGACACTTACAGCCATGGGAAGAAATGAAAATTGTCTTGCTGGCCAATGACAAAAGCACACTCACTCGTACGTGGGTCTGGTCTGGGCCCAGCCATAAAGGCTGTGCACGTCGTAGTGGCGCACCGGTGAGCCATCGGGCAGCACCTGCTGGCTCTCCATGCACAGGGTCTGGCTGCTCAGGCCCTGGTCCCGGGACTCCAAATCTGGGAGGAAATGCAGAGTTAATTCTTACAAAACCTGATTTGCACATTCACCAGAAATGCCCATCATCTTCACATTTCTCAACTTCAGCCAACATCCTCGTTACCAATAACAGCTCCAGTTTTAAGAATTTTTTGTTATCAGGGTCCTGTGGCTGCTTAATTAATGAAAGGTAAGAATAGGGTGTAGAGCCAGGAAGGGCACCCTTCTGTTTGCTCCAACTCCAATAGCCACAGGGGGCTGCCAGAGTCCAGTTAGGACACGAGAAACCCCTTTGTGGTTATGATCGTCTCTTCCACTAGATGGTAATGTTCTCAAGGGAACGGGTCCTATTTCATCACTGCACTAGTATGGCTAAAGCTTTCTGATTTGTCATCACTTATCTGATACATAGATATTAAATTAAGGAAAGAAGGAGAAAAAGGCAGAAAGGAAGGAAGGAGAAAGGAAGGGAGGAAGGGAGAGAGGAAGGAAGGAAGGAGCTAGTGAGCAGCAGGAAGCCTAGCAGTGACCCACAATTCAGGCAATGTGGAGTCCACGAATTACTGGGACAGTGCTGTTAATGAAGTGAGTCACTTCCTTCCCTAGGCAAGAGTTCAAGTAAGGTACGAGTTCAAGGCAAGGAAAGAGTTCACCTTGTAAGGTGTTCAGCTCCTAAGACACCTTTAAACCCAGGGCCCATTGACATTCTTTTTCTGCTTTTACCACGGGACAAACAGGGAGTATCTTTCATGCAGTTTCTGTGAACACGGGCAGAAGGAGGTGACGGAGCTAGATTTCCATCATCTAGTCAAACGAGTGAAGTGTGTATGTAGGGGGTGTGTGTGTGTGTGTGTGTGGTAGGTGTGTATGTGTGTCTTTGTGGTGCATGTGTAGTATGTTGCAGGGTGTGTGATGTGTGTGGTGTGTGACATGTCTGTATGTGCACGTGTATGGTGTGTGTGCAGTGTAGTGTGTGGTATGTATGTATGGTGTGTGTGGTGTGCAGGGGGTGATTGGGAGTTTCAGTTATCAGTCCATACTCATCACTATAACCAGATGCACATTGTTGCTTGGTTTCTTTCATACCACAGCATGCTATTGTTTCTATGCTTGATTAGTTGTTTATTTGCACTTATTCAAAGTTACTCTCTTTGGGATTTTACGTCAGATTTAAAAGTGTTTTCTTGCCAAAATTAGGCTTCACTTTAACAATAACAGGAAAATTTGCAAGGCTTTTGAGCAGAGAAGTAATTTGGTGAAGACATCATTTTACATACATGGCACATAGGGTGGATTATTAAGAATTTCATTGCTGCAGCCCGTGACAGATCCATTCACAAAGTTCGATGGTTCATTCATGTTCTGCAATGAGATAGCAAAAATAAAAAAAAAATTCTGTGGGTCAGAGGCAGCATGGGCCTCCCTGTAGATGACACTGACCTCACAGAGACAAGGTCAAATTCACACCAGCTGGTTGCATCACTAACTGTGTAATCTCAACCCAAAAGGATTCTAAGAAATCATTTTGGTTTAAGAAGAGTGTTAAACCTCTAGTTTACTTGGCATTTTTAGACCTGTGAGGATTGGCTTATAGTGACAAAATACTGAAATTAGGCTGGAATCATGACCTAAGTAAATCTCCTTTTGATTCATCTCCCCACACAAGCCCATCTTTTCTGTATGGATGACTCACTTTTTATCTGTGGCTAATGGTTATCATAATCTCCTCATTATCAATAGTTTAGATTATTGATTCTGACATCAGCATCGACCTAAAACCAGGAGAAATCTCTAACTTTCTACAGTAGATACACGGTCCTAAAAAGTTGTAGGTAACTCAGAAACAATCTAGAAATCAAATAATACTTGCAGGGATCTATTACTTAAATGCAAGAAATAGCAGTTCCCGAGGTGAATATTCACAGCCTACATTATCAATGGAAAACTTAAAATATTGTATATTAGGTGATCTTAAGTGAAAGTGAAGTCGCTCATTTGTGTCCGACTCTTTGTGACCTCGTGGACTGTAGCCCACCAGGCTCCTCCATCCATGGGATTTTCCAGGCAAGAGTACTGGAGTGGGTTGCCATTTCCTACTCCAGGGGCTTTTCCTGACCCAGGGATTGAACCCAGGTCTCCACATTGCAGGCAGACACTTTTACTGTCTGAGCCACCAGGGAAGCCCCTGGTGATCTTAAGTAGGACATACTAAAATGCAAAGGCAAGCTGTTTGGGAGGACTCTTGGCTACTGGAGTTATTTAGCTACACCTTTCTTGCAGTGGGACAAACACCACAGAGCTGTTGGGATCTGTGTTCCTCAGGGCTCGCCCCATCTCTTCACAGTTTGGGTTAATCTGTGTCCTTCTGTGCACCTACTCTGGGTCTGCCTATCCTGATGGTGACCAGGGAAGCCCCAGGGCCGCCAGTGGGTGGCTGAGAGGTTTGTCTCTGGGTCAATGGCAAGCTTCTTTCAGCCTGGCCCAAACTGGAGAAGCTCTTCAGAGGTAACCTGGAATATGGTTGGGAGCTCAGACCACTGCACAGTGGAGGAGGAAACTGGGGCACTGATATGCTTCCCACTCCTAGAAAAACACCAACAGAGGAGACTTCGAATGAGTGTCCCAGAGACATCTCAGGAAGCCCTGCTCTTAAGCCCAACCAACAAGCATAGCAAGCGTTGGAATGGACCTTTGAAGCTGGCATTTTCCCAGCCCTGTGATGAATATCAGTTGCCTCTGATCCATGACTTGCCCACCCCTGGCCCTGCCCTGTATCACATGACGGGCTCTTGGGCTCCTTTAGCACTGGCCTCTGTGTAGGTCTGGCCAATGGAAAGCATTGGCAAGAGGTTAGAGGGTGGGAGCTAAGAGAAATCAGGTATGTGTCCCTCTTTCTTTTTCAGGCAGCAACTTGAGCGGTGGCTCATTGCTTTCAGGGACTCCAACTTCCACCAGGCAGTATGTCCCTGGGCAGACGTATGATTCTCTCTGCTCTTCCTGGTGGTCCCAGCACCTCAGCTCTATAACAGCATCCTTCTCATCCACTCCTCCAGCCCTAGCTTGCTGCTTTAGTAGGTTCTGAGTTATCTCCCTGAGTTTTGACTGCTAATGCTTTCAAAGAAAGGCATGAAAGATGACTTACAATCCACAATCCATCAAACTTCAAGCTCTTCTCTGGCTCTCGAGGGTTTCTGTAGAGCTCTTCTATCTCCCTCTTCCACCAGGCAGCTGTGCTGTTCCGCAAGAAGTCAGGAAAAGCAACGTGGGCTTTGAACAGCTGTAAGGATGACACATGCTCTTATGTGGGGTCTCAGCCTGTCTGGGAAGGGGGGTGCACAAGGATCGGGAAGAGGAGACAAGCAGGTATTTGTGCAAGGCTTTGCCCACTCAGTGTGTGCCCTAACCTCATATCAGTGACTGCAGCTGCACAGAGTTTACTGTGGACACACACACACCAGAAAAGGTGACTCCATTCTCTCTTTTCCTAGAAGGTTAGATAGTCTTTAAGTCCCATTTTAAACATGGGATTCACTTTACGATTAGGCATGTCATCATATAAACAGGAAAATTAACCATCAGCGTCTAAACAGTCAAACTTCAGAGCACAAGTGCTTTTACCACGTTGGCCATATCAAGGAGATCAGTCATGCAGGGAAATGTGAGCTGCAGTGTGGATGGGATGCTGGATGCCCAAGACTGATGTGGCATCAAGTGCTGAGTCAAGGCCATTGCTCCTTTCAAGTGGCCAGCACTTTCTTCTAAATGTAGACGATTCGTTAAAACCCAATCTGTTCATAACCTCTCCAGTGAAAAGATCCCAGACTTTCCTTCATTATTTTTCAAGCAACATTAAGTTCAAACAAAATACAACCCGTTGAAGGTGCACAGGTAGAGGTATTTCATGCATGATTCCCTTCTGTACAATTCCAGTTTAGCTGCCTGCTGGGTTTCCATTTGGGGAAAATTTTGCTTCCAGAAAATTACCCGTTGACAAGTATACTCAACTCAGAGCTACTTAACCAAACATCAGGGTAAAACTCATAAGTATCCAGATGTGTAGAACCATGTAGACAAAAATCTGTGCATTACTGTACCTTAACCTGAGTTTCGAGATCAAGGGACCCATCCACATTCACGTTGGGCAGATCTGGCAAAACCTAGAAAAAAAAGAAAAAGAAAAATTAAAATCTTTAAAAAGCATTGCGCATAGACCATGAGATGTTTCACATGTTAGACTCAAATGACATGCATCTCCATACAATTCTGGGGGATATTTGCCATTAATTAAATTTCAAAGTCTGAATATATGAAATTTTGTTAGGTGAATATAGGTTAGGATCTCTTGATTCATTCCATCAGTTTTCAAAATTTTACTTTGGAATGCTATTAACTAAATCCCTTCTAAGCACATCCTCTGTACAATCACTTTGCAAATGATGATTTTTTCACTGATCTGCCTATCACAGACTTGGAACAAATTTCCCCTTATAAAAAATACATATTAAGTGTGACTCTAAAGGAATAAGATTGATTTCTGTTCACAACCCATACGCTTAGCCTCAATGCTTTTAAGCAGTATCACAACTTACTAGGGACCCCAAGTATACACAGCATTAAAAAATTCATAGTATCAACCAATTTCGTCTATAACTAGAAGGACATTAACTATATACATTTTGGACTTCCTAGGGGGCTCAAATGACAAAGCGTCAGCCTACAATGCGGGAGACCTGGGTTCAATCCTTGGGTTGGGAAGATCTCCTGGAGAAGGAAATGGCAACTCACTCCAGTATTCTTGCCTGAAATATCCCATGGACGGAGGAACCTGATAGGCTCTAGTCCATGGGGTCACAAAAACTCAGACACGACCACATTTTCACTTTTCAACTACATACATTGATTCATTCATTCATTCCAAAAATACTAAACGTTTACTACATGCCAGGCTCACTTCTGTAATCTGTATCTGCTGAGCCTTAAGTAAGAAAGAGTCCTTGTTTTCTCCGAGGTCACAGATGGGACAGAAGCACTAGGTTGCACGTTACACTCTCTGAGAGTCGCAATACAGAAGAGGGAGAACACAGCTGGTGTTGAATGCTTCCTGAGAGTGAGCATTTAGGCTGGCCTCGAAGTACGGGTATTATTTGGGCAAGTTGGGAAGGAACATTCAAAGGCACTTGAACAGGGCATTAACCCAGAGCAGGAGTGTTGCAGCAAAACAGAAACAAGTGAACAGCCTTTGGCACATACCAGCCAAACAGGCCTACAATGGTTTTGGTTATTCTTTAGCTGTTACTACTAACGGACTCTTGAGAAACCTGCACGCAGGTCAGGAAGCAATAGTTAGAACTGGACATGGAACAACAGACTGGTTCCAAATAGGAAAAGGAGTACGTCAAGGCTGTATATTGTCACCCTGCTTATTTAACTTATATGCAGAGTACATCATGAGAAACGCTGGACTGGAAGAAACACAAGCTGAAATGAAGATTGCCAGGAGAAATCTCAATAACCTCAGATATGCAGATGACACCACCCTTATGGCAGAAAGTGAAGAGGAACTAAACAGCCTCTTGATAAAAGTGAAAGAGGAGAGTGAAAAAGTTGGTTTAAAACTCAACATTCAGAAAATGAAGATAATGAATGGTATCTAGTCCCATCACTTCATGGGAAATAGATGGGGAAACAGTGGAAACAGTGTCAGACTTTATTTTTGGGGGCTCCAAAATCACTGCAGATGGTGACTGCAGCCATGAAATTAAAAGACGCTTACTCCTTGGAAGAAAAGTTATGCCCAACCTAGATAGCATATTCAAAAGCAGAGACATTACTTTGCCAACAAAGGTTCATCTAGTCAAAGCTATGGTTTTTCCAGTAGTCATATATGGATGTGAGAGTTGGACTATAAAGAAAGCTGAGTGCCGAAGAATTGATGCTTTTGAACTGCGGTGTTGGAGAAAACTCTTGAGAGTCCCTTGGACAACAAGGAGATCCAACCAGTCCATCCTAAAGGAGATCAGTCTTGAATAGTCATTGGAAGGACTGATTCTGAAGCTGAAGCTCCAATACTTTGGTCACCTGATGCGAAGAGCTGACTCCTTGGAAAAGACCCTGATGCTGGGAAAGATTGAGGAGGACAAGGGGACGACAGAGGATGAGATGGTTTGATGGCATCACCGACTCAATGGACATGCATTTGAGTAAACCCTTGGAGTTGGTGATGGACAGAGAAGCGTGGTGTGCTGCAGTCCATGGGGCTGCAAAGAGTCGGATACGACTGAGCAACTGAACTGAGCTGAACTAACAGACGCTTGTAGCTGGACTTGTCCTTCACAAAGCTAATTACTCTCTGATTCCATATAGATTATACTCTATGCTTGGCATTCTTCTCCTCCTACACTCCTGTAGCATTCTCCATTTCAGAAAGAAGGTCCTGGGCTGATAACTTCAGGGACACCAGACTTGGCTGCTCAGTTGCCTGATGACAGCTGTGGCCATTTTGAAACTTGGCAGCAGGGAAAAAAAAAAAATCAAGACATTCAAGAGGATATAAAACCTCTCCCTATTCCTAAGAGAGCAGGGCACAATTATTGAGTCACTAATCCGCTGTTTTTCCCTTTTGCCTGGTAAAAATAATAAAGCTAATCTTTTCTATTTCCTCCAAATGTTGCCTCTGTATTTCTATTCGGCATCGGTAGACAAGAAGCCAAGATGAAGCAGCATGAGATATTTACAGAGCAACACTGGCTAGGAGCTACTGTCATCCAGAGTCAGGAAGTCCACTTAAAATCTTGTTGCTAAGAGTCGAACAATAAGTATGAGGATTGAGGCCACAAAAGGGAATGAAAGGAGATAAGAGAAGGAGATTAATTTATAGCATTCAGTGATTTATTTACATACGGATTAAGCATCCTGGGTCAAAGATGACAGTGGGTGACTGAGAGACAGATTTCAAAGTCCTTTTCAAAGGGATTCTTTATCTTTGTTAAATGACCAGTTGGCATGTATAAGGGGTGGGTCATTGGAATACTTGCAGACAATAAAACAAGGCTCACCGATATTTTAGAGGATTAGACCTGAAACCTTAGCCTTGTTAATGTTTATTGAGCTAATCAGTATCAGACAGATTTCTACTCATTCACAATTTATAAATTACCCAATATATATTGCCAAGAGTTATTGCATCTCTTTTAATCAATTGTGATACTGATTAATTATAGGCA
The DNA here is from genome assembly GCF_032405125.1 of Capricornis sumatraensis. Taxonomy (NCBI): domain Eukaryota; kingdom Metazoa; phylum Chordata; class Mammalia; order Artiodactyla; family Bovidae; genus Capricornis; species Capricornis sumatraensis. The sequence continues at coordinate 109,796,928 of NC_091073.1, read as the reverse complement.
CCTTATCCAAAATCTTACCTTTCCCCAGACAATATCACTGTTGTCTGGCCATTTGATGAACACATCACTTTCCTTCCCTCTGGTGAATGTGAGATACTGGGTCTCATTGCCAGAAATGGCTGGGTCCTGCAGGGAAAGGGTTTAGAACAGCAGATATGAGAAAAACGTCACCAAGAAATCTCCTCTCTAAATTTTTAACAATTCACAGTACAGAAAGAAATGGTGAGAAAGAATTACAACACCACACACACATCCCATGGATAACTGAGAGCAAAAAACTTTATTGATGTTTCTCTATAACATTATTCATTTATTTTTTTGGCTGCAACGTGTGGCATGTGGGATCTTAGTTCCCCAACCAGGGATCAAACCCACGCTCCCTGCATTGAAGTGTGAAGTCTTAGCCACTGGACCACCAGGAAGTCCCTCTCTATAACATTCTTGAGGGAAAAAAGTATGCTAATGTTTGAAAACAATTCCTGGAGATAAACCAGGTTAATAAAACATTACTCTCAAGTGGAGAAGTATAATTGATTGTGTTTCCACAATGTAATGGCAATAGTCCTTAAGAACATGAAATTCCTTTCTTCTATTCTGTGACCCAACTTGTCTATTTCAAGTTCTCTTCCCTGTTCAGTCTATCTCATACCTGCCTCAACTGCTCTCTAAATAGCATCATATTTCACAACTGTCATAGAAATTGTCACTACCTATCTGGAACTATCTTTTTTTAATGTTTATTTTTTGGAGGTCTCACTCCAAAAGAATAAAATCTCTGTAAGGAAAAGGACATCTTTTTTTTTTTTTTAAGACATCTTATTCTCTTAGATTATAAATACATTTTTTAGAAGAGTGATTTTCAAAGACCCAATGTTATTTAATACTTGAATGAATGAATGAAAAAAAGTCAGAGAATAATGCTGTAATTCCTGGAGGCTATAAGGAAGGGTCATTTGTAGGTAACTACTTCTGTGTTTGACAAGATACAGCTTCCAATGTAAAATGTGTGCTCAGTCGCTCAGGCAAACCCAATTCTTTGTGACCCCATGGACTGTAGCCTTCCAGGCTCCTTCTGCCCATGGGATTTCACAGGCAAGAATACTAGAGTGAGTTGCCATTTCTTCTTCCAGGGGATCTTCCCAATCCAGGGATCGAATCATTGCCTCTTGTCTCCTGCATTAGCAGGCAGATTCTTTATCACTGTACCACCTGGTAAGCCCCCAATATGAAATAATAAACTGATATTCTGGATCTTAAATCAGTTGTTTGTGAATTTAATTAAGAAGAAATAAGTCCCTTAAACCTCACCATTGTTGAGTACTGGTAATGGTAACTTAAGAGGTTTTTGAGCCCCTAAGGGAAAAATGAGATTAAGATACAGCTATTTTCTCTGAGGCATAGCCTGAAACAGTGAAACACACACACTCTCTCTCTTCTTTACTGTGTGTGCGTGTGTTTTTGTTTTTTTTTGGAGGCTAAATCTAGTGTTACACACTCTTTTGTACTTTTGGCTGTTAACTAGCATAACTCTACCAAAAGAATGTAACAATAAATTACCTCCAAACAACACAGTTATGAAAAATAAATATTGCAATCCATCATCTTTTAAAAGCCATTTTCATTCATTCTTCCTTTGTTTATTTGCTTTTTAATACTTTAAAAAACTTATAGATTCATAAGAAGTTACAAAAAATGTTCAGGAGGTCTTCTGTATTTTTCATCCAGTTTCCCTCAATGGTACTAGTTTTGAACTATAGAAGCAGAAAACAGGATCTAATCTTTCTAAATACCTACCAGAGCAAGAACAAATCTCGTGCCATTTTTCTTCATTTGCTCAATCAGGAGACCAAGATTTTGAAAGCTGGGGCTGAGGGTGAAGTCCAGGTTCCGGTCCATGTAGTCAGTGTCTACATGCTGGACATCCTGTAGAAGGAAGCAAGCAGGAGCTCTTCAGGGGACACAAACTGCTTGGCCGGGCTCTGGCCCTGCTGCCTGCAGACTCCAGACCAGGCCTCGCTGGACGCCTTCTCTGTTACTCTCCTAGACTGGCTTTTCAGTTCTGCTGATTGAAATTGCTTTCTGATCCCTACACCCAGCTCACCGGTCCCCATTCTTTCCCATGCTGCTCCTCCAACTGTGTTCCCTCCCACTCCTTCCCTCAATTTACGTCTTTCCATTCTTCAGATCGCAAACTCAGTGAGCCTACTAAACAAAATGATAGTTGAATGTTCAAGGGTAGAAAGCCATACTTGCCTGAGAAACATATCTGTGTCTTTCCCCCCTCCCTCCAGTAAACCTGACGGAATTTATTCACATTTAGAACTACATTGTTTTCTAGTTTTCTAGAATGTATTTATTTCTGCCACTCTCATTTGACTGGATGAGCCTGGAGTGAGAACCTTGTCTTCTCTATAAAGCACCAACTCAGGTTTCGGCACATGAAATTCACTTAATCCTTGATTGTTGGATAATAACATCAAGTAGTTAGTATTCAGTTCCTGGTGGGGAGATGATGATTCTTTTTAACCTGAAAGTGATAACCACCTGTATTGCCTTAAGACTTTAAGTAAAACTTCTTCGAGGGAGGAGAGATTTGTTCATAAGCCAAAACTCAGAAAGAATGAATGAACAAATTATTAACATTAATTGTCTCTGTGAGGTATATCCATGGATTTTCTTTTTAGTCTTTTAATTTTCCCATCTTTTCTAATTTATATTTAATAAGTATCTAGAATAGCAGTCTATAAAAAGAAAAATTAAGCCTGGATGAATGTTTCAAATTATCTTTGATGAGAATATCATAATGCTTTATTTTATTCTCAGCTGCCAATCATTAATTGTCCTCCAAAACCTCAGGAGGTGAATTGAGAGCAAAACAACTGCGTGATGAGAAACTGATCATTACAAGAGGATAAAGAGCATGCTATTTATGGAATTCTGTCTGTTGACAGCAAATGACTGCACTTCTGGGCTTTATGGAGAAGGCAATAGCAACCTACTCCAGTGTTCTTGCCTAGAGAATTCATGGACAGAGCCTGGTGGGCTACAGTCCATGGGGTCACAAAGAGTTGGATAAGACTTTGCTTGTGTGTACTACTGTTCTGAGATTGTAGCTGTAGGATATGCTTATGTGTATGTGTGTGTTTAAGAAAAAGTGACAGCTTAGTATTAACTGGTTTCATTCATATTGTCCTTTTATAGCCACTCTCTCCAAGAATAGCCACAGTACAATTTCCTAAAATGGTTATAATCTTGAGATGATTTTCAGGCCCCAAAGTCATGCCTCAAAGCCCAGCCATGGCTACTGCAGGATATTCCTGGCAAGAGGCAGGAACAGTATCCCCCAAGCATCCCTCAAACTGCTGAAGGATTTATGCAACTCTGAGTCTGCAACCCTTGATTTTAAAGGGTGGCCTGAAATAAATTTAAGAGGTAATGTTTCTAGCTCCACAGCTACATTTTTTCTTCATACTAAAGTAGTCATCACTACTTGAATGAATTTCTATGAAGATTTTCCAATCTATACTTAGCCACAAATTCCCACCACTAATTAAACCACAGACTGAATGAGGGTATCATACGTAGGGAATCTGAGCAGCCGTCATTGCAACATACAAACTGGAGATTTCATAATCATCCTGGTATCCATAGCGACTCAGCTGGAATCCCAAGGCCCAATAGGGAATCATTGCTGGCCGACCAATCAACTAAAATAAAAAAGAAAAATAGACTCAATTACATTTCTTTGGGAAGAAAAGATGATTGGCTTCTACTTGAAGCAACTTGAGCTCTTCTATGAAGCTATCTCATCTAAGAGGCCTCCGTCAAGAAAAATAAGAAAGTCAAATAAATATGGATTAACCATAGAGATGCAGAATGATAGAAAGTCTCTCTATAAACAGTATCCACTCTAGGAAACCTGAGAACTCAGTGATTATCACTGATTTGAAATTCTCAGAAAGGCAAATAGCTCAGAGAAGTATGGGATATCAATATGCCTGTAGAGCCCCTAAACACTAAATCCTGACTTTCAGAAAAGACAGCAATAATGTAGTAGGGACATCTAAGGGTCTTAAGGAGGGGAAAATGGCCTTTCTCAGTGCTAAGAACATGGCAATACCCAGCAAACATTGGATGATATATTGATGGGTAGAATCCAACCTCAGTGTATTGCTGAGTTACAAGCTCAGGGGTTGGCCCCAAAACCATATAAAAGTCCAAAATGCCTCCTGTGGTGCGGTATGTCAGGGCAGGAGTAGGCTGGAATGTCACATCTGTTTAAAAAGAGAAAAAAGAAGGTGAGGAGTATCCCTGGAACTATAAGTCACCCAGTCAGGGAATCTGCCCTAAATTTTGCTATTTTCACTTTCTTACATTCTTATTTTAATGCCCACCTCCTCCAATAAGCTGTTTCCCATGCAGTGGAATCAGAGGGATATTCAGGTACCTCAAACATAATCTCAGTCTCAACACCTTACATCACTTTGTGAAAAAAGAGCTTAAGTGTACAGTAACATAAGGTCATACAAGATAGGCACTGTGTTTAGTGAAAATCATACCCCTTATACCTGGCCTAGTGCTCTTAGTAACCTGAATAAATGAATGAATGGTAGGTGAGTTTATCTGTCTCATTTCCCTTACCCTTGACTTTCCTCATTTCTGTTGATATTCCAGATTGCTAATAGTGGTCACAGATGTTTCTGGTGGTACACAGAGAATGTGTGTCTGTCTTACCCATGGCATTGCTGTTCAGCAGGAGCACTCCATGGGCACTGCCATCCTCCTCCAGTGCCATATAGTAGGGGTGGACACCATAGGAGTTCTTCTTATACTAGGAGGGTTGTGGGAAGAGCAGGTGGATAATGAAGAAGAGAAAATCCAAGAAATCATGTTCACATCATAACCCAAACAGCAAACTCCTGTACAGTACTGAAGATTCAGTACAATGTCATGTCTCTTGTGAAGACTTCCTTGACCCTTCCTTCCATCCCAAGTGAAAACCTAAGTGCCCTCTCCTCCTATGCCTTCCTTGTTTATTACTATACAAATCTATTGTAGCACTGGTTACACTGCATTACCATTGTTTCTGCCTCTCTCTCTTTTTCTCTCTTTTACTAGTTTATAAGCATCTGGAGAAAAAGACAGTATCTTAATAAGACAGTGTCTCATTCTATGTGTGCCTGACATGTAGAACATATTAAATAAAAGTTTGTGAAATAAATAAAATCCATAGTCCACAGGAAATATATATAAATAGGTAGTTTAGGGACAGAAAGGAAAGAAAACCTTAAATATGGTGTATTTCATTTGAGAGCAGATTATACAGGGATTAAACTAAATTTATATACAGTAAAAATATTGATGATTTTGTCTGTGCTTACCGCTGGTGGCTCATCTCGGGCAAACATCCCCCACGTGTGCCAGCTTATGTTTCTTCTGAAAGTTGTGTGCTCAGTTTCCCCAAAGCCATAGAGGTACTGAGAGGGGAGGCGTGTGGAGATGGAAAGGAACATGTCCCTGAAGGTGAATCCAGGGAGCTGAGAGTCCCAACTGCAACACGAGAGCAGACCTTGGTTCAGAGCTGGGCACAGGCCAGCACAAACACGGGCTCCATGAAGCCTCCTGAGTGGCTGAATATCTGGATCCATGTTCAAATACTGTGAGACGATCCAGGTCATAACAAGGGCCATAATTTGCTGCCAAGTTTCTGTGCTGGCATGTTTATTTGTTATCTGTCTTTTGCAAGGATGAGAATGGGTTCCTGGACAACAAGGACCACATCACCCTCATCTCTGTATTTCTACTTCTCCTTACCCAGCATATCAGCTTGAATAAATGCATGAGTGAATGGATAAGATAGAGGCACATTTTTCTGTAGAAAATGTGATACTCTTAGAATGGTTTTCTGGATTGGCCGAAGAACTTCTTACTGTTAGGTAGTCAGAATAGGAAACAGGAGTCCAAAACGGTGGTGGCTAAAAGACAAGGAAGGGAAAAGCCCGCAAAAATAGAACAAAGGGAGGTCAAAGGAAGGTCCAAGGACCGGAGTGAGGACTTCCGGGAGAACAAACAGCGCTTCTGGCTAGCCCAATTTGCATAGGGCAGGCCCCGGGGGAGGGAAAAACGTATAAAAAGAGGAGCCTAGGGGCTCTCTCTCTCTCTCTCCTCCTCTTGCATGCTGGGGCATTCTTCTCTTCCTGTCTTTGGGTCGACATGCCCTCACACCTCAAAGATGGATTTTCCTGCTATTATCTAAATAAAATGGAGCTGTAACACTGATTTGTCTAAGAGCTATAACACGGTCCGTTTGAGACCTGAGAGCTATAACACAGTCTGTCCAAGACCCAAGAGCTGTGACACGCTGAGAGCTTTAATGTTCGTCACTCCAAATCTTTGCTGTGGACGAGACAGAACCGAGGAACATACACTCACCTGACATTACCAAAGAAGGGAACAGACAGAAAGTCAGACATACAGCCAGAGAGAGCTGAAAGCACACGTGTGCACCCAGGTCACAGTTTCTACATGGATGGGGAACCTCAGCCCCAGGCAAAATCCAGACCTTCACTCCATTCCACTCAGCAGCAGGGCAAGGGATGAGAGATGACAACTCCTTTCATGCTTAACACTGTGAAGAGGCTTTGAGTCTTGAGTGTCGATAGAAGCAAAGACTGTAAGAAGCCATTTTACTGAAGCCTCAGTAACCTTTGTCCTTCTCTCCTGACTCTTCAGTTATTATTTCTTAATGAGGGTATATAGAACTGATTTCTATCACGGATAATGTCATACTTATTAAATAGAGTTTCCTGTCCTACTTAACAGGAACAAAGAATAGAACATGTATTTTCCTTTCCCTAAAACAAGCACCACTTAATTAGCTTTTGTAAACCTTTGGTTGATTCATTTTTCTTGTTACGGTCTAATGGCAAATAAAATTTTTATTGAAGTAGGGGCAATAGATACATTCTTCATTGAACATATTGACATAGAGCCTCTAAAATTAATATTTCACTTGCATTCACGAGAGCCACTATAATTAGATCTAGAACCGCTCTAATTAGAACCAAATAAAGAGTGCTTACATCACAGTGCTGGAGCTTTTTCTTCGAATCTGGATCCCAAAAGGATTGTTCCGAATCTTGACATCATACAGACGGTTTTCAGGGGAGCCCACTGGAGACGAAGGGGTGTTCAGAGGCACTGGGACCTCATACCTTTTATTAGTGGGATCATAGATCTGCCAAGAAGAGAGAAGGAAGCTTCTTCATGGAATCTCAGGCCTACAATTCCTTGTGCCAGCTTATATCAAATACAATTCAGTTTCCATATTTTCTGGCTGGTCTGAATCATATCAGGAGGCATCAAATATCCTGAAACAAATAGGTGTGAGGCCTACATACCTACTGTGCCCAATATGGAGCCTGAACTCCAAAAATGCTTCAATATGACCTATTCGAAGCCAGCAAGGACATTTCTAAAAAATTTGTGATATAAGGGTATAGAATCTCATGGATAGAATGTATGTGTGTGTGTGTATGTGTGTGTGTGTGTGTGTGTGTTCATGAGGGTGTGGTATGGAAACATGCATGTGTATACAGTACCTTATGTGTGAGCATGTGAGTATATGTTAGAAATTAGAGAATTGAATTTACTTATGGACACTGAGGTCTTCTTACTGGGGGAACTTCCAGATGTTGTACAGTTTTTCCATCCCTAAGATGGCTCTCTTGTACCCACTGCTTGTTCCTCTCTACCTGACAGGTAGGAAAATTAGAGAAAAATGTGTGGGAAAAATGAGACAAGGGAAGAGTGTTGTTGGAGGCCCTGGAGTATGGCCAGGATGAGCAAGCATCCTCTTCCTTATCATATTATTAGCCAACTTTTTACACTTCAAACAAGTCTCTTTTCTTGATAGGTAAGAAGTGGATTTATTTAGAGAGAAACACGCTTCACAGACAGAGTGTGGGCCACCTCAGAAGGCAAGAACCACCTCAAAATATGGCATGGTTAGTTTTTATGGGCTGGGTAATTTCATGGGCTAATGAGTGGGAGGGTTATTCCAACTATTTCAGGGAATGGGCAGGGATTTCCATGAATTGAGCCACCACCCATTTTTCAGCCCTTTATAGTCAGCCTCAGAATTATCATGGTGCCTGTGGGTGTGTCATTTAGCTTGCTTATGTGTTACAAAGATCCTATATTGAGGCTCAAAGTCTAGTGGAAATTGACTTGTCTGCCATTTTGGACCCATTTGGATCTAATCAGTTTATGTCCTGTCCTCAGGTTTTGTTATTCTCTTGTGCCCTGTCCCCTTACCTCCTGTTTCAGACAAGTTTTCTCTAAAGCTTTGCTTCTCAATATTGTGTTTGTCAGGTCAAAAGCAGCTTTCACAATATTTCACAATGTTAAACAGGATCACCGGGAAACTTGTTAGAAAGTGAAAGTGAAGTCGTTCAGTCGTGTCCGACTCTTTGCGACCCGTGGACTGTAGCCCACCAGGCTCCTCCGTCCATGGGATTCTCAGGCAAGAATACTGGAGCGGGTTGTCATTTCCTTCTCCAGGGGATCTTCCCGACCCAGGGATCAAACCCAGGTATCCCACATTGCAGGCAGACACTTTAACCTCTGCCCCACCAGCCAGGGAACTTGTTAAGACCACAGAATCTCAGCCTCACCCCAGACTTTCTGAATCTGGCTCTTCATTTTCATAAGATCTCTGAGGTGACTCATTAAACACTAAAGTGTGAAAAGCAAAGTCTAGAGCTGACCTGTCCAAGGAGGTACCCACCACATGTGGCCATGAAGCACTTGAAAGTGCTGTCTGAATTGAGACTCACTATGAGTACAAAACCGGAGAAGGCGATGGCACCCACTCCAGTCCTCTTGCCTGGAAAATCCCATGGATGGAGGAGCCTGGTAGGCTGCAGTCCATGGGGTTGCTACGAGTCGGACATGACTGAGTGACTTCACTTTCACTTTTCACTTTCAGGCATTGGAGAAGGAAATGGCAACCCACTCCAGTGTTCTTGCCTGGAGAATCCCAGAGATGAGGGAGCCTGGTGGGCTGCCTTCTATGGGGTCACACAGAGTCAGACATGACTGAAGCGACTTAGCAGCAGCAGCAGCAGCATGAGTACAAAATACATAGCAAATTTTGAGGACGTAGTATGGTTAAGTTGTATTTGGATTACATGGTGATATGATAATATTTTAGTATACTGGTTAAATAAAATGTCACTAAAATAAATTTCATTAATTTTTTTCCAAATATATTTTTTAAGCTATAGTTATTAGAAAACATGTGGGGACTTCCCTGGTGGTCCAGTGGTTAAGAATCTGCCTTGCAATGCAGGGGATGTGGGTTCCTTCCTTGGTCATGGAACTAACCCCCTGTACCACAATTAGAGAGTCCATGTGCTACAACAAGAGACCCCACATGTGGCAACGAAGACCCATGGTTCAGACTGCATTTTTATTACAGCAGAGAGAAGACTCTTGAGAGTCTCTTGGACTGCAAAGAGATCAAATCAGTCAATCCTAAAGGAGATCAACCCTGAATATTCATTGGAAGGACTGATGTTAAAGCTGAAGCTCCAATACTTTGGCCACCTGATTCAAAGAACTGACTCATTGGAAAAGAGCCTGATGCTGGGAAAGATTGAAGGCAGGAGAAGGGGATGACAGAGGATGAGATGGTTGGATGGCATCACCAGCTTGATGGACATGAGTTTGGGCAAGCTCCAGGAGTTGGTGATGGACAGAGAAGCCTGGCATGCTGCAGTCCATGGGGTCAACAAAGAGTTAGACATGACTGAGCAACTGAACTGAGCTGAGTAGGTCTCCAAGAGTGGTCTCTTAACTTACAGCATCAGCACCACCTGGAAACTTGCTAGCAGTGCAGATTCTCAGGTTGGAAACTCTGGGGGGTGAGGCCAGCCATCTTTTAACAAGATCTGCAGGTGATTCTGATACAGGTGCAGGTGCTAAAGCTTAAGAACCACAGCTAGAGAAATAACTCTGATGTCAGAAGTGGGTTGTTGCCACTTATATGACTTACCACACAGCAGACACACTTTTCTCAGGGCTAAAGAAGGACTCTTTAAGGATGTTCATGACTTAGAGCACTCACTATTATAAGAAATTACCACCCTCAGTGTTGTAAGGTTACATCCCACCCCAACTCTCTCCTAACTTTCTGATCTTCACCTCTTGGGGCCTCAGCAGCCCCACTTGTAGAATGAGGGATTTGGATTAAAGATGTTTCAATGTCTTCCAACCGCATGGAGCTGTCAGCTAAGAATTCCAGCCATGGAGACACAGGATTACCTTGAACTGCAGCATGTTCTCTGTGTGGTAGATCACGCTCAGGCGGAGAAAGCCGATGGTGGCAGAGAGCGTGTCAGATGCAGAGGCGGCCTTCGCTGTGGCTGCAGGTGGGGGTAGCTCATCCCGTGATGATGGTGGTGGCACCGTAGCTTGTGCAGCTTCCGAGGCTGTCAGGTGGGTGAGGTCTACAGTGATGCCCACAGGCAGGTACTGAATGTTGCTGGCAGCATAACTAGGGATGGTGTCATAGAAACAGGTGGGCACCCCAGGAACAGTCGTGGGCTGGAACGAGAGGAGGACTTCAAGGTCAGCCTCTGACATGACGCTTCGAGACTCTAATTACAGAAGAAGGTGGTTAAACCAGACTCAGTCTCTTACCCTATGTCCATTGCTATGAGTTGAACTATATTCCCCAAAGCGATGGTAAGTCCTAACCCCTGGTACCTGTGAATAAGGTACCTGGTGCCTTGTTTGGAAATAGGATCTTTGCAGGTGATCAAGTTGAATGAGGTCATTGGGACAGAGCTAGCCAATATGACTAGTGTCCTTAGTAAAAGGGGAAACTGAGACACAGACATGCACCTGGGGAGAACATCATGTGAAGATGAAGAGGTCAGGGTGATGTTTGTACAAACCAAGGAACACTGCAGATTGCCAGCAAACCACCAGAACCCAGGAAAGGGACCCGAAACGGATTTTCCCTCTTGGCCCCTAGAAAGCACCAACTCTGTAGACAGTTTGATATCAGACTTCCAGCTCCCAGACGCTGAGATAATAAATGTCTGTTGTTCTAAGTCACCCAGTTTGTTGTACTTGGCTATGGCAGCCCGAGCAAATGAATACATCCATTTAAACATACACAGGGACTTCCTTGGTAGTCCAGTGGCTAAGACCCCAAGCGCCCAGTGCAGGGGGTCTGGGTTCGATCCCTGGTCGGAGAAACTGATCCCACAGGCCACAGCTAAAGGTCCCACATGCCACAGCTAAGACCCGGCACAACCAAATAAACAGGTAAAAATAAAGAAAATAAACACACACACACATACTCACACACACTCTCACACACTCACACTCACACACACACACTCACATACACACACTCACACACACACACTCACACACACGCACACACACACACACACACACACACTCACTGGCCTCACCCAATCGTGAAGGGGTCCTAAGGCAGGGCTCTGTTCCCCATGTCCTTACTGTCCCTTATTGTGATCGCGAGGAGATCACTGATTTTCTCTGGCCTTTATTCTCTCTATTTCTCAAAGGGAGAGAAACAGCATTACCTTACCTTTCTGCTTGGACTCTCCAATAGTTGGGGGGAAAAATCACTTAAAATACTCATTGCATTCCCACTGCATTACAGCCATGTTCAGAACAAAGTGGGATTTGAAATGGTGTGATTGAAGGAGAGAGTCGGTGAGTTGATCCTCATTCAGATCTCTGAATGAAACACTGACCGCCTATCACATGCAGCTGATAAAAACACCTCATCAGCTGCCATAGCGTCATTTGCTTCCTGAGGATGATTACAGCTTAATCTACCAACATTTGGAAAGTGTTTGCTGGGTGCCCAATTACCTGTGGGACACTTTTTACAGCTTCCTGCTCACTGGGGCAGTCTGCTCCTGGCCCTTACCTCCCAAAGGCACCCCCGCTCCCTGCAACTCTCCTCGGAGACAGCGGGCTGCTCAGGAAAGCAGTTGAACTTCTGCAGGTCACTGACCGGCAGATCCCACTGAATGGAGAATGCTTGTCCCAGTACCAGTCCCTTGAGGTCAGTGATGTTCACCACCTGAGGAAAGAGAAAGGGCCGTGATGACACACAAGACGAGGCGCAGCTGCCTGGATACTGTCCTTCCTTGATGGTCATGTAGTCAGGACTGGGGAAACCAGCACTTTGACGAACACCGCTTTGATGAGGAAAATTCGTAACCTTTTTTCTCCTCTGGGTCTTTCGACCTCTCTGTCGGGAAAATGAATCTGACTTCCTCCAGACCTTTCTGATCTCATGGAGCCAATGTGGGATATTGAATTGAAAGAGCTTCAGTCATGTTAAGGAACACAGATACAGGCAGGGTGGGCATTTCAGATTCATTGCCCCCTGGGTATGAACAATGGCAGTTTAGAGAGCTAAACTTTACTGAGTCTGTCAAGTACTGTGATAACCACTTCATATGCATTGTCTCTATGAGTCCTGTAAAACAATCCTATGCAATGAATAATAATATATTGACTATATATATTATAGTCAGTAGTACTATATATATAATGTATTATATATAATATTATAATATATAAATAAAAATATAGTATATATAATATTATAATATATTCAATATAATACAAGTATCTCAGTTTTACAAATCAGAACTCTGAGGTTCAGAGAGGTTTGCTGTTTTGCTCAAGATCTCACAGCTAGGGCTCAGCAGCGCTAGGATTAGGACCCTATTCTGCCTAATCCTATAAAGCAAGCTCTTGTCCTTTTCTATATGTGTTGTCAAAGTGGAAGGGGGCAGAGAGTTCCCTGGTGGTCCAGTGGTTAGATTCTGCACTCCCAATGCAGGGGGCAAGGGTTCGATCCCCCATCAGGGAACTAAGATCATGCATGCTACACTGTGCGGCCAAAAGAAGTTTTAAAAAATAAAATTAAAATTAAAAAGAGGTCTGCTGTAAGGAACAGTGAATTTCCCAGTGCTTGAAATGTTAACTAACGATTGGGATTTTTCTTTTTCAAAGATTATCGTGTAAGGGAAACATTCCATAAGAACAAAAAGAATAAAAACTCCTTGTGTTTGATTAAATTCTCATTATCTGCAATGGTATAAAAATAGTTTAGAACAGAAAGGAAAAATAGCAACTGTGTCTCAAAGAAAGTCCTTAATGTGAATGAGAGAACACAGATGTCAATATTCTCCAGAACGAGGCCAATGTACTGAATCATATTTTCTCTATCACATCTGACATTAGCACATCTACTTTTAAATAGCCCAGAGAAGAACTGCCTTCTTCAAGGGTATCAGCTCCTACTGCCTGCCTCAGAGTCCCGACGCAAGCAAAGCTCCAGGGTCCATATCAAGCATGCACAGATTTCTCCTTCTGCATTCTCCCCCTGGTTCCCCAGCAAGCCAGTTGTCTCTGTGCCCACCCAAAGTTAACAGAGCAAAAACGAGCTGGCCATCAGGAGCTCAGGCAAGGGCTGTTGACAGGGGCACCACAGCAAGGAACAATATCCCACCTTTGTTGATTCTGTGTAGACAACGTTTGAAATGGAGGTGGTGGCATCATTTAGGGAGACAGTAAAATTAGTAGGTTCCTTGTCCATTCCCAAGATCATGATATCTGTAAATGTGAGTTTGTCAGGGTCTGTATAATTAGCATGTATAATCGTTGCCTGTAGACGGTTCTGTGGGGAAAAGAAGTCAGTTTAGAGACCAGGTATATCTCATTCTGATTGTGTCCAAATACCATTCCATATCTTTCTGAGATCCCAAGAGATCCTTTACCTCTGAGGTTCTAAATGGTGCTGGGTGGTCATCCCCAGGGAATTTTTCAAGTAAGACTCGTAACAGTCTTTAAGTAATCTTTTAGTAATATTATGTACTTCTTTTAGTTTACTGGTTCTTTATTGATTCTATTACTCAGAAAATATGTTGCTGAAACCAAGGAATTATCAAACGGACAAGATGCCACACATACAAAAAGAGACCCATAGGCATGCAAAGATACACACATTCATACACATACAAAATCATGCCCAAATAATTATTTTTTCTTTGAATGATAATGGTGATAGCTAAAATTTATGAATGTTCACTGTATGCCAGACCTTGTGCTAAGCATTTTACATGCATCATCTCATTCAATTCTCACAGCAAACTATGAGGTTGAGGCTCTAATGATCCCTGTTCTTCAGATGAGGAGCCTAAAGCCAAGATAATGTAGAAAACCTATCCAGGGAACTACAGTTCAAAGGGGACAAAGTTGAGCTGTGACAAAGAAGGTAGAACCGATGACTGAAGAAAAAAAGGGACACTTGGATGTTTACAAAAATTAAGCATCCCACAGATACATGTCCAAATGATTTTTTTACACAAGTAATGTGATGGAGAAAGGACAGCCTTTTCAACAGATGATGCTGGAGCAACAGGACATCCATAGGCAAAACGCAAAATTCAACCTAAACCTCATGTCTTATATAAAAATTAACTCAAAACTGGCAGTTCCCTGGTGGCCTAATGGTTAGGACTTGGCGCGTTCACTGTCATGGCCTGGATTCGGTCCCTGATCAGGGAACTAAAGTCCCGCAAGACCTGCAGTGTGGCCCAAAATTTTCTTTTAAATTTAATCTAAAAAAATTAACTCAAAATAGGTAATAAACTTAAATATAAAGGGCAGAACTATAAAAATTTTAGGAAAAAAATGAGAAGTATTGAAGAACTATAAAGAGTTCTTATACTAGACACCAAAAACATGATCCATAAATGGGAAAAATGATAAATTAGACCCTTGAAAATCAAAAATTTTTTCTCCGAGAAAGACTGTTAAGAAGATGAAAAGAGCAGCCTACAGACTGAAAGAAAAAATAAAATTACAAACCATGTAGCCAAGAAGGGAACTCTCAAAGCTGAACAGAAAAATAAGTTAAACAAGCCAATTAAAAAATGGGCAAAAGAACTGGAACATTTTATCTTAGAGAATATACAGCTGGCTAATGAAAAGATACATGAAAAGATGGTCAACATCATTAAATGCCAGAGAAATACAAATTGAAACCACAATGAGCTATCACTGCTGCTGCTGCTAAGTTGCTTCAGTCGTGTCTGACTGGGCGACCCCATAGATGGCAGCCTACCAGGCTCCCCCGTCCCTGGGATTCTCCAGGCAAGAACACTGGAGTGGGTTGCCATTTCCTTCTCCAATGCCTGAAAGTGAAAAGTGAAAGGGAAGTCGCTCAGTCGTGTCTGACTCTTAGCGACCCCATGGACTGCAGCCTACCAGGCTCCTCCATCCATGGGATTTTCCAGGCAAGAGTACTGGAGTGGGGTGCCATTGCCTTCTCCAGAGGTATCACTACACCTTTATCAAAATGGCTAATCTTTTTTTTTTTTTTAATGTGACAACATCAAATGCTGGTTACAATGCAGAGAAACTGGGTGACATACATTGGTCATGGAAATGTAAAACAGTATAGCCATTCTGAAAAAGAATTCGGCAGTTTCTTATAAAACTAAACATATACTTACATAATACCCAGCAACTGCACTCTTGAGCATTTATCCCAGACAACTGAAAACTTGTGTTCACATAAAAATCTGTTCCTAGCAGCCTTATCTGTAATGACCCATGACTGGAAATACTCCCAGATGCCCTTACTTAAGGGCATAGTTAAACATATCTTGGAATGCTGCCCAGCAATAAAAACGAACTGACTTTTGTCATGGAAAAGCTTGGATGAATTTTGAGGAAATCATGTTGAATTTAAAAAGCCAGTCCCCAAGGCTGCATGCTGTATGATTACATTTACATAACATTTTTGAAAGGACAAAATTTTAGAAATAGCAAATTAGTGGTTTCCAAGAACTAAGGATGAGGTTGAGGCTTGGGGCCAGTGGAGGCAAGTAGATTGGACAACAGGAGGGTTCCTCTTGGCCATGGAAATATTCTGCAGCTTGATAGTGAGAGGGTAACATGCACGAAGGCTAGGGGTCTCCAAACAGAGGAAATAGGCTGCAAGTGTCAGACATTTATTTGTCTCTCTATATATACAAAATTAAAAGGATGTTTCTCTTAAAATTCTGTGTTGCCATGACAACACCTGGTTCCACCTGAACTTGACTTTTCTTAAATCTTCAGCTAACCAATGCAATTTTTCTTATGGAAATGTTTTTCTTAAGCTATGTTAATGAACTATGTATTTACCCTAGACTCTGTCTTTCTTCAAGTTGGTTCTGCCTAAGACTCAGAACCAACTTGACAAACCAGTGTGTTTTACTCATGCAAATGTTGTCTTAAGTTATGTTAATGAGACTATGTATTTGCTTGAAAACCTGACTTTCTTCAAGATTCATGTCAATCATTTTATGGCCTGGGATGACTCACCTGCGCCAATGTTATCTCAGAATACATGTTGTGGGTGAGGGGCCTGGTGCCACTCTCTGAGTTTTGAGACATTTCCTTTCTCTAATTAGCAGAATGCTAGTAGCTACATAACTCCCTGCTAAAGACTAGCGGGGGTGGGGGGGGCACTCTTTCTACTCCCTTCTGATATCTATGTCAGAAGCTTTCTCTATCTCTTTTATACTTTCAGTTCAGTTCAGTTCAGTCGCTCAGTCTTTGCCACTCCATGAATCGCAGCAGACCAGGCCTCCCTGTCCATCACCAACTCCCGGAGTTCACTGACTCACGTCCATCGAGTCAGTGATGCCATCCAGCCATCTCATCCTCTGTCGTCCCCTTCTCCTCCTGCCCCCAATCCCTCCCAGCATCAGAGTTTTTTCCAATGAGTCAACTCTTCGCATGAGGTGGCCAAAGTACTGGAGTTTCAGCTTTAGCATCATTCCTTCCAAAGAAATCCCAGGGCTGATCTCCTTCAGAATGGACTGGTTGGATCTCCTTGCAGTCCAAGGGACTCTCAGGAGTCTTCTCCAACACCACAGTTCAAAAGCATCAATTCTTTGGCGCTCAGCCTTCTTCACAGTTCAGCTCTCACATCCATACATGACCACAGGAAAAACCATAGCCTTGACTAGACGGACCTTAGTCAGCAAAGTAATGTCTCTGCTTTTGAATATGCTATCTAGGTTGCTCATAACTTTTCTTCCAAGGAGTAAGTGTCTTTTAATTTCATGGCTGCAGTCACCATCTGCAGTGATTTTGGAGCCCAAAAAAATAAAGTCTAACACTGTTTCCCCATCTATTTCCCATGAAGTGATGGGACGGGATGCCATGATCTTCGTTTTCTGAATGTTGAGCTTGAAGCCAACTTTTTCACTCTCCACTTTCACTTTCATCAAGAGGCTTTTTAGTTCCTCTTCACTTTCTGCCATAAGGGTGGTGTCACCTGCATCTCTGAGGATATTGATATTTCTCCCAGCAATCTTGATTCCAGCCTGTGTTTCTTCCAGTCCAGCATTTCTCATGATGTACTCTGCATAGAAGTTAAATAAGCAGGGTGACAATATACAGCCTTGACGTACTCCTTAAGAAGAGGTGGCAAGAATACACAGAACAACTGTACAAAAAAGATTTTCACGACCCAGATAATCACGATGGTATGATCACTCATCTAGAGCCAGACATCCTGGAATGTGAAGTCAAGTGGGCCTTAGAAAGCATCACTACGAACAAAGCTAGTGGAGGTGATAGAAATCCAGTTGAGCTGTTTCAAATCCTGAAAGATGATTCTGTGAAAGTGCTACACTCAATATGCCAGCAAATTTGGAAAACTCAGCAGTGGCCACAGGAATGGAAAAGGTCAGTTTTCATTGCAATCCCAAAGTTCACGTGAACCGTGAACTTCCTGATGTTCAAGCTGGTTTTAGGAAAGGCAGAGGAACCAGAGATCAAATTGCCAACATCCACTGGATCATGGAAAAAGCAAGAGAGTTCCAGAAAAACATCTATTTCTGCTTTATTGACTATGCCAAAGCCTTTGACTGTGTCAATCACAATAAACTGTGGAAAATTCTGAAAGAGATGGGAATACCAGGCCACCTGACCTGCCTCTTGAGAAATCTGTATGCAGGTCAGGAAGCAACAGTTAGAATTGAACATGGAACAACAGACTGGTTCCAAATAGGAAAAGAAGTACGTCAAGGCTGTATATTGTCACCCTTTTATACTTTAATACAACTTTAATACACAAAAGCTCTGAGCGATCAAGCCTCAAATTGGCCCCGGATTGAATTCCTCTCCTCTAGAGGCCAAGAATCCCAGCGTCTTTCACAGCTCAGCAACAATCTTTCCATAGTATAGATGTCAATATTCTTGTTGTAAAATTGTACTATAGTCTTATAAGATGTTCCAATTAGCGGAAACTGGGTAAAGAGTACAAGGGAACTCTGTATTATTTCTTATAAAATGGGGCTCTATAATTATGTCAACACAAAAAGTATCATTTAAAAAGCAATATGGGACTTCCCAGACTTCCCTGGTGGCTCAGATGGTAAAGAATCCACCTGCAATGCAGGAGACCTGGGTTCGATCCGTGAGTTGGGAAGATCCCCTGGAGGAGGGCATGACAACCCACTCCAGTATTCTCACCTGGAGAATCCCCATGGACAGTGGAGTCTGGTGGGCTAGAGTCCGTGGGGTCACAAAGAGTCAGACAAGACTGAGTAACTCAGCACATGGGACTTCCCTGGTGGTCCAGTTATTAAGAATCTGTTTTGCAATGCAAGGGGTGTGGGCTTGATTCCTGGTCAGGGAACTAAGATCCCACATGCCATGTAGCAACTAAGCCCATGCATGGCAACTAGGGCCAAATGCAGCCAAATAAATAAACATTTAAAAAATAAAAGGCGATATGAATTTAAAAGAAAGAAGAAATAAGGGAGCGAGAGTCCCACACAAGAAAGCTCTGCCCATGCACAAACAGACATCTAAGAAAACCAATTCAGGGTTCTCCCATCCCCTTCCAGCCTTACTGCCATTCTTCCTCTTGGTCCTCTTGGGAAGCAGACACCCAGCAAGTAATGCACTGTATCTCCCAATCTCTCAAAACCACCACATAATACCTGCGCCCAAGGCCAAGCTTTAGGGGCTAGAAAGGAAGTTCCCTGATGGAACAACTTCAAAAGGCATACCTCATCACCCCTCATCCACACCCCCATGCACTTGTACTCTCTCAAATAAGGGTACACCTTGGAAGCCCAGACTCATCATATAAAACTCAAAAACAAAGATTTTTTTTTTTTTTCCAGAAAAACAGACAACTTTTTCACCAAACACATGCTGATTTTCTATCGGTTAATGTTTCTAACTCAGATTAAAATTTTTCATTTTAATGCTAATCCTTCCCGGGACTGTGGCAATGAGGCACTGCCCACAAAGGCAAACTCCAGAAAACCCAAAACTCAAAAAAGCAGTCACAAAAAAGAGCATGCCCTGTGGGTTCCCCCCAAAACAGTACTTACAGAGGTGATGGAAAAATTATACAGAATATAATTATTTTCAGTTACAGCATCTGAAAGAGAAAGATGAAGGAGGGCCAGTTACTACAGGAAGCAGAACAGTTGGGCATCCTCTTCTCTCCACTGGGAACGCCTCTGCCAACTTGCTCTGCTCCCCCGAGTTCCACCTGTTTTTTTGCAGACTCTCCTGGACTACTCCAGCCGCCAGTAACTACTCCCTCCTCTGAACTCCACGGCAGAGGTGGAACCATTCTGTCGGCATTTAAAGCATTTGGGGGGCTTCCCTGCTGGCTCCGTGGTAAAGAATGTGCTTGCCAGCGCAGGAGATCTGAATTCAATCCTCGGTTCCTGAAGGTCCCACATGCCATGGGGCAACTAAGCCCGTGCACCGCAACTGCTAAGCCTGTGCTCTGGGAGCCGCAACTGCTGAAGCCCACGTGCCCTGGCGCCTGTGCCCCACCGCAACGAGAAGCCATGCACCACACCTAGAGAGTAGCCCTCGTTTGTCACAAGAGAAAAAGCCCACACGGCAAAGACGACCCAGCACAGCCAAAAATAAACAATACAATAAATAAACAAATAATTTAAAAAAAAACATTCTGACTTGCATTTGTAGGTATCTACATGCCCTCCCTCTCTCTGGACCAGGACTTCCTCAAGGGCAATGGCTCTGTCTTGTGTGCTAAGTCACTTCAGTCGTGTCTGACTCTGTGACCCTATGGATTGTAGCCCACCAGGCTCCTCTGTCCACGGGGATACTCTGGGTAAGAATACTGGAGTGGGTTGCCATGCCCTCCTCCAGGGGATCTTCTCGACCCACGGATTGCACCTGCCTCACTTCTATCTCCTGCATTTGCAGGTGGGATCTTTACCCACAGAGTCACCTGGAAAGTTTAGGCCCTGCACATGGCCCAATAATAAATAGCCAAGAACTATTAATAAATGCTAATTCTATGTAGCACAGATTTTTACATCATGAGACCCGAAGCTTATGTGAGGTACTTATGTGTGAAAAAACACTGCACAAATTAGATACTTGCCTCTCAATAGCAACCAAGGCAATATTTTACAATCTATTAATAATTTGTAGCTTCCTAGGTTGTGCTAGTGGTAAAAAATCTGCCTGCCAATTCAGGAAACACCAGAGCCACAGGTTTGATCCCTGGTCCAGGAAGATCCCCTGGAGTAGGAAATGGCAACCTGTGCCAGCATTCTTGCCTGGGAAATTCTATGGACAGGGGAGCCTGGCAGGCTACAGGCCATGGGGTCACAAAGAGTCAAATGCAACTGAGCACACATACAAATTAACATAATGTATTATTAATAATGACATCCAGAGAAAGGAATAAACTAAATCCAATCATATCTTTTGCTTTGGTAGAGTCAATAACACACAAGTTGCTCATCTGAAGTCTATTTTAATGTATGTGTTTGGCTAGTGGAACTTTAAGAATGCATTGATTCTAAGCTATAGAAATAAGCATCAGTGATAACAAAGTTCATGCCATACTGGGCAGTCTGCCGAGATGAACTGCCACGGAGAAGCGCAGTGATGGTCCCATAAGGAAGTCTACCTTTAGAGACACCATCATCCCAGTACAGCTCTCCGTTTGCTTCTCGCTTAGAGTCCAAGGCAATGATGAGTCCCAGAGAGTTCTTCCGGCTGTAAAGGAGCAATTCTCAGTTTCAGAGAATGAAGAAGAGATAGAATGGTCTTAAGTCAGCCCTCTTCATGCCCCAGGGACAGACCATTTTGGAGTCAATCTCAGCTATTAAGTAGATACTGATGCTGTCTGAAAACACGGAAGCAGGGTGTGGGTAGGCAGCAGAGGTGAGTAGTGAATGAGCTTAAGAACAGTAGATTGGAGGCAGTTCTTGCTGAGAACTGCACTTGTGATAATACTAACAATTAGTACTTACTGGATGCTTTCCACGTGGCTGGCACTCTTCTAAGCATCCTGTATTCCTTAAACCATATCTATTATTTCATCTGAGCCTCTTAATAACTCTAAGAAGTTGAACTACCATCATCTCCAGTTTACTAAAGATGAGCAGAGACACACAAAGTAAGTTGCCCATGGTAATGCTTCTTGTATGTAGCAGAGCTGAGGCTCGAACCCAAATTTTCTAGCTCTTGACCTTAAATCTATGTTGATTTTCATATGGTATCTCTTACCTCCTATTAACTTGCATTGTCTCATGCCTAAGGAAATCTATTTGAGGATGCTTTTGGACCTGGGGAATCCTCATGAGTGATTATTTTGACCACCCTTACAATTTGATGCAATTTACAAGTGAAAGACAATGGGAATGTAAAGGAACCGAGGCTACAGCTATCCCCTGCTAAATGAAGATGCCAATTTTGGACTGACCTTGAGAGGAAGTGAGAAAGATGAGTTATTGAAGCTGTTTCCCCTTAGTCGATCCACTTTCAGTTCCAATTTTTCTTCCCCATAACACTCTGCACCCTCGGAAGAGTGAGGAGCTTACCTGGCCTCCGTGGTCGTGTTTGGCCGCTGGATGGGAAAGATGTAGCCCCCTCGGAGGTGAAGTCCTATCCTATCACCTGGCAGCAGCATCTCCACAAATTGTTTCCTCCATTCTATGGCTACTTGCTAGCCAACAAAAGGGGAAAAGACCAGAAAATACGTTATTTGGGCTACAAGTGACATTGGAATTATCTAGTTCAGTTGCTTCATTTTAAGCAAGAGGAAAGCAGAGGACCCCCCCGCCACCGCACCTCCCAAAGTGAAGTGACTTGCCCAAGGCGCATACAAAATAGCAGAGCAAGACTCCAGCCTATCCTACTTCCCTATATTACACCACGCTGTGTGTGATTTCCCACTCGGGTTTTAATTCTGTAGATCATCACAACCTAAGGCCCACTACTAGTCCACATAGCTGCAGAATAGCCAGTCAAATCTACCGAAAATTTCCATAAACCTACTCTAGTTATTCAAATTATTTCACTGTGCCTCAGGAAAGGCCTTCTTCCCAGGAACGTACCCATAAGCAACAACATGTAAAACCTTGTTCTATTAGCCTACCCCAAGCACCCAAGCCTCACTCACCGTTTCATAGTCGTACCAGATGGCGTCGGGTATGTATGCTCTTGCATAGTTCAAACCCTGGGGAAACATAACGGTGAGCAACACTGTCAAAACCCTTTACAGTTTACACAACACCCTCACCCATGGTGGCATGTGCTCATCACAACACTCCAGAGAGAAAGTTGGGATCACACATCCCACAAGTAAAATACAGATCCTCAGAAAAACTGGGCAGATTAACCAAAACAGAGCTGTTCCTAGAAATGAAGATTGTTTTGCTTGGAGACTGCTGAGAAAAGCAAAGAAAGTGTATTTCCTGGGTCCCTTGTGTAATCTGATAGGAGGAGAATGAAGCAGCTAAGCCCTCCAGAGAGCTTTGCAGGAGGATTACTTGTGAGCTGGCAGGACCTACCATGAGATGCTGGGGCTAAAACGTCAGCTCCAAGGGCCTTTGACTTGAGTCCATGAGCCATCTCTCATGTTTATAAACAGATCAGCATAATCCTGACCCCTCTCCTCCTCTTCCCTACTCACCCCTGCCCTTGATTCTACTTGGTCCTTCCTACAGGGAATTCCAGAGTAACACCCTCCCCTTACCCAGCACTCTTCTCTCCCTCCACACTCCTCTCCCCACCTCTTCTCTTCCCCTACCCTGACTTTAAAAAACACCCCCTCTGGTGAACAGGAAGCACAGACAGATGATCAGCCTGAACTCTTAGGTATTCAAAGCCCCCATCAGTACCAAGGCCAACGCTTAAGGAAACAAGCTTTAAGGTAATTTTGCAAAATGGAGATTGTTTGGCTTGGCAAATTGAGAGTGAGATCAATAATTATATTTTTCTAATTTCCGAATTTTCGTGCTCTCTCCCTCCTATTTGTAGTCAGATTTATCTTTAAACACAGACACTCAGGCCCCAGCTTATTCAGCTGTAAATCCACGAGAACAAGTGGGAGGTCCACCCCATTGTTCAGATTATAAACACACTTCATATAAAACAGGCGTGATGAGGAGTCCAGGCCCCCAGAGGAACTGCTCGTGCACCTCCCAGGTGGCTGGGTCCTGGTAGAACCTGGAAAACAGAGAAGGCAGGTAAAGCCTGAGTACAAAATAGCCACACTTGGTAGGGCAGCAGGGTCCTAACTAACCTTGCTGCTACTAGCAAGGTCAGTGACGTTCTGATCTGAAAGGGAGTCTTTGCAGGTCAGGAAGCTTACTCGTGGACGAGGGGCCTTGCTACGGTCTCGCCCAGGGTATGAGCTCGGTAGAAAAGGGTGTAGAGATAGGGCAGCAGGGTGTAGCGGATGTTCAGATAGTATCTGGAGGATTCCAATAGCATAGCGTTGTTTTCACTGAAGGCAGCAGGATCCTGGTCCTAGAAGGAAATGTAAGCAAGTACTAAATATTTCCATCAAATCTCTGAAGCTCTCTTGGGATAACAAGCTTTCTCGAGGGAAAGCAGTCATGTTTCCCAATTCAGAGGATATCAAGGCATTTCTAGAACTGCAAGGATCTTGGTTCTCCTTCTTCATTTTATAGATGGAAAAATAGTATCAAAGATTACATGACTTCCCGAATGTCAAATTGTAAGCAAGTGGCAGAGTTTAAATTTGATACATCTGCCAATCTATGACGCATCTGCAGCCTCAGGGTAATTGAGAGGCCCTCAGAAGTGGCCATGGAGATAAAGGGGCTATAATGGGCCCTACTCCCCTAGACCTGTTGATCCAATGTATGTTATTCATTAAGGTTTCTGATAATACTTCATTTGGCATGTAATGCAATAAAGTTGTGAAAAGTGAAAGTGTAGTTGCTCAGTCATGTGTGACTCCTTGTGACCCCATGGACTATAGCCTGCCAGGTGGATCAGTCCATGGAATTTTCCAGGCAAGAATACTGGAATGGATTGCCATTCTCTTTTCCAGAAGATCTTCCCAACCCAGGGATCGAACTCAGGTCCCCCACATTGCAGGTAGATTCTTTACCATCTGAGCCACTCCTACAAAAATACTATTTGAAACCAATGGCATTAAGCCACACTGCCTACCACCATGATGTGCAATCCTTCTCTCCCTTTCCTTACAGTTTTAGAAATTTGCAAGTTTAAAATTTATGTCTGGTTTTGTCTGCAATGTTTTCACCATCAAAATATGTTTTATTTTCTCTATTCCAAAGACAATGACCTCTATTTGTTCTTCAATATACAATGTGAAAAAAAAAATCATGAGTACAGGCTTTAGTAGATATTGTTGCCTTTTAGTCACTAAGTCATGTCCAACTCTTCATGATCCCATGGACTGTAGCTTGCCAGGCTCCTGTCCATGGGATTTCTCAGGCAAGAGCAATGGAATAGGTTGCCATTTCCTTCTCCAGGGATCTTCCAGAGCCAGGGATCGAACCCATGTCTCCTGCTGAGCAAGCAAGCTCATTGAGCCACCTGGGAAGCCCTTAGTAGATTTTATCCAAGAACAGAAAAAAAAAACAAAAACAAAAACCCTTTAGATGAAAAGTCTAATTTGCTTCCCAGAAACAGAAATTTTCCATTAATGATGAGCAGTCGTTATGTTCATTCTCACTATAATTGGAAAGATGTGAAAGATATGCATGCCATATTTAGATCAGTCATCTTGTATTCTATTTCTGGAAAAATTTTAGAGAAAATTGTTTAAATTTTTTCTTTCATCCCTAAGATGCCCATTTCACTCCTTCCGCACAGAACTATTCCATGAGACCACTCAATGGCCCCAGTGTGAAGCTCATAAAAATCCTGAGGCCAAACACCAAAGCAAACAACACTCTGTAGCCTCCATCAGTTTGGTCTCCAACACAGAAAGTCCAGAGCTGCACCATCCATATGGTGGCTACATGGTACATGAGGCTACTCCACACTTGAGATGTGGTTAGGAAGGCTGAGGAATAGAACTTTTCATTTCATTTTATTTTAACCCATTTAAATATAAACCTAAAAATGGAATCAACATAAAACATTTTTTCCATTAAACATTATTATTTTGGTAGGATTACACTTAACTCCAACTACTGAAAAGTTAGCATCCTAATTGATATGTACTGTCAAGTGTAAAATGCACACATAATTTGAAGACTTAATTAGTAGAAAAAAAAGAATATAAAATAGCTCATTAATATTATGTGTCAAGTCCAGATTGAAATTATAATGTTAGGGATATATTGAATTATATAAAATATATTAAGAATAATTGACCCCATTTCTTCTCATTTTAAAAAAATTTACACTTAAACTTAGATGTATGGCTCTCATTATTATTCTTTTGAACAGCACTAGTTGAGAGGAAAGGAAAAAGGCCCTGGAACCCAAAAACCTATGTGCTCTGAGTACACTTGTCTGTATTAAGTGCTTCCAGGCCATCTCTTCAGAAAGTGAGCCCACCCTACCTGCTCCCAGCCCCTCGCTTAGAAGTCCAGAAATAGTTTATCTCTCTATAGATCACCAATAGCAAGGAAAGGCCAGGGATAAAATACTTGGCTGTGAGTCTTTCCCAAGTTGGAGACATGTCATTGGATAAAATCAAGAACTAAAACTAAAATGACCATCAATAAGTTACTCTAATTAGTCTATTAAGAGCTAAACCACTCAAATGAAATATTTCAATTGTGGATGAGGTCATTAGAAGAAAGAGCATCCCACCTTACTCATCCCTAGCATCACCAAAGCATCACCAAAGACATCTCCTTAAGGGGGACTTGGAGTAAATGTCCGTCGACAGAGGAGTGGGTAAAGATGAGGTGCATATACACAGTAGAATATTACCCAGCCATGAAATAGAGCAAAATGAAATAATGCCATTTGGAGCCACATGGATGGACCCAGGGGTTGTCACAGGGAGTGAAGTGCATCAGAAAGAGAAAGGCAAATATATATTTCTTATATGCAGATTCTAAGCAAATGGTACCAGAGAATGTATTTACAAAACAGAAATAGAGTCACAGATGTAGAAAACAAACTTATGATTATGAGAGGGGAAGGGGTAGGGGCAGGGATAACCTGGGAGATTGGAACTGACAAATACACATCATTGTATATAAAATAGACAATCAGTAAGGACCTCCTATATAGCACGGGGAACTCTTCTCAATACTCTGTAATGACCTAGATGGGAAAAGAATCTAGAAAGAGTGGGTATATGAATATGTATAATAGATCCACTTTGCTGTGCACCTGAAACTAATGCCACATTGTAAATCAAATGTACTCCACCTTTAAAAAAAAAATGGAATGTAGGGGGAAAGGAGACACAGTGCTAGGTGAAATGTCAATTTTACAGTCATTCCGGAAAAGTCTAGCAACATATAATAAAATTTAATATACTTTAAAAAAGGGGACTTCAAACCTACAGCTATACTTGCCCATCAAAAATAGGACCTTATATAGAAGAGGCTAAAAGTATGATGAGTCATGAGAAGCAGTCGGGGTGGTTTCATGAACTATTCGTAGAAAGACAGAGTGTGTAAGGAGGTGAAAACAAAGTTCAAGTCCCTGGCCTGTCCCTCCCTAAATCCTTCCTCCCCAGTCTCCCTTATCTTGGAGGAGTTTCCCTTGTATTAACTGAAGAAAAGCCCAGTGGACTCTGTCTCAACTTATATAAGGTAGTAACAGACGCAATGGGGCTTCCCTGGTGGCTCAGCGGTAAATAATCTGCAGGCCAATGTGGGAGACGTGGGTTTGATCCCTGGGTCCAGGGGTGGAGAAGGAAATGGCAACTCACTCCAGTATTCCTGCCTGGGAAATCCCTCGGACAGAGGAGCCTGGAGGGCTACAGCCTATGGGGTCGCAAGAGAGTCAGACAAGACTTAGAGACAAAACAACAACAAGCAACAGAAGCAATAGCAGCACCATGGACACTTTCAAATGCTTCTCACCTTACTCGTGAGTTTCCAGCAATGGAACCATTTGGTCACCTGCATTCTATTCCCCACATACCCTCATCCCCACACCCTGTTTTTGAAGCCTGTCGCCCAAGGGTTATCTATTCTTGCCTCTGCAAGTAGGGCCACCCTGTAGGATTTTCTTCAATCCTACATAAGCATAAGTAGATCATATAATTCGAGAAGTCTCCATCATTTCTCTTGGAACCTTACCCTGAACCCAGGCCCGTTGTGATTCCTCGACAGTGGATAAAATGCTCCCAGCTGCATCCACCGTCTGCAGAGCTCCTCTGTGACATTCTCTGTATAACCACAGATGTTGGCACCTACCTGGAGAATTAGCACACACACAAGCGCATGGTCAGTAAGAGAGGAGAGGGCATTGACTGGGTACCTATATGATAAGGAAAAATAGCATCTCTTATTTCCATCCTTCCATGCATAAGGAAGTCCCATTTGGCTGGAGCCAAATGGGAGAAAAAAATAAGTATGCATGGCAAATCTACTGACAAGAAGAAAACTGTCTTTTTAAGGGCTCTTCCTCAACATTCAGCTTTCGCTTTCAAGGTTTGGCATTTATAGATGCTCTGCTGATGGGATTTTCTGTGACACTAATATGTGTTACATTTACCATTCTACCTTCAGAAGACAGCTCACAAGGCACATAAAAATGGATTTTCCCAGGCTTCTCTGGTGGTCTAGTGGTTAAGAATCTGCCTGCCAATGCAGGGGACATGGGTTTGCTCCCTGGTCCGGGAAGACCCCACATGCTGTGGAGCAATTAAGCCTGTGCGCCACAACTATTGAGCCTGAAAGCCACAATTACTGAAGCCTGCGGGCCTAGAGTCTGTACTCTGCAACAAGAAACCACTGCGATGAGAAGCCCGAGCACCGCGAGAGTAGCCTCTACTCACGGCAACTAGAGAAAGCCCATACACAGCAATGAAGAGGCAGCACAGCCCAAAAAAGCTTATTTCCCCAATACACGTCACAGTGAAATACATGCTCCTTGGTTTTCAGATACCCTCAAAGTCTGGTGATGAAAACAATGTCCAAGGACAAATGGTGAAAGCTCCTCGTTTCAGAATGGAACTCACCATGGGGATGCCGAATAGGTTGAACTCCAGGATCCCAGGGATGGACCATCGGAGATCGTCCCATCTGGCTGCATTGTCCCCCAACCAATGAGCAGCAAATTTGCCAGATCCCGCAAAAGTAGAACGTGATAAGATGAAGTGTCTCTTTTTGGGGAAGATAGTCTCCATGGCCCTTAAAAGGAATACAGTTAAGTGAGCTGGAATGACTAGGACTCACCTACCCCCAGGGCAGTAATGGGCCTTCCAATCAAACTCAGAAAAAACACTGAAGTGTCAGGAATCAGGAAAGCAAACTAGTTTGGCAAGTTTAAGAGCTTCTTTCTCTCTTCTGGATAAAGTTTCAGATCTCACATGACAATACAAACCTCTACAGATCACCGCCCCCCCCCCCACCCCCAACCAAGGAATTTCTCTAAGCATCTATCCTCTTGATTATGTTTTCTCTATCTTGTTAGAACACATTGTGCTCTGCCTTTGGGGTCAAAACTACCCTGGAACCATGTTTTGGGTTCTTGGCCCTGTCTTCTCCCTCTAGACAAGGTTTCTTCAATGTTCCTTGCTCCCATGCCTTGCTGCCCATCAGTAATCCTGTTCAGCACAACACCAGCTCAGGCTGCAACCCTGTACCCACTGCTGGCCCAAGAAGAGAGTGTGTACAGCTCCAAGCACCTGGTTCCTCTGAAGCTTCACAACTTATCATTAGCAATGTCTAATATGAGAAATTTGTAATCTATACAAAATAATAATTGAAATGAGAATAATAAATGAACTGACAAGTGAAATGTCAAGGATGATATATGGCACTCTTTATAAAGTTGAAAACAACTGAAATATAAAATATTTTCCTTGTATTACACATAAAATATTATATATCAAATAAAGCTGTATAGAAAAGAGAGCAAAGGAATTAAAAACAGAATTCAGAAAGATAATTGCATATAGTTAATATTATTAATAACATTATTAACTATATATTATACCACCCTGAATCCTGAAGCTATTATCTTTGAATTCTGTTTTTAATTCCTTTGCTGTCTTTTCTGTATAGTTTCATTTGATACATAATATTTTATTACATGTTTTATATGTAATACAAGGAAAATATTTATATTTTCTGCTAGATGTAGGCTATTTTCTTAGCTTCTATTCTGCGTACTTTCTTACGTAGGCACTTTACTAAAAGGCCTCTGCCATCTTTCTTCTTTCACACTAAATAGCTCACACCTACCTTTAGACTCCAAAAATGAACGATAATACAGCTGCAAGACGATAACACTTGACAGTAACACAATTGCCGCTAGCTCTTTGCAGGCCAGTTCTTTTATCTTTCCTTTCAACACATGGTCTGAGAAAATGTTATCATCAGGCATCAGGTAATTCCTCACAGACACCAACACAACCTCCAATGCTTCCTTACTTCACATTCCTAGACAAGGCTATGGTTTCTCCAGTGGTCATGTATGGATGTGAGAGTTGGACTGTTAAGAAGGCTGAGCGCCAAAGAATTGATGCTTTTGAACTGTGCTGTTGGAGAAGACTCTTGAGAGCCCCTTGGACTGCAGGAAATCCAACCAGTCCATTCTGAAGGAGATCAGCCCTGGGATTTCTTTGGAAGGAATGATGCTAAAGCTGAAACTCCAGTACTATGGCCACCTCATGCGAAGAGTTGACTCATTGGAAAAGACTCTGATGCTGGGAGGGATTGCGGGCAGGAGGAGAAGGGGATGACAGTGGATGAGATGGCTGGATGGCATCACTGACTCGATGGATGTGAGTCTGAGTGAACTCCGGGAGTTGGTGATGGACAGGGAGGCCTGGCGTGCTGTGATTCATGGGGGCGCAAAGAGTCAGACACGACTGAGCGACTGAACTGAACTGAACTGAAGGATTTTATGGAGAGTTTCTATATGCAGAATGACTTATAATGACAAAAGGAGGAAAATTCTGAATTAGGAGGCTGATTCATGAAAAAGACGTGCTCCATTCTAACAATTCAATGATCAAAAGATGGGAGTAGGTTGGAGGAGAGGACACACTCTTCAGTTCTCATCCTTGTCTCTTTTTTTATCTAGATTGGCAGACACTTTGCCCTTATTGCTGTTGGTCAGAGGGATTATTGCCTTCTGCAGTCATCAGTCATGAAAGAAACACATTCAGCTTTATAGAGTGAAACTCAAACAGGGATGATATTATCTGCAGTTACAGTTTACTTAAAGCTGGGCCGTTAACGTAACACAGAGGAAATAACTGTTTTTTCCCAGCTCAGAGATAAAAGCTTGCTGAGAGATCTTTTCACTTCTCTTTCCCACCATGCAGGTCTGACCTATTTATGGTCAGGGTCTGATCTCTGAGAGAATCTGGTCTTCTGCTTTCAGGCTAGATGGAAGTGAATTTCCTCCTTCGGGTATATCAGTAACCACTTTCCCCAGACTGGACTGCCAGCTAAGATGGAGCCAAATACTCATTAGATCTAAGACTTTGTGTGAAAGTCAAAGTGTTAGTCGCTTAGTTGTATCCAACTCTTTGTGACCCCATGGACTGTAGCCCATCAGGCTCCTCTGTCCATGGAATTCTCCAGGCAAGAATACTGGAGTGGGTAGCCATTCCCTTTTCCACCGGATCTTCCCAATTCAGGGATCAAACTCGGGTCTCCTGCACTGTAGGTGAATTCTTTACCTTCTGAGCCACCAGGGAAGACACAAGACTTAAGTTCTCCTGATGCCCAGATCCCATTTGTTTTTCAGCCATCTCTGCCCCCCACCTGAAGGCTAAGTTATGGTTATTTCCACAGTTCTCTGGAAATTTAGGTCATTCTGCCTGACCTAGGGAAGTTAGAAGGGTGCTTACTCCTTACTCAGTCATAGTTACCTTTTAACTCTCAGCCAGAGCTAGTAGAATGTTTTAATCAACCCCATCATGATGTTAAAGCACTTTGTCACATGGAGACACTAACAATAATGCAATTTAAAGTCTCTTTCCTTCCTACTACCCTTCCTTACTCTTCCTTTTTGCCCTGGCTATTTATGCCCTCTCCCTCTTACCTTCCATCCTTAGATTGGCACACCTAAGTGTACAGATAAAATGGGAAGGTACTATAGGAAACATGGGCTTCCCTGGTGGCTCGGACAGTAAATAAAGAATCTGTCTGAAATGCCAAAGACTCGGGTTCAATCCCTGGGTCTAGAAGATCTCCTGGAGGAGGAAATGGCAACCCCTTCCAGTATTCTTTCCTGGAGAATCCTTTGGAGAGAGGAGCTTGGTGGGCTGCAGTCCACGGGGTCACAAAGAGTCAGACACGACTGAGTGACTAACACTACTGCTGCTATAGAAAACATTGATCCAAGTCTCTCATTTCAAAGATGGGGAAACTGAGTCTTATTCATCTAGTTTATTTCTCATGAAAGGTAGAGAAAGAGAAAAAGAAGCCAGAAAAACAAGACAGAAAATCAGAAATGTGTGTCCTTCTTGAAGCTTGTCTTTCATTGAAATAAACACTTTTTCATTTACTAGACAAGGATCTATTCTGATCTGGATGATTCAGCATTAATAAAAAGTCATGATGGCAAAATGGTGCTGGAAGGCAAAGTCAACACAGACTCCACCTCTAGAATTAGGTCCCTCGGGGGCCCATCCTGACCTTCTCTTCCTCAGGCCCAGCATTTATTCATTCAACAAGTCTGTTTTAGTTTGTACACTAGGGATACATGAGCACCTTTAATCTTAAAAACTGACAGTCCAGCAAGAAAATATATATATATATATATATATATATAAAATAAGATTTTGGCACATTAAGCAGATTGTAAACCTATGGTTTTTCTAGTAGTCATGTTCAGATGTAAGAGCTGGACTGTAAAGAAGGCTGAGCACTGAAGAATTGATACTTTTGAACTGTGGTGCTGGAGAAGACTCTTGAGAGTCCCTTGCAGTCAATCCTAAAGTAAATCAACCCTGAATATTCACTGAAAGGATTGATGGTGACACTGAAGCTCCAATACTTTGGCCACCTGATATGAAGAGCCAGCTCACTGGAGAAGGCCCTGACGTTGGGAAAAATTGAGAGCAGGAAGAGAAGGGGATGACAGAGGATGAGATGGTTGGATGGCATCACTGACTCAATGGACATGAGTCTGAGGAAACTCTGGGAGATGATGAAGAATAGGGAAGCCTGGTGTGCTGTACTCCATGGGGTCACAAAGAGTCAGAAATGACTGAGCAACTGAAAAATAAAAACAACAAGTGTGGATTTAACTGGGTAGCCTGTATTTTTATTGGCTGAATCAGGCAACCCTAGTGTGGTGATCTTAGTACATTCAGTAATAGGACCGAAGCAAGTACTAATGTTCACTTGGGACCTCTAAATATCTTGCATGTTATTGCCTTTGAGTATCTTCAAAATAGTGAAGTTCCTGAAATAATGAAGCCAATCAAAAATAATCCTGCTTAAAAACCTGGGATTATGAGGAAAACCTCTTAAGTACCCTGTAAGATCTGAGTTTCCATATGCTTATAACCACAAAAATATTTGAAATATACAGTGATGAAAGACAAGAAAAACCCTTCCCACCTCCCCAAATCTGGAATTAGGAGGAAACCCATGCTTACGCGTCCGTGGCTCTTGCCATGGTGTAGCCATACAAGCTGTGGACATCGTAGTGAAGGCCCTCATGAAACTCTGTGTCCATGCAGAGGGTTCTTGCGAAAAGCAAGCGGTCCAGAACTCCTGTGGGAAAACACCCATCTGTGAGGCATATCCCTGTCCACCAACTGAACAAAAGAACTACCCAATCACTTGTTTCCTGGTTACTGCTCTTCCCTGATAGTATCCGCCTGCGAAAATCCTTTCCAGATTTTAAATATCCTAAATGGTACTTCCTACCTAGGGCCTGGGCTTCCTAGGTGACTTGGTGCTAAAGAACCTGCCTGCCAATGCCGGAGACACCAGAGATGTGGGTTCAATCCCTGGGTCAGGAAGATCCCATGGAGTAGGAAATGG
This sequence comes from Capricornis sumatraensis, assembly GCF_032405125.1. Lineage (NCBI taxonomy): Eukaryota > Metazoa > Chordata > Mammalia > Artiodactyla > Bovidae > Capricornis > Capricornis sumatraensis. The sequence goes on along the minus strand of NC_091073.1, from coordinate 109,763,410 downwards.
CAACCCACTCCAGTATTCTTGCCTAGAGAATGCCATGGACAGAGGAGCCTGGTAGGCTATAGTCCACAGGGTTGCAGAGTCAGACACAACTGAGCACACACGCACCTGGGGCCTACCCTGAGCTAGATCATTAAAATTAATTTGCATTTCCATGAGCTCACAAAGAACAGTACTAAGGCACGTGAGAAAACATGTTCAGAGCAATGGTTCATCTGAGTTTAAATATAAACAAAGTACTTGCATTTATCAACATGTATTTTGTCAAGAAGAATAGAGAATAGGTATGAGGACAGAGGGCAGTGCTTATTCCTTGGAAGGAAAGTTATGACCAACCTAGACAGCATATTGAAGAGCAGAGACATTACTTTGCCAACAAAGGTCCGTCTAGTCAAGGCTATGGTTTTTCCAGGGGTCATGTACGGATGTGAGAGTTAGATTGTGAAGAAAGCTGAGCACTGAAGAAATGATGCTTTTGAACTGTGGTGTTGGAGAAGACTCTTAAGAGTCCCTTGGACTGCAAGGAGATCCAACCAGTCCATTCTAAAGGAGATCAGTCCTGGGTGTTCTTTGGAAGGACTGATGCTAAAGCTGAAACTCCAGTACTTTGGCCATATCATGCGAAGAGTTGACTCATTGGAAAAGACTCTGATGCTGGGAGGGATTGGGGGCAGGAGGAGAAGGAGACAACAGAGGATGAGATGGCTGGATGGCATCACTGACTCAATGGACATGAGTTTGAGTGAACTCTGGGAGATGGTGATGGACAGGGAGGCCTGGTGTGCTGCAGTTCATGGGGTCACAAAGAGTCAGACACGACTGAGCGATTGAACTGAACGGACTGATGAGGGCAGTGGACATTTTCACTTTTATATTATAGACATTCACACCCCAGTTAGATTTTCTTTTAAAAGTGATGTAAGATATTGGAGTGGTCTCATGAATAAGAATTCAGATCTTGCCTCTAGAAACCACTACTATTTCTGTATTTTCCCTTTCTCATGCCTAAGACGCTCAGTATTTTCTGCCTTATCTGCAATTGCCTTTTTTTTCTCTTTTTCTTTATTAGCTTTTATTGAATATAGTTGATTTATGATGTTGTATTCATTTCTGGTATACAGCAAAGTGATTCAGATATATATGTGTATGTGTGTGTGTGCATATATATATATATGTGTGTGTGTATGTATATGTGTATATATATATATATATATTTATTCCTTTCTGTTATGGTTTATTACAAGATATTGAATCTAATTCCCTGTGCTGTTCAGTAGGACTTTGTTGGCTACCTAATTGATACATAGTAATTTGTATCTGCTAATCCCAAACTCCTAATTTATACGCCTGCTTCTTTTCCCTTCTCCTTGAAGACTGATGACTGGGGACCTGCCTTCATGAAGCCTTGTCTCCACATAGGACTTCAGTATGAGGCACAGTTTCAGAAAGTTTTTTTCAGAAATAAAGAAAATTCTGTTTCTGGCACAGTTCAGATCGTGGAATGAGATTCATGATGACTTCAATTATAAGAAATGACACTAAAATTTTCCCAGGGTCAAAGTTAATTTATCTAAATCTTTATCACGCTAATGTATAGTGTCCAGTCCTGAAAATCTAAGAAGCAAACCAGCTACAAAACAAAGCAGCTGGTTATACACATAAGGAGACTCAGGACCAGCAGGTAGAGAATGGGGTGCTCAACAGAAGCAGGTAGAAGGCGATAGGACTGCCATTTTCTGTAGAGGATAACACTCGGTTTTGGCCAAGAAAAAAACTAAGAGATTAAAAGGGAAACATGATAAGCTGATTCATAGTGGAAAGAAAAATTGAGGGAACATAGAGATGAAGATGAGACTAGGGAGGAGTGAGACTTCCCAGGTGGTCCAGTGGCTAAGAATCTGCCTGCCAATGCAGAGGACGCAGGTTCGATCCCTGGTCTGGGGAGACCTCACTTAGTGCGGCAACCAAGCCTGTACGCCACAACTACTGCACCCACACCCGACAACTGCTGAAGCCCACCTGCCTGGAGCCCCTGCCCTGCAACAAGAGAAGCATCACAATGAGAAAGCTGTTAAAGGTGCTCAACAGTAGACCCCACTGACCGCGCCTAGAGAAAGCCCGAGACTAGCATTGCAGAGCCAGCATGGCTAAAAAAAATTTTAATTAAGAAAAAAGAATAAGTAAGAGAAGCAAACAGTAGATTTTACAAAAAGTTAGATGGTTGAAAGTCAAGACTCTGCCTGAAAACTTCTCCACTCCTGCAGTGATCAAAAGGGACTAAAGAAAGGGCTAAACCTTGGTCCAGGGGTGCACACAAAGTGGACAAATCAGAATAAAGTGGAAGAAACTGGCCAGCGGCTCAGCAAGCCTGTGCTCTCCTCCTGGGAGAATATTTCACACTTTCACTTGACATTAAGCTGAGACTATGTTATTGGAGTCTGGCCAAAGGAATATGAACATATTAAATACACCCCACTGCCAGGAGTGTCCATAAGAGTCCCTCTACCCTCTCTTTCACCCAGTAAGTTGGAAGCAAAGGACCCTGGGATGGGAGAACAGACTGTGGAAGTAACTAGATCCCTGAATCATTGCTGGATGAGAGTCACACATCCCACAAAGGGTATTATGTGAATAAACTTGTGTTTATCCACTGAGATGTTCACTTGTTTCCAGATTCCAGCATAATCTATTATACACTGTTTCTCCCTCTTCCTCTCTCTTTGACACACTTACACTCTTTCTTTTTTTTTAATTTAAATTTATTTATTTTAATTGGAGGTTAATTACTTTACAATATTGTATTGGTTTTGCCATATAACAGGGATTGGAAAACTCATTAGAAAAAGGCCTTAAAAATAGGAAAGACCTAAAAGGAATCATACTTTAAACTGTTGCTAATGAGCTTTTTATTTAAAAAAAAAAAAAAAAAAAAAGGCTTTCCTGGTAGCTCAATGGTAAACAATCTGTCTGCCAATGTAGGAGACAAGGATTCAGTCCCTAGTCCAAGAAGATCCCACATGCAATGGGGCCACTAAGCCCAGCGTGCCACAACTACTGAGCCTGAAGTCATAGACCTGTGTTCTGCAAGAAGGGTAACCACAGCAGTTGAAAAGCCCATGCACCACTAGAGAGTAGCCGCTGCTCTCCACAACTAGGGAAAATCCGCAGGCAGCAATGAAGACCCAGCACGGCCCAAAATAAATCAGCAACAATTTTTTAAAAAAGAAAAAAGCTAACAAAATAAAGATTTGCTTTAATGGCAGGTAGTCTGTACCTTAATGTACTCTGATATTCTCTGATTATAAAGTTTAACATTGAACCACGTGTATGAAGGGTTTGGAGACAGTGAACAGGGTGGAAGTATGTAAAACTCTACAACGACAGGAGATTCGGCTTCCACCGTGTGCTTGCCCTTGGATCATGGCAACGAGAAGGTAATCAGAGACCAAACAAGGAAGCAAGGTCTCCAGCAGAAGAGTGGTCAGGGTGGTCAGAGTGTTTGGACGGGGAGTCCCTTGAACTGGGAAGTAGATTGCTCCTGGCCACACCAAGCAGTATCGCAGTTGTCTTAAACACGTCTCATCCCTCCATCACTAGGAAACAAGTTGAAACTTACGAGGTTTGAAAGGAGGAAAGTTGAAGTTGTTTACTTCACAGTCTTGATCAGAACTTTGTAGAAAGCTAGATACTTCATCCATTTCCTACAAAGACACAAAATACACAAAATGGAAAATGTTACTGATGCACAGTTAGCTGTTGAGTAATGCTTACTGAATTAGAAGCCCCAAATTTTCTATCCACTTCTTTAAATATGGACTAAAAGTAGGTGATGCCTCATTTTACTAAACAATTAATTTTTTAAATTTCAAAGAACTATCCCCACCAGCTATCCCCACCTGAAAATAAAAGATGCTCATGAAATAATTCTCTAATAAGTAATTTTAAATTTTAATGAATCAGTGTGACAATAATAATTATATTAATAGCTTCTCATAAAACAGTATTTTTTAAGTTAAAATACAGTTAATGGAGGTAAAAGCTGAAGCCATGAGAAAACAAAGGACTTTCTCAAAAAGAAATAACCAGTCAGTGGCAGATCCAGAGTTAAACTTCCCAGAGTTTTGAGGAGTCTAACTTATTGCATATAAATTCAGCATCAAGTAAAAGGATTTTAAATACCACTAGATCAAACAAGCCATTTTATTACAGATCAGAGTCAAAGTTTATCTCACAATTTGGAATATTTGTTCCCAAAATAGGTTTGATCCTGAAATAACAACTTACAATCCACACTCCATCAAACTCCAGAGTTTTATAAAATTCACTGAACTGCTCTTTCCACCACTCAGTACAATCTGGATTAGTAAAATCAGGAAAAACTGTCCAACCAGGATATGCCTAGAGAAGAAAGAAGGCTGTAGCAATTAGTCTGTTCAATGGTTCACTTTGGATTTATTTCTGGCTACCATTTCTTCTACAAGAATCCCCATGCATCTTATCACTTAAGAATCAAAATTTGTGACTCTCTTCCTAAAATTTAATAGTAAAATAGGAGCAAAGAGCCAAGGAAAGAAAAAAGAAAAGGAAAAAGAAGTTATTAAATAACTAAGAAGCCATCAAATGTCTTTTTCCTATTGAAAAAAAAGGTAAAATTTCATTATGTCAGGCCAATTCGGAGAAAAACTGTTTAAAATACTGTAAATCTAACTAGATAATATTTTAGAAGAGAATGATTAAATTTCTCTAATGTGTTATTAATTAAAGGTAATCTAAAATCTACTTTGAATAACAATATTTCTAAATAATACATCGGTTTCAGCATATAAGCAATCTTTTTTAAGTGATTAAATGAATTTCATGCTTCTTACTCAGGCCCAGTTATTTCTCACCCTATCTTCTCTTCCTATCTATTCCTATCAAAGTGCAGCTTTTAACATTTTCTACAAGTAGCACAAAGATACAGCCATAGCCAAATTATAGTAAATTATGAATTTATGGGATATAAGCTTTTGTGCATACTTTCTTGCTCATTTCCCCAGAAAATGTACAGATTGTCATTTAGGGACAATTTTATACTCAAGTAATAGGATGTATACAATTTACATATATTTATAATGCAGAAGCTTCTTAAAACTCAAGATAAGAGCTTAAAGTCCTTCCTTTAAGTGGACTGAACTCCTGGTCCTTCGTTTTAGGTGATGACAGCAGATCATAACTGGAGATAATGTGGGACCTCAGGGGACAGGCATGTGGCAAAGTCTCTTGCAGCAACATTCCACCCAGAGCAGGGCCAGCAAACTTTATTCTAACTGAAGGCCTTTATAATGAACGCCAACCACCCCCACTATGACTACCTCTGCCAACATCCTAGATCAAATGATTGTGTTATTTGTTGGTCATTGGAAGTCACACTGCAACAAAGAGTAGCCCCAACTCACTACAACTAAAGTCTGTGAAAGCTACAAAGCCTCACCACAGCCAAAAAATAGAATAAACAAATAAATCTTAAAAAATATTTCTTCTCAATCATCTGTAGTATTGGAGAGTTAGGATATAGCTTTTTAATTAGAATAGCTCTGTTTTTCCCACCACAATAAAAAAAATCATAATATATGAAGTGATAGAAATATTAATTGTTACTACAACAACAGTCACATGGCACTATATAAATGGATCAAGTCAACTTGTTACATACTTTAAACTTATACAATATTATTTATATATATATATTTCAACTAAAAAATCCTTCAGAATTTTAATCATTCTATCATTTCTTCTACTGATCTAAAAGTAATAATAAAAAACCCCACTAAAACAGTAATGATACTGTAACTTGCTTTCTACCTACTCATCTTCATACCAAAAGTACAAACTTCCCAAAATGATCGTAATTGCTCCAATTTTCTTAAGAAATTACCTGCCCAACAACAAAGCCTTTGTTTCCCAAGATCCACACGCTCTTTCTGCTTCCATTCACATAAGGCTGGTAGTCAGAGTTATTTAAGATGCCAGGATTCTAATAAGTGAATATAATAATAAATACTGTTTAGTAACTTTTTCCACTTTGAAAGGAAAAATTAGGCAACAGAATAAGTGTTTGAACGTACCATAATAATTACATATTTCTGTCCATTTTGATGTAACTCTTTGGCAAAATCTGAAAGACCATGGAAAGCCACTCCATCAATAGTGAAATCCTTCTTTTCATCCATGTAGTCTATGTCAGAGTACTGGACATCCTGAAAGACAGTGCTGGCCAATTAGAACTGAGAAATAGGATCATGCTGATGGAAGATATTATAGCTCTGGTTCTTGATAATTAAAACTGAAGCCATAGTTCTTAACGATCCCAGAACTGTCCAGACTTGGCTATATTCTAGGAGTAAGGAAACCTTTCTGAAAGATTCCAGCACTCTCAGATTGCAGGTTTGCCTTTTCATACCAATAGAAGTGTGTCATGAGGAATTGAGAAGAACTTGAAGTAGGGACTGGGTCTTGTTCATCCTTGTAACTTGAGAAGTTGGATGCTTGACATAAAACAAGTTCTCTTTAAAGTGTGTTTGAATGAGTATATTAGTAATGTTATAACCATGTTCTAACTTGGAGCCTAAACGTGGAACTAGAATAGGTGATAAGAGGAGAAACTGGTCTTCTTGCCCTAAAACTGCCAGAGTAATAATTAACAAAGATAAATAACAAAAGCATAGAGCTTTAATTAATCAAACTCTCATGCATGTGTGTGTTTTGTGTTTGCACAGCATCCTATGAGAAATAGGTGTTATTCTTAATGAGAAGATTGAAATGTGAAGGGGTTAAGTGACATTTCCCAAAGTCATGGGTGCATGAGTCTGTGGGGGTCGACTGGGGCTTTGTTGATAGGCTCTTGGTTTCCAGATGCTATTTTTGTCCAACCTACTACATACTCCAAAACATATGAAGTTCTTCTAAGTTGACAAGAGAAGTTCCAACTTACATATGGGATCTCAGCTTCACGAGTTCGGTTTACAACATTTTTCAATCCATCAATGCCACCATAATTCCTGCGACTAAGCTGGAACCCAAGACTCCAGTAGGGAGGCAAGAATGGTCGTCCAACAAGCTGAAAAAATAAATAAAGAAGTGTCTAAGCATTTAGAACACACACTGTCGCACCACATCTGACATAGAAAATACTCCCTTCACTTCATTGTCTCTTAAGCCCTCAGATCTAAAAATGGTGAAGCCAAGAGTAACCTCCTAGGGCAATTTGCAAAATTCTACAGCTCACCTAACTACCTAAATGTATTCCTGACAAGAGCAACATCAGAAAACAGTGGGATTTGCAGGTAATGCTTGAATCCCAATATAATATTGGGGGAAAGAAAGAAGCAACATTCATTCACTCAGTGAATCTTTTCTAAGTGTTGATATTGTAGCAAAGGATTGGCAAGGCACTTGGGATATAGTGGCATACAGCAAAAGTGATTCCTGCTTTCACATCAGTGTCTAATTTCAGACAGCAATAAGTGCTAGGCATAAAGCATCGGGACTAATATTGAACAGGATGGATGAAGAAATAATGGACTATGTTTAAAATCCAATCCTATAAGTTGCTCAAGCCAACATTCTGAGAAGATCTCACATACAGCCCTGTTTTAAATGTTCCCTGAGAGCCACTGTCTTGTCCTTTCTTATGAGAGTCACCTCAGCAGGGAGACTCTCATGCCTCTGAGTCCCCATGCAGTGTATTTGCATCTTATTAGTAGCACTGATTATAAGGTGTTTCCTATTACTATTATTTCAGGCTTTGTTGTATTTCTCCTATGTTATTATAAATTGTGCCATCTTGAACAAATCAGCCCATTTTTCTGTACCTGATGCTTTTCGCCTATAGCATAGAAAGTTTAGGCTAAATGGTGTCTAAAGTTCCTTCCTGCCCTACAGCTTGAACTGAAAACAAGTAGCACAGTTCCTTTTCCATAGTTTCTTTTCACTAATTTTTTTTTATTTGTTGAATCAATGAATAGATTTTGCTGATCTGTGGCCTTAGATCTTATCTTTGGAATGATTCATCATACAAAGATGGACTATGAGCTCCTTGAAAACGGGAGCAGGATGGCATCTAACTTAATTTTGCATTTCTCAAGCCTTGCACAGGGCCTCTTCAGCATGTAGAAGGCACTCAATAAATGCGCATCAAATTAATGAACAGCTGGGACTTTCCCAGTGATCCCATGACTAAGACGCTGCGCTCCCAACTCAGGAGCCCAGGCTCAACCCCTGGTCAGGGAACTAGATTCCACATTACACGACTAAGATCTGGAACAGCCAAGCAAACGAACGTGCTTCCGGCTAATGAAAGACTCTCAGTCCCAGCGTTCGGAATCCATAATTCACTCACAACATTAATTGTTCTCCTGTTAATTTATAATGAATGTATGCAATAACAGCAATTCATAATGATTGTGCGTGCATGTGGGCATGCTATGTTGCTGCAGTTGTGTCCAACTCCATGCAACCTTCTGATTATCTAAACACCAAGCCCATACCTCCAGGTATTCCTGAACCACTTGTTCTGGAGTATTTCCCAGGAACACATAGAAGTCAAGGATACCCCCGATCGTGCGGTAAGTGACGGCAGGAGCGGGCTGAAGGGTGACCTCTGAAAGCAGTAAGATAAGAGTTCTTAGAATGTTATAGTTGAAAATATACCCATCTCTGCAATATGAATGCCTGAGTTATCCAAAACAGGTTCAGTCTCATTTATAAAGTGTTGAAAATCACACATGTTCTTTCCTTTGTATGATTGCTGAAGTTTATCAAAATACTCAGTTCAGTTCAGTTCAGCCACCCAGTCTAACAACTCTTTGCAACCCCATGGAGTGCTGCACGCCAGGCTTCCCTGTCCATTACCAACTCCCGAAGCTTGCTCAAACTCATGTCCATTGAGTTGGTGATACCATCCAGCCATCTCATCCTCTGTTGTCCCCTTCTCCTGCCTTCAGTCTTTCCCAGCATCAGGGTATTTTCCATTGAGTCAGTTCTTCACATTATTTGGCCAAAGTATTGGACTTTCAGCTTCAGCATCAGTCCTTCCAATGAATATTCAGGACTGATTTCCTTTAGGATAGACTGGTTGGATCTCCTTGCAGTCCAAGGGACTCTCAAGAGTCTTCTCCAACACCACAGTTTAAAAGCATCAATTCTTCGGTTCTCAGCTTTCTTCACAGTCCAACTCTCACATCCATACATGATCACTGGAAAAACCATAGCCTTGTATAGACGGACGCTGTCTAGGTTTGTCATAGCTTTTCTTCCAAAGAACAAGTGTCTTTTAATTTCATGGCTGCAGTCACCATCGGCAGTGATTTTGAAGTCCAAGAAAATAAAGTCTGTCACTGTTTCCATTGTTTCCCCATCTATTTGCCATCAAATGATGGGACTGGATGCCATGATCTTCGCTTTTTGAATGTTGAGTTTTAAGCCAGCTTTTTCACTCCCCTCTTTCACTTTCATCAAGAGGCTCTTCAGTTCATCAAATATTCATCATCAAAATATCATTCATCAGTTCATCAAAACATTCAGCTCATCAAAATATCAATTCATCAGTTCATCAAAATATTCAGTTCACCAGAATATCAAAATATTAAATGAATAAAATACTAATGAATTTATTTTTTAAGAGAAAGGACAAAATCTGTTCTAATCTAATCATATAAAAATACAAATGCCTGGGATCTGTGAGTGATTTAGCCTGAAGGAAAAGTTTTTAAAAGCTTATTAGATGAGCTTACAGTTAAAAAATAAAAATGAACTCTTATTCTAGCACCATTAGTCCAGAAACTAGAGGCAGATGGGGTGACCTATGAGAAACCCTACCAAACACAGCCTTGTTGTCTACAGACAGGCAGCATGGTTTGATGTTGAAATCTACAGGTATCTTTGGAAGGTATCTATCAATGGAGTCTATTATCTATAAAATATTATGGGTAACATTGCATCAATAGAGAACACTGAAGCAGTTTTCAATGAAAATAGCTTCCAGCTTGAACTGGATTTGTAAACAGGTTAATCTATGTTTGAGTTTCAGTTTCTATAGAAATATACTATAGGTCCAATATATTAATACCTTCAACTTTAAACAATGATCTCACTATGAAAACCATTTTTATAAAAGCAGCATTCCAAGACATATTGCTGCCAAGAGAAAGAGACGTTTCCTACCCATGGCGTTACTGTTCATCAGAAAAACCCCGAAAGAGAAGCCGCTGGTGTCTTCTAGGCACAAGAAGAACGTGTGAGCTCCATATAGATTAATCATGCCCTGACAACAAAAATACAAAGAAATAGTGGTAGTACCTGTTGAAAACATTTGTACTCGTCCTAAAATAAAATCAAAAGCCATGCACAATAGATGCTCTGTCAACATTCGAGGTAGTTTAGTACTGTACCGAAGAGATTTTGCAATGGTTACATCAACAGGCAAATGGACAGACAAAGTATGGTATATCCATCCAATGGAACGCTATTAGTCATAAACAAGACCGGAAATACTGATTCATGAGACGAGTGTCAACCTCACAAATGACTTTTCTGTTGTTGCTGTTTTCTTTTTAACCGAGCCAGGCCAAACTTATTTTCTGAAATATGTTTTTTAATTTTATTTTATTTATTTGACCACATTGTGCAGCATGTGGGATCTTAGTTCCCCAACCAGGGATTGAACTTGTGCCCCCTGCAGTGGAACTGCAGAGTCCTAACCACTAGACCACCTGGGAAGTCTCATCAACCTCATGAACGCTATGGTTAAGTGAAAAGAACAGACACAAAAGACCATATATTGCACAATTCTATTCACGTAAAACATCCAAAAAAGTCAAATCTATCCAGACAGAAAGCAGATTAGTGACTGGGGCTGGAGTAGGGAACTGGGATAGGGATGGGATTAAATCTAAAAGAGAAGGAGGGATCCTACTGGGGTAACGAAAATGTTCTGAAACTGGATTATGATGACGGTTGCACAACTCAGTAAATTATTAAATTGTACACTGAAGCTAAAATTATTAAATTATAAAGTTATTAAACTGTACACAAAACCGATAAATATCATGGTATAAATCATACCTCCAGAAAATCAACCTGAATATTCATTGGAAGGGCTGATGCTAAAGCTAAAGCTCCAATACTTTGGCCACCTGATTCAAAGAGTTGACTCATTAGAAAAGACCCTGATGTTGGGAAAGATGGAAGGCAGGAGGAGAAGGGGACGACAGAGGATGAGATGGTTGGATGGCATCACTGAATCAACGGGCATGAGTTTGAGCAAACTGCAGGAAATGGTGAAGTACAGGGAAGCCTGGTGTGCTGTAGTCCCTGGGGTCTCAAAGAGCAGAACACGACTGAGTGACTAAATAACAACAACCATCAAATTATTTTTTAATTGGAAAATGTTGTCAATGACACAATAAAATGCTGGCAGAAGAAGAGAATATGATGAGCAATTTTGAATTTCTTCTTTATGCCTATTTTCCAATTTTTCTATAAATAACATACAAAAGTTTAAAATTTAAAAAAAAAATACTGAATCACTCACAAGGCTGTGATGAGCACTGATACAAAAAGAGAGACTGTGTATAAAGGTAAGTACTAAAAGAATAAAAGATATTGAGATTATAACACACAGAAAGCTTTATGAAAGCTCCTGGTATGATGTGGCAAACTTAGCCCCTGATGCAGACCTGATCACAGTAAATTCCAGGAGATGAGGAGAAAGAGAGTGAGCATGATATGCAAAGGACGGAAGGTCAGCAGGCCTATGCAAAGTTAGGCTGGTTTTGAAATTATAGCTAGGAAGACTCACGACATCAGCACTTGGATAGAAAGAAAGTGAAAGTGTTAGTCACTCACTCGTGTCTGACTCTTTGTGACCCCATGGACTGCAGCCCACCAGGCTCCTCTGTCCATGGGATTCTCCAGGCAAGAATGGGAATGGGTTGCCATTTCCTTCTCCAGGGGATCTTCCCCACCCAGGGATCGAACCTGGGTCTCCCACACTGCAGGCAGACTCTACCAACTGAGCCATCAGGGAAGCTTCACTTGGAGAGAAAACAGGCTATGTTTTAAAAAATATTAAGAAGAAAGGAGAGGTGGAGGGGATGAGGGAAGATAAGAAAGAGAAAAGAAAGGGAAGGGGAGAGACAGAGGAGAAAGGAAGGAAGAGAGGGATGGAAGGACTCCTGTACTACAAATAAGTTACTGCTCGAAACCAGCTTTTCTCCCATTTTAATGTGCATGTGATTCACTTGTGGGTCTTGTTGAAAGGCAGGTTCTGATTCGTAGGTCTGGGCTAAGGCCTGAGGTTCTGCATTTCTAACAAGCTCCTGGGTGATGCCAACATCACTGTCTCTGGAATACACATCAATCAGCAGAACAAAGCAGCCAAAAGAGACTTTTTTTTTTTTAGTCTATAAAGTTCTACTGAGAATGGCCCCTGCTGAAGCTTTTCCCTAGACACTACTCAGTTACTGAAGACAAACAAAGGTATTTTGCAGATGTTTTTTCTAGTATACATTAGGCTATAATATAATCATTAAATTACATTTTCCTTTAGGACTTCCCTGGCAGTCCAGTGGTTAAGATTCCAAGCTTCCATTGCAGGGGAACAGGTTCGACCTCTGGTGGGGAAACTAAGATCCCACATGCCATGCAGTGCTGCTGCTGCTGCTAAGTCACTTCAGTCGTGTCCGACTCTGTGCGACCCCATAGATAGCAGCCCACCAGGCTCCTCCATCCCTGGGATTCTCTAGGCAAGAACACTGGAGTGGGTTGCCATTTCCTTCACCAATGCCATGCAATGCAGCCATAAATAAATAAGAAAACTTTCTCATAAAAACCTGTATTTTCCTTTAAAAGTGAGATGCTTTTCAAAATCTCTATATTACTGATTGTAAGTTTATAAACCTTATGAACAAATATTCTTCAACACAGATCTATATAAATTGGGCAAATTATCAATGTAACTTCATAGGTTACATTACTTGATGGTCTGCTTTACTTTGTAGGTTACTTCCTGGAAAGAAGGGCAGGCACTGCTTGCTGTGAGCCATCGGCAGGAGGCCAGGAACCTCACCTCGGTAGGGGTGGCGTCCCGGGTGAAGATGGGCCAGGTCTTCCAGGTCATGTTGTGGCGGTACTGCTGGTGCACGTGTTCCCCCAGCCCATACACGTTGGCACTGGGCAGTCGCATGGAGAGCTGCAGGTACTGCTGGGCAAACTGGAGGGGCCCAATGCTGGTGTCCAACCTGGAGAAAGGGCCATAGAGTAAGAGCAGGAGTCAACCAACAGCTCTCTGTGGCAGCAGTCTCTCTGCTTCCCTGCCTGTCCACTCGGGGAACAGCTGTTTCAGGTGTTACCATCATCTGCTTATATGCTACCTTTGAAGGTCCTTCTAGGGTGTCTCCGATTCTTTAATTCTCAAGGAGCACAGCCCTGGAGATATGAGGCCAGCTATTCAATGCAACCCCATCCATCTACTTCCATCAGCATCCTGCCTGACACCACTCTGGATGCTTTACAAATAACATCTCAGCACACACAGCAACAGTGGCTGTTTTGATTCCAAGGAAACGGAGACTGAGGAGGTGAGATAATTTGCCTAGGATCACACAGCTGAGTGGTAATTCAGTGTGACAAGATTGCATAGATTTCACTGACATTATTATCCTTATATTTTCTCCAGTACAATTTCTGATTTAAGCTGCTGTTAGGTGCTTATTGGTAAGTTTCTCAGGAAATAATACTTTGGGATGATAAATAGTGAAGTTGTAGTTCCGATGTAAATGGTAATCTAAAAAAGTAACATTACCACTTTTAAAATATACATGAATCATAAAGGTATTTACATAACCGAGCAAATGAGCACATTACATTTCAGTATTCTTTGTTCTGCGATCATGACAGATTCCCAGTGTTAATGATTTACAGTAACAGCTTTGACATTTTTCAGGTTCAAACATTTTCCCAAGTCATACTCATCTCTTCAACTACCTGCAATTAAGTCAGAATGAATGCCACTCACTGGGACGTATACTCAAAGAAGGTTGAAAAACTCACAAGACTCTTTTGTTGCTGGTCCTCATTATTTTGATGCTGAAGGGTTTGTAAATGACTTCTAGATGATAGCTCAAATTGGAAGCATCAGCATTCCCATCAAAGAGCTTAACATTTTCATGGGGGACTTCATAGCGCATGTTATTGAAATCAGTGATCTGTCAGATGGAAAACAGAAAGGACGCTTCTTTTTAGAGATTCTACAAAAATGTTCACTCTCAAATAACCCCCAGTAATGACAGCTTCTAATTCTTGACCCTGGGTTTCCTGATTTGAAAAGGAAATAAAAAAGTCACAAGCCCCCCATCAAATAAACATCAGTCTGTCCATCCTATCTGGAGATCCCTGCAGACAGAATTGAAGGAACCTCCTGCCTCCAGAGCTTATAAAGGAGAATGATCTGAACCCAGCATGGAGGCTCCGCTGCCTGCAGAGATGTCTTCAGCGAGAACTATCAAGCTAACCTTAAAATGGAAACGATTGGATGTCTGATGTTCAGCTGTGAAGAGGGTGTCGATTACGTCATATCCAAACAGAGATGGTGATGGCAACCTTCTCAACCGGGCAGCATACCCTAGAGGTCAAGGAAGGAGAGAGAAGTATTTGGTCTTTATTTTGCAGTTAACTTATCTGGTCCATATAAAGTGATTCCCGGGGCAACATTAAAGAAGTGCTCACCTGTGCTTGTATTGTTAACCCAATTGCTGATTTCGTAGCCCCAGTTCCTGGGGAAGAAGCACCAGGGGATGGCAGTATCTGGCACAGGTTTCCAGCAGCACTTATATTTCTGTCTGCAGACATCCTATAACAACAGCGCAGAATGAGCATTACATGAAATGAAGGAAAATACTAGTCATCTATTTATTCGTAACAATTTTACTCCAAAAAGAATTTCTGATGGGGCACAATTCCATTCAGTCATGCATTTATTCTCCTTTTATTTATACAATTTTCCATCCATCCCATATGCATGTATTATCTACTCAACAAGGAACTATTGATAGTTCTTGCCTTTAGCAAACTTGCAATCTACTTGTAAATCCAGGTACTCACAATATGATGAGTGCTGCAATGGTGTGCCCAGGGGCTGAGGGGACACACCAGCCACAATGTCCAGCCTAGAAGACTGGGGTGGAGTGGGTGTAGGGTGGGCTTCCAGGTAAGTGAAAGTTAAGTCCAACCCTAATTCACTAGGAGCAGTTAGACGCATGACCAGCAGAGCAGGACTCCAAGCAGAGAAAGCAGCAATGCACAAGAGACTCAGTAAATCCGTAAATTCGTTGTGCCAAGAATACCAAGGGAGAGAAATGAGACTGGAGGCCCACAGTATCCATACCAACAGTGAGTTGAATGCTGGACCAAGCACTATGGACTTTCTCACGAGGAAGAGTCATGGAAATAGCTAACAATATGTGGATTCCCAAGTGGTGCTAGTGGTAAATAACCTGCCTTCTAATGCAGGTGAGACATGAGATTTGGGTTGGATCCCAGGGTTGGGAAAATCCCCTGGAGGAGGGCACGGCAACCCACTCCAGTATTCTTGTCTGGAGAATCCCATGGACAGAGGAGACTGGCAGGCTATAGTCCATGAGATCGCAAAGAGTTGGATACAGTTGAAGTGACTTAGCATGCACACAGCATGAAGAAATGCATTTCTAAGAAGAAAAGGAAAACAAAGGAACACAGAGAAAGTTAAGATCAAACTAGGATAGACAGTGATGTCAAACAAATTTACAGTGTCCACAAGGTAAAAATAAACCACACATGGTTTCTCACAGTGGTTTGATTATAAATTTTTTAAAATTACTATCATTTGGTGAGATATATTTTCTAAAGTTCCTACAAGTTCTTTTTCATGTGTTCCCCATCCTGAACCCCCTCCCACCTCCCTCCCCATTCCATTCCCCAGGGTCATCCCAGTGCACCAGCCCTGAGCACCCTGTCTCATGCATCAAACCTGGATTGGCAATCTGTTTCACATAAGATAATATACATGTTTCAATGATAGATTAATTTACATAAAATTTGTTTTGTTATAATAAATTAAATAGATGGCAAGTTGAACCAAAATGTTGAAATAAGCACGGGTATTCATCTCTCCACCCAACTGATCCTACATGAATTGACAGAAGTATCATTAAGAAAGAAATTACAAATCCATTGTAAAACAGCAAAATATAGTTCAGTACGGCAGACCAGAAAAGTTATGAAATTCCTGAAACACAGAAAATCAACTTTATCAGCTCTAGGGAAAACACATATTCATAGCTTAAAACACGAGAGAAGAAAAAGAACTGCTCCAAGTCAGGCAGGTGTGGAGAAGTGGAAGAGAAACCTGGGATGTAGCCCTGGATGATTAATTGGGATGCTGTCACAGCTACTGGTTAGCTCCTGCTAATGGGCGGGCATCCAAAAGTGTTTATTCCTAGGTTAAGGGACTGAAGGAGCTTCCCAGGAGGCTCAGTGGTTAAGAATCCGCCTGCCAATGCACAAGATGCTGGGGACATAGGTTTGATCCTTGGATCGGGAAGATCCCCCTGGAGGAGGAAATGACAACCACTGCAGTATTCCTGCCTGGAAAATTCCATAGCCAGAAGAGCCTGGTGGGCTATAGTCCATGGGGTCACAAAGGGTCAGACACAACTGAGTGACTGAGTAAGGGAGTGAGGAGACATGCTGGGAGCCAGAAGGTATGGCAATGCAGCAGCTAATAAACTGTCCCCCCCACAAACTGGCCACCAGCACCACCTCCAGATAAGTATCCATTTTTCTCTCCATCAGCCCTCTCCTCAATTCTCAGCATGAGCTAAGGTAAATAGGACAGGCTGTCATAAATAATGAAATACGAAGATGACAGTCAAGCCACCCAACATTTGAGAGAAACTAACATCATTATCCATACATGATTACTGGAAAAACCATAGCTTTGACTAGACAGACCTTTGTTGTCAAAGTAATGTCTCTGCTTTTTAATATGCTGTCTAAGTTGGTCATAACTTTCCTTCCAAGGAGTAAGCGTCTTTTAATTTCATGGCTGCAGTCACCATCTGCAGTGATTTTGGAGCCCAAAAAAGAGCACTGAAGAATTGATGCTTTTGAACTGTGGTGTTGGAGAAGACTCTTAAGAGTCCCTTGGACTTCAAGGAGATGCAACCAGTCTATCCTAAGGGAAATCAGTCCTGAATATTCATTGGAAGAATTGATGCTGAAGCTGAAACTGCAATACTTGGGCCACCCCATACGAAGAACAGACTCATTTGAAAAGACCCTGATGCTAGGAAAGATTGAAGACAAGAGGAGAAGGGATGACAGAGGATGAGATGGTTGGATGGCATTACTGACTCTATGGACATGAGTTTGAGTAAGCTCTGGGAATTGGTGATGGACAAGGAAGCCTGGCATGCTGCAGTACATGGGGTTGCAAAGAGTCGGACACAAATGAGTGACTGAACTGAACATCATGATAGCAAGGGGCCAAACTTAATAAACAAATTGGAGGAAGCAGTTAATAGAAAAATTATTATAAGCCTTCAAAATAAATATAATTACTACCTTCAGACACGGGCACACAGCAGTTGCTTCCATTAAGAAAAGCAGTAAAGAGTGTTGAAAGTGAAGATATCTAACAGCAAGGTTTAAAACTCAATATTTGTACTGAATAACAAAAAGGAAACAATAAAAGAAAGATGCATCAAGGCAAGAAAATAGTTTTAATTCAATTTAAGATTATCTAAGAACATAATACACAAAGATAAATAAATGGAAGTAGAAAGGGTAAGTTAAGTGACCAATGGACTCACAGAGCAACATTCACCTAGAAGATTCCAAAAGGAGTAAACAGAGAAATAGAGGAGGAAAGAGGGAACCAAGGAAAGAGAGAAAGTAATGTTATATATCACGAGCAACTTAATATACAACACAGGAAACTGGTAAAGAACAAAATAAAGCCATAAAAGCTACATGAAAAACTAATCAGTAAAAGCAGTAATTAATGAAAGAGAAAAGAAGCAAGTACCTACAATCAATTCAAAACATGCAATTTTTTCCCCAGGTAATAATCTAAGAATATGTTCTATTGTGTTGTCAGCAAGCATTGTAAAGTAAGCCAGACATCCTCATGAAATAGACCTAGCTTCTACTATTGATTTGAAATTCTATTTTTATTATAAACTAAATTTAAGTGTACAAATATGAGAATATGAATATGTGTTTGCTGCTGCTGCTGCTAAGTCACGTCAGTCGTGTCCGACTTTGTGCGACCCCATAGACAGCGGCCCACCAGGCTCCTGTCCCTGGGATTCTCCAGGCAAGCATACTGGAGTGGGTTGCCATTTCCTTCTCCAGTGTATGAAAGTGAAAAGTGAAAGTGAAGTTGCTCAGTCCTGTCCAACTCTTCGCGACTCCATGGACTGCAGCCTACCAGGCTCCTCCGTCCATGGGATTTCCTAGGCAAGAGTACTGGAGTGGGGTGCCATTGCCTTCTCCAAATATGTGTTTAAGGACTTCTTATTATATTCTAATGGTGTACATATCAATTCCTGCTGTAATTACACACTGATAACTATCATAGTGTGAAGACATGTTTTGGTATTAGCATGGCAGATAAATAAACCTAAAGGGGACTCTTTGCAAAGATCTAAGAAATATGAAAACATTATCAAGTCTTATTTTGACAAAGAGGGAAGAGGGCAAACAAGATTAGGAACCAAAAAATGCAGAATGATACCAGATACTAGGATTTTTTTTTAACATAAATAAGAATTAAGAGAAAACTGTTTACACAAATATTTACCAATGAATGGTAAACTGTAATTTGAATCTTCAAATAGTGAAACATTAGATAATCAAGATTAGATAAGAAGAGATACAAAACCAAATGCCCATTAACCATGAAAATTATAAAAAGTAGTCAAAGGCTCTTCCCTAAAAAGATTATATTTTGCCCTTATGATTTAGGGAATAGAATATTCTCATGTAATACATTTTTTTTTTCTCAGAACAAGGTAAAAAAGTTTTCTGATTGATTATATTAAACTAGAATAATCCTGGCAACAAACTAGATAAAGAGAGGCCAAGCAAAGAATCAAATAAAAATATATAAGCCAATTTCACTTTAAAAAGACAGATATGTAAAATTTTAATAAAATGTTAGCAATCTGAACTCATTAGGGTATTCAAAGAATTAACTCATAATAGTCAAGAGAGGATTCTCAAGAGAATGCTACAGTGGTTCAAAATTAAGAAATCTTTTTAGTATAATTCACAACATTGACCAAAAAGAAAAAATTATATGATCATCTCAAGCACTTTTTAATACATAAAAATGACCCAAATTTTAAAAGCAAGTTATTAAATAAGATATACAGTACAACTAAGTTCAGGTGAAAACAAAACCAAAAATATATAAATATATGTACAAAATATATAAAAACCTATGTTAACCTAGGCAAAGCTTAGAAAGATCAAGAGAAAGATAAATACAAAGCTCTTGACCTGGTTCTGGGGAAGCAATTTGGAAATAAAGAGAAAGCATTACAAATATGGACTTTCCATTTTTTATTTTGTACATAACTATAAAGTCTGAATCTTTCATACTAAAGGAATATATCCAAGTATAGATTTTGTGATTTAAAAAACAAAAGAATATGTCACAATACTACTCATTTAGAAAGTATTTTAGATGCTGGTCTCTAAGAGTCAGACACCACTGAGCAACTTCACTTTCACTTTTCACTTTCATGCATTGGAGAAGGAAATGGAAGCCCACTCCAGTCTTCTTGCCTGAAGAATCCTAGGGACAAGGGAGCCTGGTGGGCTGCCATCTATGGGGTCGCTCAGAGTTGGACATGACTGAAGCGACTTAGCAGCAGCAGCAACAACAACATCTATTATAATTGTTCTGAAAAATCACAGTATAAATGTGTATGCCTGAGACTGATTCATGTTGATGTATGGCAGAAACCTATGCAATATAGTAAGCAAGTATCCTCCAATTAAGAATGTTAATTAAATTAAAATAACTAAGTAAATATAACAGATCAATCCTTCACAGTTATATAAACAAAGCAATTACAGCAAGGATAAGGAAGCCTGGCATGCTACAGTCCGTGGGCTTGCAAAGAGTCAGACAGAACTTCAGTTCAGTTCAGTTCAGTTCAGTCGCTCAGTCATGTCCGACTCTTTGCGACCCCATGAATCCAACACGCCAGGCCTCCCTGTCCATCACGAACTTCCGGAGTTTACCAAACTCACGTCCATCGAGTCAGTGGTGCTATCCAGCCATCTCATCCTCTGTGGTCCCCTTCTCCTCCTGCCCCCAATCCCTCCCAGCATCAGAGTCTTTTCCAATGAGTCAGCTCTTCGCATGAGGTGGCCAAAGTATTGCAGTTTCAGTTTTCGCATCATTCCTTCCAAAGAAATCCCAGGGCTGATCTCCTTTAGAAAGGACTGGTTGAATCTCCTTGCAGTCCAAGGGACTCTCAATAGTCTTCTCCAACACCACAGTTTAAAAGCATCAATTCTTCAGTGCTCAGCTTTCTTCACAGTCCAACTCTCACATCCATACATGATTACTGGAAAAACTATAGCCTTGACTAGACGGACCTTAGTCGGCAAAGTAATGTCTCTGTTTTTGAATATGCTGTCTAGGTTGGTTCTAACTTTCCTTCCAAGGAGTAAACGTCTTTTAATTTCATGGCTGCAATCACCATCTGCAGTGATTTTGGAGCCCCCAAAATAAAGTCTGACACTGTTTCCACTGTTTCCCCATCTATTTTCAATGAAGTGATGGGACAAGATGCCATGATCTTCGTTTTCTGAATGTTGAGCTTTAAGCCAACTTTTTCACTCTCCTCTTTCACTTTCATCAAGAGGCTTTTTAGCTCCTCTTCACTTTCTGCCATAAGGGTGGTGTCACCTGCATCTCTGAGGATATTGATATTTCTCCCGGCAATCTTAATTCCAGTTTGTGCTTCTTCCAGCCCAGCATTTCTTATGATGTACTCTGCATATAAGTTAAATAAGCAGGGTGACAATATACAGCCTTTACATACTCCTTTTCCTATTTGGAACCAGTCTGTTGTTCCATGTCCAGTTCTAACTGTTGCTTCCTGACCTGCATATAGGTTTCTCAAGAGGCAGGTCAGGTGGTCTGGCATTCCCATCTCTTGAAGAATTTTCCACAGTTTATTGTGATCCACACAGTCAAAGGCTTTGGCATAGTCAATGAAGCAGAAATAGATGTTTTTCTGGAACTCTCTTGTTTTTTCGATGATCCAGTGGATGTTGGCAATTTGATCTCTGGTCCCTCTGCCTTTTCTAAAACCAACTTGAACATCTGGAAGTTTGCAGTTCACGTATTGCTGAAGCCTGGGTTGGAGAATTTTGAGCATTACTTTACCAGCGTGTGAGATGAGTGCAATTGTGTGGTAGTTTGAGCATTCTTTGGCATTGCCTTTTTTTGGGATTGGAATGAAAACTGACCTTTTCCAGTCCTGTGGCCACTGCTGAGTTTTCCAAATTTGTTGGCATATTGAGTGTAGCACTTTCACAGTATCATCTTTCAGGATTTGAAATAGCTCTACTGGAATTCCATCACCTCTACTAGCTTTGTTCGTAGTGATGCTTTCTAAGGCCCACTTGACTTCACATTCCAAGATGTCTGGCTCTAGATTAGTGATCACACCATCATGATTATCTGGGTTGTGAAGATCTTTTTTGTACAGTTCTTCTGTGTATTCTTGCCACCTCTTCTTAATATCTTCTGCTTCTGTTAGCTCCATACCATTTCTGTCCTTTATTGTACCCATCTTTGCATGAGATGTTCCCTTGGTATCTCTAATTTTCTTGAAGTAGGAAGTCAAGAAACACCTGAAGTAACAGGCAAATTTGGCCTTGGAGTATGGAATGAAACAGGGCAAAGTCTAATAGAATTTTGCCAAGAGAACGCACTGGTCATAGCAAACACCCTCTTCCAACAATACAAGAGAAGACTCTACACATGGACATCACCAGATGGTCAACACTGAAATCAGATTGATTATATTCTTTGCAGCCAAAGATGGAGAAACTATATATGGACAGCAAAAACAAGACTGGGAGCTGACTGTGGCTCAGATAATGAACTCCTTATTGCCAAATTCAGACTTAAATTGAAGAAAGTAGGGAAAACCACTAGACCATTCAGGTATGACCTAAATCAAATCCCTTATGATTATACAGTGGAAGTGAGAAATAGATTTAAGGGACTAGATCTGATAGACAAGAGTGCCTGATGAACTATGGATGGAGGTTTGTGACATTGTACAAGAGACAGGGATCAAGACCATTGCCATGGAAAAGAAATGCAAAAAAGCAAAATGGCTGTCTGGGGAGGCCTTACAAATAGCTGTGAAAAGAAGAGAAGTGAAAAGCAAAGGAGAAAAGGAAAGATACAAGCATCTGAATGCAGAGTTCCAAAGAATAGCAAGGAGAGATAAGAAAGCCTTCCTCGGTGATCAATACAAATAAACAGAGAAAAACAACAGAATGGGAAAGACTAGAGATCTCTTCAAGAAAGTTAGAGATACCAAGGGAACATTTCATTCAATGATGGGCTCAATATAGGACAGACACAACTTAGATGGAACAAAAATTACATTATAGCCATACAATCTCTTCAAAGCACTTACTAATTCTCCAAATATATAACCGATATTTCTGCTTCATCCTCTTTAAATACAAAATAGGTTGGAAGGGATCAGTGTAGAAGTTTGGGAATTTGGGGTAACTCCTAGGCTGTTGAGTTTCCTAAATCTGAGACAGATATTTAAGTAGCCCTGCTACCTCTGAGGCTGAGATCATTAAAGTTCAAAAGGTCAGTTACATTGCCATAAATAGTTTCAAAGTCTACCAGCCTCTATTAAAAAAAAAAAAAAAACAGTTAAGACAAGAAATCCAATAAAGTCAGATAAAGACAACACTTGTGCATGAAGTCTGCCCTAACATTCCTGTCTCAGTTTTAAGGCACTTCCTGTATCCCAGACACCAGAAATGAAACCTCTGAGATATACATATGGCCTTTTTGGTTTCCATAGTTACACAATAACACAGATCGTCATAAATTCACACCTGGATTATGGCAATTGACTCATAACAAATCTATCTCTGTGCTTTCCTTAGCACCAAACTTTTCTAAAGAGTACTCTTCAGTTGTCTTTCTCATAGATGTTTATGTCATTTTGCCCTCAGAAATTACTGACTAATGGAACTTGAGAACTGAAAATAGGCTTGGAAATTATCTTATTCAACTTCCATTTGAGGCAAGGATATTTTTTCAGTAGAGTCTCTGATAGATGCTTTAATTCTGTGAATGATGTGTAGCCAACTTCTTTCAAAATCAGAGATTCCTCTTTAGAGTTAACATTTTACTTTTACTTTTAACATTTTATATTTTACTTTTAATGTTTACTGAAATGTTATTTCTTATATTATTTTGTGTTATCATGAAAGATAATAAAGATAAAAATCCTATGAACTGGATTTTTCATTCTGTATAATTATTTGCCTAGGGTATAACTATATGGGTTGCTGTATTAGTCTCTCAGTTGTGTCTGACTCTTTGCAACCCCATGGACTATAGCCAGCCAGGCTCCTCTGTCCATGGGATTATCCAGGAACGAATACTGGAGTGGGCAGCCACTTCTTCTCCAGGGGATCTCCCTGACTCAGGGGAGAATCCAGATCTCCTGCACTGGCAGGCAGATTCTTTGCATCTAAATCCCTAGGGAAGCCTATATAAATATATACTCAATGACAATAAAATGAGCTATATAAACCACTTTAGAGACAATGAGAAATTAAAGTTGGTCAAATTGTATAATTAATATAATATGTCATAATATAATATATAATAAAATTTAATAAAATATTTAATAAATATAAAATAATCTTTAGTAATAAAAGAAGCACCAGTTAGCAAATATAATAAACTATATTTACAACAGAAACTTTGTATATGCAATATCTAGGAAAAATATACATCTGTAATGAAATATATCTTTCCCATTCTGTTGTTTTCCTCTGTTTCCTTGCACTGATCGCTGAGGAAGCCTTTCTTATCTCTCCTTGCTATTCTTTGGAACTCTGCATTCAGCTGCTTACATCTTTCCTTTTCTCCTTTGCTTTTCACTTCTCTTCTTTTTTCAGCTATTTGTAAGGCCTCCCCAGACAGCCATTTTGCTTTTTTGCATTTCTTTTCCATGGCAATGGTCTTGATCCCTGTCTCCAAAGGAGATCAGTCCTGGGTGTTTATTGGAAGGACTGATGCTGAAGCTGAAACTCCAATACTTTGGCCACCTCATGCGAAGAGTTGACTCATTGGAAAAGACCCTGATGCTGGAAGGGATTGGGGTCAGGAGGAGAAGGGGATGACAAAGGATGAGATGGCTGGCTGGCATCACTGACTCGATGGACATGAGTTTGAGTGAACTCTGGGAGTTGGTGATGGACAGGGAGGCCTGGAGTGCTGCAATTCATGGGGTCACAACACAGTCAGACACAACTGAGTGACTGAACTGAACTGAACTGAATGAAATATATATGAAGACAGTTGAGAAATATGCATATATGTATAAAAGGGTTGAAATGAAAAGAGGTTGTATTGAATATGTTTTTAAAATGAGAATGTTTAAAATTATGTCACTGTTACCTAAATTAAACCTAAATTTTAATGCAGTCCTAATTATGGGATGTAGAATATAGAACATGAGATAAAGAAATACAGTCTAAATATGTTTACCTTTATGATAAAGTCATTAAGTTACAACTAAGAAGGCTTCCAATAGTTGACATTCTTATGGAAACTACTCGAGTAGAAAATCTATGTTTTCTAACATATGTTCATTGGGATGACTTGCCAGTAACATGATTTCAGAAGATTCTTGTTATAACAAGTCATCTGGGCTCTACAGCAACTCAGCCATTATATATGCCTGATGGCCTCTGTTCTCAAGGAATGTGAATGCAAGCCCTCAAACATTAACCTTCCCATGACTCTCCTGGGAATCACGGTAGGACACATTCAGCAACACGAAGAACTCTCCCTCTACTCTGGACTTCAGACCCCACGGCCAGCCCTTTTGTTAGTTTCTCCTCCTCTTCCTTTTACCCCTGGCTGGTTCTGATTTCCTCGGTGTTGCTGTTCATTTCATCAGGCAAGAAAGAAAGTACTCCAAACAAGTCAAGAGGCCCATAATCCACTCTATCTCCACCCTTTCCCCACAGCACATGCTCCTCTTTTCAATAAAACCCAGCAGGCCCACAGCAAGGACCATTTTTCTCTGACCTCTGTCACCTCCTGGCCAGGGGCACAGTCTATCCTTTCTGATTCAGGGATTTCTGGGCACTCTGGAACAAATGAAGCGCCTGCAGAGAAATTAAAGGATGAAATTGAAAATGCGGTGTGTACTCACAGTCCTAGGGAAGAAGCAGTCCTACACTTTCCATCAATTCTTCAGTCAGTAATTGCTAGTAACTGGGATCTATATTTGCATAGAATGTTTAACACTTCTCCAAGGGTTCAACACGTATACTTTTTGTTTTGCTGGGCGTTTTTTGAGATATAATTCACATACCATAAAATTCATGTGTTTAAAGTGTGTGATTCAATGGCTTATAATATTTTACAAAGTTGTCCAATGATGAGCATCTAATTCCAGAACATTTTCATCACCCCCAAAGAAACCATGTACTCATTAGTAGTCACTTCCCATTTCTTTTTTCTCCCAGTTCCTGGTAAACATGAATCTACTTTCTGTCTCTGTGGATTTGCCTATTCTGAACATTCCATATAAACAGAATCATAAAATATGTGGCCTTTCACATCTGGCTCCTACCTGGTGTAACGTTTTCAAGGTTCATTCATGTTGCAGCATGTAACAGTACTTAATTCTTTTTCATGGCTGAATCATATTTCATGATATGAAAATAACACTTCTTAGAATCTACTCATCAGTTAATGTACATTTGGGTTGTTTTCACTTATTAACTGTTCCCTTCCACAAGCTTCCCTTGTGGCTCAGCTGAAAGAATCTGCCTGCAATGCAGGAGACCTGGGTTTGATCCCAGAATTGGGAAGATCCCCTGGAGAAGGAAACGGCAACCCACTCCAATATTCTGGCCTGGAGAAGTTCATGGATTGTCCATGGACTGTATAGTCGATGGGGTTTCAAATAGTCGGATATTTTTACTTCACTGGGTGTAAAGGATATTTCACTTGACTTGAATTTCCCAAACAACTGATGATATTGACTATTATTTTCATGGCTTATTGGCCATTTATAGACCTTCCATGAAGAAATGTCTGTTAACTCCTGTGCTCAGTTTAGAAATTTGATTATTTTTCTTCTAATTTTGGATCATAAGGTTTACGTATTCTGAATGTTAGACCATTTTCAAGCACATCATTCGCAAATACGTTCCTCCTTTAGTGACTTGTCATTTCACTTCCTTGATAGTGTTCTTTGAAGCACCAAATTTTCTGATTTTGAACTCCAGTTTGCTCTTTTTGTTTTCTTTTGGCTGCTATGCTGGTTTTGAGTATCGTATCTAAGAAACTATTGCCTAATCCAAAGTCACAAATATTGATATTTATGCCTATGTTTTACTTAGAATTTTATAGTTTTGGCTGTTACATTTTGAGCTTTGATCCATTTTGAGTTATAGTTTTCATGTGCTAGTTGCTGCAGTCGTGTCTGACTCTTTGCTGTCCCACACACTGTAGGCTTCCAGGCTCCTCTGTCCATGGGATTTCTCAGACAAGAATACTGGAGTGGGTTGCCGTTTCCTCCTCCATAGGATCTTCCCGACCTGGGATCGAACCCTCATCTCTTATGTCTTGCTGGGAGCCAGCGTGAGGAATCCTGCCCATGGCAAAGGTCATGAAGAAGGAAGCCTGACAAAGTGCAAAGGCGTGATCTGGCTTCAGGGGTGCCCCCTGGGTTTTCCTGAACATCTACCCCCCAAAACCAGAGTCTGCCTGCTTTATTGTACTGTGCTTTCCACTCTTCTGACATTCTCTGGAAAAAAGTTAACTCAGGGCTTCAGTCTCCTGCATATGAAAGGAATGTTTCAGCTCAAACCCCTTTGATGGCTCTCTAACTTGCCTGACAGGTTCCCCCAGACTTTTACAATTTGTGAATTGCTTACAGCCCCCCAACCACTAGAGGCACAAAGCTTAAAGCATCTTTAAGATACAGAGCCTTTTCTAAAGAGCTAAAAATTATATTGGTGACGGGTTTCACTGTTGAGTCAATGACTGCTGCCAGGCCTCCATATTCTTTATCTTTTAGGCACCTGAAGGATATTAATCAATGTAATTGGGATATAGAAAAAGGAATGTAGTAGTTTTGATGTTAGCACACTAGACTTTTGAGTTAATTACTTTTCCCTTTGTTATAAATCACTGTACTTCTTTCATTGTTATAAATTTTTGTGTCCTTGCTATGTAAGAATGTAACTTTATTTAGTGCTTTCTGAGAGTGGCACCAGACTTTGGGAAGAACAACATTTTTAAGACAAATTATATAAGTCTTCTGGTTGACAAACCCTTATCAGAAAAGGGCTGTAAAATGTTAACTGGCCTTCTGGCCAGAAGATGATGTAAATCATCTAAGACTTGTGTATACAACTAGGTATGCAGAGAGAAAGCCTCGTCTCAATAACAGTCAGGGCCACTGATGCTGCATAATTTTATATTATCCATTAATTTCTATGTACAGAAAAAGGTACAAAAGGCCTTTCCAGACAATAGAGGATGGGCCAGTCATTGGACTGGTTTCCCCCATGTCTTCTTTACTCTGTTTTCAGGCTGAATTCCCATCTGGAACACAGAGGCTCGCCAAGTCTACTTACTTGCCCTGGCTTTTAAGATCCACGCAACAGGGAGCCTAAGGCGGGGTACCCTTCGATATTCAAATGGGCACCGGTGGCCCGACATAGATGGTGCAAATCTCTTGTCCTGAGGTTTTATTAGCTTTCCCCGTAAACCAAGTTATTCAGCCTCTTTTCTCCACTAAATTTTCCTACTATAGTATTGCTTTCTAATCTCTTTTTATATTTCTAAATAAATAAGTTTTTCCTCGCCACGCTGTCCCCGCTTCGAATTACCCTGGATCCACTGAGGCTGGACCCAGGCAATGTCTCCTGCATGGGCAGGCAGATTCTTTACCATTAGTGCCACCTGGGAAGCCTAAAGAAAGTCTGTTTCCCCCCGGTTTCAATCTGGGGAACTTGTGTGTGTAAGGTGAATGTGATAACCACTACACTATGGAAAGAAGGCCTGTATATTTTTTCATATCATCTCACAAAATCATAATTGTTCCTAGAAAATACCTCAATGTTTACTGTGAAGAGTGGTGAAAAGAATAAGTAAGTAGGATTATGCTATGGGTACAGGTTCTTTTCACTACACGCTAAATCTATATTGATATAGTGAGCTTTACCAAGCAGAGTAAACCTCAAACTCATTTTAAGAAAAGATTTTTGTATTGTGTATATTATTATTTAGAGTATAATGTGTGCAGGGAAGGCTTCCCTGGTGGCTCAGATGAAGGAAAGAAGACATTCTGTGGGATGTTTCTACGAGAGAAGAATTTCAAAGTTATCCATGAAGAAATCGTAGGCATTTAATCAGAATATGGGCTGGAGGCAAATTGTAATTGACATATTTAGGTCAAGTTAATCAGTTCCTAAATCTACTGTAGCCCAATTTCTTTTTCCATAGTGTAAAGGGACTGGGCACTATTAACTATTCTTCTTGAAGGCTTTTTTATTTCATTCATGACTCTAGGTTGAAGGACAGGCTTCTGATGAGTCTCATTTTGCATTTTGCTAAAATTACATGAAATGGGACTTGGGAGACCTTGAATATTACTAGCATTTAATTTTAGGTATAGTTGCAGAACAAGAACACAGCATTTGGAAATTTATCTAAATTAATTGTGGATATAGACTGTGAGTAATGCAATGTGGTGGCATGCTGAGGAATGAAGACATAAAAGGATGTCTTTGGCATCCTGAGGGGACTTCTGTTTCAATCCTTCCAACCCAATAGCCACAAGCATCTCCCTTACCTGAAGGCTTCTCCAACAGAAGCATCAGCAAGAGGATATCTACAGCAAGTACAATTATGATGAAGATGATCAGAAGAATTTCCAATGCACTAAGCTTCCTCGCCATCTAGATGGACACAGGCAACAGGATCAAAGTAAATTGCAAAACCCCATCATTCCAAAAGAATAGGTAGGCATCCTGATTACTTGATACTCCTTGCCAGTTGACATGATTATCAGCATCCCTCTTTATTGTAATCCAAGGAGTATCTGTTCCAGCTCATCACAGTGTCTCCAAGAAACTCTGGTCAGTGCATCCAACCCATGTAGGACTCTTGCCCTTTTTGTCTGCAAAGGGATTGGTTACTGTCTAAGGAAATCTATATCAGACATAAAGAACTGAAGGGAGGGGAGGAGGAGTGGAACGGAGAACGGGAGAGACAGGGAGGGTTGAGATGGCTCCAAAAGCCCTTCTAGATGCCACTTTGATCTTCACACCCTCCGTGGGCAGAGAAAGGAAGGCCCACTCAGGGAGGGGGAAAGTAACAAAACCTGAATCCAAGTCTTCTTATTCTAATTCCTATGCCAGTGATGCTGACGTGTTTAACTGTTTAGAGCTCACTAAGCCTTTTAAGAATAGGGTAACAAAAATGAAACTAGTCCTGATCTTCAATATAATGCTTACTTGTATGGTCATGGCACACAAATCCATGTAAATTTGGTGGCTCACAGTAGCTCTAAATATTGAGCCCAGACCCAAGCTCTAAACATCAGGCATAGATACAACTTTTAAAATATTTGTTATTTTAGAGGGTATGAACTGAACTAGGAATCAAAGAACTTTGAATTCTTATCCTAGTTTTCATACTGACTGGTGGGTATTTCAACTATTTGGATGTGTATTTCCAAAATTATCTCAACATTCCAGACAAGGTAACTATTTTGCAGCAACTATTTTATCTCCTTGCTTCTCAACTCAAGCTCTTCTATAAAAATTATCCATATTTGGGTAAGTTCTGGTCCTTTTCTCTTTGCAATGAAAGAGTTTTTCCTCTTCTTGTCTCAGTGTAATCCTAGCATCTATTCCCTAGATCTCAGAGCCTTTGAATTTTTCAAACTTCTTATTCTACCAAGAAGGTTTCTTCCCTCTTATATTATCCACCTCTCCTCCTGAATTTGCTCTTTCCTCTCATAAATATTAGGCTGGCCAAAAAGTTCACCTTAAACTCTGTTGATGACTTGTATTCTTCTCTAGACCATTCTAGCTTTCTTTTTCCTTTCTTAGCAACTTTCCAAAACGATAATTCCATGCACTCTGCATTACCTTCCTCTCATATTACTGGCATGAATTCTGTTTCTCGCATTCCACTAAAACTGCTCCTGCCAAGATCACTAGGGGTTAGCTGCTGAATACAAAGAGCACTGTCTTAATCACCTAGCCCTTCCAACCACTTCCTCCTCTGTAAAATTCTTCAGCTTTGGATCGTTTGATATCATTCAATCTTAATTTCCTACCTACTCTTCTGGCTTCTCTTCAATTTTCTTTGTAGTCTCCTATTTTGTGAAATGCACCATTCCCTGCATTTCATCTTGGGGCCACTGCTCACTCTCCTTTAGTGATTTTCATTGCTCCTGTGACTTTGTATAATATCTGAGGACAATCCAACCTGTATTTCTAGCTCAGAGATTTGGATTCATATATTCAGCTGTTTGTTAGATGTCTCATTTGGATTTCCCACAAGCTTAAATTCAAGTTGTTTAAACATGAAATCATCTCTCCCCATAGCCCAGTCCTGGTTTCACCAATTCTGCCAAATTGGCTCCTTCTCAGAGTTAATACCTTAGGGAACAGAATCACAATGTCTTCAAAACCCTGGAAACCTTTTCTGACTCCTCTCTTGTTAGTTCTCACAACCAGCTACATGTCCAGTCAAATACTTTACCGATATCTTTCAAACGTGTCCCTTCCTTTCCATTGCTACTGGAACCACCTTATTCAGACCATCGTTTCTGGCCTGAACTGTCAGCACTGCTTTCCCCATAGCCCCCTGCTTCCACTCTCCCTGCTCCTGAAATCTGCTGAACACACTGCAGCTGGATTGATCTTTCTAGAGCACGAACAAGATTGTTTTATTCTCTTGTATTCAAGTCTTCAGTGATTCTTCAGCTGTGTAACCAAAGGTCTTCATGACAACTCCCATGCCCAGCCCCCACCCTCTTCATTCCCCTGGGTTTCAGCTGCACCAAACCAACATTTATGCAGTGATAATCTATAAATTGATAGAGATAAAGAATTCTCTCTTTTTAACTTTGTCTCTCCTTTAACTTTCCATTCCCCCACACCCCTGCTCTTCTCAACCCCAGCCCAATGCCATGACAATTTCTGCAAGCACTTTCTTATGCATATAGCTTCACTTTTCATCTGAGTCTGCCTTTAGGTTAATATTTAATAAGCCAAGAAAAGAAGCACCTTAACTGTGAAATGGGAGTGAGGAGCAAAGATCTACAGCCATTTGCCAACATGGAGTTGAGGATTGGGGTTTGGAATTGAAGCTGGAGTTTATTAATGATTATTTATTCGCCATTCTTTCCTAGTTGCTGAAATCTGTCAGGTGTCTGCCACTGGCCTAAATTATTCAAAGGTTTACTCTGTCCCATAAGATATATCTCATATGACTATGTTTCCATAAAATTCTTACGTCAGGGTTGATCAGGCAGGCGTCATGATTCCTATTTTTAAGGGAAAGTTAAGGAACTTTGTCTAATCACAGTTAGTTGTGGAACTGATGTAAAAACTGAAATGCCCTGCTTCTTAAATAAGAATTTGAATATTCTTACTCTCAGACTTCCCAGGTGGCTCGGTGATAAAGAATCCACATACCAATGCAGAAGACGGAGGAGACTTGGGTTAGATCCCTGGGTCGGGAAGATCCCCTGGAGAGGAAAATGGCAACCCACTCCAGTAATCTGGCCTGGAAAACTCCAGGGATGGAGGAGCCTGCCAGGCTGCAGTCCATGGGTTGCCAAGAATCAGACACAGCTGAGAGCACACACACACATTCTTACTCTCTCCACAATGTCTCCTAGACTGAAGAGCTTAAAGGTCTGGAGGCTAACTCTCTGATGGTGGAATTTCAGGCAGTAAGAGAAATTTGAATGACCCAGCCCACATGTTCACAATAACCTGACTAGTTCCTCATCCATTCAGCCCAGGACTCACTACCGCAGTGAATACATTATCCATCAGTTAGCCTCTTCCTCCAAATCTCTCTTAATTCTCTCCATGGGGAGATTTTTTTCTCTCCAGCCTCCTCAAACCAAAAGCAAGCACCTCTTCCATAGCTCCTTAATCCTTTTGGAGAAGCAGTTTCAGCACCTGTAATTCCCAGAGGTTCAGGACACCCTGGGGACAATCCTGGGAATTTTCCAGCTATTGGAACCATTGTCATCATGCAGAGGGTAGGAGTAGGGATTCCTGAAGGTAGAAATTCTTCCCTGCTTAGATACCTTCCCGGCCCAAAGCTACTTTCCTGTATCAAACAACATTTTAGAATAATAAAAATCCTGGCTATTTTTCCAAAACCCTTAAGGATTGGATAACCATCTCCCTCTCTGCCCAAAGAGACAAGTTCACCTTTCTCCCAATCCACACCACATTCAGCTAGTGGCCGGAAGGAGCCCATCTGCTTATTCTTTCATTGGTTTCTCTCCAGGAGAGAGGACCCTCACACGAGACCCTCCCCCAAACACACACACACACACATACATACAGACTCACACACAGCTCTCCTCTCCAGCCAGTACAAGAAGAAAGGGACACGCTTGTTCAAAGAACCATGTGCATAGGGAAACGCACTCACCTCATAGCCGTATCTTTGTATGTGCTGTGTCTGTCCTTCAGTGGTTCCTGAGGAGCACTGAGCAAAGGTGATCGGGCTGATGCAGTCAGCTTCTGCCAAGATCGATTTATTGCCCTATAAAGTGAGTGGCAATTGGAGGAGACGAGTGCAGTTGCCAAAAGACCTTAAAAAGTCCCTCATTTTCCTTGTGACAGGAGGAAAGCTCCCTTTGCAAATAAAAGGGGGAAGGCGGGGTTTCTTCTAACAGTTTGTCTTTTCTGTGTTTCTGTTCATATCCGATTACTTGCTTGTCACCTTCTATTATACTCGCTTGTCTGTCCATGTTGCCTAAGAGCTGGGGTCTCAGTCATCTTCTTCAGCTTGCCTCTCTTGTACTTAGCATTCGACCCAATGTCCACTGATATTTTTCAATATACAGCTCTTTGTTGAATAAGTGAAAGAATGAATAATGCTAGGTTCATCACAGTTTCTCTCTCCATTTTTATCTCCCCAGCTTCTTTTGGTATAACTCAGTTTTTCATTAATTCAAATAAGCCTCCCCACCAATTATCCTAATGGAAGAAACACCATTGAAATGGAAATTATATTATCTTAAAGTGGGAAGGCACTGCTACTTGATATTTGTCATGCTCTCTAACTGCTCAGCATCTTTATAAGCCTTGTCAAGGGACCTTGCCCTGGTGGTCCAGTGGTGAAGACTCAGCACTTCTACTGCAGGGACACAGGTTCGATCCTTGGTCAGGGAACCAAGATCCCACAAACCATGCAGCATGGTAAAAAATAAAATAATAAAATAGTAATTTTTTAAAAAGCTTCTGTATCATTTCAGGAGCTTCTCATCTTGAGAATTCTGCCTCCCCAAGGAAGATGCCAGACAATCTCTTTCACAGTCTTCCTTCTAGCCAAGGTAGAGGCAAGGAGCCTGGGGGTGGCCAGTGGTCTATGCTTGTGATCCAGAAGAAAGTAGAGGGAAGAAGGAAGTGTCATGTGGAATCCAAGATGGTGGAGAGACACATTACAGAGTCAGCAGGAACAGGGACTTAGTAGCATCCTATGCTCAGATCTGGGGTACAAATTTCCAGACATGTGGTAAGAGAAATGGCAATAGAGTATCCCACTAGGTGATCATGGCTGTTTTCTGACCACATAGCTTATAGACATGATGCTCTAGCCCTCCTGGAGCTTCCGTGAGTCACTAATATCTTTTAAAAAATTTGTTTCTTCTTACACTAACTAAAGTAGGTTTTTTTAACATTTGAAATATAATTTGCATACCATGACATTCATCCTTTTAAAGTGTACAGTTCAGTGGTTTTTCATTATATTCACAAAGTTGTGCAATCATCATAACTATGTAATTCCAGAACATTTGCTCATACCAAAAAGAAGCCATATCCTTCCCTCTCCTGTGTTCCTGCAACTGCCAATCTGCTTCCTGTCTTGATGGATCTGCCTATTCTGAATAGTTCATGCAAGTGGAATCATACAGTACATGGCCATTTGACTTCTTTCACTTAGTATAACTTTTTCAACCTTTATTCATGTTGTTGCAGGTATCGGTACCTGCAGGTATCAGTACTTTATTATTATTTTTTAAATCTTTTGGCTACACCATGCAGCATATGGGATATTAGTCCCTGACCAGGGATGGAACCCATGCCCCCAGCATTGGCAGCATGGAGTCTTAACCACTGGACCACCAAGGAAGCCCCCTTTACTCCTTCTTCTGGCCAGATGATACAGATTGTAGTGACATTCTGTTTATTCACTCATCAGCTGATGTACATTTGAGTTGATTATACTTTTTAGCTATTATGAGCAATGTTACTGTGAATGTACATGTACATGTTTTGTGTAAATGTGTATTTTCAATTCTCTTGGGGTTATACTTAGAAGTGGAACTTCTAAGTCATATGGCAACTCCAGCTTTAACTTTTTGAAGAACTCTAGAAGTTTTTCAAAGTAGTGGCAACATTTTACCTTCACGCCAGCAACATATGACTATTGCATATTCTATATATAGCAATATATAGGGGTATACCATCATTTGAGGGCATCCAAGTAATATAACTAAGGGCTTCCCAGGTGGCACTACAGGTAAAGAATCTGCCTGATAATGCAGGAGGCACAAGAGACGTGAGTTTGATCCCTGGGTCAGGAAGATTCCCCTGGAGAAGGAAATGGCAACCCACTCCAGTGTTCTTGCCTGGAAAATCTCATGGAGAGAGCAGTTTGGTGGACTACAGCTCCTGGAGTTGCAAAGAGTGAACACACACAACACAAGTAATATAGTACCCATAGGAGTTTATTTGCTTCAAATGTTCAGTGTATGACCAGTACACACCCACATACAAACACACAGAAACTTGGTTGGTTTCTGCCTCTATAAACTCCTGAAATGACGTATACACCTTATCTTTTGCTTTAAAACAGGAGAGCCTTTGTTAGAGGAAATAGCACCTGGATCCCATTTCAGACTGGGACAATATTCTGGCAAAAGATCAAGCCAAGAGATTTATTGTTACGCAAGATCTTTCTATTCTTTGCGTGGTCATTTACACTTCACTCCCCACATCCCATGCCCACTGGTGACATCTTTCATGCTAAATGTTAACTGATGATCCCAGCTATCATCTGTTCCTAAAAGGCAGAAAACAGTGAGCTTTGTCATCCCTTTTTGCTGACTAGCAGCTGCAAGATCCTGGGTCACATGCTTGTGCTGACCCATGAAAAAGTAACAAACATTTTGAAGGGAAGAGAAGTTTGTTAGCCAACATCTTCCCATTGCTTATTAACAAGAAGGCATGGGAAAGTGAGTACTGGCATAACTCTTTTCTCTCAGAAAGAGATAAAAGCAAACCAATGGTGGGACTCTTTAGATCAGAAACCAACAATATGTATGACCTCATCCTCCAAGGCCAGATGTCAAACTCTCAGTGACATTGCTGCCAAGACAAGAAGGGGACAGATGTTGGTGAGGCCCAGACCATACCTGCCAAGGTCAACATAAGCTTGTCTTTGTAGGTACCTACAGTCACTAATGTTATAACAAGGATGCTCTTAATAGAAAAGAATGACTTTCTTCCTCTTTAAGTAAAAATATTTGGGATTGTTATTTTTTATTTTGGCATACATGAAAAGATAAAGTGAAATTATATGACCTGTAGAAGACAGAATATGTCAAAAGGCCCCGGACTTTTCCCTCATAGCTTACCAAGACTCATAACCATACTTCCATGTTTTGGGAGCTGCTCTGGGGTAGCCACAAATATATGGCTCCATGTGGAGTGGTCTTCAAAGTCTGGGCCGTGGATCAACCTCTGGGAGGTCTTAGTGACCTTTTCAGGAGTTTTCTGAGGTAAAACTATTTTCATGAAAACACCGAGAAGCTATTTGCCTGTCTTACTGTCTGTTGTGAGCACATGGTGGAGTTTTCCAGAGGCTACATAATGTGCTATCACAAAAGACTGAATGTAGAAACAGCTGTGAGAATTCTTTTTTTTAATCCATTGAGCCATATTTTAAAGAAATTTGTAAAAATGCAAAATTATGCTGAACAAAAGCTCTGGGAATCTGCAATCATTTTTAAGAATATAAAGACGTGCTGGGACCAAATTATTTGAGGACTACTGATCTGGTACACTGATTTTCAAGTTTTTTACATATACATATGTGCTATATATAAGGATGCATGCAAGTATACTCCACTTAAAGCTTTTAAATATATATAATATATACTAAGTATGTGAAAGTGAGGTCATGTCCGACTCTTTGCGACTCCACGGACTGCAGCCTGCCAGGCTCCTCTGTCCATGGAATTTTCCAGGCAACAATACTGGAGTGGGCTGCCAGTATGTAAATATATATATAATATTTAATATATTTAAATATACATTTAAAATCCTTTGTTTAACTAGAATTCCAGTATGTAAGCTAGTGAATGACCAAAGCTAGGATTAGGCACTCAGAACCCTGCCACTCTGCCTTCTCCCCACTCTCAGAGGGTAAGGAAGAGCCCAAAGCTCTGCACAGCCCATCATCTGGAAGTCACTGCTTCAGTCTAACACCAGTATTTTGCAGATAAGGAAGCAAACAGCATCCCAGACAGACAATGTGACCTAACCAAGTCTCTGACTCTAAAGCTTGCTTCTGAGATCTTCTCATTCAGACAAAAGCCGTACAAAATGCCCTGATCAGCAGACCTAACCCCTGTGATGGAGCAAGGTGGGATCAACCTTAAACTCAGAAAAGAATACCTCTGCTCCAGAGAGACAAACTAAAGGAGACCCAAATACCCCACTGATCTCCTTTTCCAGAGCTGTTCAGAATCTTTCTAATTCTAGACTAAATGTCTTCATGTCCATATGCCTGCTTAAAACCCAAAAGGACGAATGAATTCGAGAGAAGGTGACAGACCAAGGCTTGGGAACTCTTGCAACAGTCACAGTTACACAGGGTCTGAGTTGCTGAACCGAAGTCTGGGAAGCTGGCATGCCTTAAGTTCAAGAGGTTCTTGAACTGGTGTCCCCAGAACTCCAAAAGGTACAACTTAGGCAGCTGTAAACATAGATGGGGAAAATATATCTTTTTTCATCAATTTCTAACTGAAATTCCTTAGATTATGAATGGAGGCAGTGGGACACAGTAATTTTACTAGTGCGCAGGAGTTTTTCAAAAACAGAATCAACAATATTTTCATGTCACATTAAGAAACTGTAGTAAATATCTCAAAATATTGTTCAAGCTGCTCATCACATTGAAGCTTTGACATTATTAGACCCACAGTTAAATCTTGTTATTTAATGTTATAATTTTAAAACACGTCGTGTATTACTATATTAAACTTTTAAAACATTTTGCAGAAGTATATTTTATTAAAATGAAGGCTTCTCCAGTGGCTCACCAGTAAAGAATCCATCCACAATGCAGGAGATACAGGTTTGATCCCTGGGTTGGGAAGATCCTCTAGAGAAGGGAATGGCTACACACTCCAATATTCTTGCCTGGAGAATCCCATGGACAGAGGAGCCTGGCAGGCTACAGTCCATGGGGCCGCAAAGAGTCGGACACGAATGAGTGACTGAACACACATTTTAATATAATAAGATTCTTTTCCAACAGTGTGCATTAAACTTTATGCATTTAAGAACATCACTCTCGGGAGGGGTTCCACAGGTATCACTAGACTGCCGAGAGGGTCCTTGACTCTATAAATGTTGTCAGCCCTTCCATGCCTCACTCAGAAACTTGGCAACCAGGACTCTCTAGTCAGAAATGTTCTTGAGCATTTTGTAGCAGCCAGAGCCAATTTCTACCAATATGTCCTTGATGATAACATGAAATATTTCTCAAATACCAAGTAAATAAGTGTTTCCTTCTGGTAGCCTCCCTGGGTTTATCATAGGATAGCTGACAAGTTTCCCACCTTTTTGATCAAGGGGTCCCTGTGGCTATATTTCCATGTTTCACTAGTTGCCTAAATTCATGCAAGCCCTCATCCAAAAGCTCTTTATTTTGATAATTAGAACACTAAGTCAGTTTAATAATGTTATCTTTCTGTAGCCTTATGGAGGCACAGACACATGAGTATACAAGTATAATCTGGCTTTCTGGCATCAAAAAGAAAGAAAGAAAGAAAGGGGAAAGGTGGGAGTGATAAATTAGGAGTAGGGTCATTAACAGATACATACTACTGTATAAAATAGATAAGCAGCAAGGATTTACTATAGACATGTTCTCTGAGTGGAAACAGTATTCAGTATCTTATAATAACCTATAATGGAAAATAATCTGAAAAATATATATCTATGTATTAACATATACATATATAGCTGAATTCCAGTACTCTTGCCTGGGAAATCCCATGGATGGAGGAGCCTGGTGGGCTGCAGTCCACGGGGTCGCGAAAAGTCGGACACGACTGAGCTACTTCACTTTCACTTTTCACTTTCATGCATTGGAGAAGGAAATGGCAACCCACTCCAGTGTTCTTGCCTGGAGAATCCTAGGGACGGGGGAGCCTGGTGGGCTGCCATCTATGGGGTCACACAGAGTCGAACACGACTGAAGCGACTTAGTAGGAGCATATAGCTGAATTACTTTGATGTACAACTGAAATTAACACAATATTGTAAATCAACTATCCATCAATTTTTAAAAGAAAAGAAATTAAAAAGACATAGAAAAGTAAACACTATCTCCAATATACTCATTTTCAAGTAACACTTAAATATCTTTGTTAAACATTAGTATGCAATTTCTTTATTCCCAAATTCTAACCATCTAGTGTTTTAATCAATAACCATTTCAAATTCTGTTTTTTTCCAGGGTTGATATGTTACCAAACATAGTAATTTTTATGACGATTAAAACAACAATCATCCAAGTACACTCTCCCACAAACCTAAACCTTAAGAGAAACCCATGCCGGAGACACAAGGAAAAGGGTGGATAATCACAGGTCTGTTCATTCCATTGATGAATTAGCCTGCAGGCACTCTGATGCCAAAGAGAACAAGACCAGTTCACAAGGGTTGGCTGAATAAGAAGTCTTAATACCAAAGTGAGATTACCCATGGTCAAATTACCACAGAACTCAAAATCTCTTGTTAATCTGATCATTTATTTTCCTTTGGCGTATAAATTGCATGCATCTGTGTGAACTGTGGTTATGTACATTAGGCACAGAATAGAGAAATAAGATTTACACATTTCAAAGCATACCACAGTAAAAAAAAAAAATAAGTTACTTTTTACATTCAAACTCCTTCCTTCAACTTTGCATGCTCAAATCTCACCCCAGCCCTATTCCCTTGTGCTAAGAATTTCCTCCAAACTCCTCCTCTTGCTTTCAAATGAATTGGCTCTTCCTTCCTCCTTCCAATGAGGCCACTATTCTTCATGTTTTTGCGTAATCCTCTTACTTGTCATGATCACTTTTGTCCTTATCACCTGCTGTCTCTCATCTTTCCTACTTATCTTCCCTGCATTGGCCTTTTCTTCCCTTTGGATCATGCTCTTGGCATACTATCCCATCTCCTTATAACCACCTGGCAGATGTTCTTTCTGGATTATTTTGTGTGTGTGTGGTGTTAGTTAACTCCAGGACCTGACCTGTCCTGGAAAGCTGTAGCTTGTATATTTAGCAAGAGTGGGCCCATCGCCTAATTACACACATATACACATGCGCACATGCTTCATCATGGACCCAGTGCATCTTCAGTCGATATGTGATGAGCCATCAGTACCATACTAATCACATGGAGACATCGAGATAACCCACAGCTTTCCACACCGCCCTCCAGCCTACTCCACAGGGCTAAACCACAGACCAAGCAAAACAAAACTAAGAAAATATTTTCACCATACTGGGTATAAACTGATTAGCAACACAAAATAATTTTATGAGCATGAAGCATTGGTTTGGCCAAAAAAGTAGGTTCAAGTTTTTCTGTAACATCTTGAGGAAAAACCTGAACGAAGTTTTTTGGCCAACCGAATATACAAGTAGTTTCAAAGCCATTTGAAGTTAGGATCTTGCTCTAAAAATTCAGTGTGCTTCTCCATGTCAATGAAGTGAAATTATGTAGGCTGATATTTCTGCTGGT
Source organism: Capricornis sumatraensis (assembly GCF_032405125.1). Classification (NCBI taxonomy): domain Eukaryota; kingdom Metazoa; phylum Chordata; class Mammalia; order Artiodactyla; family Bovidae; genus Capricornis; species Capricornis sumatraensis. Next base: position 109,722,769 of record NC_091073.1, on the reverse strand, counting down.
CACATCAATATTTAACACCTGTTGGGAATCAAAGAAAAAGTATTGGACATCTGGTAATGGAAGTTTCCTGCAGTTGAACAAAACAGATAGAAGCCAGTGGTCCACAGACACTTTCACAAGTCATTGCCTCACTTCCAGACCACCCTCAGATTTTCAGGTGAGCAGGGTGTTTCTTAAGCCCTTAGAGTACAAAAATCATTCAGTGACAGGGAAAAGATGACAAGACCCTAAGTAATGGAACACACAACCACTGCATAGAAGCAATTGCGCAGACAAACCGGAGAAAATGTTCTCATTTCCATTACTCAGAGCTCTCTTTTCATTTCCCACTTCTCCCTCATAGTGCCTTGATTATTGTCCAGTAAGAGTCGATATTTCAGCATTTTTTTCTAGGCAAATACTTTCCATAGTTTCACCACACATGCAGCAGTCAGCTTGTGTGTCGGTAACAAACTTGGGCAAAGTCCTTTATAAGCTCTTGGTAGAGTTGGGGAAGTTGGTTGACAAGAAAACCACAAACATGAGGAAACAAGGCCTTGTAATTAGGAAGGATTATGAGAGAAAGAGTTCTGTGCAAAGCAAGAAGCAAGCACATAAGGAAAGAGCCCATTTACCATGAGGCTAGGTATTAGGACCACTATACTGCAGTAATTCCACGGTGCAGATTTTTCACATATTTAATATTCATGAAATCAAGATCTGTTCTACCATCAACAGCCTAGGAATTACTGTGAACAAGTAGCTCGCCTGACGACTGTTGGTCTGTGCGTGTGTGAACTTCATTGTTATTCCTGGTATTATGAATGGATGGACTGCAAACTACTTCAAGATTATTTCAGAAATGAATATAATCTTGGCTGACAGTAAAACCAAGAAAATGCTATGATGAAAACTTGTATAAAGCATATAAGTGGCTTTGGAGAAAATTTCATAGGCAGCAGTGAAAGAATTTTCACGAAATGATATATCACCAATACCTCTGATAATAGAGAGGAAATACCTTAACCAATTCCATGCCACATAGTCTCCTGTTAAAATAATAAAGTAATTTAGATATTAACATAGAAATTTAAATTAAATATTTTGTGTAAGTTATTTAATTATGAAATTAAGTATTTAATTTACTTAATTGTTAAATATTAAATCAAATATTTAATTTAAATTGTAATTTAAAGTAAATTAAAATTTTACATAGAAATTTAAGTTGAAGAGAATGTGTGATACAAATTGGTTATGTTTAATATCTCCTCACATTCAGATTTTACCTCTTTTAAATTATTAATACTTTGATGCAGATGTCTCAGTGTCCATGTGTCTCCACCCAACATTTTCCTCTGTAGTATCATATTAAAATGATAAAAATCTCTGTTTAAAGGAGTTTTGTAAAGCTTCTGTACTTTTAAAATAGAAGTTTTAAGTGAGAGGAAAGCATTGTCTCATACTTTTGTGATCTTATTTTCTTTCTTTGTGGCACATGAAAAAATGTAGCAACCTTCAACTGATGGATGTCTTATCACTGATGAAAGGCTACTGCTGTTTGAAAGGTTAAAGCTGTTTGAGAAGTAGATCAAAGACAAGGTTTCCTTAAGTTTGCAGACAGGAGGACATACATGACAGACAAGGATCCAGACCTTCAATTCCAGATGATGACAAACTCTGAACTTTCCCTTTATTTCTATGTTGTCCACCCAGATACCCTGAACACAGAGGGATTCCAGAAAGGCTTTGCAGGAGAGGGTGTTGTTGGGAATGGGAGCGGGCAGGAATTGCACTCGATAGCTCAGGGCTAGGAAATACCATTTGGACTTTGAACTGGTCACAAACCTGTGTTGTAGAGTTGTAGGAGAAGGTGGGTGTTATAACCACACCACTCACAGAGATGCTGACCCTGGAAATGGAGTCACTGCCCACTCCCCAGACCTCAAAGTAGCCCAGTCTCAAAGGGTTTGTATCACTGATGTATTTGTTGAAAATTATATGACTCTGCATCGTATTCTGTCAATTGGAGACAAAAGAAACAAGAGGAGGGGGGAAAAAAAAACAAAATTTGTTCAATTTCTTACAATCTCTTTTAGGCACAAATGTAGAGCATGAAATAAGACAATTAAAAGAGTCCCCACCTTGTGACCTTGGACAGTGAGACCATGGATTTAACATTCTGCCTCCTATCGCCAGCTACCACCCACCTTTGCACTGGTTAAATACCAGTAAGGTTTCTAGAGTCACTCCAACTCTAAGAAGACAAAGAATCTCAGCTAGCAGGAACCTTTATATCCTGCATGTGGAGAAGTAACAAAGCATGCCAATCATTCCAAGGCAACATAGGAACAAGGGCTAGAAAACATCAAAATGGTCTGCCCATCTTGCTTGGTGAATTGGACTAAGTTACTGATGAAATATGAGTGTGTTTAATCACAGAAAACTTCCTGGGAGCACTTGACATGTCTATCTGAAGTCTAGAGAAAGGGTAAGATGCAAATTAGGGTTAGGACTCTTGAGAGTCCCTTGGACTGCAAGGAGAACCAATCCATCCTAAAGGAGATCAGTCCTGGGTGTTCAAGGGAAGGACTGATGTTGAAGCTGAAACTCCAATACTTTGGCCACCTGATGAGCTGACTCATTTGAAAAGACCCTGAGGCTGGGAAAGATTGAGGGCAGGAGGAGAAGGGGACAACAGAGGATGAGGTGGTTGGATGGCATCACCAACTCAATGGACACAGATTTGGGTAAACTCTGGGAGTTGGTGATGTACAGGGAGGCCCGGCGTGCTGCAGGTTCATGGGGTCACATAGAGTTGGACACGATTGAGCAACTGAACTGAACTGAACTGAAGATGCAAATTAGGAAGGTGAACAGTAAAGGAATTCTAAGTGATGATGTGTATCCTACGATGCCCAGCGCCCTAGCAAGCTGGCAGAACTCTACTTTCACCCTCATAGTCCCAGCCACACTCACCTGGCTGACTGAAAAGTGGGCCAGGTAATAGTGTCCTTTCTCATAGGTATCTGCAAACAAACAACAAAGTAAGCATGACCTGGAACTGCACCCTAGAATTCTAATGGCTTACCTATCTTGGTTGGAAAAGTAGGGATGTTTTTTGTTTGTGATCTTTCTAAATTTTATTTTTCTTCTTTACAGACTTTCATTTTGAGGGATGAGTCAGAATCTGCCCCCAACCTCAGTTTACACAGACTGTCTGAAACAAGTGTATACAGATGCCTTGGTCTAACAGAGGTCCCTCCTATAAAGGCGTTTTCTAACATCGCTCTTAATCCTCTTCTCTCTTTTGTGATTCCCAACTTCTTGGTAGTCACCTTGGAATTCCCAAATTTCTTCTGTAGAGACACATATATGCACACACATGCATGCACACCCACATCACAAACACCAAGACTGGTGTACAATTGGTCGGTTAATCTTGAGTGGTTTTAGGCAATTTTTTAAAATGCAGTCTCCAGAGAAAAGACTTCTTTGTTCTTATCCTTAATTTATGCCACAGGTCCAGGGAGAATATCTTTAAGGGTGGACTAGCCAAAGCCTTACTATTACAGGTACTCCCACACACACACCCTAACTCTGTGGCTTCCTCCCTCTTCCCTAAATGCTTCCCTCTTTCGGAGCTCCTTATCACTCAGTCAGAAGGCATTGCCTATCCTCTAGAACTGTGCTGTCTGAGATAGCAGCCACTAGACAAATGTAGCTATTTAAATTTAAATTAATTACAATCAAATAAAATTTAAGCTTCAGTTGCTCAGATACTCTTGTCACATTCTAAGTGCTCAGCAGTCACATATGCCTAATTGCTACCATGTTGGACAACCCAGATATAGATCATTCCATTGTTGCAGAAAGTCCTATTGGACATCCCTGGGCATAGAAATAACAATGGTACTTGAGACATCCTTCTGAGAGTTTACTAATTCCTGTAAAAGTCTTAATAGAAACCCCCTCTTCTGAATAATCACAAAGCTGATAGAAGCATTGCTTTTCTTAGTGGAACACATAATTAGGGAATTGCCTTTGAATATAAACTATATATGCAAGTATAGCTCAGTTGGCTGCAAAGAAACTTTCCCTACAGCTCCTTATACTGTTCTTTTTCACAATGGATTAGGACAACTAGATAATGGTGAGAGATTCTGAACTAAGCTTCATATAGATGAGGCACAAAGATCATGTATTATACACTTAGAGCAACAAATGACTATATTTTAAAATGCACAATTGTCTTAACACATAAAAGGAAATAGCAGCTCTATAAGATATTCAGGAACCTGGTATTGACATGAAGGAATTGGAGGCAGCCCTTACTCACCAATGCTTTGCCCATCATCCCAGAAGAGCCAGCCTTCAGCAGTCCCCTCATCATCCAAGGCGACCTTGAAACCTAAGAATTTCTGACGGCTGCAGTGAGGTAGGAAAGAGACATTGGATAAAAACAAAGCCACAGCCACAAACCAAGCATTTTCATAGAAACAAAAAGGAAGAGCTTCAAAATGTAAAGACTGGATACTAGGATTCTGGAGCCTTGGGGTCTATTTCTAGTTCTGACTCCATAAGCTGGACAATTTCATGTCAGGAATGAATGAATGAATCAGGGGGAATTTTAAGGCTCTATAAGTTCACAGGAGTTCTACAGTGTCTACAAAGAACTACAAGTAAATGCACTGGTTTCCTTTCTTTCCCCACTGTGAGGAAAGCCTAGTGTTTCAATCTTTCTTCCTTCACGACCTGATCTCCACATGTACAGTGAAGTTCTGCTTACAGATGTCCTAAGTTCTTCAGTTTTTAACTGAATTTTTGCAATCAAATCAATAGGGCTTCAGGAATTTTAATTTGACATCAGATAGACATGGATTTTAGTCTCTGTTCAACTACTTACTATATGACTCTAAGTTAATCATTTAACCTCCTGAAGCTTCTCGTTGCTTATCTGCAAAATGGGGATGATAACAGTACTTATACCAAGGGCTTAGTTTTCCTTTTGTTAGGAAAAATAGAAAATCTCTAAATAGAAGTCTCCATATTAGTACAGTTCTAGGCACAGAGCAAGCATTCACCTGATGTCAACTATTATCAATTATTATATGGGTCTAGAATATATAGGTTATACATTAGGCCTAGAATTTTTAAACCTTGCATATAAGGGATCTCAGCCTCAGTTTCCATCTGGCTTACACAAGTTTTTAGCAATAATATTCTTAGCAAAGAGACAATTATGATCCAGATGGTCTTTTAAGGTTTTTTTAATGTGGACCATTTTTAAAGTCTTTATTGAATTTGTTACAGTATTCCTTCTGTTTCACATTTTGGTTTTTTGACCACAAGACATGTGGGACCTTAGCTGCCTCACCAGGGATCAAACCCGAACTCCCTGCATTGTGGGGTAAAGTCAAATCACTGGACCACCAAGGAGTCCCTGGTGGCGATGGTGGTTTAGTTGCTAAACCAGCTAGACTGTAGCAATCCCGTGGACTGTAGCATGCCAGGCTCCTGGGTAGTCTTTTAAAACTAGCATGAACCATGGGTGCTCCTATTTGACTTCCATTTCAAATGTCACTATTTAAACCTGACACGTCACCCACTTAGATCTCAAACAGCTGTTAATTAAGAATTGTTTGAAGAGTACAAAATCCAAAAAAGGCTAAAATCCACACAAGCAAGCAAGCAAACAAAAATGTTTACTGTTGGGTTAGCCAAAAAGTTCATTCAAATTTTTCCATACCATCTTATGGAAAAACCCAAATGAACTTTTTGGCCAGCCCCGTTAAAGTGCTTTTGGGCCTGAGGGTACAGTTTACAGATTGGTGGGCTTCACCAGGATCTGAGTTAACAGGCGTGGAAAGGAGAAATCTGGGGCCCTTGTTCACCTTAAGTGGGTGTTCTGTGCAGGCTCTTGCCAGGGCAGGACGTAGCCCCCACGGACATGAAGATTAATGTGGTCAAGGGGCGCCGGCAAGGACTTCCACTCACCCGTCGATTGGATGTCCACACCCTGTGGGCGAGAAGAAGGTCAGGGATGATAAGGGAACGCCTCTGTCTGGACAATGATCTACAAGCCATCTTGTCCACGCTCGGGACCTGCTGCTGTCTGGCCTCGGTTATCACGCTTTTCCACACTCACCACCTGCTGTGTGGGCTCCAGGCTGCCCGGACATGAGGTCAGGATCTCAGCCATAGCTGCCTCTCACCCTAGGCTCACTCCGCATCTGTTTCTTTATCCAGCCGCACTGCCAGAGGAGGCTGAGTGATCCCTTAATTTTATTCGGCTCCTGACTCACTCCCCACAACATGTCCAGACCTTCCCTTTGCTCGGTCCCCACTCTGCTTCCATCTCCCTCCACTGCCCCATGCCCTGCTCCCGCCAACTTCACTAACACCTTTGACTCCGACTCGACAGAAATCATTAAAGTGAACGGACCTGCTTCACAGATCTGTTTCACTTCTAGATCTTGCCCCATATGTGACAGGGAGCAGTGGCTCTCACCCCAAGCCATGAATCTCAATTCCTTCCTAACATGTTCTCAAGCTGGAGCCCAGCTTCTCATATTCAGCACTATGGACATTCTGGGCCAGCTAACTCCGTTGTGGGGGCTGTTCCATGCTTTCTGGATGTTGACCAATGTCCATCCCCTGGAGACCAGCAGCCTCTCCCCTACCTTCCACCACATTGTGACAATCAAAAATATCCCCAGGCTTGGCCAGTGTCCCCTGGTAGGCAAGTCCTCCCATCTGAGAATCGCCACTTTAGAGGTAAGGAGCAAAGCTACCATTTCTTCACTTTTGGCCGGTCCCTGACGTTCATTCTATACAGATTTGGTCTCTATCACATTCCCTGGGTCAGACTGTTTCATGGGTGGCCTCAGGACTCCAGAGTCTACAGAACTTAATACAAATTCCAGCCCATATCTCTGGGCTTCTTCAATTTCCTCACTGATATCATGAGAAAAGTGAATTATATGCTCTCTAATGAGAATTTATTCCAATATCTTATGAATACTGGACTGATGGTTCTACCTTCAAGTGAAACTTGACACCTGTAAAACTGTCAAAGTTATCTTCTTACCAAATTCTTTATTTCTTTCGATGTTTTTTATTTTTCACTCTACCACACATTGTGGCTACATAGGATATGATACCTTCTCATGATTTCCTTTCTAGCACCTGATGAGTCACAAGTTTGTTTACTTTCCTTGAAATCATTTCTGACTGGGCTCACCTAAAAAGTGCCTGTTAAAATATCCATAAAGATATGACTGTAAGGTCAAATCTTAAAGCAGCACTATTAAAATAAGAATAGACAACTTAACATGACTTTGCTCAGGAGAATTCTCACCAACCGCATAATCACTGAATATGACTGAAAAACACTGGTTTTAAAATCCAATATATAGTCTACACTGTAAACAAACAAAATGGCCACAAGTGAAGTAGATAAAAACTGATTCACACACACACTATATGCTCTCAGTCTTAACTAAAATAGGTAATCAGTAAGACAAGTCAGAATAGTTCCATGCTTCTCCGTGTCCCAGTAGTTTACAAATGGTAATGCCCAATACGAGAGAAAGGAAAGAGGGGCGGATAGCAGCCAACATCACGGCCTGTGCAGCCACACAGGCACGGCCAAGACCGGCAAAAACTCTGCGAAGAGCTACCAACTGCTGATTCTGCAGCTTGTTTCCAGAATCCGAGAGTCTGAGTAGATGGAGGTCCAGCTTTGGCAGAAGTGCACCAGCCTGTCCTGCCTCAAGATACCTGCCCCTTCATCAAACAGGTGGGGCCTGAAGATCAAGAGTAAGCACGCCATGCTGCTTTTGCAGTCAGATGAGCCCAGAAGGGAGAGTGGGGGATGAGAGTCCACAACTACCAAGGCAGCAATGAGGAAGAGTCACGATCCCCGGGAAGTGGGAGCCACCAAGGTAGGGAGCTAGGAGTCCTACATTCTTTGCCTACCCTTCCCTCAAGCAATTGCTCACTCCCAGTTCCTCTGGACAAGCAGCAGAGAAACTGTGCAAAAATGGGAGCTCTCAAAACAAATGGGCCTTCTTATTTTTTCTTTTCCTGCTTTCCATCTCTTTGCCTATCTGTTCTACTTTCTGGGTAATTTCCTAGATTGTACCTTATAATTTCCTTTTAAGCAACATTCCTGCATCATGCCTTTAATTTGCAAGGATTGCTTTGTGAGTATATCTTGTTTAAAAGCATGCTTTCTTATTTTAGGCATATCTTCTCATCTTTCTGAGGAAACAAATTTTCTAGTTAACTTCTTAATAACATATGTACAGAAAATTATACAAATAACAAGTATACAGCTCAATAAAGTTTAACCAAGTGAACACACCCATGAAACCACCACCTAGATCAATGACTACTACCAGCATCTCAAATGGCTCTCTCCTCCCCTCTCATAATAATCACCACACCAGAGGCAGCAACGTTTCTGATTTTTATCATTTTTGCCTGGTTTTAAACTTGTATTTCATAAATTGTATCTGGCTATTTGTGCTCAAGGCTATGTTTGTGATATTTATTATCTTTATTTGTGTAGCAACACTTTATTAGTATCTAGTTTTAAAAATAGAATACAATCTACTTATCCATTTTACTGTTGATGGACATTTGGCTTATTTCCAGTTTTTTGCTCTTTTACAAATCTTGCTGCTATGAAATATTCTTGGACTTTTTTGGTAAAATATATACACTCTAGGAATAAATCTGTAACATTATCATTTCTTCCCAGATATACATTAGGAGCCTGGGAGGCTGCAGTCCATGGGGTCGCAAAGAGTCGGACACAACTGAGAGACTTCACTTTCGCTTTTCACTTTCATGCATTGGAGAAGGCAATGGCAACCCACTCCAATGTTCTTGCCTTGAGAATCCCAGGGAGGAGCCTGGTTGGCTGCCGTCTATGGGGTCGCACAGAGTCGGACATGACTGAAGTGACTTAGCAGCAGCACCACCATACATTAACATATACATAGTTATATAATTAATTGGTATATATTAATTATACAATTGATTTATAATAAAGTGATATATATGACATATTAATTACATAATTAAATAACATAATTATATATGGTTACTAATATATAATTATATAATGAAGTAGGTATTAATTATACAGTTAGTATATAATAGATAGTGATATACTATCTAATATATGTTACTTCAAGTTTGCTTTTATTTTCTGAATTGACAATATTATTTTAATGTAATCTGGGAGAATATAAAAAAATAACAATCAAAAGCATTTCTGAAAAAGGATGATGACATATTGATCTGTCATATTATACATATTTACAAAACCCTAAAAAATCTACCAAAATGCAAAAAAGGATCAAAGTCTGACTTCTCTGTATCCCAGCAAAAGGTCCCTGCTGGAAGTTTCTGTGAAACACTCTGTTTCCCCAGCTGAGTCTCTGGGGTTCAGACTAGCCTGGAAAAGTTGTATGATGGAGAAGGTTGAGCTCCTTCCTTATTTCTAAATGCAGTTACATTACACCATCTCGCAGGAGTCAGGCCTTATACTTCTATGTACCTTTTGTACACTGCCAAGGACCTTGCTAATCTTAGAAAGTACATTCAACAACCCTTTGGGCATCTCTATTATAGAAGGAGGTATGTAAAAAGACAGAGAGGAAAAGGCTTCTAATACTTATGAACTTCCAGCCTAACAGGGAGGATATAAATAAAAGCCATAGTTTCCAGCACAACTTCAAGCATTTTTCTAGTGTCTGCAATATACAGCACTGTGAAAAGCGGTGGTGTAAGGAAAGAGACAAAGTAACAAAGAACACCCACCGAAAGCCAGGAACTGCAGCAGATGCCTTTATGCACTTCACAACAGCTCTGTGAGGAAAGTGGCCTTTCCCACGTGGAGGTGAGAAAACTGAGTCCACAAGGGTAAAACTGCCTCGTTCAAGAGCACACAGCAAGTGGGCTACAGAGCCAGAATTTGACCTGAGGTCTGTCAGAGTCTGAAGACTGGGAGTGCTATCGTTTCCCCAGGTTCTATAGAGGCAATCAGAAAAACTTACCGTATAGTAATCATACCAGCGGGCTTTAGGGAAATATGCAGTGACATCTCTAGCATTCTAAAATTAAACAAAAATAAGGCGTGAGTGCAGTAGGCTCAGCTAGGGAGGGCAGAGTAACCCATTTGCATAGTAGAGGAGCCAAAGCAATAGTAATGGCCTTGACCCACAGACCTCCCCTCTCTAGAGGTCACTGGTGTTGGGAGTGGTTTCCTTCCCTGCCCTCTTCTCAAACTGGAAGATTTGCCTAACCAAAAGTGGTGGCTTCTGTAAAACCCTTTGGGATCCGGAACTTACAGAGGAAAAAAAAAAAAAAAAATCATCATTTGCCTATAAGCTTATCCCATACCCTCTTCAAAGAGACAAACTGAGGTTGGGTCTAGAGCAGAAAAGAAAAAGAAAAAGAAAAATTGCAGGTTTATGGACATCAATACTTCAGAAATTATGATTAGTGCAATAAGTTTTGGAGAAAATCCATTTAACTGATATTTTAATCAGAAGCCTAATCATAGATAAAAGAAGTAAAGAAATGGCTGCCTGGGGACCTCTTTTGGAGGAAGGGAAGGGCTGGCCAGTGATGACATTATACACATTGCTGCAAAAAATTCTTCTGAAAAGTTTTGCTTTAACAGTGACAGAGGGTAGGAAGGATTTCTTTGTATTAATAGTACTGCCCCCACCTGACTCCTACTCATTTCAATTAAAGAAGAAACAATTATATCTTCAAGTATATCAGAGGGTTCTTTTCCTTCTCGACTGTTCAATGAATCACAACTTGATATGCTGATTTTAAAGACGAGGGAGCTGAAGACCAGGACATCTAAGTGAAGGACTTCAGTTCAGAGGGAGAAGAGACAAAGGCAGACGAAGGATGAGAAAGCACCTCTCAGGACCCCAATCCAATGAGGCCTCTGCTTCGTAACTAGTCTCTGGCCACACGGTCGGGACCCCCTATTCATCAGAGGCCTCCATACTCACAGCCTCCAGGACAGGGCTGACCAGGAAGGCTGGGCCCAGCAGGAACTGACTGTCTATAGTCCAGGTCACCCGGTCTGACACAAACCTGGGGAGGGAAACCGAGGTATCACAGTTAGGACCCCCTCTACAAGGGCCCAGGTCAAGGCCTTGAGGAAACTCCTCAAATTCAGACCTAAGTTGGAAATCCAGCTGCATTCTATGCCGTCTTTATTCTTTCCCTACGTCTACCTTAATCAGACACATCTTCACTTTCTACATGCCATGCTCTTCAAACCCAGAAATGGCTGGGTTTAGACATGTTCCCCGCTATCAGTATCTCCAACTTCTTAAACTTCAGTGCAAGAATGGTCTTTGTTCCTCAGATATCCCCCTGGAATACCATCTTTTATGATGTGAGCTACTACAAATGCCCAAATTAGAAAGAAATTATTCTATGTTGCATTGTCTATCATGTTGAATTTTTTAAAATATTCAGTAGCCTTTTATCAAAGAGTGAAGGTGTGACTGACACCATGCTTAAAAGAGTCATAATGTATGGTCTGTGCCTAGAGAGCTTTTGGCAAAGACAGTCATGTCTTTAATTTGGAAGAATTCTGCAATAGCTACTATATAGAAGGAAATTATCACAGTCACTGGGATCCTGGCTGGACACTCACTCATGAAGGAGAGGCCGCACGACGGTGCTGCCCTCTGTGCTGGCCTTGTGCATCAGGGTGTAGAAATACGGCAACAGGGCGTATCTGGTCTCCAGGACACTCTTGGAGATTGTCACGAAGGTAGAATTCCAGGACACGGGGTCTTGCCTCTAAGGAGAGAAAAAAGAGTATTCAGTGCTTAGGGGAGCTAGGGGACTTAAAGAGGTCACTGCATGGTTAGTCCAAATAAAGATCACACACAGCTAAACCAACAATGACTACAGATGAGGCTCAGCGAGTATGTTTAAGAGACTGAAAGAAATCACTGAAGCCTTCCCAGGACAGTTGAAAAACTTTCTCATAAGAAATTGGGCTGGGGGTGGGAGGTACACATCTGGTACAATGCCCAAAGCAAAAGAATAATCTGAAGAACATTGAGGAATATGATTCATTGAAACGTGAAGATTCTTTCATGTATCTGTTGGCTATTTGTATATCTTTTTTTGGAAAACTGTCTATTCCGTTCCTCTGCCCATTTTTAATTCAGATTGCAGGATGGACAGAGATGGATTGTCAGTCAAAGAATAAAAACTTCTTGTTAGAAGTTAAATATTTCTGGTGATTAAATGTACAGCATGGTGCCTATAACTAATGACTGTTGTTCAATTGCTAAGTCGTGTCCAGTTCTTTGAGACCCCATGGACTGCCACACACCTGTCCTCTTCCCTGTCCTTCACTATCTCCCAGAGTTTGCTCAATACTTAGTTTTATATATAGTTAACAATACTATATAATAAGGGCTTCCCTGGTAACTTAGTGGTCAAAGAATTAGCCTGCCACTGCAGGAGACATGGAGTCAGTCCCTGGGTCAGGAAGACCCCCTGAAGGAGGAAATGGCAACCCACTCCAGTATTCTTGCCTGGGAAATCTCAAGGACAGAGGATCCTGGAGGGCTGCAGTCCATGCAATTACAGTCAGACATTATTTAGTGATTAAACAACAACAACACTGCATTATAAACTTGAAAGTTGCTAAGAGTATAGATGTTAAATGTTCTCACCACAAAAAAGGAATGGTAATTATGTGAAGTGATTGAGGCGTTAACTGACCCTACTGTGGTAATAATTTCATAATATGTTTCAAGTTTTTTTTTTTAAAGGAACATAAGCGTTTAATGGTTTATAAGATGTCCTTGGGGAATATAAACAACATCGTGTGCTATGTCTGACGCTTTGCAACCCTATAGACTATAGCTTGCCAAGCTCCTCTGTCTGTGGAATTTTCCAGGAGAGATACTGGAATGGGTTGCCATTTCCTTTTCCAGGGGAGCTTCCCGACCCAGGAATTGAACCTTCATCTCTTGCATCTCGTGCATTGGCAGGCAGAGTCTTTACCACTGCACCACCTGGGAAGCCTATACATTACTTGTAGTTCAAATGGGAGTCTGTGTTCCTGGTGAACTTTTGAGCTCTGAGCTTAATGTCCTACCCTGGTCCCAATGGTATTGTGATTCCTTGCGAAGGGGTAGAAGGCCCCTAGTTGCATCCAGCGAGCACACATTTCATATTCAGCATCTTGAAAGAATCCACAAATATCTGCTCCTGTCTGAAACAAGATAGAACAAAATGGGCCAGTTAATGATTTCTGAAAGATGTCACCATCTGCATCATGATCAGGAGTGATCCCAAGGACACCACAGGGACTTCCCTGGTGGTCTAGTGGTTAGAGTTCCCCCTTGCAATGCAGGTGACAAGTGTTCGATCCCTGCTCGGGGAACTAAGATCCCACAAGTTACAGAACAACTAAGCCCACGTGCCACAACTACCACGTCAGTGTGCTGCAATGAGAGACCCCACATGCCGCAACTAACATCTGAGGCAACCAAATAAATAAATAAATACTTTTTTTCTAAAAAGAACAGAAAAGGACACTTACGTAGGATATACCAAAGAGACTAAACTCCATCATGCCTGCAAGAGAACCATGGCTGGGTCAGACGAGGCACTCATGACCTGCCTCCTCCTCCCTCCCCAGAGAATCCTTGATCCAAGATCCTGACTCCGCTCCCGCCAGCAGCCCACACACCAATGATTGACTTCTTCAGCTGGTCCCACGCGGCCGTGTTGTCGCCCAGCCAGTGTCCTCCCCAGCGGCCAGAAGAGGGGAAAGTGGAGCGAGTGATGACAATCCCTCGCTGTCCCGTCACCTCCTGCACGGCTCTGCTCGGAGAGGGACAAGGGCATGACTTAGGGCAGAGCAGGGGAGGAAAGCCCCAGAGCTCCTGAGCCTACGGCTCAAGGACAAAGCATCTCATGCGTCCCAGAAGGGAATATGGAAAACCAGGTCATGAGGTCCCGACTGACTGATTCCAGGAGATGAAGATAATATCAAAACTTGTGCCTTTATATGGTATTTTACAATGTTTTATAAAAACTACAGAACATAATAGACTCACTGGATCACCTAAAAATAATAGCTAGTCACTGAATCTTGCTATCTATTTACTTAATACTCAGTTTAATATACTGGGGAAAGAAGAAGGTGAATTCCTGTATAAAGTTTTCCTTAGGATAATTCTTATTAAGCATGGACTGAGCACACAAAATGAGGCAGGGATAATCCAGTAGAACACCAGTTGGCTAGCCAACAGGAATGACAAAATCAATCAATCAATCAATCCCAATAGAGCTGAGTCACTTCTGAAGTCAAGGAAAGAGACACCCAGTCCTCTGTGTTCCCTTCTAATAGCTAAAGTTACTATAGCATCATCCACACCCTGTGATGATTGCCTGTGTCTCCGTGTGTGTTTCCTCCATGAGGACTATTAGCCTTTCACCAGCACGACCAGCTCTTATTTAAATCTGTCCTCCTCACTAGGATCACAGGATGTGGCTACATGCTCATGAGTGTTTAATGCTGGGTTGGCAAAAGTGTCCATTGGGGTTTTTCTATACGATGTTACAGAAAAACCCAAACTTTAAGGCCAACCCAATAAGTGAGAATTGCTATAGAGGTATAATTAAAATCTACCCAACTCTTGATGCAAAGAAACCAACTTCAATGGAAGAACCTGAAGAACCAACTTATTGGAAAAGACCCTGATGCTGGGAAGGACTGAAGGCAGGAGGAGAAGGGGACAACAGAGGATGAGACGGTTGGATGGCATCACTGACGTGATGGACATGAGTTTGACTAGACTCCAGGAGCTGGTGATGGACAGGGAAGCCTGGTGTGCTGCAGTCCATTGGGTCTCAAAGAGTCAGACACAAGTGAGCGATTGAACTGACTGACTGAACTCTTGGAAGAGGGAATGAAAGGAGGAGCAGGGTAGCTTCCCCAGTCCCAGGTTGTCCCCTCAGGCTGTCCCCATTGGAGAAGGGCAATGACGACTCACTCGTATGTGGGTCTGGTCTGGGCCCACCCGTAGAGGCTGTGCACGTCGTAGTGGCGCACCGGTGAGCCGTCAGGCAGGACCTGCTGGCTCTCCATGCACAGGGTCTTGCTGCTCAGGCCCAGGTCCCTGGACTCCAAATCTGAGGAGAAAGATCTAGCGATGTGACATTGACCCCTGCCTGATCCTGTTTAGCCTTGACCTCGCTTCATGGGATTGAAGCAAGGCAGTGTCTGGCTCTTAAGTCTAAGCTGACCTCTGCATGGGTCCCTCTTCTCCCCAGCGTCCTGGAAATGTGCCTGGCTCTTAGTTACAGTGGCACCTGCAGGTGTTGTCAGCATCCAGGACCCCGGAGGAGAAAGCAGTGGTGTGCATAGGACACAGCTGTCAAACACAGACAGGCTCCAACCAAGCTTCTAGCATGTACATTATTTCATGTAATACTTCTCATGATTCTTTGAAGAAGATGTCATGATCCTCCCTTTACAGTTTAAAAAACTGAGATTTGGAAAGAGCAAGTCATCTGCTGAAGCTCATACCACTCATAGAGAAAATAATAATTGGATCCAAGACATGAACACAAGGACAGTGTCAAAGTCACCGTCTCCATGGTAAGGGGAGGGAGCGTGCCCACCCACTGGTGACACAACCAGTTCCTGGGAAGGGACTCATGTGAGCCTGTGGAAGTAAGACACTGAGCCATAGGGTCTGTTGGAGACATTACCACTGTCGAGTGTTTTCTGAAAAAACTGAGAAATGCACTCAAAGGGGCCAATAACTTGCCCACACCCAACTGGGTAAAGTTCTCAGGAATGCACTTGTCACTTTGCCACCCCCTCCACCCTCCTGCAAAACAGAGCATCAGTCAGGATGTCCCTGAGCATCAGGGCAAATGCCAGGCTGCTGGGCTCTGGCAGGGCTCACTCCCTGTACCCATGAAGCTGCCAGCAGAGAAGGCCAAGGGTCCTCACGTGGCATATAGGGAGGGTTGTTCAGAGTGGCATTCTTGCAGCCTGGAAGGACTGCTCCATTCACGAAGCTCGCTGGTTCGTTCATATCCTAGAAATATCAAACCCGGAAATACTTTACTTTTAAAAAGAGTTACATCCTGTCAACCCAGAGACAAAGAAGCAGAGAGTATATTGTTCACCATCCAATAGTTCCATAGATACAAGCCCAGGGAGATTCATCAAATCCAGCTTGAGAAAAATCAGGGAAACCCTACAGAATGACTGGCTAGAGGATTTGAAAAAACTCTCACTGAGGGTGTAAAGTAGGCTCGGTTCCAAGGAATTCCTGGTTATCACCTTGGACTTTTATAACCAAAACTTCAGACAAGGCACAAGCTAAGAGGCGTATCAGAGTGGGCCGGTCCTGACTGGAAGAGCTGCAGTCTGATGCGTTCAAAGTCTTTCCTGGATGACTATTACCTCTTCGGATTAAAGGTCAGGGATACATATGCTGAGGCACGCAGAGATAGAAACGCAACTGTCCCCATGTACACAGACACAAACGTGCACACTTACAATCCACAAGCCATCGAACTTCAAGCTCTTCTCTGGCTCCCGTGGATTGGTGTACAGTTCTTTCAACTCCCTCTTCCACCATGCGATGGTTGAATTACGGAAAAAGTCTGGAAAGGCCACAAATGCCCGGTATTTCTGTAAGAAGGAAATATAATTTATTTGTCCCAAATAAATATATTAGACAGAAAACTGGCATTTCCTGAAACTTAACTTACAAAACCCATACTGTGTGGTGATAGTTAATCCAAACAGAGCTTAAGGAATGCTCTTAGCTTATTTGAAATACAATGAATGCAAAGAATAGAACTGAGCACAAATGAATGAAACCCCTTCTTATCATCCGGAAAGCGTTCATGGACTGTTTTCCTCTTTGATTCAACATGAATGGTAGCTACCAACACCCTGAACTCCCTGTTTCATCTGTTAGATACCCACTCCTCAACCTCCATCCTGAAGTTTCCTAAGCTCTCCTCAAATACAAAGCATGAGCCAGGGAGACTGCAGCTTGAAGGGGGCAGAGAGCAGATGTATTATCGACAGGTTGGAAAGAAACATCCAGGTGATTCTCCCCTATTTCATTCTCGGGAGGAAAAGGCTGTAAGAGGTAAGGCTGCATTTTATTACATTAAACTATCTAACCGATATGTATCTGGGTTTTCTATGGTTTCAGAGTCACCTGAAAAGTTCAGTGTCAAATACCTAGGCTTTAAATGTGCATATTATTTCATGTAATTCTTATCCTAATTCTATGAAGAAGGATTAATTGTGTGTCAACTAAATTGGAAGAATTTAAAGAGAAAGTGTCAACTCCCCTTTCTCATCTTTTCAAATGATAAAAACAGTGTCTTTATTTTAACCTGGAAAATGGACCCAAGGTATAACTCCAGAACTATAACCCTTTGGAGAGGAAGGCCCTCGTTGACCCTTGTATTCCCCCACCACACTGAGCTTAGAAACTGCATAATTGTGAATTCATTCCACTTAACAACAGCAAATCTTCATAAATTTCTACATAACTATGATGCTTGTTATGGACCCTTATGGCCCTTTGTATGTCTTAGTAAATCGGTTCTTCTGTGTTCATCAGTGCATTTCAAGAGTTAAAATAATAATATATAATTTATAATTAAATAATTTAATAATAAATAATAATAAAATAAATAATAAATAATTGCCACTAAACAATGCTGGTGGCAAGGTTGTGGGTGGCGTGGGAACAACAGGAAGAGGACTTGGACTGGGGGACTTCCAGTTCTGATACAAAGCAGATAATAGGCAAGTGGAAAACCAACGTCTAGATAAAAGACCACAAGGAACAGCAAGAAGAAAACACAAAGATGGACCAGCGCACAGGGATCCAGCTCGCAGAGAGCATCAAGGTGTTGAGTCGCATCACTGAGCATCTTGTGGAGGGCAAGCATGTCAAGAAGGCCTTTTTTGTTAGAAAATGGAGGTAGGAATATAGAAACAACAAAACAGAACCTTTCACCAGAAACAGAGAGCTCCAGCTCAGGTAGAGGAGGAAAGTGGAGGATTAGCGTAGACAGAGTCAACACCAGTCGCATCTGAGAGATAACTGAATCTCGAATGAGACACAAGTGAGCAATTTGACCATTTTGATTTATGAACCCCACTAAAGGGGCTCTTGCCCATGAAATGAAGACAATTCTGCTGTTCTCCAAGGTCCTAGTTCTACCTCATTCCAGTCTGTGTTCCACTCTTGCTTCATTGCTTCTGCAATGCTATTTCCCCTCATCCTCAATCCATGACGTACCCACCTGGCCCCATTTCTTAGCAGGTAAACGAAAACAACAACTGGTTAAAAAAAAAAAAATAGACACATAGATCAGTGGAACAGAATAGAAAAGCCCAGAAATAAACCAATGCATATGCAGTCAATTAATCTTTGACAAGGATGCAAAGAGTGTAAATGGGGAAAGGTAGCCTTCTATTAACAGTGTTAGAAAAACATGAAGAGAATTCTCTGGTGGTCCAGTGGTTAAGACTCCATGCTTCCACTGCTGGGGGCCTGGATTCAACCCCCTAAGATCCTACAAACTGGGTAGAGTGGGCAAAATAGAGAAAAGAAAATTGTGGATATCCACATGCAAAAGAATGGAACCGGGGCTTCCCTTGTGGCTCAGTGGTAAAGAATGCAATGAATGTCAGTGCAGAAGACACTTGTTTGGTTCCTGATCCGGGAGGATCCCACTTGCTTAGGAGGAACTAAGACCATGTGGCACAACTATTGAGGCTGTACTCTAGAGCTCAGGAGCTGCAATTACTGAAGCCCGCATGCCCGGAGCCCATGCTCCACAATAAGCGAAGTCACCACAATGAGAAGCCCGAGCATCACGACTAGAGAGTGGCCCCCGCTTGTCCCAACTAGAGAAAAGCCTGTGCAGTGACGAAGACCCAGCACAGCCAAAAATAAAATGAAAAAAGAATGAAACTGGACTCCTATCTTATACTGCTCATAAAGTGAAAGTGAAAGTGAAGTCGCTCAGTCGTGCCCGACTCTGCTCCTCTGTCCATGGGATTCTCTAGACAAGAATACTGGAGTGGGTTGCCATTTCCTTCTCCAGGGATCTTCCCGACCCAGGGATTGACCCCAGATCTCCCGCATTGCAGGCAGACGCTTTAACCTCTGAGCCACCAGGGAAGCTCTAAAACTTAATTCAAAATGAATTAAACATTTAAAAGTAAGACCTGAAACCATAAAACTTCTAGAAGAGAACACAGGAAAAAGTTCCTTGACACGGGTCTTGGCAATGACATTTTGGATTTGACAATACCGAAAGCACGAGCAACAAAAGAAAATTAAGTGAAATACATCAAATAAAAAGCTTCTCCACAGAAAACAATCAACAAAATGAAAAAGCAGCCTACAGAACAGCAGAAAATATTTAACAGGCAAATACTCAATGAGTTGATATTTTAAATACATATGGAGGTTATAAAACTCAATAACAAGGAAAATAACCCACAAATAAATTGATTTAAAAATGGACAAAGGACCTAAGCAGACATAGTTGGAAAGAAGGCCTACAAATGGCCAACAGATACATGAAAAGGTTCTTAATTTCACTAATCATCAAGGAAATGCAAATTAAAACCACAATGATGAGCTGTTTTGACAGCTTTTATGAAAAAGATGACAGATAACAAGTGTTGGCGAGCACGTGAAGAAAAGGGACTCCTTGGACACTGCTGGTGGGAATATAAACTGGTATAGCCAGAAAATATATACAGAAAACACTATGGAGTTCCCTCAAAAACTTAAAAATAGAACTACCAAGTGATCCAGCAATCCTATTTCTGGGTATATCCTCTAAAGGAAGCAAAATTAGTATCTTGAAGAGATATGTCCCATGTTCACTGAAGCATTACTTACAATAGCCAAGATGTTGAAATAACCTAAGTGTCTGCCCACAAATGAATGGATAAAGAACATGTGGTATGTATGTGTGTGTGTATACAGTGGAATATCATTCAGCTATGACAAAGAAGGAAAACTTGCCATTTGCAATAACATGGATAAACCTAGAAGGCATTATTCTAAGTTAAATAAGCCAGATAGAGAAAAACGAACACTGTATGATCTCACATATGTGGAATCGGAGAAAAACAAGTTGAACTCATAGAAACAGAGAGTAGAATAGTGATTAACAGGTGCGAGGAGGTGGGGAAATGAGGAGATGCTGGTTAAAGGTTGCAAGCCTTCATTTATCAGATGAATGAGTTCCTGGACCTGATATCCAATGTGGTGATTATAGTTAATAATACTGTATTGTATACTTAAACGGTGCTAAGAGAGTAGGTTCTCCCCACACACATACACAAATGGCAACTATCTGAAATGATGGATGTGTTAATTAACCTGATTCTGGTAATCATTTCATGATATACATGTATATCAAATGATCACATTGTACACTTTACATACATACAATTTTATTTTTCAATTATACCTCAGTTCAGCTGGAGGAAAATACAAAAAACTAAAATAAGTAAGTAAAAGTCAAGGAGCCCATGACCCTGAACTTCTCTGGCAGACTCCTATGTCCATGTGGCCTGCCTGGACCACCAATCTTCAAGTGATCTTCTGTGAGAAACAACAGAGATTGCAGGATGCTAGGTTCTCTCCCTCCTCATCTGAGATCCATGATAAGTGAGAACCTGCTCCCAGGAGAGAGCAAGCGTTAACATAGGGCTAGAAACTTGGAGATAAGATCAGAGTTGAGGGACATCCCTGGTGGTCCAGTGGTTGAGAATCTGCCTGCCAATGCAGGGTACACAGGTTTGATCACTGGTCCTGGAAGATCCCACATGCCGTGGAGCAACTAAACCTGCATGCCACAACTTCTGAAGGCCACATGCCTAGAGCCCATGCTTTGCAACAAGAGCAGCCAATGCAGTGAGGAGCCCGTGCGCCACAACTAGAGAGTAGCCCCCGCTCACAATTAGAGAAAGCCTACGCGCAGCAACAAAGACCCAGCACAGCAAAAGAAAGAAAAAGAAATCAAAGCTGAGAAACCTAAGGAAAGATGGGGGGATTCATAAGAGTGAAGATGGAGAAGTCTACCCCCCAAAAGAGAGATGTACCAATCAGTAAAGACAGGGGTGAGAGACTGTTTGAAAAGGATACTCAGAGCAAAAACTGCAAAAGGAACAATAAATATACTAATTCAGTCAAAAGACAGCGTTTCTTAGAGGTTTCATTCAGTGGAAATTTCCTGGATGTTTATAATCTGAGAGTCATGGAGTGGAAATCATCACTCTGTCACCTGAAACCATGGACACAAGTAATTTAAGATCTCTGAATCTTAGTTATGCAAAGCATAAAAATACCTACCTCCCACCTGGGGTAAACTATTGCATGCAAAGCGACTGGCACAGAGAGATGCACAGGCCACGTTCCCTGTGTGAGTTTCCTCATCCCGCCCGTGCTCATGGCACAGGGATGCCCAGCATCCTAAGCACGGTGGTACCTTCTTGACATCCCTGATCCCCCACATCCACACAAGCCCCTTACCTCCACTTGACTGTCCCAGTCTAGAGAACTGTTTATTACCACATCAGGAAAATCAGGCCAGACCTGGGAAGAGAAGCATATTTTAAAGCAATGCACTAGACAATTTCTCTTATATAGCATTTCCTAAGAAACCATAGGGCTTTCAGGTGGTAAAGAATCCACCAGCAATGCGAGAGACATAGAAGACATGGATTCAATCCTTGGGTTGGGAAGATCCCCTGGAGGAAGAAAATGGCAACCCACTCCACTATTCTTGCATGAAAAACCCCATGGGCAGAGGAGCCTGGTGGGCTACAGTCTATGGGGTTGCAATGAGTTGGACTCAACTGAAGGGTTAAGCACACAAGAAATTACAAACCTTGTTCTAGGACTGATAGTACTTCGATTTTCTTGTAGGATTGATCTAGAGAAAACTGGATCACACAATGTACACACACATTCCTTTAAAATTCCTTAACAGTGGTGACAAATACCAATGGAGAATATGAGAACTTCTGACCTCAAAGTCCAAATGGAAAAAAGAAAAAAAATGTGCAAACCCACTGATAGTGTGGGGATTAGTGACTCACTGCTCAGAGCATACCTTTCCCCAGACAATGCTCCCATCACTTGGATCTTTGATGAAGACATCATCCTCTACACCCCGTGTGAATGGCAGATAGGGCTTGGTCTCGTTGCCAGAAATGGCTGGGTCCTAAAATCAAAGCACAGGTCAGGTGAGGAAACCAAAGCCAGAGAATGACTCAGGGTAGGGAAAAGGAGAATTCCTCCCAAGAGGAGGCATGCCTTCTACCCGTGCTATAGAGCTTCTGTGAACCCAAGGAAATATACTTAATTTCTCTACTCATAGCATGGAAGAAAACACACATAAAGCTTTCTCCACCAAAGTCCATTCAGTCTTCCAAACAGACTCCACCCAGTCACATAGCAACTAACCAGAATGATAATGACTCGCATCCCATCGGCCCTCATGCGAGTAATCAGAGCTGGAAACCCCTCAAACTCGGCGTCAAGGGTGAAGTCCAGCTGCCGCTCCATGTAGTCAATGTCCGAGTACTGCACATCCTGGAAGAGGACAGAGGAAACTTACACAAGCCCAGGTCCACGTGAGAACAACGGTCCAGTAACCAGGGCCAGTAACCAGGGGTGAAGTTCAGATGGCATCGTCTTGATTCTTTCAAATCCCACCTCTGTTATTAGCTAGGTATTAGGTTTTGGAAAATTCACCTAATTCTCAAACTTTTAGTAGTAAAAATAGAAAGAAAAAAACTAAATTAGCAAAAAGCAGAATGATAATGTCGACCTCCACAATTTTGTTTGGGGAGATACATGAAAAAAGTCGATGAGAGTACTTTGTAAAGGGCCGGAATAAGGAGCAAACAGAGGATGAGATGGTTGGATGGACATGAGTTTGAGCAAGCTCTGGGAGTTGGTGATGGACAGGGAAGCCTGGCATGCTGCAGTCCATGGGGTCGCAATGAGTCAGACATGACTGAGCGACTCAACTGAACTGAAAGAGGAAACACAGTTATCTCTTCCAGGAAGCCAACTCAGGTATCAGGGGTTCAGATTCAGACAAAATAATATAGTAACACAGTACTAGCACAGTACTAACAACATGGACAGTAAATCCACTAAAAATAAAACAAACAAAAGCATCTCTAAGTGCTTTGGAACTACAATCCTGGGGGTAATCAGACACAGCTTTCTTATTAAGAATAAAATATTGCATGCTAGACTTTCCATTAATAGGAAACGAGAAAATTCAGAGAATAATATTGATTAATAGAAAAATCAATGGCTCAGCAGTGCCTGCCAAAGCAGGAGATGCGGGTTGAATCCCTTTGTCAGGGAAATCCCCTGGAGAAGGAAATGGCACCCCACTTCAGTATTCTTGCCTGGGAAACCCCATGGATGGAGGAGCCTGGAGGGCTGCAGTTCATGGCGTCACAAAAGAGTCAGATATAACTTAGAGACTAAAAAACAACTCATCTTCAAGTAAAGGTGAAGTTTGTCTCACACATATTTCTTCTGGAAACCAGTCCCAAGATCCCTACATTCAACCAAGAATTAGATCAAAGCTGGGGGAACACTGAGCTTTAGTGCTGGCGAAGTGTCGGAACTGAGGTTATATCTATAGACACAACCGTCTGACTGAATTTGGGTCAATTTCTTTCAACAAAGCAAAACTACTCTTCACCTTTTATAAGGTAGCAAGGATGTTTTTGACTAGATGCCATGAAGTCATGTGAAAGAAATGGAAGCATGATCTAGTAGAAAGAACCCTAGAGCTGACCCAACACCCCCCTCCTTTGGCAAATCACTGTGACTCTTCGAGCTGGGGACAATGACACCCCCCCAGCTTACATTATGGCCACTGGGTAGAGTGAGACTGAGTGTGATCCTGTATGAGAAAGTGCTTTGTAATTTCGTAGAGACTGACAAAAATCAGACAAATGCAGACGTCGAGACAAGGGCTGACCACGAGTTCCCAGAGCCAGATCCCCACAGGCTGACGACATACATAGGGGATCTGTGCAGCCACCATCGCATCGTACAAGCTGGCGATCTCAGAGTCGTTCTGGTATCCATAGCGACACAGCTGAAACCCCAGGGACCAGTAAGGAACCATCACCGGCCGACCAATCAACTAGAAAATAAACAGAAAATTTAGTCCTTAAAAAGAAGAATTTGGATTAAAGTTGTACACAAAGTAATAATGTTTTTCCAGTGTCCCCAGTTAGATAATCAGCAAACTCAAACCCAGAGATAACAAAGAGGATGCAAAGCCTCTAGGATAACTTGGAGAAATCATGCTGCCAGACTTGGCCTCTCTTGAAAATCTGAGTTTACTCCTATTTCCAGTGATTTCTAGCTTGCTGGTTAAGAACATGAAATTCAGAAACAAAATGCCTGGGTTGCCCTATAGGGTCCAATCTCTGCTGGCTATGTGACTCTGGACAAAAGTGAAATAACCTCTCATACATGTTTCTTCACTTGTAAATTGAGGATAAGAATGTATTTGTTTCATAGTGTTTTGTGAAGACTGAGTGAATTAATATATGGAAAGTGATCTGACGTGCAGCAAGTAATATATCAGCGACATACAGTAAGTTTTATAACACTGTTTGTTTGGCTGATGCCAAAGCAACTGTGATGACCTCTGCGACCACAGTTATCATGTCCACTATCCCCGCCCTCACCACAATTACCACCACCATCACCACCACACCACCATCACCACCATCACCACCATCATCACACTACCACCACCACACCACCATCATCACACCATCACCACTATTACCATTGCCACTGCCAGCTATAACCAGCGGTACTATTACTACTTCTGCTACTCTGCAATGCTCTGAGAGGCTATGAATTTAACAGTTATTGGGATAGATTTATTGTTCATTATTCTATAACCTACCTGTCACCCAGAAAGACCAACAATTTCAGTTATCATCGAAGAACTACAGAAAGTGCTGTATAAATACTGGGTAACCAACTGAATTCCCTCCTACCTCAGTGTACTGCTGAGTGACAAGCTCTGGAGTTGGCCCTAAAACGACATAAAAGTCCAGAATTCCTCCTGTGGTACGGTATGTCAAGGCAGGCAAGGGCTGGAAGGTCACATCTGGAAATGCAGAAAATACCAATCAATATGGAAACCTTCAAGTGAGAAATTACCCCTGAAATTCATACATTCTCCTTCTTCCTATGCCTCTATTGTGGAGTATTGAGAGAAGGCAACTTGTACTAAACCTACACAGAATTTTAAAAGTTAAGTGAAAGTCTTCAGGGCATATGCCTGGATTTTTTTTTTTCTTTGATGCACCTATTACCTTATTATATGTTTTGTCCTTCTGTTCTTTTAAAACTGCTATTATTGATTTTATTTCAGAACAGTTTAAGACTTATAAGAAATTGCAAAAATAGTACTAAAACTTTTCTTGGACTCTTCCCCCAGCATCCCCCAGTGATAACTCTTACATAACCATTGTATGTCATCAAAACCAGGAAACTAATGTTGATATAATACTATTAACTCAGATACAGGCCTTATTCAGATTTCTCCAGTTTTCACAAGCACGCTCTTTAACTCTACTTCTTGATTCCCCACTGCCTTTCCAATATACTAAAATTTTCTTTACACCCTCGTGCCACCAGAGTGAGTGTTCTGACCCAAACTCTCATCACTAACTCAAATTATATAAATGGCTCCCACTGACTAACCTCTAGGACGCTTGGGACTCCCTTGATTTTGCTATCCCATCCTACACTGTTTATTCCAAATGAGTTAATTCTTATTACTACATTTTATTGTTGTTTTTTAGCTGCTAAGTTGTATCTGACTCTTGTGCAACCCCATGGACTAGAGCCCACCAGGCTCCTCCATCCGTGGGATTTTCCAGGCAAGACTACTGAAGTGGGTTGTCATTTCCTTCTCCAGGGCAGCTTCCTGACCCAGGGATTGAACCTGTGTCTCCTGCATTGGTAGGCAGGTTTTTACTGCTGAACCACCACAGAAGCCCTTACTACATGTTACTGAACTGAAATAAACAGAATGAAGAAAAAAAAACACTGTCCACAAGATAATAATTTTGACTTCAGGGGCAACATGATTGAACACATTCTGAAGTTCCTCAAGAAGGACTGATTCACAAAAACAGAGAAGATGCCAGCATCACCTTACCCATGGCATTGCTGTTCAGCAGGAGCACTCCATGGGCACTGCCATCCTCCTCCATTGCCATGTAGTAGGGGTGGACACCATAGGAGTTCTTCTTGTACTGAGAGAGTCATGGGGAGAAGGGCAGGAGGTTAAAAGACAGAGATTGAAAAGAGAGATTGAGAAAAAAACAGAACTCAACAAATTGATCGATAAAGTGTGTCTAGTCTTCTCTGTGAAATAAACACGTAAGAAACAAAGAAGCCTGAGAGTCGACCTGCTTGTCTAAAAGCAGACTGTGAGCCTCTGAGTGGGGAGTGGAAGAGGAAACACCCGCTGCATGACGTGTACGCAGTGTGGGTGGACAGAGGCAACGACCCAGATCCCAAGTGCTCTGCCCTTACCCCCGGGGGTTGGTCTCGGGAGAACATCCCCCACGTGTTCCATCCCAAGTCTCTTCGGAAGGCTGTGTGCTCAGTTTCCCCGAAGCCATAGAGGTACCGGGAGGGGAGGCGCGTGGAGATGCGGATGAACATGTCATTGAAGGTGAAGCCGAGGAGCTGAGAGTCCCAGCTGCAACACAAGAGGGCATGTTTGGAAAAGAAATGGGCTGTTCTAATGGCTTCAAGCAGCTAGAGTCTCAGGGAAATTGAACTCTTGATTTCCTGTGAACCTCCCACACAAAACATAAAGTCTGTACGATTAAGATAATCACAGCAGCCAGGGCTGCAAGTCCAGGAGCCAGCATCTTTCTTCTGCTTTCCTTTATCACTCTCTCCCTTCAGTGGTCCTTCCAGAATTCCAGATCTAATCACTTTCATCATCTCAGTTGCCCCACTTCACAGCAGCCCTAGTTTCCACTCTTGCCCAACCAGAGTGCACTTGCTATGCAGCACCCTGAGGTTTTTTTTTTTTTATTTTAAGTATCTCACATCATGTCAACCCCTGTTTACAATTCTTCAGTGATTCTCACTGAAGCATCTTGTGAAGTCTTCAAAGCCATTCCTGATTTGAAGCTACCTAAACCCCAGCCTCATCTCCTGCCATTTACCTCCTTATTTGTGAAACTACTCCACCCACACTGGAATTTTTCCCCTTCATAAGACAAGTTGACTCCTATTTCATGGCCTGTACACTGACTACTCAATCTGTCTGAAATGTTGCCCACTTCTCCCATCTCCACATGGGAGGCTCCTTCTCCTCCCCAAGGTCCTATGTAAAGCTCACTTCCTTGGAGACATCAATTCTGACCACAGTATCAAATGCAGTCACCTCCCTATAATTATCAATTACCCTGTGATTTTTCCTGCATAGCATTGTCACTATCTAAATCTCTGCATATTTTAACAAATTATTTTTGCTATTCCCTTACTATTTTTGTCATAGAAAGAGAGACCTCATCTTCTATAACCACCTAATATGGAGAAGGCACTCCATCAAAACTGGTTGAATGAACCCCTAGGTACATGCAGCTGACTCAGGAATTACTTCCAGGACATTAAAGATTTCTCATAAGAACAGAAGGAAATGACTTATTCAAGAATCTGGGAGTGGCTGGTGCATTGCTTTGAGCAGGGTATCTCCAAGGACACTGGACCAGGCAAGGACACGGGGGATCATCAACTCCTAATCAGTCTAAGGGCCACTAACATGACAGTGCCTGTGCTCTTGCGGCGAATTTCAATCCCAAATGGATTCTCCTTGATGAGGACAGCATAGAGTTGACTCTCAGGGGTGCCAGATGGAACGCTGGGTATGTTGAGAGGGACTGGAACTTCATAGCGGTTGTTGTTGGGATCATAAATCTAGACCAGAGGAGACAGATTTTAGGTAAATATAGTAGTCTTGAAACCTATACCCTTAGCAGAAACCTGACGTCTTTGACAAAGAGTCTAAACACTATATTTCTCTTCTTTAAGCTCATGATACTGGGAACTTAATTAACAAATTGAAGAACAATGTCAGATTTATCATTTTGATCTGAGTCTGCCATAACTTATTTTTAAATCCTCTTAGGGCAACACATTATTTTCACATCAGTTCTACCTTGGAAAATCAGTCTGGAATTTATGGATATATTCTTTATTATTTTGTTTGTGGGCGTGTCAGTGTACATGACTACCTGAAAACTTTTCTGAATTGAAAAAAATTTCTCCCCTAAAAAACATGAACTCTTCTTGATTAAAATAATCATAGATATTCTCACTAAAAACTGGGGTCTAAATTGATTCACTGTGTACCTACTATATTTCTGCCTGATACTGTACTAGACACAAGGTTTACTAAACTGAGTAAGACACAGGGTTTACTAAACTGAGTAAGACACAGTTATTGCGTTTAAGAAATTCACATGCTAAGAAATTCACACGAAAGGTGAAAGAGAGTGCCCAAAACACCTGAGTGATACATACTATGTACAGAATTGTGAGATTGCAGGGAAGGAAATGCCTATCAGTGTTTCCAGAAGACTGAGATGGTTTCATGGGGAAAGGGGCTGAATCTTCAAAGCTTTACAGTCATTAATCAAGCACAGAAAGAACACCAAGTCATTCCTGGCAGAGAAATAAACGCAATGGCACAGAGAATGAAAAGAAAGAGGCAATTATTTTGGAGAGAGCTATTGTATCATCCAGGAGGTAGAGCAGGGAAGAGTTAAACCTGAAAAGTTGAGTGAATTCATTTATTTCAAACCCACTAGGCACCTACCACATGCCAATACAAAGGTGAGGATGGAAAGATACAGTAGCATCATCCCTGCATTACAAGATGTAGAAGAATTCATAGTCCAGGTTGATATCAGATTGTGAAGAAGCTTTCAGGTAATGCACACTTACTTGAATCTTTACTGTCTCAATACACATTGAGAACTTACTATCTACTTGGCTTTGTGTTACATCTCAGAGGTACAAAGACGAAAGGACAAAATCTTGTCCTCGAGAAACTTATAATTCAATAGTGAAAAAGACCGTAAAAATAGCCCATCATTAATGGTACAGACGAGCATATTTGCAGGGAAGAAACAGAGGCGCAGACGTGGAGAATAGATGTGTGGGCATGGCAATGAGGGGATGACCTGGGAGAATGGGAATGACATGCACACACTGCCTTGTGTGAAACGGATAGCTAGGGGCAAGCTGATGTATAGCGCAGGGAGCTCGTCTCAGGGCTCTGTGGTGACCTGGAGGCGTGTGACGAATGGGAAAGAGGTCCGGGATATAGGTATACACCCGCTGATTCACTTCGTTGTACAGCAGAGACTAGCACAACACGGTAAAGCAACTATGTCCCAATTTTTTTTAAAAAATTACAGAAATAAAAAACGAAAAACAGACCATCACTTGTCCTGAGATGCCATTAAATCGTGAAAGAAAAAGAAACCAGTACACTCTTCTAGGTATTTCATATACCCCAAATTCAGTGTCCAAAACTGAATTCATCCCTGTATTCTGCCTAAGCCCAAATCTTTCCAGTGTTCCCCTTCTGGTTCCCCTTCATGGACGACAGCACCATCCATGTGGAGCCACGAGCTAGAAACTTGGTGGTTGTCCTGATGTCTCTTCCTCCCTCATGGCCTGTTTGTAATCATCACCAGATTCCATGATGCTACTTCTTATGCTCTTGAAGTTGTCCAGGTCTCCCTCGCCTTTCTGTGCCTGGTCTAAGCTCAGGACCTCATCCGGATTACCCAACTGGTAGCGGCCTAGCTTGTCTCCTTTTTCACCCTTGTCCTCCCGACCATTTTCCTTACGGTAGAAACAGTAACCATTTCAAAGGGCAGTTTGGACCAGGCCTCACTGTCCCGTCAATGGTCCCAAATTACTCTTAGGATAATGATCTAGTATATTGTGTGTGAACTCAGTCACTCAGTCCTGTCCAGCTCTTTGTGACCCCGTGGACTGTAGCTCACCAGGCTCCCCTGTCCCTGGAATTTTCCAGGCAAGAATACTGGAGTGAGTTGCCGTTTCCTACTCTAGGGGATCTTCCCGACCCAGGGCTTGGATCTGCGTCTCCTCCATCTCCTGTATTGGCAGGCAGATTCTAGGGCCACCTGGGAAGCCCATGTAGGATAAACTATGTACATCAGCTAATTTACAATGTGTTTTCAGTTGCTGAAAGTCACAAATTTAATGTGTGCAAAAATTCACTTGTCAAAAAATCAGGAAAAAAGCCTCCACTGTCAACAGTGCCTCAAAAGCCCATGTGAAATATCAAGACACATTTGCCTTGCTTGATACCTACCCTAAATGGATGGAGAACAAAACTATGAAAGTGTGTGCCAAGGACGCGACAGTTTTCAATGGCTAACTCAGAAGAGCAAACTGATTGCATGGTTCTGTGATCCTGACAAGCAAAAAATAATGAAACTAAAAAAGTGCGAAGTAGGAACTTGATACGTATACTGTCAACACATACCTTAAACTGCAGCATGTTATCCTTATGGTAGGTCACAGTCAAGCGGAGGGAGTTCACAGGTACTGAGGGGAAGGAGTAGGCATACAGAGAAGTCTTTAAGGAGATGACAGCTGAGGCCCCGTGTGAGTCATACTGAACATCACTGACAGAGTAGAGGTCACTGACGAAATAGCACAAAGGGACTCCAGGGGAACTGGATTCCTGAAAAGTAAAGGCAAATTCAGTTCAGCAAATTGAAAGGGGCTAGAAAATGCAGTTTTCAGGGAGATAAGGATAAAATCAGTCATTTCCTTATATACCCTTTGGTAGTGACATACCTTTTCACTGCTGGTCTCCGTGTAAAATTTCGTTTAAAAAAAGACCCATTTCTGTCCCATCTATTCTTCACATCCACATAAAAACTCAGGTTACTTTGGAAGTCTGCCCTTTCTATAGATTTTAAGTAGTGACTTAGGCACTGGTGCCATGCTCGTGAAATTGTAGATGGAGTGTAAAGGATTTTACAAAATTACTATGAGGTACCAGGTTACATGGGTAAGAATGGCCATCAGTAAAAAGTCTCAAATGCTGAAGAGAGTGTGGAGAAAAGGGAGCCCTCCTACACTGCTGGTGGGGATGTAAGTTAGTGCAGCCACTGTGGGAAACAGTACAAAGCTTTCTCAAAAAATGAAACATAGAGCTGCCATAGGATCCAGCAATCCCACTCCTGGTCATACATCCAGATAAAACTAAAATTCAAAAAGACACATGTACCCCAAAGTTCATAGCTGCACTGTTGGCAATAGCCAAGTCACGGTAACAATTTAAAGGTCCACAGAAAGACAAATGGATGAAGAAGATGTGATACATAGACACAATGGAATACTACTCAGTCGTGAAAAAGAATGAAATAATGCCATTTGCAGCAGCATGGATGGAACTAGGGATTATCATACTTAGCGA
This sequence comes from Capricornis sumatraensis, assembly GCF_032405125.1. NCBI lineage: Eukaryota > Metazoa > Chordata > Mammalia > Artiodactyla > Bovidae > Capricornis > Capricornis sumatraensis. The sequence goes on along the minus strand of NC_091073.1, from coordinate 109,691,134 downwards.
AGTAAGTCAGAAAGAGAAAGACAAGTATTGCAAAGACAGATATCACTTATACATGGAATCTAAAACGTAACATGAATGAACCTGTCTACAAAACAGAAACAGACTCACAGATGTACAGAACAGACTCACGGTGGCCAAGGGGAGCTGGGGGAGGGATGACTGGGAGTTTGGGGTTAGCAGATGCAAACTATGATATAAAAATTGGATAAATGACAAGGTCCTACTGTACAGCCCAGGGAACTATATTCAATACCTCGTGATAAACCATACTGGAAAAGAACATGAAAAAGACTGTCATATATTAATATACGTATGACATAATCATTTTGCTGTACAGTAGAAATTAATACGACATGGTAAATCCACTATGCTTCAATTTAAAACAAAGTGTAGAGGATTGTCATGTATATTAACACCGTCAGCATGGTTACCTCCCAGGCACAACCGCGGGCAGTGCAGTTTTCTGCAGAAACACCAGTCTGATCAGGATAACAGTCTATTTTTTCTTCATCTCGTATCTTCACATCCCACTCCACCGTGTATGTTCCTCCCAGAACAAGATCAATTCCTGTGATAAGGGCCACCTGTAGGAATGGGGAAATATCAAGGAAATGTATCCTCAGGACAAAGACCTCGCAAGGTATGAGATTTCTTTCAGGAAAGAAAATAAAAATCAGGCCAGTCCCTCAAGAATCCAAGTAACATAGCACTGGAGCTTCCATGAAGAGAGAGAGAGAGGGCAGGGAGTTAGCCAATAACCACAGGGAAAATGGCGCAATTCTATCAGAACCTTGTGCATAACATTTTGAAAAGAATCAGGTCAACCGCAACCTTCTGTAATCACCCTTTTCTCTCCTCCCCTGACTCCTCTCCCTCTTCCTTATTTTGTCAGGAAGACTCTCTTCCTGACAGTCGCCTTGTAGCACAGAAAACACAAGCATGTGGCGTCATCCTCAGTTGAGCTCGTCTTCTTGCCCTTCATCCCCCAAACTAGTATTCCCCACAGGTCTGGAGTGCGGGCAAGAACAGAGAAATAAGAATATGGCCTGGGTTCTCCCCTCCATCCCACTGAGGAAACTTGGACAGATTCCTTCAAATTCGTTGGGTCTCAGTTTACCAATTACAAAATTTATAAGTAGGCAAAATCATATCTCCTTCCATTTTTAATATTCTAGTCTCTTCACTGGTCCAAGCCCAGAGCCTCAAAACTTGAAACTTTCTTTGAGTTCCATTCACTAATTCAAATACTTCATTTTTTCTATGTGTTTTGCTTCTGGTTGTCTCCTCGTAAAATAGTAACTTCCATGGTGAAAGTTCTCATTTATCTAGAGTCATAAAATCCCATGCTAAGGATTATCATCCTTCCAGTCTCTCCCCCGTCTACGTTCATCTCACATTTCCCTATACCTCAAAAACCACCACAGAACAACAGTCTCACAATGGTGCATATTGATTTAAGGATCAATAGGAGACCCTTTGAGAATTAGATCACATCCTTCTTAGTCTGGCATCTAAGACCCTCCAAAAGCTGACCACAAGTTAATCTGTCCAAACTAGGCCCTCTTCCAGATGTGGGTCCTGCCTATTCCAGTTATACAGACTCACAGGCTAACAAAAGGCTTTTCTTAGTCCCAGGATTGGCTTATGCTAATACCCCAACCTTGACTGCTTTACCTATGCCAGTGCCCTTTCAAGGATAATGGTGCCCATTTGTGAAACAGACTTCTAGCCACCTGCCCAGTGGAAAATTCCCTTCTTACTACTTCAGTTTGGAACACCAAACTTCCCAAAGAAGAACTTTTTTTTTTTTTAATCCATGTAACACAGCTGCAGCCATTCAGAGCTGAGTGCAAGTCCACCAGAAGTGGCTGGCCAAGGGTTTCTTTCTTGATTTAATGGCCTACCCCTCCCTTTCTTTCATCGTCACCTTCCCCTTTTCCTTCCAGCTCCTTCTTCTTTGTTTTAATTTTATTTTTTTTTTCCTCTAACAAGGCTAGAGTGACAGGAATTAAGCCATCACTTCCAATCACAAGAGAAGAAAAGACCTCAGCACTGACAACCCTGAGGCCCTAAGCCCATGCCAGAAACTGAGCACGTCCTAAACTCTCAGTACCATAAGGAAAAAAACAATCCCCATTTGTTTAAACTACCATTTCACTGAGTTTCCTGTCACTTGCAGCTGAACAAATCTCTACACAGATGCACCGTCTTTAAGGTCCAGCTCTAGACCTAATGCCACCAAAGCTTTTGCTCAATGACTCCATGAAGCTTTGAACATGAAACTGGAAAGAATATAAGTTAACATTTCCTAAAGGTAGGATTGGGTTTCCTGTCCACCACCTAAATGCAACTAATAAAAGAGTCATTTTGTTTGTATATTTATTAATCTGTTTATCAAACTGGTAATCAGTTTATTTTCATATGAGCATCTTACAAAGGACTTGCACTTTGCTGCACACATAAGTGAAGTTGCTCTGTCGTGTCTGACTCTTAGTGACCCCAAGGGCTGCACCCTACCAGGCTCCTCCATCCATGGGATTTTCCAGGCAAGAGTACTGGAGTGGGGTGCCATTGCCTTCTCCGATAACCAGACACATAATACTTTATTCCTAACTTTATAATGTATGCATCATCAATGTATGTTGTTAGGACAAAATGTCCAATGATACCAATATATCATTTTAGTAGAAGACAAAATTTACTTATTTTTCTCCAAATTTGGAAGGTTCCTCACAAACCATGATGACCCCACTGCTCCCTATCCCAGATTATCTTGAACACCTGTAGCAAACAGTGTTGTGGAAAAGGATCCCTCATAATGCTAAAATTTCAGAGGAATTGCTAATAACCTATTCCAGAACATCGTCTCATTAAAAGTGATGAAAAATTCTTTTATTATTATCACCTAACCAAGTAAGTAGCATTAGCTAAGCTTATCAAATTCATTGACTCAAAATATTTTCTAAGAATGTGTTGGAGTGAGACTCTAGCTCTATAGAGTAAAGAAAAAAAGAAAAGCACCTGAAATTTTAAATTAATGGGAATCCCACCTCAACCCTTCTAGCACCAATCGATCAGCAGCTTTCAGACCCAGTTTTCCTCTAATCCTGTTCCCCAGACTCCTGTCTTTGCTCTTCTTCTGTTCCAGGCAGAGAGAACAGAAGACTGAGGGGCAGATAAGGGAAAAAAGAGGAAAGGACCAGTTTACTTCCTCCCAGTATCTCCGCAGCCTCCTTGCTCATCCCAGCTCTGACTCCCTCTTTTATTTTTTTCTATCCTAACCCTCTAACTTCCCCACTTCTGACTTCAGAGTGTGCCCTGGTCCTTTAGAAACCAATGCAACCTTGGCAAGAAGGAACATCTAAGCTATTTACCTGTAGGTTAGAATCGTAAGTGACATTAGGAGAAACTTGAATTGGAACACCGTTCTGTTTCACTGCAACGTTGTTAGGCTCCTGGGTTCCAAGGATTTTAATTTCTTTAAATGCTAAATTATTGGGGTCTGTGTAGGTTGACTGCAAAATCTTAACCTCCAGGCGGTTCTGCAAAACAATTAAACACAAAAATCTGCCTTGAATACACAGATGCTCAAGTCACTCAAGTAGTCTGTCCTAGACCAGCTACCCAAATGGCCCTGAATGCTTCTTAGTTGTCTCTACTAATGTGTGCTCAGACACAAACTTATTTTTCCCCTGAGCCAGGGAGAAGGAGGGTGAGAGAAACACATACACACACATGAAACTTCATTTGAAAATTCATTTAAAAAGACTGACTCTTTGATTTATCCATATCATTGCCTCTTTTGGACATTAAGTCATAAACAGAAATGTATCCCCCTATTGTTATAAATGAAGCTACAAATACACATACACACAAACAGATAGGAGCTAATTATCAGACCAAAGCTCAGACTTAAGATTCATAAAAATATACTACTCACTTGGGTGACAGAGAACTCACATAAGAGATAAAGGTTGTTGGCCACAGTATCTGAAAGGGAGAGAAGGGCAAGTCAGACTCTGGCCTGCCCAATACAGAAAAACAGATTTCCTCCTGGTGCTCCTTGAAGCTGTTACAGGGAAGATTACAAGTTGGATCTGTTTCTTTTACTTGAACCTTTGTTTCCCATTGCTTTTGTTCACTAAAAGGATACTGTCTATACATAATGGCCTGCCTCAGGGAACCCTGTCCCTAAGCCTGAATGTTAAATCAAAGTGCCTTTGTTCAGGGAGACATCCTTACCCTAATTGCCTGTGAACAGTTGCACGAAGGAAGAAATTAACACACCCCCTCTCCAAGGCTGGCCATTCCAGGAGATAAGTGCAAGACTTACAACCTTTTGACTTCTTCACCTCCTCGTCCTCTAATCTATAAAAGGACCTGACATCCAGACCTTGATATGTGGTTATTTTGAGACATTAGTCTGCCATCTTCTCCATTTGCCAGTTTTCTGAATAAAGTCTTTATTCTTTGCCTCAGCATCTCATCTCCAATTCATTGGCCTGTCATGTGGCAAGCAGAGCAAGCTCGGACTCAGTAACAGAGCTTCACGTTGAGAATGACAGATTACAGATAGAGTTTCCAAGGCTGGGCCACTGTTTTCTCTTTTCCTTCCTACCTTAACCTTGAAAAGGTTCCCTCCCAAGTGCTTCCAAAGCATATGCCTCCAGTGAATCTGCTTCCCAAGCTTGAGCCACAAGACTTCTTAGTGCACTGCTGCTGCTGCTGCTAAGTCACTTCAGTCGTGCCCGACTCTGTGTGACCCCATAGACGGCAGCCCACCAGGCTCCCCCATGGTGCCCTGGAGACAGACAAATGAGCTGAGAAGAATGGCTAGATGCAGGTCCACTAGGAAAGTGTCTTCTCACTGCCTCACTAGCATGGGCATGTTTTACACGTCCTCCATGCTTGTTCATAAGCATTTGGAGTGAAGGAAAATGCACTGAATGGCAGAAACAGCCTTGAAAACATATTTCAGGGGCTGACTGAAAATCAAATGAGAGCCTGTACATATACAATATAGCTGGCCAGTGGGAGAATTCTAAAAGGTGGAGGGGAGTTTTCCTTCCATCCAAGGAAAACCTCTACCATCCTTACATCTACCGCTATCCCTAAACAGCACAACCAAAACCAGAATTCTTCTCTTGAGTGATTAACGCTACCATGCCTGGTGAGAGGTCTCCCACTGCTGAATGAGCAGCAGGAGAAACTCAAAGATGCACGTCTGGAAACCCCAACGTGGCACTCACCTTTTGTTTCCCCATCATCCCAGAAAAGTTCGCCTTTTGCTTCTTTGTTCTCATCCAGGGCAATGATTAGACCAAGAGGGTTCCGTCGACTGTGGGAAACAAGATTTATGTGAGAGGCAAAGACTTGGGGCTCAAAGAATTTTGCTAAATGAGCTGTGAAGGATTCCATCAGATTTCAAGCGGGAAAGGTTCCTAGCAGCAGATGGCTCTGCTCGTTTTCAGGCACAAAGGCAAAATCTACAGGGGCATCATTTTCCAGAATCACTAGTGTCATAGGAGACAGAAATACCCCAAACACTGGCGAGAAACATCGATGTAGGAGGCAAGAATTTAATCACCAGAATTGCTACAATAGCTACAATAAACACTGTTAATGCTGTTATTATTTTGAATACAGACTATTAGAAGAGAAATCCTAGATGATAATTGGTTCAGCCTAATCATTTTATAGCTGATACATGCAGGGTTAGTATTCACTGAAATCAGGAGAACATATTTTTTCCCTGCCTAAGAACCACGTTGACTCAGAAACCAAGAAAATACAATAGAATCCACCTGTACAAGGGCAATTTTCCTAACTTGATTATTTATTTTCAGTTCATTTTGAGACAGATAAAGGAAATATTCTAATTATTTGCTACATAACTTAGAGCAGCAGTCCCCAACCTTTTTGGCACCAGGGACCAGTTTCATGGAAAACAACTTTTCCATGGACCAGGAGTGAGACAGGCGGTTTGGGGATGATTCAAGCACATTACATTCACTGTGCACTTTATTTCTATTGTTACTACATCAGCTCCACCTCAGATCATCAGGCATTAGATTCTAGAGGCTGGGGACCCCAACTTAGAAAATGAAACACAAGAAACCACTCAAAAGATGCTGAAATATATGGACATAGAGACAGAGAAAGGAACAGCAACTGCATTTGAAATCTCTCCCTATTTCATCCCCCCCAAACCACCTCCCAATTTCTGGCTCCTGTTGCACCCCTTACATCCCCTATTGTATTCTCTCACAGTTCAGCCTTCCACAGTGCCCTGTGCAAGCCAGATTCCATTATCCACAAAGTCACCTGCTTTCATTTAACACACACATACTGCGTAGCTTTCAATGCTAGGAAGTCTAAGAAATACAAAACCAAACAGACCACAGCTCCACCTTAAATATTGTAAGAAAGATTAAACATATTTACCAAATAATCAAAGCAGAAAGTTGAGTGGCACAAAAGTTAAAATCCTTACAGGAGTCTATACTGATACTTCTAACATCACGGTGACTTAGACACCATGCCGTATACTCTGAAGGCATATGTGCACGCTTAGTTGCTCAGTCCTGTCCAACTCTTTGTGACCCCATGGACTATATATAACCCGCCAGGCTCCTCTGTCCTTGGGATTTCCCAGGCAAGAATACTGGAGTGGGTTGCCATTTTCTGCTCCAGGGGATCTTCCTGATCCTGAGATCGAACCCACATCTCTTGCAATCTCCGGCATTGGCAGGCAGATTCCCAATCGGCCACGTGGGAAGCCAATAGCCTGAAGGACTCAACCACTATCACACTACTTGGCTCTGGATAAATTGGACAACTGATCCCTGCAGGTTGCTAATGTGAAACCCAAGGTGACAGCAATCCTTGTTTGCAACCAAAAAGAAGGCTAATCATCTCTGAAAGAATGAGACCTATAATTGGATCCTTGCAGTCACCGTGTTTGAAAAACAAAAAAATTACTGAACACATGAGGTAACTAGCCAGCATGAAAGATAGATGGCAAAAGCAACTAACAAGAGATTTATTAAGAGTCTACTAAGAATTTCAGAGACTAGAAATCTCAGCTGCAAAGTATAAAGTAACTATGCTTGAAATACTTAACAATGTTAAGAAGGGGGAAAAAAATTAGCTAAGCAGTAATGAAGTATAAATAATAAGCAGAAAGCTGCAAGTACCAGAACTCCCTCTGCTGGAGTTTTGGGGGAGGATTTCTCACAGAAGATATCTGAGTTTAATTGGAAAAATCATTAAGAATGTATCAGGCAAAGAATGTTGAAAAGGACAATAAATAGAGAAGCCCAAAGGCAGGGAAAGAGGTGAGTATGTTTGGAGACTAACAAGACTTGGCATTGCTAATCTAAAGGTGTGTAGCAAGATGTGTCAGGAGACTCGTTTGTTAACTTGATACCAGATTATTTGGCCTTCCACACTCTGCTAATGACAGATTTTGGAGTTTAACCTGGGAAGCAATAAGTTGAGATCCTCATTTTGGAAAGACAGTTTTGGTATCAGTTTGCAGAACAGCATAGCATAAAGCTGAATAAAGAAAAAGAAAGCAGGTGGTACTGGGTGTATAAATATTTTCTATCAGCATTACAAAGTCAAAATTTGAAAAATTATGGTAGGAAGGAATGTTCAAAAGAAAAGGATTCCTAACCTCCAAAAAATTCCCTGACTATTAAAAGCTAATAAGCTAACAATTTAGAGACATGAATATGAATATGAGTCTCTTTAGTATCGGATGGAATGTATAATTTGAGAATCAAAATCATCAAGGAGAAAGTAGCGACATGAAGGAGATTTGAACTGCAGAGGAAATAATTTTTGAACACTGTTTTGCATCACAAGAAATGGCTTATGGGAAGAAAGGAACAGGAAACTGAAATTATAGGCGAGTGGAAATGGACCCGACTCCCTAGAAATGGGGTGTCAGGAGCATAGCACAGTGGAATGATGGTCCAATTGAGGCAGTGAGGAGATCAACAGACCTCCTTTACCCGGAATTGAGATGTTCCCCAAAACATGAGACTTTCAGGGCTAACACTGAAATGGTCCTAGGAAAATTAGCAAGGTTCACCACCGCAGATATCAGTATGTTTTGAGGAGACAGTCAGAAGGGTTAAGGAAGGACAGAGATTCAGGTCTTTGAAAATCCATTTGGATGCAGCTCTAAATCACAGCTTCTCCAGAAGAGGCCTAGGGAAATCTAGGGACAGAGTTTGATGACCTCACACACACACACACACACACACACACACACACATACCCTTCCTCCCCACAGTCCACGCAATGCATTAGCCTCTTCTATGCAGACAACAGATGGGAACAGAAACGACCAGGTTTGTCAGCTTCCCCCTCTTATAAGGAAACCCCCGGCCGCACTGTACCTGGCCACTGTGGTCGTGGCTGGCTGCTGCGTGGGGAAGATGTAGCCTCCTCGCAGGTGAAGTCCAATTTTGTCTCCAGGAAGTTCCATCTCCACTTTTTGCTTCCTCCATCTCTCTTGGACCCCCTGAGGCACACAGACAACTCAAACACGTCAGCACGCACACGTCACCTCTTAACCACATGCTGACTTACCTACAGCTGTGTCCTTCTCCCACTTAGCTGAATTGCTGTCTAGCCAGGCAATCAAACAAGAAAAGGGAAAGAATTTAAGAACAACAGGTTCTGGCATCAGTTGAGGGCTTGGGGGAACACAATGTCTTGCTGAGGTTGTTTGACATACATTGTGGGAATTAAGCATACTAAATAAGAATCTGACTCAAAACCAGGCTCAAATTGTCTACCAGCCCCAGTATTTGCCCATGAGACCTTCTACTTCCATCTATATTTTATTGCTGAATAAAGTACATGGAAGTATCTTTTTCAGATTTCATCATGACTGATGTCAAGTGACCTAGGCTCACTTTATTGACTCAGCTGTGAATTACTACTGGAAGCACGGCAGAAACATTCCTCAGTACACAGATAGATGTTTCTCTCTGCCTAGAGGTATCCTGTCTATGCAGCTTGAAGAGTGGAGAAAAGTCAAAGCTACTTACAGTCTCATAGTCATACCAGACAGCGTCAGGCATGTATGCGGTCACTTTCTCTGCACCCTGAAATTAAAACAAAATCTTGTCCTTCATGGCCCAGCCTCTGAAGGAGAAAAAAATGGATTTCTTAGCATTCCCTAGGGAAAGTCTTAAACATGTACTGAGAATGCATATATGGCCTTTCTTTTCTCTGTTATCAACTCGTGCTTTTCTTCTAATAGAGGCGATAACTTGGCAACTCAAAGAAAAACCCTGGGTGGAATCCCATTAGGAAGAAGAAGAAGAATACTGAAATGCATGTTGTGATAAAACAGTTCCAGGTTCACACTGTATACCACATTTAACCTTCCCAAGAGTCCCCAGCGATCCGGGCTATTGTCATCTCACCTCACAGCTGAGGAACGAGCACGTCATTTCCCCCAGATATCACTGCTGCCAAGTGGCAGAGGTGACAACCAACACCAAGGCCAGCCTGACCATAGAACGAATGCTAGGGCTCTGCTCCACCCTGTCTCTCCATCACGGAGCAAGTTATGATCTGCTGGGTGAATCTGACAATGCATAGGACCATTCTTGATTCCAGAGTCATAGATGCTTCTACACTGATTGGAAACTTGGTCAAGGACAAGAGACCCCTAGAGACAAAAATGTGTACCCATCTTCCCCAAGCTCCAGGACGCTGCCTTTAAGGCTGCCCCAGCCAGGCATGTCGGCAATGGTTTGGGAATAGGAAGAAGATATATGGTTGCAAGAAGAGAGGAGTTTGGAGTTAGCCGAAACAAAAGCAGAGGTAGCCATGGTTTCTCTGTGGAAACACTTGCCTCATCCAGGACTGGAGTGATGAGGAGGCCGGGCCCCCATAAAAACTGCTGGTGCACATCCCAGGTGTTGCTGTCCTGGTAGAACCTAGACACGGAGAAATCTTCCCTGAGATCTGGGCCAGTGTTTTCTGGCGGCTCTCCCCCAAGCCTGTCTAAAACCTACAGGCTCCCTGCCTGGGGCAAATTCTCCCAACTATTTTGTGACCCCTACTCAATTCCTAGCCCTCCCTGCACTCCTGCAGGCAGACCTAATTTCCCAGCCTCGCTACCCTCCTATGCTTCCCCTAATTTGGACAGAAATTCCTATTTCAGTACTTGTGCTGGGCAGGTTCCAGGCTGTAATTCTATTTGCCATATCTCCCTTCAAAAATAAAACAAGCAGGATATTTTTGAAACTTCAGCTGACTATCCAAAAAGAATTGGATCTGATCACCCTCCCTCAAAAAAGAGAAAAACAATTAAAAACTTTACTCTTTTCTCTTTTAGGATACCTGCGTTTTAATAGATAATTCCAGGAGATAGAAAAACCTTACCCACAAGAATAAATATATATCATAATATATATTATAATAATATAATACCTGAAGCCTAAAATGTCAGACACATAAGGGAATTAACTGTGCTTTGATTTTTACAAGAAAAAAGTCTCTTTATTTGTAGAGTGTAAAATTATTCTGTTAATTTAAATAAATGAGACCTAGATTCTTTTCTTTTTTTTTTTTGTGGCTGGTGCACAGGGATGATCCAGAGAGATGATATGGGGTGGGAGGTGGGAGGGGGGGTTCATGTTTGGGAACTCATGTACACCGTGGTGGATTCATGTCAATGTATGGCAAAACTAATACAGTATTGTAAAGTAAAATAAAGTAAAAATAAAAATTAATTAAATAAATAAAGGTAATTTTAAAAAATAGATTCTATTTTTTTATGTGATGTGACCAATATAGACCTCAAAGATGTCCTCATTGATGACCAGCAAGTATATCCTCCAATATCCAGGTATTTGGCTTTCAGAACATCTGTGCTCAAAACTGTTAGAATGAATCACGTACAAGCCAATCAATAAAACTGGTTGAATTCTATGTCCAAACTGAGGCTTTGATCTAATTAACAGCAAACACTAGTTCAACCTAATATCTCTATTTTTGTGGTCACTTCAATCGTGTCCAACTCTTTGCCATCCTATGGACTGTAGCCCGCCAGGCTCTTCTGTCCATATGATTCTCCAGGCAAAAACACTGGAGTGGGTTGCCATGCCTTCCTCCAGGGGATCTTCCTGAACCAGGAAATGAACCCAAATCTCCCACATCTCCTGCGCTTCAGGCAGATTCTTTACCCACTGAGCTACCTGGGAAGGCCAGCTGAGGCAGGGTCCCCACCTAAACCACAGCCTCTGTCTCAAGCCGGCTAGCTTCACATAAGCTTCCTAGCATCATCTCAATCCTCAGTTTCTAAACACGGCTTCCTTCTCCTGATCCTTCTGGGGCCACTCAGGAGAATGCCAACCCCACCACAGAGCCACTCATTCTGCAGCCACTAGAGGGCCCCACAGCATCATCTCGGAAGCAAGGACACACCCTCTCCTAGCACAAATCTCTCTCCAGCATGTATTTCCTCACAGCTGCTTCCAGCCCCAAAACAGGATTGCCTGAAGACCCCAGAGATACCTGCTGGCTAATCTGTTAAGGCATTAGTTCATACTAAGTGGCCAGTTTTAAGGAGAGTCTCTTAAAAGTGCTCTTTATTAGAGTCAAATTAGATACTCATTGGGTGAAGATAAAAATTCTGATTTCTGGAAATCCTGCATAGTAGTATTCTTAGTGTGTAAATGACAGGCTCATTCCTAGAGCCCAAACAGAGTGCATTACAAAAGCAACCATCAGCTCCAAGATAGCAAAGCCTTTAAATCAATGATCCCCAACCTTTTGGGCACCAGGGACCAGGTATATGGAAGACAGTTTTTCCATGGACTTGGGAGGAAGGAGTGCTGGTTTCAGGATGATTCAAACATGTTACATTTATTGTGCACTTTATTTATATCATTATTACATCAGCTCCACTTCAGATCATCAGGCATTAGATATCAGAGGTAGGGGACATTGCTTCCCTTGTGGCTCAGCTGGTAAAGAATCTACCCACAATGTGGGAGACCTGGGTTCCATCCCTGGGTTGGGAAGATCCCCTGGAGAAGGGAAAGGCTACCCACTCCAGTATTCTGGCCTGGAGAATTCCATGGACTGTATGGTCCATGGAGTTGCAAAGACTGTGACATGACTGAGCGACTTTCACTTTCAAAGAAGCTAAGGATGAAAGAACTTAAATGATTTGTCTAAGGTATAGAGTCAGTTGGGAGAACAAAGACCCCCAACTCCCATGACTTTTAGAACACTTCTCGTTCCCAAAGGGATAAGGCTATAACATTTAAATATACTTAAAATAGCATTGATATATAGGCAGTAATAGAATTGCAAATGCCAAATGATTAGTCAAGTTGAAAAAATATACCTGATTAACTGGACTGTTTTAATTTTCCCGCTTCCATTTGATGATACAGTCAGTTTCACCCAGTTATATTGATACGATTCCTGTGGATTAGGTGAACTTACTCATGCAGAAGGGGCCTGGCCACGGTGTCCCCGCGGCTGTGAGCACGGTAGAAGAGGGTGTAGAGATAGGGCAGAAGGGTATAGCGGACGGTCAGGTAGTGCCTGGAGGAATTCAACAGCAGCGAGTCGGTGCCAAAGGAGGCTGGATCCTGGGCCTGGGAAGAAACAAGAGGTGGTAGTTGTCATCTGGTTTTGATCTCAGCAAAGCAGCAGTGAGCGCTGAGTTCCCTGCTCAGGAATTGAACCTGGGTGACCTGAATGAAAACCAGGAATCCTAGCCACTCTAACCAGCAAGTGTTAGAGGTGAGAAGCAAATTTTCCCAGGCTCTTGCCTCTGTTTAAAAGCAAGAATGTTTCAAGGAGGCAAACCATAAAAGCAGGTGCAGTTTATTATTAGAGACAGCACAAGTGTGAGCGCACACAGAGAAACAGTCTGTTTAGTTAAGACAGAAGCAAGGCAGAGAGGCATACCTGGATACAAAGGGTGTGGGCTTTCCCCCGCCACCCCCCGGATTGAGGAGGGGCTCAGGGAAGAGGTAGTTAAGTCATTTATATGGGGCAGTTCTTCTGGGTCTTTACCTTTGGCCAACTATCTAGTTTCTTTTTCCACTTCTGACCTGCCCTAGGACCCTCTCCAACATGCATGTGCAACTCTTTCCCAAGAAGGGGAAAAAGTCCAGTCCTGTGGGGGGCCTTAGCATCACCTATTCTGGGGTGGTACCCCTCCTTTTTGATCCCCAAAGAGCCTTCCTGCACATATGCAGTGTTCCCCTTGCCCCAGGGAGGGGACATGACCTTGGTCTTTTACTCAAGCAGGGTTTGACTCCTCTCTGTTCCTGCCTGACAGTTAAAAAGTGCCCCTTCTGACTATTTACTCTGTTCTTGTTTTTTTTTTTTTTTTTTCCTATCTCAAAGTGCAAATGGGAGGCTGTAAATACCTAGCCTGTCAATACCTAGCCTAGGTTGTAAATACCTAGCCTGGAGTCCACTTGCCTCCTTCCTCAGAAAATGTAAACAGGAGGCTAGTGATAAATGTCTAGCCTGGAGCCCATCAACCTCCTGCCTCAGAAGGATCTGCAGAAATCAGACTCCGTTCATCACAACTAAGAGTTTTATTCCTGCCAGACCCGGAGCTGCCTTGCAACTTTGCTTCTGAGCAATAGGGTTGAGAAAAGGGAGTTCATTTCACCCAGTAAGTGGGTGCTCTTCACCCTGTGATGCCTCCCCCTCGTTCATTCTAAGGGTTGCATGCTTGCTTAGTTGCCCAGTCGTGTGTGACTCTGCAACCCCATGGCTCCTCTGTCCTTGGGATTTTTTCCAGGCAAGAATACTGGAGTGGATTGCCATTTCCTCCTCCAGGGGATCTTCCCAGCCCAGGGATCGGACCAGAGTCTTCTATGTTTCCTGCATTGGCAGGTGGATTCTTTACTGCTGAGTTATTGGGGAAGCTCTCTCTCAGTAGACTGCTATTTAAATATTTGAAGTATTTCCTTATTTTTATTCAAAATGAGTAACATAGAAGTCTAGAGGTTTGATTGAAAACCTTCACAGACTCGCCATTTGTTTGACTGCTGCAGCAGAAATAGCAGAGGCCACGGCAACAGAGCATTTTAACAGCACATCAGGAGTTCTGGTCAATTGCAAGCAGTGGTCCCAGTTAGCCTAAGTGAAGCACCAGGGAGGAAGATGGCTCAACAGATTTCCAGGTGAGGATGCAGGTAGATCCAGTCCTACTGAATGCCAAGTCTATTTTGATCATATCTCCTGGGAGACTGACTTGCCTTGTAGCCTTGGCCATTGTGATTCCTGGAAAATGGATAGAATGCTCCCAGCTGCATCCACCGTCTGCAGAGCTCTTCAGAAGTGTCCAGTATAAAGCCACATATGTCAGCACCCACCTGGAAGGACACACAGACAGTGACAGCATTTGGATGTCACTTCCATTTCTGCCCCCTGCTCCTAGGCTTTGCTTTCTACCGGAGACCTGCCAACCCAACTTGGCTGATCTCTCCCTGAGAAGGTGAATGCAGTGTGATGGAATTAGGCTGTGTCCCGTGTCTACTCCTTACTGCCAGGTGACTTCAAATGAGTTACTCAACGCTCTGTGCCTCAGTTTCCTCATTTTATTAAAGCGGGCACTCTAGGGTTTTAGTAAATGAGATGATATAAGTAAAACATGACATACAATAGCTTTTTAGTGAATAGTAACTAGAAATACTGCTGATATTATCACTTTGACCACAGCACTGGCACAATTAATTTTCCAACGGCTAAATCTGATCAGGTCATTCATCTCTTCAAAAATTTCCGGGATCTCCTGCTGCTCGTCCTCCTGGGAACTCATGGTAACTAGCTGCAACTCACCTTTCCAGCATTATTTCTCATTCCAGTCCTACATACCCATCCTGACAGATACATCAAATGCTCCCTCTTGCTGGTCTTGTTCAAGTTTATTTCTCAGTCTTAAAATGATCTCCCCTAACCATTAGTCTGATAAACATACCCACTTTTAAGGTTAAACTCAAGTGCCATCTTCTATATGAAGTCACTCTTGACTTCTTCCTGTGACTCCCCTTGTTTCTTGTAATCTTATTAGAGTTGAAAATTCCCTTTCTCGGGATTTCTTTTAACATTTAAATTATATGTTCCTGTTGGCACCTTTACCCTAGCTTGCCATAATTTTGTGTGTGTGCTTGTGTATAAACTTGGGGGTGGGGAGGAAAGGAAGGTGTTTCCATTACTATATTAATGTTTCTCTTCATGTACACCTAGCTCAATACTTTGCTCAGAGTAAGAGCTCAGAAAATAGATATGTCGAATTTAACTAAAAGATCCCAAAGCCATCTCTAGGATGCTGATAGTATTGTGCTTCCTCATTTGGGTGCAAAATACACAGATGTGTTTCGTTTGTGAAAATCATCATCTGTAACCTTATAGATATGTGCACTTTTTCACATGTAGGTTGTACTTTAATTTTTAAAAAAATGTTCCAATGATACCACTTCAAGGCGGTATCAAGGTTCTATTTTTATAAGGCAGTACAGGAAAGAATGGCGTGGTATCAGTGTCATACCAATGTAGATGAAGCAGTGCTCACCAGACACTTAATCCTGGGCTGCGGAGGGCAGAGGAGGGAGGATTTTTTATTTGGAAACCATCTAGAATGAGGCATTCTGGGGACTGTCATGTGGACTCACCATTGGGATACCAAAAAGGTTGAACTCAAGCATGCCAGGGATGGACCATCGGAGGTCGTTCCAGGTGGCTGCATTGTCTCCCAACCAGTGGGCTGCAAACTTGCCAGAACCCGCAAATGTAGAACGGGTTAAAATGAGGCTTCTCTTGTTGGGGAACACAGTCTTGACAGTTCTAGAAAGGGAGAGAGGGAATCAGTGTATGACCTTAGTGAGTCTTAGCCCAGAGGTTAATGTGATGATATTGAAGCTCTCAAGTTAATACCCTACTCTTTTCTTCTAGTTCTCTCCTGTAGGGCTAGATTTGCTCTTGGGAGCAGACTGCCCCATTGGGTATGTTTATATTTTGTTTTAGGTACTTTATGTACATCATTAACTCCATAAAATCAAATTTCAGTACAAGGATACTGAGCTGGTACCTAAAATCCCAGAGCACATGAAGTCTGTAAGTTACTTAACCCTCTGTACACCAGTCTATAGAGTATGGCAGAGAGGAAAATACATGAAACCTTGGACTCATGCAGAAACGAGTCCAAATTTTGCTCTTACAATTTATTAGCTGTTTGACCTTGGTCAGGTTACTTGTCTTTCTTTCTTCCAACTTTCCATTCATGCATGTATTCACTCTTTCTTTCATTATATACATTCCATAAATATTTATTAGCTTCCTTCTTCCCTTTGGGTTTCCCTGACAGCTCAGTTGGTAAAGAATCTGTCTACAGTGCAGGAGCCCCCAGTTCAATTCCTGGGTCAGGAAGACCTGCTGGAGAAGGGATAGGCTACCCACTCTAGTGTTCTTGGGTTTCCCTTATGGCTCAGCTGGTAAAGAATCCACCTGCAGTACAAGAGACCTGGGTTCGATCCCTGGGTTGGGAAGAGCCCCTGAAGAAGGGAAAGGCACCCCACTGCGGTATTCTGGCCTGGAGAATTTCATGGACTGTATAGTCCCTGGGGTTGCAAAGAGTCAGACACTTGCACTTTCTTCTCTACGTGCCCAGGATTTTCTTCATTCGTTCAATAATAGCAGCCTTACTTATCTTGCCAAGTTCTAAAAAATAACACAGTAGCACCTGGAGTCTGACAAGACTAAGAATCTGGTCATGTATTAAGTTGCTCTGAGCACGTATCGAGCCCACAGCGGTAATGGCCGTACTCTGCAGTGGCGATGGCCATGGAGTAGCCGTACAGGTTGTGGACGTCGTACTGCCGCCCCCAGTGCTGCACTGCGTCCATGCAGATGCTCTTGCTGAACAGGTACCCATCCAGGATTTCTGCGACAAAAGAGGATTCAGCCAATGAGAGCCTGAGCTACACACTCCCCGTTTCTCGACTATCACCACACAAGGCGGCTCCCTGAGCAGGCAACTTTGTGGCCATCCCGGAAGTGGACATACACCATCCGCACAATCAGAGAGCTATATACACCTGCAGTAGTTTCTCTGTTATGCAAAACAATTGTGCTGACTTGACACCCACACACATCCTCCCACCTGGGTGCTCAGGTGACCAGAAGCAAGCACTTAGAAGTAAGTGGGCCCAGTTAGATTTGAAGTTAAATCTGAAGTCTGTAGACTTAGCTGAGTGGTCCAAGAACAAAAATATTTATTAAAAATAAATTTCTATCCCTTCTCTCTGTTGACCAGATACTATAAAGGATGATCAACCAACCTGTCTTTCATTCATCCAATCTTCTCTGCTCCCTTCACACCACTCTGGTTCAGATCCAAATTACTTTGGATCTTAACTATTGCAATCATATCCTTAATGGCTTATTGACCTCTGATCTATCGACTTTCTAATTCATATTAGAAGCACACATAATGCCAGATCACTATTTCCAAAACCATTTGACTGTCATATTTCCATTACTAAAATATCAGTAATTTCCATCACCAAAAGAATGAAGCCTCCCATCTAATTCCCTCACTGTTTAATCTTGACCCATTTGTTCCAATTTCTTATTTTCTTGTCAGATTCAGTTCAGTTCAATCACTCAGTCATGTTCGACTCTTTGCAACCCCATGAACTGCAGCATGCCAGGTCTCCCTGTCCATCACCAACTCCCAGAGTTCACCCAAACCCATGTCCATTGAGTCGGTGATGCCACCCAACCATCTCATCCTCTGTCATCCCCTTCTCTTCCTGCCCTCAATCTTTCCCAGCATCAGGGTCTTTTCCAATGAGTCAGCTCATCGCATCAGGTGGCCAAAGTATTGGAGTTTCAGCTTCAACATCAGTCCTACCAATGAACACCCAGGACTGATCTCCTTTAGGATGGACTGGTTGGATCTCCTTGGAGTCCAAGGGACTCTCAAGGGTCTTCTCCAACACTACAGTTCAAAAGCATCAATTCTTTGGCACTCAGCTTTCTTTATAGTCCAGCTCTCACATCCATACATGACTACTGGAAAAACCATAGCCTTGAGTAGATGGACCTTTGTTAACAGAATAATATCTCTGCTTTTTAATATGCTGTCTAGGTTGGTCATAACTTTCCTTCCAAGAGTAAGCATCTTTTAATTTCATGGTTGCAATCACCATCTGCAGTGATTTTGGAGCCCAGAAAAATAAAGTCAGCCACTATTTCCCCATCTATTTGCCATGAAGTGATGGGACTGAATGCCATGATCTTAGATTGGAAGTCTTCAAAAGATGCTATAATTCTAGCAGCTTATTCCTTTCTTAATTAAGATACTATTTCTCTGTGGGCCTCTAGTTTTCTTCAAAATACAACAAATGCTGTGATCCTAGGGCCACACCCTGGAAGATTCTATTGGTCAAAATTCAATCAGATCTCTCTAGCATTGTATTCACTGACACTGACTTTGTCCTCCCAAGCCATGGGTTCTGGCTTCCTCTCATCCTCTCATCCTCTCATCCAAATCTCTTCTTCACTCTCTTGACTTGACCAAACTTAACTTCATCTGAAGACCAAACCTAGTTATCTGGTCTCTCTCTGGTAAGCCCTGACCTGTCTGGGTCCACACTTGAGAGCAAAATGAACTACCTACTAGCCTCTGGTTTCTGTCCCACATCTTCTCCGGACTTTCCCCTAGAAACAGCTCAGATGTAAGCAGAAGGACTAGGTTACCCCTTTTGAATTTATGCCTCATCTAAGAAAGCAGTGTTTTGATTTTCTTCTCTGGTTTTCTATAAAGAAAAATGGTACCCACATTTTCCTTCCTCTATGCAATTTATATACAAAAATCCTCAGCAGGTTATTCATATCTATCCTTATGAATTTAAAATATGAGATATGTGTTGCCACTTTAATCAGACTAATCAATGCTTACTGGGAGTGAATGGGGGATAATTTAGATTGCTCGTGGAACATCCTGAAACTGAGCCATCCACGAAGTTGGCGACTTCATTCATATCCTACAAGACAAAGAGCAAAAACTATTAAGAAAGAGTAACATTTCCTCATATCTTGCACAGATTGTGTCTTTTTTTTTTTAAGGACTCAGAGAAGTAATTCTACATATTTCTTTTCTAAAGAGGTCCTTAGGTTAACGAGAGAAACAGATGTTCCTGCCCTGTCTTCCCTACCTATTGAAGGCTTTATGGAGAAGGTTGTTAAAATCCCTTCAAAATGATATATGTCTTCAATCATTTAAACTGAAATATTTCTCAAAATATTGGGTTGGCCAAAGGTTCATTTGGGTCTTTCCATAATATCTTACATAAAAACCTGAATGAAAATTTTGGCCAATCCAATATTAGGTGAATCATATTTCAATTTATATGATCCCATATAAATCAGCTTATATTGATACATTCTCTAGATATGCAAATACAGCTATGAATACACATATATATATGCATTTCATACATAAACATATGCAGAGAGAGTGAGTGAATAAGCAGGTACCCACAGCTGTGCAAGTGAGAGGTCTGTAAAGATGAACACAGAAATACTGATGGTACATGCCCTTGGTTGATATCATTTTTGCTCTTCTCATCTGTTTAGCTCTTCTGTTTACATTTTCTACCTTTCCTTTATAAACAGAAAGAAATTCAATGCTAGCACTCCCTAAATTGTGTTGAACACCTCCTGCTTTGCATTGGTTTTCATTCGCTATTAGTCTATGAGGCATTTGTCCTTTCTGTAGCCACAGTTCTGTCCACACCTGAGTACTCTGGCTCTGGTCAGTGTATCCAACTTGTCTGAACTGGCCATTGAACCATTCAGGTACCTTGTGACAATGACAACATCTTCCCTGGTGGCTCAGAGGGTAAAGAATCTGCTTGCAATGCAGGAGACCCAGGTTCAGTCCCTGGATCAGGAAGATCCCCTGGAGGAGGGCACGGTGATCCACTCCAATATTCTTGCCTGGAGAATCCCATGGACAGAGGAGCCTGGCGGACTACAGTCCATAGGGTTGTGCAGAGTTGGACATGACTCAGCCACTGAGCACACACAGACTTGGATAGAACTGATTCCTGAGTTTACTTCCATTCTAACAATCTGCTTTTGAGTCTAAGCTACATGTCTTGGTAAGATTATTTGAATAGTAAGAGAGGGAATATTTGGAATCACTGCCACTCTTTCTTGCCTTTCCTCTTGACCCTGTGCTCCATGATTCAGTGACATAGAGTCTGAGTGTTAGCCGCTTACTCAACAGAATGTTAAGAACTCTAGATAATAATTGAGAACCTACTGTATAGCTGAGGGAAATTTACTCAAAGCTCTAAATGGGGATGAAATGCAAAAATGAAGGGATGTATGTATATGCAGAGCTGATTCACTTTGCTGTACAATAGCAACTAACACAACACTGTAAAGCAAATATACTTCAATAAAAATTAATTTTAGGGAAAGAGAAAAAATGTTAAGAACTCACAATCCAGATTCCATCAAACTCTACTTGACTGTGGAAAAGCTCAAATTCATTTGTCCACCAAGCAGTACACTTAGGGTTGGTGTAATCAGGAAACACAGTTTTTCCAGGCCAGACCTTCAGGAAGAAAAGAAAATAATTAATCAGAGAAAGTTAAATGAGTACAGAGTAAAATAGAGTAGAGTACTTTACAAAGAAATTCCTAATATGATTATGGCAACAGAGCTGCCCAGACATAGGTCATTTTCAGTTAAAGATGTGAAGCACTTCAAATACTCAGGATAAATAGGAGTTGTCAACTGATGCTTGAAGAAAAGAAGTTATTTTTTTTAATGATTAGATCGTTGTTAATGTTCAACTCCCAATCCCAGGAATGATAAATGAGGGAATGGTGGTGGTTTAGTGACTAAGTCCAGTCCGACCCTTGCGATCCCATGGACTGTAGCTCGCCAGGCTCCTCTGTCCATGGGATTTCCCAGACAAGAATACTGGAATGGGTTGCTAGATCCTTCTGCAGAGGGTCTTCCTGACCCAGGGATCAAATCCGGGTCTCCTGCATTGCAGGTGAATTCTTTACTGACTGAGCACAGGGGAAGCAGATGAGGAAGAGTACTGTGTAGTCTCAGCTGATGCATCACAAGTTGTATGTTCCAACCATCAGGCACTCTTCTCTATTGTCTTTCTATCCACTTCCTGTCCGACACTACGTACTCAGGTCAGCAGAGATATTAGAAGTGAAGCAGCAGATAATAATTTGATGGAAGACAAGGACAAATAGAAATTTGAGAAAGAACTAGTCAAACTTGTCAGATAACAGAAAACATTGAGTAAGAAAAGGAAAGAAACAGTTCCACTGGATTTGCCAATTTGAAAATAACTGGTGCCATTTGTCAGAGGAGGGAAGGGGGAAAAAAAGCAGACTGCGGTCAGCTAAAGAGCAGATGGGGAGTGAGGAGGGAAATATGCAGTATCTATGTCTATTGTTCAAAGGGACTTTGCTATGAAGGGAATGTAAGAGCTCAGATGGCTGGTAGGTATTTGGAGATGAAAGCACAAGGGCAAGTCGATCCCCAGGAAATATGATAACTGAAAATGTAAAACAGAACAATTATACACACACACACTCACACACATATAACACAGCCACAGCCCCCTCTACCAGCTCCTAGCTTCCCCATTAAGTTACCTCCCCAATGAGTGGAGTCACTCCATCTGAAGTATTCACCCATATCTTCATATCTGAACCCCTGTCATACGGGCCATAGGGATTACTTAGGGAAGAGTTGTTGGAGATGGCAGGATCCTAAGAAGGACAAAAATACAGTGAGGAACCTAGCTTTAAGCCAGAGGCACTGAAAGGAGATTGGAAATTGGGGATGAGGTGGGGAGAGGGGGCTTCAGTGACAAAGAAGAGCAAGGACCTGATATGGGGGTATAAGAGGAATGCCCATACCACAATGATGACCAGTTTCTGTCCGTTATTGTGTAATTCTTTAACAAACTCAGGGAAGCCCTTGAAAGCTACTGGATCATAAGTGAAGTCCTTTCTTGCATCCATGTAATCAATATCAGCGTGCTGAACATCCTGAAAGAATACACAAGGTCCACAGTTTATGGGCCCATCCCTGGAATCAGATTAGCTGCATCACTCTGCCTTGTTGTCTGGCCCTTTAGCATTAAAGTCCAATCTAACAAACCAACCACGACAGTCACAAAAAAAATCACTAAGGCTGTCGAAGCACATCCATTACCTAAATGCTATGTCATCCACAACAAAGAAGGGAAGGGGCTGTGTCCCCCACCTCCTCTCCCTCAGTTGACTGTCCCCATTTTGTCTTGTTGCTTCTCTTCTACTTTGAGCCGTCTTTGACGTTTGTTCTTTCCTAATCTCACTCTTACGAAAACAGTGGAGCCCAGAATGAAATTGACTCTTGCTATAGGACCTTAATGTCTGCCTCCAAGGGCATGGGGTAGAGGAGAGAAGATGATTATTCCAGAGAACTTTGGGCTTTTCCCTTTGCATCTCTTGCAAAACCTCACTATTCATTCTATAATAGACACATTCAAGTGCAGTCATTTAAAACATAAAAATATGTTACTACATGCATGTACTATATCCTTTTGCTCACTTAAACTAGGAAAATAAATGTTTTGAGAAGTCAAATAACAAATGCATTATGTGAAATGTAATCAATACAGTAAGCATAAGGAAATTTTACTATCAAAACATGTGGTAAGAAAAATAGAGAAAGAAACAGATTGTCTCCCAACCCCATGATTGTGGTCTCTAAGAACTATTACCTGCTATAAAGAACCAGTTGCTTTAAAGGAATGGTTGGCCCAAAGCCTGGCATTCTGAATATGTAAAAATATTTTTGTTATATATCAAAAAAAACTCAGGAGGAGAAAATATAAACAGATGCTCTTATTCCCCAATTCTTTTATTTTGGAGAGTTTTTTGAAATTTTACTTACATAAGGCAGCTGTGCAGCGCGGTTTCTCTCCACCACTTCTTTCATGTTCTCTAGGGTTCCATAGTCATAACGACTGAGATGAAACCCAAGCGCCCAGTATGAGGGTAGGGCTGGCCGTCCAATGAGCTGAAAGAATGATATAAAATGAAAGTTAGGAAATATTCTGCTTTTAAAAAATTTCATTCTGAGCATTAGTTTGGGGGCACAAAATATATCCACTTCCCAACACACCATTTCCTTTATGTTATTTTTCCAGCCCCTTTATAAATCATGGAGGGTAGGGTCAAATTGTAGTAGCACATTTGTAGCAGCTACTTATAATATTAACAGCATATGTTTATAAGTCACACTTATATTAAATTTCATTTTCTTTGTGTTATTTAAGACTTCCTTAACCATAATCATGATACCATAAGTTTACCTCTAAGTATTCTTGAACAACTTGCTCTGGAGTATTCCCCAAGAACACGTAAAAGTCAAGAATGCCCCCGATGGTGCGGTAAGTGATAGCTGGGGTGGGCTGGAGGAAAACCTCTTGAAGATTAAAAATGAAGCAAATAAACATTAGAATTTGTTCTAGAGTAATAATTACAAAGTTTTAGACTAGAAGATCCCCCATCATCTGAACACTAATGAAGTGATCATAATACCTCTTTTTTGTATAAAAAGGGACAAACTCTGATGGTCAAAGTCCACTCTCACAGCCTGAGAGGGGTCAAAACATTTGTTCTGTAGCAGATTTTCATACTGGTGACTGGAGTATTTTCAGTGTTGTATCAGGATTTCATGTAAAAGCAACCATTGTAGCATAAGAATGATTATAAGTTGAAGATGTTTGAGTTTCTGAACTCCCTTATCAACCTAAACACAAAGCCTCTCATAAGCACTCTGCTGTCAGACTTCCATAGTGGTCCAGTAAGTAAAGACTTTGGCTTCCAGTGTACAGGGTTTAAGTCTGATCCCTGATCAGGAAGCTAAGATCCCGTGTGCCTCACAGCCAAAAAATCAAAACATAAAACAGAAACAGTTTGTAACAAATCCAATGCTGCTGCTAAGTCACTTCAGTCGTGTCCAACTCTGTGCCACCCAAGAGACAGCAACCCACCAGGCTCCCCCGTCCCTGGGATTCTCCAGGCAAGAACACTGGAGTGGGTTGCCATTTCCTTCTCCAAGGCATGAAAGTGAAAAGTGAAAGTGAAGTCGCTCCGTCTTGTCCAACCCTCAGCGACCCCATGGACTGCAGCCTTCCAGGCTCCTTTGTCCATGGGATTTTCCAGGCAAGACTACTGGAGTGGGGTGCCATTGCCTTCTCCAACAAATCCAATAAAGACTTTTAAAAGTGTCTACATCAACAAAATCTTTAAAATTAAAAACTTCTAAATGATGCTAAAGCTGAAACTCCAATACTTTGGCCACCTCATGCAAAGAGTTGACTCATTGGAAAAGACTCTGATGCTGGGAGGGATTGGGGCAGGAGGAGAAGGGGACGACAGAGGATGAGATGGCTGGATGGCATCACCGACTCAATGGACATAAATTTGAGTGAACTCTGGGAGTTGGTGATGGACAGGGAGGCCTGGCATGCTGCGATTCATGGGGTCGCAAAGAGTTGGACACGACTGAGCAGCTGAACTGAACTGAACTGAAGAAAAGAACTTAGTTGTCATAAACCCCCTACCCTAGAGCAAAACTAATGTTTTCTGAGACAATAAATTGGCAGCACACCCAAACAGACATGGCCACAAGAATATCCCACTCGCACTGTTCTAGAGTGAAAGTGAAGTCGCTCAGTCGTGTCTGACTCTTCGCGACCCCATGGACTGTAACCTACCAGGCTCCTCCCTCCATGGGATTCTCCAGGCAAGAGTACTGGAGTGGGTTGCCATTTCCTTCTCCAGAGGATCTTCCCGACCCAGGAATCGAACCCGGGTCTCCCACATTCCAGGAAGATGCTTTAACCTCTGAGCCACCAGGGAAGCCCACTATTCTCCTAAGGACTCTGCAATCTTTCCAAAAAGTCATTTGTTGTTGCATTAAATGCCCTCTCACCCCTTCAGGGAGTCATTTGCTTCATCCTAAGTAGCTTTCTTCCTCTACCTTATGAGGATGGTAGTGTTAGTTGCTCAGTCATGTCTGACCCATTGCAACCCCATGGACTGTAGGCTGCTAGGCTCCTGTGTCCATGGAATTCTTCAGGCAAGAATGCTAGAGTGGGTAGCCATTCCCTTTTCCAGGGGATCCTCCCAACCCAGGGACCGAACCCAGGTCTCCTACATTGCAGGCAGATTCTTTACCATCTGGGCCAACAGGGAAACCCGTAGGATAGTATGTAAATTCTAACCCAGATTCTAACCAACCCTTTGAGCTACTTATTGAGCACTCTGGTGCATATGTATGTCACTCATGTAAATAAACTCGGTCTTTCTCTTACTAACCTGTCTTTTGTCAGATTGATTCACAGGCCCCCAAATACCTAACTTAAGAGGACAGAGAAAAAAATTTTCTCCTCAGACATTCACAACTACAGAACTTGCTCTTCCAATCCCATTACCCATCATAACTACAGGAATATGACCCAGCTAGACTCACAGAGGTCATAGCCTCAGCAGATCTCACACCAAGCAAGAGCCAAACTAAAACAATGTCAGAGATGATATTATAAATTCAAAATCTCTCTAAGCCCCCATTGCAATTCTCAAAGATGAAGTCTCCCCATCGCCTTGATTTGCACTAGGGATAATGAAACTAGAATACCTCGTAACACCATACACAAAAATAAATTCAAAATGGATTAAAGGCTTAAATGTAAGGCCGGAAACTATAAAGCTCCTAGAAGAAAATATAGGCAGTACACTCCCGGACATAAATCACAGCAAGATCCTCTATGACCCATGTCCTAGGGTAATGGAAATAAACCCAAAAATAAACAAAGGAGACCTAATTAAACTTAAAAGCTTTTGCACAGCAGAGGAAACTATAAACAAGGTGAAAAGACAACCCTCAGAATGGGAGAAAATAATAGCAAATGAAACAACTAACAAAAGATTAATTTCCAAAATACACAAGCAGCTCATGCAGCTCAATACCAGGAAAACGAAAATTCCAGTCAAAAAGTGGGCAGAAGACCTAAAAAGATATTCCTGCAAAGAAGACAGACAGATGGCTAGTAAACACGAGAAAAGATGTTCAATGTCACTCGTTTTCAGAGAAGTGCAGATCAAAACTACAGTGAGGAATCATCTCACACTGGTCAGAATGGCCATCATCAAAAAATCTACAAACAATAAATGCTGGAGAGGATGTAGAGAAAAAGGAACCCTCCTACACTGTTGGTGGGAATGTAAGTTGATCAGCCACTATGGAGAACAGTATGGAGATTCCTTAAAAATCTAGGAATAAAACTACCATATGAGCCAGCAATCCTACTGCTGAGCATATGCCCTGGGGAAATCGTAGCTGAAAAAGACACGTGTACCCCACTGCTCACTGCAGCACTATTGGCAATAGCTAGAACAGGGATGCAACCTGGATGTCGACTGACAGACGAATGGATAAAGAAGTTGTGGTACGTATTGTTGTTGTTGCTGTTGCTGTTGTTCAGTCGCCAAGTCATGTCTGACTCTTCATGACCCCCTGGATGGTAGCACACCAGGCTTCCCTCTCTCTCACCATCTCCTGGAGCTTGCCCAAATTCATGCCCATTTAATCGGTGATCCCATCCAACCATCTCAGTAATATTCAATATTACCAGCCATAAAAAGGAATGTATTTGAGTCAGTTCTAATGAGGTGGGTGAACCTAGAGCCTATTATACAGAATGAAGTAAGTCCGAAAGAGGAAAAGCAAATATCATATATTAATGCATATATGTGGAATCTAGAAAGATGGTACTGATGAACCTGCGTGCAGTGGAGCAGTGGAAATGCAGACAGAAAGAACAGACTCACAGACACAGTGGGAGGAGAGGGTGGACGAACAGAGTAGCACTGAAATGAATACATTACCACGGGTGGAATAGAGAGCTAGTGGGAATTTGCTGTACGATGCAGGGAGCTCAACCTGGTGCTCTGTGGCTACTTAGAGGGGAGGGATGGAGTGGGTGGTGGGAGAGAGGTTCAAGGGGGCGGGGACATGTACACCTATGGCTGATTCACATTGATGGATGGCAGAAACCAACACAACATTGTAAAGCAATTACCCTCCAATTAAAAGGAATAAATTTTTAAAAATCAGTCTGGCCAGGCTTAGAGGGAAAGGTCACAGGATCCTAGATACACTAAGCCACCTTTCAGCCACCGGAAACTGCATTTGCATTACCTCATTCTATTCTTTGACTATCAGGTAGCTTAGAATCATCTAAGATTCAATTAAGTATCTTAGAATCATCTTGTATCACTCGAGTTATTCTCAAACAATCTGGTAAAAAAAAAAATCAGAGCCTAATTTTTCAAATTTCTGATTCTTTGCAAACTGATGCTTTTGTAAAATAACATAAAAATTAAACACTAGAAAAAAGGTTCATGCATGCACTTGGATGCTATAGCAATGTTTACTTTCAGTTTCTATATTTGTCTTACTATAGACCTGAAACAGTCTGTGAACCTTCCACAAACCACACTTTGAGTGGCCCTGATCTAGTCTACTGAGTCTCAGTCGAGAAGATGGTGGGGATCAATATCCTATGCTGATCATCAACTCTGGGATTCTGACACAACTGCCCTTCCCCTACAGTGACTGAATCATAGCCCTGGGATTATATGTGATGGTGCAAGTAGAAAAATAGTTAAGAATCATTGATCTGGTCTAAAACCTTCAAAGATAAGGGAGTGAGCTACTTTCTGGAATCCTATGATATTACCATGAGATCTTAAACTGTCTGAAAATATTCTGCATGGCCTTCAACACTTACCCCACTTTACTTTGCTACCCTTGGTGTCTCAATGCAACATTCACTGCTCAGTTGTATCTCCTTGGTTAGGCTCAGCTATTAGAACAACTGGACTTCCCAGGTGGTTCAACGTTAAAGAATTCACCTGCCAATGCAGGACATGCAAGACATGCAGGTGTGATCCATGAGGTGGGAAGAAACCCTGGGGTAGGCAATGGCAACCCACTCCAATATTCTTGCCTGGAAAATCCCATGGATGAATAAGCCTGGTGGGCTACAGTTTATGGGGTCACAAAGAGCCGGACACAGAGCATGCACACACTAGAAGAATTACCTGTTTTTTACCAAAGCTGATACTAACCCCTGTACTGGATGGATGTCTGAGGAAGGAGAAAAATAAATTGGTAGAAACTGCCTCAGAATAGCTTATACTAAAGGTTAGCTGCTTTAACTCAAAAATAGGAAATTTTCCAACAGAGGCAAACAGATGGAAGAAAATCATAAGCTAGGAGAGGACACTCAACTCATGGCCACCACAGGTCAACAAGTAATGAAATAGGGATGATCCAATCCGAGAACATATGAAACCCTAAAGGGCGCCATTCCTTTATCATGATGCTGTCAGAAAGGGACTGAAAGTCATTCCTGAGTACTTTTTTCATGAATATTCCTTTACTCTTTTACCCATGGCATTGCTGTTCAGCAGAAACACTCCAAAGGACAGTCCACTAGCATCTTCAAGGCATAGGAAGAATGTCTGTGCACCATACAAGTTAGTTCCATCCTGCGGAGAGAGAATTTAAAATCAAAAATTTACAAATAAGCCCCACGTGGCCAGAAATAGCTTAGGAAATCAGTATTAATCATGCAAGAAATGGACAAAAGAACTTGTGGTCAAAGAAGACACAGATTTCTAATACAAGGTCTATATTGATGTTGATGTTAATCAAATGAATTAGTATTTTCTTATACTAATGAGTCGGCTGTGAGAGCTTATGATGTGTTAAGATGTAGAAGAACAGGAGTTTTGAAACTGTAGTTCATAAAAGCTCTTCTCTATAGGTATCAAAACCAAACTTACGGTTACCGAAGGGGAAACTTGGCAGGGTGGAGAGGGATAAATCAGGAGCTTGGGATGAACATACACACGTTACTATCTATAAGATAGATAACCAAAAAGGATCTACAGGGAATCTACTCAATATTTTGTCATAATCTATATGAGGAAAGAATGGATATATGTATATGCATAATTAAATCACTTTTTTGTACACCAGAAACTAACACAACATTGTAAATCAACTGTACTCCAATAATTTTTTTGAAAAAAGCAGCTCTCCCCTCAAACAGGCTTGACCTTGACTCAAAGAGGTTTGACCTAACCCCACCTGCAAAAATTCCATCAAGTCCTAATATAAATCAGTTCAGTTCAGTTCAGTCACTCAGTCATGCCCAACTCTTTGTGACCCCATGGATAGCAGCATGCCAGGCCTTCCTGTCCATCACCAGCTCCTGGAGTTTACCCAAACTCATGTCCATCGTGTCGGTGATGCCATCCAACCATCTCATCCTCTGTCGTATATAAATCAGCACCATTTAATTTGCAACTAGATGGAGATCTATTTAAGATATCTGGTCTTCTAGTCTTTACAAGAGTAAACATTAGAACTTGAACTGGGCTTCTAGACTTGAGAACAGTAGTTCTCAACCTGGGCCACATTCCACCTCAATTAAAACAGAATCTCTGGAGACAGAAGCAGGCAGCTATAGTTTGTTGAATTTCCCAGGGTGTTTCCAAAGTGTAATCATTTTTGAGAATCACTGCTCTGGGACAGTATGTCTCAAAATTTGGCATGCATAAAAATTCCAAAGGAACTTAATTTAAGTGTGGGTTCTAAGCTGAGAGCCCAAATTTCTCATGTGGTGTTTCCTGTACTGCATACTTCAAGCAGCAAGGATCTTAGGCTCCTTATTAAACAAGCATCAGCAGCCATATCCCAAAGGACCTGCTCTGAATCAACACCTGTCCTGTTTTTCTGATAGGATGTGGTATGGTAAGGAGCATGGGCCAGGGGTTAGATCTTATCTCTGTTCCTTACAAACTATTTTTTGTTGTTGTGTTTGTTGTTTAGTAGCTAAGTCATGTCTGACTCTTTTGCGACCCCCATGGACTGTAGCCCGCCAGGTTCCTCTGTCCAAGGGATTTCCCAGGCAAGAATACTGGAGGGAGCAGTCATTTCCTTCTCCAGGGGATCGTCCTGATTCAGGGATGGAACCCATATCTCCTGCACTGGCAGGCAGATTCTTTACCACTGAGCTACTGGGCAAGCTCTTGTTTGGGTTTCGGTTTTTTTTTTTTTTTTACATTGTGCTATTTATCTGGCTTCTCTAAACCTCAGTTTCTTTGTCTGTTAGATGGAGTAAAATAAACTTATTTTTTCAGAGTTCTTTTGGTAAATAGAGATAATGTATTTTTTAAAGTCATTTAATAAATTATTCCTCTAATTCCCTTTCATCCAGTCACTAGTTCTGCCTAATCAGGAAAGTTGCTGAACAAAATCTGAATGTAGTATTGCTGAGCCTAGAAAATATCTCTACTTTGAATTTTAGCAGTAAAAACAAAACAGAGAAAAAATAAAATAATTAACAACAATGAAACTTTATTCCTTCTATTCTCTCACTGCCCCAAACATTCTTCAAGGAAAGAATGATTAATACAGAATTTTAGTTGATATTTTATCCTATTTTGCTGACAAACCTGGTAAGTTGGTGATTTGTAAAGGTCAACCTAAGATGTGGTGAGCAGAACCAACATAGTGTGCAGAATCAATATTGGTTTTATCCACAACTGGTTAGTTCAAAAGGAAAATAAAATAAAAGTAGTTGGTATTTATTGAGCACTTTCTATGTGAAAGACACTCTGACTCTATGTGTATCTGTTCATTTAATCACCATCACAACCCTGTGAAGTAAGTATACTACCCCCATTTTATGAATGGGGAACTAAAGATACAGAGGGGAAACCTGCCCAGAACCTCATAACTGGTGAGTGCTGTTGTTATTGTTCAGCCACCAAATCATGTCTAACTCTTTGTGACCCCAGGGACTGCAGCACATCAGGCCTCCTGTCCCTCACCATCTCCTGGAGTCTGCCCAAGTTCATGTCCATTGAATCGGATATGCCATCCAGCCATCTCATCCTCTGTTGCCCTCTTCTGCTACTGGTGAGTAGCAGCGCCAGAATTCAGATCCGGTAGCCTCACCCTAGCAGCTTATTCCTAACTGTTATAGTGTACTGCGTGCACATCTCTTCATGACTAATAGATGGGGAAACAATGGAAAGAGTGACAGACTTTATTTGGGGGGGCTCCAAAATCACTGCAGAAGGTGACTGCAGCTATGAAATTAAAAGCCGCTTGCTTCTTGGAAGAAAAGTTATGACCAACCTAGACAGCATATTAAAAAGCAGAGACATTATTTTGCTGACAAAGGTCCATCTAATCAAAGCTACAGTTTTTCCAGTGGTCATGTATGGATGTGAGAGTTGGACCATAAAGAAAGCTGAGCACTGAAGAATGAACTGTGGTGTTGGAGAAGACTCTCGAGAGTCCCTTGGACTGCAAGAAGATCAAACCTGTCCATCCTAAAGGAAATCAAACCTGAATATTCATTGGAAGGACTAATGCTGAACCTGAAGTGAAGAACTGACTCATTTGAAAAGACCCTGATGCTGGGAAAGATTGAAGGCAGGAAGAGAAGGGGACGACACAGGATGAGATGGTTGGATGGCATCACTGCCTCGATGGAAATGAGTTTGAGCAAGCTCCAGGAATTGGTGATGGACAGGGAAGCCTGGAGTGATTCAGTCCATGGAGTCGCAAAGAGACAGACACAACTGAGCGACTGAACTGAACTGTACTGCTAGGAGTGACCTCATGAAGAGGCTATGATATTCAGTGAAGGGGGGCCCATCTGAAAGCTTACCCCATTGGGGGTGGTGTCCCTGGCAAATATGGGCCAGGTCTTCCAGTTCATGTCATGCCGGTACTGCTGGTGCACATGTTCTCCCAGCCCATACACATTGGCACTAGGGAGTCGGATGGAGAGCTGCAGGAACTGGTGAGCAAACAGCAGGGGCCCAACGCTGGAGTCAAACCTGGACACAGGTAGAAAACATGGGTCAGGTGGGCAAGTGGTGTGGAGAGAATGCAGCTGCTTAGAAAATTGTCCTTACAGCTCAAAGACTCAGTGTGCTGTGCTCTGCTCAGTCGCTCTGCTGCGTCCACCTCTCTGTGACCCCGTGGACTATAATCCACCAGGCTCGTCTGCCCATGGGACTGTCCAGGCAAGAATACTGGAGTGGGCTGCCATTTCCTTCTCTAGGAGATCTTCCTGACCCAGGGACGGGACCCAGGGATCTCCTGCATTGGAGACTGGATTGGATCTCCTGCATTGGAGTATTTACCTCTAATGCCACCTGGGAAGCCTCCAAAGACTCGATGCTCCCTGTTTAATCGGCTCCATTTGCCCTCCCGTGATATTTTCCAATGGATAACAAGAAAGAGATCAGGTACCATTTGGCACATTTCTTAGATTCGTCCCCCTAATACTCTATTATGTGATCAGATTATTCTTACATTATTGTAGATGCTCTACAGAGAGCTACTGGTGCATAGGTATTCGAAAGATGGGAGGGAAAAAAGGGACAATAAAGAGGAAAAATGACCTAATGGAAGGAAGAAAAAGAAAAAGGACACAGCCCAGTGCCTGGCCTATAATAAATGCTTAGTCATAAACAGAGGAGGAGGAGGAGAAAGAGAAATAGTGGAGCAGGAAGAAATAAAAAGAAGCAGAAAGGCAGCAAAAATTATGCAGCTCAATTCCAGAAAAATAAACAACCCCATCAAAAAATGGGCCAAAGAACTAAATAGACATTTCTCCAAAGAAGACATACGGATGGCTAACAAACACATGAAAAGATGCTCAACATCACCCATTATTAGAGAAATGCAAATCAAAACCACAGTGAGGTACCACTTCACACCAGTCAGAATGGCTGCGATCCAAAAATCTGCAAGCAATAAATGCTGGAGAGGGTGTGGAGAAAAGGGAACCCTCCTACACTGTTGGTGGGAATGCAAACTAGTACAGCCACTTTGGAGAACAGTGTGGAGATTCCTTAAAAAATTGCAAATAGAACTACCTTATGACCCAGCAATCCCACTGCTGGGCATACACACCGAGCAAACAAGGATTGAAAGAGACACATGTACCCCAATGTTCATCGCAGCACTGTTTATAATAGCCAGGACATGGAAACAACCTAGATGTCCATCAGCAGATGAATGGATAAGAAAGCTGTGGTACATAAACACAATGGAGTATTACTCAGCCGTTAAAAAGAATACATTTGAATCAGTTCTGATGAGATGGATGAAACTGGAGCAGATTATACAGAGTGAAGTAAGCCAGAAAGAAAAACACCAATACAGTATACTAACACATATATATGGAATTTAGAAAGATGGCAATGACGACCCTGTATGCAAGACAGCAAAAATGACACAGATGTGTATAACGGACTTTTGGACTCAGAGGGAGAGGGAGAGGGTGGGATGATTTGGGAGAATGGCATTGTAACATGTATACTATCATGTAAGAATCGAATTGCCAGTCTATGTCCGACGCAGGATACAGCATGCTTGGGGCTGGTGCACGGTGATGACCCAGAGAGATGTTATGGGGAGGGAGGTGGGAGGGGGGTTCATGTTTGGGAACGCATGTACACCCGTGGTGGATTCATGTCAATGTATGGTGAAACCAATACAGTATTGTAAAGTAAAATAAAGTAAAAAAAAAAAAGAAAGAAAGGCAGCGAAAAGTATGCATTTGAAGGTGGAGAGTCTGGTCACCATCAGTGAGCTTACAATCGTCTAGATTATTATAGAAAGGCATTCTTTTTCAGGTTTGCAAACCTCCCTCCTCCGTAACCTTCAGACTCAGCTCTCTAGGTAAGTTTCCAAAACTTACAGAACACGATTGTTGCTCGTTCTGATCACTTTGATGCCAAACGGCTGTTTGGAGACCTCAACTTTATACGTCAAGGAAGAGGCAGCATTTCCTGTGAAGGGTTGCACGTGTTCATGGGGTACTTCGTATCTGTTCTGGTTTTGGTCAGTTAACTGTCCAGAGAGGTTAGCAAAAAAAAGTCAAAATGGAAACATCTCTACTTTTTCTAAAACAGAAGCATGCCTACCAACACCATGCTTCCCAACACCTATGCTCCTGGCACTGGAATCTGGGCAGCAGATTACATCCTAATCTGAAATTACATCACCCAATTCAGATGTTTAACGCTTGGACATAAGTTAGTCTTTAGGTAGAAACATACACTGTAAGTGTGCAGACATGACTTATCTCAAGAATTTTCAAAGCTGTGATCATTCTTTTCTTCCCCTCCCTACCACATTTCACGTGGTATCAAGGGAAAATGCATGAAAGCCAAAACTCACCAGTGAACCCTATAATATATATCTGGGAACTTATCACACTGAAGGAAGGCAATAGGTACCTTCAACATATAGGTGCTAAGTAAGAAAATGACAGTAGAGAAAAATACTCTATTAGCAAATTTTTCTCTTTTGTAGTAACTGCAGTCCTCAGGAAGGGAACAAGAACTTCTTAAAAATTTTTCTAAATAAGCAGGTATCATCTGATACCACTTATATGTGGAACCTAAAATATGACACAAATGAATGTATAAAACAAACTTATGGTTACCAAACGGGAAAGGGGATTTAGTAGGGATAAACTAGGAATTTGGGATTAGCAAACGAAATCTATAATACATAACATATTAACATATATATAATACATAACAAAACTATAATATATAGCATAAATGTTTAAGAACAAGGTCACACTGTAGAGCACAGGGAAATATATTTAATATCTTGTAATAAACTGTAATAGAAAAAATATGAAAAATATAAATAAACTACAACCTTAAAGTGGAAACGGTTAGATGTCTGGTATTCTGCTGTGAGAAGGACATTGTTGACATCATTTCCAAACAGAGATGGAGTAGACAACCTTTCCAGCTGGGCTGTGAATCCTAACGTGAAAAGGAAGAGAGTTTTCAGAGCCAGCTGTGTAAATTCACAAACAACAGCTGCATACAAGTAACCTTCATGTCAAAGGGACTGGTGAGAAGCCTTAGCTTCCCATCAGAAGAGGAGACACAGATGTGGACCTCATCATGCACGCATACCACGCTGGACCAGATTCTGCAGCTAGGCATTGCTACTACTTTATTCAAAAGCTATGCCTCTCTTCTCCAAAATCTGAACAGAAACACCCCTCTCCTTCCATCAGCCCATCAGTCACTCCTACACCCTTTACACTCTCAGTCCTCGATGCGTTCATATCCATTATTCCCTCTCTGTTGTCTTCATGTTACATCACAGGTGATCGTAGGCACTAACGCCATCTCCTTAGTTAGGTGACACACCAGATGAGAGTCCAGACCTTTTTAGAAAAGTCCATTGGGCCAAGAGGCCCTGGAGGAAGAGCATGCTCTTCCTTTATGCTAAGAGCCTCCCCCAAGTGGTCAAATTCTGTTATCCCCAGAATGTTCATTATTATGGCTGCATTTTATGATGGGAGAAAAGAAGCGGGGATGTTTAGCCCATGAACAGTGACACTGACTAGCTAACTTTAATAAAATGTTGATAAAATTGGAATTGTTTCCATATCATTAAAATTGCATTGTATTAGAGTTGTTGGTAGTCTCAGAGGTGGCTGAGTCCAAAACTCTCTCTTTAAAAGTTAGAAACTTGGGGAACGAAGAGATCACGATGTATGGACAAGGTTGCATAAGGAAATGGCAACCCACTCCAGTATTCTTGCTTGAAAAATCCCATGGACAGAGGAGTGGGGGGGGGCTACAGTCCAAGGGGGCAGAAAGAGTCGGACCCAACTGAGTGCACTCACACACACATAAGGACAAAGACAGGAACAGGACATGTCTCCCAACCCTTAAGGCAGAGAGTGATCTTTTCCCTTGATGCCAAAATAGATTCCAGTCCATGCTTGAGGGCAGTGCCCATATTATCACAGGCACTGTGGCCATGCAGAGCAACACCCTGCCTGCTGGTACAGCTCTCTACTGCAGTGTACAGAGCCACCCTCCAGAGGACCTGGAGTTCTTTCTTCAGGGCTCAGTTTGGCTTACCTGCATTTGTGTTCACGAGGTCGCCCCCTACTTGATAGCCATGATTCTTAGAATAGTAGCACCAGGGCTTACTTATGGTTCCCTGAGGACTCCAGCAACAGCCACGCTGGTCACAGGTAGCCTGAAACAAGAGATCAGTCAGAGTAACTCCATTCATTGATAAATATGATTGGAGCCTGTGGTCTCATGAACCTTGTTTTACAAATAAGTAACCTGATAGTCAGAGGAATTGTGCCGCAGCCCAGTCAAAGCAGTGTTTGCCCTCAAAACTCATTTTTCTGGCTAACATCTTTCTTTGTTATTGTTATCATATAACAGTATATGATTGCAGTGCATTCTATACCTCTCATCAGAATAAAACTGATAAATTTATTTAAAGATTCTAAACTACAATATAGCTATATCACCAGTAAGCCAAAATGACAAATACAGCTTCATTAATTTTGGTTTTGGCTTTTTAAAAAAAGACTTGGCAATTAACTTTATTCAGAAGCTTTGAAATCAAAGTAAATTTGCTTTGACTTTTAAATGTGTATATTATAAATTTGTATACTTAGTATACGTGACATATATGCATATATATTACGTATATTCGTAAATATATATATGCATTTTTATATATAGTCTCTCAGTTCATCCCAAGGCAGAAAGCTACTGTTCCATGAAACCCAAATAGATTCTAATTCTTATTTTAAAAAGTTACATGCCTTTAACTATAATTAATGACTCAATCACATGGATACTACCGGCTACCCAGGTGGCACTAGTGGTGAAGAGCCCTCCTGCCAACAAAAGAAACAAAAGAGATGTGACTTTGATCCCTGGGTGGGGAAGGTCCCCTGGAGAAGGAAATGGCAACCCACTCCAGTGTTCTTGCCTGGAGAATTCCACGAACAGAGGAGCCTGGCGGGCTACAGTCTATAGGGTCACAGAGAGTAGGACATGACTGAAGTGACTCAGCCTGCTTGCACGTGGATAACTAAAATGAATACAATCTCTTTCTCATGTCAACTAATCTGGAAGAAGCTGTCAAATTAAATACAACAAAATGCAAAGAAAGTGCTCCTCTTGAAGAGTAATAATAAAATATTATAGCAAAAATAAGTTGTAGCTTCCAAGATCAGATTACAGAAAGTCTCCTGTCTTCCTCCCTGTCTTTCCCTTGTTCTGTCGGAGCCCTCCCTCTGGGGGAAGTGAGGTGCTGCACTGCAGTGTGACCCACATGGTGAGGAACCGAGGGAGGCCTCTGGGCAACACCCGGCAAGGCACTCAGGCCCTCAGCCCAACCACGCTTGAGCAGCTGAATTCTTCTAATGATTACAGTAATCACAACACTCTCCCTTGAAAAGAATCATCCCTCCGTCCCAGCAGACACCTCGATCACAGTGTGTCAGAAGCCTGTTGGCCAAGAGCACCCAGATACATGAAGGCCAGATTTCTGACCATAGAAACTGTGAGGAAATAATGTTTGCTGCGCCAAGCCATTATTTTGGAGATAATTTCTTCCACAGCAACAGATAACGAACACACCCTGCTGCATTATTTTACAAATGAAGAACCTCGGGCCACAGAATTCAAAGTTCACAGGGGTGAAGTGATTTGCCAAAGCTCACTTAGTTAGCTATTGAGAAGGCAAGGATCAAAATTTAGTTCTCTTGCTCTCTGTTTGTTTGTTTCTATAGTCTGGGTTAAGTATCTGCTGAACATATGACCAACCTAGATAGCATATTCAAAAGCAGAGACATTACTTTACCAACTAAGGTCCATCTAATCAAGGCTATGGTTTTTCCAGTAGTCATGTATGGATGTGAGAGTTGGACTGTGAAGAAGGCTGAGCACCGAAGAATTGATGCTTTTGAACTGTGGTGTTGGAGAAGACTCTTGAGAGTCCCTTGGACTGCAAGGACATCCAACCAGTCCATTCTGAAGGAGATCAGCCCTGGGATTTCTTTGGAAGGAATGATGCTAAAGCTGAAACTCCAGTACTTTGGCCACCTCATGCAAAGAGTTGACTCATTGGAAAAGACTCTGATGCTGGGAGGGATTGGGGGCACAAGGAGAAGGGGACGACTGTCGGGAGCCACCACGGGAGGTCCCACCCATGACAAGGTCATGTGGAAGAGAACTGTTAAGCAAGGCTTCAGGACTCAACGGGCTCCCTAGGCTTTTTTGAGCATCTACCCCAAAACCAGAATCTGTCTGTTCTACTATTTCATGACTTTCACCAACTCCTCTGACATTAACAGGAGGCTATTCCTGACTATCTTTCTCTGGAGAAAATCAACTTAGGGCTATAGCTAATAAGTCTCTTGGACATGAGAAAAATATTTCAAATCAAACCCCTCTGTTAGCATTCTAACTTGCTTGGCAGGTATATCCAGACTCTTGCAGCTACGCATGTGATTATTCACAGCCTCCCAACTATGAGAGGCACGGAAAGCCTAAAACATAGAGCCTTTCAAAGAGTTAAAAGTTATTAGAGTAGCGCTGGCATAGGATTTCATTATTGGGCCAATGCTTGTTGCTAAGTTCCCATATCTCTTATCCACTGTGCACCTGGAAATGCATTAGTTAACACAGTTGGAAAGTAAGAAAAACAAGTGTAGCCTTGAAATTAACCACATCAGACTTTTGAGCTAATTGGTTCTTTCTTGTAACTCACTGCCCCTTTGCTCCGTGAGAAATGTAACTTGTTTAATACTTTCTGAGGCTGACATAGATTAGAAATATAAGAAAAAACACTTTGAGGGAAAATAAGTTTTCTGGTTGAGCAGCCTTTATCAAAAGAGGGTCATAAAATGTTCACAGGTCTCCAAGGCCAGAAGATAATGTACACAATAATGTTTTTGAAAAAGGTTTGCAGAAAAAATCCTGGTTTCGATAAAGACAAAACAGATGTAATGTTTGGGCTGACTCTGTATGACTTTGCATCTTTCATTTCCCTCTATGTATAAGACAAGGTATAAAAGTACCTTTTAAAAATAAAGCTATTGGGCCTCACTCGAAGAAGCTTGGTCACCCCGTGTTTTTCTTTTTTTCTCTTTTTTTTCTCTCTTACTTTCTTTTTCAGGCTGATCCCTTGGAACATCGAGGCTCCCTGCGTTCACTTATCTGCCCGGGTTTCTAAGACCTGAACGGGAAGACGTTCTGCATCTTCACTCCCTCGGGAGACCGGGAAGGCACCTGTGGCCTCCGTGAACAGGGCGAACTTCTTGTCTCAGAGTTTTGTTGGCTTTCTATGTAAACCAAGGAATATCAGCCTCTTTCTCTCCTCCATTTTCTTATCTACAATATTCTTTCCTTATCTCTCTCTAAATCATCCGCCAACACCGTTTTTCCTTCAGGTTCCCCTGGATCCTGCGGGGGCTGGATCCCGGCAGACAACAGAGGATGAGATGGCTGGATTGCATCACTGACTCGATGGAGGTGAATCTGAGTGAACTCCGAGAGTTGGTGATGGACAGGGAGGCCTGGTGTGCTGCAATTCATGGGGTGGCAAAGAGTCAGACACAACTGAGCAACTGAACTGAACTGAACATACTTTCAGGGGATGTGGGAATGCTTTACAAATGTAAGACACATAAAAATTGCTTAGATATATAAACAATTAGATTTAATCAAATGCTAATTTTTATGCTAATAACTGATATTAACGATCAAAAAATGGTGTCCATCTGTGGCTTCTATCGCTATGGAATCAGGCTTCATCGTGAACTCAACTAGTCCGCAGGTTTTGTTTTTTCTTTTCAAAACCCATTCAGATGAAACTTCAGTATAACAGGAAAAGAGAAAGGTGTTGAAAAGAGTGTTAAGTAGAATGATTTCAGGATGCTCCCTGGAGCTTAATAATCTCTTCATTGAACTGGAAAGGGCAAAGATCAAAGAGTGGCCCAGGCAGAAGGAGAAGTGTTGGCTGCCTGGAAACCCCAAGCCCTGCAGCTGAGCTAAGCAGTGATGGGAAGCAGTGTGGGAAGAAGCAGAGCTCAGGCACACAGACAAGAGAGTAAAGGGTATGTGAAATATCGGAAATGAGTTGCAGAGAAAAGCTATG
This sequence comes from Capricornis sumatraensis, assembly GCF_032405125.1. NCBI lineage: Eukaryota > Metazoa > Chordata > Mammalia > Artiodactyla > Bovidae > Capricornis > Capricornis sumatraensis. Next base: position 109,650,967 of record NC_091073.1, on the reverse strand, counting down.
AAAAAGACAATATGAACAGGATCGAAGGCACACAAAAAGAATCAGACCTAAACCCAAGACAAAAAACAACCCTTGAAGTCGAACCTGAGAATTAAAATTTAAGAGAAACTGCCAAAATAATATACGGTGTAGCATTTCCAATACAGTACTGAGGGGGAAAATTCTCAATGCAAAAAATAAGGAAAGAAAACATGTATATGGGAGTGAAGGTGAGTGGGGAGCAGTATGTGAAAAAAAGAACAAGTGGAAAACACGAAATGAGACTGTAGTTTTTCAGGTCAATTGCTATATGGCTTAAATCATTAACTTAGAAAACAAAGATGATCTGGTTACATTTACAGAAATACATTCAGCTGAAGCTGCTTATAGACAGCACTCCCAAAATTTAAGCTTACAAAAGCACAGAAAATGGGGGAAACAGTTATGTGAGAAGAATACTAACCAAACACCAGAACTATAGTAATAGCTGACAAGTAGACTTTAAGTAAATATTCATTATTAGGGAGACACAGAGTCACTATATGAAGATGAAAACTCACCAGGAGGATATGACATCTCAAATCTGATATGCACCTGATAATAAAGACTCTAAGCATTCACAGGAAAAAAAAATTAAAGAATCAAAACGGAAACCTGAAAAAGATATTAATTATATCATGGACTAGTTTTAAAGAACTCCCTCAGTAATTGATAGATTAAGTAGACAGAAAAGTAAAGTTACTTTGCTTCTTGCTTAATAGATGCATACAGGCTCCTGCACTAAGACAGAGGGAAACACTGGGTTGAACTCAGACAGAGGGAAACACTGGGTGAGAAACCAGATGCTGAAGACACTCTTTATGACCTAGTCGAGCTCTGTTCCACCTGAGCCTTTCTCCTCTACCCCTCAATCCTTCTTAACATCTAGAGAGAGGAAAAGAAACAAAAAAGCAAGTATTTAGCATCATAGTCAAACTTGAAAGAAAAAGGAAACCTAGCATCCAGTCTTATCCATGAATGTAAAAACCTAAACGAGCACACAGATTTAACAACAGAAATCAGCCACGTATTAAATAAAGAGTGGGTGGTGCTTCTCCCAGAAACACAAGAATCATTCAACACTAGGAAACCCACTGTATAATTTGTCATAACTTATTAAAGGAAGTACACAATACAACCCTTTAAATTGATCAGCTATTCAAGATAAAATTCTTGGCAAACTGAGAATAAATGTAAGTTTCTTAGTTGGATAATGGGTATCTACCTACAACCTATAATAAGCATCTCACTAAATGTGAAATGTTAGAAACATTCCCTTTAAAATCAGAAAAAAAAAGGTAGATGACCCATATCTATGACTTATTATAATTAAATATGTATAGGAGGGCCTAACACTACAAAACTAATAAGACAAGAAAATAAAATTTGCTGTATGACTCAGGGAACTCAGACTGGGGCTTTGTGACAACAGAGAAGGGTGGGAAGTGGGAAGGAGGTCAAAAGGGAGAGGATATATCTATATCTGTGGTTGATTCATGTTGATATATGGCAGAAACCAACACAATATTGTAAAGCAATTATCCTTCAATTAAAAATAAACATGTTTTTAAAAATATATAAATTAATTTTCTAAAAATTGTAAAACAAAAAGGATGAAGCTAAGACGTCATTATTTTCTGACATAATATTGTGTAATTAAAATCTAAGAAAATTTATAGAAATAAATTTATACAAAATAAGTTAATTATTATATTAGATCTGCTTTCTTTTAAAGTTACATTTTTTTTTTCTTTTTTGCTTTTAGTGTTCCTGGAACTGTTCCTCGAGATTGAGCTTGATTACACTAAAATATAAAACATCTGTTCATTAAGATAGCATAAAATAGGTTAACACCGCCTCATTACAGCAGAAGACATTTGCAACATGTATAATAAAAACAAGGAGGAGAATCTAGAATAAGGTGAGCAAGAAATGTGTACAAATCAGAAAGACTGAAAATAACTTACTGATAAAACTACATATGCCTGGGAATGTGTTGATCATTAGGTCATTAGGAAGCAGCAGATGTAAGATTAAATTGAAAAATCAGGACCTCAGCAACTGTAGCATTTATAAAAGATGGAAAGCAAGGTTGCAAGGACAAACGCAAACAGGCGAGAAGGTGCAACGAGCATCCCTGGTGCAATGAGAGTCAGCCTGAGTGAGTCAGAATTAAGTCATCTCCTGCCGCTGGAGGGAAAGGGTCCACAGTGGACCTTGCTCATTCAGCCCTGCCAACCATCCTGTATCAGGTACTGGTTCCTCTAGCCCTCCATCCCTCCGTCCTGGTCTTACTATACTGTCCAGTGGCTCTCCACATGCTTTATGTTCACCAATACCTACTCTGATCAAAATTAGAACGTATAAAATGGCTGCATGTCTCTGACACAGCACCATCAGGAGAGGGGGCCTACCGCCTTTTGCACTGAATCACGCTGCCCCTGGGATGCTTCCTTCTCTCCTGTTTGCGTTTGTCCTTGCAATCTTAAGAGAGAAAGACTCTAAGACCACATGGAAAGGGGGTGGGGCCCAGGTGAGGTGAACCTCAGAACCATCTTCACCAAGGTGCCAGACATGAGTGAAGCCATCTTGGACCCTCCAGAGCCCATCGGCCTGCAAGTGTGTAGCCATCCCAGTCCACACCACATAGAACAGAACCACCCAGCCAAACCCTTCCCGAATCTCTGACCCATAAAAACGGGAGATGTTACAAAATGATTGCTGTTATATGTTTGGAGCAGTTCATTTGGCAGCAGTGAATAAATACAGAGACCATGCTGTAAGAAAATGGGGTACCTAAACAATTTAGGTCTGGTTTTCTTGGTCCAACATGGAGGGAATGTGGAGCAGGTAAGAAGCAGCAGGGCTCATAGCTGCCTAGCTCTTCTCAGAACAGTTTTATCACTGACCTACAGGGAATCCAAAAACATTGGATGCATTCATTCAAATGAACTAGATTCCAAACCCAAATATAAATACATTTTTAACTATCCAGTTGCTGTATCTCTTCTGCCCTCTGTTGTTATGGATAATAAAGACTTTTCTAAAATACCAGGAAAACTTGATGTTGTGAATAAATATAGAACCAGAAAGTTTTTATACAAAGGTAATAAGAGTGAGGAAAGGTATCCCATTCTCAAATACTGGCAGCAATTTTAGAAGTTGAAAAATACTTTAAAAGACACTTCCAAATCACCTTCTACTTAGTCAAACATTACCTGGACACTTTTATGTTCAGGAAGTTTGACAAGTGAGTGAAATTAATCTCAATTCATTAAAGTGCCTTACTTATAATTTCATAATACACACTTTAAGTTTGGTTTAGAAAGTTAACTTGACCACTTCTTTCTATCCCATAGTGAAGTCTTACAGCAAAGAACATGCCATGTCTGCAATTCTTATGATCTAGAATCTCGAGTCCCCTAAATTATACTACAGTGAAGTTCACAGAACATCTGTCAGGGCCTCAGAGGCATTATTTTAAAATCTTGTTAACTATAGGATTTAGTAGCATTCCTGGAACTTGTTCAGTAGTCATTTGTTAATGAATAAATTTCAGTGTCCACATTGTCTCATGTCACTGATAAGGTCTTGACAGTCTGCAAGGGACAGTCTGCAAGGGAAATGTGATTTAGTGACCAAGTGGCAGAGTTTTCCAGAAGTACAGCCAAGACCAGAAATTAATATCCTGGCTCCCCTAACATGCTGCTGGCCAATGGCTACACTATTGGTTCAAGACAACTGAAGTCTATATTCAGGCCTTTGCAGCTCACTGCCCTTCCCAGTACAGTACAATGGCTCTTAATTAGTGTTGTGTGGACACAGAGTAATTCTGAGGTTGGAGACTAATAATGATCTGATATACACCTGCTGCTGCTGCTGCTGCTGCTACGTCGCTTCAGTTGTGTCTGTGACTCTGTGCAACCCCATAAACGTCAGCCCACCAGGCTCCTCTGTCCCTGGGATTCTCCAGGCAAGAACACTGGAGTGGGTTGCCATTTCCTTCTCCAGTGCATGAAAGTGAAAAGTGAAAGTGAAGTCACTCAGTCATGCCTGACTCTTCGCGACCCTGTGGACTGCAGCCCACCAGGCTCCTCCATCCATGGGATTTTCCAGGCAAGAGTACTGAAGTGGGGTGCCATCGCCTTCTCCAATATACTTGCTAATATACTGTAAAACTTGCTCCATTAAACACTTATTGATAAGAAACTGGAATTTGGAAAAAGACATAAGTAATAAGTAGATAATTACCAAGTATGTTTGTTATCAAATATGACAAAGTTTCTGAATAAGAAATAGTGTGACCACTCAAATATCATCAAAAAGATTACCATTAGTATTATTATTAATCTTATCCACAGGAAACACATAATTGCAAATTGTTCTCAACTTAACTAAATGGTTACTCAGTAGGTTTAGTTTAACCATGTAAATCTCTTTTTATACAATACATTCCAATCCTGAAAACCAAAGAGTTGAAAATCATTACCCACCATCTCTCTCCCAAGCTGGATATCTGGAATTTATGCTAAATATTTCTGCTGCATGCCATCAGTGGGATCATTCAACTAAATTCTGGAATGGTGGATAAAAGGCTTCATCAGGGAAGTGGAAAGTGACACGCTCTTTCAGAATGGAGAGGTTCAGGGTAAATATAGAGTGTGAGCTAAATTGCTTCAGTCGTGTCCGACTCTTAGCTACCCTACGGACTGTAGCCTGCCTGGCTCCTCTGTCCATGGGATTCTCCAGGCAAGAATATTGGAGGGGGTTGCCATGCCCTCCAGCTGTCACTAAAATCTGCACGGGTGGGATGCTCTAAGTGACACTACAGAGGCACAGAAAAGGGTAATTAGGGTCTTAGACGACAGAAGGAAGTGTTTGAATATTACCCAATGCATCGTAATGTATGCTGTAGGTACTCTAGTTAGGTAGAAATGGAATGAAAGTAGGATGTTCAGGAGAGCGCTTCAACTATGCATGCAATGAAACAGGCGGGAGGGGCAGAAATGGAATTCAGAAGAGACGCTCACAGCCTACTGAGTAATCCAGGCACGAAGTAACATTTACTCAGTCTTACTCAGTGCTTGAGTATGACAGCAGTGAGAACGGAAATGATGCGCTTTTTCTAGAAAATATTGTTGAGAAAAATGTTTTAAAATACATGAAATATTGACCAAAAGCACCGAGGGGAAGAGTCAAGCAAAAGTTATGCTGTTCCAGCCTCATAGACTAGAAGCATAACAGTACTGCCCAGACAAATCTGCAGTTGAGACAGGAAAGCAGATTTGGAGAGAAGCTGGTGCGTTCCAGAGCCGCGATTGTGAGCCATCCAGGTGAAGATGCCCTGTAACCAGCTCCTAGTCCAGAACTAGAGATCAGGACTAGAGGTTTAGCTACTAATAACTGAGCCATCTTTCCTTCTGAGACCCATAAAAGGAGCCCTTTGAGCCCATTCTCTCTAAAAAGGCTCCCAAGAGCGCTGGGGGGTGGTTGACAGATGACTTGATTCTGTCCTGGACATAGGATTCCCTCCCTTCACTGGGATAAGAAACAACGGGATTTACAACAAAGAATCATCTGAAGGGAGATTTATACTGTCAGTTCTTCAACCCCAGAGGAGAGAAGGTGAGTGGAATAAGAAAACATTACAGCAATGGCCTCAGCAGTAAGACGTTGTGCCCAGACTGGCGTCATGTTCATAATTTCCTCCCACTTCCCTCCCCCATATAGCCTTAATACTTTCCTTCAACAAATACACTTATCCATATGCATATAGATACTTTAATATTAAGTATCTGTAAGATACTTATCTGTATCTATACACACACATACACATCATTAGCCATAGAATTAGAGCCTCTCAACAACAGCCTGGATCAGCATATAGCACCCAGGACACTTAAAACACACAACAAAATACCTAAGAAATACCTTCTATGAAAAACCCAACCCCTGAAAGTGCTTTCTAGAGTCTTTCCCTCTGGCTGAGCTGAAGAGGAGCAGGCCAGCGACTGAATGCCAAGGTCATAGATTAATTCCCTTGGGTATAACACATAGAAGCAAGGCAAAGGTTGTTTACTGAACTACGATCTTGATACCACAGCAATTATTAAAAGGCCTTATAATAAAACTAAAGACCGATTCCTGAGGCAGCAGTGACATGTGACGTTCACGTGGCCAGCAACAAGATGGGGTGTTGCAGGAGGGTGAACCGACTGAAGATGCATTAGTCTTCCAGGCGGGCTTCTGAGCAAGTAGTTTCCTAGCACAGGGGCAGGTAACTGGGTGTGGATCAGCTTTCTGGAAACAACCTGCTTGGGTACAACCTGCCTAGACCACAACTTCCCATTCCTGCTGACAAAGCAGCATGGCAATGGCCCTCTACAGCAAGCTCCAATCTGCCGTATAGTCCCGAACTCTGCGTGCTCTCTGGCACCCATCCTATGACTTGGCCATTCGGGGCCGCTCAACACGTCCCACGTGCCCCACATGTCTTCTCTGTCACTTCGTGTGCACTGTCTCCTCTTTTCTGAATTCACTTTCCATTTCTCTCATCTCTGTCAAAAATCCTTGCTTGCTTGCTTGCTAAGTCACTTCAGTCGTGTCCGACTCCTAGCCACCCCATAGACGGCAACCCACCAGGCTCTGCCATCCCTGGGATTCTCCAGGCAAGAACACTGGAGTGGGTTGCCATTTCCTTCTCCAATGCATGAAAGTGAAAAGTGAAAGTGAAGTCACCCAGTCATGTCTGACTCTTAGCGACCCCATGGACTGCAGCCCATCAGGCTCCTCCGTTCATGGGATTTTCCAGGCAAGAATACTGGAGTGGGGTGCCATTGCCTTCTCTGGTCAAAAATCCTACTTACTACTAATTCCAGACCACCACCTTCTCCTTGGTAATAATCTCTTCTGTTTCGTGATCCACACTGTATTTTATTTACAACTCACAAATTTTTGTTTTACAGTCTTGTTATTTATTTACTTCGGTTATCTCCTCTATCTATTGACTTGATCATCTAAAACACTAAACTTTTTGACATTTGGCCCCAGACTGAAGTGCCTTTTTTTTTCTTTCTCTCTTCTATCTTCTTTTTCCTTTATTTCTACATCTTTTATTCTCTTTTCTTAGTTTCCAATTACATGATTTCGTTCAGCCCTCAGTGGCTTCTCCTAGATGCTATATGTCACATAAAGAAACAAACTACCCCAAATCCAAGGTCTTCCAAAATCTGAATCCACCTTTTCCTGCTCAGATTCATTTCTTACTACTCCAAGCAGGCATGTCTCTTCACTAATCTAAGACTGAGTTACATTAATTTTGCTCAGGATAAGATGACAGATGAAGGGTGCTAGAGTCTTGGTGAGATGAATCAGTCTAATTGGGATTCCTTCTGATTTTGGCAGGCAGGAGGAGAAGGGGGCAGCAGAGGACCACATGGCTGGACGGTATCACTGACTCAACAGACGTTAAGTTTGAGCAAACTCCAGGAGATGGTGAAGGAGAGGGCAGGGGAGCCTGGTGTGCTGCACTCCATGGGACTGCAAAGAGCTGGACATGACTTAGCGACTCAACAACAAAAACAACCATACTGGAGCTCTCTCTTGCCTTCAACATGGCCTCTGAGCTTCCTGACTAGCTCTGTCAAAGCACTCTTCTCCTAACTACAGTAATTTGAACAGAGGCACATGCACACACATGGAGAATGCCATGTGAAGGCAGAGGCGGAGAATGGAGTGATGTAGCTTCAAGCCAAGGGACACCGAGCATTGTGGCATCACCAGAAGCTGGGACAAATGCATGGAACAGATTCTTCCTCAGAGCTCTCCAAAGGAACCAACCCTAGACTGCCCTGGTGGCCCAGTAGTTAAGACTCTGCCTGCCAATGCAGGGGACACAGGTTCAATCCCAGGTCCAGGAAGATCCCACACGCCACAGGGCAACTAAGCCTGCGTGCCACAACTAGTGGAGCCCACACCCTAAAGATGATGCTCTGCAACAAGAGAAGCCGCCACAATGAGAAGCCCTCACCCCCCCCCCACAACTAGAGAAAGCCCAAGCATAGCCACAAAGACCCAGAACAGCCAAAAATGAATAAATATAGTTATTCTTAAAAAAAAAACAAAGGAACCAACCCTAGCAACATCTTGGTTTTGGACTTCTAGCCTCCAGATGTATGAGAGAAAAACAGAAATACAATGCCTTTTGGTATTAGGACCTTTAGACAAAATAAAATAGTATCTCTCCAGAACATCACAGATTTTTCCAGCCCACAAACAATAGGACAGCCCAGAGGTAAATGTGAGGGTGTCACATGCCCAAGACTCACAAGCAGCAAGCATCCTCTCCGTGCCTGATACAAACCTGCCATTACACGTCAGTGGACTTCACTCAGAAGCCTGCATTTTGTGTTTATTCACTCCCAACATGAAATATGACTGATACGGTGTGTGCAATACACTTTATAATCCTAATATCCTGCTAGATTTCAGCTGATGATCAAGAAACATTGCCCTACAGTAAATGCCCAGATGTCTGTACTATCTTTAATCTGGTATTTATTACCTCTTCCTTCAACACTTGGCTCTGGAAAGTGAAAGTTGCTCAGTCCTGTCCGACTCTTTGCAACTCCATGGATTATACAGACCTTGGAATTCTCCAGGCCAGGATACTGGAGTGGGTAGCCTTTCCCTTCTCCAGGGGATCTTCCCAACCCAGGGATCGAACCCAGGTGTCCCACATTGCAGGTGGATTCTTTACCAGCTAAGCCACAAAGGAAGGCTCTGGAAACTTTGTCCTTATTTAAAATACTGTTTTGTGCCTGTGGTTGACTTTTTATTGTATCCTAGATAACCTATTGGAAATGTGTAAGGAAAAAAGAGAGACCGACAAAGGAGAGAAGAAAGAGTCAGAGAGAACTAGTAACCAAGCAGTGTTACCAGATAAAAGACAAATACATTTTTAGTATGAGTAAGCCCCAAGTCTTACTTGGAACATATACTAAAACAAAATTCATTGTTTATCTGAAATTAAATTTAACTGGGCAGCCTATACTTTTATGTGCTGAATCCAGCAACCCAAGGTAATTTTCTAGTTCTTTTCCTAAAGCTGCACTGTCATTTAAGCATGAATACAGGATTACTTTTTCTGAATCAGCAATAATTGCAATGCAAACAACAATTCTACGGGCTACAAACAAACAAACAAAAAACACTTTATCCAATCGCATAAACTCTTAAATGAAAACCAGATTCATAACTCAAACCTTTGTTGGTGATTGGTCAGGGATGCAGTTTATCCGTTCCGAGTCATTTACCACTGGGCACTCGGCAGAACCAGGGGTGGTACTTGTCCCAGGATCTGGGCTAACTGTCGTCCCAGGATCTAGGATTATCCCAAAAACAAACATAAGATGAGACCATCAGACAGAATTAACATCACAGGCATTTGATACCCCCATAGCTCTCAACACTTCCAATTATATGGATGTCACTATTGACTGGGCTTCACTGTGTGACTTTGAAGTGTACATATTCACTTTATAAAGCTTCATTTTGTTCTTGCTGACTGCATTTAACCCTATATATACCTGTACCTGGAGATGAGCATGACAACCCACTCCAGTATTCTTGCCTGGAAATCCTATGGACAGAGAAGCCTGGCCGGCTACAGTCCATAGGGTTGCAAAGAGTCAGACACAGGTGAAGCAACTTAGCATGTATGCATACCTGTACCATCTCCTTCTACCAGCAAGGCCTTCCCCGAGTGCATACAAGAGCAAGGAGTTGGATTCCACCATTAGATTGGAAACTCATCAAAGATTTCTTTAGGGCTCTCTACAATAAGCTCATTACAATATTAGGACAAAACAACGAGGCTTTTAATAAGCTTTCTTTTCACTAGGGTTTCCAATTCAAAGTGATGGATTGGGATTTCCCTGGTGGTCCAGTGGTTTAAAGACTTCAGTTTCCAATGCAGGGAGTACAGGTTTGATCCCTAATTGAGGAGCTAAGATAAGATCACACCCACAAGCCTCAAGGTCAAAAACCAAACATAAAACAGAAACAATATTGTAACAAATTCAATAAAGACTAAAAATGGCCCACATCAAAAGCAAACAAACAAACAAAAAACTTTTTTAAAAAATCAAACAAAATACCCCAAAAGTGGTGGATTAAAAGAACTTCATATTTATGCCAGTTTCCGCATGCAGGTTTCATTTAGTTTCATCTTTCAGATCAGAGAATTTTAAGAATTTAACAACCTTTGAGATTATTTAATCTAGCTTCCCACAAAAGTAGAAATGGCCTGGCTGAGAATAAGGGAAAAAGGGAACAGTTTTTCCTCTGGCTACATACTGGCCCTCGTTGCCTGCCCCGACTTGGAAGCTGCTCTTAGATGAAGCCCAGATACAAAATCATGGATAACTCAGCACAATCTAGCCCCACTTTGAAAATAATACAGTTCAATAAACTTTTAATAACTCTATTAGCTATTATTTTCTTAAAGAACAAACTTGGGCCTAATATACTTCACTTGATTATGTACTTATTTGACTATGTTTCATATCAGTTCAGTCACTCAGTTGTGTCCAACTCTTTGCAACCCCATGGACTGCAGCACACCGAGCTTCCCTGTCCATCACCAGCTCCTGGAGCTTGCTCAAATTCCATCGAGTCAGTGATACCATCCCACCATCCTATCCTCTGTTGTCCCCTTCTTCTCCTACCTTCAATCTTTTCTAGCATCAGGGTCTTTTCCAATGAGTCAGTTCTTTGCATCAGGTGGCCAAAGTATTAGAGTTTCATATAAGGGTATTATTAATTATTATTGGGGAAAAATACAAGTATTCAATGAAATTTGGCCAATATATTTCAAGTGCCAGTTGTGGAATCCTGTACTATGCTAAATTGGGGGATAAAAGTGTCAGAGTTAGGCCTACAATGTATACCTGTTTGTGCTGTCACATGATTATGCCAACAAAGGTCCATCTAGTCAAGGCTATGGTTTTTCCAGTAGTCATGTATGGATGTGAGAGCTGGACCATAAAGAACGGTGAATGCTGAAGAATCAATGCTTTTGAACTGTGGTCTGGGAGAAGACTCTTGAGAGTCCCTTGGACTGCAAGGAGATCCAGCCAGTACATCCTACAGGAAATCCGTCCTGAATATTCATTGGAAGGACTGATGCTGAAGCTGAAGCTCCAATACTTTGGCCACCTGATGCGAAGAACTGACTCATTGAAAAAGACACTGATGCTGGGAAAGATTGAAGGCAGGAGGAGAAGGGGACAACAGAAGATGAGATGGTTGGATGGTATCACCAACTCGATGGACATGAGTTTGAGCAAGCTCTGGGAGTTGGTGCTGGACAGGGAAGCCTGGTGTGCTGCAGTCCGTGGGGTCGCAGGGAGTCAGACACGACTGAGCGACTGAACTGAACTGAACTGAACTGCGCTGTCACAGTTTGAGTCAGACGGTCCCCAACACACATATACAGGCTCACACCAGTGAACATGAAAGCATTACTTCCCTGCCATTTATGAGGTTTCTGCTTTGAAAAGAGCAACATATGGAGGGATAACTCCAGACTTCCTTGTTACCTTGTGATTCCAGGGAATCTCTGGCTGAAAGCACGAAGATGGGAATAGTGATGATAAACACCACAAGCAGAAGAATACTGAGCATAAGCTCCAAAGTAGTGAACTTTTTCAGCTTCTTTCTTGCCATCTACAAAGAAAGAGAAAACAATTTTAGATTTGAGTTTTCTTTCACATATAGTCAGCGAAGTTTTTTTTAATGGAAAAGCTCAAATGTATATACAAGAGGAATGAGTAAAATAACAAAGGCCCAGGTACCCATCAACTATTAATAGATTAAAAAAATTATCAATTGGCTAATCTCACTCTAAAGTAAGTGTTAGTCACTCAGTCATGTCTTACTCTTTGCAACCCCTTGGACTGTAGTTCGCCAGGCTCCTCTGTCCATGGGATTCTTCAGGCAAGAATACTGGAGTGGGTTGCCATTTCATTCTTCAGGGAAACCTTCCTGACCCAGCGATCAAACCTGAGTCTCTTGCATTGGCAGGCAGATTCTTTACCACTGAGCCACCGGGGAGGTCCAATACTATTCTAAATACCATTTCCCAACTAAAGGAAACATCTAAGGAGTCCTTAGAGACTGGGGCTGGAAATGTACAAAAGGAGCTTAGCTTTTCATGTTAAACCAGCAGGTAGGGAGCTACCAAAGAGTATCAGGAATCAACTTGAAGAGACTCTCACTGGGTTAAGTGGGACAATATGAACATTAATAATAATAATGCCATCAGTGGACTAATATGGATGAAATGTATTTAAATCTATGAGTTCATAAAGATTTTGGACTAAAAAACCTCATTGATTCCCTTTGGAGGATTCTAGGAGAAAAACTCCTTAGTTTGAAAACCAGTAAACAAAAAGTCAAATGTTTATCCTACCCTTCCTCTACAAACTGTTCCTGTATAAACCAAATGATGGATGAGGGGAAATTTCTTTCTATAGGAATATTTCATTTAATAAGTAAACAAAGAATGATAAAATTACAATGTCACTATATCACAATTTCTAATGAAATAGTGGAGTGAAGAAACGCTCCCCAATGGCTGTGAACAGTTAAAGCAAAAAAAGAATCTGCTAGATTTTATGCATGTCTTGCTGGAAGATGCTGTTCCCATCTATGCACCATTCATTCTACAGAAAACAAATCTGTATCTGTCAAAACTCCAGGTCTAATAATTTACAGGAAATACAAGGATGGAGAGACATGTTGGGCTGCATGGAGAGGCAATCATCAAAGTTAAGTATTCCAAACCCACAGGAATTGTGAGATAATAAATGTTTATTGCTTTAAGTTGTTAAATTTGGGACAATTTGTTATGCAACAATAGATAATTAATATACATGAGTAAATATGACTTGAAAAAATATCATTTTTAAAATGATACATTTTTAAAATATACATTTTTTAAAAATCTGTTTTCCTCTCATCAGAATGTCCTTTTGCATTATATATTTAAATATGGTTACCTGCTCTATGGGACAAAGATAATAAATTTCTAACTATAGGAGAGACATATTTCCTTAAGCCTTAAAGGAAAACATCCCTCATCAGCATCATCTGGTTGACCTCACTTCCCAAATTATAAGGATCTCAGTGGTGAAACCTTACCATATTCTAAATTGGAAATACGATTCAGAAAAAATTAAAATCAAGAAAAATGACAAACATATATACTTATGGCTGATCCATGTTGTGGTTCAGCAGAAACCAACTCAATTTTAAAGCAATTATCCTCCAACTAAAAATAAATTTTTTAAAAAATTAAAGAAAAGAAAAAATGACAGGAGGTAAATAGAATAAGGAAGCAATTTAAATAGATTTAACTGCTTTTAAGAGAAAAATTGTTAAAAAAAAAAAAAAAAGGAAGAAAGAAAACCTATTTAGCAGACTGTCGCCAGTCTTGGGATAGTCTATTTCATGTGACAAGCTTAAACTGTGCAATGACAATGATAACAATCACTACCAACAACTGAGTAACGTGCTAAGAAGATTACATAATTTGTTGCAGGCAATCTTCCTAGCAACCCTCAGTGAGTTATTGCTACCATCTTCACTTTCAGATGAGGAAATTGAGCTTCAGCATGGTCATATAACCTGCCTGATTTCACACAGATGATAAGGGGCAAAGTCACAGTTTGAATACCAGTGCTTTGGACCTCACAGCCAGAACTTGCAACCACTGTTATTTCGTGCCATGATGCCCATGGTGCACTCCAGAGAAGCTTTTGGCAAGATTGGGCTTTTATCAGATAGTGTCTGGGTCATTCACCGAGTGCTTAGAACGGGTGTGGCCCGGGGTGAGGTGCATAACATGCATTATTTCCTTTTGTCCTGACAACTATCCTCTCAGCTGAGACTGTACAACAGGTAGGACTTTGATCAGTGCTCTGGAGAAAAATAAAGCTTGGGTGGGGGGAAGATGAGGAATGGGGGAGAATGAGGGTGGCGGCTGCAATTTTAATTAGGAAAAGTCTCATGGAAAAGCTGAAATTTATTGCTGTACATAAATCATGTGGACTCTGTGGTCATTTTTTCCCTCTTGAGTTAAAACACTTATATGAATAATTGCCAAAGCTCATTCTCCTGGTACTGCTCTAATAATTTAAGCAAAGTAGATGGATAAGTCAGGTGGGGCCCAAACTTGAGATGGCTATCTGAATTCACTCAAAAAACTAGATAATCAATTTTCATTTTTTTTTATGTTTAGCCAGTAGCTGATTGGCATATGGCAATTTAAGTCTTTTAAAAATTCTTTGATAACACAAGGAAAGAGCTCTTGTGGAAAAGAAAGGGTTCATTTTACAGAGACTGAGAATAACTTGCAAAGAGGACCCCAGCGAGTCATGGCTATTCCTCAAAACTCCTGGGTAAAATTTATTGGCTTGATACATTGTCATCTGGATAGTTAGAGAATGGGAAGGAAAAAAGGAGCTAACGGTCTTTTTCTCCCAAGTCTTGTCACATCCAAAGTGCAAAGATCTAAAAGCTTGATCTAACTTAGCTGTGTGACCTTGGAAAAACTGCTGAACCCCTCTGGGTCTCATTTTCCTCATCCAAACCCCAAATCATCTCTGGATCATCTCTGGAAGACAGCTATGACCCAATTGTCACCCCAGCAGCAGGGTGTGCAAAGGCTTATTTTCTCCATCACATTTGGCAGTTTTGGAAATTTTCAGATGGAAAATCTCTTCTTCTAGGGCCATCTAGCCCTTAGTATTCCATGCTCAGGGAACAGTTTACATATAAAATAATGGTATTAGCCCATCAAAATTCATTTGTAAGGGTTGCCTGATGCTAAAAATCATTGGCATCTGTGGAAGTGTGAGTGAAACAGTGACGTGCTAGGCTCAGTTGGGGGTACAGAGCAGAGGGCCCCCCATCATTTGGTCCTTCCCAGCACAGCAAAACAAAGACCCCTCTCTCTTCCTCCTGCCTGCCTACCATGCACACATGCTGCTCCACACCGTCACAAAGAGCAGCAGGCAGTTTAGAGGTTCGGAATACCCGCGCCGCTCAGGAAAGCCACCATTCAGACCTTCTATTGGAAACCCATGGAAGCCATTTCTAGTGAGACCCACGGGATTGATCGTTGTCTCCTTTCTGTTTCCCCAATTGCAACTCTTCCTTCTCACCTCCATGGCTCATCGGAAAAGCAATACCCACTGTGTTCAGCTAGACTCTCAACAACCAGTGAAGACAGTACTCTCTCTTTCTTCACTTTGTCAGAGAGAGTCCAGCAGCGATCCATCACCTTTCCACTCCCCTGGGCATGCATTTCATTTTGACACACGACGGTCAGTCCAGACGTCCAGTCTTTCCCTTCATTTCCTTCTTCCAGACCCCACAGGAGATCTCTCACACTCCCAACATAACAAAGCAGGTACACACCCCAATACTTCACACACACACACACACACACACACACACACACACCCCTTTAGACTCTTCCCCATAACAATTCTTTATTTGGTCAGCAAAGGCACCAAACTCACAGGGATAGAAACAGATTTCTCAAGTTGCTGCCTGTGATGGATTCTCGAAACACCAGCTCCACGTCCGTTTAGAAGGAACATCCCAAATTGCCCTCATCTAACTCTCAAATTCTAACTCCTTCCCCTCACCTCCCCCACCTCATCTCAAGAATCAGAATTCACCTCGAATATTAAGCAATCATCACCACACACACACACACACACACAAGTCTCAAGGACAAAAAGAGTTGTATTTTGTTTAATATGTGTTTGTATAATTTTGTGGTTTGTTATTGATGCTTGTCTTTGTGTTTCACCAGTTCAGAAGGGCATCTGATTGAAGGAGATGAGCACAAGTCCACACACACTTGTACACGCACATCTGTAGCCATCAGTGAGCACATGGTTTAGGAACATACCTCATCACTCCAAGGCTGTGTCCTCTCTCTGAAGGATGGGCTGGTAATCCGTGCAGAGCACAGTCCAGAGAAAGCAGCCACAGCCCTGGTAACCGGTTACTGTGCTGATGTTAATGGAGTTCAAATGCAAATCACCGCCCAGCTTTCTCTCAGGCTGATTTGCTGGTTAATTAGTAATCAAGGTCTTCCTCTGAGGCGAACATCCTTTCCGACCGTGGGGCAAGAAGCGACCACTCTGAACCCAGGAACACAGAATGTCTCTGCAGCAGTGACGCTCCATGAGCCTGGTACCAGAGCAAGACCGACTCAAAGTGTAGACAACAAAGAAGAACAACAACAAAATGACCCGGTGGCCCAGAAGGGCTCCCTCTCTCCGCGACTCCAACCTCATTCGCTGATCAGTCTTTGAAGGAAATGGTTCTGAAAGTGTTTACAAAATAGTTCTCTTCTTTCGCTGCCTCTTTTTAAAGCTGTATGTGTGTGCGTGTGTGCGTGTGTGCGTGTGTGCGTGGGCTAAAGAGGCCCTTTGGCCGTCTTATGCTTCCTCTGGACTTCTCTTAGGATTACATTGTTTCAATGCATGAGACAAAATACAGCAGCACAAAATAAGAATACAGAAGAAACCAATTTCATTGAGTTACAGTTACTAATAGATAAATAGAAGTCTTTCAGTCGTGTCCAACTCTGCGACCCCATGGACAGTAGCCAACCAGGCTCCTCTGTCCATGGGATTTTCCAGGCAAGAATATTGGAGTGGGTTGCCATTTCCTTCTCCAGTGGATCTTCCCGAGCCAGCGATCGAACCCAGGTCTCCCGCATTGTAGGCAGACGCTTTACCTTCTGAGCCACTAGGGAAGTCACAGTTACTAAAATACTTCTTAAATTGCAGTATAATAATGTATGTTCTTTTTAGCTCAGTCACTCAGTCATGTCCGACTCTTTGCCACCCCATGGACTGCAGCACACCAGGCCTCCCTGTCCATCACCAACTCCAGGAGCCTACTCAAATTCATGTCCATCAAATCAGTGATACCACCCAACCATCTCATCCTCTGTTGTCCCCTTCTTCTCCTGCCTGCAATCTTTCCCAGCTTCAGGGTCTTTTCCAATGAGTTGGTTCTTCCCATCAGGTGGCCAAAGTATTAGAGTTTCAGCTTCAGCATCAGTCCTTCCAATGAATATTCAGGACTGATTTCCTTTAGAATTTACTGGTTGGATCTCCTTGCAGTCCAAACGACTCTCAAGAGTCTTCTTTAGCACCACAGTTCAAGAGCATCAATTCTTCAATGCTCAGCTTTATTTATAGTCCAACTCTCACATCCATACATGACTACTGGAAAAACCATAGCTTTGACTAGACAGACCTTTGTTGGTAAAATAATGTCTCTGCTTTTTAATATGCTGTCTAGGTTGGTCATAGCTTTTCTTCCAAGAAGCAAGCATCTTTTCATTTCATGGCTGCAGTCAC
Source organism: Capricornis sumatraensis (assembly GCF_032405125.1). Classification (NCBI taxonomy): domain Eukaryota; kingdom Metazoa; phylum Chordata; class Mammalia; order Artiodactyla; family Bovidae; genus Capricornis; species Capricornis sumatraensis. The sequence goes on along the minus strand of NC_091073.1, from coordinate 109,633,496 downwards.
CGTCTGCAGTGATTTTGGAGCCTAAGAAAAATAAAGTCTCTCACTGTTTCCATTGTTTCTCCATCTATTTGCCATGAAGTGATGGGATCGGATGCCATGATCTTTGCTTTCTGAATGTTGAGTTTTAAGCCAACTTTTTCACTCTCCTCTTTCACTCTCATCAAGAGGCTCTTTAGTTCTTCTTTGCTTTCTGCCATAACGGTGCTGTCATCTGCATATCTGAGGTTATTGATATTTCTCCCAGCAATCTTGATTCTAGCTTGTGCTTCATCCAGCCCAGCATTTCACATGATGCACTCTGCATAGAAGTTAAATAAGCAGGGTGACAATATACAGCCTTGACGTACTCCTTCCCCACTTGGAACCAGTCTGTTGTTCCATGTCCAGTTCTAACTGTTGCTTCCTGACCTGCATACAGATTTATCAGGAGACAGGTCGGGTGGTCTGGTATTCCCATCTCTTTAAGAATTTTCCAGTTTGTTGTGATCCACACAGTCAAAGTACTTCTTTAAGGATATATTAACTAACAAACCTAGCAGTTACTGCAGTTTCAAAACAGTGTAGACAGTATTTTGAGATTATCTTCAATATATGATATAAAAGTAACCGTGACCTCTCTTGAAACCAGAGTCTTAGATACTGTTCACATGACGGTGATTCGTGGCCTGACTTTACACTTTGACAGATTAAATGTCAGTATTTCAGCAAAGAAAAAAAGCATAAATATTTTCCCCTTCCAATTCACCTACTTTCTGAACTAAATGCATGAACCCCAGGTTAAGAACTCTATTGCTAGGCAGACCTTCCCTCAAAGTAGGACAGATAAGATACATTAGTTTTTCTACATTTTAAGTCAGTCTTGCTCTGTTACCAGGCTCATAAAAAGGCAGACTGGGGTTGACATATACACACTACCATATGTGAAACTGGTAACTAATAAGGACCTACTGTGTAGCAGAGGGAAATCTACTCAATAGTTTATAATGACTTATAACTGATTTACTTTGCTGCACAGCAGAAACTCACACAACAGTGTAAATCAACTCTGCTCCAATAAAATGAAGTGAAAGTGTCAGTCACTCAGTCGTGTCCAACTCTTTGCGACCCCATGGACTGTACCCTGCCAGGCTCCTTTGTCCATATAACTTTCCAGGCGAGAATACTGGAGTGGGTAGCCAAAGGGGATCTTCTTGACCCAGGGATCAAACTCGGATCTCCTGGATTTCAGGTGGATTCTTTACCATCTGAGCCACCAGGAAAGCCCCAGTGATGCCAGTGATCCATGAACCCATTATTGCCGGTCCCAAGGAAATAAGTATTAAAACTGAGGATAGGTATTTACAAACATTTATTACCACCTGTCAGAGAGATTTCTGTTTCTATCGGAGAAGGCAATGGCACCCCACTCCAGTACTCTTGCCTGGAAAATCCCATGGACAGAGGAGCCTGGTAGGCTGCAGTCCATGAGGTCGCAAAGAGCTCGGACATGACTGAGCGACTTCACTTCCACTTTTCACTTTCATGCATTGGAGGAGGAAATGGCAACCCACTCCAGTGTTCTTGCCTGGAGAATCCCAGGGACGGGGGAGCCTGGTGGGCTGCCGTCTATGGGGTTGCACAGAGTCAGACACGACTGAAGCAACTTAGCAGCAAACCTAATAATAAAAAATGGAGCTTGTGTTTGTATATATATATATATGTGTGTGTGTGTGTGTGTGTGTGTGTGCTTTTTAATTTAATTCTCCTGGCCATTTATTTTTATTTCATATTTATTAAAGTCTCGATCTGTGACCGAATGGAAAAATTTTTTAACCTTTTTTTTTTTTTAATGACAGAGCATTTTAAAAACTCAGCTCAACTATGATTAATGCCTGGTCATTTGCTTTTCTGGATAAGAGAAAATTCAGGAAAAATTCAGGCTAAGGGACCTAAATTTATAAACTGTGTATCACCTAGAAAAACTAGACAAAAGTGAACATCTGTTATTATTTCATTGTGGACACAGCCTATTAAAAATGGAATGAATTTATCATTTTGAAATGTTTACTCTCTTGTCATTTTTCTCATTTCATCAACCAGTGGAAATGATGGGAACCAATAAAACCTGCAGACAGGTACTGGAAATCCCCCATCTACTGTGTTTGTTTGGTTGCACAAAGAATTCAGAACTAGAAGAGGAAGGAAAGGAAAACTAAGGTGCGTAGAGGCCTGCTGGGTACTGCAGTCTTTTGTTGACGTTATCTCATCAATATTCACAAGGGCCCAAGGGCAGCGAGGGTCTCAACTGCCAGATGGGTGCTCGTCAACTCTGCATCAGAGCCCACGTGATCTGTTTAGTATTAACCCTAAAGAAAGTTAGAGATCATCACATCATTTTACAAGTTAGGAGACTGATCTGAGTTCAAAGCCCAGGTCTGTTTACTGGCTAGGGAAGTACAGCCAAGTAAATGTCAGTTTCCTTAACCTAAATGAAGATAAAAGTGGCACTAGAGGTAAAGAAGCCGCCTGCCAGTGGAGGAGACGTGAGAGACGAGGGTTCAACCCTGGGGTGGAGAAGATCCCCTGGAGGAGGAATGGCAACCCACTCCAGCATTCTTGCCTGGAAAATTCCATGGACAGAGGAGCCTGGTGGGCTACAGTCCATGGGGTCACAAAGAGTCAGACACACTGAGCATGCATGCACCCACCCCCCATCAAATTATAAAGATTAAACCCTATAGCACAAGTAAAAAACGTGGTGTTACACAATAAATGGCGTCAGGTACAATTATTATGATTACTATGCATCTGTCACAGCTGCGACCAGAGCCCAGACCCTGGACTCCCAACCGCATGGGCCTTCAAATAGGCCATTATCTCCTTCTCTCCTAAAGCAGGATTTTGATTGAAGTTGTTGTTCAGTTGCTGAGTCGTGTCCAACTCTATGTGACCCCATGGACCGTAGCACACCAGGCTTCCCTGTCCTTCACTGTCTCCCACAGTTTGTGCAAACTCATGTTCATTGAGTTGGTGATTCTATCCAACCATCTCATACTCTGTTGCCCCCTTCTCCTACCCTTCATCTTTCCCAGCATCGGGGTCTTTTTCCAATGAGTCGGCTTTAGGCATCAGGTGGCCAAAGTATTGGAGCTTCAGCTTCAGCATCAGCCCTTCCAATGAATATTCAGTGTTAATTTCCTTTAGGATTGACTGGTTTGATCTCTTTGCAGTCTAAGGGACTCTCAAGAGTCTTCTTCAGCACCTCAATTCGAAAGCACCAATTCTTCAGTGCTCAGCCTTCTCTGTGGTCCAACTCTCACATCTGTACATGACTACTGGAAAAATTATGGTTTGACTGCATGGGCCTTTGTCCACAAAGGGATGTCTCTGCTTTTTAATACACTGTCTAGGTTTGTCATAGCTTTTCTTCCAAGGAGCAAGCATCTTTTAACTTCATGGCTGCAATCACATGTAGTTATTATATGTGTGTTATAACTGAGGGTCTATCAGAATAGCAATGACAGCAACATTTTTGGAACACGTATTAAGACCCATACATTACATTAAATGATTCACAGACAAGATTTCAATTTCTCCTCATAACTACACTATAAGGCAGTGACTGTTATCACCTCAGTTTTATTTTATCTTTTTTTTTTTTTTTTGCCAAGTCACACAGTATATGGGATCTTAGTTTTCAAACCAAGAATCAAATCCACGCCCCCTGCAGGGAAAGTGCAAACTCCTAACCACTGAACAACCTGGGAAGACCCTATTACCCCAGTTTTCAAGTGGAGAAACCTGAGGCACAAAGAGCAACTGCCCACAGGTTGTGTAACAGGAAGTCAAACCAGCATGCAGATGCAGGCAGTCTCATCAAGCCTGCACTGGAATACCAATGTGAGTGGTGTCTCCATAACCTCACAGCCAGGAGCAGGTGAGAAGTTTAATGGCTCTGCTACAAAAGACAAGATAGCACTGAAAAATGCCACTGGGAAAAGAATAACCCCAACCACGAGGGACAGGAAAGAAACCAAAGGCCAAGATAGATGGGAGTGGGAAGGGAAGGAGAGATTGAAGGAGACTGGGGGCTAAGGAGTCAACAAGGCACAGAGGTTAGAAGAACGAGACCTGCTTCAGAAACTTTAGCAAAAAGGCAGAGGAAGACAGTTGTGACAAAGTCAGGGACAATATTGTAAAAGCACACTGGAGCCACCACATTACAGAGATTCTGTTGGCAAGAAGACTCCACCAGCAACAGGGACCCACCGCAGACAAGACACCGCCCAGGCTGTCATTAACATGAAATAGATTTCTGAGCCTAGGATCTCTGCCTAGGATTCAATGTGCAGGATTATCTGTCACTGTGAGTTTTTACTGAGAATATTGCTTCTTCCCACACCTCCAAACAGAACAAGTCATAGTCACAGGGAACGCTGGGACCTGTGTAAGCCGCATGTCCATTGGAGTGGCCCAAAAGCATGGAACTCTGCTACCATGAGATCCTCCAGGGGCATTCCCTGACGACCAAAGAGCTGGTGGGTCACAGTCGATCTTGAGCAAGAAGACCACGCAACCTTCTCCAAACTTCATAGTCCAAACAAAATAGGCATGGTCTGTTCTTCAGGATGAATTTCAAATTCTTCTTTCTCTCTTTAAGGCCCTCCTTGTCATTTTGACTCCACTAATGCAGTGTTTTTTCACTGCTGCTGCTGCTATGTTGCTTCAGTCATGTCCGACTCTGTGCGACCCCATAGACGGCAGCCCACCAGGCTCCCCTGTTCCTGGGATTCTCCAGGCAAGAACACTGGAGTGGGTTGCCATTTCCTTTTCCAATGCATGAAAGTGAAAAGTGAAAGTGAAGTCACTCAGTCATGTCCGACTCTTTGTGACCCCGTAGACTGCAGCCTACCAGGCTCCTCCATCCATGAGATTTTCCAAGCAAGAGTACTGGAGTGGGGTGCCATCGCCTTCTCCGATTTTTTTTTTTTTCTAGGCACCATTAAACTTGGCTCATGGCTGCTTCTGCACCATTGCCTGAGGGCAGCCCTCCTCCAGGGCTGGATCTACACCCTCTTGGCCTCTGTCTTCTGCGAAAACCCCTCTCCTCTTGCAAAGCTAAGCTTAAAATCCACTTACTTGGTCTGATATTTTCTCTAAATTCTCAATTTAACATTGTTGGTTCCCCATTTCTGAACAGCTAAAGTCACAGTACATTCAACACGGGTGTTCTGTTTTATAGGTGAGCATACCCCAAAATGCTCAGAGAACAGCTAGCCTCCCATCAAGTCCCTGCTGGTTGAGGTCCCTCAGAGTTTCCATCAAAGCCCGACCCAAGCAAGGAGCCTGGACTGACCTCTGAGCAGAGAAGGGACAGGTGACAGCCCAGTGTGTGTTTTCCATTCTCCAAGCATTGAACATGACAACGGAGTCTCCCTTCTCAGAATAAAAGCCTGGTAAAAACTAAGATACTCATCTGTCTGGGTTTTACCTGCAAAGGACTGTGGGTGGGTTAGATGATCCTGAAAGTATCCATAAATAAGCCAATTAACCTGAAATAGATGGATGTAACATTGAAATCAAGTTAAACCATCTCTTGGACACTGTTTCCATGTTAAGTCTTCAGCTGGTGTCATAGAAAGAGCATGCGGTTTGGAATTAAACAAGCCACGGTTTGAATATTGGATTCTCTTCTATGTGCCACAGATCTTGGGCAATCATTCCAATATTCTGAAGGTCAATTGCCCTCTCCGTGAATTAGAGGTAATAATAGGCTTGACATATATTACTTTGAGCCTAACCTGAGATAGTAGGTAACCTGTTATCCAGGGTCGCAGTTTCCCCAGTCCCTCCCCAGCTGTCTTTTCTTAAAGTCAAAGAAAACCCAGCAAGTGGAACCATTAGCTTAAATTCTGTTAATAACTCTTCCTTCAGTTCATCCACCCCCAGAAACAGCCTTACTAGTGTGGGCTGGAGGAAGTGGTCTCTTCCCTCCATGGACCACTGACAGACAAGTGCAGAGCATCAGTGCCTCCCACACTGAACCACAGGCTAAGGGAGAGACACCAGTTGAGTCCATGACTGTGTTCTCCATGGTTCCTTAACACTCCCTCTCCCCCCATCTCCCTCCTACCCCCTTACACAAGCACATGCCATCTCCACACCTTCATGTCACAAAGCATCTCTCACAGTCTCCATAGCCTACAAAACTGTATAAATCATACCTCTTTTTAGGGCTTCCCTGGTCGCTCAGATGGTAAAAAAAAAAAAAAAATCCACCTGCAATGCAGGAGACGCGGGTTTGATCTCTCGATTGGGAAGATCCCCTGCAGAAAGGAAGGGCTACCCACTCCAGTATTCTTGCATGCTTCTTTTTATTGCAACCAAGTTGGTTATCTTCCTTTTGCTCCCAAAATATGCTCTTCGCATCAGAGGCTATTTGGCAATGAAGAAGTTGCTTAGAGTGAAAGTAATTTGCCCACCCAGAAATGTTCAAAGGAAGGTGAGAATAAAGCAAACTGGGGATTACAGCATTTCCTCCTCTTGTGAAATACCTATTATTCAGCAGTTTTACAAGGCCTTTCATCCTTTTCTACCTTTCACCTCCATGGACAGGAACATGTGCAAATACCAGCATGAGTCCAAGGAGAGAGTTATTAGGGATATTACTTAGTATTCACATGTTCATAATAAAACTTTATATTTGTATAACATCTTGCAGTTTTCAGAGCACTTTAATCTGTACTATCTCTCTGATCACCACAAAGAGATAAGGTAGGATTATTTTTAAACCCCGTGTATAATGAGGAAATAAATTAAGGAAAATGATTTGCTAAAGGTCATTCAAAGAGTGGCCCAAGTTGAACCTGTGCTAACTTACTTTTAATCTAGTAATCCAATGTTCACAGAGTCTGAAGGTAGTAAATCCAGAAATTGCTTTTTCAGATTAAATATTTGTTCATTCACTCAACAAATTCAAAGTTCACTCACCACCACGTGTCCCAAAGGAGAAACTTCAGCTCCCTTCTGTTATCAAATTCTACCATCCTCCCCTCATAGACGGCTATGTCTCTTCAGTTCAAATCTTGTCCTAGAAATTTCTACCATTTCTTCCACATCCCTCCTCCCCAAAATGTAAGATACACCAACAAGCTCCTGTAAGGGACCCTACCACAGCCCTAACTCACCGGTCCCAGCTGACTGGACCAGCATTGGACAGATGATCCAACTTGTTCCAATGGGGTGCTCTCTCCCAGAAACTAGGATTTGACACCTAGAGTCTGAATCATACTCACATGTTACTGAGAGGCAGAAATTAAAGTTTTATTGAAAATACCTCTTTTCCCAAAAGAGAGTAGAATAGACACATAGAAAGTAGCAGAAGAGATTATTCAACCCCAAAGAAGAAAAAGTAGAGACAAGCTGCCAGCATTTTCCCTATGCTGTGAAGAACAATGCACAACAGAATTTCATGTGATTCTCCTGCTTCTTCACCAAAATACCACTTCTATATTACTACCACTACTGCATCTACCACTAACCCATCACCTCCACCACCACCACCACCACCATCATCACCACCACCAACAGCACCATCATCACCTCCATCACCACCACCACCACCATCATCACCACCACCAATAGCACCGTTATCACCTCCATCACCACCACCAACACCATCATCACCACCACCAACAGCACCGTTATCACCTCCATCACCACCACCACCACCATCATCACCACCACCAACAGCACCATCATCACCTCCATCACCACCACCACCACCATCATCACCACCACCAATAGCACCGTTATCACCTCCATCACCACCACCAACACCATCATCACCACCACCAACAGCACCATCATCACCTCCAGCACCACCACCAACACCATCATCACCACCACCAACAGCACCATCATCACCTCCAGCACCACTAGTACCACCACCATTGCCATCATCCTACCCCCACCACCACCATCATCATAATCATCGCCATCACCACCAGCACCATCATCACCTCCATCACCACCACCAACAGCACCATCATCACCTCCATCACCACCACCAACACCATCATCACCACCACCAACAGCACCATCATCACCTCCATCACCACCACCACCACCACCATCATCACCACCACCACCACCACCATCATCACCACCAGCACCACTAGTACCACCACCATTGCCATCATCCTACCCCCACCACCACCATCATCATAACCATTGCCATCACCACCAGCACCATCATCACACCCCCACCATCACCACCATCACCACCAACAACACCATCACCACCAGCACCACCACCATCACCATTATCACCATCACCAACACCATCATCACCATCACCACTACCGCCATCACCCTACCCCCACCATCACCACCACCACCACCATCATCATAACCATTGCCATCACCACCAGCACCATCATCACACTCCCACCATCAACACCATCACCACCACCATCACCATCATCATCCTTTCCTAAAGCCACGCTCTATGAGTTTCTATGCCAAGCAATCCAACAGTTTCTGCTGGCCCTGCTCTGACAGACTCATCTCCCTTTGTCCAGTGTAAATACCTTCACCAAAAGCCTCTAACCACTCCAGTTCAATCTACCAGTAGAATATTGTCAGTACTTTGTTGGCTTCGACAACCACTTGCAATTGTGTGCTCTTCAAATCCTCACAAGATGCCTCTGGATTATTTGGCCTCCCCACAGAAGTGTCTTTTTTAGTTCAAGATACATGTAACCTGGGGTTATGTGGTGATCCATGGAGAGGCACACACCTTGGAAAACTGACTTGAGTCAAAAGTCCTTGGAGAATTTCCCTGCTGGTCCAGTGGCTAAGAATCCACCTGCCAATGCAGGGGACATGGGCTTAATTCCTGGCTGGGGAAGAGTCCACCTGCCTCAGGGCAACAAAGCCCATGTGCCCAACTACTGAGCCCACTCTCTAGAGCCCCCAAGCTGCAGCTCCGAGCCCACGAGCTCCAACTACTGAAGCCTGTGAACTCTAGAATCTGTGCCCTGCAATAACAGAAGGCACCACAATGAGACGTCTACAGGCCACAACTCGGGAGTAGCCCCTGCTCACTGCAACTAGACAAAGCCTGCACCCAGCAACGAAGACCCAGCACAGCCAAAAATAAAATAAATAAAAAAATTTAAAAAGGTCCTTGGAGAAGAATCAGTAATTTGAATCAATATTTGGGAATTATGAAAAATATAGCCGTATAAAGTAATAGCATGCATGAATTTTTTTCGATCCTGAACACTAAGCTTACAGAAATCTTCCTCTGTGATGAGCGCCTGGTAAATCTGCTTCCCCCGGGTCCCCACCCCAGGAGAAATCCTGAAAAGAATGGGGAGGGAATGTCTTCAAGGCACCGAAAATGTCTCAGCCACGCTCAGGCTCTGGCTGTCCCTGGTACCCTCTTGCCTGGCTCCTCCTCTCTCCCACAAACTCCCTCTCTGTTCCCCTCTCTGGAAATCACCAGGTCACACCACCACCCCCGTCTCTGCTGGACAGTGAACCCTCGCAGTGTCTGACTGAGACCACACTGCCGCTCCGTGGTCTCTTCCTATTTCCACTAAAGCGAAACAGAAGAGGACGGATGGTCAGTCAAGGTCTCACAGTTCTATCAGCGTTTACTCACAATCTCCTCTTGCATCATTCATATTAGTGGGCAAGACAAAGCTCAAGGAGGGGTCCGAGCACCTTCTAGAGGAGCCCTATCGTGAGGTCCCTGCTGGGGAGAGTGACCTAAGTATGACCCAAATCACAAGGTTCCGTGCTGGCCCCTGAGCTGCTTGAACCTGGGCTGGGCACGAACCCAAGAGAGCCAGTCCTCCCACTGACTGGCATCTCCAGACTCCGCCTGCTGTGCGAGCACCGGACCACTCAGGTTCTCGTTCTGAATGGAACAGAGAATCGGTAGCAGGATCTGTCAGCAGGAGGAGCAAAGTGGAAAGATCGAGAAACAGAAATAAGAGCTGAGTGAGACCATCCTTAAATTCGTCTCCCCGGCTGCCTCTTTGCCCTCCTCCCTCTGTCAGTTCAAAGTGGACAGAACACGCTTTGAATCAGGGGTCCCTAACCCCCAGGCCATGGATCAGTGGCCCCGCTAGGAACTGGGCTGCCCAGCAGGAGGTGAGCAGCAGGGGGACGGGCAAAGCTTCGTCTTTATTTACAGCTGCTCCGCATCCTTCTCATTACCGCCTGAGCTCTGCCTCACGTCAGATCAATGACAGCATTAGAGTCTCAAAGAAGCACAGTGAACGTAAGGCACTTGAATCATCCGGAAACCGTGCCCCCACTCCCCACCTCCATCCGCGAAAAAACCGTCTTCCATGAAACCAGTCCCTGCTGCCCAAAATATTAGGAACCGCAGCTTTAAATGCAGGAAGCAGAGGCTCCGTTTCATTTCCTCGCTTGCTTCCTGTTTTCTGCCTCTTCGTAAGTGAACCTAAACACGGAGCTAGCTGGACAAGCTGCCCTGCTCTCAGTCCACTTCCTGGCTTCAAGTGCTCAGACCGGCAAACAGACTCAGAGCCCTTCTCACCGGCAAGTCATCGGTGAGTCACTGCGTCCGGCTTCCAGTCACAGAAGCCCAAGCACCGTGACTTAAAGACAGAAAGCGATGACCTTTCTCACTTTCTCTGCTCCCTCTGGAGCAGAGTGGTCGCTGGTGGGTTTCAAGAACTTGTAAAACTGCAGGATTGAGATTCTCTTGGCTTTTCCCTCCTGACTGGCGCTCCAACCATAACATCCAAGTTCAGGCCCAGACAGAAGAAAAGGAAACAAGGGCTTTCGAAGGGATTTTCCCACCCAATGTCTTCTTCCTGTGTTTCACTGGACATGCTAACCTGAAAGAAAGATGGCAAATGCAGTTTATATTTAGTTAATATTGACACACCTGATAATACGTCGGCAATGAAAAGGAAAGAACTAATAGTGTGCAGGCAGTTAGCAGCAACCACCACTGTTGACTCAACGGACATGAATTCGAGCAAACCCTGGGAGATAGTGAAGGACAGGGGAGCCCGGTGTGCTGCAGTCCATAGGGTTGCAAAGAGTCGGACAGGACTTAGCGACTGAACAATAACCGCTATTGAACAGAATGGCAAGTTAGATGTGTGGACTCTGCCTAGGTCTATTGCATGCTCCAAACCAACTAGTATCAGAGCTCTTTCTTGGGAGCTCTTAGACGCAGGTCTAGCTTTTAATAAAGTAATGCACCTTACACCCAATTTCCCTCTTGCTCCTCTCCTGTGATAGGAGTGATTGTCAGAGCTGGACATAGGAATTCCCAGGACTCTTGGCTAAATCCCATCTAAAGCATCAGCATCCTAACTCCTCACTTAGTAATTTAGTTACCTTGGCCCAGCTACTTAACTAACCTTTCTGGAACTCGACTTTGTCATCAGTAAAATGGAAGTATCACCACACTCTTCACAATTCAGCCTACTACAGAGTGATACATGATGAAGTCTTAAGATTTCAATTCTGTAACATACGAGGTCACAGGGTTGCAAGATTAAATCAATGGCTGGGGTGAGCTTGCACAAAGTGAAAGGAAGTGAAGTGAAAGTAACTCAGTTGTGTCCAACTGTTTGTGACCCCATGGACTATACAGTCCACGGAATTCTCCAGGCCAGAATAGTGGAGTGGGGAGACTTGCCCTTCTCCAGGGGATCTTCCCAACCCAACCCAAGTCTCCTGCATTGCAGGAGGATTCTTTGCCAGCTAAGCCACAAAGGAAGCCCAAGAATACTGGAGTGGGTAGTCTATCCCTTCTCCAGCGGATCTTCCTGATCCAGGAGTCGAACTAGGTTCTCCAGCGTTGCAAATGGGTTCTTTACCAACTGAGCTATCACCAGACCAGGAATTCCAGACCTCACAGTGGTCTGGTGCCACCTAGTGGCAGCTGTTGAGTAATGATAGGAAGATTCTGGATCCCAAGCTGGCCTGAACTTGGGAAAACGACAGTGATGTGGTTCAATTATCGACTCATCCTCAGACACCAGGCTTCCTGAGAGCCAGTTACCTGGTCTTACCCACTGGTCTCAAACAACGCTCTGTAACTGCCTACCCGCAGGGTGAGAAACTCGCCAGTCCCCAGGTAGGAATGGGGGCAGGTGCCAGATGAGAAGCCATCCATGGATCACTTTATATTATAATTTACCCAAAAGAGAGGGAACCGGTCTTGGTCAGGAGCCCAGCCCCTCCAGTCTCAGCTCCTGCTGCAAGGCGTCTGCTGGCCTCCTCTCACCCATCAGAGCACAGGCCTCCTTCCTCCCAGGGCACTTTCTGGTGGCCATGTCCTCCATCAATCACCATGGCCCTGGTTGAGAACAGCCATCTGTTTCCTGTCAGTGACCTGTCCCACTAACATTACACTGCTTCTTTCAGTTAACCCTGTTGTCTCAAGTCACTTAGCTGTGCTTTCCTCTCTAAATTAAAATGCACTTTCTCCCAGAGGGGTATGCTCATGTAAACCGCCATTTCCTCACAGTCCTGTTTCCTTTGGCTCACTTGCCCCAGATCTCATGGTACTTACTTCTCTGTCATGTCTCCCCCGTCACCCCTTTGCTTTGCATCTAGATAATCAATTATGTGAGGGAGGAAAAAGTTTGCTGGGACTGAGGAGTCTCAGCTCAGTGATGTTCAAACAGGAAGCTCACTGTGTTCTCAAAAATGTACATACTTTCTTGCAATAACCAAGATAGACAAGCAACCTAAGTGCACATCACACATAAGTGGATAAACAAGATGTGGTATATGTATACAAATACTACTCAGCCGTAAAAATGAATGAAATTTTGTCAAATGCAACAATATAGATGGGCCTGGAGGGTATTTCACTTAGCAAAAATAAGTCAGAGAAAGAGAAATGCTATATGTTTTCACTTCCATGTGAAATTTGTATTCGATGAGAACATATAAGTTTTACTCTCTAAGATTTTATTTATACAATTCAGCATTATATATGATGTGTTACACATAAGATTCTCAGACTTTATTCATCTTCTAGCTTTAAGTTGGGGGCTTCCCAGGTGGCACTAGTGGTAAAGAAGCTGCCTGCCAATGCAGGAGATGTAAGAGACATGGATGGGTTGGATCCCTGGGTCTGAAAGACCCCCTGGAGGAGGGCACAGCAACCCACTCCAGTATTCTTGCCTGACGAATCTCAGGAGGAACGTGGTGGGCTATGGTCCACGGGGTCACAAAGAGTCAGGCACAACTGAAGCGACATAGCATACACTCACAACCTCTCCTTATTTCTCCTACCTCCCAACCACTGGAAATCACTTTTTTACTCCATTTCTATCAGTTTAACTCTTTTTCTCACATACAGTATAAGTGATACCATGCACTATTTGTCCTTCTCTGCCCGGCTTATTTCACTTAGCACAGTGTCCTCAAGGCCCATCCATGTTGTCGCACATCGCGGGATTTCCCTTTCTCATGCATGAGTAAGATTCCATTGCATCCATTCATCCATTAATGGACACTTGGATTGCTGCCATATCTTGGCTCTTGTGAATAATGCCACAATGAACATGGGAGTATGGATATATCTTTGATATCCTCTCTCATTTCCTGTGGATATATACCCAGAAGAGAAATTGCTGGATCCTATGATGGCTCTATAACTAGCACTGATTGACTGGACTTCATGGGCCAAGTGTTGGTCACTCAGTCATGTCTGACTCTTTGCGACCCCATGGACTGTAGCCCACCAACCTCCTCTGCCCATGGGATTCTCCAGGCAAGAATACTGGAGTGGGTTGCCACTAAGCACAATCTCAATCATGTTCCCTGCATCAATTCAGGTAACCCCTCTGAGATAGGTGTTATTTTGATTGTCATCTCTATTTCATATAAGATGAATGAAGAGGGTTCAGTCATTTGCCAAGTTTGCACAGAGAGGATGAAGCAGAGTCAGGCCTTAACCTGCAAGAGCTTGGTTCCAGAGACCACACTGTCAACACCGAGCAGCCTTCAGATGAGGACATTTGAGAAGGGAAGGAGGTGCTGATTATATACCCAGGACCACTAGGTCACTGTGAAAACTCGGCTGAAATGATGAGGAAGATGGGGGCCCTAAAGGTTTGAACAGAGCAATGGCATGGTCTTAAGTAAGTAAGTAAGTGAAGTCGCTCAGTCGTGTCTGACTCTTTGTAGCCTACCAGGCTCCTCCGTCCATGGGATTCTCCAGGCAAGAATACTGGAGTGGGTTGCCATTTCCTTCTCCAGGGGGTCTTCCCCACCCAGGGATCAAACCCAGGTCTCCCACATTGGAGGCAGACGCTTTAACCTCTGAGCCACCAGGGAAGCCAGCATGATTTTAGTTACATGCTAACAGGATCACGACTGCTGCTTTGTAGAAAGTGTGGTGTGGGAGTAGGGGTGGGAAGCAGAGAGAGCAGTTGCAAGACTTCTGCAATGATCCAGGCCAGATACTCCCCATTCCCCCTCCCTTCATAGTAAGATGCTGCCTTGTTCATGTTAACGGTCCTCTTTCCAAGCATGGTACCTGGCATAATGATGATGGCTGAATGAAGTCTTTGGCGACAGCAGTCACACTAGTCAAACGGCAGAGGAGCCATGCCTGCCCTTGTCCATATTAAAAACATAGTCTGTGATCAGAGTCACCCTCAGGGGTGATGGAAGGCATGCAAATGGAAAGAGGCACTGTTTCAAACCTCAGTTCACAGAGATTATATGCTTTGCCTGCTGTCAGTTTACTGAAAACCCGTAAACAAATTCTACTCTCTTCTGCACTCATGGGCGCCCAGATGGACATGCAAAACTGGGTTTGGGAAGTTAAGATCCTCTCTTGTTTGCATCCCTGATGTCATGCCGTGGCCCTCAGGGAAGGCTGTTATTACAGAACACCTGGGTTTATTCAAAGCTTCTGCATCACCCAAGAGACAGAACCATCATTCTTCTGCTCTCACGATGAGCATCTGTGAGTATCCAAGGGATATTCTAAAGAAGTACTGTCCCTCTAAGTTTACTGTCTGAACTTTTGATGCACTCACCTTGGGATAACTCTGGACCAAGAGCTGATGCCTTGTAAAGGAAGGTTCTGACTTAGCACACAAACGTACTCTCCTGGGCGGTACATGAGTCTTAAATTAGCCAAGTCAGAAGAGGCATCATGGTGACTCTGACTCACATCGCATCTGTGCCCTCTGAAGTCAGGAACGCATTTCTGTTCTTTTCAGTCCTGGAGTTTGCAGTAGGGATCCTGGTCAACGCCTTCATTTTCTTAGTGAATTTCCAGGACCTGGTGAGGAGGCAGCCACTGAGCCACTGTGATCTTGTCCTGTTGAATCTCAGCCTCACCCGGCTTGTCCTGCACGGGCTGCTCTTTCTGAAGGCCATCCAGCTTACTCATTTCCAGCGAATAAGAGACCCACTGAGCTTCAGCTACCAGACCATCATCGTGCTCTGGATGATCGTCCACCAAGCCAGCCTCTGGCTCACCACGCGCCTTAGTCTCCTTTACTGCTCCAAGATTGCCCATTTCTCTCACGCCTTCCTGCTCCGTGCAGCAAGCTGGATCTCCAGAAAGATCCCCCAGATGCTTCTGGGTGCTGTGGTTCTCTCCTGTGTCTGCACTCTTCTCTGCTTATGGGACTTTTTTAGTGGATCTCATTTCTCAGCTGTAACGAGGCTACTCACGAATAACAGTACTGAACCCAATTTGAACATTGCAAACCTCAGTTTCTTTCATTCCTTCCTCTTCTGCAGCCTGGCGTCCATCCCTTCTTTCTTGCTTTTCCTGGTTTCCTCTGGGATGCTGGTGTTCTCCCTGGGGAGGCACATGAGGATGATGAGGGCTGAAACCAGAGGCTCTCGGGACCCCAGCCTGGAGGCTCACCCCCAGGTGCTCAGGTCTCTCGTCTCTTTCTTCTGCCTGTATGCGCTGTCGCTCCCCGCTGCCTTAGTCTCGATGCCGTTGCTGACGCTGTGGCACAGCAAGGTTGGGGTGATGGTCTGCATAGGGATAATGGCAGCCTGTCCCTCGGGACATGCAGTCATCCTGATCTCAGGGAATGCCAAGCTGAGGAGGGCTGTGGACACCATTCTGCTTTGGGCAAAGAGCAGCTTCAGGGTAAGGGTGGACCACAAGGCAGATCCCAGGATGCCAGATCTGTGTTGAGAGCAGACATGAAATGGGCCCTGTGTGGCTATGCCTCTGATTGTTCATAAAGCCTTCAGAAACCCACTCCAATTTCTTCTATAAAATATAACTCCAAGTCTGTCTACATCAATGGGCCCTTCCATGGTAGAATAAAACAATGAAAGCTCTACACATGGCGTAGGCAAGTAGAATGGCATTGATTGCCTAGGTTTCTCTTGATAGAAAGTGGTGTTAGTCGCTCAGTCATGACCAACTGTTTGCAATCCCATGGACTGTAGACCGCCAGGCTCCTCTGTCCATGGAGCTCTCCAGGCAAGAATACTAGAGCGGGTAGCCATTCCCTTCTCCAGAGGATCTTCCTGACCCAGGGATAAAACCCAGGTCTTCTGCATTGCAGGCAGATTCTTTACCATCTGAACCACCAGGGAAACTTTTAAACATGAACAAAATAGAGAAGCAAAGTACTCAGTGTAAATGTTCTGCATACTATATGCAGAACCACATACCATATGGTTGGTATGACCCACACCATGAGAAATCACCTCTTATGAAATGATATCTAAATTCCAAGGGACATTGGTTGGCTTTTCACATGCTGGCTATTTCTTAAAATAGATGCAAGTATAATATTTGAACATTTTCACTACGTTGGCAATGATATTATCCCCCTCAAACTCCACAATTTTCATGGAAACATACAATATGAAAAGACAAACACGGAAGAAGTGGCGTCATCACTTCGGTTTCAAGAAGTACTACATCAAAGCTCCTACAGGAACAAGAGGATGGGTCATTTTGTCTGAAAGTGCACTGATTCAGAAATGTATATTCAACCTGCTTTATACTGAGAGATAAAAAGGAAGATACTTGCTCAGTGGGGTGCCCTGGATGCAAAGCCTGTCTGTGCTTTCTGGTTCTATTCCCACTTGAGGTCAGTACCAAGCATTGATCAGTCTAGTTGGGGAACCCGCCAAAGTAGTCTTGCCGAAAAACATGTTTGTGGAGACCAGCATTCTCTGTCTGCCTGCACAGGAGCCTAGCCAGGAAGTCTTCCCTCAAATCAGAACCTAAATGACTCAGTAGAGAGACAGGTATACCAGGCTTAGATCTTTACAGGCTTGAATGCATAGCCCAGCCCTTCTCTAAATGTTTGATAGAATCTGCCTGTGAAGTCATCTGGTCTTGGACTTTTCCACTACTAGCATACACTCTAAGAAAATCATAACTCAAGACACATGCACCCCAATGTTCATTGCAGCACTATTCACAATAGCCAAGGCATGGAAGCAACCTAAAGGTTCAACAGCAGAGAAACAGATAAAGAAGATGTGGTGCAGGCATACAGTGGACCAATGGACTCTTACTCAGCCATGAAAAGGAATGAGACTGGGCCATTCATAGAGATGTGGGTGGACCTAGAGTCTGCTGTGCAGAGAAAAGTAAGTCAGAAAGAGAAAAACAAATACCAAATATTAACGCATATATGTGGAATCTAGGAAACGGTACAGATGCACCTATTTCCAGGGCAGGAATAGAGACACAGATGTAGAGAAGAAACGTGTGAACACAGTTTGGGAAGGAGAGGATGGGACAAATTGGGAGAGTAAGACTGACTTATATACACTACCATATGTAAGATAGATAACCAAAGTTATCCTGTGTGTGAAAGTCACTTAGTCGTGTCCAACTCTTTGCAACCCCATGGACTATACAGTCCATGGTATTCTCCAGGCCAGAATACTGGTGTGGGTAGCCTTTCCCTTCTCTAGGGGATCTTCCCAACCCAAGGATTGAACCCAGGTCTCCTGAATTGCAGGTGGATTCTTTACCACCTGAGCTCTATGTTTCCCTCAAAGACAGTGGTCTCCACTCTTGGCTGCACATTAGGGGAGCTTTCAAAATCTCAATGGCTAGGCCATACACTAGGCTGATTAAATCAGATCTCTGGAGGTAGAAAAGTTATGACCAACCTAGATAGCATATTGAAAAACAGAGACATTACTTTGCCAACAAAGGTCCGTCTAGTCAAGGCTATGGTTTTTCCAGTAGTCATGTATGGATGTGAGAGTTGGACTGTGAAGAAGGCTGAGCGCTGAAGAATTGATGCTTTTGAACTGTGGTGTTGGAGAAGACTCTTGAGAGTCCCTTGGACTGCAAGGAGATCCAACCAGTCCATTCTGAAGGAGATCAGTCCTGGGATTTCTTTGGAAGGAATGATGCTAAAGCTGAAACTCCAATACTTTGGCCACCTCATGCGAAGAGTTGATCATTGGAAAAGACTGATGCTGGGAAGGATTGGGGGCAGGAGGAGAAGGGGACGACCGAGGATGAGATGGCTGGATGGCATCACGGACTCGATGGACGTGAGTCTGAGTGAACTCCGGGAGATGGTGATGGACAGGGAGGCCTGGCATGCTGCGATTCATGGGGTCGCAAAGAGTCGGACATGACTGAGCGACTGAACTGAACTGAACTGGAGGTAGAACCTAGGCAACATTTTTTTAAGGACCCTAGGGTTACCAGGGTACAACCAATGTTGAGACTCCCTGTTCCTGTCACTCTTATTATTGAGCGGGATGATGTGGTCCTTCAGTTGAACTGTACTGTGACCCTTTAATTCCACCTTCCCCTGGAGGACTTGGAGGACTATGAAAGAGAACGATAAAGGACATCCTTTCTTATTTTTCTTCCTCTTGTTTTGCCTAAACTCTCTCTGGACAGGTCTCTATTACATCTTACTGCTCTCCACAGCTTTTTTAAGCATTATATTTTGACATAATCTTATACTTAAAGTTGCAAGAATTTCCATATACCCTTTATCCAGATGTACCCATTTCTTTCATTTGCCCCATTTCTATCCTCTCCTCCCCACAATTCCAACCCCAAAATATAAGGTTCACTTTAGTTTTCTTCTTCTATATATTCATAATGCCTTTAACCATGAAAAATACCTTGCATTTATGTTCAATATATTTGCTTGTTTGCATATGTGTAGCATACAGAAAAAGTGGTTTCAGAATTTCTATCCTGTAACACTGCAGAATCAGAATAACAAGAGTTCAGTAACTATTTGCAGAATTTTTTCATTTTTAGGCAAAATTTATACACAGTAATATGCACAGGTATTAAATGTAAAACTTGATGAGGCTTGATTAATATGTATATACATTAATAATACATTAATATGTATATACTTATATGTATATATATTCATGCAACCAATACCTCAAATATAATATATAATATTTCCATCAGCACAGAAAGTTTCAGTATTCCTCGTCCAATAAATCTTCACCCACCATGGGCAACCACTGTACTAATTTTTTCAGTTTATTTCTTCCCATGGATGAGTTTTGTCTGTTCTTTTATGGAATCATGTGGTTTGGACTCTTGTTTTGCTACTTTCACTCCACATAATACCTTTGAGATTCATCCTTAACAGTATGCGAGTCATAAATTGTTATGTACTTTTGATGATCACTTGCATTGTTTACACTGTGGAACTACTATGAATAAACATTCTTTTTTTTTAACTTTACAATATTGTATTGGTTTTGCCATACATCAACATGAATCCACCACAGGTGTATACATGTTCCCCATCCTGAACTCCCCTCCCACATCCTTCCCCATACCATCCCTTTGGGTCATCCCAGTGCACCAGCCCCAAGATCCTGTATCATGCATTGAACCTGGACTGGCAATTCATTTCACATACAATATTATACATGTTTCAATGCCATTCTCCCAAATCATCCCACCCTCGCCCTCTCCCACAGAGTCCATGAGACTGTTCTATGCATCTGTGTCTCTTTTGCTGTCTTGCATACAGGGTTATCATCACCATTTTTCTAAATTCCATATATATGCATTAGTATACTGTATTGGTGTTTTTCTTTCTGGCTTACCTCACTCTGTATAATAAGCTCCAGTTTCATCCACCTCATTAGAACTGATTCAAATGTATTCTTTTTAATGGCTGAGTAATACTCCATTGTGTATATGTACCACAGCTTTCTTATCCATTTGTCTGCTGATGGACATCTAGGTTGCTTCCATGTCCTGGCTATTATAAACAGTGCTGTGATGAACATTGGGGTACATGTGTCTCTTTCAATTCTGGTTTCCTCAGTGTGTATGCCCAGAAGTGGGAGTGCTGGGTCGTATGGCAGTTCTATTTCCAGTTTTTTAAGGAATCTCCACACTGTTCTCCAAAGTGGCTGTACTAGTTTGCATTCCCACCAACAGTGTAAGAGGCTTCCCTTTTCTCCACACCTTCTCCAGCATTTATTGCTTGTAAACTTTTGGATAGCAGCCATTCTGACTGGAGTGAAATGGTACCTCATTGTGATTTTAATTTGCATTTCTCTGATAATGAGTGATGTTGAGCATCTTTTCATGTGTTTGTTAGCCATCCATATGTCTTCTTTGGAGAAATGTCTGTTTAGTTCTTTGGCTCATTTTTTGATTGGGTCATTTATTTTTCTGGAATTGAGCTGCATAAGTTGCTCGTATATTTTTGAGATTAGTTGTTTGTCAGTTGCTTCATTTGCTATTATTTTCTCCCATTCTGAAGGCTGTCTTTTCACCTTGCTTATAGTTTTCTTTGTTGTGCAGAAGCCTTTAATTTTAATTAGGTCCCATTTGTTTATTTCTGCTTTTATTTCCAATATCCTGGGAGGTGGGTCATAGAGGATCTTGCTGTGCTTTATGTAGGAGAGTGTTTTCCCTATGTTCTCCTCTAGGAGTTTTATAGTTTCTGGTCTTACGTTTAGATCTTTAATCCATTTTGAGTTTATTTTTGTATATGGTGTTAGAAAGTGTTCTAGTTTCACTCATTTACAAGTGGTTGACCAGTTTTCCCAGCACCATTTGTTAAAGAAATTGTCTTTTCTCCATTGTATATTCTTGCCTCCTTTGTCAAAGATAAGGTGTCCATAGGTGCATGGATTTATCTCTGGGCTTTCTATTTTGTTCCATTTATCTACATTTCTGTCTTTGTGCCAGTACCATACTGTCTTGATGACTGTGGCTTTGTAGTAGAGCCTGAAGTCAGGCAGGTTGATTCCTCCAGTTCCATTCTTCTTTCTCAAGATTGCTTTGGCTATTCGAGGTGTTTTTGTATTTCCATACAAATTGTGAAATTATTTGTTCTAGCTCTGTGAAAAATACCATTGGTAGCTTGATAGGGATTGCATTGAATCTATAGATTGCTTTGGGTAGTATACTCATTTTCACTATATTGATTCTTCCAATCCATGAACACGGTATATTTCTCCATCTATTAGTGTCCTCTTTTATTTCTTTCACCAGTGTTTTATAGTTTTCTATATATAGGTCTTTTGTTTCTGTCAGTTCAGTTCAGTTCAGTCGCTCAGTTGTGTCCGACTCTTTGCAACCCCATGAATCGCAGCACGCCAGGCCTCCCTGTCCATCACCAACTCCGGGAGTTCACTCAGACTCACATCCATCGAGTCAGTGATGCCATCCAGCCACCTCATCCTCGATCGTCCCCTTCTTCTCCTGCCCCCAATCCCTCCCAGCATCAAAGTCTTAGGTAAATATATTCCTAAGTATTTTATTCTTTTCGTTGCAGTGGTGAATGGAATTGTTTCCTTAATTTCTGTTTCTATTTTCTCATTATTAGTGTATAGGAATGCAAGGGATTTCCATGTGTTGGTTTTATATCCTGCAACTTTACTATATTCATTGATTAGCTCTAGTAATTTTCTGGTGGAGTCTTTAGGGTTTTCTATGTAGAGGATCATGTCATCTGCAAACAGTGAGAGTTTTACTTCTTTTCCAGTTTGGATTCATTTTATTTCTTTTTCTGCTCTGATTGCTGTGGCCAAAACTTCCAAAACTATGTTGAATAGTAGTGGTGAAAGTGGGCACGCTTGTCTTGTTCCTGACTTTAGGGGAAATGCTTTCAATTTTTCACCATTGAGGATAATGTTTGCTGTGGGTTTGTTGTATACAGCTTTTATTATGTTGAGGCATGTTCCTTCTATTCCTGCTTTCTGGAGAGTTTTTGAATAAACATTCTTGAATCCACCTTTTGGTGACAGCAGTTTTCATTTCTCTTAGATAAATTCCTAGAAGTGGAACTACTGTGTCATAAAGTGGATGTGCATTTATTTTTACAAGACACTGCTAAAGAGTTTTCCAGAGTGAATCTAGTATTTCAGGTTCCCATCAACAGTGCAGGAGATTTGTTCTACATTTTCACAAACATTTGGTACTGTCAGTCTTTTTTAATTTGGGCCATTCTAGTGGAGGTGAATGGTATCACACTGTGGTTTTAATTTGGATTGCCGTGACAACTAGTATTTGCTTTTCTCTGTCTGGCTTATTTCACAAATCCAAAAAGGGAAAATGGTTGTGTGAGGAGGCTTTACAAATAGCTGAGAAAAGAAGAGAAGCTAAAGGCAAGGAGAAAAGGAAAGATATACCCATTTGAATGCAGAATTCCAAAAAATAGCAAGGGGAGATAACAAAGCCTTCCTTGGTGATCAATGCAAAGAAATAGAGGGAAACAATAGAGTGGGAAAGACTAGGAATCCCTCCAAGAAAATTAGAGATACCAAAGATGGGCACAATAAAGAACAGAAATGGTATGGACCTAACAGAAGCAGAAGATATTAAGAAGAGGTGGCAAGAATATACAGAAGAACTATACAAAAAAGATCTTCAAGACCCAGATGGTCACGATGGTGTGATCACTCACCTAGAGTCAGACATCCTGGAATGTGAAGTCAAGTGGGCCTTAGGAAGCATCACTACAAGCAAAGCTAGTGGAGGTGATGGAATTCCATTTGAGCTATTTCAAACCCTAAAAGATGATGTTCTGAGAGTGCTACACTCAATATGCAAGCAAATTTGGAAGACTCAGCAGTGGCCACAGGACAGTTTTCATTCCAATCCCAAAGAAAGGCAATGTCAAAGAATGCTCAAAGTACCACACAATTGCACTCATATCACACACTAGCAAAGTAATGCTCAAAATTCTCCAAGCCAGGCTTCAACAGTATGTGAACCGTGAACTTCCAGATCTTCAAGCTGGATCTAGAAAAGGCAGAGGAACCAGAGATCAAGTTGCCATCATCCGCTGGATCATCAAAAAAGCAAGACAGTTCTGGAAAAACATCTTCTTCTGCTTTATTGATTACGCCAAAGCCTTTGGCTGTTTGGATCACAGCAAACTGTGGAAAATTCTGAAAGAGATGGGAATACCAGACCACGTGACCTGCCTCCTGAGAAATCTGTATGCAGGTCAGGAAGCAATAGTTAGAACCAGGTGTGGAACAACAGACTGGTTCCAAATCAGGAAAGCAGTACGTCAAGGCTGTATATTGTCACCCTGCTTGTTTAACTTATATGCAGAATATAACATGGAGGAAGCACAAGCTGGAATCAAGATTGCTGGGAGAAATATCAATAACCTCAGATATGCAGATGACACCACCCCATGGCAGAAAGTGAAGAGGAACTAAAAAGTCTCTTGATGAAAGTGAAAGAGGAGAGTGAAAAAGTTGGCTTAAAACTCAACATTCAGAAAACTAAGGTCATGGCATCTAGTTCCATCACTTCTTGGGATGGGGAAACAGTGAAAACAGTGACAGACTTTATTTTTGGGGCTTCAAAATCTGTAGATGGTGATTGCAGCCATGAAATTAAAGGACACTTGCTCCTTGGAAGAAAAGTTATGACCAATCTAGACAGCTTATTAAAAAGCAAAGACATTACTTTGCCAACAAATGTCCATCTAGTCAAAGCTGTGGTTTTTCCAGTGGTAATGTGTGAATGTGAGAGTTAGACTATAAAGAAAACTGTGTGCCAAAGAATTGATGCTTTTGAACTGTGGTGTTGGAGAAGACTCTCGAGAGTCCCTTGGACTGCAAGGAGATTCAACCAGTCCATCCTAAAGGAAATCAGTCCTGAATATTCATTGGAAGGACTGATGCTGAAGCTGAAACTCCAATATTTTGGCCACCTGATGCAAAGAACTAACTCTTTTGAGAAGACCCTAATTCTGGGAAAGATTGAAGACAGGAGGAGAAGGGGATGACAGGGGATGAGATGGTTGGATGGGATCACCAACACAATGGACGTGAGTTTGAGTAAACTCCAGGTGTTGGTGATGGACAGCGAAGTCTGGCATGCTGCAGTCCATGGGATCACAAAGAGTCGGACATGACTAAGCAACTGAACTGAACTGAATTGAATGTCCCTCAGGTCCATCTATGCTGTTATGAATGGCAAATGGCAAGATAGCAAGATTTTCTCCTTTCTCACAGGTGAATATTATATATATATATATATATAATATTCTCATTATATATATGTATGTGTATACACACACCTATCTTCCTTATGCATTCATTTGTCAGTGAGCACTTAGGCTGTTTTCACATTTTGGCTGTGGTGAATAATGCTGCAATGAACATAGGAGTGCCTACATCTCTCTGAGATACTAATTTCATTTCCTTCACAATATACACCCAGAAGTAGGATCGCTGGATCATATGAGAGTCCTGTGGGGCTTCCCAGGTAGCTCAATGGTAAAGAATCCACCAGTCAATGCAGGAGAAGCGGGCTCTATCTCTGGATCAGGAAGATCCCTTGGAAAAGGAAATAGCAACCCACTCCAGTATTCTTGCCTGGAAAGTCCCATGGATAGAGGAGCCTGGAGGGCTATAGTCGATGGGGTCGCAAAAGACTGGGACGTGACTAAGTGACTAGATGACAACAACAATGAAAGAGTCCTATTTTTAACTTTTCAAGGAACTTCCCAGTTTTCCATAGAGACTATGTTAACTTGCATTCCCATCAACAGAGTGCACATCTTCATTAGATATTGTTATCACTTACTGTTTTAATCACAGCCATTCTAATACGTGTGAGGTGATATCTCATTCTGGTTTTGACTTGATTTCCCTAATGATTAGTATACAAGTAGGTCAAGGTCAGGTTGTAGAGCTAGGCTCAAGAGCTGAGGTTTGTTATTGTTACTGGTTATGTGTTAGTTGCTCAGTCGTGTCTGACTTTTTGTGACCCCATGGACTGCAGCCCGCCAGGCTCCTCCATCCACAGAATTCTCCAAGCAAGAACACTGGAGTGGGTTGCCATTTCCTTCTCCAGTTAATGATTATAATGGAAACTTCAATAGGGAAGTGACATGATCATAACGATGATTTTATAAAGTTTTGTCTAATAACATTTTCTAATATTGATTAAGAGGGTGAAGGTTGAAGGGTGAACATTAGAAAGGTGAAGGTTTCAGACCATTTGCACTCCAACTGCAGCGAAAGATTTAGACTAGGATGGGGGTGGTAGGAATGGAGAGGTGAAACAGATGTAACAGAACTTTTGAAAAACATCCTCGACTAGGGTCTTCACATGGTGTTCGACCAAGAAGGAAGTGTACATGGTGTTTGACCAAGAAGGAAGTGTCAAGGAGGCTTTCAGTGTCTGAGTATGCTGTAATATGATATAATGACTAACAAAAATAAAGAAGTTGAGGAAGGAAGTTGGATTGAGTTTGTGGAAAATGGTAAATGTGGTTTGGAACTTATTGCAACTGAATTGACATCATGTCACCTACTTGGAAATACCAGCAGAGTCTTGGAAATGAAGAACTAAAATTCAGTTTAGAGGACAGAACTAAAAATAGACACGTGGTCAGCCAAGGAGAAGTCAGTTTGGAAAAACGTAAATTTTAAATGAGGTTATAAAGGTAGATGAAAAATGTTGGCAAGGTTGGAGGCCATAAAGTTCTGGAAGCAGCAAGCGGGCAAGAGGTAATGAGGACGGTTGGAATAGGCCAGGGTTGAGTGTGTGTTTGTGTGTGTGTGTGTGCGTGTGTGTGCACGCATGCATATATGTGTGTGTGCATGTGCCTTCCCAGCACCTTCCTTCTTCTGAAAACAACCACTTTCATCTTGGAATAACTGCTCCTCACGCTCCAGTTAGACTGTTTACCATGATCCTGTCCCTAACCATATTTGATGGGTCTCCATCATCTGATAGACCCATCAATGTCTACCTTTGGGATTTTTCTAACTTGTAAGACATGAAAGACAACAGCTTCTCATGGCTATGATTCCTGCCATATTTCCTATCACAAGAGAAAGTGATTAGAGACAAGAGATGAATATGGCAAGACCTAGCTTTATCTGATTCTTGATGTTCCAGAGGTTCAGATATATCTTTGCTTTATTTTGGTTTCACTGTGTGATCCTTTGACATATGTCATGAGCCAATATATACCGCTTTTGCCTAAACTAGTTTGAAGTTCTTTCACTTGCCACTAAAAGACCTATGATACAATGAGTAGTACATAACCCATAGATGGAAGAAGAGGACGTGATTTGTGAATAGTACAAAGGAGTTCAAACATTCAATGTAATGTTTCATTTCTTGGATTAGGAGATAGCTGTTTATTAGATTATTCTTTATCTTTTTCGTACATCTGAAATATGACATGATATATTGGGTTGGTCAAAAAATCCATTTGGGTTTTCCTGCAAGAAGTTATGGAAAAATCTGAATGAACTTTATGGCCAACACAATAGTTTTTAAAATAATGCATCAAAGACTTAAAATTACATGTCATCTAAGTACTCTGAATACGTCTTTGCTGGGGCATTCACATGGAGGCACACCACTGTAATTAGATTTACTCTGTCCTACAAACAGTCTGATTTGGGAAAACTCATTTAGCACTAAATAATCTAGTTTCACTTTCTGATCCAAAAGTACTTATCAGAAACGAAACAAATGAGATGAAATTAATTTCTACGGCTATAAAAAATTAATTTTCATTATATGTTCTCCAATTTCAAAATTATTGGACAAATGTTCTATACATATTTAGAAGAATCTATACTTTGAAAGAACTATTTTCCATGTATGAAGCAGAATGCAGTTAAATATGACTCCTAGTTAAAAGGATTCAAGGATGAATTCTATACTTGACATCTCCATGCACAATGTTAACCTGAAAATGCAATCCACAAAAGAAAAAGTATTATGTTTTTAGTTCCAAAGATAGAGCAACTAAATATTTTAACGTTCAACTTGTATTTTTTTAATGAATTTAAAATATCATCTCCAGTATCATGTATTTGTGTTATGTATTCAGCTGAGTAAAAAATAAGTTTCATATAGTTCTGGTAAGTGTTTGTCTTATGCCTGGCTAACTTCACATGTTATATTCATTGTCAAGAACCTATAGGTTTTTGGGTTTGTAAACTGCTGGTTTATAAACCACAACACTATAAAAATAGGTAAAGGAAAAATGTGCTCCACTCAAAAGGAGGGAGAAAGATCTCTGAGACTTATCTTTGGCAGAATTACACACAATATCCATCACCAAACAAAATGATGAAATTTGTGGCTTAATGTATACCTTAATGCAGTTAATTCACTGTTTGCACCAGTTAAAACTACAAAATTTGTAGGTCTTACCTTTACAATTGTGTATCTGGTCAATTCAAAAGTCTTTTAAAGAGAAGGAATTGTGCTCCTCAAAAATTATTTCAATTTCAATCTTAACACAGAAATTGCCACATTTAAAAAACATTTTCTTGCAGTTTATGCTTTACAATTTTCCAAAATCTTAAGACCATCTGTTAACAAAGACACTTCAAGTTTTCTTCTCTTGAGTCAATTTTGATGTATTGTGTCATGATTTATCTATCATGTCAATGTATGGCAAAACCAATACAGTATTGTAAAGTAAAATAAAGTAAAAATAAAAATTTAATTAAAAAAAAGAAAAAAAAAACTTTAATGGCTTAAATTTGTGGTATTTTCTTATCATATTTCACAGAGTGTAAAACAGCATCAGTTTTAGGATACATCCTTATTTTATACATCACTAAGGAAAAAAAATTCAAAGCTAACCCCATGTAAGAATTGAATCGCCAATCTATGTCTGACGCAGGATACAGCATGCTTGGGGCTGGTGCATGGGGATGACCCACAGAGATGTTATGGGGAGGGAGGTGGGAGGGGGTTTCATGTTTGGGAACGCATGTAAGAATTAAAGATTTTGAAATTAAAAAAATAAAAAATTAAAATTAAAAAAAAAAAAATTCAAAGCTACCAATTAAGCAATGTTTTCTTATCATTGATTACATACAGCTTAAATCCAGAAATGTCATGTGGAAAGCAATGTGCTTCTCTGAGTCAATGAAATATGGTATATTTTAAATCTCAGTGTATGTGTTTCTTTGTTTAATTTTCAATGTGCTTAGTAGATGCATGGAGTACAATGGACTATTGTGTTATGAATACCTTGAACTCATGCAAAACTCTGGTTTTGTGTAGTTCTAGACCTTTCTAGCGTGTCTGGCACACAGCTTTAATGACCACATCCATGAATACTTTACTACAGTGTGTTTCCTGACAAATGATGTGGTGAGTAGGCTTCAGTTCCGTGCCATTGTGAAATGTTGCCACAGCGGTTGGAATTAAGTAACAAGTCTGACTTTAACACATACCAACACAGAATATACCCCTAGTCATGCTTACTAACTGGACCTTTCTACAGAAAAACGTCAAAGATTTTCTTATTACACAGATCATTTCTTGATGTTGTAGACATCAACAGTACCATTTTAATAAATTCATTGGTTGCATGAAGTTTTCAATCAATACCACAAGTAAATATAGCTAGCTACTTGGAATTATTATTTATACCCTTGCTTCATCCACTGCAATTATAACACACCACAGATTATTTAATTCCTCCCCAGGAAGTTCTAGCTCAGTTGGTAAAGAAACTGCCTGCAGTGGAGGAGACCCCGGTTTGATTTCTGGGTTGGGAAGATCCCCTGGAGAAGGGATAGGCTACCCACTCTAGTATTCTTGGGCTTCCCTTGTGGATCAGCTGGTAAAGAATTCACCTGCAACATGGGAGACCTGGGTTTGATCCCTGGGTTGGGAAGATCCCCTGGAGAACGGAAATGCTATCCACTCCAGTATTCTGGCCTGGAGAATTCCCTGGACTGTATAGCATGACTGAGTGACTTTCACTTTCCAGCAAGTTCTCAGCCAATATTCTAAGTGACAGTATTCCTGAGTATAATATATTCATGAATGTTTGATTCTGTTTAAGCCACATAATGTCGCCTTCACTCCGTAGACAATCTTTCAGAAATCTGTTGTCTGTAAAGGATTTTATGGTCACTTTTTCACAAAAGCATTTGGGAAACCTATTTTGTTTGCATTCAGAAATCAACTGTGGAAATTCTAGTGCTTCCTGTTAATTGAATTTTCATCATATGTCTTTTCTATGAAGCAGTTGTCCCTTAATTTGCTTCATAACTGTCTCCCGTTTTATTCTTTGGCAAAGACACATAAAATATCGTTTACTTTTTTGCAAAAAGGAAAAATATTCTCTCCCATTTTTCTGAAAGCATGTAGACTCTTCATTCTTCCTTTTGTTTTCCCTCTTTCAATAGAGGCATGACTTTAAACAACACTTGCTCTACTCCAGGGGGAAACAAATAGCTATGTGAGCATGACAATAGCTGGTAACTGGGTTCCTTCCAATGAGGTGGGGACTAGAAACAGAGGACTGAGCCCTCACCCCTCATCAAGCCAACTGCTGCCCTGAGGGAACATAATCTCAATAGTGTCAGATCTTCTCAATACCTAGGTGGCTATAGAGATCTCTCAAACTTCAAAATGTTAATTCAAATTTCTTTCTGCTTATCAAACAAAATATTGCTGCAATCTGTGGGGCCCCAGTTTGCAATCTCTGCTACCAATTTGCAGCCTCTCCTTAATGGGATATGAGAGAGTATTTTTCTGTTTGAGCAGAAAAGAAATGAGGAACTGAGAGAAAGGACCCTGAGATAAACTCTTAAGAAGGTGTTATTTAGGTTGAATAACTCAGAATGTTGTTGTAATGCTCAGTAGGGGATACACTTGTATGTATGGCTGATTCACTTTGCTGTACAGTAGAAATTAACACAACATGGTAAAACAACTCTCAGTTCAGTTCAGTCGCTCAGTCGTGTCCGACTCTTTGCGATTCCAGTAAAAATTAATTTTTTTTAAAAAGTGAATGCAATGCTGGACTAGTATACACTGGTGCATATAGTACTGCAGAGTTCTGAAAGCTGCTGAATTTCCAAACTATACAGAAGGGTAGACACTTCCATCCTACTAAGCTTCCTATTGATTATGCCCATGTCTGGGGACCACAGAAATTCTCTGAGAGCTCCTGGTATGGAGAGAGTGGGGGCTGTGCGGAACTCATGAGTATAATCATGAGTTTAATTCTGTATTGCACTTGACATATTGTTAGTTCCTAAATCACAATGTTCAGAACCTTAAATATTGATTTATCATCTTCTGGGACCTAGAATTTCTGAACAAAAATATGAAAAATAGTATTTTACTTCTTTATTAGGTTGTCCTATCTAGAAGCTTCTAGAATACATATTACCTATTTTTTTTTTAATTTAAAGAAATCACCAGAATTATGCAGGTTTGAATCTATTTTCATGGATTTTGCCTAACTTTCAGCTTTTTCGATTATATTTTCTCCCACAATTTCTTTGATTATTGCTGCTGTTTATTCAGCCTTCATGTTTTCTCTTTTGCAAACCACAACATATGCACCTGATCTGCTAGATCTGAAAACACACCTCTCTTTCTTTCCCCTCTAACTATATTTACCTCTTTTGGCATTTGTTTATTAATTTCATTATATTAGGTGACATTCTTTTCAGTGTTCTCTAAACTCTGAATGAAAACATAAGTGAGACATTTTCCAACATTTCCTATGTCTTACAATCGACTCAATGGACATAAACTTGAGCGAACTGTGGGAGACAGTGGAGGACAGGGAAGCCTGGCATGTTTCAGTCCATGGGGTCACAAAGAGTTGGACACGACTTAGTGACTGAACAGCAACAACAATAATGACTTTATTTCGCAGACAGTCACTGGATCTTTTTTTTTTCCATAATGCTCACCTTATTTTGAGTTACTATATCCTCACACATCCACTGATTTTTTTTTTCCTACATATTAAACTTTGAAGTAGGAGGTTAGGGAGCTTTCCCCAACATTCAAACATGTGATGGGTCTAGATAAATATTGGATGTGTTAAATAGTGTAAGATCTGATGAAGGAAGATAGGGGAAGTATTTTATTTTCTCTGGTTCTGTTTTGCCAGGCTACAGACAACCTGAGCAGAAAGTCTGATTGCTGAACACAGTTTCTTCTGGCTGATGCTGTGACAGCTTGATAGAAATGAAGTCATGTCCTCCCTACCCAATTGGATAACTGTCCTCAGCAGCAGAACTTCTAATTTATTCACTGAGCCACTACACAACGTGAAAGCCAAATGTGAACATCTCCCTGGGATCTCTGTTCTAGAACCTGACCATCTCTCCACAGGCTCCAAATCCTCCCTTCTGCTGATTCAAGAGCCACCCCTCACCTCCAGGCTCCAACTCTTCAGATTATCCTAAGAGCAATGGAAAGTAACTAAAATATTTCATCACAGGAATGATAGGGTCAAGTCTGCATTTTAGAAAGATCATTACTGCTGAAGAGCGGAGAATTGCTAAAGCAAGATGATGGCACAGAGGTTTCTTTAGACATTGCTGAGAAGATCAAGGAGCGAGCAGGTGGAGACCGGGGACAAGGCAGCATTGAGGAAGTGGAGGAGAAGGCAGGTTGAGAAGCTCCAAGGAAAGAGAATCATCGTGACTTAGAGTTTGATTGGATGGGAAGGAGGGGAGAGAGAGAAACCAAGGATAATACCCTAATTTAAAGCTATGGGCAACTGAATAGATGGTCTTCCCATCCAGAGATAAGGAACTTAACATGTTTTAGCAGTGAGTGACAGTCGCTCAGTCGTCTCCGACTGTTTGCGACCCCGTGGACTATACAGTCCAGGGAATTCTCCAGGCCAGAATACTGGAGTGGGTAGCCTTTTCCTTCTCCAGGGGATCTTCCCAGCCCAGGGCTCGAACCCAGGTCTTCCACATTGTGGGTGGATTCTTTACCACTG
This sequence comes from Capricornis sumatraensis, assembly GCF_032405125.1. Classification (NCBI taxonomy): domain Eukaryota; kingdom Metazoa; phylum Chordata; class Mammalia; order Artiodactyla; family Bovidae; genus Capricornis; species Capricornis sumatraensis. The sequence continues at coordinate 109,601,307 of NC_091073.1, read as the reverse complement.
AGCCATAAGGGAAGCCCCGTTTTAGCAGAGGATGGTAAATAATACATTCGAGGGTACGTACACACTGGGTTGTCTGTGGAACATCTCAGTGAAAAGTGAAACTAGTCAGAAGATACATTTTACTAGAAGAATTACAGTGGTCCAATTGTTGAATAAATCATATAAGTGTATATGCAATAATAATATATCATCAAAAATCTATATTTCGACTTGAAGGGATACATGTAATACAGTGTGAGTTTAACCTATAGAGCCTAGATTACAAATAATATATATAGTATGATCCCAGTTTTCTAAACAACCCAGTACCTATCTATATATCGATATATCTATCTTCTTATCTATCTGCTCATCTATAAAGTATACACACCCAGAGATGTTAACAGCAACTATTGCTAAATGTAAAATTTTATGAACATTATTTTCTCAATTTTCCTTGCCAGTATTTTCTAACCACTTTTTAAAATATTTATTTATTTATTTGGCTGCACCGGGTCTTAGTTGGGACAAGCAGTTTCTTTGATCTTCATTGGAGCAGGTGGGTTTTTTAGTTGTGGCGTGCAGAATCCAGCTCCCTGACCAGGGATCGAACCTGGGCCATGTGCATTAGGAGCACAGGGTCTTAGCCACTGGACCACCAGGAAAGCTCCTCTGACCGCTTTTTGTAATTAGTGTGTGTTCATCACCCAGTCGTGTCTGACTCTTTATAATCCCATGCACTGTATCCCACTAGGCCCCTCTGTCCATGGAATTCTGCAGGTAAGAATACTGGAGTGGGTTGCCATTCCCTTCTCCAGGGGATATTCCTAACTCAGGGATCGAGCCTAGGTCTCCTGCACTGCAGGCAGATTCCTTACCATCTGAGCCATCAGGGAAGCCCCAATGAGTACACATAGCCCTTACAGGAGGAAAAGTATAATAAAAGGAAACCTTCAGATGTAATATATCCTTGATAGTAAGACTTTGGTATTATTCACCCTCACCAGACCCCCTGTATCCAGCAGAGCACCATGCTCATGAAATACTGAATAGTCACCACATTCTCGAGGCATGAGGCCAGGGAGATGGGCGGTTGGGTGGGACCAGAGAGGAGGAGTCCACGATAAAGGGGACTGAGCAGAGAGACAGGTTGCAGTTATGGAACCAATGGGACATATGAAGACCTCCTTATTAAATGTAGTGACTTCAGATGAACTTCTTAAATTTTTTTATTTTGACAATTTCATATTTGCAGACATGTTGTAAGGAAAGTCCGAATAAATAACTCACAGACACTCTTCACCCAGACTCGTATCTGTTAACATTTTACTACATTTTCTTTCCACTCTATTTCAAGGAGATTCAGACACACAGAACAAGTCGGCATTAAGATATTCCATTTCCTAAATAATCCTGCAATCATTCCCCTCTATGAGAACCCCTTTGGCGGGGACCTTCCTCTTTCAGAGGCTACTCCCTTCGCCTCCTAGCCCCTCCCGCTCCTTGGCCAAGAACACTGAACAGGAAGAAGTGTTTGCTCAGGGATGCTGGTGAGACAGAGACTACGTAAGGAAGGAAGGACACTGCCCACACACAAGGAGCCTGTTCTCACTGGAAGGGCCTCCACCTGCCACACCAAGCACAAGGGCACTGGGAAAGATCCCCACCTGCAGACCAGACCAGCCTTCCAGGGGGACATCAGGTGAGTCTCTGCGTGTCCTCTCTACACAGATTGTTGGCTCTGCTCCCAAGCCAAGGACCTCAGGGACACTTGTCCCGTCTGTCGGACTCCTGGCATAGTTTTCTGAAGACAGTGACTTCTGAGAGCTTTGACCATATGGCCAAGACTACAGATGAAAGGCCCAGGGAGCAAGGATCATTTCAAGGTTAAGGGTTCTCAAAGTCCAGGAGAGGATTTATTCATCAGACAGAGTTTAAGAGCCACAGATGGGAACAGGATTGAGGCTGAGAGCTAGGGATGGTGAAGGAGAGGCAGCACACCCAGTTCAGAGGTTCCTGAGGAGCACAAGCTCCTCCCTGTCTTCTGGGTGCTGGGTGCTGGGTCTCCTCCTTGCACCTATCAATGTCATGCCTGGCTTCCCAGCCCCTAAGGGGTGCTCTGAGAGTCTGGCACATCCCCCGCTGGAAAGAAGCCTTGTCCCAGATTCTGATGGTGATACTCTGCTCTCATGCCCACAGGCGGCCTCATCTCCTGCATCATGAACTGGCATATGATAATCTCTGGGCTTATAGTAGTGGTGCTTAAGATTGTTGGAATGACCTTATTTCTGCTTTATTGTGAGTATCTGATCAACCTCTTACCGCAACTCAGATTGTACTGTTCTTGACTCTTCCCTTAGGATGTAGGGTTGAATATAAATGTTAAATGCCCAAGACTTTCCAGCTGAGGGCAATTGATGGCCCTTCTCATTCCCAGACACACACAGTGAGCAGGGTACCTTGGTCTACCTTGGAGATACAAAACAGAGCGGTGTCTGATGATTAGACTTCCACACAAAATTTTTGCCACTAGAATATTCATTGGGTAATCTGAGCTGAAGTACTCTGCAGTGCTTGTTATAGTTGCTAATTTGAAAATACAACTCCAGTCCAACCCAATGATAAGCTGTGGGATGTGCTAAGTCACTTCAGTTGTGTCTGAGTCTTTGCAACCCCATGGACTGTGACCCACCAGGCTCCTCTGTCCATGGGGATTCTCCAGCAAGAATATTGGAGTGGGTTGCCTCTCCAATGCCCTCCTCCAGGGATCTTCCCAACCCAGGAATCGAACCCAGTCTTTTAAGTCTCTTGCATTAGCAGGTAGGTCCTTTACCACTAGTGCCACCTGGAGCTACATTAAGGGTTAATGGGGTTTTACCGGGCAAGATATTTTCCTTTATGTACACAGAGACTAATTCATCCAAATGTTCAGAAAAAGAGGCCTCATATCAAAAGATTTTACCACAGTTGCAGCAAGTAAAATCTTCTCCAGCCTCAGAAGCCTGTGGGGAAGATAAATGAGGAAGGAAATGTGATTTGGAGGCAACACTTGGGTAAGAGGTATCGACCATATGGCCCAATCTCAAGGTGCAGTGTCTACCACATAAGAGAGCAGGATGAGAATGAGTGAATATGCCCACAGGAAGCACATGCCCATCTTGGCTGACCCGAGCCAGCGAGCTCAACCTGTCCCACTGACAGGCGCTATGTCCCACCAGCCCCACAGTAACGTCTGTCTGTAACACTCACTGCACAGCCACCTTTGAGGCTGAGTCAACAGCTGATTTTCTTTGCAGTCCCACAGATTTTTGGTGAAAATAATGTCATCTTCATTCCCACAGAGAGCTCTGGAACAGGTAATGTAGATGACAATAACCTCCTCTCCCCTCTCCAGGTTCTTCTGTGCTTAAGTCTTAGAGACCTTTCTCAAAGCCTCCTTCCCCTAGACATTCTTCTGTAGAATGAGTTCATAAGGAGCTGATAATTGTTATAAGATGAATGAGTTCCGAAATTCCTATGTACAACATACTGACTGTAAGTACTAACAGTGTATTGTATGCAAGGAAGTTGCTAGAAGAATAGATGCTAAATGTTCTCCCGACACAAAAAAAAGATGATTATGCGAGGTGATGGAGGAGTTAACCAACCTTATTGTGTTGATAATTTTGCAATAAGTACATGTATGAGATCATCATGTTGTATATTTAAACTTACACAATGTTACGTGTCAATGATATCTCAATAAAGCTGGAAAAATAAAATAAATGCGGCACACCCAGAAAAACAAAGATCTTCCAATTTATTTTCTTTTAGAGATGAGAAACCAAGACTAGACTTGGTGAAATTTCAGATCCTGTTTTCCTCTTGGGAATGAGGATGATTTGTATTTAACTAGATGGACAGGGAGGCCTGGCATGCTGCGATTCATGGGGTCGCAAAGAGTCGGACACGACTGAGCGACTGAACTGAACTGAACTGAGTGTAATGTGATGTGAAAGTACTTTATAAACCCTGTCATTTAAAGAATTGTTTAAAGAAACCCATGCCCCACAAAAATCATCATAAATGATATCCAACACCTTTTTTTTTGGTGCCAAGCAGTATGCTAGACCAAACACAGAAGGAGACTGAAAACAGGAGAAATTAGTCAGCTATCATCGATAAAGCACAAAGTCCAATGCCAGAAGCTATGGGAGATAAAGACATGTCAGGCATGGCTCTCCTTATGAACCCCACCTCCTTCTGAAGCCTTTCCAAGGATCTCCTTCTTACTTGCTCTTAAGACAAACCTATTACTAACCACATCTTTATCAGAAAGATGATTTTTTTCTTCATTTTTGTAGCACCCGAGGCACCCAGTAAGCACAGTGAGCCAAAAGGAGGAAATGCTCATGAAATATGTATACAGTTCTGTTCAGTTATAATCCCCACATTGTTTCTAATGAAAACCAGGTTATGCTATATTACAAAGAGCCTTTGAGCAGGGGACTGAAATAAAAAGTGAATGCTAACTTGCATGTTTTATATATGATTGTAAGTAGCTAACTGGCATCTGGGTAAACTAAACTGGTCTTCAACCACCATGGACAAACAACCGGTCCATTGAGGAAAAGTCTGATCAACCTCTGGAGCCACTGTAACTACTCACTCCAACAGCCAGCATTCCCCAAAAATAATGAGGCCTCTTGGAGGCCTACTGATTCTCCTTTTATGTTTAAAGAGATGAATAGACTCTTCTGCCCACAGGAAATCTCTGGGGACTCCCCTGACAGTCCAGTGGTTAAGACTCTGTGCTTCTGCTGTGGGGGTGGGGGCATGGATTCAACCCCTGGTCAAGGAAATAAGATCCCACATGCCATGTGGCATAGCCAAAAAACAAAACAGAAACCTCTAGAATGTCCATCTGCCTCCTTGCCTGCCAACATCCTCTAGTTCTGAATCTTGTTCCAGTTAGCACAGTCCTTAGAGCTGATAATTGCTGATGAGAGAGAGTCAAGAGCTGCCCATCAGGACTATGGGTTTTCACATAGGGTTTAAGGCACCAGCAGTGGGAAGAGCAGCAAAGGTGCTCTGTGGAGCCTGGAGAGAAGCGCTCCAAACAGCTCTTTGGGGAAAACACTGTAAAAGGTATAGATGAGAAAGAACAGGGAGGTTTCCTTTCTGGTACTAAATGCGTCTATTCCTCTTCGTTTCTCATGCTCTTTTTCTTGGCATTTCACACTGTCAAAAGTATATGTGAGTGTGTGCCAAGTCATTTCAGTCGTGTCCAACTCTTTGCAACACTATGGATTGTAGCCCACCAGGCTCCTCTGTCCATGGGGATTCTCTAGGCAAGAATACTAGAGTGGCTTGCCGTGCCCTCCTCCAGAGCATCTTCCAAATCCAGGGGTCGAACTCGCATCTCTTATGTCGCCTGCATTATCAGGCGGGTTCTTTACCACTAGAGGCACCTGGGAAGCCCGTCAAAGGTATATATGAGACACCAAAAAGGAGACATAAAATAGGACCCGAGGCAGGTCAAATCATAGTAGTAGTTGGATGGGCGTTCCAAAGGAAAAAAATCCGAAAAATTCCAACACAGAGAGGCAAAGAGTCCCTTGTTAATTCCACTGTCCATTCTGGATATCTGCTGTGACCTTTGTGCATCACATCCATCATCCAGCTATCTTCAGGTTTTCTTTTCATTTCAGTTCCACAGATTTTAGGGAATGGCACTGTCAGCTTCACTCCAACAGAGAGCTACGGAACAGGTACAGTGCATGCTTTTAGCCCTCTCCACCTCCGGGTTCTTAGGTAGTGAATTCTTAGAGACTTTTCCCATTGTCTCCTTTCTTATGAAACTGCTTGACTCAATGGGGCCATAATGACCTTATCATCATTCTCTTCATGTTACAGACAGGGAAACTGGGGCTAAAGTGGATGAAATTTCTTCCTGGATTGAAGAGAATTGTATTGGCATAATAATTATAAAGAAACCCACATCCTACTGTCTTATGATTCACTCCCAAGGTGCACATCCAAAATCTCACTAATCTCATCCTCTCTTTTCTTGGATTTCTGTAGTCTGCCCCAAGGGCTGGGATTTTCATCAAGGAAGATGTTTTTTCTTGTCCAAATCGGAATTGTCTTGGAACAAGAGCATGAACTTTTGCAAAGAAAAAGGATCCACGTTGGCCATTGTCAACACGCCAGAGAAACTGGTGAGCCCATGGAATGGTAGAGAAAAGCAGCATCCCCTTCCCCGGCCTCAGTGGGTGGAGTCGAGTTGGTGGGGCAATTTGATTTGTGGAGGAGGGGATGGGTGGGGGTGGGATGGACACGGGGTGGGAGGCTTTTCTCAATAGCAGTGGGGTGTGTTCCTCGGACCCATCTGAGCTAATGAAATCCGCACTCTATGGTCTCTCCCATGAGCAGTGTGTTGGGGAGGGGCCAGGACATTTAAAACACAGGGAATGACTAAATGAGCTGATGTGTATAAAGCTTTTAAAACTATGGAATTCTTCACAGAGGTGAGCTGTTAATGTTTGATCCCAATCAGCCTAATAAGTAAGGAAGTTTTAAAATAACAAAGTAATATGCAAAACAAAGAATCAAGTCATAGAATTGGGGTTGCGGTGTGCAATTATGAGAGTAAAAATAGCTCACACTATATAAAAAAAAGCTTTATTATCTCTTTTTATCATAATAACAATTCTGAGGAATTATAGTTCTTCATATTTTATATATGGGAAAACTAGGAAACCACCTATATATACTCCAATAAAAATTAGATTTTAAGAAGTGAATTTTTGTGCTTAAATAAATGGAATAAAATTTAAATATAAAAAATTTGGGCACAGGAAAATAATTTGATCAAGGTCATATACCCAATAAATGATAGCACATGGAATTGAATTGAGATCTCTCTAAGTCCAAAACCCACACTCTAATCAACTTTAGGTCTTCCCAGGTGGTGCTTGCTAGTGGTAAAGAATCTGCCTACTGATGCAGGAGTGGACAAGAGCTGCAGGTTCAGTCCCTGGGTTGGGAAGATCCCCTGGAGGAGGAAATGGCAACCCACTCCAGTATTCTTGCTTGGAGAATCCCCATGGAGAGAGGAGCCTGGTGAGCTACAGCCCAGGGGGTTGCAAAGAGTCGGACACAACTGAGCGACTAAATTTTAGGCCATAATTTTATTTACAGTTGCCTCTCTTTCAAACCCTAAGTATTTGCTGAGCACTGCATTGGAGAAGGAAATGGCACCCCACTCCAGTGTTCCTGCCTGGAGAACCCCAGGGACAGGGGAGCCTGGTAGGCTGCTGTCTACGGCGTCGCACAGAGTCAGACACGACTGAAGCGACTCAGCAGCAGCAGACATTGTGCTGCCACAGCATTCTAGCTTCTTTCCTCTCTTCCCTTCCCACTTCCTCTAAAAAGTCCCTGGTGCTGAAGAGTTTATGAGAGCATCTCTGTGAATCTCAGTAGTAGGTGCCCAACAGTGAGCAGGGATGGTGATGATACAGCTCCTCTAGGGCTAAGGACTCAAGTGGGAAGAGAAAAGTGCCTTAAAGTAGAAAACCAAGAGCAAGACAGAGTGCAAAAAAGAGAAAAAGGAAAGAAGAAAAGAGGAGAATGAGAAAGGAAGTCCATAACCTCTGTTCCTTTACTAAACCCTTAAGACTTGATGCATCTCAAAAGCCATCCTTGGCATTCTCTGCCAATTACACTTACACTCATGCTAAGCCCAGAAAAAGCTCATCACACCAATGGCTTGCTAATGACTCATATCCATATCTTCAGTTCCCTTCCCTAGACCAGGAAGTGTATCACATTCCACTTTGATGTCTCAAAGCCACCACAAACATACCATGCTTGAAACAACTCCAACTGCTCCTCCTCTTGTACCCCAAATACTGGTGAGTCATCATGTCAACTGAAATGGAACACTGACAGTTTTCTGGGACTTTGCCTTTTCGCTTTCCTCCTAAATTAGCTGCTAACCAAGTTCTTTCCCTGCTATCTCCACAGCAAATCATTCAGCTCTCCCCTGGATTTCTTTGGGATTTTTCTAATTTCTCTCCTTGCCCCTAGTTTTGCCACTTCTTACCTCTCCTCCACAGATCTGACTTACTAATTGCTCTAGGGCTCTAAACTATCTGTGCCATTTTCCAGAACGAAGTGAGTTAAAGTCCAGTTTCCCTAACATGACATGTAAGCCTTGTATGGTCCAGCCTCTGCCTTCTCTCCAATCCTGTCTCTGAACCCACCTCCCTCCTATTTCTGCACCAACCGAATTCAGCATCTTGTAGTTCCACAGATGCTCCAGCCTGTGGCGCTAGTGGTAAAGAACTCGCCTGCCAATGCAGGAAATGAAGAAGAGCGGGCTTCATCCCTGGGTTGGGAAGAGCCCCTGAAGGAGGAAATGGAAACTTACTCCAGTATTCTTGCCTGGAGAATCCAATGGACAGAGGAGCCTGACGGGCTACGGTCCATGGGGTCGGTCACAAAAAGTCGGACACAACTGAAGTGACTGAGCACGCACGCACACTCTGCAGTCGGCCTGTGATCTAATGCTTCCTGTTCCAGGAAGTCCAACCCTGACCACCCCACCCCCCGACACACACACCCCGCTCCTAGCACTTGCCTTACAGTAACTGTCTCCCCAAATCCATCTCACATATTACCTCATCTACAGTCTTTATTATATAAACTCCGAAATCCAGGTATAATTATTCACTTCCTCCTTTCTCCCTGGGCATGCATGCATGCTAAGTTGCTTCAGTCACATGTGACTCTATGAGACCCCATGGACTGTAGCCCACCAGGCCCCTCTGTCCATGGGACTCTCCAGGCAAGAATACCACAGTGGGTTGCCATGCCCTCCTCCAGGGGATCTTCCTGACCCAAGGATCCAACCCGCATCTCCTGTGGCTCCTTCATTGAAGGTGGATTCTTTACCTCTGAGCCATGGGGGAAGCCCTTCTGGTCCATATCTAATACATATTTCCTAAAAGCACTATACCTGGGATGCCCTACTATGCTGGTCAACTCGTCTATCTTCTCTTATTAGATCTGCAGATTTTCAACATGTTGGGATAACTGAGGTTTTAGAAATGGTGATGAAATCTATTCCTCTCTTTCCAGAAACATTACATAAGCACAATATTTTTAATAAAATTCCAGCGGTTTTATAGATCCGTGTAGAAACCATCCCTGCTTCCAGCAAGAGATAGAAGGGTTAAGAACCCTTGTTTTAGAACATGGGTCAGCAAACATTTTTTTAAAACATAGATGGTGTATATTTTACACGTTTCAGGTCATATGTCCTCTGTCACAACTACTTCATAGTGCCATCATAGTTCAAAAGCAGCTATACACAATCTGCAACAAATTGCCACGGCTTGTTCCATTAAAACCTTGTTTATAAAAATTTGCTCCAGTCTGAATTTGACCCATTGCCCATATCTTGCCAACCCATTTTAGATCATAAATTTTTTTTTAAAGAAGCAAATTTATTTCTGTATCTCCAACCTAATACAATGCCTGGCACACAACAGATACTCAAAAAAAAGTTTACTAAATGAGTAAATCTGGTAATCAAGCTTTAAAAATAATTATTTCATGGAAGAAAAGTATTAGGAAAGGAGCAATAAAGGCAGCAATCATGGGGATGGAGAGAACACTTAAGTGGGCTTGGACAGCCACTGATAATGGGAGGAGTGAGAAGCATACAGGAGAGTCCAGGGGACTCCCAGGTTTCTGGCCACAGTGACTTGTGACCCATTAATTTAATGCAGGAAGTAAGATGTCTAAGGTCACTGTCATTTTAGCAGGCACTCAAATCAGTTCAGTTCAGTTCAGTCGCTTAGTCGTGCCTGACTTTTTGTGACCTCATGAACCGCAGCATGCCAGGCCTCCCTGTCCATCACCAACTCCCGGAGTTTACCCAAACTCATGTCTTTTGAGTCATTGATGCCATCCAACCATCTCATCCTCTGTCATCCCCTTCTCTTCCTGCCCTCAATCTTTCCCAGCATCAGGGTCTTCTCCAATGAGTCAGTTCTTCGCATCAGGTGGCCAAAGTATTGGAGTTTCAGCTTCAGTGTCAGTCCTTCCAGTGAACACCCAGGACTGATCTCCTTTAGGATGGACTTGTTGGATCTCCTTGCAGTCTAACGGACTCTCAAAAGTCTTCTCCAACACCACAGTTCAAAAGCATCAATTCTTCAGCGCTCAGCTTTCTTCACAGTCCAACTCTCACATCCATACATGACTACTGGAAAAACCATAGCCTTGACTAGACAGAATTTTGTTGGCAACTGATTATTTCTTGTGGCATTATCAGCTTTGGCAACACACTTTCAAATCTCCCTGTTTTCCCTTGCCAAGTATTCAAGGAATTTACTTAATCCAGTCTTGCTATTGCTGCTGCTAAGTCGCTTCAGTCATGTCTGACTCGCTGCGACCCCATAGATGGCAGGCCACCAGGCTTCTCTGTCCACAGGATTCTCCAGGCAAGAATACTGGAGTGGGTTGCCGTTTCCTTCTCCAAGATGATCCAATCTTATTTGGAATGTAAAACTTCTGGCAATGAAAACATTCTTATGCAGAGCAGATCAAAGAAAGTTGTATTTTAAATTACCCTTTTTTAGATGGTATAGTCCCCTCCTCCTTCATTTTCAGTGCATCAGCATCACCTGGGAATTTGTTCAGTTCAGTTCAGTCGCTCAGTCATGTCCGACTCTTTGCGACCCCATGAATCGGAGCACACCAGGCCTCCCTGTCCATCACCAACACCCGGAGTTCACTCAGACTCACATCCATCGAGTCAGTGATGCCATCCAGCCATCTCATCCTCTGTCGTCCCCTTCTCCTCCTGCCCCCAATCCCTTCCAGCATCAGAGTCTTTACCAATGAGTCAACTCTTCGCATGAGGTGGCCAAAGTACTGGAGTTTCAGCTTTAGCATCATTCCTTCCAAAGAAATCCCAGGGCTGATCTCCTTCAGAATGGACTGGTTGGATCTCCTTGCAGTCCAAGGGACTCTCAAGAGTCTTCTCCAACACCACAGTTCAAAAGCATCAATTCTTCGGTGCTCAGCCTTCTTCACAGTCCAACTCTCACATCCATACATGACCACAGGAGAAACCATAGCCTTGACTAGACGGACCTTAGTCGGCAAAGTAATGTCTCTGCTTTTCAATATGCTATCTAGGTTGGTCATAACTTTTCTTCCAAAGAGTAAGCATCTTTTAATTTCATGGCTGCAGTCACCATCTGCAGTGATTTTGGAGCCCCCCAAAATAAAGTCTGACACTGTTTCCACTGTTTCCCCATCTATTTCCCATGAAGTGATGGGACCAGATGCCATGATCTTTGTTTTCTTAATGTTGAGCTTTAGGCCAACTTTTTCACTCTCCACCTTCACTTTCATCATGCAAATTCTTGGTCCCTTACACCAGACCCTTAAACCAGAGCCCAGCAATCTATGTTTTAACAAGACCACCGCATGATTTTGATGCTCTGGGTAAAATGAGAATCACTTCTCTAGGGCTTGTGGGCAGTGCCAGGAATAGCCAGCCCTGGAGTCCTTTACTTGTTCCCAGAATCAGATATAATCATGAGCCCATTGGCATGAAGGAAGTAACAGAAAATAACTTTTTGCTGATTGTTTTATCTCTTTTTAATTTCTAGAAATTTCTCCAGGACATAACTGGTGCTGAGAAGTATTTTATTGGCTTATTATACCAGCCTGTAGACAAAAAGTGGCGCTGGATCAACAACGCTGAGTTTAACAACATGTACGTGGACATCTCACATTTTTCTGGGATCTTAGCTGCCTCTAGAGACTAGATCCAAGACTCAGTGGGTTTATCCTCGAACAGCACAAAGGCTGAGACTTAGCTGCATGTTCTCTTCCTCTCCTTTATTCCAACCCACTTATTCCCAGAGACACATTTTTGGGATAAATTTTTTATTATGGAAAATATCAAATATTTCTGAGTAGAGAGGACTGTTCATTCAACAAATTATTTTGTTCAAATCAAGATCCAAACAAATCCACATGCATATCATGTTTAATACATCTCATAAGTATCTTTTAACCCTGAGATCACATTTTTTTTAACTAAGTTCTTACAAGTTCCCCAGATGTGGCTTCTCTATCTAAAGAAAGGTTATTATAAACAAGTTGTCTATGCCTTAAAGCTATTAAACTTTAACTCCCAAGATCTATGTCCTATGTACTATTCCATGGCCATAGCCATGGTGGGGAACATGACTTCCCAGTGGACCTATGAAAACAGTGAGTCAGATAGAAAGCAAGTCAGTTCCCCAAACTATAACCAGCTGCTCACAGAGAGGAGTAAGTAAACATTCATTCAGGCCCTTGCTAAGCACTTTACACATCATTCCTGGTAGTATTCGCAATGATGCTATTAGGAAAAGCCTTTATTGATTCCCCCTGAACAGACAGCTGAATTGAGGATGAGAGACTTAGAAATGTGTTGAATATCACAAAGCCAGGGTGTGGTAGAGCTGCAGTTCGACCCTGCATCCACTTGGCTGCAAAACTTATGACCGTCCCATGAAACCAGACTATTTCCTGTCAGACTGAAAGACAGTTAAAAGAGGTATGAAAAGACCAACCAGGTTTTCCATAAAGCCAGCTGGTGTCCAGGAAAGGAAGAGAAATCTCCTTCCGCCTTCTCCTCCTGGGCCTCCTGTTGAAAACACAGGGCCTCCAGCACTGAAACAGTATGTCTGGGAGGAAAGAGGACAATCAACCCATGAGGTGTTTCTAACCAAACAGAGTCAGTTCATCCAAGACAACGAGCCCATAAAAGCTCACAGGAGAGCTGACAGGAAAGCATCCGGTTTTGAGCTGGATTTGGGGTTGTTGCTGCTGCTGCTGCTGCTAAGTCGCTTCCGTTGTGTCTGACTCTGTGCGACCCCATAGATGGAAGCCCACCAGGCTCCTCTGTCCCTGGGACTCTCCAGGCAAGAATACTGGAGTGGGTTGCCATTTCCTTCTCCGTGGGGATGCTGAGGGGGTACCAGAACCAGGAAAAGGCAGGCTGAAAAGGCAGGCCTTAACCATGCTTTCTTTTCTCAACTAGCATTACCAATCCGATTCAGAATTTCCACTGCGTGACCATAGGCCTAACAAAGACATACGATGCTGCTTCATGTAACATCACCTGCCGCTGTATCTGTGAGAAGAAGGCCCAATGATGAAGTTCTCTGTTGGCCTCTGTCAAGAACAACAAATATACAGCAGAGATAGCAGATGATCATATTGGCAATTGGGGCTGATCTGGGAGACACAAAACATCAAATTCCTACCTCTGTCTTCCACAGGTCACTGGAGAACCCCCTAATAGCTCCTCAGTGCCAAAGCACCAGGCCCTCCACAAATATACTTGCAGACACACAGCTGAGGCAAACTCCTCATTCTGAATCAGCAACCCCCCAAGACCCTATTTCCTGTGAGAGACACACCCGTGGCTTTGGATCTACATGGGTCAACTGATCAAATGATCTCTTTATCCATCTGTCTACTAGTAGAGGTCCTTGGCTATTGGGGGAAATCAGCTTCTGCATTCCACCTTGGGGGACTGGATACTATTAATATCACCAGGAGACAGACTCAGTTGGATGGAGACAACTGGTTGATACAGAGATGAGGTCTGCTTCTATAGAACCAAGGATTTCTGACTGATCAACAGGCTTTGTTTTGTCCTCAGAGCACATGACCATACTACCAGGGAGAAACTGCAGACTGAGCAGGTGTGAACGTTATTTAAAGAATAGCAAGAGTGGAAGAGGGATAAACTCAGCTTCTGGAGCTCACTTTTGTTCCCAAGAGACCCCTGTTCTCATACCCTCCAGCCTACCTGGGGAGGGACAGCAGAGGCCCTCTTCAATCTGCTTTGAGGCCAGGCCTAGGAATGGTCTTGAGAGCTAAGCTAGGACCAGAGACAGCACTGTTCATGGGAATGGAGAGGGAGCTGGGCAGGGCAGGAATCTGCTAGGAAACCTCTCTGAAGACTACCTAACACCCAAGATGACCACACTTCAGAAAACTGAATCTCTGTTCTTCAGCAAAGTCCTAAAGAAATAAGCTAAATATTTCCTTGGTCTTGGCCTGAATCTCCTTTTGAATGGGTTTTGATGACCTGTTTGTTGAGTATTTATTAATAGTTTGGTATAGTTCCTCGGGTCCCAGTAGTCATAACGTATTCCTGCCTGCAGTTCTAGAGAGATGATGCTGCCAGGTACAATCTACTCGCCCCAAAGATGCCAGCACTGGTTGGTATCACCCTGACCCAGGACTGGCCCAACTGACCACAGACTAGAAAAAGAGGAGGACTGCTCAAGGAGACATTGGATGGAGCCAAGTTGTGGGCATTTGGTAGAAAGGGAACTCCAGGAACACAGGAAAGCCATACGCAGGAGGAAAAAGAGCTCATTTGGCCATACTGAAAGAAAGGCAAGAGAAAGGTAGAAAAGTCTTGTGGACATCCTATCTGTCCTCTGTACTTGCAGGAAGACATCAGCTACAGACCCTTCTCAGTACGTGGAAAAGAGAAAAGAAATACGTATGTGTTTTAATTTAACAAGAATTAAGCCATAAGAACAGAGTCATTGGAAAAGACCCTGATGCTGGGAAAGATTGAAGGCAGGAGGAGAAGGGGACAACAGAGGATTAGATGATTGGATGGCATCACTGACTCAATGGACATGGGTTTGAGCAAGCTCCAGGAGTTGGTGATGGACAGGGAAGCCTGGCGTGCTGCAGTCCATAGGGTCGCAAAGAGTCAGACACAACTGAGTGACTGAACTGACTGACTGAAGCCATGAGGGAAGTTTGCATAAAACTACTAGAAATTATAGTCACTCGAGTAAAGAGATCACCATTTATGTCTAATAAAAATGTACTACAATGATTGTGAACATCACTTTATGTATGTTGAATTAAATTGATGACAGTTTTATATTTTATTACAACACTGAGCTCTGGTTCTATATTCCTAGGCTTCCCAATTTGGGGTTAATTAGCATGGCCACTTACAATGTTTCAAAATGAGATTAATACATTATGTGTTAGAACTTGCATGAAGGAGGTTATTAGAAGCATTGAACAGGCCGAAAAGTTTTCATTCAGAGTTTATCCCAAATGATTTTTTGGCCAGCCCAACAATTTGCATCTTGGTGGAGTGGATGTTGGAATGATATTAGAACTCAGTGGAGATACAAGCTCTCTGATGGTGTCAGTGACAAGCAAGTGCTACAGGGAAGAAAGGCAGAGGTTGAAAGTGTGGTAAAGGAAAGAATGAACAGAATTCTGAGCTAAGGTAAGCCCCAGGATTCTGACAGCAAAAGGAAAACCACAACCCTTGTGTGTGGCAAAGGGAGAACTGAGGTTGCCACACTTCCTGTTTTATGAAAGAATAAGTCACAGGCTTTCATAGTCAGGAAATGTAGACACTGAGTGGTTTCCCTGGTGGGCGGCTCAATTTTTCCCCAAGATGAGGCGGTACTTCCACACAAGTTCTAACCACAGGGAGCTGGAATGGGGCTGTTGGTGAGGGGAGCTGGGAGCAAATATGTGGACTTTGGTTTAAGTTCATTACTAGAGAATGGGCTTCCCTAGTAGCTCAGACAGTAAAGAATCCAGCTGCAATATACAAGACACAGGTTCGATCCCTGGGTCAGGAAGATTCCCTGGAGAAGGAAATGGCAACCCACTCCAGTATTCTTGCCTGAAGAATTCCATGGACAGAGGAACCTGGCAGGCTACAGTCCACCAGGGCCCAAAGAGTCAGACATGACTGAGTGACTTTCACTTTCACTGGAGAATGGGGGGAGGGTTGCTAAATCCTTAGAAGGGTAAGTAACTGTAGCCTTATTGGGAAGCAGTGGTATTATTTTTTTTTAAAAAGCAATGGAAATTTAATAAATTATTGGATTAGAGTTTTGATTGTACATCCAATATGATATGTGAATCCATATGGATTTCTTACTCATTCTGTGCCTTGATTCCCTTGCCTATTACATGAAGCAGTAATACCTGGCTCACAAAACTCTTTTAGATATATATGAAATAATATCCACACTGTGTGTGTATTTCAACAGCAATACACAATCAGGGACACACATTGTGGAAGATCTGAAGTTGAGATCTTCATCCAAGAAGTTGCTCTTTAATTTGCAAGAAGCTGAATGTAGGCAAGACACCATTTCTCACAACCTGTTTACTCCTTTACAATATGGGAATAAAAACCTGCCCAAGTCAGGGAAAGGTGGCTCAAAATTTCTGTGGCCCCCTGGACATCAATGCCATGCTTTCCTTGTCTCTGGCTTACACACAAATTCCTCTTCCTCTCTGTGTGACCTACTGGTCCCATGAGTAAAGTCACTGATCCTCTTGTCCTCAGTGTTGACAAATCAACATGGATGGATGGATGACTGAAGGCATCAGGTATAGGCAGCCTTTGCCCATCGTCCCTGCTGCCAACCCCCTACTTCCAGAAGCCTTTGTCTTCCGGTTAGTCCTATTTCACCCGCTGAGTTTCTCGCAACACAGACCAAGTAACAATGCAGTAGAAGTCTTAGCTCTCCCCTACTTTCCCCTCACCTCTGGCTGACGTGGTGATTTAGGATCCACCAAAGTCTCCTGCAGCGGGCCCTCAAGCTTCCTTCAGACCATCTTCACTACCAGCCATGAGTCTGAGGCAGCAGAGGTATTTGAATATCTCCAAAGCTGCAGTTCATGGTCAATGTCTCTCAACTGCAGGTACAAAGAACTGAATCAATCACAATGCTTCATTTACAAGGCATTCCCACCCTTGGTACATACAAGATCTTCTTCTATGTACATATAACTTCAGGGGACCTCTGGGTGCACAGTGTCCTTAGAGGAAGTCTGTTTCAAGTACAGCACAAAGACCCGTGTAACGTTCAAAGAAGAAGCTGAAGATATAGAAGATTTTTATGATGTTCTGTGAGTTTTAGAGCTATCAAGAAAGTGTTATGAGAATTTCTCTTGTGAGATGATCAAAGTCATCAATAACCTACACATAGTGAAATCCAGTGGTCATCTTACTTGACCTCTCAGGACAATACGACGTAGTATATCAAGACATGACTCTTCTGGTTTACCTCCCATTGTGCGGGTCATTACCCAGTCTCCCTCACTGACTCCTATTCATTAGTTGGTCCCTAAATATTGAAAACTCAGGGCATTATTATTCTCTTTATCTGTGCTTCATCCCTTGGCCAATCAGTTATTCTCATAGCTTTAAATACCACCTACACTCACTCTTGGGCTTCCCTGATAGCTCAGTTGGTAAAGAATCCCCCTGCAGTGCAGGAGACCCCAGTTCAATTCCTGGATCAGGAAGATCCAGTGGAGAAGGGATAGGCTACCCACTCCAGTCTTCTTTGACTTCCTTTGTGGCTCAGCTGTTAAAGAATTCACCTGCAATGCAGGAGACCTGGGTTCCATCCCTGGGTTCACCGAAGAATTGATGTTTATGAACTGTGGTGCTGGAGAAGACTCTTGAGAGTCCCTTGGACTACAAGGAGATCAAACCAGTCAATCCTAAAGGAAATCAGTCCTGAATATTCATTGGAAGGACTAATGTTGAAGCTGAAGTTCCAATGCTTTGGCCACCTGATGAGAACTGACTCATTGGAAAAGATCCTAATGCTGGGAAAGATTGCAGGCAGAAGGAGAAGGGGATGACAGAGGATGAGATGGTTGGATGGCATCACCGACTCATTGGACATGAGTTTGAGCAAGCTCCCGGGATTGGTGATGGACAGGGAAGCCCAGTGTGCTGAAGTCCATGGGGTAGCAAAGAGTCAGACATGACTGAGCAACTGAAATGAACTGAATTGAACATTCACTCTCAAATTTATATATCCAGCCTGAAGTTCC
The DNA here is from genome assembly GCF_032405125.1 of Capricornis sumatraensis. Lineage (NCBI taxonomy): Eukaryota > Metazoa > Chordata > Mammalia > Artiodactyla > Bovidae > Capricornis > Capricornis sumatraensis. The sequence goes on along the minus strand of NC_091073.1, from coordinate 109,583,406 downwards.
CTGAACTCCAGGGCTTTATGTCTGTCTTCTCAACATGTTCTCTTAGACAGTTAATATTAGACATCTCACATTTAATTTGTTCATAACTGAGCTCTTGATATTCCCCCCAAACTGGCTCATTCCATGGTACCATCTCAGTCAACAGAATTTCATCTCAGTTAATACAATTTTATCCTTCTAGTTTTTTAGATTCCCCCCCCCAAAAAACGTATAGTCACTAACTCATCTCTTTTTTCATGTCAAATCCAAACAAATGCTGTTGTCGATAGATTGATATAAAGAAGATGATATTATATTAGATTAGTTATATATAAAATATAGTCTTTAGAAGCAGACTTTACTGCCATCACCTTCATCCAAATGATTATCACCTGTTGCCTAGTTATTGTAAAGGTCTATGACAGGGAGGCCTGGCATGCTGCGATTCATGGGGTCACAAAGAGTCGGGCACGACTGAGCGACTGAACTGAATTGAACTGAAGGCTAGTTAGACAATCATCTAAAATATTCACTCTCTTCATCCCTGTCAAAGCAAAACTTGCCCTGGACAACATTAAACAGGCACAGAAGACTATTCAAGGTTATCACAACAGGAAAGGGAACCCATGTCTGCACTATCTTCACTCAAAGAGTGGGAGGGTTTTTAACCATAGACATGAACTGCTGGAAAAGTACTGAAGGACTTTAGCCGAGAGAGGTTGATCAACAGATGTTGAGCACACTGAGTTTTCCTGAGTTTGTAAAAGGTGTTTTTCTGTGATGAGTCCATCTCTGCTTGCTTTCTGGTATCCATCAAAGTCAGGCTCATCCCTTCCCACAGAGACTGGGAATAAGGGCACTTTCTTCCTTGATGATTATGTTTCAAAGGTATGGCTCCCAAGTCCTAAGAAAATCCTCCTTGGGATGTAAAACTGGCAGCAGGTTTTTTAAAAAGTTTACATCTCAAAGGAACAGAAAAAGATTTTACAATTGCAAGTGTTCTAATACAAATGCCAGGGGCCTAGAGTCAGGAATAAGCCCAGCTTAAGTTTAGTCAAGCCAAGAGAATTAAGGACATCTTGGTAAACCTCTGCCTGGCCTCATGTCCTGCAGCAGCATATTATCCACACTTTGATTCTGGGTATTTTTCCATGTAACTGGCTGTGAACAATACAATGAGACTGAAGATTCAGTATGCCAGATCTGAGCCCAGGTCCTAAGAGGCCGCTAGTGTTTCCACCTGGGCTTTCTTGTGTTCTGCCATCATTATAGGAAAAACATGCCCAGGTGAGTCTGCTGGGCCCAGAAAGAGGAAAGATACCCCAGTTGCAACATCAATGGAGAGCCAGCCATAAACCAGCTGACTACCATCCAATTCTTAGACTCATAGATAAGCCCTCCTGATCAGCAGAGCCACCAGCTAAGCCGAGCCTTGATAAGCTGAAACCCTAATGCATGAAAATAAAAGCTTACCGTTGCAGGTCACTGGAGCTTTGTGTGTGTGCCCTATACAGCAAAAGTTAATGGATCTCCCTCCTTCTTTCTTCCCGTCCTTCAACTGATTGCCTACCCAGGAGTCAGAATAATCTTGTTAAAGTATTAGGCAGATTCTGTCACTATTCTTCAATACCCTGCAATAGTTTTCCCCTTCACTCCTAAAAAAAACAAACGTCTTTAAAAGACTTACAAGGCTCTACATGACCTAAATCTCGATTACCTCTCTGATTTAATTTTCTCTTACTCATCTTGGCTTACTCCATTCCAGCATGTTGCTTATGCCTTCCCTGGGATCTCTCTGCTTATTGTTTGCATGCCTGGAATGTTCTTTAACTAATGTCTTCATGACTTACTACTTCACCTCTTTCAAACTTTTCCTAACAACCTTGTTTAAAATTTCAGCACTCTCCCAACAGATAGTTCCTTTCATTCCTATTTCATTTTTCCACCATCTAACGTACAATTTTGTTGCCAGTTTTACAAAGATACAATTCACATATGATAAAGCTCACACATTTAAAATATACAATCCTAATTTACAAGGGTGAGAAACTGAATTAGTACGTCTTAAGATATAAGAGAAATGCGTTTATTAACTTTTTCATATGCATACATACATAGGTAATAATAAAATAACAACAATATTGAAGGGCATAGAGTGAAAAGTCTTGATTCCCTCCTCATTCTATCTTCCAATTCTCACTACTGTAATCCAACTGTAAACCATCTATTAGGTTTTTCTGATGGCGCTCATATGAAAATATAAGCAAATATGAATCTATATGCATTTCTATTCCTTCCTAACACAAAAGGATGAATAATAAATTCAATGTACTTTACTTTTCTCACTTTACAATATAGACCAAAGATTGTTTCTAATTATTTAAGAAAGAGCTTCTTTAATCTTTCTATAGCTAGATATTTTATTATACAGACGAAACATAATTTATTTAACCAGTCACTATTGACATTAGTTATCAACATTTTGTTATTACAAAGACGCTGTAAAAAAGATGCTGATAAAATTGTGCTAATGACATAAGAAGCAGGGGGTCAGTTAGGAACCAGGGTGATGAGTAGAGGAATGATGAGAATGGCAATGCTGGAGAAAAGGAAGAAGGACACATTTGTGAGAAGCTGGAAAATGGTGTGGTAAACTTGGGGTGTGTGAGGGGGAAAGGAAAAGGAGAGCCCAGAAGCGAATCAAAGACCTGGAACCACAGAAAGAGAGCTACAGAGAGGAAGGAGGAAAGAGAGTAGCAGGAGAGGATGAAAGCAATTGCTGGCCGAGAGAATCTACAGGGAAGTCACTGTCATTGATGAACCTTGGAGCAGAAGCCTCAATAACGTTGATCCCTGAAGTTGGACTTGGTATCACTCACGGAAGTAATACAGGGAACTTCCGGCAATGAGAAAACCAGAAAAATCACAGAACAATATAGGTGAGGATGACCCAGCACCTAGAATCAAACATTTAGGTCAGCTGTAAGACGATGAACAACATTTTGAATGCTTTTCCCTTTCAAACATCTCAGTGTTTTTTAATAACTTGTATATTTACAGTTCTTACATCTATTTTGTGAGAAGCATTTTAATATGTATTAATGAATATAAGCACCTAAAAAATAACAATCTACCATATAGGAATGATTCACTTATCAATGGCAGCAATGTCAGTATTTAAAAGTTAAATTGTAGATCACAAACAGTGTGCAGATGAAAATGACTATTTCAGATTTTAATCAGTGCTTTCAGCTTACTCAGGCCCAAGGTAATGAGTCCATCCTCAGGACACAGCTAATCCCTCAGGAGTTGATAGCAGCGTTTCATGACATTTCGAAAGGCCTCTATGAATTTGTCATTCCGGAGAGTGAAGATAAAAGGGTTCAGAAAAGGGTTCACCACTAAAACCATCAGTGATGCTACCCTGTTGTACTCAGCGGCCTGCGTTTGCTTGGGCTTCACGAAGAGGAACAAGCAGCTGCCGTAGCCGATGACAACAAAGGCGAAGTGGGAGGCACAGGTAGAGAAGGCTTTCCTGCGGCCGGAGCCTGAGGGGATCCTGAGGATGGTGGAGACGATGCAGGTGTAGGAGATAATTGTAGGGATCATCGAACCAACAATAATGAAAACAGCCATTAAAAACAGAATAAACTCTGTGAAAAGACTGTTATCACAGGATAGTTTGAGCAGTTGCCCTCGGTCACAGTAAAAATGGTCTAGCGCATTCGATTTGCAGAAAGTAAGATGGAACGTGGCATAGACTGGCCAGATTTGAAACAGGAAGCCAAATACCCAGGACACAACTACCACCCAGAGACAGGTGCGGCTGTTCATAATGATGGTGTATCTCAAAGGGTTACAGACAGCCACGTAACGGTCCACAGCCATCGCTCCTATTAGTAACAACTCTGATGTTCCCAAAGACAAGTACAAATACAACTGTACACAACAGGCACTCAAAGATACTGCCTGCATCCCAGGAAGAAGCAGACCCCAGAGCATCACAGGGACGGCCACAGATGTGATCAGGATCTCTAGGACAGAGAGGTGACCCAGGAAGAAATACATGGGGGACTGAAGACGTTTATCAACACAGACTGTCAAGATGATGACCATGTTTCCAATTAATGTCACAGAGTAGAAGAAAAAGAAGGTGGCAAATAGAATATTGTGTAGTTCTTCAGAGCCAGGGAAGCCAAGGAGATAAAATTCAGTGATGCTAGAGTAATTTTTCAACATTTAGCTGTGTGCTTTTCTGTTTTTGAAATCTAGAGGGCAAAGGAAAGACAAAATGCCATTAATTTCAAATCACTAAAGACATTTGCCGGGAGCCATCGTGAGGAACTCCACCCATGGCAAAGGTCATGAGGAAGGAGGCTTGGCATATGCAAAGGTGTGATCAAGCCTCAGGAAACCCCCTGTTCCTGAGCATCTAACCCCAAAACCAGAGTCTGTTTTATGCTCTCACCTACACCTCTGACTGTACGGGGGGCTCTCCCCCATAACCGTTTTTCTTGGAGAAGGAGTAAACGTGCAGCCTCAAGGCAATAAAAATTCTTGGGCGTGACAAGAGTGTTTCAGCTTACGGACCCCTCTGAAGGTTATCTAGCCCACCTGTATAGGTTCGTCTGGCCACATGTGATTGTTTACAGCCTCCCAATCTGAGAGGCACGAGATGTTTTAGACTTACTAAAGGCAAATTCTTTTGGGGAGTTAGAAATTATTAGTATAATGGGTTGGTTAGGAGTTATATTGGTGAAGGGTTTTTCATTTGTTGTGTCAATAATTGCTGCTAATTCCCTGCTCTGGGTGGGACAAGGATGTCTCAGGTCAAACCTCTCTGCTGACAGACTAGCTTGTGTGACAGGATTATCCATACTGCTGCCACTAGGCACATGATTGTTTACTACCTCTTAACCATAAACAGCACAGAGAGTTTTGGAGTATTTTGAGAGTCTTAATTAGCATAGGGCTTTTTCTTCTTGTTGAGTCAATGATTGCCACCAGGCCTCCATATCCTTAGGCATCTGGGAATATATAAATCAATGTATTTGGAATATAGAAAAGGAAATATAGTAGTTTTTGATGTTAGCAATACTAGACTTTTTGAGTTAATGGATTTTCTCTTTTGTAATAGATCACTGTACTTTGTTATAAATCACTGTGCCCTTGCTATGTAAAAATGTAACTTTATCACTATCTTAAGACTAAATAGATCTCAAGGGGAACATTGGTGAAAGGATTTTCATTTTTTGGGCTGATGTTTGCTGCTAAATCTCCATGTTCCCTACCCTTATAATGAATATAACTAACATATAGGAGAAATAAGTATTAACCTTTAAGCATATACGAGAAATAAGTGTTAACCTTTAAGACTAATCATGTTAACCTTGGGTTAAATAAATTCCTTTCTTGATTGTAACTCACTACACCCTCACCCTATAGGAATGTAACTTTATTTGGAGGGTGGTGCCTGGTTTAAGAAAAAACACCCTTGGAAGAAATAAGTTTTTTGGTTATCAGAAAGAAAGGATCATAAAATGTCAGCAGGTCTCACTCATGGCCAGAAGATGATGTACCTTTTTTATACATTTATGTGAAGCACCTGATTTTGATAAAGGTCAGGACTGCTGACTCCCGCGTGACTCTGTATTCATCCCTATGTGTAACAAAAGGTATATAAGCAAGCCCAAAAATAAAGAAATCGGATCAGTTTCCGGAAAGACTGATTCCCCGATGTCGCTTCTTTCTTGCTCCCGTTTTTCTGGCTGAATTCCCATCTGGAGCATGGATGCTATTCCACGTAATCTAAGTTATTCAGCCTCTTTTTCTCCACTAATCTTCCTACTACACTATCCGTTTCTAATCTCTCTATATCTGTGATTAAATATGTATTTTTCCAAAGATGCTGACTCCGTCCCCACCTTCGAATCACCCTGGATCCACCGGGGCTGGACCCCGGCAGACATTCACAGTTTGACAAATATCCCCTCCTGCTCTCAGGCTCCATAGAATGAGCAGCAGGGTCCACATTTCACTGTTCCCTATAAAAAGTTGATATTAAGTGTTTTATGAACTACATGCATAATATATGAAGATAAGTGGGCATGTCCAGGTAAATAAGAAATAATCACCAACACCACTCTACGTGTAAGATCACACCCACCCCAGGAATCACCCTTGTCTCTCAATTCACTAGACATTCTGCCTGCACCCTTCCTTGATCACCTTATCAACTTCCCTAGACACAACATACTCATTTAGACCATGACCCCTTCCATCCTGAGTGTCCTAATCTGTCTTCTGGGCCTGTTATGTCCATGCCCTGAAATAACTGCTGCATTTCAACAGTTCCAAGAAAGTATTCCTAGTCAATCTCACTGAGACATGGTTCCTTCTCCTTGTTTCCTTTGAACACAGATTCATTTGCCTCACCTTCACTTTGAAGTTTTCAATTTAGTTATCTGTATCATCATTCTTCCTGGGAAGCATGACAGGCAGGGGTGTGGGGTCCACTCAGGATGATGTCATAAGATAAGAGCTATTTTGAGACAAACTATTGAGGCTTTTCCAGACTTCTGGGAGCCAGTTTCCTGGAGCTGACTGTCCAATTTTTCCTCCTTATTCTTATGGTAAAAGTCACTTTCTTCTGCTCATTACAGTGGATGTGCCCCCTCAACAGAAGAAGCCGCACTGGCTCCCAGTCTGTGACTTGTAGCTCAGAGGTGATGAGTCCTCTTGTCACCAGGGGACCGCAGGGTCGAGGGGAACAGGAGAAGTGAAGACCCTGGGACTCCCCTTGCCAACTTCCATCACGGCCATTCCTGCTGCAAAATCTGGAACCAGGAACTACAAGTAGCTATGATACAAGGCAGCATGCTCTGCTTGTCTGGGACTTCACATTTCTAGTTCTAGCAAGAAGAGACTTTCAAATGGGAAATGTGTCCCTGTGTTCAACCAGCCTTGGACCTAGGAACCTGGGGCAGTATGGGAAGTCCCCGGAGAATATTTACTCACCTATGTTCCCAATTGTCTCCTGAGTCCTACAGGTAAGGAAAGGTGTCAGAAAATATCAAAATGGCTCACTCTGAGCTCCTGAGATTAACTGGATTCCTTCCCTCACCACATACAGCTCATTGCTCAAACGTCTATGACCCTGGGGCACTTCCAGAATCTCTAAAGCTACACACGTGCCTCTTCACACTCTGTACTCTCTTTAGGCTGTATTTTCTGGCTATTAGTGCTCATCAGAAGGTGAAATTGAAGTAACTCAAGGAAGCTTGTCTTTTTCATTCATCGTCACACCTCTGGTGCCAAGAACAAAGTACGACACAGGGTAAACATGTCCTCTTTTAATGTTTACTTAGGAGATAAATCAGTGAATGAATCACAAACAGGTCAACGAATGAACAAAGAGTATCCATGCTGACCTGAGTTTCCTTCTGCTTACAGGATAGGACTCTCTTTCACTCTTTACAGAGGACGTGTCTGGTCAATCTGTGGCCTCTCTTCCTGGGGATCCCCTACAGAATAGGAAGCATACACAGAAGAAATAGGGAGGGATGAGAGAGCAGGGTCTCAGGTCATGTCAGAGAGCTCTGTCTGTCACCAGCACTCGGAACAGCAAAATGTGCTTTCTGCTCTGAAGGAAATGGGTTCACCGTGCAGCTCGCTTAATCCATTCTTCATGTTCCAGGTGTTTTTCTTCTACATGGTAGCAAAGGCCAGAACTTCTTATTCCAATCCTCTCCTGCTAACTCCTTCACAGAGAGAAACCACTGGCAGACACTCACCTCCAGAGAAGAGGACTGTACTGAAAAGTTCTACGGCTCTGGGATCAGCCCAGGTGCCCCCTCACATGACAAGTGCTGGGCAAGGTCTGCAGGCCACAGCAAACTACCACTCTCTCCACTCTCAGGGAAAGAGGGAACACCTCGCACCAGCACCTCAGGGGAAATTAAAGTGATAAAAGTGCTGTGAGAGCCTGACCATGGTTCTCTGTGTCTCTCTCTCCGTTTTTCCTTTGCCTCTCTGTCCCCAGGGAGACAGATTCACTGAGGAACTAAATGTGTTAAGTTCAGAGAATCCCTAGAGAAGTAGTGAAAAGAGAGTCAGAGAAACTTTCCCTTTTCCTCTCGAGGCTAATCAAGTTTAGAACATGGGAAAATTCTAAACGGGCAAACTTGAAATCTCTGAGGCAAGGAGTTTGTCAGCACCCAGCTGGCCTCCCCTCAGACCCCAAGTCCTGGTTGTCATCAAAACAGTCAAAAAATCACCAGACCCTGCTCTCTTCTGTGTCTCCCTGATTCCATTCAGCCCTGCAGAGCCTAGTGACCCACAAACAGAAGACACCTCAACTGGCTCTCAAACATATCAAAACCCAACAGCCACAAAATAGCCTCTGTCAAAAGTTTTCCTTCATCCCAATCCCCAGGAACCCCATCTTTTCCCGATGATCTCTGCATTCCACCTACCAGGTACTCTCTGACCACAGTTATGGGAACCTGGGAAAAGGGAAAGATGAGGGAGAAACTGCCATGCACCCTAACCCCACAGCCTGTGAATGCCACAGACCCTTCCATGCTCTCCACCCTGCATGCAGTCCAACTGTGGTGCTCATTCGTATATTCCCTTAGGTGCCAAATGCTACCAGGGCACCTTCCTGACCTGCCTGAAGTGAGAGGTACAGGCAGAAGGAGCAATATACAGGACTCCCACAAATATTAATAGTATATAAAACTGAGAGCAGCCGGGATGCTGAATAAGATAGCAAAATTACATTTATAGTATTTATAATTACCTTATTAAAACAACTCCATTTAAAACAACTCCTGGTAAGAAAATAAAGATTTACAGAGGAATAGAAAACAAATTCCCTCTCACCAATGTACAATTCTCCTCACCATCTCATACATCTAAATACTATGATTAATTTCTGTTATGTCCATACAGAAATTTTCTATCATACACATGCATATCTCTATAAATACCTTTACCTGTAACATGTACATTTGTACAGTAACAGCTTCTAAATCATATTACATTTCTTAGCTGCTTTCCAATCACCCTCCAAAAAGTTGTATCAATTTATAATCTTGAAATGACATTATATTGGGGTTACCCAGACAGATTTCCACAGGAAGTTGAAGGAATTTTTATTCTCGTGTTCACCATATGACCTTCCCAGTAATCATACTAACATACAAGGAGACAGTAATTACATTATGAAGGGAAGAAACATCCCAGGGTTCCTCATCCCCATGGGAACTGTGACAACAGCTGCCCAAGACACTGCTGTCTCAGCTACTGCCTCTCAGCCTCTGAGCTCTGAACGTGTCAGCTCCTATCAAGACTGTTTGTAGTATGTGAAGCAAGGCTGCTGGCGCATGAGGACATCTGAGGGAGGTAAGGTAGGTAGACGTTTTGTCTCAGAACCCTTATTGCAAAGCCAACCTCCCCAATTCAGGACATGGTGCATTGACCCTACATGTCCCTACAGGGATGTTTATGGCCACAGGAGCCAAACAGACACTTCAAAAGTAGGAAGGAATGGACAGTAACAAAACCCATTAGGAAAAATGTTGTCAGTTTCTTAAAGCTAAGGATATAGCTGCTAGGACACAGCAATTCTGCTCCCAGAAATTTACCTAAGAAATGAACAGATACATCTTCACAAAGATGTCTGTTCTGATGTTCCTAGCAGTTTAATTCTTTTACATCAAGTGATACAAAACAAATAGCCCCAACCAAAGAATGGTAGTGTCAGTCTTCATTATTCACATATTCTGTATTTGCACATTCATCTACTCACAAAAACTTATGTGTAGCTCCAAAATCAGTATTTCCAAGCAATTTCTAAAGGTCATTAATCAACATGGGCATGTATGCTCATAGCAGAAAACTGGAGACACCTGGAGTACATGTTCTCAACTGAGGTTGAAGAAGGCACAACATTGTTGCAGCTTCTATACTGTAAATAAATGTCTTTTGTACTGTCCAATTAGCAACATGTTTTTGAAATTTGTTTGCATTTCATTGGTGATTTTGCTGCTTAAGCTATTGTTGCTTTTCAGTTACCAAGACGCATCTGACTCTTTGTGACCCCATGAACTGCAGCATGCCAGGCTTCCGTGTCCTTCACCATCTTCCGGAGTTTGCCCAAATTCATGTCCATTGAATATGTGATGCCATACAACCATATCATCCTCTGTCACCCTCTTCTTTAAGTCTTCGATCTCCCAGTATGAGGTGATTTTCCAATAAGTCAGCCGTTCTCATCAGGTGCCCAAAGTACTGGAGCTTCAGCTTCAGCATCAGTACTTCCAAACAGTATTCAGGGTTGATTTCCTTAAAGATTGTCCAATTTGATGACAGGAAAAGGAGTACGTCAAGGCTGTATATTGTCACCCTGCTTATTTAACTTATATACAGAGTACATCATGAGAAACGCTGGACTGGAAGAAACACAAGCTGGAATCAAGATTGCAGGGAGAAATATCAATAACCTCAGATATACAGATGACACTACCCTTATGGCAGAAAGTGAAGAGGAACTAAAAAAAGCCTCTTGATGAAAGTGAAAGAGGAGAGTGAAAAAAATTGGCTTAAAGCTCAACATTCAGAAAACGAAGATCATGGCCTCCAGTCCCATCACTTCATGGGAAATAGATGGGGAAAGAGTGGAAACAGTGTCAGACTTTATTTTGGGGGGCTCCAAAATCACTGCAGATGGTGACTGCAGCCATGAAATTAAAAGACACTTACTCCTTGGAAGAAAAGTTATGACCAACCTAGATAGCATATTGAAAAACAGAGACATTACTTTGCCCACTAGGGTCCATCTAGTCAAGGCTATGGTTTTTCCTGTGGTCATGTATGGATGTGAGAGTTGGACTGTGAAGAAGGCTGAGCGCCGAAGAATTGATGCTTTTGAAATATGGTGTTGGAGAAGACTCTTGAGAGTCCCTTGGACTGCAAGGAGATCCAACCAGTCCATTCTGAAGGAGATCAGCCCTGGGATTTCTTTGGAAGGAATGATGCTAAAGCTGAAACTCCAGTACTTTGGCCACCTCATGCAAACAGTTGACTCATTGGAAAAGACTCTGATGCTGGGAGGGATTGGGGGCAGGAGGATGAGATGGCTGGATGGCATCACTGACTCGATGGACGTGAGTCTGAGTGAACTCCGGGAGTTGGTGATGGACAGGGAGGCCTGGCGTGCTGCAATTCATGGGGTTGCAAAGAGTCAGACACGACTGAGGAACTGAACTGAACTGAAGCATAATGTTTTTGCAAACTGTGGAAAATTCTTAAAGATATGGGAATACCAGACCACCTTATCTGCCTCCTGAGAAATCTGTATGTAAGTCAAGAAGCAACAGTTAGAATTGGACATGGAACAACAGATTGGTTCCAAATAGGGAAAGAAGTACATCAAAGCTGTATATTGTGACTCTGCTTATTTAACTCATATGCAGAGTACATCATATGAAATGCTGATCTGGATGAAGCACAAGCTGGAAGCAAGATGCAGGGAGAAATATCAATAAACCTCAGATATGTAAATGAAACCACCCTATGGCAGAAAGTGAAAAGGAACTAAAGAACCTCTTGATGAAAGTGAGAGAGGAGAGTGAAAAAATTGGCTTAAAACTCAACATTCAAAAAATGAAGATCATGGCATCCAGTCCCATCACTTCATGGCAAATAGATGGGAAAATAATGGAAACAGTGACAGACTTTATTTTCTTGGACTCAAAAATCACTGCAGATGGTGACTACAGCCATGAAATAAAAAGATACTTGCTTCTTGGAAGAAAAGCTGTAACAAACCTAGATAGCCTAATAAAAAGCAGAGACATTACTTTACCAACAATTGTCCATCTAGTCAAAGATACGGTTTTTCCAGTAGTCATATGAGAGTTCAACCATAAAGAAAGCTGAGCACCAAAGAATTGATGCTTTTGAACTGTGCTGTTGGAGGAGACTCTTGAGAGTCCCTTGGACTACAAGGAGATCAAACCAGTCAATCCTAAAGGAAATCAGTCCTGAATATTCATTGGAAGGACTGATGCAAAGAACTGACTCATTGGAAAGGACCCTGATGCTGGGAAAGATTGAAAGCAGGAGGAGAAGGGGATGACAGAGGATGAGATGGTTGGATGGCATCACCAACTCGATGGACATGAGTTTGAGTAAGTTCTGGGAGTTGCTGATGGACAGGGAAGCTCGGTGTGCTGCAGTCCATGGGGTGGCAAAGACTTGGACATGACTGAGTGACTGAACTGAACTGAAGCATAATGCTGAAATGCTTATCTCCTGGTGCTAAGGGTAAGAAGGCTGTTATGTGCCTTATGGGGAAAATAAGTTTAGATAAGTATTATACAAGCTTCATTATTTAAAATACATGTTTGCTAAAATTCTGCAAGCATGAGTTACAAGCTGTTGGCTGTGTGTCAATCTTCATGGATCAATAATACATATTAAGCAAGGTGTCATTGAATAGACTGATGCAACTTAGAAGCAGCAGCAGCATTGAATAGAAACAAACATATAACAAAGTTATATGCTGATTAGTTGATGAAAGGAAGATTTAATCAGTAAAAACACATTTGGTTAACTGTCAATTAGAAATTGGCACTTGCCAAGGGTATTTGCCATCTGCTTCTGCAAAGACTGAACCCTGTGCAGTTCAACACACCCTGAGGGAGCTCAGGGTGAGAGTGAGGCACTCTATGCTCCAGGGAATCTGGGGGAACAGGTCTTTTGTTATTGTTGTTCAGTTGCTCAGTCGTGTCTGACTCTTTGTGACCCAATGGACTGCAGCCCACCAGGGTTCCCTGTCCTTCACTATCTCCCACGGTTTGCTCAAACTCATGTCCATTACATCAATTATGCCATCCAGTCATCTCACCCCCTGTCATCCCCTTCTCCTCTTGCCTTCAATCTTTCCCAGCATCAGGGTCCTTTCCAATGAGTTGGCTCTTTGCATCAGATGGCCAAAATATTGGAGCTTCAGCTTCAGCATCAGCCCTTCCAGTGAATATTCAGGATTGATTTCCTTTATGACTGACTGGTCAAGAAGTACCCTGAGTAACAGGCAAGTTTGGCCTTGGAGTACAAAATGAAGCAGGGCAAAGGCTAACAGCATTTTGCCAATGGAACAAGTCTTTAGATAGATATTTTCAGGAACTAATTTCAAGATCCCAATCCTTGCATCTCTTCATATTTAGGAAAGCAGCAAATCCCTTCATGGTGACATCAGATCCTCATGACTAGCAAAAAACCTTTTGTAAAGTAAGCATTTGATTGCATTGAACTGCCCCTTCACCAAAATCTTATTTAATGACCTTCCCTCACTGCCTCTTTGGAGGTTTCTCAGACCTATCTGAAGTGTTAACTCCCGGGCTTCAGTCCTCATTTTGCCCCAAATAAAACTCACTGACAACTCTCAACTTGTGTATCTTTTTAGTCAACATAGCCAAGAAATGAGGTATAGAGGCAAGGAACACAATTTTATTTGGAAAGCCGGTTGACCAAGAAGATGGCAGATTAATGTCTCAAAATAACCATTTTGTAGGGGTGTGGATGCCAGGTTCTTTTATAGGACAGTTAGGAGGAGGCATTGAGGAAGTAAAGACAATTACCTTGCAAATATCTCCTGAAATGAACATCTACAACATAGTTTCATTCCATCCTGACGTGCTCCTATGAATTTGTCACTTTGGAGTTTGAAGGATTGAGAAAAGAAATAACTACTGAAATCATCAGGGAAACCACTGTATTGTAATTGGATGTAAAGTGTGTTCTGTGCCAGTCTTGTCCACATCCTGAAAAAACTGCTGTATATTAACAGTTTTAAGAAAATATTTCTGGGAATCTCTGTTGGTCCCACTGGTTAGGACTCAGAGCTTTCAATGCCAGGGTTTCCAGGTCAATCCACAGTAGGGGAACTAAGATCCTGCAAGCCCCATGATGCAAACAAAACAAAAGAAAGTTTGCCTTGAGAATCCCACCCAGACATGGTTACTTCTTTTCTTTGTATCCACTGAACTCAGGCTTCATTTGGATTATATGCATTTTAAAGTTGTTACCTGTTTTATGTATCACTTTAGGGGTGCTGTTGAGAATCTGCGCCTATCAAGGACATTGTCATAAGACAATTTGACACAGAGTATTGAATCATTCCCTTATTTCTGGGGAGCTGGCTTCCAGAAGTGTGGATTATCCAGTATCTTCAACTTTATTCTTGTGATAAAAGTCTTCCTCCATCTGTGCTTTTAGTGAATGTGTCTCCTCTAAGCACGAAGAACCCAGCCAGCTTCAAGTTGATGACCTTAAGTTCTGACATTATATTTCTACTTGTGATCACATGCAATGAGAGATGAGAGGTCCCAAATGAAGAGGATCAGGACTTTCATCCCTATGTCTCATCTATCCTACACAGTCTCCATCTGGGGATCATGAAACAAAAGAGCAGTGAAAATTTAGAGACAACATCCTCTATATTCTGAGGTTCCCAAATCTCTAGTTGCAGAAAGGAGCCAGACCTTCAAATAGATACTCTGTCCCTCGGACCAAACTGCCATCCTCTCAGCTTCATAGAGCAATTTGTAAAGTCTCCAAAAATTTATCTGCTTGTCTATGACTTTTCTATTTTGTCCAGAGCCCTAGGGACTTCCCTGGTGGCTCAGATGGTAAAGTGTCTGTCTATAGTGTGGGAGAGCCAGGCTCAATCCCTGGATCGGGAAGATCCCCTGGAGAAGGAAATGGCAATCCACTCCAGTACTATTGCCTGGAAAATCCCATGGACAGAGGAGCCTAGTATGCTACAGTCCATGGGGTCGCAAAGAGTCAGACACAACTGAGCAATTTCACTTTCACTTTCACTAGGGTAAGAAAAATGCTAGAAAATGCCAAACCAGATGGTACTGTGTTCCTTAGTTGCCAGGCTCCTTGCTCACTGCATGCATACCTTTGCTCAATTAACCCCTTTTAGTCTCATTGCTTGTATAACAATACATACAAAATTTCATTCTCTAAACTCTCTAGGCTGTATTTCTATTTCTGTTGGCTTCCATCAATATCTCAAATCATATTACATTAGTACTTATCATTTAACATTAAAATTCCACACTAGAATTAAGTACCTGAAGGCACGTTCTTCAGCATTCTAGTATCACAACCAGTGATAAGAGAGTCTGATAAAATGTGTACTCTATTGCCAGGGTCCAGCCCTGGTGGATCCAGGGTAATTCGAAGTGGAGATGGAGTCAGGGTCCTAGGAATTAATTGCTTAATTAAAGATATAGAGGGAGATTAGAAAGAAATAGCATAGTAGGAAAATTAGTGGAGAAAAAGAGGCTGAATAACTTGGTTTACGTGGGATACCAATAAAGGTTTGAGACAAGAAGCTTGCACCACCTACGCAGGCCACTGGCGCCCACTTGAATATTGAAGGGTGAGCCGCCTTGGGCTCCCTCTCGCGTGGAACTTAAATGCCAGGGCAAAATTAGCAGGCTTGGCGAGCACCCACGCTCCAGATGGAAATTCAGCCAGAAAAATGGAGAACAAGAAAGAACAACATGGGGGAATCAGTCTTTCCAGAAACTGATCTGATTTCTTTATATTTAGGTTTGTTTATATACCTTTTGTTACACATAGAGACAAATGGAAATTTTAAAGTCACGCGGGGGTCAGCAGTTCTGACCTTTATCAAAAACAGGTGCTTCATATAAAAGTATACATAAAGGTCTTAGGGGTTTTAGATCATCTTCTGGCCATAAGGCCTGCTGACATTTTATGATCCTTTCTTTCTAATAACCAAAAAACTTATATTCCTGGGGTGATTTTTCTTAAACCAGGCACCACTCTCCAAAGGTACCAGATAAAGTTGCATTCCTATAGGGTGAGGGTGTAGTGGGCTACAATTAAGAAAGAAATTTACTTAGCCTAAGGTTAGCATATTCAAAAGAAGAGACATTACTTTGCCGACTAAGGTCCATCTAGTCAAGGCTATGGTTTTTCCTGTGGTCATGTATGGATGTGAGAGTTGGACTGTGAAGAAGGCTGAGCGCTGAAGAATTGATGCTTTTGAACTGTGGTGTTGGAGAAGACTCTTGAGAGTCCCTTGGACTGCAAGGAAATCCAACCAGTCCATTCTGAAGGAGATCAACCCTGGGATTTCTTTGGAAGGAATGATGCTAAAGCTGAAACTCCAATACTTTGGCCACCTCATGCAAAGAGCTGACTCATTGGAAAAGACTTTGATGCTGGGAGGGATTAGGGGTAGAAGAAGAAGGGGGTGACAGAGGATGAGATGGCTGAATGGCATCACTGACTCAATGGACGAGAGTCTGAGAGAACTCCGGGAGTTGGTGATGGAGAGGGAGGCCTGGCGTGCTGCGATTCATGGGGTCGCAAAGAGTCAGATACGACTGAGCGACTGAACTGAACTGAACTGAACTGAACTGAAGGTTAACATGATTAATCTAAAGGTTAATACTTATTTCTCCTATATGCTAGTTATATATTCATTATAAGGGCAGGGAATATGGAGACTTAGCAGCAAATATTGGCTCAACAAATGAAAAACCCTTCACCAATACAATTCCTAATCAACCCACTATACTAACAATTTCTAACTTCCTAAAAGAATCTGCCTTTAGTAAGTCGAAAACATCTCGTGCCTCTCACAGTTGGGAGGCTGTAAACAATCACATGTGGCCGGACGAACCTGTACAGGCAGGCTAGATAACCTTCCGAGGAGTTCGTAAGTTGAAACACTCTTGTCACGCCCAGGAATTTTTATTAACTGGAGCAGTAGGTTAACTCCTTCTCCGAGAGAGGTGATGGGGGAGAGCCCCCCATAAAGTCAGAGGTGTAGGTGAGAGCCTAAAACAGTAAAGTAGGCAGACTCTGGTTTTGGGGGCAGATGCTCGGGAACGGGGGGGTTTCCTGAGGCTTGATCCCACCTTTGCATATGCCGAAGCCTCCTTCCTCATGACCTTTGCCATGGGCGGAGTTTCTCACGCTGGCTCCCGGCACTCTATAAATATTATTCAGTGAATATATCAATTAGTAGATTAAAGAACAATACAATAGACAAAGAATGCACAACCTGACTAGCACTCCCTCCACTCACTCTTTTCTAAAGCATTGTCCACTCAACTTGCAATCTCTCTTGCTGCAGACCCTTTACAAACTGAGAAGTGGCATAAAGAAGAGATGAAGAGGGAGCAGGGTTGTGGTCTCTCATGCAGAGGGCTGGGCCTACACCCAGCACTGCACATCCTCACCCTGCTCTTTGCTATGGAGGGATGATCTGAAGTACAGCTGATCTACTCTGCAGCTGCCTCACTTTACTCCTGGTTTGAGAAGCCAGCCCAGCTCAGGCTTCCCAAAGAGATGCTTTGCTATTCTCTCCTTCAAGAGGAGAACCACTTGGAAGACATTCATTTCAAGAGAAGGGGAAGGACTAAAATGTCACCTGCCCTTCAGGCATCAAAAGCCACCCCTACATGGCTAATACAAGGCAATGCTTGGGAGACAGCCTGACTCTGCTGTCTTCACTCATGAGGAGGAATAACTAGCCAAGCACAGAACCTTAAAGAAGGACAGAAATAATGGTGCTAAGAGGAATCAGGTTGTCTCCCTGTCTCTCATTCTCTCTGCCTCTTTCCTCCTCTTCCTTGTCTACCCACAAGGATAGTTATTCACTGAGGAAAAAATTCGCACAGGTTCAGAGACACACCAGGGATATAGTCAAGGAAAAGCTGAAAATTTTCCACTCTTCCCACCTGAGGCTAGTCAAGTTGGAGACCATGGATGTTCTGTGCAGTGGGCAAAACGGAAAGCTCCCAGTCAGGAGCTTCTCAACACCCAGGCCGCCTTACTCCCTGGACCTTCCTCACCCACACATTCCCAGCTGTCAAAATCAGCCAACGCAGCTGCCATGTGCTTCTGCCTGACTGCATGGAGCCCTACAGAGCCTAAGCCACCCCCAAGCTGTGAACCCACCAGTGGATTTAAGACGCTTGTCAAAAACCTAGTGGCCAAATGGACTTCTGTCCAGATTCTCTCTTCATCTCCAGGGTTATAAGAAGCCCATCTTTCCCAGACGTTCTCTGCCCTCTCTGGACCACACACTCTCTGGTCATATTTATGGATCCTGTCAGAGATCCACAGAGAGGATCTGCCACCTACTCTACCACCAATGTGTTAATGCCCTGGCCCATTCCCATCTCTCCAGCATGCATGCATTCCAAGTGGGGTTGTTCAGCCATACGTTTCCCTCTAGGTCCTCAAATGCGATTGCGTTTTGGAGCCCCGCTCAAAAACCTCAGCTGCTAGGATGGAGGGATAAAGGTTTAAAAAACATTCAAAATTAATCCCAAAAATGCTACATAAAAGTGAGAATGGCTGAGATGGTAAATAAAACTGCAAAATCACATCTGAAATATTTATTATTACATTTGCAAAAACAAATGCCATTTTTCATAAAATGAACACAAGTCATAGTCAAAAATCAAACAGAATGATGGAACATCAGTGTCCTTCCCCCCATCTGCTTGAGTCTTCTGATCCATTTCCTAGAGCTAAATATTTTCACAAACTAAACTTCTAGTGTAATAGATAGAGACATGTCTGTATTAACACATTCAACCTTGATGTTGGTAAAGCGTGAATTCCTCTTACAACTACTGGTTGAGAAAAATTCAAGGAAGGCACTATCACTGTTGCACCTTGGGCCAGAAGCCTCAAGAAAAGGTTAAACCCTGGAGTTGGACTTGGCATCACTCATGGAAATCATATGGTAAGCTGACGCTTTGAGAAAACAGGGAAACACAGGATAATATAGGTAAAGATGACCCAGCACCTAGATTCAAACATTTAGGTCAGCTGTCAGAGAATTGATTCTTTTCTACACACTTCACATTCAAATATCTCAGCGTTGCTTTAAAAACCATGAACATCTTTCATATTTTTAGTTGTTAAATTTATTTTCTTTATGTTATTTGTTTTGTTTTTATTTATTATAATTTTTTTGGCTGTGCTGAGTCTTTTTGCTGCACACAGGCTTTTGCTAGTTGGGGTGAGGCACAGCTACTCTCTAGTTGGGGCTCAGATTTCTTATTGTGATGGCTTCTCTTTTGCAGAGCACAGGCTCTAGGGCACAGAGGCTTCAGTATTTGTGGTACACAAGCTTAGCTGCTCATGGCACGTTGGATATTCTGGGCCAGGTATTGAAACCAGGTCTCCTGCATTGACAGGTGGATTCTTTACCACTGGATCATCTGGTAAGTCCTATTAAATTTATTTTGCAAGGTGCGTTTTAACTAGAATAATGTGTATAAAATATTGTGTACAAATGAATGTATCCAGTGAAAAATAAGGGAGTGATTATCAAAAGCTAAAAGTTACATCATAGACCATAAACTACTTGATGATGAAAATGACTATTTCAGATTTGAATCAGAGCTCTCAGCTTACTCAGGCCCAAGATGATGAATCCATGGCGGTCCTTACAACAGCTAAGCCTTGAGGAGTCGATAGCAGCTTTTCATGACATCTCGAAACACCTCTGTGAATTTGTCATTTCGGAGGGTGAAGATAAAAGGGTTCAGAAAAGGGTTCACCACTACAACCATCAGTGATGCTACCCTGTTGTACTCAGCGGCCTGCGTTTGCTTGGGTTTCACATAGAGGAACAAACAGCTGCTGTAGCCGATCACGACACAGGTGAAGTGGGAGGCACATGTAGAGAAGGCTTTCCACCGGCCAGATCCGGAAGGGATCTTGAGGATGGTGGAGATGATGTAGGTGTAGGAGACAATTGTAGGGATCAAAGAACCAAAAAGTACAAAAACGGCCATTAAAAAAAGAATAAATTCAGTGAAAAGGCTATTATCACACGATAACTTGAATAGCTGTCCTCGGTCACAGTAAAAATGATCTAGCACATTTGATTTGCAGAAAGTAAGATGGAACGTGGCATAGACTGGCCAGATTTCAAACAGGAAGCCAAATACCCAGGACACAACTACCACCCAGAGACAGGTGTGGCTGTTCATAATGATGATGTACCGCAGAGGGTTACAGACAGCCACATAACGGTCCACAGCCATCGCAGCAAATAATATGAACTCCGATATTCCCAAAGACAGGTACAGATACAGTTGTACACAACAGGCTGTCAAGGATATTGCCTGCATCCCAGGAAGTAGCAGACCCCAGAGCATCAAGGGGACAGTCACGGTTGTGGTCAGCATCTCTAGGACAGAGAGGTGACCCAGGAAGAAATACATGGGGGTCTGCAGACGTTTATCAACACAGACAACCACAATAATGAGGATATTTCCCACCATTGTCACCAAGTAAAAGGAAAAGAAAGTGGCAAAAAGAATATCACGTAGTTCTTTAGAGCCAGGGAAACCAAGGAGATAAAATTCCGTGGTGCTAGAGTAATTTTTCAACATTTAGTTGGGTGCTTCTGCTCTTTTTGAAATCTGGAGGGCAAAGGAGAGACAACGTGCTGCTAATTTCAACGCACTAAAGACATTCACAGGTTGACAGGATATTATCTCTTGCTCTTTCAGGCTCCACAGAATGACCAGCTGGGTTCATATTTCACTATTCTCGGTACAAAGTTGATGTTAAATGTTTTATAAACAATATATGGGCTTCCCTGGTGGTTCAGTGGTAAAGAATATGCCTGCCGTCTTGGGAGAAACAGGTTAGATCCTGGATCCAGGAAGAAGCCCTGGAGAAGAAAATGGCAACTCCCTCCAGGATCTTGTCTGGGAAATCCCACAGACAGAGGAGGATGGTGGCCTACAGTCCATGGGGTCACAGAGAGTCAGACAGGACTTAGTGACTGAAAAATAACAAATATATAATATATGAAGATAAGTGTGTATCTCCAGTAAGATAAGAAATAATCACCAGTATCATTATAAGGACACACCAAACCAAGAATCATTTGGACTCCAGCTCTGTCACCATCCCTCACCACCTTGTCTAATTCCCTGGCCACGACATACTACTTACATCATGACCCTTCCATTCCGAGTGTCCTAATCTGTCTCTGACATCCATGCCCTGAGATAACTGCTGCACCTCAGCAGCTACAAGAAAGTATTCCTAGTCAATCTCACTGAGACATGGTTCCTTCTCCTTCCTTCCTTTGAATGCAGATTCATTTGCCTTATCTTCCCTTTAAAGATTTCAATTCAGTTATCTGTATCATTTCTGCCTCTTGGGAAGGATGACAGGCAGGGAGATGGGGTCGATGGCCTAAGACAAGAGCTGTTTTGAGACAAACTATTGAGTCTTTTCCTGACTTCTGGGCAGCAGCCTCCCTGGAGGGAGCTCTCCATTTCTTCCTCCTTATTCCTATGAAAAAAGTCCCTTTCTGCCTCCCATTTCACTCAGTGTGTCTCCTCCTAACAGGAAAAGCCTCAGCATAACCTAGTTAGTGATTTCCAGCTCAGATTGATGATTCCTCTTGTCACCAGGGGACTGCAGAATGTAGGGGAACAGGAAGAGTGAAGAGGCTGGGACTGTCTTTGCCAACTTCCATCACTCCCGTCCCTACTGCATAATCTCGGACCAGAAACTAGAAAGGAGCTATGATTTAATGGTAGCGACTGCTGGCCTTCTGGAGTTTCAGATTTCTAGCTCTAGGAAGAAGAGACATCCAAAGGTGCAGTGCACCCCTATTTCAACCCATTATTATCTGAGTACTATAGGAGGTGTGGAAACGTCCCCAGACCACATTTGCTCATCTAAGTCCTCTATTGTCTCCTGAGTCCTACAAATAAGGAAAACTGTCAGAAAATATCAAAAAGGATCACCCTGAGCTCCACTGGATAATTCAATAAGGTAAGGCCCTCACCTGAGGAAGGCAATGGCACCCCACTCCAGTACTCTCGCCCTGAAAATATCATGGACGGAGGAGCCTGGTGGGCTACAGTCCATGGGGTTGCTAAGAGTCAGACACGACTGAGTGACTTCACTCTCACTTTTTACTTACATGCATTGGAGAAGGAAGTGCCAACCCACTCCAGTGTTCTTGCCTTGAGAATCCCAGGGACGGGGGAGCCTGCTGGGCTGCCGTCTATGGGGTCGCACAGAGTCGGACACGACTGAAATGACTTACCAGCAGCAGTAGCCGCAAGGCCCTCACCACCTGCAGCTGACTGCTCTAAGGTCTCAAATCCTGTGGCTCTTCCAAACTTTCTAAAGCTACACATGTGCCTCTTCACACTTTGTTCTCTCTTGAAGCTGTATTTTCCCCTTATTAGCTCTCACCAGAAGCTGAAATTGAACTACCACAAAGATTGTTTTCTTCCTTGTTCACCGTGACACCTCCAGTGCCTAGAACAGAGCCTGACACAGTGTGAACAAGTACGCTTTTAATATTTATTCACTAAATAAATCAGTGAATGAGTCACAGACAGGTTAATGAATGAACAAAGAGTATCCATCCTGACATGCTTTTCCTTCTGCTTACAGGATAGGACTCTCTTTCACTCTTTACAGAGGACGTGTCTGGTCAATCTGTGGCCTCTCTTCCTGGGGATCCCCTACAGAATAGGAAGCATACACAGAAGAAATAGGGAGGGATGAGAGAGTAGGGTCTCAGGCAACGTCAGAGAGCTCTGTCACCAGCACTCAGAACAGCAAAATGTGCTTTCTGCTCTGAAGGAAAAGGGTTCACCGTGCAGCTCGCTTAATCCATTCTTCATGTTCCAGGTGTCTTTCTTCTACACGGTAGCAAAGCCCAGAACTTCCTATCCTCATCCTCTCCTGCTAGCTCCTTCACAGAGGGGAACCACTGGCAGACACTCACCTCCAGAGAAGGGGACTGGACTGCAAAGTTCTATGGCTCTGTGGTCAGCCCTGGGTGCCACTGCTTGACGAGTGCTGGGCAAGGCCTTTGGTCACAGCAAACTATTGCTCTCTCCACACTCAGGGAACAAGGGAACACCTCGCACCAGCACTTAGGGGAAAGTCTAGTGATCAAAGTGCTGTGAGAGCCCAACCATGGCTTTCTATGTCTTTCCTTTTTTCCTTCACCTGTCTGTCCCCAGAGAGACTGATTCACTGATTAACTAAATCTGCCAAGTTCAGAGGATCCCTAGAGAATTAGTGAAAATAGAGTCAGAGAAACTTTTCCCTTTTCCTCTCGAGGCTAATCAAGTTTAGAACATGGAAAAGTTCTAAACGGGCAAACTTGACATTTCTGGGGCAAGGTGTTTCTCAGCACCCAGCTGGCCTCCCCTCAGACCCCGAGTCCTGGTTGTCATCAAAACAGTCAAAAAATCGCCAGACCCTGCTCTCTTCTGTGTCTCCCTGATTCCATTCAGCCCTGCAGAGCCTAGTGACCCACAAACAGAAGACACCTCAACTGGCTCTCAAACATATCAAAACCCAACAGCCACCAAATAGCCTCTGCCAAAAGTTTTCCTTCATCCCAATCCCCAGGAACCCCATCTTTTCCCGATGATCTCTGCATTCCACCTACCAGATACTCTGACCACAGATATGGGAATCTGGGAAGAGGGAAAGACGAGGGAGAAACTTCCATGCACCCTAACCCCACAGCCTGTGAATGCCACAGACCCTTCCATGCTCTCCACCCTGCATGCAGTCCAACTGTGCGGCTCATTCACATATTCCCTTAGGTGCCAAACGCTACCAGGGCACCTTCCTGACCTGCCTGAAGTGAGAGGTACAGGCAGAAGGAGCAATATACAGGACTCCCACAAATATTAATAGTATATAAAACTGAGAGCAGCCGGGATGCTGAGTAAGATAGTAAAATTACATTTATAGTATTTATATTTACCTTTTTAAGAACAACTTTCGTTTAAAACAACTCCTGGTTAGAAAATAAAATTTTATAGAGGAATAGAAAACAAATTCCCCCTTACCAGTGTACGATTCTCCTATTCATCTTGTACATGTAAATACTATAATTAATTTCTATTATGTCCACACAAAATTTTCTATAATACACATGCATATCTTTATATGGACTTTACTTGCTAGTTTAGCCAACATAATGCCTTGCTACTTTCTCTTTGTTATATATTTATGTTTGTGTTTGTTTGCATATGAAACCTTTCTATGTTAGCACTCTCTCACATTTCAAGTGATTACTAAATAAATATTCTCCTTATGAAAATAACCACCGTGTAATTATTGAGTACCTTGCTCAAGAACATGGCATGTTCTCCAGTTTTTCACCAGTATAATGATGCTGCAATAAATACCTTCACCTGTAACATGTACATTTCCACAGTAATAGCTTCCTAAATCATATTACATATCTTAGCTGACATCCATCACCCACCAAAAAGTTGTATCTATCTATAATCTATTGAAATGAGATTCTATTGGGGCCAGCCCAACAGATTTCTGCAGGAAGTTGCAGGAAATTTTTATATCCGTGTTCACCATGTGAGTTCCCAGTAATGATACTAACATACAAGAAGGCAGCAACTACATGGTGAATGAAAGACACATCCCAGAGGTGCTCATCTCCATGGGAACTGTGCTGCCAGCTGCCCAGGCCACCACTGTCCCAGTTACTGACTATTAGCCTCTGAGCTCCAGTCGTCGTTCTTATCCTGACTTCATTGAATGTGAAGTAAGGCTGCTGGCACATGAGGAAATCAGAGGTAAGTAGGTATTTTCTCTCAGAACCTCTATTGCACCGGCAGCTTCTCTAATTCAGGCCATGGTTCATTGACCTTAGAGGCCCCTCCAGTGTTCTTTAAGGCCACAGGAGCCAGACAGACACTTCAGAAGTAGAAAGGAGTGTACACTAACACAATGCATTAGGAAAAATTCTGTCAGCTTCTTAAAGCTAAGGATATACCTACCCCCTTGACATAGCAATTCTACTCCCAGGTATTTACCTAAGAACTGAAAATACATCCTCACAAAAATCTGTTTTAATGTTCATAGTAGTTTAATTCATTGCCTCAAGTGACACAAAACAAATAAACCCAACAAGAGAATGCTATAGCCAAATTATTCACACATTCTATATTTACTCATTCATCTACTCACAAAAACTTATGTGTAGCTCCAAAATCAAAATTTCAAGCACATTTCAGGTCATAAATCAACATGGGCATGTATGCTCATAGTAAAAAATTGAAGTCACCTGGAGCACAGTTCTCAACTGAGGTAAAGGCAACAACCCTGCCTTCTTGTTGCAGCTCCTATACCATAAATAAATATATTTTGTGCTGTCTAATTAGCAACATTTTTTGGCATTTCTTTGCATTTTGTTGGTGATTTTGCTGCTTAAGATGGCTCTCAAACATAATGCTGAAATGCTGATCTCCTGGTGCTAAGTGCAGAAATAATGTTAGGTACCTAATGGGGAAAACAAGCGTGTGCTATAGTTAGTCACTCAGTCTTGTCAGACTCTTTGCAACCCCATGGATTGTAGCCCACCAGGCTCCTCTGTGAGGATTCTCCAGGTGAGAATACTGGAGTAGGTAGCCATTCCCTTCTCCAGGGGATCTTCCCAACCCAGGTCTCCCACAATGCAGGCAGATTCTTTATCATCTGAGTCACCAGGGCAGCCCAAGAATACTAGAGTGGGTAGCCTATCCCTTCTCCAGGGGATCTTCCCAACCCAGGAATTGAACCAGGGTCTCCTGCACTGCAGGTGGATTCTTTACCAGCTGAGCTACCAGGGAAGCCTAGATAAGTATTAAACAAGCATCATCATCTAAAATATCTGTTGGATAAACTTCTTTCAGGCATGAGTTACAGTCTGTTGGCTGTGTCAATATTAGTGAATCAGTAATACATATTAAGCAACATGTTGTTCAGTAGAAACAAATGTAAAACAAGGTTATAAACTGACTTGCTGATGAAAGGAAAATTAAATCAGTAAGTACAAATTTGGTGAGCTAGCAAAGAGTCAAACCTAGAATTTGTTAACTAGTCCAACATCAGTCTCCTCACCACAGGACAGACCAAGAAACCAAGAGACAACGTGTTCAGGCGAGGAATACTTGATTTGGAAAGCCGATTGACCAAGAAGATGGCAGACTAATATCTCACACTAATATTTTGGGGGTTGCAGATGCCTGGTTATTTTATAGGACAGAGAGGGGGAGGAGTTGAGGAAGTAAAGACCATTATCTTGCAATTATCTCCTTGAAAGGAGATGACAACATCATCTCATTCCATCGCAAAGTGCTCCTACAACTTTGTCACTTTGAGGGTGAAGGACTGAGGAAAGGAATAACTACTGAAACCATCAGGGAAGCGACATAATCAACTGTAAACTGTGTTCTGTGCCTGTTTTGTCCACGTCGTGAAAAAAGTGCTGTATGTGAACAGATTTAAGAAAGTATCCCTGGGATTCCCTGTGGTCCACTGGTTAGGACTCTGAGTGTGCCCTGCTGAGAGTGTTAACAGGAGGAAAGGGGGTAGGGCACAACTTTTGAAAGAATGACATAGAATGACATAGCTTAAGGACACAATATAAACGGATTAGAATCAAATGGGCCCAAGATGGAAGACAAGTCGACTTTGACTAGACCTTGAAAATGAGCTGTGGTTTCCAGTAGTCGTGTATGGATGTGTAAGTTGGACCATAAAGAAGGATGAGCACTGAAGAATCAACACTTTGGAACTGTGGTATTAGAGAAGACTATTGAGAGTCCCTTGGACAACAAGGAGATCAAACCAGTCAATTCTAACAGAAATCAGTCCTGAATACCCATGGGAAGGACTGATGCTGAACCTGAAGCTCCAAGACTTTGGCCACCAGATGTGAAGAACTGACTCATTGGAAAAGAACCTGATGCTGGGAAAGATTGAAGGCAGGAGTAGAAGGGGACAACAGAGGATGAGATGGTTGGATGACATCACCAACTTGATGGACTTGATGAGTTTGAGCAAGCTCCAGGAGTTGGTGATGGACGGGGAAGCCTGGTGTGCTGCAGTCCATGTGGTCATAAAGAGTCGGACATGACTGAGTGACTGAAATGAACTGATCCTCAATCAGAAAGCTATATGGCACACGCAGAGGTGCCGTGATGGTTTCAAGTCACCATCAAAACACCAAAAAGTGGGTGGTGGCCCAACTGTTAGAACTCTCCGTCCCTTCCTCAAAATAATTGGAATAATCCTCCCACTCATAGGCCCATGAAATTACAAAGCCCATAAAAGCTAACCATGCCACATTTCAAGGTGGCCAGACTTGCACCCTGAGATGGCCCACACTCTGTGGAGTGTGCGTCTCTCTACTCTAAAGAAATCCACTTCTTACTTATTACTTTGTCTCTCACTGAATTCTTTCTGAGATGAGACATCAAGAACCTGAACTCCAATACGTCCTGAAACCAGGTACTGAGGGTTTTGGCTGGGTTTGAGTCCCAGCACATGAGTTCAAGACTCAATCTGAGTAAATGGTTTCAGCTCCCTAGTATGGATTATGCACTTCTTCAACTTTTTTCTTGTGATAAAAAGATATCTTCCATCTGTGCTTTCAGTGAATGTGTCTCCTCTAAGCAGGAATAACCTGGCCAGCTCCAAGCTGATGACCTCAAGCTCTGACATTATATTTTCTTTTGTGATCACATGCCAAGAGAGAGGAGAGGTCCTAAGGAATGAAGAAGCTCAGGACTTTGATCCCTATGTCCCATCTGTCTGACACAGTCTCCATCTGAGGATCAGGACACAAAGAAAGCAGCTGTAATTTAGAGGCAACATCCTCTCTATTCTGAGGTCCCAAATCTCTAGCTGCAGCAAGGAGCCAGACCTTCAAATAGATAGTTTGTCCCGCGGACCTAACTGCCATCATCTCAGCTTCATAGAGTAACTTGTAAAGTCCTCAAAAACATATCTGCTTGTCTCTGATTTTTCTGTTTTGTTGAGAGCCCTAGAGCAAGGAAAATGTTAGAAGATACCAAATCAGATGCAGGCTCCTCACTCGCTAGATGCATATATTTGCTCAATCGATCCCTTTATCACATCATCGCCTGTATAACAACACAAACACAGCTCACTCTCTAAACTCTTTAGGATGTACTTCTCTTTCTGTTGGCTTTCATCAACATCTCAAATCATATTACATTTGTACTTATCAATTTAACATCAAAATGCCACATTAAAATTATGCACCTTGAAGTCACCTTCTTTGGCATTCTAGTATCACAACCAGTGATAAGAAGAGAGTCTGACAATATGTGTACACTATAAACACTATTCAATGAATATATCAATAAGTAGATTGAAGAACAATACAATAGACAAAGAATGCACAACCTGACTAGCGTTCCCTCCACTCACTCTTTTCTAAAGCATGTCCACTCAACTTGAAATCTCTCTTGCCACAGACCCTTTACAAACTGAGAAGTGGCATAAAGAAGAGATGAAGAAGGAGCAGGGTTGTGGTCTCTCATGCAGAGGGCTGGGCCTACACCAGCACTGCACATCCTCATCCTGCTCTTTGCTATGGAGGGATGATCTGAAGTACAGCTGATCTGCTCTGCAGCTGCCTCACTTTACTCCTGGTTTGAGAAGCCAGCCCAGCTCAGGCTTCCCAAAGAGATGTTTTGCTATTCTCTCCTTCAAGAGGAGAATCACTTGGAAGACATTCATTTCAAGAGAAGGGGAAGGACTAAAAGGTCTCCTGCCCTTCAGGCATCAAAAGCCACCCCTACATGGCTAATACAAGGCAATGCTTGGGAGACATTCTGATTCTGCTGTCTTCACTCATAATGAGGAATACCTAGCCAAGCACAGAAACTTAAAGTACAGAAATAATGGTGCTAAGAGGAATCTTGCTGTCTCTCTGCCTCTCATTCTCTCTGCCTCTTTCCTCCTCTTCCTTGTCTACCCTCAAGGATTGTTATTCACTGAAGAATAAATTTGCACAGGATCAGAGACACACCAGGGATATAGTTAAGGAAAAGCTGGAAAAACTTCCACTCTTCCCACCTGAGGACAGTCAAGTTGGAGACCATGGATGTTCTGTGCAGTGGGCAAAATTGAAAGCTCCCAGTCAGGAGCTTCTCAACACCCAGGCCGCCTTACTCCCTGGACCTTCCTCACCCACTACCACACATTCCCAGCTGTCAAAATCAGCCAACACAGCTGCCATGTGCTTCTGCCTGACTGCATGGAGCCCTACAGAGCCTAAGCCACCCCCAAGCTGTGAACTCACCAGTGGATTCAAGACGCTTGTCAAAAACCTAGTGGCCAAATGGACTTCTGTCCAGATTGTCTCTTCATCTCCAGGGTTACAAGAAGCCCATCTTTCCCACATGATCTCTGCCCTCTCTGGACCACACACCCTCTGGTCATATTTATGGATCCTGGTCAGAAATCCACAGAGAGGATCTGCCACCTACTCTACCACCAATGTGTTAATGCCATGGCCCATTCCCATCTCTCCAGCATGCATGTACTCCAAGTGATGTTGTTCAGCCATACGTTTGCAAAAACAATTGACATTTTTCATAAAATGAACACAAGTCATAGTCAAAAATCAAATAGAATGATGGAACATCAATGTCCCTCTCCCCATCTGCTTGAATCTTCTGATCCATTTCCTAGAGCCAACTTTCCATTTCCTATTTTCACCAACTTCTAGCATAATAGATAGAGACTTGTCTGTATTAACACATTCAACCTTGATGTTGGTAAGGTGTGAATTCCTCTTACAACTGCTGGTTGAGAAAATCTCCAGGAAGGCACTATCACTGTTGCACCTTGGGCCAGAAGCCTCAAGAAAAGGTTAAACCCTGGAGTTGGACGTGGCATCACTCATGGAAATCATATGGGAAGCTGAGGCTTTGAGAAAACCAGGGAAACACGGGACAATATAGGTGAAGATGACCCAGCACCTAGATTCAAACTTTTAGGTCAGTTAGTTGTCAGAGAATGAATGACACTTTTCTACACATTTCCCATTCAGATATCTCATTGCTATTTTTAATAATGATGAACACCTTTTATATTTTTAGTTGTTAATTTTTTTATTTTATGTATTTGTTTTATTTTTATTTATTATTATTTTTTTGGCCATGCTGGGTATTTTTGCTGCACACGGGCTTTTGCTAGTTGGGGTGAGTCAGGGCTACTCTAGCTGGGGCTCAGGCTTCCTATTGTGATGGCTTCTCTTTTGCAGAGCACAGGCTATAGGGCACAGAGGCTTCAGTAGTTGTGGTACACAAGCTTAGTTGCCTGTGGCATGTTGGATCTTCCAGACAAGTGATCAAACCTATTTCCCTGCATTGGCAAGTGGATTCTTTACCACTGGAACACCAGAAAAGTTGCATTAAATTTATTTTGTGAGATGTACTTTAACTAGAATAATGTGTATAAATGAATACATCCACTGAAAAATATGGAAGCAATTTTCAAAAGCTAAAAGTCACATTGTAGATCATAAACTATTTGATGATGAAAATGATTATTTCAGATTTGAATCAGAGCTCTCAGCTTACTGAGGCCCAAGATGATGAGTCCATCGTGGTCCTTACAACACAGCTAATCCTTGAGGAATCGGTAGCAGCTTTTCATGATGTCTCGAAACACCTCTGTGAATTTATCATTCCGGAGGGTGAAGATAAAAGTGTTCAGAAAAGGGTTCACCACTAAAACCATCAGTGATGCCACTCTGTTATACTCAGCTGCTTGTGTTTGATTGGGTTTCACATAGAGGAACAAAGAGCTGCTGTAGCCGATCACGACACGGGTGAAGTGGGAGGCACATGCAGAAAAGGTTTTCCAGTGACGAGAGCCTGACAGGATCTTGAGGATGGTGGAGATGATGTAGGTGTAGGAGATAATTGTAGGCATCAAAGAACCAAAAAGAACAAAAGTAGCCATTTAAAAAAGCACAAACTATCACATGATAGTTTGAACAGCTGTTCTCCATCACAGTCTTTCTTGTCCATCATCACAACTCCAGTGCTAAGAACAGAGTCTGACACAGAGTGAACAAGTACTCTTCTAATATTTATGATGTAAATACATCAGTGAATGAATCACTACAGGTCAATGAATAGAAAAGGATGTCCATACTGATCTACTTTTCCTCTTCCTATAGGATAGGGCTCGCTTTCACTCTTTAGTGAGGACTACTCTGCTCAATCTGTGGCCTCTCTCCCTGGTGATGCCCTGCATGATGGCAAGTGTACAAAAGGAAGAGTGGGGAGAAGTGAGAGAGACAGCGGAGAAGTCAGAGAGCAGGGTCTTCGGCAATGGCAGAGCTGTCTGCCACCAGCTTTGAGAACAGCTGCATGTGCTCTTTGCTCTAGAGGAAACAGTGAATGTAGAGCTGGCTCACCATGCAGCTCCCTGAGTCTACTGTTTGCATCCCACATGTCTTTCTTCTACGTGGTAGCGAAGCCTAGAACTTCTTATACTCATCTTCTCTCGCTCACTCTTTCCCAGAGGGGAACCCATGGCATATACTCACCTCCAGAGAAGGGAACTGGACTGCAAAGTTCTACGGCTCCAGGATCAGCCCTGGGTACCCCCAGCCTGATGAGTGCTGAGCACGGTTTGTGAGCCAGAGCAAGCAACTGGTGTCTTCACTCTCAGTGAAAGAGGGAACACCTCGCACTAGCAGCATAAAGGAAAGCCCAGAGATCAACGTGCTATGGAAGCGTCACCATGTTTCTCTGTCTCTCTCTCTCCCCTTCTTTTCTTCATCTCTCTGCCCCAAGGAGACTTATTCACCGAGGAAATACATGCGCTTCTTCATACTCTGTCCTCTCTTTAAACTGTATCTTCCTCTTATTAGCTCTCATCAGTAGCTGAAATGGAAATAAATCATCCAAGTTCAGAGAATCCCTAAAGAAGCAGTGAAAGGAGAGTCAAAGAAATGTTTCCCTTTTCCTCTAGAGGCTGATCAAGTTTAGAACATGGAAGAATTCTAAGCGGACAAACTTGCCTGGGGCAAGGTGTTTCTCAGCACCCAGATGGCCTTCCCTCAGACCCCAAGTCCTGGTTGTCATCAAAATGATCAGAAAATAGCCAAACCCTGTGCTCTTCTGTGTCTCCCTGATTCCATTCAGCCCTGCAGAGCCTAGAGACCCACAAACAGAAGACACCTCAACTGACTCTCAGTTCAGTTCAGTCACTCAGTCGTGTCTGACTCTTTGTGACCCCATGAATTGCAGCACGCCAGGCCTCCCTGTCCATCACCAACTCCTGGAGTTCACCCAAACCTATGTCCTTTGAGTCAGTGATGCCATCCAACCATCTCAGCCTCTATCGTCCCCTTCTCCTCCTGCCCCCAATCCCTCCCAGCATCAAAGTCTTTTCCAATGAGTCAACTCTTCGCATGAGGTGGCCAAAGTACTGGAGTTTCAGCTTTAGCATCATTCCTTCCAAAGAAATCCCAGGGCTGATCTCCTTCAGAATGGACTCTTTGGATCTCCTTGCAGTCCAAGGGACTCTCAAGAGTCTTCTCCAACACCACAGTTCAAAAGCATCAATTCTTCAGTGCTCAGCCTTCTTCACAGTCCAATTCTCACATCCATACATGACCAATGGAAAAACCATAGCCTTGACTACACGGACCTTAGTTGACAAAGTAATATCTCTGCTTTTGAATATGCTATCTAGGTTGGTCATAAGTTTTCTTCCAAGGAGTAAGCATCTTTTAATTTCATGGCTGGAGTCACCATCTGCAGTGATTTTGGAGCCCAAAAAAATAAAGTCTGACACTGTTTCCACTGTTTCCCCATCTATTTCACATGGAGTGATGGGACCAGATGTCATGATCTTCGTTTTCTGAATGTTGAGCTTTAAGCCAACTTTTTCACTCTCCTCTTTCACTTTCATCAAGAGGTTTTTTAGTTCCTCTTCACTTTCTGCCATAAGGGTGGTGTCATCTGTATATCTGAGGTTATTGATATTTCTCCTGGCAATCTTGATTCCAGCTTGTGTTTCTTCCAGTCCAGCATTTCTTATGATGTACTCTGCATATAAGTTAAATAAGCAGAGTGACAATACACAGCTTTTACGTACTCTTTTTCCTATTTGGAACCAGTCTGTTGTTCCATGTCCAGTTCTAACTGTTGCTTCCTGACCTGCATACAGATTTCTCAAGAGGCAGGTCAGGTGGTCTGGTATTCCCATCTCTTTCAGAATTTTCCACAGTTTATTGTGATCCACAAAGTCAAAGGCTTTGACATAGTCAATAAAGCAGAAATAGATGTTTTTCTGGAACTCTCTTGCTTTTTCCATGATCCAGCAGATGTTGGCAATTTGATCTCTGGTTCCTCTGCCTTTTCTGAAACCAGCTTGACATATCAAAACCCAACAGCCACCAAATAGCCTCTGTCAAAAGTTTTCCTTCATCCCGGTCCCCAGGAACCCCATTTTTTCCTGATGATCTCTGCATTCCACCTACCAGATACTCTCTGACCACAGTTATAGGAACCTGGTAAGACGGAAAGACAAGGGAGAAACTGCCATGCACAACAACCTATCACCTGTGAATGCCATAGCTGGTTCCAGTCTCTCTAACCTGCATGCCTTCCAACTGTGCTGTTCAGCTATATGTTACCCTAGGTACTAAGACAGGGAGGCCTGGCATGCTGCAGTCCATGGGGTCGCAAAGACATGGACATGACTGAGCGACTGAACTGAACTGAAATGCTACCAGGGCACCTTCCTGACCTGTCTAAAGTGAGAGGAAAAAGATGAAGAAACGTACAGAACCAACCCCCAAAAATAGTATGTAAAGGTGATGTCTGGGATGCTCACTGAAACATGTATACTATCATGTAAGAAACGAATCGCCAGTCTATGTTCAATACAGGATACAGGATGCTTGGGGCTGGTGCACGGGGATGATCCAGAGAGATGATATGGGGTGGGAGGTGGGAGGGGGGTTCAGGAATGGGAACTCATCTACACCTGTGGTGGATTCATGTCAATGTATGGCAAAACCAATACAGTATTGTAAAGTAAAATAAAATAAAAATAAAATTAATAGAAAAAAGAAAGCATCACTATGAACAAAAATAAATAAAAATTTTTTTAATTTAAAAAAATAATAACTAAAACAAAATATTCATATTTACCTTGTTAAAACAGCTTCCATTTAAAACTACTCCTGGTAAATGTTATTCAACACAGTTTGGAAGTCCTAGTTACAGCAATCAGAGAAATTAAAAGAGGTACAGGGAATACAAATTGGAAATGAAAAGTTAAACTGTCACTGTTTACAGATGACATGATACTACATGTAGCAGATCCTAAAGAGTCTACCAGAAAACTAATAGAATTCATCAATAAATTTGGTTTCACGTTAGAAAATTAATACTCAGAAATTTGTTGCATTTCTATACACTAGGAATGAAAGATTAGAAAGAGAAATTCAAGACAAGTACATTTTCCATCACATTGAAAAGAATAAAATATTTAAGGTTGAAAAGGAATAATTTTACCTAAGGAGACAAAAGACTTGCACTCTGAAAACTTTGAGGTGCTGATGAAAGGAATCAAAGAGACGTAAACAGATGGAAATGTATACCATGCTTGTGGATTGGAAGAATCAACATTGCCAAAATTACTATACTACCAAAGTCAATCTACAGATTCAGTGCAATTCCTATCAAATTACCAATGGCATTTTTCACAGAACTAGATCAAAAAAACCTTAAAATTTGTATGGAGACAAAAAAGACACTGAATAACCAAAGCAATCTTGAGGAAAAAAAAAAAAAGAGCTAGAGGAATCAAGTTCCCTGACTTCAGGCTATGCTACACAGCTATGATCAAAACAGTATGATATGGGCACAAAAATAGAAATATAGGTCAATCTCCCAGAATAATGGAAATAAAAACAAAAATAAACAAATGGACCCTTCAGTTCAGTTCAGTTCAGTCGCTCAGTCCCGTCCGACTCTTTGCGACCCCATGAATCACAGCACGCCAGGCCTCCCTGTCCATCACCAACTCCCAGAGTTCACTCAGATTCGAGTCCATCGAGTCAGTGATGCCATTCAGCCATCTCATCCTCGGTCGTCCCCTTCTCCTCCTGCCCCCAATCCCTCCCAGCATCAGAGTCTTTTCCAATGAGTCAACTCTTCGCCTGAGGTGGCCAAAGTACTGGAGTTTCAGCTTTAGCATCATTCCTTCCAAAGAAATCCCAGGCTGATCTCCTTCAGAATGGACTGGTTGGATCTCCTTGCAGTCCAAGGGACTCTCAAGAGTCTTCTCCAACACCACAGTTCAAAAGCATCAATTCTTCAGCGATCAGCCTTCTTCACATCCATACATGACCAATGGAAAAACCATAGCCTTGACTAGACGGACCTTAGTCAGCAAAGTAATGTCTCTGCTTTTGAATATGCTATCTAGGTTGGTCATAAGTTTTCTTCCAAGGAGTAAGCATCTTTTATTTTCATGGCTGCAGTCACCATCTGCAGTGATTTTGGAGCCCCCACAAATAAAGTCTGACACTGTTTCCACTGTTTCCCCATCTATTTCACATGGAGTGATGGGACCGGATGCCATGATCTTTGTTTTCTGAATGTTGAGCTTTAAGCCAACTTTTTCACTCTCCTCTTTCACTTTCATCAAGAGGCTTTTTAGTTCTTCTCCACTTTCTGCCATAAGGGTGGTGTCATCTGTATATCTGAGGTTATTGATATTTCTCCCAGCAAATTTGATTCCAGCTTGTGTTTCTTCCAGTCCAGCATTTCTCATGATGTACTCTGCATATAAGTTAAATAAGCAGGGTGACAATATCCAGCCTTGATGTACTCCTTTTCCTATTTGGAAGCAGTCTGTTGTTCCATGTCCAGTTCTACCTGTTGCTTCCTGACCTGCATACAGATTTCTCAAGAGGCAGGTTAGATGGTCTGGTATTCCCATCTCTTTAAGAATTTTCCACAGTTTATTGTGATCCACAAAGTCAAAGGCTTTGGCATAGTTAATAAAGCAGAAATAGATGTTTTTTTTTCTGGAACTCTCCTGCTTTTTCCATGATTCAGCGGATGTTGGCAATTTGATCTCTGGTTCCTCTGCCTTTTCTAAAACCAGCTTGAACATCTGGAAGTTCATGATTCACGTATTGCTGAAGCCTGGCTTGGAGAATTTTGAGCATTACTTTACTAGTGTGTGAGATGAGTGCAGTTGTGCAGTAGTTTGAGCATTCTTTGGCATTGCCTTTCTTTGAAATTGGAATGAAAACTGACCTCTTCCAGTCCTGTGGCCACTGCTAAGTTTTCCAAATTTGTTGGCATATTGAGTGCAGCACTTTCGCAGCATCATCTTTCAGGATTTGAAATAGCTCTACCGGAATTCCATCACCTCCACTAGCTTTGTTTGTAGTGATGCTTTCTAAGGCCCACCTGACTTCACATTCCAGGATGTCTGGCTCTAGATGAGTGATCACACCATCGTGATTATCCGGGTCATGAAGATCATTTTTGTACAGTTCTTCTGTGTGTTCTTGCCATCTCTTCTTAATATCTTCTGCTTCTGTTAGGTTCATACCATTTCTGTCCTTTATCGAGCCCAACTCAATGGCTTTTGCACAGAAAAGAAACAATAAACAAAATTAAGACAATCCACAGATTGGGAGAAAATATTTGCAAATTATGTGACTGACAAGGGATTAGTCTCCAAAATTTATGAACAGCTCATGGTACTTAATACCATCAAAACAAACAACCCAACCAACAAATGGGCAAAAGATCTAAATAGACATTTCTCCAAAGAAGACATTTAGAGAGCCAGGAAGCATATGAAAAGATGTTCAACATCATTAATTATTAGAGAAATGCAAATTAAAACTACAATGATGTATCACCTCACACCAGTCAGAATGGCCATCATCAAAAGATCCACAAAAAATAAATGCTAGTGAGGGTGTGGAGAAAAGGAACCCTCCTACACTTATGATGGGAATGTAAATTGATACAGCCACTATGAAGAACAATATGATGTTCCTTAAAAAATTAAAAATAGAGCTACCATGCTGCTGCTGCTGCTAAGTAGCTTCAGTCATGTCCCACTCTGTGCGACCCCCATAGATAGCAGCCCACCAGGTTCCCCCGTCCCTGGGATTCTCCAAGCAAGAACACTGGAGTGGGTTGCCATTTCCTTCTCCAATACATGAAAGTGAAAAGTGAAAGTGAAGTCGCTCAGTCGTGTCCGACTCTCAGCGACCCATGGACTGCAGCCTACCAGGCTCCTCCATCCGTGGGATTTTTCAGGCAAGAGTACTGGAGTGGAGTGCCATTACCTTCTCCATATCACCCTACAATCCCAGTTCTGGGCATATATCCCAAGGAAAACATGATCCAATAGGATACATGCACCCCTGTGCTCATTACAGCACTGTTTCCAATAGCCAAGATATGGAAGCAACCTAAATGCCCATCAACAGAGGAATGCATAAAAAAAAGATGTGCTACATATATACAATGGTATAAGTGGTACAGTACAACAGAATTTGGCTTAGCCATTAAAAAGAATGAAATTTGTAGCAACATGTACGGCCCTGGAAATGTCATACTAAGTGAACTTCTCTAAGTTAGAGAAGGAGAACTATTGTCCTGTTAGGGAAAGCACACTGATTGAAACCGCCCACCCTGGCCAGGCACCATAGTAACCATTTGCATGAGTTATTTTATGACAGGAGATTCTGATAAGGAATACGGAACTAATAAGCCGCCACCAACCTGAAGAGTTCAGGAAAGATCAAAAGGAGACACTGTGTGTCCGTCCACTTCCCAGAATCCCTCTCGCTAGCATCCATCTTGGCTGAGTGATGCGTGTGCCACCAGGAAAGACTCAGAATTAGAATGATTGGCCAGAGGCCACCCAGAAACTAATCCCATCACCATAAAACCCGAGCCTGCAAGCCACACGGCAGAGAAGTTCTCCTGGGTTCCCTTACCCTACTGCCCTCCACCTGGGTGCCCTTTCCCAATAAAATCTCTTGCTTTGTCAGCACATGTGTCTCCTCAGACAATTCATTTCTGAGTGTTAGACAAGAGCCCAGTTTTGGGCCCTGGAAGAGGTCCCCCTTCTTGCAACAGTACAATATCCCTTATATGTGGAATCTAAAAAGAAATATACACATGAACTTACTTACAGGACAAAAACAGACTCAATGACTTGAGAGAAAGAACTTATGGTTTCTGAGGGCGGGGGGAGGATGTGGGAAGGGATAGTTAGGGAGTTGGGGATAGATAGGCACAAACCGCTATATTTAAAATGGGTAACCACAAGGATTTACTGTATAGCACATGGAACTCTGCTCAGTGTTATGTGGCAGCTTGGATGGTGAAAGGTTGTTGCTGAATGAAAAGACGCCGGATTTCTTGGCCTCCTGAGGAGAAGAATTCAATCCAGGGCCAGAGATGAGGCTTGATCACTCAGAGCTTTTGTGGATTAAAGTTTTCAGTTCAGTTCAGTTCAGTCGCTCAGTCGTCTCCGGCTCTTTGCGACCCCATGAATCGCAGCATGCCAGGCCTCCCTGTTCATCACCATCTCCCGGAGTTCACTCAGACTCATGTTCATCGAGTCCATGATGCCATCCAGCCATCTCATCCTCGGTCGTCCCCTTCTCCTCCTGCCCCCAAATCCCCCCAGCATCAGAGTCTTTTCCAATGAGTCAACTCTTCATTGGTGAGGTGGCCAAAGTACTGGAGTTTCAGCTTTAGCATCATTCCTTCCAAAGAAATCCCAGGGCTGATCTCTTTCAGAATGGACTGGTTGGATCGCCTTGCAGTCCAAGGGACTCTCAAGAGTCTTCTCCAACACCACAGTTCAAAAGCATCCATTCTTCGGCACTCAGCCTTCTTCACTGTCCAATTCTCACATCCATACATGACCACAGGAAAAACCATAGCCTTGACTAGACAGACCTTAGTCAGCAAAGTAATGTCTCTGCTTTTGAATATACTATCTAGGTTGGTCATAACTTTTCTTCCAAGGAGTAAGCGTCTTTTAATTTCATGGCTGCAGTCACCATCTGCAGTGATTTTGGAGCCCCCACAAATAAAGTCTGACACTGTTTCCAACGTTTCCCCATCTATTTCCCATGAAGTGATGGGACCAGAAGCCATGATCTTTGTTTTCTGAATGTTGAGCTTTAAGCCAACTTTTTCACTCTCCTCTTTCACTTTCATCAAGAGGCTTTTTAGCTCCTCTTCACTTTGTGCCATAAGGGTGGTGTCATCTGTATATCTGAGGTTATTGATAATTCTCCCGGCAATCTTGATTCCAGCTTGAGTTTCTTCCAGTCCAGCGTTTCTCATGATGTACTCTGCATAGAAGTTAAATAAGCAAGATGACAATATACAGCCTTAACGTACTCCTTTTCCTATTTGGAAGCAGTCTGTTGTTCCATGTCCAGTTCTAACTGTTGCTTCCTGACCTGCATACAGATTTCTCAAGAGGCAGGTCAGGTGGTCTGGTATTCCCATCTCTTTCAGAATTTTCCACAGTTGATTGTGATCCACACAGTCAAAGGCTTTGGCATAGTTAATAAAGCAGAAATAGATGTTTTTCTGGAACTCTCTTGCTTTTTCCATGATTCAGCGGATGTTGGCAATTTGATCTCTGGTTCCTCTGCCTTTTCTAAAACCAGCTTGAACATCTGGAAGTTCACGGTTAACATATTGCTGAAGCCTGGCTTGGAGAATTTTGAGCATTACTTTACTAGCATGTTAGATGACAGCAATTGTGTGGTAGTTTCAGCATTCTTTGGCATTGCCTTTGTTTGGGATTGGAATGAAAACTGACCTCTTCCAGTCCTGTGGCCACTGCTGAGTTTTCCACATTTGCTGGCATATTGAGTGCAGCACTTTCACAGCATCATCTTTCAGGTTTTGAAAGAGCTCCACTGGAATTCCATCACCTCCACTAGCTTTGTTCATAGTGATGCTTTCTAAGGCCCACTTGACTTCACTTTCCAAGATGTCTGGCTCTAGATTAGTGATCACATCATCATGATTATCTGGGTCATGAAGATCTTTTTTGTACAGTTTTTCTGTGTATTCTTGCCACCTCTTCTTAATATCTTGTGCTTCTGTTAGGTACATACCATTTCTGTCCTTTATCGAGCCCATCTTTGCATGGAATGTTCCCTTGGTATCTCTATTTTTCTTGAAGAGATCTCTAGTCTTTCCCATTCTGTTGTTTTCCTCTATTTCTTTGCGTTGATCGTTGAGGAAGGCTTTCTGATCTCTTCTTGCTATTCTTTGGAACTCTGCATTCAGATGCTTATATCTTTCCTTTTCTCCTTTTCTTTTCGCCTCTTTCTTTTCACAGCTATTTGTAAGGCCTCCCCAGACAGCCATTTTGCTTTTTTGCATTTCTTTTCCATGGGGATGGTCTGGATCCCTGTCTCCTGTACAATGTCACAAACCTCAGTCCACAGTTCATCAGGCACTCTGCCTATCAGATCTAGTTCCTTCAATCTATTTCTCACTTCCACTGTATAATCATAAGGGATTTGATTTAGGTCATACCTGAATGGTCTAGTGGTTTTCCCTACTTTCTTCAATTTAAGTCTGAATTTGGCAATAAGGAGTTCATGATCTGAGCAACAGTCAGCTCCTGGTCTTGTTTTTGTTGACTGTATAGAGCTTCTCCATCTTTTGCTGCAGAGAATATAATCAATCTGATTTCGGTGTTGACCATTTGGTGATGTCCATGTGTAGAGTCTTCTCTTGTGTTGTTGGAAGAGGGTGTTTGCTATGACCAGTGTGTTTTCTCGGCAAAACTCTATTAGTCTTTGCCCTGCTTCATTCTGCATTCCAAGGCCAAATTTGCCTGTTACTCCAGGTGTTTCTTGACTTCCTATTTTTGCATTCCAGTCCCCTATAATGAAAAGGACATCTTTTGGGGGTGTTAGTTCTAAAAGGTCTTGTAGGTCTTCATAAAACCGTTCAACTTCAGCTTCTTCAGCGTTACTGGTTGGGGCATAGGCTTGGATAACTGTGATATTGAATGGTTTGCCTTGGAGATGATCAGAGATCATTCTGTCATTTTTGAGATTGCATCCAAGTACTGCATTTCGGACTCTTTTGTTGACCATGATGGCTACTCCATTTCTTCTGAGGGATTCCTGCCTGCAGTAGTAGATATAATGGTCATCTGAGTTAAATTCACCCATTCCAGTCCATTTTAGTTCGCTGATTCCTAGAATGTTGACATTCACCCTTGCCATCTCCTGTTTGACCACTTCCAATTTGCCTTGATTCATGGACCTGACATTCCAGGTTCCTATGCAATATTGCTCTTTACAGCATCGGATCTTGCTTCTATCACCAGTCACATCCACAGCTGGGTATTGTTTTTGCTTTGGCTCCATCCCTTCATTCTTTCTGGAGTTATTTCTCCACTGATCTCCAGTAGCATATTGGGCACTTACTGACCTGGGGAGTTCCTCTTTTGGTATCCTATCATTTTGCCTTTTCATACTGTTCATGGGGTTCTCAAGGCAAGAATACTGAAGTGGCTTGCCATTCCCTTCTCCAGTGGACCACGCTCTGTCAGACCTCTCCACCATGACCCGCCCGTCTTGGGTTGCCCCGTAGGCATGGCTTGGTTTCATTGAGTTAGACAAGGCTGTGGTCCTAGTGTGATTAGATTGACTAGTTTTCTGTGAGTATGGTTTCAGTGTGTCTGCCCTCTGATGCCTTCTTGCAACACCTACCATCTTACTTGGGTTTCTCTTACTTTGGGCATGGGGTATCTCTTCACGGCTGCTCCAGCAAAGCACAGCCGCTGCTCCTTACCTTGGACGAGGGGTATCTCCTTACTGCTGCCGTTCCTGACCTTCAATGTGGGATAGCTCCTCTAGGCCCTCCTGCGTGTGCGCAGCCACCGCTCCTCCTCGGGATGCTCCTCCCAGCTGCCGCCCCTAGCCTCGAGCTTGGGGTGGCTCCTCAGGGTCACCACCCCTGGCCTCGGGCAGAGGTGTATCCTCCCAGCTGCTGCCCTTGGCCTCGGGCGCGAGGTGGATTCTCCTGGCTGCCACTGACCTCGGACGCGGGGTGTCTCCTCCCAGCCGCCACTGACCTCGGTCGCGGGGTAGCTCCTCTTGGCTGCCGCCCCTGACCTCAAACACAGGTTAGCTCCTCTCGGCCGTTCCTGCGCCGTCGCAGCCTGGCACTCTAGGCTGCTGCCCCTGACCTTGGATGTGGGATAGCTCCTCTCTGCGGCACTTAGTGCGCTGGCTCTCGCAGCCACCCTCACTTATTATTAAAGTATAAAGGAGATAGAGAAAGCTTCTGACATAGGCATCAGAAGAGGGCAGAAAGAGTACCTTCCTGCTAGTCTTCAGCTGAATGTTATATAGTCACTGGCAATCTGTTAATGAAAGAAAGGAATGTCTTACAACTCAGAATGGCATCAGGCCCCTTACCCACACGATGTATTTTGGGATAATCCTGTCACCAAAAGGTTCATCCCGGGCTAAAAAATGATTAACTTGAATCTTGTAGAAGGGCAGATTACCATACAAATAGTTTCATTTACATAGATTAGGGGGAAAATATCTGAGCATAATATACTGGTTTGTCAAGTAGGTTCTGAGCCATTAAGTGGAATCGGAATTGACTTGAAGACAGAGTTTGGGGTAAATGAATAGTACATTACCATACCTTAAGATAAACATTTCCATAAGAAAAATGCATTGGTTATCTGAAGGTTTGAGAATAGTTAACTTTAGGTGAAACCAGGTGTCATTACGGCACCACAGTATTTTAAGAGATACCTCCTTTTAAATTTGTATAGAGAAGAAAAAAATATCACTAGTTTGTTTCCTCCTGCCACTTAAGAGAGATAAAAATATCTGACACTTGCAGGCTATTTCCTCTGTTTGGAGACCCCTGGACTTTCTGCTTGTTACCCTCTCAATGGGAAGGGAGTTTGGGGGAGAATGGATACATGTATATGTATGGCTAAGTCCCTTCACTGAAACTATCACAACATTGTTAACTGAATATATACCTCAATATAAAATCAGTTCAGTTCAGTTGCACAGCCAAGTCCAACTCTTTGCAACCCCATGGACTGAAGCATGCCAGGCCTTCCTGTCCATCACCAACTCCCAGAGCCTACTCAAACTCATGTCCATAGAGTTGCTGATGCCATCGAACCATCTCATCCTCTATTGTCCCCTTCTCCTCCTGACTTCAATCTTTCCCACCATCAGGGTCTTTTCAAATGAGTCAGTTCTTCGCATCAGGTGGTCAGAGTATTCGAGTTTCAGCTTCAGCATCACTCCTTCCACTGAATATTCAGGACTGATTTCCTTTAGGATTGATAGGTTGGATCTCCTTGCAGTCCAAGGGACTCTCAAGAGTCTTCTCCAAAACCACAGTTCAAAAGCATCAATTCTTCAGCGCTCAGTTTTCTTTATAGTTCAACTCTCACATTCATGCATGACTACTGGAAAAACCATAGCTTTGACTAGATGGACCTTTGCTGGTAAAGTAATGTCTCTATT
Source organism: Capricornis sumatraensis (assembly GCF_032405125.1). Taxonomy (NCBI): domain Eukaryota; kingdom Metazoa; phylum Chordata; class Mammalia; order Artiodactyla; family Bovidae; genus Capricornis; species Capricornis sumatraensis. The sequence continues at coordinate 109,539,941 of NC_091073.1, read as the reverse complement.
TTTTAATATGCTGCCTAGGTTCAGCTCAGTTCAGTTCATTTCAGTCGCTCAGTCATGTCCAACTCTTTACGACCCCATGAATCGCAGCACGCCAGGCCTCCCTCTCCATCACCAACTCCCGGAGTTCACTCAGATTCATGTCCATCGAGTCAGTGATGCCATCCAGCCATCTCATCCTCTGTTGTCCCCTTCTCCTCCTGCCCCCAATCCCTCCCAACATCAGAGTCTTTTCCAATGAGTCAACTCTTCGCATGAGGTGGCCAAAGTACTGGAGTTTCAGCTTTAGCATCGTTCCTTCCAAAGAAATCCCAGGGCTGATTTCCCTCAGAATGGACTGGTTGGATCTCCTTGCAGTCCAAGGGACTCTCAAGAGTCTTCTTCAACACCACAGTTCAAAAGCATCAATTCTTTGGCACTCAGCCTTCTTCACAGTCCAACTCTCTCATCCATACATGAACACTGGAAAAACCATAGCTGTCTAGGTTGTACATAGCTTTTCTTCCAAGGAGCATCTTTTAATTTCATGGCTGCAGTCACCATCTGCAGTGATTTGGAGCCCCAAAAAATGAAAGTCTCACACTGTTTCCATTGTTTTCCCATCTATCTGCCATGAAGTGATAGGACCAAATGCCATGATCTTAGTTTTCTGAATGTTGAGCTTTAAGCCAACTTTTTCACTCTCCTCTTTCACTTTCATCAAGAGCCTCTTTAGTTCTTCTTTGCTTTCTGCCATAAGGGTGGTGTCATCTGCATATCTGAGGTTATTGATATTTCTCCCAGCAATCTTGATTCCAGCTTGTGCTTCATCCAGTCCAGCGTTTCTCATGATGTACTCTGCATATAAGTTAAATAAGCAGAGTGACAATATAGAACCTTGACGTATTCCTTCCCTTATTTGGAACCAGTCTAGTTCCATGTCCAGTTAACTGTTTTTTCCTGACCTGCATACAGATTTCTCAGGAGGCAGGTCAGTTCATTTCACTTCAGTTCAGTCACTCAGTCATGTCCGACTCTTTGCAACCCCACGAATCACAGCACACCAGGCCTCCCTGTTCATCACCATCTCCCAGAGTTTACTCAGATTCATGTCCATCGAGTCCATGATGCCATCCAGCCATCTCATACTCGGTCGTCCCCTTCTCCTCCTGCCCCCAATCCCTCCCAGCATCAGAGTCGTTTCCAATGAGTCAACTCTTCTCCTGAGGCAGGTCAGGTAGACTGTTATTCCCATCTCTTTAAGAATTTTCCACAGTTTGTTGGGATCCACACAGTCAAAGGCTTTGGCATAGTCAATAAAGCAGAAGTAGATGTTTTTCTGGAACTCTCTTGCTTTTTCCATGATCCAATGGATGTTGGCAATTTGATCTCTGGTTCCTCTGTCTTTTCTAAATCCAGCTCGAACATCTGGAAGTTCATGGTTCCCATATTGCTGAAGCCTAGCTTGGAGAAGTTTGATCATTAGTTTGCTGGTGTGTGATATGAGTGCAATTGTGTGGTATTTTGAGCATTCTTTGGCATTGCCTTTCTTTGGGATTGGAATGAAAACTGACCTTTTCCAGTCCTGTGGCTACTGCTGAGTTTTCCAATTTGCTTGCATATTGAGTGTAGCACTTTCACAGTATCATCCTTGAGGATTTGAAATAGCTCAACTGGAATTCTATCACCTCCAAAGCCCACTTGATTTCTCATTCCAGGATGTCTGGCTCTAGGTGAGCGATCACACCATCGTGATTATCTGGGTTGTGAAGATCTTCTTTGTACAGTTCTCCTGTGTATTCTTGCCACCTCTTCTTAATATCTTCTGCTTCTGTTAGGTCCATACCATTTCTGTCCTTTATTGTGCCCATCTTTGCATGAAATGTTCCCTTATTATCTCTAATTTTTCTTGAAGAGCTCTCTTTTGCCAAGGGAATGCACTGGTCATATCAAAACCCTTTTCCAACAATACAAAAAAAGACTCTACTCATGGACATTACCAGACGGTCAATACCAAAATCAGACTGATTATATTCTTTGCAGCCAAAGATGGAGAAACTCTATACAGTCAGCAAAAACAAGACCAGGAGCTGACAGTGGATCAGATTATGAACTCCTTATTGCCAAATTCAGACTTAAATTGAAGAAAGTATGGAAAACCACTAAACCATTCAGGTATGACCTAAATTAAATCCCTTATGAGTATACAGTAGAAGCGACAAATAGATTCAAGGGATTAGATCTGATAGGCAGAGTGCCTGATGAACTATAGATGGAGACTCGTGACATTGTACAGGAGGCAGTGATCAAGACCATCCCCAAGAAAAAGAAATGCAAAAAGGCTAAAAGGTTGTCTGAGGAGGCCTTACAAATAGCTAAGAAGAGAAGCAAAGGGCAAAGGAGAAAAAATATACCCATTTGAATGCGTAGTTCCAAAGAATAGCAAGAGGAGATAAAAAAGGCTTCCTCAGTGATTAGTACAAAATAAAAAGTTAAAAAAAAAAAAAAAACTCCTGGTTAAAAAAAATTTTATAGAGGAATAGAAAACAAAATGCAAATGTCTGTCTCACCAAAGCTTGATTCTCCTGATCTGTCTCATATGTTTAAATACTCTGATTAACATCTATTATATCCATAGAGAAATTTTCTATCATACACATGCATTTCTCTATATGGTCTTTTACTTGCTTGTTTAGTTGACATAATGTCTTGCTACTTTCTTTGTTATATGTTTATGTGTGTGGGTGTATGAAACCTTTCCATACTAGCATTCATATATTTCTCACATCATCTTATTACTAAATAAATTTTCACCTTATGAAAATAACCACTATTTACTTATTGAGTACCCTGCTCAAGAACATTGCATCTTCTCTAGTTTTTCATGAGTGTAATGATGCTGCAATAAATACCTTTACCTGAAGAAGGCTGAGTGCTGAAGAATTGATGCTTTTGATCTGTGGTGTTGGAGAAGACTCTTGAGAGTCCCTTGGACTGCAAGGAGACTCAACCAGTCCATTCTGAAGGAGCTCAGCCCTGGGATTTCTTTGGAAGGAATGATGCTAAAGCTGAAACTCCAGTACTTTGGCCACCTCATGCGAAGAGTTGACTCATTGGAAAAGACTCTGATGCTGGGAGGGATTGGGGGCAGGAGGAGAAGCGGACAACAGAGGATGAGATGGCTGGATGGCATCACAGACTCGATGGACATGAATCTGAGTGAATTCCGGGAGTTGGTGATGGACAGGGAGGCCTGGTGTGCTGCGATTCATGGGATCGCAAAGAGTCGGACACGACTCAGCGACTGAACTGAACTGAACTTATAAGCTCGTACCTTTGCACAGTAATAGTTCCCTAAATTATGCTACATTTCTTAGCTATTATCTAATCACCCTTCAAAATGTTGGATCAATTTACAATCACTTGAAATGAGATTATATGGGGGCCAGCCATACAGATTTCCATAGGAAGCTGTGGGAAGTTTTTATTACCATGTTCATCGTGTGCAGTTGTTTGTAATGATACTAACATATGAGGAGTCAGAACTTACATCATGAAGTAAAGACACAGCCCAGAAGTTCTCACCCCCAAGGGAACTGTGCTGCCAGCTGCCCAGGACACTTGACCCCCAGCATCTGCCTCTCAGCCTCTGAGCTCGGATCATGCTGGCTCCTGTTATGACAGCTGGAGATGCCTGAGGCGAGGTGCTGGCAAAGGAGGGAATCCAAGGAAACTAGACTCTTCTCTCAGAACCCTTGTTGCAAAACCAGCTTCCCTAATTCAGGGCCCGCTTCATTTACTCCAGATGCCCCTCCAGTGTTAAGGCCACAGGAACCCAACAGATACTTCAGAAGTAGGAAGCAGTGGATACTAGCAAATCTCGTTAGGAAAAATGTTGTCTGTTGTCATTTAGTTAAAACTAAGTATACACCTTCTCTATGACTCAGCAATTCTGCTCCCAGTTATCTACCTAAGAAATGAAAAAATACATCCTCACAGAGATGTCTAGTTTAATCTTCATATCAGTTTAGTTCATTACATCAAGTGACACAAAACAAATATCCATCAACAAGAGAATGGTATAGTCAATCCCCATTATTCACACACTCTGTATTTATGAATTCATCTACTGATGAAAACTTATGTGTAGCTCCAAAATCAATATTTCCAAGAGCTTTCAAGGGAGCACATGTTCTCAACTAAAGTTGGAAATGGCAAAATCCCCATCTTCTTGTTGCAACTCCTACAACATAAATGATGGCTTCTTTGCTGTCTAATTAGCAGCATGTTTTTGACATTTTATTGGTGATTTTGCTCTTAAAGATGACTCCCAAGCACAGTGCTGAGGTGCCTACCTACTGTTGCTAAGTGTAAGAAAGCTGTTACGTTTCTTACAGAGAAAATGAGTTTAGATAAGCATTAAACAAGCGTTTTTACCCAAAATACATATTCCAGGGACTTCTAGTAGTGTAGTGGATAAGAATCCACCTGCCAATGCAGGGGACACAGATTCCTTCACTGGCCTGGGAAGATTCCACATGCCGCAGAGCAACTAAGCTCCTGAGCCACAAATAGTGAGGCCTCCAGCCAAGAGCCCATGCTCCACAACAGGAGAAGTCAGGGCAATGAGAAGCCTGCTCACCACAACTAGAGAAAGCTGGCACCCAGCAACGAAGACCCAGCACAACCAAAACTAACTGAATAAACACACACACACACACAAATGTGTTAGGCAAACTCCTTTTGGGCTTCCCTGCTGGTTCACTAGAAAAGAATCTACCTGCCAATGCAGGAGACGCAGGTCCATCCCTGGGTCGGAATGGAGGAGGAAACAGCAACCCACTCCGGTATTCTTGCCTGGAGAATCCCATGGACAGAGGAACCTGGCAGGATATAGTCCATGGGGTCACATAAGAGTTGGACATGACTGAACAACTAAACAACAACAAAACTTCCTTCAGGCATGAGTTACAGGTGTTGGCTCTGTGTCCATATTAATGGATAAATAATATTTATTAAGTAAGGTGTGTTTGAATATCAACAAACATAAAACAAGGCTATTGGCCCATCAGTTGATGAAAATCTTGTGAGAAATATTCCCAGGAACATTTCTCCTACAGCAATGAATTAGTATTCAGTGTTCTCAGAAACTTCAAAGACATAACCACACAGATAATGAGAATCAACTGTATAGTCATATGAGAAAATACTACTCAGCAATGACAAGTAACAAACTACTGAGACACACAGCGTGGACAATCCTGACCTACATTACACTGAATGAAAGAAGCCAGGCACAGAAAAGATTGAATATTTTATGAAGTTTAGTGAAAATTACTCAGTCGTGTCCAACTCTTTGCGACCCCATGGACTATATGGTCCATGGAATTCTCCAGTCCAGAATAGTGAAATGGTAGCCTTTCCCTTCTCCAACTTTATGAGTCCACTATAAATGCTCTAAAATAGGTCAAAAATAATCATAATCCATGTTAGTGTTGTAGTCACGCGTTCCGGGAAACAGCCCCACTCAGAAGGACAATGCAGATAGTGAAGTGCAGTCTATTACACCAGCGGGCCCAAGGCAGTCTCCTCTTAGCCAAGAACCCCAACCAGTTTTTGTGAAAACCTTATATACCTTAAGTGCACGTGCCCAAACCCACCTCCCCAAATTCCCTGAAACTAGTCTGAACAAAGGAGAGAAAAATACAAAGTTAACCCGTGATTCATATGCCTTAAGCCTAGGTAGTTAACAGTGGACAATTATCAATAGGCCTGTGGTCATACCCAATAAGCATAATAGAATTTATTATTCTGTTTGGTTACACAGATAATTAGGATATTCTTTTAGGCAATGGAGAGTCTAGGTATGAGCCCTGTGGTTCTTCCATCCGAGGGGTCTGGTTTTCCAGTTGGTATGTCATTTCCATAGATACTGGGCATATAGCTCAAAGTCCACAGCCCAAGATGGAGTCCTGCTTTCAAGATGGAGCCTGTTCTGTCTGTTTCCTCCTTCATTAGCAATAAGGTATTTTTAACTAAGGTAAGTACATTATTGTTTTACACAGAATGCTGCTGCTGCTGCTAAGTCGCTTCAGTCGTGTCTGACTCTGTGTGACCCCATAGACAGCAGCCCACCAGGCTGCGCCATCCCTGGGATTCTCCAGGCAAGAACACCGGAGTGGGTTGCCATTTCCTTCTCCAGTGCATGAAAGTGGAAAGTGAAAAGTGAAAGTGAAGTCACTCAATGCTATTGCACACTTAACAGGTAAGACAGTCTAAACATAACATATGCACTCACTGGAAAATTTAAAAATTCGTATCACTTATTTTATTACATTATTCACTTTATTGCAGTGGTCTGGAGCCACACCTGTAATGTCTCTGAAGTATGCCTATATTTCCCCCTGGAATATTTGGAAAACTTAATTAGTAAAAACATCCAGACCAAGAGTTTCTTTGCAGGAAAATTTGTAATTACAAGTAGTGGTAGCTAAATAATGCCTGATCACCCTGCCCCAAAATCTACACCCTAATTGCCAGAACCTGTGAATGTTATCCTATACAGCAAAAAGGACATTAACGCTGTGATTAAGTTAAGGTTTTTAAAATGGGGAGATTATCTTGGAGTATCTGGTAGTCTCTCTACATCTGGTAATATTTCTTGCCTTAAGTCTATGGTTTCTAATATTATAGAACACTGCCAAATTTCTTAAGCTTCTTGTTTGCATGTTATAACTTTACCTGTCATTCTTATTTCAACCTATCTTTATATTTCAAGTGTATCAAGGATAGACATCAAGAGCTGGCCTGACAATTTTATTTAGCATTGAGTCCATTTACATAGAATATGATTTTTTATTTTTTTAAGTGTACCATTTTCCTATCTTTTTATTTTGTCCTAGATACATTTCTTTTCTTCTATTCTTCCTTTTCTGGATTAATTAATATTTTATCTTTTCTGTTATAATTTCTTTTTGCATTTTATACATAATCTTTTGATTACTTTAGTGTCGCTCTCTGGGATTATAATATGCACTCTTAAACTATCACAGTCTACTAGGAGTTATTGCCAGGAAAAACATCAACAACCTCGGATATGCAGATGATACCACTCTAATTGCAGAAAGTAAGAGGAACTAAAGAAACTCTTGATGAAGGTAAAAGAGGAGAGTGAAAAAACTGGCTTAAAACTCTACATTCAAAAAATTAAGATCATGGCATCCAGTTCCTCACTTAATGGCAAGTAGAAGGGGAAAAAGTGGAAACAGTGAAAGATTTTATTTTCTTGGACTCCAAAATTACTGTGGATGGCGACTGCAGTCATGAAATTAAAAGATTCTATTTACTTGGAAGGAAAGCAATGACAAACCTTGACAGCATATTAAAAAGCAGAGACATCACTTTACCAATAAAGGTCCATATAGTTAAAGCTATGGTTTTTCCAGTAGTCATGTATGGATGTGAGAGTTGGACTATAAAGAAAGCTGAGAGCCAAAGAACTGACGCTTTCACATTGTGGTGCTGGAGAAGGTTCTTGAAAGTTCCCTGGACAGCAAAGAGATCAAACCAGTCAATCCTAAAGGAAGTCAACTCTGAATATTATTGGTAGGACTGACGCTGAAGCTGAAGCCCCAATACTTTGGCCAGTTAATGCAAAGAGCGAACTCATTGGGAAAGACCCTGATGCTGGAAAAGATTGAAAGCCAGAGAAGGGGCTGACAGAGGATGAGATGTTTGGATAACATCACCCACTCAATGCACATGAATTTGAGCAGACTCCAGGAAATCGTGAAAGACAGTTCATGGGTTCGCAGAGCCAGACATGACTTAGTGACTGAACAACAACAATCAGGAATTTATATTGCACCACTTAGCATAAAAATGTAAAAGCTTTGTGAAACTACAGTTACATTTGTGCCCCTATACTATCGTGGTACTGTTATCACATATATTAATGTCTACAGGTACTATAAAAAGATCATGATTTTTGCTTTAAAGATTCAGGTGTCTTTTAAAGGAATCTTGAGACTAAAACATATATTGGATTGGTCAAAATGTTTATTTGGGTTTTTCCATGGAAAAAATGTGTAATCATTTCAGTTCAGTTCAGTCACTAAGTCATGTCCAACTCTTTGCAACCCCATGAACCGCAGCACACCAGGCCTCCCTGTCCATCACCAACACCCAGAGCCCACCCAAACCCATGTCCATTGAGTCGGTGATGCCATCCAACCATCTCATCCTCTGTCATTCCTTCTCCTCCCACCTTCAATCTTTCCCAGAATCAGGGTCTTTTCAAATGAGTCAACTCTTTGCATGAGGTGGCCAAAGTACTGGACTTTCAACTTCAACATTGGTCCTACCAATGAACACCCAGGACTGATCTCCTTTAGGATGGACAGGTTGGATCTCTTTGCAGTCCAAGGAACTCTCAAGAGTCTTCTCCAACACCACAGTTCAAAAGCATCAATTCTTCTGTGCTCAGCTTTCTTTATAGTCCAACTCTCACATGCATGCATGACTACTGGAAAAACCATAGCTTTGACTAGCTGGACCTTTGTTGGCAAAATGATGTCTCTGCTTTTTAATATGCTGCCTAGGTTGGTCATAACTTTGCTTCCAAAAGTAAGCATCTTTTAATTTCATGGCTGCAATCACCATCTGCAGTGATTTTGGAGCCCCCACAAATAAAGTCTGACACTGTTTCCACTGTTTCCCCATCTATTTCCCATGAAGTGATGGGACCGGATGCCATGATCTTCGTTTTCTGAATGTTGAGCTTTAAGCCAACTTTTTCACTCTCCTCTTTCACTTTCATCAAGAGGCTATTTAGTTCTTCTTCACTTTCTGCCATAAGGGTGGTGTCATCTGTATATCTGAGGTTATTGATATTTCTCCTGGCAATCTTGATTCCCGCTTGTGTTTCTTCCAGTCCAGCGTTTCTCATGATGTACTCTGCATAGAAGTTAAATAAGCAGAGTGACAATACACAGCTTTTACATACTCTTTTTCCTATTTGGAACCAGTCTGTTGTTCCATGTCCAGTTCTAACTGTTGCTTCCTGACTTGCATACAGATTTCTCAAGAGGCAGGTCAGGTGGTCTGGTATTCCCATCTCTTTCAGAATTTTCCACAGTTTATTGTGATCCACACCGTCAAAGGCTTTGGCATAGTCAATAAAGCAGAAATAGACGTTTTTCTGGAACTCTCTTGCTTTTTCCACGTTCAAATGGATGTTGGCAATTTGATCTCTGGTTCCTCTGCCTTTTCTAAAACCAGCTTGAACATCTGGAAGTTCACGATTCACATATTGTTGATGCTTGGCTTGGAGAATTTTGAGCATTACTTTACTAGCGTATGAGATGAGTGCAATTGTGTGGTAGTTTGAGCATTCTTTGGCATTGCCTTTGTTTGGGATTGGAATGAAAACTGACCTCTTCCAGTCCTGTGGCCACTGCTGAGTTTTCCACATTTGCTGGCATATTGAGTGCAGCACTTTCATGGCATCATCTTTCAGGATTTGAAAGAGCTCCACTGGAATTTCATCACCTCCACTAGCTTTGTTCGTAGTGATGCTTTCTAGGCCCACTTGACTTCACATTCCAGGATGTCTGGCTCTAGGTGAGTGATCACACCATCATGATTATCTGGGTCATGAAGATCTTTTTTGTATAGTTCTGTGTATTCTGCCACCTCTTCTTAATATCTTCTGCTTCTGTTAGGTCCAGACCATTTCTGTCCTTTATCGATCCCATCTTTGCATGAAATGTTCCCTTGGTATCGTATTTTATTAAAGAGATCTCTAGTCTTTCCCATTCTATTATTTTCCTCTATTTCTTTGCATTGATCACTTTGGAAGGCTTTATCTCTCCTTGCTATTCTTTGGAACTCTGCATTCAAATGGGTATATCTTTCCTTTTCTCCTTTGCTTTTGTTTCTTTTCTTTTCACAGCTATTTGTAAGGCCTCCTCAGACAGCCATTTTGCTTTTTTGCATTTCTTTTTCTTGGGGATGTTCTTGATCCCTGTCTCCTGTACAATGTCCCGAACCTCCATCCACAGTTCTTCAGGCACTCTGTCTATCAGATCTAGTTCCTTAAATCTATTTCTCACTTCCCACTGTATAATCATAAGGGATTTGATTTAGGTCATACCTGAATGGTCTAGTGGTTTTCCACACTTTCTTCAATTTAAGTCTGAATTTGGCAATAAGGAGTCCATGATCTGAGCAACAGTCAGCCGGGGCCTTGTTTTTGCTGACTGTATAGAGCTTCTCCATCTTTGACTGCAAAGAATATAATCAATCTGATTTCAGTGTTGACCATCTGGTGATGTCCATGTGTAGAGTTTTCTCTTGCATTGTTGGAAGAGGGTGTTTGCTATGAACAGTGCATTCTCTTGGCAGAGCTCTATCAGCCTTTGCCTTGCTTCATTCTGTACTCCAAGGCCAAATTTGCCTGTTACTCCAGGTGTCTCTTGACTTCCTACTTTCACATTCCAGTCCCCTATAATGAAAAGGACATCTTTTTTGGGTGTCAGTTCTAAAAGGTCTTGTATGTCTTCATGGAACCATCCAACTTCAGCTTCTTCAGCGTTACTGGTTGGGGCATAGACTTGGATTACTGTGATATTGAATGGTTTGTCTTGGAAATGAACAGAGATCATTCTGTTGTTTTTGAGATTCCATCGAAATCCTGCATTTTGGACTCTTTTGTTGACCATGATGGCTACTCCATTTCTTCTGAGGGATTCCTGCCCACAGTAGTAGATATAATGGTCATCTGAGTTAAATTCACCCATTCCAGTCCGTCTTAGTTCACGGATTCCTACAATGTTGATGTTCATTCTTGCCATTATCTACATATATATTCTTAAATTCTTTCTTAGTGAGTGTGTCAGGGCTTCTTATCCTTACTTTCTGTCTATTTGTCCCGGGATGTACATTGGAGAGGTGTGTAGGGATGACTTTCCCAAATGTAAGAGTGATGTGACAGACTCAAAACTTACAAACAAGAAGGCCACGGGGAGGTTCCCTATTGAAAGAATCTTCCCTGTAGCATTACTAATAGGTGAAAATTGAAACACAGCTTTACCATTTCTAGGGATGAACACATGGCTGTGGAAGTAAGCTCTAATTATTAAACTCTTTAACTTTATGTCAAGCCTTAAACTAACTTAATGTAACGTCTACCTTTGTCCAACTTCTACCCTTTTGAGTCACATGGAACGTGAAAAACGTGAAAGTTTTAGTCGCTCAGTCATGTCTGACTCCTTGTGACCCCATGGAATGTAGCCTGCCAGGCCCCTCTGTGCATGGAATTCTCCAGGTGAGAATATTAGAGTGGGTTGCCGTTCCCTTCTTCAGGGCATCTTCCCAACCCAGGGATTGAACCCAGGTCTCCTGCATTGCAGGCAGATTCTTTACCATCTGAGCCACAAGGGAAGCCCTGAGTTACATGGACTGGCTTTTAAGTATCTTCCCACTTGAATCTTCAAAATTCTATACAAAATCTTATCAGTCGCTGTATCTATGCCACGGACTCCTGACCCTGCAGTATTCCAGCTGCCCACCTTTGGATGCCAGATGCCTTTACGCAGGTTTTCATTCATATGCTAACAGTGCTCTGCATTTAGAGACTTCTTCAAACTGCAGAGACAAATTCTTCAGAACTGGGAGATTGTCTGACACTTTCTTTTGTAAGCGACCCATTTATGCTTCCCTTGGTCTATCTTTGTAGAACTTTTATATTCAGATATGGGACTCCTGAACTAAGCTTGCAGTTTTCTTACCTTTCTAATTTTCCAAATTTTAGTCTATTTTTGATATACTTTGGGCGCTTTTATTTTTTTCTTTAGTCTATTAATGAATTTCTTTTTTCTAGTCCTAATCTTATATTCTAGGAGCATTTTCCTTTATTTTCTGATTTTTTTTCACACAGCATCCTCTTCTTCAGAACAAAACATGTTCTAATTTTAAAAGGATATGCATTATAGGATTTTTTAAAATTGTTTTTGCTTCCTAACTGATCTTCGTTTTCCTCAAATTTTTTTTCTTCTGCTTTTCGTTCTCTTGATCCCTCCAACTGCTGTGGTAGGTCATCTGGATATAGATAATGTGACCAACTGTCCTGGCTTCACAGTTGACTAAGGAGTTTTGGGGATATGGGACCTTCAGTTTTTTAAATGAGACAGTCCTTGATAACGTGGGATGGGGGGTCACTCTACTTGTGGAACAGGTATTTCCTTGCCTACACAGAAAATGCAAGGGACTTGCAGTGCCTGGTTGCTATTTGTACAAACTTTTAAGCAGTATTCCTGTTTATAAGCTCTCACCCTCACAGTCCTTGGTAGCTGAGGCCTCCATGTGCCGACTGACGAGTTCTGTTGGGTGAATTGACCTGTTTCTTCTTACTTTCCCCTTTGCAGAATTTAGTTTGTACCTCAGTCTTATTACCTTAGAAACACTTATTTTTGTTTTCCATATTTAAAAATTGTAAAATATTATCTGTTGTAACTTTTTCTCCATTCTCTTTGTCCTTGCTAATTAACAATTTTTGATTCCTACAATGCCTTTTAGTGTGACTGGGAGAGTAAGTGGAAATGGTCAGCTGATCACATTAAATAGAAAGAACTACTATTCTCCTCCCTGGAACTTAACAGTAGCATCCTGGGTGAGGGGTCAGCTGTTTCTTTTTCATGAATCTTGACCCTCCCTGGTGCTTCATTCTCTATCTTCTGGCCCCGGACTTGTCAGGGAACAAAGGAGTTATTAGGGCACTCACAAAGAGTGAATGTGCTCCTATCTGGAACAGAGGAAGAGAACAAACTAGAGCTGTGCTTTGGTTTGGAGGACTGGAATGGCTGAAAAGGGGCAGATTTAGGAGAGGTGCCTCCTCTGAGCTCTCTCTTAGAATTAGGGAGTCATGCAGAGAGGAGGGATGCATGAAGAGCTTAGAAAATACCTGTTTTCTTGGTTGACATTGAGTGTGGAAAGGGTCAAAACTGGAAAAGTAAGAAGATAAATATTTATAAGTTGACCCTAAATACTGCAAGGAACTGCTGACACTGTAACTGGAGAAGTGGCGTTCCTCACATTTCTAACACAAATATCAGAGTGGATGGTTACCCTCTGACCCAAGGCTGCTGGTTTTGCACAGGAGGTGGAGAGGTGGGTTAAACTCAGGCATGTGCGTGTGCACTTGCGTGTGTGCACACACATAAGTATATGGTAGGAACATACTTTATGAATGCTAACCTGTAGATAACACGGAGCTCTTTAATCCCTAATTCAGGGTCTTCTCCAAAAGCTACTAGTCAGGAGGGGGAGATTTCTCCATCGCTGAGCATCTGTAAGTGTTGGGCGGCATTCTAAACCAGGAGAAATATTTTTCTCCAGCTGAAAAGTTTCTCTGCACTGACTCACAGGGACTAATTATTTTCTCAATCTGAAAACTTTGTAAGGAATTAAACCAATTATCTCCTTCTTAGATGGCATATACCTTAACTCAGCGTCTACTAATACCTCCAGCACAAAATCACTCAGAATTTCTCTTGAGAGACTCTGATGCAATTCTTTCAACCAGTTAATCATGTCCCTTCCCCTGTAAGAAATCAAGTGCAAAAACATATCTTTTTTTCTTACTTTTATCTTCTGAAGTGATGAAGTTCTTGACTTCCAAATGCTGGGAACTTGGTGTAGAATAAGCTGTTTATCTCAGCATCACCAGCATCACATAGGAAAAATTCTGTCTCACATTTTTTTATAGATTAATATAAAATAATCTTGGGCTCCAAAATCACGGCACATGGTGGCTGCAGCCATGAAACTAAAAGACACTGATCCTTGGAAGGAAAGCATGAGAAATCTAGACAGCATACTAAAAAGCAGAGATATCACTTTGTCGACAAAGGTTCATATAGTCAAAGCTATGGCTTTTCCAGTAGTCATGTACGGATGTGAGAATTGGACCATAAAGAAGGCTGAGGACTGAAGAACTGATGCTTTCAAATTGTGGTGCTGGAGAAGACTCTTGAGAGTCCCTTGGACAGCAAGGAGATCAAACCAATCAATCCTAAAGGAAATCAGTCCTGAATATTCATTGGAAGGACTGATGTTGACACTGAAACTTCAATACGTTCACCTGATGTGAAGAGCTGACTCACTGGAAAAGACCCTGATGCTGGGAAAGATTGAAGGCGGGAGGAGAAGGGGCCAACGGAGGATGTGATAGTTGGATGGCATCATCGACACAATGGACAGGAGTTTTGCAAACTCCAGGAGATAGTGAAACCTGGTGTGCTGCAGCCCATGAGGTCACAAAGAGTCGGACACGACTGAGCGACTGAACAAAAAATTATTTTATTATACAGATGAAACAGAATTTATTTAACCAGCCACCTATAGATATCTCATTGCCATCAATGTTGTTATTACAAAGACACTGTAACAAAAACACTGATAATATTGTGCTAATGACATAAGAAATGGAGAGATGGATTAGGACTGGGGTAGAGGGTGCTGATTAGGGGAGTGTTGAGGTTGCCAGTGCTATAAGCGAGGCATGAGACATCTCTGCGGAAGTCTGGATACTAGTGTGGTAAACTCGGGGTGAAGGAAGGGAAGGGAAAAGAAGGACCCAGAGATGAATCAAAGACCTGGAACCACAGAAAGAGAACTATAGAGAGGAATCAGGAGAGAAAGCGGCCAGGAGAGGATGAACAAATGAAGGGACAGGAAGCAGGGACCTTGAAGGGATGGCAGAATGTGAGAAATACAGGGAGGGGACAAAGGCTGCCTCTTCCTCCACTCCTGCACTGCCCTCAGCCCAGCCACCCGCCAAGGCCAGCTCTCCCCTCCATTCCAGCTTGGGCACAGCAGCTCTGCTGACCCACCCCGCTCCTGGCGGGCAGCACAACCTGGGGGCCAGCAGGTGGGAGAACTCCTTGCTCAGCCCTTCCTCCCACACCCTGAGAAAGTCCACAGATTAGAGAGGTGTGTCTGCACCTAAACAACAGCCACCCCTGAAACTGTACAGGTATCAGACTGTGCACTGAGTTCATAGCCAGCCAAGAAACTGTGCAGAGAAGTATTCAGGCCACAGGACTTTGGGATAGGAAAACAAGAGAATATGCTGGAGCCAGAGAAGGAATAGGGAGCTTCCCACAGTCAGAGGATATAAAGATAAGGACAATTTATGAGACGATGATTCAAGAACCTGGAATCAAGTAGTTATTCAATTCTGGAGCCAGAGAATATATTTCTGATACTCTCCTCTTCAGAAACCTAAATATCACATATATTATTATTACATTTAATTTTAAAACATTTTATTGTGAAATGTACCATAAGTGAAATATATATATATAAAATAAAGTGAATTTTTATATAACAACCTATAATGATAAACACCATGGCCATAATATAAAAGAGTTCTGTTGCACACAGATTATTTGATGATGATTAGGCTCCGGTTCAAAGTGCTTTTCAGACCATTCTAGAATTCAGAATGTATTCTTCCATATAAAAAGCTTTGGTGCTGCTGCTGCTAAGTCGCTTCAGTCGTGTCCGACTCTGTGCGACCCCATAGACGGCAGCCCACCAGGCTCCCCCGTCCCTGGGATTCTCCAGGCAAGAACACTGGAGTGGGTTGCCATTTCCTTCCCCAATGCATGAATGTGAAAAGTTAAAGTGAAGTCGCTCAGTCGTGTCCAACTCAGCGACCCCATGGACTGCAGCCTACCAGGCTCCTCCGTCCATGGGATTTTCCAAGCAAGAGTACTGGAGTGGGGTGCCATTGCCTTCTCCGGAATAAAAAGCTTTAGGGCAAGACTAGTTTCTGAACAGATGACAGCACTGTTTCACTCTGTCCCGAAGTGCTTCTATGACTTTGTCGTTCCGGAGAGTGAAGATGAAAGGGTTGAGGAAAGGAGTGACTACGGAAACCATCAGGGAAACAACCCTGTTGTAGTCCGTGGCCTGCGTTTGCTTGGGTTTCACGTAGAGGAACAAGCAGCTGCCGTAACCAATCACAACACAGGTGAAGTGGGAGGCACACGTAGAGAAGGCTTTCCTGCGGCCAGAGGCCGAGGGGATCTTGAGGATGGTGGAGACGATGCAGGCGTAGGAGACAATTGTAGGGATCAAAGAACCAAAAAGAACAAAAACAGCCATTAAGAAGAGGATGAATTCCATGAAAAGAGTATTATCGCAGGATAGTTTGAGCAATTGCCCTCGGTCACAGAAAAAATTGTCCACCACATTTGATTTGCAGTAGGAAAGCTGAAATGTGGCATAAACTGGCCAAATTTGAAAAAGGACCCCAAACAACCATGACACAATTACCACCAAGTTGCAGGTGCGGCTGTTCATAATGACGTTGTACCTCAGGGGGTTACAGACGGCCACGTAACGGTCCACAGCCATCACTCCCAACAAGGCAAACTCTGTGGTTCCCAGAGCAAGGTACAGGAAAAGCTGGGTGACACATGCAGCCAGAGATATTGCCTGCATCCCAGGGAGCAGCAGCCCCCAGAGCATCACGGGGACGACAATGGTGGTCACCAGGATCTCCAAGGCCGAGAGATGACCAAGGAAGAAATACATGGGAGACTGCAGCCGTTTATCAAGACAGACAATCACAATGATGACTGTGTTACCGATTAATGTCACTGAGTAGAAGAAGAAGAAGGTAGCAAAGAGGATATGGCGTAGTTCTCTAGATCCAGAGAAGCCAAGGAGATAGAATTCAGTGGCACTGGAGTGATTCCCCAACATGTAGCTTGGACTTTTGTTCCTTGTGAAGTCTAAAGAGCAAGGGAGAGATAACATACTTCTAACCTCAGAAAGACGAAAAACATTTTCAACTTGAGGAAATACACCCTACTCCTAGGCTCTACAACATGACTATTTTCTACACAAAGTTAATAGTAGATACTTTATGAAGGAACGTGTAATATATTAAGATAATAACATGGGTCCAAAAAGATGAGCAATGGTCACCAATACCACCCTAGGCATGAAAACCCACCGTCCCCAATAGGCACCCTTGCCTCTCAGTTCACAGCTTTGCTCTCACCTGTTACCCTATCTACTTTCTGGAACGCAACATGCTCATTTATACAATGACCCCTTCCATTCTGAATGCCCTAAATTGTCTTCTGTGCCTGTTTTGTCCATGTCCTGCAAAAACTGCTGTACGTAAACAGTTATAAGACAAAAAAAATGTTAGTCGCTCAGTCATGTCAGACTCTGCAACCCGATGGAGCCCGTCAGGCTCCTCTGTCCATGGAGTTCTCCAGGCAAGGAAACTAGAGTGGGTTGCCATTCCCTTCTCCAGGGCATCTTCCAGATCCAGGGATCAAACCTGGGACTCCTGCATTACAGGCAGATTTTTTACCTCCTCAGCCACCAGAGGAGCCTGTGAGACAGAATTCCCAGTTAATCACAGCCAGACATAGTTACTTCTTTCCTCTGTATCTGCTAAAAACAGGCTCCATTTCAATTACATTCATTTTAAATTTGTTGTCTTTTATATTTATCATTTTGGGCATGCTGTTGGGAATTTGGATTAATCCAAAACATTGTCATGAGATAAAACCTATTTTTGAAACAAAGTCCTTCTCTGATTTCTGGGAAGCTGGCTCCCCACAATGAATTATCCATGTCTTCCTCTTTACTTTTATGATAAATATGATCTTCCATCTCTGCCTTCACTGAATATGTCTCCTCTATGCAGGAAAAACCTGGCCAGTTTCTAGTTGATGATTTCTAGCTCTGAGATTACAATTCCTCTGCAACCAGATGGCTTTCACTTGGCTCTAATCAATATCTGATATCTAACACGCTTTTACTTGTTTATTCATTTATCATCAAAATCAAAATCCCATCCCCCAAAAAAATCCCTTCATTAGAATTAAGTACATTGAAGGCCAAAGCAACAGTTAGAACTGGACATGAACAACAGACTGGTTCCAAATAAGAAAAGGAGTACTTCAAGGCTGTATACTATCACCCTGCTTATTTAACTTATATGCAGAGTACATAATGAGAAACGCTGGACTGGAAGAAGCACAGGCTGGAATCAAGATTGCCAGGAGAAATATCAATAACCTCAGATATGCAGATGACACTACCCTTATGGCAGAAAGTGAAGAAGAACTAAAGAGCCTCTTGATGAAAGTGAAAGAGGAGAGTGAAAAAGTTGGCTTAAAGGTCAGCATTCAGAAAACTAAGGTCATGGCCTCTAGTCCCATCACTTCCTGGCAAATAGATGGGGAAACAGTGGAAACAGTGGCAGACTTTATATCTTTGGGCTCCAAAATCACTGCAGGTGGTGATTGCAGCCATGAAATTAAAAGACATTTACTCCTTGGAAGGAAAGTTATGACCAACCTAGATAGCATATTGAAAAGCAGACACATTACTTTGCCAACAAAGGTCCATCTAGTCAAGGCTATGGTTTTTCCAGTGGTCATGTATGGATGTGAGTTGGACTGTGAAGAAAGCTGAGTGCCGAAGAATTGATGCTTTTGAACTGTGGTGTTGGAGAAGACTCTGGAGAGTCCCTTGGATTGCAAGGAGATCCAACCAGTCCATTCTAAAGGAGATCAGTCCTGGGTGCTCTTTGGAAGGAATGCTGCTAAAGCTGAAACTCCAGTACTTTGGCCACCTCAAGTGAAGAGTTGACTCATTGGAAAATACTCTGATGCTGGGAGGGATTGGGGGCAGGAGGGAAAGGGTACGACAGAGGATGAGATGGTTGGATGGCATCACTGACTGAATGGACATGAGTCTGAGTGAACTCCGGGAGTAGGTGAAGAACAGGGAGGCCTGGCGTGCTGGAATTCATGGGGTCGTAAAGAGTCGGACATGACTGAGTGACTGAACTGAACTGAACTGAACCTTGAGGGCACATTCTTCTTATATCACAACAAGTGACAGGAATAGAGTCTGACAACATGGGTGCTCTGTAAATATCATACACTGAATATATCAGTTAGTAGATAAAGAACCATGCAATAAATAATGTCTAACCTGACTCGCTTTCCCTTCACTCATTCTTCTCTAAACCATTGTCCAGTTAGCCTGGAGTCTCTCTTGCTGCAGATCCCTTACAAATGGCAAGTGAGTAATGAAGAGATAGTGAGAAAAGAGAGGGTAGGGTCTTAGCTCTCTCAGGCAGAGGGCTGGACCTACACCCCTCAACCTGCTCCTTGCTACGGAGGGAAGGTCTGATGGACAGCTTGTCTCCTCTGCAGCTTTCTCAGTTCACTCGTCAGCCTCTAGATGTCCTTGTTGCAGGAGGCAGCTCAGCTCAGGACTTCCCATGGTGATGCTTTTCACAGAGGGAAATCGCTTGGAAGACACTCACCTCCAGAGGAGACAGAATGTAACTTCTACCACCCTTTAGGCGTCAACTCAGCCCAGCCCCTGTAAAGCTAGTAGGAAGCAATATTTGGCAGACAGTCTGATTCTGCTATCTCCACCCACAATGAGGAACTGGCCACACACAGAAACTTGCAGAAGTCCAGAAATAATGGTGCTGAGAAGGATCCAGCACCAGGCTGTCTCCCTGTCTCTCGTTCTCTCTGCCTCTTTCCTCCTCTCCCTACTCTGTCCCCAAGGATGGTTATTCACTAAGGAACAATTCTCACAGGCAGATGCACACTAGGGAGGCAGTCAAGGAAAAGCTGAAGAAACTTTCACTCTTCCCTCCTGAGGCTAATCAAGTTGGAGACCATGGAAGTTTAAGTTTTGTGCAGTGGGCACACTTGAAAGCTCCCAGTCAGGAACTTCTCAACAACCAGCTGCCTCCCTCCCAGGCCCTAACACACCACCACACAACCCCAGCTGTCAACAGTCAGCCAACTCAGCTGCTATGTGCTTCTCCCTGACTACACGGAGCCCTATGGAGCCTAAGTCACCCCGAAGCTGTGAACCCACCAGCGGATTCAAGACACTTGTCGAGAACCTAAGAGGCCACCAAGTGGACGTCTGTCCAGATTCTCTATTCATCTCCAGGGCTGCATGAAGCCCGTCTTTCCCAGATGACCTCTGCCCTCTCTGTACCACACACCCTCCTGGCCACAGTTACGCATCCTGGTCAGAGATGAACTAAGAGGATCTGCGACCTACTACTCCGCACACCTGTTAATCCCACAGCCTATTCCCATCTCTCTAACCCCCATGTGTTCCAAGTGGGGTTGTCCAGCCATACATTCCCCTCTAGGTCTCCAAATGCGATTGGGTAACCTCCCTCATCAGCTTGAATTGAGGGATAACAGTGGTTTAGAAACAACACTGAGGACTGATAAAAAAGATTTTTAAAAAACATAGAAGTGACCATGCTTGGGATGCTTAGTAAAATAGCAAAATCATATTTTAAATATTTATTTTTTACACTTTCAAAACCAACTGTCATTTTTTATAAAATTAGCACAGATCAAAATTAAAATTTCACATGGAAGGACCCAGGCTAAAATTTAAATGTCCCTCTCCCCATTTGTTTGATTCTACTGATCCATCTCCTAAAGCTAAATGTTATTATAGATTTCTATTGTATTAATATAGAAGTTCTCTGTGTATATACATGAATATCTCTATATATTTTTATTGAGTAAATCATGTTTTAATAAATAAACTATCCTACTACCTTTTTCTGAATACGTATATAACATTTGTTGTTGTTCAGTCACTAATCTGTGTCCGACTCTTTGCGACCATGGACTGTAGCACGCCAGGCTTCCCTGTCCTTCACCATCTCCCTGAATTTGCTCAAATTCATGTCCATTAAGTTGGTGATGCCATCCAACCATCTCATCCTCAGTCACTCTCTTCTCCTCCTGCCCTTGGTCTTTCCCAGCATCAGGGTCTTTTACAATGAGTTGGCTCTTCACATCAGGTGGCCAAAGTATTGCAGCTTCAGCTTCAGCATCAGTTCTTCCAATGAAAATACAGGGTTAAATATTCAGCTATATATCTATCTATATAATATCTATGTGTGTGTGTTCCACATTATGTATGTGTGTGCATGCACATTAAACCTTTCCATATTACAATTACATAATTGTGTAGGATGGGGCTCACCCTACTCCAGTATAACCTCATCTTAACTAATGACATTGGCATTGATCTATTTCTAATTAAGTTCACATTCTGTGCTACTGGGAGTTAGCAGTTCAACAAATGAATTTTGAGGGATGCAATTCAACCCATAATAGGCATCTTGGCTGCTTCCAATTTGGGGGAATTATAAATATAGTCACAGTAAACATACCTGTGCAGGTTTCTGTCTGGACATAAGTTTCCAACTTATTTGCGTAAATATCCAAATGAGCAAATTTGGAGCTCATTTTTGGATTGTATGGTAAGAGTATATAGATATTCCTAGACTTCTTGGACAATGGGTTACATCTAGAGAAGCTCATCACAAATTGAACATATCACAAGTAAAAATGCATTTAATACACCTAACCTTCAGATACGCAGATGACACCACCATTATGGCAGAAAGTGAAGAGGAACTAAAAAGCCTCTTGATGAAAATGGAGAGTGAAAAAGTTGGCTTAAAGCTCAACATTCAGAAAACGAAGATCATGGCATCTGGTCCCATCACTTCATGGGAAATAGATGGGGAAACAGTGGAAACATTGTCAGACTTTTATTTGTGGGGGCTCCAAAATCACTGCACATGGTGACTGCAGCCATGAAATTAAAAGATGCTTACTCCTTGGAAGAAAAGTTATGACCAACCTAGATAGCATATTAAAAAGCAGAGACATTACTTTGCCAACAAAGGTCCGTCTAGTCAAGGCTATGGTATTTCCAGTGGTCATGTATGGATGTGAGAGTTGGACTGTGAAGAAAGCTGAGCGCCAAAGAATTGATGCTTTTGAACTGTGATGCTGGAGAAGACTCTTGAGTCCCTTGGACTGCAAGGAGATCCAACCAGTCCATCCTAAAGGAGATCAGTCCTGGGTGTTCATTGGAAGGACTGATGCTGAAGGTGAAACTCCAATATTTGGCCACCTCATGCGAAGAGTTGACTCATTGGAAAAGATCCTGATGCTGGGAGGGATTGGGGGCAGGAGAAGGGGACGACAGAGGATGAGATGGCTGGATGGCATCACCGACTCAATGGACATGAGTTTGAGTGAACTCTGGGAGTTGGTGATGGACAGGGAGGCCTGGCATGCTGCGATTCATGGGGTCGCAAGAGTCAGACATGACTGAGCAACTGAACTGAACTGAACTAGGTCCGTCATACTTTTTCTTCCAAGGAACAAGCATTTTTTAATGGCAGCAGTCACCATCTGCAGTGATCTTGGAGCCCAAGAAAATAAAATCTGTCACTGTTTCCCCTTTAAGTTGTAAAAAGTGAGGACTTAGTGTATTACACATAGGTAAGGAGAATGAAACAGAAGCTATGTAACACACTCAAGATTCTCATTAGGTATAAATAATAAAGCCAGGATGCAAATGCCAGCAGCCTGACTCTGTAGACTGAACCCTGAGAGTGACTAGTTATTATTATCTCCACCTTTGGACTGACAAGACTAAGGACCAGAGGGTTTAAATAATTTTCCCCCAGACACACAGCTTATTAATAGTGAGGCTGGTTTTTTAAATTAGACTTATCTGATTATACAGTTTCATATCAACTCCTACCATCTACTATTTTCCTTACAAATGAACCTCTTCTCATGTCTTATAAACTTAGAAATATTTTAAGTGGCAGAGCTTTGGGCCTCAGTTCAGGAAGACAGGATACAGCCTGAGTGAAATACAAGCTAAAATACTTGTGACTATTATAGAGATTTATGGTAATGGTTCAGTCGCTAAGTCGTGTCTGACTCTTGTGACCCTCTTTGCAACTCCACGGATTGTAGCCTGCCAGGCTCCTCTGTCCATGAGATTTCACAGGCAAGAATACTGGAGTGGGTTGCCATTTCCTTCTCCAGGCAATCTTCCCAACTCGGGAATCGAACCCAGGTCCCCTACATTGCAGGCAGATTCTTTACTGACTGTACTAGGAGGCAAGCCCCATAGATATCTATAGAAAAACTAAAAGCCTAGGAAACAAATTCCAATCTTACCCCTGCATCAAACACAATGCCATTACAAACTCTTGGGAGATGTTCCAGGGCCCAAAAGCATGAATTGCATCTCCAAATAAAGAAAGTATACAATGAAGTGTGAATTACTTAATGCATAAATGAATGGACTAAATAAAGTCCCTTTGATATCTTCCCAACCAGTCAAGTCCACTCCCAGCAAGTGTGGCAGGAAGGATGCCTGGGGTGAAGAGGCCAAGAGAACACAACTGGAGACTCTGAGGCTTCTGTAGTGCTAGTATGAACAGCACTATGTGAAGTGTGGTCCAATGACCAGTGGTCTTTAAACTGTTTGTTACTGTTCTGTGAAAAGCAAATTACAAACTGTAAAGTCAATATTAGGAGAAGGAAATGGTAATCCACTCTGGTATTCTTGCCTGAAAAAATCCCATGGACAGAGGGGCCTGGTGGGCTACGGTCCATGGGGTTCCAAAGAGTTAGATGTGACTTAGCAATTAAATCAGAGAAGGAAATGGCAACCCACTCCAGTATTCTTGCCTGGAGAATCCCATGGACAGATGAGCCTGATGGGCTGCTGTCCATGGGGTCACACAGAGTTGGACACGATTGAAGCAACTTAGCATGCAAGCATGCATGCAAAGTAAATATTTAGAAACATTTATGGAAATCTAGCTTCCTGTGAGACCCAGATGCAAATCCAGGAGCTGCTACTGAGTGATCCGGAACAAGCTAATACCTGAGGTGTTACCCTTTTAGAATAAAGATGGTCCTTTCAGCAGCAGAGGCAAGGATTCAAGAACTAACACAATTTGAACACCAGGGAAGGAAGGGTGAGAAGAAAGTGAAAGTGAGGTAAAAAGACACATGAAGTAAAGCTATAGGAGGATGTGATAGACAAAAACACAGCTCAGACCAGCCCTTGGCAGTGTATCTGTATGGCTCCCCATCTCATTTCTCAAAGGTCAAGGTTCATATCCCAGGATATAACTATTCAGAATTTACGATAGCATCATCTTTCCCTTGATAGTCACCCAGGAAGCCCAAAGCAAGGTCTGAAACGTTTTTTTCAGACAAGTTTTAAAGTAGTATGGCAAGTTGGCCTGGATAGGCCCAGCTTATGGGCTTCCCTGGTAGCTCAGTTGGTAAAGAATCCAGCTGAAATGCAGGAGACCCCAGTTTGATTCCTGGGTCAGGAAGAGCCACTGGAGAAGGGATAGGCTACCCACTTCAGTATTCCTGGGCTTCCCTTGTGGCTCAGCTGGTAAAGAATCTGCCTGCAATGCAGGAGACACAGGTTTAATTCCTGGGTTGGGAAGATCCCCTGGAGAAGGGAAAGGCTACCCACTCCAGTATTCTGGCCTGGAGAATTCCATTGATGGTATAGTCCATGGGGTCACAAAGAGTCAGACATGACTGAGCAACTTTAGCTTTCACTTTTCAGGGACATGAGAATTATTCATGCTCAGAGCTTCATGTGGCCCCAGTCAGCTTGGAAAGAGCCCAGAATAGGTGATAGCAGTATGGCCCAGGATGCAGGCAGTGCCCTTGGAAAGAAAGAGGTGGTTGAGAGGATCTGAGAAGCTATAGATCTGTGTCCATTAAAATGACCCCACGGATATGCTATGAAAATAAGAATAAACATATAAAGCATTTGTTCTAGCATTAAGTATAGCTAATGCTATATAGCACAAGTATAGCTAGATAGCACAAGCATTAAGTATAGCTTGATGCAGAGATGGAAGAGGTTTTGGAAACTATCATTGGAGATGGTTGTAATTGTAGCAACTGAAAGCCTGACTTAAACTATCTTATACCTTGAAAGGAATTTAGTAGATGATAACTGGAAAATGTCTAGAGAAAAAGCCTACATTCTGTCACAGTTTTATTAGGACTTCCGCTCCACTTCTGGGCAATTCTCTTCTTTTGACTTCTGTGTGTGGGCTTCATCCTCAGGCAGTTTCCCCAGTGGTCACTGCAAAATGATAGCAGCAACTTTGCTTCTCATTCATAGGCCATGCTCATATGCCCAGAGCAATGTCTCAACACAGCTCATTCTGTGTTATCCCAACACTGAAGATAAATAAAGGGTTTGATGTTTCATATGACCAACTGTGTCATATATCCACTCCTGAGCCAAACACAGGGATTTCACTGCTAAGCTTAGGACAAGCAGGTCACATCCCTAGTGCATGATAAATGACATAATAGAGGAGAGGTAAAAGTGGATGCTGGGAAGGCAACCACAGCATCCACAGGTTTAACACTTTCATTTTGTATATCAAATAAATCTAAAAGCCAAAGCCCAATTATTTTCCTAAATTTACATAGTCTGTCAGTTCTAATAAAGGAACCACAATCTACTGCATATCATCCCTCACATATTTCCAAAGAAGAAGGTAGACTGAGGACGGAAAGATGTGATGTCAGAAGTCTGCAAAAGTCGGCAAGTATGTGGTAATATTAGAGGTGGTGCAAGTAGAATAGTTTACCAAGGGAACCAACAGAAACGAAGACCCATAATCAGATTTTGGAATGAACTCTTTAGGACACTGGAATGGGGCTAAGATAAATAAATAAAAACAGAATAAATTGGGGAAAAATAGAAGTTAATAGGCAACATTTACACGTGAGTTCAGAAAGGATCTTTGAAATAATCTATAAGTTATAGACCCATGAAAGGTGATCTCTCTCATGAGCTAAAGATCAGACATGATTGAATCAGAAGGCTGGAGACAAGATAGCTCTCCTCCACGCTGCAGAGGAGAACCAGCCACCTGACCAGGCCCATCATTCATTCCCATTTTTGTTGTGTTCTTCATTCACCACATTGAAATCTGCTGTTTTGCATCAGGGGTCCATTTAAGTGCAACACACCTAAGCTAAAGAGAAGGGTATGGGATATTAACCCCAATCCATGGAAAGAGAAAAAGGAACCAGAAAGGGAATACAACAGTGACTGGTGGATACGTCAGGAGAGGGAGGTGGAGGGAAGACAGGGCAGAGGCTACCTGAAGTTACTGATAAACCAAGTTAAATGTGGGACAGAAATGAAAAGGCTTTGCAACCGTATGCAAGATTGGGTCTTCCTTGACGGCTCAGACGGTAAAGGATCTGCCTGTGATATGGGCGATCACTCTAGCATTCTTGCCGAGAATCCTAAGGACAGAGGAGCCTGGTGGGCTACAGTCCATAGCCTTGCAAAGAGTGAGACAGGAATGAGTGACTAACACTTTCACTTTCTTTCATATCCAGAATTGAGTTTAGAAGAAATTGACCGGATAAGTAGACAGTATTCACACTCTCCACAAATTAGTAGATTGATTGATTAACTGTTCCTGTGCTAGTCTCTCATTCATGTCTGACTCTTTGTGACCCCAGGGACTGTAGCCCACGAGGCTTCTCTGTCCATGGGTTTTTCCAGGCAAGAACACTGGAGTGGGTTGCCATTTCCTTCTCCAGAGGATCTTTCTGACCCAGGGATCAAACCTGGATCTTTCCCATTGCAGCAGATTCTTTACCATCTGAGCCACCAAGGAAGCACATTCATTCATAGATAAATATATATAGAGAGAGGCAATGATTTACCCTTTCCTTTTTACATTGGAGAGCAAGGTGAGATAGAAAGAAGGCAATTCATACCAGGAAAATCCAAAGTCAGAAGATATGAAGAAGCAAAAATGCCTAATGGTTGAAGTATCGGTGACCCAATCAATAAGACAGGGCTGCAAGTAGAGGGCCTGATTCAATCCAGAACAACTGCAGGGGGACAAAGACACTGAGAACTGTAACAATGAGGCCAGAAAAAGGAGGACAGAAGTACAGGCAGGTTGTTAGGAAAATCATGCCAATAAAAAGTTCATGTTGCAATTCAAATGGCTGAGGCCAATATACCATCTGGCATATCCTGTAAGGACAGAGAATATCTCTTAACAACTTGGAGTAGGAATTAAGTAGGCAACAAAAAATGAAACAGTTGGAAATTGTTAAAATTACTAACCGTTGCCAATTCCTGAATCCCTCCTATGCATTCCAATATACTTAGCACATTATCTCTGATCACCATGATAGTCTTAAAAGAAATAACGGCTTTGATTTTGAGAAGCTTTGTGAAAGTAAGCAATTTATATCAATCAGCAGTTTAAACAAAAGAATCCCAATATTTCACTACATTGGACAAAATAAATACGTGTTTTACATTTCAGATACTAAAATTTCTTGATCACTCAGTATTTTATATAAAAACTAGCAAATTTTAGATCAAAATCAGTTTACTCTATCATGGATTAATGAAACTTGATATGTGGAGAATATATTTGTGGAACAACAAACAAGTGTCTTTTGGGTGTGCTTGAGAATAAAAGCGTGTGCTCACAAATATATGTATGGCCTAGAGAATGCATTCAGGGTCATGAATAAAATCTCTCAGCCAAAATCCTCATGAATTTCACTACTGCATTTCCCTGTAAGAAAGGAAAATGTATTGGAAGGAAAATACATTGGAAAAAAAACAATCCAACCACTTATGAAATCCTTGATATTTGTAATATGAATTACAAAATTCATATAAATCCATATTCCAAAATTACACTGACCTATGGGTTTCCTCAGCAAACCTCAGAAAATTTTGATTTCACAGATCTTTTAAGTAGGTAATGGAAACATTAACTATAACACCCATACACACATACACTCTCTCTGTCTCTCACTCACCCAGGAGATATTTGGTCACTAGAAAAATTACTAAATCATCTAACTAATTTCAGCAAATTACTGCTCAGGTATGTAGTTTTCATCGTGCCCAAACAGACTCCTAGAAGTTATTGTTCTTCATATCCACTTGTCTTCTGTGTCCTTAGGATAAGACAGGCAGTATTTTAACAGACGTATCTGAGTTGGTAGGACTACACTTCTTGAGACTAGCATCCTGTTTTCAATGTTATAAACACTTGTTCGTGAGCTGGGATTAAGCAAAGAAGTAGTTAAAGAAACTAGAGAAATTTCAACACCCAGGAGTCATCAATGATTTCTTTTAACACTACACTCAAGCCTAGATCCTAGGAAAAATTGGGACTAAGATACAGAAAGTGGTTTCCATGGATCAGCTGGGATGTAGGGAGGGTATCAGTGGAGTTGCAAATCAGCTTATGTAGAAATAATGCTCTCGATCCATGGAATGTGGCTGTAGATGTTAGTGAAGACAGCAGAATGATCTGTGAGAAAACATCCAGTTGTCCAAGACATAATTCCTTGTAATTTATTGTCACATGTGGCTGGCGCAGCTGAGGTCACCTGCCAGACAGGACAGAGGGGATCAGAACTTCTTCCCACCTGGAAATTTGTCAACTCTTGAACAAAAGCGAAGGCCACTATATCTGCCATGCAAAAGGACCTGGGATACAATAGTGTGCAAGCTTTCCACTGCATTAACCACCACTACCTCCCAGTCATCCCTCGACAGAAATTTCAAAATGGTAGCTGGAAGACAGCCTTACACTCCCCAACAATCTATTTCTCTCATCTCTCACACAGGATGGAGGAGACAGTCATCATTCTTCAGCCCTTTACTCTCTGAGCTCTCAGTCTGTCTGCAAAATACAGACCCTCATGAAGGATGAGAGGTAACAGAGACACAAAGACAAAGAGAAAGAACAGAGACTGAGCTTATGGGCAAATGAAATGAGAAAGGTTACCTGGCATTCATCTGTGTTTTTTCGTAAGTGTCCCACACAGAACAAGTCTTCAAAAAACGTTTTATGCAGTAATGTTCTGCAGACCGAATCAGCACTCAGTTCAGTCATGAAGCTCTGCAGGTAACCTCTTCTATTTCCTAAGCATAATAAATAAAGGAGACTTTCATTCCTATTTTCATTTTCATAAGGTATTTTGCCTCCGTCTCCATCAGGGCTTCTTTTCAGTTAGAATGGACTGCAGAGAAAGAACGGAAGGAATAGATCATGGATTAAATATGTCCTCCTGTTCATTTATCACCTTTGAAGATGATCAGCATCAAGGTATGGTACCAACCAAGACACTTCAAACAATATCTGAATCCAAGCTCTGCCATCACAAAGTTTATGACTTTGGACAACTAGTTAACCTCCCTGAGTCTCAGTTTCCTCATTTATAAGATATAAATCCTAAGAAAATTGATCTACATGATATATGATGATGACTGAATAATACATACAGGATGCTTAGTTCCTGGGACATAATTAGTGTTCAACAAATGGTAGCATCTATCATTGCTGTAAGTGATAACCATACCACTGATAGGCAGGTAAAGGAAAAATATGATTTTCATCAATTTGCAAATTAAGATTCAGAGAAGTTAAAGGATCTTTCAGTAATCATATAATAAATGGTAGAACCAAAACTTAAACATAAATCCCTGAGCCTCAACCCTCTACAGTGTGTACCGATGTGATACATACACGCAACACATTGATTTAGGATTCCCAAAGCCCTAAAGGAGATGACCCCTTCTATTCTAAAAAGCTGACACCATTGCTCTATTTCTACCGTTACAATTGGATGCTTAAAAATTAGTTCCAATTCCTTCCCCTGACTCCTCAGAGATTCTGAAGATGTGAACATATCCAAGAATACAGCTAATTATTCTTTTTTGACAGTCACTCACCAAAAGATCTTTTATCCTCCACCCAGGTATAAACCAAGCAATCTGCAATGTCACTTGAATTGGAAACAGGCAACTGAAACATGCTGGCAGAGAAGAAGGTGAGAGGTACAGACAACTTTATCAGCATAAGATCATTTTTAGGAGAAGTAAAAGTGAAGTTTGGGTGAATGATGATCTCCTCATAAGGCAGAATCTCCCCAATTAACTCTTGAAAAGTGATGGCTCCACCAGTTAAGATAACCTGGAGATCTCTGGAAAATGGAGAGAAAAAAGGTTGATACTATCTACTATCACATATCACAAGGCTAATCTCTCTCTCTTTCTATCTCCCTCACACACACACACACAGTCACGTGCACTTTCCTTCCGTAGTAATCCATTTAACCTCCTCTCATCTTTGTCCATCTAAACCTTTATGCATAGCTACCACTTGTGGTCATGTAGGGTGTTTACCATAAAATGTAGTGGGTTGCCATTGTTGTTGTTCAGTTGGTTGGTCATGTCCAACTCTGCAACCCCAGGCACTGCAGCACGCCAGGCTTCCCTATCCTTCACTGTCTCCCAGAGTTTGCTCCAACTTATGTCTATTGAATTGATGATCCTATACAATCATCTCATTTTCTGTTACCTCCTCCTCCTACCCTCAGTCTTTCCCAGCATCAGGGTCTTTTCCAATGAATCAGCTCTTCACATCAGGTGGCCAAAGTATTGGAGTTTCAGCTTCAGCATTAGTCTTTCTCATGGATATTCAGGGTTGATTTCCTTTAGGATTGACTGGTTTGATCTCCTTGCTGTCCAAGGGACTCTCGAGAGTCTTTTCCAACACCACAGTTTGAAAGCATCAATTCTTCAGCACTCAGCCTTCTTTATGGTTGCCATTAACCCAGACTATAATGTGAATGGTTACCTCCAGGACTTAAGCATATAATAGCTTGGTCTCCAATTTAAGCATATTTCCAGGGAGAAGCTTCAATTTGACACCCAGAAATAGCTGAAAGAATTGCACAAGTGGATAGCCAAGGCTTCTCTGAAAGTAGTTTCTGTAAGTCGGACTTCTTTGGGTGTTAGGGGTAAACAGGAAATATGAGATTGTACAAATGAAATAATTAACAGCTTAGAGAGTTGAAATATTTTAAAGCTAGGGAGGATCATCCAAATATGCTATGCTCTACTCATCTCAATCAAAAATTCACTGAATTAACAGGGTTTTCTGATGGTCCTTTACAAGAATAAGAGTCAAAAATACTGGATGTTCCACTGAGATCCAGTTGAAATCCACTCACTAACATGGCTCAAGATTCTAAATTCAGAACAGGACTCTTCTCTGAGACCCCTGAGTCTCCCACTCAGGGATCTCTCCAACCATAACAGTAAAATAAATACCATATCGGTACTGAACACCACTTTTCTGCTGCAATCTCAAATGCTAAATTTATTTGTCTCCTAACAGCAGTATAATTTGTTTCAATCTATTCTTGCCACTCTGTTGGGAGTTTTTAAGATAAAACTGTAGTGCTGGAGAAGATTCTTGAGAGTGCCTTGGACTACAAGGAGATCAAACTAGTCAATCCTAAAGGAAATCAATCTTGAATATCCATTGGACGGGCTGATGCTGAAGCTGAAGCTCCAATACTTTGGCCACCTGACGCAAAGAGTCAAGTCACTGGAAAAGACCCTCATGCTGGGAGAAGGGGACGGCAAAGGATGAGATGGTTAGATAGCATCACTGACTCAATGGACATGGAGTTTAAGTAAACTCCAGAAAATAGTGAAGGAAGGGGAGCTTGGCATGCTCCAGTCCATGGGATTGCAAAGAGTCAGACACAGCTTTGCAACTGAACAACAACAGCATCGTAATATATATTTATAATTTAGAAGTCTGCTTATATTGAAGAAAATTCATAAGAAAACAGATGATTCTTGGGCAAATTATGGTAAGTGAATTTCAGCTTAAAACAACTCTATGACATGGAGGAGGGCTTTCCTGATGGCTCAGTGGTAAAGAATCCATCTGACAATGCGGGAGACACCAGTGTGATCCCTGGTCCGGGAAGATGGCACATGCCGCGGGACAACTGAGCCTGTACACTACTGTGCTCTAGAGCCCATGCTCCACAGCGAGAAACCCACACACTGCAACAAAGAGCAGCCCCCATTCACTGCAACTAGATAAAGCCCACCTGCAGCAAAGAAGACCCAGCACAACCAAAAATAAAATAAATAATGTTAGAAAGCTAACTTACGGTGAAAAAGTACCAGAATAGTAGATGCCTCTGAGAAATATGAGGGAAAGTAACTGAGAAGGAGTTTAGGATGAGCATTAGGATATTGTTTAACTTAAGACTTTATTAAATATTCATATTAAAATTTGAAAAGTGAAAGTCAGTCGTGTCCTACTCTTTGTGACCCCATGGACTATACAGTCCATGGAATTCTCCAGGCCAGAATACTAGAGCGGGTAGCCGTTCCCTTCTCCAGGGGATCTTCGCAACCCAGGGATCGAACCTAGGTGCCCCGCATTGCAAGTGGATTCTTTACCAGCTGAGCCACCAGGGAAGCCATTAAAATTTACAAAGTAATAACTGAAAGAATAGAAAAAAGGAAAATTTTAAAGTTATCTAAATTACTAATATAAGAAGAAAGCAAAAGTATTTTTTATCCAAACAAAATACAGTAGAAATTCAAAACAGCTAAAAAGCAAATATAAATATAGCAATAACCAAAATAACCACAAATGGCCTAAATTCACCAATTAAAAGACAAATATAGTATTACATTTTTTTAAGTCCTGCTATATATAAATTAAGATACATGCTTAAATCAAAAGGATACAGAATGGTTGAAAAGAAAAGATATAAACATGATATACCAGGGCAACACTAACCAAAAGAAAACCAGGTTGGTGTATTAAAAGCTGACAAAAATAGGTTTTAAGATAAAACATATTAACTGTATGAGAGAAAGAAATGACATATAATAACAGGTTTGATTTTGCCAGGAATGTACCAAGTACTTAAATTTATAAATGTACCTAAATTTATAGATACCAAGTAAAATAGCCTAAAATATTTTTTTAAAAAACAAAAAGTAATAAAAATAAATTCATAGAACTATTTTGACCAGTCTACTAACACAGAGGAATAATTTCAACACAATCCTCTCATTTCCTGTTATCAAGCCAAAAAAAAAAAATTAGAAAGGATATAGAAGATTTGAACTACATAATTTAAAAGTTTGATATACTGGATACACTTAACATACATAAAACCTTCACCCATAAAATTAGAGAGTACACTTTCTTTCAACCACACAAGAAACATTTATAAAAACTGACTCCATACTAGTCCCAAAACTAAGTCTCAATGATTTTCAAAGAATCAGTATCACATAGATCACATTCTCAGACCACAAAACGGTAGTGTGTATCTGTTAATCCAAAATCCCTCATTTATCCCTCCTTACATTTCCCCTTTGATAACCATAAGGTTTTTTTCTATGTCTGTAGATCTATTTCTGATTTTTATATAAGTTCATCTGTATCATTTTTTTAGAATCCACAATAAGTGATATCCCATGATCTTTGTCTTTGACTTACTTAGTGTGATAATCTCCAGGTCCACTCATGTTGCTGGGAATGGCATTATTTCATTCTGTTTTATGGCTGAGTATGAAACTCCAGTACTTTGGCCACCTCATGTGAAGAGCTGACTCATTGGAAAAGACTGATGCTGGGAGGGATTGGGGGCAGGAGGAGAAGGAGACAGAGGATGAGATGGCTGGATGGCATCACCAACTCGATGGAGTCTGAGTGAACTCCGGGAGTTGGTGATGGACAGGGAGGCCTGGTGTGCTGTGATTCGTGAGGTCACAAAGAGTCGGACACGACTGAGCGACTGAACTGAACTGAATATTCCATTTTATATCGCTATACCACATCTTCTTTATCTATTCATCTGTCATTGGACATTTAGATTGCTTCCACATCTTGATTACTGTACAATAAATAATGCTGCTATGAACAATGGGGTGCATATATCTTTTAGAATTAGAGTTCTTGTCTTTTGGATATATGCCCAGGAGTAGGATTGCTAGGTCATATGGTAACTCTACTTTTAATCTTTTAAGGGACCTCCATGTTGCTTTCTGTTATGGCTGTACCAATTCACATCCCCATCAACCAACAGTGGAAGAAGTTTCCCTTATCAAAACATTTTTTCAATTTGGAAAAATTTAGAAAATTCACTCCCCAAATGCTAAACTTACAAATGGAAGATTTAATCAAGTGGAAATTTTATTTTATTCCTTTTTATTGAAGTATATTTGATTTACAATATTATATTAGTTTCAAGTGTACAAGATAGTGATTCAGTATTTTTACAGATTATTCTCCATTCATAGTCATTAAAAGGTAATGGCTGTAATTCCCTATTCTATACAATATATCCTTGTTGCATATGTATTTCAAACACAGTAGTCTGTATCTGTTAATGCCATATCCCTAATTTCCCCTTCCTCCATCTGTTTCCCCTCTGGTAAATCCCAGCTTGTTTTCTCTATCTGGGAGTCTGTTTCTGTGTTGCATATATACTCATTTGTATTATCTTTTAGATTCCACATTTAAGTGAAATCATATCATATTTGTCTTTCTCTGACTTATTTGACTAAGCATAATATTCTCTAGGTCCATCGACATTGCTGCAAATGGCAGAATTCCTTTTGTTTATGGCTCAGTAACTTCTCATTGAATATATATATGTGGAGATACATATATCACAATTTCTTTATCCATTCAACTGTTGATGGACACTTGGGTTGTTTCTATATCTTGGCTACTGTAAATCATGCTTCTATGAACATCAGGGGTGCATGTATCTTTTAAAATTACTGTTTTCATTTTTTCTGGATATTTGCCCAGGAATGGAATTGCTGGATCATGTTACAGTTTTATTTTTAGTTTTTTGAGAAATTCCATAATGTTTTCCACACTGGCACACCAATTTACATTCCCACGAATAGTGTATATGAGTCCTCTTTTCTCCACATCCTCTCCAACATTTGTTATTTGTACATTTTTTCATGATTACCATTCTGACAGGTATGGGGTGATATCTCATTGTGGTTTTGATTTGCATTTCTTTAATAATTAGTGATATTACTGTCCAACTGATATAAAAAGTCAAAGCATTTCCAAATAAATCCCAATAGAATTTTTCATAGAATGCAACAAGTTGATTTTTAAATTTATGTAAAAGAATTCCTAAGCATTCCTGATGAAGAATAAGATGGCTGGCCAACCACATCACACATCACAAATTATGATAAAGTCATAATTATTAAGGCACTGTGGCCTATAATAAATAAACCAATGGAATAGCAATGACAGCCCAGAAACAGACCCATGTACAGATGGAAATTCGATAGATGACAAACAGATACTGTGGATCAGTGGCGAAAGAAGGGACTACTTACAAATGATATTTGGATATTTTGCTCAATATGTTAAAAAAAATAAAACTGGATCCCTACTTCACATCATTCACAAAAATCAATTCCAAATTACACAAAAAATCTAAATATTAAAGTCAAAGCTTTAAAATCTTTGAAAGTAACTGTAAAGGAATATCTTTCTGCTTATGATCATAAAAGATATTTTCAACTAGGCACAATGATCAATAACCACAAATAAAGACTGAAAATTCAAGTTTTAAATTTAATTATACTGAAGTTAAGAACTCTTTTTATATTAATGAATCACTTATTTTTTTCACTGAAAGCTTGCGTGCTTTATATGTTTGAATATATGTCTTAAATGTTAGTTGCAAAGTACCATGTGGGTTTCTATTTATATATATATATATAATTTATTATTTATAAATATTTATTTATTTATATATTCTCTCTCTTTTTTTACATTAAGAACTCTTATGCATGAAAATACACCCTAAAGAGAAGATAAAGCCACAGAGTGGAAGATATTTTCAACATGTATAACTGACAAACGAGTAATATCTAGAGCACTTATAGAAATCCTATGAAGTAGTATTTTTATAATACACAAAAGTTTAAAAGACAAAAGAGAGTATTTCCCAATAGATACATTATTGTCAGGAGAAGGAAGAGGAGAAAGGGGTGGGAGGATGTTGATCATCACTACTAGTCAAAGTAACACAATTAGGATAATTGACACTTAATCAGCAAAAAAATTAAAGAGCTTGACAATACCCAATGTTGGAAGAACTCATAAATTGCTGGAAGGTGTGTACAAATAAACATCTGCAAGCTCTATAACCAAGAAATTCTACTCTTTATTATATATTCTATTTATATACCAACAGGTGTACTTACAGATACAAATCAATATGTAGTGATACCAATACATATATAGATACAGAATATCTCTCACAGATACATATACAAGAATAAATTCTAAGGAACATGGTACAAGTATGTTTACAGTAATACTTCAAAATAGCAGAAAGCTAGAAATAACTGAAACATCTATCAAGAAAAGAATGAACCAAACTGGGTGACATTCACATTGAAAAATTATACAGCAATGAAAAATGAAATACAGTTACATCTAACAGTTTTGGATGAATCTTAAAAATGCAGGTTTATTTTTATGTGTATATGAAATATTGTACTATACCATAAAACTGTTTCCTTTCTGGACATGTTAAACATAAGAATGTGTAGTTAAATTTTATCTGTGTACTTGAGCTCCCTTTTACCATCAAATTATTAAGACTTCCTGACTAGCACAAGTTCTATAGAATTTCCACAGGCGTGCTGAGCCCCAGCCTGGAAGCCTTAATAGAGTAGAACATTCCCCACCACTTACGGTAAGAAGCAGTGTGCTGCCGTTATCACCCACTGAGGAGCAATCAGAGTCCCCATACAGGGCTTGTAACTGGATTTCAGATATAATAAATAGAAAAGATTGTTTAGGTCTGCAGTATCTTCAACAAAAATTGAAATAACACCTGAAACACACAAAGAGAAGAATCATTGGGATATAACCCAGCTGATGAAAGGGAACTGGCATGGATATGGAGATTTTAAGATGCCAGTGTCAGATAGTATCAATATTTCCCACAATAATCACTTACCCTACCCTATAATACTGAGTCTCATACTGTACAAAGACTGTACTAAGCACTTTGCTATTGTTGCTTAGTCGCTCAGTGATGTCCAATTCTTTTCTGACCCCATGGACTGTAGCCCACCAGGCTCCTCTGTCCATGGGATTTCCCACGCAAGAACACTGGAGTGGGCTTCCATTTGCTTCTGAAGAGAAGCAGGGAGATCACGCAGAGGGGAAGGACATACATGGGTATTGGACTCAGATAGACTGAAGTCAGGATCCTTGATCAACCATCATTTACTAGTTATACGATTTCAAGTAAATTTCCTAAGGATAAGTTCCTACTTTGTAAAATAATATAAACTGCATCCACTCCACCTTTTTATTTCCTGTGAAAATTTTTTTAATGTATTTTTAAAGTATCTAAAGTGCAATCTCAAAAACAACAGAATGATCTCTGTTCACTTCTAAGGCAAACCATTCAATATCACAGTAATCCAAGTCCATGCTCCAACCAGTAATGCTGAAGAAGCTGAAGTTGAACAGTTCTATGAAGACCTACAAGACCTTCTAGAACTGACACCTAAAAAAGATGTCCTTTTCATTATAGGGGACTGGAATGCAAAAGTAGGAAGTCAAGAAACACCTGGAGTAACAGGCAAATTTGGCCTTGGAGTACAGAATGAAGCAGGGCAAAAACTAATAGAGTTCTGCCAAGAGAACACACTAGTCATAGCAAACACCCTCTTCCAACAACACAAGACTCTACACATGGACCTCACCAGATGGTTGACATTGAAATCAGATTGATTATATTCTTTGCAGCCAAAGATGAAGAAGCTCTATACAGTCAGCAAAAACAAGACCAGGAACTGACTGTGGCTAAGATCATGAAGTCCTTAATGTCAAATTCAGACTTAAATTGAAGAAAGCGGAGAAAAACACTAGACCATTCAGGTATGACCTAAGTCAAATCCATTATGATTATACAGTGGAAGTGAGAAATAGATTTAAGGGACTATATCTGATAGGCAGAGTGCCTGATGAACTATAGACGGAGGTTCATGACATTGCATAGGAGATAGCAATCAAGACCATCCACAAGAAAAAGAAATGAAAAAAGTAAAATGGTTGCCTGAGGAGGCCTTACAAATAGCTGTGAAAAGAAAGAAAGCCAAAAGCAAAGGAGAAAAGGAAAGATATACCCATTTGAATGTAGAGTTCCAAAGAACAGCAAGGAGAGATAAGAAACCCTTCCTCAGCGATCAATGCAAAGAAATAGGGGAAAACAATAGAATAGGAAAGACTAGAGATCTCTTCAAGAAAATTAGAGATACCAAGAGAACATTTCATGGAAAGATGGGCTCGATAAAGGATAGAAATGGTAGGGACTTAACAGAAGCAGAAGATACTAAGAAGAGGTGGCAAGAAAACACAGAAGAACTGTACTAAAAAGATCTTCACAACCAAGATAATCACAATGGTGTGATCACTCACCTGGAGCCAGACATCCTAGAATGTGAAGTCAAGTGGGCCTTAGAAAGCATCACTACGAACAAAGCTAGAAGACGTGATGGAATTCCAGTGGAGCTACTTCAAATCCTAAAAGATGATGCTGTGAAAGTGCTGCACTTAATATGCCAGCCAATTTGGAAAACTCAGCAGTGGCCACAGGACTGGAAAAGGTCAGTTTTCATTCCAGTCCCAAAGAAAGTGAAACTGAAAGTGAAGTCACTAAATCATGTCCGACTCTTTGCGACCCTGTGGACTATAGCCCAACAGGCTCCTCCATCCATGGGATTCTCCAGGCAAGAGTACTGGGGTGGGTTGCCATTTCCTCTCCAGGGGATCTTCCCAACCCAGGGACTGAACCCATGTCTCCCGCATTGCAGGCAGATGCTTTAACCTCTGAGCCACCAGGGAAGCCATCCCAAAGAAAGGCAATGCCAAAGAATGCTCAAACTCCTGCACAATTGCACTCATCTCACACGCTAGTAAGTTCAGTCACTTAGTCTTGTCTGACTCTTTGCGCCCCCATGAATTGCAGCACTCCAGGCCTCCATGTCCATCACCAATGCCTGGAGTTCACTCAGACTCACATCCATTGAGTCGGTGATGCCATCCAGCCGTCTCATCCTCTGTCTTCCCCTTCTCCTCCTGCCCCCAGTCCCTCCCAGCATCAGAGTCTTTTCCAATGAGTCAATGAGGTGGCCAAAGTACTGGAGTTTCAGCTTCAGCATCAGTCGTTCCAAAGAACACCTAGGACTGATCTCCTTTAGGATGGACTGGTTGGATCTCCTTGCAGTCCAAGGGACTTGCAAGTCTTCTCCAACACCAGAGTTCAAAAGCATCAATTCTTCGGCACTCAGCTTTCTTCACAGTCCAATTCTCACATCCATACATGACCACTGGAAAAACCATAGCCTTGACTAGACGGACCTTAGTTGGCAAAGTAATGTCTCTGCTTTTGAATATGCTATCTAGGTTGGTCATAACTTTCCTTCCAAGGAGTAAATGTCTTTTAATTTCATGGCTGCAATCACCATCTGCAGTGATTTTGGAGCCAAAAAAATGAAGTCTGCCACTGTTTCCACTGTTTCCCCATCTATTTCCCATGAAGTGATGGGACCAGGTGCCATGATCTTCGTTTTCTGAATGTTGAGCTTTAAGCCAACTTTTTCACTCTCCTCTTTCACTTTCATCAAGAGACGTTTTAGTTCCTCTTCACTTTCTGCCCATAAGGGTGGTGTCATCTGCATATCTGAGGTTATTGCTATTTCTCCTGGCAATCTTGATTCCAGCTTGTGCTTCTTCTAGCCCAGCATTTCTCATGATGTACTCTGCATAGAAATTAAATAAGCAGGGTGACAATATGCAGCCTGACGTACTCCTTTTCCTATTTGGAACCAACCTGTTGTTCCATGTCCAGTTCTAACTGTTGCTTCCTGACCTGCATATAGGTTTCTCAAGAGGCAGGTCTGGTGGTCTGGTATTCCCATTTCTTTCAGAATTTTCCACAGTTTATTGTGATCCACACCGTCAAAGGCTTTGGCATAGTCAATAAAGCAGAAATAGATGTTTTTCTGGAATTCTCGTTTTTTCCATGATCCAGCGGATGTTGACAATTTGATCTCTGGTTCCTCTGCCTTTTCTAAAACCAGCTTGAACATCTGGAAGTTCACAGTTCACATACTGTTGAAGCCTGGCTTGGAGAATTTTGAGCATTCCTTTACTAGCATGTGAGATGAGTGTAGTTGTGCGGTAGTTTGAGCATTCTTTGGCATTGCCTTTCTTTGGGGTTGGAATGAAAACTGACCTTTTCCAGTCCTGTGGCCACTGCTGAGTTTTCCAAATTTGCTGGCATATTGAGTGCAGCACTTTCATAGCATCATCTTTAACAATTTGAAATAGCTCCACTGGAATTCCATCACCTCCACTAGCTTTGTTCATAGTGATGCTTTCTACGGCCCACTTGACTTCACATTCCAGGATGTCTGGCTCTAGATTAGTGATCACACCATCATGATCATCTTGGTCATGAAGATCTTTTTTAGACAGTTCTTCTGTGTATTCTTGCCACCTCTTCTCAATATCTTTTGTTTCTGTTACATGCTAGTAAAGTAATGCTCAAAATTCTCCAAGCCAGTCTTCAGCAATACATGAACCCTGAACTTTCAGATGTCCAAGCTGGTTTTAGAAAAGGCAGAGGAACCAGAGATCAAATTGCTAACATCTGCTGGATCATCAAAAAAGCAAGAGAGTTCCAGAAAAACATCTATTTCTGCTTTAATGACTATGCCAAAGCCTTTGACTGTGTGGATCACAATAAGCTGTGCAAAATTCTGAAAGAGATGGAAATACCAGACCACCTGACCTGCCTCTTGAGAAACCTATATGCAGGTCAGGAAGCAACAGTTAGAACTGGACATGGAACAACAGATTGGTTCCAAATAGGAAAAGGAGTACATCAAGGCTGTATATTTGTCACCATGCTTATTAAACTTATATGCAGAGTACATCATGAGAAATGCTGGGCTGGAAGAAGCACAAGCTGGAATCAAGATTGCTGGGAGAAATATCAATAACCCCAGATATGCAGATGACACCCTACTTATGTCAAAAAGTGAAGAAGAACTAAAGAGTCTCTTGATGAAAGTGAAAGAGGAGAGTGAAAAAGTTGGCTTAAAGCTCAAAATGCAGAAAACTAAGATCACAGCATCTGGTCCCATCACTTCGTGACAAATAGATGGGCCAACAATGGAAACAGGGGCTGACTTTATTTTTTTGATCTCCAAAATCACTGCAGATGATGATTGCATCCATGAAAATAAAGGACTTTTACTCCTTGGAAGGAAAGTTATGACCAACCTAGATAGCATATTAAAAAGCAGAGACATTACTCTGTCAACACAGGTCCGTCAAGTCAAGGCTATGGTTTTTCCAGTGGACATGTATGGATGTAAGAGTTGGACTATAAAGAAAGCTGAGCACCGAAAAATGGATGCTTTTGAACTGTGGTATTGGAGAAGACTCTTGAGAGTTCCTTGGACTGCAGGAGATCCAACCAGTCCATCCTAAAGGAGATCAGTCCTGAGTGTCCATTGGTAGGACTGATATGGAAACTGAAACCCCAATACTTTGGCCACCTGATGTGCAAGCTGACTCATTTGAAAAGACCCTGATGCTGGGAGAGATTGAGGACAGGAGGAGAAGAGGACAACAGAGAATGAGATGGTTGGATGGCATCACCGACTCAATGGACATGGGTTTAGGTGGACTCCGGGAGTTGGTGATGGACAGAGTGCTGTTTCATGTGGTGGCAAAGAGTCAGACACCCCTGAGCAACTGAACTGAACTGAAAGTGCTTAGTGGGATTTCACAGGTGGTTCAGTGGTAAAGAATCCACCTGTCAATGTTAGGGACGTGGGTTCAATTCCTGGTTCAGGAAGTACTCCTGGAGAAGGAAATGGCAACCTAGTCCAGTGTTTCACTTTTCACTTCATGGTACTAGAGTCCCATACTGTACAAACACTGTACTAAGCATTTTGTTATTGTTGTTTAGTCACTCAGTTGTGTCCAACTCTTTTGAGATCCCATGGACTGTAGCCCACAAGGCCTCTCTGTCTATGGGCAAGAATACTTCCCAGGAAAGAATACTAGAGTGGGTTACCATTTCCTCCTCCAGGGTATCTTCCCAAACCAGGGATTGAACCCATGTCTCTTACACTGGCAAGTGGATTATTTACCACTGGACCACCTGTGAAGCCACACTAAGCACTTCAAGTTCTTTAAAAAAAAGAAATTTTTTTTAATTTTCACAGGAAACAAGATAGAGTGGATACATTTTATATTATTTTACAAGGTAAGAACTTAACCTTAGGAAATATACTTAAGGTCATACAACTAGTAAATGATGGTTTGTTCAAGGATCCCAATTTCAGTCTATCTGATTCCAAATCCCATGTACATCCTTCTCCTCCACACAATCTCCCGCTTTTCTTCACCCTGTCTGCAGTTTTCCAGGATGACTTAGTTCATTCCAGTCTCCCAAAGGCTTAGGACTTCCTGGTTCTATCCACAGTCACAGTCACGCAGCCTGTCCTGCAGCTCCCTGACTTTTCCTACTAGCACACTGCAGGGATGCTCAGAGACCAGTCACTGTGACTCCAACAGCAATAAGTTCATTAGTTAATCAAAATTAAAACTTCAATTCTGGCATGAAAATACAGGGAGAGATATTCTGAACAGATGGGCACTTAAATATAGGACAGTACTTATTCTCTGGAAACAGACTATCTGGATTCAAATTCTAGCTCTATCCTTACCAGTAGTAGGAACTTGTACAAATTAGGTAGATCTCTACAGCTTAATCTCCTTATTTGTACACTGAAATCACAAACGAACTTCTCTCCTAAGGTTGCTGTGAAAATTGAATGCATTAATGTATGTCAATACCTTGAAAGAATGTTTGGCATATAATGCATAAAATCTGTGTTCAATAAATGTTATTTTATACTATAGCAGTTTCAAAAATATTTTTATACTGATAAATTGCAAACTAATACTCAGAAAAAGATACAGACAAAGCCTCTCCATTACCTACCAAACAACTAAACACTGGATACTGACTGATATCACCCTTTATTTGCGTTATTGCTACTTGTTTATCAGTGACAGCTCCAGCCCTAATTTAATCCTCCTACCTACTAATTAAAACATTTGAAGTACCCAGTTAGGGTTAGGGTACCCCAATTAGAGTCAGAATGTTCCTTCTTGACAACACCAAATTCTGAACTGACTCCATTTCTCTAACTCCATCTTCCAAATTATCCATCAAACCATTTAAGATGCTCCTCCCAAGTTCCCTTTACTGGGACATGTGACGTTCTCTGG
Organism: Capricornis sumatraensis; assembly: GCF_032405125.1. Lineage (NCBI taxonomy): Eukaryota > Metazoa > Chordata > Mammalia > Artiodactyla > Bovidae > Capricornis > Capricornis sumatraensis. The sequence goes on along the minus strand of NC_091073.1, from coordinate 109,496,779 downwards.
AGTGTGTTGTCCCTGCTGCATAAAGTTAAATAAACGTCACTTTAAAAAATTCTTGGTGTTGTTCTTGGTGGCATCTGGTTAGTGGGTTCAACAAGTTAGGTCAAATATTGCTTTCTCCAGTTCAGGAAAGGAGACAGGAAAATATAAAACTATTACTTATTTTTAAAAAATCTCTGTTCCAACTGGGGTTTCTCTTGCTATATCAATTTATATTTCTGGGTCTATGGGTTTTCATCTAATAAGCAGTAAAAGAACAATGATTTATGCAATATCCCCAAGCATTCAGCATAATGCCCAGCACATTGTATAAACTCAATACATAGGTATTATACAAATGAATTAATGAGAGATTAGAGTAAAACTCATTTTGCATGCAAGGGGCCATGGGAAGGCTCTGAAATTAATGTATGGGTTTTATGGATTCATATATGAAGCAAGCATCATCACTAAAGGCTAATATTATGTATACAGACATGTGTACTTCTGTCCAAATATATACATGCATGCATTTTTTAAATCTGTTGAATACTAATTGGTTTCTGCCATGCATACATGAATGCATGCTAAGTTGTTTCAGTAATGTCTGACTCTCTGCGACCCCATGGACTTTTTGTCTACCAGGCTCCTCTGTCCATGGGATTCTCCAGGCAAGAATACTGCAATGCGTTGCCATTTCCTACTCCAGGACATCTTCCCAACCCAGAGATCAGACCCGTGTCTCTTGCATCTCCTGCACTGGCAGGTGGATTCTTTACCACTAGCACCACCTGCTTCACAACTTTTTTAGCATAAGAACTCCTTTTAGTCTTAAAATATTTTGAATCTTTTTATGATGTTAATGTTGTTGTTCAGTCACTAAATCGTGTCTGACTCTGCACCCCCATAGACTGAAGCACACCAGGTTTCCCTGTCCTTCACTGCCTCCTGGAGTTTGCTCAGATTCAGGTTTGTTGAGTCAGTAATAATATCTAACCATCTTATCCTATAGTCTTTCCCAGCATCAGGGTCTTTTCCACTGAGTCAGCTCTTCGCATCAGGTGGCCAAAATATTGGAGCTTCAGCTTCAGCATCAGTCCTTCCAATGAGTATTTCAGGTTGATTTCCTTTAGGATTGACTTGTTTGATCTCCTTGCCGTCCAAGGGACTCTCAAGATATATGACGTTAATACATCATGCTTTATTAATAAGACTAAGAGGGGTTCTTATGGTCAAAAAGGTTGCAAACCACTGGCATAGACAATGTTCTCATTCCTTCTTACTCTAAACTCTTCCAGCACATAAATCTAATTCTTATTTAACTCCCACAATCTATCCCTGAATCCAGACCATCTCTTGTTAGCGTGAATGCTCAGTCATGTCTGACTTTTTGCAACCCCACTTCTCTGTCCACTGAATTTTCTAAGCAAGAATACAGGAGTGGGTTGCCATTTTCTACTCTAGAGGATGTTTTTGACCCAGGGATCAAACCCACATCTCCCACGTCTCCTGCATAATCAGGTGGATTCTTCACCACTGTGCCACCCGGAAGCCCAGAAGGACCATAAAGGAACACTATAAACAACTCTATGCCTACAAACATGAAAACCTAGATTAATTCTGTCTAAGATACACTCTGCCAAAACACAAACAAGAAGAAATAGACAATCTAAATATGTCTATATCTATTAAAGATATCGATTAAACAATAACCTTCCAAAAGAGAAAGCACTGGGCCCAGATGAGTTGACTCATGAATTCTACCAAACATTTAAGTAAGAAATTACACCAATTCTCTGCAATCTTTTTCAAAAGATAGAAGCAGAAGGAATATTTCCTAAATTATTCTATGAGACCAGCATTATCTTGATACCAAAAACAAACTCATTACAAGAAAACTAAAAAAAAAAAAAAAAAAACTTCTCATGATCAAAAATCGTCAACAAAACATTAGTCAAATCTAATTCAACAATGTATAAAAAAAATTATAGATGCTCTAAGACCATGTGGGATTTCTGCTATGTATGCAGGACTGGTTCAACATTTGAAAATCAATTAGGAGCTTCTTTACTATGTTTTCTTCTAGGACTCTCAAGGCTTTGGGTCTTTTGTTTAAGTATTTAATTCATTTTGAGTTAATTTTTGCGAGTGGTGTAAGACAGGTTTTCCATTTCAGTTTTCTGCATGTGGTTATTCAGTTTTCCCAACACCATTTATTGCAGAAACTATCCCTTCTTCATAGAGGGTTCTTACCTCCTTTGTCAAATATCAACTGATTGAATATATAAGCATTTATTTCTAGGCTCTCTATTCTGTTTCACTGTTCTACGTTTCTATTTTTATGCCAATACCACAATGTTCTAATTACTATAGTTTTGTGGTATAGTCTGAAGTGTGATGCTTCTGGCTTTGTTCTCAGGATTGCTTTGGCTATTTAAGGTCTTTTGTGATTCCATATAAATTTTAGGACTGCTCTTTTATTTCTGTGAAAAATGTCGTTGGAATTTTAATGGAGATTTCATTGAATCTATAGATGGTTTTGGGTAGTAAGGAAATTTTAACAACATTAATTCTTTCAATCCATGAACATGAGATATCTCAATTTTGTTTATGTCTTGTTTAATTTCTCTCTTCAAAGTCTTACAGTTTTCATTGTACAGATCTTTCACTTCCTTTGTTAAATTTATTCCTAGGTATTTTTTTTTTATGCTATTGTAAATGGGATACCATAAAATTCCTAGAAGGAAACATAGGAAAGAAACTCCTTAACATGGGTCTTAACAATTTTTTTGATACAAGAGTAATAATACAAGCAACAAAAGCAAAAATCAACAAGTGGTGGTACATCAAACTAAAAAGCTTCTGCACAGCCTGTACAGACAATGACTGGTAGATGACATAGTTCCCAAACTTCCCTGTTTCTGGTCCATCAGCTCTCCCTCCCAACAGAGCTCTACAGCCTTATCTCATAGTTGAGGCCCAATCAAACAAGACAGAGATACCTTTAGTCACTCACCAGTTATCATCAGCAAGGATAATAGGATACACTTCATGTTGATGCCTGAATCTCGTCCTGAGGATAAGGTTGTAATAGGAATAGTCACAAAGCAGGAACAGAACTTATAACCCACTTAAGGATTCTGAAGAGCAGGATGAAGTGCAAATGAGAGAACTGGGATGAGGACTCTATAAGTCTGTCATTTAGAGGCCGCTTCTCCCAGTCTTGATCCTTAGTATAAAAAAGGAGTCAATTGGCACGGAAATCCTTGCAGTCTAATTGATATCTGCCCTATGGGAAGATGAGTTTCAGAGGTCTGAGCCTTATCGCTTATCTAAGGAAGTGAGAACCGAGTGAAATTTCTGTGGTATTAAAATTCATCCCAAGTTCTTTCCCTAGCTTCGCAGTTCTTTTTACCAGTTTCTTCCCCACAATGTTTAACTAGCACCCCTCCCTCTACATGTCCCATTGGCCCTCTGCTTTCTGGGCTACTCTGATGAAGCAGAGCTATGTCTCCACCCTTCTCTGTGACATGGACTCCCTTCTCCTTTATTCATGTCACACTCAGCCCACCCCTCCTCAGAACCGCTTCACTTGTACAGGTTGTGTTCCCAAATACCATTTGAGAAAAGTTCTCAACCAACACCAGTACTAGAGGCCCCTGTCAGACCTCCAAATCTGTTCCTACTACACTACCCTCTGGGACAGCATACTCTTGTTCACTCACTCTCTCCTTTCTCTGTGCCTGCCTTGTTTAAATGGATTTTTTGGCAGCAAATACAACAAGTGTGAGTGAAAGTCGCTCAGTTGCGTCCGACTCTTTGTGTTTGTGACCCCATGGACTATACAGTCCATGGAACTCTCCAGGCCAGAATACTGGAGTGGGTAGCCTTTCCCTTCTCCAGGGGATCTTCCCAACCCAGGGATCGAAACCAGGTCTCCCACATTGCAGACAGATTCTTTACCAGCTGAACCACAAGGGAAGCCCAAATACAACAAGGATATTACTTAAATAGAAAATCTGTTAGATGACAGAATGAAACAGTAATAGATTTAGAGTCCCCTTAAACCTTAGATATTCTGTGGAATGAGGCCACGGACAGGTATATCTCCATGTATGTATATGTATGGAATCTATAATAACTCTAATAAAGAACTTAATGATAAGAAATTTACAAACATGAGGAAATGTTGAATATCGTACATATACATATATACTCATAGGATTCTAAAGTTATCTTTCACAAAGAGAAACTCTGAGAACAATGCCATATCAGATATCAATATCTCAAAAGAAAAAGGGGGAAAAAATGAAATTGGCAAACTAAAGGAAACATTCAAAGACTAATGTATCATAAAAAAGTTATTTATTGAAACAAGAAAATTCACACTTGAAAGTAGTTTTGCAGGCCTGCAAATAAGTATGTGGGGTGGGCAGGCAGCAGGGGGTGGCAAAGAGGGGATGAGACATGACGAAGTGAGGTGATGTCAAGGGATCTTCCTAAACCATGCCAGGGGTCATTCTACAGTCAGTAGGGAACTGCTCAAGAGTTTTAAGAAAGAGACTAATACTCTCTCATGTACATTTTAGGAAAGATGTCTGAGTAAAACAAGGTTAAGTGGAGCAATAGTAGGCAGGCACATGCATTAGTTCAAGTAAGTCAAGATTATGGCATGGAGTAGGGTGGCAGCAGTGAGAATGGAAAGCCATGGATGGATTGGAGAGATCTGGGGAAGCAGGATGGACTTTGGGATTGAGTGGTCAGAAAAAGAGAAAAAATTTTAACTGAAAGGTGGGGCTGTCTCCTAAAAGGAGGAAAAGAGGCAGAAGACTGAATTTGAAAGGCTAGAGGAATAAGGAGTTTAGCTTGACAGGCTACATTTCAGGAGCCGAGAGGAGATGCAAAGAGTGGTTTCCAGGAAGCAGTCGTGTATGCAGGACCAGAGCTCTGGGCTACAGACACCAGTGTGAAGCTCATCAACAGGCAGCAGACCCCGGTGCCAGCTTCTCCAGAAAATCTGCTTTTCTGCTCTCAGTCCTCACATCCCCACACAAACTCCCTTCCTGGCCCAGAATTCATCCAAAAGAACTAGGAGAAAACAACCTGACAGTAAAGTCTCTCTCCTTCTCAAATTTTTAACCTCTATTTAACTAATCCCACCCCCACCATTACCGCACAATTGCACTCATCTCACACGCTAGTAAAGTAATGCTCAAAATTCTCCAAGCCAGGCTTCAGCAAAACGTGAACCGTAAACTTCCAGATGTTCAAGCTGGTTTCAGAAAAGGCAGAGGAACCAGAGATCAAATTGCCAACATCCGCTGGATCATCAAAAAAGCAAGAGAGTTCCAGAAAAACACCTATTTCTACTTCATTGACCATGCCAAAGCCTTTGACTGTGTGGATCACAATAAACTGTGGAAAATTCTGAAAGAAATGGGAATACCAGACCACCTGACCTGCCTCTTAAGAAACCTATATGCAGGTCAGGAAGCAACAGTTAGAACTGGACATGGAACAACAGACTGCTTCCAAATAGGAAAAGGAGTCCGTCAAGGCTGTATATTGTCACCCTGCTTATTTAACTTATATGCAGAGTACATCATGAGAAACATTGGGCTGGAAGAAGCACAAGCTGGAATCAAGATTGCCAGGAGAAATATCAATAACCTCAGATATGCAGAATGACCCCTACTTATGGCAGAAAGTGAAGAGGAACTAAACTGCCTCTTGATGAAAGTGAAAGAAGAGAGTGAAAAAGTTGGCTTAAAGCTCAATATTCAGAAAACGAAGATCATGGCATCTTGGTCCCATCATTTCATGGGAAATAGATGGGGAAACAATGGAAACAGTGTCAGACTTTATTTTTGTGGGCTCCAAAATCACTGCAGATGGTGATTGCAGCCATGAAATTAAAAGATGCTTACTCCTTGGAAAGAAAGTTACGACCAACCTAGGCAGCATATTGAAAAGTAGAGATATTACTTTGCCAACAAAGGCCCATCTAGTCAAGGCTATGGTTTTTCCAGCGGTCATGTATGGATGTGAGAGTTGGACTATAAAGAAGGCTGAGCACCAAAGAATTGATGCTTTTGAACTATGGTATTTGAGAAGACTCTTGAGAGTCCCTTGGACTGCAAGGAGATCCAACCAGTCCATCCTAAAAGAGATCAGTCCTGGGTGTTCTTTGGAAGGACTGATGCTGAAGCTGAAACTCCAATACTTTGGCCACCTCATGCGAAGAGTTGACTCATTGGAAAAGACTCTGATGCTGGGAGGGATTGGGGGCAGGAGGAGAAGGGGACGACAGAGGATGAGATGGCTGGATGGCATCACCGACTCGATGGATGTGAGTTTGGGTAAACTTAGGGAGTTGGTGATGGACAGGGAGGCCTGGCGTGCTGCGATTCATGGGGTTGCAGAGTCGGACACGACTGAGTGACTGAACTGAACTGAACCCCCACTGCAGAAAACCTTCCACAACTCCATCCTGTCCAGGAATCTCAAGTGTATTTCATAAATGAGCCCTAATCCCAGTGTGGCTCTGTGTTCATTGTGAGGTTTAGGAAAGTATGTGCCATAGTAACTTTCAAAAACTTATTTGTTTTTGGTGGCGCAGGGTCTTCATTGCGACGCGCGGACTATCTCCAGTTATGGCAAGCAGGGGATACTGTTCCTTGTGGTGTCCGGGCTTCTCACTGAAGTGGCTTCTCTTGCTGCAGAGCACAGGCTCCAGGCACACAGGCTTCCGTAGTTGCAGCTAGTGGGCTCTAGAGCTCAGGCTCAGTAGTTGTGGTACAGGGGCTCAGCTGCACCAAGAGATCTGCACCACGTGAGATCTTCCCCGAGCAGGGATTGACTCCGTCTCCCCTGCACTGGCAGGCAGATTCTTAACCACTGGACCACGAGAGAAGTCCCCATGCTAACTTTTCATTCTACACTTCAGGAAATTTGTCTGAATGACTGTGTAATTTTCCAGGATTCATGAATGCTGGCTGATGAGGTGAAGCTTGGAGGATGTGGCTAAAAAGCGGTGGGTATCCAGTAATAAAATATAGATACTGTACTTCTAGTCTTTCCAGCCACGTGTGATTTTGAGAAAATCATTTAAATTCTTTGTTTCAGTCCTGTCACTACAGATCAGGAGAACAAAAAGAATCATACCAGCCCTGACTCATCTTTCCAGGGTGGTTGTGACACTGGAATGAGACTATGAGTTTATGAAATTTTCAGGGGTAAGAATGATACAAAGCTTACTTAATTTTGTATCTCAGGTTTTCATATAAAACCTGACATAAAATCACCACTAACAATGTCTGTAAAGAACTGTGGTCAGTGGCTGGGATGCAGTAAATGCTCACAGAATGTTGGCTATTAGCATCCAGACTCTGTGTTCCCAATTATCCAAGGATGACATGGCAGTCTATTATTGGCTGACCAATCTCTTCATTAGGCAAAAAGCACTTAGAGGTCCTGCCAGCCATTCAGTAGAACCTAGATCTAATGTAATCTAGAATGTAAATCATTCCCTGACTGTCAAAATGACTGCTCAATGAATGCTCTACGTTTCCCCATTTCCTTGGCTCAGACCTGCTGATGACAACAACCAGGCCAAGCTATGATGGCGGAGTGATGAAATAGTGACCCCAGGGAAAGATGAAGCTAATGTAATAAAGAGGGGAGGGGCTGAAGAAAAGTATAAGTAACTGTTAGGGGGCTCAGAGTAAACCTGGGCACACCGTCTTCCTGAACTAAGGTGTAGAATCCTGTCCCCCACAGCTCTGGCCTGAAAAACTCCATGGGGACATAAGTCCTAAGCCTGGAGTTCCCTTTCCCACAGACAGCTGAACTGCTTTTAGGCAGATGGGCTTTTAGGGACAGCAAATTGAGGGACCTGGGTCCTGAAGTCCAGACATAAAGCTTCCTTGTCTTTCCATGAGAGGCATAGTCCCCCACCTTCCCTGGAACAGAAGGGCCTCCATCTGCCTGTTGGAGCCCTCTTCCCCTGTTCTGCTCTTGCCCAGAGCTGCCTTTCAACCCTCCTGCCTAACCATACCCACTGGTTCTACTAGGTGTTCCAGAGAAACTACTGAACGGAGAGCTCCATACTCTGCTGATCTTCTGCACCTCACAAGGGGAGACTATGAAATTTACCTTCTGTTTGAGTGTCCTTGCTGGTATGTATCCAGGACTTTCTACTCTGTCATATAAGGCACAGGTTAACAGAGGAGAGCAGATGCAGGATGTGGGGATGGTGCAAAAAAGAGTCAAGAGAAACTGTCAGGAGCAGCACTGGGGATCCCCTCTCAGACTGGCCAAAGGCTCTCTGGACAGGCTGAGGAGCCCAGTGCTAAACTTGGGGGCAGTTTATGGTGTATGCCTGCCTTGGAGAGTCCCACACTCAACACTCAACAGTGAGTGTTCCGCCACGGCTATTCCAAATTACAGGCTTCATCACACAGGGGCAAGTCTCAGTGCAGTCACAAGGACAGAGAACTCATTTTGATGACTGATATGCCTCCCTGTTGCAAAAGCTTAGAGACTCAGAATGCGGGGAATGGAGAAGATGGGAACAAAAGACCAAATGCAAGGACCCTCCATCCTGTACTCCCTATCGTGAAGCTCTTCTGAATTCGCCAGACCAGCCTTTCCCACCACACCCTGACTGCCTAGGTTGTTGCATCACAAATTAGCTGTTCGTGAGCTTGGACAAGTTAATTAATCTATCTGGGCTTCAGTTTCTACAGTCAAAATGGGGATATTACTACCTACATTATAGAGTCATTGTGAAGATTTAGAACAAGAGTGCAATGGCTCTTGTCCTTATTTATACCCCACCCTTTTTTCCTTGGGGTTTCTAACAGTGTGACTTCACAGAAAAGGGTGTGGTGAGGTACAGGCCTAGGCTTGGAAAAGATTAACATAAGAACCAAGGGCAGCTGAAACAAAAACAATATTTCTAATATTAGAATCAGCCTTCCTCCTCTTTCTTCTCTTTTTCTTAAAATAATTCATTTATAAAAGCACTGCACAGTCACACTAGAAAATTGAGAAATATTAAAAAGTATAAAAAATAAACATCATTCATAGTCCCCTCAGTCAACACACGCTACTGCACTGTTTGAATTTATTCCCAGGCTTTACTTTATTTATTTTAATGGTTTATTTTTGATTCTTTACTTGTTCTTAGATAATTGGATTACTAGATTAAATGTACATTTTTATTATTTTTTAACTGAAAGGTTATTAGTATTCCTTTGTTGTTTAATATTCTTTATAAATGCAGTTTTAATATATATGCTGTTCCATTTGTTCACATCCCTCTGTATTTCAATATCCAACATTACTGTATCGGACATTCACATTTAAAACATTTACCTATTGTAAGAAAGAAAGAAAGTGAAGTCACTCAGTCATGTCCAACTCTTTGCAATCCTGTAGCCTACCAGGCTCCTCCATCCATGGGATTCTCCAGGCAAGAATACTGGAGTGGGTTGCCATTTCCTTCTCCAGGGAATCTTCCCAAGCCAGGGATTGAACCCAGTCTCCCACATTGCAGGCAAATTCTTTACCAGCTGAGCCACAAGGGAAGCTCAAGAATTACCTATTATAAATAGTGTTAAAATGAGCATATTTACTAATAATCTTGATCTACATCTGATTATTTCTTTAGAATCAAGAATTCTTGGGGTTGTAATTATTAGGTCAAAGGGGACAAACCATTTGCAATTCTTGTGGTCATTTTAAAATTGCTTTTGAAGAAGACAGAATCAATTTCCATTCCTATAAGTAGTAAATGAGAGTCTTTCTCATCATACTTTCTTAGGTTGAATATTGTTCAGTTCAGTTCAGTTCAGTAGCCCAGTTGCGTCCGACTCTTTGCGACCCCATGAATCGCAGCACGCCAGGCCTCCCTGTCCATCACCAACTCCCAGAGTTCACTCAGACTCATCCATCAAGTTGGTGATGCCATCCAGCCATCTCATTCTCTGTCGTCCCCTTTTCCTCCTGCCCTCAACCCCCCACCAGCATCAGAGTCTTTTCCAATGAGTCAACTCTTCGCATGAGGTGGCCAAAGTACTAGAGTTTTAGCTTTAGCATCATTCCTTCCAAAGAAATCCCAGAGCTGATGTCCTTCAGACAAAAATCATTATCAAAACTATTAGATACAATGGTATGTCATTTTCATGTACATTTTGATTTTTTAATGTCAAGTACCTTCACATTTCCTGCCCAACTGATTACTACTTTAAAATCGTCCGTATTTCCATTCAGCTAGGAAGCTGGTGACTGTCTTGTTTGTTCTAAGAACTTCTCATATCTATTCCTCAGGGACATTTTTCTCCGCTCACTCATCTGTGCAGAAAGATGACCCTGCCCCCTATTTGGTCTACCTCAAGTCTCACTTCAACCCCTGTGTGGGCGTCCTTATCAAAAGCAACTGGGTGCTGGCCCCTGCTCACTGCTACCTACCGTGAGTGTTGAGCATCCTCACCCACTCTACTCCCTTTGCACTGGTGATTCTCAAACAGGGGCAACGTTCCCCCCAGGGCACATTTGGCAAAGGAAGACATTCTTGGTTGTCACAACAGAGTGAGCGCTGCGGGGAGGGCTGTGCTAACGGCATCTGCCTGGTGAACAGATGCCAGGGCAAGGATGCTGCTTAACATCCTACGCTGCACATGGCAGCGCCTCCGCAACAGTCATCCAGCCCCGCATGTCAACAGGACCGCGGGGGAGCCTCCTCAGTCTCCCATCAGTCTTCCCAAGGTTTTTTTACTGGCAATATGAGTTTTGTCAGTTAAGGAACCAGCAGGCAACTGATGGTGCTCTCAGATTTTATTAAATTGAGGAGAATTTATAAAAAGAACTAATGACAAAGGAATGGTCTAGTTGCAGGGAAAACATAGACAGCAGTTCAGTTCCTCTGGGGTTCAGTACTAGGAAGATGCACCTACTACTCCCAGACCTAAAGGGGCAGGGGGAGAATGATTTTAAGCCGGGAGAGGAAAAGAGTCCGCGAGAGAAAGAGACAGCACTGCGCAGAGATGGCCTGATAGAGGTCCTAACCTTCTGTCAGGAGACGGTCGACAGCCACAACCCTGCGGCAACCCAATGGGGTGGGGCGGGTGGGAGGATAAACACCCCAACCTCTCCCTTCTCCTTCCAATTCCTTTTTGGTGCTTCTTATCAGCCAAATACCAATCAAATGCCAGAGGACAAGAAAGCTCATTGACTTAATCCACCTATTTCACCTTCCAAAGTACAGAGATGGATGAAATAGAGTTGTGAGGAGATCTGATAAAGCAAACAGGAGCTGTCCAACACTCAAGTCACCTCATTCTCTTCCCGACACCAGATTGGAAATGCCCAGACAGGCTGGAGCTGGAAAGGAGGGGAAATAATATTTCTAGACCATGCATTCTTTTCTCTCCCACTACATGAAAATGGAGAAGTTAAAGACTCTACCACTTAACTGTGTGACCATGGATGAATCCTCCCGTGTGCCTCCATTCCTCCACCTGTAACACGGGGATTCTGTTTCGAATCACTGCTTTGTTGTGAGTAGTAAATTAGCAAATCCAGGATTCAGATAAAGCTCTTGGCAAAGCACCTGGGCCACTGTAACCTCAGCTTTGATGATGATACCAACAGTGATGATGATGGTGACTTCCAACCCCTTATCCCTCCAGAAATCTGAAGGTGATGCTGGGAAACTTCAGGATCAGAATCAGAGATGGGACAGAGCAGACAATTAGCCCTATCCAGATTATCCGCTACTGGAACCACAGTCATAGTGCGCCCCAAGACGACCTCATGCTCATTAGGCTGGCTAAGCCCGCCATCCTCAACGAAAAAGTCCAGCCCATTGCCCTCGCCACCAGCACCGTCAAGCCAGGCACCATCTGCATGCTTTCCGGTTTGGACTGGAGCCAAAACAACAATGGTGAGTGCACCTGCCCCCGAACATCAGGTTGTCAGTTATATCTGCTGAGATAGGTGGGGAAGGAGCCCCATGTCTGTGTAACTGAGAGTGGAAGAGGGTTGAAGGGAGACAAAGGGGAGGTACTATCTGAGGGGTCTGGCAAAAAGAGACCCTCCCAGAAGCCCAGAGTCCTCCTTTCCCAGGGTGTCTAAAGCCCTACTGCTTCTTCAGAGCTTTGGCAGATGGAGCCACCAGGCCACCTGACTCAGCACAGAAGCCACGCCTCCTGATGGTCAGAGTTCACATTAAAAAGGCTTCTCTTTCCCATACTGGCTCACTTCTCTTGTGGAGGACACCTGAGAACTTGAGTCAGGTCACCTTTTATTCCTCCAAGAACAGACACAGAGCAGAAAGAAAATGCTGCTTTTTAAAGAGGCATAAAGGCCATTTCAAAATCCTCAAGATTAACTCTCATAACCATGCACAAAATCACGTCTTCTTTCTTCCTCATTATTTTGTTCAGTTCAGTTCAGTCACTCAGTCGTGTCTGACTCTTTGCGACCCCATGGATTGCTACACGTCAGGCCTCCCTGTCCATCACCATCTCCCGGAGTCCACCCAAACCCATGTCCATTGAGTCAGTGATGCCATCCAACCATCTCATCCTCTGTAGTCCCCTTCTCCTCCTGCCCTCAATCTTTCCCAGCATCAGGGTCATTTCAAATGAGTCAGCTCTTCACATCAGGTGGCTCAAGTATTGTTCAGACAGACACAAAACATCAGTTGAAACAGAGACTGGGGATTGGAGAGCTAAATGGCATTTGTGAACAGGAAGGTTTCTTTTATCTCTGTCTTCCCTCAGGCAGACACCCTGATTTAAGGCAGAACCTGGAGGCCCCTGTGATGTCCAACACAGCCTGCCAGGAAACCGAACAAGGAAAAAGCCACAGAAACTCCATATGTGTTAAATTTCTAAAAGTGTTCAGTCGAATTTTTGGGGTAATCTTTTCTCTCTATCCAATTTTCATTCATTTGGATACGTCTAGTTAACTATTTAACCACGGTATTTAAAAAATAGAAAGCCCACAACTTCATAAATTTTTGAGAATTTGGTAAGGCTGCAGCAAAGCCTCCCATTATCTTCAGTAAAGGACCCTCATTAGAGATGTCTGTATTCATTAAGGGGCATCACGCAACACCTAGAGTTAATAATTGGTTTTTATTCTCATAGCTGCAACTGAAAATGGGTAGCGCTTAAAAAAATATAATTCAAATACTTCACAAATTGAAACAGGCTTTACCAGTTCAAGTAAGTGGAGTTTGACTCCTTTTACATGTGAGTTCTAGAAAGGCTTTTCTCTGACTTTCTCAATGTCACGCAAGGCTAGTTGCGACAAAGTCAGATGAATGAATCAAGCTTCCAGTCTGCGGACTCTTATCTTGATGCAGCACGCTACCTCTAGCCAGGGTGCATCCACATGGGGACTAGAGAGTGCCTATAAGGAGATCTGACCGCATCTGTCTGCCTCCCTCTCTCTGTGTGATCCCTTGTAGGAGGTGGCCGTTGCTACTGTCATCTGCAAAAACAAGCTGCAGGGGATCGAGGTCGGACACTTCATGGGAGGGGATGTGGGCATCTACACCAACGTTCAGAAATATGTCAGCTGGATTGAGAGCACCACTAAAGACAAATGAGACCATGTTTCTCCCTAAGCGTCCCAGTGGCCCTGCCATGGACGATACCAACCACAACTTACCCCAAATTCAAAATAAAACATCCAAATAGAAATATTTGGATTTATCACACCAGTGTCTCGTGTTCTCTCATTTGTATCTCTGCGCATATCCCACAATGAGCTGAAGAACCAAGAATGAAACATGAAATAAGCACTTTCCACACTGTCCTGGGTTATACCTACTATCCATTTAAAGCTTATAACAAATCCGTGAGGTTGTCTTTTCTTCCCACTTTACAAATGGGAAAAATGAGACAAAGAGAAGTTACTTAACATTATCTATAGGTGGTAGTTTAGCAGAGCCTGAAATGGAACCCCAAAATGCCGGATTCTTAGCCCTGTGCTCTTACCCTTGAAATTATAGGCAAGTCCATAGCATTACAACAGATACTGGATTCTGTTCCCTGGTACCTCTCTCCTTTGCTTTTTGCTTCTCTTCTTTTTCAGCTATTTGTAAGGCCTCAAGAGGCAGGTCAGGTGGTCTGGTATTCCCATCTCTTTCAGAATTTTCCATACTTTATTGTGATCCACACAGTGAAAGGCTTTAGTATGGTCAATAAAGCAGAAATAGATGTTTTTCCGGAACTTTCTTGCTTTTTCCATGATCCAGCGGATCTGGGCAATTTGATCTCTGGTTCCTCTGCCTTTTCTAAAACCAGCTTGAACATCAGGAAGTTCACGGTTCACATATTTCTGAAACCTGGCTTGGAGAATTTTGAGCATTACTTTACTAGCGTGTGAGGTGAGTACAACTGTGTGGTAGTTTGAGCTTTCTTTGGCATTGCCTTTCTTTGGGATTGGAATGAAAACTGACCTTTTCCAGTCCTGTGGCCACTGCTGAGTTTTCCACATTTGCTGGCATATTGAGTGCAGCACTTTCACAGCATTATCTTTCAGGATTTGAAATAACTCCACTGGAATTCCATCACTTCCACTAGCTTTGTTCGTAGTGATGCTTCCTAAGGCCCACTTGACTTCACATTCCAGAATGTCTCGTGCTGAGTGATCACACCATCGTGATTATCTGGGTCATGAAGATCTTCTTTGTACAGTTCTCCTGTGTATTCTTGCCACCTCTTCTTAATATCTTCTGCTTCTGTTAGGTCCATACCATTTCTGTCCTTTATCAAGCCCATCTTTGCATGAAATGTTCCCTTGGTATCTCTAATTTTCTTGAAGAGATCTCTAGTCTTTCCCATTCTATTGTTTTCCTCTATTACTTTGCTCTGATCACTGAGGAAAGGCTTTCTTATCTCTCCTTGCTGTTCTTTGGAACTCTGCATTCAAATGGGTATATTTTTCCTTTTCTCCTTTGCTTTTGGCTTCCTTTCTTTTCACAGCTATTTGTAAGGCCTCCTCAGACAGCCATTTTGCTTTTTTGCATTTCTTTTCCTTGGGGATGGTCTTGCTCCCTGTCTCCTGTACAATGTCATGAACCTCCGTCCATAGTTTGTCAGGCACTCTGTCTATCAGATCTTACTTCTTCTCTCCGCCTCCACTGCTACCACTCTGGTAAACCTGGAGTATTGCAGTATCTCCCACTTTTGCCTTACTAAATTCAACCTACTCTCAATACAACTTCTTTTAAAACATAAGTCAAGTTCTGTCACTTGTCTCTGCTAAAAACTCTCCAATGGTTCCCTCACTCAGAATAAACAAAAAATGTGTACAATGGACTATATAGGCCCTAAAACCATGCCACCCCACCCCCGCCCCTTTGACCTCATCACCCACACCTCTACTCCAGCCACACTGGCCTCCTTGCTCTCCCTTGAACACATCTGACACTATTTGACTCAAAACTTTCACACTCTTCCCAGATTCCTGAATGGCTACTTCCCTCACTCCCTAAAATCTTTGTTTAAATATTTCCTGGACTTCCCTGGTGGCACAGTGGATAAGAATCTGCCTGCCAACATAGGGGACATGGGTTTGCTCTGTGGTCTGGGAAGATTAACATCCCTCAGAGCAACTAAGCCCATACACCACAACTACTGAGCCTGCGTTATACAGCCCGAAGCTCCAACTATTGAGCCTGTGTGCTACATCCACTGAAGCCTGTGCACCCCAGAAGCTGTGCTCTGCAACAAGAGAAGCCACCACAATGAGAAGCCTGCACATGGTAATAAAGCAGCCCCTACTCATCGCATCTAGAAAAAGCCCCCACACAGCAACTAAGATTCAGAGCAGTCAAAAGTAAATAAATAAATACATTTTTTAAAAGCATACAGGGATTTCCCTGGTGGTTCAGTGGCTAAGACTCCATGCTCCCAATATAGGGGCCCTGAGTTCAATCCCTGGTCAGGGAACTAGGACCACATGCTATAACTAAGACCCAGTGCAATCAAATAAGTAAATTAAATAAACAATTTTTTAAGTAATAATAAATATCTTATTAGTAAAGTCTTGTCTGACTACCCTATCTAAAATTAGGACCTCACTTCTGGCGCGTGTTCATCCTCCATAAGAATTTGGCAATGCATAGGATAAATCTTAGAACTACGCATTCGCATATTCTCTGACGTCTACCTTTAGAGTTTTACAAGGATGTTCACTGTGACACCATAGAGAGCAAAACACTGGTAGGGTGGGGGGCCACAGAGTGTGGCTCATTTTTTAAAAGGCAGTACAATCATACACAATAATACGTGTGGTCATTCAATAATACCTACTGTTCTAAACACTGAAGACACAGGAGAAAATCAAAGATTTCTGTCCTCATGGAGTATACATTCTAGTTTAGAGACACAGGTAAATTTTAAAATGTATTATGTCAGGTAAGTACTATGAAAAAAAACTAGAGTAAAACTGGGAACACTGAGGTAACATTTTAAAGAAAACATACATTGAGAATTACTCAACAAGGATCCCCAAAACTGGAGTAGGTTCTATGAAATCTTCTTGGAGATGCAGAAAATAGAGTTGAAAGGTGCTTGGGAAAGGCGGTGTCTGCCCTCCTAGAGAAATCGTGATTAACACAGAAGAGTCAAAATGCGACGATCAGGAGTGAGGAAGTGAGGATGAGGAGCATGTTTATGACAAGCTGTGATAGTAAAGTGTGACGGAATGTGGCTCCTGAGTCTTGAACGTACCCAGAAGGCACTGATGCTGACAAATGGGCAGAAGAAGGGAAGAGGATAAGAGATCCATCAAGGGAACGTCCAGGACAGGAATCTCAGGAGTAAGGGTTGAATTGGCTACCATTCCTCTGGAGATACTGGGAAAGCCCCAAACCAATTTACAAAGCTAGGGGCCTGGGAGTGAAAGATGCTGCCATCAGGTAGTCCCCCAACTCTTCTACTAGCTCCTCAGAGATATCCAGTGCCAAGCTACAAAACCTTATTAAAAGAAAGCCTAAACTGTTGATACCTGATTTTCAGTTACCTTTTACCTTAAATTCAGGATAAGTTCATCTTAATGACACTATGCTAAGAAAACTACAATGAGATTAATACTCTGCTCTTCCTAACCTCTTTTGCACACTTAAAAGACATCATGCCTGAGTCCTATCTCAGAGACTCTGACAGAATTGCTCTTGGGCAAGACTTGGGTATTTGTGATACCTTTTAGTCTGCCAAAGTGATTCTCATATGCTGCCAAGACTGAGAACTTGAAACTAACTTTTACCATGAAGCATGTACTATCTAAAGCTTTCCCAGAATTTTATAGAACACTAGAGGCTACAAAAAATGGTTTTCTAAAAACTCATGTTTACTGATTGCTTCATACTGCTAATATAGAAACATATTAACTGTTAGATATTGACCTTATATATAGTTACCTTTCTAAATTAAATTATTTCCTAAAATTTTTTAATTGTTTGGATTGTCTATGTAGACAACCATATCTGCTTAAAATAATGACAGTTTTATTTCTTCTTTTCTAATAT
Organism: Capricornis sumatraensis; assembly: GCF_032405125.1. Taxonomy (NCBI): domain Eukaryota; kingdom Metazoa; phylum Chordata; class Mammalia; order Artiodactyla; family Bovidae; genus Capricornis; species Capricornis sumatraensis. Next base: position 109,479,252 of record NC_091073.1, on the reverse strand, counting down.
GTAAAGTTTTTTATTTCTTTAATGTGTTGTTAAGCATATAAATCAGTGGGTTTTGTTCATATAGTCACAGACTTAAGCAAAAAATATTGCACTATCTAATTCTAGAACATTTTCATGACCCTGACAGAAACCATATATATCCATAAAAAGTTACTACCCAATACCTACAGTCCCAGCACCTGGAAACTACTAATTTACTTTCTGTTCTACAGATCTGCCTATTCTGAACCTTTCATATAAAGGGAATCATAAAACATGAAGTCTTTCTGACAGGCTTCTTTCAGCTAGCATGTTTCCAGGTCCATCTGTGCTGTGCCATGTATCAGTACTTCCTTCCTTCTTATGGCTGAATAATATTCTATTATATGATTATGTGCGCGCGCACACACACACACACACACACACATCACACTTTGTTTATCCATTCATCAGACAACAGACATTTGGGTTGTTTCCACTTCTTGACTAGTATGAACAGTGTTGCTGTGAGCATTCATTGGTAAGTTTTTGTGTGGACATACATTCTCATTTCTCTTGGCTATATACCTATGAGAGGAACTGCTGGCTTATATAGTAACTGTATTTAATGTAGAATGTTGAAGTTTTGAAGCTATTCCACTAGCTTGCACTAAAGGAAAGAACCTCAGCAAAGTTTTCAGCTTTGTTCTTAAAATGCTCATACATTGCTAATGTTTTCTCTTTTAATTGAAAGTAAGGTGTCTCCAACAGTTCATTTTGTCTTCAGTCTATATGCTTAATTTATTTGGTCTGTTTCTCCTATTTCCATCTTTTTACTGTTTGCTGATACCTTCTCAGAGCGTTCTTTGAGCTGAACTTCCAGTTCATTAATTCACCATCAACTGTATCAATTCTGATGCTTAATGTCACTGTTGAATATGTCATCTAATCTAAAAATACATGTTTCAGAAACCAAAGTGGAATCAGATTTTTCCTCGCCACAGGACCTGTCATCTATGGCACGTATGACCTAGAATCAACCAAGCAGAGGCTCTTAGCCAGGATTTTAGACCTTGGTACTGTAATTCAAAGGGACATGTTCACAGAGGCAGTGGCAGTGTCAAAGACACAATGCTAACAGTTGAAACATGAATGGTGGTGCCAGCATCAGTCCCTCAAGAATGACTTGGTTGTGTTCTCAGTTGTTTAAACCCCCTGATTCTCTTTCTGATATTGATTCTTCAGACATCCCTTGGATCCCAAGAGATAGCCAATTCCCTTCCAATAAATTAAATTTATTCTTAAGTCATATCAAGTTGGACACATGAGTTGGGATGTGGGGAGAGTACAGGAGAGTTAAAGAACTAATTTCTCCCTTCTACATAGTTCAGATTCAGTAGATACTGTCATAAGTTATGATTTTTAAAAAGCAAAGTGAAAAATATATTACTTAAAGTCATAAAAATTAGTGACCAGAAGAATGACAAGTATGTAAAAATAATCAAATATTGGAGAGGGGAATAAATTTGAGGTTAAGTGAGACAATCCCCAAACGTTGATGAATGGGATTCAAAAGTTACAGTTCAAAGTTAATAAACCAAGTAAGAGAGGCAAAATATTTCGAGTTGTGAAAGTCATCGCCAGAAGAATGAAGATGAAAGGTAAGATGTGACTACATCTGGGACTAACTTCAGGGCATGGAATGGGAAAATGCTGCTGTACCTTTTCTGCCTTCCTGTACTGCGCACATCTCTTCTAGTTCCCCTCTAGGCTGCACCATTAGAGATCCCAGTCCATAAGAGAAAGGAAGGTTAGCTGAACCCCCCGCCCCCCAACACACACACATATACACACATGCACACGGACCCAGCTGCAGCTCTGAGAATGCAAACTATAAAAGATTTAATTACACAGGATTTAACTCAAGAGCACAGATTTGCCTCCAGATTTGTTTCCTTGGGTAAAACACAAAGTAGCCTCACATCCATCATGAGCTAAATCACATACAGAAGAGGAAGGAAATTCAATCCCAAAAGATGAAAATGCAAGTGTTCTGTCCCTGAGAAAAGCAAGTCACAGAAACTTCAGTCTGTCATGATTTTGGATCTTGGCTCCCAAGCATCCCACTAACACCAAACTTGAAAGATTAGCTGCTTATTTCACCTGTTTAAAAATACTCAAAAACTTGAGCATGCCACAGGCTAATCCCAGAATGAAGTCTCACAAGTACAAACAAGAGGAACTTAAGGTTTACTGGAGAAAGCACAAGATTTGGGGTTCAAACATCTGAGACTGTTTTATTAGCTGATGATCTTGAGCAAATCATCACTCTAGCCTAAGTTTTGTCATCTACATAATGGGAAAACAATTACCACTTGCATAGAGTTGCTATTTCAATCAAATGAGAGAACAGACTACATAGAAGAATACTTGATATAAAGCCCAATACAAATGTTAGGTAATTATCATTATTACAACAACTGGTCACAACAGACAGCTGTATAGGCATGGCATAATGGAAAATCTATACTACTACTAAAAATATAGCCAGAGAGAGGTATCTCTCTTCTTGAAAAGGATGATTATTATCATTTCCGGAAGACTAACATGGTGCTGACCTCACACAACTCACAGTGACGTCAGTGGAGCCATGCCTCCCTTGAATGATGCCAGCACCCACATGCGCCTGGCCCACTGCTCAGTTCACAGCTTTGGGTAAGGAAAGATAAGTGTTAGAACATGTTAGGAAAGTAGACTAGCATGGTTAGTAAGAAATGAAAGCAGTGTAAGGATATCAAGCACTGTTCTTTAGATTACAGAGGGGAAATGTGTTCAAATAAGCCTAAAAAGAAGGCTGAGGAAGTACATACAAAGAACACAAAGCTAACTCCTTAGGAAAGTAGTGTGATATAAAGAAAGCCTGGGACAGGAGTCAGGAAAGTTAGTTCTGGCTCTCTGTGAAACTCTGGAGCAGCCCATTGCCCTCCCTGGGCCTCATTTTCTCTATAATATATAAAAGGAGTTAAAAGGCTACTTCACACAGCAAATCAACCATTTAGAAACTGTTTCTTATAGGCCAGGTAATATTCCAGGCTCCAGGAACCTACGCAGGAGACAAAAACAGGCACAGCTCCTACTGCCATGGATGCGATGTGCTGGATGATCTCCATTCAACTCAAAGACTCAACGTGCTAAAACTCTGCCTTTAGGCTGTGGAGAGGCCGGAGTGGACAGTCAGGATGGCTAAATGACCAAGAAAATAAGGTTTGACCTCTGAAGGGAGCGGTGTTCTTTTGGGGAGCGGAAGCAAGTGCCCCTCGCTCCCATCTTGCTTCCCCCAGACCCTGGGCATCAGAACTTAATACCAATTATGGCAGCCAATTGACTTTTATCCTAAAAGGCAGGTCTAAGGCTCAAAGAAACTTCCAGAAATAGAAATTAATATATTTTTTGTTTTTCAGTTAGATAACTAGAGAAATGGGAAAACCCATTGATACTTTTATTAAACTTATCGAAAATGACTAACATTAACAGATAGATGAAATTTCATACAAATTAATGAACACTATATTAATTGTTCCTAACCTCTATTTCATATAATAGGAAAAACACAACTTACATATGTAAATTTAAAAGAAATGAATTATTTGTTATATATAAACAGAATATAACACTTCTTTTACCAAACATGAAGCTCCAGCCTTGATTTCTATAATACATGAAAATAATGTACTGTCAAGAGAGAAACACTACTGATTTTTATTCTGTATTTTCTATTTCCCATTTGTTGATTTACTGTTAAAGAAGGAAAGTTTTCACTCAGCCATTAAAAAGTGAAATATTCACACTATAAAATAGATAATAAGAACCTACTGTATAGCACAGGGAAATCTACCCAATACTCTGTGATGGCTATATGGGAAAAGAGTCTGCAAAAAGAGTGGATATGTGAATATATGTAACTGATTCACTTTGCTATACACCTGACACTAACATAACATTGTAAATCAACTATACTCCAATAAAAAATTTTTCAAGACCTAGAGAGTGTCATACTAAGTGGAATAAGTCAGACAAAGACAAATATATGATACCACTTATAAAAAGTGAAGGTCACTCAGTCATGTCCAACTCTTTGTGACCCCATGAACTATATAGTCCATGGGATTCTCCAGGATACTGGAATGGGCAGCCTTTCCCTTCTCCAGGGGATCTTCCCAACCCAGGGATCAAACCCAGGTCTCCTGCATTGCAGGAGGATTCTTTACTAGCTGAGCCACCAGGGAAGTCCAAGAATACTGGAGTGGGTAGCCTATCCCTTCTCCAGTGGATCTTCATGACCCAGGAATTGGACTGGGTCCAGGAATTGGGTCTCCTGCATTGCAGGTGGATTCTTTACTAGCTGAGCCACCAGGGAAGTCCAAGAATACTGGAGTGGGTAGCCTATCCCTTCTCCAGTGGATCTTCATGACCCAGGAATTGGACTGGGTCCAGGAATTGGGTCTCCTGCATTGCAGGTGGATTCTTTACCAGCTGAGGTAATAAGCAGAATCTAAAAGGAAAAAATTGATACAAACGAACTTATTTACAAAAGGGACACAGACTCACAGACTTAAGAGAACAAATTTATGGTTACCAGGGGGAAAGAGTTTGAGGGAGGGACAGATTGGGAGTTTGGGATTGACATGTACACACTGGTAAATTTAAAACAGATAACCAGCAAGGACCTAATGTATAGCACAAGGAATTATGCTCAATATTGTGTAATAGCCTGAATGGGAAAAGAATTTGAAAGAGAATAGATACATATATATGTATAACTGAATCACTCTGTGTATACCTGAAACTAACACAACATTGTTAATCAACTATACTCCAATATAAAATAAAAAAAATTTTAAAGAGGGATAAATTTTTAAGTCAGTCCTCTTTGGGAGAGCTATCAAAAACTTATCTCAAAACAGTCTCCTGACCACTCCTCTCTCTCCAGCTCACAGGCCCTGGACTCTTCAAGCACATACAGTCTTCCACAGGATTCTCTGACATGTCAGCTTCATCCTGGGGTTCCCCATGATCAGAATGACAGAATGAAGAGAAGGGCAGGCAGCCACGAGTGTCTCAGAGATGAAGAGAGTGATGAGATCCGCAGGAAAAGTCTTGGAGCTGATGGAGAAGGGGCTGGCCAGGGCGTAGACCATGTAAAGTACAAGGAAACAGCCCAAGGACTTGAGGACAGTGATGCGAGCCTTGGCCTGAGCATCTCTTCTGCCAGCTGTACGGACCTTCATCTTCCTGTCGTGTCTATATAAAGAGACAATCAGCAGCCCAGAGGAAACATCATGAAAGGCATCATACTTCCTGTATTGAGCTGTAATATACATATATAGTGCCAGTTTGAAAAGGGGAATAAGATGCTGCTGTTTCCTTGGGAAGGACTGGAGAAGTCTAAGCTACCCCTGACTATAAGTAACAAATGGATCATGAAGTACACCAGAAAGCACCAGCAACTCAGGTAACAGGCCCTCTGCTTCAGCCACAAGGAGACAGGGTGTTCAATGGTCATGATCTTCCTACAATAGAAGACACTGAGAAAACTCACAAACCACAGGCTGGCCTGGCTTACCAGAACCCTGAAGACACTGAGACAGCGAAGCCAATGGCTGCTCTGGAAAAGCAGGAACAGACTTGAGTCCACCATAATCAACCATTGTAGAAGCAACCGACAGACCGCCAGGCCCAGGACAATGAGGTTATACGAGGACTCCCTGGACGTTCGAAGACATTCTCCAAAACTCCAGACCACAAGAACTCCATTTCCAGTGAGGCCAATGAGACATTCAGCCACTGCCACCAGCATCATCAGTCCTGGGATAGAAGTCGGCATGGCTGGAGAAGTCTCTCACTGCTATCGCAGAAGGTGCTCTGCTTTAGTGCAGATAAGTGTATACCGCTCCTGGCTACACTGCAGATTCCCTGAAGGTGATACCACACTCAAGGTAAATTCTTAGATCACAAAATCTGGATTTGGTCTTACCCTTCTGCAATCTGTTCTCAAGCATGGACTGAACAGCTCTGACCAGGAACAAAGAGTTTAGAAGTTACAAATCTCTCTGTATTTGCATTCACGTGAATGAACACGGACAAACTCTGAAACAAGACGTTTGAAAGATCAGAGATACCAAGTCTACTTCTCAAGGATATTGGGTTAACATTAGATACTAACACATCATATAATAAGGGCTTCCCAGGTGGCACTATGGTAAAGAACTCTCCTGCCAATGCAGGAGACATAAGAAGACGCGGGTCTGATCTCTGGGTTGGGAAGATGCCCTGGAGTAGGAAATGGCAACCCACTCCAGTATTCTTGCCTGGAGAATCCCATGCATAGTGGAGCCTGTTGGGCTACAGTCCATGGGGTCACAATGAGTTGGACACAACTGAAGCAACTTAGCATATATGCACATCAACAAGAAAGACCAAATCAAAACATTCTTAGTTCTACACCATGCCAGATGTGAGCTTGTTCACATAAAAAAGAAAATCTATTTTCATAAAAAGAATTTTGAACATGTAAGCATGAAAGCTGAATAAACTCAGAACTTCAAAATATATTTTATTATTAAAGACAGAATTAGGGGAGTCCAGGGAAAGAAAACAATCAGAGAACCAGAACATATTTCACTTAAGCGGCAAATAATAAAAAAAATATATAGGAGATAGGGTACAGAAACCATCACTATTAATCAAGATCTCTGAGGTCATATGCCCTCATGATCAATTATCCACACACACTTGACTTAGTGTATATCTCACATCAAAATCTTAAGAGAAAGGAGATGGGCTCGAAGAAGGGGAAAAAACAACTAGCACAGTCATGAAATACAGGGAAAGTGCTTCATTTATTGTTCAGATTCCAACTTCCTTGGGACCAGCCAAAAGTAAACGTGTTTGTGAGAGGCCGAACTCTAAACTGGCCCCCAAAGTCCCCACCCCTTGGTGCACACACCCTGAATAATCCTTGAGCAGGTGTAGAGCTATGAATAACAGGGGGTGTCACTCCTGTGATTAGGTGATACGGCAAAGACAGAGGGCTTTTGCAGATGTAATTAAGGCCCTAATCAGTCAAGTCTGAGTTAATCAAAAAGGAGATTCACCTGATTTAATCAGTTAATGTCCTAGAGGAGGAACGGAGCCCTTCTGCTGGCCCTGAAGAGTCCAGCTGCCATGTTATGAGAGTGTTACATGTTGAGGAACTATGGGAGGCCCCAAGATGCTTAGATTTGACACCCCCACCTGACAGCTGGCAAGAAAATGCGACCTCATCCCACAAATGCAAAGTACTGAATCCTGCCAATAACCAAGAGCTTGGAAGAGCACCCGGAGCTCCAGAAGGCACACAGCCCAGCCAACATCTTAACTGTGGTTTTTGAGAAGCCTGCACTGAGCCCACTTGGGCTATGCTGGGAGCCTAATCTACAGAAACCATGACACAATAAAAGTATACTGTTTTAAGCTGCTAAACTTGTCTTGCTATGCAGAGAACAGAAAACCAGTATGGTATTTGATACAGGCTAGAAACAACTATAAAGGAAGCGAGAAGACAGTGGAACTGGATTGGAGAGAAGGGGAAAGGCCAAGCTGGCTTCTTAGGAGGGCAGCACGGCTGTAGTGAAAAGAGTTCTGTTCCACGTCCCAGCAGTACCTGGGCACTCTATGAAGCTGCAAGTGAGCCACCAGCCGCTCGAGGTCTCAGCTGTTCCACTAAAAATATAATGGATTGTAGGACTGGATTTCAGTTCATTTAGGTCAGATACACAGAGCACTCATCGTGTGCCAGGCAGTGTAGCAGGCACAGACACACAGCAGTGAACAGTCCCTGTGTCCAGGGTGCACATGTTATACCTCACCCCACCCACCTGAGGACCTGGCACCTGAGAACTCCTCCTGCAGCTGTGGAGAGACAAAGGGGAAGACCACAACTGCCACTGGTAAGAGAGCTGGAATAAGGCATGAACCTCTCCAAGAGCAAGGCTTCTGTGGTGACTTTTCAGGTAGCAGGTACAACTGTCCTTCTCTCCTACCTGTCGCACTCAAGGTCTTGGGCAGTACAACCTCAGGCAAAGCAGGGTAGCCACTGACATGTATCCAGAAAGCGCAGTCTTGCCTCAAAAGAAAAAAAATCACTGGAAACAAAAAGATGGTTTCTTGACAAATTATGAGTGGTATTAAGAAAGGCTAAGAAAAGCAAACACCCTCTTCCAACAACACAAAAGACTCTACACATGGCCATCACCAGATGGTCAACACCAAAATCAGACTGATTACATTCTTTGCAGCCAAAGATGGAGAAGCTCTATACAGTCAATAAGAAAAAGACCAGGAGCTGACTGTGGCTCAGATCATGAACTCCTTATTACCAAATTCAGACTCAAATTGAAGAAAGTAGGGAAAACCGCTAGACCATTCAGGTATGACCTAAATCAAATCCCTTATGATTATACAGTGGACGTGAGAAATAGATTTAAGGGCCTAGATCTGATAGATAGAGTGCCTGATGAACAATGGAATGAGGTTCGTGACACTGTACAGGAAACAGGGATCAAGACCATCCCCATGGAAAAGAAATGCAAAAAAGCAAAATGGCTGTCTGGGGAGGGCTTACAAATAGCTGTGAAAAGAAGAGAGGCAAAAAACAAAGGAGAAAAGGAAAGATATAAGCATCTGGATGCAGAGTTCCAAAGAATAGCAAGAAGAGATAAGAAAGCCTTCTTCAGCAATCAGTGCAAAGAAATAGAGGAAAACAACAGAATGGGAAAGACTAGAGATCTCTTCAAGAAAATTAGAGCTACCAAGGGAACATTTTATGCAAAGATGGGCTCGATAAAGGACAGAAATGGTATGGAGCTAACAGAAGGAGAAGATATTAAGAGGTGGCAAGAATACACAGAACTGTACAAAAAAGATCTTCACGACTCAGATAATCATAATGGTGTGATCACTCACCTAGAGCCAGACATCCTGGAATGTGAAGTCAAGTGGGCCTTTGAAAGCATCACTACGAACAAAGCTAGTGGAGGTGATGGAATTCCAGTGGAGCTATTTCAAATCCTGAAAGATGATGCTGTGAAAGTGCTGCACTCAATATGCCAGCAAATGTGGAAAACTCAGCAGTGGCCACAGGACTGGAAAAGGTCAGTTTTCATTCCAATCCCAAAGAAAGGCAATGGCAAAGAATGCTCAAACTACTGCACAATTGCACTCATCTCACACACTAGTAAAGTAATGCTCAAAATTCTCCAAGCCAGGCTTCAGCAATACGTGAACCATGAACTTCCTGATGTTTAGCTGGTTCTAGAAAAGGCAGAGGAACCAGAGATCAAATTGCCAACATCCGCTAGATCATCAAAAAAGCAAGAGAGTTCCAGAAAAACATCTATTTCTGCTTCATTGACCATGCCAAAGCCTTTGACTGTGTGGATCACAATCAACTGTGGAAAATTCTGAAAGAGATGGGAATGCCAGACCACGTGACCTGCCTCTTGAGAAATCCATATGCAGGTCAGGAAGCAAGAGTTAGAACTGGACATGGAACAACAGACTGGTTCCAAATAGGAAAAGGAATACGTCAAGGCTGTATATTGTCACCCAGTTTATTTAACTTATATGCAGAGTACATCATGAGAAATGCTGGACTGCAAGAAACACAAGCTGGAATCAAGACTGCCAGGAGAAATATCAATAACCTCAGATATGCAGATGACACCACCCTTATGGCACAAAGTGAAGAGGAACTAAAAAGCCTCTTGATGAAAGTGAAAGAGGAGAGTGAAAAAGTTGGATTAAAGCTCAACATTCAGAAAACGAAGATCATGGCATTCGGTCCCATCACTTCATGGGAAATAGATGGAGAAACAGTGGAAACAGGGTCAGACTTTATTTGTGGGGGCTCCAAAATCACTGCAGATGGTGACTGCAGCCATGAAATTAAAAGACGCTTACTCCTTGGAAGAAAAGTTATGACCAACCTAGATAGCATATTCAAAAGCAGAGACATTACTTTGCCGACTAAGGTCCGTCTAGGCAAGGCTATGGTTTTTCCTGTGGTCACGTATGGATGTGAGAGTTGGACTGTGAAGAAGGCTGAGCACCGAAGAATTGATGCTTTTGAACTGTGGTGTCGGAGAAGACTCTTGAGAGTCCCTTGGACTGCAAGGAGATCCAACCAGTCCATTCTGAAGGAGATCAACCCTGGGATTTCTTTGGAAGGAATGATGCTAAAGCTGAAACTCCAGTACTCTGGCCACCTCATGTGAAGAGTTGACTCATCGGAAAAGACTCTGATGCTGAGAGGGATTGGGGGCAGGAGAAAGGGACGACAGAGGATGAGATGGCTGGATGGCATCACTGACTCGATGGATGTGAGTCTGAGTGAACTCCGGGAGTTGGTGATGGACAGGGAGGCCTGGCGTGCTGCGATTCATGGGGTCGCAAAGAGTCAGACACGACTGAGCAACTGAACTGAACTGAAACCACATAGAGAACTGAGATAATTAGTTAACTCTAATGAGAAAAATGTTTGTCTAAAAAACATCTAGCAACTAACACAAGGTTCAAGTCTTTTTAACACTCATTATTTCAAAATTACAGCTAATTGTTTACTTCCTTTCATCAGGGGATATATAGTCTACATTGGCAAAGAGAATTGGATTACCTATAATAATTTAGAAAAATGTGATCCTTTCCATGCAAAACATGAAAACTCAGTTTTGACACCTGGAGTTTAACAAAACAAGCACTTAGCATTGCTTAGAGAGCAATAGCTCTGATTTCTATTCTGCTTTTCACACTAGTTTCTCATTTTATTTCAAACTTAAAGAAGAAATAAGAAAAAGAGAACAGAAATTTCATTAACTCTACAGTAAGTTAATTATAATAAGTTAATTTTACAGTAAGTGAATTTTACTATTGGCAGTTTTCTAGAGTAAGGGCTGACTCGATCTCCCTCCCATGTCATGGACACCCTCCATAGAATTCTTCAACAGGTCTGATTCCTCCTAACCATTATAATCTAAATGTCCTTAGTCGCTCAGTCATGTCCAACTCTTTGACCCCATGGACTGTAGCCTGCCAGGCTCCTCTGTCCATGGGGATTCTCCAGGCAAGAATACTGGAGTGGGCTGCCATACCCTCTTCTAGGGGATCTTCCCAACTCAGGGATCTAACCACATTGCAGCCAAGTTCTTCACCATCTGAGCCACCAGTGGAAGCTCATGAATACTAGAGTGGGTAGCCTATCCCTTCTCCAGGAACCTTCCCGACCCAGGAATCAAACCAAGGTCTCCTGCATTGCAGGTGGATTCTTTACCAGCTGAGCTACAAGGGAAGCCCAATACATAAAGGCAGCCATGAGTATCTCAGAGATGAGCCAGTGGTGGGTTCAGCAGAGGAAGAGCTGGACAGGATGGCAGAGAGGCTAGCCAAGGCATGAAAGCCACATGAAGAAGGAAGAAGCAGCTAAGAGACTTTGGTTTCAAAGGCTCAAGTCTGACACTTTCATCCAAAAAATGCCTCCCGCCTACAAACTACCAGACTCAGTCCAGCTCCATCTCCTACATCTGACATATCTCGGGGACTCAACCATTCTGTACTCCTGCACACAGCCTTTTTCAATGCTTCCCAGAAATGTGCCCGCATTGCCATCAGAAGGCATCTAGAAGGCAACTCACCAATAGCAGGTGTTCACCTGAGCAAATTAATTCTTCTCTTAATACACTGTATGAGTCTAAACATTCAGAAACTGAGCAAATTAAGCATGTTATTAATAAGCATGTGTAACCAAAACTATCAATATACATATATTTATTGTCTTTCCAGCTTCTTTCCCATCACTTTATGAAGAGGTGGAGTTCTTGCTCTCTTGGGTTGGTACCATGTCTTGGGTACTGGAATTCAGATGTCTGCAGGGAGAAGGAAGTGCCAAATTATATCATCCTCCATGGCTTGTGTGCAGCAAGGATCAGTGTAAAAATATAAGCAGCAGCAGCAATGCTGGGACAGAAAAAGGAAACGGTAGTGAGGGGACCTGGCAGATAGGGGAGCTGCTGCTGCTGCTACTGCTGCTAAGTCGCTTCAGTTGTAGCCAACTCTGTGAAACCCCACAGATGGCAGCCCACCAGGCTCCCCCATCCCTGGGATTCTGCAGGCAAGAATACTGGAATGGGTTGCCATTTCCTTCTCCAATGCATAAAAGTGAAAAGTCAAAGTGAAGTCACTCAGTCATGTCCAACTCTTAGTGACCCCATGGACTGCAGCCTACCAGGCTCTTCTGTCCATGGGATTCTCCAGGCAAGAGTACTGGACTGGGTTGCCATTGCCTTCTCCAAGATAGGAGAGCAGAAGCTATTTTATCTGGTTCCATTAGTATGAAAATTTCGGAGGAGAAATAAGTAAGACAGACAAGATTTGGGAGACCCTCTAGGAAGCATGGCTTAATGCTGCTTCCCTTGAGAGTGAACCGGACGTAGAGACTTACCTCTAAACTAGAATGTCTGGAAAGGGAGGCAGAGTAAGCAGGCAGTGGAGAAACCTGCAGACACTACCTTAAGCAAGCAATCCAGGTTAACAGGACCAGTGAATAGTCATCACGGCGTCATGCACCCCTGATGGGACGTGATGTGGTGAGAAGGTGCTTCACCGCTGCTGTACTCTTCCCCAAAGGCATTCAGACCCAGTCTAACCATGAGGAAAACATCACACTAACTCAGGTGAAGAGACACTTTACAAAATGCCCAAACAGTAACCCTCTAGGCTGTCAAGGTCATGAAAAACAAGCAAAGACTGAGAAACATCAGAGACCAGAGGAGACCAACACTATCTGCAAGGTGATATCCTGGATTGGATCTTGGAACAGATAAAGAACATGTATGAGAAAACCAGTAAAATTTGGATGAAGTCTGTAGTTTAGTTACCAGTGTATGAATGCTGGTTTCCTGGTTTCAACAAATGTATCAGGTTATGTAAGGTACTAACATCAGAAAAGCTGATGGAAGAGAATATAAGAACCCGACATACTCTCTTTGCAACTTTTCTGCAAAATAAAATTAAAACTTTATTTTTGAAAAGTTACATAAAACCCAGTTACAGAATGCTGTTTGCATGACAATCACATTTTTAACATTTTGGGACTTGTGCTTTTCCAGAGGAAATTTGGGAGATGGAGGTTTTCCCCTCGCAAGATCATGCTAAGAAAAGAGTTGAGCGACAGAGATGGCAGACAGGATGTTATGGTTATCTGTTCATCCAAAGTTAAGTGTCCACAGTCCCGTGCTAACGCTAACCCTCAATGGGACACAAATCTCTTGACCAGCTCCTTGTAAGGGGAATTTAGAGGGGTGCTTGGGGCCACTCACAGAAAGGCACCATGCTTCAAAATCCGACAGGTTTGGGTGTGCCTCCCCACTCAACCAGTCAGAAGCCATGTTCTTAGACAAGTCAATTAAGATCTCAGAGCTCCTGGTTCCTCCTTATAAAGAAAGTTTTGATAATAATGCTTACCTCACAGGGATATTGTGATGACAAAAGGACATATGAATTTGCCTAGCCTGGTTCCTACAAATTAACGTCAGTATTTTTCTTTCCTTCCTTGGTGATTTCTCTCCATACTCACTCCTGTCAACAAAGTAGGGGAACATCTGAAGTCTGCTGGTATTCACAGTATGCAAATATAAGAACTGGGATGGTGCTTCTAAAAAGGTGATCAGCTCTACACAATTTCAGAATTTCTGGACAGTAAGAGTGATGATAGGAGACAGGCCTTTAAAAACAGGCAGAGAAGTCAAAGATCTAGAGGAACAAGTGGGAATTAGAGAGATTTTTCTGAGTAATATCACTATGTTTGATTATTTCTTGAGAGCCCTGAATTCAGGTCATTATACAGTCATTGTCCCAACTATGAAAGTAGCAAAACTGAGACAAATAATTTTCTGTATTTAAAATAAGTCAGTACAACATTATAAAACAATTATACTCTAATTAAAAAAAAAAAAAATATATATATATATATATAATAGGACTTCCCTGGTGGCTCAGATGGTAAAGCATCTGTCTACAATGCGGGAGACCTGGCTTCAATCCCTGGGCCAGGAAGATCCCCTGGAGAAGGAAATGGCAACCCACTCAAGTACTATTGCCTGGAAAATCCCACGGATGGAGGAGCCTGGTAGACTACACTCCATGGGATTGCAGAGTCAGACACGACTGAGCAACTTCACTTTATATATAAAATAGGTCAGAAAAGCATGAAACAAATCATATACCTGTGTTTAGACACCTCATTTGCGAGTTGTGCACACATGGAGCAATCACCCAGGGCCTCAGGCCCCTTCCTCCTGACATCGAGTTACATTTCTGCCTTTTCCCAGACCCTACCCAGCCCTCAGTCATCATCCAGAGAACAAGCCAGCTGCTCTGATGTGAAGTTACTACTGGCATGCCCCAAGAAGGCTGACCTTACACCCACCCCAGCCACTTGGGGAGGTTGGCGTGCAGTCTGTGCCCGTCCCCCTGCTGTGGTCCTTACCCTCTGATCCCTCTCCTCCTCCCACCCCTCCCTAACCTCCATTAACTTCTATCACCTACCTGTTGTCAATTTCCATGCCAGGCAAATTCTCACACATCCATGGAGTTTCTTTTCTCCCTTTTTCACTTAAGGAATCAGACTGGCCAAGGGTCAGTTATCTAAATCCTTAGGGAGTTTTATCAAATTACCACTTCCACCTTCTACTCACTCAGGAATATTTCATGATGTTATACAGACATTGTCCTGGTGACTGCCATTCATTTCAGAAAGTGACTCTTCTCAAGAAAGAGTTTGAAGAAAGAGTCTCAAGTTGAAGGAAGGTTCTAGACTTTCTTCAAATAGCAAAACCTAATTTTAAAAATTCCTAATACAAAACCAATACATCCAGTCCAAATAGGAAATAAATGAATACAATATAAGACAATCAAGAAATGAATTAGCAGAACTTTGTCAATACTAGAAAAAGAATCCAGATAAACCCGAAGAATAGTTACTCACGCAGCCTTTCTTAGTGAGGAAAATTAGAATTTTGACATCAGAAGACCCCATAGCTCCTCTAGACAGACAGACAGACAGATAATTTCTTACTGTTTATATTTTAAAGTATGTAGTTTGTCCTGATTACCAAATAAATATATGTTCACCATAGAAAACTTGGAAACTTGGTGGTGGGGTGGGGGGGTGGAATTACTCAAAACTTTCTGAAAGTGAAAGTGTTGGTCACTCAGTCGTGTCCAGCTCTTTGCGACCCCATGGACTGTAGCCACCAGGCTCCTCTGTCCATGGGATTCTCCAGGCAAGAATACTGGAGTGGGCTGCCATTCCCTTCTCCGGGGGATCTTCGTGACCCAGGGATGAAACCTGGGTCTCCTGCATTGCAGGCAGATTCTTTACCATCTAAGCCACCAGGAAAGCAAAACTCAAAACTTTCTACCTAAAAATAATTGTTTTCAATTTTTTTGCATATGCATTACTTTATTTTTATTTCACTTAGTGTAAGTATTTTATCAGATCATATAAAAATGTTCCTTGACTATAAAATGGTAAATAGCTACACACTACTTCATCATAAAGATATATGCTATTGTACATACGGTATAGCATAAGTCATTTGAGTAAGGCAATAGAAACATCAAACTACAGAGTCGAAAAGAATGGAGATGTTTATTTTTCATAAGCGGTCCTGGAGTTAGGTAAGGCAGTTCCACAGCGTTAGGAACCAAACAGCCAAGCCTAGGATGAAAATCTGCTCCACTGTCGCCAGGCCGCCACCTCATCTGTGATGCAAGACAGCCAATCCTTGTATCAGCGTTCCAGCCCACAGGAAAGAAGGGAAAAGAGGAAGGCAAGGCACCTCTTAACACCTGTTCTGGGGGCACCACCTAGAAATCATATACACAGCTTCTGCTCATACTGTATTGGCAGAACTCAATCATATGGCAATACCTAATTACAAGAGAAAGCTACCAGAATTCTAAGCAGCTAAAAATTCCATAACTATCAATTTATGGGGGAAAAGAAAAGATGTTGGGGTCCATCAGGGTTTCTGCTATTCCTTTAGAGTTCTGATGTCATAGTGTAGCTTAATCACTCTCAGCAATCCTTTTATCTCCTAATCTTCAGATTCTAATCCAACAGATACCTCCAGGTTTCGGAGTATAAAATATTGGTTTGGGTAACCTTACTGAATACTCTAGTCAAGATTCTGGTGGCTTGGATGAGAGATGTCAGGTAGACTGTAAAATTTGGTGATTTCTTGGGATAATTTTTAATAAGGAAAATGTTATTTTAATAAGATGATTTTGAGATGTGTAAATATTACATATCCTGTAAACACACGAAAAACTATATAAATTATTATTTCCCAAATCCCGTTTCAAAACATCAGTATTTCAACTTCAGATTTCTGTTCCCCTGTAGCCACAGTCCTGCTGTTCCAAACAAACAAATAAACAGAAAGTGCAACATTCTGGAGAATTATGCAGTGCCCATACAATTCAGTGCATAAATTCACACAGAGATGACGGAAGTTCACCAAAGGTCAGGTGTTTCCACCACTAGTCCAGTGGCTCCTCTCAGCTTTCTACTGAATTCCGTATCATATGATAGGGTCAAATCTTTTGTAAAGTGGCACTCAGAATGTGTTGATTTCACTCTGTGGCACATGCTTTTGAACTTGGCTTCCCAGATTTGAAGATCCTTAAAGCCATCCTGGATTGGGCTTCTTTAATGCTGGTCACTTCCCTCCACCCATTAATTCTGACCCTTCCCTTTTTTCCAGAACAAAAGTAGAAATTCAGTCCTGAGTTTCCTGGCAGTTACTGTCAGGAAGTTGAGGACCCTTTTTCTCTACATCTAACATAATGTTCATGTATCTCCTTTGATGTTTCTCTTTCCTCTCTTTTCTCTCTGAAACTTTCCCTTCCTCTTTTTCTCGCTGCACCCTCTTGTTATGCCTAAGCCAGTTGAGTGGCTCCCGATGACCATTTACCCATTGCTGATCTCTTACCCAGGGTTCCTCAGCTAAACTTCAAAAATTTAACTAATGAAGTGACCTCTAATATATTGCTTAATTTGGGGGAACTAGCCATTACACTTCAGTAGCCAGTGGAACAGTGTGGTGATGTCCATGATCCAGGGATGTGATGCCCATGCAAAACATGATAAGCAATGCCTCCAACAAGTTCCTTACAGAAAGTGCCTGATTTTAGAATATTACTAAACAATATATTGTAGAATGAACTGAAATACGGGCACTTAAAGGTTTATGGAGTCAGATCAGTAATTACAAAAATGAATTTCTCAGATCACTGGGAAAACTACCAACAAAGAAAATCTTGCTCCCCCTGCAGTGACTTTAGCGCCATTTATTACTGAAATTCCACTATTTACTGAAACAAAGAATATTCTTTGCTTTTGTTTTCAGTTTAGGATGTGTGAGAATAATAAGAAGAGAATGTCCTGGAGGGTAAATGGTGGACATAATAACATAAATAGACTTGGTTCTCAAATCCATCCCTATAGAAGAAGGGAGATAATGGAGCAAGGTAGCAACTGAATATGGAATGTAGAGTATGAGGAAACAGGTCATCAGCTTCACAGCACCCACATGAGCTTCAGTCTGGGGATTCCAAAGAACAGTGGCACTTCTCTGCATCTTCCGTATATGTCTCTTCAAGGAATTGATCAACAAAGAAGCAGAAGTCACATTAATGATGAATTGGAGAAATGAGCTCAAGACCAAAGGAGTCACCAAAGACAGGAGTCCCTCATTGATGTCAAATACTGTGCCATTTCTCACAGTCACAAATTCAAGACGGGGTGCCAACTGTCTGAGCATAACATACAGGAGAGTGGTGAAGACAGAAAGGAGCATACAGACCAGCAGCAGCCGGGGCATCCTGGTGGAGAGATTGCGTTTCAGCAGGAGAAACACGGAGTGTTGGTAGTTAGCAATCTTCACACAATACAAGACGTTGAGCAAGGTTACAAACCAAAGACTACTAGAGTCCAAAAACATCCAACATGACAGGAAGAAAGAGGATAAGGAGACTGACCTTTCCACATTTGGAGAGATGATGACAACAACATTCAGTAACAGTATAAAAAATCTGGTGATGCCCAAACTGAACAGGAGTCTGTCAGAAGAAGAGATCCTGTGGCTTTTGATGCAAGTCTTGTAACTGACCACTACAATGAAGAGATTCACAATGAGTCCTACAAAAGTTAAAATTTCAGAGACAACGATAGAAGAAAAAAAGACTATCCGAAGCATCTTTACTCATTGAGGACTCAGGAGATGTGGTGCTGATGCTGGGAGCAGGGAAAATATTGTAATGTACAAGCAGGCACCAATACCAAGCCAGAAAAGATATTTCCTATTTTAATTTCCCCACTGTGGTAAATGAACCATTAGTGATCTAAGAGCCAGCTGCTTTTACTGAGATGCAAATCTTCCAAGGATTGCATTACTATTTCTTCATTCATATCCTGTTTTCCTTAGAAATGCCTAATTAAAACCACCAAAGTGAAGCTGGGAGTCCACTTCTCCAGGAGAAGGAAAGCTAGAGGGAAAAACTACAGCAGACTCCAAGGTTATCAAAATCAAATGACTGAATTCTGGTCCAGCATGCCTGGACTTCTCTTCATAGCAACCTCAGAATATGGTGGGAATTCCCATGCCTCGCTCCTACACACACACACAACCACAGGTGGCCACATCAAACAGGCAACACAGAGTGAGCAAGCAAGGCAACAATTAAAGGAAAGGTTGTATCAGAGCACATATTGCCACTTAACTATCTACAAAATTGATTATTACATTGAAGTAACTACACTGAAATATTATACCTACCACATTTAAACAGAATAAACAATATAGAATAAGATACAAGAATTACATCTTAATTATATCACCAGCTCCGGGAGTTGGTGATGGACAGGGAAGCGTGGCATGCTGCAGTCCATGGGATCACAAAGAGTAGGACACGACTGAGCGACTGAACTGAACTGATAAGAATTAACGTTCAATATTTGAAAACCAAGGTTTGTAGTTATAAATCAAAAACATACAATGGATTCACAAACACAAAAACAAGAGAACTCAAGCATGAGACAAAGAAAACCTTCAAACCACAAAAGGAAAAACAAAAAAGAAAAAGAAAGGAACAAAAAGAAATACAAAATCAACTGGAAAACAAGGTTTAGAGCAGCAATAAATACATATCTATCAATTGTTTTTGTTCACTCAGTCGTTTCAGACTCTTTGCAACCCTGTGGACTGCAGCACACCAAGCTTTCCTGTCCTTCAATATCTCTTGGAGTTTGCTCAAACTCATGTCCATTGAGTCAGTGATGCCATCAAACCATCTCATCCCCTGTCGCTCCCTTCTTCTCCTCCCCTTAATCTTCCATAGCATCAGGATCTCTTTCAGTGAGTTGGCTCTGCACCTCAGGTGGCCAAAGACTGGAGCTTCAGCATCAGTTCTTCCAATGAATATTCAGCGTTGATTTCCTTTAGGATGGACTGGTTTAATCTCCTTGCTGCCCAAGGAACGCTCAAGAGTCTTCTCCAGCACCACAATTCAAAAGCATCAATTCTTCAGCACTCAGCTTTCTTTACAATCCAACTCTCACATCCATACATGACTACTGGAAAAACCATAGCTTTGACTATACGACCATTGTCAGCAAAGTGATGTCTCTGCTTTCGAATACACTGTCTAGGTTTGTCACAGCTCTTCTTCCAAGGAGCAAGCATCTTTTTATTTCATGGCTGTAGTAACTGTCCCCAGTGGATTTGGAGCCCAAGAAAAAAAGAAAGTCTGTGACAGTTTTCATTTCTTCCCCATTTATTTGTCATGAAGTGATGGGTCCAGATGCCATGATCTTTGTTTTTTGAATGTTGACTTTTAAGACAGTTTTTTCACTCTCCTCTTTCACCTTCATCAAAAGGCTCTTTAGTTCCTCTTCACTTTTTGCCATTAAGGTGGTATTATCAGCACATCTGAGGCTGCTGATATTTCTCCCAGCAACCATGATTCCCACTTGAGCTTCCCCCAGCCCAGCATTTCACATCATGTATTTTGCAATAAGTCAAATAAGCAGGGTGACAATATATAACCTTGACATTCTGCTTTCCCAATTTTGAACCAGTTTGTTATTCCATGTCCAGTTCTGATGTTTCTTGACCTACATACAGGTTTCTCAGGAGGCAGGTAAGGTGGTCTGGTACTCCCATCTCTTTAAGAATTTTCCATAGTTTGTCGTGATTCACACAGTCAAAGGTTTTAGCATAGTCAGTGAAGCAGAAATAGATGTTTTTCTGAATTCCCTTGTTTTCTCTATGATCCAATGAATGCTTGCAACTTGATCTCTGGTTCCTCTGCCTTTATTAAATCCAGCTTGTAAATCTGGATTTCTCAGTTCACATACTGCTGAAGCCTAGCTTAAAGGATTTTGACCATAACCTAGCTAGCATGTGAAATGAGTGCAATTGCATGGTAGTTGGAACATTCTTTGGCATTGCCCTTCTTTGGGATTGGAATGAAAACTGATCTTTTCCACTTCTGTGGCCAATGCTGAGTTTCCAAATTTCCTGGCATATTACGTACAGCACTTTAACAGCATCTTCTTTTAGTACTGTAAATAGCTCCTCTGGAATTCCATCACCTCCACTAGCATTATTCATAATAATGCCTCCTAAGGCCCACTTGATTTCCACTCCAGGATGTCTGGCTCCAAGTGAGTGACCACACCACTGTGGTTATCCAGGTCATTAAGATCTTTTTTGCATAGTTCTTCTGTGTATTCTTGGTACATCTTCTCAATCTCTTCTGCTTCTGTTAGGTCCTTGCCATTTCTGACCTTTATCATGCCCACCCTTGAATGAAATGTTCCCTTGATATCTCCAATTTTCTTGAAGAGATCTCTAGTCTTTCCCATTCTATTGCTTTCCTCTATTTCTTTACATTTCACCTAAGAAAGCCTTCTTATCTCTCCTTGCTATTCTTTGGGACTCTGCATTTGGTTGGGTATGTCCTTCTCTTTTTCCCTTGCCTTCTGCTTCTCTTCTTTTCTTAGCTATTTGTAAAGCTTCCTCAGACAATCACTTTGCCTTCTTGCATTTCTTTTTCTTTGGGATAGTTTTAGTCACCATGTCCTGTACAGTGTTATGAACCTCCATCCATAGTTCTCCAGGCACTCTGTCTGCCTGACCTGATCTCTTGAATCTATTCATCACCTCTACTGTTTAATCATAAGGTATTTGATTTAGGTCATACCTGAATGGCCTAGTGGTTTTCCCTACTTTGTTCAATTTAAGCCTGAATTTTGTAATAAGGAGCTCAAGATCTGAGCCACACTCAGCTGCAGGTCTTCTTTTCTGCTTACTCTATAGAGCTTTTCCATCTTTGGCTGCAAAGAATATAACCAATCTGATTTCAGTATTGACCACCTGGCGATGTCCATGTGTAGAGTCATCTCTTGTGTTGTTGGAAGAAGGTATTTCTATGACCAATGTGTTCTCCTGATTTGTTAGCTTCTGCAAGGATCATACACCATGATCAAGCTGGATTCATTCCCGGTCACAAGGATGGTTAAACATATGGAAATCGATCAATGTGATACACCACATCAACAAAAGAAAACAAAAACTACATGACCACCTCAATAGATACAGAAAAGGCTTTAATAAAATTTAACATCCATTTATGATACAAAAACTCTTACCAAAGTGGATATCCAGGGAACTTATCTTAACATAATAAAAGCTATTTATGACAAATACACAACCAACATAACACTCAAAAGTGAAAAGCTAAAAACGTTCCCACTAAATCCAGAACAAGAAAAGGATGTCCCCTCTCACCACTTCTATTCAACATATTATTGGAAGTCCTAGCCACAGCAATCCAACAAGAAAAAGAAATAAAGGGTATCCAAACTGGAAGGGAAGAGGTAAAATCATCTTTATATGTAGATGACATGATACTATATATAGAAAACCCTAAGGACTCCACACAGAAACTACTAGAACTGATAAACAAATTCAGAAAGGTAGCAGTATAGAAGATTAGTATACAGAAATCAATTGCATTTCTTTATACCAACAATGAAATATCAGAAAAGGAAAGTGAAAAAAAATCCCTTTTAAAATCACATCTAAAAAACTACTTAATAAAACTAACAAATGAGGTGAAAAACTTATATACTGTGAACTATAAAACACCAATAAAGGAAACTGAAGGTGATACAAACACATGGAAAGTTATCCCACACTCCTGGATTAAAAGAATATATGGCCATACCACCCAAAGCAATCTACAGATTTAATGCAGTCCCTACCAAATTACCCATGATATTTTTTCATAGAACTAAAACAAGTATTAAGATTTATATGGAACCACAGAAGACCCAGAGCTGCCAAAGCAACCCTAAGGGAAAAGATAAGGGAGGGATAAATTAGGAGTTTGGGATTATCAGATGCACACTACTATGTATAAAATAAATAACAAGCAGCTACTGTATAGCAGAGGGAACTATAGTCAAGATCTTGTAATATCGTGGGAAAATCTGAAAGGAATATATGTGTGTGTGTGTGTGTGTGTGTGTATCTTAACCACTTTTCTATATACCAATAACTAACACAACATTGTAAATCAACTATACTTTAATTGAAAGAAAAAAGTAGTAAATGTTCTAAAAAAGAAGAGAAAACCCAGTGTCTTGCAGTAATAGGCCACATTCAGAGGCTGATACATGAAGTGGTTGAGTTCTCAGCAGCAGGAGGCATGGAATTAAGATGTGATCATGTTAACTAGCAAGAGCAATGAGTAAGCTGGTTCTATCTGAAGTCATTCCTGAAAGGGTCACTATAGGCAAAGTGTTAACAAAATCCCTTCTCCCCCTGCATGAGAATTTGACCTTCAGTTAAATATGTTATGGAGACCTCTTGCTTCCTTGAATGTGATGGATAACTCCTAGGTGTGTATCCCTTGGCTCAACCTGGAAACTAAGGCCATGAAATTATTACAAGAGAAACTGATTCTTTGAAACATGAAGCTTTTATTTTAGGGCAGCTTCTAACCTTACCTAAAGGTGGATCTCTTCTTGTACCTGAACTGTGTAACTGGCAGCAAGCACACTGCAAAAGAAGAAGGTCTTACATTCCCCTGATGCTGAACTGGATCCCTGAACTATACCCATCTGAGTACACTAGTGCCAGAGTGGCCTAAGACAGTCTTGTGAGCCTGACAGTTTACTTGTTTTATTTATAGAGCCCAAGACGACCCAGGGTGGATACAGTGCAGTCCTGAGCCCATACTTTGCTACTCAGTAGATCTGTAGGAAAAGTCTTAGGGCAAACAGCTAAAGCAAAAGGATGCCTTGGTTTCTTTGATGAAGATTTTGAAGAATGAGATCAGGCGCGGATAAACAGGAATTAAAAACTTTGAATTGTTTTCAAAAGAGTACCAATGTTGCTTAGAAGAAAGAAGAAAACATTTATTAAAATTTCTTAGACTTGAGTGATTATGTTGCCAGGCATTATAAACCTCAGTTCATCTTTAAAACAGTTCTAAGAGGGAAATCTGGTTATTCCTACTTCCAGATGAGGAAAATTTAGATCAAAGAAAGTTCAGTTCAGTCACTCAGTCATGTCTGACTCTTTGCAACCCCATGAATCGCAGCAAGCCAGGCCTCCCTGTCCATCACCAACACCCGGAGTTCACTCAGACTCACGTCCATCGAGTCAGTGATGCCATCCAGCCACCTTATCCTCTGTCGTCCCCTTCTCCTCCTGTCCCCAATCCCTCCCAGCATCAAAGTTTTTTCCAATGAGTCAACTCTTCACATGAGGTGGCCAAAGTACTGGAGTTTCAGCTTTAGCATCATTCCTTCCAAAGAAATCCCAGGGTTGATCTCCTTCACAATGGACTGGTTGGATCTCCTTGCAGTCCAAGGGACTCTCAAGAGTCTTCTCCAACACCACAGTTCAAAAGCATCAATTCTTCGGCGCTCAGCTTTCTTCACAGTCCAACTCTCACATCCATACATGACCACAGGAAAAACCACAGCCTTGACTAGACGGACCTTAGTCGGCAAAGTAATGTCTCTGCTTTTCAATATGCTATCTAGGTTGGTCATAACTTTTCTTCCAAGGAGTAAGCGTCTTTTAATTTCATGGCTGCAATCACCATCTGCAGTGATTTTGGAGCCCCCACAAATAAAGTCTGACACTGTTTCTCCATCTATTTCCCATGAAGTGATGGGACCAGATGCATTGATCTTCATTTTCTGAATGTTGAGCTTTAATCCAACTTTTTCACTCTCCTCTTTCACTTTCATCAAGAGGCTATTTAGTTCTTCTTCACCTTCTGCCATAAGGGTGGTGTCATCTGCATATCTGAGGTTATTGATATTTCTCCCGGCAATCTTGATTACAGCTTGTGTTTCTTCCAGCCCAGCATTTCTCATGATATACTGTGCATAGAAGTTAAATAATCAGGGTAACAATATACAGCCTTGACGTACTCCTTTCCCTATTTGGAACCAGTCTGTTGTTCCATGTTCAGTTCTAACTGTTGATTCCTGACCTGTATACAGATTTCTCAAGAGGCAGGTCAGGTGGTCTGGTATTCCCATCTCTTTCAGAATTGTTCAGTTTATTGTGATCCACATAGTCAAAGGCTTTGGCATAGTCAATAAAGCAGAAATAGATGTTTTTCTGGAACTCTCTTGCTTTTTCCATGATCCAGAGGATGTTGGCAATTTGATCTCTGGTTCCTCTGCCTTTTCTAAAACCAGCTTGAATGTCAGGGAGTTCACGGTTCACGTATTGCTGAAGACTGGCTTGGAAAATTTTGAACATTACTTTACTAACGTGTGAGATGAGTGCTATTGTGCAGTAGTTTGAGCATTCTTTGGCACTGCCTTTCTTAGAGATTGGAATGAAAACGGACCTTTTCCAGTCCTGTGGCCACTGCTGAGTTTTCCACATTTGCTGGCATATTGAGTGCAGCACTTTCACAGCATCATCTTTCAGGATTTGAAACAGCTCAACTGGAATTCCATCACCTCCACTAGCTTTATTCGTAGTGATGCTTTCTAAGGCCCACTTGACTTCACATTCCAGGATGTCTGGCTCTAGATGAGTGATCACACCATTGTGATTATCTGGGTCGTGAAGATCTTTTTTGTACAGTTCTTCTGTGTTTTCTTGCCACCTCTTCTTAATATCTTCTGCTTCTGTTAGGTCCATACCATTTCTGTCCTTTATCGAGCCCATCTTTGCATAAAATATTCCTTTGGTATCTCTAATTTTCTTGAAGAGATCTCTAGTCTTTCCCATTCTGTTGTTTTCCTCTATTTCTTTGCATTGATCGCTGAAGAAGGCTTTCTTATCTCTTCTTGGTATTCTTTGGAACTCTGCATTCAGATGCTTATATCTTTCCTTTTCTCTGACTGCCAAATGTCACAGAAAATCACTGGCTAATTTGGAAGGTCTTTTGAGACTGAGCTCTGTCCAGTACACTAGGCAGCTCCTCATTGGTTTATTCATTCAGTAAATTGTTATTATCAGCCAGTCACTTATATATTAGGTGCTAAGGAAACAGGGAAGAATCACCCACAGCACACCTTGCCTTCAAAGAACATACAGAATAGTGGGAGAGACAGACAAATAGACAATTAGATCATGTATTAGGTGTTATAACAAGGAAAAACAAAGGGTACACTGGGAGTGTTCCAGAGGAGCCTTTAACACAGCTTTGAGGATTCACAAAAGGCATCCTTAAGGAAACATATAAATTAACTATTGAAGATGCAAAGAGGTTATCCAAGCAAAAGACTGGAGTGAGCAATGGAGAGTCACTGCAGGATTTTGAGAAGAGCACTGTGATTCTGTGTTCACTGCATGAAGCCCACAACCCAGTAATGTGGAAATGCTTTGCTGGAAGGGATGGAATTGGAAAAGGGAACTAGTTAAATCATGCTTAAGGTGCTTCCCTGGTGGTCCAGTGGCTAAGACGCTGAGCTCCCAATGCAGCGGGCCCAGGTTCAATACCTGGTCAGGGAACTAGATCCCACACACTGGAACTAGGACCCAGTGATGCTAAATAAACAGATATTAAAATAAATAAATAAATAAATAAATCCTGCTGCAGTCACTCTTAAGGAATGAAAAGAGTACAAATAGAGACTAGCGGGGCATTTGAGAGAAAAATTTTTAGAGTACAACCAAACAGATTTAGTGACCAAATGAATATCAAAACTGAAGGAAAAGGAAGAATCTGGGATGATTTTCAAAATTCTAGTTCACTTGAAAAAACACAACACATACCTTTTACACAAGAAACATAGGCAGAAATAGGATTAGACATGCAAGAGATTTTAGGTGGCAGGAAGCGAAAGAAGGTGAATATTCAGATAGCAATGTACGTCTGATACCTATAAAAGGGAGGGAGAAGAAAGAATTAGGAAAGAAGACCTCTAGACTGCAGCACAGTTTCAAAAAAGGGTCACCCAAGCTGACGGAGAGTCCTTGGGCCAAAACTGCCTGTTGGAAGAGTCTCATGTCTCAGTGGAGCAGACCTACCTTAGACCTCCAGTCTCCATCACTGGCTGGGAGCAGTCTTCAGGAAGTATGGCCTCAGCAGCTGGAGCCCTCAGTCAGCTTTGTTCCCCAGGGCAAGAGAAATGAGCAGTACATTTTATTTTTTTTTTAATTTATTTTAATTGGAGGCTAATTACTTTACAATATTGTAACAGTACATTTTAATAGCTGTCAGAGAGAGCTAGAGATAAAGATCACCTGGGCCAGAACCCTGATAATGACAGGATCCCTCCATCATACCTGAAGCATGTTTCAGTGATGGAGAGATGGAATACTGATTTCTGCATCTGTATTGCCCACTACATGCAACTCTTCTGAGAATAATGGTTGATCTAGTACACTGGTGCAGAGAGAGTGTTAAATAAGTGTCTGTAGTGTGAAAGAATCAAGTAGAATCAAGATAAGCCAGAGAGGTCAGAGAGTATAAAAAACGAGAAGTAGTTCCATGAGACACAGGATATATAGGGGGCCCTGGTGGAAACCTGGTGGAATGTTTCATGAGGTACTGTCATAATTTACTGTGGATTCATGTGTTAAAGGCCTCTCCACCATACACCAAAGAACAGATGTGCTTGGTGGAGACACGTGGCCTCAGGAACAAGCTCTAGCCTGTAACTGGACTCCAAATGCAAGGACAATTCTTGTTCTCATACTTTGACCCTAAGAACCTGGTCACAGTGGAGCAAAGATATGCTCTGGTCCTTTGTGCCTAAAACGGCCAGATATAAGAGTCTTAAGAGATTTAGCAACTAAAGCTAATTTAATGAAAACAAAATAAACAAGATGGCCACTTGCAGGATTTCCCAAAAATGGGAGTGAGGTATTAGGTAATTCTCCCCTATGGCCTTGGACTCAGTTAGGAGAAGGCAGATTAAGTATTTTCCCTGGTGGGTTCAGAAGACCATATCCTCTCCAAAAGAGCTAAACTTCCCTTCAGTGTGCCTCTAGCCACAAGTAAGACTCCTTTCCTCAGCAAATCACCTACTACTGAGACTCACGTCCCCACTCCCACCCCAGTCTTTGATTAAGGGCAGCCAATATATTGTTGAAGTCACATAACGAAGCCTGAGCTTTCCCAGGAGTCACCTCCAGATTTCTCTGAAAGAGGAAATGGGAGGGGTTGGGAATGCCACACCTATGAATCTGATTTCATTTGCTCTCAGGGAGCGACAACTCTGCACTCAGCCAACTGACTACCACAACAGACTCCCTACTGGGGAATTCTACATTTTCCATCCATACTCCAGGCTCCAGTGGAATGAACATTAGTGGTAGCCTGAGCAAGTTTACTGGACCCACCCGTCTGATTACTGGACCCACCCATCTGAATCTGTTAGATTGGGGTAGGATTTAATGAAACCTCAGTAGAAAAAGGAGGAGGAAACATCCAGGAGTTAGCCAAAGGCACCAAGAAACAAACAACAGCCAAGCCAAAATCTCTAATACAATGCTATGTTCAATTAAAAGAGAAGAAAATCCCCATACCCAAGGCAGAAGGCAGGATTAGGAATTCCAGTAAGGACTAAAGAACCAGAAAGTCAGGGCTAGGTGGAGAAGCTGTCAAAATGACAAGAAGTAAGAACAAGTGTTCAAGAGTCAAAGAAGATAAATCCAAGAGTAGGGTTCAAGGTGAACAAAGCACATATCAGTTGAGACTGCAGTTTTTCCAGTTAAACTTCCCTGTGCTGAAAAGAAGCACAGATTTTTTAATTACAGAATTTCCCCTTTTAGAATCCAATGTTAGTGAATTATGCATGAATATTAAATCATTATTTCCACTGACAATTTTTCTCTATATATTTTTAGCTTTTTTTTCCCCATTTGTTTCTCTCTGTGTGTCTTGGAAAATTCCTTCTTCCTTCATATTAAATTTTTATTAAGAAAAAAATCATTATTTTAAGTTTCAATAGATACCTTTTCAAAGAGAACTTTATGTCAGAATTAGGAATTTTCCTAGCACCTCCAAGAGGCAAATTATCGATTTGAAAGCAGACAATTCAGACCAAAAGACATTTTATTTCTATAATTTTGAAAATGAATGTATAAATCAGAACAACCTGGAAACTCACTTTGGGCTACATATGACAAAGTGCTAAGAAATATGTTAACTCTTTATGCTATGTCAGAATGTAACCTTTTTCACAAAACAAGAACAAAAACAATAATAATAGCAGTATTTACTGATTTACTCCACATGGGACTCTAGTTTTCATGTGTTGATTCACTCATCGCTTTCAACAATCTATTAAGAAAATACTATTTCTATTTTACAAATTGTTGTTGTTCAGTTGCTAAGTCACATCCAACTCTTTACAACCCCAGGGACTGCAGCATGCCAGGCTTCCCTGTTCTTCACTATCTTTCAGAGTTTGCTCAAACTCATGCTTTGAGTTGGTGATGCCATTCAAACATCGCATCCTGTCACCCCCTTCTCTTCCTGCCCTCAATATTTCCCAGCATCAGGATCTTTTCCAATGAGTCAGCTCTTCGAATCAGGTGGGTCAAAGTACTGAAGCTTCAGTTTCAGCATCAGTCCTTCCAATTCAGGGTTGATTTCCTTTAGGATTGACTGGTTTGATATCCTTGCTGTCCAAGGGACGCTCAAGAGTCTTCTCCAGCACCACAGTTCACAGTTCAAAAGCATCAACTCTTCAGCACTCATTCTTCTTTACAGTCCAACTCTCACATCTGTACATGACTTCTGGAAAAACCATACCTTTGACTATATGAGGAAAGTGAAATAGAGAGAGGTTAAGAAACATCCCCAAGGTCACTTAGTTTGTTAGGGTCTGAGTCAGGATTTGAGCTCAGGCCACCTGGTCTACATTTTTAGCCACAAAACTTTATACCTGAGAGCTCCATTAGTGACAGAAATCCAGATTTAGAGTTGCCATGTGTCTTAAATATGTTTACAAGTTTGAGATCTCAAGCAATAACATTCTCACTGACCTGTCAGCAATGCTCAGTGACAGGAAAGAAATCAAAGCCTACATAATTTTATTAAAATAAAAGTGATTACATTTAGAAAAACCACTTATTTTGCATAAAACTCTGACATTTTAAAAACAGATATGCATCTTGGATAATTTTTTTAAAAATGCTTGGACATTTTGGCCAATCTAAAAAATTAAAGATTACTTGAAAATTTGCTTCAGCAAAATTATAAAGGAAAGCAAAGGACTATTGAAATTAGAGTAAAATGACTTAACCAGCAGACTGGATTGGAACCTAGTATCCACGGGTCTTGACTTGCATTTCTCTGCTTATCAGTACATGGATTTGTGGAAGTAGGTCTCCTGCGGTGACTGCTGCGGCGGCACACTTCACTGTTATAGTAACAGCTTCACCGCCTGCAGATTTCCTTCTTGGTCAGTCACTCAGTCATGTCTGACTCTTTGTGACCCCGTGGACTGCAGCACGCCAGGCTTCTCTGTCCATCACTATCTCCCTGAGTTTTCTCAAACTCATGTAAATGGAGTCAGTGATGCCATTCAACTGCCCCCTTCTCCTCTAATTCTGATATAATCCTGACACAATGCACTGTGCTGAAATGACAGCTCACACTGTCTTCTGAATCTTTAAAACCCTGTGAAGTCAGTATCACAGTCTGCATTTTAAAATGGGGAAAGACAGAATCAAACAGGTAATTAAAGTAACTCCCCTAAGGCCAAAAAGAAGTCTTGAAAAACAGACTGAATCAGAATTCAAACCCGAGCCTGTGGGACTACAATGCTTTTTTTGCTCTCTCCCCTCTAGTTCACTACAACACTGTCAGTATAAACTTCAACTTAAAGCTAGTAATCAGCTCATTATGTTGAGTTGATATTTATTAAAATACAACTCCTTGTCTACATGTTCCAAAGACTATTTCAGCCTCTTCAAAGCAACTACAAAAGGAGAGGCCATGGGAAGTGTCCCCAAGGGGGACAGGATGAAGCAATAGTTATAGAATTGGTGCCACAGGAGAGTAAGGAAGAGCCCTGTGATCCTGGCTAAGGACTCCTAGGTCTAATGGACCCCTAGGCTCCCTCCCACACCCCACGATGCTCTATGGATAAACAGATCCCTTGGATCCAGGCTTCAGACAACCAGGCTCACACCGGAGCATCGCCACAAACATCTGCTTCAGCTTGCTATTTCCCAGAATGAGAACATAAGAGTGGCCAGCAAGATAGAACATTGTAATTACTTCTCCGATCTTCGCAATCGTCTTAGTTGCTGGTAGGAAATAACTGGATGTTAAAACAGAAAAGGAAAGATAGTAGAGTAGGAAGAGAAAGAGGAAGGAGAGGATGACTCTGACGGCCCTCCTGTGGGCCTCGGTACTGGGATCTCTGGAGCTGCCACAGTCTTGATGCATCTGCCGCACGTGCCTCCCCAGGGAGAGGATAAGCAGAAAGTAGGAGATCAGAGATACGACTAGGGGAGGGAGGTCCCACAGAGTCCCAAGAACATGGATCAGTTTATATTCTTTTTCTTTCCTTCTAAAGAGCTCAGTCATATTCCCGGTTCTATCAATTCCACCGAGAACAGAAGAGATCTTAAATTCTCGGATCAGAGAGATGGCACTGCAACATGATAACAGCAGGGTACTCAACAGCATCCATACAACCACCCGGGAAACTCTCCATTTGAGCCAGAGGAACATAGGATGGGAGAAACTGGCCACTTTCAGGCAGTAGAAGACACTGACACAGGTGGTAAGCCAAATGCTCAGATGGTTTGTAAATGTCCAGAACACATCAATAATTTGCATGATTATCCCTTCATCGTGTAGTTTGGGAGAGAACACCAGTAAAACACCATCGATCAAGAGAATCCACAGCAAAACAATCCTGGAGACAGCCAGGTTAGTGATGATGAAGTCATGCAAAGAGATCCTCTTGCTCTTGAACCAGCTGCTGCCATTGACCCACCCTATGAAACCATTCCCCAGCATTCCCAGGATGAACTGAATGGTGGTCAGAACCAGAAACCCCAAATTGCTGAGTCTCAACATGTTAGCTGTTCAGCAGACCTGATCTTTGTTCTTTCCATTGAGAAACATTCTCTTCCTGATTTGAAATTCCTGTTAATCACCTCTATCTGCTGCTTCTCTGTACTTGTCTCTTATCTCTGCCCAGTTTGGTCTGTTGTAGACACAACACAGCAAACCTTCTTCTGGCTCTTTCAGGTTAGTCTGTCCTCTTCAGAGAACGACTTGGTTTGTCACATTCCATCTACGATCTAAACTCAGAAGCTCTTTGCCAAAATGCAAATAGTGTCCAGTGTCACGCAAAGAAGGAAGAGATGAGTCACAAGAAGATGGAGGATTTGGACTCCATTTCAAAGGTAGTAGGGCTCTGAGTGGAAAGTGGAGTGGAAACCCAGAGTGGAAAGGTGGGTCACCAGAAGGGTCACACAGAATCATTCAGGAGGAACGACTCAGGGACACATACAAAAGGGGGAAATATCAAAATTTCACCATATGGCACTATCACAATCATCCTGGAGGGAGGTTTACATTCATAAAACAGGAAAAACTCAGAGTCAGTGGTCCTGAATCAGAATTAAATGGTGTGCCTCTTAGTGCCTCTTTCCTTGTTTTCTTAGAGTATGCCTCACATGAAGGGGCTACAGGCTCATCTCTAGGGAGCCAGGATATCGGAAATTCTTAAGTACCTGAATGTTTAAATGATAACAATAATGAAGTATCATAAAAGCTGCTCAAAGGATGGATTTTTTTCAGAGGGCCTGAACTGTATTGACATGTCAGTAATAATTCAGGCTGACCAAAAAAACATATATAGACACTCTCTGTGAACCAAAACAGTGCCTTACAAATTTCCTAGGACAGTGTACTTCCATGTATATCTCATTAGCTGGTGACCAGAATTCAATTTCTCAAATGACTTTGTTGAATATCATCATTATCACTGCCATCATTCCATCAGGTATCAGTGATATGAATTATGAGCCCACAGTTATAACTATTCTCATTTCTTAACATAAATAGTAGAACCATCATACTATAACTAAAACCACAGCATTACTAAAGGCTGCTTCCAAAATGTACATTGACCACAGTCTACCAAGTAAACACACGTATTTCCATTCTATTAAGCCTGCAGTTTGTTGGAGAAATCAATACTGGAGCTGTGATATTGTGGCAACCCAGGCTGCAGATACCTAGAAAGAATACTGAGATCACACATTTGCTCTCAACCATTCTTTTCAGTAAAAGACCAAAGTAAGTAAGGAAAGTCAGGGCACTGGCCAAAATAATTTGCAGACTAGGTCATTCCAGAAGTGTTTTAAAAAGGAATTATTTTTTAAATGAAGACAGAGTATTAGGGAAACTATATACAGATAGTTTAGGACTCCAGGGCAGGAAGAGAGGGCACTATAATATGATACCACTCCCAGAGAGACACCTGTGTGTAGAGGGGACCTCCAGACCGTTAGCTGAGATTTTTTTCAGCTGGGAGACCCTGAAGAGAGTCAGCTGAGAGAATACCGGTCAGCAGACTAACAAGGCATTCTCAGATAATCTTTCACCCCTTCATTATTCTTGGCACTTTCTCCCCAAGGACTTAGACATCATGGTCCAAGTCTCTGCATCATTCCTGCTTCTGATACTACTCTACATGACAACTGTGTGGCTAAATGTTAGTAGTATACTCAGACTGACATCAAGACAAATCTTAGACAATATGCATTTATACCGATCAAAGTTCACTAATCTGAAGAACACAGAAGGAAATCAGCAGAGTTGAGTGTACAGAGCAGAGATATCAGCAATACAAATAAAATGATAACTGGTCTGCAGCCTTGCAGGGCCTTTCAAGTCCTGACCTGAAGAATGCACCATGTCCAGTAATAAGTCTACTTCAGTTCAGTCACTCAGTTGTGTCCAACTCTTTGCAACCCCATGGACTGCAGCATGCCAGGATTCCCTGTCCATCACCAACTCCCAGGGCTTACTCAAACTCATGTCCATCGAGTTGGTGATGCCATCCAACTATCTCATCCTCTGTCATCCCCTTCTCCTCTCACTTCAATCTTTCCCAGCATCAGGGTCTTTTCCACTGAGTCATTTCTTCACATCAGGTGGCCAAAGTATTGGAGTTTCAGCTTCAGTGTCAGTCCTTCCAATGAATATTCAGGACTGATTTCCTTTAGGATTGACTGGTTGGGTCTCCTTGCAGTCCAAGGAACTCTCAAGAGTCTTCTCCAACACCACAATTCAAAAGTATCAATTCTTCAGTGTTCAGCTTTCTTTATAGTCCAACTTTCACATGCATACATGACTACTGGAAAATCCACAGCTTTGACTAGCTTTATTGCCACAGTAATGTCTCTGCTTTTTAATATGCTGTCTAGGCTGGTCATAACTTTTCTTTAAAGGAGCAAGTGTTAAATTAAAAGATTTCATGGCTGCAGTCATCATCTGCAGTGATTTTGGAGCCCCCCAAAATAAAGTCTCTCACTGTTTCCATTGTTTCCCCATCTATTTGCCAGGAAGTGATGGGACCAGATGCCATGATCTTAATTTTCTGAATGTTGAGTTTTAAGCCAACTTTTTCACTCTCCCCTTTCACTTTCATCAAGAGGCTCTTTAGTTTTTCTTTGCTTTCTGCCATAAGGGCGGTGTCATCTGCATATCTGAGGTTATTGATATTTCTCCCGGCAATCTTGATTTCAGCTTGTGCTTCATCCAGCCTGGCATTTCACATGATGTACTCTGCATATAAGTTAAACAAGCAAGGTGACAGTACACAGCCTTGACATACTCCTTTCCCGATTTTGTAATCAGTCTGTTGTTTCATGTCCCGTTCTAACTGTTGCTTCCTGGCCTACATACAGATTTCTCAGGAGGCAGGTCAGGTGGTCTGGTAGTCCCATCTCTTTCAGAATTTTCTATAGTTTGTTGTGATCCACACAAGGCTTTGGCATAGTCAATAAAGCAGAAACAGATATTTCTCTGAAACTCTCTTGCTTTTTCGATGATCCAACAGATGTTGGCAATTTGATCTTTTTTGCCTTTTCAAAATCTAGCATGAACAACTGGAAGTTCAAATACTGTTGAAGACTGGCTTGGAGAATCCTGAGCATTACTTTACTAGCATGTGAGATGAGTGCAACTGTACAGTAGTTTAAGCACTCTTTGGAATTGCCTTTCTTTGGGATTGGAATGAAAACTGACCTTTTCCAGTCTTGTGGCCACTGCTGAGTTTTCCAAATTGGCTGGCATATTGAGTGCAGCACTTTACAGCATCATCTTTCAGGATTTGAAATAGCTCAACTGGAATTCCATCACTTCCACTAGCTTTGTTCACAGAGATGCTTCATAAGGCCCACTTGACTTCTCATTCCAGGATGTCTGGCTCTAGGTGAGTGACCATGCCATTGTGGTAATCTGAGTTAAGAAGATCTTTTTTGTATAGTTCTTCTGTGCATTCTTGCACAGAATATCTTCTGCTTCTGTTAGGTTCATACCATTTCTGTCCTTTATTGTACCCATCTTTGCATGAAATGTTCCCTTGGTATCTCTAATTTTCTTGAAGAAATCTCCAGTCTTTCCCACTCTACTGTTTTCCTCTATTTCTTTGCATTGATCACTAAGGCTTTCTTATCTCTCCTATTCTTCAGAATTCTGCATTCAGATGGGTATATCTTTCCTTTTCTCCTTTGCCTTTAGCTTTTCTTCTTTTCACAGCTATTTGTAAGACCTCCTCAGACAACCATTTTGCCTTTTTGCATTTCTTTTTCTTGGGGATGGTCTTGATCACTGCCTACTGTATAATGTCACAAACCTCTGTCCATAGTTCTTCAGGCACTCTATCAGATCTAATCCCTTGAATCTGTTTGTCACTTCCACTGTATAATCATAAGGGATTTGATTTAGGTCATACCTGAATGGTCTAGTGGTTTTCCCTACTTTCTTCAATTGAAGTCTGAATTTGGCAATAAGGAGTCATGATCTGAGCCACAGTCAGCTCCCAGTCTTGTTTTTGCTGACTGTATAGAGCTTCTCCATCTTTGGCTGCAAAGAATATAATCAATCTGATTTTGGTATTGACCATCTGGTGATGTCCATGTGTAGAGTTTTCTCTTGTGTTCTTGGAAGAGGGTGTTTATTATGACCAGTATGTTCTCTTGGCAAAACTCTGTTAGTCTTTGCCCTGCTTCATTTTGTACTCCAAGGCCAAATTTGCCTGTTACTCCAGGTATCTCTTGACTTTCTACTTTTGCACTCCAGTCCCTTATGATGAAAAGGACATCTTTTTTGGATGTTAGTTCTAGAAGATCTTGTAGGTCTTCATAGAACTGTTCAATTTCAACTTCTTCAACATTACTGGTTCGGGCACAGACTTGGATTAGTGTGATTATTGAATGTTTTGCCTTGGAAACGAACAGAGATCATTCTGTCGTTTTTAAGATTGCACCCAAATACTGCATTTTGGACTCTTTTGTTGACTATGAGGGCTACTCCATTTCTTCTAAGGGATTCTCGCCCACTAGTAGATATAATGGTCATCTGAGTTAAATTCACCCATTCTAGTCCATTTTAATTCACCAATTCCTAAAACATCCAATGTTCACTCTTGCCATCTCCTGTTTGACCACTTCCAATTTGCCTACCTTCATGCACCTAACATTCCAGTTTCCTATGCAATATTGTTCTTTACAACACTGGACTTTACTACCATCACCAGTCACATCCACAACTGGGTGTTGTTTTCGCTTTGGCTCTGTCTCTTCATTCTTTCTGGAGTTATTTCTCCACTGATCTCCTGTAGCATTTTGGGCACCTACCAACCTGGGGAGTTCATCTTTCAGTGTCCTATCTTTTTGCCTTTTCATACTGTTCATGGGGTTCTCAAGGCAAGAATGCTGAAGTGGTTTGCCATTCCCTTCTCCACTGGACCACGTTTTATCAGAACTTTCCACCATGACCCATCCATTTTAGGTGGCCCTACACATCATGGCTCATAGTTTCATTGAGTTAGACAAGGCTGTGGTCCATTTGATCAAATTGGTTAGTTTTCTGTGATTGTGGTTTTCAGTCTGTCTGCCCTCTGATGGAGAAGGATGAGACTTATGGAAGCTTCCTGATGGGAGAGACTGACTGAGGGGGAAACTGGGTCTTGTTCTGATGGGCGGGACCATGCTCAGTAAATCTTTAGTCCAATTTTCTGTTGATGGGTAAGGCTGTGTCCCTCCCTGCTATTTACCTGGGGCCAAACTATGGTGGAAGTAATGAAGAAAATGGCGACCTCCTTCAAAAGGACCTGTGCACTCACTGACACACTCAGTGGCTCCAACCCTGCACCACGCCTCCACCAGAGACTCCTGGACATTCACAGGCAAGTCTGGGTCAGTCTCTTGTGGGGTCACTGCTCCTTTCTCCTGGGTTCTGGTGCATACAAGATTCTGTTTGTGCCCTCCCAGAGACTGTTTTCCCAGTCCTGTGTAAGTTCCGGTGGCTCTATGGTGGGGTTAATGGTGACTTCCTCCAAGAGGGCTTATGCCATACCCAGGCCTCCTGCACCCAGAGCCCCTGCCCCTGCAGCAGGTCATTGCTGACCTTCACCCCCGCAGGAGACACTCAAACACTCAAAAGGCAGGTCTGGCTCAGTCTCTGCGGGGTTTCCCAGTGTGCACAAGGCTTTGTTGGAGCCCTCCGAGTATCTTTGGCGAGTATGGAGTTTGATTCTAAACATGATTTTGTCCCTACCGTCTTGCTGGGGCTTCTCCTTTGCCCTTGAACATGGGGTATCTTTTTTTGGTGGGATCCAACATTCTCCTACTGATGGTTGTTCAACAGCAAGTTCTAATTTTGGAGTTCTCACAGGAGAAGATGACCACACGTCCTTCTCCTCCACCATCTTGTAATCCAGTTAATAAGTCTAAGTGAGCATTTAATTAGGATCCTGAAGGCCCACCTTCAAACCTTATATGCATAAATACATTCTGAATGTGGCTAACATGAATAACATAGATAATTTTCCATCTCCACTGCCCCATTCTGGTGCAGACTTCCACGACCTCTCCTCTAAACTGCTTCATGGCCTCTTAACTCATTTCTCTACTTCTAACCTTTTCCCCCATAATATATTCTCCACACAGCCACAAGAATGATCCTCTGAACATGTAAATTAGATCATTCCACTCCACTACTTAAAACACTTCCCTGGTTTCCCAGTACAACTACACAAACCATAAACTCCTCATATGTTGAGGTCCTTTAATGGACCAGAACCTTGTGGTTTGGAGTCGACAATAAGAAAGTAAAAGAGATAGAGAAAGAGGCTGATATTCCTTGTTTTACGCAGAAAACCAATAAAGCTCTTGACACAGAGCTTGAGTCACTCACGAAGGCACCGAGCGCCCTCTTGAGGGAGTGAAGGCACAATGTGCCTTCTCGAAAGGGTCTTAGAAGCCCGGGCAGGAGAGTGAGCACGACGGGTTTCTACGCTCCAGAGAATTAGCTGGAGAGAGAGTGAGAGAGAGAAAGAAAGACAGACAGACAGACTCAGGGACCCAAGCTCTGATGGAGCAAAGGTATTTTATTCAACATAGTGTGGGTATATATACTGTCTTACAAGGTAGCTATTTTCAGCAAAGATAAAAATCAAATGTCCAGACTTACAAATTATCATAAGGCAATCCATATCAAAGAGAGAGGGTTGTAAATAACCACTTTTACCGTATGGTTCATAAAAAGGAAGAGGATCGTAAATAGTTACTTATCACCGTATGGAAAAACTAACAAAGGAAATGCATGCATTCCTCAGCCCTGGGAGCGGTTTGCCAACTCCTCTTAATTCCTGAATATTCAGGAATTAATAAGGGACAGAGGATTCATGACAGATCCAAAACAGCACACAGGAAGCCTCCTGGTAAATGCTTCCTGACAACATTGTGCATTATACTGAGAACCTCTTCTAAATAACCTTCTGCATTCAACAGAATTCAAAATAAACTGTCTAATACCACATGGTCTGAGTTAAGAAACAGGCTTTACTGGAGTAAGAGGAACCTTCTAGGTAACAACAGAAATGAAAGCCTGGCTCCTCCTCATTCTCCACCCAGGGATCTGGGCACTGCTAGGTCAGCAGTGGACATATGTATGCCAGAGAGATACCTCATGCTCTCTGTTGGTCTCACTTCTTGTAATCAAAGTGTGAAAGCAATCACCACTAGGAAAATAAGCAGTCTGCTTAATGTCAGAAAAATCTGGATTTAGGAAGCCAGCCACTACAGTGGTCAGGAAGGCCACCTGACCAACACCTGAGGACCTTGATGTTAGTTCCCAGTGTCAGAAGGAGAAAATCATCAATTCTGAGGGAACTGAGCTTATGTGAAATACATAAGTGCTTCATGTAAGTGCAAGAGCCTCTCTTTGCCCAGATAATGAGTCATCCAAGCAACCTAGATTGAACTCTAAGGGTTATTTCTGGACAACCTTCCTCTTTACAGTATAAATTTCCTGTAATAAGAGTGATCATATTTCCCACTTGTCTAGGGCAATCATGGTTATGTAACTGTCACTCCAAGTAACTATTAATAATGCCCCCTTTTGAAGTTTTACTCACTGAACACTCAGGCCCTAAGCTCAGTCCTGGGAATACAGCAGAACTTCAATAAATACATATTGAATAAATAAATTTCCCAGAAGTTTGATTACTGTTTTTATCTCAAGCTTTAGATTCATTTTCTAGTACTGGATTCATTTTGTTGGATTTCAGGGAAAATAATGGAAATAGATGAACTCAAAGTTAAATCTTATTTCTGTATTGCCATTCACTCATCTAACATTTCTTGAGAATCTACTAATGTGACAGGCAGTGTACTAGGTACAGGAATTCATGGACTAGTAAGCAAGAGAGACATATCTACAAAAAAAATGATGTAATGATATGACCATACATATATATGTAATTTAGAAAGATGGCAATGATGACCCTGTATGCGAGATAGCAAAAGAGACACAGATGTATAGAACAGACTTTTGGACTCTGAGGGAGAGAGAAAGGGTGGGATGATGTGGGAGAATGGCATTGAAACATGTATACTATCATGTAAGAAACGAATCGCCAGTCTATGTCCGATGCAGGATACAGGATGCTTGGGGCTGGTGCACAGGGATGACCCAGAGAGATGTTATGAGGAGGGAGGTGGGAGGGGGGTTCATGTTTGGGAACACATGTACACCTGTGGTGGATTTATGTCAATGCATGGCAAAACCAATACAGTATTGTAAAGTAAAATAAAGTAAAAATTAAAATTAAAAAAAAAATTAAAGACTGCTATTGAGAAAGATAAAAAAAAAAAAAGATATGACCAATGCTGTAAGAGATAGATACAAAATATACATGTCTGCACAGACAAGGGAACAAGTTTTCCCTGGAATAGTCACAGGCTTGAAAGAAGAGATGACATTTTTCACCTGGCAGGCAAGGTAAAGAAAAGGGAATTCCATGTACCTCAAAAATAGAAGCGATAATGGTGGTGATGATTTATTTGCCAATATATCCACAGACCAATATATAATACATATCAAATAATAATGGACTTCCTCAATGGCTCAGTGGGTAAAGAATTTGCCTGCAATGCAGGAGACGTGGGTTCGATCCCTGGGTCAGGAAGATCCCTTGGAGGAAATGGCAACTCACTCCAGTATTCTCGCCTGGAAAACCCCACAGACAGAGGAGCCCGGTAGGCTACAGTCCAAACAGTCTCAAAGAGCTGGGCACGACTGAGCAACTAACCATGCACTTGTAAAATAATAAATATACATAGCACTTAATTATATGCTACAAATTGTTTTAAGGTAACTGGAGTAAGTCATTTAATTTTCAAGACATGAGGTAAGTTCTATTATTGTCCTCATTTTTAAAGAGGATAAAACTAAGGCTCAGAGATTCTCATAGAGCTAGTAAGCAGCACAGCAAGGATTCTGACCCAGGCAGGGCTTCAGAATCCACTGCCTTAACTAAAGATCGCAAAAACCACCTACTGGTGACACCTCAATAAATATAAGAGAAAAAAATAGGGCCTGGAGCAGTAATGTTAGTCAGGGACAAGATCTTAGAGCCCCTTTCTTTTATATCACACTGCTTCATCTGCTCTGGTTCCTAATGATCCCTATAAACTCCCAAATCATGGGATGTACCTTAAACCAACAGGTGTTTCACTGAGAAACATTTGGGTCCCATTCTCTGCCTTTAACATTCCTCATTTATCTGTGTAACACATTTTATCAATTGGTGATCTGATAAACTGGAAAAATCCCCGAAGACAGCAACCTACGCTACCTGCACCCTTGCCATAGAAATGCTTTAAGCTAATTGTGTGGGTGGCATCTGGCAAACTTCCTGATCTCCCTGATCCTCAGGTTGGAAGGGTGAGGAGGTAGCAGACAGTCAATATGAATGAATCGTTTAAGGACCTGGGTTCTGGAATCAGGCCTAGATCTGAAATCTGAGTGCCACTGCTCTGCTCATTAGTTATATTATCTGAAGCAAACGAATCTTCCTAAACTTCAATGCACTCATCTGTAAAACAGGCATACTAGTACCTATTTCATAGAATTGTTACAGTCATTAAGTAAGACAGTGAGTATAAAAATGTAAAATGCAAGCTTTTAAAAAAAAAATTTTTTTTTTTTTGGCCACACCACATGGCATGTGGGATCTTAGTTCTCCAACCAGGGATTTAACTCAGGCCCCATGCACTGGAAACACAGTCTTAACCACTGAATGGCCAGGGA
Organism: Capricornis sumatraensis; assembly: GCF_032405125.1. Classification (NCBI taxonomy): domain Eukaryota; kingdom Metazoa; phylum Chordata; class Mammalia; order Artiodactyla; family Bovidae; genus Capricornis; species Capricornis sumatraensis. Next base: position 109,437,846 of record NC_091073.1, on the reverse strand, counting down.
AATCCGTAGGGGTCTTTTTTAAACGTTAGCTATTAACAGGGTCACTGCCCTATACACTAACCATACTTGGGATATTTTTATGAAAACTGCTGTTTACTGTGATATTTAATACATATAAAAATACATGTAACATATATGTAAGCTATAAAGCAAACAAAGTAAGTACCCATAATCCCACCATCCAACTTAGGTATCACAAAGTGTACAGTGGCACGTGTGTGTGCGCTGCTTCTGTCCTACCCCTGTGCCTTGCCCGTTTCCTGTGGAAACTCACCTTGAATTCTGTATTTATCACTCCTTCCCTTTTTGAATAATTTCATTATATAGGTCCCTATCTGTTAAAAATATTGTATACTTGCTTGGTTTTAACCTGTATAAAAACAACATGCTATACAAACATCTCCTGCAACCTGATACTAATGCAGTGTATTATAAAGTTATTCTTGTCACGATATAACTGTATCTACCCAGCTGTATGATAATCCACTGTGTGGGCATTTATTTACCCATTCTATGTGGACAAACCTTGGATTGTTTCCAGTTTTGCACTATTACATACTGTTGCTATGAGCACCTCTGGACTTGTTTCTTAGTCTACACGGTCAAGACTGGTCTATAGAGTCTATCTTAAAGGTAGAATAACTAGGTGAAATGTCAACATTACAAGTTAATGTCAAAATGTTTTCTCAAATGCAAGTTATCTGCCTCAAAAGTGTCAATTTAATCCCCCCGCTAGTTTCCATGGTCTACAACCTCCTCCTTCACACTCTGTTCTATCAAATGTGCTGAAACTTGCTAGCACGGAGGTCTTAAAGTCAGAGTTTATTGAAGTTTCTGGTTTTGCATTTCCTGGATTAACGAGATTGACCAGTTTTTCATACATTAGTGGATAATTTATATTTCCTGTTAAGTGCTTCTGTCTTTGACCATTTTTCTTACTAAGCTCTTATTTCCTTGCTTTGTGCTTTTCATATATTCCAGCTCATATTTTTTACTCTCTAGGCCTTTCTATATTCCAGACTATTTCAGGTGTATTATTTCAAATAACTTTTCTGCCAGTTTGTGACTTGTCCTTTTGCTTTGTGGTGATTTCTGGTTTAAAAAGGTTATTTTTAAGTTAAATTTATTGCTTGTTTCTATGTTCAAGATTTTATTTTAAAAAACCTAGCCATTGTCCTGTACTTTCTTCTAAAATTTTGTTTTGCCTTTCACTTTTTAAATAACCAAGAATTGACTTTTGTATAAGATGTAGAGATTCGATTTCATTTTTTTCCTATATGGATAACAAATTTTCCTAGCAACATTTATTGAATAATCTATACTTAATCTAGTGATCTATAATGCCACTTTCACCCTATCATTTCCATATATGCATGGCCTGTTTCTGAGTTCTCTATTCTATACCACTGTTCTATTTGCTTATTTCTGCACCCATAGTATACTTCATTTATTACTTAAAAAAGAAAAAAACACCTGTCTTGCCAACTGGCAGAGCAAGCCCCCCTCTCACCCTTCCTCTTTTGGAGCATACTGCCTGGTCTCAGACTTTTGCTCAAGAATACATCTTTACTATCAGCTTGTCCAGTTGCCCCCAGAACACTTGTGGGAATTTTTTGATCTGTAAAACATCAACTAGGGGAGAACTGTCATCTTTACATTTTGATGCTTCCAATAAACATGACATACCATGTTTGTCTTCTTTTCATGCATTTCAAAAGTTTTATAACATCCTCCAAAGGGACCACACACTTGAGGACACCTTCCATCTTCTGATGTTCTTGTGTATAGGATCTTTTTGAAATTACATTTTCTTGGCTGTCTGCAATTGACTTTCATATACTGATCTTATTTCCAGCAACTCCTAACTACTCATCTATTGATTCCCTTGTATACTCTATGGAATCCCAGCATCTGCAACTTTCTTTGCTATCTTAATACTTTTTTCTTTCCCCTTCCTCACTGTGCCAATACAACAGGATTAGTTCCTCATGAGAGCTCTCTCTTTACCAGCACTCACAAACAAGAGGTCATGTGAGCACACAGTAAGATGGCGGCCACCTCGAAGCCAGGGGCACAAGCCTCACAAGAAACCATGCTGGCAGCCTGATCTTAGGACTCCCTGCCTCCATAATGGTGACAAAATAAATGTCTGTTGTTTATGTCACTTTGTCTATAGTACTTTCTTATAGCACCCTCAATTAAGACATTCAATGATGCAATAAAAACTATGTTAAACTCAGGATTCAGTTACTTTTCCTCTGGGAAACCTCACTCCAGATTACTTGGTCTGCTATACTGGCAGGGGAAGTATGAGGGTAGTATTTCTGTTCTTAAGTGCTTCTTTATTTAACAGGGAGTTGTTAAACTAAGGGTCCTCATTAGGGATTCAAGCAAAATTATGCAGTATTTATTTGACAGGGTGCTCAGATTCACTCTTTTTAATGCTGTTAAGGTTCTGTGTAGGTCTTATGTCCCAATCTCCTCCTCGAATTCAGAATAAGACGTTAAGCGAAAAGCCTGGAGGACTGTGTGAGCAGAAGTAAGATTTCACTTCTACTCTCAGTGGAGAGTCATGCAGGAGAAAGGTGAGAGCAATGAGCTGATCACGTGTATGGAGATAAAAGGTTACAAATGCGTGAATTTGTTAATTAGATTTAACTGCAAAGCACAAACAAGTGGCTATAAGGTAGATTTATTTGTGTCGCCAAAAGAAGTCCAGAGTAGACTGTCCGGGACTGGTATGGCGGCTCCACGGTCATCACGGATCCCAGCTTCCTCTTTCTTCCACAGCCCGAAGACCATCTCACGCTTCAAGATGGCTACTGAAGATTCAGCCACCACGGCCACATTTTAGGCAAGAAAGAGTCAGATGACGGTGAAGAGAAGCACACAGGATGAGCCTCCCGGCAGACTTAGGTCACTGAAGGAACTTTCCTGGAAATGCCAACAGATGACTTCTGCTTACACGCGCCCCCCACCCCCCAGGCCCCGAGCAATTCTTAACTGCAGAGGAGAATAGGAATGCAGTACTTTTGCTGTTTACACCATCACCCCCAAAAAGTATGGGTTCCGTAAATGTAGAAAGAATAACAGATACTGGGCAGCAAATGCATGCTTCTTCTTTTAAACAATGCGTCTTATTTTCTGTATTTTACGATGTTTTGACATCTTGGGGCCCGGCAGACCATGGGAGCCACCGCCCCCACCCCACCCCCAAACGGTAGCTGATTCCTAGAAACAGTTGAGGAGTTGCCCACAAGCATGCCTTTGATAGGCACATCAAGCAGCCCTGAGTTCACAGCCCCCATCAGCCTCCTGAGCTCACAGCCCTCACCACGACACTATTCCTCTGCCTGAAATCCCCCCACAGCCTGGTACCCGACACCCAGGGACGACCCATTACCCACTGCCTACTGAAATGTATTCGAGCTGACTAACCCTAAACTTGCTCGGCTCCCCTATCCTGTCTCACCCACGCTTCCCCCTTGCTCCTGCTGCCTCCTGACTTACCCTGGCACCTCCCCATGTGAGCACGGTGTGGCCCATGCCCTCCACTCGAGAACTGCAAGTAAGGAGCTCTTCTCTCACAGACAGCTGCCTCTGTCATCATACCATTCCTGATTAAAACCAACCCCATATCGTGAAAACAAGTAGACAACTAGAAATCTTTCCCACAATATGGCTTTCCACATCAGAAAGCTGGAATCCTGGCCACATCTGAAGGTTATCTCACAAAAATCTGCTTACAATGTGTCTGAAGGGAAGAAAAAAAATGTCACTCTTGCCTCAGCATCTCTTCTGAGCACCAGACTCATTAATCTTCACCCTCCCAAATATAAGCTAGAAAGTCTACAACTAAAGAAAACTAAACTAAGTATCTTCCATCTTCTCAAATCTGCTCCCACATCCATGTTCATTGTTGTTGTTGCTCAGTAGCTAAGTCATGCCCAACTGTTTGTGACCCTGTGAACTGCAGCATGTGAGGTTCCCCCTGTCCTTCACTATCTCCTGGAGCTTGCTCAAACTCACGTCCATAGAATCAGTGATGCCATCCAACCATCTCACCCTCCGTTGCCCTCCCCCACCCTGTAACATACTGGACACCTGACAATCTAGGGCCCTCATCTTCCAGTGTTGTATGTTTCTGCCTTTTCATATTGTTGATGGGGTTCTCAAGGCACAAATACTGGAGTGGCTAGCCATTCTCTCCTCCAGTGGACCACACTTTGTCAGAGCTCTCCGCTATGATCTGTCCATCTTGGAGGGCCCTACACAGCATGGCTCATAGCTTCAGTGAGTTATCCAAGTCCCTTCGCCACAACAAGGCTGTAATCCGTGAAGGGGGATCTTCAAGGCCCCAGTGCCCACATTCCTTAGTCTCAAATAAAAATGTCACTATCTCAGCAGCTGCCCAAGCAGAAGCTTCAAAATTTTCTTCTGACTCTTCTCTTACCACCAACACACGCGTTCTGTCACCACTAGATCCTGGGTAGGAGTTATGTGTTCTCTGCATCCCCAGCTCAGGGCCTAGAACAGGATCTGGCACACAGTAGGCACACAGATGAATGAGTCCATGTGAATCCCATACAGCCGTCACGTCACCTCTCATCCCCACTCTACTAACCCTTCCCAGGCTTACTCAGTAGCTTCCTAATGACCTCTCTGCTTTCCTCCCTCTAACCTTTCCCCTGTCTGCACGGTTCTTAAAGGATAATTCTGATGAGATGTCCCTGTTGTGAAACCTTCTAAGGCTCCTACTGCCAAAGTTCTCTGCAAGCTTTCAATGCCCTTTGCGGTCTAGCCTCAAACTACTTTTTGTGTTTTCTCTTTGAATGTTTCATAGACCTTTAAGTTTCGGGACCTCTGTTCATGCCGCTTTCTGACCTAACTATTCTCTTCTGTGTCTCGCAGGACTGTTTCTACTGTGACTAGGGTATCATACTTGACTACACAGCCTCCTGCTTTCGTCTTCACCACCCAACCCCCACCATCCTACACCACGAGTTCCTTCAATGCAGGAGCCCTGTTATATTCAGCCTTACGTCCCGGCTGCATGGATGCATGGCATATGACAGGTGCCCACGTGGCTTCTGAGTTTAAAAAGATGCCCAGGTTAATAGGAAATAGCCATAGAAGAGCAAGAACAAAACCAAGAAAAAAGAATGACCACAGTGGAACACGTGCTCAGTAATCCACAGGTGTTGACAATACAACCATAAAAACGTAAAGGACGATAAACTGAAATGCCCTCTAAGGATCTGTGAGACTCAGTGAGATGGATGTGGTGACTGGAAGAGAAATACACCTTATTTAAAATAACCGCAACAACAGTAATAACATCCAGTATGTACTGAGCACTTGATGCAGTTACTATGTGCTATGTAAGTTCCATGTATTATTTACTACGTTCTTCACAGGAGGGCCATAAAAGTAGGACTACTATTACCCCTGGTTTATTCACAGGAAAACAAAACAACAAAAATCTTGGCATGGAACATTAGGAAACTCACCAGAGTTCACTCAGCTGCTCTGACCAAAGCAGAGATTCAAATGCAGGCTCTCTGACTGCACAGCCTTCAGTGAACTATTATGACAGACCACCTTTTTTCCAAGTGACAGGTAGAGGAGAGAAAGAAGAAAGCGTCAAGATGTACACCAATACGGACAAGCAGGACCCTGAGGTTCAAAGCACGGCAGAGAGCTAATAGATGAACAGTAAAGAGAGAATGAGAGGGGACGTCAATGATGCTGGTGCCGGCCAAAAGTCTCACTCTCTAAAAAGTGAGCCTGACAAATTCCTGAACAATCTTCTGGACCATCTCAACACTCAGCAGGAAGGAAACAACTGGAGGAAACAATAAAAGGAGCAGACACCCTGAACTTATTTTAACCAGTAAAGAGACACTGCTTGATAAAAAAGAGGAGGAATATGTAAAGATAACCTGGTAGGGAAATTAACTGTGACTTATTTTCCTGTGGGAATCATTAAACTGAAAATGAGAAAGACTACTAAAGAGGTGGTGGTATTTCCCCATCACTCATAATTCTTCCCCAACTAAAGCCTAGAAGGTACGGAATCCTGGTGTGATTCAGATGCACCCTGCATGGGGCTCCAGGCAGAAGGCAGCAGTGGGGTTCTGGTTATTCAAGGTCAACAGGAATGGGAAGGCAGCTACGCTGCGGTGGGCCTAGTCGCTGTCATTTCTGACTCTTTGTGACCCCATGGACTGTAGCCCACCAGGCTCCTCTGTCCATTCTGTCCGTGGGATTCTCCAGGCAAGAATACCAGAGTGGTTGCCATGCCCTCCTCCAGGGGAATCTTCCCAACCCAGGGATCAAACCCAGGTCTTCCGCACTGCAGGTGGATTCTTTACCGACTGAGCCACCAGGGAAGCCTAAGAATACTGGAGTGGGTGGCCTATCCCTCCTCCAGGGGATCTTCCTGACCCAGGAATCGAACCGGGATCTCCTACATTGCAGGCGGATTCTTTACCAGCTAAGCTACAGGGAAGCCCCTAAGGAGCCTGTGGGCAGAAAGCAAAATGCAGACCTCACCTATCCAAGTTCAAACCCCAGATGTGCCTCTTACAAGCTGCACCACTTTGACGTTTGTCTTAATCTCTCAATTTCAAGTTTCCTCACCTATAAAATGGGGATAATATGACCTTCTTCTTAGTGTAATAGTTAAATGAGTCAATAGTAAAAAGTACTTAGCTCAGGGCCTGGTGTGCAGCCACTAATATGACTACTGTTACCTTGTAAGATAGTTCTCTATAACTCACTAACCTTGTGACGATCTGTTGTTTTCTATGATGATTTGCTTGCTGTTACTCCCACCAATCTTCAGGGCATATAATGCAAACCCTGACAGCAAAACAAGTAAGGTGATCCTGCCCTCATTTGCATGTCAATGTCCCAGGGCAGTCTGACAGAACAACAGGCATTTACAAGGCCCTAAACCATCACTGCGCTGGGGTGAGCTGGACAGGGGTAAAAGGGCAGTCTGAGTAAAAGGCAACCCTGCCCTCAAGAACTGCCCATTATCTTTTAGGAACAATGAGAAACTACCATTAATTTCCCCCAAATGAGCTATGAAGGGTAGGCTGAAACCCAGTTGGCAATGACAGGTAATCCCCAAAACAGCCACAGAAAAACGTCTCTGATGATTCTGGATGTCTTTGGACAAGTAAGCACCCAGCGATTTTTAAGAAAAGGATGACTCTCTGAGAACTGCACCTCACAGCAAATAGTGGATCTCATATGTGATAGTCTCTAAAGTCAACGCTTCCAGGCTGTATATACTTAAAGAGGAGAATACAAGAAGAAAAGAAAAAAAAGATGACGTGTCTAAGCATGAGGTGGTACTAGCTTAACGTGAATGAGAAAGCCTGGCTCGGAAATAATGGAAAAGTTTTTTTTTTTTCCCCCAAATGTAAACAGCTTTATTTCTTATTATAAAAGTAATACATACTCAATGCTTAAAAAAAAAAAGAAAATACAAAAGTGTAAAGCAAATCATACACAATCTTCCCATTCAGAGATCGTCAGAACCTTTTGTTTTTTCTCCTTCTAGACTTGAGGTATACATCTATTATCAATTACTTCTTTTCCAAATACAGGATATATTTTCAAACCACACGTGCTGTTCTCCCACACTTCTCCCACACTTAATGATGAATATCATACTCATCATTAAACTAACATGCAATCCCAAAATCAAAGTCACACAGCAGTCTTCTACAGGTACAGTCCCTGACACTGTAAGACCATGAAATTAAGGAGAGGCAGGACACAAAACTAGAAGACCCCTATGGCCTGTGACTGCTATTGGATTCTCCGTCTCCTCTGAGACCAGCCTGGGAACCTCAGGAGGTCTCTCAGCAGCTGGGGCTGCCTGCAGGGGAGAGCAGAATTGATGCTCCCGCAGCCCCCCAGGTTGTGGACCCCCAGATCTGTAGCATCACATGCACGCTGAGGCCTCTGCCCTGAACACCTAATTCTGAAAGCCCCACTGCCCACCTCAGAGCCTCTCAAGTGAGTGGGAGTCTGCAGAAGAGCCCCTCAGCTCACAGGATCTGGAGGACACACTCTCTGGCCCCTGCACCCAGACTCAGAGTCACTTGGCCATTAAACTGTTTTGTTCAGCATGTCCCTTTCCCAAAGCACAGATTCATCATCCAGTTTAAACAGGAATACTTATATGCATGACCTCTTACAACTTTGAAGGGGCATAAAAGTAGCTTCGCTGAGGACAAGAATAAAAAGTTGCCCCAAAGACAAATTTTATCTACTTTACAATTTTGCTTTAAGGAATGTGGGGTCAAGGAGTGAGTACTACAACACTAGATAGTTTTAATGTGGGAACCAAGAGGGCAGATGTAACATGTTGATTAATAGTCCCAGTACAGGAAAAAAAGAAAAGAAAAAGGTGGCTGAAAAAAAAAATTTTAATTTAAAGATGGTTGCTATGAGGAAACAGTAATTTTCTCCCATAGCTTGGCATGAAAAGGATAAACTAAAGAACTCTAATTTTCCTTAGCCAAACTGTAGTATGAGTACAAAAAGCTGCTGAATTATGCAGAAAATATCTTAAAACAGCCAAGGGCCCATAAAATAACGTGTGAATGTGGTTCTTGTTTAAGTCCAGCAGGATGTAAGCTACAGTGAGCATCACACTCAGAGGCAGGGGGAGAGGACACACAGCCTGGGACACAAATAACCAGGCTGGGCTAGAGGCGGAGCTGGAGCCTGAGAACAGGGATGCACGTGTGACCAGACAACCTACCAAGCAGCAGCCAGCCTCTGTCACATAGCAGCGAATGAGCACGCACACCCGGCAAGGGCTGAGGCAAACCTCAAAAAGTGCAAGACGCATTTAAATCACTGAGTTTATTTCATATAATCGTTACTAGTAAATTATTAGTGCTCTGTGATTTTCACAATCTTATAATGAAAGTGACTGTGTGTACCCAAGTGTACACAGTATGTACAGCAGAAGGCCATGTAGGAAAATTAAAGGGACACATACCTGGGGCGCTAACCTACGGACGCAGTGCCAGAGGTGGCTTAGGGGCTCCCTAAACAGGGAGAGCTCCGCACAAGACTAAAAGGACAGAGAAGAGGCGCTTAGAAAGATAGAAAATAGTGAAACCAGAGCCCCTGGATCACCTTCTGGAGACGAACAACTTCATCCCCAGTTGCACTTTAGGTCTTCACCACTGGTAAACTGTTTCATAAATGCTACTAGTGAAACTGTCCAAAAACAAAAGACGGGACTGAGGTAGCTTAGTCTTGAAGCTATTTAGGTTAGATACTAAACGCTGCTCAGCAAACCCCTTCACTTTGGGCTAAAGCTCATTACCCTACTGGGATCATTCACGTGTCAACATTTATTGCCTACTCTGTGCAAAGCACTGGTTAAACATGCAAGTACACAAAGAAGATACAGCCCTTGCCTTCTGGTCTATAAACCAGATAAGGAAATCAGTATCTACAACCATGGGATAAATGTCTGACATACAGCAATACTCAAAAACACTATGGTGCTTGACTCAATGCTATAATAGAAGTATGCACAAAAAAAAGGGGGGGGGGCGGGGGGGGCCTTCCCAAAGGACATTCATCCCTTTGCCATAACATGGATGAACCTAAAAGTTCACAAGTTTGTACACAGAAACCATCTCTTAAAGAATAAACAATCAGTGAATACCATTAACAGGCAGGAGCTACCAGAGTTCATGACACAAAAAAGGGAAGGAAGTGATAGTCACGAAAATGTTATCACTCATTTTATAATGAAGAGGATTTTAATTCTTGTCCTTAGAAACTATTAACACTAGCATGATTTGGAAATGAGACTGTACCAAACACCGGCCAGAGAAGGATCGTCCAGTCTACGGCTTCTCTTTCATCTGGTCACTCAGAAATATAATATTATCTGTGAAGAAGCCAAAGCAGAAATGTTATTTCCAGAACTCTTTCTCCACCCCACTTAATCATTCCCTTCTACCACATACGTATTTTAGTGCTAGTCACCAAAAAAACTTTAGACAAATTCTCAAAATACTAGGTTCCTGCTGAGAAGGGGACGACAGAGGATGAGATGGTTGGATGGCATCACCAACTCGACAGACACGCATTTGAGCAAGCTCCAGGAATCGGTGATGGACGGGAAAGCCCAGTGTGCTGCTGTTCGTGGGGCCGCAGAGTCGAATACGACTGAACAACGGAACTAACTGATGTTCTTAACAGGTATCTATGATAGGCATAATGGAGGTAAAAGCTGGGCTTTTGATGGTTTATCAGTAATTCAGACCTTGTGAGAAAAGGTGGAATACTTCTTGTCTTCCCTGAAGGTAGCAAAGGTCTTCTCAGTAGTAACTTTCTACAAAAGAGCTCGTCACACACTTCGATGCTTGCAACACTCATATAGAAGCCAGTAAACCAAGGAGCACATCCTAACCCAGAAGAGGATCGTGGCATCACATACCACATGCTGGAGGGAAGAGGGAAGGACGGGGTTCAATATAGCCCCATCAGGACAGAGAGATCTATTTGTGTTTTTTAAGTCTGAACACTCATACAGAACAACGGTACTTTTAAATTTCAAAACAAAATGAGTTTTACACATTTAGTCCTGGGAAATTTTCTAGTAATCAATATTTCAGAGGGAGCATTTTTATCCAAAAACATCAGACATTGCTCCTAAAAGGTTGTCCAGAAACAATTAGTTTAGGACAAGCAAAGGAAAAGCAGCAGTACCTTCTACATAATACTGAAACAATGACATTCTTAAAACTTTACAATTATCCCAAAAACGGTTACTATACAATAACTGAGTATTTGTTCATGACTACAGTCTTCTAAAACTAGAGTATTTTGGTACAGAATGGTTATTTCAGAAGAGATTATCCAAGTTGACATCACTATGTAAAAAGACAAGACTGCCACCTGCTGGTGGTTATTTTTAAGTTACACTGATTTCTAGAAGAAAAAAAAATACAGCCTATAAAACAGATGAGCCAAATTATACTCTATTCCCTTCCATATTAATGGCACTAAAGACCTATTCATTTTACTATTAGCCATAAACCTATGTTAATTGCTTAATCATCCATGCTGGTGAATAATACTGACAAGAAGAAAATGGCAGATAATTTGAAATGTTTCTCTTTGACCTGGTTTATAAAACTTCACACAATTTAAATTTGAGATTTGCCCACACAATAGGTTTACAGTGGAAGATGAAAGTATTAAATGCTTTATAAATATGTCAACTATTTTATTAGAAAGCTTGATTTTCCACTGCTAAAATCACAGGCATAGTTTTATACCATACACAGGTCTGAAAAATTATTTTTAAACAGTTAGATACCTCTTTAAGAATGAGCCAAGGAAGAACAAGGCAAGCAGGAAGTGATTCACTCAAGACACTCAAGAAATATGAAAGCAAACTGGTCAGAAAGAACCTTCTCTTAGGTTTAATAATGAGGGGAGGAAGATACCTATATTGGTTCTCAAGGTCAATATATTTTCAAGAAAGCAGTAAGAAAATATATGCTTATTATTTATGACAAATTATAATTTATCAATAAGGCATAGTAGTTAAGACATGAACTCTGGAACAAGTGCAAAGAGAAAAAGGAAAATCTGTCAGTTAGGAGACCTAAGTTGTCAGACTTTTAGCCTCCCAAATCTAAATTTTTTTTTTAATGAGACTTAACATATATATAAACCATGTAATTTAATGTATAGATTGCTGTTCATAGAACAATCAAAAAAATTTCAATACTATGGCATCTAGTAAAAGATAAATTTAATAATGAGTTATTTAATACTAGCTCTGATAATAGCACTATAAAGAGGAATCCATACATTTCCGAGACACCTACTGAAATATTTATGGATGACACAATGTCTCAGATTCACTCAAAATGATGCAGGTGGGGGAAAAGTAGGCTGGGGCATAGATGAAATAATATTTGCCATCTGTTGATAACTGTTGAAGCTGCATGATGGGAGTTTGTGTTTTTCACTCCTCTCTCCTTTTGTGTATGTTTGACATTTTCCATAATAAAAAATTAACTTTTAAATATCTAATTTTGGCATATCTCAGAAGCCCATAAATAGCTCTTTCATCCTCATCTACTTAAGAAAATAGTTTCTTGAGTTTTATATCCATAAAAAACAAGTTCAGCAATTAATCCAAAAGACAAAAAAAATGCATCATCTATCTCATTTAGACACATTTTCAATAAAATGTTACAGCTTTTGTATTTACATATTACAGTTGTTTCGGTCAATTATGTTCTAAAAACAACTGTAATGATAACCTATTCAAGGAGAAACCTAACATTCAGAGTCTCACTATCGCAAAGTTTTTTTAAATATTTTAAAATTTCTATTTATGTATGTACTTTTGTTACATTTAACAGAATAAAATAATAAAATATTTTTGACTATACAATATATTATATTAAGATACACTTCTAAGGAGAAAATGGGATTGAAAAACAAGTCCAGAGAAAAGGGAATCATAAACTTTCCAAATGTTGAAGAGCTTGTATCTTTTTAATGATGATGGCTACCAAACTGTTATGATATTTAGATCCCTTAATACCTTTAAGAGCAACATAATTTTATATTGAAAAAAACTCTTAATGTCAACTTAAACATTTTCAAAGGGGTATATACTGGTTTCAAAATAATTGCAGAATTTTCAGAAAAGCTTGAACACTCTCCTCTAGAGGATATCTTCTTAGCCTCCTTTAAGCTCTGTGCATCCATTTTTCTTGTTTTGTATTTTGTTTAATGAGAACAATAGGAGTTTAAAACAAAATCATCACGTTAAGCACCAAACAGGTTCTGAATGAAGCTGTACAAATGTCTAATGCCAATATTAGTGTAACTCTTCTTGGTACATGCTTTTCCATTCAGGCCATATCCTTCAAAGAGGCATCAACAGTGCAATGGATAATTCTAAAGTTACTTGTGAACTAAAACTGTGAGTACAGAGATCATTTTCTGAAAGAAGGGATATATATCTAGAAACTTAGAGCAGGCCCACAAACTCCACTCGGGATTCTCCTGGTGAGGTGCCTTACAATCTCATAAGCATCAGTACTAATAGCCTCAGGTAAGGCTAAAGCTGAAACTCCAGTACTTTGGCCACCCATGAGAAGAGTTGACTCACTGGAAAAGACTCTGATGCTGGGAGGGATTGGGGGCAGGAGGAGAAGGGGACGACCGAAGATGAGATGGCTGGATGGCATCACGGACTCGATGGACGTGGGTCTGAGTGAACTCCGGGAGATGGTGATGAACAGGGAGACCTGGCGTGCTGCGATTCATGGGGTCGCAAAGAGTCGGACACGACTGAGCGACTGAACTGAACTGAAGGCTACAACATAGCCAAGCATTCAAAGAAAATAAGAAAGAATAGCTATTATCACAAGAGCCTTACCAGCTATAATTGTTGTTGCTTGTCGTCTCACATTGTTTTTATCCGTATATTCACCGTAGTCTACTTTCCCTTCCACATAAATTCGAGACCTGATACAAATAAAATTTACCAGTTTTAGTCTGGAGATTTCAATATGCTTTACAGCAGAGAGTCAGGTCAGAGGAGAGTACTGCGTATACTCTTCAAGGATGAAATAGATAATCACACATACCACTTCTTAATTCAGAATTAAGAGCGCTAAAACAGTCTCCTGATGTTAGGACTCCGTGCCTTCACTGCCTGATCCAGGAACTGAGATCCTGCAAGCCACGAGGCACAGGCAAAGAACAAGAGTACCGAAACAGAAAGTACACGTGGACTTGCCTTGCCACATTGTGGGAAACAGGATGTTTTCGTCCTTTAGCTGCCTGTGGCCCTTATGAAGTTTAAAAAAAAGTTCCAAATGTTAAGTCAAAAAAAAAAGCAACCTTAAGACCCTGAAAATGAAGAGCATCCTTTAAATCTCTATGATTGATTTCCAACATGTGATTTTTCTATCCCCTTTGACCCTGAATTATCTAACGGATTTGGGTTGTTTTTTTTTTCACTTATTTTTCAGTTCCTTTCTACAGTGAGGTTCATGAACTTACTCTCAAATGACCTTAGATTATTAAAATTCAAAATACAAGTTTTCAGCTTAGTATTTCACCCAGAGTTAATTACTAAGACTATTCTGCACTCTCTAGAAGGATGAACTGGAAGACAAATGTAACGTCGACTTTAAAGGGTAGAAAATGGCCACAGTGGCACCAATTTCAGAATTTAACAGCACTGATACTGCACAATACAGAAAGTAGACTAGTAAAATGACTGGGTGCCAAAGGGAACAGTCACACAGATTCATCAGCCATTCGCTGAAATTGGATACCTTTTCCTTGAAATGTCCTCTGGTGTGTTTTATGTGTGATATATATATTTACATACTATACACACACACGATGGAAGTTCATATGAAGAAAAGGTATGCAATTATTGAAAAAAATAGAAATTTTAATTATTGCTAAACTTATGTTTCATGAAATGTTTTATTTCTATAATACATTTCTAAACTATGACTACAGCTGCTGTTAAACACAAACTTTTGTCCTTCTAAGGATTTGGAAAAGACACTTCTTATACATAATCCAAACATTTCAAAAAGGAATTGCTAAGTTCATATAAAATTATCAAATATGAATTAACTGCCCTGAATTATCACCAGAATACCTCACTGCGTCAGGCTCCCCACCTCCCAGACCCTCTGTCAGGCCACCACGGGGTGCCAAGGGCAAGACACCCGCCACCTGGGGGGCTGGCCATGGCGGCCTGGGAGCCCCCACGAGCACCGCTGCGCCCGTGACAGGCACACGGTGCCCTCTGCCTGCTCTCTCGCCTCATCAGTGCTGTTCAAGTTCACGTCCTACTGTCCTAAGTCCTTAAAAGGCTAAACCATGTTAAAACCTTTAAACTAGTCACCTATGACACTATGCATACGGTATTGAGCACTGAATAAATACCTCTTGAGCTAACCCAAAGTAATGAGTGGTACTTTATAAATAGAAGAGCTACAGAGTCCATGAAAACACGTTCTTTGTTTGTTTTTTAAACCATTCAACCTGTAAGATCCCTCCTTCTTCAACTCACCCCTTCTTCACGTACTGATACGCCACATCTCTGAGGCCCGGTCGGAACACTGAGATTCTATGCCATGTTGTCTTCTGACTGACATCACCTAAGTCACGAGAATCACAAGGACAGGGAATGTGGTTACAAATGCGAAAGACAACTGCCGAAGGACATCGTGTCCAGTTAAGCCACGCCACGGTTTCTAAGAGACAGGACAAGTTAAGGGAGATCCTTTACGAAAGTATTCTTAAAGTATCAATTCACACTAAATAATGTCTAATTACTATAGTACTAAAACCCTAGTCTTTTATACTCACCCATTTGGTAGGTTTCGTTTTCCCCTGATCGCCACATCTCATTTGTTGCTAGGGAAAATATTGTGACTGGGTTTTTTCCTTCTACCTGTCTCATGACAGGGTCCTGACCTACTCGACCAAGCAACTGCACGCGATTCAGAGCTGAAAAGCAATTCGTAGATAACGTAAGACTGACAGAAATGTCCAGAAGAGGAACAGCTACAATCACTACTTCAACTTCCATCTCGGCATTAAGCAAAACCCAAGCACTAGAAGGTCAGAAAACAAGTGTGAGGAGCAAATAAAAAGAGGCTCGGAGGGAAAAAAGAGGACTGACAAGAAAGGAGAAAGTATCCCTAGAACCCCACAAAACAAGCATTAAGCTCTTTATCTAAATTCTTCTTTTCAATTCAGTCAGTTCACTCAGTCGTGTCCAACTCTTTGCAACCCCATGACTGCAGCACACCAGGCTTCCCTGTCCATCACCAACTCCCAGAGCTTGCTCAAACTCAAGTCCATCGAGGCAGTGATGTCATCCGACCATCTCATCCTCTGTCGTCCCCTTTGCCTCCTGCCTCCAATCTTTCCCAGCACCAGGGTCTTTTCCAATGAGTCAGTTCTTCGCATCAGGCGGCCAAAGTACTGGAGTTTCGGCTTCAGCATCAGTCCTTCCAATGAATATTCAGGACTGATCTCCTTCAGAATGGACTGGTTGGATTTTCTTGCAGTCCAAGGGACTCTCAAGAGTATTCTCCAACACCACAGTTCAAAGGCATCAATTCATCTTTTAAATACCTTTAAAAAACGTTTTTAAACTGTTTGTATGGTTAAAGGAACAAAATTGAGATCTGAAAATCTTTATAAATACAGGGACTATTTCCGTGAAACAACCACTTGTCACCACATTCACTGCTTCAGCCAACTAGCACACAGCCTTGGATGTCTTAGGTAACCAAAAAGGACCCAAGGAATTTCTTTGGCAGGAAAGTGACAATAAGAGTGGGTAAAAAGTGTATGATAAGGGAAGAAGGACCAGGTTTACAGAAGGCCCCTGCAGCCAAGGACAGAGAGGCAGATATGAACCGAAAGCATGATGGTTAACAGAGTATAACCCAATGAATGCACCTCTTCTGCGATGTATCTGAGAACATGAGCACATTGCTGTAAAAACTGGAAATCAGCCACTACTTACATCTCTCGAGAACCAAACTGCTAGCTACTTCAGACTCATGTCTTACAAACTGACGAAGTACCTAAAGTGGAACAAACGAGTAAAATAGCTTTAGTACAGGGGGAAAGGCAAATGTAAACAAAAAACCAGTTCACACCTGGTCATCACCCAGTCAGCAGCCCCTAAGGCACATACCCACACGAGAGAGGTGCACCCATCACAGTGCCAGGCACGCATGCATGCTCAGTGGCTTCAGTCATGTCAACTCTAGGCAAACCTATGGACTAGAGCCCACCAGGCTCCTCTGTCCATGGGATTCTCTAGGCAAGAATACCAGAGTGAGTTTCCATGCCCTCCTCCAGGGGATCTTTCCAACCCAGGGACTGAACCCACATCTCCTGCATCTCCTGCACTGCAGGGAGATTCTTTACTGGGGAAACCCCACAGGGCCAGGAGGACCACACAAACACTTAGGGGCAGCCTCCTGCAGAAGCGCACAGGCACAAAGAAGGCTCGAGGGAGTACACCAGAGTCCATTTACAGGTCTTTCCTGATGCTTCCGTGGCAACCTCCTGACATGGCGCTTCTGTGCTTGCACATAAAACGGTAAACAACACGTGTTGGAAAAATCTGTGCTTCTGACAGCCCCAAGAAAAAAATCTAAGATAAACAAACATGGTTCTTTGATTAAGTACAAAAATAAGACTGTTCGAATCAGTCTATCAGAGAAAGAGAGTCACTGCCGTGTAACAGTAGCACTCAGTGATAACCAAAGCCATCATTAACTGAAAGGGCTTCCCAGATAGCTCAGGGGTAAAGACTGCCTGCCAATGCAAGAGACGAAGGTTCAATTCCTGGGTCGAGAAGATCCCCTGGAGAACACAATGG
This sequence comes from Capricornis sumatraensis, assembly GCF_032405125.1. NCBI lineage: Eukaryota > Metazoa > Chordata > Mammalia > Artiodactyla > Bovidae > Capricornis > Capricornis sumatraensis. The sequence goes on along the minus strand of NC_091073.1, from coordinate 109,420,385 downwards.
CAGCCCACTCCAGTATCTTGTCTGGAAAATTCCATAGACAGAGGAACTTGGCAAGCTATAGTCCACAGTAGTCCATCATTAGTGAATACTAGGTAAGTGCTTTGCCTATTATCAATTAATACTCAGAATAAACCTATAAACTATGTAAAATTACTACCACTTTACAGATGACAAAAATGAAGTTCAGAGACAGAGTGAGTAACTTGCCCAAAATCCTACAGGAGAGAAGTGGCAAGTCACAGCTGGAACTCAGGGCCCCAACCCCAAGGCTGCTGGCTTTCCCACTGCCCTTTGCTGCCTCTGTTTAAGGGCTACTGCCAAGCTTTGAGTACACATTACTGAGAACATCACTGGATTCGGAGAGCTAACCATTATATCAGAGAAACATGTGTCCAGAACTGGCACTGGTAACATACAGCAGGTATCTACCAATTGAAACACCACCCACTCCAAGGGTACTTTTGGCTATGGAATCCCAGCACTATGCTTGGGGGCAGAAGGTGGGTAGAAAAATAAAAATTATGAGTTACCACATAGTAAAGAATCAATCTGCTAACTGGTACCTGTGTCGTGATGCTAGAAGTGTACTAACCTGATGCTCAGATGAGCCAGAGCTCACATGTTTTATGGAATAATAATCTGTCCCATGGGGGGCACACAAAAATCAAGACCTACCGGAGAAGCAAAAATAGGGAATGAATTATTTAACTGGGATAATTTTTTGAAACTAAACTTTTAACCCTTTTATATATGGTATTAAATTTACCTTAATATGTAGAATTGTGTATTAAGACACGAGTAACTTTTCCAGGTTTCGACACATTAAAAGGTATGTATTTTAAAAGTGTGTATAAGTTAAAACAGGGATCCAAGAATATACAGCCAATGCTGCAGCAAGTGGAGGAGACCTGAACAGGCTCCACTGAGGAAACGACTCTTCCTTAACAAGATGGGAGCTATGAGAGGTGTTATAAAGGAAAATCTATACACCTCGGTGCCCAAACGAGGTAAGCGAGGAAAAGCCGGTCGAGGCTGACTCAAGGCTGGCTAGACTGACTGAAAAGATCAGGTGAGGAGCCTGACTGGGTGAACTTCACCCGCTCTCCTCAGCAGGGAGATGGCGTGTTGGTGGGGTCGCAGACTGACAACAAAAGTAGGTGGTCAGAAAACCAACCACGTGATTAGAAAAAAAAAAAGCTGAAACAATTCTCATAGACTTCGGATCAAGAAGGACTTTAAATGCTCTCTAACTGCTCTACACGCAAGTAACACGTTTTAAGAACTACTCTCATCATATATGTGAGTAAATTGGAAACGTTTTTGTTTGTTTTTGCTTTAGTGAACACTATTTGTTCAAGTGGTAAAGAATCTGCATGCCGGTGCAGAAGATGCCAGAGATGAGGGTTCGATCCCTAGGTCGGGAAGATCCCCTGGAGCAGGAAATGGCCACCTACTCCAGTATTCTTGCCTGGGGAAGCCCAAGGGCAGAGAAGCCTGGTGGGCTACAGTCTATGGGGGTTGCAAAGAGTCAGACACGGCTGAGCTTGCATCTACCACCAAAATCTGTCCCCAACCCTCATAGCAACTAAGTACAATAAGACAGGTGGGCTCAAAGGGCTTCTGCCTCTGCAGGCAAAACCCTAAAGAAACGTGATCGCTATGGTTTATAATAACACATCTCAACATTAACATGGAGAAGTGATTACCTGTACTACAGGTCTTCGAAACATGGCTTCTACTCTCTCTTCTTCCAATCTAATCTTTAGTCTTTTCCTGAAGAAAAAGAGATTATATCCTATAGCAAGAACACTGTTTCACTGAAGTCCTAAATTCCTAACGGCATTCAGGGCTTTTACGCAACCAACCTTGAGACCGTAACGTATCACGCCCCTGCACATTAGACAAAGATCCTCTCCCACTCCCCAAAATCTCTCGCACCTTTCCTTTTTTTTTTTTGGTCCCCCTTAACTTCCTCTTCTTTTAACCCATACAAAAATTCTGATTCTACCCCCATTTCTACTCCACTGTTTTCCCAAATTCAGTTAAACGCAAGTTCCCTTCTGGCAGGGATTTCTGCCTCATTTCTTCACTGTTACACCCAATACTTCTAAAAGAGTTCCTAAGACAAAGAGCTCAGCAAATACTAAAATGTTATCATGGCGCTTCAATCTGGAACGTGCTGCCGCAAAAATTACTGCCTTCAATCCCTTTTGCAAAGAACAAGGCGATCCCTGGGCTTGGCCGTCTCACCGCTGAAATGTGCGGACGCACTTGCTCAAAGCTGACGCTCCCAACGTATAGGGCCTGGGAGATGAGACGAAACCACAGACTCCTCCGCGCGAGAAGAGGAGATCTACACGCCGACAAAGCAACTCCTCCCGATCCGCGCACAGCCGTACGCACACCTAACGCAATACTCTGGCCTTCCGCCCTTTCTCCCGCCCTCACCTGAGGCTCTGGCCCGCACAGCCTCCAGGCAGGGAATCACTTCCGGCTGCTGCCGGGACTGAAGGCTCGCGAGAAGGAAGAACCGGAAAGTCCTCTGAGTGCATCGTGAAAATGCAGCCGGCCGGCGTTGCGGGAAACACGCCCCCTTAACGCCGTAGTTCCGGGAGCCTCCTTCCGGGCGGGAGCAATATATCAACACTGCCTATCGGCGAGCTAACCTGATTTTAACTTTGTAATGAAATGAAATTACTGTATTTGAAGAGTTTCCGGGGTCCGCCCAGGACTCGGCAACGTGAGCGAAACAGCTGTGCCTCTGGAAAAAAATAGAAAGGATCAAGCCTCCAAAAACAAGAAGAAAAAAACAGTAACAACAAATAAAAATAAAACGGAATGGGGAAAGAGCTGAAAGTGCAAAATTTAAGGGTCACCAAAAAAAAAAAGAGGGAGGTATCAAATATTAGTGCAATATTTTAAAGGAACAAATCCGTGAATAAAATATAATTTGTACTAAATACAGTATATGAGCCAAGTAGATTCCTAAGGCACCAGGAAAAACGTGCACGCCTATGTACGTTATGTATTTGAACATTTTTTTCCCAGAACATTAAAGAACTTGAAGAAATATTGAATATTTAAAAATTAGGTGTATTAAAACTCACAACACTGTTATTTTTTAATACCAAAAACAGAATTATAATTTTACCTTCCTATCTTGATTGGAGGTATAATAACCGATAATATTTTCAAAAGCCTTTGCTTGCCTTATTTCCAACTGCAGGAATTTCCATCTCTGATAATTTTTCTCGAGGAAGTGTCATTCTTAATTAACTTAAGCTTACCAATCTTGCCTTTATTTAGAATTCATTGTGGATTTCATTAATTTTAATAATTTTAAAATGAAGCATTAGTCTTGAATGCTGGGTTTCCTAGCCATCCCTTAAATTTTGTCTTGCGCCCACTAATCCTGGCCTTGGTGACAGAGGGGAAAGAAGGCCGACAGACTGTAGAATACAGGCTGGGGGATGCCTCCCCAGGCCTCTCCATCATCTGGTTCTGGTACTGTCCAACTTCTAGACAATGTACAGCCGCGTCATCCTAATCAGCAAATCTCCTCAGAACCCAACTTAAAACTCTTCAATGGCCCATTTTTGCCCTAAAAGGAAAAATATCAACTATTTCATGTTTCCAACACATACCTTAACCCAGTCTTAATAGTATGACTTCCTAGTTGGTATATTTCATGATGCTTACCTGTTTTACTTCCACCTAAAACATGTTTTGTCCTGGAAACATACCATGTTAATTGCCTTCAGGCCTTGCTCAGACATGAATCATCCTACATGCCCCCATTTACTACTGTAACTTGCCCTCTGATGATTTCCTATTTAAAAATCCTACTTTCACTTGAGCTGTTGAGTCAAGTGAAAAACCAGATCCATCCTTTCCTTCAAAGCCAGTTTCCCTCTTCTAAGTGCCTTGTGTGTTTTAATGGTGCCAAGATTCTGCCAGACCTGAACTTGAAATCACCTTTGAAACTTCTCCCTGACCACCCACATCTGCTCATCCACATCCAACCACTTGGCCTTAAAAGTTCTTTATTAGGCCACAAATCACTCCCTCTTTCTTTCTGTTCACAAACACTTTGGAGAAAGGAATGTGGAAAAGTTTATTTAAAAAAAAAAAAAGGCAGAAAGCACCATGCAAGTTGAAAGTCACATGCAAAACTTTATGAAGAATATCTTAGTGGGGAATCTGGGCTAATCTGAATTCTCTCTCAGACAGGAATTATCAATTCACATTTTCCTTTGTTGGCTGGAGAAAGTTGCAAGTGCTGTCTTCTTTGACAAAGAAAATCATATTAAGATGTATGAAATCATGGCAGAATGGAGTTAAAACATCTTCTGTTATCAAATAGATCCTCCTTCCCAACATGGCAGATACTTCAGCGTTGCTTTGCTCTATCTTCATCGTCAGAAGTGTTCTTTCCTGTAATTTCAAAATTCTTTATGCACATCATCCTTCCTTTGTTCTCTCATTTCACTTTCTCTACACCCTAAGTCTTATCTTGTATTAAAATTTAAATGCCCATGAAGGTACGTCCTTCATGGGGTTGCAAAGAGTCGGACACGACTGAGCAACTGAACTGAACTGAAGGTACCTCCTCTTCCCCATTGACTGTGAGCTCTTAGAGAACAGGAACCTTCTTGTGAATATCCAGTCAGCAGTTATGCTTTAAACAAGAATAGACCACAGGTGAGAACAAATAAATAGAACACAGAAGGATACTCAAGTAGGCCTGAAATTAGAAATTTTAAAAAAATAATAATCTGGAAGCGTAGCTGAAAAAAATTTATTAAACATACTGCCTTTGCAAGAAATCTGCAGTTTGCATTTTGGTGAGGAATTCCTGAAACCTCTTCATGATGTGCATAGACCTGCACCCACTCTTTAACATAATCATAGGCTTTTCCTGTAGTTCATCCATGGACCCAGAAAGGAAGGACCTTCCCAATACTGAGAAGTGGTGAAAGCATCATGCCTTTAGTCAGCTATCATTACCGCTGGTCTTAGTGGAATAATTCAGGGCTTTCATCCTTTGCAAAGCTAGCTGAGAAAGAGACAAGTCTACAGTGTATGCCCAAGGCCACAGAGCTATCTTTGGCCTTGCCTTTTTTTCCCCCCTAAATTAAAAGAAAGTCTCAGCTGTAGGTATCAACTGGTACAAACCATGATTGGCAATGCTTTCTCACAGATAGAAAGCTTTGGACAATTCCGATGCTGTACAAGCACACTTTTTATATATTTTAATCAAAGTTTTCACTTTGCTCTTAAATCAGTTTTTCCCGAAGCCTCATAATAACTGTTAGAAAAAAATTATAGCACTTATTACCTAACTTGATTGCTGCTGCTGCTAAGTCGCTTCAGTTGTGTCTGACTCTGTGCAACCCCATAGACGGCAGCCCACCAGGCTCCCTCATCCCTGGGATTCTCCAGGCAAGAACACTGGAGTGGGTTGCCATTTCCTTCTCCAATGCATGAGAGTGAAAAGTGAAAAGTTAAAGTGAAGTCGCTCAGTCATGTCCAACTCTTAGCGACCCCACGGACTGCAGCCCACCAGGCTCCTCTGTCCATGGGATTTTCCAGGCAAGAGTACTGGAGTGGGGTGCCATTGCCTTCTCCAACCTAACCTAATTACTAGCATCTATTTTACAGTGATTCAAATCTACTTTAGCAATACTCTATAGTTAACCATGGCTACTTTTTGTAAAATTTTAAAAAATCAACCTAACAATTTTTATGCAATTCAAGATTGACATAATGGTTCATACAGAGATTTTTAAAACTTAATTGTTCAGGGACAATATTGACATTTATCTTTCAGTGTTCATCTTTCTACAGCTTTTAGATCAACAGCTTCTATGAATTGGTAGATACATTGGTGGTTTAGTCACTCAGTTGTGTCAATTCTTTGCAACCCAATGGGCTGTTGCCTGCAAGCCTCCCCTGTCCATGGGGTTTTCCAGGCAAGAATACTGGAGTGGGTTGCCATTTCATTCTCCAGAGGAACTTCCCAACCCAGGGATCGAACTCTGGACTCCTGTAGTGCAGGCAGTCTCCTGCATTGCATGTGTCTTCTTTACTGACTGAGCCACCAGGAAAGCCCAGTAGTATCTCTTTATCAGGTTTCTCTAACTCAAGATGATCTGTTGGCACCTGATTGTCAGTGTTCATATTTAAGCAACAGAACTTCATGCCTGAGGATGGAGCTTCTCGCTGAGGCCAGGGGTCAACTTCCAACTGAAATGGAAGAGAGTAAGCCCTGAGCCCAGAGAAGAGCCAGTCCGTGTCACGTGCAGTGTCTATGCAGCTTCCTGCTCTTCTGGTGACTTCCTGCTTCTGTGGAGCGCAGCAGAGAGAAAGGGAGGGAAACGAACAGTCTGGCTTCAGGTGCTAGAAGTGGCTCTGAGAAACGCCATAGAGAAGGGGTCACAGGCCCTAATAATAGTTGTCAGTGCCTTCCCTGGTGGCTCATCTGGTGAGGAATCCGCCTACAGTGTGGGAGACCTGGGTTCGATCCCTGGGTTGGGAAGATCCCCTGGAGAAGGGAAAGGCTACCCACTCCGGTATTCTGGCCTGGAGAATTCCATGGACTGTATAGTCCATGGGGTCGCAAAGAGTGGACATGACTGAGCCACTTTCACTTCACTTGAAGAAGACAGGTGTAGACACAGAACGTGGGGCTATATATTGCTTGTGCTCAGTTGCTCAGTTGTGTCCAACTCTTTGCAACCCTTTGGACTGAAGCTCACTGGACTCCATTGTCCATGGAATTTTCCAGGCAAGAATACTGGAGTAGGTTGCCATTTCCTGCTCCAGGGCATCTTCCCACCCAGGGATCAAACGCTGGTCTCCTGTGTCTCCTGCATTGGCAGGTGGATTCTTCACCACTGCGCCACCTGGGAAGGCCAATACATTGCTTACTCTTAATAATATACCTGTTTTAAAATCACAAAGTGTGGTTGACCTTGCACCATACTGCAAAGGACATGGCTATTGTCAGGGAGGCAAGAAATAAATTCAGTTTGAAAACCTAAATATCAACTATATTCCAATATATTTTAAAAATAAATAAAAATAAAATACACAAGTGTATACAGAAAAAATACTTGAATAAAGACTAATTTTTAAAAATGTCAATGGGCAGTACAGAGCACTATTCCTCATTTAATTGCAGGGAAGAAATTGCTACTCCAAAACGTGAGAATGATGTGATGGTTTGTTCACTGCTGCTGCTGCTGCTGCTAAGTCGCTTCAGTCGTGTCCGACTCTGTGTGACCCCATAGACGGCAGCCAGCCAGGCTCCCCCGTCCCTGGGATTCTCCAGGCAAGAACACTGGAGTGGGTTGCCATTTCCTTCTCCAATGCATGAAAGTGAAAAGTGAAAGGGAAGTCGCTCAGTCGTGTCAGACTCTTAGTGACCCCATGGACTGCAGCCCACCAGGCTCCTCCATCCATGGGATTCTCCAGGCAAGAGTACTGGAGTGGGGTGCCATCACCTTCTCCGGTTTGTTCACTGGTTTATTCAATTTTTAAAACTTAATTTGCTTTTAAAAATTAAGGGAAAAGAAGAAAATAAGGCAGCCAAAAAGCCTACAAGCCACAACAGGAGTAACATCATTAAAAGACACAACTAGTTGTTCTCAAATGCTTTTGTGACCAACATGATTTTGTGTCATAGCCTGGCCATTAGTAGCTGTGAAGGCTGTGAAACTGAGCCTTAAAGCCAAGAGCTGTTAGCCCTAGCCTACTAAATTCTCTCTCCTACCTACTGTGGTTTCCAACATGAATTTCTCATTCTTTGTTAGTTACATATTTACAAAGAAGAGTGCTTTACTCCTATTTGGCTTTGGACAAGATTAAAAAAAAACTTTATTTACAAACATTCTATTCCTTTGAATATATATACAGAGTAAAGGACTTGGATAAAATAGGATAAAATCACAGGAAGCAAAGCCAACTTTTCATAAAATCCAGGAGAAATTAGTAACACTCAAAAATCAAAACCCGTTATAACAGTTACAAGAGAGTCAAAGCAAATAGATTGGGGGACAACAAACCACATCAGATTTCCCTCAAACCCTCTAGCCAGTGTTTTTTTTTTTTTTCAAAAGTTAATAGCCAGTTCAGGAATTTCAAGTCACATAGAGTCTTATTTCTACCTACCTCACATAGTGAAGTCATTTAATTTGCAAAAACAGTATCAGAGAAAGGGATTGTCTCCATTCATCCATTCAGAGAATACAGTAGGAAAATCACTCACTCAAAGCGACTGAGAATTTTTTGAGGAATAAAATCATCTAGCCTGGGAAGTGTTGTTGAAATCCAGGCACACTTTCTTATAAAAATGCTACCTCAACTCAAAACAAAATTGACTTTCTTTCTGTGTGCCAGGAGAGTCCCTGGAATTCTTGGTTGGTAGGCAGGTAGCTAGGCAGCCTCGTAGTCCACAGGCTGCAGGGGCTGGGGGGAGTGGGGGGCGGCTGCTTTCAGTTCAAAGGCCCATGCTTTCCCGTTGTGCATCAGCAAATCTGAGAAGTCACTGAGCTGTTGACAGGTGGTGGCAGGAACTTAACAAGAGAAGAAAAATGGCTGCTCATGGCAGTGCCTGCCACCAATGCTGCTAGGAAGCCTTGGTGGCTGTAGGATCTTGGCTGAAAATGCTAAATTAGGGTGGCTCTTGAAATCTTCAGCCTCCCAAGTCTGTTAATTCCTCCCTTTACACGAGAAAGGTTGACACAACCAGTATCTGTTTTGAGGATAGAGAGTAAGTTGATGGGAGAGACGTTCTTATGGGGAAATCTGCCCCGAGGTGAAGCTTGACGACTTGGCACTCTTTCCTCCTACCAGACGTTTGGCACTCCTTGACCTGGTGGGGGTCTCAAAGACCCCGGGGACACTGCGGCCATCCTTGGGGGACTGGGCCTGCTGGGCTTCTTTCAGTTCCCTGACAGTGAAAAAGGAAAAGTGTACATTCTTCAGTCCTAAATTCGAGATGATATTTATGATCAAAACCAGCATAGATTTTTCTTTTTATTTCAGTATTTATAGAAACAAGCATGAATGATACACAGAATAGAAAATTAACTCCTGTGATTATCTTTAGAAAGGGCTAGCACACAAGTGCCTCAACACATTGCAAGTTTTCCTTTCTGAATTCTACTGCTGCTGCTGCTGCTAAGTCGCTTCAGTCGTGTCCAACTCTTCATAACCCCATGGACCGCAGCCTACCAGGCTCCTCTGTCCAAGGGATTTTCCAGGCAAGGGTACTGAAATGGGTTGCCATTGCCTTCTCCAGAATTCTACTGATTGGGGCATAAATGGTCTTTAAAATTAAAGAGAAATAAGGAGACGACTCTACAGGGGTCAGCAAAGGACAGCCCATGGGTCAAATCTGGCCTGCCACCCGTTTTTGTAAATAAAGTCTTACCGGAATTCAGCCATTCACGTTCATTTTTGTATGATCTCTGATCACTTTCACATCACTCCAGCAGAGTTGAGTCATTACAGCTAAGACCATATGGCCCACAAAGGATAAAATACTACCTTGGTCTTACAGAAGAGTGTGCCAGCCCCTGGTCTAGACAATTTCAAGGCATCTGCCTCATCTCCATGATGGGTGCTCACTACTGGTAATGACCGATGACACACCTGTACATCCACGTCTGGCTTCACAGATATACATACCACACCTTAAGGAATACTTATAGTCCTATGACAGCATATATACTTGTATTTTATTTGTTAGCAGAAATAGAGCAAAAAAAAACATTAGGAAGGATTATTAGGAAGTTGCTTACAAGGAAGGATTACTTCACTAAAGTCTTCATTAGAGTTTCCACAACTCAATGCCAAGAAATTATCTGGGGTGGGGGGCGGATTTTAAAGCTAATCATTCTAAGATGGACTGTGTATCCTAAAGAAATTGGACTTGAGTATACTTGAAACAATGGAAGTGACAAATAGATTGCAGGGATTAGATCTTATAGACAGATTAGATCTGACAGTGCCTGAAGAACTATGGAAGGAGGTTTGTGACTGTGCAGGAGGCAGTGATCAAGACCATCCCCCAAATGCAAAAAGGCAAAATGGTTGTCTGAGGAGGCCTTATAAATAGCTATGAAAAGAAGAGAAGCTAAAGGCAAAGGAGAAAAGGAAAGATATAGCCATTTGAATGCAGAGTTCCAAAGAATAGCAAGGAGAGAGAAGAAAGCCTTTCTCAGCAATCAATGCAAAGAAATAGAGGAAAACAACAGAATGGGAAAGACTAGAGATCTCTTCAAGAAAATTAGAGATACCAAGGGAAATTTTCATGCAAAGATGGGCACAATAAAGACCAGAAATGGTATGGAAGCAGAAAATACTAAGAAAAGGTGGCAAGAATACACAGAAGAACTATACAAAAAAGATCTTCACGATCAAGATAATCACAATGGTGTGATCACTCACCTAGAGCCAGACATCCTGTGGGCCTTAGGAAGCGTCAGTATGAACAAAACCAGTGGAGGTGATGGAATTCCAGTTGAGCTATTTCAAATCCTGAAACACAATTCTGTGAAAGTGCTGCACTCAATATGCCAGCAAATGTGGAAAACTCAGCAGTGGCCACAGGACTGGAAAAGGTCAGTCTAATCCCAAAGAAAGGCAATGCCAAAGAATGCTCAAACTACTACACAATTGCAATCATATCACACGCTAGCAAAATAATGCTCAAAATTCTCTAAGTCAGCTTCAATAGTACATGAACTGTGAACTTCCAGATGTTCAAGCTACATTTAGAAAAGGCAGAGGAACCAGAGATTAAATTGCCAACATCCATGGATTATCAAAAGAGCAAGAGAGTTTCAGAAAAATATCTACTTCTGCTTTATTGACTATTCCAAAGCCTTTGGCTGTGTGGATCACCACAAACTGTGGAAAATTCTTAAAGAGATGGGAATACCAGACCACTTGACCTGCCTCCTGAGAAATCTGTTTGCAGGTCAAGAAGCAACAGTTAGAACTGGACATGGAACAACAGACTGGTTCTAAATCAGGAAAGGAGCACGTCAAGGCTGTATATTGTCACCCCGCTTATTTAACTTATATGCAGAGTACATCACGCGGAATCTTAGACCGGATGAAGCACAAGCTAGAATCAAGATTGCTGGGAGAAATATCAATAACCTCAGATATGCAGATGACACCACCCTTATGGCAGAAAGCAAAAGAAGAGCTAGAGCTTCTTGATGAAAGTGAAAGAGGAGAGTGAAAAGGTTGGCTTAAAGCTCAACATTCAGAAAACAAAGATCATGGCATCCGGTCCCATCACTTCATGTCAAATAGACGGAGAAACAGTGGAAACAGTGGCAGACTTTATTTTGGGGGGATCCAAAATCAGTGCAGATGATGACTGCAGCCATGAAATTAAAAGACACTTGCTCCTTAAAAGACAAGTTATGACCAACCTAGACAGCATATTAAAAAACAGAGATATTACTTTACCAACAAAGGTCTGTCTAGTCAAAGCTATGGTTTTTCCAGTAGTCATGTATGGATGTGAGAGTTGGACTATAAAGAAAGCTGAGCCCTGAAGAATTGATGCTTTTGAACTGTGGTGTTAGAGAAGACTCTTGAGAGTCCCTTGGACTGAAGGAGATCCATCCAGTCCATTCTAAAGGAGATCAGTCCTGGATATTCACTGGAAGGACTGATGCTGAAAGGTGAAACTGCAATACTTTGGCCACATGATGCAAAGAACTGACTCATTGGAAATGACTCTGATGCTGGGTCTTTTCGTCTCCTTTTATATTTTCAACAATTCAGTGGATGTAATGATTACTTTAAAATGCCTTCAGGATCCTGCTCAACCATCACTGCCTGACCTTTATAATATCAGATCCATGCTATCTAATTAATTCCTACTTGTTAAATGAAGGAATAGATTAATAAATGCATGCATGAATACAAGCTTACATGCGTAAGAAATAGGATTGCTTCCTTAGGCTTAGAAAAATACCTCTGTCTTAAACATGGGCCAAGACAGAAAATTTTTTTGCTGTTTTTTTAATTTATTTATTTTTACTTGAAGGATAATTGCTCCACAATATTGCATTGGCTTCTGCCATACATCAACATGAATCAGCCATAGGCTCTGTAACAATCAAGACAGAATATCTGCCTGCGCTATGATTTAATGGATTTGTCATGGATCCCTTGTCTAACTCAATGAAACTAAGCCATGCCCTGCAGGGCCACCCAAGCCAGGGGCGGGGCATGGTGGAGAGGTCTGACAGAACGTGGTCCACTGGAGAAGGGAATGGCAAACCACTTCAGTATTTTTGCCTTGAGAATCCCATGAACAGTATGAAAAGGCACAATGATAGGATACCAAAAGAGGAACTTCCCAGGTCAGTAGGTGCCCAATGTGCTACTGGAGATCAGTGGAGAAATAACTCCAGAAAGAATGAAGGGATGGAGCCAAAGCAAAAACAATACTCAGTTGTGGATGTGACTGGTGATAGAAGCAAGATCCGATGCTGTAAAGAGCAATATTGCATAGGAACCTGGAATGTCAGGTCCATGAATCATGGCAAATTGGAAGTGGTCAAACAGGAGATGGCAAGAGTGAACGTCGACATTCTAGGAATCAGTGAACTAAAATGGACTGGAATGGGTGAATTTAACTCAGATGACCATTATATCTACTACTGCGGGCAGGAATCCCTCAGAAGAAATGGAGTAACCACCATGGTCAACAAAAGAGTCCGAAATGCAGTACTTGGGTGCAATCTCAAAAACGACAGAATGATCTCTGTTCGTTTCCAAGGCAAACCATTCAATGTCACAGTTATCCAAGTCTATGCCCCAACCAGTAACGCTGAAGAAGCTGAAGCTGAACAGTTCTATGAAGACCTACAAGACCTTTTAGAACTAACACCCAAAAAAGATGTCTTTTTCATTATAGGGGACTGGAATGCAAAAGTAGGAAGTCAAGAAACACCTGGAGTAACAGGCAAATTTGGCCTTGGAATGCAGAATGAAGCAGGGCAAAGACTAATAGAGTTTTGCCAAGAAAATGCACTGGTCATAGCAAACATCCTCTTCCAACAACACAAGAGAAGACTCTACACATGGACATCACCAGATGGTCAACACCGAAATCAGATTGATTATCTTCTTTGCAGCCAAAGATGGAGAAGCTCTATATAGTCAACAAAAACAAGACCAGGAGCTGACTGTGGCTCAGATCATGAACTCCTTATTGCCAAATTCAGACTTCAATTGAAGAAAGTGGGGAAAACCACTAGACCATTCAGGTGTGACGTAAATCAAATCCCTTATGATTATGCAGTGGAAGTGAGAAACAGATTTAAGGGCCTAGATCTGATAGACAGAGTGCCTGATGAACTATGGAATGAGGTTTGTGACATTGTACAGGAGACAGGGATCAAGACCATCCCCATGGAAAAGAAATGCAAAAAAGCAAAACGGCTGTCTGGGGAGGCCTTACAAATAGCTGTGAAAAGAAGAGAGGTGAAAAGCAAAGGAGAAAAGGAAAGATATAAGCATCTGAATGCAGAATTCCAAAGAATACCAAGAAGAGATAAGAAAGCCTTCCTCAGCAATCAAGGCAAAGAAATGGAGGAAAACAACAGAATGGGAAAGACTAGAGAGATCTTCAAGAAAATTAGAGACACCAAGGGAACATTTCATGCAAAGATGGGCTTGATAAAGGACAGAAATGGTATGGACCTAACAGAAGCAGAAGATATTAAGAAGAGGTGGCAAGAATACACAGAAGAACTGTACAAAAAAGATCTTCATGACCAAGATAATCATGATGGTGTGATCACTCATCTAGAGCCAGACATCCTGGAATGTGAAGCCAAGTGGGCCTTAGGAAGCATCACTATGAACAAAGCTAGTGGAGGTGATGGAATTCCAGTGGAGCTATTTCAAATCCTGAAAGATGATGCTGTGAAAGTGCTGCATTCAATATGCCAGCCAATTTGGAAAACTCAGCAGTGGCCACAGGACTGGAAAAGGTCAGTTTTCATTCCAATCCCAAAGAAAGGCAATGGCAAAGAATGCTCAAACTACTGCACAATTGCACTCATCATACACACTTGTAAAGTAATGCTCAAAATTCTCCAAGCCAGGCTTCAAGCAATACGTGAACCGTGAACTTCCAGATGTTCCAGTTGGTTTTAGAATAGGCCAAGGAACCAGAGATCAAATTGCCAACATCTGCTGGATCATGGAAAAAGCAAGAGTGTTCTAGAAAAACATCTATTTCTGCTTTATTGACTATGCCAAAGCCTTTGACTGTGCGGATCACAATAAACTGTGGAAAATTCTGAAAGAGATGGGAATACCTCTTGAGAAACCTATATGCAGGTCAGGAAGCAACAGTTAGAACTGGACATGGAACAACAGACTGCTTCCAAATAGGAAAAGGAGTACGTCAAGGCTATATATTGTCACCCTGCTTATTTAACTTATATGCAGAGTACATCATGAGAAACGCTGGACTGGAGGAAGCACAAGCTGGAGTCATGATTGCCAGGAGAAATATCAATAACCTAAGATATGCCGATGACACCACCCTTATGGCAGAAAGTGAAGAGGAGCTAAAAAGCCTCTTGATGAAAGTGAAAGAGGAGAGTGAAAAAGTTGGCTTAAAGCTCAACATTCAGAAAACGAAGATTAGGGCATCTGGTCCCATCACTTCATGGGAAATAGATGGGCTAACAGTGGAAACAGTGTCAGACTTTATTTTTGGGGGCTCCAAAATCACTGCAGATGGTGATTGCAGCCATGAAATTAAAAGACGCTTACTCCTTGGAAGAAAAGTTATGACCAACCTAGATAGCATATTCAAAAGCAGAGACATTACTTTGCCAACAAAGGTCCGTCTAGTCAAGGCTATGGTTTTTCCAGTGGTCATGTATGGATGTAAGAGTTGGACTGTGAAGAAGGCTGAGTGCCGAAGAATTGATGCTTTTGAACTGAGGTGTTGGAGAAGACTCTTGAGAGTCCCTTGGACTGCAAGGAGATCCAACCAGTCCATTCTGAAGAAGATCAGCCCTGGGATTTCTTTGGAGGGAATGATGCTAAAGCTGAAACTCCAGTCCTTTGGCCACCTCATGCGAAGCGTTGACTCTTTGGAAAAGACTCTGATGCTGGGAGGTATTGGGGGCAGGAGGAGAAGAGGACGACAGAGGATGAGATGGCTGGATGGCATCACTGACTTGATGGACATGAGTCTGAGTGAACTCTGGGAGATGGTGATGGACAGGGAGGCCTGGCGTGCTGTGATTCATGGGGTCGCAGAGTCAGACATGACAGCGACTGAACTGGACTGAACTGAATGGGTCCCTTCCCACCCTAGTTGTGGTTATCTTACTTTGGGTCGTCATCTACCAGTTGCTTGAATACTGCTGTCACTTAGAATCCTAATTTTTCTTTACCAGTTGTATCTCCTTGCATTCATTTGCATTAACTGGAATTGTCTCTCTCAAGCTGTCTACTCACAGAGCATCCATCCCCTTGTTACACAGGGCCCCTCTTTGTGAGCAGGAGCCTCTGAGTCACAATATTGTATTCCACTTGAATCCATAGAGAATATACACCAGAGCAGTTGTTGTCACTGTGAGTACCACATAAATAGGTTCTTCATCAACTCCAGCATCCAAATATCTACCTTTCCAGTGTGGCTGTCTTGAACTTTTCCAAGTTCAACTGATGCTGAAGCTCTTCTGTTTTCCCCAGGGAGGGACAGAGGACTCGACTCTTGGCCAGAGCTGCTGCAGATGGTCTCCCTGCTGGATCAGGGTGGATCATGCTCTGATGAGGTGGGACCAAAAGGGAGGAAACAGAAGCTTCATTCTTGAGAAAATCTCCCCACCCAACCAACTCCAATCCAGCTTCTGCTGGTGGGTTTTTTGAAACTCAATTCTTTGTGCAAAGGAAAGAAATAAATGAAAACTTAGCTCCACCCAGGACAGAAATACTATCCTTATGTGATAGCATCCATCATCCATACATTTGACTTTCTCAAGTATCCTCTTTTAAAGCTGACTGAATGATGAACTAGTCTAACGCCTTAATTTTCAACAGAGGAAACTGAGGTCCTGAGATAAAGTGGCTTGTCCGAGTTATTGACAGGACCAAGACTAAAACCTGGGTTACCCAACTGCTAGTTCAGCTCACTTACTTCCATCATGTGTCCATTTTTCACTTAAAATTAATTAAGGATATCCCACCATGACAGTATTCCTACAGCCTTTGTCTTCAGAGGATGTCTAGAGCCTAAGACGACTGGAATACAGTAGAAAATACCTCATTGTAAACAGCAATTAGTGTCAAATAATGAAGAAAACACTGACCCTTCCATTTGAGGAGCAACGTTCAGAGTCCGCTCCACTACTTAGTATGTAGCCTTGAGCAAGTCACAACACTTTGCTGAAACTCAGTCTTCCTTTACTGGCATTTGGAATAGCAATATTCACCTTCTGGACTGTTGTGAGAATTAAATGAATTAGCATAGACTTATTACCTAGCACAGGACCAACACTGAGCTCCTCAGTAAGTATAAGTATCAACTAACTCTAAGGACGATTTACACATAGAAATAGGTGGACATCTATTTGCCAAGACATTAAAAAAAAACATTTCCATCTTTTCTTCACAAGAGACAGCACCTTGAGTAGTTGGTGGAATTCCCTGGAGAGCTCCTGAGGAATGTCTGGAAGGTTCCCGTCACGAATGTGATGCCACTCGGTGCCGTTGGTGGGCAACGACTCTGCTCCTGCAGCCACCGCGATGGTCAACCCCAAGGCAAACGTGTCTGCTTTGGGGAGGTGCTGATAATTCTTCAAAACAGAAGAAGACAGGAAGGCTGGTTAGTTTGCCAAGTGAGGCGAGTCTAGACTAAAACACAACTGGTAAGAGAGTTCCTTGAACACACACGACCTTAAACAGACACAGTGGGCAGGCCATATCTGCTATGGTTAGTAGTCTCTTCCTAGAGAAGACAGAGGACAGGGCATCAATCCACCTGAGTAATACTGCCCTGGTCCTGGGAACCCAAAGCTGGTGCTCTGTGATGGCCTAGATGGGTGGGATGGAGAATGAGGTGGGAGGGCAGCTTAGGAGGGGGAGGACGTATGTGTACCTATGGCTGGTTCATGTTGATGTATAGCAGAAACCATCACAATATTGTATAGTAATTAAACTCCAATTAACAATTAAATAAAATTTTTTAAAAAATATGCTGCCCTCAAGAGTCAGAGGCAGAATCTCAGCACTCTTTTGTTCCCTCAGTTTCAAAAAGGCTTGAAACTTAGATTGACTGATCATAAAGAGGAAAGACTCCTCTTTGTTCCCCCAACTATCACCCTGTAGAAAGTTATATCCTTCCTAGGCCAGACTCATAGACATGTTAAAAGATGAGCAATAACTGAAGGCCATTTCAGTGACCAAGGCTGGTGGTGCTGTCAAAAGGCTAGTCTCATAATAAAGGTTGGGTTGGACCAATAAAGGCTTCCTTCCTGCTAGGAAATTCATAATGCTAAGAATTCTAAAAAATGTTAGAGATAGCAAAAGAACTTTACAAAAAAACAGCAAAAATGTTGATTAATCCATTGATTGAGCCACCCTCTCTGCAAACATTTCAATGGACTATTAAAAACCCTTTGTTCCCCAAATCTATACCTCTTGCAAAATCTCATTAGCCAGGAAGCGACTGTCCCCCTCTTCCACTTTGGGATTGCTTATTGATGTCACATGACCCAAGTCACCTAAAAAAAGAAAAAAGTAGAGTTCTTTCAAAGCATGTTTTTCTTAAAACTGGAATAAATGGATTAGAGTCATCAGCATACATTTTGTAGGATAAGAGTATACCAATCAAGTTACAAAACAGACTCGCCAATTTTATACATCACATCAGCAGAGAGAAACCAATCAGCTTCATTTTCAGCCTCTTCCAGGACTATGGGAGAGTCACTTTCCATCTTATGACAAATGAAGATGTTACCTGAAAAAAAATATAGAACTGTCGCAAGGAATGATTCCTAAACCTTTTCACCTCAAAGATTCTTTTCTGTAAATGACATTTCAATCATCCTCCTCTTCTGTGTGTGCAGGTAACAAGACTACCCAGGTTTCTTTTCTTCCATGGAATCTCTCACACTACTTCCAAACAGCTCAGCGATTGATAATACCTATTTCAGTGGAACTTAAACCTCAAACCTCTTTGAAGAGGCTGGTGACCTCAAAACAAAGAAATAATCAACAACACAGGATAGTAACAACATTTCCTTGTATTTCACATGAATGAGTGCCTTAACCCACTAGTTGTAAACAGTCAGGATGGAGTCTCTTATCTATGCAATAAATTCAATACTTATTTTCATACTTGGGCTTCACTATCTGAGAGTCTTTTCTTTCTGTCCTCTTGGCGCAATGGGAAAGTAGTTAAAGCTGTTTGACTGAAATGTGGGCAGGGGGAGAGGGACGTGGAGGGATTCTGCCAGCTAACAGCCTCTTTGACAGTCATGTAGGCACAGATTCTGACAATAATGGGGAAGGAATTCAATACGGCCAGAGGAGCAGAGGAGAGCTGGACTGACTTGGCTTGATGTCCAGGTGCACCATGCCGGAGTTGTGGATGTATTTGAGCCCGAGGGAAATCTGTAGAAGGATGTCCTTGAGTCTGGGCTCTGGGAAATGATTGCCAGACTTTGCGTTTTCAGTTACTGCAGCCTGCAAGCTCCCACCTAGGAAAGAACAACAGAATAGCCCCACCGAGTGAGAGAAAAAGGTGTGAATCTTATACATGAAAGCCTAGTACATATTCAATACATTCCTCATGAATGAACTCAGTCGAACAAGTCTCAACTGCTTCAGTGTCGGTGTGATATTATGTCTCTCCCATAGACAGAATATCAGCTCCCTGTCTATACCACAAACATATTGGAAAGAATAATTAAGGACCTTTAAGGAGCAAAAAGAAAATGCTATATCCTAGGTAGCTAATATGTGGCTCTATTGCCTTGAGTATGCCCCCAACTAACATTTAAAAAGCTTCACCTTGTTATCAAGAGAAGATCAGTCAGGCCTAGTCATATAGCTACTATGGTATCGATGAATAATTCCATGTTGGTGTCAAGCTAGTGATTATAGGCCATTAGTAACTTTAATGTAATTGATTTCAAGTTTCCTTCCATTAAAACATATATCACGAAATAAGAGCATTTAATGATGGCTGACCCAAAGAAAATATAAAACCTCCATGTACACCTAAACCCTCTTTGAGCCACTGTGTTTATCAACTCTATTACTGCTATCAATAAAAAGATAAGCCCTGAGCTCATCTGACTACCTGACCTCAGATGCCCCTGCCCTAAAGTATTAGAATGCTTCTGAACCTTTTGATTCATTAATTAGCATTTGTCTGTAGCCTCCTCAGTCAAATTAGAGAATTCTGGGACCCCCATCAGTTATAAGGCCTGTAAATCCCCCCTTCAGGTGTGTATCAGAACAGTAGGGTCTGAGGTGGTAACTGTACTTTTAAGGAAATCTATATTTAAAAATCTCTAATGTAAAATTGAATGTAAAGGTTGAACTGCCACATTCAAATAAATTCAGAACGGAGAATTCAGCACCTTTCAGAAACCAAAAAAAAAGGGGGGGCTAAATAGAAGGTTTTTGTTTTTCCCTGGAAATGTCCTTAGGAAAGAATTTATGAACTGTAGGTGACATTAAAAAGGAAGAATAAGTCAAGAGTGCATTGGGGTTGTTATAAACAAAGCCACCTTGAGGCTAAGTTTGCAGATGAGTTTATGAGATGTGATGGAGGAAAAGGGAGGTTGCATCAAAGCCCCTGGGTCTCCACTAGCCTGGCTGTTCCTGTAGGACAGGCCCACAGCTCATTCATCCTTCCTGTCCCATGGTCTGTCATGTAATCAGTATTTTGTGAACTGAATGTCTATCCTAGTAACAGAGGGAAAAGACTAAGTGAAGGCCCCTATGAAATGCATGGAAAGAAATAAGCTTCGTGAGTTACTTAGCATTCCTTTAATATGTTCCTTTAGATTATAAGTATAGGGATTTCTAATCCCCTGAAGTGTGATGGGTATTTAGTAAGGGGAACTGGACCAGTGATCGCAGCACTTTCAATTACTTAGAATCTCTATAGGTAGTGTTAAAGTTAGCCAAGTGATAAAACAGAAGAAGAGAAGTTACTGAAAAGTACTCATTCATATGACTGTATTAGAATATCCTTATTTTGCTTGAGCTAAAACTGATCGTCCACACACTCTTGTAGAACAGCATAATGAACTGTTCTTTACTAAACAGTATTAACAAGAAGTAGCCATTGACAGGGGGCTTCCCCAGGGACTCAGATGGTCAAGAATCCACCTGCCATGCGGAAGACCCAGGTTCAATCCCTGGATCGGGAAGATCCCCTGGAGAAGGGAATGGCTACCCATCCAGTATTCTTGCCTGGAGAATTCCACGTACAGAGGAAACTGGAGGGCTACAGTCTGTGAGGTCGCAAAGAGTCAGACATGACTGAGTGACTAACACGTTTCACTTCACTTTCATGCATTTACAGACATAGCAATAGTGAATGAACTGTAAGCTTCATCCCTCTTAATCCACCCGGGTGCACTGAAGCCTTAGCTCCGTAACCCAAGGTAGCCCCTGGCGTTGGCTCGGTGCCTTAGGAGGAATATGGCCAGCTCCTGGGCAGTTCTTTTCAAACCATCTTTGTGAGATGAGTTGCTGAATTCCTTCCTTTAGATAAATGTATTCGCCCCACTTGGTAGGAGAAAAGATACTTCAGAAAAATATATCCTTGTTTTCCTGTCTGCTCATAAGACCTAACAGATGCCAAATCAAAGAAATAGCAAATACCTTCTGACAATGAAATGCAAAAAGCAGGCCAACAGTTCAACAGCACGTCTTATTTATGTTTTTGTATTCTCACTATGCTTCTTTGCTGCCAACCACACAAGCCTACTTTTCTGCTGGGAAAATAGTCCCTTAACTGGTGGGAAAATATAACCTGTATTCATGGTGCTCCAACTTCTGGATGTCATATCACTTGAGCAAATGTGAGACCAGTATTCTAGGGGATCGTGCTCTGTAAAACTTCTATGCCAGAAGATGTCACAAGAAAACACTGTGATTAGGGAGAGATTGGGCTTCCCCGGTGGTACTAGTGGTAAAGAACCTGCCTGCCAAAGCAGGAGATGTAAGACACATGGGTTTGATCCCTGAATCGGGAAGATCCCCTGGAGGAGGGCATGGCAACCCACACCAGTATTCTTGTCTGGAGAATCCCATGGACAGAGGAGCCTGCGGAACTACAGCCTATAGGGTCACAATGAGTCGGAGATGACTGAAGCGACTGAGCACACACACACGCAGGGAGAGAGTAATTATCCAGCGCTGAGCCGGTTAGAAGCCTGGTTGTTGCAGAATCAGCCGGCTACTGGAGACCTCAGATTTCTGAGGCTGGCCCAGAGGTGACCTTGTAGGGGACCTTGGCTAGGGTGGCGGAGAGGGCGGAAACTTCTGATTGGTTCAGGGTTTATGAGGGACAAGAGGGAAATCAGATGACTGTTAGTCTCTCACAGTTAAAATCTATGTTATCTACATCGTCTAATTTATAATTGAAATTAAAACTGTCACCATGCATGTTCCAGCCTGACTGCTTATGAGAGGCTGGGTAGAGGGGTTTGGGTCGATATGGGTGGGTAAGGGTGAGTATTGGGAAACAGGGCATAGGATGAAGAGGTGAGACGGAGGAGGAAGGGGAGGATGTGGGCTGAGGGAAAGAAGCCCCGGCTACCTGACACACACTTGGGATTTCTTATCCTTTACTTAGACCCACTCCGGTATTCTTGCCTGGAGAATCCCACGGACAGAGGAGCCTGACAGGCTACAGTCCATGGGGTCGCAAGAGTGTGACACCGTTTAGCAACTAGACCACCAGCACCACCGTGAAGAGTCTCAACATGGATTATCCTCAACGACAAACAAGATTTGCATGTGTCCAACTCTGTGCGACCCTATGCGCTGCAGCCTGCCAGGCTTCTCTGTCCGTGGGATTCTCCAGGCAAGAGTACTGGAGTGGGCTGCTGAGCCGTCTTTCAGAGGGCCTTCCCGACCCAGGGATCAAACTTATGTCTCTTACGTCTACCCTCATTGGCCTGCGGGGTCCTTTACCACTAGCACCACCCGGGAAGTCCCACAAAAGGGCATGCTTTATTTTCCATTATCAGTTCACATTTGAAAGGTTCAATGTATGTGAATTAGATTTTGCTAAATCACAGTTACGTTTGAGTTGACAAGTATTGAGTGAAGTTAACTGAAGCACCACAATGAACAAACCCTGATTTCCCATAGTATCTTACATCTAGTCCACACTCGCTGCCTGGCTTTCAACGCCCACTACAGGCTTCCCACACTTCACCTTGCTGGTCTGATTTCGTCCTTACAGGGGTCAGCTCAGTCCTGTTTAGTCTCCTTTCTATCTACTAGGCCAGACGCAAGGCCAGTACCATGCTTCCAGCCTGCATGCTGGTCTTCCCTCTGCTTCCATAAGCTCAAGGAATCCTCCTGCAAGGTCTCGTTCAAGTCTTAGCTCCTTCATGACATTTTCTCAGGCTATGCTAATAGCAAGTATTACCATGTTCTTACTGTGTATTCAGACTTAATGATGTGCTAGCATTTGACACACACCGTTGCTAATTTCGCAAATGACTCCATTAAGTAAATATTACTGTCTCTTTACTCAGTGAGATTAAATGATGACTCAGTGATCCTGAGAGAACTGAAGTGAAGTGAAAGTCACTCAGTCGTGTCTGACTCTTTGCAACCCCATGGACTGCATAGTCCATGGAATTCTCCAGGCCAGAATACTGGAGTGGGTAGCCTTTCCCTTCTCCAGGGGATCTTCCCAACCCAGGGATCGAACCTAGGTCTCCTGCATTGCAAGCAAATTCTTTACCAGCTGAGCCACAAGGGAAGCCCAAAAATACTGGGGTCGGTAGCCTATCCCTTTTCTCCAGGAGATCTTCCCCACCCAGGAATCAAACTGGGGTCTCCTGCATGGCAGGCAGGTTCTTTACCAACTGAGCTGTGTGACAGAGCTGGGCTTTGAGCTCCAGTCTGCCGACTCTAAAGCTCAGGCCCATCCCACACTCCCAGCTACCTTTGCCCACATTCCCCCTCTCTGGCCACTTTCTGTGCTCATTATAAGAGAGCAAATGGAATAAAGCTTCTTGAAGTAAGGACTTACCTCACTCCACAGGATTTTGCACCCGAGAGCTTAATACAGTGTCAAGCCCGAAGAAGATATTCAAATGTTGAAAAGAATGAGATCATTTTGTAATAGATTGCTTCATCTTATTCTTTTTGATAATTTGAAATTTTTACATTGCCCCAGTTAAAATTTTACATTGCCCACAGGTTAAAATTAGTTAATTTTGCTTTATTGACTGATCTTTAAATTTGATGTTATCTTTGTTAATAGGTAAATGTTATGGAAATAAAATCAATCTTCTCTATAGAGAGAGGGAAGAAAAAAAGAATAGGGACCCTCAGGTTATGATAAGAAGAAATTAAGAGAAGATGATTAAAAACAAGGTCTCAACTACTCAATCACAAGTATAAGGAAAGGGTCCATTTTGTTTTAACCCAAAGAAACTATTAGAAAAAGGGATTTTGGCTGAGCTTATTAAAGAAAAAAACTCATGAAGTTCACAAGTAAGGCTATGGGAAAATCAGGCTATAAGGAAATAACAAGGAAGATGCCAAATTATTATTTTGTAGAATATGTGTACCATTTTCTATGCTTCTAGCATCTCATGTTATTTACTCACCTACTGGTGAAAGTAATCATGTATACAGTGTTGAAGCTTTATCACTGATCACTGTCCTCAAAAGCCAGTCTGTCTGGTGGTAACTAAACTTACCCAAAGACAGACTGCACCATTAAAAAAAAACTCAGGGTAGGTGTATATGTTGAGGGGATGCCATTATCCAGTATTGTGAAGTCTCTCAGTCGTGTCTGACTCTTCGTGACCCCATAGACTGTAGCCCACCAGGCTCCTCCATCCATGGGATTCTCCTGGCAAGAATACTGCAGTGGGTTTCTATTTCCTTCTACAAATTATTGGGGCTAAAATACGTATTACAAAATGTGGATGTATCCTAAAACAATGACGAGCTTCTATCCAATTGATAGCTCTTTCCTACTATATCACTAGACGTTTTGATAAAAATGCATTTCCAAGAATAACAATACATAACTGCTGTTATGTAACCCCTTAATTATAGATAAGAACTATTAAATCGTGAGTTAGAAATATGTTAATCCAAAGGACCATGCTTTGTGATTTAAGTAGCTCAGAAAAAAGTTTTACTGGTTACAATGTACACATAGTCCTGAAGGACCTAGGAGGATGTATCTGAATCACTAGATTTCAGTCCCAGCACCCCACCCCATGCCCCTACTCTTGTGAGAACACTTAAAGCTCCAAAGTAAGCAGCAGCAAGAAACGTGAACAATCCCCAAACACAGGAATCCACTTCCAAATTAATCAAAAGTTGGCTATGTAAGTTTACCACTCCCTCCTCCAAAATAGTAGAGACTATGGCTTACATCTTTTAGAGCACCTAGTAAATGGTAAAAAGATGATTTATCATCCAAACCACTAGCATAAAAGCTTTCTAAGTATTAAAGTGTGAAGGACGTGATAGCTCCTATGTACCAACTACACATCAGCTTTGAAAGAAACACCTAATAGCATAAGCCTGAGATTCCTTTCCAGCCCAACTCATTTCCTCCAGCTCTCTGCTTCCAAGCAAACCAGTAGTACAGACTTTTAGATATGATTCTGCTATACCTGCTATTAAGTACAAGAAGGAAGCAAAGAGTTTTTTCCCCAAAGACTTAAAAGCTAATCCTCCTTCTCCATAGATATGAGCCCACATACGTACCATTGCAGTATTCATTTTGAATGATCATGTAGTCATCTTCTGCCCACGCAGAGTAGTAACGAACCACATGCGGGTGGTGTCCCAGCACTGCATGGGCATAAACTTCATGCATAGCCAGAGTCCTAAGAGATGGGAAAGCACTGAGGAAACTGAAAACAATACACATACAAATTCTTTAAAGGCGAGATATGAGGCATTATTCACAGTGGCAGAACATTTGCTGAATGCTCACTGCTTGCTTACTTACTATCTTATCACATTTAATGTTTGTAACTCCTCTATATGATACAGTGACAAGGATGAAGCCTTTAAAAGGTTAAGTGACTGGCCCAAAGTTGAGCTGGTGATAGCAGATCTAAGACCAGAACCTTGGTTGTCCTGGGCCCAAGCCCACAGTTTTTTGATTGAACAGGATATATGTAGAGAGGAATCTTAGGTGTTCATTACCTCAGGAGCAGACTTGTTTTGATTCTAATTTTCACAATCTAAAAACCCTGATGGGCTTAACAAGAAATGGACTTGATTGTGGGCATTGTGATGGGCCCTCTACCATCCCTATGAAAGCTAGACAGTTGCTATGTGTGTGCTTAGTCGCTCAGTCATGTCCAACTCT
This sequence comes from Capricornis sumatraensis, assembly GCF_032405125.1. Lineage (NCBI taxonomy): Eukaryota > Metazoa > Chordata > Mammalia > Artiodactyla > Bovidae > Capricornis > Capricornis sumatraensis. Next base: position 109,394,767 of record NC_091073.1, on the reverse strand, counting down.
TTGCGACCCCTTGGACTGTAGTCTGCCAGGCTCCTGTGTCCTTGGAATTTTCCAGGCAAGATTACTGGAGTGGGTTGCCATTTCCTACTCCAGGGCATCTGCCAGACCCAGGGATCCAACCCGGGTCTCCCGTTTCTCCTGAATTGCAGGCAGATTCTTTACCCACCGAGATGACAGGGAAGCCTTAATTATAGTCAGTACTAAACTCTGCTGGTATGATGTAGCCACAGGGACAGTCCTGAAGACAGATGTCCATTATAGAATGGAAAATCCAACACACAAAAAAAGAAGCAAAATGCAGTGCTTGATCGATTTTAGTATATAAATGAAGAATTCCAAAGACTAATTTCAGATTCAGCATTTTAGTATTATATTTCCCAGAGTTCACAAAAAGCAATGACTGAATCTGAAAATACTTATTTTCCTTGTGAAAAGGAAGAACTTTTGAACAATTAGTTCTAGGAATGAAATTTAAATTTTTGTTAGTTTTTCCTGGCTTGGAGTTTTTCAAACTTGACTATTGAATTTATTATTAATACAAAGTAGTGGAAACAGTGTCAGACTATTTTTGGGGGGCTCCAAAATCACTGCAGATGGTGATTGCGGCCATGAAATGAAAAGAGGCTTACTCCTTGGAAGGAAAGTTATGACCAACCTAGATAGCATATTCAAAAGCAGAGACATTACTTTGCCGACTAAGGTCCATCTAGTCAAGGCTATGGTTTTTCCAGTGGTCATGTATGGATGTGAGAGTTGGACTGAGAAGAAGGCTGAGCGCTGAAGAATTGATGCTTTTGAACTGTGGTGTTGGAGAAGACTCTTGAGAGTCCCTTGGACTGCAAGGAGATCCAACCAGTCCATTCTGAAGAAGATCAGCCCTGGGTATTCTTTGGAAGGAATGATGCTAAAGCTGAAACTCCAGTACTTTGGCCACCTCATGCGAAGAGTTGACTCATTGGAAAAGACTCTGATGCTGGGAGGGATTGGGGGCAGGAGGAGAAGGGGACGACCGAGGATGAGATGGCTGGATGGCATCACTGACTCGATGAACGCGAGTCTGAGTGAACTCCAGGAGTTGGTGATGGACAGGGAGGCCTGGCGTGCTGTGATTCATGGGGTCGCAAAGAGTCGGACATGACTGAGCGACTGAACTGAACTGAACTGAGAGATAACCAGTGAGTTAACAATAACTCACTGGTTGGTAGTATTTCTGATGAACTAAACAGATACCAGAAGATCCTTTCCTAAATCCATTCATTAGAAAAAAAAGTAGTAAGACCAGCAGTAAAAGCCATGAGAAATACAAAAAAAAAAAAAAAAAAAAAACCACAGCACAATTCCAATTGCTTGTGGTATATTTCAGGAAATAACTTATCTCTGATCTTGAAAATTCAGAAAGGTTACAAATGTGAGACAACTTTCAGTGGTAAGGTTGACTCTTGAAAAGTAGCAAATGACATCAGTGCTCTTATTCAAAATGTTTTGATAAATCCAAGTGTGTATTTATAGGACATTTTAAAGGTACTCACTCATCTGATAATCCTCCTAAAGGTTTCGTCGAGCGTTTTATTGCATAAACACATCCATCCAGCCTCTTAATGCACTTGTAGACTGTACCAAAGTCCCCGACCCCAATTTTTTCTACCTCCAAGAATTCTTTTTCATAGCGGGAAGCCATGTTGGTTTCTCGTAAAACACATCTCTGAAATATTTTAGCAAAAAGTGAAATATTTTAGAATAAAATTAAGGCATATTAGATCCCTCAATTTCCCTAAGTTTCCAAAAAGACTTTTGAGGCAAATCCATTGGAGTCTGTCTGTGTCAATATTCATGGTGGCAAGAACCACCCCTTTCCCACCGCCCTGCCACACTTGCTGACTACCTTCTCTGTGCCCTTTATAGCCTTCCATACAACTCTGTACCGACACTTCTCTTGGCTAACTTATTAAACCTTACTCTGTATTATTTCCTGTTTGGGTTTTCTTCCCTATGTTTGTCCCTAGAGGGAACACTGCCCCCATAGCCAAAGCTACTGTCCTCAGCGGAAAGGAGTGACGGGCTCTTGGAGGAGGATGCCAAACAGAACACCTCTCTTTGACTCTTGTTTACTTTTCTCACGCTCTGACTGCTGATGTTTCATCTTAAGTGCAATAAACATACTTTTTAGTTTGCTTCCCCCAACGCCTTAGTCTAGAGAACAAAATTGTCAAATTGACTTATTTCAGACTGTGTGCTCAGCTACAGCAACCGCTCCCCCTACTGGCCAACCGTGACATCACTCACTGCTCTTCTAGGTAAGGAACTCGAGCCAAGTCACTGAACTCCTGTATCAGTTTTCTCATTTGTCAGATGAGGATCAGAGCAACTATGTCTCATGGTCCTTTCAAATATTGTATGAAAATTACATGTATCATGAATACATATAAATTCTCAGTAAACAGTAGCTATGATGATGGAAATATCCACAGATTTATAAGAATCTCAGTTCAAACTGATTCATCTCTGTGAAATCACCTTTTCCCAATATCTCCATTAGCAAGAACTTTTCCCATCTAACTTTAAAACCAATCTTCTCTCAGCAGTCCCATACATTGGCACAAACCTGGTCGAATGAATCTGAGGGGGATTCTCAGTAGACAAAGCTACATTTTTTAAATGTTTAAAAAATCTTGACTCTTACCAGCTTTTCATTTTCAACATCCAGGCCCAGTCAGTCTTCATCAACAAGATCGATAATTTTCCTTGCCCTTACCAATCTCAAGCTCAATTTCCTCCACCTCTGGACTTGCTCCAGCTGCCAGCCCTTTCTCTGTCTCCTCTATCAGTAAGATTAGTTTTGTGAAATGATGCCATAGAATGAGACAGACCTAATTGTTTCCCATGAGGAATCCTCACCTTTGATCAGAGGCCTGAAGGCTCTGGTAGTGCTTACCTGCTCCCTTATATCCTCATCTCAGACACCAAGTACCAGCTTACTATCCATATCACCTCTTCCCCATCCTCCTCCCTGCCCTGTACGGACACTGAACATTATAACATCATGAAAACATGCCTACGTCCAACATGTCATCTTGATGGCAATTTAATATTCCACTGACTTTATGGTCTAATTTACTTAACCATTCTTCTATTACTGGATATTTGATACTTCCTCTATTTTCTTTTCTTTTTCTGCTCTTATAGTTAAGGCTGAAACAAACATCTCTGGTGGTAATATTTACGGCATTATTTTCTTAGTTTAGATTATCAAATGAGTGATACTAGATCAAAGATTCTGAACATTATAAAATCAGTAAATATTGACACATTTAAGAGCTAAAACTTTTACATATAAACCTCTGGCTTTACGCTATTTTTCTAGTTTTTTTCTTTTTTTCTTTTTGGACCTTAGATATCTTGATGTTCCTTTTACTTCGGTACCCCAGCAATACAGAACTTTCCCCCAGATCAAAGACAGAAACAGTAGCTTTGAATTTAAGAATAGTCCAAGGTAATGATTCAGCAGTATAGATGTTAGACACTGCCTGAAAAAGTAACAACTAGCTAAGAATATAGACCCTGATAACAGTCCAGATAAATTCACCTGCAAGACATATTTACTACAAGTGTCAAGGTTTGGGGAGGGAGGAAGGGAGGGAGAAAGAAGAGGTATTAGAATGAAATGGCTGTGTTACAACAGCTGGTCCAAAGAGCAGTGCTCACCTTAGCAGGCAGCCCTTGTTCTCCCTTGCCTTCTCCTGGACTGGATTCCTCACTTGGGGGGAAAAAAATGATTATCAATGTATGATTAACACTTACGGACCCTGGTACTGTGCTAGGTTTGGGTACAGTACAAGTAAATAAGACAATTATTCTCCTTCTTCAATCTATTTTTAGAAGCAGGAATAAACAGAACTTTTTAATACAAGAACCTAGGACAGTATGAAAAACAAGACATGAAGGCTACTCTAGATAGTACTATGTACTCTATTTTGAAAGTAAAAGCCTTTCTGCAAAAAAGAGGATATATAAGCTAAGATTCCAAAAATGAGGAGCCAGCTAAGAGAAAAGAAAAAGGGTTTCAGACAAATAGAACAAGGTATGCTGAGATGTGGAGTCAAGAGAGCTTACAGGACATGTGAGAAACTCTAAGGCTGTTCTCCCCCACAGTATAACGCGTCCCAGGCCCTGCTTGCCTTCCCCAGAGCCTGGCCCGTCTTAGGCTCACGAGCTGACTGTAGGCATAGCAAAATGCACTCTAATCCTAGCTAAGATGTTTTCAATTACTTTTCAATAAGCTGAAGTCTCTGATGGATATTCTCTTTTGGCATGAGCAGATGCATTCTGGAATCTTTAAGCAAAATTTCAGTTTCTAGATCAGTTAGGTTTCTTTTCTGGACAAGGACAGGATCAGAATGGCAAATGGAGGACATTATAGTCACACAAAGAAATTGATGCAGGCAAACTTGTGACTTAAATTTAATACTACATTCTGATCTTTATAAAATAACACCACCACAATGAAAAAGAAGGGAAAATACCCTCTCAGAATCATTAAGTGATTTTATGAAAGCATCATCACTTTCAGAGCCAGGAATTCAAATCAGCAGTCTTTTCCTGCTAGCTTCAGTGAGAGATGAATCCATTCACTCTGCAGGTTTACAAAGAATCCTGAAGAGCTAAAAACCAGTGGAATACACAGTAATAAGAATAGACCCAGTGTACTTGTGCTTGAGTCCTATTTACTTAAGATCCAAGAAACAGTATTGAGAAAAACCTATTCTGGCTACAAGGCTGATTAATTTAGGGTCACTGATTCCAAAAGAACACAACACATTAAATGCTCTGTAGACTTTAAGATTGTTAGTTCTACCTTTATTTTGCTGAGTACATCTGAGCACAAAAGACTGGCCTGTTTTAGAGGCGCTTCCATTCTATTAAAAAAAAAAGCAGCACTGAAGATAAAGAAATGTCCTTGAGGGACTTCCTTGATGGTCTTGTGGTTATGATTCCTCATTTCATTAAAGGGGGCGCAGGTTCTCCCATCCGTGGTCAGGGAACTAAAATCCCACATGCTGCCAAAAAATAAATAAATTAAAATGAAAGCAAGTACCCCTTCACTCCCTCACATATGGATAGGGTCACTTAAAAAAAAAAAGCCCCTGAGTAATCTGCAAACTCCTTATATAGCCAATTTCTGCCACCGAGTGACCTTTCTAGAGTAGTCTAGTCAGCTTTGCATCTATTAGCACCTCCAAAAGCAACGCTCTTTTTCTCTTCAGCCAATCTTCCATCACCTGCAGAGGAGTTCGAATTCTGGCTCTGTAGCTCTCATTGCCAGTCATACCACTGAATTCAAAACAGCAATGTACTCTCTGAAATGAGAACGACTCCTTCCCCAACTGCAAGCTTCACTGTAACCAGAGGGGAGCCCTTGAGAGCAATTCCACCGCCTGTTCGACTTCCTAATATTAAAGTCAGATCTTCACTTACTCTGCTCTGCTCTTTCAAAGAGAAAGTATTTTACCGTGCACTTCGTTATGGAAAGGTGTTAGGATCTCTGTGATGAAGAAGGTTATAGCCAACACTGACATTTAGGAAGGAGGGGATACATAAACATGATGTTTATCATTCAAACAGACATTGTTTATTGCTAGTCTTTAACAAATCTCCTTTCCTTTGGACAATAGTAAGACCAGTTCTCAAGAGTCATAACAGGATACTTACAGATCGCCTCGGGTTTTCCTCTTGCCATTGGATTTAAGGAATTGTTTTCTATAGGACTCCGGAGTGAAGGGATTAATGTTGACCAGAGCCAAGGAGGTCATCTCATCGATGAAGGGGCCGGGTGTGAGCTTCAGATGCTTAGAGCTTCGGGGGAGAGGCTTCCCTGTTGAAGAAATCATTGACTGGCTCACCTGGCCCTGAATGAGGATGACAAAAGGCACATCAGAATGGAGTTAATTTAAAAAAAAAAAAAAAAAGATTCTGTATCAGTTAGGTAGTTAACACTTGAACCAAAAAAAAAAGCTATTGTTGAAAGGGATCTTAGAGGGTACCTGGTACAGTACAAACTAGTTGCATGGTGACTAGTCTTCTTGTGAAACATACAGATCCCCAGACTACCTCTAGACATCTTGATTCTTGGGATCCACACAGCAATCTGTACTTTCATTTTAATGTTTTTTTTTAATTGTGGTAAAAGTCACAGAATATAAAACATACTATTTTAACCATACTTACCTGTATGTTACGTTCAATATGTTCGGTGGCAGTAAGTACATTCACGTTGGTGTACAACTCTCACGCAATCTGTACTTACTTGTGTCAAGCTCCACCCCCTTCCCCTGGGCAATTCTGGCTACCCAGCTATGAGACCACCAGTTCTAGTCCTACCTCCAGCTTTTTAAAGGCGACACTGAAGCTTAGACAAACACAAATGACTCTAAAAGACCCGGCACTTTGGTTCCCAGAGTGTATCTTTTAATTTCCCCTCAGTCATTCATTCCAATATCTGTTGCCTCCTAAGTAGCACGTGGGCTTCCCTGGTGGCTCAGACAGTAAAGGATTTGCCTGTAATTCTGGAGACCTGGGTTCTTGCTGGGCTAGGTGCTGAAGGATGCATTCCAGTTCTTAAAAAACATGAAGTCCACTAGTCAGCAGCTCACAACCACTTTGTAAGGGAAAGATTTCATAGACTAAGCATGGAAGAAGTTTCCAATTCCACTTAAAATGTAGCACCAGTTGAGAGGAGCTCCATGAAATGGGGTAGAAAGATTGGAAAAGAATAGTTTAAGCCCTTAAGATGCAAGGCTCTGCAAGGGCTGTAACCAGCATACTAATCCATAGGAAAATGTGCAGGACTTACTACTCCCAGTGGGTACAGTAAAAGAGCACCAGCCTAAAACCTAACCAGAATTAAATCAAACCACAGAGGTAAGAAATCAAAGAATTCTGATGAGACAGCAGCATGCTATCATGACCTAAGCACCAGGAGCCAGAGGAATGGGTGTGTTATAGATTCAAGAGGACAGTAGTAGACCCGGGGGCCAAGATATTACCTCACAGTATAATTACTCTGGGTTTCCCCGGTGGCTCAGATGGTAAAGAATCCGCCTGCAGTGCAGGAGACCCGGGTTCAACCTCTGGGTCAGGAAAATCCCCTGGAGAAGGGAGTGGCTACCCACTTCAGTATTCTTCCTTGGAGAATTCCATGGACAGAAGAGCCTGGCAGACTACAGTCCATGAGGTCACAAAGAGTAGGACACAACTGAGTGCCTAACTATAGCCATTGTGTTGTGAGGCTCTTTCGAAAGGAATTCTACCATTTTGATTGTCTCTGCCCATGACTTTTGAGTGTGAAAGCTGAAGCTAGGTTACAACATGACTCACTACATAGAAAGGTAATTAAAATGTGAGTCTACGAAGAACGTATCCTGAACTTAATAAATACTCATTAAATGATTAATAGAAGCAGAAATGAAGGAAGCAACAGAGTACACATAGTAACCTAACATTGTTTTAAATGAAGGAAAAAGTGGACTCCGTGAAGAGTTCTGATAAGGGCTTGCATAGGTCTTATGCTCACCTGGTGGCTCAGAGGTTAAAGCGTCTGCCCGCAGTGCGGGAGACCTGGGTTCGATCCCTGGGTTGGGAAGATCCCCTGGAGAAGGAAATGGCAACCCACTCCAGTATTCTTGCCTGGAGAATCCCACAGATGCAGTAGACTACACAGTCCATGGGGTCGCAAAGGGTCGGACACGACTGAGCGACTTAACTAACTACATAGGTCTTAGAGTTCAGAGGGTCAACAACCTTGGGGCTATCATTGTTCAAAGCCATCAACAACAATCAACTTTCCCATAAGTTTACTGTAAGTTTACTGTTGAGCACTGGGTCAAAAGAAATAAAACTACACAATATGGTATTTCTCAATGGTCAATGTGATTCAGGAAGCGAATTTAGCATTATAGTAAATCATTTTCTGAAACAGTTGTGTGTGTGTGTGTGTGTGTGTGTGTGATGCTGATTATCACAGAAAATAAAATACACCTGTTGTGTATGAAGCAGTCGGGCACCCACTCCTGGAACAGGGCACATAATTCCAGTTGATACAATTCAAGGACAACAAAAAGGGCCTAGAAACTTTTCAGCTAAAAGTAAGGGAAAGTGTTTGTATCAAGGCAGACAGTACCAGAATTCCTAGTCCAGAAATATGAGGGCTGATTTTGTGAACACCACTTAAAATATAGGGAAAGATATTAATACAGACGTTATTGCCAGAGTGATAGAATTATGAGTAATCCTTTTGAAATCCCAAAGAATACAGTTTGCAAGAAGATTTATGATGAAAATGAGCTCTGCTTGAAAATAAAACAGACTGAAAACATGGAAAGAGGACCAGGTGGAAAGTAAAAGTGTGTCCCATAGAGTACAGCTAGTTCTGTGTAAGTAGCAGCTCTTATGACAGGTGATTAAGAGAAAGTAAGGAAATTTGATGACTAGCTCCTTGACTTTTGAAGATGGTGAGAGAAGGTGGCAACCTCCTGTAAGACACACATCACAGGGACTGAGAAAGACTTTTAAGGCCTAGTACCAACCAGTCCATCCTGAAGGAGGTCAGTGCTGGGTGTTCATTGGAAGGACTGATGCTGAAGCTGAAACTCCAATACTGTGGCCACCTGATGCGAAGAGCTGACTCATTGGAAAAGACCCTGATGCTGGGAGGAATTGGGGGCAGGAGAAGAAGGGGACAACAGAGGATGAGATGGTTGGATGGCATCACCAACTCGATGGACATGAGTCTGAATGAACTCCGGGAGTTGGTGATGTATGGGGAGGCTTGGCGTGCTGTGATTCAAGGGGTCACATAAAGTCAGACACGACTGAGCGGCTGAACTGAACTGAACTGAACCAACTGTTAGCTTCCTGACGCTTGAATCCCTGCTACAGTATTCCTACACTAGTCATCAACTAGTGTTCCATGCATTTAGCCACAGGGAACTTGCTACCTCCTAAGGAAACTCTTCTATATCTAGATAATTCTGCTAGGAAGTCCTTGTGGTAACCTGGTCATTTCACATGATTTCTGGTCCTGTCCCTGCAGCAAGGATGAATTAAGCCAACCCTCCTTCGCTCTGCATCCCTGTCTTTAGTACATGTGTGCTGTGTGTTCAGTCACATGCAACTCTTTGCGGCCCCATGGACTGTAGCCCACAAGGCTCCTCTGTCCATGAGACTTTCCAGGCAAGAATACTGGAGTGGGTTACTATTCCCTTCTCCAGGGGATCTTCCCGACTGAGGGATCCAACCCACAGCTGCTGTTTCTCCTGCACTGGCAGGTTGACTCTTTACCACTGAGCCACCCAGGAAGCCCATGTTTAATATAACATCACCAAGTACCATCACCCTGGCCTCTCTCCTCTGATCGTGATCCCAGCTATATTTTTCATAAAGTGTGTACTTTTTCAGTTGCTTTCCAGTTTCCCTCCCAAGCTCTGTTTTCTTTCTGTCCCTTAAATCTTGGTGTTTCTAGAGTTCCTAACTTGTACCACTTCTCTTCTTACTCTGGCAGACACGTTACATAAACTTAAACACACCCATGGCTTCAACAGCTTCCTAAATACCGGTGATATCCAAGTATAGCTCTCCAACTGGGGTTGTTTTCCTGCAGTGTAGAGCCATGTATCGAACAACTTACACCATATCTCTTTCTCCAAACCCTTACATCCTCTAATGTCACCTACCTTGATTCAAAGTACCACCTACTCAATCAGACAAGCAGGAAGCCTCACAGCCCCTGAGACCACTCCTTTCCCGGCGACCCCTCCCTCAAGTCAGTTACCAGTTCCTAAACATCTCTCAGCTTACCACAGTCCACCACTGTCCTAGTTCAGGCCTTTTTGAGAAAAGGCCCTTCTCTTTTCTCAACAGATCTATTGGGAACACTGCCCTGCCTCACTGGTCTCTCCCACTCCATTCCATCCTTCACATGAAAGTCATGATTTCTCAAAAATGTCTCTGACCAAAACCACTTAACGGCTCTCTCAACACTTTTGGGATAAAATCCTGGTCAAGCTCCTACCTACCTACCTACTCTGGCCCCTCTGCTTGCCCTCTCGCACACCCAGACCCCTGCTGCTCTGAATAACATGGAGTTTTCCAGGTGTGGCATGATCTTTTTCCTCCAGGACTTGGTAGATATTTTTCCCCCGGCCTTGAGTTCTCGATCCTTCTCTTCCTAGCAAACTCCAACTCATTCTGTAAGATTGCTCTCAAATATTGCTTTCTTTGGAAAGGTTCCCTGGTTGTCTTGAGACTTCATGCCTCATTAGTTTTCACCACTCTACCCCTCCTCTAGCATACCTGACCTTAACTTACTATTGCTTACTATTATATATCTTTTTCAATCTGTCTCCCAGAATGACGGAAATAAGAACAAAAATAAACAAATGGGACCTAATTAAACTCAAAAGCCTCTGCACAGCAAAGGAAATCATAAACAAAATCAAAAAACAGACCTCAGATAGGGAGAAAACATTTGCAAATGATGCGATCGACAAGAAATTTAGCCTCCAAAATTGACAAACAGCTCGTGAGGCTTAATATCATTAAAACAAACAATCCAATCAAAAACTGGGCAGAAGACCTGAATAGACATTTGTCAAAAAAAAAAAAGACAGACAGATGGCCAAGAGGCACATGAAAAGATGTTCAACATCACTAATTATTAGAGAAATGCAAGGCAAAAACTACAATGAGCTTTTGCCTCACACCATTTTGAAAGCGCTTGCTGAGGCAGCGCGTGGCTTATCAGCAGAAGGTCTGCGAGCGTATCAAGGTGTTAAAAGTCTTCAGCGAATGGATGAAAATACACATACCATGCCGCCTCCTTGCCTGTGCACTCTTGCTCAGAACCATATGCTCTCAATCCACTCTCCCCCTAATTTCCAAGTGTTAAAAGCATACCTACTTTCATTGACCTTTTTATACTTGCTTTACTTTCATTTCTTTCGTAACCAGCCACTGAGAAGCAATCCACCCAGAGAACTCTGACCATCCCTGGATCACCTACCACGTGGTATCTGCAGACACATCTCCCCTCCTGGAGACTGCCATATGCTCCCAGCCCACAGTGGGTTCTCAAAAAATAAATAGATGATTGATTGGTTATCGGGACCATTGAAAACCCCACAGATGGATGCATGAAGGTATGAAAGTAGCTTGCCTACCACTCAGACAGGAAGCCTGGTATTTCCTGGTAGATGTGGCAGCCACCCTCAGCAGGTACAAAGGAGACCTCTGACAGTGACTGTGCTGCCATCGGAAGCAGAGATGCTATTACCATAATCTTAAGTGCCTCAAGCTCAGCCAGCAGGAAGCAGAGCTAATTCCAGGCCTAAGGCTCTTGTGCCATGGCACCAGTCTATCAGAGGTACCCCTGCCCAATCCTAGCTTTAACAGAATGCATGATACCAGCAAAAGAAAGGAAGATGCTTTCTCGGGACTTTTGCTTGTTTGCCATCCTCAACTTATACAGTAGTATCAATGTCACCTCTTTGTTCACCTATAAGAGCCTGTTCCTCACTAGACCAAGAAAGGGTGAGGACTTCTTTCTGAAAAGAGCATTAGCAAAGATATATATATATATGTTCAAACAGTGAGGTAAACGTATTAGGCAATAATAGTAAATAATCACAGAAAAATAGAGCCAGTTGGCATAATGGAAAGAACAATAGACTAAGCTCCAAAGATTGTGTATCCAGTCCTTTCACTGCCATTGGCTGAATAACAGGCCAGTTTTTCTCCTAAGACCTTGGTTTTCTCATAGGTAGAGTACAGGCTGGGCTTCCCTGGAGGCTCAGTGGTAAAGAATCTGCCTGCCAGTGCAGGAGACATGGGTTTGATCCCTGGGTCGGGAAGATGTCCTGGAAAAGGAAATGCAACCCACTCCAGTATTCTTACCTGGGAAATCCCATGGCCAGAGGAGCCTCGTGGGGGTCACAAAAAGTTGGACATGACTTAGCGACTAAACAACAGCAGGGTTCAGGTTGGCCTATAGACCTCTATTTGTTCCAGCTCCAATATTCTTTCACTAGGAAAGTTTTCCCCATCCAAGATTTATCTGGGGCCTACAGCAATGGTTTTCAGTAGACAGATAGCAAGACAATCCTGTTTTCTGGTAGCTTTCGACTGTTCATTTTCACCAGCAAATGCGTAATTGAAGACATACACAGAGCATGAAGCACATCCGCCACACACCTAGGACTGCACCCTCAATCTCTATCAGCTGAGCTGAAGGACCACAGGCCTAGGTAGCCTGGCTCCCTCTCCCCCCATAGTGGACTTACTTTGGGAGTGAAGGGGCTCTCGCAGTGTGACAGCCTGCTCTTGTCTGGTGGGGCTGGTGGTGTTTCAGGGCGTGCCAGGGAGTGTGCCACTGGAGTCCCGAGACCCTGACCTGGACTAGCTTGGTCTCTTTCGCGAAGTGCGCTGAGGTCACATTCGTTACTAAGGGGCATCCTGGGAGGTGTGAGCTTCGCCTCTGAATCCTGACCTCTAGGCCTCTCTGGGGTTGGACTCTGGGCCTCGTCGCTTTCCTGTGCTTCCTTCTGCCCCTCGTTCTCATGATCCTCTTCACAACAGGAAAAGTTTAACTTCTGCTTCAGTTCTTTGTGCTCATCGTTGTCACCCATCTCAGCCAAAGCGCTTTACCACCTGGGCAAGAAGGCCTAGCAGAAGGAAACGGAGCTGCTGAAACAAGGAGAAAAACGTAAGCTGACAAGCTCCCCAGTCCCAGCCCTGCTTTCCTTCAGCCAACTAACAGCTACACGGAGACACGCCATTGGTTTTCTCACTTAAGTACCGTGCACCTGTAAGCGCTCAGCTCCTCCCTATCTCCGTTCTGATTAAAGAAGGCTGCAGTAACTTTTTGAGCAATTAAATCCAATTCATGTATAGAACTCCCGCAGTCTCCCTGAATCCATATTCTACCAACTACTAGGAAGACACTTGGATTATTTACTTTAGCATGGCTTTAAACATACACGTCGGTATCTGTAATTTTACTTAACAATAAAGTATTATAATAAATTTTTAAAAATACGCATTTGCTAATTAGGAACAAGCTCATTATTGGAAAGACAGCATTTTCACTCTTGGCCCTCTTCTCTCCCCACACTCACCACCCACTCAGTGGCTAATAGCAGTTCCTTAGAATTCAGTATCACCTGGATAGCATAATGATCCTCAAACAGCAGCTAACGTATCTTGGCTGGAGTTCATCTCTCTAATAGACACACACCTGAGATCTGTACTGGGCTTCCCTGGTGGCTCAGAGAATAAAGCGTCTGCCTGCAATGCAGGAGACCCAGGTTCAGTCCCTAGGTTGGGAAGATCCCCTGGAGAAGGAAATGGCAACCCACTCCAATATTCTTGCCTGGAGAACCCCATGGACAGAGGAGCCTGGTGGGCTACAGTCCATGGGGTCACACAGAGTTGGATACAACTGAGCGACTTCGCTTTGAGATCTCTACCAGACACACTTGTCCTAATTTAGGCATCTCCACACTCTCCTCTTACCCCTGTGAATGATCGATTAAAGCTTTTAGAGAACTGGACACATTTTTATACCCCAAAGAAAGGTAGAAAGATCAGCAACACAGAGACAGATAAATGTATTACTAGAAAATGGTGACTACTTGGGCCCCACATGCCTTATTTTATAAAATGTATTTTCTTACTGTTTAGATATCTTTTACACATATTATTCAATTTCTTTCTCAGAGTGGTCCCTATTGCAGGGGTCGGGGGGAATATAAAAAATGCTTTGAGGAGCAAAATAAGGCCACTGATATCATCTTATAGGAGAAACCATGTGAAAGCAATCTGTAAAAAAGGAAAATGATGTAATGAGCCCCTGGTGCCCTCAGGGGAGACTCTGGAGGGACTGGACAGGAGAAATTAACGGCATGACAGATGTGGACCCAAAGTGAGAGAACTGGTGAGCATGAGTTTGCTGTTAGTTTTTTAATTTGGCTGTGCTAGGTCTCAGCTGTGGCATGCGAACTTTCAGTTGCAGGAAGTGGGATCTAGCTCCCGACCAGGGATCGAACCCAGGTCCCCTGCATTGACAGCAGGGATTTTTAGCCACTGGACCCCCAGGAAGTCCTGGGTTTGGTCTTGAATGAAACAAACTCACCGTCCCATCTCTTGATGGTGTTTGGTCACCCATTACTTGGCACCCACCTTCCACCTTCTCTCTCTTTAACAATCCTTCCACTCCTTTCTCCCCTCTCACTCCCTTCCTATTCCCCACCTGAACTCACGAGGAGCTTAATCCAAGAGAAGAGTAACTGGTGGCATATGACAGTGTCTTTTCAGCTAAACACCTTCTCATGCCCCAGCTTTTTAGGTGTGCACACCACCCAAGCCTTCTTTTGTCCTTCCCAGTCCCTCTTGCTGTGCCGACTTTCCAGATCATTCAACAGGGTAGCTCCCTGCTCACCTTGGTCAGAGATCTGGCATCCCACAGGCTTCCCTGGAGGCTCAGATGGTAAAGAAACTGCCTGCAATGCAGGAGACCTAGGTCCGATCTGTGGGTCTTCAGGAAGACCCCCTGGGTTAGGAAGATCCCCTGGAGAAGGAAATAGCAACCTACTCCAGTGTTCTTGCCTGGGGAATCCCACAGACAGAGGAGCCTGGTGGGGTCCATGGGGTTACAAGGAGTTGGACATGACTGAGCAACTAATGCTTTCACTTTTTCACAAAGAAGTTCCTGTTAACTGAAATTCTTGGCTTTGGAGTTGGGTTCTTGTTTACAAACCAGGGGGCTTCCCTGGTGGCTCAGAGGTTAAAGCATCTGCCTCCAATGCGGGAAACCAGGGTTCGATCCCTGGGCTGGGAAGATCCCCTGGAGAAGGAAATGGCAACCCACTCCAGTATTCTTGCCTGGAGAATCCCATGGACAGAGGAGCTTGGTAGGCTACAGTCCACGGGGGTCACAAAGAATCGGACATGACTGAGTGACTTCACTTTCACTTTACAAACCAGGAGGCCATATGATATAATTCCTTCACTACAGCCTTGGTGCTGATCAATTTTCCCCTCTTGAGGTCATAACTAGTCATTCTCACCTCTCCAGGACAGCTGGAGACTGGCTCTGCTCTCAGGGAGGATAAGCCTAACCTGAAACAGTCTGGATCACAGGCCTGCAGGCAGAGAACAGGGTTGCTGCGTTTGTATTCACCATCACCCCTGGCTTTCCTCTCTGCCTTGCTAGAATTCTCAGTTACCTTTATTTAGGACTGCACTGTTTGCCTAGGGCGGCAACTATGCCATCATGATGACTTAGATCTTATGTTATCAGCAGTAATTCTATCAGAAACTTGTGCCAGTAACCTTCTGTGTATTAGCACTCAGCAGATGAATTTGCACTCAATATGCCAGCAAATTTGGAAAACTTAGCAGTGGCCACAGGACTGGAAAAGTTCAGGTCATTCCAATC
Organism: Capricornis sumatraensis; assembly: GCF_032405125.1. Classification (NCBI taxonomy): domain Eukaryota; kingdom Metazoa; phylum Chordata; class Mammalia; order Artiodactyla; family Bovidae; genus Capricornis; species Capricornis sumatraensis. The sequence goes on along the minus strand of NC_091073.1, from coordinate 109,379,283 downwards.
CCAAAGAAAGGCAATGCCAAAGAATGCTCAAACTACCACACGATTGTACTCATCTTACACTTTAGTAAGTCCAGTTCGGTTCAGTCGCTCAGTCGTGTCTGACTCTTTGCGACCCCATGAATCACAGCACGCCAGGCCTCTCTGTCCATCACCAACTCCCAGAGTTCACTCAGACTCACGTCCATCGATTCAGAGATGCCATCGAGCCATCTCATCCTCGGTTGTCCCCTTCTCCTCCTGCCCCCAACACCGTCCAGCATCAGAGTCTTTTCCAATGAGTCAACTCTTTGCATGAGGTGGTCAAAGGACTGGAGCTTCAGCTTTAGCATCATTCCTTCCAAAGATATCCTAGGGTTGATCTCCTTCAGAATGGACTGGTTGGATCTCCTTGCTGTCCAAGGGACTCTCAAGAGTCTTCTCCAACACCACAGTTAAAAACCATCAATTCTTTGACTCTCAGCTTTCTTCACAGTCCAACTCTCACATCCATACATGACCACTGGAAAAACCATCGCCTTGGCTAGACGGACCTTAGTCGGCAAAGTAATGTCTCTGCTTTTGAATATACTATCTACTTTGGTCAGAACTTTTCTTCTAAGGAGTAAGCGTCTTTTAATTTCATGGATGCAATCACCATCTGCAGTGATTTTGGAGCCCAAAAAAATAAAGTCTGACACTATTTCCACTGTTTCCCCATCTATTTCCCATGAAGTTATGGGACCAGATGCCATGATCTTGGTTTCTTAATGTTGAGCTTTAAGCCAACTTTTTCACTCTCCTCTTTCACTTTCATTAAGAAGCTTTTCAGCTCCTCTTCACTTTCTGCCATAAGGGTGGTGTCATCGGCATATCTGAGGTTATTGATATTTCTCCCAGCAATCTTGATTACAGCTTGTGCTTCTTCCAGTCCAGCGTTTCTCATGATGTACTCTGCATATAAGTTAAATAAGCAGGGTGCCAATATATAGCCTTGACATACTCCTTTTCCTATTTGGAACCAGTCTGTTCTTCCATGTCCAGTTCTAAATGTTGCTTCCTGACCTGCATACAGATTTCTCAAGAGGCAGGTCAGGTGGTCTGGGATTCCCATCTCTCTCATAATTTTCCACAGTTTATTGTGATCTGCACAGTCAAAGGCTTTGGCATAATCAATAAAGCAGAAACAGATGTTTTTCTGGAACTCTCTTGCTTTTTCCATGATCCAGCGGATATTGGCAATTTGATCTCTGGTTCCTCTGGCTTTCCTAATACTAGCTTGAACATCCGGATGTTCACAGTTGATGTATTGCTGAAGCCTGGCTTGGAGAATTTTGAGCATTACTTTACTAGCATGTGAGATGAGTGCAATTGTGCGGTAGTTTGAGCATTCTTTGGCATTGCCTTTCTTTGGGATTGGAATGAAAACTGACCTTTTCCAGTCCTGTGGCCATTGCTGAGTTTTCCAAATTTTCTGGCATATTGAGTACAGCACTTTCACAGCATCATCTTTCAGGATTTGAAATAGCTCAACTGGAATTCCATCACCTCCACTAGCTCTGTTCGTAGTGATGCTTCCTAAGGCCCACTTGACTTCACATTCCAGGATGTCTGGCTCTAGATGAGTGATCACACCATCGTGATTATCTGGGTCGTGAAGATCTTTTTTGTATAGTTCTTCTGTGTAATCTTGCCACCTCTTCTTAAATTCTTCTGCTTCTGTTAGGTCCATACCATTTCTGTCCTTTAACGATCCCATCTTTGCATGAAATGTTCCCTTGGTATCTCTAATTTTCTTGAAGATCTCTCTAGTCTTTCCCATTCTGTTGTTTTCCTCCATTTCTTTGCATTGATCACTGAAGAAGGCTTTCTTATCTCTTCTTGTTATTCTTTGGAACTCTTCATTCAGATGCTTATATCTTTCCTTTTCTCCTTTGTTTTTTGCCTCTCATCTTTTCATAGCTATTTGTAAGGCCTTCCCAGACAGCTATTTTGCTTTTTTGCATTTCTTTTCCATGGGGATGGTCTTGATCCCTGTCTCCTGTACAATGTCACGAACCTCAGTCCATAGTGCATCAGGCACTCTATCTATCAGATCTAGGCCCTTAAATCTATTTCTCACTTCCACTGTATAGTCATAAGGGATTTTATTTAGGTCATACCTGAATGGTCTAGCGGTTTTCCCTACTTTCTTCAATTTGAGTCTGAATTTGGTAATAAGGAGTTCATGATCTGAGCCACAGTCAGCTCCCAGTCTTGTTTTTGCTGACTGTGTAGAGTTTCTCCATCTTTGGCTGCAAAGAATATAATCAATCTGATTTCGGTGTTGACCATCTGGTGATGTCCATGTGTAGAGTCTTCTCTTGTGTTGTTGGAAGAGGGTGTTTGCTATGACCAGTGCATTTTCTTGGCAAAACTCTACTAGTCTTTGCCCTGCTTCATTCCATATTCCAAGGCCAAATTTGCCTGTTACTCCAGGTGTAAGAAGACTTCCTACTTTTGCATTCCTGTCCCCTATAATGAAAAGGACATCTATTTTGGGTGTTAGTTCTAAAAGGTCTTGTAGGTCTTCATAAAACCGTTCAACTTCAGCTTCTTCAGCGTTACTGGTTGGGGCATAGACTTGGATTACCGTGATATTGAATGGTTTGCCTTGGAGACGAACAGAGATCATTCTGTCGTTTTTGAGATTGCATCCAAGTACTGCATTTCAGACTCTTTTGTTGACCATGATGGCTACTCCATTTCTTCTGAGGGATTCCTGCCCGCAGTAGTAGATATAATGGTCATCTGAGTTAAATTCACCTATTCCAGTCCATTTTAGTTCGCTGATTCCTAGAATGTCGACGTTCACTCTTGCCATCTCCTGTTTGACCACTTCCAATTTGCCTTGATTCATGGACCTGACATTCCAGGTTCCTATGAATATTGCTCTTTACAGTATCGGATCTTGCTTCTATCTCCCATCACATCCACAACTGAGTATTGTTTTTGCTTTGGCTCCATCCCTTCATTCTTTCTGGAGTTATTTCTCCACTGATCTCCAGTAGCATAATTGGCACCTAATGACCTGAGGAGTTCCTCTTTTGGTATCCTATCATTTTGCCTTGTTAGTAAAGTAGTGCTCAAAATTCTCCAAGCCAGGCATCAACAGTACATAACCATGGAAATTCCAGATGGAATTTCCTGATGTGGAACAGTGAGATTCCAGATGTTCACATTGGTTTTAGAAAAGGCAGAGGAACCTGAGATCAAATTGCCAGCATCTGTTGGATTATCGAAAAAGCAAGAGAGTTCTAGAAAAACATCTATTTCTGCTTTATTGACTATGGCAAAGCCTTTGACTGTGTGGATCACAATAAACTGTGGACAATTCTGAAAGAGATGGGAATACCAGACCACCTGACCTGCCTCTTGAGAAACCTATATGCAGGTCAGGAAGCAACAGTTAGAACTGGACATGGAACAACAGACTAGTTCCAAATCAGGAAAGGAGTACATCAAGGCTGTATATTGTCAACTTGCTTATTTAACTTCTATGCAGAGTACATCATGAGAAACGCTGGGCTGGAAGAAGCACAAGCTGGAATCAAGATTGCCAGGAGAAATATCAATAATCTCAGATATGTAGATAACACCACCCTTATGGCAGAAAGTGAAGAAGAATTAAAGAGCCTCTTGATGAAAGTGAAAGAGGAGAGTGAAAAAGTTGGCTTAAAGCTCAACATTCAGAAAACGAAGATCATGGCATCTGGTCCCATAACTTCATGGGAAATAGATGGGGAAACAATGGAAACACTGGCAGACTTTATTTTTGGGGGCTCCAAAATCACTGCAGATGGTGACTGCATCCATGAAATTAAAAGACACTTGCTCCTTGGAAGAAAAGTTATGACCAACCTAGACAGCATATGCAAAAGCAGAGACATTACTTTGCCGACTAAGGTCCATCTAGTCAAGGCTATGGTTTTTCCAGTGGTCATGTAGGGATGTGAGAGTTGGACTATAAAGAAAGCTGAGCCCTGAAGAATCGATGCTTTTGAACTGTGGTGTTGGAGAAGACTCTTGAGAGTCCCTTGGACTGCAAGGAGATCCAACCAGTCCATCCTAAAGGAAATCAGTCCTGAATATTTATTGGAAGGACTGATGCTAAAGCTGAAACTGCAATACTTTGGCCACTTGATGTGAAGAACTGACTCATTTGAAAAGAACCTGATGCTGGGAAAGATTGAAGGAGGGAGAAGAAGGGGACGACAGAGGATGAGATGGTTGGATGGCATCACTGACTCAATGGACATGAGTTTGAGTAGGCTCCAGGAGTTGGTGATAGACAGGGAGGTCTGGCGTGCTGCAGTCCATAGGGTACCAAAGAGTTGGACATGACTGAGCAACTGAACTGAACTGATGATTGTCGCTAAGGCCTCAGATATAACTAGTTATAATGCATGCGTGCATGCTAAGTCGCTTCAGTCATGTCTGACTCTGTGGGCCTGTGGACTGTAGCCCGCCAGGATCCTCTGCCCATGAGATTCTCCAGGCAGGAACACAGGAGTGGGTTGCCACCTCCTCCTCCAGGAGCTCTTCCCAACCCAGGGATCAAACCCACGTCTGTTGCATCTCTTTCTTTGGCAGGCAGGTTCTTTACCGCAAGTGCCACCCGGAAAGCCCAACTAGTTATAATAACAAGTACAAAAAAATATTCCCAATCTGGAAAATAGAACAGTAAGGATTGTGCAGTCACTGACCTTGATGTCCCAAGGGTCCCGGGAGATGCACATCTTCTGTCTGGTCCACAGCCCTGCTGTTTTTGGTGTCATGCTTTATTCTTTTCTTTGTCCTTATCCTCTTCACATTGTGCAAAATTGCATCTTTGCTTCAGTGCGTGTTAATAGGCACCCATCCCAGGCACAAAGCTTCCCATCACAGTTGAGATGAGATGTCAGAAGGGGAACCCAAGTAATCTGTGGCAATAAGAAGAAAAGAGGGGGAAGGATTTTTCTCTTAAAGTAGAATGCATTATGGGTGTTCCATAAGCTGTTTTTGAATGGACTTGGGAAAATAAAATTAATGTACCTCAGTTTTTGTTAAAAGTACTCAGTATTGGACTTTTTTTTGTTTTCAAATTCAAACATTCCTCATATCGTTACAAGGATTTCTGCAGAGCAGGAAGGTCATGTCCTCAGGAGTGAGATCTACAAGGTGGAACTCACCTTTGAATCTCAGGGCTGGGTTCCCAAAATCACGTGCCTGGGGAAAGCTCGCATTCTACTGACACTGTTGAGTGATGAGAAAGCTTCCAAACTCAGAGCTCTGACCACACTTCAGTTTTGACGTTTCTGAAGGTCTCTGTCGTTCTCTGATGGGAGGAACAGTAGCAGGAAAATCCAGCTAATTCCAGTCGGATTTGCAAAAGGTAGAAATTTACATTTCTAGAAATTTACATTTACATTGAAAAGGCATACCGTTCCTTTTCAAAAGTAAAACTAAGGTCATGGAAAATATTTGAGAGTCTATATCCCAAAGAGTCGGATATGTCTGACTTTCACTTTCTTTTTCTAATCTTATATTAGTAAACAAATAAGTTTTTCTCACGCCAACGCCGTCCCCGCTTCGAATTCCCTGGATCCGCCGGGGCAGGACCCTGGCACTTTTTCACTTGTGTTGGGAAGAGGGCTATTAGAAGCAGGAACACCTGGGACCCCTGCTGGGATGGCTTCAGGACTGGGACAGCTGTGCCCATCTTTGGCCCTGCTCTAGGCCAGGGCCACTGAGGAACTGTCCAGGTTGCTAAGTAATACATGTCACATCTCGGTAATGAACGTGAGAGCTCCAAGAAGGAACATGCCGACCTGATCTTCTCCTCAGTAAGGAGGGAGAAATGTAAAAAATGTTTGAACAAGCTAAAGTGAAGCTCCGCCACATTTTTCCGGAAGACTGAATTAAGAGTGAGTCAATCCAGACTCTGAAAAAATACCAATGTTGGATCATGGTGTATTTGATAGGACTGCCCCACAGGGAACCACTGGGAGGTCTGGTTTCCCAGGTAAGAATTGGGTGTTTTTACCGCCAGACTTTCTGGGAAGGGGAGAAAAGCTGACCTTTATCCCCAGCATGTGCCCTCTAGAGGCAATAGGGAGATAGTGAAGGACAGGGAAGCCTGGCGTGCTGCAGCCCAGGGAGTCACAAAGAGTCAGACACGACAGAAGGACTGAAGGACAACCGCAGAGGCAAGAGAACAGCAGTCAAGGTTTTCAGGAAAGGGCCCGAGGGCCTCGATAACAGGTGGAGGCATCACTGCCAGCTCACTGGGGAAACAGGAAGTCTAGGCAGTGATATCTCGAAGGTCCCTCAGGCTTCAACCCCATTGTCTTCCTTGTCCTTTTCTCGCTCAGTCTTTCATCACAACCAGAAATCCGGAAATGTTGCTTCAACCCTGGTGGGGGCGGGGGAGGGGTGATGGGGGCAGAAATTTGCAATAACTTAGAGAAAAGCAGAACACGTTCATTACCGACATGTGACATATTACTTAGCAACCTGGACAGTTCCTCAGCGGCCGTGGCCTAGAGCAGGTCCAAAGGTGGGCACAGCTGTCCCAGTCCTGGAGCCATCCCAGCAGGGGTCCCAGGTGTTCCTGCTTCTAAGAGCCCTCTTCCCAAGGCAAGTGAAAAAGTGCCAGGGTCCTGCCCCGGCGGATCCAGGGAATTCGAAGCGGGGACGGCGTTGGCGTGAGAAAAACTTATTTGTTTACTAATATAAGATTAGATTAAGAAACAAGAGTATAGTAGGAAAATTAAGTAGAGAGAGAGGGCTGAGTAACTTGGATTATGTGGAAGACCAATAAAGTTCCAGACAAGGAGCTCGCACCATCCACGTCAGGCCACCGGCGTCCATTTGAATATCGGAGAGTGCCCCGCCTTGGGCTCTCTCTCTTACGGATCTTGGAAGCCAGGACAAGTAAGTAGACATGATGAGCCTCCCTGCTCCAGATGGGAATTCAGCCGGAAAAAGAAAAGAACGACATGGGGAAGCCCAGCATCGGTGCAAGACTCCAAAAACTATTTTTCAAAATCAGCTTATATACCCCAAGTTGTACATAAAGAAATAAAGTTAGGCAGGGGCAGCAGTCCTGACCCTCATTGAGACAAGGCTTTCTTTTTGCATACCCTCCTGTATACAAAAGATCTCAGGTGGTTTACATTATCTTCTGGCCAAGAGGCTTGTTAACATTTTTATGGCTCTCTTCCTGGATAATTGTCCAGAAAACTCCTTTTCCCTAGAAGTGTTTTTTCTTTACTCTGCATCACCCTCAAAGTACAAAAAAGTTACATTCCTGTAGAACAGTGGGTTATAACAAAGAAAGTACTTAACTCAAAGATTTAATGTTGCTAATACCAGGTCTACTACCTGTTTTTCTATATACCAACTACACCTAAAAATAAAAGATATGAAAATTTGGCAGCAAGTATTGGCTCAACAAATGAAACCTTTAATCAGTCCTATTCTAATGATTTTGACTCCTCGGAAGCCCAGACATTCCTAGGATGTTTTAAACTTCCTGTGCCTCCCGCAGTCCGGAGGCCTCAAACAATCACATGCGCAGCCTGCAGGCAGGCTAGAAAGCCATCAGAGGGGTTTTTGGATTGAAACACTCGTATTATGCCCAGGAAATTTATTATCTAAATGCTCTAATTTTTTCCAGAAAAAGGTGGTGGGGGGACAGTCCCCTGTTAATGACAGAAGAGTAGGTGGAAAGCATAACATAGTAAAGCAGGCAGATTCTGGTCTTGGGGGGTGGATGCTCAGGAAATTCCAGGGGGAATCCCTGAAGCCGAACACGTCCTTCCGTTTTGTCAGGCTTCCTTCCGCATGACCTTGTCACGGGTGGGATTCCTCACGCTAGCTCCCGACAAAAAAGAAAGTGAAAGTCAGACATATCCCACTCTTTGCTATCCCATGAACTATATAGTCCATGGAATTCTCCAGACCAGAATACTGGAGTGGGTAGCCTTTCCCTCCTCCAGGGGATCTTGCCAACCCAGGGATCAAGCCCAGGTCTCTTGCACTGTGGGTGGATTCTTTACCAGCTGAGCCATCGGGGAAGCCCAAGAAAACTGAAGTGGGTAGTCTATCCCTTCACCAGGGGATCTTCCCGACCCAGGAATCAAACCAGGGTCATCCTTCATTGCAGGAGGATTCTTTACCAGCTGAGCTACCAGGGAATCTCTCCCATGACAAGGGTGGTCAGCAAAGCCAAGAGCCACGAAGGGGACTTTATCTTGAGCTCCTCCCTCAACTAAGAGAGAGTGCACAGAGACAGCACCACCAGCCCCAGTCAATCTACTGATAATCACATCAATCATTAACAATACTCACTAACAATGCTTCTGTTAGGTCCACACCATTTCTGTCCTTTATCGAGCCCATCTTTGCATGAAATCTTCCCTTGGTATCTCTAATTTTCTTGAAGAGATCTCTAGTCTTTCCCATTCTGTTGTTTTCCTCTATTTCTTTGCATTGATTGCGGAGAAAGGCTTTCTTATCTCTTCTTGCTATTCTTTGGAATTCTGCATTCAGATGCTTGTATCTTTTCTTTTCTCCTTTGCTTTTGGCTTCTCTTCTTTTCACAGCTATTTGTAAGGCCTCCTCAGACAGCCATTTTGTTTTTGTGAATTTCCAGACCACCTGACCTGCCCCTTGAGAAACCTATATGCAGGTCAGGAAGCAACAGTTAGAACTGGACATGGAACAACAGACCGGTTCCAAATAGGAAAAGGAGTACGTCAAGGCTATATATTGTCACCTTGCTTATTTCACTTATATGCAGAGTATATCATGAGAAATGCTGGGCTGGAAGAAGCACAAGCTGGAAACAAGATTGCCAGGAGAAATATCGATAACCTCAGATATGCAGATGATACCACCCTTATGGCAGAAAGTGAAGAGGAACTAAAAAGCCTCTTGATGAAAATGAAAGAGGAGAGTGAAAAAGTTGGCTTAAAGCTCAACATTCAGAAAACTAAGATCATGGCATCTGGTCCCATCACTTCCTGGCAAATAGATGGGGAAACAATGGAAACAGTGTCAGACTTTATTTTTCTGGGCTCCAAAATCACTGCAGATGGTGATTGCAGCTATGAAATTAAAAGATGCTTACTCCTTGGAAGGAAAGTTATGACCAACCTAGATAGCATATTCAAAAGCAGAGACATTACTTTGCCAACAAAGGTCCGTCTAGGCAAGGTATGGTTTTTCCAGTAGTCATGTATGGATGTGAGAGTTGGACTGTGAAGAAAGCTGAGTGCCAAAGAATTCATGCTTTTGAACTGTGGTGTTGGAGAAGACTCTTGAGAATCCCTTGGACTGCAGGGATATCCAAGCAGTCCATTCAGCCCTGGGATTTCTTTGGAGGGAATGATGCTGAAGCTGAAACTCCAGTACTTTGGCCACCTCATGCGAAGAGTTGACTCATCGGAAAAGACTCTGATGCTGGGAGGTATTGGGGGCAGGAGGAGAAGAGGACTACAGAGGATGAGATGGCTGGATGGCATCACCAACTCGATGGATGTGAGTTTGAGTGAACTCCAGGAGATGGTGATAGGCAGGGAGGCCTGGCGTGCTGTGATTCATGGGGTTGCAAAGAGTCGCACACAACTGAGCGACTGAACTGAATTGAACAATGCTTATATTTGGCCTCCATGTTTCTCTTTTGTAAGTGTTTATACATCTATGTCTAATAAATAGCATTTGCAGCAGAACAGAATTCCAAAGAAAGATTGTGGGCCAGTTAAGATAAAGCCTGGAAGTCATTTTAAAGCTGATGAGTCTATCACGAATACTTTTCTTGTTCTGCTTTTTCTTGTGGAAATGTTCAAATGCACCAAAAGTAGAGGAAATATGGTATAATGGGTCCTGATGGACCGATAATCTAGGTTCCAAAAATTAAGAGCAATTTTACAATCTTGTTTCACTTACATTTGCACCTTCCTTGGGGGTGTGTGCTAGAATATTTTACAGCCCGTCGTCGATAACATATCCTTTAACCCATGAATACTTTGGTGTCATTAGTAAAAATCCTTAGATTAATCTATTTATTTGAAACCTACTATAAAACTATATAATAAATCAGATTCTAATGAATTGCCTGCTTGCTAGAACTAGAGGATATTCATCAAAATGGCTGTTAAAAACAGAGATAAACTACTTGGCTGCTCATAAGACAGTGTTCTTCTTAGAACAGGAACAAAGTTTTAACCTGAAATCCCAATAATTTAGAGATGTCTGGTATACTGCCCATACTTTAAGGAGCAGAGAGTTTAAAATGATACAGAGTCATTAGACTGATCTTTTCTCTGTGGGCACAGTTGGAAGAATTTACGTGGCATTTGACCATCCCCAGGATCTCTACAATTACAGCAGTATTGCCTATGTGACCAAGTCCAAGGCCAGTCCTGCAGCCACAAAGATGAGGTTCTTTGTGTCTGTGTCTCTTTTTCTCTGTGTCTCTTTCTCACATACACAAACACATACACACTCACTACTTTAAAGGAAAGAAATTATTATGGATGAAAAAGCCTCATTCTAAGGGCTGGGTCTGTTGTGCCTCATTCTTGACTGTCTCTCTCTACTCCGAGGGGTGGGCTCAGGAAGTCCCAAGAAATTTGCCCAAACATTCTCAGTCATTTCTTCCTACTTCTGATTCAATGACAAGATCCCCACACTGAAGTTTTGCCTTCATCAGTTCAGTTCAGTTGCTCAGTTGTGTCCGACTCTTTGCAACCTCATGAACCGCAGCATGCCAGGCCTCCCTGTCCATCACCAACTCCCAGAGTCCACCCAAACCCATGTCCATTGATTGAGTCAGTGATGTCATCCAACCATCTCATCCTCTGTCGTCCCCATCTCCTCCTGCCCTCAATCTTTCCCAACATCAGGGTCTTTTCCAACGAGTCAACTCTTCACATGAGGTGGCCAAACTGTTGGAGTTTCAGCTTCAGCATCAGTCCTTCCAGTGAACACCCAGGACTGATCTCCTTTAGGATGGACTGGTTGGATCTCCTTGCAGTCCAAGGGACTCTCAAGAGTCTTCTTCAGCACCACAGTTCAAAAGCATCAATTCTGCACTTTGCTTTCTTTATAGTGCAACTCTCACATTCATACATGACCACTGGAAAACCCATAGCCTTGACTAGACAGACCTTTGTTGGCAAAGTAATGTCTCTGCTTTTTAATATGCTGTCTTGGTTGGTCATAACTTTCCTTCCAAGGAGTAAGCATCTTTTAATTTCATGGCTGCAGTCACCATCTGCAGTGATTTTGAAACCCAGAAAAATAAAGTCAGCCACTGTTTCCACTGTTTGCCCATCTATTTGCCATGAAGTGATGGGACTGGATGCCATGATCTTAGTTTTCTGAATGCTGAGCTTTAAGCCAACTTTTACACTTCCCTCCTTCACTTTCATCAAGAAGTTTTTAGTTCTTCTTTACTTTCTGCCATAAAGGTGGTGTCATCTGCATATCTGAGATTATTGATATTTCTCCTGGCAATCTTGATTCCAGCTTGTGCTTCCTCCAGCCCAGCATTTCTCATGATGTACTCTGCATATAAGTTAAATAAGCAGGGGGACAGTATACAGCCTTGATGTACTCCTTTTCCTATTTGGAACCAGTCTGTTGTTCCATGTCCAGTTCTAACTGTTGCTTCCTGACCTGCATACAGGTTTGTCAGGAGGCAGGTCAGGTGGTCTGGTATTCCCATCTCTTTCAGAATTTTCCACGGTTTATTGTGATCCACACAGTCAAAGGCTTTGGCATAGTCCATAAAGCAGAAATAGATGTTTTTCTGGAACTCTCTTACTTTTTTTGGTGATCCAGCGGATGTCATGTGGTTCAAACCTGAATTATTTAGGGGTCAGATCTCATTCAGTTAGACCTGAAAATAATTTGTAGTTTTTTGGAAACTGGATAAAATGATTTTAAATTTCACATGGAAAAATGATTGTCAAAGAAATAGCCGATGACTTTAAAAAAAAAAATGAGTAAAGAAAGAAGACTACCTCTCCTTGAAATAGAAATTTATATGTGAATTTATATATGTGGTTTCCCAGGTGGTTCAGTGGTAGAGGACCTGACTGCCAATTCAGGGGACAGAAGAAATGCAGGTTTGATCCCTGGGTTGGGAAAATCCCCTGGAATAGGAAATGGCATGCCACTCCAGTATCCTTGCCTGGAGAATCCCATGGACAGAGGGGACTGGCAGGCTACAGTCCACAGAGTAACAAAGACTTGGACACGACTGAGGGACTGAGCACACAGCACACGCACACACACATACATATATTAATATTCTATATTAATAACAGACATACAAGATGAATATTCTTGCTGCATAAAGAACTCATGCCAGTTGATAACAATTCTTCAGACAGTGTCTTCTGACACTACCCTGAAGAGGAACCACAAATCACCAACATTTATTTCAAAACCATGATTAGATTCAGTCACAAAAGATTAACTTAAAATACCACGGCCATCTGACAACTGGCAAAAAAAAAAAAAAAAGATTTGAAATGGCATTATCTATTTGGGATGAGAGGGAAGTGAGATTGAGGCCTTTGTAAACTTGTGACTCAACAATTTGGCAGTACAATCAAAACATGGATGCACCTTAAGCTGGTATTGCCACCTCTGGCAATCTGTCGTAAGTCAGCAGCCTGAGTGACCGATTGTACTTGCCCTGTTTGTCGTCCCTCATTCTAGATTTCATTTTTTCCCTGATAGCTGCCTTGTCTGCTAGGCTGAAAGCCTGATGGGAAGGGGTGTCTGTTTTCTTCACAGCAGGACTTGGCATAGTGTAAGTATCTATTGTGAGTTCAGAGTGAAATTCAGCCACAGCAAAAAAGGGAAAAGCTTGATTTTCCAACAATGAGAATGGGTAAATAAATTTTCAGAATGCATACATGAGGAACCATTAAAATGATGTGTATAAAGTTTCTAATAGAATGGCAAATTGTTCACAGTTTGATAAGTGAAAAAAAGAATACAAAATTGATATACAGTATGATTTCAACATGTAAACACCCAGGAAGAAAAACATCTAAATCTATCATTTATTTTAAGATACACCATTATTTTACTGTTATTTTCACATACCACTGAGAATAAAAAATGTCCATGATGCTGAGTGTAATATGATGTTGTCTACATAGCTTCGACAAATAAACCTCCCGTGTAGAGAAGGCTGGGCAAGGGAGCTTGCTTGTCTCAACTTTGTCATTGGGTGCAGAGAAGAAAAAAAAAATCTCACCTAAGAATTATAAGGTAGGGCTCGGACTAGCTCGCATTTTGAATTCACACCACCAGCATGGTCCAAAGAACCTCCAGCAGAGAATTTAACTCAGGGCAATTTAACTCAGAGCATCAGCTCAGGTTGGTGTTGCCTCAGGTGGCGGCAAAAACAGACACACATCTCCCCTGTGAGACCTAGACCTCAACAGGGCTGGCAGCATATATGAGCCACCATAGCAATCCTAACAAGTGAAAAATTTTGCACCCTACAGTTGATGAGATAGACTAAACAAAATGTTAACAGGGGCCAACTCAGTGGTAAGATGATAAAGCAAAAATATATATATATCTTATATATATATATATCTATCTTTAATATATCTTATATACAATGTATTTTTATATATTATAGATACATAATATAGATGTTTTATGCAATGTGTTTTACATAATGCAGACATATTGGTATTTGGAAAAGTAAAATATTTTCATTTAAAATTTGAGATATATGGGATTCTAGGGAATTCATTAAAAAATTTAACATTGGGACTTCCCTGGTGGTCTAGTGACTAAGACACCATGCTTCCACTCCAGAGGGCGTGGATTCAATCCCTGGTTGGGGAATAAAGATTTTGTATGCTGTGTGGCTGAGTGCCAAAGAATTGATGCTTTCAAACTGTGGTGCTAGAGAAGACTCTTGAGAATCCCTTGGACATCAGGAGATCAAACCAGTCAGTCCTAAAGGAAATCAACCCTGAATATTCACTGGAAGGACTGATGCTGATGCTGAAGCTCCAATACTTGGCTACCTGATATGGAGAGTCAACTTATTAGAGAAGACCCTGATGTTAGGAAAGATTAAGGGCAAGAGAAGGGGGCGACAGGGGATGAGATGGTTGAATGGCATCACCAAATCAATGGACATGAGCTTGAGCAAATTCCAGGAGACAGTGAAGGACAAGGAAGCCTAGCATGCTGCAATCCATGGAGTCATATAAAAGTAGGAGATGACTTAGAGGCTGAACAATGACAACAATGCTACGTGGCGTCACCAGAAAATAAAATAAATTCAACAGTATCCTCAGGTCTCTGAACGTGACAGATCTTTATTTCTTCTTGTCTTCAACACAGGTTTCTCACCAGTTCTATTCCAACAGCTAAGTTCAATTAGTTCCCTTCCTATCATCCTGTGAAATTCAATAGACAAAGAAAAGATCAATCTGATGGTCAGCTACAGAGCCTCTTTCATACCGTGAATGTGTTAAGCAGGGTGTCATCAGCATCATTAACGTTTTTGAGCTCTATGTGCAAGATATGAGATTAAGCCTGGTGGGAGGGGCCAGTTGTATACAGGCTTAAGCCTCTACTTTCATTCATTTACTTAGCTGACAAATATTTGTTGAGCATGCATTATGTAGGGCTTCCCTGGGGGCTCAGTGGTAAAGAACCAATACAAGAGATGCAGGTTTGATCCCTGGGTAGGGAGGATCCCCTGGAGAAGGAAATGGCAACCCACTCCGATATTCTTGCCTGGGAAATCCCATGGACAGAGGAGACTAGCAGAGTACAGCCCATGCGGTCACAAAGAGTTAGACGTGACTGAGCACTCACAGGTCTTAAGAATGACATGATGGCTGGTGAGCTAGACCTCCTGCTTAAATGAAGATTGGAAAAACTCCTAGATTTAGGGTGTGAACATTTTGGTCTTCTGTTTATACAGAAAATCAATTGGGATGGAGATTATGAGTTTATTTCCTGGTATATATATACAACTTGAGGGTATTAAAACTAGGGGATTCTGGGTGGGGTGAGTCCACACAAAAAATCAGCAAAAGGAAGTCCCTTGATGTGGAGGAGGGGTGGGGGGGTAGGAAAGTCAGACTAAAGCTGATGGCTTTGGGAATGGATTAAGGATATTCTATGAATCCCCATGGGAGAAGGCAATGGCACCCCACTCCAGCACTCTTGCCTGGAAAATCCCATGGACGGAGGAGGCTGGTGGGCCGCAGTCCATGGGGTTGCTAAGAGTCAGACACGACTGAGCGACTTCACTTTCACTTTTCACTCTCATGCACTGGAGAAGGCAATGGCAACCCACTCCAGTGTTCTTGCCTGGAGAATCCCAGGGACGGGGGAGCCTCATGGGCTGCCGTCTATGGGGTTGCACAGAGTTGGACACGACTGAAGCGAGTTAGCAGCAGCAGCAGCAGCATGAACCCCCATTTTCTATTTAGAAGTAACATTTTGAATGCCTCAACCCTTGGGGTAAATCTGGTGGTTATGTCATCAGAGGAGGTGGGGAAAATATGAATAGTCATTAAAATAATGAGAAATAATAAGATGAGGAGAGAGACTAGTTCAGACACCCAGTTTCTCCACGGTTCAGGACAGCCTGGGGTTTTTGCCTGCCCTCAGAAGGGACCCAGTGGATTTGTTTACCGGTTGTTACCCAGCAGGGGGTGTTATAAAATCATATTTACGAGCTAGAAGGGCAGTGATAACACGATCTAACCCCTCTTCTCAAGGAGATCATCAGTGATGACCCAAGGTTGCTGCTTCCAGACCAAAATTCAGAACAATACAGAATCCAGGCAGCATTCTACCCTAAAGAATAGGGACTGCTTTCCTCTAGGCGATTATTTTAGTGCAACCTCTCCGCCCCCACCCCCCACCCCGCGCCAAGGGCAAGTGACGGTCCACCACTGTCTGTAGAGACTCAGTCACTGCAATGGATGGCGCCCCGAGCAGGGTCCAGGAAGCCCAGGGTCAGGCACTCTCCAGTCCATTCAAGGGCACACCGACAGAGCGATACACACAACTGCTCCAGGCCGGACACCAAATTCCACAGCTTCAGGGGATCAGGGCACATCCCAAGCGCAAACAACGCGGGCAGCCACCGCTCCCCTCTTCTGCTTCACTCGCAGCGCCGCGGGAGCTCTGGCCGCACATCGAGAGTTATGTAACACCTATCTGTCACGGTCTGCATGTCCAGGGGACTTTCAAAATAATGGTGGCGAATAACAATTCACGGCGGTACGGTCATCCCACGGAATCCTAGGTGAGAAAGCACAGGTAGACAGATGCAAGTGGCTGCGCGTCCCGGTCACCGCACTTTTCCCCATCCCGGAGAGCGCAGATGCATCCGTGAAATCTCAAACCCGGCACGCAGTTCCGCGAAGCGGGTAGGGAGGACGCCTCCTCGGGCGGGATCTGCACGCAGCCGAGCGGGGTGGGAGGACGCTGGGCGCGGGGCGGGGCGGCCGGGGCAGGTGCGGGCCTGGGGCGGCGGCGGCGCGGCGGGTGCGCGGAGGCCCGGGCGGCGGCGGCGGGCAGCCCGCCCGGCGAGGGGAGTTCCCGCAGCCCGCCCCTGCGCCCGCCCCTCGCCGCCCGCGGCTCCTCCTCGCCGCCGCGCCGCGCCTCGCCTCGCCATGGTGGAGCGCGGAGACGCGGCGCCGCTGCTGCGCTGGGCCGAGGGCCCCGCCGTCTCCCCGCCGCGGGCCCCGGTCCCGCAGGCTGGAGGCCGGGGCTGGGGCGGCGGTGGGGGCGGCTGGGCGGCCGCGGAGCCGCCGAGGAGGCGGGAGCCCGAGGAGCTGCGGCAACCCGGGCGCCTCGAGCTGGGCGACGTGGAGGAGGACCAGGTGGTGGCCGTGTTCGTGGTCACCTTCGATCCCCGCTCGGGTGAGAGCCGCCCCGGGAGCGGGCCGAGCGTCGCCCCCCAACCGGGCTTCGGGGACGGCGGGGGAGGGGCTCGCTGCGCGCGCACCCGCACACCTGCACCCCTCTCCCCGCCGGCTGCCCGCCCCCCCCGGGCGGGCAGGGGGTACCTCGGCGGGCTGGGGGCGTGGGGCTTTGTTCCCTGCGCCCCCGGGGCCCCCTCTCCCGTTCCGTCCCGCTGCCTCCCGGCGGGTCCCCAGCCGGCGCCCCAGTCCACAGTCCTGTTTGCACTTCTCGGGTGATAGAGGATCCTGTTCGTGGCCACGGGCACGCTAGCTTTTGTTTTCTTTTCGGGCTCGGCTAATCGGGTTCTCCTGTGAAGAGGAGGAACGCCCCTCCACCCCTCTAGGTGAATTCCTTCGGAAACAGATCGTCCTAAGCCTCCAGCTTCTGTGCTTCCCGCCCTCGCTCCCCATCCCTCTCCGCCTGGTAACTTTGTGAGCGCCCAAGTTCAGTCTCTCTGACGGCATTATTTTGAGCAATTAACGCCTGGAGCATTAAGGGATGGCACAGAGGGATTAAGCTGGAGACGGATTAAAAGAGAAACCTCCCCGGTAGGCTCTTTGCGGGTGTTTTTGGAGAGTTAAAGGGTGATCTCGCATAATCTTTAACCTAACCATCCGGCAAGGAAGTGTGCATTTTACTGGTGAGCGAATTCCTGGGGTTCAAAAGTGAAGGCGTTAAGTTGTTGTACAGTCGCTAATACCTCCCTCGGAGAGCCTCAAGTGGTCGGGGAAGGGCTCTGCTCTCAGGAGTGGAGGGAGGAGAGCTCATGGTTCTGAAAAGTGTTCGTCGCTCAGTCGTGTAGGACTCTTCGCAACCCCACGGACCCGAGCCTGCCAGGCTCCTCTGTCCATGGAATTGGGGTTAAGAAAACCCAGATGGGTCTTTCTGTTCTCAGTCCACTGAAGTTGCTGGAATGTGGAGTGTCTGATTATGTGGAGTGTCAGCTTTTTTCTCTAGTTCCCTACCTGGTCCTCCAAGGATGAGCTGTAGAAACCTTTCTGAAAAACATGAAAGGTTGTGATGGGGTGAAAGGAAAAGGGGTGAGGATCTTGAGATGTCAGAAGATGGGCAGGATTGGAACCCAGCAAGGCCCAGGAAGAAAGAGGAACAGCTGTGGGGAGACTAGACCTTTCTGACTCCTGGCGATTCCTTGGCCCCTTCCCTATGACTTTCAAACTTTTTCGACTGTGACCCAACATATGAAATTCATTGTACATACCAATCAGTTTGCTCCATACATACATTAAAGTTTCATGAAATAGAACTAATCGCTTTCACATGTACATACTGTCATTTTCTATTTTTTGTTTTTTAATGCTCATCACATAGGGTGCTTAACTGACATATGGTTGGCACTCCCAGACAGGAAAACTGTTCATTTTTGACTGAAGTAACCTTGATCACTAGAGAAAAACATACTATTTTGTAACTCATAATATTCCTTATTCCTTCTGTAAATAGATATGCACATGAAATTCTTTCTGAAAAGTGTTTAAGAGTAACTAGAAATGGAGAGGGAGCATTCACAGGGTCTGATTTAGCAGTGGTTGCACTGATGGTAAAGACAGGGGAAGAGGAGGAGGAAAAAAGATAATTCTGGGCTAACCACAGGTGGAGTTAATAATACTGAAAAGTACCTCAGAGCTGGGCCCCTCCCCCTGCCTTGTTAGTCACAGCTGGTGAGCATGGTTTTGTGGGTATGTGTGTAAGTATTTGTGTGTGGAGACACACCCGTACACAAGTGTGTATTTGTAATGGCTTTCAGATTAAGATAGTGTGGAAAGAAGGGATTTAACAGGCTTTTGGACACCTGCTTTGTGTAGGTGTTTTACTATAATGCTGTTTCACTTAATTCTCACCACCATTCTAATTGGATGATCATTTATACCCCATTTATACATGAGCAAACAGAAGATGATTAAGTAATTTGGAAATATTAACTAGCTGATAAATGTGTGGCTGTGAGTCTGGTTGTCTTTCAAGTATATACAACATGACCTGAACATCTGCCCTCCTAACTTTTCGTGTTAACTGTGTGCAGAGAGGGGAAAGAATGGGTGGGGAAAAGTGGGGTGGGCAGGAGACAGTGTGTTTTTAATTATGATTGATGGTTTTTGTTTTTGTTTTTTTTTGGAAAGCTGCTGTTTCCTGCCCATAATTCTCTTTCATCATTTTCCTAGTTCCGAATGGCACTTTACTTTCTGTAAAAAAAAAAAAAAAAAAAAATTCTGATAGTATCTGTATTGAGTAAAAATTGTGTGATGAGGCACCTAAAAGTAAAAGATGGGATGAATGAGTGAATGAATGCTCCTGGGGTTCCCAGGGCCACAAAGGCCAACACTGGGACAAGGGCCTCAGAGAGCCTGTCCCTTGTGTGAGAGTTAGGGGAGTCTCGGTCTGCAGAGGTGACACATAGGCCCTCGGATACCCAGGTAGTGGCAGACGTCACTGGGGCCAGGCTTCTGTGTCCCAGTTTCAGTTGAGTGTCTCAACCTTTATCCTGCTATGGAGGCAGGTCTGCTCTGTGTTGCTGTTTCATCTTGGTCCACCAAGACTTTTGCCTTCCTAAGCCTATGATACCCAAAGTAGTAAAGTGAATACTGGCTTCTTTACCCAAATCAGATCGTATCACAGAAGTTCTTACATAGGAGACACTGTTGTCTCTATGCCTGCCCATCTGCGCCCCACGCCTCCCACTGTGTCCTCCACGTCCTCCCCTCCCCCTTCTCCCCAAAGCTCCCCAGGCACTTACTGCCTAGGGCGTGGGTATTTCATTCATCTTCCCTCCTGGTGCAGGTAACAACATGTTGGTGTGTGTGCCTGCGAGAGTGCAAGAGGGGATGGGGAGGAGAGAATCCACCCCTGTGGGTCATCCGTCAGGGCGTGAGTGGTCTGTGTGCTGAAAGGGAATGAGATGGAGGAGTGGACCCTGGTTACACGCACGCACACACACACACTTGGACGGATGAGAGGGAGAAGTGGACCTGATTACACACACACACACTCTTGGACAGGGAATGTTCAGTGATTCTCAGACTGCTATATGGGAATAAGAGAGTATATACTTTCAGATACAGGTTTGGGCTTGAGCATCTGTAAGAAGAATCAGAGAAGACGGTAGGGGCATAAAGGATGTTATTTTCATTGGAGCTACAGTTTGAAGTATGGTTGGGTCCGTAGATGATGTGAGGACCAGGGCTTCAGGGTCAAGAGAGGTACAGGCTCTCGCTCTCTCTGACACGCACTCTCGCTCTGTCCTCTCTGTCTCTCTCTCACACACTCACTCGCAGACACACTCAGTCTTTATCTGGAGCAGGGAGTCCCTGGGATGGTGGTGGTGCCGGCCATCTGGGCTACAAAGCTGCTATTGAAAGCAGGCCCAGATGCTGACTCTGCGAGCCGGGTGGGAGAGAATGGCAGCCAGAATATTGCTTTTTTATTGTGTCCAACCCATCATTTAGAGCTTTGACTCTGTTCTTTGGGTCTCTAGGAACTAAATTTTCTTCCTCTGCCTAATTAAGGGAAAAGGTAATGTCATGCTTGGCAATCAGCCTCCCCCCTCCCCAACCCCCTCTCTGAAGGTGACATTAACAGTCTCACCGTGCAGCTGAGGGCCTGTGTATGGGCCTGAGTCCGGTAGAGCTTTGAACTTACGATGGATGATACCTGTGATTCAGCCTTGCCAGACTGGTTATTTATGAGATCTACTTTCAACAGCTCCATTTTCTACAGAGTTATTTTGTGGGTGTCCGGGGAAAATTCCTTCGCGTGTGTGTGTTTATGTGGGGATGGCTGAGGGGTGGGACACCTGTCGCGGTTTATAGGATGTCTCTTTTTCCTTTGTTCTTCCTGATTAGGGATGAATTACCTGTTCCTCCCTCAACCTCTAGCCAGTGCCTCAGTTACATCTAAACCCCTTATTTAATTTAGTGCATGCTTCAAATGACCATAATATTTAAAATCACTCACATGCACAAGTTTTAACCTCCATACATTCTCCCTACAGTCAACAAAACACAAGCTATTTTCTTTTTAACAACGGTGACATGGAGGCCCAGGGAGACAGGGCCAGGTGTGGCGTCTGAGGCATAACTTGGAGGACTGCCCAGGTCATCTGACTCGTGCAAATAATAAATGGCTTCAGCCACTGGTGGGAAAGTGACAGAGGAGAATGAGAGTGGAAAATTTGGAGTGTAGTTTTGAAACAGGAAGAGCAGTCCTAGGGATGGCCGGCTCATAGAGGCCAAGAGGAGGCTGGTTCCGATAGCCAAGGCAAGCAAGCCTCTCCGAGTGATGTAATTCGGCCATGGCCTTTCTCTGTACTTTCGATCAGAAGTTGGTGGATTACAACCGGTGGATTTCTTTAGTTCCCATATTGGCAGACTCTTTCCCAGGCTGTTGGTGATTCACCTACTTGGGGTTTTCAGAGACAAGTCAGTTGGTGACCATCTGCTGTGACTTCTGTTTCTTCTCTTGAAAGCTGATGGAGACTCGAGTAGGAGGGGAAGTCTTAACACCCACCGCTTACCGAATGCCCACCATGGACCAGGAATTATCTAATCCCTTCAACAGCATTCGCAGTCATGATGCAGACAGAGGCACGGGGCGGTGAAGTCATCTTAAGTCGCAGAGCAGAGGTGGGGGCAGGACCCAGAGGCAAGCCTGCTCTGCCTGCATCCAATGTCTGCGGTCCTTCCCACATCACACCACACCACTGCCTGGTGCAAAATGATACGGCGTCCGTGAAATGGAAAGTTTCTTCCATGTAAAATTAATGCATTGGAATTCAGCCATGGATTGGCATATGGCTGACTTGAAATCACCAGGATGAATTTCTTCCTGCCTCAGGTTTCTGTATCCTGACCCTTTCTTCCTTGGCTTTGGATAGACTCTCATCCTAGGTGATGTTACGACAAAGCTATGTAAGACCCAGTCGAATGATATGGGCTGTTGACATTCCTGGTGTTAGAATCTGAACCCTGCAAGCTTCTGAGGTTTCTTCCATTTAGGGTTGGAGGCCTACTGCAGAAGTGGGGACCACGAGTACTCCTGGACTCTTGCCTTTTTTCGTGAGACAGGATTCCTTTGTACCTCTGACTGGAATGAGGGCCTGTGTGTATGCTGATGGGCAGAAGCTGAAGGAAAGGCTGAAAATCAAGGCACATTTCTTCTGAGAGGGGAGAACTGGTACAGAGCTCCCCACTGGAGGTCAAAGGAGCGGTAACAGGACCTTTGCATCAGTCGCTGATTATGAAATCAAGACCTCAGGAGGAAATTGTTGGTTGGGAACCACCCAGCAAGGAGGGAGAAAAGGAGGAAGGAAAGACACATATTTCCCATTAGAAAGAGATTGTTTTGGTTCAAGACCATTGCTTTCTCCACTTTTGGTTTTCTGAGATCAGCTTTCTCACAGGCAGCAACAGTGGCAGCTGATGTTTTCTTTTCTCTGGAGAAATGGTGGTTAATGAAGTCCAAATATGCTGGGGCGAGGGGTGGTCATTCCACATTTTGAGCGAAAGAGAAGGTAGAGGCAGCCCTGTGAGTAGGAGATAAGACAGGTTCCAACTCAGTAATCTGTTGCTGCAAGTTCCTGTGCCCCAGCCCAGCGTCTGGCTCCAGGCTGCCAAGTTATGTTCCACCAATATCTACTGAATGACTGGCTGAAGGCACACAAAGCAGATTGCCACGTCTGTTCTTCGCGCTGTCATATCCATCCCTCCACATAAGTTGTCTTAGCAGCTGGAGGCTAGGCAGGGACCGTGGGTACCTGTGATAGGCCCAAGGCAAGGGGGGACTTGGAGATGGAAGGAGAGCAAGCTGGGAAATAAGGCACCT
The DNA here is from genome assembly GCF_032405125.1 of Capricornis sumatraensis. Lineage (NCBI taxonomy): Eukaryota > Metazoa > Chordata > Mammalia > Artiodactyla > Bovidae > Capricornis > Capricornis sumatraensis. Next base: position 109,356,468 of record NC_091073.1, on the reverse strand, counting down.
GTCCATGTTGATTGCCCCCTCTCTTTAATTGCTAACCCCTGGGATCAGCCCTCCTGTTCAATCCTGCCAGGCCTCAGCTCCCTGGCTGGGTTCCTGAAGTGTGGTGAGGAGATTTGGAAAACCGAATGGCTTTGCATGTGAGGGCTGAGCCTGGGGTAGGTAGCATTCTGTGTGAGGTTTGTCTGGCCCTATATGGCTCACCACAAGGATTGTTATTTTTGCAAAATCACTTTCCTTTAAGCCTGTACAATTTTCTTATATAAATGGGCTTCTAATTTTTGAGCATCATGTTTTCTTTCTGTTAAAGAATGACCTTTAGCCATCATGCTGCTTCATCCTCCTAAATATAACACATTGTCTCAATTATTTTTTGCTTTTGCAAAGTCCTTTATGCTTACCTTATGGTTTTTCTCATCTCTGCTATTTCAGTTATGTTCCTTAATTCATAGGATATATTTTTTTTATTTTTCTTTTATCCTGGGGTATAGTTGATTTGCAGTATTGTTAGTTTCAGATGTACAGCAAAGTGCTTCTGTTAATGCATATACATATATCCATTCTTTTTCAGATTCTTTCCTCATATAGGTTATTATAGAATATTGAGTTCCCTGTGCTATACAGTAGGTCCTTGTTGATTGTTTTATACGTAGTAGTGTGTATATGTTAATACCTAACTCCTAATTTATCTCTCCTCCCCACCTTTCCCCTTTGGTACCATAAATTTGTTTTCAAAGCCTGTGAGTCTGTCTCTGCTTTGTAAATAAGTTCGTTTCTTTCATGTTAGATTCCACATATAAATATATGGTATTTGTCTTTCTCTGACTTAATTCACTTGGTGTGATAATCTCCAGGTCCTTTCATGTTGCAGCAAGTGGATTTATTTCATTCTTTTTTATCCACAGCCTTGTCCAACTCAATGAAACTGAGCCATGCCCTGTGGGGCCACCCAAGTCGGGCGGGCATGGTGGAGAGGTCTGACACAGTGTGGTCCACTGGAGAAGGGAATGGCAAACCACTTCAGTATTCTTGCCTTGAGAACCCCATGAACACTACGAAAAGGCAAAATGATAGGATATTGAAAGAGGAACTCCCCAGATCAGTAGGTGCCCAATCTGGATGGCATCACTGACTCGACGGACATGAGTCTGAGTGAACTCCGGGAGTTGGTGATGGACAGGGAGGCCTGGCGTGCTGCGATTCATGGGGTCGCAAAGAGTCGGACACGACTGAGCAACTGAACTGATGACTGATATTTCGTTGTATGTATTGATATGTACCACACCTTTAGCCATTCATCTGTCATTGGACATTTAGGTTGTCTTGGCTATTGCAAATAGGGCTACAGTGAACGCTGGGGTGCATGTATCTTTTCAAATTATAGTTTTCTCCAGATACATGCCCAGAACTGGGATTGCGGGATCATATGGTAGGGATTTTTTTAAGGAACCTCCATACTGTTGTCCATAATGGGTGTGCCAGTTTACCTTCCTGCCAGCAATATAGGTGGGTTCCCTTTTCTCCACACCCTCTCCAGCATTGATTTGTAGACTTTTTGATGTTGGCTGTTTTGACTGACGTGAGGTGGTGCCTCACTGTAGTTTTGATACGCGTTTCTCTAGTGATGTGAGCATCTTTTTGTGTGCCTTTTGGCCATCTGTAGGTCTTCTTTGGAGACATGCATAGTTAGATTTTCCACCCACTTCTTTGGAGAAGGAAATGGAAACCCACTCTACAGTTCTTGCCTGGAAAATTCCATGGACAGAGGAGTCTGCAGGCTACAGTTCACGGTATCAAAGAGTCGGACCCGACTGAGCAACTGAGCACTCACTTCTTGATTGGGCTGTTTGTTCTTTAATATTGAGTTGCATGAGCTGTTTGTACATTTTGGAGATTAATTCCTTGTCAGTCACTTTGCAAATATTTTCTCCCATTGTATGGGTTCTCTTTTCATTTTGCTTATGATTCCTTTGCTGTGTAAAAGCTTTTTAGGTTTACTTAGGTTCCATTTGTTTATTTTTGTTTTTATTTTCGTTACTCTCAGAGGTGGATCCAAAAAGATATTACTTGATTTATGTCAAAGAGCGTTCTGCCTATGTTTTCCTCTAAGAGTTTTATAGTATCTGGCCTTACCTGTAGGTCTTCAATCAATTTTGAGCTTATTTTTGTGTTTCGTGTTAGAGAATGTTCTGATTTACATGTAGCTGTGTTTTACATGTAGCTGTCCAGTTTTCCCAGCACCACTTATTGAAGAGACTTTTTTCTGCATTGTACATTCTTGCCTTCTTTGTCCTAGATTAATTGACCATAGGTGTGTGGGTTTATTTCTGGGCTTCCCGTTCTATTGATCTATATTTCTACTTTTGTGCCAGTACCATACTGTTTGGATTAGTGTAGCTTTGTAGTTTAAAGTCAAGGAGCCAGCCCCATTTTTCTTTCTCAGGATTGCTTTGGCTATTCAGGGCCTTCTGTATTTTCATAAAAATTAAAAAAAAAAAAAAAGTTTGTTCTAGTTTGTTGAAGAATGCCATTGATAATTTGATAGGGATTATATTGAATCTGTAGATTGCCTTGGATTGTGTAAGCATCCTGATAGTGCTGATTCTTCCAATCCAAGAACATGGTATATCTTTGCAGCTGTTTGTGTTATCTTCAGTTTCTTTTATTAGCGTCTTATAGTTTTCTAGAGTACAGATCTTTTGCCTCCTTAGGTAGGTTTATTCCTAGGTATTTTATTTTTTGATGCAATTGTAAGTGGAATTGTTTCCTTAATTTCTCTTTCTGATCTTTTGTTGTTAGTATATAGAAATGCAAGAGATTTCTGTATTAATTTTGTATCTTGTAGCCTTACTGAATTCATTGATGAACTCTAGTAGTTTTCTGGTATTACTAGCATCTTTAGCATCTTCTATGTATGGTATCATGTCATTTGAAAACAGAGACAGTTTAACTTCTTTTCCAGTTTGGATTCCTTTTTTTTTTTTTTTTTTCTGTTTGCCATGGCTAGGACTTGCAAAGCTGTTGAATTAAAGTGGCAGGAGTAGACATCCATTCTTGTTCCTGATCTTAGAGGAAATGCTTTCATGTTTTCACCACTGAGTATGATGTTAGCTGTGGGTTTGTCATATATGGCCTTTATTATGTTGAGGTGGAGAAGGCAATGGTACCCCAGTCCAGCACTCTTGCCTGGCAAATCCCATGGACAGAGGAGCCTGGTAGGCTGCAGTCCATGGGGTCGCTAGGAGTTGGACTCGACTGACTTCACTTTCACTTTTCACTTTCATGCATTGGAGAAGGCAATGGCAACCCACTCCAGTGTTCTTGCCTGGAGAATCCCAGGGACGAGGGAGCCTGGTGGGCTGCCGTCTCTGGGGTCACACAGAGTCGGACATGACTGAAGCGACTTAGCAGCAGCAGCAGCATGTTGAGGTAGGTTCCCTCTGTGTCTACTTTCTGGAGAGTGTTTGTTGTTTTTTTTTGTTTTTATTTTTATCATAAACTGGTGTTGAATTTTGTCAAGAGCTTTTTCTGCATCTATTGAGATAATCATATGGTTTTTATTCTTAAGTTTGTTAATATGGTGTATCACACTAATTGTTTTGTGGATATTGAAAAATCCTTGCATCCTTGGCATAAATCCCACTTGATCCTGGTGTATGATCTTTTTAATGTATTGTTGGATTTGGCTTGCTAGTATTTTGTTGAGGGTTTTTGCATTTGTATTCATCAGTGATGTTGGCCTGTAATTTTCTTTTGTGTGTGTTGATTTTGTCTGGTTTGGGTATCAGGGTGATGGTGGCCTAATAGAATGAGTTTGGGAGTGTTCCTTCCTCAATTTTTTTGGAAGAGTTTCATAAGGATAGGTGTTAACTCATCTCTAAATGTTTGATAGAATTCACCTGTGAAGTCAGCACGCCTTGGACTTTTGTTGTTGGGTTTTTAAATGACAGTTTCAGTTTCAGTACTTGTGATTAGTCTGTTCATATTGGCTATTTCTTCCTGGTTTGTCCTTGGAAAAACATCTCATTGTGACTTTTTTTTTTTTTTTGTCTTTGGATGTAGAGTATTTTTTTTGATAGGTTCCAGTCTTTTTTTGTTGATAGTCGTTCAGCAGGGAGTTGTGATTTTGGTGTTTTTGTGAGAGGAGGTAAGCTCAAGTCCTTCTACTCGGTCATCTTATCTCCCTCTCGTATGTTGAATTGTTTTACACCTTAGGAAATTTTAAAAAGCTGTAAATCCCTCACTTAGGTAGATCCTTCACTCCCCATTTGTTGACATTTTGCTGTATTTGCTTTATCCTTGTAAAGTCAGTTCTACCATGATGTGAAATATGCATTTCTAAAAACCACTGTGCTAAGCAAATCCTGCAGTAAAAACCATAGCGTTTCTGGGGAAGATGGGGTGAGGGGCACAACATTTAAAAACCTCTTGAGTAACACTTGAAAGTTAGGAACATAATAAAAAGTGGTAGGACGACTGTACGTATATTAAATAGTTAAGAAATACATCACTACTTTAAATATGGCACTCTACTTAAAAAGAAAAAGACCTGTGGTTTGCTTACGAAGGTGGTTGTGGGAAGGGTGGGGCTTGTGAGTTACTATGAAGCAGTGGAAAAGGGCTTTGTGAAACTGGGTGGAAAGTCGTAGCACTAGAGGAGATAAATGCAGCTCAGGACACACTTGGTGAACCGAGGTAGCAGGCAGGGGTTTGAGTACTGTGTTGGGATTCATCTTGTATATTTCTGCAGCTGGGTGCAGTTTTCTGTACGCACATTGTAATCCTTGAGATCAAAATCATGTATCAGCACACATGAAATTCTCTGTGATCAAACTGTTAATATGTCGGTTGCTTTGGAACAAATTCCGCCAGCATTATAGCAGAACTGAGGATGTATAGACATACTTTTTTTCTGAACTGTTTGAAATTAACTTGCAGGCATCATGGCATTTCATTTCTAAATACTTAAGTATAAATCTCCTAAGAAAAAGGCCATTACCCTGCCTAAACCACAACATCGTTTCTACCCCCAGGATAATTAACCTAGGTTAGTTCATTTATTAGCTTTTTTAATTAATACATTTTATTTTTAACAGTTTTAGGTTTATAGGACAATTAAGCAGCAAATACAGAGTTTCCATATCATATACCTTCTTCCCTTACCCACCCACCTACATTGCCTGTTATTGACATCTTGCATTAGTGTGGCATATTTGCTACAATTGTTGAACCAATATTCATACATTATTATTAACTGAAGTTCATAGTTTCATTAGGGTTCATTCTTTGTGTTGTACTTTCTCTGGGTTTTGAAAAATGCACAGTGTTAGGTTATCTACCATGACAGTATCATGCAGAATAATTTTACTGCCCTAAAACTCCTCTGTGCTCTGATTATTTATCCTTGATTATCCCCAGATCTTTTTTTACTGTCTGTAGATTTTCCTTTCCAAAATGTCATATAGTCAGGATTATACAGAATATATCTTTTTTGGACTGGCTTCTTTCACTTAGCAATATGCTTTTAAGAAGTTCCCTCCATGCCTTTGTGTGGCTTGGTGGCTCATTTCCTTTTGTTGTTGAATGGTGTTTTGTTGACTCAGATGGTTAAGAATCCGCCTGCAATGCAGGAGATCTGGGTTTGATTCCTGGGTTGGGAAGAACCCCTGGAAGAGGGCACAGCAACCTACTCCAGTATTCTTGCCTGGAGAATCCCCAAGGACAGAGGAGCCTGGTGGGCTAAGGTTCATGGGGTCACAAAGAGTTGGACACGACTGAGTGACTAAGCCCAGCACAGTGTGTTTTATATGGATATCCTTCAGTTTTTTTAATCCATTCACCTTTTTGAAGGACATTTTGGTTGCTTCCAGTTGTAGGCAATTGTAAGTAAAGCTGTTGTAAACATCAGTGTACAGGCTTTTGTGTGGACATAAGTTTTCAACTCGTTGGATAAATACAAAGGATGCTGGATTGTGTGGTACGCATATATTTGATTTTGTAAACTAAACTGTCAAACTGTCATTCTAAGTGGCTGTACCATTTTGCACTCCCACCAGCAGTGGACAAGGTTTCCTGTTGATGCACATCCTTGTCAGTATTTGGTGTTTTAGCGTTTTGGATTTTGACCATTCTGTGTGTGCTTAGTCACTCAGTCCTGTCCAACTCTTTGCGACCCCATGGACCCCTGTCAGGCTCCTCTGTCCATGGGGATTCTCCAGGTGAGAATACCTGAGTAGTGTGTAATACAATCTCATTATTTTAATTGGCAGTTCCTTGATGACGCGATACTGAGCAGGTTTTCATGTATGTGTTGGCCATCTACATATCTTCTTTGGTGAGATGTCTATTTAGATATTTTGTCCATTTTTAAAATTGAGTTGTTTTCTTATTGTTGAGTTTTAGGAGTTCTTTGTATATTTGGACTTAAGCCTTTATCAGGTATGTTTTTGCAGATATTTTGCCCCATCATGAGTTTGTCTTTTTATTCTCTTAATAGCATCGTTCACAGATGAGAAGTTTTTAATTTTAATGAAGTACAACTAACACATTTTTTTTCGTGGATGATGCTTTTGATGTTGTATCTAAAAATATTGCTAAACCCAAAGTCACCTAGATTTTCTCCTATATTCTACAAGTTTTATAATTTTGCATTTTATATTTAAGCATACTATTCATATTGAGTTACTTGTTGTGTAAAGTGTAAGGTCTGTGTCTGGATTCGTTTTTTTGCATATGGATGTTCAGTTGTTCTAACACCACTTGTTGAAAAGACTGTCTTTTTTCCCATTTTATGACCTTAGCTCCTTGGGCAAAGATCAGTTGATTGTATTCATGTGGGTATATTTTGGGGCTGTCTATTCTGTTCCATTGATCCATCTGTGGCAATGCCACACTGTCTGGATTCCAGTAGCTTTATAGTCAGTCTTAGTTAGAATCAGGTAGTGTTGGTTCTCTTCAGTATCGTGCTGGCTAATTTTAGCCTTGTGCCTTTCCATGTAAACTTTAGAATTAACTTGTCAATATCCACAAATAGCTTACTGGGGTTTTCATTGAGATCACATTGAATCTATTAGCATTAGCAAATGTGAAATTCCCTGTGTGCACATTATTCTCGATATATATCAACTGACACAAATTCAGGAAGCATTGTATCAGAACTTATTAAATGCAGATATAAACTTTCCCTCAACCATTTGAAACTAAATGCCGACATGACTTCACTCCTTTCAGTATAAACGTCCTGAGAAAAAGGACGTTTTTCTACCTAGCTACAATATCTAGGACTTCCCTCGTGATTCATTGAATGAGACTTCACCTTCCAGTACAGGGGGCACAGATTCCATCTCTGGTCGGGGAGCTAAGACCACCCATGCTTTGCAGCCAAAAGACCAAAACATAAAACAGAAACAATATTGTAACATATTCAATAAAAACTTTAAAAACAGTCCCACATTAAAAAAAAAAAAAAAAACTAAAAAACCCCACTATCATTACTACTAGCTTTTTAAAATCACGCTTGTCCTCAGTAAAGCTGGGTTTTTGTTTTTGTTTTAATGTTCATCCTGTCCACTGTGCTCTGTTGGGATATAAAGATAAACAAGCAGAGTTCCTGCCTTTAAGAAGTCCAGTCTCCTGGGGAGACAGACATCTAAGACAGTGATTGTATTAGGCTGGGATGAGGGCCATAGTAGATTTATCTACTTTCCTTTCATTCAAGGAGTATGTCAGCAGAAATGTTCTTTCTGTGGGATAAAGAACTGTTCCCAGAGTGGTGTCCAGGAGTCCACACTCCATTCTGTGATTCGGCCTGACCGTGATGGACCTTCCTTCCCAACTGAGAGGGGCTTGCATCCATCTAGCAGAGAAGGATGCAAATAACAGAGTGTCATTCCCTTCATCTGATTCTTTCAATTTCTGTGCAACGAGGGTTGCCCAGGCACAGAAGAATAAGAACGAAGCTTTGAGAACTGAGCTGAGGAACTGGAGGCTTTATTCCTCAGATCAGCTGTATTAAGCTGTATTAATATATGTATTAATGTATATTAAGATATATGTTTGGCCATGAATACCAGAAGTGTACGTGCTCAGTGGCTCATTCATGTCTGACTTTTTGCGACCCCATGGACTGTAGCCCGCCAGGTTTCTCTGTTCATGGGATTTCCCAGGCAAGAATACTGGAGTGGGTTGCCATTTCCTTCTCCAGGGGATCTCCCAACCCAGGGATCGAACCCAGGTCTCCTGCATTGGCAGGCGGATTCTTTACCACCGAGCCACCAGGAAAGATGGATACCAGAGACCCAAATTAACAGAGACTTAATCAATAAAAAAGTTCAGCTTTCACTTAACAGGAGATCGGCAGTCCAGGGCTGGAGTGCCGGCTCAGCTCCATGAGGTCATCCAGGGACCTAGACTCACGCTCGCTGTCGTTCTGACCTCCCTTCCATGATATGTGGGCAGATGCCCTCACCTGAGTGATGCGAAATGGCTTATCTCTACATCCACATGCCAGGCAGTAGGATGGAAGAAGGGGGCAGCGTATGCCTTCCTTTTAAGGCATGCTTTAGAAAGACTCACCTAATTTCTGTCCAGATCCCATTAGCCAGAATTTACTTGTGTAGCCATACCTATTTACAAGAAGGTACAGAGAAACATAGTCATCATTTGGAAGACCATATGCCATGCTAAAGGGCTTCCCTGCTGGCTCAGAGATTAAAGCGTCTGCCTCCAAAGCGGGAGACCCGGGTTTGATCCCTGGGTCGGGAAGATCCCCTGGAGAAGGAAATGGCAACCTACTCCAGTATTCTTGCCTGGAGAATCCCATGGACGGAGAAGCGTAGTAGGGTTACAGTCCATGGGGTCGCAAAGAGTCGGACACGACTGAGCGACTTCACCTCACCTCACCTCACCTCATGCCGTGCTAAGAATAAGTTCTATCCCCTATAAGAAAGGTAGAGTGATATGTACTAAGGGTCAACTTGCAGCCCCTTATGTACTAGTATTTCTTTAAAAAAAAAAAAGCCTTCTATAAGATTGAACCCTTAAGATGCTACTTAAAAATAGGTTTATCAGAATAATTTTGGAACTTTAAGCATAGTATTGATCTCATAGATATTCATAATGCAGAATAACATTAAAGGCTCTGAGAATTTCTGCAGTAAAAGAATGTGTCTGTTTTTGTTTAACCTGAAAAATCCCTTAATATATATATATATATATATATATATATATTGCTGAAGTCCTAAGCTTTGGGAAACACTGCTTTGGGAATTATTGAAGTTGTTTCTTAGTTTGCAGCAATGCAAACATTTTTACAAGACTTCCACTCCCAGGGATTTTGTCAGCAGAAAGGTGTGCACGTTGTGTCAGTCAAAATCAAGGTTTAGGTAAAGAAAGAGAACCACTGGAGATGAATACAGGGATTTACTGCAGAGACTTGATCTTGTGCATTTGTGGGAGCTGGGTAGATAGTCTGCATAAGGCTGCTGTCTTTATATCTGATTGAGGTCTCTTGAGTAATGCAGTTAGAAGAAATTTTAAAAGGAGAATAAGCTGGAACTCACGAGAGTGGGTGAGATGACAAGTCAGTCTGTCATTGCCTCCAGTTCTAATGACGTGGTGTCCTGACCTGGTGATGCCGATGCCCTTCACTGTGGAACTAAGCGCACACCTGGGGTGTGAATCAGAAGCTGAAAGAGGATCTAGGGAAAGTGGATCCATAAGCAGCAGACCTCATGCCCCCGGCCCCCACCAAAGTGTGATGAGCCTACAAGATAAGCACAACAGGTATCAGCTTACCTGAAGCTCCCTCACTGACCTTCCCACACAAACATAATATGGCTACCGCTTCACTTCCCCTTCCCAGTCTCAACTGGAAACGTACAAAGAAGGGAATTCTGAGAAATGTGTATTAGCCCAGCTGGGTCATGCGTTACAAAGCTACTGCATATGGAGACACCAGATGAAAAGTATGGAATTGTTTACACCAGTGCTGTTTCTAATGGCTTCAAATAAGAAATAAGCTAAGTGTGCGTCCACAGTTAAGTAGATACATAAGTTGTGTCACTAGCATAGGACGGAAATAATAAATGAACAAATAATTGCTATATGCATCGCCATGGATGAATCTTGCAAAAAATATGGAGCAAAAAAAAAAGACACGAATACAAATGATGATTCAGTTCAGTTCAGTTGCTCAGTTGTGTCTGACTCTTTGCAACACCATGACTCGCAGCATGCCAGGCCTCCCTGTCCATCACCAACTCCCGGAGTTCACCCAAACTCATGTGCATCAAGTCAGTGATGTCATCCAGCCATCTTATCCTCTGTTGTCCCCTTCTCCTCCTGCCCCCAATACCTCCCAGCATCAGGGTCTTTTCCAAGGAGTCAACTCTTTGCATGAGGTGGCCAAACTATTGGAGTTTCAGCCTCAGAATCAGTCCTTCCAATGAACATCCAGGACTGGTCTCCTTTAGGATGGACTGGTTGGATCTCCTTGCAGTCAAAGGGACTCTCAAGAGTCTTCTCCAACACCACAGTTCAAAAGCATCAATTCTTCAGCGCTCAGCTTTCTTCACAGTCCAACTTTCACATCCATACATGACCACTGGAAAATCCATAGCCTTGACTAGACAGGCCTTTGTTGGCAAAGTAATGTCTCTGCTTTTGAATATGCTATCTAGGTTGGTCATAACTTTCCTTCCAAGGAGTAAGCGTCTTTTAATTTCATGGCTTCAATCACCATCTGCAGTGATTCTGGAGCCCCCCAAAATAAAGTCTGACACTGTTTCCCCATCTATTTGCCATGAAGTGATGGGACCAGATGCCATGATCTTCGTTTTCTGAATGTTGAGCTTTAGGCCAACTTTTTCGCTCTCCTCTTTCACTTTCATCAAGAGGCTTTTTAGTTCCTCTTCACTTTCTGCCATATGGATGGTGTCATCTGCATATCTGAGGTTATTGATATTTCTCCCAGCAATCTTAATTACAGCTTGTGCTTCTTCCAGCCCAGCATTTCTCATGATATACTCTGCATAGAAGTTAAATAAGCAGGGTGACAATATACAGCCTTGACATACTCCTTTTCCTATTTGGAACCAGTCTGTTGTTCCATGTCCAGTTCTAACTGTTGCTTCCTGACCTGCATACAGGTTTCTCAAGAGGCAGGTCAGGTGGTCTGGTATTCCCATCTCTTGAAGAATTTTTCACAGTTTATTGTGATCCACACAGTCAAAGGCTTTGGCATAGTCAAGAAAGCAGAAATAGATGTTTTTCTGGAACTCTCTTGCTTTTTCAATGATCCAGCAGTTGTTGGCAATTTGATCTCTGGTTACTCTGCCTTTCCTAAAACCAGCTTGAACATCTGGAAGTTCACGGTTCACGTATTGCTGAAGCCTGGCTTGGAGAATTTTGAGCATTACTTTACTAGCGTGTGAGATGAGTGCAATTGTGTGGTAGTTTGAGCATTCTTTTGCATTGCCTTTCTTTGAGATTGGAATGAAAACTGACCTTTTCCAGTCCTGTGGCCACTGCTGAGTTTTCTAAATTTGCTGGCATATTGGGTGCAACAGTTTCACAGCATCATTTTTTAGGATTTGAAATAACTGGAATTCCGTCACCTCCACTAGCTTTGTTCGTAGTGATGCTTTCTAAGGCCCACTTGACTTCACTTTCCAAGATGTCTGGCTCTAGGTGCGTGATCACACCATTGTGATTATCTGGGTCATGAAGATCTTTTTTTGTATAGTTCTTCTGTGTATTCTTGGCACCTCTTCTTAATATCTTCTGCTTCTGTTAGGTCCATACCATTTCTGTCCTTTATCAAGCCCATCTTTGCATGAAGTGTTCCCGTGGTATTTCTAATTTTCCTGAAGATCTCTCTAGTCTTTCTCATTCTGTTGTTTTCCTCTATTTCTTTGCATTGATCACTGAGGAAGGCTTTCCTATCTCTCCTTGCTATTCTTTGGAGCTGTTCAAATGGGAATATCTTTCCTTTTCTCCTTTGCTTTTGGCTTCTCTTCTTTTCACAGCTATTTGTAAGGCCTCCCCAGACAGCCATTTTGCTTTTTTGCATTTCTTTTCCATGAGGATGGTCTTGATCCCTGTCTCCTGTACAATGTCATGAACCTCTGTCCATAGTTCATCAGGTATGCTGTCTATCAGATCTAGTCCCTTAAATCTATTTTTCACTTCCATTATATAATCATAAGGGATTTGATTTAGGTCATACCTGAGTGGTCTAGTGGTTTTCCCTACTTTCTTCAGTTTAAGTCTGAATTTTGCAATAAGGAATTCATAATCTGAGCCAGTCAGCTCTCTAAATGCAAATGCTGATTGCATTTATGTAAATTTCAAGAACAGCAAAGCTCATTTGTGGTGTTAGAAGTCAGGATAATAGTCTTGAGAGAGGGTTAGCGACTTGGATGGGTTTCTGCTGTGCTGATAATGTCCTGCTTCTTGGTCTGGATTCTGCTCATCCAGGTATGGTCATGCTGGGAAAACTCACTGTGCCGCATAGGTCCGATCTGTGCACTTTTCTGAACTTATCCTTCAGCACAATGTTTAGGTGCATTAATGTTTTAACAAGTCATTGAGTGCTCATGGACATGCTGGATTAAAGGAAGGGAATTAAGTTAGGGAGAGTTGAACCCTCGTATGGAGCGGCATGGGGGCACGGAACAAGGTAGCAGATACTAGAAGAAGCAGATGAGTGAGAGGACAGGGTCTGCCAGAGGGTCATTGCAGGCTGTCCCTCTCCTCAGCTGGACATCTGTTGCCATCATGAAGGGCAGGACTCTGGAGACTTCCCTGGTGGGCCAGTGGCCAACACTCTGTGCTCCCAATGCAGGGGTTTCAGGTTCGATCCTGACTAGATCCCTCAGGCTGCAACTAGAGGGCCTGCATGCCAGATCAAAGATCGAAGATCCTGTATGCTGCAACTAAGACCTGGTGCAGCCGAATAAATACATACATATTATTTTTAAAAAGAGTTGGGACCCTGTACACAGGAGGCTCATCAGAGGCAGCCACATGGCACAGATCATAGATCTGGAGTAGATCCTGTAGATTTGGAGTGGGTCTCAGCTCGTTTGTAAGTTTCCTGGGTTTCCTGAGGCATGACACAGGGTGGAAGCCACTGGACTAAAGAGACAGTAGACATGGACGCTAAGGCATGTCGGGGGACCTTGACGCTGGAAACCTTACCTTTCTCCCCATGTTTACCCCAGCATGCTTTTTCTTGTCTTTAACCCTGACAAATACATTGGTCTAGACTTTCTGTTGTGTGAAATCATAACTCCTTTTCCCATGCTTTTTGTTTTAGCTCATCATTGGGGTTTATGATTCCTCTCTTGAAAATAAACTACTTGAAAGGGCCGCAGACTGTGAATATAGGATAGGCTGAGTCCCTGTGATGCCCGCCCTGTTCAGGGTGGGTTGTATACAGGTGGACCTCTGATGCCCTAAACAGTTATCTGAAAAGTATTGTTGTCAGGGATTATTAATGGTATTTCTGTTGCCTGGGAAATTAGGGTTTGCCATGTTGATGAGCAGTTCGTTCTAAAGTGAAATCTTTACAAGTTATCTTAGTATTTTTATTTGGAAAAAATTTGAATATGCAAGAAAACAGCAGGGAATATTCTGTAGTGTCCTCTCAAGCCTCTAGGAAACACTGGTTTTGTGAAATTCTCTGATTCTCTCAATCTGATGGAGGCTTGTCATTGCTACATTCTAAAATCCCATATTATACTCTGTCATGGAATTTAACATAACACTTCCAGAGCTGTGTTCCAGTCTCCTTGTTTATCTCTTTATCTGGCCCTGGAATCTAATCTGTTTGAGTTCAGGGACTATGTCTTATTTGACTTATAGCTCCAATGTCTGGCTCAGTAGAAACTCAGTAATTAGGGATGAGTGAAGGAGCCCTTGACTTCTGGAAGCAAAGAACTGGTGTCTGGACCTTGGAGAAGAGCCTCATTTGAGGAGGGAGGAGAGTTAGGGAAGGCAGCAGAGCTATACTGGCCAGAGAAGAAGGAAAAGAACCAAGACAGTGTTCCATCATGAGAGTCAAGGGGAAAATGGGAGAGGTTACTGAGGAATTATCAAATGCCACAATGAAACCAATGAAGATTTGAATTGAAAAGAGTTTGGGGGACTTCCTGGTGGTTCAGCAGATAAGACTCTGCACTCCCAGTGCAGGGAGGCTCAGGTTTTACCCCGGGCTGGGCAACTAGATCCCTTATGCTGCAACTAAAGATCCTGCATGCCGCAACTAAAACCTGGCGTGGCCAAATAAATATATTTTAAAAATAAATTTAAAAAAGAGTTTGGAAGTTTGTCAAAATCATTAGTGGCTATAGAAAAGCAAGATGGAAGCAGGATCCTGAGGGGTTAAGGAGAGAGTATGAGGCCAGGAAATGGAGGTAGAGGGTCAAAATATGCACCTGGAAGTGAGGCTACAAAAGAAAGGAGATTGGGAGGTGGCCAGGCAGAATGGCAGAAGCAAAGCCAGCAGCCTCGCTAGGAAGAACTGTGTTCATTCAAAGGCAGAGACCAGAGGTGCCTTCAGTGCCCATCTCCTGGCCTGCAGGATGACTCAGGCACTCTGCCAGCCTGTGGCTGGTGGAGGGATGAGCCTGCAGTTTAGTGGCTGAGTCAGCAGTTCATTTACTTGGAAGCCATATGGGTTCGGCCCTGCACTAAGCCCTTCAAATTATTTTGTCTGTTTTAAACGTGTATCTTCCCTTCCCCGCAGGAAACATGGTGGAATGGTGCTTACCCCAAGATATTGACCTTGAAGGTGTGGAGTTCAAGTCTATGGCCAGCGGATCCCATAAAATTCAGTCTGATTTCATGTAAGTAGCGCTGATTGCCAGTCTGCCCTCCACCGTTTCCGCTCCTCCTCTGCTTTCCCCAGAGAATAAGAGCTGTCATCAGGGCATCTTCAGGAAGTGTGTGTAAATGTCCTGAAAATATATGTACCGGTTTGTGTTTTTATATCAGGTTTGTAACAAGAAGCTCCCAAGCTTTTGTTAGGTTCTCATGACCCCAAAACGTTAAGAACTCCTGCCATAGAGGTTCTTGCCTTTTCTAAGAAATGATTGATCCTCATTTGAGGTTTGGCTTTAATAATGGAGTAGACTTTTGGTTCCATTTGGGTTAACTCAAGACATGTATGTGCTAAAACTTGAAATTTCAGCTCTAAGTAAGGCCAGTTTGTAGTCCTGTGTGGTTAAGATTCTTGTGAGGAGCAACTAGAACCTAAGGGTGACGGAGTAGCTTTCATCTTCTCATTGGGCTGAAACCATGACAGGCACAAGTGTGAGAAAGGGGAAGGAAATCAAATGACAGCTCTGGTCAAATGTTCTATTAAAAACATCAGAGACTCAGGAAGTGAGGAGAGGATCAACCCGGTTTATGCTAATAAAACAGAGGGCACACATCAAGTCAGCTGTTATGCAGGAAAGAAGGCTCAGGGTCACAGGCAGTTGATCTGGGGTCAAGGGCAGCTGAACAGCAGTCTTCGTGGAGAGCAAGTCCTGACTCCAGTGGGACGACGCTTAGTGAGTTCCAGTTTTTTTTTTTTGAGCCTTGATTGTCCCATCTGTAAGGTTGAATGGCTTGAGCTCATTGTCCCCCTGAGATTTTAAAAAAGATTTTTCTCAGGCTGAACTTTCTCATGTAGAGCCCTGGACACAGTTACATCTTCTATTTGGGATGCCTCTCAAGGGATTCCCAGGTGGTCCTGGTGGCAGGGAACCTGCCTGCCAATGCAAGAGACATAAGAGATGCGGGTTCCATCCCTGGGTCTGGACCATCCCCTGGAGGAGGGTATGGCAACCCACTCCAGTATCCTTTCCTGGAGAATCCCCATGGACAGAGGAGCCTGGCAGGCTACAGTCCATGAGGTCGCAAAGAGTTGGACACGACTGAAGCGTCTTAGCATGCCTCTCAAGGGAAAAAAACAAAATTTCCGATTTTGAGCTATGCTACATATTGGGTCTCTTTTAGCTATTTCCGGAAGGGGCCCTTCTTCGGCCTGGCCTGCTTCGCCAACATGCCGGTGGAAAGCGAGCTGGAGCGTGGCGCCCGAATGAAGTCTGTGGGCATCCTGTCTCCATCCTACACCCTGCTGTACCGGCACATGCACTTCCTGGAGAACCAAGTTCGGTGCGTGTCCCCCAGACAGGGGTGGGAGGCGGCGGGTGATGGTGATGAGCCCTCAGGGTTAAAGGTCGTGCGTCAATCAGAGCAGTAGGTGCCTCTCCGGGAACTTCCGTGGCCACGTTTCACGCCTCCGGCGGTGGTCCTTGTGTTTCAACCTGCGTCCTGTGTACTGATCCTTCATACTCGATTGAGAGCTGGGGTCGATTTTGCTTTCAGTTTAACACTATTATCAGTTTTGTTTAATTTGTTGACAGGTACAGTGATCTTTGCTTCCCTTCAACCACAGTTATGACCTCTTTGCCCCAGGCAAAGAGACTTTCAACTTTTTTAAAAATTTATTTTTAATCGAACGATAATTGTTTGCAATATTGTGTTAGTTTTTGCCATATATCAGCATGAATCAGCCATAGGTATACATATGTCTCCTCTCTCTTAAACCTCCTTTCCAACGCCCACCCTCAACTCTTTTAAGACCTCATCATTTATTAATTTAGAGTAATCCTTATCATGGGAGAGGATTAATAGGAAGGGAATTTTTAACAGAAGCTGCAAAACTGTTACTATTTCGTATTTTTTCCCATCATGTGAGTAACCTAATTTTATTTCAGATTTTTGGGGGAGAAATCACTAATCCCTGAAGCATTGTTAAAATGTTAGCACATTTGCCTCTTTTCTGGTATGCGTGTGTGTGTGTGTGACTTTAAAAAATTATTTATATACTTGGCATCGTACACTATACATACTTTTACATCCTATCCTTTTAAAATATATCATTATTTTAATTTTTGACATAACTGTCTTTCTTGATCATCATCTTTGAAAGAATATGAAATGTAGTTTGTGGGGAAAATATTTATTACATAAAAATTAGTTAAAAGTACAAATGAATTTTAAAAATTCTCCCAAATCTTAGCACTCAGTAAGACGAGATATCCATTGTCAATATTCAGTGAATGTCATTCTAAAACACATAATTTTCCAAAAGCAGGATTGGTTTAATGTATTTGTATATATCAGAGGAAAAGAGTAAGTGAAACTGAAGAAACTGTCAAACTTTAAGTGAATATTTTTTTCACAGTAGGATGTATTGTTTCTTGGAATAGTCCTCCCAAGTTAAGACAAAAGACTCTGAAAAACATGAAGCTACAGTATTATTCTTATCGAGAGATGGCATGTATACAATAAAGTGTACAAAGCTCTGTGCAGGGGTCACTGGTGCTTTTAGGTTGTTCGAGGTGTAGACAGTCAGGTATCTTGTACCTTTCCCCAGAGCTCCTCCCCTACTGTCTTTCTTGACTTTATATAGTGTGAGGTTTATCACATTTGGTTCTGTAATCATAATTCCCATGACGCTTAAGTCTCATTTATATGTCTACAACCACATCCAGGGCTTAACTGTGACTTGCTGAGCTCCTGATACGTTTCCTGGTTGGTTGGGTTTTGCCATCAAGCACTTTTTTTTTGTCATAAAAGGATCATGGATGGTGCCTTCTCTGAAATCTTGCATGCTTGATGGTGTTGGTCTTTCCCCTTTACTCTTTGCTGGGTTTAGGATTCTTATATCTTTTCTTTTTTCTTCTCAGGATGCTGTAACTATTGCTTTGCTGTCTCCTGATATTGGTTGCTTCAGAAAAGTCTCTTTTGTCTAGGTCCCTATAGATTCTTTATCTGAACTGTTTCTGAACTGTTTTTTTTTTTTTTCTTTTCTGGAATAGTTCTTGCTTTTTGATCTAGAGACATGACTTTCAATTTCAGGAACTTTTTCTTCTACCATGAAATACTCAACTTTTCCTCTGCATTTTTCCTTCTTCTTCAGCAACACCAGTTATGCTCAGGTTTTCTTGCCCTTGTCATACGTATTTTTCATTTTGATGGTTTAAAAAAATTATTTATTCACCTTTGGCTGCACTGGGTCTCCTTTGCTGCGCGTGGGCTTTCTCCGGTTGCAGCGAGCAGGGGCTGCTCTGGTGGTGGTGCACGGGCTTCTCATCGCGGCGGCCTCTCTTGTCGAGGAACACATGCTCTCGGGTGTGAGGGCTTTGGTAGTTGTGGCTTGCGGGCTCAGAAGCTGTGGCGCGCAGGCTCTGTAGTTGTGATACACGGGCTTAGTTGCTCCACGGCATGTGGGATCTTCCTGGAGCAGGGGTCGAACCCGTGTCCCCTGAATTGGCAGGCGGATTCATAACGACTGGGCCACCAGGGAAGTCCCTGGTGATTATTTTAATTGCTGTCGAATGTTAGAGCTGTCCCATTAATCTACACCAGTGTTCCCTGTGGTTGAGCAGTTGGCATGTTTCTCATTTTTTAAAACTGTTCCTCTGCATTTTGGAGCTGTGATAAATATGTTTCTGCATTTGAAACATTTCCTCAGTTTTGTGTCTCAGAATTAATCCTGAGGAAAAGAACATTTTTATTGGGATCTTGACACTTTTAAAAATTTATTACTCCTTTTGAAAAATTAACTTCCCAAGGAGGCAATACATTCTCATGGTTCAAAAGCCCAAAATTATAAGGAGGTATTATGTTAGAGTCCTGGCTAAATGGTGGTAACAGAGGCCCTGGAATACACTGGTTCCAATAAGACAGAAGATTCTTCTGCATGGAATGGTCTAGAAGTAGGCAGGTGGTCAGGGTGGGCAGCCTGCTGTTCCCACAGTCATTCGGGGCCCACAAAGCTTCTCTGATTGTTCTGCCAGATCCTAGGAGAGGTTTTTTGTTCTCAGGTGTCCTTCTCACCTGTTCAGAGCTGCTCACCACCTCGAGGTCTGCATTGCAGCCCACAGGTAGGAGGGAAAAGCCAGGAATTCCACATATAACTTCTCATAACCCAGGTCAAGTCTCCAATCACAGAGACACAGCTGACAGCGAAGGACACTGGGGAGGGTCGTCTCTAATTGGGTGGCCTTGTGACCGGTTAAAACTGGGGGCTCCTTTTCTGTATAGGAAGAAGGGTTTTAGGGGAAATTTTAGCAGCCTCTGCTTCAATTTGCCCCCCTGGCAACCCCAGTATCTGTGTGTACTGTCCTTCCCACACACAGAGCACATTCCTTCCATCCCGAGACATCAGAGTCTCATCCAGTTAATGCTGGCATCTAAAATCTAAGGTTTCTGTGTGGTTCCTCAGGACGTGGTTCCTCAGGACATGGTTCCTCTTATTCCTAAAAGCTGTGAAAGAACAGTCAAATCCTCCACTCCCCACCTCCCAAATGCAACATAGGAGATAGAGTAGGAGCCATGATACAAACTCCTGCTTGAAAATAAGATTGAGAAATACGAGCAGTCGTTAGTTCGTAACGATAATGGAATTCTGCCCAGCAGGGATGGCAAAGACGCCCTGTAGTCACAGAGCAGGAGCTCCTGGCTACACCTTGGTTCTGCTCACTAGAATCCCCTTGTCCATTTTCCTCCTTGGCTCCCCTCTTTGCCTTCTAGGGGATTCTTTATCTGTTTCCCACTGTAACTGCTTTTAAATCAAGCTTTGGAGAACTTTGGAGAAAGCTGCATAGCTTAAGAACATGTTTCCTGTGGGTGTAGGTCTGGAAGTCTAGTGATTTCCTTAAGGGACCAGAAAAATCCTGGGCTTATACAAGGCCAAGCATGCGGCAGTCCAGACCCCTCAGAACTCAGCAGGCTTCTGGTCTGTTTGCTCTCAGTCCCAGATAAAAATATCCACTGCCAAACATCTCTTCTGGGTCTGAGCTTTTAAGTCAGTGGACTGTGGAGTAGTTACTGGTCTTTGCTTGTGGCCAACCCATCTTTGCCTCATTTTAATGGCAACGGTCTTGAGACTGTAGCCTAAATCTGATCTTTATAAATGAACTGATGCTTATGTCTGGCGGAGAATACTTAACTGGAGAATTTCTTGGAGGCTTTGAGAGAAATTCTTACTTCCTGCTTTTTGGGTCCAGAGAAATTGGTTTTTCCAGTCCCATTGGGTCCCAAATGTTTTGAGTCTCAACTAATTCATATTGTGGAACTCAGAATGTACACCCTTATGCTATATTTATTTCTGCTTGCACACTGACCAGTTCTTGCTTATTTTCATCTTAACTCTTGTAAGTAGCTCATTAAAAACATCAAGGAGCCGGCAGTGCTCTGTTTCCCACTGTTTGCCCTAAAGGCACAAGTTCAGATGACACATGGCTTGTCTTATAAGTTACTGACATTCTAGCAAAGTTTTTTTGCTGCAGTAATAACAAGGATTACCAGCTTGTCAGTCCGCAACATTTATTTTCTTACCATTTTCCCTTGCCAGTTGCTAAACCAATGCACGATTGTTGATCATGGAAACTCATATCTATCATTTTCTACTTTAGCTCGAGTTCAGGCTGTTTCTGTAAAAAAGAGACCCAAAGTACAGTGACAGGTCTGGAGACAGAAGTACAACTTTTCTGGCATATCATCCCAGAAAGAGGGAAGTAGTCCGGTGTGGTAGGCTTTGCTCCACTGGGTCATTTCGGGACCCGAGTCTTTCTGTTTTGTATCCTGCCATCTCCTAGAATATCGTCCTCACCCACATGGTAAAAACTGATTCACCGTTAGCAGGTCGTGTCCCAGGCTGCCGGAGGGGGAACAAGGCAGAAATCCTAGAAATTGAACACATAACTTCTGCCCACATTTCACTGGCCAGGCTTTAGTTACTAGCCCCACCTAGCAGCAAGACAGTCTAGGAAATGGGGTATTTAACTGGCTGGTCATGTGACCGGCTACAATTTGAAAGGTTCTATTACTAAGGGAAGAAGAGAGTGCAGTATCAACTACTGGCATTAAAAAGCAAAGCGTTCACCGAGTTCCCACATCATCCAGTAATCCCGGTCACCACTGCTCATCTCCCATGTGTTTTTCCTAAGCCTGTGTTTGTGCATATACAAATACAAATGTACATTCTTATTTTCCCCCTTTCATACAAAAGATAGCATATTATACACGTTATCGGCACCTTGCCTTGTTCATTCAACAGTATATCTGGGAGATCTTTTCATATTCATACACAGACACCTTCTTCACTGTTTCTCACAGTTGTGTCACAAAAGGACCATGCTTGCTTTATCAGGTCTCTTCAGTTCAGTTCAGTAGGTCAGTCAGTCGTGTCAGACTCTTTGCCACCCCATGGACTGCAGCACGTCAGGCGTTCCCTGTCCATCACCGACTCCAGAGCCTGCTCAAACTCGTGTCCATCGAGTCAGTGATGTCATCCAACCATCTCATCCTCTGTTGACCCCTTCTCCACCTGCCTTCAATCTTTCCCAGCATCAGGGTCTTTTCCAACGAGTTAGTTCTTCGCATCAGGTGGCCAAAGTACTGGAGCTTCGGCATCAGTCCTTCCAATGAATATTCAGGACTGATCTCCTTTAGGATTGACTGGTTTGATCTCCTTGCAGTCCAAGGGACTCTCAAGAGTCTTCTCCAACACCACAGTTCAAGAGCATCGATTCTTCGGCGCTCAGGTCTCTTACTGATAGACATTTGGTTGTTTGCAGTCTTTTGCTGTGGTGCTGCTGCTGCACCGGATACCTATGAGCCAGTATCACTTCACACACGAGCAGTGTATGTGGACATTAAGTTTCTAGAAATGAAACTGGTGATTCAAAAGGCATATGCATTTCTAATTTTAATAGATACTTTCAAATTGCTTTACACAGAGATTGTACCATTTCGCATGCCCAGCAGTAATACAGGAGAATACTGTTTGCTCACAGCATTGCCCACACTAAAATACAGCTTTTGGATTTTGGGCATTCCGATGCATAAAGCACAGTTGTTGCTGTTCTCTAAGTCATGTTTGACTCTTTTGTGACCCCATGGACTGTAGCCCACCAGGCTTCTCTCTGTCCATGGGATTTCCTAGGCAAGAGTACTTTGAGTGGGTTGCCATTCCCTTCTCCAGGGGATCTTCCCGGACCAGGGATCAAACCCACATCTCTTGCATTGCAGGCAGATTCCTTGCTGCCTGAGCCACCAGGGAAGTCCATTAACACATTATAAATTTACATTTTTCTTAGGAGTGAGGACAAGCCCCTTTTATGTGCTTGAGCCATTTACATTTCCTTTTCCGTGAACTGTTCCTAGACTTTGCTACATTATTTTTTGGTCATGGGTCTTTTCTTATTAATTTCGAGTTCTTTGTACAGGATGGAGGTGTTATTCTTTGTGATATAAATGGAAAATATGTTTCCACTTTTTCGTTTGTCTGCTTCTTCAGGCTGTGCTAGGTCTTTGCGGCTGCCTGGGCTTTCCTCTAGTTGCTGAGAGTGGGGGTTGCTGTCCGGCTGGGTGTGCAGGCTTCTCACGGCAGTGCCTTCTCTTGTTGCAAAGAACAGGCTCACAGGGCCGGTGGCTCCAGCAGGCGCAGCTCCTGGGCTCCAGAGCACAGGCTTCGTGTTTGTGGTGCATGGGCTTTGGCGCTCCGTGGTACGTAGGACCTTCCGAGATCAGGGATCAAGCCCATGTCTCCTGCAGTGACAGGCGGATTTTTTATCCCTGAGCCACCAGGGAAGCTGCTGTCATTTGTCTTTTAACATTCCTTTTTGTTTGTTGTGCAGATTTTTCTTCATTTTTTTTCTTCACTGAATTCAGTACTTTTGTATGGCTTATAGATTTTGAATCATAACTAGAAAGGTTTTCCAGCTTGATGATTAAAGAGAGCTGAGGTAACACGAGAGAAGGACTTGCATGAGAGCGTATGAGGAGAAGAGAAAGCATGGTGATAAAAGCCCAGGTGTAGCCAGGGATAATACATGATTGTGGCCGTGACTTCTAGAAAAATTAACTAGACTTGATTTTCTAAAATACTCAATCTATGTTTTATACTTATTTTTATGTATGATATCTTAACCTTTTTTTGTTAGCATTTCATCTATAACTCTTGACCTCTCTATCTCCCTAGTCTTTTCTATGATTCTTTTTTTATTAATCAGGAGATATTGGAGAACTATTTTATAATTGTAAAGGATTAGTTGGAAAAATGAAGAGGGCATGTTATAAAAGGGACTTAAACACATAACCACATTTTTGATCTTGCTTAGATCATGATAGGATCTACCAACTATAAAATAACAGTTAGGGGACAGTTGATATAATTTGAAAGTGGACTGCGTATTAGTTTGTGTTAGAGGCATTATTATTTTGTTGGGTGAGATAATGGCATGGTAGTTACATTATTTTTTACAAAGATTTTATTAGTTAGAGATGCATACTGTATTTATGGGTAAAATGTTAAAAGGGATCTGCTTTAAAACATTTCAGGAAAAAGAGTGATGGGCATTGGGAAGGATAAAGTATAGCTTTAACAACCATATTGATCAAATATTGACTGTTGTTGAAACTAAGTGGTGGATAATGGGGTCTATTATTCTCTTCTTTCTACTTTTTGTGTATGTTTGAAATTTCCATATTGAAAAATTTTAAAAGACTAAATAGAAAATTAACATAGAGTTATTACGGAAAACTGAAAACCGGGCAAAGGCTAACGGGTTAAAAACGAACATGATCGCACCAGCCAGACCTATCTGCTGTTAACATTCATATCCTCCTGGTCTTTTTCCCATGTGTAAATATGTACATACACATTAATTTTTTTAAAAAGAACGTTGAGGTCACTCAGTGTCTAAATTTTCTAACTGAAAGATATTTAACCTTTTAATGTATCATGAGTACTAGTCCTTCTCATCATTCTGGTGATTTCCAAACATTTGGGGAAGATCTCTGGAGAAGGAAATGGCAACCCACTGCAATATTCTTGCCTAGAGAATCCCATGGACAGAGGAGCCTGGTGGGCTACAGTCCATGGGGTCACGAAGAGCTGGACACGACTGAAGCGACAGAGCACAGCACATCAGCATTTCATTGTATAGATGTATTTCACTGTTCTATTTTTAAGATTTTTTTTTGATGTGGCCCATTTTTATAGTCTTTATTGAATTTGTTACAGTATTCTCTTTTATGTTTTGGTTTTTGGGGAGTCATGTGGGATCTGAATTCCCCAACCAGGGATCGAGCCCACACCCTCTGCACTGGAAGGTAAAGTCTTAACCCTTGGACCACCAGGGAAGTCCCTGTTTCACTGTTTTGGGGCTTTTAGGTTGTTCTTATTTTTCACCCCCATGAACATGAATATCCTTATGAATAAATGGTTGTTCGTATCCACATACAGATCTTTAGGCCTTGATCCTGGAAATGGAACCATTGGGTTGGAGGGCACATCCAGGGTATGCAGTTTTACACAAATGTCAAGTGGCTTTCAGAAAGATAGTACTGCACCAGCGATAAACAGGAATGCCTGTTTTTCTGTACTTGCAAGGCCAGAAGACAGAGTGGTTCAGACCGGTCATGAGTGTCAGGAGTGAAGAAGTGTCGCTGCTGTGCAGAGGCATCCCTGATGCTTACACTGGGCGCGTGATGGCCCAGTGTGCTGGGGGAAGGCAGGGTTAGTCGCAGTGAGTGTCGGTGTGGCCGGACAGCTTATGCCATATTAGGTGAAGGGGCTGTGGGCCTACGCAGCAACCCAGTGTCTGGTTCTTGAGGAGAATCCTTGATGTGGCCCAGAACCACGGCTTGGATCAGTAGCTCAGACTCTGCCGGTTGCTCTCTCTTTCATGCTGTCGTGTCTCGTGGGCAGTTCCCATGGCACTTGGCGTGTGCTTCATCTCTGTATCGTATAGATCGCCCTCCTGGACCATCTTTGAAACCCAGCTCATCTTCTAAACTCTCAGGCTTGTTTCAGTACTTTTCGGTTTATCTTGGTGTTACGGTTTGATAATCATTCTTGCTCATGGCAAAATCTATATGGTGTTTACATTTTGAGGCCTTCATAAAACGGCTGTTTAACACCTGTCTGGGAACTGCCAGTTTATATTTATGTCTGTGTCCGTTTCCATACTCCATGTCGTTGCTTCATTCTGTTCCATCAGCCAGCGGTATCTTAGGCTGTCAGAGGACAGGATTCTGAAACTACCTGTTAGTGTAAGAGATTCTAACTTCGTAGTGAGCTTTTCTTTAGACTCTTGGTTTAAGTATAGAGTTTAATGGAGTCAAACAGGTAAGACTGTTAATTGAGAAGCAAATCAGCAAACAGTGAACCTAGAAAATATAGCCAAGATAATAGGATTAAAAAGACGAGAAAATGCTTCCCACTGTTCCTTTTAAGGAAATTAGGTCCTAATAAAAATACCCTTGAACTTAATTGTCTACATGCTATTTTGTAGTAATCAAGCTTTTGTCTTTTTGACATATCCTTGAAGGGTGTCTAAAGTCTGCCATCTTCTCAGAATAGCTGGACACAGCTTGGCCCTCATGGATTTCCCCTCTAGACTGTGAACATTTGTAAGAGTGAAAGAAAAGATTATAGGGACTTCCCTGGTGTTGCAGAGGTTAAAGCATCTGCCTGCAATGTGGGTGACTTGGGTTTGATCCCTGGGTAGGGAAGATCCCCTGGAGAAGAAAATGGCAACCCACTCCAGTATTCTTGCTTGGAGAATCCCATGGACGGAGGAACTTGGTGAGCTACAGTCCACGGGTCGCAAAGAGTCGGACACAACTGAGCGACTTCACTGGTGGTCCAGTGGTTAAGGTTCCACACTTCCAATGCAGGAGGTGTGGGTTTGATCCCTGGCCGGGGAACTAGATCTGACATGCTGTGCAGCACAATAAAAGAAAACCAGAAATGATTATAAGCACACACACCCTCAGAGTCATTTATTATTATATTACACAACTGCTGCTTCGTGCAAAGGTTAAAGTGTAGGAACCTCCCAAGTAGAGAGCTGTCACTCAGAGAGGAGTTTATTTTAGTAATGAATTTTTGGGGTGTACCTGATGATTTTTTTTGTTTTGTTTTGTTTTTAAATGTAAATTTGCCTAAAGTTCTCTTCCAGGGCTTGCCCTGAATCTTCCCGTTTCCCCACTGTTTCCAAGCCTTCCCTGTGCACCTGGCTAGACTGCCCATATCCTGAGGAGGAAGGAACTTAGTTTTTTCTGTGCTGTGCTCAGTCCCTCAGTCACGTCTGACTCTTTGCAACCCTGTGGACTGTAGCCCGCCAGGCTCCTCTGTCCGTGGGATTTCCGAGGCAAGAATAGGGGAGTCGGTTGCCATTTCCTCCTCTAGGGCATCTTCCCACCCAAGAATCAGACCCAGGTGTCCTGCATTGGCAGGCGGATTCTTTACCACTGAGCCACCTGGGAAGCCCGCCAGGTGTTCTATAAGAAGCTGAAATATATCACCAACTGTCCTAGGCACTTTTTCTACTCAGCTCCATTTACACCTCACAATAATATTGCAGTGGTGCTGCTATCTACGGGAAGAAAAGCAGATTTTGGAAAGTTCAGTAATGCCACTGAGCTCTCACAGTGACAGAGTGGCAGCTGTAGCCTTGACATCAGGAGCCGTTGGTCCCTCGGGAGCCGGGATGGGTGGGGCGCAGCAGGGTACCTGGTGGACAGTGCAGATCTTGAATCTGAGTATTGCGTGCCGGCGTTTGGGCGAAGCCAGCAGCGACAGGCTGGGGGCATTGCTGTCCAGTCATCATTGTGCCAGGGCCAGCTGTAATTAGGGAAGCCTCCCCTGGCTCAGTAAAGCTCTATTTTGATTCTCTTTCAGTGTGGTATGATGGAAATTGTACAGTTCTAAGGTAATTTAAATGGACTGAAAAAGTTTTAGTTGTTTTCTTTTCCATTTTTCCTTCTGTTCGTGTCCGAAGCCTGCTGTAACAAAGTACCACAAACTAGGTGATGACTGAGAACAACAGAAATGTATTGTCTCACAGTTCTGGAAGCTGGAAGTCTAAACTCAAGGTGTCGGCAGGCTTGGTTTCCTCCCAGGGCTCTGAGAGAAGCTGGTGGTTGCTCCTCTCTGGCTTCCAACAGTCTTGGCTGTTCCTGGCTTGCAGATTTATCGCTCCGGCCCTTCACTCGCACATGGTGTTCTTGTGTGTGTCTGTGCGTCCAGATTTCCCCTTTTACAAGATGCCAGTTGGGACTTTCCTGGTGGTCCAGTCGTTGAGATGCCGAACTTCCACTGATGGGGGCACAGGTTTGATCCATGGCCAGGGCACTAAGATCCCATATGCAGCGCAGTGTGGCCAGGAAAATAAAAAAAGATACCAGTCGTACTCGATTATGACCGCATTTTAAATTCAGCCTCTATTACACTTTCAGTAAACATAGTGCCAGAATGGTACCCGTGGTCCTCCTGTGCTTGACCCAAAGGCAGGATTGGATTCTCCATTAACCAAATGGTCCAGGGCCTTAATGTAGCTTTCTTGGCTTTGGGATCAGTTGACAGAATTAGCCACAGCCAAGTCGGCCACCTGTGCAGGATGGGGTTGGGGGAGAAAAGGTCCTGTGCTCTTTATTACTTGGTTCAAACATAAGCCCTTCATGACCTCCAATAGTTGTTTTCCATCATGTGAGAGGTTGAAGAGTACGCTGCTGCTTCTTTCTTTCACGACAGCAAAGCAAGAAAACAAAGTTGCTTTCTAAACAAAGACAAACTTGCTTTGAAGCAGGGAATCTGTGGTCTTTCAAGTTTCCCCTTCTCATCACCAATAGCCATTCTCCGGGAAGCATCCTTCGCTCCAGAACAATGGACATTAGTTAACAGCCTGTTAATTCCTCCTGTTTCCCATGAGAAGGAGCTTGTGTCCACAGCACGTCGGGGAGTTTCAGAGCCTGTCTTAGAGCTTTTGCTAAGGAACTTGTAACATGGAAGGAAGTGTCCTAGGCAACCTCTGGAAGAGAGGCTTTTCATTTATCCAGGCTTTTGCCCTCTCCCACCCCGAGTATTGCTGCTCCTGGGCCGGGGGGTGAGTGGCAGGGCCGCGGTCCGAGCCGTTCTCACTGTGCGCGTCTCGTGCAGACACCAGCTGGAGACCCCGGGTCATTACTCTCACCTGGCTGCCTTCTATGAGGACAAGAAGGGGGTGCTCCATGCCGGTCCGGGGAGAGGTGGCAGCCTGCCCCCCGTCTACTGGCTGCCTTCCATCCACCGATACATGTACCCTGAGATGAAGGTAGGTCAGCCAAAGTCTCACGCAGTCCCGGGCTTGGGTCTGGGGACAGTAGTTGCTGATTGTTGTTTTCATGAATAAGGAAATTTGTGTCTTGGGCTAACACCCAAAGTCTGCTTTTGATAGAATAGGATTGTAACCTCAGCATTTGGTTCTTATTTAAAACATAAGGCAAGTTGTCTTAACATGCTTTCTAATACTTCCGTAATAGCGGTGCAGAGCCATGTGAGGGCTCAGTGGTGGTGGACTCCTGGGGGCGGCGCGTGGATCTGATTCTCGTGATTGCTTTGGCTTTAAAGGCAGACATTTGAACTAAAAATGAAGCATTCAACAGTTGAGATATTTCTTAGTTACCATATTTTTGATATTACTTTACTGTGTATTTTTTCTGAATTACTTTGTACTGGAATATGTTTACTATTAACAGAAGACCCAAGCAAGCGGTAGGTGTTGGGAGGGTACAAAGAGCCCCCCCTTTCCCTCCTCCCCCAGCTCTGCCCTCCCCCTCCTCATCTGCTTCCTCCTCTTCCATCCCCCTCCCCCTCCTTTCAGTAAACATAGTGCCAAAATGGTACCCGTGGTCCTCCTGTGCTTGACCCAAAGGCAGGATTGGATTCTCCATTAACCGAATGGTCCAGGGCCTTAATGTAGCTTTCTTGGCTTTGGGATCAGTTGACAGAATTAGCCACAGCCAAGTCTCTGCCATCTGTGCAGGATGGGGTTGGGGTCCATCCCCCACCCCTCCTCCATCCCCCTCCCCCTCCTCCATCCCCCTCCCCCTCCTCCATCCCCATCCCCCTCCCCATCCCCCTCCTCCATCCCTCTCCTCTTCCTCCATCCCCCTCCCCCCTATCTTCCACCCCTCTCCTCCTCTAACCCCCTCCCTCTCCCTCCCCCTCCTCCATCCCCCTCCCCCTCCATCTTCCGCCCCTCTCCTCCTCTAACCCCCTCCCTCTCCCTCCTTCCCCTCCTCCATCCCCCTCCCCCTCCATCTTCCGCCCCTCTCCTCCTCTAACCCCCTCCCTCTCCCTCCTCCCCCTCCTCATCCCCCTGTCCCCCTCCATCTTCCGCCCCTCTCCTCCTCTAACCCCCTCCCTCTCCCTCCTCCCCCTCCTCCATCCCCCTCCCCCTCCATCTTCTGCCCCTCTCCTCCTCTAACCCCCTCCCTCTCCCTCCTCCCCCTCCTCCATCCCCCCCCATCTTCCACCCCTCTCCTCCTCTAACCCCCTCCCTCTCCCTCCTCCCCCTCCTCCATCCCCCTCCCCCTCCATCTTCCGCCCCTCTCCTCCTCTAACCCCGCCCCTCCTCCTCCACCCCGTCTTCCTCCCCTACCCCCTCTCCCCTCCCCTACAGGTGGCCACAAGATACTTCAGTGGAAATTTCAGGCTCCCTGGTAGAGAAATTATACTATGAGTCCTCTGAGAGGACTCTGAGAAGGCTCTTGGAAGAGCGTTTGAGGGATCTAACTGGAGGAAAGTGAGGGATGCTAACTCAGGCTGAGAGAAGGCATGCGCCGCAGGGGGCCGTGGTCCAGCACTCTGTCAGCACCTCCTGTGAGTTAGACCCCCTGCTGACTCTTTATCTGTATCTGTTGCAGCACTCTTTAAAGTGGATTTTTTTTTTAAATCCATGTTTTACAGATAAACCAACTGAGGTTTTTAAAGGTTCAGTGACTTGCTTAAGGCCTTACAACTAGTAGGAGATAGAGCCAGGATATTAACACAGGCCTGGTGCCAAGGCCAATGCTTAGTCCTCCCACTCCATTGCCTTGTGGGGATGTGCGTGAGAAATCACAGGGCGAGCTCATGGGCGTGAGAAGACTGGATTGACTGTGACGAATATCAGTGTCATCTGGCCAGGAGTAAAAAGTGGAAAAATAGGTTGCAGTCAGATTGGAAAGAACCTTAACTGTTAGACCATGGTATTTGAACCTGAATAAGTACCAGTTAGGGTCTTGTTAGGAAAACACAAACTATGCCAGGTATTTCAGACTGATTCAATACAGAGAATCGGTAATACAGGAATTGGAAAACCAAAGTCACAGACAGGTAACAAAATAGCCTAAACACTAGAAATACAGACTGTGGCTACCTCCCTATATTAGTTATCTGTTGCTGCATCACAAGTTGCCCTCAAATTAATGGTTTAAAACAGTGAAAGTTGCTCAGTCATGCCCGATTCTTTGTGACCCCATGGACTATATATACAGTCCATGGAATTCTCCAAGCCAGAATACTGGAGTGGGCAGCCTTTGCCTTCTTCGGGGATCTTCCCAACCCAGGGATTGAACCCAGGTCTCCCACATCGCAGGCGGATTCTTCACCAGCTGAGCCACATCTCTCAGTTTCTGCGAGTCAGGGATCCAGGCTTTGCTGGGTCCTCTGCAAGACTGCAATCAAGGTGTCCCTCATGACTGGGGGCTTATCTGAGAGCTCGACTGGGGGAGTATCCACTTGTGAGTTCACATGGTGGTTGGGAGGATTGAGTTCCTTGAGGCTGTTGGACTGAGAGCCTTGCTGACTGTTTAGAGCCTATGGCAATAAACAAACACGTCGGGTCTCTCCAACATGATGGCTTCCTTCATCAAAGCCAACCCGTGAAAAAGTCTCCTGGCAAGGTGGAAGTCACAATCCGTTGTATTAACTGTGGAAGTCACAGCGCTGTAGTGTTGCCATATTCTAGTGGTTAAAAGCAAGTTACTCAAGAGGAAAAGAGGATTGCACAGATAGGCAGTAGATAACCAGTGAGTGGGGGAGGGGTTGGTGGTGTGCCTGGGCTCCTTGAGGCTTCCTGCCATGCATTCCCGGGGCTGGAGTAAGAAAGAGGGGAAAGTGACAGGAAGTGACATCTGAACTGCAGGAGCTCGGAGGAGGGGCTCTGCCGAGGTGGTTCTCAGACCGCTTAGGGAGGCACCGTGCACCTGGGCATGGTGTGGGCAGGGCTTGCCTAGGGCCAGGGATGCCAGGAATAGCTGGAGTCTAGAATGGAGGTGTCCTCTGCCCCTGGAGAAATACCAGCGGAAGCTGGACCCTGAAACTAGAAGCTTCCTCCTGCCCTCCAGTCTCCTGTCATTGCCCCCCATCGGTAGAACCTAACAGGTAGCCACCGGGCATAAGAGTCTGGGAAATGTAGTTTGAAGATTTCCCAGGCGTGTGCTGTGAGGCAATAACTAAGAAGCTGTCAGAGGACCATTAGGGCAGTTATGGGCCTGTATTGATGAAAACCTACTTTCTTTCTCTTTACTCCTAACTCTGACCCCCTTTTTCCTTCTGAATTCAAGGCTGTCTCCAAACCCACAGAGAGGTGACCAGCATCTGACCTGGGTGCCCTATATTCCTCTTCCCAAGATGCCAAGAAGGGGACCAGAGGGAGAAAAAGTGAAATCGCCTGTTTTTTGCCTTATTGTGGGCAGCTCATTAGCAGACATGTTAAACCCTGGGAGATGCTGGGAAAAGGGTACTAACAGGTTGCAGGTAGAAATGTGAACAGTCTTCTTTTAAAAAAATAATTTGTTTGTGCTTTATTAAAATTCAAAATATTGCATCCTTTGATCTGATAGTCTCACTCCTTAGGATCTGTCTTCTCTGTAAACCACCGGCGTGTCATGATGTCTGTATGAGCATGTTTAATTCAATATTGTTCGGAGTGGCAGACAAATGGAGCACTCCATATATTACACAGCCATTCGGAATAATGAATTAGAGCATAACTAGTTGATGAGGGATGCTCTACTAGGAAGTATTGTGAGAGAACAGCAAAGAGCTGAAAACTGTATATGATGTTATCACTTCTGTAAAATAATCACTGCCTTGGGTATGTACAAACATGTAGATATATTCATATATGAACATACATACAGATACGTATCCACATACATATATGTATCCATGTCTGCATACATACATGAACATGGGGAAAAAAAAACATGGATGGGTGTGATGTAGGTTATTAACATGGGGTGAGGGATGAAGTGTGAATCCGAGGGACCTACCAGCAACAGTTAGGGAGTAAGAAGAGGATGGGGTGCCTGACATGAAAAGTTGGAGGGAAACCTCAAAGTAGGAGCTGTGCAAGTCCAGAAAAGAAGGTTCTCTGTAAAAGCTCCAAGGCCAGAGAAGGGAGATGTGTTGAGGTTGAAAGCACAGGAGAAGTCTCTTGTATCGTGCACTCAGGGTGCAGCCTAGGGCCGCGTCTCAGCAGAGAGAAGGTCCCCTCGCTGGGCTGCTGCCCGTGTGGCCCTGGCACAGGCCCTGCCCAGTCCCCCAGCTACTTGTGGTTCCCAGAAAGCAGCTTGTTCTCATACCTCAGGGCCTTTGTACGCCCTCCTGCAGCCCCCGGCCCCTCTTTCATCACACCTCTCATCAGGCTGGTGTTTAAGTGCTTGTGTGCCTGCTTCTTCCACTGGCTTGTAAACTACACACTTTGTCCTGGAAGTGACCTTCCAAATCATTCACAAAGCACTTGGCTTGAAACCTGGTGTCTTGTCAGTGACAGTTGTGTCATGTGGCTTTCTCATGTGCCAAGTGTTGCACACGATTTTTCTCAAGTGGTCCTTCTAGCCATATGAGGGATGTGATGGTATATCCCCATTTTACAGGTAAAGAAAGTGAACCAGAAACGTGGGCTGGCTTTCCTGAGGTCTCCCTGTCAGTAAAGGGCAGAGCAGAACCCTGGCCTCCGACTTCCCCTGGGTCAGATAGAGCTTATGCAGTTGCTCCTGGAATATATCTTGGCTCCTCTGCCCGCCTGGGAGGTGACCCTCAGAGTTGAGGGGCCCTGGCATCCAGCACTGAGAGGAGACGGGGGGTGGAGTTGGGACAAGGGGGTGGAGTTAGGTATAGGAGTGGGGTTATGTGCAGGGGGAGGGGTTATGTGCAAGGGTGGAGTTAGGTGCAGAGGGTGGGGTTAGGTGCGAGGGTGAGGTTAGGCACAGGGGGTGGGGTTAGGTGCGAGGGTGAGGTTAGACACAGGGGGTGGGGTTAGGTGCGAGGGTGAGGTTATGTGCAGGAGGGTGGGGTTAGGTGCAGAGGGTGGGGTTAGGTGCAAGGGTGGAGTTAGGCGCAGAGGGTGGGGTTAGGCACAGGGGGTGGGGTTAGGTGCGAGGGTGAGGTTAGGTGCGAGGGTGAGGTTATGTGCAGGAGGGTGGGGTTAGGTGCAAGGGGTGGAGTTAGGTGCAAGGGTGGAGTTAGGCGCAGAGGGTGGGGTTAGGTACAGGGGGTGGGGTTAGGTGCGAGGGTGGAGTTAGGTGCAGAGGGTGGGGTTAGGCACAGGGGGTGGGGTTAGGTGCAGGAGGGTGGGGTTAGGTGCTAGGAGTCCTTGTGCCAGTGGGGTAACCTGTAATCCCACATGTCACCTCCCACGGGAGCTGGTTCCCTGTGTATTTGAGGTGTCCCCTAGGACAGTTGGTTTATCCTTTCCTTCCTCCCTGTGCTTAGTCACTTCGGGAGCTGAATGGTCTCACTAAGGTGTGCATCATCCCGGATTCAAATATTACAATCCAGCTTCTCTTCCTCTGCACCCTTTCCCCAGACGAAGTAGTTAATGATCCTAAACTCTCACTTCGGTGCATCCGGGGAGCTGCTGAATGATAGAATTCTGGTTTAAAGATAAGACTTTCAAAGTGAAAAATACCAGTGTATCTGTTTAGTTATACGTTGAGTTAT
This sequence comes from Capricornis sumatraensis, assembly GCF_032405125.1. Taxonomy (NCBI): domain Eukaryota; kingdom Metazoa; phylum Chordata; class Mammalia; order Artiodactyla; family Bovidae; genus Capricornis; species Capricornis sumatraensis. The sequence goes on along the minus strand of NC_091073.1, from coordinate 109,322,645 downwards.
TTTTGGTGGGGAGGGGTAGTTAGCACACACTTATATTGCATATTTTTTACAATATTTCTAACAAGTTATTCCTCCCTCCCCCTCACCCACCTCTGTTAATTTTTTCAGATTACACACCCAGCTGGCTGCATGTCCCAGTTTATTAAGTTCTTTGGTGAACAGATCCTCATCCTTTGGAAATTTGCCTTACTTCGAAAGCGCATTTTGATATTTTCTCCCCCTCCAGTGGGCGTTGTATGCTATAGAGGTAACTAGAAGCCAAGGTCAGGGACTCTGCCCAAGCTCCCTGCGACAGAAACTGCCCCATCCTTTCCATTGTTGACCAAGGTCAGAGGGGTTGATCCGTGTCAGGGGCTCACTACTTTGAATCCCTGGAGGGCCGCAGCTGGATTGATATCGTAGAATGTGGACTCCGGCAATAGGGACGATGGATCGGGTGGCAGAGGAGTAGTCTGGAGAGAGAGAAGGGCCTGGATTAAAGCAGAGAGGATGGAGTCCAGATATAAAAAGAGAAAGCTGGCAGAGGCTGGTGTCAGATTGGGTTGTCAGGTTCTGATGTGAGAGGTCAGGGCGGGAGAGTCCAGGATGACAAGGACGGTAGGGCCACCAGCCGGGAACATGAGGAGGAACAAGTAGGGGTGGTGTGATAGAGTCCACTGGGACACTACCTGTGTGTGCTGCTCTGAGACCTTCTCGAGGTGGACGCTAGGCAGTGGTCTAGCTGGGGTCAGGATCTTGGGGGACAGGCTGGGCTCTCTGCCGCCACGTGGAGAGAGTGAATCAGGAGGGATGTGTCAGCGTGGAAGATGCTGGCCCGGGAGGTGAGCCAGAGGAGGAGGAAGACAGAGGAAGCTGAGGAGCGCAGACAGAAGAGGGGAGGGGACCAGGAGAGGCAGGGGTTGCCGTGGGCAAGGGTTCTGAGAAGGCGGAAGGTCACCAGTACATCCTAAGCAAGATCTCCTGCGAGAAAGGCTCACCCGTGTCTGAACGGGTGATGCTGGCCGCCCTGGAGGCAGGGGGGCAGGCTGGGAGGGGGACCCCGGGCGCCCTCACCTCTGCTGTCCCGCCAGTGTACTGCTGCTGCTGCCTGGCCAACGTCTCCCTGCCTGGCATCGGGGGCACCGTGCCCGAGTCCAAGCCTTTCTTCTACGTGAACGTGGCCGACATCGAGAGCCTGGAGGTAGAGGTGTCTTACGTGGCCTGTGAGTACGAGGCCCGCGCATCCCCGGCACCCCCCGCCCCTCCAGGGGCCCTGGTTCCCTGTAGGGCCACCCTGTGGGGGTCCCCGCCTCCTGAACCCCGGCTCCCGCAGGCACCACAGAGAAGATCTTTGAGGAGAAGCGGGAGCTCTACGACGTCTACGTGGACAACCAGAACGTGAAGACGCACCACGACCACTTGCAGCCGCTGCTGAAGATCAACAGCGCCGACCGGGAGAAGTACCGGCGGCTCAATGAGCAGAGGTGAGGCTGGGGGAAGGGGAGCCTCCCCCTGTCCAGACACCCGAGGGGCTCTGGTCCAGCCCCGCGGCCTGCCGCCCCTTCCCTCTGCACATTTTTTGCCCTTCTGCCCAGGGAGCGGGGGTTGAGGAAGCTCCCCACCTACACTGATGGGCAGCAGGCATGCCTGGGCTGACTCCTTTCTGGTGGCCTCTAGAATCTGTGAAGCCCGAGGCAGCACACTGGTATCAGTGGTGAGATAAATGACTTCATGGCCTCACCCTAATTGTATGACAGTTAGGAAAGGCTGTCCCTCGTCCTGGATTACCCAGGGCCAGACCCAGCCCAGGACTCCAAGCCCTGTGCTGCCCCTTCTCTCCCTGCCTTTGGCCGGGGCAGCGGTGGGGGTGTTGCTCTGGGTTTTCAGCCTCCTCCTTGAGAGGCAGTGACCCATGCAGATGCCCGCCCAGTGGCCTAGCCTGGGGCCTGGGGGATCCTTGTAGCTGCACCAGAAGCTGATGGTCGTTTCCTTCCTGACAGGCAGATGCTGTTATATTCCCAGGAGGTGGAAGAAGACTATAACCCTTGTGAAGAGGACCTCTTTGTGCTGTAAGTCAGCCTGGGTGGTGGTCATGGGCCTCCCTGAGGGTCCCTTAGCACTTGACAGCTTTAGCCTGGATCCCTCCTGTGTTGAGCTTCCTTGGTGGCTCAGCGGTAAAGAATCTGCTTGCCAGTGCAGGAGATGCGGGTTCGATCCCTGGGTTGGGAAGATCCCCTGGAGGAAGAAATGGCAACCCACTCCAGTATCCTTGCCTGGGAAATCCCATGGACAGAGGAGCCTGGCAGGCTACAGGCCATGGTGTCACAAAGAGTCAGACACGACTGAGCAACTAAACAACAGCAGCTACCTCCTGTGTTACGTGCTACACTGCAAGGATGCCCTTTATTGCCCTTAGAGCTGGGTTCCACAGAGTCAGCCTGAGCCCTGAAATGCGGTTAGGGGCACCCAAAAGAGTTCAAGAGCAGGGAAAGGTTATTAAGAGAAATGGGAGCCCCAGGAGTCATCTCCCTATTGGTCATTTACACCCAGATGTCCGCTGCATACAAGCTGTCTCAGGATGCGGGGGTTTGTCATCCATTGCTGCCTTTGAATAGAGCACTTCTTGTACAGAATATTATGGGATCATCAAAAACTTAACTCTTGAATTGAATGACATTTCTTTTCCCCCAGAGCAGTTGGTGGTCGGGATTAGAACCATGGCCTCTATACCTTTAAGGCATTGATTTCATTTATAAGCAGCTGTGTTTAATAGTGCCAGGTGATAAGAGCAGAAATGTAATTGAACCAGAAACAGTTCTGCCAACTTCCTGTCTTGGGGTGGGGAGTAGCGGCGGTTAAAACTGTTTCTGCCTTTGAGCATCTACAATGTGGGAGACCTGGGTTCAATTCCTGGGTCGGGCAGTTCCCCTGGAGAAAAAATCGCAACCCACTCCAGTATTCTTGCCTGGAGAATCCCATGGACAGAGGAGCCTGGCAGGCTACAGTTTATGGGATCGCGAGAGTCAGACACGACTTAGCGCTGGCTTTTGATGTTGCAACAAAGGTGCAGTACTTTGATTCTGATCAAGTGTACTTTCTAATGCGCACCTGCTGTTGAGATGTAAAAGTATCTGGGAGCTGAGTAGAGAGTCTTCTCAAGGCTTTTGAATCTGTCTGTTGAATCTGAAATTCCTGACCGCCCAAAGCTGCTTGGGGCACTGAGCACCTTGCTCTGTGGAATACAGATGAAAAGTCTAGACTGTTACGTTATCAGACCATATCTGAATACGGCTCATATATTCATATAGTACTATAAGTCAGTGACACTCAGATATGCCCTGTGCAAATTAAAACAAAGCCATCAAAGTATTGATTTCTAACATAATTCCACAGTGGCAGGAGAAAAGACTGTACGACTTCAATACCTTTAGACCATGACATTTTTGCACCTTGCCTCCTGGTTTATAGTCTGTGGGAACTTGAATAGAATTTGTATCCTACTGTTATGTGAAAATTGTGTAAATCTTAATTACATTGAGTTGCTTCATAGTGTTTTTCCAGTCTACTGTATCCTTCTACTTTTCTGTCTATTCATCCTAGTAATTTGTGAGAGTTTGATATTGAAACTCCAACTAAAAATCTTAATTTATTTACTTAAAATAGTTATTGTGATATATAGTAGAAATATATGTTAAGTTCCACTTACATATAGGAACTATATTTAAGTTCCACCATAGTGGGACTTTGTTCTATTTTCTAGGTGTCCTATAAAGCCATCTAAGGAACACAGTTATACACAGATGATGGTGAGCTGTGGAGATATCGGTCCCTCTGCCTCGCTCCCCCTCCTACATCACTGCCCGCCCCCCGGGGCTGGCTTCTGACTCCCCAGTGCCTGCCTCAGTACCTCTGAGCTCCACCTTTTTTGTGTGGTTGGCTCGGGCTGGAGAGTCATTTTAAGAGTCCTTCTCTGCGTTGGGAAGGCTCACCTCCTGTCACTGGCTTTAATTACCCATCCAGGGCTTGGAAGGTGGATTTCAGTTTCTCACATTAAGTCTTGACCTCAGAACTGCATTATCAGGTGTTTTTTTGTTTGCTTTTTAATCTTTCTCTTTCCTTTAGGACTAAGCAGAGCGGAACACAGTTCGTGGGGCGTCTCTCTACAGCTGTGTTTAAACCTCTAGTAACCTTCCTGTAGATTTCTGGCAGTCAGGCCATCACTCACTCAGAGATTCTGCGAATCATAGAACGGCTTAACACCAGTTCCTTGCTGACCTCCGTGGCACTTGAATAACTTTTCACTTTTATCCTGTTTTCTTCTTTTAAAAGGCTTATCTGACTTTTGAAACCATTTAAATGGATAGCAAGCAAAACAGTGTAGTTTTGGTTCCCCACGTGTGGCTTACTTGGTAAACTTTTGTGTCTTTTCTGCCCTCTCTTTCCCATGTCTTGTCTTGTGAATGCAGGTTTTTCCTTGAGCAAAACAACCGGATATTTCAGACTTTGTTGGAGGTGTCCGCCAGTCAAGACAAGACTCTGACAGCTGAGCATGCTCGGGGCATGGGTTTAGACCCCCAAGGAGACCGGAGTTTTCTTATGGACCTGCTGGAGGCCTACGGCATCGATGTTATGTTGGTCATTGACAACCCCTGTTGCCCATAGGAAGGATGCGCCGCTATCACGCGGGGATGGCCTGATTTCTAATTGACACACAGGAGTATTTATACTTCCAACAAATGTAATTTTTGCATCTCCTTTCTTCCCTTCTTCCCAAGAGGTAAGATGAGAGTGCTTTGATTTTGCAGGTCGTTGGAAGCTACCACTTTCCGAGCTGCTGCTGGGTTCAGACTTAGGAGTTATCAAAGCAGCCTCTCTCGTCTCCTAATGATTGACTTGAGGTGATGGGGTGGAGGCCACCTATCACCAGGAGTTCTGGACACCCTGGCTGGACTGTTGGGAAAGCCTGTCTGGTCTCTGTCATTTGATGTATCAAAAATGAGACCAGTCTGTCCAGTGTGGCCTTGCATATCCATCTGCCCAAAGCAGAAGCTAGACCAGATGGCCTTCCAAGGTTTTTATCAGTTCTGAGAGTCTTGTCTTGCGATCAAATTCCCTTTCCGGTTTATTAGAGTAAATCTGTGTTTTCTCTGTTCAGAGACTTCAGAGTGGGACGAAGGATGTTTCTGTCACCAGGTATGAAGCTTCTCTAGACAGAGGGCAGGGAGAGGTGGCTTCTCAGTCAGCTGGAAACTAAAGCTGTAAAAATGAAGCCTTGAAGCCTTTCTCTAAGTTAACGGTGGCCGCTCCATGTCATAGTCTTGTTTCTCTGAATCCCCTCCTGGGACGAGCTGGCACATTCCTCCGGGCTGATGTCAACAGGAATGTGTGCCAGCTAGGAGCCTTCATAAACAAACTCTCTTTAGCAGAGACAGCATTCCTCAAGCTAGGGACCTGGGACCAGAGACATTCCAGACTTGTTAGCAGAGGCGGCAGTGCCTGCACCCAGGGGAGTGGTTGGGAACCCCGTGAGTGAGTGATGAGTTTCTCTGCTGTGCTCTGGAGTGCTTGGACCTGGGATATCTCCTGTCGGCCCTGCCTGTTCTCTTTGGCTGGAGTGTTCAGTGGGTGTCAGCCTAGGTGAGACAACCACGGTTTGTTAGAGAAGCCGGCTCCTGTGAGTCGAGTAGAGGTCTTCCGGACCAGTTCAGGATTTTGACTTGGGGTCCTGGGTTGTTTGTGACATATAACTTTCTCCCCTTCACTATTCCTGCCTGGCTGTGTTATTGGAATAGGTGTCTGTGTATCTGTGTCTGAGACCTTGTTTCAGCCAGGCTAGCGTCAGAGAGAAATAACTTTCAAATGGATGGATCATGTGTCTTGTCTCGAGACTAGCTTTGTAGGGCTTATTCTTTATTCAAAACCATTCTCACTGCAGCTCCCTGATACAGAATTCAAGACTAAAGAAGTTCACATGTGGAAATGCAGACACTGACTAATTGAGGTAGTGTCTTTTATGTAAATATATAAATAAGTTTGGGCATTGAAATGTAAACTGTACATTTTTCTCCTCTGTGGGTTTAGCCATCATTTCAGTAATATATTTGTTTACAGAAGAAAAAAAGAATCCGTTTAGAAGCTGAAGCTTCACTGCCTTTTTCCTTGAAGAGTGGCCATCTCCTCTTGTTCCTGGAGAAGGAGCAGCCTTTGTAACTTGGGTCAAGTAATGGTTACTTTTAGTATTATCGGAAGGTTCAAGGCTTTCTAAGTTGGGATGGGCGGGGTAAAAGGAAAGGTCAGGTTCTCTTGGAGGACACTGGTAGGCCCTCGTTCTGTGGAACTCAGGAATTTGTTGGGCAAATAGTAAGCCCCTCTGCTCCAGAGGGCTTCTGCATGTGAATGCTTTTGTTTCTGTGCAGACATGCTGATGTGAAGGTAATCAGGTGAAAATGAGGTTCCTGTATTTCTCTTTGAATGGTGGGCCCAGGGTTCCACACCCCTTCTTTCAACTCCGTGCACTTCTAGGCAGCCTAGGCAGCCGTCCATCTGGCGTCCCCTGGGCTGGGAGTGGCCCTGGGAGAGGGTGCACCCATGCGGCAGTGCCACATCTGAAGTCGAATGCAGCCTGTTTTTGGCTGACCCCAGAGCAGAACCCCTCTGCTCCCCTTACACCCCTCCGCCTCCCCAGCAGAGTGCTGGTCCTTCCCTGCACTGCCAGCTTCCTAGTGAGGCCAGGAACCTAGCGCAGCGCCCTCTGCTGGCCTGCAGAGCACGCTGTTACCCTGTGTTACCCTCGTCACTGTCATCCCCAATGAGACGTGGATGGAGCCTCTTGGAGTTCATCTTTTGAAGGCTCCCTCCCCGGCCCCCCACCCCCACCCCCACCCCCACCTTCTTCCCCAATCTCTCAGCTGAGCAGCACGCAAGCATCACTTGCTGCCAGGTCTCTGAAAGGAAAATTTGTTGGCGAGGTACCAGGCAGGCCTCCCTGGTACAGGGACAGCAGAAGCTAGAAGCCACCCAGACCTGCTTTTGTGTCACTATGGAAATACTTTAAGAGAAACCATCTGCTTTTGTTTGGAAGTCACTGGAGAACGTCCTTCTCTGTCCTCTGTAGAAACAGGGCTTATTATAATATTACTGTGACCTTCGGGAGCAGGCTGGGAAACTCAGGTGTGGGTACACTGATTGATGGTGACCTTCTGTCCTTCTCGACTCTTAAACCTCCTCCTCCCAACCCTATGCCAGCTGGCTTGGTCCTTCTGGGGAACTTTAAGCCTGATCTAATGCCAAGCTGTACGTGTGTGTGTGTTCAGTTGCTCAGTCATGTCCGACTCTTTGCGACCTTGTGGCATGTAGCCCGCCAGGCTCCTGTGTCCATGGTTTTTCAGGCAAGGATACTGGACTGCGTTGCCATGCCCTCCTCCAGGGGATCTTCCTGACCCAGGGATTGAACCCCCATCTCTTGAGTCTCCTGCACTGACAGGTGATTCTGTACCCGTTGAACCAAGCTGTGCGCCATGCCCTAAGCTGGAAACATTGCTTACTTGAGATGTGGGGGCCACTGGGTCATCATTGGATGAAGTCAGAAGAAATTCTAGGTGGTCAGAGTCCTTGTGGGCCTAGAATCCAGGCTTGGAGTTTGCTGACGTCTAGGCGGATATGACAAAGTTCTGGCAAAATGGATTTTTTTCACTTGTGCGGGCTTGGCAGATGGTACTCTTCAGCCTTTGGGACAATGTCCAGTTGTCCTCTGGATTAGGATTATTCTGAAGGAGTCAGAAATGGTAGGACTTATCTTTCCCCAGACCAGAAAGTATGGGCCAAATAACAGTTCTGAATTAGCTTTGGCTTTTGCTAAGCACAAAGCACCCCTTAGGCCTAGCATAGATCCCTTCTAAGGTAAGTGCCCGTACAGTCCTCAGTAAGTTGTGATTGCTGTGGATTAGAAGGCTGCCTCCGTCATTCATCATGGTGTTGTGTCTTCCATTTGGCTGGAGAAGGGAAGCTGAATTCATTGATGTACTGATAGAAGTCATTTAGCCTAGGAATTTGCATTTATAACTTGTTTGTCCCACGTGAAAAAGCAAGATGGGAAATTTAAGTATAGCACAGGGTGCAGATAATTCTCAGTACCACATGTGAAGAGTCATTGATCAGTGTAACTACCTGTTTTTAGCTAGAAGATAAAGGTAAAGATAAATGAAATCATAGCTGAACCACTTTTTTTCATTCTGGTGGTTATGAGGGCAAACTTGCTATTTGTCTTGATACACTGAAAGCCCTTCAAACAGAGCAAAAAAGATGAGCTTACTCACCTTTAAACCAAGGCCTTTGGGGAAGCTTTTGCAAAGGGCAGTGATGGGAAGTTTTTGTTAACCTTTTAATGGCAGTACAAACAACCCTCCAGGAAGACGGGGACCTCAGGAACTTGTTTTTGTTTTGAAATGAAACTACCCAGGTGGCGCAAGTGGCAAAGAATCCACTTGCGTCTCCTGCTAATGCAAGAGACGTGGATTTAATCTCTGGGTCAGGAAGATCCCTGGAGAAGGAAATGGTAACCCACTCCAGTGTTCTTGCCTAGAAAATCCCATGGACAGAGGAGCCTGGTGAGCTACGGTCCATGGGGTCGCCAAGAGTCAGTCCTGACTCTGGACTGCTAAATCAAAGAAAGAAAAGAAACCAGAGAGCCCAGGGAATGAGAAAGCCCAGGGGGTGCTTTCTCCCATCCCAGGAGGATCATACTCACAGAGGTACAGGAAGGGGGGCGGGGGGTGCTGCTGAATAAGACCACGTGTTCAGCTTGACAATGAACTTGCCTTGGCGTGATGACAGTTCTCCACCAGGCGGGAAAGGTGGTAATAAGGGGACCGGGGTGTGTCGGGTGGGCTCTCATCTCTCCGGCAGGCTCCTGGCTGTGGGCCCGGCCTCCGAAAGCGCCAGTCCTCGGTCCCTTCTCTGCACTCCTGCTCTGCCTCCATGTAGTGCCCTGTGGTGAGGCTCCTGCGTGGCTGGGGTCGCCACAGCAGGCCAGCCCACCCCTCTCGTTTCAGGAAAGCCCTTTTGTGATTCAGGTGTAGGGGAAGAGGAGCTCAGGGCTCCTTTTACTCCCAAGTCATGGATGGATTTTTTTTTTAATATTCCATTTGTATTACTAATATACCTCTGTTCCCAGGAGCTACTGGAGGGCCGAGTGTGGTGGGAAAAAGGCTAACTGTGAATTAAGTTAATGTTTTTCTGATAAGAAATGGAAGTTTATTTTTATATGGATACGACTATGTGATGCATTGAGGATGCAGATGTTGAAATGGAAGGAAATATCAAAATGATAATCCTGGAAGAAATGGGCAGTATTACAAGTTGGAAGCAGCTGAGACCCCCTTTTTTAAAATTTAAATGTTCTGGTGAGTGAATAAGGACTGTCCTGTGATATCTAACAGCCTTTTGAGGAGATAAAGTTGACAGTCCTGTGGAGGACGACATAGAGTCACCAACTTTAAGTAAGACTCTTGTACAAAAGGGGGTGAATGTGATCAGGCTGAGTGCTAGGCCTCTTAACTGGAGGGAGTCAGAGGTAGTTTTATAACTGTCACTTGAGCTCATTTGTTTGGAGCTGGAATACAGGGACTGTTGGATGAAACTGCACATTTAGAAAGGAAGTAATTTTCTAGTACTATATAGAGAACTGATGATGGAGAAGTAAAGCCCTGTTCTCATCTCTTTAGCATTTATTCTAGAAGCAGAGCACTGAATGGGCTTTTACAGGTAATAGGATCTCAATTCAGGAAATGTATTTAATCACCATAAACAGATGGGTACGAACCACCTCTCTTTGCTGTAGAATGCTTCTTTACACTAATGGTACATCTGTTTTGCTAAGGACAGTTGGGGGATGCGGAGGTGGGGTGTAGGGTTTTATGAACTAGCCAGAGATGATCCACAAAACAAAAAATCCACACACAGGTCACTGAGTTATCTGGTTGTCAGCATATATTGTTGACATTGGAGTGAGAACGCCTTCCTTTGTCCAAATCAAACAAAGACTGAGTTTCAGTCTAGCCCTCCAAGACCAGCGAGGAAAGCTGTAGATTCTGTGCTTTTGAGAAGACTGGGTAGGAGACCTGAGGGGTATGGGGTAGAGGAAAACAAAACTAACCTCCTTTGTACATCTCAGGCTTGTTGGCCGAATTTTTTTTTTTTAATAGATCTGATGAGTAAGTCTTTTCTGAAAAAGAAACTTGGGAGAAGTTCTGTGTTTTCCAAGTTTAAGATCAGCATAGCCTCCCCGTCGCCTTAAATGTCAAACCCCTACTGTGATGAATATCCCAGTGTAAGTCATAGCAATAAGAGAAACGGAATCTAGTTTTGTTTCAAGTCTTCAGCTCCTAGGATGAAATTAGTAAGACAGTTGATACAGCTCCCTGAATGTCCTGCATCTGGCTCTGCTGGTCTCTCTCTTCGGTGGGAATCATTTAGAAGGCCTAAGGAAAGCTGGGATTCATCCCAGCGGGTACATGTTTCTCGAACTGATTTTGTTCTGTGCTACAGATAACATCTGTGTATATCATATCTGTATATATCTGAACCAAGCTGTATGCAGAGAGGTTGATATAACTATATTTACAGAAAACAGTTTTTATGATTAAAATTCACATTTTAACATGAACATGTGTGCTGCACTCCTTCGCCTGGTCCGAGAAAGGTGGTTTGTGATAGGAAGGAGCGGTAGCTGCGGGCATGAGCAGAATGTATGGTGCTCACCTTACTTAGGGTGACGACAGAGGCTGCAGAGGCCTGTCCTCCTCGATGCTGAGGTCTGGATACACACTCTCCAGGTAAGGGAAACCGAAGTTGGGAGTAACCATCCGCATTCCGTCAAAAAGTCAAGACTGTGTGCTCTCAGTCACATCAGGCGACTTCTGGAGGAGGACCCCACCCAGACCAAAGCCTTTTTGTTTCACATCTTCTTCCTACTAAAGTTCACTTTAAAACATTATATACTGAGATGTACACACACGTCTTACTTTTAACCTTTTGGGCAGTTACTTATTTTAAGGCAGTGTGGAGTCAATTCCTAACACTAGGAATTATCTCTGTGTTCTAAGCCAGGTTCCTACCTTCCAAGTGACGCGACCACATATTACCTAGCTCCTCGGGTGGTGAGAACACAGCCAATCAGTCGTGTGTGTGAAGCACTGGCACACAGTAGTTATAACCATGCATACACACTGGCTGTGGGGTCGCGCAAAAGACTTTATACTAAGCTATATTTAATATAAAACCTCTGCTGTTTTGAATAGAAATGCTGTCGGTTTTTCAGTGACGTTCGTCTGACATAAGGTTTGTACTAAATAGAAGGTGGTGGTGGGGGGGACTCGGATTCTCACTGGACCCTTTGCATTCAGGTCTGGCTGACGTGGGAGAGTCTGTCATAGTTGTGTTAAACATCCTTTACGTGGACCTTATATGGAAGGACAGTGGCAGGAAGGCAGTAGATGATAAGGCAGCTGTGTTCTCAGGTAAAAGCCTGAATCAAGAAAACAATTTGAACTAGGACATACCTACATTTAAAAATGAATAAACACACTAATCCGAATTAAATATCCTTCCCCAATCCTATGTTCCACTATTTCTATAGAAAAATTAGAATCACTAAATAAACACATACCTGCTGGTAGTCAAGATTCTGTGCTGGTCTTTTGCACTGTATTATACAAACAGTATATGCCAGATTCTCTGGGCTCACGTAGAGACTATTTTCTCAGACCACAGCACCCCCTCCTCGGCACGTTTGGACCCGTCTGCTTTTTGTTTAATTAGTTTTTGCAAAAGTGCAGCTTTTAACACCACTCTGAAGAACACAGAGGTAAACAGGTAAGCATTATTTTATGTGCTTTTTAAGCTGCTTGTCATGGTCTTGTCATAGCTGCTTTGTAATCCTTTAAGCATGTGGTCTTCCCTTCTCCACAAGGTCCGTGGGTGCAAGTACATGCACTGTCCTAAAACTGATCTGCCTGAGAAGCCTCCCAATTCTTCTTCCCCTTTTCCTCTTTTTTTTTTTTAAAGTGCCTTAGGTCTCATCCACCTTATTGCAGTGCATTGCCCTCTGGAGTAGAAAAACCTCAGGGGCACCAAATTCATTATAATGACTGGCTAACAAATCTATGGCAAGGCCAGTACTGTCTAGTTCTCTGCTTTCAACAAACTAAAGGAGAATCTATCTAATTAAGCGTTTAAGCTGATATATCATTATCATTTTTGATATGACAATGTCATGCAGTTGAGTTGCATAACAGAATCTTTCTATCCCATCTGCTTATTTATCTGTTTACATCTATAATGTTAAACACTGTCTCAGCTGTAAATAACATGCCTTTGGGAGGAGACACGATGGCAGTGTAGAAGGGCGTGAGCTCACCTCTTACGGAAACACCAGAATCACAACTAACTGCAGAACCACCATCAACAACAAAACACACGCTGGAACCTACCAAAAAGGATATGCTCCATCCAAAGAGGCCACAATAAGACGGTAGGGGGCACAATCAAGATTAAAATCAAATCCCATATGAACCAGGTGGGGACCCACAAACTGGAAAATAATTATATCACAGAAGTTCTCCCCCAAGAGTGAGTGTTCTGAGCCCCACAAAGGGCTCCCCAGCCTGGAGGTCTGGCGACAGGAGGAGGTGGCTCCAGAGAATCCAGCTTTGAAGGCCAGTGGGGTTTGACTGTAGGAATTCCACTCTCAGAGGGTACAGAGTCTCACATACATGAGGATTCAGGGAAAAAAAGCAGTGACCTCATAAGAGATTAGGCCAGACTTACCTGCTAGGATTGGAGGGTCTCCTGTGGAGGTGGGGGGCAGCTGTGGCTCACTGCAGGGACAAGGACACTGGCTGTTATAGTTCTAGGGAACACTTATTGGTGTGAGCCCTCTTGGATGCCCCCATTTTCTCACCAAGACCTGGCCCCACCCAACAGCCAGTGCTAGGACACCTCAAGCCAACCAACCAACAGGGCAGGAGCACAGCTCCACTCAGCAACAGACAGCCTGCTTAAATCCTGAGAAAACAGCTGCCCAATATAAACAGTCCCTGACATAGCCCTGCCCACCAGAGGGACAAGACCCAGCTCCACCCACCTATGGGCAAGTACCAGTTTCTCTCACCAGGAAGCCTGCATAAACCTCTTGGATAGCTGCACCTGCCAGGGGCAGGCAGCAAGAACTACAGCCCTATAGCCTGAAGAATGGAAGCCACAATCACAGAAAGTCAGACAAAATGAGATACCCCAGAAGAACTGGGTGAAGTAGAGACTGGCAATCTACCTCAAAGAGAGTTCAGAGGAATGATAGTAAAGATGAGCCAAGATCTCAGAAGATGAATGGAGGCACAGATCAGGAACATACAAGAAATATCTAACAAAGACCTTGGAGATTTAAAGAACAAAGATGAACAACACAATAACTGAGATGAAAAATACACTAGAAGGAATCAGTGGCAGAATATATGGGGCAGAAGAATAAATGAGCTGGAAGACAGAATGGTGGAAATCACTGCCGCGGATCAGAATAATGAAGAAAAGAATGAGGAGAAATGAGGACAATGGAAGAGATCTCTGGGACATTAAATGCAACAACATTTGCCTTATAGGGATCCCATAGGAGAAGAGAAAGGACCCAAGAAAATATTTAAAGAGATAACAACTGAAAACTTCCCTAACATGGGAAAGGAAACTAACACTCAAGTCCAGGAAGCACAGAGTCCCAGGCAGGATAAACCCAAGAAAACATGCCAAGACACATAGTAATCAAATTGACAGAAAAATATTAAAATCAACAAGGGAAATGTAACAACATACAAGGGAATTCCCGTAAGGTTGGCAGCTGATTTCTCAACAGAAACTCTTCAGGCCAAAGGGAATGGCACAATACATTTAAAGTGATGAGAGGGAACCTACAACCAGGAATACTCTACCAAGGCTCATTATTCAGATTTGACAGAGAAATCAAAAGCCTTACGGACAAGCAAAAGCTAAGAGAATTCAGCACCACCAAACCAGCTTTGCAACAAATGCCGAAGGAACTTCTCTAGGCAGAAAAGGCCACAACCAGAAACAAGAAAACTGCAAATGGAAAAGCTTACCAGTAAAGGCAGGAAATCATCTGTAAATGATGCAAATATTCCAAATATATCAAAACCAGAAATCGCGAGGAAAGCACAAATGCATTAGAAATTAACACTACCAACTTAAAACAATCATATGTATATATAGACTGCTGTATCAAAACCTCATGGTAACGGCAAAAGGAAAACCTCAATAGATACCACACACAAAAAAGAAACAGGAAACCAAACACAATACTAAAGTTAGTCATCAAATCACAAGAGAACAGAAGAGGAAGGGAAGCCGTAAACAAAGTGCAAAGACTACCCAGGGAAATGGAAGAAAATATTTGCAAAGGAGCTGAACAACAAGGGGTTAATCTTCAAAATTTATAAACAGCTCATGTGACTCCGTCACTCAGTTGTGTCTGACTCTTTGCGACCCCGTGGACTGTAGCCCACCAGGCTCCTCTGTCCATGGGATTCTCCAGGCAAGAACACTGGAGTGGGTTGCCATTTCCTTCTCCACAAAAAAATGGGCAGAAGACCTAAAAGAAGGCATGCAGATGACCAAGAAGCACCTAAAAAGATGCTTAGCATCACTAATTGCAGAGAAATGCAAATCAAAACTGTCATGAGACATCACCTCACACCACCGAGAATGGCCATCATCAAGAAGTCTACAAATAATGAGTGCTGAAGAGTGTGTGGAGTAAAGGGGGCCCTCCTATACTGTCAGTGGGAATGCAAACTGGTATAGCCACTTTGGAGAACAGTGTGGAGGTTCCTTAAGAAATTAGAGTTATCACATGATCCTACAATCCCATTCTTGGGCGTATATCTGGAGAAAAACGTGGTTGGAAAGGATACATGCAGCCCAGTGTTGACTGCAGTCCTATTTACCATAGTCAAGACATGGAAGCAACCTAAGTGTCTGGACAGATGAAGAGGCAAAAGAAGGTGTGGTACATACAGCAGGATTACTGCCCATTGAAAAGAAGAATATCATTTGCAGCAACACGGATGGACCTGCAGATTATCATACTAAGTGAAGTAAGTCAGACAAAGACAAATATCATATGAAATAACTTAAGAAAACACAAAGGAACTTATTTACAAAACACAGACCCAAAGAACATACTTACTGTTACCAGCAAGGTGGGTGGGGAGGATAGATTAGGAGTTTGGGCTCAACATGTACACACTGCTATATTTAAAACAGAAAACCAACAAGGACCTAATGTTGGTTGGGAACTCTGTTCAACACTCTGTAATAACCTAATGGAAAAAGAATTGAAACAAAATAGATACACATATCTGCATAAATCACTTTGCTATATACCTGAAACAACACTGTAATCAACACTACTACTATATAAAATAAAAATACAAAAACTTGAGTTAAATAAGTGTTTTTCAATAAATCAACCCAGAATAAAGAGCATTCTAATAAAATGTTAATTTTTAATTTTCAAAAATTTATAATATCAATTGTATTTCAATAATTTATAACATTTATTCTCTTTTGAGTTAATTGACACGAACTAAAAAAGTTATTTCCATTTACATTTTTTGTTGGCAAGAAGATAGTTCCAATAAAAAAAATTTCAAGCATAAAAACATTACATTATGATAGCATTCTTTGCAGAAAGTGGTATGGAAATACACATATAAGAAAAACCGGCATTTTTCAATGACTAAACAACGTACTAGTTTATTTTTGTAAATGGTTGATGAGTGTCAAATTGCTATCTATCTCAATTACACTGAAAATGTTTAAAAGAGTGATGTAACAGTTTTATTTTAAAATATCAATATTTACATGACACTAGAAAGTATGTACTTTGGCAACTACCCATGAAAATTTAGCTGTCAATTTAAAACTGCGGAGGGTTACATGATTTTTCAAAATACTTCTAGGACGTACATGAGCAGAATAACAGTGTGTGTGGACCGCTGCTTTACAAGACCGTCCCATTCAGTTCGGGGGACCTCTCCTAGTAGAACCACCCGGGGAGGGTGGCCCGCCTTTTAAAAAGTGCAGATTCCTGGGCTCCGCCCTCCAGACCGAGTTACTAAATTCGGGTTGGACCCCAACTAAGTCAATTTTCAACTGGCATCCTAGGTGGTTCTCGGGCAAACCATTTCAGAAGGAGGACTGTGGGGTGGAGGCGGGAGGTGGGAGAATAGAGTATTTGACAGTATTTCAGTCATGGCTGAAGAGGGACACACCTCTCCCTATGTGTTTTGCTTGGGCAGAGTAAACTGAAAGAAGCGGAGTCGGAGCTCACCAAGTCGCAGCACCGGCGGAAGGGCCTGGGACAGGCAGAGCGTTGGGAAAGCAGGTGCCTTGCTTCCCTGGTCCCAGGGCGGCCGCGGGCCCCAGCGCAGAGGAGGATCCTGCTCCCCACTAGGGGGGCGCTGTTGAGGTCGAGCCCTTCTCTGGCCACTGCGGGTGGGGATTTCCTGGAACTAGTCTTAGGAAAAGCGGTCTTCACGGGGGCCCGGGCCATCACAGCGGAGTCGAGCATGCGCTGAGAGGGGGACGGGGGTTGGGGAGTGGGAGGGGTGCTACTTGCCGTGAACCGGCCCTTGGGGGTCCTCTGACAACACTGCGAGGGACAGGGGAGGCCTCGGTTCCCTTTTGGTCCCAGGGTGGCCTAAAGTGCAGTCTCGGGCGCCCACCTGCCGCCCGCTCACTGGGCCGGGCTCTGCAGCAGCTGCTCCCTCTTGCGAGGGTCACAGAAGAACTGCAGTTTCCTGGGGAGCAGCTTCACCTCCACGGGCATCGCTTCGTACTCCTCACTGTCGATGCTGAAGGCGCCCCCTGTGCCCTGTGTGGAGGAGGGGTGGAAGCGCGGGGGAAGAGGACTCAGAACAGCTCGTGCCCACAGCTGGCTGGGATTCGTCATCACTGAGCATCTGGGCAGGTTGTTAGGGAAAACCGCAACCTCTCCGAGGATTTAGCTTAATGTTCTTTAAAAAGAGATTGCAGGGCCTGTGTCAGACACAGGGCTGGTTCTGGAAATAGGGGGGCTTCCCTCATAGCTGGGTTGGTAAAGAATCCGCCTGCAATGCAGGAGACCTGGGTTCAATCCCTGGGTTGGGAAGAGCCCCTGGAGAAGGGAAAGGCTACCCACTCCAGTATTCTGGCCTGGAGAATTCCATGGACTGTATAGTCCATGGGGTCGCAGAATCGGACACGACTGAGCAACTTTCACCTCACTTCACCACCATGAAAAACGTTTAAGTGGCCTCTGCTTCCTTCCAGAGGATTTTGGGATTTGTGAAACAAGGTTATCATTTTCAAATGCTTATTGAAAGACGGGGTCCTGTCATATCTTTAAGGAATTCACATAAGGTGTGTATGTCCTTCTCAGTCTTGCCCAGAAGAAAAGTGAGCAACACAGCCAGTTCTCTTAGGAAAGCCATTACAGCCACTTGATTATTTTCTCGGTTGTTCTTTAGGACTCGCTTACCTTTACACCTAAGGTATAGCGCCATTAATATTACAAATTCTAGAAAACCCTTCCATAACTCATGTATTTAACATTTGCTGTGTTGAAACCATGGTACCAGCCACTGTGGGAACACCTTCTGTTTTAGCTACACTCCTTTTTGACCACCTCAGTTCAACATCCAAATCTTCAGAGGCCATCTGTAGTAACTTTTCTTCCCCACTTACAGGTTATTCCACATGGCTCGGCATTTCCCAGTACAGAAAAATTTACTGCCATCCTGAAAACGCTTCCAGATCGTTTTTTTTTTTTTTTTTTTTTAATGTGAAGCTAGAATTCACTATGAACGTTTGCAAACTGGAGAATTCTGTGGGTTGTTATAGTAACCATTCGCATAATTTACATTCAGAAAAATAAAAGCTCAGGAGACTGAAGGATCATTTTACAGAACCTTGGCTTGACAACACTGGAAGTCTTCAGGAGCCAAACTCTAAACTTGTGACTCAGAAGGGGCTTTTCTGCCATCTTTTCAGGTCTCCCTTAATATAACCTAGAGCGTGGCACAGCACTCAGCATGTATGAGGTACCTAAGGGTCTGTTAATAGGAAGGAGGGAGAAAAAACCAGAAAGGAAGACCAAAGAGGAAAAGACCAGAAGCTATGGGGCAGCTCTCCCCTGCTCACCTCTGGAAGCAGCAGAGTGCAGCGGCTGGCTTGGAGACACTCGGTGCCCTCAACATGCAGCTTGGGGTCTCTCACCTTTTTACTTCTGTTGGTACAGGAAAAAGCAACCTTGGAAACCAGCACTCGCAACTGCATTCAACTGCCAGAACAAAGCAAGTTCTGCACGTCTTTGGGTCAAGTCAAATACATGGACTCACGGTCTCTTGAACCATGGGGTTCTGTGAATAATTTTTCCCCCAGTGCTTCTTGCTTAGTGTTGAGATACATTCTAGATTGAGAAGGTTTATTTATTGCAGAGAACTGTGCATGAAGACTGATTTTTCTCTCAACTGATCTTTAAGTAGTTCCATGTATACCTAATTCTTGGGCTATTTAAAAATCCCAACTTTAAAAACTGGAATGAAATGAAATATTTTAGAAAAAAGTACTAAACTTTTGATATTTGGCACTTCTTGTGAGTCTATTACTTGCAAGAGAAAATTTATTTTAATTTAAACTAGATGGATTTATATGAACAACCAACCTTAGCAGTTTTTGTATGATTCTCCGTATTGATATAAACAGTCTACTTAGAATACTGCATCTTGACCTTGACTACATGGCTTTGGAATAAAACTATTAGCCTCTCTCTACACACACCCACACACACCCACACACCCACACCCACACCCACAGACACACCCACAGACACACACACACACACACACACAAACACACACAGACAGACACACACACACACACCCCCTCATGTATATACACCCTGCAGCTAGTCAGTCAGTGGGAAATGGGTAAAAGCGAAATCTAAGAAAATTAGTCCATCTTTATCACTAATTGCTGGAGAACAGATAGGCTACCCACTCTAGTATTCTTAGGCTTCCCTGCTGGCTGAGCTGGTAAAGAATCCACCTGCAATGCGGGCGACCTGGGTTCAAACCCTGGGTTGGGAAGGTCGCCTGGAGAAGGGAAAGGCTACCCACTCCAGTATTCTGGCCTGAAGAATTCCATGGACTGTATAGTAATTCCATGGACTGTATAGTCCACGGGGTTGCAAAGAGTCAGACACGACTGAGCAACTTTCACTTCACTTCATCATTAATTAACAATAGCAATTCTTTCGATTAAACATCATCGGTTTTCTAAAGCAACTTTACAGTGTTCTAATCAGATACTCAGAGGAAGCTGACATGACTTGATTTCCCTTCGCGTAGAGACCAAAAGGAACCTATGTTACTGCCGCTGCTGCAGATGACGACAGAGACCATGTGCACCATGATGACTTCGTCTAATTTAAGCAGTATCATCAGCTTTTCCTTCTGGTTTTGGATGTCAGCATTATGAAGGAGATTCGAAAATAGCTGGTCCCACAGGCTTGTGGGACACTGTGTAGCTTCTGGACCCTTCGTAGGAGAAGAAAGACTTTTCCCTTTCTCCCTTTTACTATAGTTACAGCAAGTAAATCAAAGGCTGCAGAAGCAGCTATTGAGCATCTGAAGAACTGGTACCCAAGGCGAGAACAACACAAACTGAGCAAAGACATTGTGCTGCTGGTGCTGGCACAGAGAATGAGGTAGCCATGGAGACCCGGCCGCTGCAGCAGCAATGTCTAACCCTCACGTGGGCGCGAGAGGGAGCTCTGAGACAGAGTTCAGAAACAAATGGAGCAGATTCCAGCTGGCATGGTAACACACAGCCTTCTCCGTTGCTCTGAAGTCTGGCGGAAGGCTGAGAGGATCCTTAACCAATAAAACTCTGGCAGAGGTACGGCTTAACAAATCACGACAGGACTTGGGAGGGTATTTTGTAGTGGAAAAGGGAAAAAAGTCTGGAAAATGTCCAAGATACTCAATACCTTTCCATTAATGCCCTGGGAAGAGGCAAGGTGAGCTGACATGAATGGTAACTGATGGTACTTCATGCTGATGAAAGACTTTGCCCACAGAGTCCCTCATATGAGACTCAAAAACAACCCTGAGAGAGAGAAGCAATTATGTTGTTCCACTCCAGGATTCAGGGACGGTAAAGGACCATGAGGCCAGTGAGCGGCAAAGTCAAGGTTTGTATCCAGTAGTTCTGACCCCGAGGCCAAAATTCTGGGCAGGATACCATGCGACACTGACTCCTATCATTTCAGTCAAAAGACCAAGACAGCTCCCAAACTCTGATCTTCCCAAAATGCAAGGGGAAGGCCAGACTAGGAGACATGCACTCCGCGTGCCAACCCAAAAAACAAAAGGGTGCTGCAGCTCCCAAACCACGCAAGTCTCCAGTGAGATCTCTGCTTGGACTTCGTGGGCGCTCGGATCGGTAAAGTCTGAAAATACAAGCCACTTAAAGCCACCCTGCCTACAAACCCCAGTCCACTTACCCTATAGTGATGAAGTCTCCTTTGCTGATGGTGTTGGGTTCCATGCAGATGTTCATAAAGTCTTCTTTGCTCTGAAAAGTTAGGAAAACTAATGTTAATGCTCTGAATTTTGGCCTATGGACCCTGTTGCCCTCTTAGCCTTGGAGGGTTGTGGTTGGAGCTGTGTATTACAGAAGGGACTTGACTTTGAATGACTTAATCCTGAGTATATTTTCAGTCCTTTTTCTTCCTTTTTACATTAAGACCTTTATTGAAGCATAATTTACATACCATAAAATTCATCTCCATTGTTTGCTTTTTTTTTTCTTTTTTTTTTTACTATATACATAAGCTAGGTAGAAACTCAGGTTTGGAGGTTGGTCAAGTTCTGTCGCTTGCTGATAATCACAATTGTTACAGTCTTGAGGGTTCCCTCCCTGGCAAGCCTCTCTCCCAGCAAGTCTCCATCCTCACTGTATGTCAGCATCACACCACACCAGCTTGGTTGGCTTCTTGGTGTGCAGAAGTATCTGGATTTTTTTTTTTTTTTAACTCTCTACATGCAGACTTAGTGAGTGACCAGAGTTGAAGAACAGCAATCCATTTATGCCATGGAATGGAAGTGTTTTTAATGCAGGAGTTGTGGGTTCGATCCCTGGGTTCAAAGATCCCCTGAAGGAGCAAATGGCAACCCTCTCCAGTATTCTCGCCTGCGAAATCCCATGGACAGAGGAGCCTGGCAGGCTACAGTCCAAGGGGTCGCAAAAAGAGTGGGACATGACTCAGTGACCAAACAACAACAAATGTTTTTAAAACACTGCATTCCCAAATACAGAATGTTCTGGAAGAACTAAGCTACAAGGAAATGGCTATAAAAAAACAGCCTTATTTCTTTGGCCACCCCTGAAATTTACTACCAGTTGGTAGTGAACAATACAATCTGGCCCTCTATAAATCAATCCCAATCCTTCTGGGTCTGCTTCAAATAGAATTTTGTTCTTTTTGGAAAGGTTCAAAATTCATAGCCCCAGGGTCATCCCCAGGTCTCTGCAAGCTGGTCAGCCTTTGCCCAAGATTAAAGGGCTCAACCAAACCACAACTTCACATCTCAACCAGGAATTACAAAGCACAGAGGGATAACTGCTCTAAAGTCATCTCTTACTAAACGACTTATTGTCATCTTTGTACCATGAACTTTTCTAAGTGCTAGGGTCCCCTTAATGAACAAGAAACATGAACATTTTTGCCTACAAAGAACCTACATTCTACCAGAGACAGTGAAAAGGATGAACAAAACACAACCATAATAAAGTAATAAATGATCACAGATATTAGAAGTATGCTAGAGTATACCAGTATAAAAATAGTAAGCTGGAGAGTATGCATATTAGCATAAACGGTATAGAGTATATTAGAAATATTATGAGTACATTATAAAAGTGAGATAAAAGGTGATGTTGGTGGCATTTTTAAAGAGGAGTCCAGGTATGCCTCATTGACGAGGTAACCTCTAAGCAGACACCTGAAGAAGGTATAAGAACTGTGGAAACCCAGGGCAAGCTTTAAGAACCGTCACTAGGGTGGCTGTTAAATTCAGACTCAGCCCCATTCTCAGAGCTTACAGTTCAATAGATCTGGGGTGGGTCCCAAGAACCTTCATTGTTAAAAGGTCCCAAGCGATGCTACTGCTGCTGATCTAAGGCCCACACTTTGAGAACCACTGGTCTAGGGACGCGCAATCCACACAAAGGATACTGGCAGGGCAGGGGCCTCTGGTGGGAGCAGGTCTGCCATGGGAGACAGCAGCACGGAGCTGGCACGGCTGGAGCAGAGAGGGAAAAGGAGCCAGGAGGAGGGGAGATCAGAGAGGACAGACTGGACAGCCCTGCAAGGAAGCTGGCCATTAGGCTGAGTGCAGCAAAAAGCCACTGGAAGGTCTCAGGCAGAGAACTAGGATGTGCTTTTTTTTTTTAAAGGATCTCTCTGGATACTGTGTTTAGAGGAGAGTGAAAGGGGCAGGGAGACCACTTAGGAACCTATTGTAATAATTGGGCTAAAATACGACCCTGGCTTGGAACAGTTGGCAGGGGAGACTGTGACGTGCTGGCAATATTCATTAACAGAAGGTGCAGCCACTAGGATTTCCTCGGAGGTTTCGGGTGTGGACAAGGAGTATCCAAGATGTTTGGCCTGAACAACTAAAAGAATGGAATTACAACCAGTCGTACTGGAGGAAGAGTGAGAATAAGGCAATTTTCAAGGGGTGGGAGGGAAGATCAGGAGCTCAGGACATGCCAAGACTGACATGTATACGAGACATCAAAAGGGGTAAGTGGATATATATACGAGTCTAGGAGTTGACTTCTGTAAAGTGTGCAAGTGTGGAAATCAATGTATTGTAATACAACAGATTCAGTGAGAAAGCCTTATCTCAGTAGTGGCTGAAAAGGTACTTGATAAAATTATATAACCACTCATGATAAAAACTCTTGGCAAACTAGGATAGGAATGGAAGGGAACTTCCTTAATCTGATAAAGGCTATCTATTAAAAAAAAACCGCTCAAATTAAAGAATGAAGCAGTAAAGCCTTTTTCTCTAAATCAGGAATGAGACAAGGACTCCCGCCGATACTGCTTCTCTTCAACCCAGTACTGAGGTCCCAGCCAGTGTGACAAGGCAAAAGGTTATAAGGTTAAGCATTTGAAAGGAAAAAAATCATATCCACTGCACCATCTGCAGTTGGCATGACTTAATCTATTGAAAATCTAAAGGAATCCATAAACATGATAAGAATTGTAGGTTGTTGGTACAGCATCAATATAAAAAAATCAATTACATGACCATCTACTAAATCAGTTTAAAAAATGACATTTTAAAAGACACTATTTACAACAATGTCAAAAATTAAGATAACCAGGAATCTGCTCAGCAAGACAAAATGTTAAAGAAAACTATAAAACTTCACTGAAAGACATTAAAAGCTTAAATAAATGAAGAGATATGCCATGTTTATATAACAGAAGAGTCAATGTTGTAGAAAATGTCATTTCTCCTCAAACTGATCTACAGGTTCAATGGAATCCTGATCGATTTTATAACATATTTATGCAGAACAAACATTCTAAGAGATTTACTGAAGTCAAAGAGCCAAGAATAGCCAAGAAACCCTTTAAGAAAAACAGAGGGACTTACTCTAAAACTAATAATTAAGACAAGCATAGTACTAGTACAAATATAGAAAAATAAAGCAACAGAGTGGACTTAGGAACACCTCCATGTATACAAATTCTTAATGTATGACAGGTTTACTGCAGATCAGTGGGAGAGGGGGAGGGGTGGGGCACATTTCAATAAATGATGCTTGGACAACTGGCTTTCTACATGGAAGGAAGACAAAATTAGAGCTTCACCCTCTATCATTACCGTGACATTGAATGGTTTGCCTTGGAAACGAACAGAGATCATTCTGTCGTTTTTGAAATTGCATCCAAGTACTGCATTTCGGATTCTTTTGTTGACTATGATGGCTACTCCATTTCTTCTAAGGGATTCCTGCCCACAGGAGTAGATATAATGGTCATCTGAGTTATATTCACCCATTCCAGTCCATTTTAGTTTGCTGATTCCTAGAATGTCGACGTTCACTCTTGCCATCTCCTGTTTGACCACTTCCAATTTGCCTTGATTCATGGACCTAACATTCCAGGTTCCTATGCAATATTGTTCTTTACAGCACTGAACCCTGCTTCCATCACCAGTCCCATTCACAACTGAGTGTTGTTTTTGCTTTGGCTCCATCCCTTCATTCTTCCTGGAATTATTTCTCCACTGATCTCCAGCAGCATATTGGGGACCTACTGACCTGGGGAGTTCATCTTCCAGTGTCCTATCTTTTTGCCTTTTCATACTGTTCATGGGGTTCTCAAGGCAAGAATACTGAAGTGATTTGCCATTCCCTTCTCCAGTGGACAACATTCTGTCAGACCTCTCCACCATGACCCGCCCGTCTTGGGTGGCACCACACGGCATGGCTTAGTTTCATGAGTTAGACAAGGCTGTGGCCCGTGTGATCAGATTGGCTAGTTGTCTGTGATTGTAGTTTCAGTCTGTCTGCCTTCTGATCCCCTCTCTCAGTGCCTACCGTCTTACTTGGGTTTCTCTTACCTTAGACGTGGGGTATCTCTTCACAGCTGCTCCAGCAAAGCACAGCTGCTGCTCCTTACCTCTGATGCTCGTTTCCAAGGCAAACTATTCAATATCATGGTAATCCAAGTCTATGCCCTGACCAGTAACACTGAAGAACCTTAAGTTGAACAGTTCTATGAAGACCTAAAAGACTTTCTAGAGCTAATACCCAAAAAAGATGTCCTTTTCATTACAGGGGACTGGAATGCAAAAGCAGGAAGTCAAGAAACACCTGGAATAACAGGCAAATTTGGCCTTGGAGTACAGAATGAAGCAAGGCAAAGGCTAATAGAGTTCTGCCAAGAGAACGCACTAGTCATAGCAAACACCCTCTTCCAACAACACAAGAGAAGACTACACATGGACATCACCAGATGGTCAACACCGAAATTAGCCTGATTATATTCTTTGCAGCCAAAGATGGAGAAGCTCTATATAGTCAGCAAAAACAAGACCGGGAGCTGACTGTGGCTCAGATCATGAACTCCTTATTGCCAAATTCAGACTCAAATTGAAGAAAGTAGGGAAAACCACTAGACCACTAAACCACTGTATGACTATACAGTGGAAGTGAAAAATAGATTTAAGGGACTAGATCTGATAGACCGAGTGCCTGATGAATTATGGATGGAGGTTCATGACACTGTACAGGAGACAGGAATCAAGACCTTCCCCAAGAAAAAGAAATGCAAAAAAGCAAAATAGCTGTCTGAGGAGGCCTTACAAATAGCTGTGAAAAGAAGGGAAGCAAAAAGCAAAGGAGAAAAGGAAAGATATAAGCATCTGAATGCAGAGTTCCAAAGAATAGCAAGAAGAGATAAGGAAGGCTTCTTCAGCGATCAATGCAAAGAAATAGAGGAAAACAACAGAATGGGAAAGACTAGAGATCTCTTCAAGAAAATAAGAGATACCAAGGGAATATTTCATGCAAAGATGGGATCGATAAAGGTCAGAAATGGTATGGACCTAAAAGAAGTAGAAGATATTAAGAAGAGATGGCAAGAATACACAGAAGAACTGTACAAAAAAGATCTTCACGACCCAGATATTCACAACGGTGTGATCACTCACCTAGAGCAAGACATCCTGGAATGTGAAGTCAAGTGGGCCTAGGATGCATCACTACGAACAAAGCTAGTGGAGGTGATGGAATTCCAGTTGAGCTATCTCAAATCCTGAAAGATGACGCTGTGAAAGTGCTGCACTCAATATGCCAGCCAATTTGGAAAACTCAGCAGTGGCCACAGAACTAGAAAAGGTGAGTTTCCATTCTAATCCCAAAGAAAGGCAATGCCAAAGAATGCTCAAACTACCACACAATTGCACTCATCTCATACGCTAGTAAAGTAATGCTTAAAATTCTCCAAGCCAGGCTTCAGTAATACGTGCACCATGAAATTCCAGATGTTCAAACTGGATTTAGAAAAGGCAGAGGAACCAGAGATCAAATTGCCAACATCCGATGGATCATTGCAAAACCAAGAGAGTTCCAGAAAAACATCAATTTCTGCTTTACTGACTATGCCAAAGTCTTTGACTGTGTGGATCACAATAAACTGGAAAATTCTGAAAGAGATGGGAATACCAGATCCCCTGACCTGCCTGTTGAGAAACCTGTAGGCAGGTCAGGAAGCAACAGTTAGAACTGGACATGGAACAACAGACTGGTTCCAAATAGGAAAAGGAGTACATCAAGGCTGTATATTGTCACCCTGCTTATTTAACTTATGTGCAAAGTACATCATGAGAAATGCTGGGCTGGAGAAAGCACAAGCTGGAATCAAGATTGCCAGGAGAAATAACAATAAACTCAGATATGCAGATGACACCACCCTTATGGCAGAAAGTGAAGAGGAACTAAAAAGTCTCTTGATGAAGGTGAAAGAGGAGAGTGATAAAGTTGGCTTAAAGCTCAACATTCAGAAAACGAAGATCATGGCCTCCAGTCCTATCACTTCATGGCAAATAGATGGGCAAACAGTGGAAACAGTGGCTGACTTCATTTTTCTGGGTTCCAAAATCACTGCAGATGGTGATTGCAGCCATGAAATTAAAAGATGCTTACTCCTTGGAAGGCAAGTTATGACCAACCTAGACAGCATATTTAAAAGCAGAGACATTACTTTGCTAACAAAGGTCCATCTAGTCAAGGCTATGGTTTTTCCAGTGGTCATGTATGGATGTAAGAGTTGGACTATAAAGCAAGCTGAGCACCAAAGAATTGATGCTTTTGAACTGAGGTGTTAGAGAAGACTCTTGAGTCCCTTGGACTGCAAGAGATCCAACCAGTCCATCCTAAAGGGGATCTTTCCTGGGTGTTCATTGGAAAGACTGATGTTGAAGCTGAAACTCCAATACTTTGGCCACCTGATGTGAAGAGCTGACTCATTGGAAAAGACTTTGATGCTGGGAGGGATTGGGGGCAGGAGGAGAAGGGGACGACAGAGGATGAGATAGTTGGATGGCATCGCCGACTTGATGGACATGGGTTTGGGTGGACTCCAGGAGTTGGTGATGGACAGGGAGGCCTGGCGTGCTATGGTTCATGGGGTCGCAAAGAGTCGGACACGAATGAGCGACTGAACTGAACTGAACTCTATCATTCACAAAACTCAATTAGAAGTGGGAGTATTTCTTTTTAACATATATATGGAATCATTTGATGCAAATCATATTACCTGGTTTTCATTTAAATATACAACGAACATCTTTCCATGTTGGTAGAGAACATTTTAAATACATGTACCAAAATCTATTGGAGGAGGAAGTAGTAACCCACTCCAGTATTGAAATTCCATGGACAGAGAGCCTGGGGGCTACAATCCATGGGGTTGCACAGAGTTGGACATGACTGAGCAACACATCAAAATCTATTTAATCAGTTGCCTGATTAGTTTTGTTTCATGTATTTTGCAATGATAAATACAGTGAACATAGCTCTACAAGAGATCCTAATTTTCAAACATTCTACACCCCTAAAGCTTCTTTCAGACTCTGAATGGACTTTTTTCTTTTAATGATAAATGAACATTTTGAGCTATTACATGGCAGCTTCATTGTCTTTGAATATTTTATTGCATTAGCTTTTATTTTTACAAAGAGGTTTTGGAATAAAAGAAAATGAATGCGCTGCTGCCAGAGATAAGCAGCAGAGAATCATATACTTTTATAATTGGCACAGAGATAAAAAGCTTTTGGCATTCTGAATGCAACTAATCTCGAGCCACAATCACCTACTTGCTGAACTTGATCCATTCACTGGTATTCAATCATCAGAGCAAGAACAAGGTTAAAGAACATGAACAAAACACTGGAAGTACATATCATCAGAGACTGGGTATAAAGGAAATGCATAATTAGAAGTCTTATCTTTCTTTTTAACAGAGTATTTTTTAACCTTAATACATTCACTTTCACCAACATTTCCAGAATCCCATTATGTAAGAAATAAGGGATTGTCTTGTCTTTATATATCATCTGATTATTTTTGATGGATAAATTTTTAGAAATATACTTAACAGGGCCAGTGATATGCTTGTATTTCAGAGGCTTCATATATACTGCCACAATGCCATGGAGAAAGGGTGTTCCGAGGTCTCTTCCCTCCAATAATATCCGACAGCCCATTTCCCTACCCACACTGAAAACTGGCATGATTTTTAATTTATGGCCATTCGATATTTATGATTTTAATTTGTATTTCTTTGATATTAAGCATTTTTTCTTTACTTATGAAATTAAGATAGACATTATACCCACCTGATAGTACAGTTATGATGAATACATGCACTGACACTATATAAAATTCTTAGGACAGTGCTTATCAGGTAGTAAATATCAGCGATTTTTTTTTAATGTTTACTTCCTTTGTGAATTTCTATTTTTGTTCTCTGCCTGTTGTTTATATGAATCCTTTGCCCATCTCTTATTGATTAGTATAACAGTTTAGTACAAAGGAAAGCTATTAATTCCGGGTCTATCACATCCTAATATTTTTCCCAATTTTCATGAAAATTTTTATTTCTTTTTTATTAGAAGTACACAAATGCGTCAATATGACTGCTGCCTCAGGTGCCAGGTTTAGTCTTGTCCTCTCAAGTTTATATTGATAATCACTTAAGATTTTACTCTAGTACTTTCATAGTTTTGTTTTCTTTTTTTTTTTTTTACATTTAACCTTTTGGTGAAAAGAGCTATGTGATCCAAATGTTATACAACAGACATGCATTAGTTGTACGCTCTGAATACTGGAATCAAACTTCCCACCGCACCTCTCTCCCTTACTCGCCATACGACATTCATACATTCAATTCCTTGTGCCAATTTTCAGACTGACCAGGTCAACTGTGAACATACTACTTTGATTTACTTAAAAGCTAAACATAGTATTATTGGTCCATGGTTAAGAGTAACCTTCCTGCTGGCATCTTCATTAACATAAACTACTAAGGTTTCCTCTAGACCAGGGGTCAGCAGACCTTTGCTGTGGATGGTCAGAGAGTAAATGTTTTAGGCTTTTGGGCCATTCAGTCTCCGTCACAATGACTCAGCTCTGCCACTGGAGCACAAGAGTGGCTGCAGACCACACAGATATGGATGAACACAGCTCTGTTCCAGTAAAACTTTACTTACGGAGGTTGAAACTTGAGTTTGTATAACTTTTCACCTATCACAAAATATAATTCCTTTTTTGACTTTATTCCAACCATTTAAAAACTTAAAATCAATTCCTGGCTTGCAGGCTGTAGTAAAACAGGTAGCAGACCAGTTTGCTAACCTTTGATTTATCTCAGAATATTTTTTAGCGTTATTGTCTGTATCAGCACTCTCCAGGAGAACTCTCTGCACTGTGGAAATATTTCATATTTGTGCTTTCCAATATGGTAGCTACTAGCCACATATGGCACTTGACATGTAGCAGGAGAAATGAGTTTTAAGCTTTATTTTGTAATTAATTTAAACAGCTACCTGTGACTAGTGGCTACTATATTGGACAGTCCATGTCAATAGATTGGACTCAAAATATGTAAATATACATATTTGTGTGTGTATATATTTATACACACACACAAAATATGTAAATATAGATATTTGTGTGTGTATGTATGTGTGTATATATATAGTTTTCTTCCCTGGAGATCTAAATCTATACATTTAATACAGTCACCAAAATAACAGATGTTTACTCAAGTAAAAGTTCTGCAACTTTTGATTCCTGTGACAAACAGGAGTGGACTAACTCCACTGCTAAAGGCCCTTTGCCCTTAGTTCTCTCAAGGCACAAAGCTTGGTGAGAGATACTTGACCAGAGCCCCATAAGCTTTTAGGCACTTCACTCAGCTGTTTCTTCTCATGCTATTATTCCTCAAGGGCGTCCCGAATCCTCTTGTTCCTGACCCCTCTCTCCCCACACAGGGTAAAAATAAAAACATCAAGTTACTAGAAGAGTGTGCAGCTTCTGTAGCCTTTGTCACTTTTCCGAAATGCTTTTCTAATTAAAAAAAAAAAAAGCACACTTACTGCCAGGTCAAGCTGACTGTTCCGGGTTGTGATGGACAGCTCAAGGGTGGACAGCTGCACTTCCTTCCAGACCTCTGGGTTCACCTCTTGCGGGGCTGTGTGAATGCATCCGATATAAGTCAGTTATCTCCCACGAACATTTCAGCACTGCCACCCACGGCCAGCTGCCAGCGGCTCAGATGGCCTCCCAAGCCCGTCTGTGGACTCCCAGGCTTAATTTTCTTTATCTCATACTTTTTATACATGGGATAAAGAGCCAGGTTCAAAATGGAATCTCTAGGCCTGAGACAACCCAACAAAAGCAGCTACAGTAACATAAAGGCTGGCGAGAGAAAGAGGGAGTCGCTGGGAGTCAGGAATGGCACAGGCTGTTGTTCCCATTCACGGAATGTTGCTGCTGCTGGTCTGGGCCTGTGCTGTGCACAATGAGGGCTGAGTTTAGGCTTCCCCAACTCTGTGAGGGTCTGACACTGGTGTGGGGTCTGCCTCAGGCAGTCCTGAGCTGCCCAGGGCTTTCCAACCTCCAGTCTCCAGGCTCCTCACCTCCCTGCGGTTGTGCCCAGTAGGACGCGAGCCTCCGTAATATTCTCCTATATAAAGAGGGCCGGGGAGGGGTCTCTTCTGCTCCACTGGGAGGTCTCTCTGTAGGTCCCGTGTATGAGATCGAGGCTTGATGAGTCTGAGGCCACTCCTTTCAATGAAGGGAAAAAAACGTTTATCATGCAACACAATTACAAACTCTTGGAGTTTCTCAATATGAACAAGCATAGAATCACACCATAAGAAATTTATCATTCATTTAGAGATGGTGGCACAAACATGAGACAGATGAAATCTAGTTGCATCACATACTTCCTTCACTCCGGGAAGCATGTTCCACTCAGAGGCCACACTGGTCTGGCCTTGAAATCCAGCCCAAGGCTTCTCGTTCCTGCTTCAAAGGCCATCATTCTCTCACTCCAGATCTGTCCTCTTCCTGGCATCCCGAGTCCAGTACCATCCTGGGTCTCATCAGTGTCCTCAAGGATTATTAAAATAATACCCTAGCCTCTCAGCCTTTGACTTTGCCTCCAACCTACATAGCAACCCATTTCCATGGCCACATCCTGGTCCTTATCAGTACCCAGAACTACTCCATCTTAGAACTCTCAAGCCCTGGTATCCCACTATCTAATCACTTCCCTTATTCTTCCAGTTGATATTTCTGTGCCCAGTGGCACTCAGGGTGAACCACTCCCCTGTTCTCAAGTTTCCACGTGGTGAATTACAAAACAGTAACAATTAACTCTGACTTCTCTCACTCCATCTCTTACTCCTCCCAAGTCCAGAAAGACCCAACCTTTCTCTTCTTTCTCTGGAAGTGATCAGAGTCCTGCGGAGTCACACATCCATTGATTCCTCATGCAGTGGGCTTACTTAGCAGTCTCTGTCCTGATGGAGATCTTTTAAGTGGAGAAATTCAATTTGGACCGTGAGGAAATCAGATTGTGACCATGTGTCCACGCTGTGTCCTTCACTCCTGCTGACGCTGATAAAGCCGGTATGTCAATTTCCATCTGCTTTGTTTCTGCATTTTGTTTTCATAACTTGGTTCAAAGTCAGAGGAGGAAGAGAGGGCTATGAACTGGGGGCCCCTGAAGACTCTAACCACACCAGGCTCTGAGAGAGTCCCAGCTCCTGGCCTCTCCAGCTGTCCTCAGCACCAACAGGTGAACAGTGGATTTCACATCATTCTTCTATTGCTTTCGGCCCTCGTGTCTTCCTTCTCTAACATGTACCCTGAAAAGCCTCAGTTCTGGATCAATCTGTCACTAGGTGTCTATACTTCTACATCGTGGCTCAATATTATCAGAGGGGGAGACGAGGCCCTCCTGCTGCATACTGACCCAGGGAAAACAACCGCCCAAGTGAGCATATTCACGTCACAACAAGTTCTTGGTCTAAGGTCTTCTATGTCACTTGATAATCTTTCTAAACCTTCCTATTTTCATCCTTCTTCCAAACTCCCCACCCACCTCGCTTTCAAAAGATCACCTTGCTTCCTACCATTCAGAAAGAATACAAGGACATCAGGGAGAACTGCCTCACCTCTTTATAAAGGTGTTTTCATCTGGACCTCTGTTTTATTGCTCCCCAGTCTCAAGGAAAAAGGTGTCCCTCCCCCCGTCTGGGGCTAGTCCAGGGCTTTGATCCACTCCTCCTTGCTCACGGACTTGGCCGAGTCAGTCCTGTTTTTGGTGCCCTTTCTCTCCTCCCCTCCCATTCGCTTTTACTTTTGCTTCAGGGAGTAAACACATGAACAGTTCTCTAATTAAAAAAAAACAAAAAGAGAATGCTCCACTGACCCGTATTTCTCAGTACCTTCTGCTGTTTTCAATCTCCTCTCCTTCAAAGTCGAGTTTCTTAAAGGAGTCGCTCTGCTGCCTCCAGCTTTTACCTCCGGTTTATTCCTGAACTTTCTTCAATTTGGCTTCGGCCTCTCCACCTAACACGTGACCAAACCTGCAGGGGTTGCCAGATTCAACGGATCCTTACTTTCCTCTCTTTATTTTGCTCTTTGATGCTGCTTCTTAAAATCTCACTGTCTTTTGGAAGTTCTCTTTTTCATTGGCTTCTATGTCAGTACTTCCTCCCAGAGTCTCTTTCTGGATTTTCTGGGCATCATTTCGGGCTCTTTAAAATGATGGTTATTCCTGCCCACCTATTCTCAACAGTAACTTCAACAAACCCATAGCTCAATGTCATACACTTACAACATTTAAATCTATTTCATCAGCCCAGATATCTCTGAATTCCAGATTCTAAGTCATAGCTGTATGATTTTACTGGCCTGTACCACTGGTAATGTTAAGCTCAATATGTGCCAAACTGAGAATTTCACCTTTCTTCACGAACGTGATCCAACTCTAATATTATCAGCATTCATGGAAAATTCTAGTCACCAAACTCTAGCCCCTCGAGCCAGAAACCTGGGAATACTCCCAGCTCCTTCTGACTTTCGAGGATCGTGCCTCTGTAGTCAACGCTCTGGGGTCAGTGTTCGCTATTACCACCTTGTCGAGACCTCATCTCTCCTCACCTGGACCGTGTTAACAATCTTCTATCTGATGCCTTTGCCTGTAACTACCAATGCCAGTCTCGTGCATACTGCTGCCAAACAATTTCTTGCTAAAGTGAAAGCCTCCTCCTGTCATTCCTCTGCTTAAGATCCAGTGACCCTCTAGTGCCTTTATGATAAAGGTCAGATCCCACGTCAAAACCTGCCGTAAGCCCACAAGCCATTCCACTGTGCTGGCCATAAGTAAACACCATGTGACATCTCTGTGACTCCACACATCCTGACCCCTGCTCTTGGAACGCCCTTTATCTAGTTCTGTATATTTTTCAAAATTTGGCTGAAGTGTCACCCTCTTTGGGCTGACTCTACTGACCTTCAGTCAGAGGTAAAGGCTCCTTCCTCTCTGCTTCCATCTTATTCTTTCCTATTTCTCTCCAAGCATTTGCCAAACTGGTGATTTACCAGGCCCTCACTCCTGACATGTAAATACTTCTTGAGGGCATGACACCTGTCTTAGTCAACCTGGTATTCCGATTATGCAACAGGGCTTGCCACCCAATAGGTACGCAATCACTGTCTGCTGTTGAAATGATAGAAAAAGTTTATATGGTCCCAGATTCTACAACTTAAATACAGAGCTACTCTATTTCTTCCTGAATATTCCACCGATGAAATTATTCCCCCAAGCAACAACAGTCATGCATTTTACTCACACAGTTTGCCTTTAGCATAGAAAGTCCTTGCTCCCCACCACTCCAAGTTCATTTTAGTAATCACGTAGATTGGTTACCCCTAGTACTTTAATGGTTTTGTTAATGATTAACTGGATAGCTCTGGGTAAAGAGAGCTATATTTTACAAATGTTTTGCAATGGACATACCTTACTTTTTAAATTTCAAACCCATTCGATACTCTGAATGTTAACATTAGATAGAACCAAACTCTTTACTACATTTAAACTTCATCTGCCAATTTTCAGATCCAAACTATAAATATACTACTTTCGTGTGCATAAAAGCTCAACATGGTATGTAGTACAAGATAACTATGACTTTTCTATTAGCGTTTTCATTAACATACATTGAGTTTTTCTCTATGCCAATATTTTTCACTGTATAGCCTATAACAGCATCGCCTGATAGAACTGTCTCCTATGATGGCAATGGTCTCATACTTAGACTGTTCAATGCAGCAACCTCTACACATATTTGGCTAGTTAAGCATGGTTTGAAGCACAAAGCATTGTTTGAAGCCTACTATATTACACAGACGATTAGGTGTTCAGTTCAGTTGTTCAGTCGTATCTGACTCTTTGCGACTCCATGAATCGCAGCACGCCAGGCCTCCCTGTCCATCACCATCTCCCGGAGTTCACTCAGACTCACATCCATCGAGTCCGTGATGCCATTCAGTCATCTCATCCTCGATCGTCCCCTTCTCCTCCTGCCCCCAATCCCTCCCAGCATCAGAGTCTTTTCCAATGAGTCAACTCTTCCCATGAGGTGGCCAAAGTATTGCAGTTTCAGCTTTCGCATCATTCCTTCCAAAGAAATCCCAGGGCTGATCTCCTTCAGAATGGACTGGTTGGATCTCCTTGCAGTCCAAGGGACTCTCAAGAGTCTTCTCCAACACCACAGTTCAAAAGCATCAATTCTTCGATGCTCAGCTTTCTTCACAGTCCAAGTCTCACATCCATACATGACCACTGGAAAAACCATAGCCTTGACTAGACGGACCTTTGTTGGCAAAGTAATGTCTCTGCTTTTGAATATGCTATCTAGGTTGGTCATAACTTCTCTTCCAAGGAGTAAGCATCTTTTAATTTCATGGTGTATTCAGATACAAATCTTTAGTTCATTTCTTGATACAAATATAGGCACACTTGCAAGTAATCAATGAGATATAGGTCACTGTGTTCAAGGTTTGTTTGGTAAGAGTGAGTCAACAAAGGGAAGTGAAATACCAAAATGAAATTAAATATGGGCTTGGTAATAGAGAATAAGTTGGCAGATGAGAAATATCAGAACAGGAATGCTTTCTGGATTTGTGTGTAAGTAAATAGGCCCCATTTTAGGAGCGTGCCATATACATCTATAACAAGAAACTTTTAAAAATTCCAAATACACACATCACAAAGGAATAACAAAATACCAGAGGTCAAATTTCAATATTGTAGCCTGCATTTACCTTAAGAGTGCTGAAAAAGTGGGCTGCTTTGGTTTTTAGAGGCCCAAGATACCAGTACCTGAGAAAGAGCAAGATAAAAATCTGATTAGACTATTAAAAAAAACTATCAACGTGCCAGATACCATTCAGGACAGATAATACATTAGAATTACACCTCTGCCAGAAGTGTCTGCCCTGGTGGTTTGGAGATTGTGGTTTAGCATAAAAAAGTATTACAGTAAGTTTTTAATCTGCATTTGAATACCACGTCAAACAGAACATAATTAGTTATACAGCAGCTAAATCCTTGCAATTTATGAGATATATAATCAGAGTCTTCTTGAATCTCTAAATTCACAGGTATCACTGTAATATGTACTTTCCACCGTGGAACACAGTTGAGTTCGCACTCTGAATGAGTGGAGAGGGATAAAGCCACGACGAGACGTAGATGTGGGTGCTGGTGTATTACTCGTGAGCTAAATGGCTGCATGCTGTACACTGCGTTCTCTCTCGACACACAAACATACAATTAAAATCTGTAACTCAGCATCATTTTGCATTACGCATGTTATGCAGCTTCAACATGGCAAATGTGAAATCTGGGTGTAAAGAGGGTCTACTTCATATTGCTGAATTCCTAAAAGCCACTGAAGAGAAAAAGATGCCTGGCTGGATTTAGAAAAGTGGCATAAAGTAGACTTCTCTCTTAAAATGTCTCTCTTTCACCTGCCAGCCCACCTTAACCGCTCCCTATTCGATTCGAATCAATATGCACTCGTTTAGCACTTACTGTGTATATGGAGGAAACAGAAGCAATAGAATCAGTACAAAATTCTTGCCTTTGCGGGCTTCTAAGAAGATAAGGCCCCCCAGTATAATAGATAACGACAAGCAAACATATTTCTATGACATGGTATAAAGTGATCACTATTTACTCGTAAGGAGAGTCAAGAAGGCGCAAGAAATCATTACAGCCCTAAAATCACTGCAGCAGCCACACCTGCGCAACAAATGGCACAAGAACAAAGTGAGGGCGTGAGACCTAGAAACCTGGGCTGGATGGAGACACAGGAGGCGGCAAGGACATCATTCTAGGCAGGACAAGGAGAAACAGCACGGGAAGCGCTTAGAGTAATCGCCAGAGCAAGAGCTTTAAACAAAGGCACAGAACTCGGTAGTTAGGGATGACGACCGATTAAGTTGGTCTTGAACACCAGAATATGGAGTTTAGCCATCCAACGAACAGAGCAGAACCATTGTGACTATTATCCTAGTAAGCACCACCAGGCTATTAAGGACAGCTTTGACTATCTAATGTTTTTGTTTCTGCTACTGTGTTGGAAAGCTCACTTGATGCTTTGCTTCTTTTCCAGGGTAGCCAGACAGAAACACTTCCCAGCCAAGGCAGTTTATTTTTAAACTGATTTAGAAATAGATAAATAACTTTATTCTGAACTGATACTGTGCGAGGTCAGCTAGGAAATGGCTTCTTGCACCCCTACTGTTTCTCCCATAACACACAGAGCGACTCAGTGGTTGGTTCTAGTCCAGGTACAATAATAGCCACCATTTTAAAATTCCAGGCTCATAAATGAAACAGAACATGGGCCTGTGTGTGATACTCCTCAAGGGCTGACCTATGCTTGTGCTGAATACACTTAGAAAGCAATGTAGGACTTCCCCAGTGGTCCAGTGGTTAGGACTCTGCACTTCTACAGTAGGGGGCATGGGGTCCATTCCTAGTCAAGGAACCCCACGTGGTCAAGGAAGATCCTACATAGCGTGTTGTGTGGCCAAAAGAAAGAGAGTAATTTACTCTCACCAGACTTTCTCAGGGGAAACTAAGCAATTCCTCACGGTAAACTGCTGTCACGTGAGATTACAGATCAGATACAAGAGGACTTGCGGGATGAAGATAACCGTGCATACTTGCAAACACAAGAACGCAGTGCGTGATGTAACTCAGTGGTCTCTCTCCTTTGACAGTCCACTGTCAGGAACATCACTAGCAGGAATAACCATGTGGGACAAATGAGAGGGATTTCTGTAAAGAAAATGGCGAGAATGCCTACAAAGTGAAGGAGAGCTTTCTTGATAAAAGCTGTGTGTGAGCTCAATCACCGTTCATTTCGACTACACTCAAATTGTAAGCATGTTGTCAAGAAGAGGTAAAGAAAGAAAATAACGCCCACCAGCTAGGAGCGAACCTCACGCCCTGTCTCCTCCAGCCCCACCTCAGGAAGCCTTGCCCACGCGGCCTCTCCACGGCACACAGCACAGGGCACACCCTCTTTCCGAGCCAGCAGTTTCATGCTACACAGTGAATTCACCAAAATAAGCAGGTTGCCATGAAAAGCCACCAGCAGCCCTCTCGTCGCCTCCTCCGCAGGCCTGTTTCTTCCACCTTCCAGCATTCCCAGGTCTCTGCCTTTCTCCCTCCTCTGAAGGAGGCGGCCTGGGGTCGGTGAGTCCGCGAGGCATTCAGAAAGAACACCTCTTGGGGGAAAGGGCGTCTTCCGCCCAGGGCTGTCGAAGCTCCAGGAGGCTGCAGCCCCAGTGGTACCTTGCACTTGGTACCCAGCTAAGCAGGCAGTGGGAGGAGACGACACCC
Organism: Capricornis sumatraensis; assembly: GCF_032405125.1. Lineage (NCBI taxonomy): Eukaryota > Metazoa > Chordata > Mammalia > Artiodactyla > Bovidae > Capricornis > Capricornis sumatraensis. Next base: position 109,284,532 of record NC_091073.1, on the reverse strand, counting down.
AGTGCCCCTCTGGTCTAGTTGAGCCTCCCTCTCCCTGGTCACATATGATGTCTAGAAAGAGAGGTGGACACTGCTCATCCTGAGCTACCACTCAGCCAGCGTGGAGGAAACTGGGACTTCCCCCAGCCTCTCTGCACACAGAATGTAAACTTCACTTCCGTTATTCATACATAATTCAACCATGGGGCCCACCCCATGTATTCCAAGATCACTGTATACTGAAACCTCAAAGACAGGAACGGAGTAAGAAGGTGTTTAAAAACCACCACTGGTTAACCCAGCGCCCTTCTACCTGCTAACTGAGACGCCAGCATCTCGGAAGGATCCCCATCGAAGGCCGGTGAGTGCAAACACAGGCTGTTCCTTTTCACCCTGGAAATTAAATACATTTCACTTAAATTAATGACAATAACCTGGAACTCTCTACAGGTAAGTAGCCAGCAAACGTTCATGGCCTATGTTTCGTCAAAACAAAATTCCAAAAGGGATGTTCCAGATTTAAGAAATGAACTCTTTTGAGTGCTCAGTAAAAGTAATGAAATAAAATGAAACCAACATTCATGTATTAGGCCTCATGAATCTGCTGGCAAGAAAACATGGTATCATACTTCAGCCTGTAATCACTATGCTGATTCTTGGACCAATTAGTCGGGTCAGCCAGATCTTCTCTCACTTGTACTTGTCCGAGGTCATTTAAATCTGTGTTCTCTACAGAGGGCCAAGAGTTGTAAAGCAAGATCATCAGAGTCCTGGTATGTACTCCAGAATGTTTCACCTGAGTCTCCGAAGATACAGCCAGGTATTTGTCATAACAAATCAGGACACAAAGTGATTCAGGTTTAATTCAGTGCTTTATGGCCAAATACTGCATATTATAATCACCAAAGTCTAATAAATCAGTGAGTTTAGCAATACCTATTATAGAAAATAAACATTAACAATGCCACTGTCTCTAAGAGTTTATACTCCACGCTGGACTTTTTTCTAGATGAAAATATACACATCTGAATTTTGAAAGGGACATTCCCTATAGCTCAGAATTGCAGCAAAAGCCCAAAGGCACCCCCACATTCTAAAGAGAGCTGCCAACTGCTAGACACCAATCCACAGAATTTGCTAACCATGCACAGAACCAGGTCAGTTTCCACTGTGCCATCATCAGAACCAGCGTAAGAAGAAGATTAGGAACTGGAGGAGACTCCTGGCACTCTAAGTTGCTGGCTGAGAGAAAGTGTCTAAATCTTCTTAGGAGAGGACGTCTGTCCATTTTCACTCCTGCTCCCACTATGCTGAAACAAGCGAGGGTCTTCTAGGAGAACCATACACAAATAGGGCCAGTCTACAAGGAAAAGACACTGGCCTCTCACTCCTTGGTTGTCTATCCATTGAAGCAGATTTGCTTTTCTGCTCTCTGTACCTGCTTGAGCAAGAGAAGAAACAGTAGAGGAAGAGAGAAATAGTAGAGCAAAGAGGTGATGGTAAGATTATGTCATGACGGGCAAGGCGAGGATGTATTAGTCTCCTGGGTGCCAAGTGCATACTGTGGAAGATAGCAGGGCCTGAGTCTTTCTCACTCTATTAATCGTTCATTTAACCATTTTATCCATGAATCATTAAGGATATTTACAGTATATATTAGGAACTAGCAATAAAAAATGTCTGTCCTCAAAAAGCTCAAGGTATAATGGGGGGACAGACAGACACAGACAATAAGAACATGCAGTAGGTCCAAAGAAGAGAGATATGTACCGAGTGTTATGAAAGTACAGGGTGGGTGCAACTGCATGGTGAGTGAGGGAACAGAGCAGACAGATGGTCAGGGAAACACGACGTAAGTTCTAAGACAATCCATGCATTTTAAAGAATAAGGTAAAATCTGAACAGCCTGATGACTAGTTAGAAGGCTGAATCAGTAGAAACCTCTCACCAAACAAACATCCAGGACCAGACAGTTTCACTGGTAAATTTCATCAAATACTCAAAGGAGAATTAACACGAATCCTTCTCATACTCTCCCAAAAAAACAGGAGAGATTTCTTCCAAACTGACCTTATGAGGCCAGCATTACCCTGATACCAAAATCAGACAAGGACAAAACACAAAATTAAAAGCCAATATTCCTGACAAATATAGATGCAAAAACCCTAAACAAAATATTAGCAAACCAAATTCAACCATACATTAAAGGGATCAGACACCATAATGAAGTAAGATTTATTCCATGGATGCAAGGATGGCTCAACATCTTCAAATCAGTCAATGTGATTTGACACATTAACACAAAGAAGGGTGAAAATCATATGTTCACTTCACTAGATGTAGAAAAAGTATGTGATAAAATTCAACATTAATTTATGATAAAAAGAAAACAAACCTCTCAATAAAGTGGCTATAAGGGGAACACACTTAAGTATGGGATAAAATTCAACAATGATTTATGATAAAAAAAAAACTCAATAAAGTGGGTATAAAGGGAACACACTTCAACATAATAGAGGCCATATAGGACAAGACCACAGCTAACATCCCATTCAACAGCAAAAAACTGAAACCCTTTTGTCTAAGATCTTGAACAGCAAAGACAAGGATGTCTACCCTCACCACTTTTATTTGACATAGTACTGGAAGTCTTAGCCAGAGCAATTAGGCAAGAACAAGAAATAAAGACATCAAATTGGAAAGGAAGAAGAAAAACTATCACTATTTACATATGACATGAGAGAAGTAATAAAGAAATTCAGTAAAGTTGCAAGATATAAAATCAATACACAAAAACCTGTAACATTTCTATGCACTAATAACAAAACATCAGAAAGAGAAATAAAGAAAACAATCCTGTTTACAACTGCATGAAAAAGAATACAGTATCCAGGAATAGATTTAACCAAGGAGGTGAAATTTGAAAACTACGTGGCATTAATGAAAGACGCGGAGAGTGACACAAACAAATGAGAAGAGACTCTGTGATCCTGGACTGAAAAAATTATTGATGTTCAAATGTCCATACTACCCAAAGCAGTCTAGAGATTCAATGTAATCCCTATCAAAATTCCAATGACATTTTCAAAGAAACAGAATAATCCTAAAATTTTCATGGAACCACACACACACACACACACACACACAAATGCAAATAGCCAAAGCAATCCTGAGAAAGAAGAACAAAGCTGAAGGCATTATAATTCCCAGTTTCAACCTACATTACAAAACTGTAATGATTAAAACTGCATGGCATTTGCATAAAACCAGACGCAAAAATCAGTAGAACAGATTTTAAAAGCCCAGAAATAAGCCCACAAATATATAGTCAATTAACTTGTGACAAAGGAGGCGAAAATATACAATGAGGAAAGGACAATGTCTTCAATAAATGATGCTAGGGAAACTGGCAGTCATATGCAAAAGAATGAAACTGGACCATTAGCTTATACCATATACAAAGATTAATTCAAAATGGATTAAAGACCTGAAATAGAAGACCTGAAACAATAAATTCCTGTAAGAAAATGTAGAGGGTAAGCTTCTTGACATAAATCTTGGCAATGATTTCTGAATCTGACACCAAAAGCAAAAGCAACAAAAGCAAAAATAAATAAGTGGGGCTGCTGCTGCTGCTGCTAAGTCACTTCAGTCGTGTCTGACTCTGTGCAACCCCAGAGACGGCAGCCCACCAGGCTCCCCCGTCCCTGGGATTCTCCAGGCAAGAACACTGCAGTGGGTTGCCATTTCCTTCTCCAATGCATGAAAGTGAAAAGTGAAAGGAAAGTCACTTAGTCGTGTCTGACTCTTAGCGACCCCATGGACTGTAGCCCACCAAGCTCCTCCGTCCATGGGATTTTCCAGGCAAGAGTACTGGAGTGGGGTGCCATTGCCTACATCATACTAAAAAGCATCTGTAGAGCAAAGGAAATCATCAACAAAATGAAAAGGGAACCAAATGATCGAGAGAAAATGTTCGTAAATCACATATCTGATAAGGGGTTAATATCCAAAATACATAAAGAACTCATACAACTCAATAGGAAAAAAGAAGCAATCCAACTGAAAAATGGGCAAAGCATAGGAACAGACATACTGATGGCCAGTAGGACGCCCAGAATCATTAATCAGAAAAGGCAAATCACACACAGTGAGATAACACTTCACATCTACTGGAAAGGCTATTATCAAAAAGATAGGAAAACGAATGCTGTTAGGAATGCGAAGGAAAGGGAACCTTTGTGAATGCTGGTGGGAATGTAAATTTGTGCATCCACTATGGAAAACAGTGAAGCCCCTTCCCTGGTGGCTCAGACGGTAAAGCGTCTGCCTGTAGTGCACAAGACCCAGGTTCAATCCCTGGGTTGGGAAGATCCCCTGGAGAAGGAAATGGGAGACCCACTCCAGTACTCTTGCCTGGAAAATTACATGGACTGAGGAGTCTGGTAGGCTACAGTCCATGGGGTCGCAAAGAGTCTGCCACGACTGAGTGACTTCACTTTCACTTTATGGAAAACAGCAGGGAAGATCATCGAAGAATTAAAAATAGAATTATCATGTGACCAAGCAAATCCACTTCTAGGTATTTATCCAAAAGCACAATACTAACTCAAAAGATATACATACCCCATGCTCACTGCAGCAGCATTAACAATAGCCAAGGTACACAAACAACTTAAGTGTCCACTGACGGATGAATGGATACACTGTGGGACACGTGCACACGTGCACACACACGTGTACACACACGCGCGTGTACCCACACATGTGTACACACGTGCACACACATGTGTACACACACACATGCAGACATGCTCATTATTTATTATTCAGTCATAAAATAAGGGATGAAATCTTGCCATCTGGGATAACATGGATGGACCTTGACAGCATTAGGCTAAATGCAGTAAGTCAGAGGAAGAAAAATACTGTATGATCTCTCTTACATGTGGAATCATTAAAAAAAAAAAAACAAAAAAAACAAGCTCATAGATGATACAGAAAACAGACTGGTGGTTCACACAGGCAGGAAGCAGTGGGTGGGAACTTTTTTTTTAATGCAATCTAACTATATTTTTTGCTTCAGCATATATACATGTGTATATCTGTATATACATCTATATTTACATGAATCCTGGTTTATCTATTCATTATAATTTTTGCAGATATACCTAGGAGGTTCTCAACAGTGACCTAAGCACTATATAGGATTGAAAGAGAATGAACAAGGCTGAATCATACAGTATTGGGACTAGGGAAGATGCATGCTAATTAAAAAGGGAGAAACAAACCAGGTCCCTCAACTGAGGAAGAAAACTAGATTACAATACAATAAGTGCATACCACAGTGATTTCACCAGTCCTTCTCCTAAAAGGAATAAAAATAAAATGAAAAAAGAACCTGGATTAGGGAGGTTGGAGAGAAGAGGAGAGAGAAAGGAAAGAAACTAGAGGAGAAAGAGTGTTCTAGCCTAAGGGAGAGAAACAACACTACGTGAATAGTACGCTGTATCCATGGGAACATTTCCCAAATGTCTTTTAAGATCTTAAGTGTTACATCTGATGCTGATGATTTTGATGTCAGAAGATTCCATGTTGAAATAGGCTGGGAAACAGCAACCGTATTTGGCTTGAAACAAGTTATGTTGACTGCAGTTCTTCTTAGAGTCTTTCATATGTTAATGTACATTATAGATTTCCAAGAGGAAAAATACAATATACCGTTTTCCTGAATCGTTTGTGCAGCCCTCTCTGGAAAGACATCCTGCATAAGTATAATAGATTCCTTGGGGAAATGCTATTCTAAAGCATGTAGCAGAGGCAAGAAGTTCTGAGATAAGTACTCAAGATTTCCTGAATGGTGCTCTAAAACCACTTTCCCTTTCTTCATGTAGGGGGAAGAATTTGGGGACTATCCTGTTAAGACTAACTGAAAAGCCTTGTAACCTTAAGGTTCCACAGACCTGAGGTGCGGTTCTAGCAAGTGGTATAAAGGGCTCTGGACAATAGGAAAGGAGTGTGAAGAGTCTAGAGAAGCAGATGGGTACAGAGCCTTCAGGATGAGAAGAGGTCTGAGGCTCAGTACCGAAGAGACTGGTCCCAGTTAGAGAAAACATGAGTCCAGCAAAAACAAGCAAGGTCAAATGGATGGAGTGGAAGCCAACAGACAAAGCATCACTGTATCTTAGGTCAGTGAAGGTCTGCTGCTGCTAAGTTGCTTCAGTCGTGTCCAACTCTGTGCGACCCCATAGACGGCAGCCCACCAGGCTCCCCCATCCCTGGGATTCTCCAGGCAAGAACACTGCAGTGGGTTGCCATTTCCTTCTCCAATGCATGAAAGTGAAAAGTCAGAGTGAAGTCACTCAGTCGTGTCTGACTCTTAGCAACCCCATGGACTGTAGCCCACCAGGCTCCTCCATCCATGGGATTTTCCAGGCAAGAGTACTGGAGTGGGGTGCCATTGCCTTCTCAGCAGTGAAGGTCTGGCTGATAGGTTATGAAATGGAGAGGTCACAAACAAGAATGGATACAGAAAGATGGTGCAGAGCCAGATCTTGGCAGCAGAGGAGACACGCTGCACCAAGTCAGAGGCTCCCCTGGACAGAGCGACTCCGTGCACAGAATGGCCTTGTGCTCTGCAGAGGAAAGTAACTAACTGGGAGAGCTGGCTGGAACAGAACAGTGAAAAGAAAACAATCTTGCTCAACCAGACACCTGCCTGATCTAGGAATCTTAAGGATTTTAGATGAAGAAAAAGAAGCAAGGCAAAGAAAATTAAAGTGGCTCAGTTGTGTCCGACTATACAGCCCACGGAATTCTCCTGGCCAGAATATTTCCCAGCCCAGGGATCGGACCCAGGGTCTCCTTCTCCAGGGCATCTTCCCACAACCCAGGGATCAAACCTAGGTCTCCCGCATTGCAGGTGGATTCTTTACCAGCTGAACCACAAGGGATGCCCAAGAATATTGGAGTGGGTAGGCTATCCCTTCTCCAGCAGCTCTTCCTGACCCAGGGATCAAACCGAGGGTCTCCTGCATTGCAGGTGGATTCTTTTTTTACCAACTGAGCTATCAGGGAACCCCAGGGTAGAAGGAGCTCTAAAGCAGCCCTAAGCATCATCATATGAGAAGGATCCGAGCTGGGGCTTTCACAGAAAGAAGCCATGTGATGAGCCAGGAATGACAGTGGGGAAGGGTGGGGAGCGTCTCACTCCTCACCGCCTGCCCCACACTCATTTGGTTCTGGGTTGGCAGAGTCTGAGTCAAACCAAAAGACCAAAAATAAAGAACCAGAAAGAATTCCATAAATCTTTCCAGTAGTTACTTTAAAGTCAAGTTCAAGGCACAGTAGGTATCTATGTGGGACGGGAAAACAGTGATCCCCCCTGGACAAAGCACTGAAGGAAAAAGCAATGGCCCATAAGACAGAGAATCCTTCTTTTGTCTCCAGCACAAAAGTCTATGATCAGATAACCCTTTATTTCTTAATCTGTCCCATGAAGACACTAATACACACCTTGCCTCTCTGAGTTAGAGGACCTAAGGAGATGCGAACTCACACACTACAATGAAAATATCAAGCACTATTAGAGCTTCTAAGGGCCATTTTTTTAATCTTTGAGAATCTTCTATTATATGTTTAACTGTGTTTCAGTTTGTTTTTTAAAAGAGGAATCTGGTATCAGGCTTCATCTATAATGCTTTCCAGCATATTTTGAAGGCAATTTCCAGAAATAAAGAAAAAAGAAAAAAGACAAGTTCAGCCTAGCTGGGTGCCTCAGAAACCACAGTAGGGGCTACTGTACTTTGTTTTCTGGGAATTGATTTTAAAGTTTTCTGCTTCCAGGAGTGTGTTACCAATATAAAGTGGCTGTGGTAAATTTGACTCTGGTTTTATCAATTCACAGAATTGGTATATTTGAAAGAAAAAGGAGACGAGATATTTAAATGCAAGCACAGTCACGAATTTCCAGTTAAATCCTAATTATTTCAGAATGTATAACTTCTCACACATAAATGAGAAGCAGTAACTCACTCAGTTATTAAGAGATCTACCCTGATTCATTCCTTTGATAGTAACAATATTTTAGAATAATATCTTCATAGATGCTGATCTGCAGTTTCCTTTTCTAGCCTAACATTTCTCTCAGTACCTTTTGTGAAAACAATTAAGCTTTATTAGATGCTAAAGAATCAATTGCAACTTAAATCACTTTTACCCTGACCAGCAAGGTCAGGGTGGAAAGTGCAGAGGTCACTGCATAAAGAACAAGGAAAATAAAAGGAAAACAGACTGCAAGCTCACAGGTCCATCAACTGTAAACAAGCACATAACGAATGCTATAGAACAAGAGTGCACTTTAGGATTTAAGCTTGGAATTGTGACACAGCGCTTCCACAGATACTTGGAAACCTGCGCGAATATAAAAGGTGCATAACCTTTGGAGGACAACCTGAACGGAGCTGATACATTTTTAAGGCCAAATCTGAGTAAAGTATGAGGGATTCACTGTTTGTTTACAGGATTATTTGGCTCTGTTTACAGGATTATTTGGCGGGGGGGTGGAGGGGGGGCGGATGGGGAGAAATATAGACGACAAAGGAACTGCTATCAAGTGAGAGTATCTTTTCCTTTTCAATTTCCAGGAATTGAAACCTTTTTAGAAGATTCTGATCAAGAACCTGCAATAGCTGTTGGGGCTTCTTCCCTCCAAACTTTTACCTTTGGTAAGATGTCAAACCAAAAAACTTTTTATATGTGCAATGAACACCATTTTTACCTCACACTCAGCTTCACCATGCCAACATTTCCTCATATTAGCTTTATCTGTGTGTGTGTACAAGAAACTGCAGACTTCATGACATTTCACTCAAAAAATTTCAGCATGTGTCTCCTAAGAAAAAGGGAGAGGGAGAGGGTGCCATAACACCATGGCACCATATATCATCCGTATTAAAATATCTCTGGTATCTTTTATAGCTGACACTATTTTTTCATTTTTCTAATCCAAGATCTATCTTAATTATGATATTTCTTTAGTTCTTCTTAACTGCTCAAGATTAAATCTTCTAAAAGAAGATTTCATGACACTGTTTTTTTTTTTTTTTTGACACTGATATTTTTGAAGAAGCCAAATCAGTGGTTGCCTCTAGAATGTCCTACAGCTTGGATTTGATTTTCTTCTCAAGATTAGAGTCAGTTAGATTAAGATTAATGTTTTAGGCAAGACACTACGTGGGTGATGCTGTGTCCTTCTCAATGTATCATATCAGGAGGTAGACGATGTTCATCTGTCCCGTTACTGGTGATGCTGTTTGATCACTTGGATAAGGTGGTGTATGCTAGATCTCTCTATGATAAAGGTGTTTTTTCCCTTTGTAATGATTAAGTACAGTAATTTGGCATAATTTGAGATTGTGTGGATATTTGTTTCTCAATTACCTTCTATTCAATGTGTACAGCATCCACTGATGATCTCTGCTTGAATTACTTCATTAGTGACTGCCAAACGGTAATTCTCTGTCATAATTTACACAATTTGGTGATTCTTCTGTAATATGACTGTAGATCAGGATTGATCATTTTTATTTAATGTATTATAATCCACTAGCATTACTCTTTTTGATGTTCAAACTGCTCCAAAAGTGGCTAGTAGGATACCATCGAAATAGCTGATAAAAGAAGAGAAACGAAAGGCAAAGGAAAGAAGGAAAGACACACCCATCTGTGTGCAGAGTTCCAAAGAACAGCCAAGGACCGGTAAGAAAGCCTTCCTCAGTGATCAACGCCAAGAAATAGAGGGAAACAATAAAATGGGAAAGACTAGAGATCTCTTCAAGAAAATTAGAGATACCAAGGGAACATTTCATGCAAAGATGGGCACAATAAAGGACAGAAATGGTATGGACCTAAAAGCAGCAGAAGATATTAAGAAGAGGTGGCAAGAATACACAGAAGAACTGTACAAAAAAGATCTTCACAACCCAGATAATCACGATGGTGTGATCACTCACCTAGAGCCAGACATCCTGGCGAATGAAGTCAACTGGGCCTTAGGAAACATTACTACGAACAAAGCTAGTGGAGGTAATGGAATTCCAGCTGAGCTATTTCAAATCCTAAAAGATGATGCTGTTAAAGTACTGCACCCGATATGCCAGCAAAGCCACTGCTCTTTTCCAAATTTGGCCACAGCAGTGGCCACAGGAAAAGGTCAGTTTTCATTCCAATCCAAAAGAAAGGCAATGCCAAAGAATGTTCAAATTACCACACAACTGCACTCATCTCACACACTAGCAAAGTAGTGCTAAAAATTCTCCAAGCTAGGCTTTAACAGTACATGAACCAAGAACTTTGAGAGGTTCAAGCTGGATTTAGAAAAGGCAGAGGAACCAGAGATCAAATTGCCAACATCCACTGAATCACAGAAAAAGCAAAGAGAATTCCATAAAAACATCTGTTTCTGCTTCATTGACTACGCTAAAGCCTTTGACTGTGTAAATCACTACAAACTGTGGAAAATTCTTAAAGAGATGGGAATGCCAGACCATTTTACCTGAGAATCCTGCATGCAGGTCAAGAAGCCACAATTAGAACTAAACATGGAACAACAGACTGGTTCTGAATTGAGGAAGGAGTATGTCAAGGCTGTATACTGTTACCCTGCTTATTTAACTTAGATGCAGAGTAATGCCGGGTTCGATGAAGCACAAGCTGGAATCAAGATTGCTGGGAGAAATATCAATAACCTCAGATATACAGATGACACCACCCTTATGGTAGAAAGCAAAGAGGAACTAAAGAGCCTCTTGATGAAAGTGAAAGAGAGTGAAAAAGCTGGCTTAAATCTCCACATTCAAAAAACAAAGAACATGGCATCTAGTCCCATCACTTCATGGCAAATAGATGGGGAAACAATGGAAACAGTGACAGACTTTATTTTCTTGGGCTCAAAAATCACTGCAGATGGTGTCTGCAGCTACAAAATTAAAATACACTTGCTCTTTGGAAGAAAACTTTGACAAACCTCGACAGCATATTAAAAGGCAGAGATATTACAATTATTAATATGTAATACAGATATTACATATTACCTTTGCCGACAAAGGTCCATACAGTCAAAGCTGTGATTTTTCCAGTAGTTAGGTATGGATGCAAGATTTGGACCATAATGAAGGCTAAGCACCGAAGAATTGACACTTTTGAACTGTGGTGTTGGAGAAGACTCTTGAGAGTCTTGAACTCTCAAGACCCTTGAACTGCAAGGAGATCAAACCGGTCAGTCCTAAAGGAAATCATTCCTAAATATTCATTGGAAGGACTGATGCTGAAGCTCCAATACTTTGGCCACCTGATACGATGAGCCAACTCATTGGAAAAGACCCTGATGGCTGATGAAGATTGAAAGTAGGAGGAGAAGGGGACGACAGTGGGCAAAATGGTTGGATGGCGTCACCAACTCAATGGACATGAGTTTGACCAAGCTCTGGGAGATGGCAAAGGACCGGGAAGCCTAGTGTGCTGCAGGGGTTGCAAAGAGTCGGACACAACTGAGGGACTGAACAATAATGAAGGATCCCATCAGGCTGGCCCCCACATCATTTCAGTGCTGTCCCCATTAGTTTTTCATTAGTTCTTTGCCTTGTTCTTGCCCTGCCACTGAAAGACCTCTCTGCACAGAGTGCTGCTAAGTTTAATTAGGGAATGTACTTAAGAGACCAAAATCTGGGTGCCAGGTATGCTCACTGCTGTTTGCTGTCACTGTCTCAAGCCTCTTCAGTGGGCAGAGCCAGCAAACGTATTTCTAGAATAATTCATGAGTCCACCTACAAATCGCTAAGAAAATGTTAGGCCACCCAAAAGAAGATATAGGAAGCAACAGAAGACATTGTTCCCACCCTAAAGCTGAGAAAAAGCCTGATAATCTACAGAATCATAATTTTTCTTAAGCTCTCCAGACAGCTGAGAATACAAGAAAACAAAATAACCTGAATTCCCAACAGAAGGCCCTTCAGAGGACAGACAGGTCATGAGAAGGGTTCTGCCCGTGGCAGAACATGAGATTAAGAGACAGCCACTACACACATGATGAAACCAGGTGCCGTCCCAAGGGCTTTTATTAGCTCTTTCAGTACTCAAAACAACTGTGTAAGATAAGAAAAATTACTTGTGGGTCAAACATAATCAACAGAGGAACTAAAAATCATGATACAACTATATTGAGAGCTGATATAGAGGACTTCTGATATGTAAGAGAGGCCAAGAGATAAGGCCTAAAACTGATAAACCACTACATGGCATCATATGCTTAAACTGAATTGTGTGTGCATGCTCAGTTGCTCTACCGTGTCTGACTCTTTGTGATCCCGTGGACCGCAGCCCACCAGGCTTCTCTGTCCATGAAATTTTGCAGGTGAGAATACTGGAGTGGGTTGCCATTTCCTTCTCCAGGGGATCTTGCCAACACAGGGATTGAACCTGGGTCTCCTGGATTGGCAGGCAGGTTTTTTACCACTGTGCCACCTGGGACACCTCCTACACTGAATTTCACAGAAAAATGATTATGATGCAAATTTCAAGTTTTGTGGGGGTTTTTTAACTACAATTTTAAAAAGTATCATCATAGTTATACTAATTAGTGGTAAGAGCTAGAATAACCAGGTAAAATTATTTTCTCTGTGGAGTTATACTTCAGATAGGAAAGGGTAAGAAGAGGAATTGGTTTCAGTCTAACATTATTTGAACTATTACATTTTTCAAAATATGTATTAGCTTGTAATTTTTTCAAACTCTGATGAAAAGACCTCCTTACCTTGATCTGTAAGACATCAAGTGGAACTGTCTCTCCTTTCACAATGGCAAGGGTAGCATCTGTAATATGTCTAAAAGACAACAAGAAGGAAATCATCACATGAAGAATAAGCAGCAGTCCCCCCAAGACACACACACCCACATATACACACACTCACCCCCTAACACAACCATTCCTGCCCAGAGGACCAACACATGAATCAGGAAAAAGACATATCCCTTCGAAATACCCCCAAGAAAGTAGAATGAGGGAGTATAAAAGAATTGCTGATGCAAACAGAGTGGAAGGCTCTGATACAGACTCAAAAAGAAGGCTTCAGCAAAGGGAAGTTTATACGAATCATTTATTTACTTCACACTTATTGAGGGTCTACATTGTGTCCAACTCTTATCATTGGAAATTATGATAAATAAATAACATACCATCTTTCATTCACTGTAACAAAGTCAAGCACTTCAAAAACCATATACCTTTTTACTCTAGTAATCTGAAGGATAACTAAAGGACAAGACTGGGCCTCCCTGGTTGGCTCAGTGGTAATGAATCCGCCTGCCAGTGCAGGAGACATGAATTCGATCCCCTGATCCAGGAAGATTCCAAATGCTGCAGAGCAACGAAGCCCATGCGCCCCAAATACCAAGCCTGCGCTCTAGAGCCAGGGAGCCGCAACTACTGAGCTCACGTGCCGCAAGTACTAAAGCCCGTGTGCCCTAGAGCCCGTGCTGCACACCAAGAGAAGCCACCACAATGCGAAGCCCACAGACCACAACTAGAGAGTAGCCCCTACTTGTTGCAATTAGAGAAAAGTCCACAGAGCAACAGAGACCAGCACAGCCATAAATACAAGTAAATAAATGAGATTATTTTAAAAAAGAAAAAAAAAACACCTAGGTATCTCTGGTGTGGGATTACATTCAAAAAAAGAAAAAAAAAAATAAAGGACAGGATTCGTTGAAGTTATTTTAGAAAAATATAATAAATCCTCAAAATATACACGTTAATGCTTGGATGACATTCTGGGTTCCCTAGTAAGCAAGCTGAAATTTAATAAACAACCTCATTTACTTTCTCAAATTTCTCTTTATCCTATTTCCCCCTCCAAGACAGATGCTATGTGGGAAGTAGGTAGAAGTCTAGAAAATGAGATTCAATTTAGGGGAAAGCAAGATGCATGTTCACCAGTTCAGATTAATTCAATATGAATATATTAATTTCAAAGGAAGTTATCAGAAAGAATCCTAAAGTTCCATGCTTGCTCTGAGTGGTACCTAGCACATTAAGAGGTTTAAGAAGTGCTTTTGAGAGGCTGACCTTTAAAAAATGTTCCAACTGAAAAATGCCTTTCCATATTAATTTTTTTCAAAATTGCTTGGCAGAAGATGGTTAACATGCAACCTTAAATTTGTCATCCTCTAGCAATAATTGAAAGTTCTAAATAAAGCAGCCCTGTAGCATGGAACAGCTATTTATCTGCAACATTCTGAATTCAAAATTCCTTTTTCTTCTGTAGTAATTATGGTACAACAAATCTTGACAGCAATGCAAAAAGCAAAGCCTTGTTCTTTTAAATAGCCTCAGGCACCTGCCATGTTAAGAGGGTCTACAAAATTCTGAACCCAGGGCAGACGGACTTAATTACCTAAGAGCCCTGGGGCATGCTTATAAATTAAGTTTTAAAAATCTTAAAATTATAAATAGAAGCAGCAACAACATTAGTTTAACTACAGGGAAAATCAGCTCTCAAGACACTGAGGGCCTTGAGGGTGGGCGCCCAGCATAGACCCTGGCTTTGGATAGGTGAGGGATTCTCCCAGGAATGCCGTCTGCCTCTGCGCTGCTGACATATTCGGTAATGCTGGCAAGCAGTTTGAATAATCTACACTGACAGGCAGAAAGACCAGCTATCACAAGTGATCAAGACCCGAACCAGACAGGCTTTGTCTCCGACAAGCAAAAACGTTTACCTCACTGGTTGTCTATTTATTGTCCCTCAGAAATTCTAAACTGGGGGAAAATATACAGCAAAATGAAATGCCATGTTCAGCTGCAGGAAAACTGGCAAAGGGCTGGATACTCCCCACTAGATGAAGACTTGAGGCATGAGGGACATTTTAATAAAGATCTGATATTAGTGCATGTCTACATTTATGCCTAATCTGTGGTATATGGACCAAGGCTTTTATCTAAAACAAAGAACTGAATTGTTAAAAGATATAAAATGACTCCTAAAATTAAACAGCAATAATAAACCCATAAAACCAGTCTATTCAAAATCCCCAAGCAGAACTGGACAGCCACATGCAAAAGAACGAACTTGCACCACTAGCTTACACCACACACAAAGATAAACTCAAAATGAATTAAAGACCTGAATGTAATAAGACTTGAAACCATAAAACTAAGAGAAAACAGAGGGTAAGCTTCTTGACGTAAGACTTGGTGATGATTTCTGAATCTGATACCAAAAGCAACAAAAGCAAAAATAAAAGTGTGGGACTACATCATACTAAAAACCTTCTGGAGAGCAAAGGAAACCAGCAACAAAATGAAAAGGCAACCTGATGAATGGGAGGAAATATTTGCAAGTCATATATTTGCTAAGTGGTTAATATCCAAAACATATAAATATCTCATACAACTCAATAGAGGAAAAAAAAAAATCCACTTGAAAAATGAGCAGATGACTGGAGCAGACGTTTTTCCAAAGAAGACATACAGACGGCCACAGGTACATGAAAAGATGGCCCGGAAGCATGAAACTTCAGGGAAAAGCAAATTGAAACACACAGAGATATCCCCTCATACCCGTGAGAATGGCTATTATCAAAAAGATAAGAAATAACAAGTGTTATAGAGGATGTGGAGAAAAGGGAACCCTTGTTCACTGTTGGTGGGAATGTTAAATTGGTACAGCCACTGTGGAAAACAGTATGGAGAGTCCTCAAAGAATTAAAAATAGAACTACCGTATAATTCAGCAATGCCACTTCTAGCTATTTATCCAAAGAAAACAAAAGCACTAACTCGCAAGATATATGCACCATATTTGTTACAGCATTATTTGCAATAGCTAAGATATGGAAACAAGCTAAGTGTCCACTGACAGGTGAATGGATAAAGAATACGTGATACATGTATATGTTTGTGCACACACACATAGCATTCAACAATAAAAAAGAATGAAATTATGCCATTTGCAACAACATGGATGAGCCTGGAGGGTGTTACGTTAAGTGAAGTCAAGTCAGACAGAGAAAGACAAATACTATATCATCTCACTTTTTTGTGGGTGGCATCTTAAAAAAGAAGTTCATAAATGACACAGAACAGATTGGCGTTTGTCGGAGGTGGGGTGTGGGAGGTGGGCAAAACAGGTGAAGGGAGTCAAAAGTTACAAAATAAGTAAGTCGTGGGGATGGAAGGTATAGCATGGCAACTAATGCTAATACTGTGCTGTATGTTTGAAAGTTTTAAAGAGAGCATATCTTAAAAAGCTCTCATTGTAAGGGAAAAAATTCTGTAACTATTGTCTGGTGGCAGATGTCAACTATACTTACCGTGGTGGTATACACATATTGAATCATTGTGTGGTACATCTGAAACTAATATAATGTTGTATGTCCATTACATTTTAAAAGAAAAATCCCAAAGCAGAAACAAAAAAAATAATCCAAAACAGAAAATCACTTGCATATTGTTATTGTCATTGATTCTGGAAGGTTATAAACAGAAATGCCTTGAGAATATTTCAATTCATTCATTCAACAAACACTATTTATTGACCTCTCCAATGTGTCACAAAGCCTTAAAGATCAGGCATTTAAAATGGATAATCAACAAGGACCTACTGTATAGCACAGGGAACTCTGAGCAATGTTATGTGACAGCCTGGACAGGGGGTAGTTTGGAGGAGAAGGGATACATGTATATGCATGGCTGAGTCCCTTCACTGTTCACGTGAAATTATTAACAACGTTGTTAATCGGCTATATCCTAATACAAAACAGAAAGTTTAAAAAATAAAGATCAGGCAACCAACAGTGAGACCCTGATAATGATGTGTCTAAGATTCTATTTCTAATCAAACTCACAACTCGAATTCAAGATTCCCATCTTCTTGAAAGACTCAATTTTTGTTTACAGAATGCTTTCAAAAGAAAAATGCAATGGTAACAATTTGCCTGACTCCTGAAGACAACAGTAGACTCACAGCAATTTAATTTAGATGTCAAGGCTGCACTGCTTTCTGTCGACTTTCTCTGTACTGCCTTCTACTTTAGGCATTCACTAAAGGAGGTAACTATATTTGGTTGTTTTAGCTACTTATATTATCAAGGTAATGGAGCCAAGGCTGCTGGCTTGGTCTCCACGGGGGATTTGCTATTTGTCATCATGCATACTTAACACAAACAAATGAGCACTGCGAATCTGTCTTCACCAGAGAATCTTACAACACAAAAGCACATAAAGAGTATGCTTGGATCAGCAAAGCTAACTTCATAAGAAACAAAAGGACATCAGTATTCATCGCCATACCTCACCTGGGGACTTAATATTAGATCACCAGGGTCCCACCACCCAACAGAGAAACTTCCCAATCAACCGAATGCTTGAACTCTGATCTCCTCTTAATGATCTGAAGTTTCAGGCTGCTGCTGCTGCTAAGTCACTTCAGTCTGTATCACACATGCGGATCTGCCATTCCCAGGCTCTCTCACCCACAAATGCTACCATCCCACATTGACAACCTACTGGACTTTGTTTCCACTTTCTGCAAAGAGTGTCTGGCTCAAACTACTGGTCTGGCCCAGTGGGATGAATCCGATGGGAATCTTACTGAAGGTAGCCTGGGGGGAAGAAAATGAGAGGGAAGTTTTATTGCTATGGTCAGAAAATGAGATCGAACAAAGAGGCACAGACGTGTCCATAAAACAAAGTAAGTGACCCTGGCCCTGCCTCCCTGTCTTCCATCCCACAACCCTAGACCAGCCATCAGGTGATCCTGAGGAAGCAGTTTCTAGAAAAAGGCAATTCATGAAAACAACAAAACTTCAAATTTGGAAGAAATACTTGAATACTTACCAACAGCAATGGATTGAAAGAAATCTGGTTTAGAAAATGAGTGTCTTGGATATTACGTAACTGCATGACTGCGACAGACTGTATTACGTTGCCAAACTATTTGACAAAGTTGCAGATAAAATTCAATTTAAAATGTCTAACACTGGTATAGTGACTGAGGACAGGTGAAATTGCCTTGTAAACTACTGCAAGTATAAACAAGGCTAAGAGAATATGCAAGGTCAAGTAGCAGAAGGCTACCAGAGGACTTAATCAAATGCTACAAATACTAATAGATACTGTAAGGTTCTAAAGAATATTTTGAGCTCAATCTATTATTACCAAGGGACTGTGAAGGATCTTCTTCACTGTGGTTACTTTTTCTTGTTGTACTTCTTATTTAAAACACTTTAAATGATTGTAGAAAAGTGGATAAAATAATCCCACAACACCCATGTAACTAAGACCCAGATCTGGCAAGTATTACATTTTGCCATATTTGCTTCAGAGTTTTAAGAGAGAAATTGATGCAGATGCAGTTCAAGTCCCTTCTCACACTCTTCCTCTTCCCCTTCCCCAAAGGAAACCAACCATCCATCACCATAGACTTGGTACAATTCCTTTCCATCCACATTATCATCCTTTGACTACCTAGTTGATGCTTCCATCAACAGTATCTTTGTTCTCTGAATTTTAAAACTTTGTAGAAATGCATAACATGCTTTAGCAACCTGACTTTTTTATTGAATATTTTTTAGATTTACCACGTAGATGTTTGTAAGCCTAGTTAATTCAACTGTTGTGTGGCTTCCAACATATGAATATACCATGGTTTATTTATGAAGGAATCCTTTGAGAAAAAGATTTTATAGGGAAATTTTATAGTTTAAACAACTCTTGGTTAAAAAAAAAAAAAATCATCGGATATTCTAGATTCCCAAAGCAGCAAAAGTCAGCCACCGGTTAATAAAAGTGTTCTATGACAGGCAGATTTTACTTTCTAAAATCCAAGGAGGCAAAACTTGTTCCCACCTTAAAATATAAAATAGGGAGGGAGGGAGGAAGGGAGGAATAAAGAGGAGAAAAGTAAAAGTCAAAATGTAATTACTCTTATTTTAAAGCTCACCTCATCTGCTCTTCGAAGAAGTCCAGTAATAACCTAAAAATGTTTTAAAAAATTATTATAAACACCTTGTAGTTCCTTTATCATAAAATAATTGGATTCAATTTTCATGGACCACAAACTTGTTCCTGTTTTCTTCCTAGAAACTATGTCAAAAGATGTATTGGTTCTTAAAACACAAACCATTCTCCAATAAGATCAGAGCTAAATTAGGTTTTATTCTTCACCTGGGATCAATACGACTATAAAGACTAAGATAAAATAATTATAAAACCTCCACATTATATTAGCAAAATTATGTTTTAAGTTCGGTAAGATGGGTCACTCAGAAGCCTGCTCTCAATAAAAGTTTCTTATCGATGAATACAAAGACAAGGGGAATTGTGTTCCCTCTATAAAAAGACATTTTTAATTTGAATTTTTACGTAATTTACTTTTCACTTTTAAACTATAATGCACAAGTCTTGTAAAAACTGTAAAAAATACCTAAGGAAAGAATACTTCCTCATTAACCCACCAGACATCATTAGTGAGTTGTTTATATTCTGTTACATTTCCCTCCAATTCTTTTTTTTTAATCAGGGCATAGTTTTATGACTAAATTATACTAGATACACAATTTGGTTATCTTTCTTAAAAACATTTTGTAAAGTCAAGGCTGACGCCAATCTTCTCCCCATCTCCTGCCTCCCTGAATTTGGGGATTAAATGCGGCTCTGATGTGGCCCACTTCATTCTTTGTTGGCGTGCTGTTTCTTCACATTTCATTAAAAAGCCATAAAAACAATTAGAAGATCATTAGCACAGCCTTTTAAAAAGCAGCTTACTAAGGCTCACATGGTTGCTAAATTAAACACAGGACAATGCCCTGCCTGCTGGGAGCTCTTGACCCACAAACACTGAGGCAAACCAGAGGTAGAGACAAAAGGCAAGGGAAATGAGGTTCGGATGAAGCGTTTACACAAGCTGGGGCGACTGAAGGGGAGGGGCCCCTGCACAGGGCTCTTCAGGGGCTTCCAATACGTAATGAAGGAGCTAGTCTATTGCCCTGGAAGAGGAGAGCATTCCCAGGGCAGTATACTTACTGTCCCAGGGAAGCAATATGGAAAAGGTACTGCAGAACAAAGGCAGTACACACACGTGAGCATGGAACCCTCTGCCTCTAAAGGTACCATTAGGAGATAACATTACCTAGGATGGAAATGATGTGAGAATGGACACATGCCTTCTTTTAAAAAGGGAATCATTATTTAAGTTTTACAAGAAACCTTCCCAAAATTGAAACTACGATTCTATAATAAACAGGGCTATTGCAGAAGAGTCATCAAAATGTAAAAAGCGTTTCACACCCAGCACCATTTTGTACCCTGTTTTATTCCACTTTATCTACCTTCAATTTGATACAACAAAAACCTTTCTATGTGCTGGGTTCAGAATTTATACAAAGCAATGAGATAGAAGTCCATAAGGAAAAATGTAATGCTATGCTTGCTTCACAGAGAAAACAATCCTGGGAAGAATGGATTACCAAGAAACCATTTCCTTAAATGATAATCACTTTATGCCCCCGTGCTAAGATCTCACTTCTGTTTTCCTCATTTGCAAAATGGCTTCAGACAGAACAGTGGCCATACCTCTTGCAAAGTCCCATCGCCTCCAGCGACAATGATCACATCTGTGTTTTCCATCAGTTCCAGGAGTTTCTTGGCTTGGCCCTCATAATCTGTCTGCAATACAAAGGAAGCCTTTGGTAAATGTATCATCCTAGAGCCACAAGCCCAACGGTCTAAAAATGTAGAAGTTTTTTTTACAGTTTTACACTGAATCTTTTCTTAAATTCATAATTGATGCATATGAAAAACTAAATAGCTGATAAAGCAACTAGATATGGTTTTTATAGTTTTATATGTTTAGAGCTGGAAGGGACCTCAGAAACCGTCCAGTCAGCTCCTTGCTTTAAAAATAAAATTTAAACTCAAACTGATGATGCGTCTCAGTTACAGTTAGCCAATCAGGGGACTCATTCTCAGTGCAGTGCAGATTCTATTATTCATTTATCCAATGACTTTCATTTGAAAGCAAGAGGTCAAATGTGTACGCAAATAAGGAGAAACAGATGTAATGAGAAGAGCACAGAATTGAGAGCTCAAGAGACCCAGATTAAACCCCTCAACTCTATTTTTTAGCTGAGTGGTTTTAAACCCTCAAGATCTTAATTTCCTTATCAATGAAATCATGTGTACTGGAAGAAAGGCTAAGAGATTTCTCGTGAAAAGCAATCAGTAAGGTACCTGTTCTTAACTGGTACTGTGCTAAATAACGGCTTCCCCAGTGGCGCAGCTGGTAAAGAACCCGCCTGCCAATGCAACAGACGTAGACTCAATCTCTGGGTCGGGAAGCTCTCCTGAAGAAGGAAATGGCAATCTGCTCCAGTATTCCTGCTTGGAAAATTCCATGGACAGAGGAGCCCGGTGGGCTACAGTCCATGGGGTTGCAAAGAGTTGGACATGACAGAGCAACTAAAACCAAATACTGGATTTTAACAGATGTAAAGGGAATGCAATTAATAATAAGGAAACACTATTTCCTGTGGACATTCTACCAGACAAACTAACAGGCGAAAAATTAAGAGATTGAGGTTTCAGACGGGCTAAAGCACCCGGCCACAGTCAACGCAGAAAAAAAAATGAAGTCCCTACACTAACATCACCTCATCTCATGATGTATGGTTCTACTTCTATCCTGAAAAAATCAAATGACTGGCTTTGCAGTTATACATTTGCAAATACATCTTTTTTCACACTTAACAGCTTATTAGAAAGGATTTAGATGAACAAACGAAGAGGTACCTGGGGCAAACTGTGTGGGGAGGGGCGTCCCATGCCCTCTGGTACACCACTTCTCAGACTTCCACAGGTTCACCAGCCCTGAAGCTCTCTGAACCCTATCTCTTTGGGTTTTTATGTTGGTTTCATTACATACCCATGGTTGATTAAATTGTTGCCCTCTAGTGGTTGAACTCAATCAATCCAAATATTCCATTAAAAAGAAAAAAAGAATACATATTGATCCTAATTTAAAAGGAGGCTTTGTAAACATCCCGAAATAGGTGACTACTGGTAATCTGCAAGGGTTCTCCAAGAACAAGACGTCTCAGACTGTTCTCATCTTTGATAGTGATAGTGAAGTCGCTCAGTCATGTCCGACTCTTTGTGACCCCATGGACAGTAGCCAACCAGGCTCCTCTGTCCATGGGATTTTCCAGGCAAGAATACTGGAGTGGGTTGCCATTTCCTTCTCCAAGGGATCTTCCCGACCCAGGGATCGAACCCGGGTCTCCCGCATTGCAGGCAGACTCTTTACAGTCTAAGCCACCAGGGAAGTCACAGATAAGAAGATACGAGAATCCAAATAGACATTCTGTCTGGTCCTCCGCAAGGCTGAGCTATTTGATAATATCCTTGGGAACAAGGCGGAGACAAGTGGGAACAATACACTAGAATACAGCTGGGTGGACTGATCACCAAGTGAATGTCTATGTTCAAAGTAACATGCGCCCAGGGGAGGAACATCAAATTGTAGGTAGATTCCTGATGACATTTCTTTAGGGCTCTCCACTCAGCCTTTTTCTGAATAACACTTGATCAACAGGGAGAGGAAGGGTCATTTACTGAATATATAAGTGATACAAACCTGACAATCTTGCCCTTCCTGACTTCTCCACCCTCATCTCTGCCTGTCTCTCCTAGCTCATCCTCCTCTAACTACACTGGCCTTCTTACTCTTCCTCAAACACACACAAATACCCTGCAGAGCCTCTGAACGTGCAGTATGCTGGCCCTGGATCCTCTCCCCAGCCCACCGGCATGGCTCACTCATTTCCTCCAGGTCTCTTTCAAAGGGCATCTTATAAGGCCAGCCTTCCTCGGCTTCCTGAACTAAACTAACACCCCCTTTACTTTTCTTATCCCTCCTGACTTTTCCTCTTGGCACTCACCACCACCTGACAAACCGTTTATTTATATATGTTTATCATGTGCATCCCTTCTTTTCCCACTTGAGAATTTCTCTGAGGACAGACAGGGAAAATGTTTTGTTCAGACTCTATCCTCAGTACCTAGAACAGAGTTTACTTTATAGGAGGTGCTGTGGTTGTTTAGTTGCTAAGTAGTATCTGACTCTTTGTGACCCCATGAACTGCAGCCCACCAGGCTCCTCTGTCCATGGGATTTCCCAGGCAAGAATACTAGAGTGGGTTGCCATTCTCTTTTCCAGGGGATCTTCCTGACCCAGGGATCAAACCCACATCTGATGAGTTGGCACGTGGATTCTTTATCACTGAGCCACCCGGGGTACTCAAATATTTGCAAGAAAAAGTGAAAAATAGGAATGAGTACAGGAATGAAAGAACCAGAATTTCAAAAGACACTGACACATTTAACAGACCATAATTTAAAAGACTACATTAATAGGGATGACATACTTGAGGCTCTAACCTCAAGAGGAAAATTCTAAATGCACCAAAGAGAAAGGAGAAAGAGTGGCCTAAGGACGCAGAAAACTCAAATTTTATACCTTTCATAAAAATTAACTCAAAATGGATCACAGATCTAAATGCAAATAAAAACCTATAAAATCTCTAGAAAATAACACAGTAGAGGATCTAGGTGATCCTGGGTTTGGTGATGAGTCTTTAAATAAATCACCAAAAGCAAACCTAAAATAAAAAATTAATAAGTTGGACTGTCTTAAAATTAAAAAGATAAGTAAAAATTATACCAGGCAAAAACTAACCAAAGTAAGCTAGTATGGTTACTAATAACACTAAATAAAATAGACCACAGTAAAAGGCAGCATCAATGCTTAAGGGTTATGCATTACGATGGGTTCAAAATGCAAGGAAAATGAAATAATTTGAAATGTGAATGCATCTACTGACATAGTCTTAAAATATAAAAGAGCAAAAGTGAATAAAACTACATTGAGAAATAGACAAATCTATCCAGCTGGATACTTCTAACACCTCTTTCTGAATAATCGATAGTTAAAACAGAAGAAAACGGTAAGGACATTGTAAGTTTTGAGCTACACAATTAACACACGTGACTTACTGGGCATATATAGAACATGGTACCCAATAACTGATACCTGTTCTTTTCAGGCATACATAAAACATTTATGAAAACAAACCACATGCTAGGCCATAAAACAAATTTACTGAAATTATATAGACTACATTCTTTGACTATAGCACAATTAAACCAGAAATCATTAACAAAAAGATGTGGAAAAGTTTTGAAAATTTTTAAACATGCCTAAATAACTCACAGGTCAAACAAAAATCATGATGAAAATCAGAAAATATTTAGAAATGAATAATAATGAAAATATATCAAAACTTCTAGGATGTAGCTGAAGCAGCAAATGCTAGGAAAGAAGGGTGAAAATTAATGAAATAAATATTCAAGTTAAAATGTCAGAACAGCAGAAGCAGAAAAAAAAAATCCAAAGAAAGTAGAATGAAGGAAACAAAGACAGACTGAAAATTAATGAAACAAACATAAATAATGGGATCAACAGGCCAAAAACTGGTTCTTGGCAAGGATTAAATTGACACGGCTCTCACATGACTGGGAGGCAAAAAAAAATGGTATAGATAAACAATAAAACAATATTGAGCATGCCAATGATTTATTTCAGATGGTACAGAAATTTAAAAGAAGATTTTATGAACAACTTCATGCCTATTAATTTGAAAACTTAGATGAAATGCACAAATTCCTTTAAAAATTTTAACCTTACTAATATTAATAGAACATCTTGATGTACTTCTACAGACACTAAAGAAATTTAATACACACGTACAAAAAAATTTCCCTTCAAAGAAAGCTCCAAGTAGGCCCAGGTGGTTCTGCTTTTGAGTTCAACCAAACATTTCAGGGATAACTAGTACCAGTCTTAAGTGAGCACTCTCAGCCCTCTTATACGTAGAGTCTGCAGTATACGTTACAGATTCTAAAATAAACGTCAGTGTTCTTCCCCTCTCTCCCATCCCTGCAGGCAGACAACTGGAAGACCATGTCTCAGACAAGGTGGCGTTCAGCACTGCATGGTCAATTGGACTAAATGACCATTCAACCTCTAAGATTTAATGAAAGTGTCTAATATTAAAAATCAGTAAACCACAGACTTAAAAACAGGTAACACAGTGGTTTTTACCAAATACATTCACCTATGTACACACCATACACAAAGTACTTAAAGTCAACAAAGTGGGGCTTTGAGGCATCTTCTGAAGTACACAGTTCCCTCTCATTTATTTTTTACCCCCTTTCTTCATATCCAAATCTTGAAAATTCTAAAGCTTTACCACTTAAAATTCCTCACCAGAGATAATTCCTTACCAGAAAGAAAATGTTTACCTGTCTGCCAAGAAATTAATTACTCGAAGTTTTTTTTTTAAAGAGTCAGAAGAATTCTTACAGCTATAACAACTTTTCATCTTCTAAGAGATAAGAGTTCCAAGCCCTATCTTTCAGAGGAAAGGAACCAAGTTCATGGCTCCATTTAATCCTATTTTGAAAATGAAAAGCTCAGAGAGGTTGGGAAAAACAATATAATAGTATTAATTATCAGAAGAAGAACACAATGTTGATTTCTCTGTTCTTACCTCCTTACGTGATAAACGATTTCTGCTAAGCCAAGAGAACTGGATATGTTATAAGGAGGGGTGACTTGGATAAAATCAACACTCTAGAGCAATTCTCACCTTAACGACAGTAACATCCATGCCAGATAAGTGTAAAATCGGGGCAGCATTTTTTTCAAACAGAGTCCTGGCTTTGCTGTAAACAAAGGAAAAAATACAAATATTTTAACAGGAGTGCTCAGGAGGGAAAATAAAAAGCCCAACTATGTTCTCTAGAATAGGACAAGGAACAGCCTAGAGCACACAGGCTTCCTCTATTTCTTCAACCCAGGAAGACTAATGATGAGTAATGAATGGGTTTCTCTGGGTAGAAACACAGACTCTCTCACTCTAGGGCCCCCAGGAGCTTGCCCCTATCCATGCAGGATGCTTACAGTTCACAGTCTAGCTCCTCCAGAGGAAAAGTGTACACTAGATATGGCTCCAGTCTAGCAACAGCGTCTGATTCATTCAACAAGCACTACCGACCTTCTACTGTGTGCTAGACACATGTAGGAGCTGGACAAACAACAGGACAAGGCAGACAAACATGCGTGTAATTCAGGTATAATGTAGCAAGCCCTCGAGGGGCTTCTTTATAGTCGGCTGGTGGACTGAGAACGTATTTAACATTTTTCATGTGGCCTGAGAGAACAGATGGAACCTAAGAGAACATTGCTTAATTCTGACTCAGTGAACACCACCTTTGAAGGAAAGAGACATCATTTTTAAAGATTTCAAATACTAGGGGTATCTCCATTTCTTGAGTTTTAAGCCTGTAGTGAAATCCCTGGAGAAAGAGCAAAATTCTTTTCCATGGAGGCAGAATTTCTGCTGAGAAAGGGAGAAGTTCTAAATTACCTAATCTTACTATGGGATAATTGGTAGCTTGTCTAAAACTCCAAGGGACCTCCCTGGTAGCTCAGCTGGTAAAGAATCCACTTGCAATGTGGAAGACCTGGGTTCGATCCCTAGGTTGGGAAGATCCCCTGGAGAAGGGATAGGCTACCCACTCCAGTATTCTGGCCTGGAGAATTCCCTGGACTGTATAGTTCTAGGGTCGCAAAGAGCCGGACACAACGGAGCGACTCTCACTTTCACTTTCTAAAACTCCCAGTCATGTGCTTCTCAGGGTAGCCCTGGCACATGGTCCACACCTCTTGTACGGACTTTCACCTTCTATGAGGAATAGTGGTTCCCAAGACAGTCTTCAGGACTAGACTGGAAGCCTTGCAAACACACACATCAAACCTTATTAGTCCTCGAGTCCTGTGGCCTTTAGCATTATGACAGGTATTCTTAGAAGGTTATTCAGTAAGCACCTGGTCCATTAATGCACTTATGAATGAATGAATAATCCATTCCAAATGTAGACAGGTATATTGTGAGGAAAAGGAAATGAGACAATTGTGGTATCTGATAACAACAGAAATAAAGCGCTCTTAGGAGAGCTTGTATGTTTTAAAAGTATCATACACATCATTCTAGTAGTGACCCTTGTCCAATTCAGGTCAAGATTCAAAAACAAGAGCCTAGAAATCAAGGGATACAGAAGCTGCAGAAAGTTCCCAATCACAGAGTCTCAAGGTTGAATCAATGTTAAACATACCCATCAGCTGACTTGTCTTTTACGCAAATATTTTCAACTATCGTATCGCAAAACAGAAACAAAAGCTAGCACTTTCAAAACAATCAACACCAAACATCTAACTTTTACATTCACACTTACCCAGTCCTCTATCAAAAAGATTATTTTTCTTATCAGTGAGGCATGCTTTGAATTTCTTAATATTTTATACTAGAAAGAGATGCAAAAGCAGTGAATGAGGAACATGTAAAGTTATGCACAGACCATATTCAACGTTCTTTAAAAAGAAGTAACTACCACCTGGAATACAAAACATAAAATGTTTCTGATTATGAATGAAAACAGAAATTGAGAAGCTTGAGCAAATTTTCACAAGAGCCAAAAGAATAGCTTGAACCAAGGGCCCACCTAGGCAGGTAATAAGCAAACCAAAAAAACCTATCCTCCCACTTCTACGGCTCTGAATGCTTATTAGAATGAACAGGAGAGGCTAAATGGAAACTTCTCCTTCCCAGATCACCATTACTGGGGCTTATACCAATAATAAAAGGCTGAGCTGGTGATACTGTAAACACTCCTGCTGGTAGGACTGCTTTCATTAACAGGCTGATAAGAAAGGGTCAGGTGGAAGTGGATCAGCTCTATCTCTGGGAGGCAGAACTCTGGAGAAGTCTCAAGCGGCGGTATTAATCACTTATAACACACCTGTGGGCTCCTCTGAGTCAGCTTAAGAAATAAGATTTGCAAAAGTACAATGAGGTATCACCTCACACACAGTCAAATAGCATCATCAAAAAATCTACAAACAATAAATTCTGGAGAGTGTGTGGAGAGAAGGGAACCCTCTTACACTGTTGGAGGGAATGTTCATTGGTTTGGCCACCATGGAGAACAGTATGGAGGTTCCTTAAAAAACCGAAAACAGAGCTACCATATGATACAGCAATCCCACACCTGGACATATATTCGAAAAAGATGAACTCTAATTTGAAAGGATACATACATGCACCCCAATGTTCACAGCAGCACAGTTTACAATAGCTAAAACATGGAAGCGACCAAAGTGTCCATCGATAGATGAATGGATAAAGATGTGGTGTGTACACACATGCATATGCACACACACACACACACAACCAAAGCGTCCATCGATAGATGAATGGATAAAGATGTGGTGTGTACACACACACACACACACACACACTGGAATATTACTCAGCCACAAAAAAGAATGAATATTGTCATTCATAACAACATGGATAGACCTAGAGATCATCACACTAAGTGAAATAAGTCAGAAAGAACGACAGATACTATATAATATTACTTATATGTGGCATCTAAAAAAAAATTATTTTAAAAACAGAAATAAACTCATAAACACAGAAAACAAACTTACAGCTACCAAAATGGGGAGGGATAAATTAGGAGTATGGGATTAACAGATACACACTATTATATATAAATTAGATAAAGATTTACCAGTTTATAGGTTTTTTGTTTTTTTTTTTGCCAAGCAGCATGTGGGATCTTAGTTCCCTGACTAGGGATTGAAGCTGTGCCTCCTGCATCGGAAGTATGGCATCTTAATCACTGGACGGCCAGGGAAGTCCCAGCAAAGATTTACTGTATAGCACAAGGAACTATATTCAATGTATTATAATAATCAGTAATGGAAAAGGATCTGAAAAACTATACATGTATATATAACTGAATCATTCTGCTGTACACCTGAACCTAACACAATATTGTAAATCAACTATAATTTAAAAAAAAGAAAAAAATATCTGAACATTTGGGCCTTTATTCACATATTTATGTGATGCCACAGGTAGAGAAAATCTCTAAGATGAAAGTGAAGACATTTTTTTTTCCTTCTAATGTTCCATATACAAGATTGAAAAACAAGTGTTACCAGTAAGAAATGTATTATTTATTATATAATTAAGGGTGAGATAGCACCAGAGTCAAATAAAAACTTTCTATACTACAGCAATTTCCAAATTCATGCACACACAAAAAATAATTACTCCTTAATGTATTATGTATTAATGCTAAACACAGTTATCTTATTTCCTAAAGCTCTAATGTAGTTTTAAACCAGTACTACATAATGAAATAGCTACATGATAAATTATAAATTATGTGTCAGGGCAAAGCCAAGATGACAAAAATAGTACAATTAAGTAGTGAAAGCTATTTCAGAGTGACTGCTTCCTAGAAGCATGCAGGGATTCACCTTGTCAAAGCGGACCATGACTTTAGAAAAATTTTCCTTACCCTCGTCTGCAGATAAAGGTATCATACTTTTCAACAAGAACTTCACCTTTAAAATCGCAAATACATTTCCATGTAAAAGTGTAAACAGAACCTAAAACTGCTTTTCAAAAAGTGTCTTCATTGTTTAAAAATGCAAATATCTCTTACATGTAAAAATTCAAAATGACTGATTATAGCTTAAACAATTGCCATATAGATCATCAGAATTGGCAAGTTACTAACTTACTAGGTCTCTAGAGGAATAGAACCTGGAACAGTTACATTAATTCTGACAGAAGGAGAGGTCCAAGGGTGGAGAGCCAAGTAAAGAGCCTTTTGAACTTAGCCTATAGGTCAGTAAGGGCTTCCCTGGTGGCTCAGGGGGTAAAGAACCCTGGAGATGTACAAGACGCAGGAGACTCGAGTTCGATCCCTGAGTCGGGAAGATCCTGTAGGAGGAAATGGCAACCCAGTCCAGTATCCACACCTGAAAAATCCCATGGACAGAGGATCCTGGTGGGCTATAGTCCATGCGGTTGCAAAGAGTCGGACACGACAGAATGACTAACACTACAGGTCCGTAACAACAAGAACAGCAGCTTATATTTCTTTGATCGAATGCTAACTATGAAATGGAAGGAATGCAAAAGACTTTAGGGGCGTTGTCTCATTTAATCCTGAAGGATTACATGGTAATTTTTATAAGGTATGTGCCATTATTTTACCATTTTACAGATGAGTATAAATTGAGGAGTTAAGAAACTAAAAAGCAATACCCGCAGCATCACAGAGCAGAAGAGAGGATACAGACCTGATCCTCCAGACTCTTAAACTCACATCCACTTCCCTGCTGGCTTCTCCCAAAAGCCACCAGTGACTATTTAGCTGTCTTGGGTATTTTGATTGTGTTCTGTTAGAACCTTTGTTGGTATTTTTGTTTAGTGCTGGTTTTAAACGAGAATGAGGAAAGTTCCTGGTGGTCCAGTGGGTAAGAATCCACCTTGCAATGCCAGGGAAAGTGAAAGTGAAAGCCGCTCAGTTGTGTCCGACTCTTTGTGACCCCATGGACAACAGAGCCCATGGGATTCTCCAGCCCAGAATACTGAAGTAATGCTGGGGACGCAGGTTCAATCCCTAGTTAGGGAACTAAGATCCCACGTGCCATAACTAAGACCCTATGCAGCCAAGCAAATAAATATATATAAATAAATATTAAACAACAATGATCATAAGGGCTTATGATAAGTATGTTTAGGGCGGCAGGAAGCGGCTCCAACAAAGGTGGGCAAATATGATTCAATTAGGTAGAGAAATGGAGTTGATTTAGGCAGTCTGTAGTAAGTATCTCAAATTGCTGAATTCAAAAGAAATAAGGCAGGGCTAGTCCTCACATAGCTGAAGCCACACTCACTACCTCCCTAGAAAAGACAAGAGAAACTTATTTCAGAATTCCTGCTTTTCTTTCCAGACAACGTCAAACTTACCACTTAAGAGCCACTCCCAACTATGCTTTTTGTTGTTCTCATTATCTTAATGCCGTTTGACTTTGACCTTATAGAATCCAATCTAATACACAGTTATTAATTTTCTGATCCTCAATCAAGACAAAAAGAATTATTCTGGTCCTCAGAAAGAATAAAAGGTTTCAGTCTCCCCCTCCTCCACCAATTCTTACTATTTAAAAAATAATAATTTTAGGACTTCCCTGGTGGTAGAGTGGACAGGAATCTGCCTGCCAATGCAGGGGACACGGGTTCAATCCCTGGTCCGGGAAGATTGCACACGCCACTGAGCAGCTAAGCCCATGTGCCACAGCTACTGAGCCCGAGTGTCGCAACTGCTGAAGCCCACACACCCTTGAGCCTGTGCTCTGCAACAAGAGAAGCCACTCCAGTGACAAGGCCAAGTGCTGCAACAAGGAACAGCCCCTGCTCACCGCAACTAGAGAAAGCCTCCATGCACAGCAGCAAGGCCCCAGCACAGCCATAAATAAATAAAAAGCAGTCGTAATTTTAAATGATTTCTTCTAGAAACTATTAAAAGCCCCTTCCAACTGAATGACAGTTGTTCCCAACTAATAGTATAAAAGAAACAGTTTTTTATTTTGCTTATGGTACTTTTTAAAAAATTAAGACTGTAGCCTGCCAGGCTCCCCTGTCCATGGCATTTTCCAGGCAAGTGTCCTGGAGTGGGATGCCATTTCCTTCTCTAGAGGATCTTCCCAACCCGGGGATCAAACCCAGGTCTCCCACATTGCAGGCAAATGCTTTACCCTCTGAGCCACCAGGGAAGCCCAAGTTCACAGTAAAAAAGAGTAGACAGTACAGAGTTCTCACATAACCCCCTCCCCGATCCGCCCCCCCACCCCACCCCACAACACACACAGTCTCCCTCCCTTTCAACATCCTGCACCAGTATTGTACATGTTACAATAAATGAACACATGACTATCGGCCAAGGTCCCAACTAGTCCTCACATGTTAATTCTCACACTTGCCTCACATGACCCCTCCAGGACTGTCAGAACATGACATAGCAAGGGACCTAAGTCAGCCCTCCTATCTCTAACCACATTCCCCCACCTCCATGCGTCATTTCCTTAGTCGGGAAGACTGAGTGTCCTCCTGACTGACCTCCAAGACCTAACTCTACATTCACTGCTTTGGGGAAGAACGTTTCTGACCTCACAAGGCCACAATACTCTTGGCCACCTCTGAACATCTCATATCACGGCAGCAGAAGCTATTCCCAAGGGGGCTAGGACCAAGCAGATAAGACTGATTTGAGTGTGCTAATTCTTCAATAATTATTAAAATTCAATTAGACAAGTTGGCTAAGCATCAGTTAGCTTTACAGTTATATCCCCTTAAACTGTGATTTCTACAATTGAATCTTATGGCTACAAGAGCAATGAACCTAGTGCGTCCAGTTTCACAGACTCCAAACAGCTGCCTGACACTGTGACTCTTTGCCCCTAGAAAAACTGAATTTGTAACAAATCACAAACTGAAATACCCTTTGCAAGCTGCAGGGTTGAGAAACACGGTTGCCTTCTTCACTTGCGCATTGGGAGGAATAAGTTGATTGCCAAACACCTAAAAAGGAACAAAGAAAAGTTTTCAGTAAGTGTCCTTTTATTGAGTTGGCGAACACATATATTCTTTCATTCCAAAAGAATTTACTTCTGGTGTCTACCCTGAAGAAGCCAATGTTCTTCCAAGATTTCATACTGACAACCCCACCATCAGTTCAGTTCAGTCGCTCAGTCGTGTCCGACTCTGCGACCCTGTGAATCGCAGCAACCCCACCATAAACAACAATAAAGCTGCATGAATCTAAAAAGAATGACACCAACGAATTTACTTATAAAACAGAAACAGATTCTCAGAGAAGAAACTTAAGGTTGCCAAGGGGGAGGAATGGAGGAAGAGATAGGGAATTTGGGATCGACACGTACCCATTGTTATAATTAAAATGGATAACCAACAAAGACCTACTGTAACAGCACAGGGAACTCTGCTCAGTATTATGTGCCAGCCTAAATGGTAGATGGGTTTGGGGGAGATTCAGTTCAGTCGCTCAGTCATGTCCAAATCTTTGCAACCCCATGGACTGCAGCACTCCAGGATTCCCTGTCCATCACCAACTTCCGGAGCTTGCTCAAACTCATGTCCATTGAGTTGGTGAAGCCATCCAACCACCTCATCCTCTGTTGTCCCCTTCTCTTCCTGCCTTTAATCATTCCCAGAATCAGGGTCTTCTCCAATGAGTCAGCTCTTCACATCAGGTGGCCAAAATATTGGGAGTTTCAGCTTTAGCATCAGTCCTTTCAATGAATATTCAGGACTGACTTCCTTTAGGATGGACTTTAGATCTCCCTATAGTCCAAGGGACTCTAAAGAGTCTTCTTCAACACCACTTTTGAATCGATGTTCAAAAGCATTGATTCTTCAGCGCTCAGCTTTCTTTATAGTCCAACTCTCACATCCATGCATGACTACTGGAAAAACCATAGTTCTGACTAGACAGACCTTTGTTGGCAAAGTAATGTCTCTGCTTTTAAATATGCTGTCTAGGTTGGTCATAGTTTTTCTTTCAAGGAGTAAGCATCTTTTAATTTCATGGCTGCACTCAACATCTGCAGTGATTTTGGAGCCCCCCCCAAAATAAAGTCTGTCACTGTTTCCATTATTTCCCCATCTATTTGCCATGAAGTGATGGGACCAGGTGCCATGATCTTAGTTTTCTGAACGTTGAGTTTTAAGCTAACTTTTTCACTCTCCTCTTTCACTTTAATCAAGGCTCTTTAGTTCTTCTTCACTTTCTACCATAAGTGTGGTGTCATCTGTGTATCTGAGGTTATTGATATTTCTCCCAGCAATCTTGACTCCAGCCTGTGCTTCATCTAGCTCGGTATTTCACATGATGTACTCTGCATGTAACTTAAATCAGCAGGGTGACAATATACAGCCTTGATGCACTCCTTTCCTGATTTGGAACCAGTCTGTTGTTCTATGTCCAGTTCTTTTTTTTTTCCTATGTCCAGTTCTAACTGCTGCTTCTTGACCTACGTAAAGATTTCTCAGGAGGCAGGTCGGGTGGTCTGGTATTCTCATCTGTTTAAGAATTTTCCACATTTTGGAGGAAAACAGATACATATACATATATATGTCTGAGTCCCTGTGCTGTTTACCTGAAACTATCACATTTTAATCAGCTATACTCCAATACAAAAATTTTTTTAAATGGATGATTATTTAATAAAAGTAAGCTAAATTATAATAAAACACCCACTTCATTCACTTACTACAGGTAAGTAACTTTTCTTTTCTCTGTAAGATATGGCTAGGTTTATTGCAACCAACAAGGGCACAGTCTGTCACAAGGGAAGTTTGTCTTTAGTTTTCAGAATATAATCATTTTTCCTTTTAAGTGAAATGAAAGTCACTCAGTTGTGTCCAACTCTTTGTGACCCCATGGACTGTTCAGTCCATGGAATTTTCCAGGCGAGAATACTAGAGTGGGTAGCCTCTCCCTTCTCCAGGGGTTCTTCCCAACCATATAAAGCTTATTAATGAAAAATCTTTGTGTTACCAATTAACATTCATATCTTTATACACATAAAAAATAAATATCATACTCTAGCTGCCTCCTTTCTTTGCAACCCTGAATGATAACTCAGTAGCATCAACTGGTACGGAAAAGAAACATAATTAATGTTTCAGTTCAGTTCAGTCACTCAGTCACGTCCGATTTTTTGCGACCCCATGAACCGCAGCACGCCAGGCCTCCCTGTCCATCACCAACTCCTGGAGTTCACTCAGACTCACATCCATCGAGTCAGTGATGCCATCCAGCCATCTCACCCTCTGTCGTCCCTTTCTCCTCCTGCCCCCAATCCCTCCCAGCATCAGAGTCTTTTCCAATGAGTCAACTCTTCCCATGAGGTGGCCAAAGTACTGGAGCTTCAGCTTTAGCATCAGTCCTTCCAAAGAAATCCCAGGGCTGATCTTCAGAATGGATCGGCTGGATCTCCTTGCAGTCCAAGGGACTCTCAAGAGTCTTCTCCAACACCACAGTTCAAAAGCATCAATTCTTTGGCGCTCAGCCTTCTTCACAGTCCAACTCTCATATCCATACATGACCACAGGAAAAACCATAGCCTTGACTAGATGGACCTTAGTTGGCAAAGTAATGTTTACTAAGTGCCTAATATTTGCCACTTCCACACATACTGTTCTTAGTTCTCAGAAACCACGTAGGAATTAAATATTCCCATGTCTATAGATAGAAAAATTAAGTCAATGTGTTAATAAATTACAAGTTCAGAATTTATATCCATCTAACTTGAAAACCCAAGCTTCCACTCTATCAGTTCTAAAGAGAAGATAATGGATGAGACAGAGTTCAGACTCACAGATAAGATGTAAGGGGTTACGACGGGGACTAATCAGAGCTGCCACTGCTCCATCAGGATGGGAGAAGACAGTCAACAAAAAGAAGGAGAATAGGGAAATCCCAAAGAGGGTAAAATTTCGAGTCTTAACTGGTGGGAAGCAGGTCTGGGCCAAGAAGGCAGAATTCAAGTACAGAAGTACAAAGCAAAGAAGAAAAATCAAAGTTATACCAAGCATCTTATTAAGTAACTGATTCCAACTCTACCACCTCCCTGACAGCCCACTGGAGATCCTTTCTCATTATTGTCTATTACTTGCTCTAAAAACAAAAATAAACCTCTATTCCTGAATACTTCAGAAGGATATACTGTTTCTTTGTAAAAAGTTTCTAGTACATCATAATTTCTACGGTTTTCACTCTGAGTTAGACCTTAATATAATATTGTAATTTGTTCTTCTATCCATACTATTTCTGGAATTTGGCCAAGAATGACTTAATTAACCGGCCAAATTCCAGATCTATAGTTCTAGATTATTCCTCTTGGCCCTCGGTTTTTAGCCTCTAGAAGCCTTAGCTACCTGCCGCTCAGGACTCGGGTTTACAGTAGATTAAGGAGTTTACATGAGACTATAATGAGGTGAGTTTATGTGAGCTTTAACAAAAAATAGTATTTTATTCAAGAATTTAGACTGAAAGGGCACAGACACAGGGCACAACATTACATTAACTAGAATGAGCAGACTGTAAGGATGAATTCACTTCCTTTTTTCCGATGAGAGGAGCTAAATGGGTGTTGGGAAGTGGAGAATTAGAAGAGCGGGAAGAGGGAAACATATGCAAGGGAAGAAACAACAGAAGGAAAAGGGCCATGAAAAAGGAGGAGGAGAGGGAATTCAGAGCAGAGGTGAAGGTATTAATACTTCACACAAGAAAGGGAGTGCCCATATCGACTCTTTGTTCAAGAGCAAAAGGCTTCCCCGTGCACAATTTTCTAGTTGCTAATGGAAAATTAGCTTGGGGTGAAGATCACCTCAAATTTAATACTAAAGTTTATTTGAATTGATTTCCAAAACAACTCAGAGCCATGAGATGAAACAACAAAGCAATCAAATTCTTAAAACATAGATTTAGAACAGTTAGGGAATTCCGAAAGAGAGAAATTCATTCATAGTGTCTATTGTCATTGTCATCCATGAAAACATTTCAGAACGTTTTCCGCCCCCTACTTCTACTAAATGTATCATGCCTTTGTCATTTTTAAATATCATGTTTCTTTTTTTGGTATTTCTGACATCATAAGCTTAAGTAACATAACAAAAAAGCAACTTAACCATGCAAATTCATCTGCAAGTTATAATGTGCATATCTGGAGGGGAGGGAAGAAAAGAAATGTGATCTTAAACTTGAAAGGATGAACAATTCAACTCTAACCGGACAGATGAATATTTAAGCGCAATACCCTGAGACTGGGAATAACAACGCACAGGGTATGACTCAGCTGGGCTAAAGAGACAGGCTTTAAAAGTACGAATCAACAGTTTTAAGAAGATTTGACTTTGAGAGGTAATGACTGCTCTGAACTGATATCCTTGGGGCTTATTCGGCTTAGGCATGAATCTGGCTTTAGCCAGAGCTTCCAGGCCACCTGCAGACATGAACAAATTCCCAGAACGCCAACCAGTCCGGTTCTGTGTTCTTTGGACTAATCCAGAAGTAAACAAGTCTGAAGGGGTGGGCGTTGGAACTGCTTTTCGCCAGATGGTTAACTTCCTCGAGTTCTATTCAGAGTTGGCTGGCAGCCTGATTCATCCCCTGATAGTGGGGGAAGAAATAGCCAAGCTGCACTGATGCAAGGTGCTGGGCAAGTCCCCTGGAACAGCCCGAGATTTCTGCACGGTGGAGATAAGGCGGGTTTTAATTGTTTCATATTAAACGGCATTACCTGAGCTTCTTGACAGGCTGCTCTCCTTAGTAGGTTATCACTATCAAAGTAAACAAAAGAGAAGGAACGTTAGCTTTAATAAGCAGGTTCAGATCCAAACAAATCATCATTTTTTAAAGTACATATAACTCTTTAAAATAGTCAAGTGAACGTTTCTTAAGACCTGTAACAAATCACGGGCACATCTGAAAGGTACTTTCTCCGAATGAAATCCGTGTTAGGTGTTCCCACACAACAGCAGGCAGAATAATCCCCACTCCCTTTAAGATGCTCACATCCTAATTCCCAGAACCTGAAATGGTTACCTTATGTGGCAACAGGGTTTCTACAGACATGATTAAGTTAGGGTCTGGAGATGGGAGAGAATTCTGGATGACGTAGGTGGGTCCAATGGAATCACAGGGGTCCTCAAAAGCAGAGAAACTTCAGCAGCAAATGTGACCAGGAAAGGATGGTCAGAAAGATACCCCGCTGGCTTTGGAGATGGAAGGTGGCTTTAAGTCAACGAGTGTGGGTGCCCAGGAAGGAGAAGGGTTCTCTCCGGAGCCTCCAGGAGGAACGCTGTCCTTGCCGACACCTTGACGTGAAGGGAGCCCTGTGTCGGAGCTCTACGCCACACACAGCAGTGCTTGTGCTCAGCCGCGTCTGACTCTCACGACCCCACGGACTGCAGCCCACCAGGCTCCTGTCCGTGCAATTCTCCAGGCAAGATTATTGGAGTGGGGTGCCATGCCCTTCTCCAGGGCATCTTCCCAACCCAGGGATCACACCCCCATCTCCTGCATCGGCAGGCAGATTCTCTACCACAGAGCTACCTGGGACGCCACAAAACTGCAAGATAATAAATTTGTGTTGTGTTAAATCTCTAAGTTTGCGGCAATCTGTTAGGGCAGCAACAGAAAAACGAATGCACATACCCTGCGTTTTTCTGATTCAGTAGAAATTACTCAGGTCATTTGCCAGAAATAAATTTGATATACAGTTGCTTCTGCTAGTGTTTTCTCTTATTTTTTATATCATAGTCAGATACACAATTATATCATAAATGGAAAATTCTGGTGTGGGGTAAAATTTTGGCTTGCAAAAACAAAACGTTCTATCAGAATATGTTCACCTATCCAGCATAAAGCTTTCTAAAATGTGTTTGGGCCACTTATACCTTAAGACCACTTTAAATGGCTGACTGCCTACCATGCTCCAGAATCTTCTCCCTTTAGGTCCATTCTAACATGGGTTGCTGGCATCATTCATATAGTAACTTCAACCTGGCTAACAACAGTTAAGAAAATGAATACCCAGAAAACATGAGCAGTAAACAACTTAGAGGGAAGAATTAAACGGAGAAAGGGTTATTTTACTTAAATTTCCTGTGTAGACCTTTCTCATAACATCAAAGACCTTGAATTTTGCATCTTTCTAGTACAGTAAGTCCCCTACATGCAAACAAGTTCCGTTTTGAGGGTGCATTCCTAAGTCCAGTTGGTCCATAAGTCCAACCAAGCTACCCTAGGTACCCAGCTAACACAATCGACTATATAGCACTGCACTGGAATAGGTTTATAATACTTTTCACACAAATAATACACATTAATTAAAATTAAACTTTTGCTTTTGGCTATAGTTGCAGTCAAAGCCTACAGCATTTTCTTCCATAGCCAGGCTGAAGGACAAACCCGATTTCACAGAGCCATCAGCTTCCAGGAGAAAGCACTCCCTAAGAGGAAGTATCTCTGCTGCCCACCTGAAACCTAAGGGCAGTGACGACGTCCCATTACAATTACAACGACACCAGTACCTCAAACCCGGACAGCTCAGATGGCAAAGAAGCCACCTGCAATGCAGGAGACCCCGGTTCGATCCCTGGGTTGGGAAGAGCCCCTGGAGAAGGGAAAGGCTACCCACTCCAGTATTCTGGCCTGGAGAATCCCATGGACTGTATAGTCCATGGGGTCACAAAGAGTCGGACACGACTGAGCGACTTTCACTTTCAGTACCTGAAAAGCGCATACGGTTCTACAACAAAGATTTTAGGCGGACCGATCCCTTGTGATGTGTACCCCCACAAGGCGCCTTTACAGCCAGGCTCAGCCCCCCTACTTGAGCGATACTGCTCCCGACTAGCCCGCAGCAAAGGAGTCCAACAAGCTCATCTCCCTCCCCCACCCAAGAGTTACAAACGCTTCACTCTTTCCAAGCCTCTCCATCAGCTGCTCTCAGTGAATTACTCTAAAGTCAACAGAACATGCACACAAGACGAAGCAGATTCAGGGTACAATCTAATATTTAAAAATAGTTCAGTTCAGTCACTCAGTCGTGTCCAACTCTTTGCAACCACATGAATTGCAGCATGCCAAGCCTCCCTGTCCATCACCAACTCCCGGACTTTACCCAAACTCATGTCCATCGAGACAGTGATGCAATCCAGCCATCTCATCCTCTGTCGTCCCTTTCTCCTCCTGCCCCCAATCCCTCCCAGCATCAGAGTCTTTTCCAATGAGTCAACTCTTCGCATGAGGTGGCCAAAGTATTGGAGTTTCAGCTTTAGCATCAGTGCTTCCAAAGAACAATAGTTACATGTCAATAACCCTTTGTAATAACCCTTCAGACTCATGCCCTTCTGTAGAATGATGAGGCAAAATACAGAGCCCTCTGTATCCACTGGATCATAAAATAACACTAGGTTCCTTGTAGTCACCTGAGCATTCTCAGCGGATTTAACCCTCAGTCTAGTTTCCAGACTGCCCAAGTTTCCGCTGC
Organism: Capricornis sumatraensis; assembly: GCF_032405125.1. Classification (NCBI taxonomy): domain Eukaryota; kingdom Metazoa; phylum Chordata; class Mammalia; order Artiodactyla; family Bovidae; genus Capricornis; species Capricornis sumatraensis. The sequence goes on along the minus strand of NC_091073.1, from coordinate 109,244,427 downwards.
CAGTCTCACGGGACTGTCTTCCTCCTCTTCCTCGCCTCGACGTGTTTTTCCTAGTAGACAGAATGACCTGTGCCTCGTCTTATACCACAGAGACGTCCTGTGGATGACTCCGTACAAACACATGCTTCTGTAAAAGCTGAGTGCCTGTCTCTATATATCTGTCCGCTTCCCCCAGCCAGCTCCTCCTCTACTAGGACAGGTCTCTGAAGGCACCAGGCCCCTCTGGGTCATTAGCAGTCACTACCTTCCTCACTGCATTTCAGCCACGCTGATGCCTGTGGACCCAGCTGAAAAGGGAAGACCCCCAAACAGATACAAGAATGTGGGAAGCATCTTGGATCACCTTTTCTCAAAAATTTTTTTTTTTTTTGCTAGAAGTAAAATTCTGATAGTTAACTTGTGATGAAGTGTATTATTAAAGATCTCAGCTCTCTCGAGCTTACTAATAACTGCTTGATGTATCAGCGTGCTATTGAAAATCAAAAGGTATTTTGATAGTTAACATCCTGGATTACAACGAGCTAGATGGAATATGTGTGCTGCCAATGCCACCTGTGAGAAAGACAGAATATGTACCAATTTAGACATTACAAAAGAAATCCTCATTATAATCACACTTAGCTTTTTAAATATCAAAAAATGGTATCAGCTATCTTGATCACGTTCTCTGAACCAAGCTGTATCTAAAACTCAAACTTGTCCTCAAAAGAAAAGATATTTCTCCTATTGACATATTCTGAAGGTCTACAGCAAGTTCTGAAAACTATTTCAAAAAAGAAATTTCAAGTATGTTTTCCATAATGGCAGCATTGCTGCAATAAGTAAGAAAATAACTTAAAATCCACACAGCAACTACTGTGCGCCAGATACTATGGCTGTTGTTTTCCTAAACCTTTAGTCTTTGTAACAACCTTGCAGGGCTTCCCTGAGGGGCTCAGTCGGTGAAGAATCCATCTGCAATGCAGGAGACCTGGATTCGATCCCGGGGTTGGGAAGATCCCCTGGAGGAGGGCATGGCAACTCATATCCAGTATTCTGACGTGGAGAATCCCCACGGACAGAGGAGCCTGACAGGCTGCACTCCATGGGGTCGCAAAGAGTCAGACACAACTGAGGGACCAAGCACACAGCCACCCTGCAAGTCAGGTGGTATATTCCCATCTTACAGATGAGGAAGTCCAGGCTGAAAGAAACTGACTTGCCCAAGAGCACCTGTTGCTAAGTGGGAGAGCAGGCTTTCAAATGCCTTAATGCTGCTACTTCTTAATTCCAGACCATACTGAATGGGCAATACTTCTTTGGATTCATACTTTACAGCACATTTATTAAGCTATCACATCACTTCTTAGTTCCAGCTAACATAACTCTGAGAATTTATATTCGTATAGTTTTATATATATATATATATAAATTCAAGTGCAATAAAGCTCCCAAAACGAATTGGTGAAACAAACTGATTTAACACAAAGTGCCAGGTACAGCACCATGAACAAGACTTGGTCCTGACCTGAAGAAGCTTGGGATCCAGGAGCAAAGAACAGCATTTGGTAAATATCAGTGATATAGTAAAAGACATGTTTCTTGATAGATAACATGCCAGAGATGATACACAGGTGAATAACAACATTCCCCATCCTCATGATGTCTACAGTTTGAGGAGGGAAGAAAGACAATTTGCTAGGCAATCACATGATATGACTTATATCATTTACTCCATAAAATGATATGACTTACATTTTTACTCCATAAGAGGAGTGTCTAGTAGAGGTATCTAACCTCGTCTTGAGGGAATTAGAGAAGACTTTTACATGGATAGTGAAGCTGAGATCTAGGAGAGAAACAGAAAGTAGCCAGGCAAAAACAGGGAGGAGAATGCCGGCAAAGGAAAGAGCGTGGGAAAAGCCTGCAAGTGCCAGGTCACAGCCAAGGCCAGAAGTGGAAGTAGCTCAGGACAGCTGCAGCGGCACACCAGGGAGGAGCCAGGACAAGTGGCCACCAAGAGCCTTTTCTAACTTATTTAAGCAATGTGGGCTTTACCCATTACAGGGTTTTAAGAAGGAAACTGACATGACCAGGTTGACAGGGTAGAAGGAGCATTCTGCTGCAGTGTCAAGAGGGCAAGGGTCAAAGAGAAGACTGCATCCAGGGAGACCAGGGAGGATTCTTCAGGAACGCAGGTCAGCGAGGATAAGGTCTGGAACCAGGAGGTAGGTGGTAGTGGGGATGGAGAGCACACAGACTCTGCAGAGGTTGAGGAGTGAACTTAAGTGCTGGTTCGTGAGTAGGGAGGGGTCAAAGACCCCTTGACCTTCCAGCGGAAGGTGTCACATTCACAGAGATGGAAGGCAACACGGACTAGTTGAGGAGGCAGGAAGCTATGTCTGGTCTGGATCGGTCGATCTGGGACAACGGTGAGAGACCAGGTGGGAGGATCCAGGGGACAGCTAGAAATACACGTCTGAATTCCAGACAGAGCTCTTGACTAAAGATGAACATAGCTGGACTTCCCTGGGGCTCTGCTGCTGCTTCAGTTGTGCCCGACTCTGTGCAACCCCATATAGCAGCCCACCAGGCTCCCCTGTCCCTGGGATTCTCCAGGCAAGAACGCTGGAGTGGGCTGCCATTTCCTTCTCCAATGCATGCATGCATGCTAAGTTGCTTCAGTCATGTCCAACTCTGTGCAACCCCATGGACAACAGTCCACCAGGCTCCTCCATCCACAGGACTCTCTGGGCAAGAATACTGGAGTGGGTTGCCATTTCCTTCTCCACCCTGAAGACCAAACACCACCACCTAAGTCTTTACCCTACCACACACAAAGCGGCTTGTCTTATCTTTCTTCCTTGATGACAGCGGTCCTGAAGTCATGGATAATTCACCATTTTCTTTCCCATAGCACAGAGCACAGACTTCTACACACAATCTAAGATACTCAATAAATAACTGTTTAATAAATAAGTGGCAAATGTTTGAACAGCAGAGATTGACTCATTGTGCTCAGGCAGACTTTGTTCTGGAGGAGACACTGAAGGTTATTTTCTGTAGAAGAATCTGGTGTTCTTGAAGGGGATGCTCTTTCAGGGTCATGATCACCAAATGGCAAGAGGAGGGCTTGCTGTGGGATGGGACAGGAGAGAAGGGGAAACTCCAGTCATAAGAGTGAAAAAAGTGAAGTGAAAGTCGCTCAGTCCTGTCCACTCTCTTCGATCCCATGGACTATACAGTCATATATAGTCAATACAGACATATAGTCAACATAGACATACTGCACTCAATATGCCAGTAAATTTGGAAAACTCAGCAGTGGCCACAGGGCTGGAAAAGGTCAGTTTTCATTCCAATCCCAAGGAAAGGCAATGCCAAAGTATGCTCAAACTACCACACAATTGTACTCATTTCACAAGCTAGAAAAGTAATGCTCAAAATCCTCCATGCCAGGCTTCAACAGTACGTGAACCATGAACTTCCAGATGTTCAAGCTGGGTTTAGAAAAGACAGAGGAACCGGAGATCAAATCGCCAACATCTGTTAGAAAAACATCTACTTCTGCTTTATTGACTACGTCAAAGCCTTTGACTGTGTGGATCACAGCAAACCGTGGAAAATTCTTCAAGAGATGGGAATACCAGACCACCTGACCTTCCTCCTGAGAAATATGTATGCAGTTCAGGAAGCAACAGTTGGAACCAAACATGGAACGACAGACTGGTTCCAAATCGGGAAGGGAGTACGTCAAGGCTGTATATTGTCACCCTGCTTATTTAACTTACATGCAAAGTACATCATGAGAAATGCTGGGCTGGATGAAGCACAAGCTGGAAACAAGATTGCCAGGAGAAATATCAATAACCTCAGATATGCAGATGATACCACCTTTACAGCAGAAAGCAAAGAAGAACTACAGAGTCTCTTGATGAAAGTGAAAGAGAAGAGTGAAAAAGTTGGCTTAAAACTGAGCATCCAGAAAAGTAAGATCATGGCATCCAATCCCATCACTTCATGGCAAATAGATGGGAAAACAATGGAAACATTGGCTGAGTTTATTTTTGGGGGCTCCAAAATCACTGCAGATGGTCACTGCAGCCATGAAATTAAAAGACACTTGCTCCTTGGAAGAAAAGTTATGACCAACCTAGACAGCATATTCGGAGAAGGCAATGGCACCCTACTCCAGTACTCTTGCCTGGAAAATCCCATGGATGGAGGAGTCTGGTAGGCTGCAGTCCATGGGGTCGCTAAGAGTCAGACACGACTAAGTGACTTCACTTTCACTTTTCACTTTCATCCACTGGAGAAGGAAATGGCAACCCACTCCAACATTCTTGCCTGGAGAATCCCAGGGGTGGGGGAGCCAGGTGCCAGACACGACTGAAGTGACTTAGCAGCAGCAGACAGCATATTAAAAAGTAGAGACATTACTTTGCCAACAAAGGTCCATCTAGTCAAAGCTATGGTTTTTCCAGTAGTCATGTATGGATGTGAGAGTTGGACTATAAAGAAAGCTGAGCACCGAAGAATTGATGCTTTTGAACTGTGGTGTTGGAAAAGACTCTTGAGAGTCCCTTGGACCGCAAAGAGATCCAACCAGTCCATCCTAAAGGAAATCAGTCCTAAACATTCATTGGAAGGACTGATGCTGACGCTCAAGTTGAAACTCCAATACTTTGGCCACCTGATGCAAAGAACTGACTCTTTTGAAAAGACCCTGATGCTGGGGAAGATTGAAGGTGGGAGGAGAAGGGAACAACAGAGGATGAGATGGTTGGATGGCATCACCAACTCGATGGACATGAGTTTGAGTAAGCTCTGGGAGCTGGTGATGGACAGGGAAGCTTGCCGTGCTGCAGTCCGTGGGGTCACAAAGAGTCAGACACAGCTAAGCAACTGAACTGGACTACACAGTCCACGGAATTCTCCAGGGCAGAATACTGGAGTAGGTAGCTGTTCCCTGCTCCAGGGGCTCTTCCCAACCCAGGGATGGAACCCAGGTCTCCCACATTGCAGGCAGATTCTTTACCAGCTGAGCCACCAAGGAAGTTCAAGAATACTGGAGTGGGTAGCCTTGACTGGCTCAAGAAGACCCATGGGTGTGTGTGTGTGTGTGTTTGTGGGAGAGGCTCATGGAGCTAGAACCCTCTAGAGAGGCTAATTAAGGAACTCAGAAATTCCAGAATGCTAATGGGTCAAGTATCTGAATCTGAACCAAAGATATAGCTAACAGCAAAAAAACAAACATTGTACATAAATTCCAAGCCCACACTCCTTCCACTACAGCATGCTGTCTCCTGAGAGCACTGAAGTTTAACACAATTTAAAAGAGGTGCTGCAAACTGTAGTCATATCAAAAAGGGTCCCTGAAGATCTGCTCAGTACTAAAATGTGGGTTCTTATACAGAAAGAAATTAGAAGCTTCTGGATTAGAAAATGAAGAAAACAATCTGCTGATGTCACCCTGCCTGAGGCTTTAAAAGAATTTGAACATGCCTGCTACTGCAGGAAATGGGATGCTCTCAATTTATTCTGAGCCATAAATGTTTTATTTATTACTTTAGGACTGCAAAATAAGATAAGCTGTTACTTCACTAACAACTTCTACATGGAGAGAAACATTACATTGATCCATCCTATTCCCCGCCCCGCTTCAAAATACTTCCCACTATAATCTAAAGGCAAACTGTAGAGCAATTTCTACCACCAGCCTTCCCCTTGAGGTATGCAAACAGCGTTTCTGCTTTACACAAAACTGATTTGAAGTCCAAGCCCCTACTCTTTGCGACCCCATGGACTGTAGTCCGCCAGGCTCCTCTGTCCATGGAATTTTCCAGGAAAGAATACTGCAGTGGGTTGCTGTTTCCTGCTCGAGAGGATCTTCCCAACACAGGGATTGAACCCTCGTCATCCAAGCCCAAATTCCATTTCCTGACAATTGACATTTTTAAGGTTGGGTGAGTCCTTAGAAATTATCTAGTCCAATGCTTTTCAACCTCTCCCAACACAGCCTGATCCCATCAATCAAATGACATGGCATTCCATTAGGAACCAAGTTCACTACAGCAGTGATCCTCTTCTGGGCAGAGAGACACATACATACCACACCACACACACACACACACACACACACACACACACAGACAACATATATAATAAGATCCTCTTCTGGGCAGAGAGACACATACATACCACACCACACACACACACACACACACACACACACACACACACACACACACACACACACACACACACACACACACACACACACACACAGACAACATATATAATAATTCCAATCCCTAAGCCCCACGAGATTCTGAAGGTTCACTTCAACAGGAACTCCTTCAACTGTGCCATCTCCTTCCACCTCCTGAAAAATAACCAACTCATCTAGTCTGAGAAACTTCTGGTCTGGGGATCTGCCCACTATCAGACAGAAGTTACTCAAAAACGCAGTACTAGAACTTAAGCCTTCTCATGCTCAACAATGGTGGTTCTTCCCTCGACACTCTGCTTCTACTCTGTTCTCTAAGGCCAAGCCCAAATAACACAAAAAGCAGTCAGTACAGCTCCATCCACTGTCTAACTACACACGGGTCTATGCTACCGCTCTGGTCACCTTAATCCACAAGGGATCACGAGTGATTACTTTATGTCCTGCAAACCGGCTTAGGAAAAAGCCCAACTAAATCTAACCCCACTCTTTATTCATTAAGTCAAGAACACTTACTAGCCAGACAAAGACCCAATCTCTGTGCTCAGTGGGAAGGCCTGTCTACAGTGACGGCCAGCGGCTACATGAAGCTCTGGGTGAACTAAGGCTTATTCTTTCTTACTCTCTGAAACACAGGACTCCAAAGCCAGCTTCCTCCAAGCTTACTCATTCCCGGTCGTTTCAGTCTATACTCATGTGTACCTCCCTGGTGGCTCAGCTGGTAAAGAATCCACCTGCAACGCAGGAGACCCAGGTTCAATTCCTGGGCTGGGAAGATCCGCTGGAGAAGGGATAGGCTACCCATCCCAGTATTCCTGGGCTTCCCTGGTGGCTCAGATGGTAAAGAATCTGCCTGCAACGTGGGAGATTTGGGTGCGATCCCTGGGCTGGGAAGATCCCCCAGAGAAGGGACTGGCTACCCACTCCAGTATTCTTGCCTGGAGAATTCCAGGAACAGAGAAGCCTGGTAGGCTACAGTCCATGGGATTGCAAAGAGTCGGAAACAACTGAGTGACTTGCACTTTCAATGTGTACTTAAGGGGACCGCTCGTAATATTTCAAGTAGCTTCTTATTTCTCAGGTTTACGCCACACAACATTTCCTCTCTAATTCAGGATGGGAAATGACTTAATGAAAAACAGCATCCCCCAAGGGCTGCGCTCACATAATAAATGAATCATTTGGGTCTGTTCTGTAGAAATTTCCATTGACCAGAGAGATGGAAGTGTGTTCTGCAGGTTATTCCTTCATTCCATTGACCAAGAGAAACGGATGTGGAGGAAGCCTAAATCTTTTCTCATCTTAGAACATGAAATTATTCTATTTTCACCCTCTTATTTGAGCCTCTGCTTTCCATAAAATACCGACTGTTCCAACTCCGCTGTCCACACATTCACAGAGGCTGAGGTCTGAGGACCACCCCCAGCTGGCTGCTAGCTTATGCTCAAGTGTGGACTTTGGCTGCCACTAAAGGGATTCTTGGAGCTGCTGCTACCTCTAGTCACTTTTTTGGGATGATTTCTACCCCTACCTAATTCTTACAAATACTCTTTCTCTTGTGGTTCAATTACTTCTTTTGCTTTCTGTTCTTTTTCCATTCATCCACTTCCACCCAACACGCCAACTTAAACATTCTGTGCCACAGAGTCTCCTTCACACGCGTATAACATTAACTTTAGTTGGCAACCAAAATACTAGTTTTTCCTGTTCTATCAACCATTACGTATTTATGGATATAATTACAAACACACACACACATGGAGTGTCAACTACGTACAAGGTATTCTCACCTATCTGCACAGAAAGAGAAAACACAGAAAACAGATGACATGGAAATTATGACAGGTATTCAGGAAGAAAGCCTTTCCCAGTGGCTCAGTGGTCAAGAGTCCACCTGCCAATACAGGAAACATGGGTTCGATCCCTAGATTGGGAAGATTCCCTGGAGGAGGAAATGGCAACCCACTCCATTATGATTGCTTGGGAAATCCCATGGACAAAGGAGCTGGGCAGGCTATAGTCCATGGGGTCACAAAGAGTCAGATACGACGTAGCGACTAAACAACAACATTTAGGAAGAAAGCACAGGAAGGGAGAATTCCTTTCTATCTCCCTCACCTCCCTCAATGACATATCCTATGTAAGTCGCACACAGAAAGTGGTTATTTACTTTGGGATCCAGGATTCAGGACAGATCAGGAAAACTGACCTGTAAACACACAAACTCGCAGCTACTGTGATCATTATTTGTGCTGGTCCAGGGCAGGCAGTATTTGAGATGCCAGTGACCACCTGGAGAGGGGAAAATTTCAGCATCTCCTATACTGAGATCATGGCATCCGGTCCCATCACTTCATGGGAAATAGATGGGAAGCAGTGGAAACGGTGTCAGACTTTATTTTGGGGGCTCCAAAATCACTGCAGATGGTGACTGCAGCCATGAAATTAAAAGACGCTTGTGCCTTGGAAGAAAAGTTATGACCAACCTAGATAGCATATTCAAAAGCAGAGACATTACTTTGCCAACAAAGGTCCGTCTGGTCAAGACTATGGTTTTTCCAGTGGTCATGTATGGATGTGAGAGTTGGACTGTGAAGAAAGCTGAGTGCCGAAGAATTGATGCTTTTGAACTGTGGTGCTGGAAAAGACTCTTGGAAGTCCCTTGGACTGCCAGGAGATCCAAGCAGTCCATTCTAAAGGAGATCAGTCCTGGGTGTTCTTTGGAAGGACTGATGCTGAAGCTGAAACTCCAATACTTTGGCCATCTCATGCAAAAAGTTGACTCATTGGAAAAGACTCTGATGCTGGGAGGGACTGAGGGAACAAGGAAAAGGGGACGACAGAGGATGAGATGGCTGGATGGCATCACCAACTCGATGGACGTGAGTCTGAGTGAACTCCAGGTGTTGGTGATGGACAGGGAGGCCTGGCGTGCTGCAATTCATGGGATCGCAAACAGTCGGACACGACTGAGACTGAGCGACTGAACTGATGATTATTCTCTCTGCAGTGCTTGGAGCAGCTGAAACCACTGATATAAATATCCCTAAAAATTATGTAAAATTAAAACCAAATATAACATAAATATATCTCTGTCGTTCCAGCTCAGTGCCCCCGCCCCATCCCACTCCACCTTCTACCAGTAAACATATAGAAAATACATGGAAAGGAGGCAAAATAAACAACATAGACTTTTTTTTTTTTTTAAAAAAAGAGATCTGTTTTCTAAATAATATGACAAGAGTTAAAAGGAACGGGGAAATAATTAAACTTCATTGCACTGAAAAAAAAAAAAGTTCCCCTGTTCTCTATCAAATCTGGGCCGACAGGCATGTTATTTAATCGTCCATAAATGAACTTCTTTAAACAGCACCTACTGATACCTCAAATTTCAGCATCAGACTGTGCTCAGAGAAAGGGAGAGAGAGAGAGGAACTTTGAAATGGCTAAAAAGCAAAACAAACGGCTTCCTTCAAACTGCAACAAAATCTGGAATGAGGAAAAGTCATGAGGGAGAAGAGCCTGGCTACCTTCTACTGCTACTCAATCAGCCGCGCTCTGGACCACTGACTGCAAAGTCAGAGGCTAATCTGAATGGATATCCAAGTAAAACATCTGCTTTGTCAGAAATCCCAGAGATACTAAGGAATAAAGCACAAGGCATTACTGGAACCATATCTGTACCAAAAGAAACAGCATGGGTCTAGCCAAGTGCAGCTTCTGCATCATTTCCCCCTGGAATCTGACATTCCCTCCTGGACATCCCGTCAAGGTCTCAAACTCAACACATCTAAAAGGGAATATAAATATATAACACAGCCTCCTTAAACCGATTCTCCCAGGCGACCTTCCTCTTTCTGTATCACCAATTATCCTAGTCGCTCAGTTGTGTCTGACTCTTTGCGACCCCATGGACTGCAGCACACCAGGCTTCCCTGTCCTTTACAATCTCCTGGAGCTTACACAAAGTCATGTCAACTATCCTAGACTTGAAGCTAAAAAAGATTTCTCCTAACTTCCTCTCCTTTAACCAAACAACCAACCATCTAGTAATTATTACAGTTAGCACTCATCAAAGTGCAGCACGTGACATGCATCATGTCATTTTTTTCTTTTTTTTTAAATTTCTTTTGGCCATGCCACTGGGCATTTGGGATCTTGATTCCCTAACCAGGGATCGAACCCACATCCCCTGCGTTGGAAGGGCGGAGTCTTAACCACTGGACCGCCAGGGAAATCTCTGCACCATCTCATTAAATCCTTACAGGTAACCTGCTAAACAGACCTCACTGTCCCCATTCACCAATAAAGAAAAGGAGGCTCAGAGGTTAAGCAACTTGACATGACCAGTAAGAAGCGAAACCCAGACCAAAGAGAAGCCTGCTGGCATGGCCCCCACGCCCACACCCGCTGCTCACAGTGCCACAACTTCCCGTCTGCCCTTTTATTTTCCCCTCCTAACACCAGCACTCTGGCCTCTGCTCTCTTCTATGTGAAGTACTGAAACGCCACCCCCGCACCCCCACATCCACAGTCTACACATTTCTCTCCCTCCTAGGCAGCAGAATTCAACTTCTAAACACCTCTTTGTTCCAGACATCCTCCTCTCCTTGGGCTCCAAATACTATACACTGCCTAGAGTCAAAGCCTTCCATCTGGCTTTCCCCTTGTTCTACAGGAAAAAAAAAACCTCTATAGTGAGGTCAAATTCTTCGCCAGTCTCCAAGAACACACCACACACTTTCGTTTCCTGCGTGTGCTCAGGTCATGAATCTCACCCAGAACATCGTTCCATCCATTCTGCAAGGCCCCACTTGAGACATCTTTGCTACAACACTTTCTCCAATGAGGAAAGAAGAGAAGAAGGGCAGCAATGTCTCTGATGGAGAGCCTGCTTTGTGCCAAGCCTCTAAGAAAATCTGTGTGACAGCCCACTGAGGTGGATCAACCATGATCCATCTTTGCTTACAGGCCAAGAACTGAGGCACCTTATCCAGGGTCACAGATGCGTAAGTGTAAGTCAACATTCAGATCCATCCAGCTGCCCCTCCTTCACCATGTTACTCCAGGGAATGCTCGGAAGAGATTTCTCAGCCTTCTAACGGATAGGTCAGTCTGATCACATCTGAACCACTGATCAATTTAACATCCCCCAAAGCAGGACAATCAGACACCACGTACTTCCTGATGTGATACACTAAGATCCAGAACACGTCTATGAAGCGCTCTCGCCACCACTAAACCCGACTGGAATCATGCCCTCGGGACAGTGCTCCTCAGACTTCACTGCGCAGACAGGGCCCCTGGGGATCCGGTTAAAGATGGGGGTTCGGACTCAGCAGGTCTGGGCTGGACACCGGGATTCTGCATTTGTAATCAGCTCCCAGGAGCGACTTGTTCCACTGGACCACGGCTCATGCTTTGAAGAGCAAAGATCTAGAAGTCAAAACTCGGGACTTCCCTGACAGTCTCGTGGTGAAGATGTCTCTTTCCAAAGCAGGGGGCGCAGGTTTGATCCCTGGTTGGGGATCTAACATCCCACATACCTTGCAGCCACAAAACCAAAACAAAAAAAGAGAAGTCATACAGTGACAAATTCAATAAAGACTTAAAAAAAAAAAGCAGCAGCAGGGAACTATTCACCAGTGTACAAGACACAGGTGAGACAGAGGAACAAGTTAAACAACTCAGAGCTGGGCCTGGAACAAAGGGAGGGAGGAACCACTCGCCTCAGGTGCAAAATTTAAGGGAACACCACAAAACATAGGAATGGAGATAAACACTTTCATACATTATGTTTAAAAAATCAAAATGAGCCTAAAAGATCCATGATGAACACAATATCAGACTTTTAAATACAGACTCTGTATTACTGATTCTTCCTTTTGCCTCAGGCTCCAATATGACTCTGCCCACCACTGAACCATGTAAGTTAACTGTCAAATCTAGAGGATGAAAAATTCTACAGGGCAAATGCAGACAGGCCTGGTTTCTAAAACAAATAAATGCTACAAGAGGAGGAGGGAGTGAGAGTTTATGAGGCTTAAAAGATAAGACATCAAGTGCACTATGTGGAACTCGTTTTGATATTGATTTGAACAAAACCATAAAGCAGAAATTGGCATCAACAGGCAAAATGTAAACATAGACTGAATATTAGATGACATAAAGGATTTGGGGCGGGGGAAGCACCCCTGGGAGCTCAGTGGTAAAGAAACTGCCTGCCAATGTGGGAGACATGGGTTCGATCCCTGGGACGATCCCAACCATGGGTTGGGACGATCCCCTGGAGGAGGGTATGGCAGCCCACTCCAGTGTTCTTCCCTGGGAAATCCCATGGACAGGGGAGCCTGGCAGGCTACAGGCTGTGGGGTCACAGACAGTAAGATACAACTTAGTGATTAAACAGAAGCAACAGTAGAGAATTTTTAATTTTGTTCAGTTCAGTTGCTCAGTTGTGTCCGACTCTGCAACCCCATGAATCGCAGCATGCCAGGCCTCCCTGTCCATCACCAATTCCCGAAGTCTACCCAAACCCATGTCCATCGAGTCGGTGATGCCATCCAGGGTTGGCATCCTCTGTCGTCCCCTTCTCCTCCGGCCCCCAATCCCTCCTAGCATTAGGGTCTTCTCCAATGAGTCAACTCTTCACATGAGGTGGCCAAAGTATTGGAGTTTCAGCTTCAACATCAGTCCTTCCAATGAACACCCAGGTCTGATCTCCTTTAGGATGGACTGGTTGGATCTCCTTGTAGTCCAAGGGACTCTCAAGAGTCTTCTCTAACACCACAGTTCAAAAGCATCAATTCTTCAGCACTCAGCTTTCTTCACCGTCCAACTCTCACATCCATACATGACCACTGGAAAAACCATAGTCTTGACCAGACGGACCTTTGTTGGCAAAGTAATGTCTGCTTTTAAATATGCTATCTAGGTTAGTCATAACTTTCCTTCCAAGGAGTAAGCGTCTTTGAATTTCATGGCTGCAATCTGCAGTGATTTTGGAGCCCAAAAAAATAAAGTCTGACACTGTTTCCCCATCTATTTCACATGAAGTGCTGGGACCAGATGCCATGATCTTCGTTTTCTGAATGTTAAGCTTTAAGCCAACTTTTTTACTCTCCTCCTTCACTTTCATCAAGAGGCTTTTTAGTTCCTCTTCACTTTCTGCCATAAGGGTGGTGTTGTCTGCATATCTGAGGTTATTGATATTTCTTCCGGCAATCTTGATTCCAGCTTGTGCTGCCAGCCCAGCGTTTCTCATGATGTACTTAATTTTGTTCGGCCCATGTTAAAGGCGTTGTGATTTTTAAAAATTCTTTAATTGTTAAAAATAAGGTACTAATGTATTTACGGGTATAGTTACAAGATATATCTGGAATTTGCTTAAAAATATTCCAGAAAAATAAAACAAGGAAGAGACAGAGGAAATGAGATTAATACAATGCTGATATTTGCTGAAGCTGAACGCTGATATATGGGGATTCATCATACTATTTGCATTTTTATGTTTTAAATTTCCCTAATAAAAAAAATGTTCACATAATCCCTTCTTTCCTTAGGCACCCCTCACACTGACTTTGTAGCACACAGGACGCAGCACGCAGTGCCTTATTCATCCAAAATAAAAGGTGCTGCTCTTTTTGATGTGTGCCAGAAACTGCGATGATCTTATTTAAGGTCACAATAATGTTGTGAGATACTGTGAGGAGGCAGAAAAGTGAAGTTTAGCAAGCTTGGAGAATCTGCCCAAAGTCACACATCAGGAAGTGACAAAAGCAAGGGCTCGACCCCAAACCCAGCTGACTCAGAGGGAAGCTCGATTTGAAGCACGACGTTCTATCATCATCTTAGGCCATGTGGGGCTTGGGCGTGGAACAATCTGTTTGCAGTTTGTCACCTAAGACACAGGGGCCATTGTGAGAGGGGACGAGAAGGCCCTGGTTTTCAATCAGGGTCCTGACACTTACTAATTGTGCTCAGTTACTCAGTCGTGTCCGACTCTTTGCGACCCTAAGGACTGTAGCCCTCCAGGCTTCTCTGTCCATGGGGATTCTCCAGGCAAGGATACTGGAGTGGGTTGCCACGCCCTCCTCCAGGGGATCTTCCCAACCCAGGGATCGAACCCAGGCCTCCTGCATTGCAGGAGGATTCTTCACCATCTGAGCCACCAGGGAAGCCTTTACTAGCTGTGTGACCCTGGACAAATTACTTCATCTCGCTATCCCTCAGCTTCTTCATCTGTCTAGGGCTATTAATCTCACACTAGCCTGAGATTAACAACCATCTCATAAAGTTGTTAGGAAGATAAAATGAGCTAATAAATGTGAAGTGCTTAGAACAGTGTCTGACACGTGACAAGCTCTGATGAAGTATTAGTGATCCTCATGATTAATACTACTACGTTCTCAATAAAGCTGAACGACACTGAACACACCCCTTGGGCCAACTCATCATTTAGTTTTACTTCTAAGCAATTGTTTTGACCACAGAATTGAAAGGTGGGTTCTTCTCAATGCTTATAGTAATCAAGATTAATGTATTGTAATCAAGATTAACGTTCCTATGTTCAGATGGAAAAAATTCCAGTATTAATAAAAACTTCGGGACACATGGCCCAGGACCAGTGCTACAGCATCATGTCTGCTTTGCAAGTTTCATGTGGAGGCATGCATAGTGTTCATGGGATTGAAAATTCTCAGAGAAGATACCAGGATGTCTGGCTGAGTGGCTATATGCTCCAGAAATAAACAGGAAGAAGTCCCGGGTCACAGGCCAAGGTGGGTGGCCGAACTGGTGCCAGAAGCACAGAGCCAAAGCTGAGAACCAGGAGCCAGAACTAAGCAAGAACAGAGCTTCTGTCACCTGCCGAGCCACGAGGATGAGTCGATAAGCTGTGGCAAGCCTCACCAGCCAGGATCTCGAGGAGAGAGAGACCAGAGGCAGGATGAGCAAGGTCCCCAAAGGTGAAAGGATCTGAGCTCAAATCAGACGGACAAGGGTTCAGACACGCCTCACGGCTTTTTAACTACTTATGCCCTGCCTCTTTTGTGGTTATGTTCTGTCACTCTTGAAATTACACTTTTCCAAGCTGTCTTGTTACACATGAAAGGTGAAATAAATAAAAGGCTGAGATCTCATTACACCATCTGGCCGATCCTCACCTTCCTTCCCCACTGGCTGGCTCTCGAATCATTCACTGCCCAGTTATCAGCAGTAATTCGTTTTAACTCCCAAAATGAGTACCTATTACATCAAATTAATTCAGTTACTAGCATGTAGTGAACCCTGATATCAATCAAGCACTATGCTAAGAGCTTTTCAGTTATCTCAAGCCTTCAAAGATCCAATGAGGTACTGTTATTAGCTCCACTTTACAGATGAACCTGAGGCTCAGAGAGCCCAAGGTCAGACTGTTAGAAGTGCCTCCTTTCTTATGCTACTGTCTGTTAGCTGGCTGCTTGCCGCTGAAGGGGCTCCGAACGAGAGAAAGACCATTGCAGGTAACTGCTGACATGATGAACTGAACAACCTGGAACACAATCTCCCCCAGGGAACCCAGAAAGCTTGGGGAGAGCAGTCGAAGAGGAATGAGCAATACTTAAATCCTCTTTACTTTCAGCAAAGACGGTCATTTCCTCCTGTTCAACTGCTCCTTCCAGAGTCCTGAAAGCAGCCCCTGCAGCTCCTGCCCACTACTGCAACCTGCTGTGGGGGGAAGGGTGCAGACGAGAATGTCACAGGTTTTGTTTTTTTCCCCTTGAAACGGAGGGGAAGGGAGGAAAGAAAGGAGAGAAATTCCCACAGGAGAAGAAAAAACTATAAATACAGCAACATGAATAACACCCGCAAATAAGTAATACCTGATCCCAAAGACAAAGACACAGTCTAAAATCGGATGGATAAAAATAACATATGTCACTTTTCCCCAAAGCTGTCATACAAACACACACAACTTTTCCTTAAAAATGAAAGTGAAAGTCACTCAGTCACGTCAGACTGTTTGTGACCCCATGGACTATTAACAGTCCAGGGAAGTCTCCAGGCCAGAATACTGGAGTGGGTAACCTTTCCCTTCTCCAGGGAATCTTCCCAACCCAGGGATTGAACCCAGGTCTCCCACATTGCAGGTGGATTCTTTACCAGCTGAGCCAAAGGGAAGCCCACCTATCAAACCAGGGTCGTTATTTAATCAAAAAGTCAACAATGAAACACAGTCAATTATTCTTACTGGTATGTGAATCCTATTATCAGGAGACACCAGTTTCCTTCCAAAGGAAAGAAAGTCAAATACATATGACATAACAATTTGCTTGCTTTTTAAAATGAGGAATGCAAAATATCAGTCAGTAAGAACAAAAAACTTAAAATTCTATAAGTAAAAAATATTTAATGCTTATCTTCTAGAATACTACTCAGCCAGAAAAAAAAAATTAACAATATGGTTGAATCTCAAAGACATTATGTTAAGAGGAAGAAGCTTAACAAAAAAAGAATATGGTTTATATTATATGATTTCTCTCATACAAAGTTCTAAAAGTAAAAAAAGCTTAGTCGATGATGGGGAAAAGAAAGAAGAATACTGACTGCCTCAGGGTTTGGGGGACAGGGAGCGATGGCAAAGGAACATAAGGAAGGCCCCTGGACGGATGACAGCACTCAGTCTTACCAGGAGTCTGAGTCACACAGGTGTCTGCATCTGACAAAACTCAGCGAAAGCAGGCTTAAACCTGTATATTTCATTGTATGTACATTTCATTGTAAAGGAAAAAAACAGTATAAGCAAATGCTAAACTCTAATTACTGATCCACATGGTTGGGTATTCAGGTAGAAGTACATCGATGTTGACAAATTACTTGGAAATGCTTCAGAAAGAAAGATTGAGAGGATGGACAGATGGATAGGGACGTGACAAGACAAATACAGTGAAGTCTAGAATCCAAGAACTAGGTAGGCAGATGTTTACTGTAAAATGCTTTCAAGTTTGCTGTACCTTTGAAGATTTTCACAGAATGGAAGAAAAATAAATGTACTCACCTATAAATTACAAACAGGTAAGGAAGCTTAAAAGGGGCGGGGGACGGGACTGAATTCCCTGATGCAGTGGTTAAGAATCTGCCTGCTAAGGGAGGGGACATGGGTTCAATCCCTGGTCCAGGAAGATCCCACATGCTGCAGGGCAACCACTGAGCCTGTGTGCCTTGAGCCCGCACTCTACAACAAGAGAAGCCACCACAATGAAAAGTAGCCCCCGCTCACAGCAACTGCAGAAAGCAACAAAGACCCTAAGCAGCCATAACAAATAAATAAAACTTTTATAAAAGGAGGCAGGGGGGACACAGAGAAAAAGTGAAAGGCCTAGAGGAAGGGTAGGAGCAGTGAGTAAAGGGGAGAGGGGGAGTCAGACCAGATACGAACAGAGGCCCACAGAGAACCACTGAGAGCACGAAGGGACAACCAAGAGCATCCAGAAGATTCTGAAATGAGGGCCGCGTTCCCTGGGCTACACGTCCAGTTTGCACCTCGTCTCTACTAAACGCTAATAAATGCATTCTGTCTATTTAATAAAGGAGCTTGATTACATCTGAACAACGAAAAATGAAATGGGAACATAATAGAACAGTTCTAGTAAAGCTGCATAAAAAGGCTTTTAAAAGGTAATGTCATTTAATCAATGCAGCAGAATTTATATACTGAAGTGAGCATCGCTGTTCAAAGTGGTCAGCAGCAAAGAAAGCACATGGGATGTACTATAGAACATGATTAACCTGGGTTCAAATCTCAATTTCACCAGTAGGTTGAGAGACCATTTTAGACAAGTTATTAATTTCTCTGAGCCTCAGTGTCTTCATTTCTATATGGAAGTAACATTCTCTCTCCCACAGGTCTGGTTTGAGGACGGCATGAGACCATGTATGTAAATGGAAACAGCGAGCCCAGCACCGGCAGACCAGCAGGCATAGGGTACTTAACACATGTTGTTTTCTTTTATTCTTATTCAGTAATGCCACCATTGCTTTACACAGGTTGGCAACACATTTTTTGAGCTGCTGACCAAGTGAAGAAGAGCAGAAGGGTTCTAGTTAGAGAGGAGAATGCAAGCAAAGGGACAGTGAGACACGCAACAGGGAGGGCTTTTTCTAGACTTCCAGAACACAGAGGTTGAGTGTTAAGTGCGATGGAGGAGGGATGAAAAGGAATCAGAAAAAGGCTGGAGAGGAGGACAGGGCTGGATCATGAAGGCTTCTTTATGTCGTGCTAAGGGGCTGGGTCTTTTTGTTCCAGGCAATGGAGAGTTATTTACAGGTTGTCAGTACAACAGCGACATGATCAGAGGTCTCTTTCAGAAAGAATATTGTGCTTGTCGACTGCCTGCTACAACTCCAGGGACACGCCTCACATAGGATGTCAAGGGAAGTAAGACATGGACCAGAAAATACTATGACTCCAAGATCTAAGTATCCCACCTGAAAACCCTACTGTGGTTACGATCACCTAACAAGTCTATGGGATGAGGATAGGATAGGGACACCAGCATCTAAGGGACAAGCAGAGCAAAAAGACACCCTAAAGGTGGGAACTCCCTGGCGGTCCGGTGGTTAGGGCTCTGTGGTTCAACTGCAAGGGGGCACAGGTTCGATCCCCGGCAGGGGAACTGAAAGAACTAATATCCAGCATGCCACAGGGCATACCAAACAACAGGAGAAAAAAAAAGATGCCCTAAAGGTAACTGAGGAGAATCAAACGTGGCAGGTGCGAACTGAAAAGTATCTACTTTATTTAACAAGCTTTAATGACCTCGTCAAGAACAGGGTCAATCAAATGATGGGATAGAAAACCAAGTTTTACTAAGCTTATTCTAAAAAGAGGGAGACGTATGCAAGTGTGAGGCAAGCTGTCAAGAACGCTGTAGATGGGAGAACGCGGGCGGTAAATAAATGGGAACACACGGCTGAAATGACACATCCCAGCTCTGAACAGTTTGACAAATGGGGAGAAAGAAGTAGGAAGGATGGGATTCAAGATACAAGTGAGGACTGCTGATACTATGTATAAAATGGATAACTAACGGGAATCTACTGCATAGCAAAGGGAACTTGAATCAGTGCACTGTGGTGACCTAAATGGGAAGGAAATCTACAAAGCAGGGGATATATATATATATCCCTATAGCTGATGCACTTTCTGGTACAGCAGAAACTAATACAACATTGTCAAGCAACTATACTCCAATACAAATTAATTTTTTAAAAAAAGGTACAAGCAAGGAAAAGGATAACCAACAAAGGAGGAAGACCTGGATCCACATGAGGGTTGGAGAGGCTAGTCCTGGGCAGGATACAACTTCATACGAGACACAAAGAACAGAAGTGTGCATACAGAGGTAAGTGCTGATGTTCTTTCTCTTTGAAGTAGGAGTTAAGGTTGTCTAAGAACGAGGATAATGGTGAAGCAGGAAACAGAGGAAATTCATCACTGTTTCAAAATAAATTGGTGAAGATGGAAGAGTAGCCTGACTATGGCTTTAGTGTATCATTCTCTTCAGGAGGATATATTCAAAAGCCTGGGTTTGTGAATTCAGAAGTAGCCAATCAAAACGGTTGAGATTTTGCTCTCTGAGAACTCAGACCTTCTTTCTTTTGCTTGTTCCTGCCTCGATAAATAAAATAGATGTCAAGTACTTTCTATGTGCTGGCCTTGGGGATGACGTTGAGAAAGACAAACAGGGCCCTTGCCTGCAGAGTCTTATGGCAGAAGAAGCAAACACGACAAAAAAACGACAGCAGTGATGAATATCACATAGAGCTGGGCCAGCAGGAAGGCTGAGCACCCAAGGATCGATGCTTTTGAATCGTGGTGCTGGAGAAGAGTCTTGAGAGTCCCTTGGACAGCAAGGAATTCCAACAAGCAATCCTAAAGGAAATCAACCCTGAATATTCACTGGAAGTACTGACAATGAAGCTGAAGCTCCAATACTTTGGCCAGTTGATGCAAAGAGCTGACTCATTGGAAAAGACCCTGATGTTGGGAAAGATCAAAGCAAAAGAGGGCAGCAGAGGATGAGATGGTTAGATAGTATCACCAACTCAATGGATGTGAATCTGAGTAAACTCTGGGAGACAGTGAAGGACAGGGAATCCTGGCATGCTGCAGTTCATGGGGTTGCAGAGACACAACTGAGCGACTGAACAACAATTACACAGTAGGTCATAGTACTATGGAGAGAATACGGGAAGACTGCCTAGCCTGGAGGGGACAGAGAAGAAGTAACATTTGAGACCTGGGGAAATAGTAGTTGGCTGGGGAAGAAGAGAAGGGAAAAGTGTTCTAGGAGGGAACACTCCTGGAGGCTCTCCAAGGGACCCCCCCCCAAAAAAAAAAATAGGACGTGGTGTTCTGGAAGACCTGAATTGGGCTAGCCAAAAAGTTTGAGTTTCTCAGTAACTTCCTAAAACGCATATGGAATCTCAAGGGGCCCTGAATAGCCAAGAGAATTCTGAAAAAGAGGAAAGTTAAAGGTCTAACACTAATTTCAAAATATACTACAAAGCTACAGTAATTAAGACAGTATGGTACTGGCAGCACAAAACAGATTAGAAGCAGTCAAGAACAGATGCAAGGAGAGCAGCCAGAAGGCATGTAGTAAGAATCCAGGCCCAAGATGATGGCAGTAAAGACAAAGGCAGTGACAGTGAGGAAGGACAAAAGGAACTGAACAAAGTCGATGTAAAAGCAGCAAGATCACTCAGAATGCCATAACCTGAATGTGGGAAATAAGGCGGAAGGATGAACAGAGAATGACGTTCAAATTTCTAGTTTGGGAAACTACATGGATGGTGAGTGGTACCAATCACTGAGAAGGAACAGGCTTGCCAGGAAAGCTTTTGATTTTGTTTTTGGTATGTTGAGTTTGGAGGCACCTGGGAATTATCCAAGGAGACAAGTTGTAAGCAGTAGAATACATGTACAGGTTTGGAGCTCAGAAGAAAAGGTCTTGATGGAAGTATGAATCTGGGGTTTGTCTATCTACAGCTGACAGTGGTGCAAGTGGGTGTGACTGTGTAAGGAAATGGGATAAAGTGGGCAGAGGGCCTGGGCAGAGTCCTGTGTGCTTGTGTGAAAGTCACTCAGTTGTGGTCAACTCTTTGCAACTCCATGGACTATGGCCCGCCACGTTCCTCTGTCCATGGAATCCTCCAGGCAAGAATACTGAGTGGGTTGCCATTCCCTTCTCCAGGGCATCTTGCCGACCCAGGGATTAAACCTGGATCTCTTGCATTGCAGGCAAGATTCTTTACCATCTGAGCCACCAGGGAAGCCCTTAGGACAGAGTCCTAGAGAACTATTAATACTTCCCCAATGTCTGAAACACTGGGCTGGAGGAAGCACAGGCTGGAACCAAGACTGCCGGGAGAACCATCAATAACCTCAGATATACACACGACACCACCCTTATGGCAGAAAGTGAAGAGGAACTAAAAAGCCTCTCGATGAAAGTGAAAGAGGAGAGTGAAACAGTTGGCTTAAAGCTCAACATTCAGAAAACGAAGATCATGGCATCTGGTCCTATCACTTCATGGGAAATAGATGGGGAAACAGTGTCAGACTTTATTCTTGTGGGCTCGGAAATCACTGCAGATGGTGACTGCAGCCATGAAATTAAAAGACGCTTACTCCTTGGAAGAAAAGTTATGACCAACCTAGATAGCATATTCAAAAGCAGAGACATTACTTTGCCAACAAAGGTCCATCTAGTCAAGGCTATGCTTTTTCCGGTGGTCATGTGTGGATGTGAGAGTTGGACAGTAAAGAAAGCTGAGCGCTGAAGAATTGATGCTTTTGAACTGTGGTGTTGGAGAAGACTCTTGAGAGTCCCTTGGACTGCAAGGAGATCCAACCAGTTCATCCTAAAGGAGATCAGACCTGGGTGTTCATTGGAAGGACTGATGCTGAGGCTGAAACTCCAGTACTTTGGCCACCTCATGTGAAGAGTTGACTCATTGGAAAAGACTCTGATGCTGGGAGGGATTGGGGGCAAGAGGAGA
This sequence comes from Capricornis sumatraensis, assembly GCF_032405125.1. Lineage (NCBI taxonomy): Eukaryota > Metazoa > Chordata > Mammalia > Artiodactyla > Bovidae > Capricornis > Capricornis sumatraensis. The sequence goes on along the minus strand of NC_091073.1, from coordinate 109,222,172 downwards.
AGGGGACGACAGAGGATGAGATGGTTGGATGGCATCACTGACTTGATGGACATGAGTTTGAGTGAACTCTGGGAGTTGGTGATGGACAGGGAGGCCTGGCGTGCTGGGATTCATGGGGTCACAAAGAGTTGGATACGACTGAGCAACTGAACTGAATGTCTGAGTAGAAGGGAAAAGTGAAAAGTGAGAATAAACAGCTAGAGGAGTAGGAGGAAAACAGGACTCTGGCAGTCAGAAGTCAAGGGAAAAAAAGTTTCAGGAAGAATCAACTGTGTCTAAAGCTGCGCAGTCAAAAAGGATGAGGAATAAAACTGGGAAGACTAATTCTAATGAAGACCAGACGGGATGTAGCACAGGCAGGAGGTAGGGAAGCAGAGGGGATTATTCAAAAAGTTTAACTTAGAACAAGGGAAAATGAGATTGTGAAAAAGCCAGGGAGGCCATATGAAAAACGGTGTTGAGAAGTTGTATAATATGTTGGATAGAGGAACCAAGAACAGACGAACATGAAGAAGGCAGGGATGAGTAATAGACTGGAAGAAAAAGGAGGGCCCAAAAGACAAGAAATTGACAACACTGAAAAAGGGGAGTAAAGGAAGAAAATTGGGATAACAGAAGGCTGACATGAAAGATTCAGATGCCGAAGTTCCATATTTCAAGAGAGGAACAGGGACAAGTGATAATAAGGTTTAGCATTCAACCAATGAGAACGGATGAAGATGAAAGAGGCAAAGGCTTACTGTGACAGGGATAAGTCAGGGAAAGGAAAGATGAGGTTCTATTGGATGGGTCATTCACATAAACACTCAGGGCATTCAGAAAGATAGCAAGACTTAGAGAGAAAAGGATACTGATAAGCCAGGCACTGAAGCCTGAGTCTGATGCAACAGATGAGACCCCAGAAATCTGGCTAATGGTTTTTATGGTTTTATGATATAGTCAGGTATTATGAACCTCAAAGGAGAAGAGATTTTTTTTTTATATGATGAAAGAGTAATGGTTTGGAATAGGTACTGAGAAGCTAGGAGAATGCCAACACATTTGAAGGCAAGAGTAGCTTCTACTTAAGAGAGTTCGGGGGAAGATTTTCTCAGGGAAAAAAGTTAGATTAGTATAAAAAATTGTGTTAGGACTGTTATGTGAAAAGTTGGGGGATATATAGATTTTTTTTAAAAAAGACAATAGAAGGAAACTACCTCAAAACAATAAAGAACATGTATTAAAAGCCCACAGCTGACATCATATTCAACAGTGAAGATTGAAAGCTTTTCCTTAAGGATCAGGAAAAAGGCAAGGATGCCTGCTCTTGCCACTTCTACTGCATACAGTACTGGGAATCTTAGCCAAAGCAATTAGGCAAGAAAAAGAAATAAAAGGCATCCAAATTGGAGAGGAAGAAGTAAAATTATGTTTGCGGATGACATCATCTTATATGTAGAAAACACTTGAGATGACACACACACACAGAATCAGAATAAACAAATTCAGCGAAGTTACAGAATACAAAAATCAGTCATGTTTTCATACACTAACTGAACAAATAAACAGATAAACAAATGGCCAGCAAACATGAAAAAATGTTCAACATCACTGATCATTAGAGAAATGCAAATCAAAACCACAAAAGGCCATATCACACACATTAGGATGGCCAGTAATGGGGGACGGGGGCGGGGGGGGGGGCGTGAAAACAGAAAATAATAAGCATTGATAAAGATGTGGAAAAGTTGGACCCTTGTGCAGCTGGGACTGGAAAATGGTACAGCCACTATAGAAAACAGTATGGAGCTTCCTCAAAAAATTAAAAATGGATATACCATTAATCCAGCAACCCCACTTCTGGATATATATCCAAAAGAACTGAAAACAAGATGTTGCAGCCATATCTGCATGCCCAAGTCCAATGTACTAGCATTATGCACAACAGCCAAGAGGTGGAAGCAACCCAAATGTCCATTAATAGATAAATGGATAAGAAATGCAGTCTACACATACAATTCAGCCTTAAAAAAGACAGGAATCCTGCCATATGCTACATCAATGAATCTTAAGGATACCATGCCAGGTGAAATAAGCCAGTCACAAAAGACAAACACTTCATGATTCCACTCACATGAAGTATCTGCTGCTGCTGCTGCTAAGTCACTTTAGTCGTGTCCGACTCAGTGTGAGCCCATAGACTAAAGCAGTCAAACTTATAGAAACAGGAAGTGGAATGGTGGTTGCCAGGGGCTGGAAGGAGGAAAAAGACAGTGTTCAATGCGCACAGAGTTTCAGTTTTGCAAGATCAAAGAGTTCTAGAGATCTGTTGTACGACAAAATGAATATACTGCATGCTACTGAGCGTACACTTAAAAATGGTCACAGTGGTAAATTTTCTGCTAGTGATTTTTATCACAATATTTTTAAAGAGGCGGAGCTGCTAAGTAGCACCAAAGCATGCAGGAGAGAAGTTGAGAAAAGCGAGCTACGCAGGACAATGGAGATTTGCATTCTAAGCAGCGACCCTGAATGTCAAGGGCAGCGACAGAGCAAAATGAAGACTTCAGGCTCCTGCTACACTTCCAGTTCAAGCTGTTTCAGATCCAACTGAGAATGAGACCTCTGACTCAGTGCTAGAGACTTAATGGGGCCTTTTTAAAAGTCTCAAGACTACACTATGAGAAGTAACTATGGTACCTTAAAGACATCCTGAACTGAGGACATGGTTATTTCCTCAGACCTTCACCCCGCAGTAGCAACAGCCACAACCCTCAGTGAGGGGGAGGTTCTCCTGCACTGAGCCAGCTGAGGCCTGGACTGGGTGCTCCTCCAAAGGAAACCTTAGTTCCTTCCTTGGCTGGAGCTGTAAGGAGCCTTCCCTCGAGGGCTCAAATGTAGCTTGAAAAGGGAGGAAAAGCCAGACAATTATGTGCTCCAGACACAATTTATTAAAACCTTTCTTCTGCCTTTCTTTTTATATATTAAAATTTTAAGATGCTTGGGTCTGTTCTTTATATGCTAGCTAATGGAGCTCACATGGTCAGCCTTGAGAATACTTTAGAGGAGGTGGGAATGGTTCATCTTCTCCATATCTGCAGAAAGTAGATACGTTTACCATAAATGATCTCTGACGGGTGAATTGAGGATGTTCACAAAAGGACCAACGTGAGTCTGCTTTTCAATGTGGACACTTCCATTGTAAAGCCTGCTCAGTGGGTTCCACTTAACAAAGCAATCAATTAGGATAACTGGATTTTAGAGAAGGTTGCTATATATTTAAGACGTAGCCCTGAATCCCCCAAAGACTACAGTGTGACTCGGTCTCTTAATAATCTGTTTAATTTTTATTTTAAAAAATTGTTTATTTAAATCTTATTAGCATGCTAAACCAGAAGAAAAGCTTGACACTTTCTTCTCCCTGCAGACCTGAAGGGTAATAACTAAAACCCAGGACTCCCTGGAATCCCTTACTCAAACAAAAGGCTGGAAAGTCTTAGTTTCATTTAAATGAACCTAGGCTAATGAGTTAGACGAAGATAAAGTCCGAGTCAGACATTGGAGGGACCGGACTCAGTGTCCGGCAACGGCCACCGTCACAGATCAAGAGGCTGGAGTGAGAAGAGGAGGACTGAAACCCCAAGGAGACGTGTGAGCTCCAGCCCTCCACCCTTCCTTAGAAGGCAGCTTGCCTCTCTCTCGAGGCGGCGCTGAGTCTCTCCCTGCCCTGATCTGGTGGGTGTATTCTGTGTCCACTGAGGTATAAGTCTCAACAGTTCTACAGTTTCCACCTCTCAGGACTGGTTACAGGAAGCCATCATCTCTGAGGTTTTAATATTTGCCTTCCCTTTATACCACAACATTTTAGAGACAAGCACAGCTGAACAGGACGCTGACCACAGGCCCCGTGGACTGTGCTGCACGTGCAGGTGGGGTGGGGTGGGGGGCCGTCAGATGCTTACCAGTGTTTCCCGTAGACCCAGTGGCCTCCCCATGTCAGCAGGCAGATCCCAGCTGTCGTTTTCTTCCAATGATTTCGAAGCGTTTTAAAGAACGCAGGCATCTTCTCTTAGGGACTTGCTAGATTAGTACAGGCAGAAAAGAAAAACATAATTATCCAGGGAATCACGTGGGCCCTATGCTTTCATCCTCCCCACGTCTTCCTCCCTTCCTCCTTTTCCTTCCTAGATACTTCATCTTCTTACCTGCCCACCTACATTCCCTTGCTTCCTTCACTCCTTTACACCCAAACTATACTTTCTCTTCTTTCATCACTTTTTCTTAGAAGGAAGAGGAAAGGAATTCTAGGAGTCCTGTCTCTGCTTTCTTTTTACAGTCACTATACCTGTTTAAAAGCATCTGCTTATCCTTTATATATAAAGCACTTATCATCAAATTAGTAATCAAATTAGTGATGTAAAAAGGTTATTCAAAATAGGAGAAAACAACCAGGCCCTCAATAAAAGAACATTCAAAGAAAACTCAATGAAGAGGAAATATCCATAACTGTAAAAATGCTCAACTTCCAAGGTAATCAAAGACATGCAAATTACAAAGAACTATCACCATTCACCGATAAAATGAACAAAATTCTAAAATGATCGTATTCACTGATGACAAAATAAAATGAGACAGACACTCACACACTCCTATAAGGAAGGTAAATTAGCGTAACTTTATGGCAACCCACTCCAGTATGCCTTCCTGGGAAATTCCACGGACAGAGGAGCCTGGCGGGCTGTAATGCGTGGAGTCGGAAAGAGTCGGACTTGACTGAGCCACCGAACAGGCACACGCAAAACCAAAGTCATGCCAATGTATGGCAAGGACCACCGCAGTATTGTAATTAGCCTCCAATTAAAAAAATAAATAAAAACAAAAGTGCAAAAAAGTGACCATATATACTTCTGTTTTTCTTCACCGCACTTCTCACGTGGATGGTCCTTAGGTGCTAGTTTACTATCCCACTGGAACGTAAACTCCACGAGTAAGGACTTTGACTGCTCTGATCCACTGCAGAATCCTCATGTCCAAAATAAGATCTGGTGCCTAACAGCCACTTGATAAATAACTGGGGAATGAGATGGGGCTCAAGACATGCTACCCCAAACATGGCACGTTGTGAGGGTGGACATCTTACTCAGAAAAGGTCTGGAAAATAGCAAAAGCAGGAAGGTCACTCTGACCACCTCCCCACCTTGCCATTTCTTAAACAGATCATAAAACCCTCCAGTGAGAGGCACTTGCTTTGTCAACAAACACTCCTTAACACACAGGCCTCTCTAAGGTTTTCATCTGCTACAATTACCTCATACTCTTAACCCTATCACGTTCCTCCACCATGGTCCACTCAAACCCTTGGGTCCTCATTTCCTTATGAAGGCTCTCATGTCACGTAAAACTTACATTTAGATAACTTGCATGCTTTGCTCCTGTTCATCTGTCTTTGTCAATTTAATTTCCAGACCCAGGTAGCAACCCTACGAGGGTCAAGGAACACTTTTTCCCCACCTACATTAAATTTTTTTTCACTAAAAATTTTTGTTGATGTGGAAAAAACTAAAAAATATAATTTTAAGTAAAACTGGCAGGATTTAAGTCTTATGTAATCGGCATCTACCAATTACATTCAAACAAATATAAATTTTTTAAAAAAACAGAAATAAACACACAAGACTTTGTAGTAATTCCCTCTTGTGAGAAAACGGCTGATATTTATGTTTTAAATTGCAATGTATTTTTAAAATTTTCTTAATTATTTTCTAGACAGGACATTTTTAACTATGTGTGCATGAGATAAATAGGCCAATGCTGATGGGGCTGGGGGCAGCTCGGGAACAGCTGCTTTTGCTGATTCTAGTGGGCAGGACTAGTGGTAAAGAACCTGCCTGCCAATGCAGGAGATGTAAAACATGTGGGTTCGATCCCTGGGTCAGGAATATCCTCTGGAGGAGGAAATGGCAACCCACTCCAGTATTCCTGCCTGGAGAATCCCATGGGCAGAGGAGCCTGGCAGGCTACAGTTCACGGGTTTGCAAAGAGCTGGACACGACTGAAGTGACTTAGCACACACTAGTTCTTTTATTATGCCATTTAACGACAGGGACTCTCTTCTTGACCAGAAACTTGAATCAGGCTCTGAGTTCTGCTGGACTAGGGCTTACCTTGGGCTTCCCTCTCGGCCCTTGTAGAATCCAATTTGAGCAAGAATCCTACTAAGGTGGTTTAGTGAAAATCTCCCATCCCCACCATTGGAATCTGACCACCCTGGATATCTTATCAGCCTGGTCTGCCTTCAGCAAGAATTCTACTGGGTTACCTAGTAAGAGTCCCCTCTACCCCTGACATTTCTTCAGCAATTTTCCATCCACTGATGCCGCCCTGCTTCTTGGCTATAACGCCCATTTGTCCTCACTGGAGTCAGGGTTGAGTCCAAGCTCCTCCCCTCAGTCCAATACCATGCCCTCAGTGGTTCCTACATCCACCCAGATGCCTCTCCCCACCCTGGAGGGAAGGCTGTCTTACCAGTCTTTAACCAGTGTCACTACTTAATTTTTTCTTTACCGCCACCACTGGTTAAAACTCCTCTCAAGGCCAGACACATCCTTATCACCAGTCACGTGTGAAACTGGTGCCAGGGAGCCCACCTTCCTGGGAATCAGGGCCGCAGTGCAGGATGGCACATAAAGGAACCCGAAAGCACATGTGATAATGAGATGCCTCTCCACCTGGCCCTAAAGCGCTCATTCATTCCACGTGCTAGGCTCTGGGCTGGCTGCTAAGCAGAGAAGCACAAGTCTCTGTTCTCAAGTGCTGGCAACTGTGAAAGCCACAAGTACAAAATAATCACATAACGTATGGTTGTAACACAGGGGGAAGGCGGTTGAGGGCTAAGTCATGGCTCTGTGAGAAGCCCCGAGAATGACCTAATGTGGACTGGAGGTGACCGGGTGGTCCATGATTGGGGAAGTCTTCCGAGAAGGCATGACATGTACCCTGGGTCTTGAACAATGAGGAGAAACACCAAAGCAGCAGCTAAGGAGACTTCTGCACACAAAGGCCTCACTGACAACAAGGTACATTCAGAGAAACACAAGTGTGTCGCCAGGTATAGACAGGGAACAGGGTCAGTGAGAACAAGGCCTCTCAAACTTGAGTGTAAATCTTGTTAAAATTCAAAGAACTTGTTTAAAATGCAGATTCTCGGGCATGACCCAGAGATTCTGACTTATTCTGGTCGGGCTGTCAGGGAAACAGACCAGTACCCTGTGGAGCTTCTGGACACAAAAGCCTGTGCCCCCCATTTCTTGACCTTCCCCGAGTTCCAAAGGGCAGGTTCAAATAGTTGCTAATCAGGGAAGGGAGGGGGATACACAGACAAGGGAGGAGGGAAAAAAAACAAACAACAGTGCAGCCTTGGGGGGCAAAGTCCTGATCCTGCCTCAAGTGATAAACGGAAGGACTCTTGGCGCTCTTCAGAACCCCCAACAGATGGAACATGTTAATTATTTGATGAAGCATTCTTCATCCCAGAGGTCACAGTGTGATAAACTCTAGAATCACAGAAGCGCATCAGAAACCCACCTGAGGCCCGATTAAAGGGGCACAGGCCCTGCACAGCTGATCCTTATTAACAACCCTGCCTGTAAACCATTCCTATAAAACTCACCAAGTCCCCCAGAGTTGAGACACACAGGTTTTGAAGGCATGATCTCGCTGTGTCCCCCTTTGCCTGGCAAAGCGATAAAGCTATGCTTTTCTTCTTCACCCAAAACTCTGCCTCCAAGATTCGACTGGGTACCTGCGCAGAGGCCACTATCTGCATCATCATGTTCATTATTAACCAGTACTCCCGTGCTTCTCACAGAGGTCAGCACCACATTGACAAAGAGTAGTTTGGAGATAAAGGATGGGGAAGGTCCAGGGAGTTTAGAAAACTTCAGGCAGGACCTTGAATCCATGCTAAAGACTCTGGAAACAATATTGACAATAATAAAAAACCCTGAAGGGAATAAGTAAGTGAGAGACAGGATCACATGTGGACTGTAGAAAAATCACTTCGTAGCAAAACGGAAAATGGGATGGAAGAAGCTGAGTTCAAAGCTACAAAGAGCCAGCAGGAAGTTATTACAATCTTTAGACACATAAATGAAGGAAAGAACAAAAGGGGATGGACTTGGGAGATCTTTAGAAAATAGAATTTGGCAGCACTGAGTGATCAATTAGGGCTTCCCTGGTAGCTCACACAGTAAAGAATCTGCCTACAATGCAGGAGACCTGGGTTCAATTCCTGGGTCGGGAAGATTCCTTGGCAAAGGGAATGGAAACCCACTTCAGTATTCTAGCCTGGAAAAGTCCCATAGACAGAGGAGCCCGGTGGGCTACAGTCCATGGGGTCGAAAAGAGTCAGACACAACTGAGCAACTAACATGTTCACCCATGATCAATTGATTATAGATGGTGAAAGAAGAGGTACCAAGCAAGGTTTGTACCTGGGCAATGTCTTGAATAATGATTTCAATCATGGGATCTGGGGAGTAGCTTCATAAAGAAAGGTGTTACATGTGGTGTAGGAGATGCTGAATTTGAGATTCCCATGGGGAATCCAATGGAAATGATCAATGGGTTATCTGGACTTAGCAGTTAGAAGGCAGGAGAAACTGGATAGAAGATATAGATTTGGGATTCAGTGTGAAGGAGGTCAAGATGGAGTGCAGATAAAATACCCAGGGCAGACAGAAATTAGAGTAACAATTTAAGAGTTGTTAAGAGTCTGTTTTAAGGCCACCCGTGACCCACTGGAACTGCCTTGCGTCACAAATGAATGGGTCTGTGCATTACAAAACTAGTGCAGAACCATGCAAGCAACCTCGAGCAGTGGAAAGAACACTGGTCTAAGACTTCGGCTTAGATTCAAGTCCTACTTTTGTCACTTATTGGCAGTGAGAGCCTGGGTAAGTCATTTAACCTGTCTCTTATGTTTTTATGAATAAAATGAGGATCAGTTCAGTTCAGTGGCTCAGTCGTGTCCGACTCTTTGCGACCCCCAAAGGAGGATACACCTGCTCTGATCAACTCATTAGGCTATAAAGTTCCCACTGTACCAGGTGTCGATGCACTCTGTAAATGTCTCATTTAGGTCATCATCACAATATGCAACATATGAGTTACCAACGTAATGCTTTCTAAGTACCCAACAGAATTCTTACTCCCCAATCAGTTTTTTAAAAAATTGTTTTTTTACTAAAAAAATTAAAGTTGGCATATAATATTCATTGGAGAAATAACGGTTTCATGTCTCATCCGAAATGCATGTTTGCTTTTCCCCTAAGAACTCCCAAATTCCGATTGTATTCGACCCCCCTCACATACGGTGGGGCTCTCCTTAGACTGTGAACCCTCACAAAGCAGGTTCTCACAAACAGAACCTAGTAACGCAGCTGGAATGAATGAATCAACCGACCAGAGACCATTAGCCCTATTTTGCAAAAAAGTTAGCTGAATCGCTTTCTCCCCCCCCCTCCCCCATCTTACCCCCGTCCCCAAGAAAAGGAAAGGGTCACACAAGTTAGCGACAGCTCTGGGAGCAGAGCCCGGGGCATGTGCCTCCCGCAGGGGCAACAGGAACCGCCATCCGATGCTCGGAGCTCGCCCAGTGCCGCTCAGCCCGGCCCTCGCTCCCAAACCCTCCGCCCGCAGCGGCGTTCCGACAGCGGTCACCTAGGCCCGGCCCCCGGGGCTCCGCCCCACACCCCCGAGTCCAGCGCTTGCACGGTCCACGAAGCCCGCTCCCGGCTCCCAGCGCCAGCACCGCCGCACTCACCACGGCTGGTCCCGCTCGCCGCCCTGCCTTTCCTGTGTGCTCCCTTAAGAGTCCCCCGCTCTTTAAAGGGAAACAGCTACCCCCGCCCTCAGGTTCCGCCGCGGGTTCCGGGCGCGCAGGGAGGGCGCGGTCTGCAGGGGCCGCCGCCGCCAGGGGACTGACTTAGGGTTTTGATCAAACATTTATTTGATCTCCATCCTTGTGGCTCAGACGGTAAAGCATCTGCCTACAATGCAGTAGACCTGGGTTCAGTCCCTCTGTCGGGAAGATCTGGAGAAGGAAATGGCAACCCACTCCAGTATTCTTGCCTGGAGAATCCCGTGGAACCTAGGAGCCTGGCGGGCTACAGTCCATGGGGTCCCAGAGTCGGACACGACTGAGCGACTTCACTCACTCACTCATTCATCCATTCATCCTTACCACCTATCCCTCTGTCGCTCAACAATATTTTATGACAAGTCTAAAAGGCGAACACTGTTTAGGACCTGGCGCCAAATCAGAGAATTTTAGGCAGTGATATATACCACTCATTCATTATGGACATGAATTTGAGCAAACTCGGGGAGACAGTGGAGCGCAGAGGAGCCGGGCGGGCTACACAGTCCATGGGGTCGTGAAGAGTCAGACACGACTTAGCCACTAAACAACAACATGTACACAAGAAAATGAAAAGAGATGATAGAAAGTGGGTGGAGAGAACTGTTTTAAGTTAGGCCTCTCCTGGTAAGGGGCAATTAATCTGAGACCCGAAGGCGAGAAGGAGCAGGTCAAGCAAGGTCCTCCTTTTTGAGGGAGGGAACAATCAGGGCAAAAGCTGTAAAGTCTGAGGCAGTTTACCAAGTCAGGGACCAGTGTGGATGAAGCAGAGAGAACTAAGCAGTGGGTGACAGGGGTGAAGGCAGAGAGGTGGGCAAGACAGGCCAAGGCAGTAAGGAGCTCCGACCACGTTATAGGCAACAGGACCGGAAGACCCGGAGGGCAAGGGAATGACGTGATCTGATTTGCATTTTAAACACCTCTGGCCACAATGTTCAGTTCATTCTCTCAGCCGTGTCCTACTCTTTGCGACTGCAGCACGCCAGGCCTCCCTGTCCATCACCAACACCCGGAGCTTACTCAAACTGATATCCATTGAGTCGGTGATGCCATCCAATCATCTCATCCTGTCATCCCCTTCTCCTCCTGCCTTCAATCTTTCCCAGCATCAGGGTCTTTTCCAAATGAGTCAGTTCTTCGTATCAGGTAGCCAAAGTATTGGAGTTTCAGCTTCAGCATCAGTCCTCCTTCCAATGCATATTCAGGACTGATTTCCTTAATATGGACTGGTTGGATCTCCTTGCAGCCCGAGGGACTCTCAAGAGTCTTCTCCAACACCACAGTTCCAAAGCATCCACAATGTAGTGAATAAATCCTAGCAAGTAAGAGAGGGCAGAGACGTCAGGGCACAGGCAGACCACCAAAGGGCAGTTCTAATTCTCTGTCCTCCCACCTCTTCCCCTGACTAGCACCTGTAGGGTGGAGACGATGCCAGTCAATCAAGAATGTTTTCTTTCCTTTTCCCATCCATTATTGGTCAACCAACAGTTGCAGAGAGTTGCGCATGCGCTAGGCACAGGGGATGCATGCCTGTACATCACCCCTCCCCATGGTCCCTGCCCTCATAGAGTTTGCAGTGCAGTTTCCCCATTTACTGCATAAAGACGCACATCCTTCCTATCGCCCCTCTATATGAACAATTTAAGAGAAATGAGACAGGCCAACGAGATTATGGTGCAGTAAAGCATACTTGCCAAGTTCTAATCCTCAAGGGGCCATATTAAGGGTCAGGTGAACTTCCTAAACCATCCACCTGTAAATTAGGGGATGAGATCATCATTAAAAAAAAAAAAATCTTGCCTAGCTGTAAAATGTTGTGATATTTTGGGTATGACAGTTATTTTCAACTCTTCTTTTCCAACCATTTAAAACATCTGCATTTAAAAATAAGTTGCTGAACCGCTTGCCTGCAGGTTAGAAAAATTTGGAACTTCATGCTGCATGGTCCAATGAGCAGATTAAGCTTCAGGGCTTCAGCAGAACAGTGTTTCCCCTCTGTGAGAAAAGTTCAGCTTAAATGAGTTTTTCCAGAAGTTTCCAGTCAAAAAATGAAGAAATGTAGAATAAAGCTTTTTCTTAAAGTATATATCTATACCTTATATGGAGATGTATACTTTGTATACTTTCTTTATACATACACTTTTTCTGTTCTTCTAGAGCTGATTTTATCTTTGTTTTGGATCACACATTGACAGGGAGCTCTATACTCATGTCTCTCATTAGGACCAACAAGCAACAGAATCCAGGCTGGCTGGCACATCCTTGTCCCGAGTGGGTGTGATCTGACCACATCGAATGTGCTCGTGTGCGTGCTGGCTTGTGAGTGCCCGGGGAAGACAGCTGTGTCAGCTGTCTTTGTATCTGTGCACACGGTGTATCGATTTTCACGGCAGTGAAAACAGTCCTTCCTCTGTGGTCTGTGACTTATGGCCAGAACTGGATGAGAGCATGGCACTGCCCAGGCTGCGGATGGGCACTTAGTATGATCTAGAAGAAATCAGAAAAGCCTGGTCAGTTCAGTTCAGTCGCTCAGTAGTGTTTGACTCTGCGACCCCACGGACTGCAGCATGCCAGGCTTCCTTGTACTTCAGCAACTCCCAGAGCTTACTCAAACTCATGTCCATCCAGTTAGTGATGCCATCCAACCATCTCATCCTCTATCGTCCCCTTCTTCTCCTGCCTTCAATCTTTCCCAGCATCAGGGTCTTTTCCAAGGAGTCAGCTCTTCGCATCAGGTAGCCAAAGTACTGGAGTTTCAGCTTCAGCATCAGACCTTCCAATGAATATTCAGGACTGATTTCCTTTAGGATAGACTGGTTGGATCTCCTTGCAGATCAAGGGACTCTCAAGAGTATTCTCCAACACCACAGTTCAAACCACAGTTCAGTGCTCGGCTTTCTTTATAGTCCAACTCTCACATCCATACATGATTACTGGAAAAACCATAGCTTTGACTAGATGAACTTTTGTTGACAAAGTAATGTCTCTGCTTTTTAATATGCTGTCTAGGTTGGTCACAACTTTTCTTCCAAGGAGCAACTGTCTTTTAATTTCATGGCTGCACTCACCATTTACAGTGATTTTGGAGCCCAAAGGAATAAAGTCTGACACTGTTTCCTCTGTTTCCCCATCTATTTGCCATGAAGTGATGGCACTGGATGCCATGATCTTCGTTTTCTGAATGTTGAATTTTAAGCCAACTTTTTCACTCTTTTTCACTTTCATCAAGAGGCTCTTTAGTTCTTCTTCATTTTCTGCCTTAAGGGTGGTGTCATCTGCATATCTGAGGTTATTGATATTTCTCCCTGCAATCTTGATTCCAGCTTGTGCTTCTTCCAGTCCAGCGTGTCTCATGATGTACTCTGCATATAAGTTAAATAAGCAGGGTGACAATATACAGCCTTGATGTCCTCCTTCCCTGATTTGGAACCAGTCTGTTCCATGTCAGGTCCTAACTGTTTCTTCCTGACCTGCATACAGATTTCTCAGGAGGCAGGTCAGGTGGTCTGGTATTCCCATCTCTTGAAGAATTTTCCACAGTTTTTTGTGATCCACATAGTCAAAGGCTCTGGCGTTGTCAATAAAGCGGAAGTAGATGTTTTTCTGGAACTCTCTTGCTTTTTTGATGATCCAGCAGATGTTGGCAATTTGATCTCTGGTCAAATTCAACCCTAAGTAAGAGACCTCTGATGGTTATTCTAGCCTCAGAGGTCCTCATGGGGTCAACTGAGGCAGTCAGTCTGAGTCATAGCTCACCTACTCCTTCTGCCTCATTCTGCTTCCTTCTCCCTGCCCCCTCCTCCGCCCCCCTTTTTTGCAGGTATTGATTCCATTAATCAAGGACTGGAGACTGGTCCTCTCTCATAGGGAGAGTCCTGGAACATCTCTGCTGGGCCATGATGAGAATTTCAGGGTACAGAGAGGGACACTCAGGTCTGACACCACAGCCCTTAGATGCTGGGCACCAGCCCTGAGGTTCAATGGCACTTTTATGCCTTAGATGAGGCCAAAGAACTATCCGGAGGTGCATAGTCAGAGACAAGGGCATGGCTTATTCTCTTCTGCTGCGTTCTTTGTTCAGTATTGCAAACAGTTGAGTGACGTTCCCAAAGAGCAGAAAATCAATTCCCAGTTGCCAGGTGGAGTTTTCCTGGGCCTCCAACTCGTGCCTGGAGAACATTCTGCATGGTCAAAGATAGGGATTTGTGTCTCATTCACACATCATGCTGCCATATTTGGTACGTGTTACAAATTGAAACTGGGCTTCCCTGGCAACTCATCAGTGAAGAATCCACCTGCCAATGCTGGAGACATAGGAGACATGAGTTCGATCCCTGGGTCGGGAAGATCCCCTGGAGAAGGACATGGCAACCCACTCCAGTATTCTTGCCTGGAGAAACCCATGGACAGAGGAGCCATGAGCTACAGTCTAGGATTGCAAAGGGTCAGACCTGATCGAGCACACACGCACTTATTGAAATAAACTACACATTGACAGTGTGAATTCAGTTGCCTATAAAGTTGTGTTTCCCTGAGAGCATTAGAAGTATGTGCTGTCGTTTTTGTTCAGTTGCTCAGCTGTGTCCACCTCTTTGGCTGGACTGCAGCATGGCAGGCTTCCCCATCCTTCACTATCTCCTAGAGTTTGCTCAAACTCATGCCCACTGAATTGATTATGCCATCCAACAGTCTTATCCTCTGTTACCCCTTTATCCTCCTGCCCTCAAACTTTCCCATCATCAGGGTGATTTCCAATGAGTCAGCACTTAGCATCTGGTGGCCAAAGTACTGGAGCTTCAGCTTCAGCATCTGTCCTTCCAATGAATATTCACAGATTTCCTTTAGGATTGACTGGCCTGACCTCCTTGCAGTCCAAGGCACTCTCAAGAGTCTTCTCTAACACCACACTTCGAAAGCATCAATTCTTCTGCACTCAGCCTTCTTTCTGGTCCAGCTCTCACATCCATACATGACTAATGGAAAAACTGTAAGTTTGACTATACAGACCTTTGTTGGCAAAGTGATGTCTCTGCTTTTTAGTACACTGTCTAGGTTTTTCATAGCCTTTCCTCCAAGAAGCAAGCATCTGTTAATTTCATGGCTTCAGTCACTGTCCACAGTGATTTTGGAGCCCAAGAAAATATAAAGTCTGTCACTGTTTCCATTTTCCCCCATCTATCTGCCATGGTGTGATGAGACTGGATGCCATGGTCTTTGTGTTTTCAACGTTGAGTTTTAAGTCAGCTTTTTCACTCTTCTCTTACACCTTCATCAAAAGGCTCTTCAGTTCCTCTTCACTTTCTGCCATTAGGGTGGTGTCACCTGCATACCTGAGGTTGTTGATATTTCTCCTGGCAATTTTGATTACAGCTTGTGTTTCATCCAACCAGGGAATTTCACATGTTGTACTCTGCATGTAAGTTACATAAGCAGTGTAACAATATACAGCCTTGAGGTATCCCTTTCCCAATTTTGAACCAGTCCAATGTTCTATCTCCGGTTCTAACCGTTGCTTCTTGACCTGTTTATAGGTTTTTCAGGG
Source organism: Capricornis sumatraensis (assembly GCF_032405125.1). Taxonomy (NCBI): domain Eukaryota; kingdom Metazoa; phylum Chordata; class Mammalia; order Artiodactyla; family Bovidae; genus Capricornis; species Capricornis sumatraensis. The sequence continues at coordinate 109,206,732 of NC_091073.1, read as the reverse complement.
GGCAGGTAAGGTGGTCTGATATTTCTGTCTTCTCCCTGAGAGGATTAGAAGTATGCACAGACTGATAGCCAACAGCCCCTAGCATTGGAAGAGTCTTGCTCGTGTTTCAGTATCTGTAGTATTTAAGAAACTAAAAACAGAGCTACCATATGATCTAGCAATCCCACTCCCAGGTATATATCCGGAGAAAAACATGCTTTGAAAGGATAATCCACCCCAGTGGTCATTGCTGAACTCTGCACAATAGTCAAGACATGGAAGCAATTTAAATGTCCACTGACAGAGCAATGGATAAAGAAGATGTGATGCACCTATACAATAGAATATTACTCAGCCATAAGAAGAATGAAGCAATGCCGTTTGCAGCAACATGGACGCAAGGGATCATCATACTAGGTAAGCCAGACAAAGAAACACAAATATCTCTTATATGCAGAATCTAGAAGAACGATGCAAATGAACTTATTTACAAAACACAAACTTAGAGAACAAAGTTATAGTTACCAAGGGGAAGGGGGCATGGGGAGAGATAGTTAGGCAGTTTTGCCTGAACATGTACGTGTGTGTACATGTGTAAAATAGATAACCAACAAGAACCTACGATATAGCACAGGGAACTCTGCTCAATATTCTATAACAACCTAAGTGGGAAAAGAATTTGGAAAAAGAATAGATACAAGTCTATGTATAACTGAAGCACTTTGCTGTACACCTGAAACTAACAACATTGTTAATCAACTATGCCTTAATAAAAAATATACAATTTTTAAAAAAAATCTTGTTTTCCTAACACAATGACAGACCATCCAGAAACCCACTAGCTTCCCATTAGTCCAAAACCAATCCTGAGGTGACTTTCTCTTGGCGTAAAATCTGTTATTAAGAACGTTTAAGGGAAAGGACCTCTGTTTAGATGTAGCATAAGAGGAAACAGGAAAGCCTTGCTTACTCACAAATCCCCGGGCATTTAAGAAGTGTTTAAGTGCCCAGTCAGATCGCTCCCTACTATGGAAAAGAGTGAGAGGACATGAGACTAAATCAAGGGGGAGAGACTCAAGGTTTAAGGTGACTTCACGTTTTAACTACTCGCTGACAAAATATACATATACAGATATACACACATGTGCATATAAATATTCCCATACTTTCAACCCCCTCCCTAGTTATATACATCAACCACATGACGCTGGAACAACAAAGGTGGCATGTTAAATTTTGTCTGTTGGCAACCTCGAGAGGGTACTCTGTGGCCCGCACCTCACTTACTTCTCCCCACCTTTGCCACTTCCCTGTACTTGGTAAGCATAGCAAAACCTGATGGTATGGCAGGGGCGGTATACGGAGTGGCATGGGGGAGTGGCCGTGGTAAGCCTACAGGAATAGGACGTTCGTGGTGTCCCAGAGTCTGAAACGTGCAGATGCAGAACAAACAGCCAGGAAGAAAAGAAGGCCACGAGAATAAATATACCGAAGATTAAGTGCGGCCTTTTCCACCACTGATCCTTGGCTCCATTTGGAATTACTTTGTACCATCTAATGCAGTGTAGACTTTCTTTATCCGTCATCCATTTCCCCATCCATCTTTCCTAAAAGGAACCAAATTTTGCTCAGGTATCCGCCTCTCACATTCACAGTCCCTGCCAGCCTATGACAACTTTGCAAATGACTAGATAACGCCATCCCTGTTGCTGGGAGTTGGTTTACATCACTTCAAGGTGCTCATTGTAATTCCTCTTCCATTAGTTAGTGCTTCGATTAGAAATCAATCAGGTAACTCAGTTTAGACCAGAGAGTCTAAGGAGTCTGCTGAGAGATCTCAAGAAAGCCTTCATTCTTCTTAAAAGGAGACATTCAAGAAAGACATGGTGATGACCCTTAAAAATATTATGCTAAGTGAAATAAGCCAGTGGCAGAAGACCACATATTATATGGTTTTATTTATATGAAACAATCAGAATTGGCAAATACATAGAGATAGAAAGTGGATTAGAGGTTGCCTGAGGCTGCTGCTGCTAAGTCGCTTCAGTCGTGTCCGACTCTGTGCCACCCCAGAGATGGCAGCCCACCAGGCTCCCCCGTCCCTGGAATTCTCCAGGCAAGAACACTGGAGAGGGTTACCATTTCCTTCTCCAATGCATGAGAGTGAAAAGTGAAAGTGAAGTCACTCAGTCGTGTCTAACTCTTCACGACGCCATGGACTGCAGCCCACCAGGCTCCTCCATCCATGGGATTTTCCAGGCAAGATTATGGAGTGGGCTTCCATTGTCTTCTCCTAGGGTCTGTCCAGTCAGGCTATGGTTTTTCCAGTGGTCATGTATGGATGTGAGAGTTGGACCATGAAGAAAGCTGAGTGCCGAAGAATTGATGCTTTTGAAGTGTGGTGTTGGAGAAGACTCTTGAGTCCCTTGGACTGCAAGGAAATCCAACCAGTCCATCCTAAAGGAGATCAGCCATGGGTGTTCATTGGAAGGACTGATGTTGAGGCAGAAACTCCAATACTTTGGCCACCTGATGCGAAGAGCTGACTCCTAGGAAAAGACCCTGATGCTGGGAAAGATTGAGGGCTGGAGGAGAAGGGGACGACAGAGGATGAGATGGCTAGATGGCATCACCGACTCGATGGATGTGGGTCTGGGTGAACTCCCGGAGTTGGTGATGGACAGGGAGGCCTGGCGTGCTACGATTCATGGGGTCGCAGAGTCGGATACAACTGAGCAACTGAACTGAACTGAACTGAATGCTGTTTACAAAAATGAAAGGGACGGTCTGTCCCACTTTTCCCCACAGACAGGATCATGTGTGTGCGTGTGTACTTAGTTACTTAGTCGTGTCTGACTCTTTGCAACCCTATGGGCTATAGCCTGCCAGGCTCCTCTGTGCATGGGATTCTCCAGGCAAGAATACTAGAGTGGCTTGCCATGCCCTCCTTGAGGGGACCTTCCCAACCCAGGGATCAAACCCACGTCTCTTATGTCTCCTGCATTGGCAGGCGGGTTCTTTACCACCAGCACCGCCTGGGAAACCCCAGGTAGGGTCATATGTGTACCTAATACCTAAAGTTGCTACAACTATTGTTCAGCCATGAAGGGAGCCAGCCCCAGCACAAAGCCAGCTCACAGAGGATGAGCAGGAAGAGATGGAAAGAACTTGGGTGCTTGGTGACATCATTGAGGCAAATGGTTGAACTATGCCTGGAGTTTACTCAAACTTGGACATCCTATAATGTGAAATAATAAATTCCATTATTGTCTAAGTCAGAGTCAGGGTTTTCTGTTCCTTGCAGCCAAGAGCACTGACCTGATAAAGTGCAAGTCACTGGATCTCGGTGAGTAGCAGACACAGTGAGGACATTTTTAAAAAGATAATGATGAAATTTTCAGGGGAAAACAGATGAAAATAGATGGCAGAAAGAGCTAGTTGGCATCAGTTGGTATGCTTAACCTTTTATTGTTCCTTAAATCATTTGCCAGGGGACTAACCTGGTTAGTTGTTCAGTGGCTAAAACTCCATGCTCTCAATGCAAGGGGCCCGGGTTTGATCCCTGGTCAGGGAACCAGATCCCACATGCCACGACCAAGGGTTTGAATGCTGCAACTAAAGATCCCTCATGTTGCAACTAAGACCTGGCACAGCCAAAATATATAAACAAATACTTAAAAAAAATCAAATCATTCTCTAACCATTCTCCTGGACCTGGATCATACTCATTGGCTACAGATTCATTAATATGAAAAGAGAGCTAAAGGTTAGAAAATGTATCACCGTGAATAGTCTTCTAGGAAGCCTCTCAGATGGAATCTGCTGGTGGGAATAGATGCTCCTCCACCAGAATTTCTCTTATAGGAAATTATGTACAGATTCTTTCAACATTCGTTTGGGTTTATGTATGTATTTTAGGCACACAGATTCTTCTTTAGACTACTTTGTTTCCACTAAGGACAGTATGAGGTGGAGTTCTCCTGGTATTTAGGCTTAAAATCTCTTCCTTGTTGTGACCTTTAATATCCACTGTTAGTAGTAACTAACAGATTGGAAACATGTAAATGAGGCCTTTCAAGAAACCAGCAGGTTCCTAGGAGAGAGACTATATTCCACTTTTAACATGGATTTTACAGCACCCTCTGCCATGCCCATACTCATCCATGATCTCTACAGGCCCTGTCTTTTCCTGAATGTGACTTCTCTTGTGAGTGCGTCTCCTTCTCCTCGGCCATATCCTCCTCCTGACAACATCTGGGCCCTGGCTGGCACTTTCCAGTTGCTTGTTTAATATAGGAGTAACAGGGAGAAGGCAATGGCAACCCACTCCAGTGTTCTTGCCTGGAAAATCCCATGGACAGAGGGGCCTGGCGGGCTACAGTCCATGGGGTCACAAAGAGTCGGACACGACTGAGCAAAACACACACACACACAACAGGGAATGATGATAGGGTTCACACTGATTACATCAAGCAAGGCCTCCAATACTGTTTTGCAAAACCCAGTTTTCTCACAGGAACCCAGTTCTAAGTATTCGGGAATAAGAAATTTGGGATGCTCCTGGTGGTCCAGTGACTAAGACTCCAAGCTCCCAATGCAGGGAGCCCTGGGTTGATCCCGGGTCAGGGAACTAGATCTCATGTGCGGCAGCTAAGAGTTTACATGCCGCAGCTAAAGACCCCACATGCCACGATGAAGACAGAAGATCCCGAGTGCCACAGCTAAGACCTGATGCAGCCAAATAAATGAATAAACGTAAACAAACAAACCACAAAAAACCTCTGGTATGACATACAGTTGAATCTCAGTCATAGTCTTGAAAACCCTCTATCAAATGATCAGAAATTGACCTGTATTTATTTCCCAGGAATTTTCTGTGGTTTCATATTTATATTAATCTTTTAAAATTCACCCATAATAAAATAAATAAATAAATACTCACTCAAAATTATTTTTCTCTATCAGAATGTACCAAGATCTTTCCAACTTCAAGGTCTTCACTGAGGCTGGCACATTCACTTATCACCTAATTCACTCACTTGACTAAGTGGTCACTTCACCCCAGACCCCTTCCCTGGGTCATTCATTTAAATTAGTTTCCTCCTGTTACACTCACCCAGAGCTCTTTTGTCCTTCACGGAATTCATCATAATCTGAGTGTTTTACAATTGTATCTGTAATACAATACAATTTTGTAATTGTATTAGTGCCAGGCCCCTCCCCCACCTGATACTCTTAATTCTATGAGAACAGTGACAATGTTACTATTTTTCCTACAGAATACCCATACCTTCCTTTTAGGCAGAAAAATCACTGTGGACAGTGACTGCAGCCATGAAATTAGAAGGTACTTGCTCTTTGGAAAAAAAGCTATGACAAACCTAGACAGCATATTACAAAAATAGAGGCATCACTTTGCCAAAAACGTTCATATAGTCAAAGCTATGGCTTTTCCAGTAGTCATGTACAAATACGAGAGTTGGACCATAAAGAAGGCTGAGCACCAAAGAACTGATACTTTGGAACTCTGGTGCTGGAGAAGACTCTTGAGAGTTCTTTGGACAGCAAGGAGATCCAACCAGTCAATCCTAAAGGAAACCAATCCTGAATATTCATTGGAAGGACTGATGTTAAAGTTGAAGCTCCAATACTTTGACCACCTGATGTGACAAGCCGACTCACTGGAAAAGACCCTGATGCTGGGAAAGATTGGGGGCAAGAGGAAAAGGGGCAACAGAGGATGAGATGGTTGGATGGCATCACTGACTCAATGGACATGAGTCTGAGCAAACTCAGGGAGATAGTGAAGGACAGGGAAGCCTGGTGTGCTGCAGTCTATGGGGTCACAAAGAGTCTGACATGACTTAGCAAATGAACAACAGCAACTATATACAATACTATACATGTCTTGAACACATTTTGTTAAATGTATCTTTATTTTTTCATGTTTTTAGTACTCTTGTAAATGATACTGTTTAAATTTCAACATCGAATTATTTATTTCTAACATATAAAATATATAGAAATACATTTTGAAAATATTCAGCTTAGATCCATCAACTATTTTCTCCAAATCTCTTCAAAGCTAATTGAAACGTTCCAGTTACAGAATTATTTATTCCAGTTACAAATGCTCCTGAAGCATGAAGCCCTGATAATACAGTGAATATTAATTTGATCAGATTGTTTTGCTAACATCAAACTGATAAGCACTGAGGAAACCAGAAGAGGTGTGCTTGGTAACTTTGAAGCCTGCTGTACACTGAGATGGATGGGTTAAAATGGACTACCAGACTATGAACCAGTTGCTTCTCAGTGAAGCTGGGAAACGAGTGAAAGGTGGAAAAGAGAGCAAGAGAAACGATGGGAAAAGGAAAGAGCACTTCCTCTGCCTGAGGGCAGGGGCTGGATCAGATTCTCTCTTCTACTTCTCAGTTCTGTACTTCTTTGCGCAACTTTAACTCTTGATCTCAGCCTCACTCTCCAGAATTGCTCAAGTACCCCAAGCTGCAGGGAGATAAGCACAAATCCAAAACCCGGCTACTAATTGTGCATGTAATTGCTGAGATTAAGTTCTGCGACTTAAAATTCTCTGACGTTAAGTCTAAAGCTCTCAATTTATGCATGATTTCCACATAGTCTCTTATCTTGAACCTTAAGAAGGATGCTTTAATCCTTCCAGTTTTAAGCCAGGCCATGAAGTTTTCCCTAGTCCATTGCTTTGGTAGCGCAGCCAGCCGGAATGGACCACCACTAGGTGGCGGTGAAGATCCGGCTGTAGAAGGAGAATCGGGGCTCCCCAAGGCACACAAGTTACTATTTTTCTCTGGGTGTACGGGCTGGCAGGAGGCTGCTATTTTCTTTATTGTCAGAGATCTTAGGGATGTCTTGACTTGAAGCTGACGCACACAGTCGCTCTGCAGTGCTCAGCAGTTTGTAAAGGGGATCTTGGGCTTGGCGGTAGTATTTCCAGAGCTTTATCACAGATCATGCCTGGATCTTTCTGCCTCTTCCTTGCACTTTCCCTTGGTCCCCAAGTCTGGGATCAACCCTGTGTTTCCTCTACTGTTCCTTCAAGCATTTATTGAACATGCTTGTGTGTCATCCGTATAGCTAGGAGTGGTGTGGTGTGAGATACAAGACTTGAGCTTTTTTTTTTCCCCCTTAGTCCGCTATCACATGCCCAGGTACTGTGCTTGGGCTTACACTTTAGGCCCTACACTTAGGGGACCGGGTTGCTAGCAGTTGAGCTGTGTTTCCAGGAGGCAGAAGAAGGGAAATATCGTGGTTCTTATGTTTACATCCAGCCCATAAATCCCTGCCTCCTCCAACACACAGCATCTGCATGAAAATGAGAAGAGATGATGTATCGTTTCTCTGCCCACCCTACCCCCTCACCAAGCTGCCCTCTGCACCTTCTTTTTCTCTTTCCCAGAGCTCTGGATATTTAATTAACTCTCATACAATGCAGTCTTTGGGCTTTCACTTTAAATAAAATGCCGGCTGGGAATATATCCATAATGAATACTTTCAACAATAAAAAAGAGCTATCAATGAAAAGACATGGAGCAACTTTAAATACAATACTAACTGAAAAAAGCCAATCTGAAAGGCTACACGCTGTATGAGTCCAACTCTATGACATCTGGAAAGCAAAGCTAGAGAGACAGGGAAAAGATCAGTGGTTGCTGGGCCTGTGGGGAGATAGGAGATGAATGGGGGTGCACAGGGGCCTTGTAGGGCAGTGAAACCATTCTGTGCAACACTGGATATAAGTCACTAAGCGTTTGTCAAAGCCCATGGAATGTACAAAGAATGAGCCCTAACATAAACTATGGGTTTAGCTCATTGTAACAGATGAATGCAAGAATTTAATAATAGTGGAAACTGCAGGGGCAGTTGAGGGCTTCTATGGGAACTCTGTACTTTCTGTTCAATTTTTCTATAAACCTGAAACTGCTTAAAAATAAAATCGGTTAATTAAAAAAAAAAAAAACCTGTTGGGAAAGACTTCATATTTACATAGGCCTTTAAAGTTTCTGAATCAATCCATTTGATTCTCACAAGAGTATCACCACAAGATGAAAGGGACTGGTACTGTCCTGAGTTTACAGATTTAGGCACTGGGGTCAAAGAAACTGAGTGACTTCTCAGGTTCATACTACAGGACAAGGACTGGAATTCAAGTCCTCTTATCCATCCAGTGCTCTTTATTCTAGACACTTGCAAATAAGGAATTTGGTGACAGTCTTCTGCACTCTCTAGTGATTATTCATTTTTCTCCCAAGGTTCTCAGTGAGCCCAATTTTGTAGATATACACTATAAATTATAACTCAAGGCTTCATTCTATGGCTATGTGACACTATTTAGTACATTTTCAGGTATAAAAGAGCATCTTTAATGCACTTTTTTCTTCCAGCTCTACCATCAACTCTTTCCTCCAGAGTCTTAGAAACTGCTTCCTCTCCACTTTTAGGATAAGTCATTAGAGCAAGAATGAAAGCAGAGAGACCAGATAGAAAAGTCTGGTGTTTTTATAGACTATTGCACTGAGGGTGTGGGTTTGTCCTTCATACAGACATGCAACAGCTTGCGACAGGATCTCAGCCTTTCTAGGAGGCTCAGTCTAGAAGAAATCAGCATGACATGGCTCAGAGCAAGTCCTCAACAGCGACACCTTGTGGTAATGAGAGTCAACTGCAGCAGAAATGTGATGAGATGTTTTCTCTCCTCCTGGGTATGGAAATCTTACTGGCTCTTCTTGAGTCTGTCTAAACCTCCAGAATTCCTGAGAGGGGAGTGAAAGATCTCAAGAGTCACCCGCATTCAGCAAAGTCACCTTTAGACACTTGAGCAATGAACTAGTAAAACAAGAGAGATGGGACCACATTTGTACCCCAAGGTTGCACAGCCATTGCACCAAAGAATGAAATCTAGAAAGATCCCTTTTCGAAAAGACTGAAGTAGCCTAGGACTGTCCATAAAATGACCGGGGCAAAGACGATAAAACAGAGGCATCACATTCGTGATTCTTACGTCCTTGGCTCACTGCACACTGTCTGGCCTCAGGAACAGGCGTGAAACCTGAATAAATATAGATGTGGTCAGAAAGGGGAAAGACCACTTTGGAAAGTCAAGAGATCGTTGGTGAAATGTCTCTGGAAATTTTTTTATAATTTTCCTATAAGAAACGAAGACTGTGGTTTGGGAAACTACAGTAAAAACGATTTAGTTCCACATTTTCTACCCGCAGATGGTTGGTTGTCGGGGGGCCGTGGTAAGCAAGAGAGGTGTAGCCCCTGTCTTTATGGGTCTCACATTCTTAAGGGAAAGACAGACATGTTAATAGGAACATGGACCCAGCGGCAAAGACAGGCATCGTGGTGCTAATTTTTTCACGCTTGTCCAGCCTGCCTGACCCCTGATGTTGCTATTCCTCAGAGCTTATCCTGGCGCCCTCATTATGGGTTGAGTAGTGTCCCCAGAGGGTCCCCTGAAGTCCTGATCTCCAGCTCCTCCGACTGTAAGCCTGTTTGGAAGTGGGTTTTGCAGATGAAATTAGTTAAGATGAGGTCATATGGGAACAGCAATGGCCCCTAGTCTAATGGCACTCATGTCTTTCTAAGAGGAGGAGAGAAAGACACACAGGAACTGGAGGGCCCCCTGAAGACACACACACATGTGAGCGGAGGGTGTCTTGTGATCACAGAAGCAGATAGATATTGGAGTTCAGTTCAGTTCCGTCATTCAGTCGTGTCCGACTCCCTGCGACCCCATGAATTGCAGCATGCCAGGCCTCCCTGTCCATCACGTCCATCGAGTCGGTGATGCCATCCAGCCATCTCATCCTCTGTCGTCCCCTTCTCCTCCTGCCTCCAATCCCTCCCAGCATCAGAGTCTTTGCCAATGAGTCAACTCTTCGCATGAGGTGGCCAAAGTACTGGAGTTTCCGCTTCAGCATCATTCCCTCCAAAGAACACCCAGGGCTGATCTCCTTCAGAATGTACTGGTTGGATCTCCTTGCAGTCCAAGGGACTCTCAAGAAACCACAGTTCAAAAGCATCAATTCTTTGGTGCTCAGCTTTCTTCACAGTCCAACTCTCACATCCATACACGATCACTGGAAAAACCATAGCCTTGACTAGACGGACATTTGTTAGCAAAGTAATGTCTCTGCTTTTCAATATGCTATCTAGGTTGGTCATAACTTTTCTTCCAAGGAGTAAGCACCTTTTAATTTCATGGCTGCAGTCACCATCTGCAGTGATTTTGGAGCCCCCCAAAAATAAAGGCTGGCACTGTTTCCCCTGTTTCCCCATCTATTTGCCATGAAGTGATGGGACTGGATGCCATGATCTTCGTTTTCTGAATGTTGAGCTTTAACTTATACTTATATCCCCTCTTTTTAAAATTTCCTTCCCATTTAGGTCACCATGGAGCACTAAATACGGTTCCCTGGGCTACACAGTACATGCTCACTAGTCATCAATTTTATACATAGTATCAATAGTGTATATATGTCAATCCCAATCTCCCAATTCATCCCACCTCCCTTTTCTGTATTTTAAAAACCATCTAGTTGCTGATGATTCCCAAGTTTATACACTAAAGTTGTATCATGAGTACAGTGATTTCAGCTCCATCCCTATGGCAAAGAATAAAAGCCTTATTTCTTCCATTTCCACAAACCAGATTTTGTTTTTCATTAACCCAGAGAAGATATTGCTGGGAGAAAAGGGAAATGGGAACAGTGGCCACAAGGCAAAGACAAAAAGCAGCAGACCCTGGCTCTTGAGTGTCCAGAGGCACAGGTTTAAGAGAGGCAGTTTTGCAAAGGCAACTTCTAACTGTTTATGCTTTGGCTTTCCACGCTGACTTAACAACTTAGCCCTGAGGTCAAAGGAGACTCCATATAAGCCCAGCCTCCCCTTTTAACTCCCAGCCTGAATCACTGTCCTCTGGACACATCTGCTTGAATGTCTCACAAACATCTCAAACAAGCAAGTTCAAAACTGAACTTTCCCCTCTAACCGGTTTCTCTCCATCTCCATGGGCACCCTGCTAATCTAGCTCTAATAGTCCCATCGTGGGCTTCACTGGAAGTAGTCTGATGGCAAACCCTGCTTTTACAGTGGCCTCCATAGATTCTAATTCTCACATAGTGGGAATCATGTCCTAGCTATTCTGGTTAAAACAACAACAACAACAACAACAACTTCCTAAAGTCCTTCAGTTCAGTTCAGTCGCTGTCGTGTCTGACTCTTTGCGACCCCGTGAATTGCAGCATGCCAAGCCTCCCTGTCCATCACCAACTCCCGGAGTTTACCCAAACTCATGTCCATTGAGTCGGTGATGCCATCCAGCTATCTCATCCTCTGTCATCCCCTTCTCCTCCTGCTTCCAATCCCTCCCAGCATAAGGGTCTTTTCCAATGAGTCAACTCTTCGCATGAGGTGGCCAAAGTATTGGAGTTTCAGCCTCAGCATTAGTCCTTCCAATGAACACCCAGGACTGATCTCCTTTAGGATGGACTGGTTGGATCTCCTTGCAGTCCAAGGGACTCTCAAGAGTCTTCTCCAACACCACAGTTCAAAAGCATCAATTCTTCAGCGCTCAGCTTCCTTCACAGTCCAACTCTCACATCCACACATGACCACAGGAAAAACCATAGCCTTGACTAGACGGACCTTTGTTGGCAAAGTGATGTCTCTGCTTTTGAATATGCTATCTTGGTTAGTCAGAACTTTCCTTCCAAGGAGTAAGCGTCTTTTAATTTCATGGCTGCAGTCACCATCTGCAGTGATTTCCGAGCCCCCCAAAATAAAGTCTGACATTGTTTCCACTGTTTCCCCATCTATTTCCCATGAAGTGATGGGACCAGATGCCATGATCTTCGTTTTCTGAATGTTGAGCTTTAAACCAACTTTTTCACTCTCCTCTTTCACTTTCATCAAGAGGATTTTTAGTTCCTCTCCACTTTCTCCCATAAGGGTGGTGTCATCTGCATATCTGAGGTTATTGATATTTATCTCGGCAACCTTGATTCCAGCTTGTGTTTCTTCCAGTCCAGCATTTCTCATGATGTACTCTGCATATAAGCTAAACAAGCAGGGTGACAATATACAACCTTGACATACTCCTTTTCCTATTTGGAACCAGTCTGTTGTTCCATGTCCTAATCTAAATCCTTATGAGGTCTCAAGGCCCTGTGAAATCTTGCCCCTGCCTGCTTTTCTAATTTTGCCCATATTCCTCTCCACACTGCTCAGAGCACTCCAGTCACCCTGGCCTTGTTCATTCTTCTCAAACACACTGAACTCTGTCCCACCTGCCTGCATGCCCCTGGCAGAGGGGATGGTCTATGTAAAGACACGGATGCAGCCAGCTGTCTCTTAGCCTTTAGCTGTTAACTTAAAACCATCTTCTCAAACTGCAGAATTCAAGAAAAACCACAACCCTCTTAAGTTCAGGGCTTGTCTGATTCCCGTATATTTTAACAAACTCAAACTACGGAAACCTTATGCTTTAGGAAAGTACTCTGTAAAATGCTTTGCCTTTGTTCTATGGAATATTCTGTAATTGCCTTTTCATAAGCAGCAAAATAAATTATAACCTCCAACTTCTAGTTAACAAGAACATACTAGGCCAATATCTCCTGGTAACCCTACGTCATCTGTGCATGCGTGCTCAACTGTGTCTCTTTGTGACCCCCATGGACTGTAGCCCACCAGGTTCCTCTGTCTATGGGATTCACCAGGCAAGAATACTGGAGTGGTTGCCATTCCCTTCTCCAGGGGATTTTCCCAACCCAGGGATCAAACCTACATCTCCTGTGTCTCCTGCATCGGAAGACAAATCCTTTACCACAGAGTCACCTATATTCAGGGGGTAATGGTTTGACTCAGTTATTGTATTACTATTATCTAGAAAGGGAAATATATCAAAAGGGTTTATGGGTAGAAGTTCCCATTTTTACTTAATATTTATCAAGCTTAACTGTACTTAGTTGTTATGCAAAGACTTATACTTACAGTATTAACAATTTTAGTTTTTAAAGATCAAAATCTAAATTAATAGCATATATAAAGAAATAAAAACGTCTTCCCAAAGAGGCCTTTCCTAGCCCCTGAGTCTGCAATAGGTGCTCACGCTTCTCTCTCATTCTGTCCTATTTTCCCTTGAGCACTTCTTATAACCTGTTATTATCTGTCACCCACTAGTCTCCTTGTTTATTGTCTCTCCCACCTGTTCACTTCCTGCCCAGGCTATAGGCTCCTTGAGGACAGGGACCCTCTGTCTTGCTCATCAGATTGTGTTCAGTGATGGGCAGTGTTATGGACTGAATTGTGTTCTTCCAATTTCATATGTTGAAACCCTACCCTTCAGAGGTGACTGAATTAGGAGACAGGGGCTTGTCTTGGCTCTGGCTACTATAATAAAATGGCACCGACTGGGTGGCAATAAACAACAGAAATTTATTTCTCAGCTCAGGATGCCAGCATGGTTGGGTTAGGATGAGAGCCCTCGTCAGGGCTGCAGACCGGGGACTCCTTGTTGTATCCTCACATGGCACAGAGAGAACTGTCTGGTCTCTTCTTATGACCCCCCAATGACCCAATGGGTCATCAGAATTGGGTCTATCAGAATGACCCAATGACCTCCCAAATGTTCCACCTCTAAGTAGCATCACAATGGGAATTAGATCTCAACATATGAATTTTGGAGAGAACACAAACATTCAGTCCCTAACAGGTCTTGAAGGAAGCGATTATGGCTAAGTAAGGCCATAAGGATGGGTTCCTAATCCAATACAATTAGTGTCCTTATAAGAAGAGATCAGGAGATATGTACACACACAAAGGAAAGGCCATGTGACCACCAAGCAAGAAGGAGAGAGGCCTTAAGTGAAGCCAAATCTGCCAGCATCTTGCCTTCTGATTTCCAGCCTCCAGAACCATGAGAAGATGTTTTTTGGTTAAGCCACACTTTGCTGTACTCTGTTATGACAGCTCTAGCAAACGAATATAGACCCACACTAAACACTCAAAGTTAAAGGGATGAGTGAATTAATGAGTAAAATTTCACAGCTGTGGTGAGTACTAGGAAGGACAAATAAAGGTCGCCGAGAACCAGCAGTAACATCCCCGACCTAGGCTGGGATTACCTGGAGGGCTGCTCTGAGGAAGCGGTGCTGAGGTGGGGCCTGAAGGACTGGTGGCTGTTAGCCAGGCAGACGGAAACAGCATGTGCAAAGGCCCTGGGGTCGAGAGGAGGGCAACGTGCTTCAGAATCTAAAAGGCGGAGCTTAGAGGACAAGCAGAGAAGTCTAGAAGAGGCTGGTAAGGCAGGACAGAACCAGACGGGCAGAGCCTTTCTGGCAGCATGGAGGAGTTTGGAGTGACAGTAAAAATCACGTTAAGGAAAGAAATGACAGGATCAGATTTATGTAACAACCAGATCAGTCTGGTTGCTCTGTGGAGACTTAGTAAGGTGGGGTGGGGTGGGGTGAGGGTGGAGATGGATGCAGAGAGACCAGGAGTCCATAGGAAGCCAAGTGGAAACAGTGGTGTGAACTAGGGTGATGGAAGCAGAGGTGAGCGGGCAATTCCAAAAGATACTGAGAAAGATGTGCAGAAAACGAAAAGACCAGGGCCTTGCTCTCAAAAACCATACTTTTCCTGAGGACAGAAAGCCACACAGAAGGTAGGAATGGTAGTAATAAAGGAGGGAATAAACAAGAAGAGGAAGGAATAGACCCTGGTCTAATGGGATCCTAAAAGTATTCAAAATGGAGTTCCAGGAGGAGATATTGTAGGAAGGGGAAAATCAAGATTGTCCCGCCTAATACTGTTGGTCTACTTATCTCATGAAATCCCCCTTGTAACCCAGAAGCCCCAACATGCATCAGCTCATTACTGGAAACAATCATATTTTGCATTAATAGTTTTGGCTTTTAGCCCATCTTCATGCCATTGTAGATCTGATCTTTTACACTTGGCAGATTGCACTCTTGGTTGCCTTTTAATTATTGGCTTCCTGTTCTTTATCTTCAGCCCCTGACTAGCAACCTTATTATAACAACTGCCCAAGACTCAGAACTGAACAGGACATAATAAAAATCTGCCATAATGAAAATGCTTAAATTAAATAAAAACCTCCTGACAAATAGCAGAGCATGCTGGAATGGATTGTATGAGTCACCAGCTGTATGAATGATTTATTTTAGAAGTTATATCAGCTGAGGAAGATCATATTTTGATCTCAATGTTCAATCCTCAGGCTTGTCCTAATACACCCATCACAGAGATTCTGAACGAAAAAGCCACACGCAGAGATTATTAATCTATAAATGCCGCTTTAATGGTCCATTGGTATTTATGACTGCTGTTTTTAAAAATATTTGCTAGCGGCTTTCATGGTTGTTGCATATTTCTTTTCAGGGTCCCATATCTGTTTGTCTGTGTGTATGTGTGTGTTATGTTGCAAACTCACAAAAATAGCCATATTGTGGTATAGATGCCAGAATCTGCTTCTCTTTCTTATTTTAAGGAAGAGTAAGAAAAAAGCCTTTTTGTGACTTGAGAAAATCCCAATTTTGTGACTTGAGAATGCAGAATGGTTTTATGAATAGAAATCTAGAGTACTCAGTCATGTCAGACTCTTTATGGCCCCATGGACTGTAGCCTGCAAAGCTCCCCTGTGCATGGAATTTTCCAGGCAAGGATACTGGAGTGGGTTGCCACTTTCCTTCCTCCAGGTGCTCTTTCCAACGTAAAGACTGAACCCACGAACCCACTTCTCTTGCATCTCCTGCATTGGCAGGTAGATTCTTTACCACTGGTGCTACCTGGGAAGCTATATTCTAAATTCTATTCCTCTTTTACCACATTGCACAAAGGAATCGCATACCATTAGGCGCTTCACAAGAGAGGAGATCTGAATGGCTAACAATAACATGAAAGTAATATCCGACCTCCTCAGTAATCAGAGAAATGCAAATGGAAATAAAAATGAGATACCATTAACAAAATGGCTATAATTGAAAGGACTGATTGACGGAGCACTGACAAAGACCTGGAGCGATGGGAGCACTCGTATATCCCTGGTGGGAGGACAATGGTCACAACCATATTGGAAACCTGTTTGACCATGTCCAGAAAAGATGAACACGGACATACACAATGACTCTGCTTATAAGAATGAACATCATCGTATTAATTTTCCATTGCTGCCGTAATGAATGACCACAAGCTTACTGAAACAAAACAACACATTTTCTATCTTATGGTTCTGCAGTTTAGAAGTTCAAAATGGAGGCTCCTAGGTTAAAATCAAGGTGTTGGCAAGGCTGTGTTCTTCCTGGAGATTCTAGGGAAGAATCTTTTTCCTTGATAATTTCAGCTTCAAGAGGCTACCCGCAGTCTTTGGCTGATGGTCAAAGAGCCAGCAAGAGTGGGTGGGTCTCACCATGAATCACTCGGCTCTCCTTTTCTGCCCCTGCCCATTTCCACATTTTAAGGGCACTAGTGATTACACTGGACCCAGCCAAATCATCCAGGATAACCTTCCTATCTTAAGGTCAGTTGTACTTCCTAATTCCATTTGCTACCCTAATTCCACTTTGCCATAAAATGTAACATATCCGTAGGTTCTGGGGATCAGGAGGTATGACTAGTCACTTGGCTGAACAGCAGAGGTTGCCACAACATTGTACATCAACTATACTTCAGTTAAAAATCAGTGAAAATAAATAGTGTATCTTGGAGGTATTGTTTTTAAAAAGGATGTAGATGTCTTTATAGACCATTAATCTGTCTACCACAAGGACTAATATAAATGCATGCACACATGTACAAGAAGGCTTAGGGCAGTAGTGTCTTTATCGGTCAAAAGGTGGAGACAACCCAAATGTCTATCAGTGGTAGAATAGATTGTTTTATATTGTAGTCTGTTCATAAAACAGAATCCTTTACAGTAAGGAAATACATGAGTTGCAGCTTCATATTACAGCTTAAATGGACCTCACACATATGTTGAGCCAGAAGCCAGACACAAAGCACGTATGGCAGGATTTTATTTATATCAAGTTTAAAAACAGGCAAATGTGTCAATTATACCTCAGTAAAGCTGGGGCAGGGGGGTGGGGGGAGGAAACTCAGGGAAATGTGGTGCTGGAGTCTAGGTAGTGGCTACTCTTAGGGAGGAAGAAGAAAGGCGATCGGGGCTTCCCAGGTGGCTCAGTGGTAAAGAACCTGCCTGCCAATGCAGGAGACTTGAGACTCGGGTTTGATCCCTGGGTCAGGAAGATCCCCTGGTGGGGGAAATGGCAACCCACTCCAGTATTCTTGTCTGGAGAATCCCATGGACAGGGGAGCCTGGTGGGCTATGATCCACAGGGTTGCAAAGAGTCAGACAAGACTGAAGCAACTCAGCACGCATGCACAGGAAAGGTGAGGATGGGAGGGGAAGTACGGCTCCTGCATGCTTCTAGGTCACGTTCTGTTTCTTGACCTGGGTGGTTACATGGTTGTTTCATTTTATGAAACTTCGCTGAGCTATATGTGTTAGATTTGGGCAGTTTTCATATCTGTGACATGCCTCAATAAAGCGGTTTTTACAATGACATGCCTATGTTACCCTTCCTTATTAAATCTTTTATACCTACTGGTCTCACGTCATGGGGCAGTCCTGTGGAGAGGCCCACACAACTGAAGATGGAGGCATAGCTTCCGAGGCCTGTGAACAGCCACACAAGTGAGCTTTGAAGAGACCCTTTGAGCCTTCGGATGAGGCTGCAGCCCAGACCGACACCTTGAGCACAGTCTGTGAGACCCTGAGCCAGAAACACCAGCTAAACCACTCCCAAATGCCTGACCCACAGGAATCATGAGACAACAGATGTTTGCTCTTTTAAATCACTAAGCATTGGGGGTGATTTATTACCCAGAAATAGGTCACTAATATGGGAACCACCTAGTGCTGCTTTGCATCAGCAGATATTTGTAGCAGAGGCTTGACCTGTGCTGTCCACATACCCGAGTGAAAGCGTAAGTGCAGCTCTGATTGGAAAGTCAGCTCATAAAAGCAGGGCCTCACCGTGGAGTTCAGGGACAGGCATAGACTGCAACCCCGGTTAACTGAGCAAAGAGCACACAGGACAGAAAACAGTGATGATGTGTCCAAATGGCTGAGTCTAGACATTCCGTAACAAACACTTGCTAGAGAGACCAAGTGGTCCAGGGCATAGATTCCTTTCTTGCAAGACTTCAGATGAGACCTTCTTTTCCTCCAAGTATGGCAACCAGTGGTTCCAAGATCCTTCTCAACCCCTAGGATGGTTACCCGAGCAGCTGTGCTGAGAAATGCTTCTAGGCAATGGAAACAAGAGAGTCCTGTGAAGTCACATCTCCCTGACCTGCTCCAGGCCTGGTCACTCAGCCAAGTGACCAAGCTCTGCCACTGGCTGCATGTCTTCATGACCCAGGGTGCAGGAGTGTGCCTCCTCCTGCAGGGAGCCTTGCTGAGAGGCTCTGTGGTCACCCATCACCGAGTGCGGTCACACGCTTTCCCAAGGGTGTCTCCAAACTCTCTACTACGTACCACAGGGCCCCAGTGAGCTCGTGAGCTTTCAAAGAAACTGAACTTGTCTCACACATCCGCTGTAGCATCACACACAAAGGCAGGTTGGTCATACATGCCTTTGAACTCGTGTGGGGAGCCACAGAAATACATGTGTGCAGAGATACACGTATTTCTACGTTCACACAGATGTGCCAAGAACATGTGGTGTTTTTATTTCCTATAGCTGATCTGCCCTTTACCATCAGCCCCCATCCCACTGGGTAACTCAGAGGAACAAAATTAAAACTTGATCCACCTGGAGTTTCACAGTTTATTCTGCATACAATGGTCTGGGTTGTCTGTTTCTTTGATTCAATCACTCAGGCTGTTTGTAGGGTGAAGCTCAGTGGTTCAGATTTCCTTCAATCCTAGTTCCTTTCAGGGATGTGGTGTGGGAAGGTAGAGAGTCTTTTCAGGGCCATATGGTAGCAGAGATGTTCAGAAATACTTCTCAAGTTCCTACTGTGTCCCAAGACTACGTTCTCAGTGCTACATAGACAGTGCTGGACAAAGTCCCTGCCCTCTGGACCTTATAATCTGTCAGATGTACAACAGAAAAAATAGACTCATGATACATAATATGTCAGGGGGGGAGAGGCAGGTTAAGGGAAAGAGAGAGTGATGGGCAGGGCTCTTCTTTCCCATGGGATGGCCAAGGGAGGCCCGACTAAGAAGAAGACATTTGAAGCTAAGTCCTAAAGAAGGTGCAGGACTGATTCTGGGGGTGGGGCTTTCCAGGTAGGCAGAATGATGAGGGCAAAGCCTGGGGGCATGAGCAGGTATGGCATGGAGGAAGAAGAGGAGGGGCCAGAGGAAGCGAGGGCGAGAGGCAGCCAGATTGTGGCGGACCTGGTAGACCGGGGGAGGAGTTGCGCTCTTACTGTGAGATGAGAAGCCTTTGGAGGATTTTTAGCAGAGGAGTAGCATGCATTTTAAAAGTCCCATTACAGCTGCTGGTGGGGAACAGGCTACAGGAGAGGAAGAATGGGCGAAGGGAGGTGGGTTGGGAGGCGACTGCAAAAATCCTGGTGAAAGATGACAGGGGCGTGAAGCAGGGTCATAGCACCATTGGCATAAGAGATAAAGAAGTCAAGAATGCTGTTGGTTGAGCAACTGGAAAACTGGCATTTCCAAGTGGAAGAAGAGAAGGCTGAAGGGGAGGTTTCCGGAGGGGAGAGGAAAGCATGGACTTCAGTTTGGAGATCTTCATTGTTCCGGTAGTCATGTCTGACTCTTTGCGATCCCGTGGACTGTAGCCTATCAGGCTTCTCCGTCCCTTGGATTCTCCAGGCAAGAATACTGGAGTAGGTTACCATTCCCTTCTCCAGGGGATCTTCCTGACCCAGGGAATGAACCTGAGTCTCCTGCATTGGAGGCAGACACTTTAAACTCTGAGCCACCAGGGAAGCCCGAATGGATGTGAGAGTTGGACTATAAAGAAAGCTGAGCACCCAAGAATTGATGCTTTTGAACTGTGGTGTTGAAAAGACTCTTGAGAGTCCCTTGGACTGCAAGAAGATCCATCCAGTCCTTCCTAAAGGAAATCAGTCCTGAATATTCAACGGAAAGACTGATGCTCATGCTGAAGCTGAAACTCCAATACTTCGGCCACCTGATGTGAAGAGCTGACTTATTTGGAAAAGACCCTGATGCTGGGAAAGATTGAGGGCAGGAGGAGAAGGGGACGGCAGAGGATGAGGTTGGATGGCGTCACTGACTCAATGGACATGAGTTTGAGTGAACTCCAGGAGTTGGTGATGGACAGGGAGGCCATGAGGTCACAAAGAGTCAGACTGAACTGAACTGATTGTTCAAGGGGAAGTGCTGAGGAAGGAGCTGCCTTTGAAGGGCTGAGTTCAGGGAGAAGCTAGGACTGGAGACGTATGATGGAGATTTGTGCTGCGCGGGAAGTGCTGTGACACTGGAGGATATCAGTAGGGGAGCTGAGTATGGAGAGGAATTTCAGAGCATGGAGAAACGAGGAGTCTGCGAAGGGGGCTGAGAACGAGGATCGGTCCCAGCTGCTTGCCCTGGTCTCAATGTCTCCACCCAGGGCAATGTCTTCTGCCCACCCCAAGCTTCCATGTGCCCCCAGCACTCTCTGCATCCCACCCCCACCCCCCAGAGAGGGAGGAACTTTCGGATCCTCCACTCTTACTGAGCTGGCCAAGGGGACCCAGAAGTGCTGCCTCAGGGCCCTTCATCACAGCCACGCCCTCAGCCAGTGCCTTCCTACTGCTCTTCCGTCACCTCGGACAGATGGGCCTTCAACTGGGAACAGCTGATCTCCTCTAAGGTGTTTCCAGAGACTTGTGCCTCAGGACCGCACTTCACTTTAACCATCTCAGCTCACCTATAACTGCCTGTTTTCCTCCTCAGACACCTGGACACATACACTTTCTCTTTCCATAAATCCTAGCTTTTAAGACCAAGCTCTTGACAAAGAAGCCAAGGCGGTGAGATTTCATACCCAAAGGCAATCACTGCCTCTCAGTTCTACCCACCTCCCTCCTTTCCTGGGGCCCTACACCCCCTGACTCAGACTGGGAGGGAGACTGCTGCAAGTAATACGATTTAAAAGAAAAACGAAAATAAGGCATTTTAATATTTTAAAAAGAGGATTCTGTTCTCAACCCAACCATCTGCCTGTAGATAACAATTCTCCCTTTCCCTTTCATTCCCTACACACCAGAAAGAGGAGGATCTATTTTTAAATTTTTCTTTTTTTCTTTTCACTTTTTGGCCATGCCATGCCGCATGTGGGATCCTAGTTCCCCAATCAGGGATCAAACCCATGCCCCTTGCATTGGAAGCCCAGAGTCTTAATCACTGGACCACCAGGGAAGTCCTGAGGGAGGTCTAAATGTGGATGGGAAACTTTTAATGAGGCATTAGTGGGCAGAGTTGAATCAGCAAACAGAGACTCAGAGCTGGGAAGTCAGGGCAGTCCACCTCCCTGGTCTTTGCCAGGCGGGGAGTGATTTGAGAAGAGGAGGGGCATGTTTTTAACATGCAAGTTCCCTGCCCCTGGGGTCAAGTTCAGGGCCCTGGAGAGCTTAGTTCTGTGGCCAGGGAGGGAAACTACAGGGGGAGTTGCTATTGAACCCAGGAAAGCTTTAGCACATTGATTTTTTTCCCCCGTTTTATTTTTTTCTAGACACTATGGTTTGTGATTGAGTGGGGAGGTTGGGGAGGACAGCCAAGGCTTTTAAAGGTGCCAATACTCCAGCAGGAAATAAGGAATAGTGGCTGCTAAAAGAGCCTGGATTCTCCATTCGGCAATCCTGTGCCTCATTTTTCTTCTCCTCTTTCTGCTTTCATGGATGACCCTGCCTGTCAGCCAAGTGATTAAAAGCTTTGGTGAAGCGCAGAGCAGGCTGGGAGGAGGACGCAGAGGGGAAGTCAGGAGGCCAGGCCTGGGTCTGGCTGATGATCTGTCACTGAGCCCACCACCACCCCGCCCCCGGGGCCTGTCTCCCTTCCTCCACCTGCTCTTTCATGCTGACATCCGTCAAACATTAATGGAGTGTCTGTTGTGTGCCAGGCACTCTGCACACCGTTGTGACAGCACAGACACTGTCCTGCCCTCAGGGGGCTTACACACTAGCAAGGCAGATAACAGTAAAAGAAATGGCAAGAAATAAACATGCAGCTACAGGTAATGATAAACGCCGCCAAGGAAAACAACGGCACACTGTGGAAGAGAATCACCACACAGGTGGCGGTCAGGGGAGGTTTTTCTGAGAGGGGACATTTAAGCAGGACCAGGAAAAGGGCATCGAATGGAGGTGAGCCGCAGGTCATGCCCGCGAGCACAGTGTACCAAGGAAACCAAGAGCTGATGAGGACAAGAGCTCAGGCTGACCCCTCAGATCTGGGACAGATTTAGGAGCTGCTTTCTACATTTTTTTTCATTAAGCTTGTTCACTTACTCGGTAGCATCAGCCCCTAAGGTTTCTTCTATCAAAGAGAATACAGTGCCTGGAAGTTTCCTGCCCTGGACAGAACCATGTGAAGCCGCATAGTGGTACAAGTCTGCTATTTTTGGGAAAAATAAAATAAGTCTTTCTAAATTAAAAGAGGGACTTCCCCAGTGGTTCAGTGGCTCAGGTTCCGTGTTCCCAACACAGAGGGTCTGGGTTCAATCCCTGGTCAGAGGGCTAGATCTCGAGTGCTACAGCTGAAAGATCCCATGTACTGCAACTGAGGCCTGGGACAGCCCAATACATACATATTTTTGATTAATTAATTAAAAGACTTTGTGAACAGTATGATAATTAGGATCAAAAATAATTCTTAAAAGAAGCAGAGATAGTTATGAAATTAACTCTCTACATTTTTACTCAGGGAAAGCCTCTGATCCTTTGATGGAAAATTGGACATCCAGCATGCCCCCAAATCTTTCTTATGCAGTAGTAATATTCCTGCTGGTAGACACTGAACAATTACCAGTGAAGATCATCAAAGGCAAGTTGTATGTTGGTGACTAT
Source organism: Capricornis sumatraensis (assembly GCF_032405125.1). Lineage (NCBI taxonomy): Eukaryota > Metazoa > Chordata > Mammalia > Artiodactyla > Bovidae > Capricornis > Capricornis sumatraensis. The sequence continues at coordinate 109,183,641 of NC_091073.1, read as the reverse complement.
GGTTACAAATATTCTTCCCTGTCTTTTCTCCCTATTATCCATCCTCCATGCCCATTTACTCGGCAAACATTTACTAAGCACCTACTAAAGGCTGGGGATCATTCTTGATGCTGCCTGGGAGAACAGAATAAAACAGACCAAGTTCCTCTTCTCATGAAGCTTATCTTTTGCTAGGGAAAGTGAAAGTGTTAGTCGCTCAGTCGTGTCCGACTCTTTGTGACCCCATGGACTGTCACCTGCCAGGCTCCTCTGTCCATGGGATTCTCCAGGCAAGAATACTGGAGTGGGTAGCCAGTCCCTTCTCCAGGGGATTTTCCCAATCCAGGGATCAAACCCAGGTGTCCTGCATTGCAGGCAGATTCTTCACCGTCTGAGCCACCAAGAAAGCCCCTTTGGCTGGGAGGAAACTGCCAATACATAAACAAATTAACATGTAAACCATCTGTTAGCCGCTGATGAGAAAAAGACAAAGCAAGCAGAGAAAGGTGATAGTGATTCCTGGGGGTCAGAGTTCCTGCTCTGTATGTAAGTTAGAGATGATATTTGAGCAGAGACCCAAAGGACTGGAGGGAGAGTATTCCAGGCAGAAGAAACAGAATATGCAAAGATTCTGGGTGATGGACATCTGTTGTGTTTTAAAGACAAGAAGCTGGCGCAGCTGAAGTGGAGTGAGAGGTATCTTAGTTTGCATATTCCCTGAGACAAGGACTTGGGCTGAAGCAGTTTCTTCTGGAAGTGGTCTGAGAAAGCACTGAGAGAGAGTGCCAGGGAGAGAGAGAAGGAAGGAAAGCTAACATTGAGGCATTAATAAGTGGGTTACTGGGACGGCCCTGATGGTCCAATGGCTAAGACTCTGAGCTCCCAATGCAGGGGGCCCAGGTTCCATCCCTGGTCAGGAAACTAGATCCCACAAGAAAAGATCCTGCATATTGCAACGAAGATCAAAGATCCCACGTGCCTCAACTAAGACCTGGTGCAGTCAAATTAATAAAAATAAACATTAAAATAATAATAAGTGGGTTACCATTGTCCTGCTAGGGACCTCTGAGAGAACACGGGGAACACGCCTCAGAACTGCCCCACTGACCAGTCAGGAAACAGTATTCTCCAGCTCCTGGCTCACTGCTGAAGATGGCTTCTGGAAGCTTTCCTGGAGGCCAGAGAATACATCCAGGTGGGTGCACAAAGGTCGCTGGGGTGCAGGGCAGGGCCTACAGGCAACCTTGGGGGGCAAGCCAGGGGTGTGGGCAGGGCACCAGCTCTGTCTGCTGGTGGGAGCGTGGGAGGAGATGAGATCAGAGAGGAGGTGTGGCCCAGTAAGGCCTCGCTAAGAACTTTGGACTTCATTTTCAGCAAGACGGCAAGCATTTGGAGAATTTAGTCAACACGATGTGTTTCCATTTCTAAATAAAAATATGATGATGGCTGTGGGGAGAACAGATAGTAGAGGAGTGAGGCTGGAAGCTAGGAGACCAATTAGGAGACCTTTGCAATAACATAGGCAAGGAATCATGGCAGTGTGACCCAGGCCGGTAGCAGCCAGATGGCAAGAGGCAGCTGATTTCTCCATGTATTTAGAAGGAAGAGCACACAGAATTTGCCAATCGATCAGCTGTGGGGCAGGAGAAGTAGAGAGGAGTTGGGACTAACTCTGAAATGGGAGAGGAGAGGAGAGGTTTGCTGAGATGGGGTGGGGTTAGGGAGGAGCTGGGACCTGCTCTATTTGGAATGTCTCTAAGTGGAGAGGTGGGCCAGGCAGCAGGATATGTACACCCAGAACTTGACTCCTGCCCACGTGACCCACAGTTTTGGCCACTGCCCCCTGGCCAGCCCAGTGTCTGCTCTGTCTTGGCCTGACGCTGCACGGCGTCTCTAAATCTGAGCACTGCCTTCCTTACCCCGCATGTCTGAGCAGGTTCAACGTCTCCTTGGCTCTCATACTGCTCCCCTCCCTACTCCTAAATCAAAGGATGATTGGGCAATTAGAATGTGTCCCATGGGCCAGGCACCCTCTTTCCCTCCCTCCCTGCCATGCCCAATGCCATGCTCCCCGTGTTCCCTTACACGCTGCTAGCCCCTCCCCCTTCCCTGTCGCAGGAGATGCCCCCCAGCCACAGGCCCCCTGCTGAGGGGGACCCCCTGCACCCACCAGGTACAGGTGAGGTCTGTCCAATGTCAACGGCAGCAGCAGTGGCAGCCCCACCCACAGCATGGGCTCCCTCTTGGGGGGGCAAGGGGGTGCCTGTGAGCTCTCAGCCACTTCCCTCCCAGCCCCAGTAAGCTCCAAGTTGGTGGGGGCGGGGAGAGGGGAGTATGAAAGGAAAGTCCCATAAAAGACCCCACATGCCCCAACAGAGATCAAGGACCCTGTGTGCTGCAATTAAAAACTGGCACAAATAAATAAATAAAAATAACTATTAAAAAAATGAGTTGGTAAAAACTGATGTTGGAGAAGACTCTTGAGAATCCCTTGGACTGCAGAGATCCAACCAGTCCATCCTAAAGGAGATCAGTCCTGAGTGTTCATTGGAAGGACTGATGTTGAAGCTGAAACTCCAATACTTTGGCCACCTGATGTGAAGAGCTGACTCAGACCCTGATGCTGGGAAAGATTGAAGGCGGGAGAAAAAGGGGAAGACAAAGGAGGAGATGGTTGGATGGCATCACCGACTCAATGGACATGAGTTTGGGTAAACTCTAGGAGGTGGTGATGGACAGGGAAGCCTGGTGTGCTGCAGTCCATGGGGTTGCAAAGAGTCGGACACGACTGAGCAACTGAACTAAACAGAACTGATGTGCTCTTAAACAAACAAAAACAAACAAACCAAAACACCCCTACCTCCAAGGCCTTGCTTTGCTCCTCATCCTGCTCACCGAGCAAGCCTCTGAGGATCGAGTTTCTCATGTGGGATGTGGAAGAGAGATTTCATATCAGTGCAAACAAGTTACTTTCTCCCTAGGAAGACGTACCAATGCTAGCTTATGAAGTAAATAATCTCTAAAGCTCAGTATCTCAACACATTACAAGTTAACTTCTCGCCCACATCACAGTCCAGACTGTGAGTCTGGCATCTCTGCTGATGGCCCTCTCCCACATGGTGACTCAGGCTCCCAGATCGTGTACTGCAGAGTCCCTCCCTTCCGGCACTTGGGACACTCTATGGCCAGGTCTGGAAGTGGCCGATGTCACTTTTGTCCACATTCCATTGGCTGGAACTCAATCTCATGATTCCACCTAAGAGCAAGTAAGGAGGCTGGGGCATCCAGTCTCCCATATGCCCAGGAAGAAGCAACAGGATTGGCGAGCCTCTCTCCAGTCCCTGGCACATCCCTCCTAGTGATGAATACTGGTACTTTGATTTTGTCCTTGCTTTTGTTTATTCACTAAGTCATGTCTGACTTTTTGCAACCCTATGAACTGTAGCCTGCCAGGCTCCTTTGTCCTTGGGATTTCCCAGGTAAGAATACTGGAGTAGGTTGCCATTTCCTTCTCCAGGGGATCTTCCCAACCCAGGGATCAGACCCCTGTTGCAGGTGGATTCTTTACCACTGGGCCACTGGGGAAGCCCTATTCTCTCGTGATGGTTATGGTGTGACTCAACTTTGCCACATGTGATTGCTCCCAAAACACTGAGTTCCTGAATCAGCACAGTTGAGGACCAAACCATGCAGATCCAAAGCACAGTCAACCCCGAAAGTGCCTTCAACCACATCTCGTTTGGAACAACGCTCGCCACCTGGGTCATCACAAAAGCCCAAGTACGTTACCTATGCTCTGTTTAACATGTCAATCAAGTGTGTCCTTAATTTACTTATTTCTAGGATCTCTGCCTCATTCCCCAGCAGGCCCTGGAATGCTACCCATGGTGAGGGAAGGAGCTGAGGAAAGTGATTCAAAAAGGAAAGAGGCAGGGACTTCCCTGGTGGTCCAGCGGTTAAGAATCTACCCGCCCATTCAGGGGACACGAGTTCGATCCTTAGTCTGGGAAGATTCTACATACTGTGAGGCAACTAAGCCTGAGCACCACAACTGGTGAGCCCACATGCCAGGACTACTGAAGCAGGCACACCTAAGGGCTGTGCTCTGCAACAAGAGAAGCCAGCTCAGTGAGAAGACTGACACCCCAACCAGAGAGTAGCCCTGGCTCACAGCAGCTAGAGAAAGGGCGGGGCACAGCGGTGAAGACCCAGCACAGCCAAAAATAAGTAATTGATTGGGAGAAAAAGGAAAGAGGCCTCAGAGAAAGAGGCCTCCGTCTAGTCAAGGCTATGGTTTTTCCAGTGCTCATGTATGGATGTGAGAGTTGGACTATAAAGAAAGCTGAGCACCGAAGAATCAATGCTTTTGAACCGTGGTGTTGAAGAAGACTCTTGAGAGTCCCTTGGACTGCAAGGAGATCCAATCAGTCCATCCTAAAGGAGATCAGTCCTGGGTGTTCATTGGAAGGACTGATGTTGAAACTGAAACTCCAATACTTTGGCCACCTAATGTGAAAAACTGACTCATTTGAAAAGACCCTGATGCTGGGAGAGATTGAAGGCAGGAGGAGAAGGGGATGACAGAGGATGAGATGGTTGGATGGCATCACCGACTCAATGGGCATGACTTTGAGTAAACTCCGGGAGTTGGTGATGGACAGGGAGGCCTGGTGTGCTGCTGTCCATGGAGGTGCAGAGTCAGACACGACTAGACGACTGAACTGAACTCAGAGAAAGGGTGGAAGATGAAGGCAGGAAGTAAGCCAAACAGTGATGATAAAAACCTGTACTGAGAAAGAGGAAGGGAAGTCAGAGGTGAAAGTCAGCTCGGAAGAAAAGGGGCGGTGGAGGGGTGTTATGAACCACCAAAAGGATGAGAACTCCAGAGAGCTGGGAAATATGGGTGGAAGGAGGGAAGGGCGCCTTTAAGAACCCCCAGGGGCCAGCAGCAGCCAGGGAACTGAGTGGAGCTGTTACTACGGTGCATTTGGCTCATTGGGCTCCAGGGAGCCTGAGCAGCCCCGCTGGGAGCAGGAGGGGGAGGAGGAAGAGGTGGGGGGAGGTGCAGGGACGGGAAGAAAGGACCAGAGGAAAGGCAGGGATGCGCAAGAGGGAGGGGGAAAGCTGCCACTGCAGGAAAGAAGTCAGTCCCCTTGTGCTTGGCATGCTAGGTTTTTACCTCCTGCAGACACACTCAAAGCTCCCACTTCTCAGTCGCAGTTTGAAATAAGCACACTTGCCCACCAAGAGGCCAAGGGAGTGGGCGCCTTCCACCCATGGAGGTGGGGGTGGGGGATGGGGAGGCCCTTACCTGGAGCATGTGGTCGCACCTGGTCGCTTCTCACCAGGAGTGCAGGCTGCCTCCTGGACTTCCTCCTGCTCCGTGGGAGATTTTCAGGGCTGGGCCTGAGGCCAAGAACTGTGAAGCTGCAAAGAGGGTGTGGGGGTGCAGGGGGCGGGTAATTACGGTAGTCAAGGGGGCTACCGCCCCAGGCTCAGCAACAACTGCAGAATCAGCCACAAAGGATCAAGCTGGCTCCTCTTTCTGAGCTTCTTTGAAAGTTGGCCTCTGCCTTCTGATTGCTAATACCTTTCAGGTGGCTGGTGTTTAGTAGCTAGAGCATGCACAGAAGAGGTGGGGGTCAACACCAGGTACAGGTGGGCAGGGCAGGGTGCGGAGGTTCCCCGCTCAGGACAATTTCTCTCAGCTGGGCCTTCCCTCATCTGGCCAGTTCACTATCTTACTCCATCAGATCTGCTTGCATTTTTTTTTCTCCCTCTCTCCCCTTTTGTTTTCTCTTTTGTGTTTGCCCTCTCTTCCTTTTCTTCATTCTAGGCCACACCTGAGATTTCCGGTGGATGTTACTGAGTCTACGGGGCACATCATTAGAGAGCACCCCAAGGCCACCTCAAATGAAGGTTTCTTTCCTCAGGCACCTTGGGGAACTTTCTTCCATTTCCACTAAGCTGCCTCACTGCCAAACTCCACCCAGGCCTGCCAGTTGAAACGTGCGACTGACTTTACGGCTGTTTAAGTAATGGAAAGGAACAACCGAGATACACACTGCAGTCTTAAAGTAATAGAGTTGAGGCTACAAGCCGCATAGGAATCCCACCTCATCACTTCAGTTACATCTGAACAGTGTTGGAAGGGCTGCCATCTTATTTCAATTATCTCCACACGGATTAATGGCCTTTCTAGGAATCCATTATCGTCTCTTGGGTCCTTTTGGTGAGATTCACCGGATCTGGGAGGGCTTCCCCGGTGGGTCAGTGGTAAAGGGTCCACCTGCGGTGCAGAAGACGCAGGAGACTCGGGTTCGATCCCTGGGTCGGGAAGATCCCCTGGAGGAGGACATGGCAACCCACTCCAGTATCTGTGCCTGGAGAATCCCATGGACAGAGGAGCCTGGCGGGCTATAGTCCATAGGGTCGCAAAAGAGTCCGATTTGACTGAAGTGACAGAGCACGCACCCGCTGGCTCTGGGGAGAGGAGGTGACTGGTTGCCGTTTCTCCTGCCTGCCTCTCCAAGGCTTCAAAGCCAAGGCCTGTAGTTCTCCCGGCTACCCGGGACTACCACGCAGGTTTGTGTCCCATTCTCACAGCTCTGCTCTGTTTCGTTCTCCTTCTCTTTCCTCAGGTCCTTGCTCCTAGTGTCCCTAGCCCTCCCTTCGCTCTGGCTCAGCTTATGTAAGTGTCTCTTTAGCCTGCACTCTGGAACACCTGCCCTGGAAAATACCATCACCTTGCCAGAGCTCCAGCCCCAGTCTTAGCAATCGTAGTCTACCCTGGATGTTCCACTTTACCTTGACCGATACTGATCAGCAGGCTCCAGAGCTGGCAAGTCCCAGCTGGGTTCTGGCTTAGAAATAAACAATCTTTTCTCTCCCTTTTGAACATTTTATTTTGTATAGCCGATTAGGGCTTCTCAGGTGGTGCAAGTGCTAAAAACCTGCCGGCTAATGCACGAGACATAAAGAGACCTGGTTTCAATCCAGGGGATCTTCCCACTCCAGTCTTCTTGCCTGGAGAATCCCATGGAGAGAGGAGCCTGGTGGGCTACAGTCCATGGGGTCCCAAGAGTTGGCCACAACTTTGCGACTTAAGCACCGCTGCTACCCTACTATACCTTTGGTGCTTTTCTCCTCCATCTTCACTCTATTTCCTAAGATCCCCTGCTTTCCTACCCACCAGTTTGTATCCACACAAACACTACAGATGAGCATAGACATTCTCATCACTTCATATTTGCCTCTTGCCTTCATATCTATTCCTGTTCGTTTCTCCTGAAGAAGACACCACCCTGATCAGTTCGCCTTCCATCCTGTGTCTAGTTGGCAAACACAGACACGTCTGCACAAATATACACATAACAAGATGTTTAATCCTGCTCTTCCTGAGGCCTGCGTGTTCACACGGAATCCCCAAAAGTGGGAAACAATGAGAGAGGTGCCATGCCTCTTACATCCTCACAGGCATCAGATCATTTGCAAGACACCTTGTGAGATTAAGAAGCCAGTGCTGACTTAGTCCATCACCTGTCTCGATCCTACGAAAGAGAACCAAGGAGTGACCATTCCTTTGGAGAAATTTTTGATGCTTTGCCCTCTTTTCAAATCAGGCCTTGCTGGGGTTCCTCGGAGAGCCTGACATATTTCGGGGACATATTGGGGATTAGTATGTAATACGTGCCCAAAATACAAAGGCAGGACTTCCCTGGTGGTCCAGCAGCTAAGACTCTATGTTTCCACTGTAAGGGGTGTGGGTTGGATCTCTGGTCAGGAAACTAAGATCCCACATGCTGCACAGTGCGGCCAAAAAATAAATAAAAAATAAATACAAGGCAAAAGGCTTGAGGTGGTGAGGAAAGAGAAGTGCCTTAGAAGCAATGTGAAAAAGCGAAAGTTGCTCAGTCATGTCCAACTCTTTGCAACCATGGATTGAGCCTGCAAGGCTCCTCTGTCCGTGGGATTCTCCAGGCAAGTATATTGGAGTGGGTAGCCATTCACTTCTCCAGGGAATCTTCCTGACCCAGAGACTGAACCTGGGTCTCCCGCACTGCAGGCAGATTCCTTACCATCTGAGCCACCAGGGAAGCCCTAGAAGCAGTGCGCATTTGCAGAAGTAACTGGAGAGCAGTGACTTTCCTGGCCTAGCAAATGTGTCACGCACTGGAAGGACATGACCTGGTGCCATCTTCCTAGGGACCTGGCTCGTGAGGTCTCTGCCTGGGAGGAAGAACTGGCCCAGCAGAGGGCCGGATCCTTGAAGCGGAGAGCCTGAGTACTGGAGGATTCAGCGGCCATGGGGCGACCCACGGCCAGATTCACTGGAACAGCATTGGGAAGTTTCAGTGGGGAATGTCAGAGAAACCAAGAAAGAAAACCTTGAGCAGAGTCAGTTTTCTAATCCAGAAACTCATGTGTGCATAGGAACCATTTTAAGGCTTTGTTAAAACGCAGGTTCCCAGGCCTTGTTCTGCCAGGGCGGGACCAGAGATTCATTTTTAAAAGCCTTCCTAGCGACTCTGATGCCTACTGACATGTAAAACATGGTTTTAAATTATTAGCGATCATATTGCCACTCATTACTTAAACTCATCTTTTGTTTTACCCTAGACTTGGGTGGGACTAGTTTACCCTGAATCTTTTAAAGTTTTAACATTAGAAGGCCTTGGGTTTTAGCAACTTCACCAAATGTCAAACCTGCTAATATTTCTCTTGTATGGAAATTCAGTTCAGTTCAGTTCATTTCAGTCGCTCAGTTGTGTCCGACTCTTTGCGACCCCATGAATTACAGCACGCCAGGCCTTCATGTCCATCACCAGCTCCTGGAGGTCACTCAAACTCACGTTCATCGAGTCAGTGATGCCATCCAGCCATCTCATCCTCTGTCTTCCCCTTCTCCTCCTGCCCCAATCCCTCCCAGCATCAAGGTCTTTTCCAATGAGTCAACTCTTCGCATGAGGTGGCCAAAGTACTGGAGTTTCAGCTTTAGGATCAGTCCTTCCAAAGAACACCCAGGACTGATCTCCTTTAGAATGGACTGGCTGGATCTCCTTGCAGTCCAAGGAACTCTCAAGAGTCTTCTCCAACACCACAGTTCAAAAGCATCAATTCTTCGGGGCTCAGCTTTCTTCACAGTCCAACTCTCACATCCATGCATGACTACTGGAAAAACCGTAGCCTTGACTAGACGGACCTTTGTTGGCAAAGTAATGTCTCTGCTTTTAAATATACTATCTATCTGGGTTGGTCATAACTTTCCTTCCAAGGAGTAAGTGTCTTTTAATTTCATGGCTGCAATCACCATCTGCAGTGATTTGGGAGCCCAAAAAGATAAAGTCTGACACTGTTTCCACAGTTTCCCCATCTATTTCCCATGAAGTGATGGGACCAGATGCCATGATCTACGTTTTCTGAATGTTGAGCTTTAAGCCAACTTTTTCACTCTCCTCTTTCACTTTCATCAAGAGGCTTTTATTAGCTCCTCTTCACTTTCTGCCATAAGGGTGGTGTCATCTGCATACCTGAGGTTACTGATATTTCTCCCAGCAATCTTGACCCCAGCTTGTGCTTCTTCCAGCCCAGCATTTCTCATGATGTACTCTGCATATAAGTTAAATAAGCAGGGTGACAACATACAGCCTTGATGTACTCCTTTTCCTATTTGGAACCAGTCTGTTGTTCCACGTCCAGTTCTGACTGTTGCTTCCTGACCTGCATATAGGTTTCTCAAGAGGCAGGTCAGGTTACCCGTCTCCTAGTTTACATCCTAGAATACAAATTTGTCCTTTTTTTGTGTATGGCCCTTCTCTTTGGTGACAGAAACCAGCAATATGACCAGTTCGATTGTAGATTCGCAGTGATTTTTTTCCCCATCAGAACCACTGCCCCAGTCAATCTCAAACACCTCTGACGTTTATTTGCTCAACTCTTTACAAGCCAAGATCACACTCTCAGAACTAGAGACAAGTCTGCTTCTGATACCTCTGCTTTAAGAGCTTGGAGTTTAAAAAGCTAAGCCAGCCCAGCCCGTTTAATTGGAATTTAACAAGATTTTTGAATAGATACAGTGATTTCTTCACACCTCCAGAGCTAATCAGGTAGAAACAGGTGTGACTAGAATAGTAGAAACCAGGAGGGAGGGAATTCAGGGAGCCAAGGATTTAATCAGGGGCTCTGGTCAGGGACCTTTCAGATTTTTCCCTCTTGAGATTCTGCCATTTTTTTTCTCTATTAAATGGATTCTTGGTTTTGGCTCACTGTTTCAGCCTGTTGAGAATGTTGTGGAATCCAGAGTTGCAAAACACACCTTGGAGGACACTCAAGACAGTGGAGTATAGTTTATTATGCCAGCGGGTCCAAGGGGAATCAGTTTCCAGCAAGGACCCTGATGTTTCTGAGAGGCCCAGTTTTATACCCCCGCTATGTGGCTGGTTATATGTTAGCAACCTCTTTGCTGTATATGACTGAGTTTTACAACAAACAGCTGCTAGGGGGACAAACAATTAAGGTTAAAGTAGGGGGGGGCGGGACAATGATTATGCATCAAGGGGGATGTCTCCATGGTTAATCTAACAGGGGCAGCCTGACCTCAACTACAACCTCTATCAGTCATGTGTAGGGAGGGACGTCTCCGGGGACCTGGTTTTCATTAGCAACAGTCTCCTCACTCTTGAGCAAGGTTCAGCCCAGTTCACATCCTGTCTTTAAGGTGGATGACAGGCTTCAAGGTGGAGTCTCTCCTGCTTTTCTCACACTGGCTCCAACAAAGACGTTTAGGGGCTCGGTTTTGTCTTCTAGCATCTCAGTAATTCGCCCAGCGTTGTTTCCTCCTCCAGTTTGCTTCACATACCTGTCAAGAGGATCTTTCAAGCTGGTGAGAAAAACCTGGACCAGGGCAGACCATAAGTTGGCGGTATTACCATCAGACTCATTCCACAGACAACTTGTACACTGCCCCAGCTTACAATAGACACCTGTAACTGCACCCAAAAAAGAGGGCAGAAAGGGAGCAAGTACGTTTGTTTGACATTGTCAGAGACCCAGAGAGGGTGTGAGTTGGGGTCAGTGTGGGATGGAGAAGCAGGAGGGTACCAGGGTGGGATCTAACTGAAAAGAGGAACAGGGTCAACTTTTCTTAGTTTGAGGGTAGGAGGTGAGGGCATATCGAAGCCCAGAAAATTTCTTGGGTACACGAGTGGAAAGTTGGAGGATTTCATATCGGGGATGAAGTCAAGAGGAAAAAGTGAGTATAGGCTTGAAAAACTGGTTCTCCAGTTCAAAGAGTGTATTAGAGTCCTCCAGAGAACCAGAACCAGCAAGATGTACATATATCCTAGAGTGAGAATTATTTTAAAGAATTGAGTTACATGCTTATAGAGGCAGGCAAGTCCAAAATCTTCAGGGCAGGCTGGTAGGCGAAAGACCCAGGGAAGGGTTGATGCTGCTGTTCAAGTCAAAAGGTGGTATAAGGCAGAATTCCCTCTTCCTTCTCTTAAAACCTTCAACTGATTGGATGAGGCCCACTTATGTCATAGAGAGTAATTTGCTTCACTCAGAGTCTACTAATTTCAGTGTTAATCTCATGTAAAAAAAAAATACCTTCATAGCAACGTCCAGACTGATGTTTGACCAAATATCTGAATTCTGTGACAGTTGTATCCAAGTTGACACATAAAATGAACAATCGCAAATAATATTAATGATCTCATTTATAGCCATAGCAAAAACGTGAGGAAATGTAGATAAAGAGAAGACTATCAAATGTGGAGGGAATCCTCCGGATTCTAGGAGGCTCTTATTTTCACTAGGTGTTCTGTGGACCCTGGGGTTTCTGATGGAGCCAGAGCTGATGACAACAGCACGGAAGAGTTATGGGGGGAAATCCACCCACCCCACCTTCCAGGAGAGCCACCATCAGCATAGAAGCAGAGATCCTAGGAAAGCAAACCTTCTATGTGCAAATTCTGATCTCAAAGCCCCAGTCAGTAACTGCTGGGGACCCACACTAGCCCCAGGGCACAGATGCTTTCAAGATAACAAATTATCGGACTTGCCTTTTCATTCTTTCTCCTTCCTCTATGTTTACCATGGGTCAAAGGCATATATACTTATTTCATTGAGATCAGTGTGGTTATTTATTTTCAAGGCTGCCATTTTTCAACAGAATTTCCAGTTGAACTTCCTTCCCCCACTCACAAGCGCGAGGTCTTTTAACACCCATCCTCTTTGGCAAGAATCCTTGGAGAGTAGCCTTGGAGATATACCTAGTGGTAAGCCACCTGCTCTGGATTAAGGGTGGATCTATTCTGGTCATAGGCTTTGTGATCTGGACAAAGAAATTGAGTGTATGCCTGTCAGATTGTCAGGCGATACTAAATTTGGTGGACCAGCTGAATTCTAGCAGAAAATCATGCAAAATAAGGTCAAGCAATTGGGGAAAAACTGGCCCACAGGAAAGACAATTGGATGAAATTCAGAAGGACTATATGGACCTAGAATTCTAACTCTAGGAATGTGACTAACTATGTGACCTTGTAATACAGAGACCAAGCCTCAGATATAAGAGCTGTGCAACACTCAAGAGATTTGGAGACAAAGGGACCTTTAGAATAAACCATCCCCCTCCACCTCCACTACCACTTTATATGCATCAGATAAAAAGGTTTCTTCCAACTTTAAAAGGTTATGGTCCCCCAAGTTCATATCCTCTGAGCTTCCAGGTCCAGTTTCTGATCCTCCCCAGCAGAATTCCTTGCCCCTGCCACTCTAACTCGCAGGACCATGCTCAGCATCCTACGGTACTTCCTCCATATGCCTTGAGTGGCTTGTTGTTGTTCAGTCGCCAAGTCATGTCCAACTCCCTCGACCCCATGGACTGCAGGATGCCATGCTTCCCTGTCCTTCCCCATCTCCTGGAGTTTTCCCAGGTTTGTGTCCATTGCATCAGTGATGCCATCCAACCATCTCATCCTCTGCCATCCTCTTCTGCCTTCAATCTTTCCCAGCATCAGGGTCTTTTCCAATGAGTCAGCTGTTAATATCAGGGGGCCAAAGTGTTGCTTATCTTTCTGATTCCCAGGCTAGATTATCAGCACCTTGACAATGGGATCATGTCTTGTGTATCTCTGCATTTCTAAGGTCTGTCATAGTGCCTGGCACATAATTAATGATCAATAAATCTTGGCTTAATAATAGTAAAAAGAAACTCCACATTTGCTCATGCATCACAGTTATCATATATTCTTACCCCCAATGTTCTCCTTTATACAGCCAAATTCAGTGTCTCTCTTAATATTGTAAAGGTCACAAATTGAACACAGTTGCCCACATTTTTGACCAGCAAAAAATACAGGGAGAAAAGCATACAGTGTTCTTGGAATTTTCCTTCTGATAAGAGAAATTGAAGAATGCACTGGCTTATTCTTAAAGCTACATCACATTGAGCTGAAATACCAAGATATTTTTATGTGGATTTCTGCCATGCTTCAGCTCTCACATTCTGCATATGTGCAACTATCTTGAACCCCAAATGGAAGACTGTATATTTTGTTGGTTTGGGCTTAAGGTTAAATCCAACCAAAATCACTTTAAATCTGATGCTATCAGTGACTACATTAGCAATCCTCCCTGGCTTCAGGTCACTGGTAGATCTGACATGCAGATCTTTTCTGTTTTTATCTCCCAGTGTGACAACAATGTTGAAAGGGTTGGGACTCGACAAAAGCTCCCATGGTAACCACCCCCTTCCATGTTAATCCAGAATCACTCATAAAATTCATGAGTAACCAACCATAAGCTGATAAATACACTCCAAAATACTGCCAGACATCTCCTATTTCTCTGTCTTATCCACAAAGATCTTAAGGATAACATTTTAAAAAGGTTTTCTAAAGTACATACATACTTTATCAGCGTAGCTCCTGAAATTTGCCAGCCAAGTAATCCATTAAAACAAATATAACATGGCTTGTATGTTACAACTTCCTAGCAAGCGTATGCTGGCTCTGGTGCCAATGGCACGCTTTTCTAAGTCTCCCAACCCCTGCCCCTTTTAAGTATATCTAATTTAGAGTGGCTCAGTGGTAAAGAATCTGCCTACCAATGCAGGAGATGCAGGTTTGTTCCCTGTGTCTAGAAGATCCCTTGGAGAAGGAAATGGCACCCCCCTCCAGCATTCTTTCTGGGGAAATCCCATGGACAGAGGAGCCTGGTAGGCTACAGAACATGGGGTCACAAAAGAGCTGGACACGACTTAGTGACTAAGCAACAACAATTTAGACTATGGCCCGGTGTTAATATTGAGCTGACTTCCCATGGTTGGGATCCCATCTCAAGGCACATCCAGTCTTCCATGATTCCTCACAAATTACCCACTGTGACTAATAGATCAGAGGACAAGTTCTTTACACATCCTATGAAACAAACTTAGACTTGAAAACAAACTGTGGAGTGTGTGGCCTTAACAAGTGTGGGGAACTATTCTTCACGTTTAAGTGGCAAAGGTCTTCAGACAAAGAGATCGATTTTTGGTCCTTCTGATTGTCACCTGAGTGGCAGGATGAGGAAATGGGACAGGTTCCTGTCACCCTGAACTTCTTCAACTATTAACACAACCACCTGGTACGAAGCTGCTCTTCCTCATCTCAGGACACATCTTATATTTTCCCCAGTTAATATGAAGAATGGTATTCTTCTGGTCTTTTCTTTTTAACTTAACTATAGCTGATTTACAACACTGTGTTAGTTATGGGCTTCTGATGTTGTGATGCTGAACATCTGAAGGCCATGAATGGTATCACAGTATCAAGAGGCCAGGAATTTAGAAGATCTTCTAGGAAAAAAGATGTCAGAATTTGAGATGGAGGCCACAGGGCAGGCTCACTCCTTCCCTGGTAAGACCTCAGGCTTCTCTGTTACCTCTTGGTTCAAGAGGCCTGAACCAAGAGGTAACAGGAAGCCACCCTGATGGGAGAATGTGTTTCCCTCTCACCCCTACCATCCTTGTTCAGACTATAAGCTTTGAAATGAGGTGGGCAATGTCCATGATTTTGTTTCCATTATATGTCAAAGAATGAGATCAATAAAATACCCTAAGCTTTAGGATAGGCCAGGCTTTGTTTTTCCACCTAACTGGAACTCCAAAAAGCCATAAGCTTTCAAAAAGGGACCCAGTAACAAACTCATTTTATGGTACCGTATTAAAGTTTGGGTTTTTAAAAGGTAGCTTAGAGATAAAGTAGTCAAATTGCCTTCTTTGTAGATAAGGAAACCGAAGTCCTGAGAGGTTCAATGACTTGCTTGAAGTTCACGTGGTTACAAAGGAAGGAGTTGGCCCTTGAACCCAGAGCTTTGCAGTTTAGGACTCCCTGCAGGTTAACTTGCTACTGCCCTTTTGCACACAAGTTGTGGTTTCTCTATTACTCTTTATTTCTGCTCTTTTCAATTTGAGGATGTTTTTCTAGCTAGACAAGAGCGGAAGAGAGCAGAGTTTGAACAGTTCTGGCTTCTGCTAATATCATGCCACATTTTCTGAGAATGGGAACGTGGAAGATGGTAAATTTAGAGACAGAGAAGCCAGTGATGGGCAAACAGGGTTGGCGAGGACTGAATAGGTACAGGTGTAACACACAGAGACCAGGGAGGTCACGGCCGACCACAGATGGAGGCAGGCAGCAAGGGAGTGCTACTGCAGAAAAGCACTCCAAAGTGATCCTGGGATGTATTTATAGAAGGGTGACATGCAACACCCAGGAAGCAATCATAGGCTACAATCTACGTTAGGCAGATCTCTATTGAAATGATGCCCATTTTGTCACGCTTTGAATGTGAGAGCCCTGGAGGAGGGGGGGATATAAAGGGACAGGAAATCATTACTTAGAGTAGAAGCGAAGGAATCCAGACTGCTGAAAGCAGCCGCTGCTCCTGTCCCACCCACTGCCTGACGGCTCTAGCAGGTAGGAGGAAAGAGAGGGAAGGGGGAGGGGAGTCATCCCAGCCAGAAATTTCCCTCCAAACTGCTGGCCTCTCAGCATGGAATTTCAGAGGCTGATTCTGTCTCCTCTCCTTCCAGTCAAGGTTAAGTTCCCCTGCCGGAGGTCTCTCTCTGCAAAGACTTAAAGGCCTAGCATCATCAACTCTTATTGACTAAAAATGACTTCTTGACCCACACAGAACTCGTACCGTGTAAGTTACTATTTCCACATGCCCGTTAGAGGGACTTCAAGAGCAAAGTAGTTGAAGAGATTCAGGCTCATCGCTGGAACCTCACACTGACCCCAGCAGCCTGTGGCCTCTGCCTGATTTTTGACTTGTTTTCCACCTGTATGTAAAAGATTATCTTTTAAAAAATTTTCTTTTAAGGTTTTTCTTTTTTAATAGAAGCATAGTTGATTTACAATGGTCTGTTAGTTTGGTGTAGGGCAAAGCGATTCAGTTATACATCACAGTCTTTTCCATTATAGGTTATCAAAAGATATTGAATATAGCTCCCTGTGCTTTCCAGTAGGTCGTTGTTGTTTACCTATTTTATATACAGTAGTGAGTATTCCTTCTCAGTCTTCAGCAAATCATTGTGGGCGTCTATGTCACTACTAACTTTCCTGCCTATGTGAACTGCTTTACGTAATGGCACATGAGCGTGATGATACAGACATATCAATCTCAAAGCCTCAGCATTAACTTCCTGAAGTTAAAGACACAGGATTCATCTGGTTTTAGATGTACCTTATGCCGTAATTCCATATTTTAGAGAAAGGTGGTGATGTCTTTAAAACAATTCCCTGTCATGTCTTCTTTGCCCTTCTACAGAGATGTTAAGCTTCATTTAATCTCTTCTGGAAAAAAGGGACAAAAGAAAACAGAAAGGAACACACAGGAGAAAGACCCTTGTCGATATCACGCACTGGGTCCTTGCCGGCCAAAGACTGCAAGTAGAAAGTCTTTGTGCCTGCTTTCCTCATCTCTCCCCAAAAGAAATTTCCAGAAAAAGAAATAAATAAAAAGACAGTGCATCCCACCTGCGGCTGGAAAACTTGAGAAGCCAAGTCTCCAGAGGCTGATGCTGTGGGCCGGATGGTCCTTGCTTCCCCATAGGAGCATGGGCTCTGCTTGCTCCCTCTGGGCCCAGGGCTCAGATGCCCTCTCTTTAACAAAGTGACAGGGGCCAAGGAAGTGGGGAGTGTAGCAGAAGGTGGCCTAGTCCTCAGGCACATGCCACCTGACTCACAGAAGACCAGGTATGTCAACAGAAAGAGGTCATGAACAGCTGGGGACACCAGCTTGGTGGTCAGACTGACCTGGGATTGAATATCAGCTCTGTCAACCCCTTCTCCCAGCACAGGGTGAGCCTCAGCTGTGTCCAGGGACAAACCCACACACCTTCCAGAAACTGCTGGTCTCCTATAGGATTAAACCACGTCTGGTGTTTTTCACTTAATGCTCGTACAGCTTTCAATACCTACACACTGAGATTGACCTCGATTGCTTTCTTGGCGGTATGGTGTTCCACTCTGTGGCTATTTTCACTATTGCCACTTCCCAAGAATGAAAGTCAATGTGTTTATGATTTTTGCTATGGAAAAACAATAGTGTAATGAATATCCTTCTGGAATATCTATACACGAATACAGCTGGAGGAAAATTCCCAGAGAGTAGCTGCAAATGCCTTTATAATTTTCACGTTGTCAGTTTGGCCTTTAAAAGTGCTTCCACTGATGTACCCACCCGCTGGGTGATGTTCCCACCCAATGATGCCCAAGGAGGCTTCTTTCTGAAGGTGGAACAATGGGCATGAGGGTGAAAGAGCTAACAATGTCCTTTATTATTCTTTGACTCTCTAACAAAGCATCACTGGTACTACTTCTGAAGTCCTTGGGCACTGACTCCACTGAAGACGAGAGCCCAGCTGTACTTTTCCATCTGCCAGAATCCGGACTTATTTTTGGCAACGTGGGGACACGCGCCCTACATGTCCAGGGGATTCTCAGCTTCCCCCCAACAATGACCTATTCGTGGCTGAATATTTAGCTGTTCCTTCAACCCTGATGTCTGGTCTACAACCTATTTTGAGATTTGATAGGTTGTTTTCCGGCGAAAACTGTGGGTGCAAACACCAAAATGTAATTTTACACCCTGTTATCTCTCTGGGAAGTGTTCGCGGATAAAACACGTTTTTATTTTTATTATTTAATTTTCAAACCTTTATTATGGGAAACTGCAGTTATGTACAAAGGTAGAGAAGTAGTATGATGAGCCCCTATATACCTGCCACTCAGCTACAATGATTAACTCATGACCCATCTTGTTTATCCAAACCCCTACCAAATCCCCACCTCCTACATTATTTTGAAGCAAATCTCAGACATCTTATCATTTCATTCTTAACTGTTTCAGTGTCTACCCATAAAATACAAGAACTTTAAAAATATTCATATTACCATTACACCTATAATAATTAACAATATACTTTTAAAATAAACACAGATAACTCAGTCAGTGTTCAGATTTCCAAATGCCTCATAAAGTGATTTAAACAGGATTTTTAAATGTTAGGAAAGCAAATATTGAGGACCAGGAGATCTGAGTTCAGGTCTTAGCTCTGTCCCTCTCTCCTTGGGAGACTTTAGATAATTCTCCTGACTCCTTTTGCTTCTGTTTCTTGGACTTTGAGAGCTGGAAAAGACCAATCTGAACACGTTCACATGATGCTAGTGATTTGAGGAAACAGAAAAAAATGGCAATAAAAAGTAGAGTCAAGTTTGAATTTCTATATAATAGTGACCAGATCAATAAATGTCTGCTAAATTCAATAAAATTTACAAAATCTGTCTACTTTCATCCCCATGAAAAAGATATGTTAGGGTCAGGGGAGCCTTATCTTTTCCTCTTGGCAGACAAGTGCTTTTCAAAATGAAGTAGATATAAGAGGTTCCTTTCATTTTAAAGCACATAATCTTAATATAGTGTTTGTTTAAAACCCACAGATACCCTTTAAAATATCATGTTCTTAGGAGTCTGGAAACAGGTCAAGAAGGAAAGGAAGAAAGAAGATAGACTTGTCATTGGTTCTGGGAGTCAAGCGATGCCTATGGGAACTCTATTATCCAGTGAGATAATACACGCATGAATAAATTATAAAATGCCATAAATCTGTGATTAGAAAAATGAGGGTCTCCAGATGGTCTTAAATCACTCCTAGCATTTTCCCCTTTGAATTTCTACAACCAGCAATCAGGTTTCTCTTCTAGAGAAAAACTCCCTTTAAAACCCAAGGCGATAAGAAGAAAGAAAGGGAAAGAGACAAAGACACATATTGACAGGGAACTGAAAATGGTGCTAAAAACTCCTGAAAATCTTTTTTTTTTTTTAAAGACCATTGCACACACCTTTCCCTCACTCTGTGTATGTGCGGGGGTGCAGGAGGTGATGGTGATCATGGTGTGAAAGCAGGGAAGGAGAAATGAAGAAAGGAAGACTCTGCGTTTCTCATCTTGGTTTGAAGGCAGAATGGAGAACTTCCTGAGCAGGTGGCTTGCAGCTGTCAGGAAACCTGTGTGTCTCTATCTTCCCAACAAGGGGGATCCTTTAGCAGCAAAACAGCTTGGGAAGGCTGAGGGGCGGGCACCTTTTCTCTCTTTTGAAGACAGCAGTGCTTAGGATTTGCAGAGGCTGGATTTCTGCTATTTGAACATCTACAGGGCACAGTCTCTGCCTTTCATCTGAACAACCAGTGCCTACACCTCGAGTTGTGATACCTGTTTCCCCTAAGCGTAGAGAAGACCCTGACCAGCTATCCTGCTGTAGAAGGGTGAAGAGTCAACCTCTCCCTGTTGGGTCAGAGAGGGAGAGAGAGATTGCATATGGGTGGGGTGGTGGTGGGGGACTGGAGAGCTGAGCTTGGGAGAACTCAGCTGGACTCAGTGTCTAGCTGCAGGACCACCGTCCTTGGTTGCCCAGGACTGGTCAGAGCAACACGATGAAGATGCACAATCACCTTGGCAACCATGCTCACAGGCAAAGCTGTTACTTGGCAATCCACCTAGACCTCTCCCCTCCCCACCCCGCCAGCTACACTCTGTTTCTCCCACTGCAGCTCACACACCACTCTTCCTCCATTTTGTTATGCCTCAAACATCACAGGACTCTTGGTGTGTGAGGAAGTGAGGGAAAATGAGGAAAGCAGAGATCCAAGATGCAGGGAATGAGAAATAAATTTCTAAGCATAGGTGGGAAGGACCCCTGTGGTTTGAATGACCTCCTCTTGCTGGTGACTGGAGATAGAGGGATGGAGATTGAGGTCAGGGAGAAGAGAGGGGGCAATGAGTGGCAAAGCTGGACGATAGGGCAGGTTATTTGCTCATTGTTCCCAGAAACCATGAAAACTGAGCAAAATTAGAGGCGAGAGTTTATTCCCACTTCTATTTTCCTTTCTTTCCCCTCCCTGCCTCTTTTCTAAGGGCCTATTGTGGAAACAAAGACTTCCCTGGTGGTTCAGTGCTAAAGAATCTGCCTGCCAATGCAAGAGATGTGGGTTCAATTCCTGGGTCAGGAAGATCCCCTGGAGAAGGAAATGGCAACGCACTCCAGGATTCTTGCCTGGGAAATTCTGTGGACAGAGGAGCCTGGAGGGTTATAGTCCATGGGGTCACAAAGAGTTGGACAGGACTTAGCAACTAAACAACAACATCATGGACACTTGCCGTAAGGACTTGTGCCCATATGGTTCCTATCCAGTGGGTGCTGGCCTCTTCCCTTTCATCATTCATTCAACACACACTGAGCACCTGACTATGGGTCAGCATCATGCTGGGCTCTGGGGCTGCAGAATTAAAGACAGATATTATCTCTGTTCTCTTAGAATTTACAGTGTTTAGCAGAGGGGGCTGACTGAGGAAAAACAAACAGGCAGACTAATAAAAGAATTGAAAATTAGAATAAAAGTCTGGTGATTTTTATTTTTAACCACAAATCAAGGGCTTGTGGTTAAGGCTAAGAGGAAAGGGCTTGCTTTTTGCTCCATTGTCCTTATTTTTCAAATATTTCATTTGAGCCTGGCATTTTTTTTTTTTTTGGCCTGCTCCACATAGCATGTGGGACCTTAGTTTCCTGACAAGGGATCGAACCCTCAGGCCCTGCAGCAGAAGTGTGGGGTCTTAACCACTGGACTGGCAGGGAAGTCCCTTTCAAACATTTCATTTCTGAAATATTTTTAGGCAGACGAGTTGAGCTCTTACACACACATACACACACCAGGCTTCTCTGATAGCTCAGTTGGTAAAGAATCTGCCTGCCACGCAGGAGACCCCAGTCTGATGTCTGAGTCAGGAAGATCCCCTGGAGAAGGGAAAGGCTACGTACTCCAATACTCTGGCCTGGAGAATTCCATGGACTGTATAGACCATGGGGTTGCAAAAGTCGGACACAACTGAGTGACTTTCACTTCACCTTGGACATCTACAAACACCTGATACCATCACCCCAATTAAGATAACAGACGTATTCACTACCTTCCAGAATTTCCTTGTGTCCCTTTTGTGTGTGTGGTAAGAATACTTATTGTGAAATCTATCCTCTTAATAGCTGTATTTTGAAGTGCACAATTCTGCATCGTTAACCACAGGCACTTTGTCCTAGAACAGATCTCTAGAAGGGTTCATCCAGCAAAACCGAAACTTTGCACCCACTGAACAACTCATCTCCCCTACCTCCAGGCCCTGGCAACCACTACCGTATCACCTCCTTCTAAGACTTGATTTTCAATAAAGTGGAATCATGCGACATTTGTCCTATGACTGTGCAGATGTACGCTTAGTCATGTCTGACTCTTTGTGACCCCATGGACTGTAGCCCGCCAGGCTCCTCTGCCCATGGAATTCTCCAGGCAAGAGTACTGGAGTGGGTTGCTACTTCCTACTCCAGGGGATCTTCCCAACCCAGGGACTGAACCCATGTCTCTTGTGTCTCCTGCATTGGCAGTAGGATTCTTTACCACTAGCACCACTTGG
This sequence comes from Capricornis sumatraensis, assembly GCF_032405125.1. NCBI lineage: Eukaryota > Metazoa > Chordata > Mammalia > Artiodactyla > Bovidae > Capricornis > Capricornis sumatraensis. Next base: position 109,161,652 of record NC_091073.1, on the reverse strand, counting down.
GAAGCCTGTCCTGTGACTGGCTTGTTCATTTAACAAAATATCCTTCAGGCCCATCCATGCTATTGCAAATGGCAAGATTTCTTTTTTTTTTTTTCTTTTTTAAGACTGAATGATGTTCCTTAGTAAATACATATCACATTTACTTTAATCCATTCATCCGTCGATGCACTCTTAGGCGGTTTCCACATTGTGGCTGCTGTGAAGGCTGTTGTGAAGGCTGTTGCGGCTGTTGTGCAGTGAACATGGGAATATAGACGTTAAATCCTTGCGGATGCAGCAAAAGCAGTGCTAAGATTAAATGGTCAGGGAAGGCGTTTATGAAGAAGAGTCATGCAAGCCAAGACCTTAAAGGTGCTTGGGAGTGAGGGAGAGAGGTAGAGATTGTGCCCAGCAGGGGAACTCCACGGGGGGGCTGGAGAGACAGGGCCACCTGGGCATTGTTGGAGGAACAGGAATTCGATCAGCATGCCTTCAGATAAGTCTGTAACTTAGGCAGATGGGGATCAATAAGAAAGGTCAGACGAACTAGGACCTCAGAGGCCGTGGAAGGGGTTTGGATATTATATTCTTAGTTCTGTAGCAGGCCACTGAATGGGTTTCAGCTTGAGAGTGGTCTAATCAGATGTACATTTTAATTTCAGTAGGACTTCCCGTACAGACCAGATGGTGGGCATCAGAGAGGAGGGACATAGACCCCTAGGTAGGTTATTGTGATCATCCAGGTGAGAGATGATGAGGGCCATGTGAAAGAATACATGATGCATTCATGAAGCAGGACTCAGATTTTAAGTCATTTTGAGCTTTGTTTGTTTATCCTTTTAGAAGGAAAAATACAGTACACGAGAAAACAAAGCAGTGAAGAGGCAGGCTCTGTAGTCATATCCTGACACCCACTTCCTGTGGGACCTTTGCAAGTTGCCCACGCTCACGTACAGAAAATGAAAGTGCTTATAAAGACTGCATGAGACAATTAATCTAAAGAAATTAGTGTGATGCAAGATATACAGGGGGCTTCCCTTGTGGCTCTACCTGCAATGTGGGAGACCTGGGTTCCATCCCTGGGTTGGGACAATCCCCTGGAGAAAGGAAAGGCTACCCACTCCAGTATTCTGGCCTAGAGAATTCCATGAACTGTATAGCCCATGGGGTTGCAGAGTCGGACACGACTGAGCGACTTTCACTTTCAAGATATACAGAAAATGCTCAAAAATTGGAAACTAATGTGATTGGCCATTGAGAACTCCAAAGCAAGCAGCCGAGCTTCTGGTCAGGTAAAATTATCAGGGGGTGAGCATAGGGAGTGTTTTCTTTGGACTCAATTAAAATATGAATCTGTGACAAAGTAGGAAGACAATCTGTACTTATGGTAAGAGTCCAAAGGGAGTTAATAATGCAGGATGTTTTAGGAATTTGGAGATACAAGCCACATGGCAGAGAAAGTACATAATGGTCACCAAGAACGTAAGTTTTGGCTGAGGAATATTCCACTGTGCATATCCATCACATCTTCATTATTACTCAGCCGTGAAAAGAATGGAATAATGCCATCTGCAGCAACATGGATGGACCTGGAGATGATCACATTAAGTGAAGCGAGTCAGAGAAAGGTAAATATCATATGACATCGCTCATATGTGGAATCTAAGAAATGAAACAAATGAACTTATTTACAAAATAGAAATGCACTCACATATAGAAAATAAACACATGGCTACCAAAGGGGATAGTGATAGGGAAGGGGGAGGGAGAGGAGAGATAAATTTAGAGTTGGGGTTAACAGATACACACCGCTATATATAAAACAGACCAATAACCAGGACTTACTGCATAGCACAGGCAACTGTATTCAGTACCTTATAATAACCTACAGTGGGCTTTCCAGGCGGCACTAGCGGTAAAGAACCCACTTGCCAGTGCAGGAGACACAAGAGACTCTGGTTCGATCCCTGAGTTGGGAAGATGCCCCGGAGGAGGGCTTGACAACCCACTCCAGTGTTCTTGCCTGGAGAATTCCATGGACAGAGGAGACTGGCAGGCTATAGTTCATAGGGTCACAAAGAGTTGGAACTGGAAACAACTGAAGTGACTTAGCACGCAAAAAGAGCCTGAAGAAAGTTGATATATATGACCGCATCTCTGTACTATATGCCTAAAACTAACATAGCATCATCAGTTAATGACTATTCAATTAAAAAATAGTTTGAAAAAAGAATTTAGATAGGGAACCAACACCAGGAAGAGAGCCATCACCAAAGACAACTTTGGTTTGTAGAAGAAAGACTTCTCAGACTGGCAAGGCAAACGTTCACCAAACATTTGCTCGGCCCATCTCCCTGTGAACTGTCTTCCTCCCCTTTGAAATCCCAGACCACTACCCCCTTCTCCTTAGCTCAGAAGAACATTAAAAGAGAGAGAGAGAGGGAAACAAGTTTGAATCTGGACTTTGAGCCGTAGCCGTGTGAATCCACTGTCTCATCTACAGAAATGGTGAATGGCCATGCAGTCCGCATAGGGTCATGGTGAGGCCGTGCAGGTCATGGTGAGGCCAAATATTAAAGGGCTTGCTTGGCATGATGCCTAGGACCTAACAAGGACTTGATCAACAGAAGCTGCTGCAGAAATGTATGCTGATATGTTGGGGGTTAGGAGACCCATCTGCAAGGATGGTAATGCTTTGCTGCAGTGACAAGGACGTCACTGAAAAATAAGAGTCCATTTCCGCTGTGCTTCTCTGACCCTCAGTAGGACTACTACTTTGCTAGGGCTGTTGTAACAGAGTCCCATGAATTAGGTGGTTTAGGGAACAGAAATGTATCTTCTCAGGGTTCTTGAGGCTAGGAGGCTGAGATCGGGGTGTTGGTGGGGTTGGCTCTGTCTGAGGCTGTGAGGGAGAGCCTGTCCTCACCTCTCCCCTCGTTCTGACGGTCTGCTGGCCGTCTGTGTTGGTCCTTGACTTGTAGGTGAATAACCTTCCTTGTTTTGCCCCTTCATCTTCACATGTTGGTGTTTCTGCATCCAAATTTCATCTTTTTATAAGGATACCTGTCAAACTGGACTAGGGGAGGGGACTTCCCTGGTGGCCCAGTGGTTAGAGCTTTGCACTTTTCACTGCTAAGGGCGTGGGTTCAGTCCCTGGTCAGGGAACCAAAATTCTGGCATGTGGCATGGTCAAAAATATAAATAAACTGGATTAGGGGGACCAGTTGATCACATGATCATCTGAAAAGACTGTTTCCAAATAAAGTCACATTCCTGGGCGGTAAAGAATCTGTCTGCCAATACAGGAGACTTGAGAGACACTGGTTCGATCCCTGGGTCAGGAAGATCCCCTGGAGGAGGAAATGGCAATCCACTGCAGTATTCTTGCCTGGAGAATCCCATGGACAGAGGAACCTGGCAGGCTGCAGTCCACAGAGTCATAGAATCAGGAGCACCCTGGGCCTTCGGACTGTAATATTACTTTGTGGGTGGACACAATTCAAATCATAACGGTCATTATACCAACATTGTTTCCTTGTCAGATAAAGAGACTAGTCTAAGCCTCCACTGCTAGTGGGAAGATTGGGAAGGCAGGAGGGGACCTGAGCTGATTTTTCAGAGACGAGCTCTACAAATCATGCTACCTGGGAGAGGCCCATCCTCACTAAATCAAATGCTTCCAAATAGGCAGCAGCAGTTTGCTTATAGGCAAACAACAGTCATATACCCGTGTCTCCACTATAACATTTGTAGCAGCCCCTATACCAACGAGCAGGCAACCACCCTGCTTTCTGTACGCTATGTCTCAGATTTTGGGGAGATTCAGCCTTGATGTTGCGCTACTGGGCCACTGTGAACATTGCCCAGGTTGTGCACTGCACAAATCTGGAGGGTATCACTTACATGATAGTCTGTTCTGGGCAAAAATATGCAGCAACCCTGAGACCACATCCAGTCCCTACACTCTACAGCTCAACTGTGTTTTTCCAGCTCCCAGCTATGTATTCAGGCTTATTAGTGGGATTCAGCAATGTGTGCGTGTGTGTATGTAAACAAGGGGAGAAGAAAAAGAAGAGGGAGAGAAGGGGAGAAAGAGAGACAGACTGGAAGGAGGAAGGGAAGAGAAACGAGAGATGTAACAGATCCCAATAGAATAGTCTGTATACAACCCTTGAAAAGGCTAACAACAGGAAAAATAACATCAAGTTCTGATAGTTCTTAGAAGAAAATCCATTAAATTATGGAGAAGTCAACCAGCAGCTTAGCAATGGGCAGAATGCTTGTGCTAATTATAAAGGGATAAAAGAGTCACAGCGAAAAGCAGAGCTTCACAAACATGTACTTGCAGGCCATGTGCAGGACATAAAACTGAGACAGATTTTCAGATCAAGTCTGGAGCGGATGCTTGGAGTCTGGCCTCATTTCAAGCTAAAACATTTCAATGTTGAAGCAGGTAGGTGATGAAGGATTGAAAGATGAAGCTTCAGAGCAAGGAAGAGCATCTTCCTCATTTTTACAAGCTGATGTCACTTGTAGGGCTTCTCAGGTGCAACAGTGGCCAAGAACTCACCTGCCAGTGCAGGAGACACGGGAGATGTGGGTTCGATCCCTGGGTCAGAAATGGCAACCCGCTTCAGTATTCTTGCCTGAGAAATCCAAAGGACAGAGGAGCCTGGTGGGCTACAGGCCATGGGGTTGCAAAGAGTTGGATACAACTGAGGGACTGAGCATGCATGCATGTTACTTATGCTTATAACCAGCATGCTAACTGTGATTTGAGCAAATCACAGCTAGAAAGAAACTATGCCAAATGTCATTAATTGTGTTTATCTTCTCCCCTCCTTATTTTCTCTTCCTCCTTGTTTGTTTTCCTCTTTTTTTTTTTTTTTTTGCATTTTCCTCAATGAAAGTAATTTCTTAAAGGAAAGAATCCCTGTTTTAATTGAAGTTCTTTGTGTAGATAAGGTAGCATACCATATTTTTTTCCTCTAAAATGGCTAAAAGCTATTGTGTGATTTAGTTTCAAAAAAGTGTTCAGCATCAGAGGAACTGGGTTATTCTAGAAGGAAGTGTACATGCTGGAATATGTAATATTCAGGAAGATGAATCCACACTTGGCCCCCAAAACAGCTGAGGATAGATTTTATTTTTACTTAGTCCTAATTTTAGTGTAGATGAAGCTCAGTCTTAGGGGCTAGAAACCAAATTCTCAAGCTTGGATAGCTAGAGTACTTTCTGAAGGCCATTTTATTTTTATGACCATTTGGTTCAGAATTAATGAGAACCACTTTGCATAGAAATCATTTTATATTCTAAACAGTACCTTTTGGGGATTCTTCCACTCACCTTGTAGATATAGATTATCAAAGTTGATTTTTATTTTTTTGTTCCCAACTCATTACTGTTCTAGTCTATGAACCTCAGAGATAATTACCTTTTAAGGTCCACAATTTTAGAACATTTATCAGGTTATTAAAGCCACCAATTATGGTATAAAACACCCAAGGAATTTTGAGACTGTTGGAGGGATTAAGAAAACCAACTTCAAAGATTCCACTGGGGAGGAAGGAGCACATGGGACGAGAAAAGCTTCTTTGTCCTGGTTGAATCCTCATATTTTTACATCTTTTGAAATGTTCCTTTTTTCTTCTAAAAGAAGAGATAATTCTTCTTGTGAACAAGATCCTCAGAAGTCAACTGATGACTCTAAAATTTCAGAGAGATCTTCATGTCCCCAAAATCTATTAAACCACTAAAATGATTTTTGATCCCTCCATGTGATGGAGTGGTAACGAATCTGCCTGCTGAGGCAGGAGACACAGGAGATGCGGTTCAATCCCTGGGTGGGGCATATCCCCTGGAGAAGGAAATGGCAACCCACTCCAGTATTCCTGCCTGGAAAATCCCATGGACAGAGGAGCCTGATGGGCTACAGTCCACAGCGTTGCAAAGAGTTGGATACAACTGAGTGAGCATACACACAAAAAGCACACAGTAATGGAAATACTGGCATAGATGGAGAGCCTTATGCTATAATACAGATGGTGAGGATCTTTGTTGCTCTGGGAGCCACAGTGCCAGATACATTAACTCCATTCAAAAATGTCTTTGAACAGCCATCTCAATGGTTGATTCTCAGGGCTGAAGGGAGCCTAACAAATTTCCATTTCACTTGGTAGACTGAGTGACTTTCACCTTCAAACATGTTCTAAAAATACAGTGTCTATTTTAAAAGAGAAAAAACAGGTCTTATATGGCACACTGCCAAAATGTAAAGAGTAGTTTAGGGAAATAAGGGAGGAAAAGCTAAGGAGGACCCTCCCCTCCCAAGGTAAACGCCCTGTTACAAACCTCAGCAATGAGTGTGTGTTCGTGTTAGTTGCTCAGTCGTGTCTGACTCTTCACGACCCTGTGGACTGTAGCCCTCCAGGCTCCTCCGTCCATGGGATTTTCCAGGCAAGAATACTGGAGCGGGTTGCCATTTGCTCTTTTCACATTATCTCCACCTCATTTGCAGGAGGAATCAGGTTCCTGAGGCAAGACTTTGTGTCCTCCTCCTAAACAGTAGAGAGATGGAGGCACAGGGAAAATAGAGAGGGGTGGTTGCAATCCCAGCCACCGAGCAGGAGGCAGAACTGTGGACGTCACTGCTGTAGGGGCCGCAGCCCAATCGGTGGTGCAACACCCTTGACGCAGGAAGTGTCAGCCTGCAGTCAGTGATGCCAGTAGGTGCTCATGGAGACGGGTCTTCTGCTGCCTCCAGACAGCTGGGACCACCATGGAGTCATAGTGACACCCTGCAGAAAATCCTTTTCCACTGCCATTCTTTATATATTTTCCCTTAAATTTTACTTATTTATTTCTGGCGGCACAGGGTCTTCACTGCTGCCAGGGCTTTCTCTAGTTGAGACGAGCAGTGACTACCCTCTAGGTGCAGTTCTCGGGCTTCTCACTGTGGTGGCTCCTCTTGTTGCAGAGCATGGCTTCTAGGCAAATGGGCGTCAGTAGCTATAGTGCACAGGCTTAACTGCTCTGCAACTAAGCAAGTCTGATCCTTGGGTTTGGAAGGTCCCCTGGAGAAGGAAATGGCAACCCACTCTACTGTTCTTGCCTAGGAAATCCCATGGACCGAGGAGCCTGGTGGGCTACAGTCCATGGGGTCGCAAAGAGTCGGACACAACTGGGCGCGCACACACTAACCAAGGCAGGTGGACTCTTATCCACTGCACCATCAGGGAAGTCCTCCACTGCCTTTCTTTTCGAAGGCTCTGTTCCAAGATTTAGTCCCAGACTCATACCTTCTGACCACGTCTCCCTAGTCGGTAGGTCTTCACAGAGGCCATTGAATTCTTCCATGAGATTGTAATACGTGTACAGCAGCTAGTACATGCCAGGCACTGTTTTAAGTACATGGACGATATGAACCCATTTAATCTTCACAGCAGCCCCACAAGGTGGATATTACCAGTATCATCCTCATTCGCTGAGGGGGCAAGCGAGGCTCAGAAAGGATAAGTATCTTGCCCAAGGTTATACCACTGGTAGATGGTGCCAAATTTGAGCCCAAGCCATCTGAGTACAGAGTCCTTGCTTATGACCACTAAGTTACGCTGTCATCAACTAAAGCTTGGCATCTCATTCACAAAAAGACATGAAAGGAGAGATAAGGGTGAAGGGCCTCCAAGTCCCCTCACTCTAGATCAACTCTGTCTTGTGGTCCATACTTTTTCAGCAAGAGGTGACCTCCTCCCCTCAGAGCCACCCCACGCCTGCTTTCCCTCCAGGGTTGAAACCTCACGGTGTTAGACACACCTGCTTCTGGGGCAGCTGCTGCAGAGTTCAAACCTGCTCACTGGGAGAAACAAAACCTACTTATTTGGCTTTGTTCTCCAGTGGTGACCCTAAAAACCAGCATTAGACTCAGCAGCAGGTATTGTTCTTGGCACGTTAGTTAAAAACGATACCTGTTATGAGTCATGCATGCAGAACAGACTTGTGGTTGCTGAGGGGGAGGTGGAGGGGTGGGTTGGGGGTGTGGGATTAGCAGAGGCAAACTATTATACATAGATTGGATAAACAGCAAATCCTACTGTATAGCACAGGGAACTATATTCAATATCCTGTAATAAACCATAATGGGAAAGAATATGAAAAAGAACATATTTATAGATGTATAATTGAATCACTTTGCTGTATAGCAGAAACTAGCACAACCTTGTAAATCAACTAGACTTCAATAAAATAAATTTTTAAAAAATGATACCTGTTTCAATCGGCGTTAAGACCTCAGATTGGGACAATGTTTTCCATTGCCCTTTGAAATCATCCTGTGATCTTGATCTAGATAAAAGACATCAGCAGAAGCGGTGAGACAGATGATCAAATCACATAGCTAGGCGAGTGAATCTTCAGATCAGTGCATACAAATCACCTGGGGATCACGTTAAAATGCAGATTCTGATTCGATGGCTCCTGAGAGATAACCTCTAAGCCGTTGGAACATCGGTCTGGTCAGTGTCTTTGTTTACTGGTTTACCTTGGGCCGTTCTGGATAATTTATGCCAATAGTGTGATGTATGGTGAAGACCTTGTCTGACCTCTGGAGGCTGAGTACATGCCCACTTGACTGACCCTCTTTCAAGTCAAGTCCCTGGACACTAAAGCTCTGGTCAACTCCCCTGGTTAGCAATACTTCTATTGTTACACAGATTTGCTGGGAGAATTAAGCACTGTTGGTACGAATCCATGAGGGGAGGACCGCTGGAAACTATCTCCTCTCTCCTGAACTCTGTCCTACCTGCCTTTTCCTTTGTTGATTTTTGTTGTTGGATTGTTCAGTTGCTAAGTCATGTCCAACTCTTTGCCACCCATGGACTGCAGCAAGGCTCCTCTGTTCTGCACTATCTCCTGGAGTTTGCTCCAATTCATGTCCATCGAGTCAGTGATGCTATCTAACCATCTCATCCTCTGCTGCCTCCTTCTCCTTTTGCCTTCAGTCTTTCCCAGAATCAGAGTCTTTTCTAGGTCAGAATACTGCAGCACAAAGCAAACTCATAGGACCTTCCGGTCACAGGCTCCCAGTCCTCCTCACCCCAGCCCTGGCAGGGGCAGAAGCTTTTCTCCTTGAAGGTAGCTGGACTGAAAGGCCCTGCTCATTTCTTAAGATCAGTGGTGTTTCTCTTCTCTCTTCCAGGTGACATTACTAACAAGGAGGGCAGGGGACCCTTAGGATTCTGGTCTCCCATTTCTTCAAGTTAAACTTGCCTTCACTCATTCGGTAAGGCACTACCTTTAACCTGTACTTACTTTTGAAATGTTTTAACTGTTTATTTTGATTACTTCCAGAATATGTTTCCTTTTTAAAAAAATCACACTTGTGATATTGTTATTTATAGTAAGAAACACACATAGGTCTCCATCCCTGTTGCTGGCACACAGCCCCTAAAGCCCCGAGGATTTCCCAAGAGAAAAGAATAGCAAGAGCATCTTTGGTTCTACTATTTGCTCCTTTGTCATCAGTTTCTGAAATTCTGAAAGACCTCCAGTTCCATAAAGGTGGAAGAAGTATCTTATTATTCATAACAAGCCCTTTGCAACCACACTAGAATTTATGTTAGGAGAAGGCAATGGCACCCCACTCCAGGACTCTTGCCTGGAAAATCCCATGGATGATGGAGCCTGGGGCTGCAGTCCATGGGGTTGCGAAGAGTCGGACATGACTGAGCAACTTCACTTTGACTTTTCACCTTCATGCATTGGAGAAGGAAATGGCACCCCACTCCAGTATTCTTGCCTAGAGAATCCCAGGGATGTGGGAGCCTGGTGGGCTGCCATCTATGGGGTCGCACAGAGTCGGACACGACTGAAGCGGCTTACCAGCAGCAGCAGCAGCAGAATTTATGTTAACGAGGTAGTTTTGGAAAGTCACTAAGGATGGGGGGCTGCTTGTAAAGGGAATCAGCCAGGTGATTAGAGGGTTGGAACTTTCAATTTCATGCCCCAGTCTTCTGGGGAGTGTGGAGGGAATGGCCAGTAATATAATTATACTTATGTAATGAAGCCTCCATAAAAACCCAAAAGGACATGGTTTGGAGACTTTCAGGGTTGGTGACTTCCCACGTGGTGCAGTGGTAAAGAACTGTTCACCAGTGCAGGAGACCTGGGTTTGATCCCTGGGTCAGGAAGATCCCCTGAAGAAGGAAATGGCAACCCATTCCAGTATTTTTGCCTGGAAAATCCCATGAACAGTGGAGTCTGAGGCCAGGCTATAGTCTATGAGGTTGCAAAAGAGTCAGATGGAACTTAGTGACTAAACAACAAGGGTTGGTGAACACAGAGATGCTGGGAGCTTCCGCTAGCTGCAGAGGACACAGAAGGTCTGCCCCTTGATCCCCATCCCAGGCCCTATGCGTCTCTCCCACCTGTCTGTTCCAGAGTTAAACTCTTTCCTAATAAACCCTTCATCTAGTAAGTAAATTGTTTTCCTGAGTCCCATAAGCTGCTCTAGCAAATTAATTGAACTCAAGGAGGCAACCTCCCATTTATAGCCAGTCAATCAAAAGCACAGGTGACAACCTGGACTTCTGACAGGCGTGCAAAGTGGGGACAATCTTGTGGGACTGAGCCCTCTGAGTGTGACACTGTCTCCAGGTAGACGGGGTCAGAACTGAGTCAAATCGTAGGACATCTGATCGGTACCCTCTGAGACGTGGAGAACTGCTTGAGAGTGTTGGGTAACACTTACCAGATACTGACTATATTAGTGCCTAAATCTAGGCAGGTCTTCCTGTACAATGCCTGTGCACGTGCGCTTAGTCACTCGGTTGTGTGAGACTCTGTGTGATCCCCATGGACTGTAGCCCTCCAGGCTCCTCTGTCCATGGAATTCTCCAGGCAAGAATACTGGAGCGGGTTGCTGCGCCCTCCTCTAGGGGATCTTACAGACCCAGGGATCCAACCCGCCTCTCTTATGCCTTCCGCATTGGGAGGCGGGTTCTTTACCACTAGCGCCACCCGGGAAGCCCCCTACAATGCCCAACACTGTGCACGTCTATCAGCAGAGGCTGCCAGCCATGGTGCTCATCACTGCCATGAAGATTATACACAGAGCCACTGGACACTGTTCAGATGCCCCATACAGAGACACGGCAACGTGCCTCTTACGCACGGGTCCTTCCTCTGGCTCAGCTCTCCCACCTTTAATGGATATTTCCCCTTTTTGATGCTCAGCATCTACACCCCTTCCTGGGGCTGGAGAACTGTCTCCTCTTTGACTCTTGGTGGAAGGCAGAGCTCATCAACCAAGAGGGAAGCTCAGGGCTCTAGAACCTGTTTTCCTGGTTCCCTCAGATGGTGCCTCCACCTAGGATTCTGACCCTGGGGGTACCGACTGGAAGAAGCAGGTACCTGGGGATTCACTCCAATGACAGAGGCAGCCCAGCCATCTTCCGTCTCCAGGGTAATAGCAGCGACCAGCCAGCTGTGGTGTCGAGTTCAGATTGGAATGAGTATGATTCTGGCCAGCTAGCTGCTCATCTCTTCCTGCCTGCACTGTGGGCTTCCAGCTACTCATGTCTTTTAAGTAAATGGCTTTTCCACTTATATCAGGCAGAGCTAGTCACTCTGGCTTAAAAGTCAAGATACTGACACGTTATCCTTAAAAAGCAACTGCCTCCCATCACCTTTGGCCTCCCCCCATCTAGGGAAGATGTCCTCCCCAGGGGTGAGCTAGAAACATTTAAAAGGCACAGGGGTGGAAAAGAACTGGAATTCTAAGGTGGGATAGGGATGATGAAGACTGTTAAGAGAAATTTCTCTCCTTACTAAGCTAAGAAATAGGATGGCAAGTTAAAATGTAAGCAGTAATTTGAGCATCTCATAAAGCCTCTAAAAAAGTGTTATGAATGTCAACACTAGGAGAAAAAGAACAATAGTTTCCTGGTTTTTCTCTGAATCCCTCCCCATGCCCCAGCCAACGTGGAAAGCATGTGCCTTTGGCTTACACGTGCTTGAAATGTTCACTGTCTATTTCCTTCAGGATTACAGTTTTCAGTTTGTTACCTACATGAGTCATTCAATTGTTTTCCTCATACAACGCCTGAGGGAGAACCATCATTTACCATCCAAGAGCGCAGGGTCGACCCCTCTTCCCCAAGCAGACACATCACTTAAAACACACAACATGATCTTCTTTATTTAATTGTTTAATCAGTTTACATTCCACAACTGACAGGTTATTTATTTTTATTTTTTCCATGAACAAGTCATTTAATTAATTACCACTTTTTTTCTTCAATCGATGGAAATACAGTATTTCTGCCAAATTCAAAAAAGAAAATTGCAAGATGCAGTCAGTGTCAGAAGTCCCCAAATGCTCTCTGCTTCCTCAGTTCTTGCAAAGTCACAGGAACCTGGCAATTTCCCTTTTCATCCCGCCCCTCCCACATCCCTGTTAAATTCACCTCTCAGAATAGCACAATAGTTTTGAGATCTGGTTTGGATCACCTTTCCTGTAATTAATTAACTATGAGAAGGAACAGACAGTACAATAGATCTGATAAGATGTAGCATTCTTGTTAAGATTAAACGACACATATTCACATCGTATCAGAACAAAATAACATAATATTTAATCTTATTTTAGCACCAATAACCACAGGAATTGCTACCTCCGAGGGCAGAGGTGATGTTGGAATCCTGCAGAACACATCACACCTTGTCTAACCAATCAGAAAGCACTATGCAAATTAAAGGTAAATCAATGTCTATTGACTGAGCAATAATCTGGTGGACCATAAACACTCCAGGTGTTTTGAGAGTTTTGTCGGCTATGGTCCCTGTCTAATGATCAAATATAAAACATACTCACCGAATCAGCTCATTCTCTTTTGCTCAGTAACACAGGGCTCAGAATGTGGTATTTTAAATGAACCCAACCATGTCATATTGGGTCTTCTAAATACTTTGAGAACGCCCAGGGGTTGTTTGCTTGCGTTTTATTCTGTACTTGGCAGTAAAGATCTCACTTCTTGTCTCCACCCCCGAAGAGGTTTCTTCAAATCTAAGGAAGGCCTCCAGGCAGGGAAGAGAGGTGGGCAATAGTGGACCCTGAGTCCCAGTGTAAGGGACAGAGTGTCATTGCCACCTCCTAGGAGACCCAGTCTGCCTGTGGCCACTGCTCTTTTAGCATTTAAGGAAAGTAAGGGGTTGAGAAAACAGCTCTGAATGTTGGTGAGATGCTATTAGCAGGTGACTGGACCAGGTGACAAGAGGTTGTGGAGATCTTTGTTCCTGACAAAGACAAGGTCCGCCTGGTCCTCTCTCCACCCTCAGATAAAGGGCGTCTAGATAAAGGATAAGTTAGAGCGCCTATAGCTGAAAAAAGTGACTTGCTTTTTTCTAGAACTCTGATGGGTCATCTGGGGCTGTGTCCAAGGGTAGCACTTACCCTCTGGGCCAGATGTGACGTGTTTGACAAGCAGTGGTCCTCTCCTCGGCTAGGATGGCAGCCTGGACATTACTCCTGGGCTTTCTACTCAGGGCCATCACAGATCTCCAGCCTATTAGCCATGAGGTCTGAGTGACTCATAGGTGAGGGGGGATTCCAACTCCTAACCAAGAGTCTAAATCTTTGCTGTCTTATATATGGTAGCTGGTGGCCTCGTGGGGTTACTGAGCCCTGAAAATGTAGCTGGTCCAAACTGATGTGTTTTCTAAGAGCAAAATTCACATCAAATTTTGAAGACTTCATTTGGAAAAAAATATAAAGAACATCAAATAGCTCAGTAATTTTTATACCAAGTCCATGTTGAAATGTTATTTTTTGATTCCATGTTGAAATGATAGGGTTTTTTTTTTTGATATGTTGGGTTAAAACAGGTATTAAAATTAATCTCATCTATTTCTTTGGACTTTTAAAAATGGGGCCACTAGGATATTTAAGATGGCATATGGTGCTTGCATTGTATTGTATCTGCTGAACAGCACTGCCCCCAGAGATGGTCACTGAAACATCAGAGAACAGAAAGGTTTGGATTGATAGTATCATGGAGGAGGAAGGGGTAGGTCACTGGCCAAGCCTGGTGTGAATCCCGCCCCTGAAGCAGCTAGTCTTCTCAGTCCTAGGGGAAGGCAGCTCTTTGTATTATAGGACTACCTGCCCGTGTTCCTCTTCCTACTTCCTCTCTTGGTGCCCAGCCTTTGGGGGATCCTTCTCTGCTGCCATGCTGAGGATGCCCTGTGATTCTGCCATTTCCTCCTCCAAAAGTTTTATCTTACCTCTACCGCCACCCACCCCACCCCTGCTTCCCCTCCACCTCTCCCCTCCCCTCCCACCAAGGCTTTCATCGTTCTGATTCGATCGCATCCTTAGCCAGACCCCCTGCTTCCGACAGTAGCCACCAGGTTGGTAGAGTAAGTCATAGATTACAAAGCAATTCACACACATCATCTCCTTTGAGACTCTTCCTCCTACTGACAGCACTCTGTCAGTAACAATAGTAAAATGAGATTGTTAAGAGTGGGTGGAAAGGTGTCTGAGAATGAAAAGGTAGATAAAAGGCTTTGGACTCTGAGCACAAACTGGCTGTTAGCTTGAGGTTACTTTCCGAGGAGTGAAAGCGTGGGGCGAGAGCAGCAAGGAGGGACTCTCGAATGTACCTCCCACAGTAAGCGCGCTCCAGCACGGGTTCGAAGCCTTTCCCAAAATAGCAGCAGGATGGCCAAGGTGACTGGGTGCCCCAGGAGCCCTGGAAGCCCCCCTGTTTGGCTGAGAGGACGCAGAGACAACGGTGAGGTAACAAGATTCACCCAAGGCCCTGAGCAAGCCAGTGGCAAAGCGATTCAAACCACCCCCGGATCGGGTCTCTGGGTTGACCTTCGCGATAACCTTCGCCTTCACACTTGGATGACTCACTTTTACTTTTCAGAAAATGCATTTCACTTGAAAGGCCAAAACCTTTCAAACAGAGAGTTCCAAGCAGACACTCGTGACTGTCAGAGAAACAACCAGAAAAAAACCAAAACAAAAAACAACCTCCTGGGCCAATGGCTTCCCTGCCTCGGAATCCCACCCAGAGTGGGGTTTCCGGGCAGTCCACGTAAGTCCTCAGAAAACTGAGGGCTACAGCAACGCATCTGTCTAGTCTCAATTCCCTCCACGCTATTTTCAATTTCCATTTTTATTTGTACATTTTTACAGATAGTCTTGAATAGCAAAACAGTCACACCATGGGTGGAGATGGGGAAAGAGGAGGAGGAGTTATGAAAGCTCTGTATGTGAAAGGCAGATTTATAGTCACAGCGACACAGACACACGGATACACTCAGGCCAGGAAAGGTCTAAGGTGACCCAGAGAGGAAGGGAAACGCTTAGCCAGGAGGGGACAGAGGGATGCAGAAGTCCCCGAGGAGTGAACACCCAGTCCTTGCAAGTGAAGAGCAGGGGTGGCAGTTGCTGAGCTTGGTGTCTAGCAGAGTGAGGCCAGGTTTGAGTTACAGCTGTGGGACCCCCGTGCTGATACCCAGTTTTCTGTTTCTCAGTGGTGAACATACACCCCCTGCGGTTGGGTGGTTCCTCCATCCCTGGCTGGGTTCCAACCATATTGGGAGCAATGAACGACTCAGCTTTCCCTTAGAGGTGGTCTCATCATAACACTGTAAGCTGATCCCCTGCAAAGCAGAAAGCATGCTGACCCTTTGGGAAATGCAATCTTTCCTTGTTTAGAACCTAGGATTGAGTTTTCCCCCAACAGGATCGTGCCCAGAACAACTCCCAGTGAATGCATCATAAGAACCTATCAGAACCCATGTGCTTCTGACAAAGCCATCTTCTTCACTAACTGACCAGAGAAAGAAGATCCCAGTGGCTTAACACTCATTCCCATCTTCAACTTAAAAGACCATTAGAATGTTTCAGAAATCTGATGTGTTCCCAATCCCTTGGGCAAGGACAGTGAGAATTATTAATGCTAGGAGAATGGTAAAAAAAAAAAAAAAAAAAAAAAAGGGCATTGAATATGCGTCTTGGTTAACAGTTAACTGTTTTAGCTCATATATGCTGTTTTCTACATATGGTTTACTTATTTCATCACCTCTGGGAATAATAAAGAGGGATTAAGAGTACTCTTGGCAAAGCTGACTTTGGATAAAAGGAAGGAAGCCTGAGAGTGGGTAAATTAAGGAGCCGACTTCTCTGAGGAACCTGGATGCCTGAATAAAATCCACATGCTTAAGTTAGTACCTCCTGTTGAGCAGCGGTCCTCCCATTCCAGGTTATCCTTTCTGCAGTGAAGCTCAGAAACTACATGGAAGAATTCCATTCAGTGGGGGCTTGACTGCTGTAGGAGAATCTGAACAGTGTCTACTTTATATGACACTTCTGGATTGCAAACCACTTTGGTCACCCTTAATATACCATGAGGTAAAGTGTTATCACTATCCTCATTTTGTGGATGAGGAAGTTCAAGTATGGAGAATACACAGTGCCCAGAGTCACCAATCATTTCAGCGCAGAACTGAAGTGAGGTGAACAGTAACTGCGTTAGACAAGTATAGCTGAATTAGCGAATCACTCTGGCTTCAGTACTCCTATATCTATCATTAGATTGAGATGGCACTCCAAAAGAAAAGAAATAGAAAAAAGAAGAAAGAAATCACAAAGTAGGAAGCCTTGAGCTCTGTTCTACACTGCCCCTAAGTTCTGGCATTGAGCTGCTTCCAAGGCCTGTTTGCTACCTCTGGGGGCTCAAAGCCCTATGCTCTCATTGCCTTGAACACAGGTTCAGCTCCACATGACCCCATGGACTGTATCCTGCCAGGCTCTTCTGTCCATGGAATTTTCCAGGCAAGAATACTGGAGTGGATTGCCATTCCCTTCTCCAGGGGAACTTCCAGACCCAGGGATCAAACCTGGGTCTCCTGCATTGGAGGCAGATTCTTGATCGTCTGAGCCACTAGGGAAGCCCTCAACTCCACACAGACCAGTATGGCTCTGCAGTCACGGGCTGCACCCCAGGCTCCAATTGCCAACCCAGAGACACCACCGATTGGGCAGGTATCGGGGCTATGGCCATTATGATATCTCACAGACATGGAATTATGAACAACCTTCTAGGACTTTTTTCTTTTGTATTTTATTTTTCTAATTTTCTACAATGGGTAAGTGTTATTCAGGAAGAAAAAAAGTCAAATAGCCAATAACAATGGAGTCTAAGAACTAACAATGTTTAAGAAACATTTTGCCCCATGGAGACATCGATGGAAAGAGGGCAAACCCAGCCCACCAAGGTGACTGTGTTGAGGGACATCTGGAGCTTCTGTGACCATCAATTCAGGGGGGCTGGTTTAAAACTCTGTCCCCTTACTCAGTTACATAGCAGCTGGAAGAGAGCACAGAAGCCAACCCAGCTGTTATGCACCAACTACTTCTATCTGCGGTCAAATCACCCCATGACTCATCATTCTGCCCTGGAAAGGGCTGGACGAGTCCCTGGGAAAGACTGGTCCCTGGAGCAGAGGAAACATACTTTGAAGAACAGCTTCTCTTTAGTTACGAGAAGCAAGCAAACATCCCTCACAAATCACACCCAAGATGACCAGAGTGTTCTTCCTACTCCTTCCCTCCCCAGATACTCGAAAATCAGTTCGCTAATGCTCTCATCACTGACTCGATGGACTTGAGTTTGACCAAGCTCCGGGAGTTGGCGATGGACAGGGAAGCCTGGCTTTCTGCAGTTCATGGGGTGGCAAAGAATCAGACACGACTGAATGACTGAACTGAACTGAATGCGTTCAGAATAATCCAGGTGAAGAGTCCATTCTAAATGCCTCTGGCTGATGTACTTGATTTCACGTCCCTGAATCTGACTCAGGTAGGCAGCTTTGGAGCCCTAAGCAGCCCATCCTCCCACTAAATCAGGACAACTATGTGCAGTTCTTTAATCTCAGACCTCTCATCGTGACTGTGGGTGAATATTAAGATGTACAGCCCAGACTCAGAGTCTCAGGGCACCTTCTTTCCTCGTCAAAGGAAAGGCAAGCATTGGTAGGAGGAGCCGCTCACTCCCAACCAGAGAATATACCTGAATGGCACCAAGGCCCAGGGTGCCACATACAGACATGTGAAGCAGGAAGGCTTTGTCTTGATATGGTGGAGTCACTGAGTCTTTGTGACGTTGTGATCCTTGAAATGAAAAAGGTCTAGTTCTTAAAAGGCTGGGGCTTGCAGGAGGATTGAAGCCGGAACAGGTACACTTGAAATTTTCTCATACTTTGATGCCAGGGAAACACAGAACTCATGAAACCTACAGCCCCAACAAACAAGGAGTGGGGTGGGGGGACGGGGGCTGCTTGGAGCATATGAGCCTCTCTGAAGACAAATTCCTTAATTACTTTAGTTGATTGAAGTTGATGCAGAGGGAAAGGGGAAGTGAGTAGAGAGAAGGGAATAGCAAACAGAAGAAGTAACCCAAACTCTCAAGACGGGGAGAGAAAGAAGTAAGACCCTTTCCAGGCAGACACCCCACTTTCCTGAGTCCCCAGGGTCATAGGGCAAGAAACAGAAGCAGAAATAGGCCCTGGGATCAAGGCTGACTTGCATGGAGCTCAGAACACATACACAGTATAGGCTTTGTCTATACATCTGTAGGGAATTTGACCTTGATCTGGGGTGTGGGCTGGTGGGTAAGGCTGCTGACCGTGAAACCCACCAGAGGCTTGGGTCCTACTCTGACCTGGGGTGAGCAGGGTCTGAGCTAAAGAGGCTCGCAGATTGAGCCTCCTCCTTCCTCTCTTCCTGGTCTTCTTCCTCAGCCCTCACAGCATGACAGCTTCAGCAGGAGCTTGGGGTGGTATGTCTTCATCTGGGATCAAGTCCCTATGCTGGAGGGATCGAGGTCATCAGGGCGGTTCTCCCACAGCCAGGACTGGCCACCTGCTCAGGGCTTCCATCCTGTCTGTGTGGCCAGGCCTTTCCTGGCCCCGAGCAGACGCAGACCCAGAGTGTGTGCGTCTGTACCTTTCTGGCCCCGTGACCAAAAAAGCAGGTCCAAGCTCCTGCTCTGCTGATGGTGAGCTGAGCCCAGGTGGTTTCCTTCTCTCCTAGGAGTTCTCCTAAAATTTTAGGGACACTTCAAACGGATGCAGCAGGCTGTGTTAAAGGTCTGTTATAAAGATGACCTGATGCAAAGAGCCGACTCACTGGAAAAGACCCTGATGCTGGGAAAGATTGAGGGCAGGAGGAGAAGGGGGCAACAGAGGATGAGATGGTTGAATGGCATCACTGACTCAGTGGACACGAGTTTGAGCAAACTCTGGGAGACAGTGAAGGACAGGGGAGCCTGGTGTGCTGCAGTCCATGGGGTCACAAAGAGTCGGACACCACTTAGCGACTCAACAACAACAATAAAGATGAGCAGTCAGAGAGAGTGCTGGCAAGCACAGGATTTAAAAAAAAGGGGTATAAATCACAGGTTGGTGAACAGTACTGGTTCCTTAAGAAAAGTTTCTTAAGAAGAATTTAAGTGACTGTTTACAAATTGCCCTGTTTGGAATTTCTTTCTCCATTTTTCCACAACTGGGAACTAGCTGAAGTTCGAATCTGGTCACAAGCCCTGTGATCTGGTCACAGACAAGCCCTCTGCCCCAAACGAAGGCTGGTGGCCCCCACCTCTCCCTGCAGGTGGACCCCAGCCCAGAGGCCTGGAAGTGAGGCACGGGTCTCTCAATCTGAGATACTTCCCCTTACTTTTCCTCAAGCCCAAGTATGCCTTTCCCCTGAAGCGGGAAATTGAACTTTTCAAAGAAAATTATTTTTTAAAAATTCCCTAAACAATTGAAACACTGGGTTCTCCTGAAAATTCTCTCCTTTCTCATAGAATAAATCCTCTGTTTTTAAAAGTCATCCTTAGAGGTACAATTGGGAGCTAACAGCATTTCCCGCCGGGTCGTCTCCCAGCACCCCACGCACAGGGCACTCACACGTGAGCCTTTGTGAGGAAGCTGACCCGTGTCGCTAGCAAGGAAGTCTTGAGTAGTACACCCAGATCTGTGTCCAGGTGTGCATTGACACAAATGTACACAAAATGCACCAGAGATACACACACACAGAGACCCACACTCACACCCATCCGCGCATGTCAGATGCCCTATTTGGACGCGAACTGCACACATACACACACAGTCAAAAAGAGCAGATGAGGAGAGAGGCAGGACTTAGAGCCTGGTGGGTGGAAGAGTGAGAAGGGAAATGGTTCATAGGTGGGGAAAGGGGGGAGCTGGAGAGGAGATGGGGCAGAAGACAGGGAGATGAAACAGAGGGCACGGCTGGGGGGAAGGCTGCTGAGTGAGAGGCAAAGTGCCCAGAGCACATTCAGTTATGAAACAACTGAATCCTCGGCTATGCGGTGGACCCATGGCTGGACCGCTGGGGGAATTCACTCTTTGCCTCCCAGGGCTGCTCGGCCCCTGTGGGGTCACCGAGGTGACCACTGGCTGCTGCTGCCCACTCCTGCCAGCAGATCCCGTCCCATAGCTTTCACAACCCTCTGGCCGACATCACAGCTCGCCCACACCTGCAGTGCCAACGTGCTCCACCAAGCCTGGGACACTGGGCTGGACCGAGGCCACCTCTGCTTGGATGCTAGCCATCACAATGGTGATTTGGGGATTCATGGCCTTGAATATCAAGAGGGAAAGGACGAAGATGGCAAGAGTCAAGAGTTCTCTGTGAATTTACACAATATCATACAAATTGGAGCCCATGGGACATGGCGGCTCTCTCTGCATGGGACCCATTTTCTCTCGTCTGTACAGAGGTCACCCCTAGCAAAGGGGTGGATGTCCAGTGACAAAGGACAGCTTCCGTGATGGGAAGGGAAAGGTCTCGTTTGGTGTATGGACTTTATCCAGCGGTAACTGAGGCCACTCCCCTTCTCCCTCTTGATCTGTGCTCCCTTCTTTGCTCACGGCTTGTGTGCCCAGATGTGTCTTGAACTTCCAAAGTTAGGGGCCGAGTCCCGTGGCATCCCAGCCCCGGGATGTGCAGCACCACAGGTCCTCTGCCCAGTGCTTGCGTTCTTGGTTCTGCCCTCGGGGAATTTCAGCTGCACTAAAAATAATAGAAAAATGCAACACAAATGATAGAAATCCCACACTCAGAAAACACAGACGCGCACACACACAGCAGGGATGTCAAGCTGCAGAACTGGCACCCATAGAGGCCCACCTTGTTCCTGGGGCCTCCATCCTGGGCCAGGAAACCACCACAAATGATAGACAACAGTCATGATCCAGCAGTATTTTTAAAAGGTGAAAAGGAAAAAAAGGAAACCATCCAAAGTTGTTGCACACATACATGCACGCATACACACACACCAGAGGTTACTCCAAGGCTCCGATCTGCCCAGGGAGCGCAGGTTGGGTTCAGGGCAGGGCGGCCTCTTGTTTAACTGGGTGTAAGGCAGCTGGAAGGTAAGACTGGGCTTTCTGAGCATCCACAGAAGTGTCCTTTCATTGATGTGGGTCTTGCCTCTCAGCACGGCGTTCTCTCCCCATTCCCACCTCTGGAACTTCATCCAAAAGCTTGGCAGCAGAGAGAAAACTTCCTTTTGGTGTGTTTTCTCTTCCACTTTCTGGTGTGTCGCTGGTCGGCCAGGAAGGAAATCAGAACAGGAAGAGCAGGAGAAGAAAACGGTTCTGGAAATGGCCTTGAAGAACTGGTTACATTCTGTGAACTAAGGGCGTTGTTTCTCTGCAATATGATCAGGGTTGGGGTGGTGTCCCGTCCTGTCAGCTCAGGGGAGGGCATTTTCTTGTCTACATCTGTGCCACCCTGGACCACAGGCACCATCTCTTCCCAGCCTCCCCGCCTCCATGCCCCCGTCCTTGCGAGTGGTGGGAATTGGGACCCTGTCTTTAAGGGGTAATGCTCACGCTGTCCTCAAGAAACCACGGAGTCAGAAGTTACGGATCGATGGAAGAGCCACGTGAGGGGAATGCCTTCCCCCATCTCGGTGATGAGGCGACACAGAGTCCGGCGAGGTGTGGGTGCCTGAGCCGACCCCCACTCTGCCTTGGCACTGGCATTGTCTTGATTGAGCTTTGTCATATATATGTATATTATATATATATTTATATATATATATGTGTGTGGGTGTGAGTATGGGCTGCTTGTTTTAGCACACTGTCCCGTTCTCGGGTCTGGATTTGGGGCAGTTGGTCCTCGGGACAGGTTGGACAGAAGGGGCCAAGGTACAGAAGAATCCCGAGATCAGAGTGAGGCCCAGGCCCCCCCACGCACAGAACATGGACCATCCGTAGCCATGGCTGATGTCGTCGGGGAGTCCGTACAGGTAGCGGGGGTAACGTGACAGCTCAAAGTTGATCCCGGCCACACAGGTGCACAGTGAGATGATGCAGAAAGTTCCTGGAGGGGGAGGGGAGACACAGGGGAGGGGGGAGGGGCAGCAGAGAAGGGGAGGGGAAGGAGAGGAAGAGAGAGAGAGAAGGGAGGTTTATTACATTTTTTAATTTTCTTGAATAAGAAAAATGAAAAGATGCAGGTTAAGGGTAACCTGCTGACGAGATGGATATTTGGAAACATTCACAGAGAGGGGAATAGTATCAAGGCTGCCTCACGCTCTGATAACTGCCTGGTTTTGGACAAACTCAGGGCGTCTCTCTTTTGGGAGAATCCTAACAATAAATCACAGGCCAGTTTGTGTAGGGTGAAGTAAAGCAGAAGAGCATTCAGTTCATTTTTCAAAAGCATTTAAAATTCATTGTCTTTCTTTGGAGATGCAGAAAACACCCCCTTCTCTACTTCTTTAGAGAGAAAACATCTTTATTCCTTTCTTTTCCACATACAACGTCTTATACAACATTGGGTTTTCCTTTAATCCGTTTACCAACCAGTCGTCCAAATCCTGGAAGCCTTTTCCCGTAAGACAACATTCACCAAAGTGTTTTCCGTGGAACACCAAGCCTAGGAGAAAACTGCTTTACGACGAAGCAGAGGCAGTAACTCTGGGAAACTTTGTACGTGACTTCTCACCCACGAAGATGCATAATCCACAGTCAAGTGAGTTAACCTGTCCAACTTAGTCTTACGAGGTATTTCACAAACTTATTTTATGATGCTCCTTAAAACAAAACCAAAACATATTGCTTAGGAACTTTCCTCATGGTCTAATGGCTAACACTCCACACTCCCAATGCAGGGGGCCTGCATTCAATCCCTGGTCAGGGAACTAGATCCCACAGGCCCCAGCTAAAGATCCCATATGCTGCAACTAAGACTCGACACAGCCAAACAGAAGACAAAACAAACCAACCAAAAAAACTCAAGAAAAACAAAAACAAACAAGAAAGCCATTGCTCATATTAACCTCCAGTGAGAAGGCTGCTACAAGGGACAGAACATTATCAAAGAGAATCCTAAGCCCACTTTTAGCCAACAGAGATGTGATGTACCGAAAATGAGTTCAAGAGCTTTTCTTGATATTCCCTGTGTCTTGGTTTCTCTGTCACTGCAGATGGGACAGTAAAAGCCTGAAGAAATACGCAACGTTTGGGAAGGCTAGCTGGGGCCGATAGTACTGCAGGGGCCCAAGCACTTCAGTGGCGGTGATCTGCGTTTCCAAAGGTCACTAAGTCGGGAGCAGAGCAGAGGGCAGTGTAGAGGCAGGGAGTCCAGGGAGGACCCTGCTGTGTCAAGAGGAGAAAGGAGGAAGGCGCAGGCCAGGACTGATTTGCTGTTTAGTGGATGACGGTTGGAGAGGCAGCTAAAAGCAAAGCAGTGCATCAGAGGGGACTTGGCGTAAACGAAACTGTGTGGGGGAAGCATGTAGGTGTATGTGTTTGTCTGTGTAGCAACAGCCATCATGTACAAACACATACGGTACCATCACTTCTTGGAAAAACAGTGGGCCCAAACTTGGGAGGTTACAAAGCACCCAGGGTCCCTCCTGCTCTGCCCTGGGGTTCAGACAGAATTCTAAGTGGGTGCCCAGAGTGGATTACATCTCACCCCAGAACCTCTGAATCAGAATCTTGAGGGCCAGGATGGGGCGCTTTCCTTTCCAAAAGTTCCTCAGATGATTTCTGTTGACCAGCCTAGCGAGGAGACCCTGTGTGAGGCAGAGGTTCTGTGTATAACCTTGAGACATGGATCCAGGTGAGGGAAGAAGCAGAGGGGGTGAGGGAAGGAGACAGCGATGGGCTGGGAGAGCCAGAGCTGGAGAAGGCTCCATTTTGACACCAGTTTTCAAGAATCCAAATTCTTGAATACTTGGGCTTCAAGTACGCATTCAATTTCTGGTTTAGAAACCTGGTGTGCATGACATTGTTTATTAAAATTTAGATTTAGGAAAAGAAGTGGGGGAGAGAGAGAGACTGCATGTGTGTGTATGAGTGTGTGTGCATGCTGAGTTCAAATCTGAGCTGCCCTTGGGATGTTGAGGCTCTTGGGACCACAGGTTTGGGGCCTGGTAGAAATTTCTGAGCTAGAGACATGGACTGAGTCAACATCTTGTAAATTGAAGCTCTGGATGTGACTGAAGTCACCCAAGAGCTCTCTATAAACTGTACCTACACAGGATACTTTACAAAAGGGAGATGTTTCTTCTCATCAAATGGGGCGTAGTCCTGCTGATTAAGTCCAGTGATCTGTTCTGGGAGAGAAGGTCGACCTCAAGAAAATTGATCTTGACCTTATGATCTTTGCAAGTTGCCAGTAGCTGGTAAAACTTGAGGGACACTATTTCAAGGGTGTTCTGCAAGCAGAGATGGGAATACCAGACCACCTTACCTGCCTCCTGAAAAACCTGTATGCAGATAAAGAAGCAACAGTTAGAACTGGACATGGAACAACAGACTGGTTAAAAATTGGGAAAGGAGTATATTGAGGCTATATATTGTCACCCTGGTTATATGACTTGTATGCAGAGTACATCATTCAAAATGCTGGGCTGGATGAAGCACGAACTGGAATCAAGATTGCTGGGAGAAATATCAACAACTTCAGATTTGCAGATGATACTACTCTAATGGCAGAAGGCAAAGAGGAACTAAAGAGTCTCTTGATGAAGGTGAAAGGAGAGTGAAACAGGTGCCTTAAAACTCAACATTCAAAAGGTTAAGATCATGGCATCCAGTTCCATTACTTCATGGCAAATACATGGGGGAAAAGTGGAAACTATGGCAGATTTTGTTTTCTTGGGCTCCAAAATCACTGCAGATTGTAACCACAGACATGAAATTAAAAGATGCTTGCTCCTTGGAAGAAAAGCTGTGACCAACCTAGACAGCATATTAAAAAGCAGAGATATTACTTTGCCAACAAAGGTCTGTATAGTCAAAGCTATGGTTTTTCCAGTAGTCATGTACAGATGTGAGAGTTGGACCATAAAGAAAGCTGAGCACCAAAGAACTGATGCTTTTGAATTGTGGCGCTGGAAAAGACTCTTGAGAGTCCCTTGGACTCCAGGGAGATTGAACCAGTCAATCCTAAAGGAAATTAATCCCTGAATATTCATTGGAAGGACCAATGCTGGAGCTCCAAAACTTTGGTCACCTCATGTGAAGAGCCAACTCACTGGAAAAGATCCTGATGCTGGGAAAGATTGAGGGCAGGAGGAGAAGGGGACAACAGAGGATGAGATGGTTGGATGGCATCACCGACTCAATGGACATGAGTTTGAGCAAGCTCCAGGAGATACAGAAGAACAGAGGAGCCTGGCGTGCTGCAGTCCATAGGGTCTCAAAGAGACAGACATGACTTAGCAACTTAACAACAACAACTGCAAGCAGACTGGACAGGACAGAAAGAATGTGGTTGATAAATCAAGACCTAATGACTTAATTGCCACATAGACCTAATTACCTACCAATTGGACATGGCCCATTTTGTTGATAACATACATCTTATTGCTAAGCTGCTAAGTCACTTCAGTCGTGTCCAACTCTGTGCGACCTCATAGACCGTAGCACACCAGGCTTACCTACATCTTATTGCTATGTTAATAGGATTAGTTAGGGTATCTTCCTGCCTTCACGTCATGTCAGTTGTTCTGTGACTTGGCAACCTTTAAAAATTTCTGTGGTTTGTTAGCTTTTGTCAATATTCCCATAGGTGGGAAAAAACTGCGGGCTCTCACTCAAGATGGTCCATTACGCAGGTCATCTGTGCAACCTGTGGAGAAGTCCTGTGTGACAAAATGGGAAGAGGTGGGGAAGGATCTGTCAGCCCCCACAGACACGGGTGAGAAATTATATTTTTATGTGCTTCTGCAATTCTAAATTCAAGTTTGGAAAGATGTGCATTAATAACTGGAAATACAACCAAGTAGGCACCTGGTGGGTCCTCGGTTAACGGACTGAACGCAGGACATGTTGCCGCTGCTATTCTGATAGCTGAGATAACAATGTACTTTGATGGAGTCCCAGAGTGTCTGTGGGCTAAGAGGCCCAGATGGGCAAGGACCTGCCAGACTCAGTGTCCTAAGGTGACAAGTCCAACTCTCAGACCTGTGGGCCTGCGACCAGCTGGGGAGGGTGCGGTATAGAACTTCCACCCCCCGCCGCCACCACACCAACTCCCTGGGGTTCTCTGGGAAACTCACAGAGATTCTAAATGTCTCTGCTAGAAAACACACCTCAAATAAAGGGCGAGTGCTTCCCTGGTGGCTCAGAAGGTAAAGAATCTGCCTGCAATGCAGGAGACCCAGGTTCAATCATTGGGTGGGCAAGATCCCCTGGAGAAGAGAATGGCAACCAACGCCGGTATTCTTGCCTGGAGAATCCCATGGACAGAGGAGCCTGGCAGGCTACACTCCATGGGCTTGCAAAGAGTTGGATCATGACTGAGCAACTGAAACACACACACACACACACAGATGTTACAGCACTGGGGATCACAGCCTCTTTCCATTCACCCAAATACAGTGGTGCTTTGGGTAAATAATGAAACCTTCCTCTCACACAAGGAGCGGGCTCCAGCCTGGGTTATCTTATTTCTCAGGAGCACTTTCTGACTGATTAGTGAGGATCCAAGAAAGGCAAACGTTCTAATGCGTGGTCACATTTTCTCAATAATTTCCCCCATGTCTTGGGGTTTGAGCCTAATTCCAATCAGACTTTAAGACTAATTATAGTCACAGTTACCAATTAAGTGAAAAGAACTAGCTGAGCCCTTCCCTTGGGGGCAAGGCTCCACTGTGTACCCAGAGCTGGCTGCGGCACTGGCCAGGCAAGGAAGGACAGCAGAAATGCAGCTGCCAGATCTAAGGGACGTCAAGCCTGGGGAAGGCAGGTTAGCTGCGATGAGGCGGAAGGAGGGGAACATTCCTGAGGCTGCGGGCCCCACGGTGTGCCCGACAGCCGATCAGCAAACATCTGTTGAACTTCTCTGTTTGTACCAAGCATTATGCTAGATGTTACAGGGATAAAAGGGAGAATAAGATAGGATCGCTGTTCTTGAGAATTCTTAATTAAATCTAAAATAAAAAGATGATGAAAAAAAATCTTATAATCTCGTTGGGGATAGGAGACAGACGTAAATGAAAAGCTGAGGATGAAGTGGAAATAGCGCCAGACGGGGGATTAAAGGGCCTGAGTTTAGCATCCGCTCTGAACAGCTGGTACCCTCATTGGTAAATCAGGGAGCTGGAGCAGATAGCTAGAAGGTCCCTCCTATATCGAGTCATCTTTAGGAAAAGAAGGAAAAATACCCAGAAGTAAATGGTGAGACAACTATGCTGGGCCAGGGGAGGTTTCCCAGAGGAATCAGGGTCTTGAAGAAGGAGCAGGGTGTCTGCAGGCAGTAAACAGAAGGGGGTCCTCACCTGGCCTAGAGAGCATCCTTCCTTCAGTCCCAGGGCCCCAGGGTCCTGGTCTCTAAGCCTGAGTTGAGAAGGCATGTCTGCATCCCATTCCCATCACACCTCTGACTTCTGAAATGCTCACCGCCGTCCTTCCTGCCAGGCTTTCATCACTTCCCACTGAACCTCTGTAGCAGATCAGTGATGCCCCACCTTCTTCTTCCAGCCATATATAAAAAAATTTAAATCCCACCTCTTTACCCTGCCTGTATGGCCTCACCTGGGTGGATGCTTCCTACCTCCTTGACCTCATCTCTCAGCTTGACCCCCCAGAGTCCCAGTACGCCGGTCACAGGAGAAAACATTCTGTGACTCAAACAGGCTAAGCCTGTCCTCACCCCAGGGCCTGTGCCCTTGCTGCTCTCTCACTAAAATGGCGTTCTTCTTGAGATCTTCTGGGGTCTCAACTCCAGTTCCATCCTCTCAGAGAGACCCTCTCTGGCCCTCTCCTAAAGCAGTCCCTCCTCCAGGGATTTTCAAACCATGTGCCACGGCAGTGC
Organism: Capricornis sumatraensis; assembly: GCF_032405125.1. Classification (NCBI taxonomy): domain Eukaryota; kingdom Metazoa; phylum Chordata; class Mammalia; order Artiodactyla; family Bovidae; genus Capricornis; species Capricornis sumatraensis. Next base: position 109,133,298 of record NC_091073.1, on the reverse strand, counting down.
CTCTGGAGCTGCCCCTGGGAAGCAAGAGGGAGTAAAAGAGACTCCCAGCCCTCTCTCCTCCCTTTGGCCAGGACGAGCCCTGCTCTGATCTGTTTCCATGTGAAGTTTCATTTGATCTAAACATTTTTGAAAAGCACTAACCTTGTCCATTCACAAGGGGCCTGTCATTATGGGAACTGTGCTTTGGACAGCAAAGTTCAATGTCCCTTCTATTAGTTTCAAGTCCATGCCTTTGGCAGAAATAGCTAATCAATCTCAACCCTCATTCCTGCTGGTCCTGGATGGGGCCTCAGACTCTTACTCAGCCATGCCCTCCAGGCGGCCGACCCTAACTGGTCAGTTGTAGCTAGTCAAAAGAAGAAATGAAATCTAATTACCCTTCTGGCACCAAGACTCTCACTCATTTGGACTCAGAGTTCAGGGAGCCCAGTTAGATGAGAACACCACCACCCCAGATTCCCACAGCCTGGCAGTTGGTGCTAACAAGACTTGCTGACACATATGGGTCCTCCAGACCTCTCTAGAGTCCCTCCTCGCAAATTCCACTTGCGGGCGGGAAGGCAGGACCAAGGGGTGTAACGGTGACCTCTGTAAACATAAATGCTTGCTCTTGATTCACACACAGTATCTGCTTCCCTGGATGACCAGCCCCACCTGGAGCATGATCAGGAATCACACCCACAATGTCACCTGGCAACCTATGGCCTGGCCCCGGTCATTCTTGTCTGCTGGTCCCGCCAGCACCTGGCTGGAAGGGGAGAGGATGGGATCACCACATCGTGCCTCCAGTCCCCTTAGCATCCCCACTCTAGACACAGATAAGGCTTAGTGAGGGTGAGACAGAGGAAACAGCTTTCATGTCCAGACGGCCGACTCCTGTTTCAATACCAAGTACAGCTTTCTCACCACCCCCTTCGCTGTGCAGCCATCTCTAATTAATGGCTCTCTGATCGCCAGATACCAGATTCTAGCTTTCTCCCTACTTTTAGTTTCCTGGCTGTTTGACAACTTCTTCCTGCTAGGCTGTCTCTTCTCTGCGTTTCCAAGCTGTCCCTCGATCCAAGCTTGGTCCCCTCTCCCTCGAGGTCCCTCTCTATTTCCTCCTCTGTCTTCTCAGGCTTGGGGCTCCCCCAGTTCTCCTTGGACCCCACATCCTTTCTGGCCACTTCACCCACTCCTCCAACTTGAACCACCACCAGAACATGACTGAGTCACAGGATTATATACTAGTCTGTGGTATCACACATTATGCAAAGATGTGTCTTAATCCCCAGGGGACATGTATGTTCCAGGTACTTGCTTGGCTACACAGATTCCCAGTGCTTCCTCCATAATCTTTAAGTTTCTGACTTTTTTTCTTTCAAAGTCCTTCTTCCTTAGCAGGGTGATAAACCATCCCAGCTTGTCTGGGAGTTGTTGGGTAGAGGGTGTGTCCCTGGGAAGTCTGAGTTCTGGTCCTAAAATGAGAAAGACCTGGGCTAAGTGGGACACACTGGTCACCCTTCCTACAGGTTCCCTCCTGCCCTGCACCCTAGGACCCATCAGTGATACTCCACTGACTACAACAATGAATCCTCGCTTGTAAGTTGCGTGTGTGCTAAGTTGCTTCAGTTCCGTTCAGTCGCTCAGTCATGTCTGACTCTTTGCGACCCCATGAATCGCAGCACGCCAGGCCTCCCTGTCCATCACCAACTCCCAGAGTTCACTCAGATTCACGTCCATCGAGTCAGTGATGCCATCCAGCCATCTCATCCTCGGTCGTCCCTTTCTTGTTCTGCCCCTAATCCCTCCCAGCATCAGAGTCTTTTCCAATGAGTCAACTCTTCGCATGAGGTGGCCAAAGTACTGGAGCTTCAGCTTTAGCATCATTCCTTCCAAAGAACACCCAGGGTTGATCTCCTTCAGAATGGACTGGTTGGATCTCCTTGCAGTCCAAGAGACTCTCAAGAGTCTTCTCCAACACCACAGTTCGAAAGCATCAATTCTTTGGCGCTCAGCCTTCTTCACAGTCCAACTCTCACATCCATACATGACCACAGGAAAAACCATAGCCTTGACTAGACGCACCTTAGTTGGCAAAGTAATGTCTCTGCTTTTGAATATGCTATCTAGGTTGGTCACAACTTTCCTTCCAAGGAGTAAGTGTCTTTGAATTTCATGGCTGCAGTCACCATCTGCAGTGATTTTGGAGCCCCCCAAAATAAAGTCTGACACTGTTTCCACTGTTTTCCCATCTATTTCCCATGAAGTGATGGGACCGGATGCCATGATCTTCATTTTCTGAATGTTGAGCATTCTTTGGGACCCTATGGACTGTCGCCCACCAGGCTCCTCTGTCCACAGAATTCTCTAGGCAAGAATACTGGAGTGGGTTGCCATGCCCTCCTCCAGATGATCATCCTAACCCAGGCATTGAACATGGGTCTCTTAAGTCTCCTACATTGGCAAGTGGGTTCTTTACCACTAGCGCCACCTGGGACTCCTCACTTGGTAAGTTACAGAAAACCTAATGCCTGAAGCACAGAAACTTGGATCTCTGGATGGGTTGCCATGTTAAGAAATGCCAGACTGGGAGATCATCGTTTTGGGGCAGTTAATTCTCTTGCAACCGTGAAATGTCACCAGGGAGCACTTATTCTGCAGCCCCCAAATGGTTTGAACCCAGTACCACCTGGAAGGCTGATAACTAGGGTATTTTTAAGCTGATATTCAGAGCTCTGGCATCACCTCCTGCTCAGGCCACTTCGGAGCAGAGGCTGCAGGTATGTAAGGCGGCTGGGATGGGGCTTCCTGTGCAGCTGCTGCTTTAGCATCCACAGGAGGAGAGAGGAGAACGCTCCCTTCAGGGATTGTCAGAGAAGCCTCAGCAAGAACCCCACAGCCATGGACCCTGTGGAGAAATAGCATTGAAATTGCAGCCTCGGGCCAGGCAGTGGAAGTGCTCTTACTAATTCAAGAAGCCATCGCCTAGGAAACCGAGGGCCTGGTGAAGGTTCTCTCAGGAATGCAGGGTGGTCTCATACTGCGTGCACAGGCATTTTTCCCAAATAGCTATTCCTTCTGTGACCAAGTTGCACCCAAAATTTCACTGGAGTAGAATTTCTGCAGCTTTCCAGGGCCAGAAATCCATCTGGGCGACATTTTCTGCTCTTGGGATAAGGAGTGATGTATATCTCTGACCCCTGTGGGGCGCCTTGTGGCTATGGCACTCAGAGCACCTCTGTCCTGACCCCAGTCTGTGCCAGTGTGCCTTTGTGGGCATGTGTGTCAGGGAGGTCAGGGAGCAGCCCCAGGCCTCCCTAAGACCCTCCCCCTTCCGCCCCTCTCTGATCTGGAAATCTGTAAAAAAGCAAATCAGCAAACAGAAGAAGGTTCCCTCCTCCTCTCACCGTGCTCTGCATCCCGGGAAGCTGATGTACACAAACCCTTCCTCTGCTTAGATGAAACGCCTCAGCAGCATTTGGCTCTCGAGAGCGCTTTATAGCTTTGCTCAGACCTGCATGGAATATAAATCACTGCTGAATTATATACCATTGCGTCAGCATCAGCCAGCAGGCAGGTCACATGGGGCTTTACAGCCAAGGTGCCTTCGGGGTTCACTGGGATGAGGCAGGGGGTGGTGACAGGCTCCGAGGGACAACGCGCTGCAGGGGATGGGGCCCTGAGTTAGGACAGCACGATCCATCGTTCTCCACACCCTGCAGTTGCTCTGGGCAGAGTCGCTGCATGAATGCCACCACACCCCTGGGGCAAGCAGCGTCTGGATCCCCAGGGCTGTGTCTGCACGCTGCAAGGCAGGTCTCCATCCAGGCATGATGGTGCCACAGTCATCCACATCCCCAACTCAAGAGATGAAAGGGACTGGCTGGTTCAGCTGGGTTGCCATTGGCTGTAAAGAAAAGTTTCTACATTCCTATAATATGACTTGGAGCTTCATTCCATGGTTTTTCCGTATCTCCAGGGTGGCCACCAAATCTGGAAACACAGGGGTCATGGACTGAATCGAATCCTCATAAATTATTGAAGACTTAATCCCTCAATATTTCAGAATGTGACTGTATTTGGAGATAGGCCTGTTGAAGAGCTAATTAAGTTAAAATGAGACTCTTAGGGTGGGTTGTCAGCCAATCTGGGCACTAGAAGTAAAGAATCCTCCTGCCAGTGCAGGAGCTGCAGGAGACGGGGGTTCGATCCCTGGATCGGGAAGCTGACCTAGAGAAGGAAATGGCAACCCACTCCAGTCTTCTGGCCTGGGAAATCCCAGTCCACGGGGTCAAAAGAGTTGGACGCAACGGAGTGCCAGCACCAGGCGTAAGCCACTGTGGCTGGAGTCTTTGTAAGAAGAGATTAGGACATAAAAAGAGACACCAGACAGCCACGTGCACAAAGTGAAGACCACGGGAAGAGCGGCAAGAGGGAGGCCGTCCCGCAGGGCTAGGAGGGAAGCATCAGAGACCTTGATCCTGGACTTCCAGCTTCCAGAATTGTGTGAAAATGAATTTCTCTTGTTTAAGCTACCCAGTGTGTGGTTTTTGTTTTGTTGTTTTGGCAGCACGTGTGATCTGAGACAACATGCCTGCTAAATCGCTTCAGTGGTGTCCGACTCTTTGTGACCCTGTGGACTCTAGCCCATCAGGCTCCTCTGTCTCTGATACAACAGGTGAAGATATAATAATTGGTTTATTAACAGAATGTCTACTATACATGATAAAATAAGGCTATGTTATCAGACTTGGGCTTCCCTTGTAGCTCAGTCGGTAAAGAATCTGCCTGCAGTGTAGGAGACCTGGGTTCAATCCCTGGGTCGGGGAGATCCCCTGGAGAAGGAAATGGCAACCCACTCCAGTATCCTTGCCTGGAAAATCTCATGGACAGAGGAGCCTGGTGGGCAGCAGTCTATGGGGTCGCAAAGAGTTGGGCATGACTGAGTGACTAACACTTACTTACCAGGCTTGATGGCTACCCGGTAGCTGAAACAGGCGTCTAAACCCAGCCATGCAAAATGATAGCTGCTGGGCATCAGGTGGATTCTTCTCCATCTCGTCTCCCTCATCTAGGTGTTGATATTTACTCCCACTCAATCCCATCAAAACACTTATTCTTCTGGGTGTATGTTAGATTTGATCACAAGTTCACTGGTGACCTCTACACCCAAGACAGAGCCTTTTCTTTCTTGGGAAGAGAGTGTCAGTGGGTTCAAATGTCAGGATGGGAACTGACTAAGGTCAGACCACCACTGTCCCGTCTCCTATACTGGACTCTGCCATTTCCACCCTCTGACCAGTCTGCATAGAGTCCTAGCAGCTGTCCTGGCCCTTTTCCTTCATGGCCCAATCTAAGTCCCGAATCTCCCAAGAAGTCTTCTCTGAGTGTGCCTGGCATGAGACGGTCCACATTTGTTTCAGAATCCTTGAAACATTTTCGGTCCGGAACAGGCAATCCGACAATTAGCTATAGGAACCTTCTCTTGTTCCCTGTTTTAGCTTCTGTTCAGCTACACTGTAACTTCCTCCAGAGCTGGCAGGGCAGCAACGTCTCCTTTTGTATTACACACGGCTCTGTGCAGTTAATCCATATCACTGGAGGAAACAGCTATGGAACTTTTAAGTGAAAATATGGACTTGGAAAGACAGAAGGGAATAAAAGAGATACCATGGTTGGCCCTCCCACTCTCCTTTCTCCTAAATCATTTTGTGGATGGTGAAGTGTGTGTGTGTGTGTGTGTGTGTGTGTGTGTGCATGCCCACACATGTCTGTGCCTCCCTACCTTGTGTTTCAATGGGTACCTTGGATTTCAGGAAGCATTTTTGTTTCTATAGAAATTCAGCCTCAGAATAATACCCTCTCTGCAGGATTATTTTGCAGAGCCATAATAATAAATGTGGAAAAGCTTAGAGAAGTTAAAATTGCTTTCTATAGGTAAGGTATAATATTAGAAAGGGAAAACTTTAAGTAAGGGCGAAGAAAAATTGTTCTGAAGGACAAGAAAATTTGTGCTCACCGCTTTTCATCTTCATCACCTGCTCCATTCTCTCCCGGCCCCGTCGAAGGGCAAGTGCCGAACCGGGCAGCGCTTGTTCTCAGCAGAGACCAGACAAAGTGCTCACTCACAACCCTTAGTTTTGTGCATTTTGTTGGAACTCAAACCATGGGATCTGGAAGATCTCAGAATACAGTCCTGAGACCCATCTTGGTAAGAGAACTTATCTTGGGGCTCAGAGTGGTTTCAGATCCACCAGGGGTTACATCCTGACATTGGTGGGTTTGCAGCGAAGCTTGTGCTCAACCAGGAGGGGTAAAAGGAAGCAGCCCTCACAGAAGGGTTGGAAATCGCTAGGTGACATGAGGTGGGAAGCTTTTATGAGTGCTATAGAAGCTCTGACCCTGGTTTCTCTGGAATGCAAAGGCAGCATTTATAGCTATCCCATTTACTAAATTATAAAATTCATTTATTAAACACCTATTGCCTAAGGGACTGAGAGACTATATCTTGCTGTTTTTAGTCTACACAGAACACTTTCCCTTCTTTCTTCTTTTTTTTTTTTTTAAAGTATTTATTTATTTGGCTGCACCAGGACTTAGTTGCAGCATGTGGGATCTAGTTCCCCGACCAGGGATTGAACCTGGGTTCCCTGCACTGGGAGCATGGGGTCTTAGCCACTGGACTACCAGGCAAGTGCCCCTTCTTTCTTCTTTTGTTAAAACATCACCACCATTCTTTCTCCCAAGGAAGCCATTCTGTGATCAAAATGATTAAATTCAGGCAGATGCACTTAACTTAAGCCAAGCCTCAGTTTCTGTATCTTCTGTACCTCTTGAAGTTGCTGTGAGGTTACATATATTTATGCAAATCATATATTTACAAATCCCATAAATTATGTAATTCATAAAAGTTATGACCAACCTAGATAGCATATTCAAAAGCAGAGACGTTACTTTGCCAACAAAGGTCCGTCTAGTCAAGGCTATGGTTTTTCCAGTAGTCATGTATGGATATGAGAGTTGGACTGTGAAGAAGGCTGAGCGCCGAAGAATTGATGCTTTTGAACTGTGGTGTTGGAGAAGACTCTTGAGAGTCCCTTGGACTGCAAGGAGATCCAACCAGTCCATTCTTAAGGAGATCAGCCCTGGGTGTTCTTTGGAAGCACTGATGCTAAAGCTGAAACTCCAGTACTTTGGCCACCTCATGCAAAGAGTTGACTCATTGGAAAAGACTCTGATGCTGGGAGGGATTGGGGGCAGGAGGAGAAGGGGACGACAGAGGATGAGATGGCTGGATGGCATCACTGACTCAATGGACATGAGTCTGAGTGAACTCCGGGAGTTGGTGATGGACAGGGAGGCCTGGCGTGCTGTGATTCATGGGGTGGCAAAGAGTCGGACACGACTGAGCAACTGAACTGAACTAAACTGAACTGAATTCAAAATTAAATAATCTGCTGAAGGTTCCAAGGTATAAGGAACAGAACAAATACCTGGTTTTGTTGCAAAGCCTCAAACTATTTGACTGTGGAAACACCCAAGAACTATTCATCACAATGGCTTCCATTGGCCCCCTTAAAAAACAGCATCCTCCATGAGAAGCAACCACTGGCCCACTCCACTCTTGCCCACTGGCCTTGGATATTCCACGCCTCAAGGAGTGAAAAGTTGGGAAGATCTGAGTCTGGTGGTCTGTGGTGAGCTATGAGCTTTCCAAACAGGACAGGAAGGAGAGTTCTAGAGGGGGAAATGAAGCAAGACTACAGCATCACCTTTTTCTCAGTGTGAATCTTTGCAGCTTCCTATCCATCTGGGCCTTGGTTCAGAGCTGAGAATTAGTGGATCCAACTGGCTTCTTAACTAGACTGAGAGTGGCGTCCACAGCTGTGCAGAAAGGAACATTCTCAAGCTGTGAATAGTGAGCTTCCAAGCGGAAGGCCACTTAGAACATGCCATCTTCCTGCTCCTGCTTCTCTTTCCTCCTTTTTCTTTCTAAGCCAGTGCCTTCTGGTGGACAACAATGGCCCACAGAGCAAACTTTGAGAACCTCTAGAGCAGATGGCAATCTTGCCCTGGGTTTCTGGCTGGGGACAATGCTGAAGGCATATGAAACCTCCTGCAGGCCATCTCTGATACTATACTTCCCTGGCCACTGTACCAGTCATCTTCCTAAATAGATACAAGAGAAAGCCCCATCTCCACACCCCCATCCTGCCTCACCACCCCCCTCCCACCCCCCGGGCCAGCATGAAGCCCAGTACAAACTGATCTTTCATTATGTTTGAGTCACTGTCTTGGTCATCATGAGACTCTCCTGGCCCACCCAGAGGTCCCCCAGGGTCAGCCCGCACCAGCTTCCTGGGAGAAGACCTGCTATCGACCAGGATATAGCTTCATGGAAAGACAACTCCATCAAGAATCAGAAAACCCAGGCTCTGGTTTCATTCTTTTCCAAGAAGTGGATTAAATCACCTCATCTCTCTTGGCTATGATCTCCTTGAACACAGAATACAGGGGGTAGACCAGATCTCTAAGTTTCTTCTGATTAAGTGATCCTGTGACTCTAGGTATTGGGACAAAAAGGTACCATTCTCTTTGAATTGTTCTAGGACTTGCTATCACTTATTTTGTCAGACATGAGCCACCTGGAGAAAAGATGCTGGTTCTCACTTCCTGACATGCACAGAAGGGCTGGTGAAAGAAACCATTAAATGTCATTATTTGCCATCAGTGTGCATATGAGGCTAAGCTCAGAATGGCCTTGATTCAAAATGGAGAAGGATAGGGACCCAGCTGTTTAAGTGTCTGGAAGAAATTGGCTCTCTGGCTTCTGCCCTATCTGATCCAAGCCAATGCCATGATCGTTAGTAGAAGAAGAGAGAGGCTTGGGGTGGCAGCAGAAGATCAGGAGAGCCTGCCACCTGGTTTGGTTTATGTTTCCACACGCATGGCACATCTGTCAGCTTGGCTTGGCCCTCCCTTGAGATGCAACTCTGTACCCAATGATTTGGGCATGCCATCACCCCATCACTGGGTCACTGAACACATATACAGCTTTCTATGAATCAAACACTTATTTGTACTATTTATAATATGGTGGGCTTCCCTGGTAGCTCAGCCAGGTAAAGAATCTGCCTGCAATGCAGAAGACCCCAGTTCAATTCCTGGGTCGGGAAGATCCTCTGGAGAAGGGATAGGCTACCTATTCCAGTACTCTTGAGCTTCCCTGGTGGCTTGGCTGGTAAAGAATCTGCCTGCAGTGTGGGAGGCCTGGGTTTGATCCCTAGATTGGGAAGATCCCCTGGAGAAGGGAACAGCTACCCAGTCCAGTATTCTGGCCTGGAGAATTCCATACAGTCAATGCGGTTCACAAAGAGTTGGACACGGCTGAGAAACTTTCACTTTTCACTTTCACATAATATGATAGGCATTGTCCTAAAAGCTTTAGAAATGGTAGTTCTTTGAATCCTCAAAGCAAAACCTTATGAGGTTTACAAAGGGAAAGTAAGACACAGAGAGGTTAAGTAAATTGCCCCAGATCGCACAGCTGCTACGTACTGGAGCCAGGATTCAAATCCATGCTTTTGCCACATGTTTCCTCTCGTTCCAGCTCTTTCATGTGCATGGGTATCATCTCTGGAGCTGGACTGTAAGCAGTGTAAGCAGAGAAGCTCTTCTCTTCCCCAACAGGACCCTATACATGGTGGTGGTTAAGTAAGATTTATCTCCTAGATGGTAAGATTGGGAAAAGAGGGCCTATCATTATCAAAATGGCCATAAGGAGGTTCTGGGTGACCCTCAGACTCATGGCTTAGTTAATAAAAATCTCATGGCTGACTTCTCCAGATAATTAGGAAAACCAATCACAGTCTACATATAACTTCACTCTGGTCTATGTTGGGCCAAAGGGTGACTTCCTTTAGAGGGACATGAGTTTTCCATGAGGATCAGGATGTTTTGGTTGCGAAAGGAAAGGAATCAAGATCTAGAACATCAGCTCTCTTTCAATAAGACTTTTGGTAGCTTCCCAGGAGGCCAGAAACCAAACCCAGTGGGCAGAGTCACCTGGTGGTCAGAAGCCCCAGAGGAGCTCAGTGGAGCCCCGCCCATCAGCAGGCTTCTCCCTGCAGTGCTGCTGGCTTGCAAGCGAGCCTGTGCCTGGCAACCCTTTCAGCGCCACTTGTGTCTGGGAGACTTGGGGAACAGTCCTCATTTACCCCTCTTCATTTTCTGAGTTCAAACTCTGATGAGAAGAAAGTTCCAGAAAGAAGGTAGAGAGGACAGAAGATATCAGCTTTTTTACTGTTAAGGCAAGTATGGCAACTGTGGCTTGGCTCCTGGCCACCATCAAGCTCAGTAATACTTTCCCCCGCTAGGCTGACATTTTAGGATAGTTTCCCTAGGGAATGTTTGGTTCTGCAGAGAGATACACTCACCCAGAAGTGACTCACACTGGTGGGCCAGAAAAAGAAAGAAAAATAGGCCTCCAATGTGGCCTCCTGATGCTGGCCTGGGTGATGGGCCTTGATTCTGGGAATGCTGGCCACAAAAGAGGCCAAGCAAAAGTAGACTACCCAGATGCTGCTGGGCCCAGGAGCTCAGCCTCCTCTGGCAACCTCACCAATTGGAAGTCAGTCACCTCTTCTCCTTTAGGAAGCAGGGCCTTAACAGGTAGAATTGAAGGGATTTCCCTGGTGGTCCAGTGGTTAAAACTCTGTGCTCTCAGTGAAGGGGGCCCAGGCTCCATCCCTGGTCAGGGAACTAGATGCCACATGTCAGAACTAAGAGTCTGCATGCCACAACTGAAGATTTCACATGCCATAACTAAGACCCACCATGGCCAAATATATATATATACATATATATATATATATAAGGTAGAGTTGGTATACTTCTAAACAGAGGAGAGAAGTTTCCTACTTTACGGGCCCAGATGGGAGTGCTGAGATAAAGAGAGAATGCTATCCCACCGCCCTTGGCTGTACTAACTCAAAGATCCTAGGAATCTGTGACCCAGAGGCTTCTGGGAAATGTGATTTCAGTTGAAAATGTTAAGAGCTAAATGGGAGAGGATATTTTAATTTATTATTTAGAATAAATTGTAGCCCATGAAGGTGGTATAATCTTTAAGGTATTCTTGGGTTTTGTTGGCAGGGGTTGCGCGGGCGGCTGTGGTAGGAAGGACACAGCTACCAGATCCCTTCCTCCCCAGGGCCAAAATTATGGGTTCAAATAACATATTAAATTTAGATTTAACTTGACACAAAGCTGCTTAAGCATTTTTTTTTTTAAAACGATGAAAGGGACTTTTTTTTTTTTTGCTTCATTCACAATAGAGTTTAGTTACATAGAGATATATAAGAACGGAAATGTATTAATGACATGTGAAATCCTAAACCAGAATGAATAAATAAAGACTTGATGGACTGCTCCTGAAGAGTGGCCAACTCCAAGCCTAGGAGCAGTTTCATTTGATAAATGGACATGAAAGCCCTTGAAGGGGCGAGTTCACTGAATTCCTCCCGCAGCCTCAATCTTGAGCCTCTCTGTGAGGCTGCCCTTGAGTTCCCAGGAGAGAAAGGCTCCCTTTCTCTGGGCACCCACAGTCCCCACTGATCACTCTGCTTGGGTGGCCCTTAAGGTCTTCTCTACCCATCTTCCTCCTGTCCTACCCAAAGGGACATCTACCTGTCCCTTGCAAGTGGGGGAGAGGAGGACCCCTCTGGCCTCCAGACACTAATGAAAGCTGGTGGGTGAGCCTGTGTCTGCCTTCTGCTTCACTTCTTATGCCTCCTTCTTCATCCCAGGTGGCCTCGCCTGGTACCCTTTTCTCTTCTCCCACATGTTCCAGGAAGAGAGAAGAAAGAGGGGGCATCGATCCGAAGACCTTAGATTAAGGCTCCACCATTTACTTAATTGCATGACTCTACAGGAAACAACAGACTGGTTCCAAACAGGAAAAGGAGGACGTCAAGGCTGTAGATTGTCCCCCTGCTTATTTAACTTCTATGCAGAGTACATCATGAGAAACACTGGGCTGGATGAAGCACAAGCTGAAATCAAGATTGCCAGGAGAAATATCAATCACCTCAGATAAGCAGATGACACCACCCTTATGGCAGAAAGTGAAGAGGAGCTAAAAAGCCTCTTGATGAAAGTAAAAGAGGAGAGTGAAAAAGTTGGCTTAAAGCTCAACATTCAGAAAACGAAGATCATGGCATCTGGTCCCATCTCTTCATGGGAAATAGATGGGGAAACAGTGGAAACAGTGTCAGACTTTATTTTTGGGGGCTCCAAAATCACTGCAGATGGTGACTGCAGCCATGAAATTCAGACGCTTACTCCTTGGAAGGAAAGTTCTGACCAACCTAGATAGCATATTAAAAAGCAGAGATATACTTTGCCAACAAAGGTCCATCTAGTCAAGGCTATGGTTTTTCCTGTGGTCATGTATGGATTTGAGAGTTGGACTGTAAATAAAGCTGAGCATTGAATTGATGCTTTTGAACTGTGGTGCTGGAGAAGACTCTTGCGAGTCCCTTGGACTTCAAGGAGATCCAACCAGTCCATCTTAAAGGAGATCAGTCCTGGGTGTTCATTGGAAAGGACGGATGCTGAAGCTGAAACTCCAATACTTTGGCCACTTCATGCGAAGAGTTGACTCATTGGAAAAGACTCTGATGCTGGGAGGGATTGGTGGCAGGAGGAGAAGGGGACGACAGAGGATGAGATGGCTGGATGGCATCACTGACTTAATGGACATGAGTTTGAGTGAACTCCGGAAATTGGTGATGAACAGGGAGGCTTGGCATGCTGCGATTCATGGGGTCGCAAAGAGTTGGACACAACTGAGCAACTGAACTGAAATGACTGAACTGACTGACTGAAACTTGTTTCTTGGATCTCTGGGTCAAGTTCATTATGTACAAAATTGGCGTATTAATGCCAACCTTAAGGACTGCCAGAAAGAAGAAAGGTAAATAACGTTTGGGCAGCATCTGCTATTGACACAGCACTGATGCTCCAACAAGCGAGCTCTTCCCTTCCTCACTGCCTCTTCCACCTGTTCTCTTGGGGTGGTGGTGTGTGGGATGTTGAAGGTCAAATGGGAACTTTGCCTCCCTTTGGAGCTCTGTGAACTAAAAATTGTCACCTGACTCACAATGAACTGGTAGCTCAGACAGTAAAGAATCTGCCTGCAAAGCAGGAGACTGTGGTTTGACCCCTGGGTTGGGAAGATCCCCTGGAGGAAGAAATGTCTACTCCAGTGTTCTTGCCTGGGGAATCCCACGGACAGAGGAGCCTGGCAGGCTACAGTGCATGGGGTTGCAAAGAGTCAGACAGGACTGAGTGACTTTTACTTTCATTTTGGGTGACCAGCACCTTCCTTTCCCAAGAACGGTAGAGAGGTAGATCAAAGAGGTCCTCATCCTCCTTACTGCTGAAATGACACAGAATTCTCTTGTTTTTAATATTTTGCATTGTAAAATTGTCAGTCTTGAAAAGGGAAATGGCTCATTTATCAGACTAACTGGTCTAGGTGTCTGACTCTCCTCTAAGATTGTAGGCAACTCTCAGGCAGGCAGGAGTTTTATTTTATCTTTTATCCTCCAAAGTATCATATGTTTTATCCTTGAGTACTTAGCAGGTACTTAAGGGGTTGTTTATTTAATGAATTATGAACATTGGGCAGATTCCAATGGTTCACTGAAGTGGGGAATGGGCTCTCCTCTCTCACAACCACATCTTGGACATCCTTGATGCTCTGATGGCTCCTATAGATAGGGTGAGGGTATTTTCCAAACCCCAAATCAAGACACATGGTATGAGACATGATCTGATAAGAGCAAAGCATATTTGAAATCAGGAGACTTCCAGAACATCAGGGAGAGAAACTCTCTACAAAGGCACTCATTCTCTGATTATTTTTCTGTTTGTTTAGTCGCTCAGTTGTGTCTGACTCTTTTGTGATCCCATGGACTGTGGCCTGCCAGGCTCCTCTGTCCATGGGATTTCCCAGGCAAGGATACTGGAGTGGGTTGCCATGTTCTTCTCCAGGGGATCTTTCTGAGCCAGGGACTGAACCCACACCTCCTGTGTCTTGTATATTGCAGGTGGCTCCTTTACCCCGAGCCACCAAGTATTTTATACCTGGAGATGAAAAGTGAGTCATTTCCCATCTATCCCCAAAGCCCTAGTTCTGTTGGATGAAGAAGCAGGCCCAGTAGAGCAGAGTTGACTGATACCTCTGGGTCTGTCTTCACAAACCTCCAGTATCATGCTTTCAGTCTGCCAAGAATCACTCCCCCACCAGCACCTCCTAGGCCTTCAAGGCCATCACCAGCATATCGTGGGACAATGCAGATAGCAACTGGTTTGGGCTTGCTAACCCCCACAGGAGTCATCATTCACAGTGAGGTGAAGGGTGGTGGAGGGGGTGCAGCCCTGGGCCCAAGGCATGCCTGACTTTGCACTATGGGGGCTGCCTGGCCCTGCCCCCAGCTCTCTGCCCTGGGCTGCTTCTCCAGATCACCCCTCTGGTCCCCAGAGGGAGCTGGGTTCTACTGTGCACACACCTCAGCTCACCTGTTGGTGATGTCCTCTTAGCCTACCTCAGGGTGCCCCTGTGTCTGGTCTGGGACATTTCCCCTGTGTCTGGTACCCTGAGCAATCCTGCACATGTGTGCGTACATGCTAATTTGCCTCAGTCATGCCCAGCTCTTTGCTACCCCATGGACTGTAGCCCGGCAGGCTCCTCTGTCCATGGGATTCTCCAGGCAAAAATATTGGAGTGGGTTACCATTCCTTTCTACAGGGGATCTTCCTGACCCAGGGATCAAACCCACTCTACTCTCTATCAAAAGTATAGAAAATAAACTTCCTTAAAATAAGACCTCTGTTTACTCAATTTTTAAAGCACTGCGTGTGCTCACAGAAATATTTTTTGAACTGAGTTAGAATTTGTTGTGGAAATATGTCAAATATGGCTTAATATGTCTGATTACATGACAATTCTTGGTGTGGTAGGCATGCGAGCTCAGTCATGTCCAACTCTTTGCGACCCTAGGGACTGTATAGCCCACCAGGCTCCTCTGTCCACGGGCTTCTCCAGGCAAGTATATTGGAGTGGGTTGCCATAGCTTCCTCCAGGGGATCTTCCTGACCCAGGAAGATCAAACCCAAGTCTCTTATGCCTCCTGCGTGGCAGGCAGGTTCTTTATCACTAGCACCCCCTGGGAAGCCCTCCAACCCTGTACACACTGTGCATCATAGACATCCAAGCAGTAGGGGCGACAGGAGCCTCTCGAGGGTGGAATCCCCTCCCCTCCTTTCCTGGGTGTGGCTATTTCTGATGCTGCCTTTCTGGGTCCTCATTCTCCTCTCTGCACCCAGCACTGGAGAGAGGCCATTCATCATGTCCACGAGGGCCTCCCTCGTCACTGTTTCTGGGGAACAGCTTTTAAGGCTTTCAGGAGGGGTCTGTGCATTTACTCCAGGGATGAGCATTTTTCTTTGATTGATGACTGATTTCAAGAGGCAGGAGCTTGGCAGCCAAGTTCCCTTTCTCTGAAGCTTGCATACCTCTATAAGAACATCCTAGAAGAACCACAGGGAGGGAGGCTTTTGAGGCTGCTTTAGAAATTACCTCAATTTCCATGGCAATCAAGTTCTGTGGCATTGCCACCACCTTCTGGGTCTTTCTGCTCCCACTGGAAAGGCTATTGGAGAAATCTCTTATTTCTCAACAACGATTCCAGGAGAGAAATGGTTTTCCAGCTTACCTGAACCATCCCCGCCCCTACTCTTCTTGGCTGCCCTTCCCAATCCATTCTTGCTGATGGCCCATTGTCTGGAAGCAAGAGACCCCAATTTGGGGCAGTCCTGTTAGTATTTCTAACCCAGGAAAGACAGGCTGTCAGGGTCCCAGACTGAGTCTGGACTATATCTGTTCATGTCTGTGTTGGTGGAGGCATGACAGCCAGGTAGGCACTAGAGTTGTGGAGAAATCACTCATCCTGAGTGGGACCCCAAATCATCTACCCAGATTCAGCCTAGATGCTGTACCAAAACCATGCTTCACCATCTGTAGTAACCTAACCCTGCCATTCCGTTCCTTAAACCTTGACACTTCTGGGTCTGTCCTGCCCATGCAGGGGTTGGACTGCATTATAGGAACTTCCCAAGAGATCCATCAGTTCTTCCTTGATGGTTCAGCAGGTAAAGAATCTGCCTGCAATGCAGGAGACACTCAAGAGACATGGGTTTGATCCCTGGGTAGGGAGGATCCCCTGGAGGAGGGAGGGCATGGCAACCCACTCCAGTATTCATGCCTGGAGAACCCCATGGACAGAGGAGCCTAGTGGGCTACAGTATATGGGATTGCAAAGAATTGGACACAACTGAAGTGACTTCGCATGCACACATGGGAGATCCATCGACTCTTCCATTTAAAGCATCAACAGACAGCCTGAGTGCTAAGGCTTTTTCAATCCTGCTGTTTCCATTGATCTGGGATGTTATCAATATTCTCACCCAGTCTTAATCAAAGACCTGCATAGAAATATAAAGGTCTTACACCAAGGTTCCAAGTCTCAATAAATTCTGACCTTACCTGCCTAGTCTGAGACCCTGTCAGTTTTGGAAGATGCTCCCCTCCCTGTTGGCAGCAGGCAATACACTCCGCTGCGTCTTATAAGCAGCTTGTGTCGGCAATGTTCGGAGAGGGAGCTTTGATGTGAGGGAAGGGGGAACACTTGTTCTGCATCATTATCCAGTCATCAAAGGGCAAGGGGTGATTTTCAGCCCAGCAGACTTGGCCTCAGTTAGGGAGGTGGGCAGCTGCATGCAGAGCAGGGAGGAGACCTGCGTTTTCAAGTTCTCTGGGAGTGTCTGTAGCAAAAGGCTGTGGTGTCCTGGGATCAGGGAGTCTGGGTGTGGGGCGATGCTGGAGGCGGAGATGGCTCGGGGGCCTGCGACATGAGCAGCTGTGTGCTGGCGTTAATATTCTGCTGTTGCCATCTTGAAATTCTTAATAATGTTTTAATAAGGGGACCACAAAGAAGGCGGAGCGCTGAAGAACTGATGCTTTTGAACTGTGGTATTGGAGAAGACTCTTGTCCATCCTAAAGGAAATCAGTCCTGAATATTCATTGGAAGGACGGATGCTGAAGCTGAAACTCCAACACTTTGGCCACGTGATGTGAAGAACTGACTCACTGGAAAAGACCCTGATGCTGGGAAAGACTGAAGGCAGGAGGAGAAGGGGATGACAAAGGATGAGATGGTGGGATGACAAAGGATGAGATGGTTGGATGGCATCACCGACTCGATGGACATGAGTTTCAGCAAGCTCCGAGAGATGGTGAAGGACAGGGAAGCCTGGTGTGCTGCAGTCCATGGGGTCACAAAGAGTCGGACACGACTGAACGACTGAACAATGAACAACAAAGGGGTCCAAGTTTTCATTTTACCCTGGTCCTCACAAATTACGGAGCTGGTCTCGGTTGGAGGGGAAAGATGTTACCAGGGGTGTGGCAATGCAGCACCTTCAGGGGTGGCATGACAGTCCTCCTACCCTAACCTGGCCACCCCAGGCACAGACATCACACCCTCACTCACTGGAACTGGGCACGGCCGGCTGAAGAAGCCCCAGCTGCAGGAACCCCCAAAGGAAGCCAGACCACTGATAAATGCCACACAATGTCCAATGATCGCCCAGGGGAGAAGCCCAGAGCAATCAATGAAATAGACAGAGGGTAAGGCAGAATCAATCAAGCCCAGACCGTGGCCTCCAAGGCCCTACACCATCCACCCAGCTTTGGGCGTATCTCCATCTCACTCTGCTCCTGGCACAATCCTCTCCCCTTGCTCAGCTTTTTCAGACCCAAGAAGCTCATCCCCATCTCAGGATGTCCTCTACACATGCTGTTTGTTCTGGCAGGGTCTAATCTTTCCTGAGTCTTCCCATGGCTCAGCATACTCCCTTCACTCACATCTCTGTTCACCATAACCACCCTGAGGGGCCTCCATCCCCACTCAGTGGCCCTTCACCTACAATGATGGCCCCGCAGGACTCTCCATCTCCCTCCCAGCTTAATTTTTCTCCATTGTTCTCACCCCCTGATATCAGATCATGTGTTTACTTTATGGGACTTGCTTCTTGTCTGTTTCTCTAGCTAGAATGAAAGCTTCATGAGGACTTGATCCCTATTTCCTACCACAGCCCAAGGGCTTAATCAGTGTCCGGGACATAGTACAGGCAATCAATGTTGAATGAATGCATGAGTAGGGTGGTGATTAGCCAGAGAAATGATACCTGTTCAACAATTTCATCTTTACCACCCTGTGGTGTGTGTGTCTTTGTGTGCTCTTGGTGTTGGTGTTGGTGACATGGGGCTGCTTAAAGCAAAGCGCCCCTGAAGGTAGTTGTTTGTTTGGTTTTTTTTTAAAAGGAGCAACTCAGTTGTAAAAATAATAAGGTCTAGAAATTTATTGAGAACAATGGCACCTTTTTATACAAGTTAACTCTATAGCATTCATAACTATGCCTCAAATGGGTACTATTATTAGCCTTGTGTTACAGGTGAGAAAATTGAAGCAATGCACCAGTTAGCGTCTGCCCTGGATGATCTGTAGTGGTGTGGCTGTGATGAGTGCTTGATGGGCAGGTGACAGGCCATTCTGGGAAGGCCTCCACTGACCAGATTAGGGTTTACAGAGCCAGCGCTGCTTACCATTCTCCTCCAAAGTGCAAATCTGTAACAGAGGCGGTCCCACTGGGTGGTAAGGGCTCACGTGCTTTGAGGTCTATTTCAACTCTTAAGGCAAAAATGAAGCCCCAGACACACTGTCCTGGCCACTGGTTCTACATCAGGCAAGCGTGCATGTTATTTCCTAATCTTCCTGACAAGGTCCCTCCTCCTCACAAAGGTCTTTGTTTTGAATGCAATCATCAAATGCTACAACATATTCAAATATGCACCTTCCAAAGGGCAAGATAAATCCCAGGATATGCAGTAGTCTGTGAATCTCTGCTGAGGACTGTGATAGAAAGGCTGTAAGACAAAAAGTCAAGAGAAGCGTTGTGACGTTGTAGTGAAATCTTACCTGAAGTTATAGAGGCCGTTCAGCAAGGTAGGTAGATGGGCTTTATGCCCTTGTCGGTCATGAGGGATTATAGACTCTCTTCTGCCTATTAGAAGGGAATTCACTTGGGGTATGTGTGTAATGTTCACTTCCACTTTAGTACCATTTACACAGAAGAGCAACAGCTATCATTTGCTGAGGGTTTCTTATAAGCGTGCCTCGTGCTAAGTCATGGGCTTATTGATTGTCTCCTCTCTCCCCAGAATAGTATCTAACTTACGTGGTCACGCTTCTCTTAACCACGAGTCATGAATGTTGAGACGCAGTTCCTACTGAACTTAGAGAAACTCAGTCCTAGCCACCTTTCCAAGCAGTGCTGGCACTTGGGAGGACAGTAGGGAGAGGCTGATGGGGAAGCTTAGATGTCGTCCTACTTCACAGCATTCCTAAAACCACTCCACTTACTGCCTGGAAGACATATTCACCCAGTCAAGACACCCATACCTTGGGCTCTGCATTTTAGGCTTATGTGCGTGCTTAGTCATTCAGTCATGCCTGACTGTTTGTGACCTGCATGGACTGCAGCCTGCCAGGCTCCTCTGTCCATGGAGATTCTCCAGGCCAAGAATACGGGAGTGGGTTGCCGTGCCCTCCTCCAGGGAATCTTCCCAATCCAGGGATTGAACTTGGGTCTCCCACATTGCAGGCGGATTCTTTACCATCTGAGTCACCAGGGAAGCCCAAGAATGCTGGAAAGCCTATTCCTTCTCCAGGGGATCATCCCAACCCAGGAATTGAATTGGGGTTTCCTGCATTGCAGGCATATTCTTTATGAGCTGAGCTACCAGGGAAGTTTTCAGAATTGCTGGACCTTTATCAAGGTCTTTTTCTATCAGAAGAGGGGTATCTGGGGGTTTACCGTACAACTGCTCTCTGGTGGGCTTGGTGAGGGCTGTCATCGAGCGTCACTGGTTTACAGATGACTGCAGTCACTCAACGTGGATAGCTTGAGCTTCTCTGGGAGCATTCTCTTTGCTCTCCGGACTGACTGGGGAGTCAGACAAGGTTATACTGATCACAGGTGGGAGGAAAAGGCGCTTTAAAGACTTCCTCTTCCCATGAGAACTTGTGCCCTCAATTCTGGCCACCATCTCCTCCACACACCCCCTTGTGCTTTGAGAAGGAAGGAATAGAAAGGGAATGGAGCCAGATTCTGAGAGTTACATCTGCTTAGAAGTACAGACGGAGAAGGCAATGGCACCCCACGCCAGTACTCTTGCCTGGAAAATCCCATGGATGGAGGAGCCTGGTGGGCTGCAGTCCATGGGGTCGCTAAGAGTTGGACACGACTGAGCGACTTCACTTTCACTTTTCACTTTCATGCATTGGAGAAGGAAATGGCAACCCACTCCAGTATTCTTGCCTGGAGAATCCCAGGGATGGGGGAGCCTGGCGGGCTGCCGTCTCTGGGGTCGCACAGAGTCAGACACGACTGAAGCGACTTAGCAGCAGTAGCAGCAGAAGTACAGAATCAGAGCGATGCCACTGTGGGCAGACATGTATGGCACAGGGGGTCATGGGGATCTACCACACGGGAAGCTGGCAGCAGAGAGAGCAGGATGGGCTGCAAGAAGCCAGGCTGGCGTCCCCGACTGGGCCCTGGTTCCATTTCTGCCACCAGACACCCATGCCTCAGCCTTTTCATTCTAGGATTGTAAGTTTTCAGAACTGCTGGACCTTTATCAAGGTCCTTGTGACCTAGGACAGCCGACATAACTCCTCTTATCTTGAAATACAAGAAGGTCGAACTGGATGGTCTCTAAGGCCCCCTTCCATTTCTAACTTTCTAGGAGTCCAAATTAAAAACAGAAAGTTCTTTCTGAGGTCATGTATAATTCATACCCTCCATCCAAAAGGAATTTGAGACAGACTCCAGGACTGTTCAAATAAAGATAAAAGGAGAATAAGAAACCCCATGGAAGAGGAGAAGGTCAGACCAGGAACAGAAGATAAGACAGGCTAATTTCTTGAAGGACTTCTGGCTCTAATCAAGAAAAAACAAAACACTTTCTCTGTTGTACATAATTCCCTCCTTTGACACATGCATTCAACAGATATTGGAGGCTGCAGACACTTCTCAGACCCAGGGGGTACCTTGGAGAACAAGGCAGATAAGCTTTTGGGGCTCATGGAGGTGATGTCTATGTTGGTGGTGGTCGTGGGGAGTTGGGGAATGTTAAATGCTGCAGACACCCAATATCCAGGTCTTGATTTACCATTCTCCAACAGAAGGAACCAGACTCCTTGGAGAAATGGCCAGTTCTAAGACGAGGGCAGGAAATAACACTAGATGAGCCTGGAGCACCTTGAAGTGCCCAAAACTAATGAAGTGCTCACAAAAAGCAAAATCAAAAGACTACATTGATGAGTATACCAAAGGGCACAGGGGCCAACTGAAAGAACTCCCAGTGGCCAAAACTGGGACAGCTGGACAACAAGGTAAACAGTACTGAATTATGATTCAAACTATAAAATCAACATTCATGAATCCACATTGAAATGAATAAATAATTTAAAGAATCTGCCTGCAAAGAAGGAGACCCAGGTTCAATCCCTGGGTCATGAAGATCCCCTGGAGAAAGGAATGGAAACCCACTCCAGTATTCTTGCCTGGAGAATCCCATGGACAGAGGAGCCTGGCAGGCTGCAGTCCATAGGGTGGCAAAGAGCCAGACACGACTGAGTGACTAACACTTTTACTTTCAATAAACAGGGAAGAAGAGATGCATCTCCCATGCAGAAGAATTCCAAATAGTTTATGTAGCTATTCCACCTAAAGGCAGAGAAACAGCCCCCAACTCCTTAGGTGTGGACTGTGCCTACTGACTTCCTTCCAAAGACAGCAGCATGGAAACAGAGAAAGCAGAAGAGTAACTTTACAGTGGAGAAGCCTGACCCACACTCCTTACTCCAGGGGATGAAGGGCAATCTCAACCATCATAGATCATGGGATAGCATGTACCCTTGAAATGACGTGATGAAAATGGCACCTTACCTGTGTACTCTTCTTCCCCAAACCCATAGCCCAGTCTAATCACTAGAAGAAAACCATCTAAGGTCCAACAGAGGAGCATCCCACACTATGCGTGACCAGTATTCCTCAAGTACTCAACTGGCGAGGTCATTAAAAACCAGGGAAGTCTGAGAAATGGTCATAGTCGAGAGGAGCCCAGTGAGACATGACAACATAATGGGAATTTCTGGAAGGGACTCAGAAACAGAAAAAGGGCATCAGGTAACAACACAAAAAGGAATAAAAACAACTATGGACATTAATGAATAACAACGTACCAACATTTGTTAACTATAATAAATATATTGTACTAAAATGTTAATTACAGGGAAAACTGTGTTCAAGGGCAAAGGGGAATATGTAAGTTCTCTACTATTTCCTCAATTTTTCTGTAAACCTAAACTGTTCCAAAAAAGAAAGTCTCTTTAAAAAAAAAGAATCTGAAGGTCAGAGATGGAAGGAGTCCCAGACTCTCTCTGCTCCTGGCTTTGAGGAGATAGCCTTGGAAGAAGGGTAAGGAATTTGGATTTTAAGTTCAAGAGCAAGTTTTTGGCACACTGGAAGCAGATGAGTGAACATCTGATTTATAGTTTGAAAAATATGATGCCAACTGCTCTGTGAAGTACTGATTGCTGGGTACCAGTCTACACAGGAGGTTCCAGCGTCAACCTTGATGAAAGCTCACGGCAAAGGACGGTGTCTTCCAGGAGTGTGGGAGGATGTTGGGGAGGAATGCTGAGGGGGTGGGGCACAGGCTTTGGACGTTCCCACCCATTTGTAGGCCTGTGCCCATGGCGCGGCTCTAGATGCGCCCGGTGAGTCAGTTACCAGTGCCCCTGGCAGTCATCTGCCCCTCGCCACACGGTCCTTTCCCCTGTGCCATCCTGTCCCTGTACATCTGAATCCCACCGGTGACTCAACCAGACACTTGTTTCTGGCAGTCGCACCAAATGCTGCTGTGCCAGTCTGAGCTAGATTCTCCCCAGAAGCCTTGCCAAAGGGGAAACTGGATCCCACCCACCACCCCCGGCCTCCTGGCCCAACAGAGCTGCCATACTTAACTAATTGCCTCCTCCGGGTTGAGCGTTAATTAAACAATTTGTTGCTAGTCATCTGAGGTGCGGGGCGCCCTCTCTTTAAGCCTGGAAATAGTTAAATCCTGGAAAAGAGAAGCACCCAGTGTGGGCCACACCTATTCATTTGGGAACAGATAAGAGACTGTGGATAGAACCTCTTATTTTGGCCCCGGCTGGGTCATCTGAAGTCAACTGCAATTCCATCTTTGGACCCTTCACTTTCAATTTACCTTTTTTGCTCTTACTGACCCCTTCTTTCCACCTGCTCACCACACCACCCCCACACCTGGCCAGCTTGGGAGACCTTTGGTGGTCGGACGGGTCCCCAATAGCTGTTCTCACTGGCCGTCCAATCAAACCCCTTGGGCACTAATCTGTGCTCAGCTAGAGACTGAGCCAGTCTGGGTGGTCTGTCTAGTCAAGGCTATGGTTTTTCCAGTAGTCATGTGTGGATGTGAGAGCTGGACTGTGAAGAAAGCTGAGCACCGAAGAACTGATGCTTTTGAACTGTGGTGTTGGAGAAGACTATTCAGAGTCCCTTGGACTCCAAGGAGATCCAACCAGTCCATCCTAAAGGAAATCAGTCCTGAGTGTTCACTGGAAGGACTGATGTTGAAGCTGAAATGCCAATACCTTGGCCACCTGATGCTAAGAGCTGACTCATTTGAAAAGACCCTGATGCTGGGAGAGATTGAAGGCAGGAGGAGAAGGGGATGACAGAGGATGAGATGGTTGGATGGCATCACTGACTCAACAGACATGAGTATGAGTAAGCTCCGGGAGTTGGTGATGGACAGGGAGGCCTGGCATGCTGCGATTCATGGGGTTGCAGAGTTGGACACAACTGAGTGACTGAACTGAACTGAATCTGGGTGAGAGCTAATGGAACATTTGGTCACAAATATCTACAGTCTGAGGGACAGCTTTGCCATGTTCGTAAGGTGGCTGTCAGAGGGAGCTGACTCTCCAAGCCTTTCCATGGGTCACCTGTAGAAGAGGAACTCCTGGAGGATAGGTACCAGTCCAGTTCTGGTTCCGGGAGTAGTTGGTGCTGAGATGTCTTTTCATGACACACAGGGTCTTCACGACAAGGCTTTGTCTCTGGGAAGACACTTCACTTCTCAGTAACTCTGTGCTGAGCAGGGACAGGGAAGCACAGCTTCTGTTCTGAGTCTGCTCCCTGCCAGGCTCTGAACTAAACCAGACTCCTGGGGTCAGCAGGCAGCAGCTGCTCTGGGCATCAGGACCACCACCCTCCTCCCACTCCCCTCACCATGACTGTGTCTGGCTTCCTCAGCATGCACGCCTACTAAGTCTCTCAGTCGTGTCCGACTCTTTTCAGTCCTATGGACTGTAGCTTGCCAGACTCCTCTGTCCAAGGGGATTCTCCAGACAAGAAAACTGGAGTGGGTTGCCGTGCCCTCCTCCAGGGGATCATTCCAACTCAGGGATCGAACACACGTCTCTTACGTCTCCTACGCTGGCAGGTGGGTTCTTTACCACCAGTGCCACCTGGGAAGGCCTCCTGGGACAGGGCACTCATTTGAAAAGGGAGAGGGTACCCTCCCCCACCTAGAGCTTCAATTTCCCCCAAAGACCAGGGATCAAGGGATCAGCTCTTAGTGACTCTGTCCTTCTTTCTCACCTCTTGGGGCCACTCTGCAGGTCACCACGAGATGTGTGGACACCCCTCCCCTCCCCAGGATCTTGTTACCTGCGGACACAGGTAACAAAGCTCCAGGGTGGACGAGATGGCTCTGCTCCTATAATAGGACAATGCTCCCATCAGCACTAAACAGCTCTCGGGACAGCAGCTTCTGGATGTTGCCATTTTATCATGAACTGTGGTTTTTCCATTGAGAAGGCCAGCAGGGAGTCCATGTGTGGGGAAAGCCAGTTTAGCTGGAACCCTTGGTGATCAGGGCTCAGATGGGCCTCCAGGATAATAACCCATGCCCTGTGACAGCACCACCTGTCTGATGCGGCCTAAGAGCTGGAGAGGCAGTCATAAATAAGGGCGCGGGAGCTGGGAAGGAAGATAAGTTCTGAGAGGCCTTCCTGACTGGTTCGTCCCCAGAACCGTGACAGTTCAGAGCTGGAGGACTCTTAAAGTCACCGGTTCCCCCAGCTCTCCCCCCACCCTCCCAGTTACCGCACATTAGGGTCACCTCAAGCGTTTGGCTTGGATGAGCCTGGGCGAGGCCGCAGCATCAGTACTTTAAAAAGCCCTGCAGGCGATTTGACTGTCCAGTGATTACAAACCACTAACCTGGGCTTCCCTGGTGGCACGGTGGTAAAGAATCTGCCTGCCAGTGCAGGGGACACAGGTTGGGTCCCTGATCCGGGAACATGTCTCGGAGCAACTGAGCCCCTGCACCACGACTACTGTGCCCGGGAGCTACAGCTACTGAGCCCGAGGGCCCTAGAGCCCGAGCTCCACCGCAGGATAAGCCAGCGCAGTGAGAAGCCAGCGCTGTGAGAAGTGAGAGCAGTTGCGGTAGCCCCTGCTCTCCGCAACGAGAGAGAAGCCCAAGCAGCGATGAAGACCCAGCACAGCTGAAAGTAAATTAAAAAAAAAAAAAATAGAACCACTAACCAGGAGGAAGGGGATCAACACTACCACTCACTCCCCTGTGGGGAGGGGTCTCGGGTCCCCAGTCCATCCTGAGGGCTTTCACCCGGCATCCCAGAGCCCTAGGCTTCTGGTGGTGCCCCAGCAAATGGGGGTGGGAGGGGCAGGGCCCCAGGCACCCTCCTGTCCCCCACCCTCTTCTAGGAGAAAGTTCCCACCCAGGTCTCAGGTGAGTGGGGAGTGTGCTGGGGTATGGTGTGTGGCCGACCTGCAAAGATCAGCGGGCCCCGCACTGTCTCTGTCTGGAAACTGTCAGAGCTGGCAACCCACAGCACCTGGTGGGATTTGAGGAGGGCTGGCCTGGAGGGATGGGGGAGGGAGCAGCATGCAGGAGGTGGGAGCACCTGGAAGAGCGGAGATGAAAGAGCATCAGCTCCCTGGCTCCCGGATTCCTGCTCTGCCCGAGGCCTGTTTGCTCAGCTTTTCTCGGATTCCTGGGAGGCCTCTCTAGAGCCTTCGAAAAGCCCCGTTTTACTGGAGTCTGTCTTTGTACAACCACAGGAGCCTTAGAGAGAACATGCGTTGCAAACAGAGGCACTCCGCTTTGATCTTTTCACGTTCTGGGGTCCACGGAAGATTTCTGACTGGAAGGCGCTGCTAAAACCAAGCATGGACATCCCAAGCCGAGTGTGACACTTGCTTCAGTGAGGAGGACTCCGGGGCGCAGGAAAGATGGTGGGGCTGGTTTGGGGGGAGGGTCCTGTCTCAGCGGGGGATGGAAGGAAGGATGAGGGAGCCGCCCATGCCTCTCCCTCCCCTGGCCTCTGCCTCAGTCCAGTTGGGACCCACAGGGGAGGTGGTGGCTGGGCAGGGATGGCTGACTCTTGGTGACAGAGAATTAGATTTGGGACGTCTGTTCTTCAGGGGGATAAGGATAAACAGTCCAGTGCCAAGTTGAACCCAACAATTCTCCTTCTCTCCCAACCCACAGCTCAGTAGCCCCCAGATCTCTCTGTCCACCCAGGACAGCCGCCTCCAATCTCCAGCAGGACACCCCACCTCCCCACCTCCTGGGGCTGGTCAGAGATCCCAAGTCAGGCAGTTCACGTGGTGTCTGCCATCTAACTAACACTGGCTTCAGTGCACAGGACTGATTATTGCCATTGTTTAGTTGCTCAGTCGTATCGACCCCGTGGACTGCAGCACGTCAGGTTTCCCTGTCCTTCGCCATCTCCTGGAGCTTGCTCAGACTCATGTCCATTAAGTTGGTGATGCCATCCAACCATCTCATCCTCTGTCATCCCCTTCTCCTCCTGCCCTTACACATTTCCCTGTATACATTTTCAATTCCTTCTGCACAAAACCAATTCCCCTTCTTCCTAACTTCATGCAATTTGTCCATCCACCTCTCTCTAAGGAATGCCCTGTGAAGGGCACACTCACGGTTAGCTTTTGCTTTGGATTGAGGCTCAAACCAGGAGACCAAAAAGCCCACTTGAACTCTTCAGGGAGAAAAGAGGCCGCATAGACTGTGAATGAGCTTTGACTTCCCATGGATAAGAACCTGTTCCCTCACAGCTACACAGCTCTGCTTATCGACCACCCATCAAAGGGCTGGACTGGTCCTATGGCCACGCCAGTGACAGGGTGAAAGAGACATGTGACAGAAGGTTTAGCCTTGTCCCACCAGCTTTAGAGCCTCATTGGAAATGGGAGCAGCAGCGCAGGACCCAGGAATCAAGGGTGGAGGTAGGCTTTTGAAGAAACTGTCCAGACAGCAGTTGCCTCCTGCCCTGCAGGATATACCACGCACACACTACGTGCTCAAAACACCCAAGTACCTCCTGGGTTCACACTCGCTCCATATCCGACACCTGTTTCAATGCCATCACCACCGTGTCTCACACACCAGGTGGGAGACCCTAGAGGGCAAGGACCAGCAGTGGTGAGCGGCTGAGAGGAACTCAAAACACACTGCTGGAATGAGTGAAGGAAAGGGGAGTCTTCCCAACGGAGTCTGGGTCTCCATCTGCATGTCCACCAGCTGTTCTCTCAGAATGCCAGTAACTAGGACCTCCCAGCCCACCACCCCCGAGCCTTACCTCCCATGAGGAAGAGCAGCCCGGCCACATACTGCATAAGGCCTCGGTCCCAGCAGCAGCCCAGCACGCCGATGATCCAGCCGAAGAGGATGATGGCCACCGCCATGCCCATGAAGCCGGCCGTCATCCTGCGCAGGTCTGTGGGGAAACAGGTGGGTACCAGTTAGCATCAGAGCCTGGAACTCAGGGTCCGGTGCACCCCAACCCTGGGCCAGGGGGGCGGGGTGAGGGCACCACAGGGGCCCTTTGTAGACAGGTTGGCACAACTGAGCTTCCTTTGCAGAGGACAGAGCCCCTGATGGCAACCGCATTTGTTGTTTAGTTGCCCAGTCATGTCTGACTCTGTGTGACCCCATGGACTGTACAGCCCTCCGGGCTCCTCTGTCCAGGGATTCTCCAGGCAAGAATACTGGAGTAGGTAGCTCCCTTCTCCAGGGGATCTTCTGGACCCAGGGCTTGAACCTGAGTCTCCTGCATTGCAGGCAGATTCTTTACCCCTGAGCCAGCTGGGAAACCCCAGGAACCATACCCTGGAGTGCAAACACAGCTAGGACAGCCAGTCCATATGTGGAAGGAGAGATCACCACCATAACAGCTGCCACTTCCTCTGCATTCCCTCCTTTGTGCTGGGTGCAGCACTGTTCTTCCCAGGCATCTCTCCCAACTTTCTAAGACAGCTATTGTCTTTATCCCTATCTGGAAAATGGAGCAACCCACGGAAAGTCTACAGAGAGTGGAGGACACCGCATCAAACCCAGATCTGTGCGGCTCCCAGGTCCTAACCCAGCATCACTCATCCTTCAGGGAAGTGAGAACCAGGCAAACGGGCCCTTAGAGCTGGGCTGGGTCTGGGCACTTGCCAAGGACTCTATCCCTCCCATGCAGGGTTTGCTGGTCTCTCAGGAGGTCAGGGGTGAAGAGGAAGCTGTGTGACTTCCTCATCCTCCAGCCTGACTCCAGGGGGCTCAGCTTCCCCCGCCCGTGTGGTTGCAGGGTGGGAACCATGCTTCTTGCTCTCAAGTTGAACCCTGAGGAGGCCCCCTCAGCTTTCCTGACCAGGCCCTTCTCTCTCCATGCTCTGCCA
Source organism: Capricornis sumatraensis (assembly GCF_032405125.1). Classification (NCBI taxonomy): domain Eukaryota; kingdom Metazoa; phylum Chordata; class Mammalia; order Artiodactyla; family Bovidae; genus Capricornis; species Capricornis sumatraensis. The sequence continues at coordinate 109,104,323 of NC_091073.1, read as the reverse complement.
ACCCACCAGACAAAGCCTGGCATGTAGGGGGAGGAGGGCTGTCTGGAAAGGTGATTTTTTAAAATTAGTTTTTATTGGGGGTATTGCTGCCTTCCAGGACTTCCCTGGTGGCTCAGTGGTAAAGAACCCATCTGCCAAGGTAGGAGACATGAGCCGTGGGTTTGATCCCTGGCTTGGGAAGATCCCCTGGAGGAGGGCATGGAAACTCACTCCAATATTCTTGCCAGGAGAATCCTATGGACAGAGGAGCCTGGCAGGCTATCGTCCACAGGGTCGAAAAGAGTTTGACCTGAGTGAAGTGACTTAGCAGGTGAACGCTGCCTTAGTTTCTGCTGCAGCAAAGTGAATCAACTATACGTTTATATGTGCCCACTCTTTTTTTTGTATTTCCTTCTATTTAGGTCTGGGAAGGTGGAATTTTTAGCAGAAGGGAGACAGCAGAGCTGCTGATATGTCTCTGTCAGTCTCACTCAGCATCTTGCTAAGCTTCCTCCCAGCTCCAGCCCGACCCTCTGGTGTATCCGACCCTCCACCCGCCATGCCCCCCTACCCGCTGCATACTCCTTCCCTGGAATCGCCTGGCTTTCTTCCTTCTGAGTAGCACCCCAATCAGGCTCCACACAGGAGCTGTTTATCTGGCCTCTACCCTGGGGGATGGGGACTGCAGAGTAGCCTGGAGGTCCCGTGGGCATTCCCTTCTCTTGCAGGAAGGGAAGGAGGATGAGGAGGTGGGGAGGGGGACACCGGACAGCAAACTACATGAGCACCCCCCCCCCCAATTCCAAGCAAGCACTGATGGTCTCTTCTCATCTCCGGGGAAACAAACACCCAGGTTTCTGTGGGGAGCACCTCTGTGCCTCTCTCGTGCTCCAGTCTCCTGGCTGGGAGAGGAAACAGGATTCTGAGCACAGTCTGGCTTGAGACCTCCTGCTCCTCCCCCCCACCTCCAGAGCTGGCTGTGGTCCATGCCCCCGGTCCCGACACTGAAGATGAGACCCTGGCAGCCCCTTCCTCAACCCCCGGGGAAGAAGTTGGCTGGGGGGTGGGGAGGAGAACAGCAGGTGAGCCTCCCGGTGATGAAGGGGGCCTGACAGGGCCCTGCCACAGAGGCAGACGTTCACGGAGAGCCGTGAGCAGGTTCCTGCTCTACTGAATTCTCCTGGGTCCTTCCCACCCCTGCTGACCCCAGAGTGCCTGCCCAGCCAGAGAGCAGTCACACCTGTTACAGTCACTCCCATGCACTGCCAAGGAGGCCTCATTATCAGGCTGCACTGACTGCTCAGATCACTAAACACTCCAGAAGGAACTTTGTTGAGGACGTGTTAGATCCAGCGTTCAAATGTGTGCCAGGCTTCCTGAGCGGGCTCCGTGCTCAGGCATCCGTGGCTGGCTGGAAAGAAGGGAGGACCTTCCTGCCAGCTGGGCCACACCCCTTTCTCTTTCAACTGCCTGTGGTCACCCAGGCCCCTCCATCTCTCCATGGCCACGAGCCTTAGTCCCATCGCCCCTTCTTCCTTTGTCACAACAGACTTCAGGCAGTCAGCTCTGGGCTGCCTCCTTGGTGGAAAAAGGTCCCCTCCCCACTCCACTGGGACTGATTCCTGGCCGTGGGATACTCTCTGACGGGGGGCTCATCCACTCTCCACTGCAGTCAAGGGCAAGGAGGTGATGGGAATGGGAGATGAGAGACCAGGGTATTTTTAGTCTAAAGGAGATTTATTTATATCCCCTTAAACAGCTCAGGAAATTTCCCTTCTATGCCCCTGTGAAACCACTGGCTTCCTTTTCAGTAGCAGGGCGGTTTCTAGGAAGACTCTCCTAGAATTTCTAGGGAGAATCTCTAGTGGCACTAGAGAGGACAGCCCTGCAGAAGCCACAGAGCCCCTTCCTGCCACACTTGGTGGGTAGTGGCCCCTGGGCTATGCAGACCCAAGGGAGCAAAGGTGCCGCCTGGGGAACTGAATGGATAATGGGTCCCTGTGAGCTATGTGTACTTGGGCTGGGGATGGGGAAGAGGGGTGGGCAGGAAAAGGGAAATGCCAATCATTACAGAACAGAAAGGTATCACTGCTGGAGGAGGAAAGCCAAGTGCGTCACTTAGGAGAAAACAGAGCAAAAGGCAGAAACAGAAATGGAGAGAATAATCCCTCTTCCAAAAGCCCTGAGACAGACAATAGTCATCTGTGTTCCCAGGTCAGGGAGGGCTGTGCCTCCAACACAGGCTATTTGCACTCTGCTGTCTCCCAAAGGCTTTGTCAACAGAAATTGAGTCAGGCTCAGTTGTTGTTCTAGAAAGAAGGATGAAAACCAGAGGTCAGGCCTGAGCATTTTCACTGACCCAAGAGGATATTCACCATCACCCGGTGAGCCTGATTTTGCTAGAGCCATGTACATACAGCTGTTTATTCTGCCCTTAGACCCACATGGTAACTCAGGGCAGCTGCAGCAATAACTTAAAGGTAGGCAGGACAAGAAATATTCCTATTTTACAGGATTTAGAGAAGTTAAATAATTTATTGATCAACAGTCTCAAACCAGTAAACTTAAAAGGAATGAGTTGGGGTACTGAGTTGTGTGGGAAAATAAAATTAATAATCTAATTAAAGACCTACAGGATCATCATCACAGATGGAAAAAAATGTAACTAGCATTTTTCCTCCCAAATAAAGCAAGGATTAGAGTTACAAGATTTTTTTAAAAGACAGAAATTCACATGGAAGGGGAAACCAGAGAAGAAGATGGCGGCAACAGAAGTCTGGAAGCTGCAAAACTGAGAGACAGTATAATTCTCAACAGACCTAACAAGCCTAGACCAGAGCCAGCAGAGGGGTTGGGGGGAAGCTGAAAGCAATCCTGCCAAACCCCCCAAAGGCTCAGGAACTGGCATTAATCACTATGCATCAGCAAGTCAAGCAGAGGGGAGGGAGATTAAAACAAGGATTTCAAACAAGTTGTTTGGGATGGAATGAGAACCCTACTCCACACCTCTGAGGAATAACCCCTTTTCCTCACCCCCAGGGTGGAGAGGGAGTACTTAGGACTGGGAGTCGATAAGCTCAGGTGACAGCTGGTCAGCACAACTGAGGGTCATTGCACACAGGGCAAATAAGTGTCTGTGCACCTACAGAATGTTGAATGCTTACCCTTGAGACCCCAGACCTCTTCTGCCTGGTTCCCAGAAGCAGACTGCTGTGCCTTTGCCCTATAGCCTGGAAGCTGGGAGAGACCTTTCTGGTGATGACCAGCACATGAGAAAATATTGAGACACATTACTATTTGTGTGTGTGGCGGGAGGCAGGGAGGCATAAGCAGTCCCTCCAACTATCTACAGCAAAGCTTCCCATTGACAAGCCCACTGCCTACTCAGGGCTTTGAGGCAGCCCCAAATATGAAGAAAATCTATAAGTTGGAAGAAAAAGAACTTGAAGAAACAAACCAGCAGGGAGGAGAAATTAAAGATTATTATTGGAAATATAAATCAAAATCACAATGGGATATCATATCACACCTGTCAGAATGGCCATCGTCAAAAGACCACAAATAACCAGTGTTGTTGTGAGGATGTACAGAAAAGGGAATCCTTGTAATTCCCAGAAAAGGGAATGTAAATTGGAGCAGCCACTGTACAAAACAGCATGGAATTTTCTTAAAAAAACTAAAAATAGAATTACCCTATGACCTGGCAATTCCACTCCTGGGTATATATCCAAAAAACAAAAACACTATATTTGAAAAGATACATGCGCAAGGCTCATAACAGCATTGTATACAATTGCCAAGATATGGACGCAACCTAAGTGTCCATCAACAGATGAATGGAGAAAGAAAATATGATATATATGTGTGTGTATATATATATACACACACACACATACATGTATATACAGACACACACAATGAAATACTATTCAGTATTCCATAAAAAATAACAAAAGTTTGCCATTTGCAGCAACATGGATGGACTTGGCGGGCATTATGCTCCAAGTGAAACAAGCCAGAAAGAGAACAACAAATACTGTATATCACTTATAAGTGGAATCTGAAAAATACAACAAACTAGTGAATATAACAAAAAGAGACAGACTCAGACATACAGAGTAAACTAGCGCCTATCAGTGTTGGGGGGGGTGGGTAGGAGGGGAATGCAGGGCTGAGGGTGGGGAAACAAATTACCGGGTATAGATAAGCTCAAGGATTCACTGTATTTACAACAAGAAGAATGCAGCCAATATCTCATAATAACTGTAAACGGAAAATAACCTTTAAAAATTATATTTAAATTTAAAAATAAAATTTTAAATCAATATAAATATCCCCAAGAGACAAGAGAAGAGACATAGCTTGCTTCCACGACATAAGAACTAGAGTCTATGGAAAAGGATTCTCTGAAACAAAAATAACACACCTTATAATAATGGAATCAAAATCATTGAAATTTATAGTATAAAATCAATTCTAACTTATGGAGTAAGAGTCCGATCTTGTTCCAAAATATTTAGGAGTCTTACAAAATGCACACAGCACAAGGAAATGAGGGAAAGAGAAAATAAAGAAATAAAAGAAGATGAAGCCAGATATCACATTCTCACACAAAATTTGGACCCTAAGGTCCTTAGAAAGGTTATTATAGTCATCATATTTGTATTTAAGGCATTAGATATTATTTTCATTATCTTTAAATCTTCATTGCTTTTTATTTGTATTTGAGAAAATCCCAAAGGCTACTCTGCCTATGGAATGACTCACATATAGATGGCCCCATTCCATCCCATCTGTGTTATCCTATGTGTTAATTTCATTTCTTTAGGAGTGAGAAATTGCCTTTTTAAATTCTTTGTGATTGTTCACTGTGCCCACAGCAGTACTTTGCACCTGGGAATTTACACAGCTTGCACAGTTAACCACTGAATGATGAGGGGGTTAAGAGGCGCCAACCCTTGACACAGTGGAAAATCCACTTACAACTTGTAGTCAGCTCTCTGTACACTTACAGAAGACAGAAGGTTCTACATCCAGGGATTCAGTCAACCCCTCATCTTGTACTACTGTTGCATGTACTCTTGAAAGCAAAAGTGAAGTGAAAGTCGCTCAGTCGTGTCTGACTCTTTGCAATCCCATGGACTATACAGTCCATGGGCTTCTCCAGGCCAGAATTTTGGAGTGGGTAGCCTTTCGAAATACTTGCAAATAAGTGGATCCATAGAGTTCAAACCTGTGCTGTTCAAGGGTCAACTGTTATTTCTTTCCCTATCTCTTCCTGCTTTTTTGTAGAAAGAAGGGGAGAGGGAAGGGGAAGTGGAAAACCACACTCATCCATCTGAAGCCTTGGAAAAATACTGCACAGGGTCGGACAAAGAATAATCCCCTTAGAAAGAATTTGGAACGTTGAGCTGGACTCTGTAGGGAAAGGCTGAGATAAAGAAAAATCTTCCCAGGAGTCCTGTTGGGTTTGAGTCTAATATCTGTCTTCCACAATCCTAATGTTTGAGAGGCTAGTGTTCAAAATGACAAAGGGGCATTCTAATCTTTTTAGAAAAAGAACACTGACAGCACAGTGAAAAAGAGTGGGCTGAGGGGGGTGGATGATGAGGGTGGTGGAGGGAGAATGGCCAGGAGAACCATCAAATACAACCAGAAGACGCAGTTCTCCCTTGTGGAAAACTTTTGATTTGAAGTTTACACTCCTATTAACATTTAAATTGAAAGGTATTGCTTGCAACTCTACACGGGAAACCAGAACATCTGCATTTAAATAAACACTACTCAGAGAAGGAAAATATATGTGGGCTATGAATCTCTATTTGCTCTTTAAAGACCTTGTACAGGAAAACTGATGAGGATTGGAATTTTTTTCTCATTCAAAAAACAGAAATCGTGAGGGTAGGTCTGAGTTAGAACTTGCTGTGTGAAGTAAAGACAGGAGATGGGAGGGTGGACACTGTGTTAATGGTCCAGGGTCAAGAGCCTGCAAAACCAACAAGGTCACGGTCCTCCTCTGCTGGCCACAAGGGGCACCTCTGGGCGAGAGGGGTGCTGCCTTGGCTACAAAGGCGGAAGAGCATCAGCTGCTCTGGGAGCTAGACATGCATTTGCAAATTAATCAGTCCCTTCGGGGTGCAAGGCGACAGCTGAAAGGCAGAGGATGGTGGTGAAGACAGAACTCGGTGTTCTTACCCCAGGGGGTCAATCTAGAAAGTAAGAGGTGGAGAGAAAGGGTGGGCAATGAGCATGTTAGCTGTGGCATCAACTCAGGACAAGCTGATTCACAGAGGAAGGAATATTCCAAGAGCCAGTCACTGCTGAGCATCCATCTCTAAAGGAAGAGGGAGTTTTGGGGCTGGGTAATCACCCAGGGGGCTTTCCTGGTGGCTCAGTGCTGAAGCATCTGCCTGCCAATGCAGGAGACGTGGGTTTGATCCCCCGGTTGGGAAGATCCCCTGGAGAAGGAAATGGCAATCCACTCCAGTATTCTTGCCTGAGACATCCCATGGACAGAGAAGCCTGGCAGGGCCACAGTCCATGGGGCCAAAAAAATTCAGATGCGACTTAGCGACTAAACAACAACAACAAACCACACAGAGGCTCAACAGATGGGGATGGAAGCACGGATTCTTGAAACCAGGCTGCTCCGGTTCAAAACCGGGCTCTGCCACCTACTGGCTGTGCGAACGTGAGCAAGTTGGTCCCTCTCCCTAGATCTCAATGTCCGCATCTTTAAGTGGAAGTTATGACACTACCTACTTCAAAGGATTATTCAGAGGATTAAACAAGATAATATACATAAACTGCTTAGAATAGTACCTGACACAAAGCTAGAGTAATACAAGAAGTGGAGTCACCTAAATTAAAGCGGTTTTCTCTTTTTCATGCACTACATCTCTTTCACATGTTGCACACAAGCATACAACAGCTGAGCAGCATGTTGGGATGAGCCCCTAATTAAGGATTTGGTACCCAGAGGGAACAACCTTCTGAGATCTGTTCCTGCGCCTCTCAGGTACCAGGAGAGGCTGAGGTGCAGGCTTTATGTTTCTGTTTGTTAATAATAAGAAGTATCAAATCTCGAGTGTGGATGCTTCTTATCCTCGGGGGACCAAAACAGCTGGAGGCCACAGCAGTTAATAGCAGAGATGCCGGGGGCCAAAGAGGCTGCTCGAAACCTGCTCACCTCTTGCAGTGAGCACTGAACGGATCTAGAAGGAAGAAGGATGCACAAGACCATCACTCTTGAGTGATCTAGTCAATTAACACTGAAACAGAGAAGTGGCTCACAAATTTGGACCAGGAACCTATCTGGATGTCTTCTTTGTATTTATGATGGAAAGGTTTTGTCTATGGCTTTCTTCCAGGGTGTAAGTTGGTTTGGCATCCTAATGAAGTTATATTCAAGAAACCATTTTTTATGTGAAAACAAAATAGCTCTTAAGAAAGATAGCACTAAGATGTATCCCACTCTTGTGACCCTATGGACTGTGGCCTGCCAGGCTCCTCTGTCCATGGGATTCTCCAAGCAAGCGTACTGGAGTGGGTTGCCATTTTCTTCTCCAGGGGATCTTCCCAACCCAGGAATCGAACCCAGGTTTCCAGCATTGCAGGCAGATTCTTTACCAACTGAGTCACATGGGAAATAAAGCCAAAATAGTTCTTGGCTTTCCATAAAAAGTGCCCTCTGCCCATCCCTGTGCTTCCATCTTTCTCCAAGCCCCCACATGCTCTGGTCATGAGAAATTGCAGTTCTCTGGAAGGCTTGGCACATTCCCCCCTTTCCTTGATGGCACTGAGCTCTCTGCCAACATGGCTACTCACACATATCACCTAGCAAGCTTCTCAGCATCCTTGCTACTAAGTCACTTCAGTCGTGTCCGACTCTGTGCGACTCCCTAGACGCCAGCCCACCAGGCTCCCCCATCCCTGGGATTCTCCAGGCAAGAACACAGGAGTGGGTTGCCATTTCCTTCTCCAATGCATGAAAGTGAAAAGTCAAAGTGAAGTCGCTCAGTCATGTCCGACCCTCAGCGACCCCATGGACTGCAGCCAACCAGGCTTCTCCATCCATGGGATTTTCCAGGCAAGAGTACTGGAGTGGGGTGCCATTGCCTTCTCCGCAGCATCCTTGAAATCTCCCAAAAAAGTGAAAGTCTGGGAGGCTTCCAGGGCACTTCTTTAGCCAACACTGGCATCCAGTGCTTGAGGCTCCTATAACACTTGGTTGCTAATCACCATCTTACTGTAATTACTTATGTGTTCTTTCCTCCGACAGTGCGAGCTTTCTCAGGGCTGTGGTCGTGCTTGGTCTATTTGTTTTCCCAGTTCCCAGCACATTGCCTGGCATAAGCAAGTGCTCAATAAATGTTCGCCCAATGATATCACCCACCCCCTACCCTGTAACAACCTCTAAAACTGGATGCACCATGGACTAAAGCAGGGTGAGGAGGATGTGACTTAAGCGTCACTGTGACTTGAAGCCAACCTCTCCCTCCAATCTTATTTTTAAAAGCCAGCATCAACTTTTGCTTAACAGTTCAACATAGTTTTTTTTTTTTTTTAATCGTGTACACAAAGAAAACATCAAAATAAGTTCAGGTTCCAGATTGCAAAGAACCATGTAACGTGGGGGCTCCTTTGGAATGGGTTGCCATTTCCTCTTCCAGGGGATCTTCCCAACCCAAAGATCGAACTCAGGTCTCTTAAGTCTCCTGCATTGGCAGGTGGGTTCTTTACCAATAGCGCCACCTGGGAACCCTCATAAAGTTTAACAAGCCCATATGATACCTCACAGATTACAATCCCAACAGACCGTTCTTTCCTCCCCCATGCCCCCAAATCAGGAAGAGATCACAGGGGAAGGTAGCTGCTATAGAAACAAGGAGTGGTTTCTGGGTCAGAGATGGGCTTGCAGCTTCCTGCTCTCCAAACCCTACCTCCGGATTAGAGAGCTGCCATAAATAGGGACGTTATGTGATGGTGCCATATACAAATCACATCCATTGTCAAAACAAGGGAAGGCAAATTGCAAAACGTGTGCTCGCCTGATGAAAGAAAGCTTGGTCAGCAGCTAAAGCAAGTGCCTGGAGAGAAAAGAGGGGAAAAACCTAGAACTGAGAGAGGCAGTCCCAAACCCAAAACCCTTCAGAATGGCTCCCTCCTTCCCACTGCCACACTGCTGAGCCAACAGCACAGACTGAAGACAGGAATGATGAGAAGGAAGCTCGGCCAACCAGATGCACCTGCTTGCTGCCTGGGCCTCTGTCCTTGGGGTGGGGGTACGGGTGGGTCTTCTTGCCAGGAGCGAGACCAGTACAATCTCTGTGCCACCCCAGAGAAGCTCCCACCTCTCCTCCGTGGAGCCTTATACCGAGGTCACAGGACAAACATTTCTGGAATAAACCAAGCCCCAGAGCAAATGTTACCATAGGCCTCCTGATCTAAAATAGCCAGTTCCCTGACCCCATACTCATCCCATTGCCCACCTATAGCATCCTAAGCAGTCATCCTAATACCACCTTTCCAGTTGGAATTTTCTCTCTCGAGGCTACAAAAATTGGCTACTAGCCTACAAAAGGAGTTGGCTTGCCCTCGAGCCCACCCGCTGTTCTAACAGCATCTCCTGCTCTAATAAACATTATTCTCCTCTCATTCTGCCTCATGTCTGGAAATGCTTTTCCAACCAGCACACAGACATCTTCCTCTGGATCACATGTCACTGACACCTGCTCTGAGGTGGAGGCCAGAAATCAGGGTGGCAAGATCGTGCCCCTAGAGAATTCCCACAGTGCAGTCAGGAGATGGGAGCTTAGACACAGGGGCAGGACTTCCCTGGTGGTCCAGTGGCTAGACTCCTCACTCCCAATGCAGGGGGCCTGGGTTTGATCCCTGGTCAGGGAACTAAGTCCTGCACTCAGCAGCTAAGAGCTGGTGCAGCCAAATTAGCAAATAAATACAAACAAATATAAAGAAAAGACACACGCGCACCTTAGAGAGTGCTACGCTTTCTAGAAACATGCTGCAGGCACCTGAGAGTTGGTTAATAGCAAAGAATCTGAAAGGCCCAGGAAAGGGGAAAATAAATAGGAATGAACATTTATTGTGCATATTACTATGCATAGGCGCTGTGTGGGACAATTTACATAGGACACACCCATTAGCCTCCCAGGGGCTCTACACAGGAGATTCTCTTTCACTTTGTAAACTTGAAAAATGGAGACAGTGGAATTTCAGCAGATTAAGGTCACACAGCCAATCAGGCCTGGGAAAGGGCCCCTGTCTGCCCATGCCCTTTCCATTCCTCAGTCATTTTCAGGTTCCGTGCTGCTTCAAACCCCAGAAGGGAGTTTCACATTCAATAAAATATAATGGAGTATGATTCAGCTATTAAAATTACTCTTTTGAAGAATGTCAGTGACATGGGGGAAAGTTCATAACAGACCGTTAAATGAAAAATAAGGCACAGGTGGAATATATGAAATATCAATTGTCGATTCCATATGACCCCTAGGCTGTGGGTATACAGGTGTGCACCCGTGCATGTCCACCCATGCAGGAGAAGCAAGGGAGAAGGACCCCAAATGCTAACAGGGAGCCTTTCTGGGTTGTGGCATCTGGAGTTGTGTTTGTTCCTCTCTGCAAGGAGAACGTGTTACTTTAACAATCAGCCTTGGAGTTCTGTGGGAGTTGTGAGCTTTACGTTTCTTAAAGTCTTAAGCACAAACAATGAGGCAAACTGAACAGATAGAAGACGCTGATCTCAGGCCTGGCCACAGATTCCTTTTCATGAGCAACCCCTTCTTAAAGACACACTGCTGCTAACTAGTTTCTTTAGCCTTTCAAAACAGTGAACACAAAAGACTTGCCATGCTCTTCTTTGGCCAACAGTGTGGACTGTGGAAATACTGGGTTGGCCAAAAAAGATCATTCCAGATTTGTCCATACCATTGTATGGAAAAACCCAAAGGAACTTTTTGGCCGACCCAATACTTGCCATTGGAGGGCAGGGCTTCCTTCACCTGGCAGCTCCAGCTCAGACCAGCATGCAGATGGAACTCTTAAGATGTCACTGACCCAGCTGCCAATCTTTCTGCAGGTGATGCTTTCAGTGAGCTGTGCAGGTCCCCTCAGGACTGACTACATCCCATGTTTTAGGGACTAGGCACTTCAAGGACACCCGAGGACCTCAGGAGACTTGCATGAATGTCTCTGCAGGCATCTTCTCTCCTGCTACATGTCCCTTCAACATGAGATTCTCAAGCACAAACACCACGATTTCTGTTTGAGCAGCACGATGCTGCAGAAACAGATAAAACGCTGACTGTGGTATCAGGTGACCTGCATTTATAAGCCCCAGTTTTCCACGTGTTGGCTGGAACGCATCACACAGGTCACACCAAACACTCAGTTCTGCAGCCTCAGAACAATACAGAGAGCACAACAATGAAGCTGGGAACAGTGGATGGTGAGTGCCTGCTCCCTCCATATTCTAAAGCTCTGTGGGGGCCGCTGGCCACACGTGCAGCCTGAGCACTTGAAATCACCATCAAGCACCTGAGCTGTGTGCACGCAAAATACGTAGCCAGCTGTCAAAGCCCTGGGATGAGTTTTCATCTAATATCACAATAATTTCTATACTGATTACCTGTTGACGTGGTAGTATTTTAAATATATTGGATTAGATAATTTTTTATTGAAATTAATTTTATTGTTTCTTTTCACATAGTCAATGGGCCTAGTAGAACATTTTAAACTGGGTTATGGTTTGCATTATATTCCAATGGACAGCACTTTTAAAGAGAAGGGTAAGAACTTGCTGTGCTTCCCTGGTGTATCAGATGGTAAAGAATCTGCCTGCAATACAGGAGACCCAGGTTCGATCCCTGGGTTGGGAAGATTCCCTGGAGAAGGGAATGGTTACCCACTCCAGTATTCTTGCCTGGAGAATTCAATGGACAGAGAAGCCTGAAGGGCTTCAGTCCGTGGGGTCATAAAGAGTCAGGTACGGCTGAGCAACTAACACTTTAAGAACTTGCTATGAGGGTTTTGCAACTTATTGTGTGTTCACCACCTTCAGTTTACACATAGAAGCAGATAAGGGGCAGAGACTGATGAGGAAGGTTTCTTAGAAGAGAGTCAGCAGAGAGCTCTGTGTGTTCCCTTCTTGTATGGGGCATCCCCCCTCTCACCACCAGAACCACCTCCTCAAGCCAAGAGAACCAGCTGGAGAGCAGCACACAGGTGCCCCGGAGTTCAGAAGATGCTGCAGATTGTACCTACATGTGGACCCCAAAATGAGGTGAGAAGCTGGTTAAAGCTTCCTATGGAAGTGAAGACAAAGCTACACACCCTGAGTCTGGGTGGGGAAGGGTCCTGGGCTTTCTCCATGGGCCACATGCATGCCAACAAAGACTAGCAGTTCCTAGAAAAGATCCAAGAGCTTCACCTGGTAGGGTGTGTTTACTACACCAGAGTCCCTGCGGGGGCATCAAAACTGGGGGCTGAGGAGGGAGTGGGACCAGGTCAGTTGGAAGACAGAGATGAGACAGTGTTGCCCACATCAGGAGACAGTGATGGACATCAGTCACAGAGAAGCTTTTCCAAAGGAATCACGAAGGTGCCCTCACAGAGCAGCTTTGGGGGCTTTGCTACACACAGGGTGTCAACAGAAGCAACGCCACCAGGCAAACTAGATCCCAGGACCCATTTAATCATACTTCTCACAGCCCCGCCCCACCCCCCAACCCTCAGAGAAACCGGAAGTAGTAGAGCTGAGGGGGAGCAAACAGCGGAAGTGCACTTCCCTCTTCCTGTAGGCGTCCTGTAGGGGGCCAAGCCCTTGCTCTGGGGAAGCGAGGAGACTTAGACCAGATAGAAGACTGACCTTCTGACACTAGACCCGACTCAAATGTTAATATCTACAAATGACAGTTCACGAACACCTGAAAGTTACCCGAGAAACCGTTAGGTTACCTGCCAGAGATTAAACTGGGAACAGGAGGCCAGAAAGACCAGGCTAAGAAGGTTGTAGTGGGGGAAAAAATAAAGTCGTAGATGCAGGTTTTTCAATAAATTGGTTAAAAATGATCTTACAAAAAGTCATATTGGAAACCAGAATGATAATAATGCTAATAATAATACAGCTAGCATTTTTTATGTGCCAGGCATGTCCTAAACACTTCCTATATATTATCCCATGTAATCTTCTCAATAAATTGATGAGATTATAATATTCCTTTTATGGATGAGATAATAAGTAACTTGCCCCAAGTCAGGCAGCTTGGAAGAAGGGCCCTTTGGAGATTTCAAAACCCAGGCTTTTCATCACTGTGATCCACAGTCTCCTGGAGTCATTGACCAAATAAGATCTGTGACAATAATCCTTTGTAAATTGTAAAGCACCACCACAGATGCCAGTGAGCACTTATGCTCACTGGCAGGCTACAAGGCCGAGGAACAAACACAATGGACCCAGTGGGCATTATCTGTAAGAGTCCCTTGGACTGCAAGGAGATCCAACCAGTCCATCCTAAAGGAGATCAGTCCTGGGTGTTCACTGAAAGGACTGATGCTAAAGCTGAAACTGCAATACTTTGGCCACCTCATGCAAAGAGTTGACTCATTGGAAAAGACTCTGATGCTGGGAGGGATTGGGGGCAGGAGAAGGGAACGACAGAGGATGAGATGGCTGGATGGCATCACCAACCCGATGGACGAGAGTTTGAGTGAACTCGGGAGTTGGTGATGGACAGGGAGGCCTGGAGTGCTGCAGTTCATGGGGTTGCAAAGAGTCTGACATGACTGAGCAACTGAACTGACTGAACTGAACTGAATGTATATTTAGCAGTTTCAGGAGACATCAGTCATTACACATAACATGAGAAATAAAAGGTCAATAGCCTCTCCCCCTCCTTGGCCCTTCCCCAAATCTTGAATTTGCAATCCTGGCAGACTTTTTTTCTAATTTAGAAGTGAGATGATGAAGGGCCTAAGAAGTATGTGTTTGCCTCTGTCTTAAGTGTGCTAAGTTGCTTCAGTTGTGTCTAACTCTTTGCAACCCTAGGGACAATGGTCCACCGGGATTCTCTCCACATACCAGCAAATAGGTTTTCCAAAGTCATGTGCACGGGATGGCAGGAACAGGCAATGTGGCAGAAATAAAGGTGCTTTGGAGTCCTAAAGACCATGGAATAGCGAGCGACCACTGCCCTGGGCAATAGGAGATCTCACCTTTGACCTCAGTCACTAATTCTATTACCTTAGGTAAGTCCTCTAATTTTGGGGTTCCTCTAGTTTCTGAAATGGGGATAATAATACCTTTCCTGCCCACAGGTCTGAGGGTAGACCAGATGATTCTACTCTAGTAGTTGTGATTCTCAGCCCTGCTTTTGTCATATGCCAGCCTGTCTTTAGCTCAAGAGATGGAGCACAATTTGAAAATAATGAGTGTGTTACTAAAACGCTAACACTGCATCCTGGAGCTATTTTTGAGGAGTGCCGAATGATCATAAATCAAGCAGATAACATAAATCAAGGAGGTTGCACGCCTTCCACAAGGCTGGGAGCCTTCTTCCACTCTGGATGTCTCTGCCGGTAAGGAGATGCTTGGGAGTGACCAGCAGTGAATGAGTGGACTTGCATGTCCTCTCCTTTCCCCTTGTGCCTTCCTCTGTGGCACTCGTGGCTTGTTTTTTGGAGGCTATCAGTGACCCAGGCTTCTTTTGGCAGAGAGTTAATGCTCTTGCCAAGAAAAGGGCCTCTGTAAGGAAACTAAAATTATATCATACCCTCTACTTGAAAACAATTCATCAACAGAAATTCCCTCTTTGCAGTCAACTTATACTCATTTATTCATTCATTTCATGTTTAGCAAGCCACAGCTATGTCCAACAACAGAACTGGGCCTCTGGCTTCCTGAAATGTAATTTCCAAGGAAAGAGACAAATGGTTTCCATATATGCATATCTATCACACCATGATGGGTGGTGGTGGTGCTGTGAAGAAAAATAAGGTAGGTAAAAGGGATGAAATGTAATGGGGCAGAAGTGGGGGAGTTGCTAATTAATAGAGGGAGGTTAGAAATGCTCTTAATAAAGGGACATTTAAGCAGATACCTGAGGAAGAGAGGGAACAGACATGTGCATATCTGAGAAAAAAGCATTCCAGGAAGAAGAAACAGCAGAAGCAAAAGCACCAAGGTGGGAATCTGCTTAGCATGTCTGAGGAATAACAGGAAGACTGCAGAGCTGACCCCATCCTGTACGATGATAGTCTTTTCTCCTGGGCTTCCCTGGAGGCTCAGCGGTAAAGAATCCACCTGCCAGTGCCGGAGACACAGGTTTGATCCCTGGCCTGGGAAGATCCTACATGCCACGGAGCAACTAGGCTCGTGTGCCACAACAACTGAGTCTGTGCTCTAGAGCCCGGGAGCCCCAGCTACCGAGTCCACGTGCCTAGAGCCCATGCTTCACAAGAGAAGTCATCGCAATGAGAAGCCTGTGCATCTCAAAAGAGTAGCCCCCACTTACTGTAACTAGAGAAAAGCCCAAGTGGCAGCAAAGACCCAGCACAGCCGTAAATAAATAAATAAATAAATATATTTTTTAAAGGTATAGCTCTCTCTTCACAATTATCAATGTAACATGTTGACTTATAGCCACATGATAAATCCTAGTGATAGGTTTGGAAACAAAGAAGAACTTGGTATAACCAGCAAAATTCTTTTAGAACTTAGTGGGGGGAAAGGCAGAAGAATTGATAGGAATTGGTGATTGGTGGAATGCGAGAGACGAAGGAGGAGGACACGTCACTGCCGACTCCCAGGTCTCTGGCTTGGATAAGGGGAAACGAGGTGATGTCACTGACCCAGATACACAGTAGAAGAAGAGGCAGAGAATGTTGCTTCTCTGTTTGAATCTAGTTTTATTTTATTTTATTTTATTTGGAGAGGGGAAAGGAGGGAGAATGGGAAGGGCAGATCTTGTAAGAGAAGGGAGGATGCTAAGTTGAATTTGTTAAGTGTTTAACAGACATCTCACTGGAGATGTCCATTATGGCACTGGCTATATGGATCTCGTGGGAAAGAGATCAGTGCTTGACATATTGATATCAAAACCACAGAGTTAAAACTGTAGGACTGAATGCCTACTCTCTCAGGGTAGGTGTATAAAAGAGAAGAAAAGAAGGCTGAAGACAGAACGTGAACACCAATAAATAAGGGATGAGAAGAGGAAGAGAAGGAAAATGAGAATGGATAGCCAAGAAGGGCAGGGCAAAATCCAGTGTGAGGGCCATCATGGGAGGGATAAGAAAAAGATTTCAGTGACAGCTGAGGATGCTGAGGTCAAATAAGACCTAACGTCATAAGAGAGTCAGCAAAGGCTTGCTGAGCACTAAATGTTTGCAAGGCATTACGCCAGCCACAGGGAGCACCACAATTCATAGGCTAGGCATGGTCTCTTCCACATGGAGCTTAGTAGATTCACAACTAGAAGGTCCCCCATGACCTTGTCATAGGCTCCTTGCGTGGAAGTCAACCTCACTGAGTTACTAGGAATGAATGGGCGGTAAGGAAGTAAAAGTTACTCTTCAAGCCTCTGTTTGCAAGCAGCCTGACTCTAGTGAAGAGGAAGGAACCAGAGAGACCCTGAGGGAGATTTTTCTTTCTCCAAAGTCTGCAAGACTTGAGTGTAGTTCTCTGCAGAGGAGAAAGAATTAGCAGAGAAGATGAACCCAAAGATACCAGAGGTAACACCCTTTCTCATGCTCTGGCTCATATCCAAATCAAAAGTGTAGACTGTACCTGAGCCAGGCAAGTCCCTGGTTCCCCTTGACAAAGGGGGGCAGAGCCTGGTGGTGAGAAACACTGAGTCTGGGGGTCAGACTACCTGCGCTTGAATTCCAGATGGACCACCTGCTAGCCATGTGACCTTCCCGGCTCTGTGCCTTGGTTTCCCCACCTGTGAGCAGATATAATAATAGTCCCTACCTCAAAGATTGTCATGGGGATTATATTTTTATATCCCTTCGAATGAGGCTGGTACAGAGTAAGGGCCATGAAAGTGCTGGGAGAGTAAGGCCTAGAAATAGACACGAGGGAAGTAAGAGAGGATGGAGCTTGGCAGATAGGGGAGGGTTAGGAAGCAGGTGAGCACCCAGGTGAGTTTACACCATTCCTCTTCCAAAGCCACGTAGGGCTCAGACTCCCGTGCTCTCTGAAACTCTCTTGAGTAGTTCTATCCAGAAGCCCATTCTACAGGACGTAGGATGTGCCCGGCGTAGCATGTACCTGCGGGTCAATCTCTGTCTCAAGGCACTCATCCATTCGCTGACTCACTCACATGTTCACAACCTGCAGGGCTCCATCCCTCATCCAGGTATTCTGCAGAGACAGGTAAGGCTCCAGCCCTTCCCTGGAGAAGGCTGCTGCTCCAGAAAGCCTTGGGTCTCCTATCCTGCTGTCTGCCGTGTCTCGTGTGCTCACCTGATCACCTAGAAACTGGGGTGGTGTCGCTTCTTCTCTGCAACTCTCACAGCATTGAATACATAGTAGGAGCGCTAAAGCCTCACAGGACGAAGGAATGAATGAGTCTCTTCCATTCTGTAGGTACCCAAACGAGTAGGAGCCCACAGTGTCTCCCAGAAGATCAGTTTTCAGGGAGAAAGACGCTGACGCTTATTCGCCACTTACCACGAGCCAGGCACTGTTGACAGTACACAGTTCACTTAGAGTCAGTCGATGAGAAAGGCTTTTCTACTCCTTTTGTTGAAAAGTGATGCCTAATGGCTTCATTTTTATGTTTTCAAATGTTTTCCATTACGTATGGTTTGCTTTCTATGCTTGAAGGGTCTCACGTGACTGGAAACCTTTTTCATGCTTCATGTGTAGCCATTCACTTTTAGATGTTGCCAGTGTTTGGCTGTTGGATCTTTTGTTAAGTAAATGCTTGTTATGTACTTTGTGTCTGGCTCTGCAAGAGAAGAGCAAGCCCACCCCTCTGGCCCCGCGAGCACCCATCTCTCCCTCTGTCCTGGATGTTACCTTTGTTCTGTGGCAGGCCATCGAAGCTGGTTCTATCAACGTGCATATGAATGAGGCCAAGGTCATTACAGGTTAGTAAAAACTCATTGGGCAACACTGGCCAAAAACTTTTTTTCTGGTTCTTCCAAAGGAACCAGTGTGTTTGATTTCCAAGTTAGAAAAAAAAGAAATAAATGGATCATGGATTTTTTTAAGCATGATGGAGATAAAATATTTAAGGCAAGATGTATATATATTGATAGCTGATAGTTTCTACCCCTCAAATGACTTCTAAAGGAACAGTACTCAAGCTGTGTAGTGACATCAGCTCATCAGGTCTTTATACTTCCTGTGTCTTCTAGACCAACATCACAGAGCAATTCTCGAGTTTCAGATTCATTTCCACCATGTAGGGTCCCTATCCTTGGTACTAGAAAGGGGAAAAGAGTCAGAGCCTGCTGGACTTGTAGGATTTGGGTGCAGAAGTTTGGGGGGTGCATTCCCCTGGACCCTGTGCTGTCACTCACGGGTCTGTGGGTAGAATGAACTCTACTGGCAGAGTCATCTAAATGTTCTTGAGCAGGTTATAAACAAAGAACTTATTGTCTTGCTGCTTAGAAGGTTCCAGAGAACCCAGGGCAAGAAAATTTAAGGTTTTAGAATCAAAAGGAGGTTGAAATCTGGCTCCTTCAGGCTCTGGAAACTTGCTGTTGTTCAGTCGTTCAGTCTTGTCTGACTCTCTGAAGCCCCACGGACTGCAGCATACCAGGCTTCCTTGTCTTTCACTTTCTCCTGGAGTTTGCTCAAATTCATGTCCATTGAGACTGATGCCATCCAATCATCTCATCCTCTGTCCCCTCCCCACTTCTGGGAACTTATGACTCATGAAAGGATTTAAAGAGAGTATTCCTCTTTATTGTAGAGTTAAAGTTTATTTGAACTTACATTAAACTGTACTCAGGCCGCACTGCAATATATTTGTTACCTGCATAAACGAGAAATACATGTCCCCTGCTCCGATGTTTATTAATGCTACGTTGGGGAGCAGACCTTTCCCCTGGGTGTTCTGGACACCTTGGCAAGGGTGGTCTGCCTCCACTTCTACTTCTGAACCTCTAACACCCAATTCCTCATCTTCACCATCAAAGGGCTCCTCCTCTACTTACACTAATGGCCTCATCATCCTCATGACTATAGGCCACACCCCAGCAGGATTTTGAATTCTCGTTTTTTTAACACCTTCATTTCTGATCAGTTACCAAGTTCCCCCAATTTTGCTTCCATGATAATTAACCCACACATTCCCCTCTCTCCTGCCTCTGCCTGGCCCTCCTGCATTCACCCCTGGTACAGTCCAATGAGCCTGAACTGTGTTATTAGGGTTAATATCTGGTTCCATAACTTCTAACCCCACGACCTCCAGCAAGCCTCAAGTTCCTCATCTCTAAGGACAAGTGATAACATGAGAGAATTTACATGAAATGCACACACAGCATCCAGCCCCTAGTAGGAGCTCAGTGAGCACCAGTTCCTTCTCCTACTTGCTGACCTGCTCCCCAGAGTCCTTCCTCTCAGGATTTCTCTGCTCCAACTCGTTTCATGCTCTGCTGCTAGATTAATTCCCCTAAAGCAAATCTCATTCTCTCCCTCTGTGCTCAAAACCTTGAATTGCTCCACACTGACTCTTGGAGTAAGGTCCATACCGAGAGTCTAGTTTAAGGGTCTTCATAGCTGGCCCTCATCACCACCACAACCTCTTTTCTGTTTTCTCTCTTTCACAGACTCTGTGCTGTGGCCATCTGGATGGCTCATCCATCTCCAGGATCACTCCCTGCCCTCCTAGGCTCTTTCCTTTCCTGATGCTGGAGAGACAGCACCTGCTCTGTGTCTATGCATCCAGTTACGACCCATTCAGCTCAGCTCCACTCTGAATCTTCTGCAAAGTCTTCCTGATACTTGACTGTGGCAAAAACCAAACTATGTAATAACACACACATGTAATTTACCCAACTTTTAGCACCCTGTAGGGATCATTTAATTGTCAAAGTTAAATAATGTTTATGTTAAGAAGATGCCATTATGAAGTACATAAACAAATTCACACAGCTTAGTGTATTTGTGGGTGTGGGGGATAAACAGAGATAAAAGCCAGACACTAGTTTTTCCATTGAAATTTCCATATTTCTAGATAGTAAATTAGTTTGAGAAATTAAAGTCGTTTGCAGATATTCTCTAGTGAAGTATTAATTTCCAAATGTTATAAGCTGGCCAAACATGTCCTTCTATGTAAGAAGTGTATCACAGACATTAAAAACTCTGCTGTGAAAAGGGAAAATAATGATCTAAACTATTCCAATAATTGGGAAAGGGTTAAATAAATTATGGTATACTCACATTAGGGGCCATTATACAGCCATAAAAATGATGTTTTTTAAGAAATTAAATGATGTTGAAAAGAGCAAGATATGAAATTGTATATTCTGTCTGCTCCCAGACATATAATAACAATTATTATAATCACAAATGATAATAAGAAGAAGCAAGAAGAAAAGAACATAAGAAAATATACCAAAAGGCTAATCATGCAGGAAGAAGCTTATGGTAGATTTTTATATTCTTCTTTATCCTTTTCTGTGACATCCAAATTCTCAAGAATAAGCATGTATTGCATTTACAATGAAAGAGGAAAATATTCAGAGTGATTCAAAAACAAATACAGCAACAAACTGAAGTCCTTGGGCTTAGGTAAGGCGTATAAGGATGGAGGAAGTTCAAGCGGCTCTTTGAGCATCCTCTGGCCTCCACAGCCTAATCACAAAGGTTTCCTCGTCAACAGGCTCTGAACAAAATCCTCTGAGCAGCTACACACTAAATATTCTCAATGACTTTACCTACAGGCAAGACAACTGAGGATGCCCAGGCAAAGAAACCAAGAGCTTACCAAAGGACAGACTTTCTTTTCCTCCTGTAACGTCTCTGCCCTTGATGAACAATGCATATTAATAGAAGTCCTTATATTATTTGTTGAGTTTTCAAACTCTTAACACTATTTTGTATCTGTGTACTAAGCAATCTGGGGCTTTCCAGGTGGCTCAATGGTAAAGAATCTTCCTGCCAATGCATGAAACTTGGATGTGGGTTCAGTCTTTGGGCTGAGAAGATATCCTGGAGAAGGAAATGGCAACCCAATCCTGTATCCTTGCCTGGGAAATCCCATGGTCAGAGGGGCTAGTGGGTTACAGTCCATGGGGTCGCAAAAGAGTCGGACACAACTTAGCGACTAAACAACAACTCAGCAATCTTGCTGTAGGTCACTTTCAAAATCGGAACAGACACAAGAATCTATGAAAGAAGTGCCAGTGTGACTTGAAATGATTATAGACTGAGGGACATGTGCTGTGACTGGGGTGGAGAAACACCATGAAATGAAATGAAATCAGCTGTCTACAGACAAGTAGAAATAAGACATGTATATGTGCCCTGAAGATGTGTACGCATATGTATCAGCTGTAAAATCCTGAATGTTAGAGGAAGCAGAACAGTAGAAAATTGCTTTACACTTGGCACCATGCTTGGCACATAGAAAGTGCTCGAGAAATATTATTGGTTGACCCACTGACAATTTTTGTAATGTAAAAGACCATCATGACATGGCAGTAGAGTGCTACTATCTGTGCTTCTTTGTGACACGGTGAAGCTGAGTGTCCTCCCAAAGGTCTAAAAAGAGCAAAAGAGGCCACCAGTCACAGTGGTGTGTTTTCATTAAGAGTGGAAATGTTGAATCTTGAGACTCAGAAACGTCTGGAGTCAGACTGCCTGGGTTTAAGCACTGGCTCCTGCCAGCCATGCAGCTTTGGTCATCTCTCAGCCTCAGTTTCTTCACCTATAAAATGGGCTTAATAACAGGGTCTCCCTCAAAACATGAGGGTTAGAGGGGATCACACATGACATATCAGACGTTCCATGAAAATGAGCTATTGGGGACACTAGGCACTGGCTGGGCTTGGTTCTGAGTCCCCAGAACACTCCACGTTTCTGGCAAAGCGGTTTCTTTTCACTCTCTTATCTCTCCAAATGCTCTTTTGGAAACAGCTGTGATCAAATAAAACCCAACATATTCCAGAAGCTCAGTGCAGAAGTTAAGTGAAAGTTTTTTGTTTTTTTTTTTTTGGTCAATAAACAGCATGCATCTTATTGTCAACCAACTCACGCTGCTGTAAATCTCTTGGGCCTCTGGTTCAAAAGCAGAAATAAAAGAGAAGATCCAGCACTGGCCTCAATTTGAAAGCCCGGGGCACATTTAGAGCAGGTTGATGGACAATTTCTACCTGAATGAGGTTGATTCAGAGCATCCAAACATTGGTCAGATTTTATAGCTGGTCTGTGCCTTCCACACGCTCGTCCATAGGGTCTGACACTGTGCCTTGCCTCATAATAAGGACAGCATATTTCTGGCACTTGCCATGTGCTGAATACAGCTCTGTCCTAAAAACTCTGCATTTATTAAGTCACATAATTGTCATAACAA
Source organism: Capricornis sumatraensis (assembly GCF_032405125.1). Classification (NCBI taxonomy): domain Eukaryota; kingdom Metazoa; phylum Chordata; class Mammalia; order Artiodactyla; family Bovidae; genus Capricornis; species Capricornis sumatraensis. The sequence continues at coordinate 109,081,791 of NC_091073.1, read as the reverse complement.
CGTGATGCTTTGGAGATGATTCAGAGGGACACCCTGCCCAATGGGGGTCATTTCTCACTGAAAAAATAACAAGCTGGCTCAAGCAGATCCTCTTCAGTGATCCCGGGATGTGAGGGGCATACACTCAAGCTCAGCCTAAAACCCCAAATTGTGAAGTCACTGTTGCCACAGAGCCCAGTTTTGGAAGCGCTGGGACCCAGGGAAGGGGTGGAGCTGAATGCAGGGCTCTCCTCCACCACTTCATTTCCTTGTTTCTTTGCAACAGAAGCCTGGCCGCACAGACAACCTGGACTTGCCTCTTTGCAGCAGACCTGAAGGAGAGTCACCAATAAAATCCACAAGAGCCAAGAGAGGCTAGATTCTGAAAGTTCAGCAGCTTGTTCAGCTATGTGTAAGAAAAATGTCGACCGTTTTACATTAAATTCAATTAGTGACTTTGCACTGATTGTTTTCTCCAGTGCTGAGCACTCTGCCTCCCACGTAGGCTCCATAAATACGCTGGATAAACGGGCGAGTTGTCTGAGTTATACTTTTAAACTGAATACACAAAACACGATAATTTTGTGAACAACCTAAATTACAAATAATACATTTTTACGTCCCAAAGCTAGGAAAGTGTCTTTGAATCAATAAGTGGGGCTTTCAAAAAAGTTATTTTTATCTTTTTGTTTTCCCACACATGTTCATTTGGTGCTTTGAAAGTGTTTTCATTTTTAAAACACCAAACTCTGGCCTGGGACCAATCATCAGAGACCTAGAAATAGCCGGCTCAGGAGGTGAGGCGACTTGTGAAGTCCTCGGCGGCGTCAGGTTCTAATCCAGACCTCCCGACCTCTTTTTTGATATCAGTTCTGAAGGAAACTGATATCAGTTCTGGTGCCCCTCCCCAGCCTCTTAAAACTGTGCCTCTGCATAACACAGTAACCCTGTCAACTGTTTTTAAGGGTAGAGTTTGCTGGCATTAAATACATTCACTTTGTTGTACAACCATCACCCCTGTCCATCTCCAGAACTTTTTCAATCCACCTGCAATGCAGGAGACGCAAGAGACACAGGTTTGATCCCTGGGTCGGGAAGAGGCCCTGGAGGAGGGCACGGCAACCCACTCCAGTATTCTTGCCTGGAGAATCCCATGGACAGAGGAGCCTGGCGGGCTACAGTCCATGAGTAGGCACACAAGCACATGCATACATCATATAAACGGTACCACTGTGACCATTCTTAAGGACACAGTTCAGTGGCCATGGTGGATCATTTTTAATGTGACAGTGTGGCAATGGGGACAATACATTGCATGGTCCAGCCCTCCCCACTTTTCACACAAGCTCCTTCAGAACTGATATCAAAAAAGAGGTTGGGAGGTCTGGATTAGAACCTGACTCCGCGGAGAACTTCACAAGTCACCTCACCTCCTGAGCCGGCTCTTTCTAGGTCTCTGATGACCAGTCCCAGGCCAGAGTTGTGTGTAGGGGGATTACAACCCATTACTAGCTCTGGTTTATGTATTGAAAGTAGAAGTGTTAGTCTCTAAGTCACCTCCCACTCTGTGACCCCATGGACTGTAGCCCTCCAGGCTCCTCTGTCCATGGGATTCTCCAGGCCAGAATACTGGAGAGGGTAGCCATGCCTTCGTCCAGGAGATCTTCCCCACCCAGGGATTGAACCCAGGTCTCCTGCATTGCAGGTGGATTCTTTACTGTCTGAGCCTGTATTGGGTGGGCCAAAAAGTTCATTTGGTTTTTTGTGACCAAGCCAGTATGTTAAACAAACAAACAAAAAATGCCTGAGGATACAGTCTCAAGGGAAGTAGGAGAGTGAGAACAACCAGAGCTGGAGAGCTGACTCTTGAGCGCATCTGTGAAGGGGTTTCATCTGGGGGAACTGGCTCCGTCTGCATCCGCACAGCAGGGCTACATGGGGCTTCAGCTGCGGGGCAGAGAGAGGCTCATTATACAGCCCAGGCACTTTGCCAAAGACCAGGGAGGCACGCCAAGTCAAAGCAAAGTGCTCAGAATAGAAATGCTAGTCTCCTTTTATACTGGGGAGAAATCAGGAAATTTTCCAGAAAGCAGGGGAGGGGGATATTGGGGTAAAAGGAAAAAAAAAAGACAGAACAAGATGCACAGGACAGGTGAGTGTGTGGGAGGCACCTGGCCTTGTCCTGCCAGCTGCTGAGCCCAGGACGAGCAAGGACAAAGGGGGTGGCCCAGAGACACACGTGTTTCCAGAGATCAGAGGAGGAGCGAGGCCACAGCGCAAACCCCAAGCGAGAAAAGGCGAGTTTGAGAGAAGCAGAGAGCTCCAACCCCACATTGTGTTAATTAACAGAGCTGTGTTTTGCCAATGAGTGCCCAGCAGGGGCGATCGTCTGCCTGATAGCTAAGGCCTGCTCTCCTGCTTTCCTGATGGATTCTCAAGTGCACGAGCCATGAAATTACTTCTTTAAAAAAAAAAAAGGACAAAGACAGTCAAAGAGGACAAGCACGCACGATTGTGTACTGGGAGAGACTTTTGTTCTCTTTCTTAAAGAAAACAGGCTAATTACGGAGACCAGAGACGAAACAGACATATCCAGCCTTATCATCTCTCCTAGGAAAGCAAAAATACTAACTCAAATAAATTAATAAAGACACCAAACCCGTGGGGGGCACTTACAATGTACCTGTGTACCTGGAGGCATTTTACTTCCACACTGTCCCAGATACTCCTCACAAAAACCCAACATCCTCCTCATTTCACAGATATGGAAACAGCCGCACAGAGAGGTTAAAAAAGTGCTCCAAGGTCACACAGCAAAACGGAATCAAAAGGAACATTTCATCATCCTTCTCGAGACCCTCGATAGCTAGTTTATAATGTTTTTTTCCAGTGGTCTAAAAAGGAGTTAGCAAGGGTCCCAAATAAAATGCAGCTGAGAGGAGCTTCTCGCCCCTCTTCTCTCAGTGCTGTGCCCTCATCTCTCATGGGCTTTTGCTACTGCTCCTGGCAGGGTTATGTGGTGGACCAGCTCCAGCCTGGGAGTGACTGCAACCTTCTCCAGCGCACAACTGATCTTGCCGTCCCACAGCTGAAGATCCTGCAGGGGCTCCCCCACTGCCTTTAGGATGAAATCCCAGGCCTTGTCTGGTCTTCCCTCTCCAGCGTCATCTCCTCCATTCCCGAGCCCCAGCCCCAGCATCCCTAGCCCGCAAGTGCAGCTTTCACGCTGATGAACAGGAAAGCCCCAGCTCATCCTGGCTCTCCAGCCTCCTGCTCTCCTAACTCTGGGCCTTTTCACCTGCTGCTCCTGGGGCGTAAACTCGCTCCCTCCTTCTGCCTGGATGGCGCGTCCTGTACCTTCAATCCCCCCAGGCCACCTCCTCCCCGAAGCCTTCTCCAGACTGAGATGGCTTCTTCCCTCTGCTCCCTGCACCTCCCTGACCCCAGCCATAGCTCTTCCCACACTGCACTGCGATGGTATCTTTCCCCACTCCCCCTTCTCCCCCACGAGACATTCATTCCTTCCTTCATTCATCTACCCACACGTGTAAGCTCCATGGAGGGAAGCAACTACAGCCGCCTCTGGTTCAATCACTGCATCTCCAGACTTGAGTTCAGTGGTTCCTAAGTGTGGTTGCAAGTGGGGCACTTACAACGTACCTGTGTACCTGGAGGCATTTTACTTCAACACTGTCCCAGATACTCCTCACAAAAACCCAACATCCTCCTCATTTCACAGATGTGGAAACAGCCGCACAGAGAGGTTAAAAAAGTGCTCCAAGGTCACACAGCAAAACAGAATCAAAAGGAACATTTCATCTTCCTTCTCAAGACCCTCAATAGCTGGCTTATAATTTTTTTAAAAAATGGCCCAAAATGGAGTTAGCAAGGGTCCCAGATAAAATGCAGCTGAGAAGAGTTTCTCGCCCCTCTTTTCTGTAGGGCTTTGCCCTCATCTCTGTGACAGCAAGCCTCGCCAGCCTGGGAACTTGTTAGAGATGCAAATTCTCAGGTCCCACCACAGACTTACTCACGGAGCTTCTGTTCTAACAAGCTATCCAGTTTGGGAAGCCTGCTCTAATTCAATGCTTGGCATACCGTATTCAACCAACGTGATGTTCGCAAGTGTGTGACACGGAAAAGTTACTCTTTCTGTACCGAAGTTTCCTCATCTGTAAAATGGGTCATTGTTCCACTCACCTCTCAGTGTTGTTTGAATATATAAAATGCTGAAAGTGTACTGTAAGCATTCAACAATGCTGGGGACTCTCGCCACTAAGGTACTACTTGCTGCTGTTAATGATGCCATTTTCATTCCTGAGAACAGCACAGAATAAGAGATCTGGTGGGACACAATCTACAAAGAACAGTCTTAATACAACCTTCTGATTATTTGACACGGAATTGTATTTCTGTGTGTGTGTGTGTGTGTGTGTGTGTGTGTATGCACGCGCACACACACTCCACACCAGAGAGTACTGATTCTTTGGTCTTGGTTTGCTTTGGTTTTATGTGGTTGGTTCAGACATCAAACAAGATAGCCTTTCAAAACCTTTAGAATTTTTCAGGGACTGTTCCTGCCAGGAAGTCCACCTATGGAAGCTAAACCCATCCATGGAAGCTAAGCTCACCTGTGGATGCTAAACTCACCCATGGATGCTAAACCACACAGAGTGCCCAAAAGCTTAAGGCAAGGCTCAGCCAACTTTTTTCTTTAAAGGGCCAGTCAGTAAATAGTTTGGGTTTTGCAGGCCATAGTGTCTTTGTTGCCTCTGCATTCAACTCTGCCCCTGAAGTGCAGCAGACGACATGCAAACCAATCGGGTGGGCTGAATTTGGCCCACGAGCCACGATTTGCCGAACTCTGGCTTACAGAACCAAAAAACTGAACATGAGAGAATCATGATCCTTCCTTTCCTCGGCTCCATTCAAAACACTTCATTTTCTTTGTTAATTCATTTAAAGAAATTGGCTATTCACTTCATTATATCTCTAGTTCTTGCAGCCAGGGGGTGTGAATTCTAGAAGTGTATCAGTTGGAGCAAAATCCCACTTCACCTTTAGAATTTGAGGGACATGGATTTTTATCTTATGACACTGAAGATACAGAATTATTCAAACCAAAAACCTATTGCCATGTATGCCCACACAAACTGCTTCTTTTTCATCCCAATAAGAATATGATGCGTTTTATTAAGTGAAAACTTTAGCATCCTACATACACTTCAGCTAATCTGTTTTTCTAGGAGTTGATAAAAGTTACGGAAAAGCAGTACATCCTTTCGATCTAGGATATATGTACAATAATTGTGTAAGAACACGTCATGATAAATAATCTTAATACACGCAGACATCACTCTCTAAGTGATGCGGGGTTGAATTAGCAGTTGTTTTGCTTTGCTAAGAGTCCTTAGGATTCATGAGTGGTGGGAAGTTCTCATTTTCTTATTTCACTCTGGTATAGTCTGGGAGCAGGATTGTGGGCTGGGTCAAGTAGAGAGTCAGGACAGAAGGTGGGGACAAGGCAATGAATAGACAGCAGTAGAAACTTCCTGATGGCTTACAGCAGGGGCCTCCTGGTGTACAAGATGGAGAAGAAGAGGCCAGAACGCAGAGAGCTGGAAACCAGAGCCAGGGACCTTGCAGGAAAAGGAAGGAGTGGAAATAACCCCTATAAGCTGCCAGGAAGTGGACAAATGAAATTTCAGAGGGTACCACTAGGGGCTTCTGACACCCTGGTAATATAACATTTAACATACAATGTGCAGTGAAGAGATGTGAGGTGGAAAATGACAGGGTGGAGGTAAGTGGGTGGCAACTTTATCTGCTATTTGAACCCGAACAGCCCAGTTTTAGGAAAACAGATAAAAAGACAATAAATAGTGCAGCACACCTCCTCTGTACCCAGTGGCAATGGGCTTCCGTTCATGTAACACAGACATTTTGATGCCCTGACACAGCCATTAAAATGGAAATCTGTCTGTACAGCCTGTCGCAGCTGCTTCACAACACCAGGAAGCCCAACCCCCATGTCAAAGAGGCCCAGAGGTTTCCATGGCAGTGGGAGGCACATGCCTCTCCCTTTAAAGTAGGCTGGACCCCAGGCCCCAGGAGGGCAGGCCCTGAAAAGTCTCGGTTGCTGGCCCTGTCTCTGGGCAGAGGGGCAGGTACACATGTTCCGGAATTTGGATTCTAGTTTGTGGATGGGGTAAGGTGGGGGTCGAAGGGTAATATCATGAGTAATCCTCACCACGTGCATTAAAGCACTTTCATATACCTTAGCTCATTTGTGCTCCTCAGCCTGCGAGATTGACCAGGAGTGTGTTTTTCTCATGCTATATTTGGGGAAATGGGTCCCATGGTCAAATTCAGGTAAAGTCAAGGAAGTTGTACAGAGAGACCGTGACCTTGTCTCTGGGCTTGAGGAAAGGCCTCCAGGATGAGGATGTCCCTCCTCTGTCCCAGGGACATGAGATCATCAGCGCTACCTGCCTCTGGCCTGCTGTGGACACCAGAGTCTGGTTGCCCTTGGTACACTGCACGGCACCCAAAGGCCCAGTTGCCCACATGGCACCAGACTGTCCGAGGAACTATAATTCCTGTATCCAAATTCCCTGCATGTGGTTAGGACTCCAGGCCTGCAGATCTGGCTGTGTTCAAGTGCCCCAGTGGGGCTGGCGAGGGCCACAGAAACATGTTAGTTTCCACTGTAAGGAGTGAGCAAGAAGCAGCTGCCCAGGGTGGCCTTCCCTGGTGGCTCAGCAGTAAAGAATCTGCCTCCCAAGCAGGAGACCTGGGTTCAACCCTTGGGTTGGGAAGATTCCCTGGAGAGGTAATAGCAGTCCGCTCCAGTATTCTTGCCTGAGGAATCCCATGGAGAGAGGAGCCTGGTGGGCTACAGTTCATGGGGTCACAAAGAGTCAGGCATGACTAAGTGCAACTGAGGACCCATGCACACAGGTGCCCAGGGCAGGTCACGTAGAAAAGCCTGTGCTGATGTGGGAGGAAAGAAGGATGCCTGGCAAGGCCCAAAGCAGCAGCACCATGTGCCCACATGCACAGCAGAGGCTGCAAAGGGGAACGTCATCTGCAGCCTTGCCCATGGGGTGCTGGCTGTGGTCAGACGGCTGCTCAGTGTAGTGGACAGGACCCTGGACCAGACACAGAAGGGCTAGGTCCTTGTCCTAGCTGTGTTGCTGAGCAGCCATATAACCCTGGAAGAGAAGGAGCCCCAATATCCTTATATGTAAGATGGGTGTAATGGGGTGCATTGTGTCCCCACAAAGGCCACAATGTCCAAGTCCTAACCCCTAACACCTGTGAATATGACCTTATTTTGAAATAGGGTCTCTGCAGATGAAATAACTTAAGGATCTCAAAGTGAGACCATCCTAGATTTAGGTGGGGCCCAAAATTCAGTGACAGGTGTCCTTAGAAGAGAAAGGACTGGAAGACTTGGCACACGAGACACAGGGGAGAAGGTCATGATGAGGCAGAGATCACAGGGCTCTGCCGCGGTCAAAGGCCACCTGAAGCCATCAGGTGCTGAAGAGGCAGAAAGGAGTCTCTCGGAGAGACTGGTGACACCCTGGTCTTGGACTTCTGGGCTGGAGAACTGAGGCAAGAAGTTCCTGTTGTGTTAAGCAGCGCAGCCTACGGTGCACTGTCACGGCAGCCCCAGGAACTAACACGGTGGGGATAAACCGCTCAGCCCGCTTACCACCCACTACTGCTGTTCAGTCGCTCAGTCACGTCCAGCTCTTTGCGACCCCACGGACTGCAGCACACCAGAGTCTGCTCAGACTCACGTCCCAGAGTCTGCTCAAACTCATGCCTATTGAGTCGGTGATGCCATCCAACCACCTCATCTTCTGTCTCCCCCTTCTCCTCCTGCCCTCAATCTTTCCCAGCATCAGGGTCTTTTCCAAAGAGTCTGCCCTTTGCATCAGGTGGCCAAAGTATTGGAGCTTCAGCTTCAGCATCAGTCCTTCCAATGAATAATAAGGACTGATTTCCTTTAGGACTGATCCAGGGCTCACTGTAGAGAATAGCTGAACCACAGTCCTGATGTCACAGGATATAAGCTCCTGGTTGTCCTGCCCAGGTCTGTACTGTCCAGGAAAGTTGACCTGAGCTCCGTGTGGTTACTGAGCACCAGAACTTGACTAGTCCAAGTGGAGATGTGCCACCAAGTAGAAAGAAAAGAGTATAAATTATCACTAATATTTCTTATTTTGATTACATGTTGAAATGGTATTTTGGACCTACTGAGCTAAATAAGATATATATATATATATATATATATATCTCACCTGTTTGATTTTAGACTTTATTTTTAATGTGGCAACTAGAAAAGGAAGAACTATGTATGCGGCTCCTGCTGCTGCTAAGTCACTTCAGTCGTGTCCAACTCTGTGCGACCCCACAGACGTCAGCCCATCAGGCTCCGCTGTCCCTGGGATTCTCCAGGCAAGAATATTGGAGTGGGTTGCCATTTCCTTCTCCAATAGATGAAAGTAAAAAGTGAAAGTGAAGTCGCTCAGTCGAGTCTGACTCTTAGCGACCCCATGGACTGCAGCCCACCAGGCTCTCCATCCATGGGATTTTCCAGGCAAGAGTACTGGAGTGGGGTGCCATTGCCTTCTCTGATGTGGCTCCCACTTTATTTCTATTGGTCCAGGCTGACCTAGACAATGCCCTGGGTGGCACCCAAATGAGGATTCGTGCAGATCTTTCAAATGACCACAAGCCAGGGCAAAAGCAGTTCATACCAGCCAAACTGCATAAAGGAAAGGGCACCTGTGCTCTGGTTTGGGGCCTGCCTCTGTCTGATTGCAGAAAACAGCACTCAACAGAGCTCTGCCCAAGGTAGCAGGCTCCCCCTTGAAGTGAAGTGTTAAGTCGTTTCAGTCGTGCCTGACTCTTGGCAACCCCATGGACTGTAGCCCACCAGACTCCTCTGTCCATGGGATTCTCCAGGCAAGAATACTAGAGTGGGTTACCATTCTCTTCTCCTGGGAATCTTCCCGACCCAGGGCTCGAACCCAGGCCTCCTGCACTGCAGCTGAATTCTTTACTGTCTGAGCCACCAGGGAAGCCCTCCTCCTTAAGGCGGTAGGGATTCTGTGATGAACAATGAAAAGTAAGTATCTGTTTCACAGTCCTACTCCTTTGGCTTCTAACCCAGAGTCCACCCCAGCTCTGCATTCACTGTCAACACTCAGGCCTCTGAGCGCCTGGCACCTCGGGCCTCTCCCAGGCTCAGCTAAGTGCCTGTAATAATAGGTTGGTGGGAGCCAGACAATTACAGCCACAAACCAGCCAAGGTTGTAACCTCTGTCTCCTTCAGCCTGTCCATCCAGCCCAGTCCATGCCTGTCCGGCCATCTCCAGGCCATTGCTCAGACGCTGACTCTGCCCCGGCTCCGGCAGTTCTCACTCCTGTCCTCCCCCACTCGGTTCTGTCTGCACGCTGGAGCAACCACTAGCTTGATCCTGGGCTGGCGGCGTGAGTAGACAAAACGGAGCGTTTGATCCACCACGATGCAGCTCCAACGGGAGAAACACCGGCAGTAATGACAGGCACGGGTGGGAGGGAGGAGACAAATTGTTGGGAAGCCTTGACTTCCCACCCTGCAGAACACACAAAGACAGGCATCCACACCCACCTGGGCAGACAGGCAGACTCCCACACTCCAGAGAGGGGAAACCAGGTTAGCTCAACCGGCAGGCACCAACGGGCTTCCTCTAGAAGCCCTCCTGCCCTTCCAGGCCAGAAGGGAGCTTCCTCTTCCCAGAACTTTAATAATATCTATGGCCTGTGCTAGAGCTTCCCTAGTGGTTCAGATGGTAAAGAATCCAACCGCAAAGCAGGAGACCCAGGTTCTAACCCTGGGTGGGGAAGATCCCCTGGAGAAGGGAATGGCTACCCACTTCAGTATTCTTGCCTGGAGAATCCCGTGGATAGAGGACCCTGGTCCACTGGTTCGCAAAGAGTGGGACCCAACTGAGCGACTAACACTAATGGCCTGTGCGGCTTCTCTTTGTAACCCTTCTTTGTAGCAGCTGTGAGTGTAGAGAAGTCCTGAAGGGCAGGGCTCACCTTAAGCTTCACCATGATGACCGTGATGTCCGTGACGCAGTAGAATACCTAGCATACTGAAAGTGTTCAATATGTGTTTGCTGTTGTTATTAATGAAGGAAAAAAGAGAGCAAAGCTCCTAAGAGCTTATTTCTAAGGCCACCTTTCCTGGGGTTAGAAAAAATTGCCCAAGATTTGGAAATGGAACAAAGGGTTTACTGTAGGTTCCTTTACTGAGTTAGCAGGAGGTATGCAGCTGGCTGCCTGGGGCTGTCTGATTCTGCCTCAGTTTGATTTGCTATTTACTATTGATTAGGATATTTACAGCTCTATCCAGGTAGATGTCAACTTTTAGAAAACTGATAGCAAACCAATGATTTCATCCAAGACTAATGCAAATGAATATTGTCCTGTAGAGATGTAAATGATTTCCAGCCTGAAGAAAAGATAAGCCTAGTCAGTGCTTACTGTTTATTGCCCTGTGGTTCATAACCAGTTTTGTATCTAACCTAGCCATCTTATTTCCTTTCGTAGAATATCTTAAATGTCTTTCCCTTGGCCACCTGATGTGAAGAACTGACTCATTTGAAAAGATCCTGATGCTCGGAATGATTGAAGGCGGAAGGAGAAGGGGATGACAGAGGATGAGATGGTTGGATGGCATCACTGACTCAATGGACATCAGTTTGAGTAAGCTCCAGGAGTTGGTGATGGACAGGGCAGCCTGGCGTGCTGCAGTCCATGGGGTCACAAAGAGTCAGACATGACTGAGCGACTGAACTGAACGGAACTGATGGAACACAAAGGGGCTTCCCAGGTGGTGCAGTGGTAAAGAATCCACGTGTCAATGCATGAGACACAAGAGATGCGGGTTTGATCCCTGGGTCTGGAAGATCCCTTGAAGGAGGAAATGGCAACCCACTCCAGTATTCTTGCCTGGGAAAGCCCATGGACAGAGGAGCCTGGAGGGCTATAGTCCACGGGGTCATGAAGAACTGTACACAACTGAGCAACTGAACACACAACACTTGAAACACAAAACCCACTGCTCTTCAGTGGTCTTCAAACCAGCTTTTCCATCTTACCAGTTCCCTCATCAGTGAATAAGTTGGATAAGTTTTTGAGCCCAGACCATCCTATTCAGCATGGGAGGCATGTCTTTAAGTTTCTGAACATGATTCCTTGGCACTGCAGAGATTCAGAAGCACTGGACTCTCAGGCTATAACTTCCCTAGCTAATCAGTTAGCTATCTCAGTCTTGGACTGTTTAATGGTCACGAGCTCACTCTCAGGCTGCCTAATAGTGCTTCTAGCAGGTCCTTCAGGAGGAAGTGATCCGCAAGCCTTCGGAGATTTTAGAGAATAAAAGTAGGACATTGGGACAGCTGGTCACCACCTAATCTGGGGCAGAGAGAATGGGCCAGAGCAAAGACATACCATGTCCTGCCATAGATTCCGTGCTGTCCCGCCAGTGACTCTCTGTACAAAGAACACCTTCCCTGCTCTAGCCCCAGCTCAAAGGCTACTTCCTCCTGGAGCCCCCCTTGACCACCTCCCACCCCAGCACCCAGGAAGAGTAGGCTGCAGCCTTTTTTGTGAGTGTTATGCAGGCCCTCACTTTACAACAGAACTTAAATATCTCTTCTCAGAATCACATGCAACTCAGCTCCAATGTAAAGTTGCCAGCTGCCTTAAACAAGAGTATGGGTGAAAGACACTATTCTGGGAATGGGGTGGGTGTACTCCCTGCTTGGAACAAAGAAGAGGAGAAAGGAGGTTCTAGGAAAGATGAAACAGGCTTGGGAGAGGCAGGGCAAAAGTGATCCAAGCTAAAGTGACATGTACATCTCAGGGCCTGCGTCGAAGCTGTGGGATTAGGTGAAAAAATGCAGGTATGTTTGAGCAGTCGGGGGAAAGGTTTCTGGGAATTCAGGGCAGATGGACCTGGAAAAAGGAGAGGGAGGGGATACAGAAACCTGTCTGTGCTTCTGAAATTCGATCTGAGTTAATCTGCACGGATCTTGGTTCCTATCATCTGGTGACTAGATGCACAAATGATAAAAATAAATAAATAAAAAGCAGTGAACTCAATCAGTCTTGGTCCACAACTATAGAATTCCCAGGGTGTCAGCGTGCCTGCTACAGGATAACCCCTACCAGTGGGTGTATGATGACCTATAGCACTTGGAGATAATGTTATAAATATTTCCTTCTACATCTGGAACCTCCACTTGACCATCAACTCCTTGGGAAAAGAGTCCAGCTTAAGTCAATCTTTGTGATCCCAGATCCCAAAAGAATTTGCTGTATCGGAGACTGTTTTAAAAGTTCCTGAATATGTATTTTGTTGCCCATTGAACTTTCTTTACCTGTGCATTTATTTTCAAAAATAGCGAGGCAAGAAGAAGCAGTGAAAATCCCAAGACCCAAAGTAAGACACCACTTTAAAAATGAGAGCAAAACAGAAAGTCTCTGGGACCAGCAGAAGAAAAGAATTCAGAGAGATGTAGATCTGCCCCTGACGAGTTAGCAGTCTGGAAGTCATCTGACTCTCCCTTTAATGCCAGTAAATATGCAGGCAAAGAAAGCTAACAAATGACCTCTAGAAATCACCTTCTGAGAAACGGTAAAGACACGTACGCGGAAAGCAGGTGTGAAACTGATCTCTTGGGCAGAGACTCTGGGGTGTCCAGCAAACCCAGATAAGGACCAGTTATCTTCCTAGGACATTTATGATTATAGGGAACATTTTAAAAAGCTTTCTTAAAGAATATATATTAAAAAATTTTAATTTGTTTATTTGGCTGCACTGAGTCAAATAGTTCCAGCATACAGGACCTTCAATCTTCAGTTATGGCATGTGGTTCCCAGACTAGGGGTCAAACTAGGGCCCCCTGCATTGGGAGCTTAAAGTCTTAGCTCCTGAACCACCAGGGAAATCCATAGTGGGAACATTTTATCACCATAACCTGGAAAGAGGAATCAGAAGGTCTGAGTTCTTATCATGATTCTGCCTTGACCATCTATCAGCTAATATGCTAAAATATGACCCACCACAACCCATATTTCCCATGACCTTCCCCCAGTGCTCATCTTGTCAGTCCTGTGTGGTGCCTCCTGAATCAGGGACCAACTGAGGTCCAGGGATCCAGTGAGACGGCTGCAGCCAAAATTCAGGAGTAATTAGGAAAACACTTCAACTGGCCATGGCTGGCTGTGAGATAAAGGCAAAGCCCATGTGGTGCTGCTGGTAGGCCCCTGAAGATAAGAAGAAAATGGGAGGGGAGTCAGGCTGGGGGAGATAAATCTGGTCTGAATTTACATCGATAGGAAACCTTTCCAAAATTAAAAGAGAAAGGCAAAGAAAGCACACAGGTGCAGAAGCTGGGCTGCCCGCGTCCTCACCGAACACTGATTACAGCTTGATGCTTGCTAATTTGGGATGACTGGGGAGCTGCTGATGAAAACGCCCTTCAGATCCTCTCTCCTTAATGCCCCTTCTCAGGAAAAGCAGGAGGCGCTTCAACAATGAAATCGGCGGAGCCATTCCCTGACTCTGTTGCCTCCTAGCTCTGTGATCTTGGAGAAGTCAGCTCACCTTTCTGGGGCTCAGATTCCACATCTGTACACAGAGGGCAGAGGGGGATGGACAAGAGCCTGCCTCATCTGCCAGCTCCAGGAGCCCCTGCCTGAGGCGATGAGAACAAGCTCGCTGGGGACCTCTGCAGCCCCTCCTGCTGCTTCCAGAAAACACAGGATTCTCCATCAAACCATTCTAGCGAAGAACATCTTCTACTCCCTGCCTAACAGTCTAATTTGCCTCCCATGTGCTCTTGCAGATGGCCCAGAGAGAAGCCCACATTGGTGTTTGAGGCGCCAAGCTCTGGGGAGAAAAGAAATCCCGCAGCGGTGGGGAAGAGGAGTTGGGGGGCGGGGCGTATAGAGAAGGCAGCAGTCAAGCAGTGGAGAGGAGAGGTGCCAGTCAGTCCAGCTCCCATGTGTTAGCTCCCGCACCTCCCTGGGGGTGTTCCTAGGCTCCAAGACAAGGGGCTGGGTCACAGCATCAGTAGCAAAACCAGGGATCAAGCATCAGCCTCAGTGTACTGTATCTAGACGCCTGTTTCAGAAGAAACTGGCATAAAGCAGTCTCCTCCTTTTCAATTGGAATCAAGAACTTAAATTTACCCTCTAGTTAGATTCCAAGAGGTGCTACAAAGTACTAGCAAAGGTCTTTAGACCAGAGTCAAGCAAAGGTCTCAATATCCTACAGTTGGTCTTTGATACCACCCTTCCTTAGTGGTGGTGGTGGTTCAGTTGCTAAGCCAGGTCTGACTCTTTGGGACCCCATGGACTGTAGCCCGCCAGGCTCCCCTGTCCATGGGATTTCCCAGGCAGGAATACTAGAATGGGTTGCGATTTCCATCTCCAGGGGATCTTCCTGATGCAGGGATCCAACCCTCATCTCCTGCCTTGCAGGCAAATTCTTTACTGCTGAGCTAGCAGGGAAGCCCCCTTGATAGCACCCTTAGTCCTGTTAAAGGCTTCTCACTGAGTCCTCAACATGTTAGAAAGTCCATCTCTACACGCTGTGGCACCTCCCCCACAGGCTTACCTTAGTGACCTCCTATCTATCCACCCACCCCGGTCTCCGGACCTTGACTCAGCCCCCAGTACAGCCAGAGCTGGGCCCCTTCCCATCAGAGTCCCACTTGCCCAAGAGCTGCTGGAAGCCTCAGCGGTAGGACAGCTCTGCTTCTGCCCCTCACTGAGCAGATTCATTCCCTGCATTGCAAATTAGAAACTGGAATATAACTTCTCAGGAAAGGATTTATCATGGTGATTAAATTCTGTATAAATCAATATAGAAAGATAAGCAGTATTCAGGACTTCATGGTGGTCCAGTGGTTAAGAATCAGCCTTCCAGTGCAGGGGATGTGAGTTCAATCCCTGGTTGGGAAACTAAGATCCCACAGGCTAAGCCTGTGCACTTCAACTGGAGAAGTGAGCTGCAATGAAAGATTTTGCAATCCACAACGAAGATCCAGTGTACCTCAACTAAGACCCAACGCAGCCAAATAAATAAATATAAAAAAAAAAAAAAGAAAAGAAAAGAAAGAAAGAAAATCTGTGCGAAAATCAGGAGCAGTGACTAAACGACTCACCCACAGTCACAGAGGCAGCTAGTGACAGAGCTCAACCCAGGGCTCCTAACTCCCAGCTCAGTTACAGATGGGCTTTTACTCACTGGCTTGGCAACCTGCCTACTGTTTATAGTATGGTTTCTACCAGAATCTGTGTTCTGAGTTCCCAGTCACCATATTGCAGGGAAAAATTCGGAACAAGCTCCTTCTAAGTTGGAGACCAATAATTCCATGTTAGGGCTGGTAGGAGGGGCCAGATTCAAGGAAGTGACATTCTTCCTGAACTGACCAGCCTCACAGAAGGGTCCTCACAGTGCAAAGGCCCTCAGGACTCAATGTGAAATGTGGTCTAGGAACTCCTGGGGAGAGGAACCTTTCCTAGTTTCATGCTTACTTAATCTTTTTTCCTCATTGTGCAATTTCTAAGTGAAAGAAATGAATAAAATAGTTAATTACTACTAATAAGATTGGGGGAGAAAAATTCCATGATCTCATTGCTCCAAGCACCAATCAGAGTTCATTTTTTCTTACAACCATCAACCTTCACTAATGGGAAGCTGACACGTGGTCCCCTTCCTATGGTGCTGGTGGTGCTGATACAATGCCCATGCTCAACGCTCAGTGATGTTCGTGAGACAAAAAAAGTGTTCAGTCTGGATGATGTTTTGTCCTCTTGGGGCTCTCTTTTTCTCCCATGAATGACAACAATCACAAACATCTTAGGGTGCCATTGTCCCCACACTGAATTGCTGGAGGGCTTTCAACACCCCCTAAATAGCGGGGATGACTGAAGTGCTCTTTCGCTCTGTGACAGTGACCTTCTTTATGATCTTTCTCTTAGTGTCATGTGGACTTCCAGGAGACTGCTGAGTGACTTCTAGGAGACATGCCAACCCTCAGTGTTAAAGAGAGCCTGAAGATACCCCGAGCCTTGCCCATCATTTTTTTTAAAATTTTTCATTTATTTTTTGGCTGCACCAGATCTTAGTTGCAGCACACAGGATTTTTGTTGCTGAGTGTGGGATCTTAGTCACCGCATGTGGGATCTAGTTCCCTGACCAGGGATTGAACCCAGGCCTCCTGCATCGGGAGCGGGGAGTCTTAACCACCGGACTATCAGGGAAGTCTCCCACCTTCTCTTCTTTAAGCTCCCATCTGGAGTGGCTTCTTGGCTCCGAACAGATACAGGCATGAGGAAGAGGAGAGGAAGGCAGTGATCAGCCTGAGCGTTGGTGAAACCTTGAATGGCCATACCCTGTCACTTCACCTTTCTGATGCTCTTTTCTTCTCTGTCAGGTGACAGGCCCAGGCTGGGCAAGCCCTGAAGATCCTTCTGGCTGCCAAGACCGTTGAGTCTCCAAAGGGCAGCAGGACCAAGGTTTTCTAGGAAGGGAGGTCAACTGAGTGGTCAAGGGATGCCCCGGGAAACAGGCTGGAGGGTGGCATGTGGGAGGGGGACGAGGAAAGGCATTTGCCTCTTTGGACTTTTGGAAAGAGACTCTGTTTTCTTCCTCGGGAACTTGGACATCGAGGCCCCCAAGGCAACGATGCGCAGCTTGGGATGAGGAACAGGTGAGGGGTGCTGGCAGAGCAGCTTCCTCCCTGGTGTCATGACCCACCCCTCCTCCACCCTCACCACTCCCAAGTTCTCTGCACTCCCTCACCTCCTAGCGGGGCGGGGAAGGGTATCAAGACCCCCAAGCCTCTTGCCTCATCCTCTCGCACAAGGCATGGCCAGACGCCTGGCTGGGAGGAGCCCTGGTCTCCGTGATGATTAGGAGGGTGAAGATAATTCCATTACCAGTAATAGGATGTTGTAAACATTCCGTCTCCACCTGTTAATTAGCACCACCCCCTCTTTGCTCCCGAATACGAAGCGGTGCTGCGTAATCATGGCATTTTGCTGGTGATGCTGTTTCTCATATGTGGTATTTCAGTGGTTTGTGTGGGAGAAAGAATTAATTATAGCTCTCCGGTTCCAACCCATTCTCAACCCCACCCCCGTCCTCTTCTCCCATCCCCCTGATATAAAAAGCCATATGTGTATGTATATGCACAGTAAACACATCATGCCGTTTCCTGTTTACTGAGGCAGGGGGAGGGGAGAGCACTGTGGACCAAACACCCAACCAAGTCCCAGGTCTGCCTCTGGTACCACCACAAACCAACACAGAAGCCCTGGGGACCTCTGTCTCTGGGCCTCGGCTTCCTGGTCCTAAAACAGGGATAACAAAGCAGCCCTGCTCACACTGAGCTCACTCTGAGGACCAAAACAATGAAACCCGGGAAGCTGTGCGATTTAGCTGTATACATTAACAGCTAAATTCTCAGTAACTGTTCCATGTGCCATGGAATTCCTTCTATAGAGTCTTCTGCAGCTTGTCTACAGCCAGGTTTCTTTGGAAACCTAACCAAACTAAAGAACTAGAATCAAAATTATTAGACACAAATAAGTCAATGGAGGTGGGGGCGGCTTAGACGCCAGGAGGCTGGAGAGAGGGGAATGCAGTGGGTGTGAGAAGCTGCAGGGGACTGTGGGTAGTCAAAGAGATGGTGATGGAAGGTTAGGGGATCGCAGGTGAGTCCAGACTTTACATGTGTGGGGGGCACATATTTAAAACACGGAATAAGAACCTTAAAATGGGCTGGCACACTGGGGGAAATTCAGAGTGGAGAGGTGGAGGAGGGCTAGGGCTAAGAATACATATAGATATATATGCTATGCAATTCGCTTTATCTGTATCTTAGAATCTGAGTATCTATAAATGAACCAGGCATAGATGAAAACTGGAAAAGGATAGAATTGGCTCAAAATACCATAGATCCATATTGACACTGGTGGTGGGAAAAAATAGCAGCTGTGTCATGGGCTGTACCCCTGGGGTAGAGGAGCTGTGGATATTATCATTCTATACAGGGGCCATGATTTAGCTTCCGTTATCAGAAACTGTGGAGGGTGAGGCATTTTATAATTTATAATCTCCTGAACAACTCTTGAAGCAGGTATCATAACTGATCAGGAAGGAGAAAAAACAGATGTCTTGCCCAACACCACACAGCCAGTTAAGTGGAAGAACTGGGATTCAAACCATATCTGACTCCTGAGCTGCTTCTCACGGTAGACAGGAGGGTCCCTACTTTGCTTTAAGCCCCCATAACTAGGACGAGAGGAGACCACACCTAAACCAACCAAACTCTCTTATGCATAAAGCCTAAGTTCTTGTCATCATACCCATTTCCTCCTAGAAAAGTTCAACTTGTTTCCATCCTGGAAGCTGGAAAAAAATGTACCAAAACCATCAGTGGTCAGGCTGCGGGCCAATTACCATGGAACTGCTTTCGGTCCAGTCTTGCTCAAGCCACAGAGGACACTTCTGCAGTCAGAGAGAGAAAATGTTAACTAACCAGGATGGAATCTATCTTCAAACAAAATCCCCCAGAAATGCAATTGCAAGTCAAGGAGAGGTCAGGTAACACAGCATGCCCATGATTTAGTGAGACAAGAAGAGGAGTTTCCTTCAACATGTCCAGTCTTTAGAGAGTTAAAAAAATAAAAATAAAGAAAACATAAATAAGTAATATAGGGTAAACACCAAAAAATGAAGCCATCCTTTTGTCTAAAGAAAAGAAAAAAATTTAGCCTAATAAATTCCTCCTAAATTAAGGTGGAAAGTGTATATATATATATATATATATATGTATGTATTTTTTTTTTTTTACTAATTCCCCCGAATAGAGTGTTGCACACCCAAAGAGTCACTTGTCTAGTTAGCCTTCTCCAAACCCACACACAGCACCCATAAGAGATGCACGTGTGTGGCCTGTGAGAACCACAAAACATGAAAAGCAGTGGAGAGAAAGATGAAGGTCTTCTTGAGAGCGTGAGGGCATCTTTGCAGCAGATGGCTGCCATGTTGCCTCAGGGACCCTGCTCCTGGGAATGCCAGCCACGGGCATATCCATCAAGTCACGAGGTGTGGGGGGCTTACACGAAGAGGCTAAAGCAGGGCTAAGCTGAGCCCTGACCCCACAGTGCTGAGGGGATGAACCCTTTTGCCTTTTCCTGGCCTCTTAGCCACACCCCCAAATCCTTCAAGTCTCTTCAACTCCCATCTCTCCCTGAAAGTCCTCCAGCTCCTTCGTTCCTCCTTGATCCAAGCATCTGCCACTCTCTGGGCTGAACGCATTGTTTCTGCACCTATTATGCCTCTATTAGTTCTCATTCTCCTGGTGTCAAGTGTTTCCTATTTCCTTTGACTCTTCCTCACTGCTGAGTAAAGAGCTGTCACTCAGTAAATATCCTGCTGATTCAGTAACAGATGAAGGATTTAGGAGTTCTTGGTTTCATAGTTACCTAAAGATGGAGGGAGGGAGAGAAGGATAAAGACCGTGTTACCCTGGGGAAGAGGAACCCCTTGGAGCACCCAGGACAGCATTCTTCCCTGGTAACAAGCTCTCTTTACAAGGAGGAAAAAATGAATTATCACACTTTGTGAATTCCCAGCGTCTAAACATACCACAAAAGCACAGGCTCAAAGTGCTGGAACTGGCAAGATATTTGCCTTAAATAACAGGGCTTGGAGATGGTAAATGCAGAACTTTGGGTAACTTGATAATGACTCACTCTAAGTCTTCTTTTTCAGAAGTGTTGAAAGTTTAGTGAGACTAAATGCCAGATGCAAGCCCCATCAGAACTTGTATCTGGTTTGCGCTGGAGCAGGGAATTCACGCTTCAGTCTCTTCGATCCATTCCCAAGAGTTAGATTCTGGCCCAGAGGGGCGCCAGAAAAATGCTGCTGTCCACACCACCAGATTTCAGCTTTGATCTCCTCTCTCCCTGCTCAAAACCTTCAGGCTCTCCTTTCCATCTGCTGGACAAAGTCAATGCCTGCTGCAGATGGCTCTTAGCTACTGGATTCCAATTTGGAAAAAAAGAAATCCAACCACAAGAGACATTTGCGGGACAACTGTGGACGTGAGACTATGAACTAGGCATGGGTAATATTAGGAAATTATTATTCATTTTGTTGCATGTGGTAATGACAATGTGGATATGTAAGTACTCTGGGGTATTTAGGACCATGAAGCCTGCAATTTACATTGGAGCAGTTCATTAAGAATTAAACACTTTTGACAGGTAGATAGAGAAGAGAGAAAGATGAAGTAAATACATAAAAATGTCAGCATTTGTTAGACTTGGATAGTGGACCTATGAATGTCACCTGTTCCTTTCAGAAGGACAAGAGTGTACATTTTCTTTCAAAGAGATAAGTGTAAGAAGTTTATGTCTGGTATGGAATTGAAAACTAAAGGCTAGACTAGACAATTATCTTTGCCCCTCAGTTCCAAACTCTTAAGTAATATCTCTAACGCCAGGTGGTTTGAGACCTCTATTTTAAATCTGAGGGGTTACTACATGCCTTTTCTTTCAATTTTTGTTAATGCTTAAATTTTCTGTAACAAAAATGGTATGCTGGTTCCTTAAAACATTAAACAAGGTTACCTTGTGATCCAGATTTCACTTCTGGGTATATATCCAAAGGAAGAGTAGGGGTCAGAATAGATATTTGCACCCCATGTTCACAGCAGCATTTTTCACAATAGCCAAAGGGTAGAAGCAACCCAGACATCTATAGACAGATGAGCAGATAAACGGATGTGGTATGTTCACACAGCGGGACGTCCATTTAGCCTTAAAAAGGAAGGGAATTCTGACACATGCTTCAACATAAATGAACCTTGAGGATGTAGTGCTAAGTGATAAGCTGGCCACAAAACAACAAATACTGCATGATTCCACTTATCTGGGATACCTAGAGTAGACAATTCATAGCAATAGAAAGTAGCACAGTGGTCACCTGCTAGGGGAGGAGGAAACGGGGAAGTGATTAGTGGCTGGAGAGCTTCAGTTGGGGCCGATGAAAAAGTTCTGCAGATGGATGGGGGCGTGACAGTTGAATTAACTGAATGAGACAAAACCTTCCACTTAAAAACAGTTAAATGCATAGGGTGCTCAGGGTGGCTGCAATGGGATGACCCTGAGGGATAAGATGGGGAGGGAGGTGGGAGGGGGGTTCAGGATGGGGAACACATGTACACTCACGGCTGATTCATGTCAATCTATGGCAAAAACCACCACAATATTGTAAAATAATTAACCTCCAATTAAAATAAATAATAAAAAAAATTTTAATGAGAAAAAAACAGTTAAAATGGTAAATTTTATGTTATGTATAAAGTGTTAGTCACCCAGTCATGTCCGACTGTTTGTGACCCCATGGACTGTAGCCCTCCAGGCTCCTCTGTCCATAAGATTCTCTGGGCAAGAATACTGGAGTGGGTTGCCATTTCCTTCTCCAGGGGATCTTCCTGACTCAGGGATCAAACCTGGATTTCCTGCATTGCAGGTGGATTGTTTACTGTCTGAGCCACAAGGGAAGTCCTCTCATTTGGCCACAATTAGAAAGCCTTCATAATAAAGAGTTGAAAGAAGCAGCTAAGCAGGCTAGCAGTAAGCCTCCCCAGCCTGGCCTCGTGGCCCTCGGGTTCTGCTGAGCGCTTCCTGCTCCGCTGGGCCCTGCACGCACCCCACGATGCCCAGCCTCTGCACCTTTCCTCCTGCTAGTCCTGCCATGTGAATTCTCTCTTTCCTTTCCCATCTGTCAAACCCCATCTATTCTGGAAGTCAAGTGCCCATCTTTAGCAAAAAACATATCCTCTTTTTAAAACTCTTCCGAATTCTGATCACAGTGATCCTGTCTTTCTCTCATTTCTACTACATCTTGTCAGTATTCTCCATAAACATCCGTTTACTCTTAATATACAAAATCTATGCTCAGAATCTGGCCAAGGCTGAGCATGCTGTGTGTACAGTTCACTTGAGAGGCCCGGCAGAGGTACAAGCAGCATAAATTTTCTTTCAAGGGGATATATGCATTAGAAAGGTCATGGGTAACAAGGGATTGAGAGCTAAAGGTCATAGCTGGGAAATTACGATCTCCACCCTTGATCTCCAGCTAAACATAAAATTTCTGACCAAATGGCATTTCGGGATGCACCAGGCAGTTTGAGGAATTTCTGACTTTGAAAACCCCAAAGCAATGTAAGCCAGATTGTAATGTGCAGCATACCCCCACTAGGAGACCCACCAGCCCCCATCAGAGATGGGGGTGAGACGAGATCCCTCTGGAGGTGAAGAGAAAAGGCAGAAAGCTCTGATTTCCCCAACAAGTAAAAATCACTTGATTCTGAGCGGAAGCTGAAGCTCCCACCCCAAGCCACAGTAAAGTATTTTTGTGGACTAGGCTGTGGTACATAAAAACACACATAAACAAGCAAAAATTTGTCACTTGAGGACAGAAACCATCAAAGCTTGTTCATAACAGGAAAGTGGGCAGCTGAGGCTTAAAGCCCACGGTGCACGTGATAAAGAATAACATGTGACTGTTTCTTGACGCCAAAGGAGGAGTGTTGCCCCAAAAGCCCAGAAGGAAAGGAGGAAGGTGGCGGAGAGAGAAACGATTTACCCTTTCAGTCTGTTTGGGTTTATCCTCTCCCACTCTCTCCTCGAAGCCTAAATGATTCTCTCTTCTTTGTTTGAAGGGAATCTTAACTTGAAAAGAAATGGATCTGAGTGCTTGAAGTATTTCTCAGTGAGAAGCTGAAATGTCCCTTAGGAGTAAATGCCTAGGACCTGGACAAGACATGTCCAGCCACCCGCTTGGTTCCTGAAGGCACAGCTCAGCTCCCAAAGCAGCTGTATTTTTAAAAGATAAAAAAAAGAGACTCTCTATTTTCTAAAGACCCCAGGCAGATCATCAAGGGGCTCATGCCAGGCACTCGGCTGAGAGATGGATATCTCCGGAAATGTCATTGCTCCCCCAAATCTCTGAATGACTCCTTGTTCAGGCCCAGGGGTTTCTTGTAAAACTGCAGACCCCACACAATCATCTCCATTCAGATTCACGCAGACAACTCTCAACAGTGAACGTCTTTGCCATTGATCAAGGACAGTCTCGGTAGTAAATGGGATTGGTGACTTTGGCAGTGGTGCTGTGACCCACAGCTAGTATAACTGCTGCTGTTGTTGTTTCATCGCTAAGCCATGCCCAACTCCTTGCGATCCCATGGGCTGTGGCCCACCAGGATCCTCTGTCTAAGGGGTTTCCCAGGCATGAACACTGGAGTGGGTTGCCATTTCCTTCTCCAGGGGATCTTCCCAACTCAGGGATCGAACCCACGTCTCCTGCATTGGCAGCTGGATTCTTTACCACTGAGCCACTTGTGCTGGCATGCTATTACTGGCTAATCAGAGGTCTTAAGATGGAAGGAGGCCCTCCGGGACTCACCAGCCCCCCTCTGAGTGGTGCGCACGTTAACAGCGCTCACTGCTGTTTCTTCTACTCCACCCTGTGAAGCCGTGTACACATGCGCCTTCTTTTCCCCATTAGGCTGTATACATGGAAGCCCAGGCCTGGATATGACCCAGTTTCAAAACCAATTCACTGGAGAGACCACTCCATGGATCCAGAAGGGGTTATTAGGAGAGCAGATATGACTCACTTGTTATGAGAAGTTGGCTGTAGAGAAAGAGACTCTTTCCCTTTTATGTTAGACATTATCCATGCAATTGACAAGAGGAGAGCCCAGAAAAGCTACACATTTTTTACTATGAATTTTCTGCTTATACCTCCTGGACCCAATAAGAGTAGTTGGTATTGTGAAAAAGTGATAAACTTGCTGGCAAGTTCCTGCTGACTGGAGTTCAGGGGAAGAGTAGATTTCTGCCAGAGACTGTCATATGGAGTAAATCAGAAAGAGAAAAAATACTGTAATATTAACACATATATGTGGAACCTAGAAAAACAGTATAGATGATCTGTTATGCAGAGCAGAAAGAGACACAGATGTAGGGAACAAATATGGATACCCAAGTGGGAAAGGGGTTGGGGGATGAATTGGGAGATTGGGATTGACATATATACACTATAGAATAGATAAAATAGTATAACTAATAAGAACCTACTGTAGAGCACACAGAACTCTCTGGTGCTCTGAGATGACCTAAATGGGAAGGAAGCCCAAACCCCATGGATTGTAGCCCACCAGGCTCCTTTGTCCATGGGATTCACCAGGCAAGAATCCTGGGGTGGGTGGCCATTCCCTTCTCCAGGGGACCTTCCCAACCCAGGGATCAAACCAGGGTCTCCTGCATTGTAGGCAGATTCTTTATCATCTGAGGCCACCAGGGAAGCCCACACAAGGAAGAGGGGATATATGCAAACATCTGATTCACTTTGTTGTACAGCAGAAACTGACAGCAGTGTAAAGCAACTATAGTCTCATAAAAAGATTAGAAAAGAAAAACACAAGAAACCCCCAAAGATCCAGTTTCTGGATCCTGTTGATCCACGTCTGATGATACTACCTAGAAACAAATGGCTTTTGCAGCCCAGGGTGATCTGTTAAATCCTTATTGCTGCCAGGAGTAAGGTACCACCAGGCAGTTTTAGGACTGCCCCAGGACAGTAAAATAATGTAGCTGCAACGGCAGAAATGGTATACTCAAAACATTTGCAAGTCTGTTTTTTTACCTGTTTTGGAAAGGAAAGATTTCATGTATATAAAACATCCAGTAATCAATGTGCAAATTAGAAACCAGCAAATTCATAGGCTGCTATGCTACTTACTATCTCAACTTTTTAAAAAAATTTCCCAATTTTATTGAGTCATAGTTGACAAAGATTATATACACTTAAAGTGTGTGTACGTGCTAAGCCGCTTCAATCATGTCCAACTCTGTGTGACCCTATGGGACTGTAGCCCGCCAGGCTCCTCTGTCCATGGGATTTTCCAGGCAAGAATACTACAGTAGGTTGCCATGCCCTCCTCCAGGGGAATCTTCCCAACCCAGGGGTCAAACCCACGTCTCTTATGTCTCTTGCATTGGCAGGTGAGTTCTTTACCACTGGTGCCACTTGTGAAGCCCATACACTTAAGGTGTACAATTTGATAATTTAATTGTGCGATATTCACCACAATCAAGCTAATGAGCATATCCATCACCTCACAGAGTTGTTACCCTTTTCATTTGTGGTAAGAACACTTAAGGTCAACCATTTTAGCAAATTTCAGGTCCACGATACAATAGTCATTAGAGTCACATGGTGGTACGTTTGGTTTCTAAACCTATTTATGTTGCATACAAATAAAAGTTTGCATCACTTGACCACCAGCTCCTCATGGTTCCCTTCCCCCAGGCCCCAGTAACTGCCATTCTACTCTGCTTCTATTTTTAGATTCCACAAGTAAGTTACCTCATGGAGTATTTGTTTTCCTGCCTCTAGCTTATTTCACTTAGCCTAATATCTTAACCGGAGAAGGCGATGGCACCCCACTCCAGTATTCTTGCCTGGAAAATCCCATGGACAGAGGAGCCTGGTGGGCTGCAGTCCATGGGGTCGCAAAGAGTCGGACATGACTGAGTGACTTCATTTTCACTTTTATGCATTGGAGAAGGAAATGGCAACCCACTCCAGTGTTCTTGCCTGGAGAATCCCAGGGACGAGGGAGCCTGGTGGGCTGCCATCTATGGGGTCGCACAGAGTTGGACACAACTGAAGTGACTTAGCAGCAGCAGCAGCAATATCTTAACAGTTTATCCATGTTGTCACAAACAGAATTTCCTTCTTTTTTGAGGCTGAATAATAGCCCATTGAACACTTCCTTTATCCACTCATCTTTCAATGAAGGTTTAGGTTGTCTCTGTATCTTGGCTATCATAAATAATGCTGCAATTTTCTCTCTGAGAAAATGCTGATTTCATTTTCCTTGGGTCTATATACCCAGAAGTGAGATCGCTGGATCACAAGATAGTTCTCTTTTTAAGTTTTTGAGGAACGTCCATACTGTTTTCCATAATAGCTGTACCAGTTAAGGGGCTTCCCAGGTGATGCTAGTAGTAAAGAATCACCTGCCAATGCAGCAGGCACAAGAGATATGGGTTTGATCCCTGAGTTGGGAAGATCCCCTGGAGGAGGAAATGGCAACCCCCTCCAGCATTCTTCCCTGGAGAAGAGTAAAGAATCCCATGGACAGAGGAGCCTGGTGGGCTACAGTCCATGGGGTCTCAAAGAGTCGGACACAATTGAGCATGCACAGTGAGGAAGGAAGGACCTCTTTAAAAGTCTGAGTAATCAAGCACCAGTTAAACATCTGCAGTTCTTGACAGAACTTCCAAGAAACTGTAGTGTTTTGACTTTTACCTACTGTTTTTTGTGTGTGTACATCCTTGGAAATGAGTGGAAGCCTTCCTGACTCCTACCTAAATCAGCCCCAAACTATATATAAAATGTCCAGAATTGTGAAACTTCAGAATTGCAATGGAGTTAGAGCCATGGAAATTACTGTTCATGGCTCAGGCTGCCACGACAGGAAAAGTTAATGCCAGTTGGAAGCATTTACTATTCCAATCCTTTTAAACTAATTCCTTGGCCATTCCTAGAATTGGGTTTTGGATACCACAGCAGGATCTTTCTGATGGGTAAGAAGAGGCTTAGCGGGGAGGAAGCATAACGACCCCAGGAGGAAGAAATAAAGAATTTGCTCCCTTGTTGGTTAGAAGAATTTAGACTGGATAAATTTAGGTGATGAGAATGTTTTTCACCTAAAGAAATGCAGCTCCATCTTCAGTGAGATCCCAGGTGCACTCATAGCAAACCAGGTGGTTGTAATACTGACACCTGCTTTAACATAGAAAGGCATGCCTGCCATTCATCTTGGAAAAACATCTCCACCTGAAGCCTGACTGATATGATAGAGGCAATTCAGGTGGCGGTTGTTGTTCAGTCGCTCAATCCTGTCTGACTCTTTGCGACCCCATGGACTGTAGCCCGCCAGGCTCCCCTGTCCATGGGATTTCCCAGGCAAGAATACTGGAATGGGCTGCCATTTCCTTCTCTAGGGATCTTCCCAACCCGGGGATCGAACCTGTGCCTCCTGCATTGGCAGGCATATTCTTTACCACTGAGCCAACTGGGAAGCCCCAGGCAATTCAGAGAAGTTCTTACTGAGTGCCTGCCATGATCTTGGCACTGTACTGGGTCCAGAGGAGCAAAAGGTACATCTGGGCTATTTCCTGCTGCCCTCCAGGAACTTTCATGGTTACCTAACAGATACTCAAGCTGTAACGAGACCGGTGAGTAAAGCCAGCTGCTTCAGTAGCAGAAATGTCCTATCAAGTCCCCTAGAGATCCCCAAACCCTTCAGTGAACACAGCCTCACAGCCGTGAGAGCACACATCTTAGAGGCAGCCGATGAAAGGCTAAAGGGGTGTGTGGCTTGGCACCTTCAGCAAATGACTACAGGTGAGTGGAAGAAGGCAGGTGGGGCTTGGGTGAGAAAACAGGTTTGTTACAGAATGGAGTGGCTGCTGCGATGACCATGGAGGGCTGGGTGGAGAATATGCATGAGTGTTGGGTTGTGTGACGGAATAACAGAGCCAGGGTGGGTGGGTGAGAGGCCAGAAACGGAACGGTTGTGGGTGAGCCATGTGGTGATGGGGGACAAGGGTCCAGCCACGGGGAAGCACAGCAGGTGGTGGGTGGGCAGACGGAGTCCATGTCACTGGGTGACAGAACTGGGTGAGTATGTGCAGGCTTAGCGTTTTCCCTTTATTAAAACAGGGTCTGCTAAACAGAGCTTCTCTCCATGAAAAGCTTTTCTAAGTCCTAGCTGGGGGTGGGCCAAGAAAAGATGGGCAAGGTAAGGGATTCATCAGCCACCAAACCCATTTTAGGCAGGGACAAACATCATTCTGTACTTTACCTCTGATCTACCTAGATTACCCAGAAATAAAATTTGGATCTTGAGGAACTCAGAACTAGGAGTAGAATTTCTTTCTCTAAAGGTAGAAGTTATGAGGACCAGGGATGAGACGGGATTTCAAGTTATCTCTTTCCAGGCTGAGTGTCTCCGTTCCCTTATCTGTAGAATAAGATGTAATATGTACTTGCCTAAAGGAGTTATGGTAGAGATAAAAGCAGATGGTGTGTGTAAAATATTTAGTGCAATGTCTGACACATGGATGAGTGTGTGCTTAGTCACATCTGACTCTTTCTGACCCAGGGACTTGTAGCCTGCCAGGTTCCTCTGTCCAGGACATTTCCCAGACAAGAATACTGGAGTGGGTTGCCATTTCCTTCTCCAAGGGAATCTTCCTGACCCAGGGATGTGTCTCCTACATTGGTGGGTGGATTCTTTACCACTGAGCCACCTGGGAAGCCCAATCTTTGGCATATAGTAAATGCTCAATAAAAAGATATATTATCTAAAATTCCTTCCACTCTAATATTCTGAGGTTCTATGAATTCTGTCAAAACTGGTTTTATCTTCCTCCAAAGCAGGAGGTTCTGAATGCCTTGAAGTTGTGTGCAAAGTTAGCTCATAGGAGAGATCCTTGCACAACTCACACTGATTTCTCCAATCACTCGGAATACCCTCATATTACATTAAAAAAAAATAGTCGCTCAATCATGTCTGATTCTTTTTAGACCCCATGGACTGTATGCAGCCTGCCAGGCTCCTCTGTCCATGGAATTCTCCAGCCAAGAATACTGGAGAGGGTATCCATTCCTTTCTCCAGGGGATCTTCCTGACCCAGGGATCAAACCCAGGACTCCTGCATTACAGGCAGATTCTTTACCATCTGAGCCACCAGGGAAGCCCCTCATGCTACACAAAGTGGACCCAAATGAGCATCCCACCCTCCTGGTACAGCTGATTGATCTGACTCAAGCTAGGACTTCTTCCTTCTCCTGGGATTTTGAAATAAGGACAGATACAGACGTTAGGAGTTATTGGAGCAGAGTCATGAAGATCCCCAAGCCCTGGGACAGTTCAGGTTCTTTTCCTCCTCTGATCTAGGCTGCTTCTCTCTTACTCAGCTCCATGAGCTAGCCTAGCATCCTTTATTATTTCCACTGGCCAGAGCTGACGGCCATTCATTGCAAACAAAGGACACAGTAATGATACACACAGGGAGTGCATAATCAGATCACTTAGAGAAGATCCATAGTCTTCATAATAGTTTGAAAGTATTCTTGACTTTCACCCTCACAATGATTAAACTCCAAAATACAAGACCTTCAACTAATAAAGTGAAAGAAAGGTAGCTCCACGGAGAACAAAAGTAGCATGTCATTTATTCACTGGAGAGCCAAGTTCCTGAGAGTGGATTTTAATATTTTCACCTTCTCCCATATTTCAGAGTCCACAGTGATGCTTCCTAAGGCCCACTTGACTTCACACTCCAGGATGTCTGGCTGTAGGTGAGCAATCACACCAACATGGTTATCTGGGTCATTAAGACTTTTTTGTGCACTTTGCCGACAAAAGTCTATATAGTCAAAGCTACGGTTTTTCCAATAGTTCACGTATGGATGTGAGATTTGGACCATAAAGAAGGCTGAGTGCCAAAGAATTGATGTTTTCGAACTTTGGTGGTAGAGAAGAGGCTTGAGAATCCCTTCGGGAACTAGGAGATCAAACCAGTCAATCCTAAAAGAAATCAACCCTGAATATTCATTGGAAGGACTGATGCTGAAGCTGATGCTCCAATACTCTGGCCACCTGAGGAAAGAGCCAACTCATTGGAAAAGACCCTGATGCTGGGAAAGATTGAGGGCAGGAGGAGAAGAGGGTGACAGAGGATGAGATGGTTGGATGGCATCACTGATTCAGTGGACATGAGTTTAAGCAAACTCTGGGATATAGTTTAGGACAGGGAATCCTGGTGTGTTGCAGTCCATGGGGTTGCAAACAGTCAGACACGACTGAGCAACTGAACAAAAACAACAATATTTCAGAGTCCAGGGAATGGTGCTAAAGTTTCTGCAAAGTTCCCAAATGACCCTTTGTAGTAGCTGCTGCTGCTGCTGCTAAGTCATGTCCGACTCTGTGTGACCCCATAGATGGCAGTCCACCAGGCCTCCCCGTCCCTGGGATTCTCCAGACAAGAACACTGGAGCGGGTTGCCATTTCCTTCTCCAATGGATAAAAGTGAAAGTGAAGTCGCTCAGTCCTGTCCGACTCAGTGACCCCATGGACTGCAGCACACCAGGCTCCTCTGTCCATGGGATTTTCCAAGCAAGAGTACTGGAGTAATAGAATCCCACCAATAAGGAAATAAGATTTTTAAGCAAGTCATCATCCAGGAGAGAAAGGAATTGAAGACACAGAGAGAACTAATTATATCCATGACAACTCAAAGCCTAGAAGAGGGGAGCAATATTTCAAAACCCTTTCAGCCCCTCAAAACCCCAGCCCAGTCTTTTAGAGGCCACCTGCCCTTGAGGCTCAAGGTGGTCCTTATGAGTGTGATGAATGGATGCTGGAAGGGAGAGGAATGTAAGAAGTCCACAGACTCAAGTAAAATCTTGTCATCACCAGGTAATGAGTTCAGAAAGAATCTTAAGAGGAAGAGTCTGATCTCTTTGTAAAATAACAAACTCATGAGTCAGAAGATTTTTTTTTTTTTGGTTTTGCTTTTGTTTTGTGTTTGCCTTAAGCAGAGGATGGGGTAGAAGGAAGGGGCTATCTTCTATTTTGTCAGAGAGTTGTACTTGTGGAGATAGGAATGGGCTGAGGAGCTGATAACATTTATTCCTAGACTCACCTAGGTTAGGGATAATTAAGACCAATGGGTAGCCAGGGAATAAGATTAAAAGTTCTAATGATATAAGTAGGAAGTATGCCTTGATATATGGCTGAAAATAAGCAAGACAGACAGGGCTGGATAACAATGTGGGGTTGACCTCATAACAGAAACGATTATTTGAAACACTCACAGTTAAGTAAGCACTAATGGTAGGCTTTTGGAACCTAGAAGTCTTTTTTCCCCTACTTACTATAAGGTATGAGTTGAACAAATAGAGTTCAAGATTATATATAATGTGTTTCTATTTTTTAAAACGTAAATCTTTATATTAAAAGTACAAATGGCTGGGTTGAGTTGAATATCTCTGCTAATGCCAAAGTTTGATAATACAAATTCAGTCCACCTTCAAGGATGCTCCTAGAAAGCTCATCAGGTGGTAGGGACTATAACGATGCATACAGAACTCCAGGGATCTGGTTTGGCACTAAGGGCTGGTCTTGTAGCAGATTCTTCTATTTCAGTGATGGACATGTTGCATGTGCTAAAAAAAAAAAAAGGAATAACTAATGACACTGAAATGTCAGAAACAGGGTCATGAGATTTATATTGAAAAACATGAAAAGAATGGAAAGAAATCTCTTTTGCTGGAAAAAAAAACTGGGGGACATTTTTGAAGACTCATATAAATTTGTCAGGACAGTCAACTGGATTAAAGAATGATTTGGGTTTAATGTTGAATTCAGGGATTCATCACAGAAAGAAGGTTGGTTTATCCGAAAACAAAGAAATGGGGAAAAACTAATGTTAGCATGTCAGCATGTTCCATAAGGGACAATAAGTAGACTAATTTCATATGATGGATTTTCACACTACATAGATTATTAAAATACTAAAATTACTGAGATCTCAAGTAAACCTGACCTACAGAAAGTGGTGAGAAGATATTTCAAAACATATAAGCATACAACTCAATAGAAAATAAACATAACCCAATTAAAAAATGGGCAAAGGACCTAAATAGACATTTTTCCAAAGAAGATAGACAAATGGCTAACAGTTAACATGAAAGGGAGCACAACATCACTACTCATCAGAGAAATGCAAATCAGAGACGCAGTGAGACATCACCTCACAACTGTTAGGATGTCTGTTATCAAAAAGATAAAGATAACAAATGCTGATGAGGATCTGCGGGTGGAAAGATAAATTCGTGCAGCCACTATGGAGAACAGTGTGGAGGGGCCTCAAGAAATTTAAAAAAGAACTATCATGTGATCTAGCAATTCCATTCCTGAAAATATCTCCACAGAAAATGGAAACACTATGTCAAAGAAATGTCTATATTCACCTAAGTGTCCAATGATGGGTAAATGAGTAAAGAAGTAATACACATACATCCCTTTAAAAAGAAGGAAGCTTGCCATTTGCAGTAACATGGATGAAGCTGAAGGATATTAAGCTAAGTGAAATAAACCATGTAACACATGGCATCACTTATAGAAAACAAGATATTCAAAAAATTGGTGGGGGAAATTGTCAGAGGTTAGTAAAATGGTACACACTTTCAGTTCTAAGCTGAATAATGTCTGAGAATCTAATGAATATCATGATGACTCAAGTTGATAACACTATCATATAACAGAAATTTGCCAAGAGATTAGAAC
The DNA here is from genome assembly GCF_032405125.1 of Capricornis sumatraensis. Lineage (NCBI taxonomy): Eukaryota > Metazoa > Chordata > Mammalia > Artiodactyla > Bovidae > Capricornis > Capricornis sumatraensis. Next base: position 109,049,272 of record NC_091073.1, on the reverse strand, counting down.
TTAAATGTTCACACATACAAAACAGGTAAATATGTGAGGTGACAGATAGGTTAATTAACTCAATGGAGGGAATTCCTTTCACAACGTATATGTTTTACCATCTTGTACATTTTAAATATCTTACAATTGTATTTGTCAATTCTATCTCAGTAAAGCTGAGGGAAATGACCACCACCACAAACAAAAAAAACCCCAGCAACAACAGAGAAACAAAACACCACCCCACACATATAGGAAGATGAGTAACGCTACCAGTGAACAGTCTCCTCCACATATTAAAAATATAAGCCATTCCATTTGGGATGGACATGTACACACTCTATATTTAAAATGGATAAGTAACAAATAGCACATGGAACTCTGCTCAGTGTTACGTAACAGCCTGGGTGGGATGGGAGTTTGGGGGGAGAATGGATGAGCCGCTGAGTCCCTTCAATGTTCACCTAAAACCATCACAACATTGTTTGTTAATTGGCTATGCTGCTGCTTAGTCATTTCAGTCACTTCCAACTCTGTGTGACCCCATGGACTGTGGCCCGCCCGCCAGGCTCCTCTGTCCATGGAATTCTCCAGGCAAGAGCACTGGAGTGGGTTGCCATGACCTCTTCCAGGGGATCTTCCCAACCCAAGGACTGGACCCGCGTCCCCTGCGTTGCAGGCAGATTCTTCACCACTGAGCCACCAGGGAAGCCCTAATTAGCTATACCTCTGTAGCAAATAAAAGTTAAATAAAAATAAATAAAAGCCACTCTAAGAGCAATGGCTCAATGCCAGTGTGAAGTCCAGCCACGTGAGGGCATCAGCAGTAAGGAAGGAATAAAGGCTGGACTGCAGCCTCCTATCATGGCCAAGCAATGACATGAGCTTGGGGCAGAAAGATGAGCTTCCCAAGCTCCCAAGTCTCTAAAAGGAACGGGGCTGGAAAGACAGGACCATGATGATAAAGGTGCGGAAACGTAGGGAAGGGGGCTTCTATGCATTCCCACTCGCAGATCTTGCTGGAATTTCTGCATTTCCCAGGAGACGTTTCCTCTGAGGCACAGAGGAGCTCACTACTTTGCTGAGTTTTGAACTGTGTGCATCGTAAGGTTTGTTGGTGGGGCTGAGTCTGTTAGCTTAGTGAGAAAGGCTAGTCCACCACCTGGCATTCCCAAATCAATGTATTAGTGCTGTTTCCCCTTTGTTGTTACACAGGCATTAGCACTCAAAAAGTGATTATTTTTTTAAAGTGCCTTGTGGAAAAAAAAAAAAACTTTAATAAAGTAAGCCATTGGCAAATGCTGGTAACAGGTGAGATTGATGAGGAGAGATCTCAGCAAGTGGTATTTTGTATAAAATAAAAACTGGAATGTTAAATTTGGCAGATCAGGCACATGAAACAAATCCACTTACAGGGACCAGGGAAATCAGAAAACAGAATTAATGAGTGTTCCAGCCAGCACAAAAGCTGTAATATACGGGGGGATTTGTAATAGTGTAGTAATATTCCTAAATCGGTAGTTTCTCAAATATCTTGAGACCCATCTCTTCAGAATCCCACCAGATTGTCAGTTTCAGGAGGACAGACATTCTCTGGTTCTTCCTAGAATCCCAATGCCTAGGGTAGTGCCTGGTGTACGGGAGTTTGAAAGGCAGCAATGAAAGCATGCAGTGCCTTGTAGCTCATAATGAAGGATTTGGATATCGATCTAAGTGAACAGGAAGACTTCAGACATTTTTACATCAGGAAGTGATATGATTTCAGTTTTAAATGTCACTCTGGCTGCTATGCAGAGCACAGATGATAGAAAAAGCATTGGTAGGAAGTAGACCAGGTGTCCCTATGGAGAGGCCTATTGGAATATATCAAACAAAGGATCTTGGTTGCCTGAATTTGGGAGTTGACAATTGGCTCAAAATAAACTGGAGATTAGAGTCAATAGATTTCTGATGGACTGGTATGGGATTGGGGAGAGAGCAAATTTGAGCAAATCTGGTAGATGCTGGTGCCATTATTGAGATAGGCAGGACAGAGAAGGGGACTGGTTTAGGGGAGGAGAATTCAATTCTTTTGGGGCATGTGAAATTTGAGAAAAGTCTTAGACATTGTGTGGAGATGCCAGTTAGACATCAATTAGATAGCAGGAGGTATCTGGTACTCAAACTCAGGGAAAGAGGGCTGGAGATTTAAATGTAGGATGAATAAATGAAGGCTGGAGACCTACTCTCTGTATTAAAAGTGGAAAAGGTTCTAGCCCAGACAGAAGAGTATAAATGCATTCACTTCCTCTCACTTATAAGAGAAAATGTATTATCTCTGTGGGCAAAAAGGAGGGGACTGAATTGTCAATGTCCTAAGACAGGAAAGCCCCTCCCACACATTTTTTTTCAATGTAGGGACTGCTTGCTACTAAGGCCCTCATTTTCTAGATTCACTTAAATATATTTGAGACCCATATGTCTCTAATAAGGCAAGGTTTGAGGGATATATGGAAAGAAGTAAGGGAATATTTAGAAATAGCCTTTTAAAATAATAATTTAAAGACAAATATTTGAAGCTCAGGAAAGAAAAGGAAGAAATACGAAACATGAAAGTTGCTCCTTCTTGGGAAGGAAAAATTTCACACAGCACTTAGTTCTCTGACAAACTAAGTGTGGCCCAGGAAAATCAAAGGGAAATTACTTCCCCAACAACTTCAGGGAAAGAATTTACATCGCTATTCAGAATTTGTTGCTGTTGTTCAGCTGCTCAGTCATGCCCAGCTCTTTGTAACTTCATGAAGACAGCCCGCCAGGCTCCTCCGTCCATGGGATTTCCCAGGCAAGAATACTGGAGTAGGCGGCCACTTCCTTCTTCAGGGGGTCTCCCTGCCTCAAGGACTGGATCTGCGTCTCCTGCATTGGCAGGCAGGTTCTTTACCACTGAGCCAGCAGGGAAGCCCTCCTATTCAGAATGGAGGGCTGGAACTGTCTTTTATGTGGATTAAGGACCTAGAAGAATTTAAGATGTGTGAACACGGCCACAGGAAAATCAGGAGAAGCCACATACAAGACTCTGATGGGGTGCGGTGGGAGTGCCAGGCACATCACTGAATTACATGAAAAGATCACAGTCACGTGGGTGCTACCCTTGCCTTGACTTCGCGGTCCAGAACACTTTTGTTCACCTTACCTCACTCGCTGTACTATTATGAGAAAGTGAAGCAAGCATACAAAAGAAATGATGCTGTGCACACAGGTAAGGTGCGGACCATATTGTGGTACAGGGGATAAGTGTAAGGAGACAGTGATGCACCTGGCATTGGGGTCTCAGCATCCACAGTATTAGCCTCTGAAATACTCAGTTATAGGTCTGATCTCTTCTAGCTAAGTATCTGAGTCCAGAATTTTCAGACAGACAGGAAGGTATAAGTCTCTTTTCAGAGATGATTTTCTGCCTCTAAAATACAATGAGATTAGCACACTGAGACAACTTCACTTACAATGCAATGATTGAATATAGCTGCAGATGATTACAATTTATGTGAATAATTATCTTAGGGAGCAGGATGATAAATGCTATCAATTAATATTTGCTTGTAGAAGGGCATAGAATCCTTCCCTAAATAAACACACACACGTGCACACATGACAGCAAAAACAAATAGCTGGATTTTTTACTAGAAGCAATGGGCATATATGAATAGGACATTTGGTAAATGTGCATTCCAGGTAGGAAGGTGAAAACACTAGCAACCTACAAAATTTTGCTATGAAATCCACCAAGTTTAGATACGACAAAGAAAAGAGTGTGGAGTATCATTTTCTAAAGGGGTAGAAAGGTTCCTACAACTGAGTATCAAGAAAGTGAAGTCTCTGCTTCAACTTCCTTAGAAAGGTCTTCTCACACACACACACACACACACACACACACACACACACACACAAGAATATAACTGGGATATTCAGTTATTCCAAGTGTTTTGCTATCAATCCAAAACATTCAGATATTTTGTATGTCCATATTTTTGTCCACAGCCAACAGATACTGACATAATTCATTTTCTGATGTCCCACCTCACTAACCATTACAGAACTATGATCAATTTTAGGCTGCTGGGGTGACCAACACAAATGTATGAAGACTTTAATCAGTTTCCAAAATATACATCTAGGCCTAAATATTTTGTCATTGAAATATGCATTTTAAAAAATGCAACTAAATTTGTTTTCAAATTTACATTTATGGGTAGGGGGCAGAGTGCTAAGTAACTTCTTAGTATATATCTAGAGTAGTAAGAATTCATGGGTAGAAAAAGATTATTGCTGTTGTTATCTAGTTGTTAAGTTGTCTGACTCTTTGCAACCCCATGGAATGTAGCCCACCAGGCTCCTCTGTCCATGGGATTCTCCAGGCAGGAATACTGGAGTGGGTTGCCATTTCCTTCTCCAGGGGATCTTCCCCACCCAGGGATCGAACCCACATCTCCTGCATTGGCAGGCTCTTTACCACTAAGTCACTAGGGAAGCCTCAGAAAAAGATAGCCAATGTAAAATTCTGTAAATATACATCCTTTTCCAAATTCTCCAAAAGTAAAAGAATTTTCAGGTAGAAACATAATACACCTAGACAATCCCCCAATTTGATTAAAAAAAAAAAAAACTCCCAAGAAGGCTAACTTCACTGTTAGCCTGAACTGAAACCTTCATTTCTTATAGTGACCCTCATAATCAAGAAGGTGTACAAATTTCCAGTTATAAGAAATGTACAGCAGAATGTACATTAGGGCTTAAAGCTCAATGTACAATGGCTTACAATGTACAATGTACAATGGCTTTAAGCTCAACATTCAGAAAACAAAGATCATGGCATCCAGTTGCATCACTTCATGGCAAACAGATGGAGAAACAGTGGAAACAGTGGCAAACTTTATTTTTTTGGGCTCCAAAATCACTGCAGATGGTGACTACAGCCATAAAATTAAAAGACGCTTGCTCCTTGGAAGAAAAGTTATGACCAACCTAGATAGCATATTAAAACGCAGACATTACTTTGCCAAAAATGGTCCGTCTAGTTAAGGCTATGGTTTCTCCAGTAATCATGTATGGATGTGAGAGTTGGACTATAAAGAAAGCTGAGCACCGAAGAATTGATGCTTTTGAACTGTGGTGTTGGAGAAGACTCTTGAGAGCTGTTTGGAATGCAAGGAGATCCAACCACTCCATCCTAAAAGGAATCAGTCCTGAACTTTCATTGGAAGGACTGATGTTGAAGCTGAAACTCCAATAGTTTGGCCACCTGATGTAAAGAGCTGATTCATTTAAAAAGACCCTGATGCTGGGAAAGATTAAAGGCAGGAGGAGAAGGGGACAAAGGCGACAGAGGATGAGATGGCTGCATGGCATCACCGACTCAATGGACATGAGTTCGAGTAGACTCCAGGAGTTGGTGATGGACAGGGAAGCCTGGCGTGCTGCAGTCCATGGGGTCACAAAGAGTCGGACATGACTATGTGAGTGAACTGAACTGAACTGAACTGAATCCTCTGATCATTTGAAGCCCAGATTTTTTTCAAGTTGACTGTGAGAAGAAGAGGTTGGCCAAATGTGGAGGAGCAGTGGCTGACCAAGGGACCCTATCTTTGCCCCTGAGGATCACTTTCCCTTAGGGTTCCCACATTTCGTTACCAGTTCCACTCATGCCATGCCCCTACTGTGTGTTATTATCTGACAATGCTCTTTCAAAAGGGGTCAACAAGAAGCGCCCTGTAGCATAGTTAAAGTTAATTAGTGCCCTCGGTTATTTGGTGGTGGGGGCAGGATGGGGGTGAATGGGGGAAGGTCAGGGTCAATACAGAGCAGCATTTTGTGAAAATCAAAAACGTGAGCTGAACTCAGTGACTCACTTCCAGAGGATAGAGTATTTACTTTTTAAATTTACTTTTAAGAACAGTAAGAAACAGTGGCAAGACCAACTGATCAAGGGTAACATCACCAGTGATAAGCCAAGTTGATGGCAGGCAGCCCCTCATATAATATAGACACTAAGGCAGGCGCCTCATCTCCATGGACTCCTTCCCCCAAAGCCCATGACCCTGGTCTAACTCTTGGAAACACATCAGACAAAACCAGAATGAAGGACATGGTACAAAACACCTGAGCACTATTCTTCAAAGCTGTCAAAGTCATGAAAAGCAAGGAAAAACTGAAAAACTGGTCCAGATCAGAAGAGAGCAAATAGACATGAGGGCTAAAGGCAATGTGCTTCCTGGATCGAAAGAGTGCTTTGGTGGAAGAAATGGTAAAATCCGAATCTAGTCTGGAGTTTGGTTAATACAATGTCCCACTGCCCACTTCTTAGTTTTGACAAACCAACCACAGTCATATATGATGATGACAGTAGGGGGAACAAGAAAGGATGTACAGGAATGCTCAGTACTATCTTTATAATTCTTCTCTAAATCTAAAACTACTCCAAAATATAAAATTTTAAATATATTTGAGTTCCAAAAGAATCAACAGATCTTAACACAAAATGAAATCTTAATTTCTTTTTGATACGTTTTATTTATGGTGATCTCTTAAAATAGCAAAAACAGCCCTTCCATGCATTACAGAAAATTACAAAATATGTACAAGTAAAAACTAGAAATCAAATATCACACATGGAGTATTCTCTTTCTGACTCTCGTTCTAATATATATGTGTACATCACATCTATAGTTAACAGTGTGAGATGTTTACAGTTCATGTTGTCCTGAAGCTTTTTGTTTTTTTCAGCCAATGATTTCTTCTTTTTCATTGCAGTAAGTTTTTGTTATCAACTAATACTTTTCACCATACTCAAATTTCCTCCTAAATTTTCTTACAACTTCTTTCTTCAAACCACACCAGATAATCCAATCTAGGATGACAACATCTGATTGCTGTGTCCTTTAAAGATTTTTAAACTTGGTAAGTTTCCCCGATAGACTCATACTAGGCCAGTGGTCCTACAGAATGTCTCAGCCTCTGGATTTGTGTAATTACTTCCTTCTGCTGATGCTTAGCTTGTTCCTCTACCCCCTGGATTTCCTAGAAACTGACATTTCTATCTCAGGCTTCATGGGTTAATGTTAAACTCATTTTTCTAGAAAACACTGTGAGTGATACATAGCTGTGTTCAATTACATCAAAAGACACCAAACATTAGGCTGTTCCCCCATTAGTGCTGTTATGACTGGTCACCAGATGAAGGTGGTGACCATCTTTTCCTTATAGTGTACAATTATGCTTTCCTCTTGTGGTCAGAAAGTAATCCATGAGTCAGTGTAATTTTGGCAGTATACAAAATATCCTTTTCCCTAATAGCTACCTATCCAATGATTTTCATACTAATTAATGACACTTGCCTAAATCAATAATTTCACTGGGATTCACAAAATTATTTTTAAGATTCTTTCTTCTTCTTATTGGCTGGCTTTCTCTTTGAAAGTATAACATTCCCTAATCATCTGGGTCTATATGGTTACCCTTAAATACAGTTCCTACAGAAAAGACAGGAGAAATGCTGGCGGAAGCATTTAAAAGGTTTTACCAAGCATTAAGGAAGTACAAGAAGAGATAAATGCTGAGAGTATTACAAATATAAAATAGAAGATGCTTCGGCTGACAAAGATTAAGAGAGGTGTCCAGAGGACTGGCACAATTTCAAGGTGACCTTGCCTTTGTCCCCGGGCTGTCAGCTCCTGGCCACTGCCTCATGGCTGCTCCCATCTGACCTCCTCTAGGCTTGAAGCCTAGAGATATGTCTCCTTCTGCGGCTCACCTGAGGCTTGGCCTCTCTGTTTTATGTCTAAGAGTCTGCTCTCCCCCAAGAACGATCTCTCCCTGTAAGTGAGACCACCTCCTACCTCCTAATTAGTATGGCAGCCTATATTGAATTCTCCCAGACTCATCGCCATTTCTAAATAAACTACAATCACCATGGATTCCTAAATATACTCCAAGAACCACAGCCTCCAACAACCAAGACTTATACCTCGTAACAGGAGGTTCATTTCCTGTGACTTCCTTAAGAGAAACTAGCAGACAGACCCCTGGAGCCAGATTCTTTCTCCCTGGAACAGAACTATTACCTACTGCAATAAGAAACAGGGTGCAGGACAGTCTGCTTCTAACATAGAGGTTAGTCCTGTCGGCTAAAATCAGCATCACTAAGGGTTTCTACTGTATTTATAACTCCTTGTCTTTTTCATTTAAAAATAAGGGTCTGACTTTGACAACCTCTATGCAGGTACAATCAAGACGGATGTAATGGATGGATTTACTTTTTGCAATTCACGTGACATATCACAATGACCCTGAAATGACTGGGCCGGGGTTTTCCGGCTGCAAGCAGTTGCAAATATGGGCCACACCAAGACCTTTCCATCCTGTCAGAATCCATCAAGGTTATACACTCACAGGCATAATTTACTCGTGTTAATTATTAAAATCACAAAGAGATGGAATAACATTTAAATGGTAGAAAGGAGCAAGTGAAAGCAAACAGGAATTCTCATCACCCAATATATAAAGTGGGGTGGTGACCTGTCCATCAAATATGCAGAATCCAGAAGGGAAAGCATCTGCTGGTATCCAAGGAGACATTAAATTATGAAAAAGAAACATATGGAAATAGCAAGACAAATTCTCAAACCCCAGACCTGGGACGTGGGGACATGCATCTGAAGACACATACAAAGCGAATACTGGGGAGGACGCAGAGGTGTGAGGTACCCTGGGACTGTTTCAGGGCAGCCGGTACCTTGTCCCGGGCATACGTGGAATCTATAGCATGGACGGTCTCCAATAATGATCTAGTCTATCAGATTAAATTTTCACAAATTCAGTTCAAATTCCAGAGATGTACATACATAGTCACTCAGAGAAAACAGCCCGGAAGAGTAAACGCCAGAGTGAAATCAAGTTTCCAGGTAGGGCAAGGAGGTCCCAGGAATTGTCACGTGAGCTGACACGTCCAAGAGCACTTTGAACGTGGAGGTTGCCCAGGTGGGAGGGACTCTTCCACTAGAGGCAGGTGAGGGTTTCTGAGCTGCACTGTGGCTGTCAGTCTATGGCCGCCCGTCAGCCCACCCGCTCCCTGGCACACTTACTCTGTCTCACCCACCTGCGTGCTCCTCTCTCCACTACGAGGCACACGGCAAAGAAGGGGCAAGGGGACTGCGCTGGAGAGACTTCAGGAGTACTGCCTGCAAGTGCAGACCAGCATCTTTGAGGCTGTAAAGGTAATCATCTTAAATAGGGGTTAGCCACTCAGCTCTCTGGCACCCCAGGGCACCAGGGATGACGCTAAGAGATGTGATGATGTGACCCCCTTAGAGTCACGTGCGTGCTAGGTCGCTTTAGTCGTATCCAACTCTTTGTGACCCCATGGACTGTAGCCCACCAGGCTCCTCTGTCCCTGGATTCTCCAGGCAAGAATACTGGAGTGGGTTGCCATTTTCTCCTCCAGGGGATCTTCCCGATCCAGGGATAGAACCCGCGTCTCTTTCATCTCCTGCGTTGGCAGGCAGGTTCTTTACCACTAGCACCACCTGGGAAACCCCCTTTGACCCACAGAAATCCCATTTAAATGCTGCTTTTCAGTCAAGAATTGTGGATTAAGCACCATTTTTAACACTGTGAGGCCGTGATGGAAGTACCGCTCCTAAGTGTTCACAGTCCTGGGCTTCCCCTAGAAAACACTAGAAAGGAGCAAAGCTCACCATGGGGACACCGCTCCAGGCTTCCCATAAGCTGCGGTGTGGACCTGGGCTGTTCCTCATAGCCACTCAATAAGGAAGAAAAAGGGAGGAGGGCGGGTCCTTTACATATCATGGCTGTTTTCTTCCCTGTGTGTTCATGTCCCCCCATAAAGGTGGGTTTGTGCATAACTACATGTTGGCCCATGGGAGGAATTCGGTGGCACAGCTGGGGGTTCCCAGTCTCCCTGCTGAGCAGAGGGGTCAATCCCCCACCTCTGGAGTCAGGTGGAAAACAGGAAGCAGCCCTGTGATGGGCTGGGAGGTGTGCCGCCCAGCTACCTTCAGGACCAAGCCTGCATTTCCCCAACTTGTAGGGGTGCCGGGTGCTGAGAGCTCCCAGCTGGGTGCTCTCCTGGAGGTGATAGGAACAGCCATCTCGCTGGAGCTTCTGTCCCTTGCCCAGGGGCAGCCTGCATCCAATGGCCGTGGTCCCCCGCATCTCAGCTGGGATTTCTCCAAAGGGTCACCTAAGTTCTAGAGCACCTCACAGGTGGTGAAACCCAGATTAGAGTGAGTTGGGAGAGAGAGGAAGGAGAGGAAGAGGACAGCTCTTCCAAGCGTTGCTGCTAAAAGGAGAAATAACACAGAGGACTCACTGGCAGGAAGAAAATGTGGTCAAGAGGAGACACTTTTGTTCGTTTGGTTTTAACAACTGCCTTTGTTGCTATTCAATCACTCAATCATGCCTGACTCTTTGCAACATGGCCTGCAGCACTCTAGGCTTCCCTGCCCTTCACTATCTCCGGGACAAGGGAATGGCTACGCACTCCAGTGTTCTTGCCTAGAGAATTCCATGGACAGAGGAGACTGGCGGGCTACAGCCCATGAGGTTGCAAAGAATCAGATATGACTGAGTGACTAACAACTTGCCTAGTCATTTATTTCACTTTGGCCACACCATGTGACAGGTGGGATCTTAGTTCCCTGACTAGGGATTTGAACCTGCACCCCCTGTAGTGAAAGCACAGAGTTTTAACCACTGGACTTCCAGGGAAGCTCCGAGGAGACGTTTTGAAAATGCGGAGAGTAACAGATACCTGTATGCTGCTGAGATGGACAGAAAAGAAAGAAAGAGAGAAGAGAGAAGTAGGGACCTGGCAGGGCAATGCCATGAGGAGTCAAGAGGAGATGGAATCCGGTGGTAGGGGGACAGGCTTTAGGAGGGAGGTGGGTGGGGGGACGTTGGTTGGGCAAATGGGCTGAGGTGGCTTCAGTCAGTGGACACTGCGTGTTCTGGTCCCATTGGCAAGACTACCTCTAATGTGGAGATGCACACCGGGGGTCACAGCCTTCAGACCTGGAGTATTCTGGTCTCATGCACCCTGGTGGTCCAGTGGTTAAGACTCTGCCTTCCAGTTCAGGGGTATGGGTTTGATTCCTGGTTGGGGAGCTAAGTTCCCATACGCCTTGTAGCCAAAAAACCAAAACACTAAACAGAAGCAATACTGTAACAAGTTCCATAAAGGCTGTAAAAATGGTCCACAGTCTTTTAAAAAGCCTCTTTATATATATATATATATATATATATGGCTTCTCTAGTGGCTCAGATGGTGAAGAATTCTCCTGCAATGCAGGAGACCTGGGTTTGATTCCTGGGTCGGAAAGATCCCCTGGAGAAGGAAATGGCAAACCACTCCAGTATTCTTGCCTGGAAAATTCCACGGACAGAGAAACCTGGCGGGCTACAGTCCATGGGGGTCACAAAGAGTCAGACACGACTGAGCGACTATCACCTTCCCACAATCAACTCCCAAGCAAATGTTGCTGAGCACAGTCTGAAACTCCTTGCCCTTCCTTCATCTCCAAATCTCATTCACCCTCCAAGACTCAGCATACATTCTCTTTCCAGGAAATCTTCCTCTACTATTTCAGCCTGAGCTAGTTTCTCCTTGTGCTGAAGGAACAAAAGGAACTTCCCATCCATTACCCACCCCGGGAGACCTTATCACATGCTATTTTCTGTGAACACTTGTATTTACCAGTCTCCTTAACTGGATTAAAAGCTCCTTGAGGGCAGAGGTCATGTGCTATACCTTTCCATCCCATTTCTCAAAGTTTTAGAGTTGCTCACCTGGAACACAAGTCCGGTTTAGTCACATCAAGTTGCCTGTGCCTCTCCCAGCTTCTAGCATGGAGTCCGGATACATATCCGTCACTCTGAGGGATCACACTGTCAGCTGCTGGCCAGTGGAAATCCTGGATCCTTGCTCCCTTTTCTTGGGGACTCTTTTTTTAAAAATTGAAATATAGTGGACTTATTGATTCAATATTGTACTAATTTTGCAATTGATGGGACTGACAAGGGCTTAATCTCCAAAACATACAAACAGTTAATACAACTCAATAACAACCACAAAAAACAAACAACCCAATCAAAAACTGGGCAGAAGAAGTTAACGGACATACAGATGACATACAGATGGCCAGCGTGCATGTGAAAAGATGCTCAACAACACTAATTATTAGAGAAATGCAAATCAAAACTACCATGTGGGTCAGAACGGCCAACCTCAAAAAGTCTACAAATAACAAATACTAGACAGAGTGTATTTCTCTATAGATGCAGCTTCCCTGGTGGCTCAGATGGTAAAGAATCTGCCTGCAATGCAGGGGACCTGGATTTGACCCCTGGTTTGGAAAGATCCCCTGGAGGAGGGTATGGCAACCCACTCCGGTATTCTCGCCTGGAGAATTCCACGGAGAGAGGAGTCTGGAGGGCTACAGTCCATGGGGTCGCAAAGAGTCAGTCATGACTGAGCGACTAAGCACATACAGAGAGAGTGTGGAGGAAAGGGAACCATCCTACCTTGTTGGTGAGAACATAAGGTGGTGCAGCTACTATGGAAAACTGCACGAGCAGACGTAGAGAACCAACCTGTGGACCCAATGAGGGAAGGACAGGGTGGGATGAATTGAGAGCATAGCCCTGAAACATAATATATTACCATATGCGAAACACAGCCGGTGGGCCGCTGCCGTGTAGCACAGCAAGCTCAGCTCTGTGTTCCGTGAGGACCTAGAAGAGTGGGATGGGGGTGGGGGGTGGGCTGGTGCAAGAGGGAGGGGCTATTTGTCTACTTATGGCTGATACACACTGTCACGCGGCAGAAACCAACACAACACTGTAAAGCAATTATCCTCCAATTAAAAATAAATTTAAAGAAAGAAAACAGGGTGGAAGCTCCTCAGAAAACTCAAAATAGTTGCCATAGGATCCAGCCATCCCACTCGCAGGCATATACCTGGGCTTTCGCGGCCACCACTCTTGATATCCTAGGACTGGATCCTCCCTTTGAATGAACCTCTCTGCAAGTTTCCTCTTCTTTCTGCGGCCACTCCCGTCACTACTCTGTCTGTCTCTGAGGTTCAGTGATACACTGGGGGCTCCCTCAAAGCTCCATCTCATACCAGAACCCCCTCCCTGGGGCAGACCTCTGGCTTATCCCTCAGGCCTGGGAGCAGAAAACCTACATGGAATCCACTCTTATTTGGGATGGCTGACGTTTGGGCCTGCCTTGTGCTGGGAGAAAGAGGGAAATGGGGCGCTAGTGGTAAAGAACCCTCCTGCCAATGCAGGAGACTGAAGAGGCACGGGTTTGATCCCTGGGTCAGGAAGATCCCCTGGAGGAAGGCATGGCCACCCACTTCCTGCCTGGAGAATCCCGTGGACAGAGGAACCTGGCGGGCTACAGTCCATGAGGTCGCAAAGAGTCAGACATGACTGAAGCGGCTGAGCACAAGGTTTGGTCTGCCTTGTGCTAGGAGAAAGAGAGACAAAATAAATAGAAATTTGTTCTTTTCTTTTTGGCTTTTATATTGTTTTCTTTGTTTTTCTCCAAGCTTTATGAATCCATGAGCCTGTTCAACCAGCAGTCTCCTTCTCCACTTGCTGGCATATTTTTATTTTATGGTTTATTTAAAAGTCCCATGGAAAAAGCTGTTGTGGAATGAGGTAGGAAGTAATCCAGGCTCCAGGGGACAGATGGAGTGACCCACTGGGATTCTGCCATGTCTGTTCCCAAGAGAGAAAGTGGCAGAATGTATTTGTCTGAAGTGAATTTCCATAAACCTGGGCTCGGAGCCAGTCTGCAGAGGGCGAGCGCCATTAGTAACGCGAGGGGAAGTGCTTCCCTGCTCAGCATTCCAGTTCAGGGAGAGAGCAAAACACCTCCCTTTGAATTTTCCCTTTTGCTCAGACACACAAACAAGGAAATAAACATGAGGTCAGCCATTTTAAACAGTTGGAGAAGCCCAGAAACCCTGCAATGAGTTGCTGCTATGAGAGAAAGTCGGTGCAGAGAGGCCAACAGTATTTCATCTTCTCTGTGGTGTTCAAGTTACTCTCTGTCCCCTATACCCACTCACATGCACACACAGGAGGAGACTGCTAGACAGTATCACTTTAAGAAACATCTTTCTTCATTGATTCAAGAAACAAATCCTGAATATCTATACCTTATGGGGAATAAGAAGATCCAATGGGGATGAAAAGCCAAGTTGAGGCTAATGGGAGGTTTACCCTTTCCTTGAGCTTAGAAACCTCTTAGCGGGACCAGGCAGATGGGGTGGGGAGCAAGTGGGGTCTCCCCACATTATTCCTGGGATCAGCCCCATCTCCACATGGGGCCCATGGCCTTGGGGGGTCAGGGTTTCCCACCTCAAAGGAAATGAGGGTCCTCTCTGTCACGTCAAACACTCACCCACGTTCCCTGACTTGAGGATTTTTCGTTGTTCAGGCTCAGATGTAGGGGAACAGAGCATCAGCAGCCGGTTCCTCTTGTGAGAGATCAAGACAGAGGAGAAGACGGTCACGTGGAGGGGACTCAAGGACGCCGCCCACTCCGCAACTTTCCGCCATCTTCCACCATGTTTCAAGAGCTTCACCTACGTTCATACCCTTTTTACCTGTGGCATCATTACGAAGATAACCAAATACCCGCCACCAGTTACACACAGTAATGTTCAGTGCGTGGTCCACGAGGCGAACACTGACATGAGAGGCACACAGACAAGTGGAGGAAGTGGAAAACACCCGACAAGGGAGCGGGATTTCATCTTTAGCATCAAATTCTTGATGCCCTTTTAACAGTGTAAAATGTTTGCGGTATGAGGTTTCATTCAAAATAAAATCACAGGTTTGTAAGCCCAGTCCATTCATTTAAAAATTCAATGAGACACACACTTATGTACCCTCTTCATGCACCTCACTGTGTGTATATTCCAGCTCAAAAAAAGTTTCAAATGTGTAAAGGTAGGATAACGTGGATCATTTTGCCTTGCTTTATATTCTCCAATATTCCTCTCTTTCCAGAATGACGATGGCCTCTGCCCCCACCTCTAGGCTGATGCAGCCCATCCGGCCCTCACGTGCCCTGCTCGCTGGACCCCTGGTCTTCAGATCTTCGAAAGCTCCAAGGTCTACCTGCCCTAAAGGCCTTTTCACTGATGGTCTCCTCATCCTGGAGCCCTGTGCCCTCTGCCCCTCACTCTTTTTCTCCCACAGCTTCCAACAGCTAAGCCCTTCAGATGAACACTCAAGAACATTGCCTCACAGGAGAGCCTTCCGTCCACCTCCTACCATGTAGGTCAGGTGAGAGTCCAGGCTAGTGCTCAGAGGTAGCTGCACTTCCCTGGTGGCTCAGAGGGTAAAGCATCTGCCTGCAATGCGGGAGATCTGGGTTCAATCCCTGGGGTGGGAAGATCCCCTGGAGAAGGGAATGGCAACCTGCTCCAGTACCCTTGCCTGGAAAATCCCCTGGATGGAGAAGCCTGGTGGGCTATTCCATGGAGTCACAAAGAGTCGGACACGACTGAGCAACTTCACTTCACTTCACTGCTCAGCACAGCCTCTCATCACACACCGTTTCTCCATCTATCTGTGTCTTTTATGAAAATGCTTTTTAAAATTTATTTTTAATTGGATAGTAGTTACTTTACAATACTGTATTGGTTTCCGCCATACAACAGTGTGAATCAGCCATACGTAAACATGTGTCCCTTCTCTCTTGAACCTCCCTCCCACTTCCTACCCCATCCCACCCCTCTAGGTTGTCACAAAGCACTGGGTTTGAGCTCCCTACGTCATATAGCAAATTCCCACTGACTATCTGTTCTACATATGGTAATGTATATGTTTCAGTGCTATGCTCCCAATTTGTCCCATTCTCCTTCACCCACTGTGTCCTGACCACTAACATCTTCTGGTTTTAAGAGACGGCTTTACCTAACACTAGACTCCTAGCACTCAACACGATGCCTGGCCCGTAACAGGAGCTCAAAAATGAATTGTTGGATGAATGAATGGAGAATCTTCTCATCCTTTTATAAATAATTGGTTTATAAAAGAAGTTCAAATTTGCAAAGACATCACATGACAGAGTGTCTTCTCCCTACTCTCTCCCATCCACAGGGCTGTGTTGGGGGTCCTGCTGTCATCCAGGGGCTGGAAGCCTTTGCTCGGCCCTCTTCCCCAGGTGTGTGGCCTAGAATCACAGCAGCACAAACCCACTCACAAACCAAAACCGAAAGGGACATCAAGAAGCTGCTGTCCAGGCAGGAGCAGCCCCACCTGCGAACTCCTGTGGATTCAATTCAGCATCAGTCACTATCTTTTAGGAGAAAGTGGATGGAGCAGTTTTAAGGCTCATAAAACTGATTATAAACTGTCACAGGAGAGTGACAGAGTGTATTATGGGCAACTGGAGGGGTCTCTGCAAGGAAAATGAGCTTCCCAGATGGCTCAGTGGGTAAAGAATCTGCCTGCAATGCAGGATCCTTGGGTTCTATCCTTGGGTCTGGAAGAAATAGCAACCCACCGCAGTATTCTTGCCTGGAGAACCTCTTGGACAGAGGAGCCTGGTGGGCTACAGTCCACAGGGTCACAAAGAGTCGGACACGACTGAAGGGACTGAGCACACACATGTGCTAGAAGGAAAATAAAGCCGAGGTTAGCCAAGGATCACATCCAAGCTGATAAGGACAAGGACTGAATGCGAGTAGGAGAGAGAATGCTTTGGAAAGGAAGCAGAAGCAAAGAAGGAAGAAAGGGGACGAAGAAAGACAAATGGGGGAGAAATATGCAGCTGGATGAGAGGGTTCAAGAAAAGCAGGGGAAACTGAATGAAATGGTGCTAAATAGAATAAACAAAAATCTAAGGGAGTTGAGGAGGGTGCAGTCAAGAGAATGGGGCAGTGGGGTTTGAAACACCAAGAAATCTGGGCCCTCTTGTGAAACAAACCACCTCTGACTTCACCCGGTTGTGTAGTTTGTTAAATCCTCAGCAATAAATAGGTCTTAAACACAATGAAACGGATCCCTCTGGTATTTTTTGTTGTTGTTTTTTTTTTTTTTGGTGGGGGGAGAGGGTGGTAAGGAGGGGGAAGAAAGGGAAACAAAACAGTCCTTTGCCATTTAGGATGGAACTCGTGGGCATGCTTTCGGTATGGGCAGGAACTGGAGCGGGTGGTCAGAAGTCAAAATGAGAAGAGTGTCGAAGGATTCCAGTGTGCAGGTTATTAATAATAAATACTACAAGCTTTATTTTTATGATAGCTCCAGGGGAATGCACATGCTTGACAATCATCCTCTCTGACCTTATCACATCCCTTCCAGGCTGAAGACGAAATACCGAGCAGTTATCAAGTGCCTATGCTTTACAGAAGGGTCCCCCCCGCACACATGTGGCCCCCCAAACAGCCCTGGGAGACAGGTGAGGCGGACATGCCTCTGTTTGATAAAAGAAGGAACAGACACTCCAACGGTTAAATGAATCGCTGTGGGATAATTGTTGTGGGTCACTGCTGTGGGATAATTTGTGTCTGCTAAAAAGATATGAAATCCTAATGCCTGGTTCCCATGAAAGTGTTAGTCGCTCAGTTGTGTCTGACTCTTGGTGACCCCATGGACCACCACCGGGCTCCTCTGTCCACAGAATTCTCCAGGCCAGAATACTGGTGTGGCGAGCTATTCCCTTCTCCAGGAAGATCTCCTGGAGATGGTTCCTGTGAATGTGACCTTGTTTGGAAACAGGGTCTTTGCAGGTGTAATTAAGATGTAAGCTGAGGTTCTACTGGAGTAGAGTGGCCCTTTCATCCAACATGATTGATAGCCTTATAAAAGGAGGAGACACAGAGACAGACACACTCGGAAGGGAGAATGCCATCTGAATACACAGACACAAGAAGAAGAAGGCCATGTGACAAGGGAAGCGGCGTGCAGTGGGGGTTGTAGCCACTGCCAGTGCCGGGGACGTAAGAGACGAGGGCTGGATCCCTGGATGGGGAAGACCCCCTGGAGGAGGGCATGGCCACCCACTCCAGTATTCTTGCCTGGAGAATCCCATGAACAGAGGAGCCCAGCAGGCTACAGACCAAACCGTTGCAGAGAGTCAGAAACAACTGAAGCGACTTTATCTACCCAGAACTTTATACACATTTCCTCTAACCCCAAACATCCTTACAAGTCTGGGGATGGTCATATCCCCATTTTATAAGTAGAACTCATGAGTTCAAGGAAATCTGCCTGACTAATGCAGATGTGAAGCAGGCAGTATCTCTGAATAAATTCAAGAGCCTTAATCCCAAAAGCTCCAATACCCTTCCATCAGATCAGAGCTCCAATGGGGCCTCCAACTTTAACTGCCTCTGTTTACAGATGAAGAAACTGTCCTTCCTCTTTGCCAAGGTCATATCCTGACTCCATCTTTAACTCACATCACGAGGGCCAAGTGGAACCAGAATGTCTACAGCAGGGATTTGAAGCCAACAATGTGGGGGGAAAGACTGAGGGTTCTCGAAGCTGCACTGATGCAGGGTTTTACTGAGAAAATGCAGAATGTCCACATCAAAGAAGGAAGCGGAGATGGGCATTCTGAGAGAGGGGCTCCAGCCTCCCCAGGTTGGTCCTTGGCACCATCCCTGGGTCCCAGATGTGTTTTGTTTAGTCCACAATGTGAAAAAAGATTTTTTTAATGAGTTATGACATGCAAATGTCAGGAGACATTACCTTCAAATCTTGATTCCCAGCTTTTATTGGAAAAAGCAGAAGATCTGGCAACACATATCCCACATCCTCACATGACATCACGGGGCTGAGGCTAAAGAGGGCAGAGTACGTTACCCTCAGTCTCCCAGGATCACCACACAGATGCCCAGTGCCAGCTGCCTGTTACATCTCTCTCGCGGCACCGTGCTTCCTGCGTCCCACCCGCTTCCCTCTCTTGGGTTACCTGCCTTGTCTGTAAAGTAGACATTGTAGGATGTGATCCCAGGCCCAATTATTTAATTTTTAAGATTTTATTTGAGCAAAAAATGATTCAAAGTGAGAAGCATCCAGTCTAGCAGATAGGAAGGAGCTCTGAGGAGCTGCACAAAATGAAAATCTTGAGTAGGCACAAGGGAAGAGGCTCAAGGAAGCTACAGTAGGCAAAAAGCAGGTTGGTGAGTGCTAAATGACATTCTTTAGGAGATCTGGGCCCACTTTCTTAATGGGTGCTTACACCGGAGAGGTATTTGTTTTTCAAGTGGGCACAGCCCAAAAGTACAGCAAAAACAAATGACTCCCTAACTGTACCAAGGGGGTTGTCTCTTGGAAATTATTTTAGGAAAGGAAAGGGGGTTTGTTCACCCTGCAAAGTAAGATTTGAAGGAATTAGTTAGAAGACAAATCAAAGCAGTCACATTCGTTACACGCAGAAAGCATAAATCCATTAACTCCTTAAGACATAAAGCTATAACTAGACACCAAAAATAGTTGGGATCCTTTCATGGGTGATGAAAACATAAATAGACATTCAGACGGTGTGAAGGCAGTTCATGGAGCCTCTTTATCCTTTAAAGGCCACAGGGAAATAGACCACTGCTGAGACCGCTTTTCACCCCGGGCTTATCTTTATTCAGAGGAGCACAAAAGAGATCCAATTTCCACGGAAATCTCTTTTGCCCACCCCTGCACATAAAGGAGAGAGAGGAGAGAAAACTGACAGGTAAAGAAGCTCATCTTGGGGAAACATGCAGCCTTGAACCGAGGAAATAGCCCGGCTATCAGAGTCGGGTGCAAGTCCTGGACTCCCACCTATCGGCCTGACCTCGGCCAATCACTCCGCTGGTCTTCAGTTTCCCTCCCTTAAAAATTGAAACCCTCCTGTCACCTCCCAGGGGTCACTTGGCAGGTCACCCGAGGCCATGCACGGAGGCTCTTCATGGACTGGATCACTATATCGTGAGTAACTGACCAGCCAAAAGATGCCGCAGCAGAGGAGAATCACGAGTGATGCACGTTGCTCTAAATAATCTGGCTCTCGATGTCAAGATTAAAGGAATTCCTAGCTGTTTACTAAGCCCGCAAAGGCAACCCCTGAGGGTGTCACACTAGCCCCATTCATGAGTCACCGTAGTCTGAGTCACATTAAGATTTGCTCACTCTTCTAACATTAATGAGCTACTCTGTTTTAGGCCCTGAAGACTTTTGCCATGGATTTGTCTCCCCTGAATGTTCTGCCCTGTCAGTTCTCCAGAGCCCGCCAGCATGGGGCCTCATGGTCTGCTCTGTCCCCAAGCCGGGCTTTTGCCTTCCCAGCCCCTTGCTCTGTCTACTCAAAAAATGTCTCTTTGTCTGCTGCGTGTCTGACTTCACCAGGGTTTCTCCAGATGGCCAGCCAGCTAGCTGCCTGCTCGGGATGGCAAGAGTTGTCCGCTGAGCATTTGCTGGTGGCTCGGGGAGGGAAGGGTACAGCGTGGGTGATTTCCTGCCCACCTCCTGTAACTTTCAAACTGCTCAAAGCAGCTCTGCCCAGCGGAGGTGGAGAATGCACAGATGCCGTCCCAATTACTCACTGAGGTCCAGAAGCCAGACCCCCAGCCAGTTCTTCAGCCAGAAATTCAACAAAGCTCTGAGACTGACCTAAAAGCACCAAACATCCAACGAAGCACTCCCTGATCCTGAGAGCCAGCTGCCCATGTGCAGGGTCCTGGGGGGTTCCTAGATGGACACTTTGATCACAAAATAACCTAGACCTCCCCATTGTGTGAAGCTCTTTTAGTGGACAAGTTAATAATCTGGCAAATTAACAGGTCTTTTAAAATATGGTACTCGTGTTAAGCTGTCACATTTAGGAAACAATCAAAGAGGGAACCAGCAGTTTCACAGATGCCAAGGGGACAGTATCTTATCCTGGAGCCCAAGAGACAATCAGCTGCAAGCAACTTGTCCGTACATTTCAAAGCCAGAAAAGGTCCATTTTAGCATGCCTACTGTGTCCTATGTTTATTACTTGCACCAGAGTTGAGATTTTTGTCCCAGCAAATGGCCCTAGTGGGAATGCCCCCCTCCATGGCAAAATGAAGGTCCCACCACTGCCACCCAGGCCAAGATTGCATGTTACGTCTTCATTTGTAGAGCCTATTGAAAAGCACTATTGTGATCGCCAGATAGCAGGTTCCCTCCTGCGACTTGGCACACTAATTAGCTTTGGCATTTGTCAGACTAGCTGTCTTGCAGCAAAGGGGGCTAGAAAGCTGAATTAATTTAGCCATTGCCATGCACTAACGATGCTTCGTCTTGTAAGAATAATCAACCTCCTCACCTCCCTTTTTCCAAGAAGGATGAGTGTGAAAGTGTCACAAAGACAAGTTTCCATTTGTGGTCTGCACTACAGTTATAGTTGGTTTGCAAATTCAAAGGCCTACAGGTGTTGGTAGGCTGCTAATTTTAACGATGATCAGGCTGGGTGTGAGAAACACGCAGCCTACTCCCTCTATTCTTTTGCTTCCCCACTCTTGAGAGAGACAGTCTCTTATGAAAATGAAAAGCATTGGGAGGGTGATGATGAAGTAACCCCCAGCCTCAGTGTCATGGAGACAATAAAGAGAAGGTGACAGTCTCAAACCGGGAAACACACGATGGGACAAAGGTTACTCTGCTCCCACCCGAATGGCATGCAGAAATGGAGGCCTCATGTTGCCAAGATGTCTACTTGTTTCGAGATGAGAAACATGAATTTTTATGCAAAGTCTCTTGATTATTAAATGTTAACAGCTATTTTTTTTCTAGACACCTGAAGTGGGCAGGTCAAATAACATGCATCTAATTGAATCACCTCTGAGACAGTCTTGCAAGATCAGTTCCAACTGTTCTTGTTCACCTCTCCCCCAAATGTAGCATGGACATCGAGAAATGGAAGATTCTTTCATTTCAAACACAGAACTGGTTTTCCAGTACAGTTAGCCCTTGCTATCCAAGGGTCCTGCATCTGCAGATCCAGCCAACTGCAGACTGGGTTGGTGGAACCCATGGACGCAGAATCCACAGGTTCAGTGGGCAGACTAAGGGACATGAATGCCCATCAGTTTCTGACATCTGCAGGAGGTCCTGGAACCAACCTCGGCAGATACCAAGGGAGGGCTGTACCTTCTCCGAGTCACTTGGCACTGTGATGGGTTGTTCCTCTGCTCCCTCCTTCCTTACCTTAAAACCTAGAGAGATGGTGGAGACAAATGACCTCATGGTGCCAAAAGCCGCCACCAGCCAGGGAGAGCAGTGAGGAGCAAAGGGGATGCCAGGTCATGTGACAGACAGTGGCAGGGCAGTGCCGTGGACCTAGGCGGTGTCAAGACCCCTATTCCGTATTCTCTCCCTTCAAAGGGACTCTTATTTTGGCACACTACCTGGGACCGTGTCCACAGCAGGCATCACGTCCCTCCTGGTTTAATGACTCTTTAACCTTCTCTTCTCTCTGCCTAGAGAAGCTCCACTCATTGTTCCCCTTCTTTGAGACTTTTTTGGGGGGGCCAAATTGCCCACAGTGATTAATGTTCTCCTTGCTGTCTTTCTCTTGGAACTCAAAGCATTACCAAATTGTCCTTTTTTTTTCCTTCCACTGAGGAGGATTAGATGTTTTGCTTCCAAATGTCCTCTAAAATGTTTGATTCTTACTTATAACTACATCTAAAACCCAGAACCTAACCTACATCCTGGATGGAAGGAGCAGTCAAAACACTGTTTTCAGCCCAAATAAGAATGCATTTGGCTGCAAGCAACAGAATATCTGAATGATGAGAAGTTGAAGTCGTCCAATTATTCTACACAACACTAGTTCTGGAATTGAGCCACTACAGAATTTAGTGCAAGGGCTCAAAAATGTTAGGATGCTGGGTCAGCATTTTGTGTTTTTCTCTTGACCATTCCATCATGCTTGTAAGACAGCCACAGCCACTGCAGACATTATGCCTGCGTGCTTGCGTGCCAAGCAGAAAGGAAGGGGCAGAGTAAAAACGGCTTGCCTCTCACAAGGATCTCATGTTTTATTTGGACTCAAAATCCTTGCCAGAAGCCCCCAGAAGACTTCCCCTTTCCTCTTATTAGCTACAGTGGTCCCATAGACACCCCTAGGTGCAGGAGCAGGTGTCAAGGCAGCGTCTGTCAGAGCAGAACAAGACTGTCATGACTGGCTGTTATCAGTCAAGATCTGTTCTCCAAGGCTGTCAGAGGAACTACCTTCCCCTCCTTATCCTTATGTGAACAGAGTCTGGGTTCTGTGAGCAGGTTAAGAGATGGTTGCATGGCTCTTCTATGAGAAAAGGATGTCACACCTTAAATTTACAAGATAAATATGTTAATTATACGAGGTGGCATGGACCTGAGAATTCTGAGGGAATTCAAGAATAAAATTGGCCACAATATGTAAGCCACTCATATAAATGGCCACCAGTTCTAAAGGCTGCTTTCCTAAGAACACACCCTCTCTTCATAAGATCTCCACCCTGGATCTGAAGAAACAGCTGATGGAGTCTATAATAAGAAGACATGAGCCACTGGGAGCTAAATTGTTTTTGTAGCCCTCCTAAGAATAGGTTATCATCACAATTGTTTACAGTCATTATGGATTGAATAAGCTAACAATCGAGTTAATGATAATGGGTCAATTAGGAGAGACTGGAGTGCAGGTTGGAACAGAGAGAATCTGAGAAGCTGGGTAAGAGAATGGCAGTTACTATAAGAAAATGATAAACAGAAGCTCAATACAGAATTCTGCCAATACCAGCAAGTGTGTTAATTATGCCAGAGTCAGCTACAAGGACACCAAGCTGGTGGGCTGTACCCGAGGCAGAACTGGTATGTGCATCTCACTAAGACCAGATGTGCCCTGGAAAGGCAGAAAGAAAACAGAGCAACAGTAAAAACTGAGTGAGACAGCTTTTTAAAAAGACACTAGTGCAAGATTCGGAGACAGTGATGGCACCCCACTCCAGTACTCTTGCCTGGAGTATCCCATGGACAGAGGAGCCTGATAGGCTACAGTCCATGGGGTCGCTAAGAGTCGGACATGACTGAGCGACTTCACTTTCACTTTTCACTTTCATGCACTGGAGAAGGAAATGGCACCCCACTCCAGTGTTCTTGCCTGGAGAATCCCAGGGACGGGGGAGCCTGTTGGACTGCCGTCTACGGGGTCGCACAGAGTCGGACATGACTGACGAGACTTAGCAGCAGCAGCAGTGCAAGATTCCTAGATTTTACATGAAAGAGTCTTCCAAATAGAATTTCTTGGGACCAATCCATTCAATGCCAAATGTAGCACCTATTTTATGAAAAACAGCTGGTCAGTCTGAGTCACTTAAGGTAACTATTAAATATGGACTGTGTATGCAGAAGGACATGAAGAGGTGAGTGTGTGTGTGAGAGAGAGAGAAAGATTGAACCTCAGGGAAAAACTTAGTAACTAACAGAGCTCTTGAAAATCACAATTCCACATTCACAGATGATTCAACTCCATCTCCCAGATATCTAATATTTATTAAAATATTCATTTTTAATAGTTGACTAGAAAATCTAAGCATCCTTATTAATAAGAAAACAACATGGTTCAAACAAGAGAAAACATGCCTGCCTACTTGTAGAGTTTTTGAGAAAGGAGTAAAGAATCTAAAGAGGAGCAGAATTTCTTGATCATCAATAAAAATTTCTCCACTCAATGCCTTTCCAGTTTGTTGAATGAATTGTGATGGAACTGAGGAAGACAGGGAGGGATGGAGCTTCATAAAGAAAGGGTTGTTTAGGAAACAAAGTATTTAAAGAAATATCTGTGAGTAGAGAAGCAAAATATGAACAGCCTGGTTTCTCAAAGATAAGCACCAGGCCAGTGCTCTTTAGCATCTTTAAAGACAATGTTTAGGAGAAAGGACCTAAGTGTGTCTCAAAAATGACACCAAACTGGTATGGGGAGAAAAGATTTAAGCTTATTGGAAAAAGATGCAGGAAACTCTTAAAAACCTGTGCATAATATAAAAATATCTGTGATAGTTATTAGTGGTATTTATAATGGAATAAAATCCTGAATTTCAATTAGATGTTAGTGGAAATAAAGATGCAATTTTCCCCATACAAGTTCATAACCCCCTTGGATTTCTCCCAAAAGCCCCTTGGGGCTTTGGAAACCCAAAGCTAAGGACCTTGTCATAACAGCAAGGGCTGAGAAATGATATGGCCAATGCTTACCGTGAGATGCATAGTGGAGATAAACTAACTTATGACACATGTCTATATACATGAAGATGGGTGGGAGGGAAGGAGAAGAAACATGAGTACAGTGAGTTTAGGACCAAAAAAGGCAAGTTTACAACAAGTCTTATAAAGATGTGTAGCTCATTATTTCAGTAGATTGTACTGACTGGAAATATGAAAGGATTCAAACTTGTCAATTTAGCCATAAGCGGCTCCTAAGAGAGGAGAGCTGGAGGCACTTAACCTTTAAGGCTGACATTAGGGAAGACAATAGAACTTTCATTTGAAGACATCATTGGATGCAGAAGATAAAGTTGGAGACAGCTGGGTATGAGCCAATACTATACTATTTCTCCCCTTCTTTAAGAATCCACCCTTGTTTTAATGAATCAGGTTTTTTGCTTTCCTCTGTACACAATTAAAACAAATTACAATACAACCCACAATGGTTGCATATCTCTATTTCATTATAGATCCTAGTGTCAGAGACAGAGCCCTAAAAACTCATCCTCTAGTTGTTAATTTAAGGTGTATTTTATGAATTACAAAATATCATATTTGCAGGGAGGAAGGTAGAGGGTGATTTTAGGACCCAGAAACAAAGTTGAAAGGAGCAAAGGGGTACGGTCATAGTGCCATGGGTAGCAAAATTCAAGGTAGTTAAGTTCTTAGGCAGAATCTCTGGAAGATAAGATCAATGTCCAGCAGTTACTTTACAGAGGCAAGTCAGCACCTTGGACAGCTCAGTCCAGTGTGTTCCTCCCCAACAGCCTCAATTCTGTGGGGACTGCAAACCCAAGTAGAAAGTCCATCTAAGTTTGCTTGGCTCCACTTTGCCCTTCCTATCCAGTACATACTCACTCTGCCCCACTCAAGAATAAAAAGATCCTAAAATATTTACCATAGTTTCTTTCCCTCTTTAAGAGAATCAGTGGTCTTCATCTGCTCTGGATCTCTCTCAATTCATGTCAGATGCATAACTGATGAAGAGACTGTCAGGGGTCCCTGGGGGCCCCAATCCTTAAGGCTCACAGTCTGTTTGGAGGTAGTTATGTTTTTGTCTTCAGACTGTCCATCTCTTTGACTCCCTTTATTTCCTGAGTTAGTTACTGAGTCTGAACAGCAGCCAAATCCCTGACAATAATTAGCAAGAACATTTGATTCCCTCCAACAAAACTGGAGATAGCCCTGAGAAATGATCAGTATTCACCCTGGTGCTCTCTCTGCCTTCCCAAGGGATGATCCTTCAACCCTCCCACCCTTTCATCAAAGCAGCAGAGTTTTGTTGAGAAGGCTGTTTACTTGGTCTGGCTGTTTTAATGAATTTATTTTCATTAACATGAATAACTTCGTTTTTCTCTAAGCAAAACAACAACAGCAAAAAAAAAATCATCTTAAATAGAGAGCAGCTAGCATCTCTTAAACCATTAAGGATATTAATCATCAGTTCACAGAAAGATTGAAGAAGGAAGAAGACCTGAAATCCCAAAGAGGCGAAAGAGGGAGAAACTCAGAGAAATGTTTCAGAAGGAAGTGAGGCAAATGGCAATGGCTCAGAAATAAATAAAGGATGTAGAAATGTAATGGAAGGGGGTGCCCAAGTGGGAACCATAGAAACCATTTAAGTGAAACTAGGTGGAGAGAGAGGGACATACAGATGACTTGCCACAATAAGCCCCTTAGGGCTTAAAAAGATTTGGTTTTGGATGTGAGAGTTGGACTGTGAAGAAGGCTGAGCGCCGAAGAATTGATGCTTTTGGACTATGGTGTTGGAGAAGACTCTTGAGAGTCCCTTGGACTGCAAGGAGATCCAACCAGTCCATGCTGAAGGAGATCAGCCCTGGGATTTCTTTGGAAGGAATGATGCTAAAGCTGAAACTCCAGTACTCTGGCCACCTCATGCAAAGAGTTGACTCACTGGAAAAGACTTTGATGCTGGGAGGGATTGGGGGCAGGAGGAGAAGGGGGCAACAGAGGATGAGATGGCTGGATGGCATCACTGACTCGATGGACCTGAGTCTGAGTGAGCTCCAGGAGTTGGTGATGGACAGGGAGGCCTGGCGTGCTGCGGTTCATGGGGTTGCAAAGAGTCAGACACGACTGAGTGACTGAACTGAACTGAACTGAATGGAGAGAATTGGGTGAATAGGTAGGTAGGGGATACAAAAAATATTTTTTAAAAACCCATAAATGAGAATAATTTAACTCTCAAGCACTTATGTATGTACTTATGGATTCCCTCTCCGCCTACTTACACACACACACAGACACACACACACACACACACTCTCTCTCTCTCTCTCTCTCTCTCTCTCTCTCTCTCTCTCTCTCTCTCTCTCTCTTCCCACCCTAAGTATCTCATTTTCTTGGACTATACAAGGATTAGAAGTTTGCTTCGTTATTTTGCCAGAACTGAATGGCATAGCAAACTTGAGGTTCTAGGGTCATGGCAGGAAGTGGAAGAGGACTGACTAGGTATAACATAAATATCATGGCACCAAAACATTTCCACTGACTATAGTCTATTTCTGTGATACCATGAATTCTTTAATGCTCTTTGAGGATAGCTTATTATAACTTTGGGCTTCCCATAGCTTATTATAAAACAAGAAAACAAAAATTACAGAGTTTAGACTATAGTATTAAATCCAAAGTATAACATATATTACTACTCAAAGCATCTATACTGCTATTACCTACTAGAGATTTACAAGTCATGCACCATAAACTGTGGAGCAAAGCAGTCGGGAAAGACTCCTCAAAACCTGCTTAAGGATTAGGGCCAGTTCTCAGTTTTGCTTGCTAATAACTCTATGCTCACATTTCATTCTCTCACTTGACTGTCTTAACACCATGAGGTAAATGGTAGGTTTATTCTTATTTAGCTAATGAGGCAATGGAGACTTCTAAGAAGGAATCAGACTTCCTCAAGGTCAACTGGCTGTGAAGTAATACAGCAACAACTTCTGGCATCACATCCAGGGAGCTGTATACAATACCTTGCTGCCTGTCCATCGATGAAATTTAAATGAACTTAATATTTTCACTCCTTTCTGTCTTGACTTCATTTGTTTAATTAATATTCATTAACTGCTAATTGCTAGATTTTAAACAGTTGAAAAGAATGGGGTGCTGCCTTAAATGTCTCTGATAGTAAACGAAACAATAGTAATGAGAAGAGACAAGACCACACAGCATGATTCCAACGGGGAGGAGCAGCGGGGCACACAGTTGAAGGAGGAATAGAAGTCTGAAGTCAGAGACAGCAGCCATAGCATATGCTTTGAATTTCTTATACAGCCTCTAAAAAATGTAGGTACCTTTCTAAGAATAACCTGCCCTCAAAGAAAGTCAAAATCTTTAGGTAGTCAAGCAGGAGAGAGGTTGTTCCTGTCATAGGGAACAGCATATGTCAGGCAAAACATTTGAGAAAGACTAGTATATTCACAAAACTAACAATGGCTTGGCTTTGCTCAAGAATAAAATGTGAGATGGTGGAGTGATGGAACACCAGCTCAAAAAGGGTCTTGCAGGGCACAGAAGACTCTTCAGCTGCAAGCCTTTAGGCTGGGGGACATCCACAGAAGACTATTTACAGGGGAGTGACGTGACCAAATGTTCATGTTAGAAGACATTCTGGCAGTAGTGCAGACTTAGCCAAGCCTGGCAGAGAAGGAGGAATTGAGGCAGGGAGACTAGCGAGAAGGTTGTGCTGTAGTCATGGCAACAGATGGAGAGAACTGAATTGAGGTGGTGGTGGAAGAGATGCCTCCAGGAGGCAAGTCAAAGTGAAATCCCCAGGACTTTGTGCTTAAATCCACAGGGAGAGTGAGCTACGGGAAACAATGCTAAGTGATCTGGAAACAACTGTGCATGCCTCAAGAACAAGGTCGCATCATATTCATCCTTGGTTCTTTCTTTTCTCTTATCCAGCCCGGTGCATTTCCATGAAATTGTGTTGTTCTCAAGTTTCTTATTTGCCTCTGTAGTAGCACCTCGAAGGTGGGACATATCAGCTGAATGCCTTGTTCAGGGATCTAAAGGTAGGAGGTATTCAAAAAGGTCATGAAATCAGGAACATTTTCATATTTTTTTCTAAAAAATGACATCTAGGAGTGAAGTTTGTTTCCACATCCGTCTTTCAATCTAGACTGGCTCTTTGTGACTTATTTTGTGCAAGAGAATCCAGCAGAAGTGACCTTGCAATTGCACACTGCTGCTTTCTCTCAGAACGCTGCATGGCCACCACTCAAAAAAGCATAGGCTGGCCCGGTTGGAGGGTGGGAAATTAACAGGAACAGAGACCAGCTATTCCATTTGAGGCCATGCGGGGACCAGCCATTCAAGTGGAGGTCATCAGTCAACCTCAGCAGACTGCAGATACCTGAGTGAGCTCCTGGACACCAGAAGAACTGCCCAGCTGAGCCCAGCCCACAATGCCAACTCAAACACTTGTGAGTTAAACAAATAACTGTTGCTTTAAGCCACTTGAGTTTGGAAATTACTTACAGCAAAAGGTATAGATAGACTACTTTTGTAAAAGGAAAGAGACAGTTTTCCTTGGCTCCCTACTTTGAAGGAAACTGGTGCTCCATCTGCTCCAGAGACCACTTCCAGAGATGCAGAGTCATGGCTGACCCACCACTAACAGCAACCCCAGGGTATACCACACCATCCATTGTCCACATGGTTTTAAGATTTGCTCAAAAGGATTCCAGAGGGTACACAGGTCATATGTTGTAGGGATACCTGGGTATGGTTTCACCACTGTTGGGGGTAGGGAAAGTTCTCTGAGGATGGACAAGACCTTTATAGTTTTCAAGTGACCAGGGGGTATTTGTTGCCAAGCATTGCTATTTTGAATCTTAGGCCTGAAGCATTATAAAACCTTCAAGGACGTATAAGGGTGCATGCATGTGTGTGTGTGTGTGTGTGTGTGTGTGTGTGTGTGTGTGTGTGTGTGTGTGTGTGTGTGTGTGTCAGAAAAATAAAACAAAGCCCCAATGTAAATGATGTATATGGATATTTTATGCACTTTTCTGTTTGTCTGAAATATTTCATAATTTAAAAAAATTTAACCTAGTAAGAAATATCTTACATTTTCTTACTATAATAAGATTATTTTTAATCATTCCTTATACTGTTTCCAGGGGATCTTATGTTAATATTGCATTCTACTCACTGCTTTATTAGGAGATACAGGGTCAGCAATTCCATACTTAATGTATCCCTCTTCTATAGGACTTTATTTATTTATTTATTCATTCATTCAACGGGTCTTATGAAGCATCTTCTAAATTAAGCTGGGCAAAGACTGATGCTGAAGCTGAAGCTCCAATACTTTGGCCACCTGATGTGAAGAACTGACTCATTGGAAAAGACCTTGATGCTGGGAAAGATTGAAGGCAGGGGCAGAAAGGGACAACTGGGGATGACTTGGTTGACAGCATCGCCAATTCAATGGACACGAGTTTGAGCACACTCTGGGAGATGGTGAAGGACAGGGAAGCCTGGTGTGCCTCAGTTCATGGGGTCACAAAGAGTCAGACATGACTTAGTGACCGAACAACAACAATAAGGATACAGCAATGAACATAACAACATGTCTCCTTTCAGAGCCTGCATTCCAGTGGCAGAGACTAAAGCGCAAATAATAACCTTGCCAGGAGTGATATGCACCGTAAAGTGAAATAGTGCACAGTCAGGGAATAGAAAGGCATTTAGGTGAGATGACCGAAAAGGTCTCACTGATGAAGGAGCCCAGCAGAGCCTGAGTGAAGTTCCTCAGAGGCAGAGCTCAGCCGCGGCACCACTGGTCTTCTGGTCTTGGTTGTTTTTTCACTGTGACGTCTTGAAGGTAGGAACCATGTCTTACTCATCTCTGTATCTTCATGCCCAGAATAGTGCCAGGTATCCAATCCGTCTTACTGCATGGATGGACAAATGGATGGGTGGATGGTAGATTAACTCTTACTCATGGATCTGAGAATAGTGGCTACTGACTCAGGCCATGAGGAAGGCTTCACACCACATTCTGCCCCACCCCGACACCCAGCACTCCTAACTCTCACCCTGCTATATTTTTTCTTTGTTTCATAGCAATGTACACCTTCTGACAGCAGATAATTGACCGACTTGTTTTGTTTATTGCTTGCCTGTCTCTCATCACTGGAATTTAAGCCCCACAAGGGTGGGACCTTTGCCTGTTTTGTTCATTATCATTGCCTCATGCAATGCCGAGAACACAGGAAGAGTTCCAAACATGCATGTTCAATGTCTGAACGTGACCTTGCCCATCTCAGTTTTTCTGGAGCCTGATGTAATGTGTGTCTTGGTCCTTTCCCTGTTCAGCTTCTCCTGTGAGAGGTCTGCTTTTAGGAAAATCCATCCCTGGTGGCTCAGACAGCAAAGAATCCACCAGCAATGCAGGAGACCCGGGTTCCATCCTTAGATCTGAAAGATCCTCTGGAGAAGGGAATGGCAACCCACTCCAGCTTTCTTGCCTGGAGAATTTCATCGACAGAGGAGACTGGTGGGCTACAGTCCATGGGATCGCAAAGAGTTGGGCACGACTGAGCAACTAACACTATCAGTTATTTGTTCTAGCCAGAGATAGGTGGGTTCACCAAAGAGAAGGTGAGACAAGCCCTATGAATATACTTAAAAATATGTGGTTTTGGTGATCTAAAAATTTGGACAAGATAAAGAGAAAATATAAATCAGAAATACTTTAAAAATATAAAACACTTCCAGTTTATAAATAAAAGCTAAATTGTTTATTATCTATGAACCAATAACAACATTAGCTATAAAATAAAGTGAAGAATCTGATGGGAAAACTTGTAAAATATATTCAAATAACTATCTGTAGACCTTTCTTCTTTGCCTGTGTGTCAGTCACGTGGGAATGAGGCGTGGTCCGTCCATCAGTGGTACCCTGTTCCCGTCCCCTGTCATGAACTCCGCCCGTCACTCTTTTAACAGGATTCTGACAAGTCTCTAGGTGGCAGTTCTGCTCAGGCATGCTCTGATGGCTTTGTAACCCAGTTAATGTTTCATTCTCTTAACTAGGCTAAAGCTATTCTTTTCCAGACAAAAATCAGTCTTCCATCCAGAGTAAGACACATTATCTGAAATTGCTCCTTTTCTTCCCAGGTCCATTTCAAACTCTCATCTTCTGATTTCGTCATAACCTAGTTAAGGTTTCATTAGCTTAACTAGGCTGGAGATATTCTTGTCAGTTAGAATTTGCTTTCAGCCTGAAATTATCCACACTTTCTCTGAAATGGCTGCATTTTTCTCACAGTCTAAATTAGATTAACTAATTTCAGGCTGCTCCCTACCAAAATGACAGTTTGCCAAGATGGCCCAGAGACCCTTTCTGAAGTTCCAGAAATCTGTCTTTCTTCTGATACCTGACTCCCTAGTCAGAAAGCCATTCGTTCACAACCTCCTCACTGTCCTGCCTGTCCCCAGAAAAGACAACACCCATTTGACAGACATAACAAGTGTAATGTACACCCTCCCTTCAGATGTGCTTTTAGGAAACCTTTACACAATTTGGGTTTATTTCAGAAGAAGTTTTGATTCACTGGTTCTGTCATCTTATTCTTATGTGAAACAAAACAACTTCAAAATCTAGAGGGCTTCCCTGGTGGCTCACCCAGGGATCGAACCCAGGTCTCCCGCATTACAGGTGGATTTTTTTACCAGCTGAGCCACCAGGGAAGCCCTCCCCGGTGGCTCAGCGGTAAGGAAGCCTCCTAAGGAAGGAGACACGGGTTCGATTCCTGATCCAGGAAAGGTCCCACATGCTTCGGAGCAACTAAGCCTGTGTGCCACAATGGCTGAGCCTGTGGTCTAGAGCCCGGGAGCTGCAACAGCTAAAGGCCACTAAAACCAGCCTTCTATCCCAGAGCCTACACTCCACACCTAGAGAGAAGCCCTCGCAGCAACAAAGACCCAGCGCAGCCCGAAATAAACAAACGAAAGTTTTAGACATTCAGAAACAAATTTCAAAAATAAAGAAGTGAAACAAGTCACTAGAGCAAAAGCCAAGACTTTAGCGAACACTAAGAACAAAATGAAACAAAGTGAAAAGACCTGGTTAGTACAATAAAAATTTCAGAAGATGCAACAGAATATGTGGCTTATTGCCAAATGCGGCTAGGTCTCTTAAAAAACCCTTTTCTCTTCCAACTCGTGTAAATATTGTTCTTAAACCTTCTGCGGTTAATTAGATGGGGACCTTTGGAAATTACATTTTGAAAGGTTTTATGACAGAGGCTGTTTGTGAAATTGTCTTTCCTGGGTAACAACAGTGACAAAACAAGATTGTCAGGACATTCTGTCTTGGGGTTATACACACATTTCACTGCTGGTGGGGGTGGGTGGTGGAGGAGGGGAGAGGAGTGGGGACAAGGGCGGGAGAGAGAAGGCAGAGAAGTGATGGAGAGTGAGAAAGAGCTGGTGCGTGTGCCAAGACTCTGTGCAAAGGGCAGGAGGGGGTGAGCTGGACCAGAGCTGGAAGCCTGCTGGCCCTGGAGCCGCATCCAGTCACCACGGTGCTCTCAGATATGAGCATCTCGCTGCGTGGAGTGTGTGATGCTGGTCCTTAATGAGAAGTGTTTTTGCTCAGTGTGGATTCTCAACACAAACCAACTGTGGCATCTGATGTTCGGCTGAGCAAACAGCTGTCTCTTTCTGGGCTAAAGAGAAACCAGACTCTGCTGGACACCTGGGAGACTGCATACTGACCTGCCACATGGGATCACCCAAAGTAGTCTCCACGGAGGGGTTTTTACTTGACATCCTAACTTCAGAATCTACTCAGAAGAGCATGACTCTCTGCCATCTGATATTTAAATTTCATGGAAAACCCAGGCAGACCTGGTCTAGAAGATTCCTAATGGAGCAGGAAACACCTCCCTTTTCCTTCTGAGGAATCTACTTTCTAATGGAAATTTATTTTCTAATTTAAAAAATGTGATTCTATCCGTGTATGGGTACACAGAGATAGTCACAGCCTATATCTGGGGTGGCTGGAGTGAGGACAGGGAGGAGATGCAGAGAGTCACATGGGATTTCCACTCATAAGATGCTACTTAGCAAGCAGACTTACATAAAGCTGGTATCAAGTCCTGGAGATGGGTACTGTCCCAAGAAGAATTGCTCTTCCAGGTGACATTTTAGATAAATTAGGAAAGGAGAAGCTAATACCAGGGCTAACGGATAACACCCAAGAATTGTTTTTGTTTTTTTTTTTAATCTGTACATTTTTTTTGGTTTTTAATTTTTACAACATTGCATTGGTTTCCGCTGTATAGTTGGAATCAGTCATAATATACACATATCCCCCTGTCTTGAAACCCCCTCCCCTCCCCGATTTCACTCTCTAGGTCATCACAGGGCACCAAACTGTGAAGTTGCCTGTGTTATAAGCAACCTCTCATCCACCATCCACTTTACACATGCTGTGGAAAATTCTGAAAGAGATGGGAATACCAGACCACCTGACCTGCCTCTTGAGAAATCTGTATGCAGGTCAGGAAGCAACAGTTAGAACTGGACATGGAACAACAGACTGGTTCCAAACAGGAAAAGGAGTACGTCAAGGCTGTATATTGTCACCCTGCTTATTTAACTTCTATGCAGAGTACATCATGAGAAACGCAGGCCTGGAAGAAACACAAGTTGGAATCAAGATTGCCGGGAGAAATATCAATAACCTCAGATATGCAGATGACACCACCTTTATGGCAGAAAGTGAAGAGGAGCTAAAAAGCCTCTTGATGAAAGTGAAAGAGGAGAGTGAAAAAGTTGGCTTAAAGCTCAACATTCAGAAAACGAAGACCATGGCATCTGGTTCCATCACTTCATGGGAAATAGATGGGGAAACAGTAGAAACAGTGTCAGACTATTTTTGGGGGCTCCAAAATCACTGCAGATGGTGACTGCAGCCATGAAATTAAAAGACGCTTACTCCTTGGAAGAAAAGTTATGACCAACCTAGATAGTGTATTCAAAAGCAGAGACATTACTTTGCCGACTAAGGTCCGTCTAGTCAAGGCTATGGTTTTTCCAGTGTTCATGTATGGATGTGAGAGTTGGACTGTGAAGAAGGCTGAGTGCCGAAGAATTGATGCTTTTGAACTGTGGTGTTGGAGAAGACTCTTGAGAGTCCCTTGGACTGCAAGGAGATCCAACCAGTCCATTCTGAAGGAGATCAACCCTGGGATTTCTTTGGAAGGAATGATGCTAAAGCTGATGCTCCAGTACTTTGGCCACCTCATGCGAAGAGTTGACTCATTGGAAAAGACCTTGATGCTGGGAGGGATTGGGGGCAGGAAGAGAAGGGGACGACCCAGGATGAGATGGCTGGATGGCATCACAGACTCAATGGACGTGAGTCTGAGTGAACTCTGGGAGATGGTGATGGACAGGGAGGCCTGGCGTGCTGCGATTCATGCGGTCGCAAAGAGTTGGACACGACTGAGCGACTGAACTGAACTGAGTGTGTGTGTATATATATATATATGCTGATGCTACTTTCCCCATTTGTCCCACTCTCCCCCTCCCTCGCTGGGCCCGCCAGTCCATTCTCTACGTCTGCATCTCCATTCTTACCCTGCAAATAGGTTCATCAGTACCATTTTTCTAGATTCCATATATATGCATTAATATATGGTATTTGTTTTTCTCTTTCTGACTTATCCACTCTATTTAATTGGCTGTAGGTTCATCCACTTACTAGAACTGACTCAAATCCCTCCTTTTTATAGCTGAGTAATATTCCATTGTATATATGTATCACGTCTCCTTTCCCATTCATCTATCGATGGACATCTAGGTTGCTTCCATGTCCTGGCTATTGTAAATAGTGCTACAGTGAATTCTGGGACACATGTGTCTTTTAGAATTGTAACACCAAAGAATTGTTAAAAAGGATGCCAAATTGTCCTAAGCCTGTGTATTTTAGTATTTTTCTACCTGATTTACTACAGCATGATTTACTGTTTTCCATATCACCTATTTTTGTGAAAAGTTACTTTTGACTAAAGTAAAGAAGTGGGTAAGATCTGGACCACATGTAACAAAGCAAAGTGAGCTTACCATCACTCGCCACGTGGTGATAAGATGCCCAAATTCCAAGCCTCATTTGGCTAACAGCCCCCTTACAGTTTAAAAGGGCCTATTCTCATGGTAAAAGTGGTAGTTACTATAAAATAATCAGTAAAGGTATTTTAAATAACCCTTTATAATTTGATTTAATATTTAATTAAACCAATCTCTTCAGGTTTTTTTCTTTATAAGATAAATATTATTTTCCTGGCCACACTGGGTCACCATTTTCTATGCAGCACTAACCGTCTATACCAGACCATTACCTAGTGCAGATTTGGACAAGATCTCCTAAAACCTAACTATAAAAGGCTAACATGACCCTGATGCCTGCACCATAGCTTACACCGAGACAGCTCTATCATTCACTGTAACAGTGTCATCTCCCCTGTAGTTTGTCAAAGAAAGAGGCCATGCACTGGAAAAGTAAGGACAGGAAACAGAATTAAGGTGGAAGGCAACATGTTACGTCTCCAGAATCTCTGAAAAATCTTTACTGCTCAGACCACTGACATTCGGGTTCAAAAATTTTTATCGCATAATTATCAACCTCCGCTGTAAATGTATTTGTAAAAGTTGGGGCCTTTGATAAGTAACTTGCTATTGATTTAGATACTACTGATAATGAATTTGTGCCAATTTGACCAGGGTTAGGTTAAAATATAGCTGTCTTCTATCCTTAAACGGGAAAAGCATGGGGAAAGGGGACCCTAAAATAGTACTAATATCAGTGACAGTGTGTTTGAGACCTTTTACTTTAGGACATAATTTCTCTCCAAACTCTTTTTCATAACACAGTTGTATGTAACGTAACGTGCTAATTATGACTAGCTCCCTCGTGGCTCAGCTGGTGAAGAATCTGTCTGCAATGTGGGAGACCTGAGTTTGATCCCTGGATTGGGAAGATCCCCTGGAGAAGGGAAAGGCTACCCACTCCAGTATTCTGGCCTGGAGACTTCCATGGACTATATAGTCCATGGGGCTGCAAACAGTTGGACACGACTAAGCGACTTTCACACTTAATCACTTCATAAAAGTAAAACCTATTTTTAATTTTTTTTAGCCATTAGCTCAAGTTCATTAATCAAGGTCACAGTCACAGACATGAGAGGACTCATGTCCATTTCTGTGACTTTATAACCAAGGCAACTGAGTCCTGTCCTGAGGAGCTTGCTGACATGCACCAGGTCTCAGAGCAGGTGGCAGAGCCACTGGCTGACCCTGGCCTTCTCATGTCCCGTGTTTCACCATCTTTACACAGTCCAGTGGTTTTCAAACTGATCTGTGAATCTCTGGGCATTCGAGGTAT
The DNA here is from genome assembly GCF_032405125.1 of Capricornis sumatraensis. Lineage (NCBI taxonomy): Eukaryota > Metazoa > Chordata > Mammalia > Artiodactyla > Bovidae > Capricornis > Capricornis sumatraensis. The sequence continues at coordinate 109,011,597 of NC_091073.1, read as the reverse complement.
TGGGTTGGCCAAAAAGTTCATTTGGTTAATAAATATTATTCAATATAGTTCTTAGTGAAAATGAAAAAAAAAGGAGAAGTGTGTCTTATATTTTTATTTAAAGCTGGACGAACATTTTAGCCAACCCAATACATCTTAACTGGTTTTATACTTCAGCCTACCTTCTAAGACTAAGACTTAAAAATCCAGGACTTCGAAAAAGTTTTAAAATCACATTGAATTTTTTTTAATCACATTAAATTTTTTTTTAAATCAAAAACAATTTCTAAAGTGAAACTTCATAACTCTTCATTGCAGAGTGGAATTTGATCGAAGTTGAATCCCTTAAAACACCATCTGAAGCTTGGTGTCTGAAGGGGCAAGCTCTGCATTGGAACACAAAGTCAGAGACACCTGAGACCAGTGAGTGCCTCCAACTCTGACCACAGACAAGTGACTCAACCACCCTGGCCTCAGCGTCCTGGTCTGTGAAATGGGATTTACAGGACTTTACAGCACAGAAGATCGGTGAGATAACCCAACTTCTGTAGCTGTTGATGTGTTCATTATTAGGCAATGTCACCTACGCATTAACATCAGAGAACAGAGCTTTAGATCAGCACACAGTGAGGGGCAAATATACACAGTAGTTTCAGACTTGGTGTGGTGGTGGTGGTTTAGATGCTAACTCTACTTTTTCCTACTGCGGAGGATGAGACAGTCTGAACTGTAGTAAGTCGGGAAGATTCCCCTGGAGAAGGAAATGACAACCTACTCCAGTATTCTTGCCTGGAGAATTCCATGGGCAGAGGAGCCTGGCAGGCTACAGTCCATGGAGTCGCAAAGAATCAGACATGGCTGGGCAGCTAATGCTTTCACTTTCATTGATTCAATTTCAGAGAGGTTTAGGAGTCCCAGGCCCAGACCACAGGCTCTCAGAGGATGAGACAGGAGTCCAGAGCTTGGACAGCTGACCCCACAGTTGTCTCTAAAGGACAAGCTGGAGCACAGAAGCTTAAGGAAGTCTTCCCATCACAGCTGCGAACTCTAACAAGCCTGAGTCTGAGCCGGGCAGCTGCAGGAAGGTCAGCAGCCCTGGCACCAATCTGGCCTTAGATTCTGTGGCTGCCAATGAGTCCAACAGTAGGCCCCAGCTGGATCTGGGGAATGCCAGCTAGGACTCTCTGGGGGGCCATCTGGCTTTGAAAGCTCACAGTCAGAATCCAAGGACTAGTCTGAGGTCAGAGAGGTGTCTCGTTTCATTTGTCCCATTCAGCATCACTTATTTATTGTGCGTGGCCTTGTCAGAGGCAGTGTGTGGGACAGAGATGAATCAGACTCCTTAAGGGGCCTGCATGGTCCAGCCATGAAGTGTAAAATACTGGACAGCAGCTCTCAAAGTGTGGTCCCTGGACCAGCAGTGCCAGCCTCAGCAAGCATCACTGTCAGAGATGCACATTCCAGGCCTCATCTGAATCAGAACCCCTGGACCAGCAGTGCCAGCCTCAGCAAGCATCACTGTCAGAGATGCACATTCCAGGCCTCATCTGAATCAGACCTCCTGAATCAGAACCCCTGGACCAGCAGTGCCAGCCTCAGCAAGCATCACTGTCAGAGATGCACGTTCCAGGCCTCATCTGAATCAGACCTTCTGAAGCAGAACCCCTGGGGGCAGACCCAGCAGCCCAGGTTTTAACAAGACTCCAGGTGATTCTGATGTAGCTAAAGTTTGCAAACCAATGATACAGAATGTCTAAGGGACACCACATGTGATGGACAGCCACATGTGATCACTGACACAGATGGCAGGAAGCTGGCCTTCCATCAGGATAGGCAGTGTGTATAACAGACCCCACGGTGTGAAGAACCTACCAGGCTGGGCAGAAGAGTCAATCACGCTGAGAGAAACTGGAGACGGACACAACATGAGGTAGGTAAGGGCATTTTCACACATCACTGCCCACAGAAATTCAAATGGAAAAAAACAGGAATGATTGAGTCGTCCATCTGTGAGAAGAGTCTTGTTTAAAGTGGACTCTGAGCTTGCTCTTCTCTCTGCCCAAGAGACAAAGACTTGCTTCAGCTTACCCAAAAGAGATTCCTTAGCCCCCAACGGACCAGCTTAATGGGCACCATCTCAGACTCTGGCCGTCCTGAAGGTTGCCAGGAAGACCTAGGTTGATAGGTGGAACTTGATCTGAAGGAGAAAATGCGAGTCAGATGAGAAGGTTCCTTGGGCCCATCCCAAGAGATCCCTCACTTCAGGAGGTCTGAGAAGGGGCTCCAGGAAAATGAATTTTCTGAACAAGAATTTCAACACGGGGCCCCACTTGTCCTGATTTAGGGCAGCAGAGAAATACTTCATGGTTCACTCATCCAACGACAAAAAGGCTGGAACCAATGACACCTCCGGATCCATCATTCCTCTTTGCTTCAATTCTTGCTGTGATCTGTAAGTTTCTCCTAAAAGACACTGGAGAAGTCAAGACTAATTTCTAAAGTGACAAAAAGTCACCACAACCCCAAAGTGAAGGAAACTCCCCAGATCAAGTAGAATGGGGCTGGTGAAAAGGCAGAGGGCATGTTAGGGCTTCCCAGGAAAGGGGCCTTGCAATCATATGTTTCAGGGTTTGTTTTTTTCCTAGATAAAAAGAGATGCATTTGAAACTCAGTCCCATTTCCCCTAAATCAAATGACTGAAGTGACCAATTCCTGAATCAGTAGACAGGAGAAGTGCCTGGGACCTTTGGGTCATTCTGCTGTACCTTGGCCTCTAGAGATAAAAATACCCCAGAGAGAAGGCAGGCAGGCAGTCCACTGGTTAGAAAGAGCTTCTTTATACTGAGCTGATAGTCACACTTCCTTCCTTAGAGAGAAAGGAAAGCTTTGCCTTCCAACACATGGGTAGACTCTTTGTTTTTGTAGGAGAGGAAAGTGATGGGCAACAAAAGAGATAAACCTGAGCTGGAATATGCAGCTGAAGCAAGTGACAAGAGAGAAGGCAAGCCCTTGACCTTTGTCCATCTTCCTGTTTTCCTTCCTACATTCCTCGCTGCTCAAATCATGGCATTTAATACATTCATGTAGCAAAATGGGGAGAAAAGAAGAAAGAAAACCCCATTTTGTTTTGTTTTTTAGTCCTTAGATGTCATCTTCTTCCTTCATTTGCCTGGCCTTTTGTCTCTGCCAGTTTCCATAGCAACAACAACCAGCAAGCAGTGTGCACCCCTCTCTCCAGCTTGTGCCCAGAGAACTCCAAACAGGGTCAAAACCTGCTCTGGGTTGAGAAAGAAAGTGGATTCATTTCCTTCTCATCAATGTTTACATGTGGATTTGTTGTGAGGGCTGCTTGTATGTGTTTCTCTGCTTTGACCTCACTCAATACTTTTGACCATGAGTGATTTTTTGAGAGCTTGTCTTTGTTTCTGATCTGGAGGGAGCAATGAATTTCATATTTAGCCACATATTTGAGAACATATGGTACATAATCATATAACATTGGTGGGGACAGGATATTCAATGATTGTGCAGAAAAAAAATAGCCTACAGTATTCTATATGCACTGAGGAAAGAAACTATTTTTCTCAACTATTTTCTCAACTATTTTTGCTCCAGATTCATGTAATATTTACAAAACCCATCAATGGTCCACCAATCTGTTAGGGTACAGTTTCATGTCAAGGTGGGATATTTCTTGTGTTTTCCTTAGATATTTCTCCTGAAGGGAACACTGTACTGCCAACAGGTGGTGGTATGGCTACAATTAGGGCCCAGAGAAGCACACATCTTTTGATGTTTTAACAAAGATTGAAATAAGCTTGATTGTACTCCTTTTGCAAACACAAATCCATACTGCAATGTTATCAACACAGCTATACATGCCAAATTATAATAACAGAAATTACAGATGAAGATTCTAGAGCAAACTTTGGCAAGAAATATCTCAAAAGAAATTGGTAGTTGTATTCATGTCCAACTATTATAAGTTGCCACAAATTCAGAGGCATAAAGTAAATAAATCAATTATCGCTGTGTAGGTCAGAAGTCCAAAATGGTTTGCACCAGACCAAACTCAAAGTGTCAACAGGACTGCTGTCTCTGGAGGCTCTAGGGGAAAACTGTTACCTTCTTTTCCAGCTTCTAGAAGCCACCTGAATTCCTTGGTTCATGGCCTTTTCCTCCAGCTTCAAAGCCAATAGTGTAGCACCTTCAAATCTCTCACTCCAACCCTCTTGCCTCCCTGTACTAAGGATCCTTGTGTTTATACTGGGCCCACCTGAACACTCCAGTCTAACCCCTGTCTCAAGATCCTGAACTAAATCATGCCTGCCAAGTCCCTTTGCCATGGACGGGAACATACAGGTTTCAGAGATGAAGACGTAAGGCATTGCACAGGTAATTATTCTGTCTAGCACAGCACCGTTCTTAACAAACCATGCCTACCCATCACCACATTTTCATCTGATCCTGGTCTGACTCCAAGACTTTGACAAAATGACCTTTTCCAACTTGCCCTAAACCCTCTTGTGCAGTCAATTGTCTGGATATTTGACTTCATGCCAGGATGAAACGAATGTTTGCAGAGCCGACTGTCCACTCAAAGGCAGGCTGGCTGTGCCAGGTTCTACCTGTTCCCATCCTTCTGATACATATTCCCCCACCTTCAGACGGGTGCTTTCCAGCAGGTGCCTAACCTCCCATTCACAGTATGGGGGACTAGTTTCTGCTACCAAGGGTGAGATGGGCAAGATGGGAAAAGAACCTGCTTTCATGTTCAGATTGTCTTGTGTGATGCACATGAATGGCCTTGCTTTTCTGTTTGACTTTATATTTGGACCTTCAATTTTACAAACTCCTTATTTTAAAAAATCTCCTTTGCTACTTTGAAACTCTTTTTCTACATTTCTTGCTGAAGTGCAAGAAATCTAGATCTCCTACTTGGCCTGACATTTTTAAAAAATTAATTTTTATTGGAGTAGGGTTGCTTTACAATATTGTATTAGTTAGATTCTAGTGAAACTAATACAAAATACTGCAAAATGCATCAGCCAAATATATATATATATACACACACACACATAAATATAGTATATATATATATTTTTTTTGTATGTATCTATATCTATATCTCCCCTCCCTTTTGGATTCCCTTTCCATTCAGGCCACCCTAGAGCAGTAAATAGCTTTCCCTGTGCTATACAGTATGTCCTCATTACTTCAGTTCAGTTCAGTCACTCAGTCGTGTCTGACTCTTTGCAACCCCATGAATCGCAGCACACCAGGCCTCCCTGTCCATCACCAACTCGCGGAGTTCACTCAAACTCATGTGCATCGAGTCAGTGATGCCATCCAGCCATCTAATCCTCTGTCATCCCCTTCTCCTCCTGCCCCCAATCCCTCCCAGCATCAGAGTCTTTTCCAATGAGTCAGCTCTTCACATGAGGTGGCCAAAGTACTGGAGTTTCAGCTTTAGCATCATTCCTTCCAAAGAAATCCCAGGGCTGATCTCCTTCACAATGGACTGGTTGGATCTCCTTGCAGTCCAAGGGACTCTCAAGAGTCTTCTCCAACACCACAGTTCAAAAACATCAATTCTTCTGTGCTCAGCCTTCTTCACAGTCCAACTCTCACATCCACATGACCACTGGAAAATCCATAGCCTTGACTAGATGGACCTTTGTTGGCAAAGTAATGTCTCTGCTTTTCAATATGCTATCTAGGTTGGTCATAATTTTCCTTCCAAGGAGTAAGCATCTTTTAATTTCATGGTTGCAATCACTATCTGCAGTGATTTTGGAGCCCCAGAAAATAAAGTCTGACACTGTTTTCACTGTTTCCCCATCTATTTCCTAAGAAGTGATGGGACCAGATGCCATGATCTTCGTTTTCTGAATGTTGAGCTTTAAGCCAACTTTTTCACTCTCCTCTTTCACTTTCATCAGGGGGCTTTTTAGTTCCTCTTCACTTTCTGCTATAAGGGTGGTGTCATCTGCATATCTGAGGTTATTGATATTTCTCCCGGCAATCTTGATTCCAGCTTGTGCTTCTTCCAGGCCTGCATTTCTCATGATGTACTCTGCATATAACTTAAATAAGCAGCGTGACAATATACAGCCTTGACGCACTCCTTTTCCTATTTGGAACCAGTCTGTTGTTCCATGTCCAGTTCTAACTGTTGCTTCCTGACCTGCATATAGGTTTCTCAAGAGGCAGGACAGGTGATCTGGTATTCCCATCTCTTGAAGAATTTTCCACAGTTTATTGTGATCCACACAGTCAAAGGCTTTGGCATAGTCCATAGGCAGAAATAGATGTTCTTCTGGAACTCTCTTGCTTTTTCCATGATCCAGCAAATGTCAGCAATTTGATCTCTGGTTCCTCTGCCTTTTCTAAAACCAGCTTGAACATCAGTAAGTTCATGGTTCACGTATTGCTGAAGCCTGGCTTGGAGAATTTTGAGCATTACTTGCATGTGAGATGAGTGCAACTGTGCAGCAGTTTGAACATTCTTTGGCATTGCCTTTTTTTGGGACTGGAATGAAAACTGACCTTTTCCAGTCCTATAGCCACTGCTGAGTTTTCCTAATTTGCTGGCATATTGAGTGCAGCACTTTCACAGCATCATCGTTCAGGATTTGAAATAGCTCTACTGGAATTCCATTACCTCCACTAGCTTTGTTTGTAGTGATGCTTTCTAAGGCCCACTTGACTTCACATTCCAGGATGTATGTCACAATGGTGAGTGATCACACTATTGTGATTATTTGGGTTGTGAAGATCTTTTTTGTACAGTTCTTCTGTGTATTCTTGCCACTTCTTCTTAATATCTTCTGCTTCTGTTAGGTCCATACCATTTCTGTCCTTTATCGAGCCCATCTTTGCATGAAATGTTCCCTTGGTATCTCTAATTTTCTTGAAGAGATTTCTAGTCTTTCCCAGTCTATTGTTTTCCTCTATTTCTTTGCATTGATTGCTAAAGAAGGCTTCTTATCTCTCCTTGCTATTCTTTGGAACACTGCATTCAGATTATATCTTTCCTTTTCTCCTTTGCTTTTCACTTCTATTCTTTTCACAGCTATTTGTAAGTCCTCCCCAGACAGCCATTTTGCTTTTTTGCATTTCTTTTCCATGGGAATGGTCTTGATCCCTGTCTCCTGTACAATGTCATGAACCCCAATCCATACTTCATCAGGCACTCTGTCAGATCTAGTCCCTTAAATCTATTTCTCACTTCCACTGTATAATCATAAGGGATTTGATTTAGGTTAAGGGATTTGATTTAGGTCATACCTGAATGGTCTAGTGGTTTTCCCCACTTTCTTCAATTTAAGTCTGAATTTGGCAATAAGGAGTTCATGATCTGAGCCACAGTCAGCTCCCAGTCTTGTTTTTGCTGACTGCGTAGAGCTTCTCCATCTTTGGCTGCAAAGAATATAATCAATCTGATTTTGGTGTTGACCATCTGGTGATGTCCATGTGTAGAGTCTTCTCTTGTGTTGTTGGAAGAGGGTGTTGGCTATGACCAGTGTGTTCTTTTGGCAAAACTCTATTAGTCTTTGCCCTGCTTCATTCCGTACTCCAAGGCCAAATTTGCCTGTTACTCCAGGTGTTTCTTGACTTCCTACTTTTGCATTCCAGTCCCCTATAATCAAAAGGACATCTTTTTTGGGTGTTAGTTCTAAAAGGTCTTGTAGGTCTTATAGAACCGTTCAGCTTCAGCTTCTTCAGTGTTACTGGCTGGGGCATAGGCTTGGATTACTATGATATTGAATCGTTTGGCTTGGAAATGAACAGAGATCATTCTGTCATTTTTGAGATTGCATCCAAGTACTGCATTTCGGACTCTTTTGTTGACCATGATGGCTACTCCATTTCTTCTGAGGGATTCCTGCCTGCAGTAGTAGATATAATGGTCATCTGAGTTAAATTCACCCATTCCAGTCCATTTTAGTTCGCTGATTCCTAGAATGTCGACGTTCACTCTTGCCATCTTCTGTTTGACCACTTCCACTTTGCCTTGATTCATGAACCTGACATTCCAGGTTCCTATGCAATATTGCTCTTTACAACATCGGATCTTGCTTCTATCACCAGTCACATCCACAACTGGGTAGTGCTTTTGCTTTGGTTCCATCCCTTCATTCTTTCTGGAGTTATTTCTCCACTGATCACCAGTAGCATATTGGGCACCTACCGACCTGGGGAGTTCCTCTTTCAGTATCCTATCATTTTGCCTTTTCGTACTGTTCATGGGGTACTTAAGGCAAGAACATTGCAGTGGTTTGCCGTTCCCTTCTCCAGTGGACCACGTTCTGCCCTCATTAGTTATCCATTATATTGTGGTTTCAGTCACTCAGTCGTGTCCAACTCTTTGCACCCCATGGACTGCAGCACACCAGGCTACCCTGTCCTTCACTACCTCTGAAGTTTGCTTAAACTCATGTCCATTGAGTCAGTGATGACATCCAACCATCTCATCCTCTGTCGCCCCCTTCTCCTCCTGCCCTCAGTCTTTCCCAGCATCATAGCATCAACAGTGTATATATGTCAATCCCAATCTGCCATCCATACTTCCCCTGCAGCTGGCTCCTGAGCCATCACCGACTCCCACCCCACCCACCCACATGGCTCTTGGGCCCCCACTGCAGCCTGGCTGCCTGCCGCACGCAGCTTATTCTCCAGATCCATCTATTGAGCTTTACCAAAGACACTAGCTTATCCAGTGCAAGGCTGTTTGATGCTGAGGTGATTCCTCACTGGCTTCAGATCCCTTCCCTTGGTAGGACCATAGAACCATCTGTCCACTTTCCAGTGCGAAGAGCCAGAGAGAAGGAAGGTGGCCCCAAGAGGGTTGCTAGAGCCTTCCCCAACCTGGGTCTGAAGAAGCTAGTCCTCTTAGGGATTTACAATGTGTGTCTATGTGTTAAAGTCACAACCTATGCCCCTACTCCAACACACACACATACATATACCCCTTCTTTCCCTGATAAGGAAGTCCCTGTATTTTTCTGAAGTAATTATTTCCATTTTAATAGACGGCTCCAGCCATCTACCAGTAAGATACATCCCTCAGCATATCTGTGATGGGAACAAAGTGCACCCAAAGCAAATATCCTTCCAAGCACCTGCTTCTAAAATATAAAATAAAGTGACTTCTTATGCAGAGGTGTCACCCCAACCAGCCAGGATGGGACTGGATTTGACAGCTGTGAGAGGCGGAGGGGGTCCCCATCACCCTCGGCAGACCAAAGCAACCAGGCTAGCAGCTGCCAGGGTGACAGCTCGGCCACTGCTCCCCTGACAACTCCAGACCACATCAAATGTCACAAACTTGCTCACAAGGCTGAGTGGTCCACACCTCATGTGCAACATGGTGCTAGCACCCAGAATCACTAAAAAGGGAGATTTCTAATTTTTGTTTGTTTTAAACTATGTAAGAAAGCAGATATTACCCTTGCCTTCCTCCCATCACCACTCAAGGTCAGAGAGAGGGCAGGGGTGCTAGGGTTCCAGGTATTCCACTACTGGCTGTCTTAATGAGATGTTTAATGCCTTAATGACATGTTTTTGGCCAGAATAAGAGTGCCCTCCAATCTGAATCCCAAAGACTATTTTTACATGCTTCTTTGATTTCCAGGGAAGAAAGCAAAGTTAGGAGATAATAAAAGGAAGGGCTGAGAGAAAGCTCAATTATATAATTGACTAATTTATAGCATTTCTCCACTGATTATAATCAGTTTTAGGTACAGTTATTATTGAAGAGTTTAACTGTATTATGATCGAAATTCTGTTTTCCTTCCCCTTTCTTACCCCTTTATTACTCTAATTTCTGCCACATAACTTTAAAAATCATGCTGCATTATCTGTGAGATCTCTTGTGAATATCTTCTACCTCTGTTATTTGTAATGGACTTAAAGTCTTTAAAAAGGCCACCATGGCGTCCTCAGCATCAAAACAACAAAGTATGTACCAACCTGTGTAGAAACACATATGCCATGGACACACAGACACAAAAGCACATGCGTAAATAACCCGAACGATGTAGCCAAAAGCGTAGACAGAACAGAGGCTCCATCACCACTGACTAACCCCATGACCTTGGGCAAATTACTGAACATCTCTGAGACAGATTTGTCATCTATCAGGAAGGTAATAATACTGAAAATGAGGCTAATGATATTTGAATACCTCTTCTGAGTTTTTTGTAGGAATGGAGTGAGTAGATACATGTGAAACACTTACAACAATGGTTGGCAAGTGAGTCCAGAGAGTTCCCTATTTTTGATTTTAGTCATGGTGGTGCCTGCGGTGATGGCAGTGATGATGGAGGTAACAGCAGGCGCTGGTAGGGGTGATTGTGGGGCAGTGGTAACGGCAGTGATGGTAGAAGCCATGGCGGTTGTTGTTTAATCACTAAATCATGTCTGACTCTTTGTGACCCAATGGACAGTAGTCTGCCAGGCTCCTCTGTTCATGGGATTTCGGTTGCCATTTCCTTCTCCAGGGGCTCTTCCCAACCCAGGGATGGAACCCACATCTCTTACATTGGCAAGCAGATTCTTTACTGCTGAGCCACCTGGGAAACCCCAGAAGCAGCGGTAGTACACATTTTATAACATCCAGTTTATTGAGCCAGAGAACATGAATAGTAAAACCACATGTTTACACAATTTACATTAGTTTTGAAACACACTGTCCTACAGATATCATCCTCATGATAAAACTGACTGAGCCAATCCTTGTGTCAGGAACTTTATAACATGGGCCCTAAGACTCACAAGAGTCTAAACAGGTAGGTATTACTAGTCTCACCTGACACATAAATAACAGAGACCTACAGGTAAATAAGTGCTGCCCAAGGTTACAGAGTGGATAGTGGTGGACTCAGTATTCTGTCATTCAAGAAACATCCTCCTCCCCACCAGTCTCTCTCCAAAGTTCAGCTCTTCCCACTGCCTGTTTCTTCCAGTGAAACCTGTGGCCCAGGATTCCAAGCCCCAGTTTTTAATAGATGAGGAAATGGAGGCAGACATGGGGATCTAGGGACAGCATGCAAGTTGTGCATGGATGGTAGTGATGGTGGTGGTGATGGTGGTGGTGATGGTGGTGATGGTGGTGGTGGTGATGGTGGTGGTGGTGGTGATGGTGGTGGTGATGATGGTGATGATGGTGGTGGTGATGGTGGTGGTGATGGTGGTGGTGGTGCTGGTGATAATAGTGGCGGTGATGGTGGTGGTGATGGTGGTGTTGGTGCTGGTGATAATAGTGGCGGTGATGGTGGTGGTGATGGTAATAATGGTGGTGGTAATGGTGGTGGTGCTGGTGATAATGGTGGTGGTGATATTGGTGATGGTGATGATGGTGGTGGTGATGGTTGTGGTGATGGTGGTGATGGTGGTGGTGGTGCTGGTGATAATGGTGGTAGTGATGGTGGTGGTGATGGTGATGGTGGTAGTGATGATGATGATGGTGATGATGGTGATGATGGTGGTGGTGATGATGGTGGTGGTGGTGCTGGTGATAATGGTGGTGGTGATGGTGGTGGTGGTGGTGGTGATGATGATGGTGATGGTGGTGGTGGTGGTGGTGATGGTGGTGGTGGTGGTGATGGTGGTGGTGGTGATGATGGTGGTGATGGTGGTGTTGATGGTGACAGCAGTGAGACTCGGAGGCAGAGAGCAGCTGAGGTGATGAAAAGACAGTGAGGGTGAGGAAGAGGAGCAAATGAAGAAGTGTGGGCCCCTGGGAGAACTAGATTCATCCAGAAGGAGCCAGCAAGACACTCCCAATTGGCTCGGAAATGGAGACTCTCCAAGTCTGCCTGTGGCGAGTGATGATCACTCTTTTTTCAGTTGAAAAGACCGTCAAACATTGTAAATTACAATTGTCAGTAGTGAGAGGGTGTTTTATCATGTGAAATGATCTAAAGCCACAAAGCATAAAGCCTTTTTTAAACAGCAAAGTAACAGCTCCCTGCAGAGCACAAAACTTCAAGCAGAGTGGGGGCTTGCTATACTCAGAGACACTGGGAGGAAAAATAGCAAGTTTCCTCGAATGCAAGAAAAAGAACGTGGTCTCAGAACCATCACGGACAACAGGCACACACGCATCATCCTTTCAGACCTCTCTCCAGTGCACTGCTCAGGCTGTCACCTGACATGCTGAAACATGACACAACCACCATGTGGCTCTGCTCCAAACCCATCCATAAGGTAGACAAGTCCCGACCACCTCGTACTGATGGGGAGAGGTGAAGCGATGGGAAGTTTAAAGGGAAAAAAGTACAAACCACATGTGGTATTACTACTTGGTTCAGCTTTTCTCATCTGATAGAAGTTACTAACAAACAGCAAAACTGTCTATCTGTGGGTTCCGTTCTACCCTTCCTTCATAACCACTAAAGGTGCAAATGAGCCACAGATCTGCAAAATGCCAGGCAGTGGGAAGAAAGAGAGCTAAAGGAGCCCCAAATCTGCATCAGCCCCAGAGACATGCCAAGATCCCTGGAGAGAGGAATCCAGAGGAGAGGAGAAGGCTGAGGTAGGAGCTGCTGGACACACAGGGCCCAAGGCTGGGACAGGAGAGATGCAAAGTATTCATTGCAAGCACCATGTATGACCTGTTCCCAGTGTCTCATCTTCCCTGACCACCTGTCCCTCTGTTTCCAGTCACTCCTTCTGCCCTGCAGCCCAGCTGCCAGGAGTTCCCCTGTGACAGAAAGCCCCTGGACTCAGTCCCTGGAGTGGTTCCCACTACAAGCCTCAGCATACGGGGTCAAGAGGACTTTCCCAAACCTCCCAGCATTAGAAGAGCCCTTTCTCCTCCCCACCCTCTGCTCCAGCCCTGGGAACCTTCACAGGAGGACTAAATCAAGACAAGGAATCATCATGCACTGACTCATTCAATAAGCATTTGCTGATCACCTACTATGTGCTAGAAAGTGTTCTAAGAACTGGCCATACTGACATGGAGAAGGCAAGGAAGGAGAGAGATACCATAAAACAGGAAACTAGTAGTTCCAGTTTAGCTAGCAGGACTTCTAGAAGCGCTGGGCATTCAGGCAGCCCTCTCAGCAGTCAGCCTTGGCTCCTCCTCAGGGTGCTTGCCCAATTCACACAGGACCAAAACCACGAGGAAAGAGCTCCTGGCCATGCCAGCCATTCCCTTCCCATCTCTGCATCTCTGTTCTCAAGACCCAGCTGACTACACATGTCAGTTGGCCAACACCATTTCCAGCATCCTCAGGGCAGAGCCAGGGGCTGGGGCAGGAAAGAGGAGGAAGGGCAGAAATGGGCCTCAGGGGGTGGGGTCAGTGGTGCCAAGGAGCTCTTGGAGGGCAGGACTGAGCTGAGGATCTGGGCAGCATCGTCCCCTCCAGCCACCTCCCACAGGTGCCCCCTGTCCCCTCCAGCTGGCTCAGACTCCCATCCCCTGACATCAATTTCCCCTCCCTTATCCAGGCTGCCCCTCTGGGCAGCCATGCCAGTATGGCTCGTGTGAGACTCACTGAGGCTGCACTAACCAAGCAGTTCATGTCATTGTCTGCTATTGATTAATCCACCCTGGGAGAAACTGCAGGCTCCTCACGAGAGGCGAAGATAGAGGTGAAATAAAAGAGCCTCCAGACTGTTTGCGTTCCCACCCCTCCTAGGACCTGCCTTGGATTGAGAACAATTTTCCCAATCTTTACCAGCTGCCTGGCGGCTTGCCACAGATCAATAAGTCTTCTTCAGAGTTCCAACTTGCAAAAATATTTACATAATTTAATAGAACCCTCTCCTGGATAAGGAGCTGACACTTTTAATTACCTGGATCAAGTACTCTCCTTCTATAGGACATGGCACACACGTGGATGGAATGCCAACTACAGGCATTTCCCAAGGCTTCTCCCCCTTGATCTGTAAAGAGGAGGGTCCTGAGATGGTGACCTCCCCATGGGGCAGCAAGAGAGAAGGGGGAGCCACAGGTGTAACAATTGCTTTTTCCTAATGGAAATTTCACAATGCTCTTCCCGCTTGTCCATTGCTTTCTTCTCTACTCCCATCAACAGATGTTTACATGTTCAAATACAGCATGTATTTGAACTCCCACTTCCAGGGAATTAGGTTGTGTATCTTCCTGAGGATTCTGCCTAGGGTAGGTGGCTCCCAGGTTTTCATCTTCAGGTCCCAAGGAGACATGACAAAGCATACAGTCTAGAGCTGACCATGGTAACGACCACGTGGACGATAATAACTCACACGAGCAAAACACCGCTGTCACAGGAAAAGCACGACACCAACCTCTTAATGTACTTTATGTTTAAGCTGCATAAGAATAAACCTTCATGGAGGTATTATTATACCCATTTTTCAGATAAGAAAAGAGAGGCTCTGACATGTCATACAACCTACCCCCGGTCACCTACCAATAAGTTGCCATTGATATTTTGTTGATGCTGCCCTTGTTTAGTTGCTACGTTGCATCCCACTCTTTGTAACCCCATGGACTGTAGCCTGCCAGGCTCCTCTGTCCATGAGATTTCCCTGGCAAGAATACTGGAGTGGGTTGCCATTTCCTTCTCCAGGGGATCTTCCCCATCCCAGGATCAAACCCACGTCTCCTGTATTGGTGGATTCTTTACCCTTGAGCCACCAGGGAAGCACAATGAGTTGCTGAGCCAGAACTCAAGCGCCCATCAGTCTGAGCGAAATCCTGTGTTGCATGTCAAGCCAGGACTGAGGAAGGCCCACACATTCCCAGAAAAACTCCAAAAATCTGTCCTCGATTCTGTCCTAGGGCTGTGTGGAGTTAAGATGAGTAAATGCCATACGGTTTTGGAGACTGGCCTCCCTGTCTCTGGGCCTCCTCCGCCTGGGCCTGGATCCTCCCCCAGCTCGCCTCTTTCCAGGTCCTGGGAGGTGCCCACCACCCCCCACCCAGGACAGCCGCTGAGGTCTCAGTCCAGCTCTGTCCTGCCCTGGCCCAGGGTGGTCAAGAATCCCATCTGTAATGCAGGCATTTCTCTCAATGCTAATGAATTTCCTTTTGGCATCTCAGACAAAAGCCATCCCCTGGCAATCGTATTCTGCACAGCACCTAAAAATCGGTGGGTGTGAAGCAAATATGCAGCTCCTAACAACAACTTCCACACTTGCTAATGACTGTGTGGGCACATTTGATTTCCCAGGCAGGAAAGCCAAATAAGAAATTGCTGAGAAAGAATCTGCCTGCAATGCAGGAGACCCGAGTTAGATTCCTGAGTCGGGAAGATCCCCTAGAGAAGGAAATGGCAACCCACTCCACTATGCTTGCCTCGAGAATTCCATGGACAGAGGAGCCTAGTGGGCTACAGTCCATAGGGTTGCAAAGAATCAGATACAACTGAGCAACGAACCCTTTTCAGAGACAAGAAAGGCAATGATGGGCCCAAAGTAGCTGTACTTGACTATGACCAGGGGCTGGGCTGGGGAAGCAGAGTCTAGAAAATGGACACCCCTACACCTACATGAATCATAAGGGGTCTCAGCCTGGCTAAGGTCCACCCATCAGCATGTGATGGAGACACCCAAATGTCTGTGTTCAGTGGTATTTTCAAGGCCACAGAATTTTAGAGCTGAGTGTTTAGTGAGATGCCACTGGGACTTGTCAAAGGTAGATGTTGCTTCTGGGCCACCCTAGGGACTGCTGACCCTCTAGGAGAGGTGGAGGGGCAGGGAAGAGTGGATACAGCAATAAAGAAGTGGGCTTTTCAGCAGCTGTTAAGTCAGAGTGATCCCAGCCTAGGCCAAGGACATCAAATCTCATTACCTCCAGGCCCTTCAACCTTCCCCTGGAAGTCTGTCAATAAAGTGGCTTGATTCCAAGGGGAAAAAAAACAAAGACACTTGCAATGTAAAAGGGTATTTTCAAAGTGGGTAGGGACACTTCTCAGCCACATGCTCTATGGTGCTCACCAAGGAGAACCCCTGAAACCTCCAAAAGCTGGGAGGGAGTAAGCAACAAAGCACCAAAATATACCTGTTCTCAAAACGATCACTGGAGCACTTAGGCTGGGTAGTGTGGGATTTAATCTGCAACACACATGACAAGGTAAGGAAGCGCTAGAGAAGGCTCACATGTTTTACATATTCCAGGTGAGACAGATGGATGGACAGATGGATGGATGGAGAGGTGGATGGATAGATACAGCAGTGGAGAGCTTCGCCTGTGGGAAAGACAGCACTGCAGGCAGGAGACAAAATCCTCCGCATTTCATGCTTCCATTTCTCTGAGCAAACTCAACCATCACCCTCCTGTCCCACAAGCACACACTGCTGGCTTCTGTAATCTGAAAAGAATATCTAGAAGAGATGCTTGAAAACTTCATGGACAATCACAGGACAGGCAGGTGCATTTCTAAACTGATGATTCTGCCCTGAGAGGAGATCAAACCAGTCCATCCTAAAGGATATCAACCCTGAATATTCACTGGGAAGACTGATGCTGAAGCTCCAATACTTTGACCACCTGATGCGAAGAGCCGAGTCACTGGAAAAGACCCTGATGCTGGGAAAGATTGAGGGCAGGAGGAGAAGAGGACAACAGAGGACGAGATGGTTGGATGGAATCACTGGATCAACAGACATGAATCTGAGCAAACTCCAGGAGATGGTGAAGGACAGGGAAGCCTGGCGTGCTGCAGTCCATGGGGTTGCAAGGAATCAGACATGATTGAGCAACTGAACAACAACCCTGAGCAGAGAGAGGGGTGGAGGAGGCAGCGAACTTGTGTAGAGAGAAGGAAGAGAATCAAACCCAGGGAGGGAAAAGACCACCATTCCCACAGCTCCTGGGGGTCATGTTGATCGCTGGTCTGAGTGAAGAGATCACGCCAATGGAATGTGTGTGTTTGTAAGTGTATCAGTCTGTGTGTAACCCATATGATGGGAACAGCAGCCAGATGAGGGTGGTAGGCCTATGAGAGATTTTCTTTTTCTTTTTGTTCATGGGTATATTCTAGTTTTTTTTCAGTCCAACTTCTCTTTGCTGTGCAGTGGTGGTCCTGGCGTATCTCTTGGCCACGTGCCTGGATGAGCCCATTTGGCTACCACTGATGCTCTGTCCACTGTACTAGCAGCCTGTCATTAGAATCCTTTCTAAAGACTTGCCGTCTTTGTGTGAGCTTTGACTTCCCTGACCAGATTGGTTTTTAACTCTTTGTGAGCTAGGATGGCATCTCCTGTTTTATTTTCTTTGCCTTCGTCAGCTTCCTGATGATAGCAGCTCCCTTGATACTTGTTTAATTAGTGGGGAAGAACAAACAGTGTAACTTGTATAAAGGGGTGCTTGTTAAGGGTTTCTGGGCCATGGGTTCATTTCCTTCCCCAATACAACTGCAGTAGCTATCATAGAATGTTCTGTAGATGTACTAGCAGCGTGGTAAAACTCGCTTTTCAGCTCCTTAGAACGAAAACACCAAGAACAAACGCCTTTACCTGAATATGTTGGAATGACAGAAAAGCTTTATCCCAGGAGGCAAGGAATAAAAGGCGGCTCTGCTGACCTGATAAGGATCAGGACAAAAGGATGATGATTTGAGACAGCAGTTCCACAGGCTGTCTGCCAGCTGGTAGAATCTGCTCCCCAGTCACGGGAGGAAATTGGCAATGGCTCCAGGAAATTAGCTCCAGCCGGAGCCCCAGCTCTCTTGCTCCTGCCTTACCCGGGTGGGTGTCTGAGACTGCTCACACAGACACTGTTCCGTGTCCCAGCCCCTGGTGGAAGGTGCAGTGACAGCTTGAGGGGTGCAGTTATTTCTTTCAGTTTACCATGGCAAGTTCCAACAAAACTCCATACAGTCTCTTGGTGGACATCTGGGTTAACTGGTGGGAGCGCGGTAACAGAAGCTGCTCAGTTTTAGGACATCCAGTATCAACGCCCAAGTGTCCAACCGTCCCATTCTAAGACTCGGGGGTTGACTCTAAGGACATGAAAGCAATAAAACCTGGGAGGGTATACTTACAAAAGCTTCCCTGGCGGTTCATCAGTAAGAATCTTCTTGCAATGCAGGAGAAATAGGAGATGTGAGTTTGATCCCTGGGTTGGGAAGATCCCCTGGAGGAGGGCATGACAACCCACTCCAGTATTCTTGCAGGGAAAATCCCATGGACAGAGGAGCCTGGCGGGCTACAGCCCATAGGATCATAAAGAGTGGGACAGGACTGAAGTGACTGAGCCCGCACGCACATATGATATATAAACAGGGTCAACCAGGGAAGAAGTACAGCTTATCAAAATGATCTGAGAGTCATGAGACCTGATTCTAACCACTAATTTCCTAGGTCACCTTGAGCAAGGTCCTGAAACTTTCTGAGCCTCATCTGTAGGAAGGAGTTAGAAACAAAGCTGATCTTAGGCCAGCTGGTCTTCCGAGACCCTCTGCAGGTCAATGAGCCTAGGATACATTTCAGGAAGACAAAATGAAAAGCATCTTTGGCCTGGATCATTCATCCCTGGGGATGGTAACTGACCACGGCCAGGCTCTTTGGCCCACATCAGAGAAGATTCACAAGAACAGCTTCAACCTCTTTTTATACAGAATAAAAACTGTATGCTGAGTGTTGCAATGGGACACAGGGAAGGGTGAAGACAGAGCAGTTTCTAAGCCAGAATGTGTCACAGGATGCAAGAACAGCTCTCCTTTCATGACTGGTCTAGACCTGTAGACCCTGAGCAACCAGTCCCATGCTAGTAGCCCAGGGGTCTCATCTGCCAGGATTGAGCTCTTCCCACCCCATTATGGTGGTTTTTATGGGCTCGGAACTCCCGCAGCCCCAGCCTGCGCCAGGGGAGAGGAGAGGTGGGAAGAACTCCATTTGTTTCTTCTCCTCTGAGCAGATGCTGTGTCTCACAGCCCCTTCTCAGATTCCTCCCATCAAAAAAAGGTATCAGATACAAGATACCACTTGTGTGAAGTTTGGACAGAATCCCAAACGGGCATCTCTCTCCACCACTACGGTAACAGTGCCTCCACGAGAAAAGCAACGAGCAGAAAGGAAAACACACACCTTCTCCCTCAGAGTCAGCCTCCCTCCTTCCTTCTCCACTGATGGGACAGAAATGAGTGTGCAACCCAAGGTCTTATGACACACATAAATGATGTGACTCCAAAGTTAGGATGCAAAACGTGTCCGACTCTTTGCAACCCCGTGGACTGTAGCCTACCAGGCTTCTCCGTCCATGAGATTTTCAAGGCAAGAGTACCAGAATGGGTTGCCAGTTCCTTCTCCAGGGGATCTTCCCGACCCAGGGATAGAACCTGGGTCTCCCGCATTATGGGCAGACGCTTTACCCTCTGTGCCACCAGGGAAGTAGTGCGAAAGGTGGGGAGGGATAAATTAGGAGTTTAGGATCGACAGACACACACTACTATATATGAAATCTATACACAACAAGGACCTACTGTACAGCATAGGAAACTATATTCAATATCTTACAATAATCTATAATGGGAAAGAATCTGAAAAGAAAGCATATATGCACATATATATGTGTGTGTATGTATATATATGCTGAATCACTTTGCTTTGAAACTAACACAACATTGTAAGTCAACTATACTTCAATAAAAAAATTTAAATTAAAAAAAAAAAGCATTCACTCAGTGACCATGATGAATTACACACATCCTAAATAGGTATGGTGCAGATTCAGAAATGGCAGAGAAGATACCCCTGAAGTTACTTTCTACCAGTATGCCCCAGTTATGCCATAATTTAGAATATATAAGCCTCATAAAACTCCATGATGTTCACTGCAGTTTAACTTATCCCCATTTTACAGACCACATCTTACAGATCCCATGCCAGTCTCATCTTCTCTATTCCTCATTTCAACTGCAAAATGCATTAAAGACCGCATAATAAACCACCAGGATCTGTGGTGGTGCTAAAATAGAATTTAAGAGCATTCCCTGAAAGACACTGAGATTCTTAAAACGCCCTTCCAGTATGTGCATTAATAAACTTAGACACCAGAGGCGGAGGAGGAGTTGGAAGTTCAGGCTATCAGGTCATCACCCAAATCTGAGTCTCCGAATAAAATAAATACAGTTTTCTTTGAAAGACCAAAATATCAAAGTGCGTTGCCTAAAAAAGCAATTTCATCCTGTAGTCATATTATGCATTCATGGCAAAAGGCAGATCTTAATCTTGGGCTACACACAGACTATCTGAAAGAGGCCAAGTTCAAAGAACAAAGTTCACAGATCTTATAGCAAGCATGTTTTAGGGTCAGTTACATTTAGAGTTGTAGTGTAAAGAAAGCTGAGTGCCAAAGAGTTGATGCTTTTGAACTGTGGTGTTGGAGAAGACTCTTGAGAGTCCCTTGGACTGCAAGGAGATCCAAGCAGTCCATCCTAAAGGAGATCAGTCCAAGGTGTTCATTGGAAGGACTGATGTTGAAGCTGAAACTCCAATACTTTGGCCACCTGATGCAAAGAGCTGATTCATTTGAAAAGACCCTGATGCTGGGAACAATTGAGGGCAGGAGGAGAATGGGATGACAGAGGATGAGATGGTTGGATGCCGTCACCGACTCAATGGACATGGATTTGGGTAAACTCCGGGAGTTGGTGATGGACAGGGAGGCCTGGTGTGCTGCAGTCCATGGGGTCGCATAGAGTCAGACACGACTGAGCAACTGAACTGAACTGAAATTGAACACTATCAGTATGAAAATAAGAGCGTTGTAAGCTGCCACTAGACCATCCCTGGGAACACGTGTCTCCTGAGGAAAATTAGGCTGACCATCTGCATCACCAGCACTGCTTGCCTTCGGGTCCAGGTGTCTCCAGGCATCACCTGAAATGAGCTGGAAACTGGGATGGCATCCTTTCTGATCATGGATGGCCACGATGGAGAGAGGATGCCTGGGTATATAAATTCACATTCACATATGCCTACCTGCCCAGCGCCAGCTTCCAGCAGGGAAGGAGAATGTGTCAAATGGTAAAGCAAACAGTTTTCTTTATCCTCCTCCCTCTCCTTTCAGCACCTCCTCCATCATCCTCAACCTGCCTTTCCGGCTCCATCCCCAAAGTTGTGCCTTCATTTAGAATCTTACAGGTGCTCATGAGCTTCATCTAGAAATTAAAGGCTAACAGTTGGGTTAGACACCATGTCTTTCTTTTCTGCCCCCAGAAGGGATTTAAGCCTGTACATTATACATTGGTAAAAACCCACGAAATATACACCACCAAGAGCAAACCCTCACCTAAACTACGGACCTCACTGTTGGGACTAGAGTTGCATTGCTCAATTCAGTAGTCCAGGGCATGTGTGACTACTTAAATTCAAATTCATCTCACATGCTAGTAAAGTAATGCTCAAAATTCTCCAAGCCAGGCTTCAGCAATACATGAACTGTGAACTCCCTGATGTTCAAGCTAGTTTTAGAAAAGGCAGAGGAACCAGAGATCAAATTGCCAACATCCGCTGGATCATCGAAAAAGCAAGAGAGTTCCAGAAGAACATCTATTTCTGCTTTATTGACCATGCCAAAGCCTTTGACTGTGTTGATCGCAATAAACTGTGGAAAATTTGGAAAGAGATGGGAATACCAGACCACCTGACCTGCCTCTTGGGAAACCTATATGCAGGTCAGGAAGCAACAGTTAGAACTGGACATGGAACAACAGACTGGTTCCAAATAGGAAAAGGAGTACATCAAGTCTGTATATTGTCACCCTGCTTATTTAACTTCTATGCAGCGTACATCATGAGAAACGCTGGGCTGGAAGAAGCACAGGCTGGAATCAAGATTGCCGGGAGAAATATCAATAACCTCAGATATGCAGATGACACCATCCTTATGGCAGAAAGTGAAGAAGAGCTAAAGAACCTCTTGATGAAAGTGAAAGAGGAGAGTGAAAAAGTTGGCTTAAAGCTCAACATTCAGAAAACTAAGATCATGGCATCTGGTGCCATCACTTCATGGCAAATAGATGGGGAAACAGTGGAAACAGTGGCTGACTTTATTTTTTCTGGGCTCCAAAATCACTGCAGATGGTGATTGCAGCCATGAAGTCAAAAGACACTTGCTCATAGAGACATGACTTTGCCAACAAATGTCCATCTAGTCAAGGCTATGGTTCTCCAGTAGTCATGTATGGATGTGAGAGTTGGACTGTGAAAAAAGCTGAGTGGTGAAGAATTCATGCTTTTGAACTGTGGTGTTGGAGAAGACTCTTGAGAGCCCCTTGGACTGCAAGGAGAGCCAACCAGTCCATCCTAAAGGAGATCAGTCCTGGTGTACATTGGAGGGACTGATGCTGAAGCTGAAACTCCAATATTTGGCCACCTGATATGAAGAGCTGACTCATTTGAAAAGACCCTGATGCTGGCAAAGATTGAGAGCAGAAGGAGAAGAGGACGACAGAGGATGACATGGCTAGATGGCATCACCGACACAATGGACATGGGTTTGGGTGGACTCCTGGAATTGGTGACGGACAGGGAGGCCTGGCGTGCTGTGGTTCATGGGGTCGCAAGGAGTTGGACACAACTGAGCGACTGAAATGAATTGAAATACAATTCACTTCCTCAGTCACATTCGCCACATCCCAAGGGCTCAACAGACCCATGTGGCTAGTGGCTACTGTTGTGGACAGGACCACACCAACCCAGAACACTGTTTCTGCAGAAAGAAGCACTAGACACTGCTAGCCTAAAGCACGGACCCACAACCTTTTTATGGAAAGGGCTATAAAGTAAGAGTTTTAGGTTTTGTGAGCCAACCAAACTACCCACTATAACTACTTAGCACTGCCTTACAGTGTGAAAACAGTCATAGACAATATGCCAATGAATGGGCACTGTTGTGTTCCAATAAAACTTTGTTTATAACAATGAAATTTGGTTCCTAGAGGAACCATTCCTGATCCAGGGACATCTGACTCCCAGGAGGTCTTAAATTACTGCAGGGCATCTATCCACAGGCACCACAAGTAGTAGCTGTAGACTGACTAAATAAATAATATGTCTAGCATATACCTGAACCTTTATTTATCAGACTATCTCTATATTATCATGATGAATAAAATACAAATCCATTTAAAGCCATTACCGCTTTCAAAGGAGCATATGTCGTTGTACATTATTCTCAAGAAATGAACCATGAAGTTTATCTCTTTTATTATGTTTCTCTAATACAAGTAATGCATCTTTGGTTTAGAAAAATGAGAAAGCAGAATTTAAAAAATAGGAAAGGAAAAGGGGATTATCTGAGTTCCTACTCAGGAGATTTTTAGCCACTGCTAATAAACACAGATAGGATTCCTTTGTTTACAGCTATATTCTTCGTACCTAGAACAGTGCTGAACGCATGATAGGTGCTCAATAAATACTTGTCAAATAAAAAAAAGACTATTACAAAAATAGGAGTGTTCATAAACAGATTTTAGGAATTCTATAACTTTACTACATTAGTAATGCTGGGTGGATGTAAGAGTTTCCGGCATGATCTATGGTTTTTTGATAGACTATCAAAGGGATCTGTGACCTAAGAAGGTAGAGAACCCCTCCAGTCATTCCCAGGCGTGAACCCACAGGTCTGCACATTTCTGACCATCGATGACTGAACTCCCTAGAGAAGCAGGCATTTTTCCCAGGGCAGTCTTCTGTAACTAACTGAAGCCATCCGTCTGAATTCAAACCATCCCAGGTGGAAGAGCTGCTAGGTTTAAACAGAATTCACTCGAGAAAAATGGGGGAGGAGGTTTTTTTGTCTTTTTCTAAGTCTGGAGACAAGGATCCAGCATACAGAGAAACATTTTCTGTAGTCTTCCCAAGAAGTTCAAGCTTGTTTCACCTTCTTGGAGCCCTGTTAGTTCAGGAGGCTCGAGTGTGATCTTAATGAGGTCAGACCATAAGCCGATCCCTGTAAGAACGAGTTAAAGACAGAGGCCCGTCTGAGGACCAGCAGTGAACATGGTTCTTTTATCTCTGGAGACTCTCCTGGGGATGTTCTCCCAGTGGGTAGGCAGCGAGGACAGAGGCACAGCATCCTGTTAGCTACTGTCAACAACGAAGAGTTAACACAGAGAAAGGCGGAAAGTTATCTTCCTCAAAACACTTTGATAATCTGGGAAAATGACTTGAGATTTATAGAAACCCATTTAGAGTTCTCTCAGGCATTTTACCTGCATCTGTTTCATACGGAAGCAAATTGAGGTTTCTTCTCTGAATCTTCACAATATAGCACCATCAAATCAGTGCCATTAATTGCTAAGAGTAAAGGGCTTTCCGATGCCTAATGAGATCTTTAGGAAAGCAGCCTGTTTAGAAGCAGTTCTATTTATAGACCATGCATTTTCCCGGCCTCCCTCTCTGATCACCGAGAGCCTGGGGAGGAGGTAGGAATTTTTTGCTTCTCAGAAAATGATCACCTACCCCTCTTGCTTATTCCCCACCTGGAATCCTAAACCAATTATGACATCCTAATCATTTCCAAGAGCAACCACTATGCTGTCACAAAGAGAGGATTACGACTTCAAATCCAGATCCAGCGAAGAGCTAATCATCTGGTTCAGAAACAAAAGGCCCTGTCTGTATGCAAATGGGCACAGTTATCAAGAATCTGCTGAAATAATGACAACTGAAATCTATGATAAACAGATTTACGGCTAAAACGAGATGTGTGCTTCCAAATTTGCACACCAAAAAGTGGCGGATGATTCTTTCAAGGGACATTATACCCTGACTCAAAACCACGATGACAAAAACCCCCTAAAATCTAATAGCTGCATTGATCAACAGTGTTAGAAAGCCAACCTGCACCTTAAATGAGACACTGCTGTAAAAAGAATTTGTTCAAGGCAGACGGCTTCTCACACATTAAGTCTGAAACTCCGCTCCTGACCCCCTCCCCACCCACTGTCCTTGTGGACAGAGCACTTATCCTGATCATTCTCCATTCACGGCAGGGCTGATCTTCGTTACTCAGGACATAAACCGTGAAACCATCTCCTCCTCTTGCTCTCACACGTCACATCTGAGCTGTTAGTAAATGTGTCGGGGTCAGAGTACAAAGTCCTCCCCTTCCTCCTCCCCACCACGCTCCTAACCCAAGCTATTATCATCTGCAACCTGGGCTGTTGAAATACTCACAGCTCGTCTCTCTGCCTCTGATTTTGCTCTGCCTTCAGGCTGTATCCTATTAAATATAAGTCATATTATATCACTTTGATCAACTCTCCAGCGGCTTCCCTTCCAGGAACCAATGGCCCCAAATAATCTGCCTCCTTCCTGCCTCTCTCAAATCATCTCCCATCAAGCTCTCCCTCACTCACTCTCCTCCAAATTCATGACCTCCAGGGAGTTTCTTGAACATGCTTGTGTCCAGACCTCAGGGCCTTTGCACTTACCAGTCCTTCGTCTGGAATGCCCTTCCTCTCAACTTGCCAGTCCTTCATCTGGAATGCCCTTCCTCTCATATTCCCATGACTGGCTCTCTCATGCCTCTATTTTCAAAAGCCCCTGCTCACCAAGGCCTTTCCTCACAACCCTTCTAAAAAATCTCCATTTCTGCTCCCATCAAGGTATTTCCTATCTCTTGCCACATTATTTTTTACTACTTAGCACTTATAACCCAGCATACTTCATCATGTATTTATCTCGTTCATCATCTCTGTCTCATAATAAAATGTAAGCTCCAAAAGAGCAAGGGTTTTTGTCCCTTCTGTTCATGAATGAAGCACTGCTCTAGTGCCTGGTACAGTGCATGGCACTCAATGAATACTTGTTGAATGTATGAACTCTGAAAATACAGTAATCAGCACTCCAAGTGTTAATTACAAGTTAAACAAAATGGAATTGGAAAAAATTAGAAATACCCTAAATGCCTCTGAACATGAAATTGGTCAGATAGTGATGCAGCCGTAAAACAATGCACTATGCAGCCCTTAAAATAATGAAAGTCAAAGTGAAAGTGAAGTCACTCAGTCCTGTCTGGCTCTTTGCGACCCCATAGACTGTAGCCTACCAGGCTCCTCTGTCCGTGGGATTTTCCAGGCAATAGTACTGGTGTGGATTGCCATTTCCTTCTCCAGGGGATCTTCCCAACCCAGGGATCGAACCCGGGTCTCCCGCATTGTAGACACATGCTCTCCCGTCTGAGCCACCAGGGAAGTCCTTAAAATAATGATGTAGTGTTTATTCACTAATGTGGAAGGATTCCCCAACAGATTAAGTCAAACAGGAAGACTGCAAAAGAGGAAGTACAGTATTATCACAATGTAAAGTATTATACATGTATCATATATATGCATCGCCTCTGTTTACTACAAAACTCCATTTGTGCATGTATTTGTGTGGATAGATTGATGGTTGACAGAGAGATGAGAAAAGAGAGAAAGAGATCAAGCGATTATAGTAGAAAAATTTAAGGAGATTTTTTTTGCTTTCTTTATTCTTTTTGCATCAGATTTTCTACACTGAGCAGCTTCTAAACAGAATTTTGTAAGGCGCGTTTTCTCTTTTAACATTTACCAAGGGTTAGCTACCTGTGAAGAGCTGACTAGACTTAACACCGCATAATGGCCTTCAAACCATTTCAGTCCAATCTTCCAGAAGCAGACAGCAGACTTCAGAATTCCAAAGGAAGTCCTGCGCCCTTCCCTGACCACAAAAGCACATGCAGGGAAACGATAAAAGATATACAGTCAAGCTCATTACTGTTTTGTGAGGAAAGGGGGTCCTCAGAACAAAAATCTCTCGCCTACCTGGCCACACAATCTCACCTGCAGGTCTCATTCCTGCAAGATCAGATAACTGAGTCTGCCGACCGCCCCAGGCACACCCCAGCACCACGCCTCTGTGCTAGTTACGGCCATGCCTTGAATGCCGTGTCCTTCTGCACTTGCTCAAGCGCCCTTCCTCCATGAAGCTTTCTGACCCTCTCAATCCCACCAACTCATGCTTCCAGTATTTCTAACTGACACTGAGGACATATTCCTCGGCCTTGTTGGTTGTCATGATGATGATTTTTATTAATAACAATATAAACAGCATTGTGAATTGTGCGCCCATGACAGGGCATATAGGGAAGATAGAGAAGATGAATGGCACAGGCTGGTCCCGGGCCTCGGATCATTTTCAGATGATCCGAGCTGATCCAGCCAGTCTGCACACTTCGAATTTGATTTCAACCTCACTGTTTCCCAGCACAACACAGAGGGTGTTTGCACAATTTAGGAACTCCACAAATAGATGCCGGTGATAACGATGATGAACCCAGGCTGCCTCCAGTCAGTGGGAAACAGCTTTTGCATCTGTGTAAATCCAAGCCCCCCGGGTTCTGGGGCGAAGGCTAAAAGCTGGGGGGCAAGCTTCTCCATTCCTGCCTGCATGTGAGACCCATCTGGGGAGCAATTTTTTTAATGCTGACAATTAGGGCCCAGACAAGAACATCAGAAACCCCACTGAGGCCTGGGTATCAGTCCTCTTTGAAGCTCTCCAGGTGACACAGTGGCCAGCAGGGCTGAGAACTATGGCTCTGGCCTGAAGGCTATTCAGCCGCACATTCTTTCTTTGTGTCCTACTCAGGCCTGGAGCAAAATCACAGGGAGCAGAACCACCATCGAGCACTTAAAGCCATTTTCAAGGAATCATGGCCCACTGGGGAGGAAAGGAAGCCTTAGCAGGCCACAAGCGATGGCCAGTGATTGCCCGTGCTCCCCTCTCTGGCATGGCTTCCTCTTGAAGCCTGATCTTGGTCCTCAGGGACTCTGACCAGAGCAGTGGAAGTGTGCATGACACCCAATAAATGTCACTTGCCATGGGGGTTAGTGAGGCTTCACTGTTCACACAGCTGGCACCTTCAACACACGAGGGCAGAGATGCTCAAGATCATGGGGCCAACCGCTTCAAGACAGGCATCATGGAAGTGTCTGACCTCCTGGACAGTATGGACAAGAACCACCAGCCCCGCACTGGAGGTGAGTCTGTAGCTGGTCTGGAGGTACTCAGGGCTATAGATCTGGTCTTGGCTGCCCCCTGGACACTGAGCCACACACAGCCAAGGGCACAGGCTTTCAGTGCGTCCTTAGTGGCCAGAAATTCCTTCCTCTATAGAGACGAGTCATACTGCAACAGATTTCACTTTCTCAAGAATCACGTCCATGGGATGATGTTTCACCACTGACTGTGATGAGGCTTATTCTCAGCCGAGGACTCTGAGGGGATCCAGGTGAGCTAAAATGGGAAGCAAATTGAAAGAAGCCTCTTCGACTCCGGAAGCCTTACCCTGTAAGAAAGGCTAGTAGTTCTTTAGCCACCTCATGGACAGGGTGCTACAGCTCGGAGGTTAAGAGCAGGAGCTGGACTCAGACCTCCCAGGTCCAAACCCCTTGCTACTTACTAGCTGTGTGACCTCGAGCAAGTTACTGAACCTCTCTGTGCCTTAGTTTCTTTTTCGGCAAAATGGGATGGTCCTGGGAATATCTCCATTGTAGATTTGTTTGTAGATTAAATTCAGGGTAAGAGTCGAAGTATTTAACAAATGGAATAGCAATGACATGCTCAGTGAGTGAATGAATGGAGGCATACATGGCTGGATGACTGAATAAGTAAAGGATTCCAGGACTCACTCAAGGTGGAGAGGGGTCTAAGGCTCCAGGCACAGGAGCTGCAGGAGACAGGAGTCCAAGGAACCAGAGTGGGATCATCTGGCCTCCAAGGACTGAGGAGACAGACCACCCTTTGAGCTCTCACAAGGCTCAGAAACTGTAAGTCATGTTTCTTCTCTTCCAGAGCTCACTCCAGCCACAGAAGTCATCTGGACTTCTCCAGCTCAAACGCGCATGCCTGATAGAGGTCCCTTACCCAACCTAAGAGCCAACGCGTGGTAAATGCATACGCTGTACTGCGCCGCTAATACTTTCAGTCCCCACATCACTCTTCTAAGTCAGGTTTGCTAGATCCCCAGCGGACGGGGGGCAGGGTAACTGAGGCACTAGGATGCTAAGAAACTTGCCTAAGATCTCACAGCGAGTAAATGGAAAAGCATCGAACTCATTCCAAGTGGCCTTTTTTTTTTTTTTAATGGACCATTTGAAAAATATCTATTGAATTTGGTACATTGCTTCTGTTTTACATTCTGTTTTTTTGGCCTCAATACATGTTCAATATTAGCTCCCTAACCAGGGATCGAGCCCACACCCCCCGCATTGGAAGGCAAAGTCTTAACCTCGGACCACCAGGGAAGTCCCTCAAGTGGTCTTTAAATGAGCGTTAAATCCCATTGTTCTGAACCCTGATGGTCAGAAGAGAAACACATGGACACAATCAGAAAGCCAGTTTTTCCATCCCATTCTTTAGAAGATGGCCCCTCTATGAGATTTTTTCACCATCAAAAAACAAAAAAATGTCTAATTCTCCCTTTTCCTGACAAGATACTAAGCTAAAGTTCAAACTACTTTGGGGACCAAAGGCTAACCAAATGGGCACGAATACTGCCATTCCCGAGTCTTCTATCCGTGGGATCAAGCTCAGAGCTACAAAAGACCAGAAGCTTCAGAGGAAAGGCTGTCAGTCTGTCAATGAGGGTCTCTTTTCCTAAAGAAAACCTTATGGGAACCACTGCACTGGCGGCCAGGTGCTCAAAAGCCAATTTATTTCTAGAGTGACGCTTCCATGCTCTTGTTCTAAATACAGTAGTCCATTTGGGTCTCCATCTCTCTTGATTTGATGCTATTCTTAAACCTTCTGCTTTGCATTTTATCTTCTGAAGATCAGAAAGAATCCCATATTTCAGTCTTTGACAATTCTCTCCAACCATTACAGTCACCAATTTTTTTTTTTGCAATTGCTTAAAACTTGGTAAAAATTGTTCATTTTTCTGGCACAGTATATCATATTCAAGCTTGGATCCAAGGTAAGCAATTCTGGCACATATGGTTAAAAAAAAAAAAAAAAGATCTCCTTAACTGAATTAAGACAGCATGGGAGATACACATTCATTTAGCCCATTTTCAAACATTGCTTTCTAGCAGTTTAACAATATTTGACAGTATTATTCTTAGCACATGTGGTGGAGCTGGTGTGTTGCTCTCTATAAGGTAACAGATACTGCAAAATCAAGATGAGCTGCGAATCAGATAGACTTAAAGTAGCAAAGTTCCAGATGTCTCCTACAGGCTTCTGAAGGGTAGGCTCAGGTTTGGTTGTAAAACAGTCTGGCAACATGGAATAGGGCTGAAGAGAGGAGACACATTTTAGTCCCTAATACATTTCTATTTCCCCTTGAGTGACAAGTAGTGGTGGCCTGCTACTACTTGTAATAGTAATGATGGAGTAGTGCCCTACTCTGAGTGAAAACATTTTAAGCTCAGACAAAGCATTTATGCAAATAAATGAAAGCAAGAGAAAGACTTGAATGGTTTAATGAATCGACACACTTGGGTTTTTTCCTCCACTAAATTAATTCAAGCCAACTTGGATATATGGAAATCCAAGCTTCTTAGTATTAAAATGCCCAATTATTGATTTTTTTCAACCCCATTCCCATCCTCAAAATGGTGTGTAAGGATGACCAGCCATCACTGTACTTTGTTTAGAGACTCAACATCCAGTACGTTTGTATGTCACTCACTTAGCGGATGCCACATTGTAGGCTCAATGAATCGTCATTGTATGGATGAACAGACAGACGGATAGACAGACAGACAGATGGATAGACAGACAGACAGATGGATATCCTATAGCACCCTAGGTTGTGATCATACTACAATCCTAACCAGGCCTGATAAAGCTGATTCAATAAGAGATGCTTTAACTAAAATTAAAAATAAATCTACATCCCTCTCAAGTACATAATTTTTAAAAGCCAACGTCTAATAAGATAATCTTTTGAAACTATGGACAGTGGATAAATGCTACCCACTCTGCGCGCCTGCAGATGCTGCTGCTGCTCAGCGCAGATGCTAGCACAGCCATATTCCGCAGCTTTTGACAACCCTACGCAACCACCACAGCTACTGTTTTGTTTTTGGCTCAAAAGATACCGAATGCAATTTAATACTTGTTGACTGAAAACAAAGAAGCATAACCTAGAAGTTGAGAATTATATTCTATTCAGTGAACAAACTGAGGACTTAAGTCCAGAAGGTACTCTCTCAGATAGCTTGGAGGGAATGTTTAGAAGCATTAAGGGAGGAGCCAGGATATAAAGGTGTTTTTGCAGAAAAATTTCCAGGTAGTTGGAACATCAAAAGATTACTGTTAAAGAAAACCAGATACTTCAGATTAATGAAGTTAGCACTTCTCTAACTATGGGAAGATGCAAGAGTCTGGGGTCACTGAAATCATTCCTTTGATATGCACCTTAACTGTGTAGGGCCAGTATCCTCTTTCTCTCCATCCTGAATCCCGTGGGAGGGGCAGGGGAGGGGTACCATCAGGGGGTGGCTGCAGTGGCTGATGGCTGCAGCATCTTTTGATTGCAGATATGGAGGGCAACAGTCTTTGTCCACATAGTTTGTCACCAATCCTGCACTGCTGGCACCCACGGACAACTTTTGACTGATCCCTAGACTTTGGTAAAATGCTGTTTTCTATCTCACTCTGAATCAGATCATGAAATGAAATCACTTCTGGGACTGGGTTATGACTCTGGATTTCCAATCAGTTTTGTGCCAAAAGTCTGATTAAAACACATCATCCAAAAACCACACTAGAGACTCTCGATCTTGGCATCTGACCATTCCTGGGCAGACATCCCGGGAATTTCTGCTCCAGGACTAAAGGTCATCTTGGCATTAAAAGCTCCCCCATGTCTCAGAGGCACCAGCAGTGTGTCTCCAGTTCCAGGGCTCTTGCCACCTGCTCTTAGTTGTTCACACTAATTACAAACACCGCCTCAGCCTGCCCTTCTTGCCTCCTCTCGGTTGGAAAAGGTCTGCCATTCTCCCTGACATACCTGCAGCCAGGTGGGCAGAGTGGAAAAGGTAGGATTACACCCACCCAGGCTTCTCTCTACAATAGCAGGACAGCCTGTCATCTCTCATCTCCCATTCAGAAGGCGGCAACTTCCTACCACTCCCGAAGAGGAAAGAAAGTACCCTCCCTGTAGGCAGCTCCAGTAATAGCTGGGCTACTAGATGCTGCTTTTAAATACAATGGCACTTTCCAAAGCAGCCACGTCAGCAAGCTAAAACTTCCTCTGTGTGCCTTGGCCACCGATTGCTTTAATAAGAACTTCTGAAGACCAACTTCCACCAGGACATTTCAGATAATCCTGAGAGAGGGGGTCTCTGGCACCAGGGACAAAGGAGAAAGAGTGGCGAATGCCCACCCATAGCTCCCCGTTCCTGTTCCTGGGAGGTTTGGACAAGCATGTGTCCACGCACCCCAAGAAGACTGTCACCCAGAACTGGAGGAAACTTTAGAAGATGTCACTTCCAAAAATAAAGTGAAACTGATTGTATCAGCTAGTTTCATAAACACAGCAACTTCAGAAATGAGTTTTAAGACCCAAAAGAAATGGTCATCCAGAGAGAGTTAGGAAAAAAGAGCTGATGAACGAGATTGATGCTCTTTACACAGTACTGGCCAAAGGCTACCACCCTGTCCATGAACTTCAAACGTGTAGGATTAGCACCTTTGTCTTCAGCACATGACAGCAAGCACTAAGTAGGTGCTCAATAAATACTTGCAAATAGCAAGTGTGAATATTCAGGATGCGGGGGGAGGAAAGTGTATAAGCACAGGAACACACACACACACACATACACACACGCGCGCGCGCACGGCTGTCCAGGAGAAATTCTTCAAGTCTTCCCAGAGTTCAAGACTCCTCCAAAACCACCCTTCTGATTCTCTCACAATCATCAGTCAACTTTCTGATTTAGAATGAGGTGGCCTAGATGTCTTCCTACCTCCCAAGCCACCCTAGAAAAAGGATTAAATACTTCAGTCCCTAAAATGCTTAATTGAATGCCGACTTTATAACAGTGTTTTAAAGTCTGTTTAACACCAATTTCTTCCTCAGAGAATGCAGTGAGCCGTTACATCAAATTTCTGGATTTGCCAAGCTGAGACCCAGGCTCAGCCTCACTTGCTAGCCAGCCAGTCTTTTTACATTAATATCCTTCAGTACAAAAGGCATCAAGGCCAAGTGGTGCCTGAATTAGGTTTGGCAGCCTCTGAAGTGTTGCTATTTCCTCCTCTCTCTGGAGTTCAACCATGTGACCACAGGCAAGATTCCACCCTGAGCATCACTCGCACAGCCTCATCAGGGACGATGGGCCAACAACCTGTCGTGAAAAACATGGAGCGTATTTGTACGTCTCAGCTGTCAATCAGACATAATCAAGCTCACAAACAAGAAACAGGACACTTTTTTCAATGAGTAAAATTTCATTTTTACATACTGATGGCAAGATGGGAGGGACGAACGGGTCAATAAATAATCTTGTAGAGGAAAAAAACTGTTATTTTTAAAATAGATTACCGTGATTGAAATAAAGCAAAAGTCCCAGATGACCTTCAATCTCATTCTGCTCTCAAGTGCCAAGTAACTCCTACCTGCCAATCTCTGTATCAGTTAATAAGGGAAACACAAGGAAAAAATTGTATAGCTCAGGCCTTCAGGAAGCTTATAATTACATTTGTGTCATAAAACAGGTACACAAAAAGAAACACATTAATCCACAAATAATAATTACATATCAGTAAAAAAAAATGTCAAAGATCAATAAGTGGTTAAATGTAAATGCTGGATATCGTGGGCTTCCCAGGTGGCTCAGTGGGTAAAGAACCTGCCTGCTAATGCAGGAGACATAAGTGATGCAGGTTTGATCCCTGGGTTAGGAAGATGCCCTGGAGGAGGGCATGGCAACCCACTCCAGTATTTTTTGCCTGGAGAATACCACGGACAGAAGAGCTTGGCAGTGCACAGGATTGCAAAGAGTTCAACATGACGAAGTGACTGAGAATGCACACTGGATATCATTATTGAGATGTTGGAGGGTCAAGACCTTAAAAAGGCTCAAATATTTATAGGAAGTTTCATGAGAAAAGCAGATCCTAAACTAGACCTTGATGAAGGGGTAAGCTCTGCAAACGGGAGTGTGAAAAGGCCTCCTGGGTGAGGAAGCCAGTACCAGCATGGGTGTGCAGCAGGGTGCCCTTGGCATGTTCTGGGTACACCTTTGGAGGCATGGATTTACATTGGCCAGAGCCAGGAGTTCCTCAGTGACAACCTATGCATTGCAGACTTTAGGTTGTTCATAATATAAATTGTTTGCCAAGAGGATATGGAAACAGTGGAAATAGTGGCTGACTTTATTTTGGGGGGCTCCAAAAATCACTGCAGATGGTGATTGCAGCCATGAAATTAAAAGATGCTTACTCCTTGGAAGGAAAGTTATGACCAACCTAGACAGCATATTAAAAAGCAGAGACATTACTTTGTCAACAAAGGTCCGTCTAGTCAAGGCTATGGTTTATCCAATAGTCATGTATGGATGTGAGAGTTGGACTATAAGTAAAGCTGAACACTGAAGAATTGATGCTTTTGAACTGTGGTGTTGGAGAAGACTCTTGCAAGTCCCTTGGACGGCAAGGAGAGCCAACCAGTCTATCCTAAAGGAGATCAGTCCAAGGTGTTCATTGGAAGGACTGATGTTGAAGCTGAAACTCCAATACTTTGGCCACCTGATGCAAAGAGCTGACTCATTTGAAAAGACCCTGATGCTGGGAAAGATTGAGGGCGGGAGGAGAAGGGGACGACAAAGGACGAGATGGCTGGATGGCATCACCGGCTCAATGGACATGGGTTTGGGTGCACCGGGAGTTGGTGGTGGACAGGGAGGCCTGGCGTGCTGTGGTTCATGGGGTCACAAAGAGTCACGACTGAGTGACTGAACTGAACTGAGAGAATGGGGTGCAGGAAAGCAGTGTTTCCAGGAGATTCATCAGGTAGAGATGTACAGAAGCAACTGGACAGTGATCAGGGTGGCAAGGAGATCAGCACCCAGGAAACAGCAACATTTCAGGTGTAACTAGACCGGAAGGGACTGATTGGAGGGACATTCCAAAGAAAAAAAAATCAGACCTTGGCAACTGACTGCATGTGTGCATGTTAAGTCATTTCAGTCCTACCTGACTCTTTGCAACCCCACGGACTGTATAGCCTGTAACTCTTTGCAACGCTATGGACTGTAGCTCGCGAGGCTCCTCTGTCCATGGGATTCTCCAGACAAGAATACTGGAGTGGGTAGCCATGCCCTCCTCCAGGGGGTCTTCCTGACCCAGAGATCGAACCCACATCAGTTATACCTCCTGCATTGGCAGGCAGGTTCTTTACCACTGAGCTACCTGGAAAGCCCCAGCTGACTGGATATGTGGCCCTAAAACAGAACCAGCTATCAAGAATGGGCCTTGGCTTTCATGGATGAGGAATATCAGGAAGAAGACGCACGTGTGGCTGGGGAATGCCTCGATGAGCTTGCAGCAGAATGAGTCTGAAATAATAACGTGATAAGGGAATAGAAGTGGCCGGTGAGCACCTGGCCCATCTTCTGTTGCAACTGCACAAGACGACAGTGCAGCCTGGAAATATCTGAATACAGCAGGCAGCTCGGCCATTAGGGTGACTGAGACATCAGAGGGAGGACGGTGAGCACTGAGGATCAGAGGGAGCATCCAGGAAGAGTGGAGAGAGATGAGAGCCACTGATGCAGACAGCACAGGGGCACCTGCCGAGGCAGAAGGGAAAGCAAGACCGGGGTGGGGCGTGGCGGCCGCAGGAGCAGCACCAAGCATTGCTGAGGAGAGGAGGAGGAGGATGCCCAAGAAAAGGACACTGGACCTGAACCACCTGCTCCTCAGAAAGCATCATCTCAGTAGACTTGTGAGGACAGAAGCTAGATCCCAGGGAGACACGAGATATGGGGACAGGTATGTGGTGGAAGCAGGCAGCTCATACGAGTAAACACAGGGTTGCTCACATGATCACACACACAGCAGCGAATGCAAGAGAGTAGTGAAGGCACACACAGCCCCCTGGGCACACACAGTCCCATGCCCACCCCGTTAGGAGGAACGCCGCCCTGTCTTCAAGAGTAGAGACATCCTGAGAGCCAGGAGCCAGCCTCCTCTCTGACAAGCAAACCAAGAAAAAACAGAAACCCTGCCGGAGAAAACCACCCCACGAGGCCAACAGCGTCAAGGCGCAGCCCTGACACACATCATTCTGAGGACAGCAGCCACACGGCTGCTCTTTTTTCCCTATAAGGTTGATTCCAGCTGGCAGGGGTTAAACGTTTCCAAGAAGAGATGAGAGAAGAACCTCCTGGGTTTCCAGGGGAGGAGCTCCAGCTGTTGCTACTAAATGAGAGAAAAGCCAGGTGGTGGTGATCCTGCTCTGAAATGGCTGTACCATGCGCAACCAGAACTTTTGGCTTGGTCTGTTTCCACCTCATTGCTCTCAGCTCTCGCTGGCATCATCGTTTCGTGGAAGCTCGAACTGCTTCCTGTCGGCTCCCTGTCAGGAACTGGATTTAAATCAGAGGTTTCTGCACCTAATTTCCTTGTCTCATTGGAGGGGCTCCGATGCAACTTGTGCCTGTATGGCTTTCTGAAATTAGACCCTCTCCACAAAGACACTGGGCTTTCCCAGTGGCGCTAGTGGTAAAGAACCCGCCTGCCAATGCAGGAGGTATAAGTGATGTGGGTTCGATCCCTGGGTCAGGAAGATCCCCTGGAGAAGGAAATGACAACCCACTCCAGTATTCTTGCCTAGAGAATCCCCTGGACAGAGGAGCCTGGTGGACTAGAGTCTATAGGGTCGCAATGAGTTGGACACAACTGAAACAATTTAGCATGCACACATAGCTACCCAAAGACACGTATCAATAATTCAGAAGATACACATGCTGACTTTTCAAAAGAAAAGTATAAAAATAAGTCCAGAAGGCCTGTACTTGTCCACCAAAAGCCACTCTGATATTCCTCTTTCAGATTGCCAACTTGCAGAAGGAACTTGTATAATAGCAACATTTTTATCTCTGGAAGGCAGCTGAAGACCCCAGAGGGAAAGCATTTCAGCAGAGGTCAAGGAGCATTTGGAGCCCCAACCATTTGGGGGCATAAAACTTTGAGCAATTGTGTGTGAAATAATCTACTGGTTCTACTAAAGATCCACAATAAAGTCTCCTTGAAAGAAGATGTCTGTGGTTCTTATTCACGTTAGCAGGCAGTGTGGGGCATTTTCAGGAAAGCTGATAACGAAACCTCAAATGACAATGTCCTGAGCAGGATTCCATTCTATCAGGTGGCAGGAGACATACAACCCCGGGGAAAGGCATGGGGCACGTGGGCATGAGTTTCTAGGTGAGCGTGGAGCATGAATGACCTCAGCATTCAGTAGCCTGGAGAGCAGTGGAAAGGAAGCTTCTCTTTTTGGTGAGCTTAGTGGTTGCCAGAAAGAGCACGGTGAGGATAGGGAGAGGAGACATTTCGGTAAGGTCTTCTCTTCTCCTCTCAGCAAACTGGAAACCTTCTTTTCTACTCGCTCAAATGCTTGATGCTGCTTCACTTCTGATCATTTTTCTACTGGCTCTGATGCCTCCAAATGGATGAAAAAATAATAATTTACCTCTTCTCCTTCAAAGATTTAATTTGTTGCTGTTCAGTTGCCAAGTCATGTCTGACTCTTTGAAACCCCATGGACTGCAGTATGCCAGGCTTCCCTGTCCTTCACCAACAACTCCCAGAGTCTGCTCAGACTCATGTCCATTGAGTCAGTGATGCCATCCAACCATCTCATCCTCTGCCACCCCCTTCTTTTGCCCTCAATCTTTCCCAGGATTTCCAATGAGTCAGCTCTTCGAATCATGTGGCTAAAATATTGGAGCTTCAGTTTCAGCATCAATCATTCCAATGAATATTCAGTATTGATTTCCTTTAAGATTTAATAACTAGCCCAAATTTGGATAGCTCTTGCTTGAAGCTTTAGAAAGTTTATCTAAAAAGAACTGACACCCCCCTCCTTCTGATCAATCTGTTGTGTCTTTCATTAATAAAAACAAAAATACGATAAAGCACTAGCTCTTCCCAATTGAGATCTTTGGGAAAATTTTCTTTAAAAGGTTTCCACCTGCTTTAGGAACTGCATCTGCCATGCTATCAGGACCACCAGCGGAGGACTGAAACTCTTACGGCTTAGATGTGACTCTACAGGGTCTGCAGGTGCGTCTTCTAACGAATGCAAATCAGAGGCAAATTTAGAAACTGTTTTGGAATATGTGACCTTTGGAGACTGAACCTGCAAGCCAACGGCTGGGGTGGTTTACTTTAAGAGTCTTTATCCTGGAGAAATTTTCAGAAACTTCTGCCTCTCAAGCGACCTCTCAGGGCCTGGAAGATATTGAGGGGTTAGTGCTTTATTTCCCAACTCGAAGGACAGCGGGTTCTCTCTCCTATTTTAGCTTTCCTTGGGAAACTAGTACCGACTCATTCTCAGCCATAGGAACAACTTGATGTTGACTCCAAATTTCTTACAGAGATGTGAGTCCCTTTCTCCTGAAAGCAGAGCCCAGAGGGAGCTTGCTAACAGAAACCCACTCACTAAGACAGGGAATTCTGGAAGAAAGTAAGTTGGGTTTGGAAAGAGGCCAGAGTGGGAAAGGAAGATGAGTGAAGTTTGGATATTTCCAAATTTGCAATAAAGCATGTAACTACTGAGTAAATATACTCAGTCCGATTCTAAAGAGAGATCCAGGTTGGAAATACACACTGAGGAGTAGGGTGGTTGGCACATGGATAGTAAGTGAAAGTGTAGGGGTTGATAAAGTCACTCAGGAAGAGTTTCTCAAGTAGAGGGAGAAGAGCTCAACCTTCAGGCAGGGATGGCAGAAGAGCAGAGAAGCCCCCAGTTCAGAAGGGAGAAGAAAATCAGTAGAGGATGGTGCCATGGAATCTAAGGGGATCTGGTGCTTTGAAAACCAGGAAACTCAAAAGCTGCAGAAGAGGTAAATAAAGGGAAAGTGATTTGACACCTGGCAAGTCCTTGGTGACCTTGGCTAGGGTAATGATAGCTTTTAAACTTACTAATTCCTAATCAAAGTCATCCTAGCCCCACCATCAAGAAATTCCTGGGGAATTTCCTGGTGATCCAGCCGTTAGAACCCTGTGCTTTCCCTGATGAGGGCCCCAGTTTGCTCCCTGGTCAGGGAACTAAGATCCCAGAAGCTGTGTGTCATGACCAAAAAATAAATAAACAACAAAAGATGCTTGCTCCTTGGAAGAAAAGCTATGACAAACCGAGACAGCATATTAAAAAGCAGAGACATTACTACTACAAAGGTCTGTCTAGTGAAGGCTATGGTTTTTCCAGTAGTTATGTATGGATATGAGAACTGGACCAAAAAAAAAAAAAAAGGCTGAGTGCCAAAGAATTGATGCCTTCAAACCGTGGTGCTGGAGAAGACTCTTGAGAGTCCCCTGGGCTGCAAGGAGATCAGACCTGTCAATCCTAAAGGAAATCAACACTGAATATTCATTAGAAGGACTGATGCTGAAGCTGAAGCTCCAACACGTTGGCCACCTGATGTGAAGAGCAGACTTGTTGGAAAAGACCCTGATGCTGGGAAAGATTGAAGGCAGGAGGAGAAGGAGATGCCAGAAGATGAGATGATTGGACGGCATCAAGGACTCAGTGGACATGAGTATGAGCAGACTCTGGGAGATGGCGAAGGACAGGGAAGCCTAGTGTGCTGTAGTCCATGGGGTCACAAAGAGTCAGACACACCTGAGTGACTGCTGCTGCTGCTGCTAAGTCGCTTCAGTCATGTCCGACTCTGTGCAACCCCATAGACAGCAGCCCACCAGTCTCCTCTGTCCCTGGGATTCTCCAGGCAAGAACACTGGAGTGGGTTGCCATTTCCTTCTCCAATGCATGAAAGTGAAAAGTGAAAGTGAAATCGCTCAGTCGTGTCCAACTCTTCGTGACCCCATGGACTGCAGCCCACCAGGCTCCTCCATCCATGGGATTTTCCAGACAAGAGTACTGGAGTGGGGTGCCATTTCCTTCTCCTGAACAACAACAAATAACAGACAAAGAATAAGCATATCTGCCCTTTGTGGTTCTTTTTCTCAACCTCAGCTATGGGTTGTACTTCAACTGTAAAGACCTCTACATCTTTTAAGGACCTGAACTTGAAGGTCCAGCATCACGGTCTCTCTTCTTCCTCTGAAATTTTAGCTCCATGTGCAGTCACCTTCTGATGACTGCTCAAACCTGGTCCTCATTCTCCCTTAGAGTCTTGTCAAAACTGTCCCACCTCAGATAGTGACACACGAAAATATACTAACGATGGATGTTGAAGCTAAATGAACAAATCAAACCA
Source organism: Capricornis sumatraensis (assembly GCF_032405125.1). Classification (NCBI taxonomy): domain Eukaryota; kingdom Metazoa; phylum Chordata; class Mammalia; order Artiodactyla; family Bovidae; genus Capricornis; species Capricornis sumatraensis. Next base: position 108,971,248 of record NC_091073.1, on the reverse strand, counting down.
GAAAAAAAAAGAGAAGACTTCACTAAGCATAATACACATGGTAGAAAATCACAAAGAAAAGCATGAAATAGATTTAACTATATAATCTAAAATAATCTAAAACATCAAATCAGTGATAAAAATAAAAATTCACTGAACAAAGTGAAAAACAAATTTGTAGCAAATAGCATAAAGTTAATGTCCTTCATTTGTATTTTTAAAAACATAAAAAAATCAGGAAACCAATAACAGCCCTACTGGGCAAAGAATAATAGCCAAGACACAGAGCATTCAGATACAAATAGGTAATAAAATATGAAGAAAAGACTTTCTAATAATCAAATAACTGAAAATAAAAGTCTTTGGGGGGGGGCTTATTAAATTGGACAGCTCTTTAAAAATAACTGAAAGTTGCTCAGTCGTGTCCAACTCTTTGCAACCCCATGGAAAATAGCCTGCCAGGCTCCTCTGCCCATGTAATTCTCCAGGCCAGAATACTGGAGTGCATAGCCGTTCCCTTCTCCAGGGGATCTTACCAACCCAGGGATCGAACCCAGGTCTCCCACACTGCAGGCAGATTCTTTATCATCTGAGCCACCAGGGAAGCCCAAGAATACTGGAGTGGGTAGCCTATCCCTTCTCCAGAAGATCTTCCCAACCCAAGAATCGAAACAGGGCCTCCAACATTGCAGGCAGATTCTTTACCAGCTGAGCTACCAGGGAAGAGTTTAGAAAAATAGATATTTGCCTGTACTTCTTGTGGGCAGTGGCTCAATAATTCCATTTTTCTGAATCAATCCCAAAGAAATGAAACAAATAAGATCTATGTGCAACTATATTAAGTGTAGCATTATTTATAGTAGCAAAAACTTGTAAATTTCATATACTTCATATATTGATAATTTAGAGGACTAATAAAACATAGATTTTTAATTACATACTCAATATTTTCACATAGATGCAAAAAGGGGAAAGATAAATATCTTTAATCTATAAAGAACATTATAAATCAACAATAATTCTATTTTAAAAAGATAAGACATGGATAGGCAATTTACATAAAAATAATCATCAACAAATATTTTAAGTTTATCACAAAGCAATGAAAGAAGATAAAATTAACATCTATCCCTAATTCACCACATTGGAAAATACTTAAGTATATGTAATATAACCGTGAGTATATTAAGGATGTATATATATATATATGTATGTGTGTGTGTGTTTAAACATAATAGAAAGACTAGAAAAGTATACACCAAAATACTAAGAAATAGTCAATTTGGGGTAATGATATTATTGGTGATTTTTATATTCTTCTTAGTGCTTATCTATTTATTTCCAAACATCTACAATAAATATATATTAAGTGTGTAACAAGAAAGATGTTTTAAATTGTTTTCAACAACACACTGGTGAGAAAAGAAAATGTACATCCTATAATGTTAAAGAGCAAGAAGTGGAAATTAAATAAAAAATTTGATCTTCTTAGGTATACATGCATTATATACAGGAAAAACAGTGGAAGAAAATACACTATGCAAACCTTTGAGTAGATATCTCAGTTGTCAGTATAAATTATAAGTGATTTTTATTTCATTTTTCCTGAATTTTTTGTTTATAATGAAAACATATTATTATTAAAATCATAAATAAAATATGTGAGTTGAATTGTTTTACTCTTCCTGTAGGCAAAAATAAAGCTTCTCCTATTTCAAGCTCAAGTTCTGGATGCCTTTCCCCTATAGGATTAACTCCATCCACTTTCTCGGTCCTCCTCCAGAGCACTTGACAATCAGGATATCTTTGTACCCATCTTGTTTTACTTTGGCACTTTGGGTTCATCTGTAATGTCACATCATGGGCTGTGTACATAACAGACACAGCCAATTACAATGGAGGCTGGGCATTTAGGAGGCACAGTCCTTATGCCTCTCTGTCCCCAGCTCATCACTGTGTTCTTTGGAGACTGATGGGGTGATGGAGCGTCCCTATGGCTCAGAAGTTTAGAACCCACCTGCCAATGCAGGAGACACGAGAGTTGCAAATTTAATCCCTGGGAAGGGAAGACCCCCTGGAGGAGGAAATGGCAACCTACTCCAGTATTCTTGCCTGAAAAAATCCCGTGGACATAGGAGCCTGGCAGGCTACAGTCCATGGGGTCTCAAAGAACTGGACACAACTGAGCAACTGAGCATGTAGGGCGATGGAGAGACTGAGTGGTGGGGGCTGAGGTCCTGAGCCCCTCCTTCAACTAGAGCAGCTTCACATTTCTCCGGTTTGTTATCTTGGGGTTCCACACAAAATCATGTTGAAAAAAGGGCTCTGCTTATTTAAAAGAATGGTTTAAAAAATATATTCCGACTTTCTCCCAACTTCTCCCAACCCCACCTGTTATCAGTCTGCCTCGGCTGACAGTCTGGACTGAAGTCTGAGAAGACAGAATGATTTCTTCAAGCTGGAGCTCTATTTCTCAATAGGCAGGTGGAAAAGAAAGGGATTTCAAAACTGGAGAATCTGAGTTTGTATCTTGGTCCTGCCCTTGGCTTACATTTACCTGACGTGTGACCTGGAGAAAGTTACTCACCCTCTTGTTCCTAGTTTCTTCATCTTCAAATAAAAACAAGATTCCTACCACAGAACGTTATGAAGACTCAGATACCGCAAGTGAAAAGTGCTTTATACAAAACATCTGCTCTAAAAGTAAGTTATTCACAGCAAACATAATCATAGCCTCCACACTTGTGTTCATCCATTCAACAAAGAGTCATTGATCATTCGTTATATGCAGGTCTCATGTCCTCATCAATCTGCCCAAACCACAAGACCCTTCTAGGCTGACATTCAACATGTGGATTAAGTGGGTAAGGTATGGAAAGCCATTAGTCCTGTGCCTAGGATATAGGAAATTTGTTTCCCCCCCAACCAACATGTCCTGAAAATGAGGTGGCTTCCTGGATAATAAAGAAGGGACTGACAGCATGTGTTTCTTAGTCCCTATTTATCCCATTTTCTAGGAAGGCTAATCTGCGTCCTAACGAGGAGGGTCAAGAAAGAACACCCCCAACTGAAGCACTCCCCCAGCCCATCACATTCATTAGCTCAGGGACCCGGCGACCAAGAACTGCCCCTGAAAGGCTGGATTCTGGCACATGTGTGCGCTAATACCATCTGCCTGATGGGAACTTCCTGTTGGGCTGGTGGCAAGGGCTACAAGAGGGGGGTACCACTGAGGACTGAAGAGGAAGGGATCTGAGGGATCCCAGGACTGAGTGAGAGCCCCAGGGCCAGAATCCCCCTTCTAGGGTGCCCACCTCTGCTACCTAGGATACTGGGTTACACTCATGGACCAGCACCTTTGATAAACTGCCTACGGGACAAACCCTTACAAGAATCACTTATTATGTAAGTAATACTTAAACTTGTTAAATCAATCCACCTTATCCTTTTAAAATTAAAAAAATGTTGTCCTCTTTAATGGAGGAAAATATTATTTCAATACTTAGCTAGGCTGCAGACCAACCATTATCTTTAGAACCAAGTAGCCATGAAATGGGCTTCCCTGGTGATTCAGATGATAAAGAATCTGCCTGCAAGGCAGGAGACCCAGGTTCTAACCCTGTGTCAGGAAAATTCCTTGGAGAAGGGAATGGCTACCCACTCCAGTATTCTTTCCTGGAGAATTCCACGGACAGAGGAGCCTGGTGGGCTGCAGTCCATGGGACTGCAAAGAGTCAGACATGACTGAGTGACTAACACTACTAGATATAAAATGGTACCAACATCCTCAACCAACCAATCAGTATCTAAAAGGAAAGAGAACCGTATCTTGTATGCTTAACATGTCGTGAAGAGTTGCTGGGTTCAAGAAGCAAAATGAGATGAGGCCACTATGCTTAAGAAGATCCTAATTCATCTGGGAGATGACAAGCAATCATCACCACCACTCAGGGGTATAACTGAGTGAACTGTCTGGTATAGGCCATATATTCTGTAGAAGTTTGGAAAAAACAACAACAACAGCGGCATCAGTGTGAAGTGAAGAAGTCAAAAACAGCTTCCAGAAAGAAGAGGAAATTGATCTATGGCTTGAAGGCTAAACAGTAGGATGCAGGCATGAATATGGTTTACTTTGGGAAGACCAGAACCTGGGGTGACTGGTTTTTTTAAAGAGAGGGATGGCGCAAAGATAGTAAGAAAAGATGAGGCTTGTAGAGGAAGACAAGGTGGGCTGGAATAGGCTGAATTAAGGAGACCAGAAGGATCAGAAATAAAACAAGCCCTCAGGGTTACAAACACCCCATGAACTTCTCCCTCTAACCTCTTCCTAATTAAAGCTGATCATATTGATAAACTTGCAGGAATGAATTATATTAATAATATTTGATTTTTAAAGCTAATTAAGAAAGACATATCACATAGGGGTACCTCTTCAAACTACAGAACTAACTTCCTGCTGCTCATAGCAGGAACCTGGATTGATTATTAACACAGCCTCAAAGGTGTATCCAACCTCTCCTTCCCCTCACACAAAGGGCATTCCCTTCATAAAGTCCCCTTCCACTGATCTCTTCTAAGGAGCGCAGATAATTACTAAATGTGGCACAGTGGTAAAGAATGCACCTGCCAATGCTGGAGATTCAAGTTTGATCCCTGGGTTGGGAAAATCTCCTGGAGAAGTGAATGGCAGCCCACTCCAGTATTCTTGCCTGGGAAATCCCAGGGTCAGAGGAGCCTGGTGGGCTACAGTCCATGGGGTCACAAGAGTCGGGCATGACCAAGCACACACGCAGACACCCTTGGCATCTTTATTCTCCTAATTTGGTTGGGCTTATCTAGCCATTTAACTAGAAGGCGTAGGCTACATGGAAGACATCAGTCTTTCAAGAATCCAGAATATGAATTTAAGCCTATTAACTTCCACTCAATAAACCAAATACAGCCAGCACCTGCTCTGTATAAGGTACTTGCTGGATGCTACAGAGGAGCAGCTGTGAACTGGCAAATAGATGGAAAAACAGTGGAAACAGTGACAGACTTTACTTTCTTGGGCTCCAAAATCTCTGCAGATGGTGACTGCAGCCATGAAATTAAAAGACACTTGCTCCTTGGAAGAAAAGCTATGACAAACCTAGACAGCATATTAAAAAGCAGAGGCATGACTTTACCGACAAAGGTCCATATAGTCAAAGCTATGGTTTTTCCAGTAGTTATGTATGGATATAAGAAATGGACAAAAAAAAAAAAAAAAAAGGCTGCATGCCAAAGAACTGATGCCTTCAAACTGTGGTGCTGGAGAAGACTATTGAGAGTCCTTGGGACTACAAGGAGATCAAATCAGTCCAGCCTAAAGGAAATCAGTCGTGAATATTCATTGGAAGGACTGATGGTGATGCTGAAACTCCAATACTTTGGCCACCTGATGTGAAGAACTGACTCATTGGAAAAGACCCTGATGCTGGGAAAGATTGAAGGCGAGAGGAGAAGGGGACAACAGAGGATGAGATGGTTGGATGGCATCACTGATTCAATGGACATGAATGTGAGCAAGCTCTGGGAGTTGGTGACTGACAGGGAAGCCTGGCGTGCTGCCGTCCATGGCACTGCAAAGAGTCGGACACAACTAAGCAACTGAGCTGAACAGAGAACATAGGCTTCCCCGGTGGCTCAGTGGTAAAGAATCCACCTGCAATGCAGGAGTCACAGGAGACGAAGTTTCAATTCCTGGGTTGGGAAGATCCCCTGGAGGAGGGCATGGCAACCCACTCAAACATTCTTGCCTGGAGAATCCCATGGACAGAGGAGCCTGGTGGGCTACAGTCCATGGGGTCGAAAAGTGTCAGACTTGACTGAAGCAACTTAGCATGCACACAGAGGCTACAGACCTGGAGGAGATAGTCCATGGACTCAAGGTTCTTCCAAGAAACCAGAGAGGATATCCCAAGCACACACATGTCTACAGCAGCTGGCAGAATACGAGGAGTGGGATGAGAGAGAAGCAGAAACAAAAGAACCCATTTAACGGGAGAGCACCATGGAACATAGCAAGGAGGACAGGGCACCTATGATAAACCTCAGGATATGAGTAAAACTCAGACCTGGAGAGGCGTAAAGGGAGCAGAGTCTTGTCAGACATAACAGGAGAAAAGGCACAGGAGAGGGGAAGCACAGGGCATGCCCTGCGATAGCAAGAGATGCATTGACTAGAATTAAAGGACCTGCTCCCTGGGTGGTTAATACACGTAAAGCACAGAAGGCACCTGGGACGGTGCTCAGCACGCAGCGTTCTGTGACCACTGGCTGCCCCTATATTGCCGCTGCCTTACTACTAGTGGTAGTATTAGCACTACTGGTAGTATCACTGCTATGACTACTGCTCTCCCTGTTTGCAGTGTAGGAAAGTGACGGCAGAGCACGAGGCCAGGAAGTGACTTGGTTGGGGTCGCACCGTGGAAAGCTCCAAATGCCACAGGCCAGAATAGATGTGTGCCCCAGCTGATGCGCTCGGACTTTTACTTTGGGAATAGTAATCTGGCAATAGTACAGGACTGAGTGGAGTGGAAGGAAACATTTGGCGGGGTTGGTGGGGGGTGGGGGTGGGGGTGGGGACCAAAGGAGAGAGGAGGCCTGGGGGCGGGGGAAGCACAGGGCACACAGAGCCAGTGGAGCAAATTCACTGCCATTTCCTCAAAAGAACACAGGACCGGTTACAAAAGATGGAGTCCCACCCTGCGACAACGCTGCCTGCCCACCTCCAGCCACCACTTTCCATTCTCCTCTACCTCCATCTTGAGTCACCAAGACACAGAGTATGAAAGATCTGCAAAGCAGGAAGAGAAAGAGGGGGAACATGTGGCGCTCTTAGAAACCGAACCAATTAACGACCCTATACTGTTGCTCACTGGGATTCTGAACTAACTCTAGTTACCTTAAATCCTAGACATTCAGCTCCTGCAATGAACACTAGTCCCTGAGCAGCTACAAACTGGCCAAAGAATGTGGATATCTGAATCCAAAAACCTGATTGGAATCTTGCTTCTACTAACTTACTGGCTTTGTGATCAGAGACAAGCCATCAAACTTCTCTGAGCCTCTTTTCTATAACCTGTAAAATGGAGACCCTGATATCCATTACCTCTTAGGGTTATTGTAAAGATTAGATAAAGAAATATGTTCAGCACACTCAATATGAAGCCTGGCATATGAAAAACAGTAGCTTTTGTCTATTATCATTAAAAGAGATCTTGTTAATAAATACTCGTTGTTGCTTTTCTTCCCGCTGTTTTGGGAAGAACATCACATTTTCTCACGGTCACGCTTTCAGTGTCTTTGCCTGCCTTAGGTGGTTCAGTTCAGTTGCTCAGCTGTGTCTGACTCTGCAACCCCATGGACTGCAGCACAACAGGCTTCCCTGTCCATCACCAACTCCCAGAGCTTGCTCAAACTCACATCCATAGAGTTGGTGATGCCATCCAGCCATCTCATCCTCTGTTGTCCCCTTCTCCTCCCACCTTCAATCTTTTCCAGCATCAGGGTCTTTTCCAGTGAGTCAGCTCTTGGCATCAGGTGGCCAAAGTATTGGAGTTTCAGCATCAGCATCAGTCCTTCCAATGAATATTCAGTACTGATTTCCTTTAGGCTGGACTGGTTTGATCTCCTTGCAGTCCAAGGGTCTCTCAAGAGTCTTCTCCAACACCACAGTTCAAAAGCCTCAATTCTTCAGCACTCAGCTTTCTTTATAGTCCAACTCTCACATCCATACATAACTACTGGAAAAACCACAGCTTTGACTATACGCATCTTTGTCAGTAAAGTAATGTCTCTGCTTTTTAATATGCTGTCTAGGTTTGTCATAGCTTTTCTTCCAAGCAGCAAGTGTCTTTTAATTTCATGGCCATAGTTACCATTTGAAGTGATCTTGGGAGTCCAAGAAAATAAAGGCATTAGGTGGTAGGGACTGGTGGAAGCAAAAATCATAGTCATTGATCCAGAAGCTCTCTTTCCACCAAAGCCTGGAGACATGTCTGGCATCCTGGGAAAAACATCAGCAAGGTCACCTGGAGCCTACCAGTCAATCACGATCGAGGGTGATGTTCATGACAAGGTCCAGATACTCAGCTCACTGGGTATGAGAAGGCCACCTCTGGAGGACGGGTCCTTCCTGGAGAGCAGGGCACTGCATTTTCCTACGTACCAAGCTTTTCCAGCAGGCATCTCACCAGAACGGGACCTGGATATGTTCTGAATCTCCCCTAAATTGAATGACAAAGCTGATTCTCACCTATCACAGCTATTCATGGAAGATGCTACAAACATGGTATCTGGCCCTGTATCTTCCGGAGGCTACAAGAATTCTGCTAACGTAGGTGATAACTCCAGCAAGACACATTTCCAATTGCACAGAAGAGCTACAAGGTCACATGATTGAAGAGGAGGCAGGGTAGCAATCAGCCAAGACAAGCTAACGTCTCCACAATGTTGCATATATCGGAAGAGCAGCCTGGCCCCGGGTGGGAAGGGACAGTACTGAATAAAGATGTGATACCTTGAGGAAGAACCAAGCTGCAAATTGGTCAGCCATTTAAATGGCCAAATTACCCAAGACATAATTAGGGCAACATTTTTCCCCCTGGAATTCCTATATGTGAATTAATGGACCCTTCTCAGTGAGCCAAGCTAGCACTAATAGCATTTTCCTTCCCTCCGACCATTTACATCATTAATCCCATTTCCGAGCTGGCATTTGTGTTTGCGTCTTCCACGCCCAGAGGTCAAGTGTCTATCAGGCAGCCTTTTGCTCTCTGGCACGTAGGAATGGTGGGCATCTGTCAGGACACAGAGAAACTTGTCTGGTTTTATTTGCACGATGTTCCCAGAGAGATAGCCAGGACTAAGTGAAGGGGTGCTGGGCTAGGACAGTAAGGGAGACTCCTTGGTGCCTTGCAGCCTGCCAGGACTGTATATGTGTCTCTGTGTTGTAAAATATGCACAAACTGAACTATTTTAACCATTTTTAAGTACAAAGTTCACTTTGACCACCTGATGCAAAGAGCCAACTCATTGGAAAAGACCCTGATGCTAGGAAAGACTGAAGGCAAAAGGAGAAGGGGGCAGCAGAGGCTGAGATAATTAGATGGCATCACTGACTCAATGAACGTGAGTCTGAGCAAACTCAGGGAGAAAGTGAAGGACAGGGGAGCCTGGCAGGTGCTACAGTCCATGGGGTCACAGAGAATCGGACAAAACTTAGCAACTGAACAGCAGCAACAACAGTTCAGTGGCAGTGGGTACACTCCCAAGGTTATGCAACCATCAACACCACCCATCTATAGAATTTTTGCATCTTTCCAAACTGAGACACTACAACCATTAAATACTAACTCCCCATTCCCTACTCTCCCAGGCCCTGGCAACTGTGATCATCCTTTCGGTCTGTGCAGTGTGGCTCCTGTAAGCGCCTCACAGAAGTGGAGTCACACCATGCTCGTCCTCTTGCGTCACTATGTTTTCAAGGTTCATCCGTGCTGTTGCGTGTGTCAGAACTTCCTTCCTCTTTAAGGCTGAATATTTCATTGCCTGTATAGGCCACATTTTAAAAATCTAGTCATCTGAATTTTTGTATCTTTAAACTACTGACTAGCAATTATGAAATTTGGTTTTCATTATGATAAAATACACGTAAACATTCAACCATTTGAAAGTATACAATTCAGCGGCATTAAGGGCATTCATGTTGTTGGGCAACCATCATCCCATCCATCCCCAGAACTTTCTCATCTTCCCAAACTGGAACTCCATACCCATTAAACAACAACTGCCCAAGTCCCCCACTCTCAGGCTCTAGCAAGCACACCTGCTATGACCCTTGACCATACCCAGCTTCAGCTTCTTCTGAAACATGGACACTGTGATCACAGCCCCTGGACCTGCGAACTGTTTCAGTGCCAATGGAGTCTTTCCTATTTGCCCCAGGCCCCTCTGTCACCCCCCTCAAGTTAGTTCTCTTTCTGGGCTGGTGCCAACAGCCAACTCTGGGGTAGCTGGATTGGGGAGACTTCTGGGAACACACACAGGTCCTGCCTGCCAAGGGAGAAGGGGGCCAACGCTTCCAGCATGGCAAGGAGAGGAATTGTTCTAACCTTAATAGGCATCTACAAAACATTTCTCTTGGTATAATTAACCACATTGAGCTGGAAGCTGGAAAACCAAGCACAATACTAACAATCTAAATGTAAGTGCCCATTTGCTATTGTTTTTTCTTTCATTGCAACCTTTCTGGACATAAACAAAAGAAGAGAAAGTGTTGCTGGTTTAGATTACTCATTGCTATCACCTATAAGAGAAAAAGAATGACAAATATCACCTACCCATCCGTGAAACACGAATATGTGAAACTACCATCTCCTTGAAGAAGAGAGAAATAAATCCCTATTCAAATGAGAAAAATCTCACTTTTGGTAACAGAGCCAGTTTCAACTTTATATATATTGTGCGTGTTTATTAGAATTTAACAAAGAAGAGAAATTTCACGTAATTAGTCACTGGAGGATACCCACACAACCCCATAAATGTAAGAGAGGCATATTCACAGTGGCATATAAGGAAACGCTAATTAAATTCTAATTTCCTCCAAATACTGCCAGATGGTTCAGGTATAAGCTCACTTCCTGGGTTGTTGAGCATTTACTCAAATGAGCCCAGATTCCAGATTCATGGTGCTGCGAAACACAGAGGAATCTGGAGCAAAGCCTCTCATGAGCACAGTGAGGTGTCCTCCAGGTAGGCTGCGCTTTGCACAGCCTAGAAGAGCAGAATGGAGTCAAAGAGAAATGAGGAAGGAGGTTTAGTCAAGGGAAGTGACGGGAACCACTGAGGAATCTTCTAGAAACACAGAAATGTAAGTCAAGTTAGGAGCTGTGGGTTGGGAAAGACATGAAATGAAGGAGAAGGGTAAAAGGAGATGGAGAGAGGAAGAGAAAAGAAGAAAGGAGAGTGGCCGTGGGGGCTGGTGGGGGTTGGACGGGGCAGGGGAAGTGGGGGACGCTCGCAGGGACAGAGAGCTGGGCTCTGGCATCCTGGGCAGTTCAAAAACCTGGTCAGTGTTGGGAATAGCAGCTTCTCCCCACCATCTTCAGCTTGTCACTTAACATCTGGCCTTGAAAGTGAAAGTGTTAGTCGCTCAGTTGTGTCCAACTCTTTGTGACCCCATGAACTGAGTCAAAAATGGATCCAAGAAGCTAAGAGATAGCAGAAGAAAGAGAAGAAGGTGTCCAAGTTCCTGGAGAGAAGGAACACAAATTCTCGCTCTCCTGATACTTCAGAGACAAGGTGCAGGTGGGGCATGAAGGTAGCTGGACTATTGCTCCAGTGGACCAGGTGGGTGGCCCTTCCTCCCTCACTGTTTCTCATCCCCCTCTCCCATGCTGAGCTCTGCCAAATGAAACAGCCTTTCTTCCGGCAGCCCACCACCGCTGCACGAGGCTATATGAGACCCCTGAGGATGTGCCCTGAGAGTAGCTGAACAGAACCAGAGGGGACCATGTGCCATTCCATGGGTTTATGACAGAAGCAGCAGCCTCCCACCCTGCCAGGTGAGGCGGACGAGGGCAGAAACAGAAGCCCAGGTCATAAGACCCTGATCAGCAAGAGAAAGGACAGCTGAAAGGGTGTGGCCACCATGTGGTTCCTCCTCCCTGAGGAATCACAGTCTGACTTTCACGTGAAATCTGCCCAATATTGACAGCGAATTTAAAAACAAACAAGAGAAGCCACTATCTCAGACCACCTAGAACTGTCGCCAGGATCCCAGATTTCAGATCTCCAAGTGCATGACCAGGAAAAGGGACAGAAAGAGGACAATCCCACCTCCCGCCACCAGCAGAGAATCAAAGGGAGACCAGGTGGGGTCTTCCAATCCTGCTTAGAACAGGGAGTCAGGGAGCTCAGAGAAGAGAGGACCCAGGGAGCTCAGAAGGAAGGACCCAGGCCTGGCCTGGCCAGGGGAGCCTGGGAGAATGGAAGCCTCGGAGAAGGGAACCCCTGAAGACCCCTGAGAGGAGCCTCGGGTCCTGGAAGGTATCACTTCAGCTCTGCCTCAGGAGCTGCCTTGGGTGCTGACAGGAGCATTCTGGAAGCCTGTCAGTGGAGCAGGAAATGTCAAAGACCCAGTAAGGAAATCAGCTTTCTCTCTCGGAGGAAAGAGCCATTGGTAAGCCTTCATGTAAGCCAGGTGGTTGGGTGGGTGGGGGAAGGAATGGCAGAGGGGTCAGCATATCAGCAGCACAGTGAGTTCTCTCTCCACTTTTTTCTCATCTGTACTCTTGTAACCAACCAGAGTCACTGAGCCATTCTCATTGACCTTTTGGGGAAAATGAGACTTCTAAAACTGGTACATGGCTTCAGTTCAGTTCAGTTCAGTCTCTCAGTTGTGTCCAACTCTTTGCGACCCCATGGACTGCAGCACGCCAGGCCTCCCTGTCCATCACCAACTGCCAGAGTCCACCCAAACTCATGTCCATTGAGTCGGTGATGCCATCCAGCCATCTCATCCTCGGTCGTCCCCTTCTCCTCCTGCCCCCTATCCCTCCCAGCATCAGAGTCTTTTCCAATGAGTCAACTCTTCACATGAGGTGGCCAAAGTACTGGAGTTTCAGTTTTAGCATCATTCCTTCCAAAGAACACCCAGGGCTGATCTCCTTCAGAATGGACTGGTTGGATCTCCTTGAAGTCCAAGGGACTCTCAAGAGTCTTTTCCAACACCACAGTTCAAAAGCATCAATTCTTCGGCACTCAGCTTTCTTCACAGTCCAACTCTCACATCCATACATGACCACTGGAAAAACCATAGACTTGACTAGATGGGACCTTTGTTGGCAAAGTAATGTCTCTGCTTTTCAATATGCTATCTAGGTTGTATAATTTTCCTTCCAAGGAGTAAGCGTCTTTTAATTTCATGGCTGCAGTCAACATCTGCAATGATTTTGGAGCCCAAAAAAATAAACTCTGACACTGTTTCCACTGTTTCCCCATCTATTTCCCATGAAGTGATGGGGCCGGATGCCATGATCTTCGTTTTCTGAATGTTGAGATTTAAGCCAACCTTTTCCCTCTCCTCTTTCACTTTCATCAAGAGGCTTTATAGTTCCTCTTCACTTTCTGCCATAAGGGTGGTGTCATCTGCATATCTGAAGTTATTGATATTTCTCCCGGCAATCTTGATTCCAGCTTGTGTTTCTTCCAGCCCAGCATTTCTCATGATGTACTCTGCATAGAAGTTAAATAAGCAGGGTGACAGTATACAGCCTTGACGTCCTCCTTTTCCTATTTGGAACCGGTCTGTTGCTCCATGTCCAGTTCTAACTGCTGCTTCCATGGCTTACACATCGGCAAGTGGATGCTGCCCAAGAGCTTCTAAGGACTTGATTCTCTTTTCACCATATTTACTTCACAGAACCTTTTCTTCCAATAGAACAAGAAAAGCTTATTTCATCCCAGCTCCTACTCTGATGACATAAACCCCAAACTACTGGAATAAGAACTACTGTGGGACAGGGTGGGGGTGGGGGGGTCTTCCCTGAGGCTCAGTGGTCAATAATCTGCCTGCCAGTGCAGGAGGTGCACGATTAATCCCTGATCTGAGAAGACCCCACGTGCAGCGGAGCAACCAAGTCCATGCACCACGATACAGAGGAAAGCTCACACAGCAACGAAGACCCAGCATAGCCAAAGATAAACTCAAAAAATTATTTTAAAAAGAACTATTGGAGGCTGGGCTTCCTTGCTGGCTTGGACAGTAAAGAATTCGCCTGCAATGCAAGAGACCCAGGTTCGATCCCGAGGCTGGGAAGAAACCCCTGGAGAAGGGAATGGTTACCCACTCCAGTATTCTTGTCTGAAATTCAACAAGCTTAAAAATAAAATCCCAGAAAATTCTACCCAAATTTAGTCTGTATATATTATGACCCTCAATCTCTCTTTACTCCCGTGATGCTCTCTTAGTTTAGTATTAGTGTCTCAGTTGGGTCCAACTCCTTGTGACCCCAGGGACTGTAGCCCACCAGGCTCCTCTGCCCATGGGGTTTTCCAAACAACAGTACTGGAGTGGGTTGCCATTCCCTTCTCCAGACAGAATGCTCTCTTAGAGTTCTTAGTAAAGTGACGTTTCATAAAGATAGGCAGGCCCAGCCTTGGGTTTCAAAGACAGGAAGAGGAGAGTGCCGTGTGCTGTGGGGAGCATCACAGACTCCTTGTCCCCTGACATCACTCCACATTCCCTGGCTCCTCCCAGTCCACCGGTGTGGACTCATTCCTTTATTAAGGGGAAGTTAAGAGTGGGGGGCTTTAGGAGTGGATCATCTAGGCTCAGCTTCTCAGCAGCTACGTCACTTAAGCTCTCAACTTATTAGGAAAGGTCCCGGGTCCTACTCCACAGTCTTGTTTTGCAGATAAGATACAACAATGTATGAAGCCCATGGCAAAGGTCATTATAACAATGCCAATTGCCATTCATTTTTTAAGCCAGTAATTCTTGACGCCCCTAGTGATAAACTGTGCTGGACCTGTAGATGGTGAGAATCGGACCAGGCTGAGAACTGCCACTGTCAGCTTTCCCTCTCCATCACAATGCGAGCCACCAACACAACACGAATGCATCCACTAATGAAATGACTTTGCTTCATGACTGGAGAGACCCTGCAGCATCATGACAAGGCTGGAGGGGTGAGATAAGCAAGACCCACTTAGAAGAAGGAAAGAAAATAGGGGGTGGGAGGCAGCCCAGAGGAAACACACTCTTAAGTCCGCCAGATGGGCCTGTATTGATACAAGATGTTACCACTGAGTGCAGGGCATCAGGATCTTCCTGTGAATCCAAAATGGTCTCATAATAATAAGTTTAAAAAGAGAGAGAGAAGAAGAAGTCAATCAGAAGCCCAGGTCCCCAAGACTCCATGGAAATGAATCTGGTGCCATCAGCAAGCTGGCTCCCACGCCATCCTCACTCTGGGCCAGGCTTCCCAACAGCAGGAACCATTTTTTTGTTTTCATCTCTGCATCCCCAGCAGATTAGGGCTTTGCCTGGCATGCTGCAGACTCACAGTAAATGTTACATCAACGCATAAAAGGATTAATCCTCTTTCCCGAGCCCCTCACCCCTGAAGGCTAGCTGAAAGCACTCCTTCCCCTTTGGCTCCAGCACAAATGCTTAGGGTTTTGCTGCATTTCATTTTTTTCTGTGTCTTTGGAAACCTCAACAAGAAGAGACACGTGTGCACTGCTGGCAGCTGCAGATACCCAGCCAGCAAAGGTTAACGGGAATGCAAACCAGCTGCCATTAGCATCAGGAGGTTAATGGCAACAGGGCTGCGGCTGGACCACCTTCAGGTCTCTAGAAATGTGGGACAAAGGTGAGCCACTCTTCCGGGCTGGTATTCCCTCTCTGCTCTTCCACCCGCCTCTGGGTTGCCAGCCAAAATACCCACTCTAATTTCATTCCCTGCTCTTGGCCATGTGCTTTGTGAATTTCCTCTTTTGACAAAAGATAAAGTGAATGAGCAGAGGAATTGGCCCCCTACAGAAACCAAAGGCGAGGCCAAGTCTGTTTGCTAAAACACTCCCGGCTCACCAACCACAGCTTGACAGTCACCTCCTTCCTCTGCCTCGTAATAATGGTACTGCGTAATCATCCTCGGGTATCTGGGACTTGCGAGACCCTGAGCTAAATGCAGTCACCAATAAAGAGACAAGACATCCCCTCTGGGGGCATCCAGCAGGCCCAGCCACAGCGGCTGCCCAAACCAGCCTGCAGAAATGAAATCGCGGATGGCATCTGCTAGATCCGAGGTCCTGGGCGGCACGTGCAGTCTGCTCACGGTGCTCTTCTAGATGGCCCCTTTCATCTCTGCACCTTTCCAAGCTGCATGTGTGTGCATGTGCGCATGTGCGTCTGTGTGTGTGTGTTCAGTCACTTAGTAGTGTTGGCCTCTTTGCGACCCCATGGACTGTAGCCCATTGGGCTCCTCTGTCCATGGCATTTCCCAGGCAAGAATACTGGAGAGGGTTGCCGTTTCCTGCTCCAAGAGATCTTCCTGACCCAGGGATCAAACCTAGCTCTTCATTTGCAGGTGGATTTTTTTTTTTTTTTTTAACCACTGAGCCACCTGGGAAGCCCCCAGGCTGCATCCCTACACTCTAATTCCCCTAACCGTGCTAGGGGCTACCTGAGATTCACTCCACAAAGCCCAAGATCTCCCCACCCCCGTCTCCCTCTGGAATCCAGGCGCTTTCATCCACATCCAGTAGCAAAACAAGCATGCATGTGTAGACACCCATCACACCCGAAGCCAGCTCCCAGGAGGCAGCTCCCTCGGCCCTGGGCGGGACTCCACTAAAGGGAAGGACGCACCTCAGCACATCATCTCATCCTATGTCAGGGACAGCAGGCCCTGAACAACCCCTCTCTCTAGAAGGATGTGCATACCTGCTAAGTCACTTCAGTCTGGAGGGATAAAAACTGCCAAATTCTATGGGCAAGCAGTGTCACTGAGTTGTATTTGAATGAAAAGGGCCCATGTCTGAGCGATGTCTGTTCACAGATGACTGGCCTGCAGCCTGACAAAGGCATGCTCACCAGGATTTTGCAGGAGATTCTAATTCTCTCCAGAAGAAAAATGAGGGTAAAATGCACAAAGTTCAGGACTTATTTTCTTTGTTCTCTTTTCCATATTCTCTAAAGGAGTCTGCTTCCCCAGTGGGCAAGGGGTTTGAAAGCCTCTGTCTTCCCAGAAACCAAGCAGGTCCCTTCTGGGCCAGGCTGGGAGCTGAGGGTGCTGGGCCTACAGAGAAGAAACGCCCATCTCAGCTCCTCTCCTCACTTACAGGGTATTTAACTGAGGGTCTTTGTTAATGTGTTTTGAAAAATAACAGGAGAGAAGGGGATCCACATCCTGAGTCTGAGTTGGTCTCTTTTCCTTTTAGCTTTATTTTTTATTGAGATAACACTGGTGTATAACAATATGTAAGATTCACCATGACATTTCTACTTCTGTATACCCTATGGCCAGCTCACCACCAAATATTTAGTTTCCATCCATCTCCATATGCACTTCACCCTTCTCCTGTGGTAACTCCACTCTGTATCTCTGTGTTTGTTTTTGTTCAGTGGTTGTTTCATTTTTCAACTGCCTCTTTTCTTTTTCTCGGTTACACGTGTCTACGCACAAGGATGTGTAATCACGTGCCAGACAGGCCTGTGAGCACCAGAGGCTGATAGAGACGTGGTCCTGCTGCCTCTGGCCTTGGTGCTGAGATCCTGCGCCTTGGAAAAAGCCAAGGTCCCCTTCAGAAGGACCATGTTCCCTTTCATGGGTTCAAGTAGGTGAGGTCAGCAGGGGTGGGAGGGGGCCTGAGGGACTGGAAACTACACCTGTATTACTATTAATCACTGCAATTAATTTTGTAAACCACTCGAGCAGTTTCCCAATTATTCCTCTCTCTAGCAACTTCTTTGATCTTTATAGCACCCTGGGGGTGGGCAAGAACCATCTCTCAGTGGACAGAGAGAAACAAACTCGCCCAGGGCTGCTCAACTACCAAGTGGCAAGCTCGGGATTCAGCCCCAGGGCGCCTGATCCCAGTTTTCTGTCATTCACATCACCACCCACAGCCTTCTTCTACTGACCTCAGAAGTTCAGAGGGCAGAAATGTCAAACAGAAGAACATGAGGTGCTCTCCTTTGCTTCTTTCCAAATCAAAAGATCAAGAAGGAAGTAACCACATGATGACCTCATACCCTCTTGGATTTCTTGCAGTTGTGATGGAAAAAAAATGAGATCTATTATTGTCATCCATAGACTCTATTCACTCTGTGTATGCCAGGCATGGTGCCAGCCACAGGTAGGTAACCTTGACAAGTATTACACAGGAAACCTCTCTGCTCTTAACAAATAAAGCTCCCCCTTCTCTTCTCCAAAGGCAAATTAAAGAGATCCAAAGAGAACCTTTGCTGTTCATTACACCAAACAACATCAAGCAGGTCACAGGAAATGTTTAGCAGGACTGAGTCCAGTAAAGGCAGCCTGCTGGTCTCTCCCACAGTCTCACCGTTTTTCCTTCCTTCCCATTTCCACCACTGGCACCCAGCCTCTTTGCCACTTCACCTTCATAATTATGGGGTTGCAGATGCACTTGTGGTAGATAAGCTCATTAGTAATTCCATCTCCAAAGGTAATTTTTTTGCCGGTGCGGGGGGCGGAAAAAATCCAAGATAGTCAGCAGTCTTAGAAGCAAAGGAGATTGTTCTGAATGAAAGGACTGACAAAGACCTTGACTCCTAGTGAGCTTTGGGCCTCCTGGGAGGGCAACAGGGAAACACCTGGAAAATGCTCACAGGCCATGCCTAAGTAATGACCAGGAGTCTAGCCAGGTCCTCCTCCGGTGGTCCTGGTGGTCCCCGGTCAGATGGGTTGAGGTGTAGTCTGCTGAGGATTCAGACTTCAGTTTGGGATCTCTGAGGCCATTCAAGTTTAAATCTCCCCCAAATCCTATATGAGTCCTCCTCTCCAGATCAGAGTGATTTAGACTCTCCCCAGATCTGTCTCTAAAAATAGAATGATCTCCAGGACAGAGGTGGGTCCACAGATCCCTGTCATGTTTTTATTTCATGGGGCCCTTTTTGCCATGACCCTGACAATCTCAGTATTTCAGACTCAGTTTTCCCCCCGAGTAGCAGCCAGTGTACTCAACAAAAAGATCTGCAAGCAAACTTGAAGGGGCAGGGGAGTATGTAAAAGCAGAATATAGAGAAGATGCCAGAAAGGATATAGGTTCATTAGTGATGCAAGAACATGGACACCCAGTCAGTGACTTGCAGGATACATGCGGGGATCCAAACTTGTTTTCCTGCCCGAGGATAAAAACTTGCAAGGATAAGTTCCTTCCTTGGCTAACAAGATGAAAGGCGCTTGTGGAATGATACTTCACAGTCTGGTTTATTAGACAAGATAAAGGCCTCCTAGACAAGATGGCAAGATGACAGTGAAAAGATATTTCTGAGAAATTAGAATAAAACCAAAGATAAGAGGAAATAATGTCAAAGAAGATGACACAGTAGATCAAGAGGAGGAGGAGAAATCCAATCACTTTGCAACTGCGATCCACATGCATGAATATTCTGAATCGTCCAAATAAGAACAGTGTTCTCTCTGCAGAACACGGAGGGAAATGCCTGCATAGGCAGAAGGAAACTCATTAGTGCCCCAGGGCGGGGTGGCGGAGGGACAGGTACAGCATGGCTCTTGGAGGCTCCCTACTGAGAGATACAGGGTGGCTCTTTGTAACCCGACAAAACAAGCAGAGATGTGCTGTCTTTCTAAAATGTGTATCCAAGATGAAATGACAAAGAGCCAATAATGGGAGAAAAATGAGCAGGCAGGGTTTTGATACTGACATTTGATATTTGAAAAAAACTGTATGTCTGGGAGATAACATAAACCAGAGTGTAGAATTCCAAGGGAGGACATTTAGAGGAAGAGCTGGAATCAAGGAGAAATATCAGCAACCTCAAATATGCAGATGATACCACTTTAATGGCAGAAAGTGAAGAGGAACTAAAGAGCCTCTTGATGAGGGTAAAAAAGGAGTGAAAAAGCTCACTTAAAACTTGAACATTCAAAAAGCTATGGATCATGGCACCTAGTCCCATCAGTTCATGGCAAAGAGATGGGGGAAAAGTGGAAACAGTGGCAGATTTTATTTTCTTGGGTTCAAAAATCACTGTGAATGGTGATTGCAGCCACAAAATTAACAGATGCTTGCTCCTTGGAAGAAAAGCTATGACAAACCTAGACAGCATATTAAAAAGCAGAAACATTACTTTGCCAACAAAGGTTCAAATAGTCAAAGCTTTGGTTTTTCCAGTAGTCATGTATGGATGTGAGAGTTGGACCAGAAAGAAGGCTGAGCACCAAAGAGTTGATGCTTTCGAATTATGATGCTGGAGAAGACTCTTGAGAGTCCCTTGGACTGCAAGGAGAACAAAGCAGGCAATCCTAAAGGAAATCAACCCTGAATATTCATCGGAAGGACTGACGCTGAAGCTTCAATACTTTGGCTACCTGATGCTAAAAGACATTGATGCTGAGAAAGATTGAGGGCAGGAGGAGAAGGGGATGACAGAGGATGAGACAGTGAATGGTATCACCAACTCGATGGACATGAGTTTGAGCAAACTCCTGGAGATAGTGAAGGACAGGGAAGCCTGGTGTGCTCCATTCCATGGGGTCGCAGAGTTGGACATGACTTAGCAACTGAACAACAAAAGGAGGTGATGGGTGAGTTGCCAAGATGGTGGCTTCACCACTGTGGGTTGGACAATACTGATGTTTCATCACTGTCATTAGTGGAAATTTTAGCACCCTGAAGAGGAAGCTTGGACCCAAAGTAATATTGTCCCTAAATTTTACACTACCTGAAGATGAGATTCTTCAATGAACTCCACAATCCTGGGTTGCCATCTTGGGGTTGGGGGGATAGGCGGCAAAGTGAATTAAGATGCTCTTACCTCTTATCACCTCCCTTGATGTCAACTTTCTTACCTCATTCTAGACAGTGAGTGGTACAATTTCTGTGTTTTCTAGCAGAAATAAAGAAAGGAAGTCACCGTGATTACTCAGCAGAGAGAGTTTTATAGGGACTCTGGCAGCCACTATGGATGCTCACTCCTGGGGCCACTGCCCAGGCTCTCCTCCAGTATAGGGAGCACCCATCCCAGTTTAACCTAGTTAAGAATGACAGGCAACAAGCACCATTTGTTAATTCCAGCTGCTTTTCATAAGACAGAAAAATCTGTCATAGGATGATGTCAAAAGGCCTCAAGATCCTCAAAAGATTTCCCAGAGGGTCTCCTAAAAGAGGAGGAATGACCAGAAGTCATTTTAGTGGACGTAACTGGGTACAGAGCACTCCTCCAGCTGCAGGAGCTAAATAACACATTCCCAATAGAGATGACGAGACTGTCTCAGAATCCAGACACAGCAGTGCTATCAAGGATGCCGGTATCTCTGGTAGCCCGACTCTGTTACAAGCAGGACATCATATAGATTCCGCCCTTGTCCTGTTAACAATATTATCTCTTCAAAGGTAGAGAAAGCAATTAGGAAAACTGCTCTTTGTGACACAATTCTGACCATCAGGGAAGAACCTCCTGGCAATGCGCGAGTGGTAGGGGTGTCCTAAGTGCCCGCTTTATCTCAGGATTTGGAGTAGCTAAAATCACTGCAGACGGTGACTGCAACCATGAAATTAAAAGATGCTTACTCCATGGAAGGAAAGTTATGACCAACCTAGATAGTATATTCAAAAGCAGAGATATTACTTTGCCGACTAAGGTCTGTCTAGTCAATGCTATGGTTTTTCCAGTGGTCATGTATGGATGTGAGAGTTGGACTGTGAAGAAAGCTGAATGCTGAAGAATTGATGCTTTTGAACTGTGGTGTTGGAGAAGACTCTTGAGAGTCCCTTGGACTGCAAGGAGATCCAACCAGTCCATTCTGAAGGAGATCAGCCCTGGGTGTTCTTTGGAAGGAATGATGCTAAAGCTGAAACTCCAGTACTCTGGCCATCTCATGCAAAGAGTTGACTCATTGGAAAAGACTCTGATGCTGGGAGGGATAGGGGGCAGGAGGAGAAGGGGACGACAGAGGATGAGATGGCTGGATGGCATCACCAACTTGATGGATGTGAGTCTGGGTGAACTCTGGGAGTTGGTGATGGACAGGGAGGCCTGGCGTGCTGCTATCCATGGGGTCGCAAAGAGTCGGACACGACTGAGTGACTGAACTGAACTGAACTGATGGAAGGCACAGGTAGAAATGGTCATCACTCATAGCCAGCATCTATGAGCAGAAACTGGGTTTGGCTCCTGCCTTTTGAGGGCTTCCACTTTATAAGGAATATAAATAACTTGCAGGGCATTTTGTCAGTGATAAAGGAGAAGCAGAAGGACCAAGTTCCTGGAAGGAAGAGTGTCTGGTGGGGAGGACAAGGGGGTCAGGAAATGTCTGCTGCAGGAATCTGACTAGAGCTGACTTATGGACGGTGATGGATTAGATAAAGGGTACAAGGCGGGTGTGTGAAGGAGGAACCCAGGTTCCACGTCTGGGCAGTCGGTTGAGAACTAGAATGTGAACATACACGTGTTTGGCCCAATGAATTCCTTTAATGATGTGGTCAGTGATGTGACGGATGACACAAGGTAGCACGTGCCTTTTAGGCATTCAATAAGCTACACCTGTCTTCTTAGAGCACTGCCCCAGCCCTTAGGGTAGGCCCTCCCCCACCCCCACACCACAAGCGTCTTTGTTCCAAGTTACCATTCACACCATCATGCCACAACTGTTTGGACTGGGGTGAACACGTGACAAAAGCTGAGCCAAGCAGATGCTTTCTCCCAGGAATTTGGAATTTGGATTCTCTGCTGGTCAGTTGCTTTTTGGAAACAGAAACTCAGGAGCTCTGGGGAAACCATCTGCTCCTAAGAGCAAGAGAAAAAGAAAGATGGGAAGGCAGTCTGCAGAAGAAGAGTGAAGCAGACAACCAGAGAAAAGCAGAGATGAGCCTTGCCATGTTGCCAGAGTCCTATCCTGGTCCCTCCCAGGGCGGGCTGGCCTCCTTGTGTTGGGGTCCATGAAAGCCCTGTACTCTGATGCACTTGTTTAACCAGACTGCTGAGTTCTGGGACTGCATCACAGAAGAATTGATGCTTTCAAACTGTGGTGCTGGAGAGAAGCCTCTTGAGAGCCCCTTGGACAGCAAAGAGATCAAACCAGTCAATCCTAAAGGAAGTCAATCCTGAATCTTCACTGGAAGGACTGATGCTGATGCTGAAGCTCCAATACTCTGGCCACCTGATGTGAAAAGCTGACTCACTGGAAAAGATTCTGATGCTAGGAAAGATTGAAGGCACAAAGAGAAGGGGGCAGCAAAGGATGAGATGGCTGGATAGCATTACCAATTCAATGGACATGAATCTGAGCAAACTCTGGGAGATAGGGAAAGACAGGGAAGCCTGGCATGCTGCAGTCCATGGGGTGACTAGAGTCGGACACGGCTTAGCAACTGAACAACAATGAGACCGCATTCCAAAGGCTGTGATGATGACCATGGCTAACGCTTCGCTATGTGCCAAGCACTGAGCTGATCAATTCTATACAGTTGTCTCCACAAACCTGTAGGTAGATACTATGGGCTCCGAGTAACCTGCACACAGTCACTGAGCTCCTAGGATGATGGCAGGGCCAAGGCCAGTACCCATATGGCCTGTCTCGGGGCCTGAGCTCTCAACCCCATTGCCCTTCTCCCCCATGCCTTGGAAAGGCCTGTGAGTTGCACCTGGAGCTTATGATTCAAGACTCAGCTCAGTCCTTAAAACAAGTAATGGAAAAGTTTTGAGCATGGACAGGATGGTCATGGGAGAGAAGATCCTGAGGGTCAAGCCCAGCCAGAAGACAGTTTCAGAGTTGTCTGTAGATGCACTCAGCCTAACTGGGAAGGAGAGAAAAATAAAGCCAGAAGGACAGATGAAGTCATTAGCCAGGAAGGACAAGAGCCTGGAGGTCAGTTGCGGGAGGAAGGGATAGAAAGGATGGAGCACAGGGAAGTCAGTAGCCAGGTCAGAAGTGTCAGTGAGGCAGGAGGTGGGGCAAAGAACAGAGGAAGGCAGAGGCACCAAGGAAGCAGGTTGGCCAGTGCACAGCGAGGGCCGGCACTTTATGCCTGCTGCCTGGATGGAGCAGCTCTCTGGCAGAATCACCCTGGAGCTCACAGCTTCAAAGGCACCAGGGGGCCGGAAGTCAGTCTGCAAAGGACGGTGGAAGGAGTGGATGGGGAGCCCGGTGAGGGCGAGGCAGGACTGTCAAGGAACTTGGGCATGAACTTGAAAGGAAGGAGAAAAGTAAGACAGTTATTGGAGGGGGACCGTAAAATCAAAGACAGTTCCTCTCTTATCTTTTTCTCTTTACTTTCATTCTTGGTCTTTTTCTTCTCCTTTTTTCTGGACAAGGAAACTCTGCTTATCTTTGTAGGTGGGAGGTAAGGAGCCGGCAGGCCAAACTGAAGCTGCAACAGACAAAGAATAAAAGATGAGGCAGAGTCCAGGCCTAGGGAGGCACCTGGACTTCAGAAAAAAGTGAAATAGACATAGTAGTGGTGAGAAAAATGGATAGAATTTCATGGCGAGGTGTCCAAGTCAAACCTTTGTGCCAGAAAGATTCTGAAAGGTGAAACTGCAGCTGAAAAATGACAAAAGATCCCAAAGATGAAAAGGAGTGGGAGACATGTAAAGGAGGCCGCAAGGGCACCCAGACCAGATGGCTGTCCCCTGGAGCCCGCACACTGAAGAGGCAGGTACAAACATGGGGGGAGGGCTCCGATCCTGGGGTGCACACGCTCCATGGCGGGGGTTTCGAGTGCCTGCTATTTCCAAATGTGCAAGATAATTTTTAAAAGTACTTATGAGCTATGTCTGAGAACACAACCAGGAAAAGATGAACTCGCTGCTTGGGGAAGACAACTTAGTGCTCACAGATGGCAAAAAAAGACTTCTATTGTGTCTGTCTTTCCTTCAGGAAATGATCTGGGAAGTGAGGAAGGTAAACATCATAAAGAAATAAGTGAAGCGAGAAAGAGAGAGTGAAATGATAAGGAGAGAACAGTTGGTCTCCTTAAATGAGTTCAACTCTTCAAGCCCAGAACTGAAGGCACGGCTCATGGGTCTGTATTTGGGAAAGTTTTCAGAGATGACAGTTGACGGGCAAGGAACAAATGTTGTCCATATTAGGAAAAGGAAGAAAGCACTCCCTTAGGAGCCCCAAGCAGATTCCCAAACTGGAACAAGTTACTAAACTGGTGGCTTGTGAGTATTTAGAAAAGAATATGTTAATTACAGGAGAAGGAAATTGGCAGCCCACTCCAGTACTCTTGCCTGGAAAATTCCATGGATGGAGGAGCCTGGTAGGCTACAGTCCATAGGGTCGCAAAGAGTAGGACAGAACTGAGCGACTTGACTTTCTTTCTTTTTATAGTTCCTTTTGGAGAAGGAAATGGCAACCCACTCCTGTGTTCTTGCCTGGAGAATCCCATGGAAGGAGAGGCCTGGTGGGCTACAGTCTATGATTTTGCAAAGAGTCGGACACGACTAAGCAACACACGCACACACACACACACACACACAAATTACAAAAGCCAAGGGGGTCCATCAATTGGGTGAAGTAACCTCGGTTTCATATTTTGAGAGAGAGGGGTGACTAGATTTGAACTCATTTACTTACATCTAGTCTCATTCAAAAAAGAATTGAAGGCTGATTAAAGGGACACCAACTGAAAAATCTACTGAGACACTGCGACTTAGAGATATGAGAAAGAAAAACAGCAAAAACAAAGGACAGAAGGACATAAAAATGGAGCCATGAGTGAGACTAATATTCAAACGTGCGGTAGAGAGTTATACTCATTTGTTAAAGTGAACTCGACTCCCTTATTAAAGACTGACAGTCGTTTGGCTTTCTGTGTTTTAACAGGAAACAGCAAAGGAGAAACTTGATGGATCATTCACTTCACACCAACTAGGAAACTGACAAAGAAGCTGGAGAAAGGGAGAAAGGAAGGTGGGTGTGGAGGCAGGCAGCAAGGTATAAAGACTGAAAGAAAAGCACAATAAACATTTTAGCACTTATGCACACTCGTGGGTGGGGGAGGGAAAAGGGTGTGCAGGACATGGAAAAATATCTTAAGAACTGAGGCCAGGAGAATAACTCTCTTGAGATAACTCAAAATGATAGCAAGAGAACTGCTAAAAGGCCAGATATTAGAGGTTATAGAAGCCACACCCTCATGGCTTGTATTTCTTCATTAAGGAGGTCAGAGTTTTATATTAGGAATTCTTAAGTTTGCAGAGTTTTGAAGTTTCACAGACTTTAGTTAAGTCTTACTTTCTCTACTTACAGATTTGTTTGCTTAGTCAGATGTATTAAACAATATGAGTTTTTGTTTATTCAACTCTAAAACTAGAATAGTTTTATCTACCTCAAAGAATGATTGTGAAAAGTAAATGGGGTGGGGCGAGAAAAGCAATATTATTCCTGAGACTAGACCTCAAGGAAACTTCGCCTGAGAGTCCCCATAAAAGGGAGAGTGAGTGATGATAAAAAAGACTTCAAGGAATTTCTTGCAGTTAGATGTAAGATAATCTAACTTGCAATACCTCCAAGAATCCCTTTAATTCCATGTTCCATGATTATTTGTAACTCAAACTAAACTTTGTTTTAACACACTCTCAGTACCATCGAAGTATTCTCAGTCCCCAAATGTTGACCTGATTATTTTAAGCAACATTCAGTACAGGTGAATTTCAGAACAAGCTGACTACTAATTAAAGAAGAAGAAGAAAAAAAAAACAACTCTGGAGAACTTTCCACATTCTTCTGAATGGGTCCCCCATCCTCTATGCTGGTCTGTCCAGAGTTCGGCTTTAAGAAGACTGAGGGTCTGTTCACTGATGGGACCAGCAACAAGCATGATTCTCCCTGAGGTTGGGCAGGCCCAAGTGGACAACTACTGACCCTCATTGTGGAAGGGGTTGGGAAGTGAAAAGTCCCTGTCTTCAGGTAAGACTCTAATGAGGCCATGTCAACACCACCAATGATTATCTTCAGCTACCTCTTCTAAGTTACCATCTCTAAGGAAAGAGGTTTCACTTGTACCTGGCCAGTCTAGAAGACCTCACCATTTATCTCACAGCCAGCCCCCCCCAAAATATGAGCCCTGTAACCTTGACCTCAGTTGTGATCCATTGTCCTCAACTGATCTTAGGCTCTACTCTCTCAACTACTCCAAACCCACTTGGCTCCCAGCTGAATCCCCACGTGGGGTCATTTTCCCTTTGATCACACTGTCTCCAACCACCTTTGACATCCTTGAGTTAAAACTGACCAGTTCAGGTCCTCAGGGCCAGTGGCCCATCTGACTCACCCTTCATACTGTATCTGAGCAGACAGTGGTATGTGGTGGTCATTCCTTTGTCTAATACACTTAGCAAAGTTGTTCACAATATGACCCTGTATTATGCCTATATTGCTCTGTCCTAAGACAATTTGGAATAAGACCATGGCATTCTATGATAAATGCCACTTTCATTTTCAATTCTTGGTAAAGATCTAATGGAATCAGAAAAGGTCTGGAGGAGGGCAGCTAAAATCATCAAAAACAAAAAAGCCTCCTTCATAAGGACGAATTAAATAAATTAGGAGTCTGCAAGACAAATAAAAATGTTAGGAGAGGACAAATGTCAAAGTTTTCCAAATGTCTTAGAATAAAAACGCAGTCATACACCAAATTCCACAATGCCACACTGAAGCATCATCCCTTGAATCTTGAAGCAGACAAATGTAGGGCAGTTAGAAAGAAATTATGAATAATAACAACAAAACTGGTGACATCGAGCGGTGGTAAAGACTAAAAATGTAAATTGAAGGAGGGTTTGGATAAAGTTATGGAAAAATCTATGTAAGAGCATTAGGAGAAAGTTGAACATCTGTAACCTCCAGAGGAAAGCTCAGCTCTCAAATCACATGGCATGTTGTCCACCAAAGTTGAGTTTTACAAGCCATAGGCAGTAAGCCTTTGTGTTGTTCTATTGTGATGATTAAATGGGACCATCCCTGTTTAAGTATTGATTCACACAGTGCCTCACACACCAAGACCCAATAAATAGCAACAGCAGCCATTGTATGGCAGTAATTCGTATACAGTTCAGCTGAATGAAGTGGTGCCCAGCTCAATATAACAGTTCTTCCACTGAGCTATTCTGTCTTCAACAGATCAACAACCACCATCTCTCCACCTCTCAGCTCAAATCCTTGGGATCACCCTTGGGCATCCCAGCCCTTCCACATTTAGAAAAAGGATCCAGCAGTACAAATTTTCCAATACTAAGATCATCTGGTCTCAGAAAAAAATCTTTTTATAAAAAATAAATACACATTATTCCATTACCAAATAATTCTTCAGTTCAGTTCAGTTCAGTTCAGTCAATCATGTCTGACTCTTTGCGACCCCATGAATCGCAGCACGCCAGGCCTCCCTGTTCATCACCATCGCCCAGAGTTCACTCAGACTCATGTCCATCGAGTCCGAGATGCCATCCAGCCATCTCATCCTCTGTCGTCCCCTTCTCCTCCTGCCCCCAATAACTCCCAGCATCAGAGTCATTTTCCAATGAGTCAGCTCTTCGCATGTGGTGGCCAAAGTACTGGAGTTTCAGCTCTAGCATCATTCCTTCCAAAGAAATCCCAGGGCTGATCTCCTTCAGAATGGACTCGTTGGATCTCCTTGCAGTCCAAGAGACTCTCAAGAGTCTTCTCCAACACCACAGTTCAAAAGCATCAATTCTTCAGCGCTCAGCCTTCTTCACAGTCCAACTCTCACATCCATACATGACCACAGGAAAAACCATAGACTTGACTAGATGGACCTTAGTTGGCAAAGTAATGTCTCTGCTTTTCAAGATGCTATCTAGGTTGGTCATAACTTTTCTTCCAAGGAGTAAGCGTCTTTTCATTTCATGGCTGCAATCACCATCTGCAGTGATTTTGGAGCCCCCCCAAAATAAAGTCTGACATGGTTTCCACTGTTTTCCCATGAAGTGATGGGACCGGATGTCATGATCTTCGTTTTCTGAATGTTGAGCTTTAAGCCAACTTTTTTGCTCTCCTCTTTCACTTTCATCAAGAGGCTTTTTAGCTCCTCTTCACTTTCTGCCATAAGGGTGGTGTCATCTGCATATCTGAGGTTATTGAGATTTCTCCCAGCAATCTTGATTCCAGCTTGTGTTTCTTCCAGTCCAGCATTTCTCATGATGTACTCTGCATAGAAGTTAAATAAGCAGGGTGACAATATACAGCTTTGACGTACTCCTTTTCCTATTTGGAACCAGTCTGTTGTTCCATGTCCAGTTCTAACTGTTGCTTCCTGACCTGCATACAGATTTCTCAAGAGGCAGGTTAGGTGGTCTGGTATTCCCATCTCTTGAAGAATTTTCCACGGTTTATTGTGATTCATATAGTCAAAGGCTTTGGCATAGTCCATAAAGCAGAAATAGATGTTTTTCTGGAACTCTCTTCCTTTTTCCATGATCCAGCGGATGTTGGCAATTTGATCTCTGGTTCCTCTGCCTTTTCTAAAACTAGCTTGAACATCAGGGAGTTCACAGTTCACGTATTGCTGAAGCCTGGCTTGGAGAATTTTGAGCATTACTTTACTAGCATGTGAGATGCGTGCAATTGTGCAGTAGTTTCAGCATTCGTTGGCATTGCCTTTCTTTGGAATTGGAATGAAAACTGACCTTTTCCAGTCCTGTGGCCACTGCTGAGTTTTCCAAATTTGCTGGCGTATTGAGTACAGCACTTTCACAGCATCATCTTTCAGGATTTGAAACAGCTCAACTGGAATTCCATCACCTCCACTAGCTTTGTTCTTAGTGATGCTTTCTAAGGCCCACTTGACTTCACTTTCCAAGATGTCTGGCTCTAGATTAGTGATCACATTATCATGATTATCTGGGTCGTAAAGATCCTTTTTGTACAGTTCTTCCATGTATTCTTGCCACCTCTTCTTAATATCTTCTGCTTCTGTTAGGTCCATACCATTTCTGTCCTTTATCGAGCCCATCTTTGCATGAAATGTTCCCTTGGTAGCTCTAATTTTCTTGAAGAGATCTCTAGTCTTTCCCATTCTGTTCTTTTCCTCTATTTCTTTGCATTGATCGCTGAAGAAGGCTTTCTTATCTCTTCTTGCTATTCTTTGAAACTCTGCATTCAGATGCTTATATCTTTCCTTTTCTCCTTTGCTTTTTGCCTCTCTCCTTTTCACAGCTATTTGTAAGGCCTCCCCAGACAGCCATTTTGGTTTCTTGCATTTCTTTTCCATGGGGATGATCTTGATCCCTGTCTCCTGTACAGTGTCACGAACCTCATTCCATAGTTCATCATGCACTCTATCTATCAGATCTAGGCCCTTAAATCTATTTCTCACTTCCACTGTATAATCATAAGGGATTTGCTTTAGGTCATACCTGAATGGTCTAGTGGTTTTCCCTACTTTCTTCAATTTGAGTCTGAATTTGGTAATAAGGAGTTCATGATCTGAGCCACAGCTAGCTCCTGGTCTTGTTTTTGTTGACTGTATACAACTTCTCCATCTTTGGCTGTAAAGAATATAATCAATCTGATTTCGGTGTTGACCATCTGGTGATGTCCATGTGTAGAGTCTTCTCTTGTGTTGTTGGAAGAGGGTGTTTGCTATGATCAGTGCATTTTCTTGGCAAAACTCTATTAGTCTTTGCCCTGGTTCATTCCATAATCCAAGGCCAAATTTGCCTGTTACTCCAGGTGTTTCTTGACTTGCATTCCAGTCCCCTATAATGAAAAGGACACCTTTTTTTGGGTGTTAGTTCTAAAAGGTCTTGTAGGTCTTCATAAAACCGTTCAACTTCAGCTTCTTCAGCATTACTGTTTGGGGCATAGACTTGGATAACTGTGATATTGAATGGTTTGCCTTGGAGATGAACAGAGATCATTCTGTCATTTTTGAGACTGCATCCAAGAACTGCATTTCAGACTCTTTTGTTGACCATGATGGCTACTCCATTTCTTCTAAGGGATTTCTGCCTGCAGTAGTAGATATAATGGTCATCTGAGTTAAATTCACCCATTCCAGTCCATTTTAGTTCGCTGATTCCTAGAATGTCGATGTTCACCCTTGCCATCTCTTGTTTGACCACTTCCAATTTGCCTTGATTCATGGATCTGACATTCCAGGTTCCTATGCAATATTGCTCTTTACAGCATTGGATCTTGCTTCTATCATCAGTCACATCCACAACTGGGTATTGTTTTTGTTTTGGCTCCATCCCTTTATTCTTTCTGGAGTTACTTCTCCACTGATCTCCAGTAGCATATTGGGCACCTATTGATCAGGGGAATTCCTCTTTTGGTATCCTATCCTTTTGCCTTTTCATACTGTTCATGGGGTTCTCAAGGCAAAAATACTGAAGTGGCTTGCCATTCCCTTCTCCAGTGGACCACATTCTGTCAGACCTCTCCACCATGAACCGCCCATCTTGGTTTGTCCCGCAGGCATGGCTTGGTTTCATTAAGTTAGACAAGGCTGTGGTCCTAGTGTGATTAGACTGATTAGTTTTCTGTGAGTATGGTTTCAGTGTGTCTGCCCTCTGATGCCCTCTTGCAACACCTACCATCTTACTTGGGTTTCTCTTACCTTGGGCGTGGGGTATCTCTTCACAGCTGCTCCAGCAAAGCACAGCTGCTGCTCCTTACCTTGGACGAGGGGTATATCCTTACCGCCGCCCGTTCCTGACCTTCAACATGGGATAGCTCCTCTAGGCCCTCCTGCGCCTGTGCAGCTACCGCTCCCCGGGTTGCTCCTCCCGGCCGCCGGCCCTGGCCTTGGGCATGGGTGGCTCCTCCCAACTGCCGCCCCTGGCCTCGGGCATGAGGTGGCTCCTCCCGGCTGCCCCTGACCTCGGACGCGGGGTAGCTCCTCTTGGCCGTTACTGCGCCGTCGCAGCCTGGCACTCTAGGCCGCTGCCCCTGACCTCGGATGTGGGGTAGCTCCTGTAAAGTAATGCTCAAAATTCTCCAAGCCAGGCTTCAGCAATACGTGGACCGTGAACTTCCTGATGTTCAAGCTGTGTTGCTATTTTCAGGAGAAGTTTTAGATCTCTTTTCTTTATATTGAGAAATCAGCTGGCGAAAGTTGTTCATTTTGTCCCTGTCGTTCAGCTCATTCTCTCCAAGCAACAGAACCTCGTGGACTTTGGCTACACTGCCTACGCTGGCAGCTTTGTGTATTCTTCCGAGTCCCCTGTCTCGGATGTGGTACCAGGGCTGGAAGTTGGTTCTATGATGACCTCTGTCTCTCGGCTGGCTGATGGAGGAGCCTAAGGGCGACTCGCCCTTCTTACAAATCTTCTTCAGAGCCTATAGGCTCCAAACACACCTCACCTCCCCGTAGGCTCTTCACAGTCCCCTAAACCCAACACAATAATAATTCTTCACCCCAGCAATATTTGGCAAGAAAAGCTTGTGTTCTGAGAAGTAATGAGGCAAAGAGCTGGTGTGACCTCAGGAAGAATGTGGATGATTTTGACAAATGCTTCAGACATTTGTCTTTGCAATAAGTGATGTCAAATGTGAAAGATAAAAAGTTAAAATGTGAATGGTAGGAAAAAGATTTCTAGACACATACGAAATTAATAGCAGCTCAGAGTCCATCCAGGGAAAATGGTACCCTTGACTGCAGGAGACAGGACGGGAAATCTTTATGAAAAGGGAGACTGCAGCTTGGACGCTCACAGTCCTCTGGTGCATCTCATGGGGTCAGGCTGAAAGTTCCCAGGATGCCAACGTTCCTGCTCTGAAATTCACCTGCTGCTTCTCCAGGTAAGCCGGCGTGACTACATCCTTTCCCATTGGTTCCTCTTACTTTGAGCAGAGGCACATTTGCAACCTCAGGTGGAAGGATTTGGATTTTTCAGGCAAAGAGCATTTTAGGGGTATTTTGAACCAACCTCCACCTTCTGCTGATAAAGCAGCAGAGACCCAAAGCTTTATACTGGGGAGGAGCCGACACGGTTGGTCTGCCCATCACCAGAGATCACAACACCTACTTTGCCAGCCATGACCACTTGGCCTCCAAGTTCAAGAACAAAATGGGGATAGTAAGAGTCCCTCCCTGATTACCTGTAGGAAATTCTATCAAATAAATGAGATTATCTAAAGACGATAGTTCATGAACTATACCCAGCACAGTATCTGGCACCATCTGAGCATTTAATAAATTAGCCCTATTATTAGCGTTCTTCATGATGCTTCCCTTTCCTCTCTTCTCATCCCCATGCAGTTGGGAAGAAAGAACGAGCAAAAAGAACATGTTTGGATCACCTGCTGTCAGCTGTGCCTGGATCTTCAAGTGTTCATTTATTTAATAGGATGTGCCATGACTACCATCCTGTATGGGTCTGAATTTACATTCCCAAGTATGTTTGAATTTCACTCGCATTCCTCTCCAGGGAGTCATGTATGTCAATACCTCTTATCCAATAAGGCTTAAATTGGTGTCATAAACTACCATTTGGACTCTGTAACAGAATTGTAAATAGAGCGGTAATTAACAAATTTCCCGATTATTCTCCCCAATTCCACATTTACCAGGCATCTCATCTTCAGAACTGTCTTTCACCCTCAGGAATTTGGAGTGAAAATAATGAGCAAATGGGACTTTTAAAAAAGGAAAGCTCTACGAATTACAAGCAGGTGGCTTAATTTTACGACTTATCCTGCACAGTTGAATACTGTCTTTCTTCTCCCCTTCCAGCCTCTCTTCCCCCACTCGCTTCCTCCTCTCCCCTAGCTGACGATTTTAAACTGCAGTTTTAAGGTCAGGGTTACAGAAACCTCATGATGGCCAAACCCGAGGGCACGCTTCAAGCCTAACTACTATTTCCATCTCTAGGTTGTCTCTACCACTGACATCTGGCTTCACTCCTTCGGTCAGAGCATCTATTGCTCTGTCGTATCTTCTGAATTTTTTTTCTTTTTTTTTGTCAGTTCTTCATTGCAGTACCCTGGCCTAACTCAAACCTTTCTCATTGCTCACCTGGACCACTGCCAAGGCTCCCAAATAGGTTTCCTTGTCTCCGGGATCAACTCCACACGCCCTCCAATCCCATCTCTGGTCTGCTGGCAAAATGGTCATTCAAAAAGGCAAAGTCAATGGGGGAAAGGGATAGTTAGGGAGTTTGGGATCGACATGTACACACTGCTATATTTAAAACAGATAACCAACAAGGACCTACTGTATAGCAAGGAAACTCTGCTCAGTGTTATGTGGCAGCCTGGATGGGGGGCGTCTGGGGAAGGATGGATGCATGTATATGTATGGCTGAGTCCCTTCGGTGTTCCACCTGAAACTACCACAATATTGTTATTAGCTATACCCCAAGACACAATAAAAAGTTAAAAAATAAGAAGCAAACTCTACCACATCACTCTCCTACTTGATTTTTTTCATCTGCAAAATCATATCCAGACAACTCCCTACGGCGCACAAGTCCCTTCTCGATCTGGCCCTGCCTGCCTCCCCTGCCACAGCCTCCTGCATTTCCCCAGCTCCCCACTGGCCTCTCCACAGCGCCACTCCCCTCCCTCTGGGCCCATGCCGTTCTCTCGCTGCAAACACTGTTCCCCCGTCTCCCCACACAGGAACCCGCACATTACCGGGGTGCATTTACACTTCTGCCTTCACATCCTCCAGAAAGTTCCTTAAGAGGAGGGCCCCCCCACCTTACTGGACTGTGGTCCCTGGTCCCTCATGGGCAGATGGTACATGTCAGCCACTTGGTACCCAAGCTGATAAACAACTAAAGAAGATAGAGAAGCCTTCCTTCAAAATGATATTGTTAAACCCCAGAGAAGAAAAGATGACAAAAGCCCTGTGTCTGCTCACGTGAGTGGCATTCTGGGAAGCTTTTGGAAAGGAAGAAAAAAAAAAAAAATCTTGTGGGTTTAACTGATGGTGCCAGAAGAACAAGCCTATCCCTGGGGCGCTATTTAAATTCCACTCAGTGAGTTTCTTTTTAATTCATTTTTATTCCAGGTGCAGCCCTGCAGCTATTTTAAAACTGAGACTTAAAGTAATACTAATAGCTGGTGTTATCACAGGCTCCTGCAGTAACAGGGTGCCTTGAATCCAGAAAAAAAAAAAAAAAAAAGCCCTTCATGGAGCCTTGACAAACCACAATATCCTGTGCCTGGGAGACAGAGGAGAAGGAATGAAACAGTGGGCTCCATCATCAAAAGATTATGCTTCCCTTTGCAAAAGCTTTCATTCCTTCAGGCCCTGAAAGAGTTCACGTTGTACAGTTAACCATCTGTTTGCAAAATACTAACAGTCTGAAGGGGAGACTAGGACGCTGGGCAGGGAAGCAGACAGACACCAAGGGCAGCTTCGTCCATGTGCGGCCACTGCCATCTGCATCCGCCACCTGAGACCCTGTATTTGAAGGATCAATTCCAGACCCCACTCCAGCCTGTGGGGTCAGCATCTCTGCTAGGAAACAAAACGAAGTATAATTTAAATGCATGTTTTCTGGACAGCAACACTCCAGGAGAGAGAAAGCTGCCCCAGGAAATAGGGTTTTATGAGTGGTGCCCAGAGACATAGCCCTGCCTCTGACCTGCTTGTGTCAGCAAGAACCGGGGCTGTTTCCTCTCAACTTGTTAATGAACAAACTCAGGCTTTAATTACTGGCCTGAGCCAGCAGGGAGCCCACAGAATGACTGCAGCCCAGCCAGGGCTCTCTCCCACGCATTGACTCATGGACACTTCACGGTCAGTAGCCCCATGACTTCCTTTGTTCTGAGATTGGCACTGACCCTCCAACATGGGAAATTCCTATCTCTTCATCCCCCACCTGGATGTACGGCACAGATCTGAGAAGAGCTGGCACCACCTCCATCATCAGGGTTACAGGTGGAAGGATGGGTATCTGATAGAGGCCAGGCCACCTGGAGTTCCTCATGGAGCACGAGCCTAGGAAGATGGGTGGGTATGGCCTGGCACCCCCTGCCCCACTCCATTCCATGGAAAATGAACTGGTGACCAAGTTTACTCAGGGTGGGTTTATGTGACTCTTTTGGACAACCATAGAGCCCTACGTGTGACCCAAGGTTATTAAATGGAAAATAAACTCTGAGGGTTTCGACTGCCAGAATCCCAGAAGGGTATCAGATGAGAACTTGCAAATCCATGAAGCTTTGCAATGGGAAGCCTCCAACGGCCACAAAGAGGGTGATCTAAGAGGTACCCAAGCTATTTGCTCACAGCCATCTTCCCCAGGGGCACCCCAGTTTAGTTCAGTGAGCTGGGTCACCTCGGTCAGACTCAGGATTCATGATGGGACCTGCCCCGGCAGTCACTGCGCTCCTTTCCAGCCAGTCTCCTGTCCAAGGCTGCCCGCCCATCCACCCACCAACCTCAGAGACCCAGAGCATAGTCTTTCCCAGCCAGGTGTGTGCACCAGAGTCCAGCTCCTAAATTAGATATTTTCTTTTTTAAGGAAGCATCCCCTGCCGCCTGGGAGGAAAGTGGCCGTCTCTGCCTTCTATCAATTTCCATAGCATCTGTGGTGCCTACCACAAACTTAGCACTTATTATTACAATTCATGACAGCCTTTAAGCCAGAAAGAGAACTGGACAGTGTTTCCCAATTTTTTTAATTTGGCAGACCTGTAAAATCTTCCCATAAAAAGAGTGCCAACGTACCATTCACCCACTCCAATGGTTACTGAGCCTTTTTCTTATTTGGGGTTCAGTTCTGCCTCCCTCTCATGTCCATTCTTTGGCCCTTGTCTTACCCTTCAGAACCCTCCTGCTACATGCTGCTACTGCTGCTAAGTCACTTCAGTTGTGTCCGACTCTGTGTGACCCCATAGACGGCAGCCCACCAGGCTCCCCCGTCCCTGGGATTCTCCAGGCAAGAACACTGGAGTGGGTTGCCATTTCCTTCTCCAATGCATGAAAGCGAAAAGTGAAAGGGAAGTCGCTCAGTCGTGTCTGACTCTTAGTGACCCCATGGACTGCAGCCTACCAGGCTCCTCTGTCCGTGGGATTTTCCAGGCAAGAGTACTGGAGTGGGGCGCCATCGCCTTCTCCGTCCTGCTACATAATTGTGTCTAAATTTCACCACGAAGTCCTTTCTTCTCCAGAACAAGTAGGCCTTGTGTAGCATTTTCAAGGATGACAAGCTTCCGTCTGAAGCCCTAGCACCTGTCATGGTTAGGTGGCAGACATTCCATAACTGTGTGTTGCAGAATGAAAGGAAGAATTGTCCCTCATTCAACGTGTTTTCTAGCCCCTTCACTCTCTGGGCTATGTCCCACGAGAGGCAACACCACATTTCCATGTGCTTCTTGAAATGTCATGCCCAGAACTGTGTGCCATGCACCAGATGGGCTCAGCTGTGCAGAGTGCCAAGGCCCCATGGCCCTCCTGCCCTGGGCACCAAGCCTTTATTCCCGAAGCTTGAGACTGTTCTTGCTTTCTGGCAGCCACTTCGTACTGCTGACTCCTATGAAACTGGAGTTCACTAAAACCCTTAGATATTCCCAATTCTGAATTTCTTTTTCCTTAACATTCTTTTTTTTTTTTAACTTTTTAAAAACATTTATTTTTAACTGAAGGGTAGTTACAATATTGTGTTGGTTTCTGCCATACATCAACACGAATCAGTCATAGGTATACATATGTCCCCTCCCTCTGAAGCCTCCCTCCCACCCCAACCCACCCCTCTAGGTTGGCACGGAGCCCCAGAATGGAGGGAGTAGCATGGAAACATACACACTAACATATGTGAAATAGACAGACAGTGGGAATTTGCTGTATGACTCAGGGAATCCAATTCTGAATTTCTTAACTGGTATTTTCAATCCAAAAACAGAGCTTTTCCATTTAGGCCAACTGTGTTTATTTTCTGTGGGTCAGTATCCTCAATTCTTATCTGACTCTCCACATCTTCTCCGTCCAACTAGAGGTTAGGGTTCTGGAGATGGTATCTTATACACTTTGATATAAGGAATAAGTGTAAATATTTAGCATGGTGGCACTCAGCAGATATTTGACAAGTATGTGTTGGTTCATTAGGTTCCACCCATATCCTAATATCCCCCAGGACTCTCAGTTCCTGATGAATCACACGGAAGGCCCAAGGGCAACACCTAAGGACTTCTTCCAACGGCCCCTTCCTACCTACATGCTTCCAACTCTGAGTTGTGCTTGTCTCCATCAGACCCACTGGATGCGCCCATAGCAGCCTGCCTGCACCCCAACACACTGCTCTCCACAAATGACCAGCCCCCTCCCCAGTACTCATCACTGCCTTCTGCCTTCTCAAAACTCAATGCATCCACCAGCACCAATTCACTGCATTTTCCCCACGGTCCCTCAGCATTCCTAGTACCGGCCATCATGCAGGAAAAGGGTTTAGAGCAAATCTGGAATCATTCAGATGAACCAAAAGAGAGAATCATCACCTACTTTAAAAATGAGATTCCGTCTACAAAGCAGCTTGTCATAGATATTTATAAAAGCCCCCTTTCAATTCAGCTGCTCAGTCATGTCCGATTCTTTGTGACCCCATGGATTGCAGCATGCCAGGCCTCCCTGTCCATCACCAACTCCCAGAGTTCACCCAAACTCATGTCCATTGAGTTGGTGATGCCATCCAACCATCTCATCCTCTATCATCCCTTCTCCTGCCCTCAATCTTTCCCAGCATCAGGGTCTTTTCAAATGAATCAGTTCTTCACATCAGGTGGCCAAAATATTGGAGTTTCAGCTTCAACATTAGTCTTTCCAGTGAATATTCAGGACTGATTTCCTTTAGGATGGATTGGTTGGCTCTCCTTGCAGTCCAAGGGACTCTCAAGAGTCTCCTCCAACACCACAATTCAAAAGCATCAATTCTTCAGCGCTCAGCTTTCTTTATAGTCCAACTCTCACATCCATACATGACTACTAGAAAAACCATTGCTTTGACTAGATGGACCTTTGTTGGCAAAGTAATGTCTCCACTTTTTAATATGCTGTCTAGGTTGGTCATAACTTTTCTTCCAAGGAGCAAGTGTCTTTTAATTTCATGGCTGCAGTCACCATCTGCAGTGATATTGGAGCCCAAAAAAATAAACTCTGCCGCTGTTTCCATTGTTTCCCCATCTATTTGCCATGAAGTGATGGGACGGGATGTCATGAACATCGGAACAAGATGTTGTTCTTGTTCTCATTAGAACAAGACCCAGTTTCCCCCTCAGTCAGTCTCTCCCATCAGGAAGCTTCCATAAGCCTCTAATCCTTCTCCATCAGAGAGCAGACAGACTGAAAACCACAATCACAGAAAACTTACCAATCACATGCACCACAGCCTTGTCTAACTCAATGAAACTATGAGCCATACTGTGTAGGACCACCCAAGATTGATGGGTCATGGTGGAGAGTTCTGACAAAAACGTGGTCCACTGGAGAAGGGAATGGCAAACCACTTCCGTATTCTTGCCTTGAGAACCCCATGAACAGTATGAAAAGGCAAAAAGATAGGACACGAAAGATGAACTTCCCAGGTCGGTAGGTGCCCAATAGGCTACTGGAGATCAGTGGAGAATAACTCCAGGAAGAATATTGAGAAAGAGCCAAAGCAAAAACAATGCCCAGTTGTGGATGTGACTGGTAATGGAAGTGAAGTCCGATGCTGTAAAGAGCAATATTGCATAGGAGCCTGGAATGTCAGGTCCATGAATCAAGGCAAACTGGAAGTGGTCAAACAGGAGATGGCAAGAGTGAACGTCGACATTTTAGGAATCAGTGAACTAAAATGGACTGGAATGGGTGAATTTAACTCAGATGACCATTATTTCTACTACTGTGGGCAAGAATCCCTTAGAAGAAATAGAGTAGCCATCAGAGTCCACAAGAGTCTGAAATGCAGTACTTGGATGCAGTTTCAAAAACAACAGAATGATCTCTGTTCATTTTCAAGGCAAACCATTCAATACCACAGTAATTCAAGTCTATGCCCCAATCAGTAATGCTGAAGAAGCTGAAGTTGAACGGTTCTATGAAGACCTACAAGACCTTTTAGAAATAACACCCAAAAAAGATGTCCTTTTCATTATAGGGGACTGGAATGCAAGGATGTAGGAAGTCAAGAAATACCTGGAGTAACAGGCAAATCTGGCCTTGGAATGCAGAATGAAGCAGGGCAAAGGCTAATAGATTTTGCCAAGAGAACGCACTGGTCACAGCAAACACCCTCTTCCAAGGACACAAGAGAAGACTACACATGGACATCACCAGATGGTCAACACCAAAATCAGATTGATTATATTCTTTGCAGCCAAAGATGGAGAAGCTCTATACAGTCAGCAAAAACAAGATCGGGAGCTGACTAAGGCTCAGATCATGAACTCCTTATTGCCAAATTCAGACTCAAATTGAAGAAAGTAGGGAAATAGACCATTCAAGTATGACCTAAATCAAATGATTATACAGTAGAAGTGAGGAACAGAGTCAAGGGATTAGATCTGATAGACAGAGTACCCGAAGAACTATGGATGGAGGTTCATGACATTGTACAGGATGCAGGGATCAAGACCTTCCCCAAGAAAAATAAGTGCAAAAAGGTAAAATGGTTGTCTGAGGAGGCCTTACAAACAGCTGTGAAAAGAAGAGAAGTGAAAGGCGGGCACAATAAAGGACAGAAATGGTATGGACCTAAAAGAAGCAGAAGATATTAAGAAGAGGTGGCAAGAATACACAGAAGAACTATACAAAAAAGATCTTCACAACCCAGATAACCATAATGGTGTGATCACTCACCTAGAGCCAGACATCCTGGAATGTGAAGTCAAGTGGGCCTTAGAAAGCATCACTACGAACAAAGCTAGTGGAGGTAATGAAATTCCAGTTGAGCTGTTTCAAATCCTGAAAGATGATGCTGTGAAAGTGCTGTACTCAATACGCCAGCAAATTTGGAAAACTCAGCAGTGGCCACAGGACTGGAAAAGGTCAGTTTTCATTCCAATCCCTAAGAAAGGCAATGCCAAAGAATGCTCAAACTACCGCACAGTTGCACTCATCTCACACACTAGCAAAGTAATGCTCAAAATTCTCCAAGCTACGCTTCAACAGTATGTGAACCGTGAATTTCCAGATGTTTAAGCTGGATTTAGAAAAGGCAGAAGAACCAGAGATCAAATTGCGAACATCCGCTGGATCATCAAAAAAGCAAGAAAGTTCCAGAAAAACATCTCTTTCTGCTTTATTGACTATGCCAAAGCCTCTGACTGTGTGAACCACAACAAACTGTGGAAAATTCTTCAAGAGATGAGAATATCAGACCACTTGACCTGCCTCCTGAGAAATCTGTATGCAGGTCAGGAAGCAACAGTTAGAACTGGACATGGACCAACAGACTGGTTCCAAATCGAGAGAGGAGTACATCAAGGCTGTATATTGTCACCCTGCTTATTTAACTTATATGCAGAGTACATCATGAGAAACGCTGGGCTGGAGGAAGCACAAGCTGGAATCAAGATTGCCAGGAGGAATATCAATAACCTCAGATATGCAGATGAAACCACCTTTATTTCAGAAAACGCAAAAGAACTAGAGCCTCTTGATGAAAGTGAAAGAGGAGAGTGAAAAAAATTGGCTTAAAACTCAACATTCAGAAAACGATGATCATGGCACCTGGTCCCATCACTTCAAAGCCCCCGTTAGTGTATTTAAGAATGACTTGACGTGCCCACAGGTGGTTACCAAGCAACTTTCCATAAACACGTCTATTGTACTGGGCACCACCTCTAGGCCTTCACAAAGAATTGCTCTCTGCATCAGTGCTGTCTCCACACACCAAGCAAAAGCCTAGACACACACTCGGTCCCTGCTGGAGCAATAATG
Source organism: Capricornis sumatraensis (assembly GCF_032405125.1). Taxonomy (NCBI): domain Eukaryota; kingdom Metazoa; phylum Chordata; class Mammalia; order Artiodactyla; family Bovidae; genus Capricornis; species Capricornis sumatraensis. Next base: position 108,929,689 of record NC_091073.1, on the reverse strand, counting down.
AATTCTTCTAAGTATGTGCATAAGAAGGGCTTGCTCTGCACTCTCTCTATACTGCAGTTTTTCCATGAACCTTGGGCTTCCCTTGCGGCTCAGCTGGTAAAGAATCCGCCTGCAATGCGGGAGACCTGGGTTCGATCCCTGCCTTGGGAAGATCCCCTGGAGAAGGCAAAGGCTACCCACTCCAGTATTCTGGCCTGGAGACTTCTATGGACTGTATAGTCCATGGGGTCACAAAGAGTCAGACACGACTAAGCCAATTTCACTTCACTTCACTTCCAGTGGAATTAAAGACACCATAGAGTCTTAATATGTGGAAAGGACTTTGGTGGAGCAACTCACATTGTGGGCAAGGAAAATGAAGCTAAGAAGAAAGGTTTATAATTCTTTTACCCTGCTTTCGAGTACCAACAATCCTTCAGAGAGTCCCACCTCCTCTGGGAGCTGAAGATTGTGCCCCCGTCCTTCCTTTACAGGGACTCAAAGACCAGTGATCTCCAACTGTTTTATTGGAGACACTGGACATCAGTCTCGTTTCATCTGAAGCTCCTAAAGACTAGTGGAGAGACTCATGACAAACTATCCAATCTTGAGTTACAACAGTCATCTGGATACCCCACTGCAACTATGAGTAACACTGAAGCCACGTGTATCTTCTCTTATTCAGACACTGCTTTTGATTTGTCTGCTCTTGGGAGAGGCCTAATACTTGCACAGGGACTTCCAGGGACCCTTCCCAGCTCCTGAGACAGCCCTGGGCACAGAAACCTTTGGCAGACCGGCTTGACGCTTATACACAGAGCACATGAGAGCATTACAGCAAAGGCACAGTCTCTCTCCAGCTGTAGTTAATGGTCAGCTCATGGTCCCTGGGACACAAGGAATGGGGCTTCTCTGGTGACTCAGACAGTAAAGAATCTGCCCGCAATGAGGGCGCCCTGGGTTCAATCCTTGGGTTGGGAAGATCCCCTAGAGGAGTAAATGGTACCCCTTTCCAGTATTCTTCCCTGGAGAATCCCATGGATACAGGAGCCTGGTGGGCTACAGTCCAGGGGGTCGCAAAGAGTTGGACATGACTGAGCACACTAACCTTGTTGAAATAGTCTCTGTTTAGATGGCTAATCATTATCAGTTTGTAGAATGCTGTTCGGTTGTGGTTTTTTAATTATGTCTTAGATCAGTCTTGTATTTGTGCCCTAATGTCTCTACAAAAATGTCTCAATTTCTCATTCACTATATCCCTTGTGCATTTGACTTGTGCTCAGTTGCTCAATCATGTCCATGAAATTTCCCAGGCAAGAATGCTGGAGTGGGCTACCATTTACTACTCCAGGGGATCTTCCTGACTCAGGGAACAAACCTAAGTCTCTTGCGCCTCCGGTATTGCCAGGTGGATTCTTCACCACTGAGCCACCAGGGAAGCCCCATTCATTACATCCCAGGGACTGTGAAAGCTGGAGAATGTTGTTTCTGTAGACCTTCTCTTTCAGCACAAGCCACTGTTGTGTCCACAAGTCACATCCCAGAAGAGGAGGTTAATATGCTGCTCTGGGTAAGGTGGTGAGGGAAGCCCCCTGGCAGGTGACTAGAAGGGAGCTCTCAGAACCCCTGACTTTTGGAGCAGAAAAGAGGTTGTGCCTGGTGATATAATCCCCAGCACAGGGGCCCTCGGGACTCTGGTGGAGTGACCCCAAATTAGGTTTCAAATGGGAATGTTGTTTTCTCTCCAGTGAGACAGCAGAGTTGATACTGAATGTTATTTATAGAATTGACTGTAGCTGCCTAAATCATTGTTCTTGTTTGCAATAAATCATTTCAGAGAAATAGCTACAGATGATTCCTTCTTTGTTTTAGAAGTAAAAGACTTATTAAATAAGTAAAACCTTCCAATTGTGCTACACAACGTCAATTCAGCAAAATGCATTCCTCCCTTCATAGGTAAATGAAAGTCACTCAGTCGTGTCTGACTCTTTGTGACCCCATGGACTATACAGGCCATGGAATTCTCCAGGCCAGAATACTGGAGCGGGTAGCTGTTCCCTTCTCCAGGGGACCTTCCCAACCCAGGGATCGAGCCCAGGTCTCCCATATTTCAGGCAGATTCTTTACCAAATGTGCCATCAGGGAAGCTCACTTTCATAGGTAAAGGCTCAAATTTAAAGTAACATCAATGACCAGGATTTGTTGAACATGGACTATATGGGAACATATAACCATCACTTCAGGAGAAACGAAAGGCACTAGGAACTGCCTTCTGAAAAATGTGCCACCCAGTTAGAGATCAGAAGCATGAACATCAGCTACAGCACAAGGTGGTGAACGGTAAGCAGTGCTAAGTAGTTGAGCTCCATGAACTACAGGAGCCCAAAAAGAGCTCCCTCCTGTCTGGAGTGTCCACACAGGGGCTGGGTATTGAGCTGGACACTGAAATATGGGAGCAAGGAGACCTGAGAAAGGGGACATTGTGTCCAAAGATATTACGGTGAGGCAGAGCAGGGCTGTCCCGTCCGATGGGAGAGCAAGTTAAATCCTGACATTTGCCCGCTGTGTGACCTTGAGCAAGTTCCTTGGCCTCTCTGAGCCTCCACTGTCTAACTGTAAAACAGGGATGCTAGAGGAACTTAGCTCCTCTAAGAATAAAGGAGATCATGCAAATGACGCCCTTGGCAGAACCACCCAGAACAAAGGCTAAACCCTCGGTACACTATTAAGCACACACTATTAACAGTACATGCTTAACTACTGTTACACTTTCAAGCTTATAAAAGAACACAGACAGCCACTGGGTTGAGCTCTATGGTGGAGCCAAGATCAGTGATGAAGGGATCTTGTTTTGCGACAGCATCTTACGGTTGGAGAGAGGAAATGGTTCATGGAGCTCCGTGGTGACTGTCATGAAAATGAACATGAGGGAGTGATAGGAACAGGGTCATGGCTCCCTCCCAGTGGCAGCTACTACAAGAGGAATCCACTCACCCTTGCCCAGGCCCTAAACCACTTACACTCTTTGAAAACCTCGTAAAGAGAATGTTGGAACGAAACCAGAGCACCTGAGAACGGTGCCTTGTGACCCTCCGAGTCAGGAAACCAGAAGCCCTAAAGGCAGAGACAACCAACAGTCATGGCCGGAAGGTTGGGAAGCATGGAGAGATTTTGAAGCATACCTCCTTCCCAACCCCAGCTTCTCAGCAGACTCAGTGATGCAGAAACAACGCTTACGGGAACGTGGATGCAGCCAGCTATGGAGCGGGTGGGATTTGCCTCATCCAGGAACTGATGTGGGAGTTAAAAAAAAAGAACAAAACTCCTCTGTTACCAGGGCAACAGGCAAACTGAGGACACAGTCGACTGTCCCTTCAAAGTCCCAGGAGAGAATTTGATAGCCCATGTGAGAAAGACCAGGCTTAGAGCACTCGGGAGCAAGCAAACCTTCAAAGTGGCTGGCGGTGGGCTATGCTGAGACCCCCTGTAATGGTGGTCTAGGAGAAATGTGTAGAAATAGAACCAGGATGTTCTGGAAGACACCGGCAGTGCTGACAAGGACGATCATGGAAGCATTCTTTCTGAACATCTGGGCCACCCGGCTGACTGAGTGGCCGAAGTGTGGTGGCATTTTCTTCTGGGTACTAGTCAGAATGACATGGCACTGAGGACATGGTTAACACTTAGCAGCAGAGGCCAGCATGAGCTATGGCTTCGGTTTTTAGGAGGTTTAGAAAGAAAGTTTATCTTTCTTTGCGTTGTTTTGATTAAGCTTCAGCTGGAACTATACAGTGTTTTTTAAGCCCATATTTTAATTAGAAATGATGACTTCAGGGAGAATGGTAAAAACAGCAACAATAAAAACAATAAAACTAACAAAACTTCTTTTGATGAACATATGTGACAGACAAGAACGATGTTAAATGGTGGCTGAATATGTATGTTGTTTAATTACGAGTGGCGTGAGTGGTAAAGAACCCACCTGCAATGCAGGAGACATAAGAGACGCGGGTTCAATCCCTGGGTCGGGAAGATCCCATGGAGAAGGGAATGGAAATCCACTCCAGTATTCTTGCCTGGAGAATCCCCATGGATAGAGGAGCCTGGCCGGCTCCCGTCCATAGGGTTGCAAAGAGACAGACATGACTGAAGCCACTTAGTACACAGCGCACAACTGCATGAAATTTTAGTATCAAAAGACAATGCGCTCAAAGAAAATTCCTGAATGTCAGTTTCTTATCATCCTGGGGTCTCCTCTTTCAGGACTACAGACTGCCCATCTGAGCAACGCAGCTCGAACCAGGGACTCCCCAGGGCTGATTGGCCCACGTGAACTTCTGAGTCTGAAACAGACACTCCCCACTTGAGCATCTCAGCTTGAACCAGAGCTGAGACGGACCATACAAAAATCAGAAGCTGAACCAGGTGTTTCCGCAAGAGTCTTTACTTCTGCTACCAGATTCTAAAGCTGCACAATTCTTAGAGTACTTCAGGGACCACAGCTCTTTAATCAAAAGACATAAATACACCCTATCTGGGGGAATCCATCCTATCATGAATGTCTAGACAGTCACTGCATTTCTTATTGATGGACAGTGACAAATACGGGTCTCTGTGTAATTCTGTAGCGCTCCATAAACAGAGTGGCACAGGACACAGTGCCCACCCCTCCTCGCCAAGCTGGGCAAAACAAACTTCATACTCCCTTAAGAGCTCAAACGCTGACCTTCAGGAGAAGCTCTGAGAATATTTATTAAGCACATGCAAGTGCAGGCACCAGCCAGTTTCCACGGGTGAGATGGTTGTCAGCCCAGCTCCTCCCTCGCCCAGTTCCAGGAGGAGGACTAGAGAATCAGGCCAGCACAGCCCTGAAGAGGCTGTTAAAGAAAAGCGTGACCCAGACAAGAACGCAGCATGAATTAACTACAAGGCTCAGCCAGATGCTGGAGAAAGAGATCCAGCAAAGCCCAGAGAACAGTGTGGCTCCGCAGTGGCTGAAGCCAGCCGAGCGGCAGCACAGAAGGCCTGCCCCAGGGCTCTGTAGCCACTCCAGTCTCTGCAGACGTGACTTGCTTTTCAGCCTGATGCTTGATGTCAGCACATTAACCAGGGATGCCCACATCTACGCCTGTGCCTTGGAGGATGTCGGCTTGAAGCCAACATGGAAGAAGAGGAGGCCAAGGGTAGGTGAGCCCTGAACAAGCTGTATCAGAAAAGAGGCTGCTCAAAGCTATAGCACCATCTAGGGTTCCAAGTTTCAGTATTTTTCTCAAGAAAATCAACACAGTGTTTAAGAGACATTATCTCCTTTAGTTCCCCAAACAGCTACTCTGGTTAAGGTCTCTGCCATCAGAACATCAGTTTCATCACTGAGGTCTTGTTTTGAGCTATGTGACCCTCTCTTCTCAGTTAGAAAGTAAAGCCCATACTTTAGATAGGAGTAACTCCTCAAGCCCCTATTATGACAGTGTGAAGTAAATTAACAAATTATTCAGCTCCTCATTAGGAGGGACAGGAAAAACCTTTAAACAGAGAAATTTAAAGCAAGTAGGAGGACCAGACATCTGCAGAAAGGACCAAGGATGGCTAGAGGGTTTCCTTCCTTCTCTACCTTGCCTGAGTCAACGGTGTTTTTAGCTCAAGATCAGCTGCGGAGGAAGGAGTCTCTCTAATGTCACGTTCTTGTTCCCCTCTACCCACCTCCTTAGGCAGCAAGAGCAGACAGGCAGCACCCCTCAGGTCCTACTGCTCTCCACCTCGCCAAACACAAAGCCCCTGGGAGCATCGTCTGATTTCAGGGGAATGAGAGGCAGGTCACAGGGGCTCTTGAGCAGTTTTAGGAAAAGAATCTGGACAAGTCACACCTTCAGAAAAGTCCCAACTGCAGCGAAAACATTGAACATAAATCATAACTTGGGTCTGAGTCTCCTTTCTTATTTCAGTTTATAAACACATTTCTTCAAGTAATTGACACCTTCGCGATGAACCATCGGCAAAACTACAGTGTCTGTGGACAATCTTCTACAAACAACCACCACCCTTTGATGACTTAGTGCTGTACAGCTCCGCCAGGTCCGAGACTAAAGGCAGCAATGCATTGTCACGAGCATAACAAGAGGTGTCAAGATTTGCTCAGAACCTTGAGGCAGCCCCCCGAGCCCACTAGGGGGTCTGCACAGCCTTCCTTAAGCCAAAAGCCAGCAGGAATGTCCACTCAGTTACGTTTCCTGGGATAGAAAGGATGGTGAGCTGAACCCACCAGGAACACTCTGTTGATACAAGGTTTTTAAGAACTAATAGTTCCACATGTACACCATTTGCCGAGAAAGTAGCTGCAACTAGAGTTCCTAGTTATTAACAGAATTGATGGAAGCAGGAACTAGGTTATCTCTCTACTCGGTGTTCCAGGATCACTAGGTTAAGGGGTTTGCTCTCAGCCACACTTTCTGCCAACAAGGAGATCAGTTACTCATCAGGGCTCTGTCTCAGAAGGGAAATGAATGGCATGATTTCCCTCAAAGTATTATCACAGAATAAGTCTGATCAGAAGAGTGGCTGTTCCGCTACGAAGAAGTGTTAAATGGGAATATGGGACAGTGTTAAAAACTAAAAATAGAGCGACCATATGATCCTGCAATCCCACTCCTGGGCGTATATCCATAGAAAAACATGATCTGAAGGGGAACAATCTCCCCCAGGGTTTACTGCAACACTGTTCGCAACAGCCAAGACAGAGAAGCAACCTAAACGTCCAGCATCCATGAATGGATAAAGAAGATATAGTGTATATTCACAATGGAATACTACTCAGTCATTAAAAAGAATGAAATATTGCCATTTGCAGCAACATGGATGAATCTAGAGATTATCATAAGTGAAGTAAGTCAGAGAAAGACAAATATGATATCACTAAATATGCTATCACTATATATTACTATATATCACTAAATGGCATATCACTAGATATGCAAAATCTAAAAAAAATGACACAAACAAGCTTCTTTACAAAACAGAAGCAGATTCACAGACATAGAAAACAAACTTATGGTTTTTCAAAGGGGAAAGGAAGGGAGGGATGGATACACTAAAAGTTTGAGATTAACAGATACTTACTGCTCTACATCAAACAGATAAACAATAAGGATTTACTGTGTGGCACAGGGAACCATATTCAGTATCTTGTAATAACATGTAATGAAAAAGAACCTAAAAAAGAATACATATATGTATAACTGAATCACTCTGCTGTACACCTGAAACTGATACAACCTTGTAACTCAACTATGCTTCCCAAAAAAGTTGCTTCTTTGGGGGAGAAAAAAAAGAAAGAAGAGGGTTTCAATATTTTCGAAAAGAAGTTTCAATATTTTCTCAAGAAACCTAGGAAAAACATTATCTCATTTAGTCTCCAAGCAACCACTTTGGTTAAGGTCTCTGCCATGAGAAGCCCTGACCATGTTCCAAGATGGGCCAGTTCACAAAGCAGGAGGACTTCAAGGAGGGAGAACCTCAGGTTCCCCAAGGTCATGGGGACCCCAGTCCCCCAGCCAAGTCATACCCAGGGCCAGTGCTGGAGAGCTTCTGTCTAGCAAGCAAAGAATCATTAGCTGGAGAAATCCAACCTCTTGTCACAATAATGCATTTAAAAATCAAACTCTGTCGAGAAGGTAGAGTTGTTAGCCATCATGACCACATCAGCAGTCAGGAGGCTGGAGGAACACCATTATAACCCGTGCTCACCATCATCTCTGGGGTCCTAGAAAGCATACTGGATTTGGGTGTCACAATTTCTTTGTCCTTTATGAATTATATAGCCTTCAGCAAGTCATTTAATCTCAGCAAACCTCAAGTGTCCCCTCCATTTATATAAAATGAACACTATAAAATTTAAGCATCTTGTAAGGATCAAGAAGACTCTTGAGAGCCCCTTGGACTGCAAGGAGATCCAACCAGTCCATCTTAAAAGAAATCAGTCCTGAATATTCATTGGAAGGACTGATGCTGAAGCTGAAACTCCAATACTTTGGCCACCTGAGGCGAAGAACTGACTCATTTGAAAAGACCCTGAAGCTGGGAAAGATTGAAGGAGGGAGGAGAAAGGGATGACAGAGGATCAGATGGTTGGATGGCATCACCAACTCAATGGACATGAGTTTGAGTAAACTCTAGGAGTTGGTGATGGACAGGGAGGCCTGGCGTGCTGCAGTCCATGAGGTCGCAAAGAGTCGGACATGACTAAGTGAACTGAAGGATCAAATGAAATAAAGTACATAAAAGTATGTTAAAACTACAAAGGGCCACATCAATATCAAGTATTATTTTGAAAGTATCTGGGAAACTTTTGGAAAACACATAAAATGGCGGCAACAACAACAACAAAAGAAAGCTGACCCTGCTCCTTCATCTGACCCCAATCCCAGAAGAGATACATCTCACCTAACCACTTCACATATTACCCATTCGTTCATTCAAGATTCGTTAAACTTCCCCAGGGTGCCCTTCACTGTGCTAGATGCTGGAGAAAGAACAATAAATGAGACACTCTTCTTGGTCTCAGGGAGCATGAATCTAGAGAATTCCAACACTATTCCCACCTCTGTTTTATGTTCTTAATCTGTGAATCCCATCCTAGCAAGATGCCTACACCTCCCTCCTGGTGTAGATGAACAAACTGAAGCTGCCACCCCTGGCTGCGAGCTAAGTCTGAGGTTAAGTGTGTATCACTGTCATGAAGCCATAAAAGTCAGTTTTCTCCCAACTCCTCCCTCCCATCTCATCACCTTGGCCCTTCCAAAGCCTTTCATGTAGAAACCTGAGCTTCTCACGGACCTAGCCTCAGTGTTAGCAGATACATCATCTTTTTTCTTTTTTTTTTCTTTTTGGCTTTCAGGGTCTTAGCTCCCCAACCAGGGATCAAACCTCAGCCCCCGGCAGTAAGAAAACCAAGTCTTAACCACTGGATCACCAGGAAATTCCTACATAGTCTTTAGAAGTCGTTATTAAAATAAGCACATTAAATACCAAACCAGTAAACCATGTAGACCATGTTAATCATGTCCATCTAAGGACCTGTAGCAGGTTAAGTCTAGACAACTTATGTCAGAAAGCCCTGGATTTGAGTCTTAACTATGTTACTCGTGAGCCTTTATGCTATTATTGACTTAGCTTAAAGTACCACACTAAGTTTCAATTTTCACATTTATAAAATTCAGATAATAATACCTATCCCGTAGAGAGGTTCAAATAATTAAATGTTATAATGTTGGTAAATAATCTAACAGTACTTGGCACTTAGAAGCATCTATAAATGGTAGTCATTATTGTTTATAATTATGATAGTTATTACTATTGACGTGCTTACAAAACAGCCAGTTTCATCCTATGCCCCTTGATTTCTCTACTGCCTGAATGGATGTACAGAGAAAGCAATGCTTCTATTGACTCTGCTGCTGCTGCTGCTGTTAAGTTGCTTCAGTCGTGTCCGACTCTGTGCGACCCCATAGACGGCAGCCCACCAGGCTCCCCCGTCCCTGGGATTCTCCAGGCAAGAACACTGGAGTGAGTTGCCATTTCCTTCTCCAATGCGTGAAAGTAAAAAGTGAAAGTGAAGTCGCTCAGTCATGTCTGACTTTTAGCAACCCCATCGGCTGCAGCGCACCAGGCTCCTCAGTCCATGGGATTTTCCAGGCAAGGGTACTGGAGTGGGGCGCCATTGCCTTCTCCTCTATTGACTAGAGCAAATTATTTCTACCTATGGACCCCAATTCATCTTGCTTTTCTGGAAAAACTAGCTCTCAACCTTGAAGGTTAAGACATATTTATCCTTGGTTTAACACACACCTTGTGGACAAAATGAAAGAATAAACCACTACCTAAATCAGTATTTCAGAAACCCTTTGGGTTTCACGTCTCCCGCTCTATTCATACATAACATTGCAGTTCATGTCTTCAGAGCAGCCCCTCTTTCTTTCCAGTACAGTTTTCTTCTCTTCCCAGTCACTCATTTGTGGTTCTTTCCCTTCTGTCTTCACAATGGCCAATTGTCTCATACAGATCAGGAATACTCAGCCTTAACTGAACAGATTCTGCAGCTGGCTCAGCAGTATAGACAGGCTGCATAGTAAGGAATCAACCTTGTCCAAAGAGAAGGCTGGCCTTTGTCAGGGGCTTCTGGGAGGCAATTCTCTAAGCTCAAAGAATATAACAGCAAATGCAGGTCTGTCTGCCTGGGAACTATGGTGATGCAGTACAGTGTGATGAGATGACTTAGACTTCAGGTTTCGGCTCATGCGGTATCAGCTCAGCCACAGGACGGGCTGGAGGCTGAGGTCAACCATGAGGTCAGTCAACTCTGCCTAGATGATGGAACCCAAATAAAGACTCCAGACACCAAGACTCAGTGGGCTGCCGTGGTTGGCAGTACCCCATGCGTGTGATGCCAAGAAAGTGGTGTTTCCCATGACTCTACAGGGAGAAGACAACCGGAAGCCCCACGTTTGGAACTCTCCTGGACTCTGCCCCCTGTGCTTTTTCCCTGGGCTGATTTTATTCTGTATCCTTTCCCTGTACTAAACCATAACCATGAGTGTAACAGCTTTCAGAACATTCTGTGAGACTCTAGTGAATTACTGATGCTAAGAGAGACCGTGAAAAAAGTGTTTAGTCACTCAGTTGTGCTTCCATGGACTGTAGCCCGCCAGGTTCCTCTGTCCGTGGAATTCTCCAGGCAAGAATACTGGAATGGGTGGCCATTCCCTTCCCGACCCAGGGCTAGAGGACCTGCCCGACCCAGGGATCAAACCTGGGTCTCCGGCACTGAAGGTGGGTCCTTTACCATCTGAGCCACCAGGGAGACTGTGGGTGTTCGTGAACTTCCAACTGGTGTTGGAGGGGAGAATAGTATTGGGAGCTGTTCCTCTAACACTGCAGAGACCAGTAGGAAAATTCCTACGGAGGGGCAGTCTCTAACAAACTGAAAACCCACATCCTTGGATCATTTCCTGTCATGAATAGGTAAGCCTCAAAGCCTAAAATTATTATTCTGTGTCCACTTGCAAGACCTCCTGGGGTGGTTGGGGGGGGTGGGTCTTGATGATCTACGCTCTCTGAGTCTATGTGCACAGAGGTCTCCCTCCCTCCCATCCCTCCCACCATCCTCGGATCTGCGCGCACAGCACAACACGGGTGAGGTCCTGCCTCTGGGGCATCTAGGACTTCTAAGTCTGGCATCAGCTGTCACAGAGGTGGCAGACTGGAGGGAGATTAGAAGGGGAATCACCTGGAAGACCGAATCTGGGAAACCGCCACCAATGTCGATGTGTCTCATCTGCCTGGAAAATGTCAGGCCCCATTCCTCGGAGCCTGATCCTCCGCTCAAGGGAGGAAATTATACAGACAGAGGAAGGGAACAAAGGAGCCAGGGGAACGCTGGGGACGCCAGAGGTCAGTAAGAGTGCCGTCCAGGACAAGCTCCGACTTCTCAGGAATCATACCCAGTGGGATGTCTTCCCCAGGCTCACCGGGTTCTCCTGCTGAGAAACAAAACCCTTTTCAAGGTTGTGCTGCTATCAGCAGTGGCTTGGTGTCCAGATAATAGGAGAGCAAGGAGATCCATTCTCATGTCAAGGCTCACAGGGAAGATACAGGAAGGAAAATGTCAGCATTTGGATATCAATGGAAATGGAACATCTTTAAAAAAAAAAAAAAGAATCAAGAAAATGTACTTTGGTGCTAACAGGGCTGGAGTGAGCTGAGGCTAGCTGAATGCTCTATTGCATCTCAGCTGGCCACAGTATCTTTCTTTGTTAACCTTGAATTCCAGCCATCTGCCCCAAGAAGGGGGAATCAAATGAGGAAACAAACTGGACCCCACATGCTTAAAATGAAGAGGTTTCAGGGCTGTATCAGTCACTTAAGCCTAATATTTGGATTTCCTTTAAATTGCATTGTCGTCAACGGCTATTCAGGCTGAGTTGCTTAGACAGTAAATTCTGGTTCTAGCTGCCATTTCACATTATGCTAATGTATGTGAGAAGCTGTCTCCCTGGATACCGTAGCAAATTGCCAGCTGAATCATAGAAATGCTGTCAACTTTTTTTTTTCCCCAAGTTTTCCATTTTTGCTTTGCCATTGTGTGTAGCCAAGAGAATCCAGGAGGTGGGGTGTGGGGGGTGGTGGAGGAGTTGGAAATATAATTTATATGTATACATATATATATATTCAGGCTTCCACTGGATTGGCTTTGCCTGTTTGAGAAAAAAATTGTAGCTTTCTGCTTTGTTTCTAAAGCAACCCACATGCATGCCTCCATTTTATTTTAAGTCATTTCATGGCCCAAGTGTCTATGTCAATTTCAGGGAATCAGCCTTGAGGGCCAGCAGAGGGAGCAAGAGAGCACCAAACCTGATTTTCTATAGATTCCAACCAGAGCCTGAGCAGGTGGACATTTGCTGACCCCAAAGAGAAACATGCAACTCAAATGGATTCACCAGGTGCGGCTACTTTTTAGAAGATGCCTTAAGGTCCCTGGTGTGGTACACACAACCTTGGCTTGCGAGATGAGTGCATTCATGCTCAGTTGTGTCCAACTCTCTGTGACCCAGTGGCCTGCAGCTCGCCAGGCTCGTCTGTCCATGGAATTCTCCAGGCAAGAATACTGAAGTGGGTTACCATTTCCTCCTCCAGGGGAATCTTCCCAACCCAGAGATGGAATACGCTTTAGCTTAGAATTTGATCAGTTCAAGGGTAGCCCAGGGGAATGCCTCTACAACATAAAGGCAAGAAGGAGGAGGACACCACATCCGCTCCCTCCCTCACAAACTGGCGTGCAAATTGCATTTCAAAAACTCTGTACCCCAAACAAAACCATTATACAGCAACCAGGCTGCCCTCTACCAGCTTTTGACTGCAAGGAATGTGTTCATTAAGTTTGGGTTTCTTTTTAATTATAGAATTAAATTCTCAATTCTTTTCAATGATTAAGGCTGAACTTGGATTACCACTTACATTATGACAAATGATCTTCTTTCCAATTTAATAAATTTTAAAGCTTTTTTACCAGGAGGCCTATATTATCTTTCATTAACCATTTTAAGCCTCATCTCTATAGAATTTCAACCTGGAGAAGGCAATGGCTACCCACTCCAGTATTCTTGCCTGGAGAACCCCATGGAGAAGGGAACCTGGTGGGCTAGAGTCCATGGGGTCATAAAGAGTTGGACACGACTGAGCGAATAAGCATGCTCTAGCATTTCTGTAATTTTTTAATGAAAACATTCCCGAGAATAAAGACATACCTCTAGGGATACCCCAAACTGGGCAGAGTAAGTGTAGAATTTCTCTGAGGTCTCATGGTTTTATCTAAACATATACAGGATTGTTTTCTGAATTTTGCATTCTACTTTATATCTGTGTTTATTCATTTGAAAATAATGTTTTGTTTTGGTGGTGCTGGGTCTTTGCTGCTGTGTGGGCTTTCTGCAGTTGCAGTAAGCAGGCAATACTCTCTACTTGCAATGCATGGGCCTCTCATGTGGTCATTCCTTCTGTTGCAGAGCTCACCCTCTAGGGCTGCAGGCTCAGTAATTGCAGCTCAAGGGCTCTAGAGCACGAGCTTAGTGGCCCAAGGCATGTGGGATATTTCCAGACCAAGGATCAAACCTATGCTGCCTGCTCTGGCAGGTGGATTCTTTACCATTGAGGCGCCAAGCAAGCCCCCAGGACAATGTATTAAATTACTTATCACCTACTTAACTCTTCATTCCAAATCTTCAAGTGAAAGGGACCCTTCTGCATGAGGCAGCACTTTTATTCCACCTACTGCAGGTGGCACCTGGGCTCCCCTGGGCTGCATAAATGGTAAGACTGGTTAGGGAATCCAATGCTGCCCTTTTACGGAGGAAGGATTTTGTTTATGAAATCAAAGGTTTGGAACCACTGTTTCTGGCCCCTGCTCTTCAGCCTTTTTTTCCCTGCGACCCAACTCTTCAACAATCCCAAAGTCTTAGCAAAATCAACAACAAGCAAAGTACATCAGTTTCTTCAAGGCTGGACTCTGACCTCGCACTAAGCAGCTTTTCACATACCCACCCTCTTCTCCCAGTATGAAAAGGAGTCATCCCAGTATGAAGAGGCAGTCAGTACCCCAGCCCTGCCTCTGGGGCCGGATCCCACTGGAAGAGACCCTGCTAGGAGCAGAGAAAAATAAAAAGACACAGGCAGAGGCTGACATCATGTTCCTGAAATCACGTGCAAAATCAGCCTTTGTATATGAAATCCTATTCGCCTGTTGACTCCACAGTTACTTCTCCACTTCGGTGGTAGCTTAAGACAGTGGATGGGAACACATGAAGTTTCCCTGATCTCCACTGGGTAGAGTCAGTGATTTGAAATACTCAGGGAATATAAAGAATTTTTCATACTGTGAAGCAAAAAAGTGTGGGAAAGGTGTATGTCAAGGCTGTATATTGTCACCCTGCTTATGCAGAGTACATCTTGCAAAGTGCCGGGCTGGCGAAATCAAAAGCTGAAATCAAGATTGCCAGGAGAAATATCAACAACCTTAGATATGCAGATGATACCACTCTAATGGTATAAAGTGAAGAGGAACTAAAGAGCCTCTTGATAAGGGTGAAAGAGGAGAGTGAAAAAGCTGGCTTAAAACTCACCATTCAAAAAACTAAGATCATGGTTTCCACACCCATATCACTTCATGGCAAATAGAAGGGGAAACAATGAAAACAGTGACAGACTTTATTTCGGGGGGCTCCAAAATCAGTGCAGATGGTGACTGCAGCCATGAAATTAAAAGACACTTGTTCCTTGGAAGAAAAGTTATGACCAAACTAGACAGCATATTAAAAAACAGAGACATTACTTTGCCATCAAAGGTCTGTCTAGTCAAGGCTATGGTTTTCCCAGTAGTCATGTATGGATGTGATAGTTGGACTATAAAGAAAGCTGAGTGCCGAAGAATTGATGCTTTTGAACTGTGGTCTTGGAGGAGATTCTTGAGAGTCCCTTAGACTGCAAGGAGATCCACCCAGTCCATCCTAAAGGAAATCAGTCCTGAATTTTCATTGGAAGGACTGATGCTGAAGCTGAAACTCCAATACTTTGACCACCTGATACAAAGAACTGACTCACTGGAAAAGACCCTGATGCTGGAAATGATTGAAGGCAGGAGGAGAAGGGGATGAAAGAGGATGAGATGGTTGGATGGCATCACTGTCTCGATGGATGTAAGACTGAGCAAACTCCGGGAGTTAGTGATGGACAGGGAAGCCTGGCGTGCTGCAGCCCATGGGGTCGCAAAGAGTCAGACATGACTAAGCAACTGAACTGAAGACCAATGTCAAATATACTAGTGTGTGTGTGTGTGTACACACACATGCACATACATATATGTGTGTCTATGTATACACACACACAATGGAGTATTACTCAGCCATGAAAAGAATGAAATCTTGCCATTTGCAGCAACAGGGACGGACTTTGAGGGTATTGTGCTAAATGAAATGTTAGATTTACCACATGATTTCACTCATATGAAACATTAAAAAATAAACAGAAACAAACATGTAGATACAGAGAACATAATAGTGGTTATCAGAGAGGAAGGGGTGGTGGGGGAGGGAACATGGGTCAAGTGGACCAGCTAAACGGTGACAAATGGAAAATAAATTTTTGGTGGTGAGCACATTGTAGGGTATATAGATATAGAAACACAATGTACACATGAAACTTATATAATGTTATAAATCATTGTTGCCTCAATAAAAATAAACAAAGTCAAAAAATACAACAACAAGATAATTATCCTTCCTCCCCATCAGGGATGTTCTTTTCTACTTTACTAGTAGAGTCCAGATGAGCCCCACTTTTGGAACCATTTTGAAAGGCAAAAAGTAAAACCCACCAATAAGCAAAAAGTTGGAAGGCAGAAAAGAATAAGGAGACAGGGTGATGGAAGTCCTTTTACCAAGAGGCTTCTGTCTTTGCCTGGGACCCAAGTGCAGGCTTTTGTAGGACCCAAGTGCTCTGTTTGTGGTAGGATTATAGGTCCCTAGTCTCAGGAGCTACTACTCATTGTAAAAGCATTCAAACCTGAAGGGAAAATGTATATCTGAAATGAAAAATAGTATAGAAAAAAAAGAGCTCAACTTAATAGCTGTGTAACTCAATGCATTTTCCATATTACAGCTATTGTGTAAACCAAGATACACCTGCTACAGAGGATTAGAAAGAGCAGAAGCCTGGAGCTGGTGAGGCTGCTGACTTAAGATCCAACAGCCCAGGGAGGAGGGAAGCACCTGGAACCAGAAGAACCTAGTAAGGTATGGAGAACATACTCAAAAGGACTTGACTGAAGGGAGTTTTAGGAAGGGCATTAACGGTTCTATGCAGAATTTAAGGGACAGTGAAGCACTGAGGGACTGGCAATGAGGGGGACTCTATCACTGCCCCTGATGGACAAGAGGAGGGACCTGTGAGGCAGGGAAGAGTCAGAGCAGCAGAAGAGGGCTCCCCGGCAGGACCCACGCCTTGAAGAACCCAGCACCGCCACACTGGAGGACGCAGAAGGTGGAGACCACCCCTCTTTCCTCTGGCCTCCTCCATCTTTGGCCGTGCCTCCCACTGGCAAAACCCAGATGGAGAGCTGTGAGTTAGTGAGTGGAGGTAATGCAGCTCATCGAGGTCAGCCTCCCAGAGCCTAGAGAATAAAGCTGGGCAAGTGGACAAAACCAGCAAAGAGCCCTAGACGCAGAGCCAGGACGCTTGGTTCCATCTGTACCACTACTGACTCTGGACACCCTTTAACGTGGTTAGACTTCCAGGAAAGAGACCAAACTAGACAGTTTCCATGGTCTCTCAGTTTTTACATCCTGTGCCTCTAATCCAAGAATCATACAGATGCAAAAGCTAAACAACTCCCGGGGATGTGTAGACTTAGTAGATAACACACGAGCAACTAAGATGATCACAAAGCTTTAAACCTCTACCTTCAATCTATGGAACAGTCTACTTTCCACCTCCAAGGCCCAGGTAGAGATCAAGTCGACAGGAGCAGAAATGCAGGCCCAAGGAATTCTCATCTCGATCCCCAACTTTACTGCTACAGCTACTCTCACATCTTGACCGGTTCCCTTTGAAGAGTTCGGTTTCACACAGCTGCCTTGTTCCTTTTGAGAACAGTAAACATGTTCAATATTAGAAGATGAAGCAGTTTGGGTTTCAGAGCTGCTATGCAGGAGAGAGGGCTCAGACACCCAAATGGGGAAGGAGATGGAAGTCCAGACTTCACATGGAAGTGCAGGCCAGCTTCTCCTACTGCAAAAGTCCCCATGCCTCAGCATCTTTCCCATCCTGACCTAGTGGCCGCCCCCAGGTCAGCCCAGCAGAGAGAGGGGCCTACAGACCAACAGGCTCACAGCGGAGCCCTCTTTCCATCTCACCAGCTGCCTCTCAGCAAGTCAGTTCTCTAGCTTAACAAAATCTTTCTCTTGTTATCTCACAGCAGCTTGAAAAGGAACACTAATAAAGAGTAGCATCCCATTTCTTAAGCCTTAAGCAGATAGAAATCATGGAGAAATGTCTTTCTCCTAAGCGAAAAGTAAAAGAACTCAATGATAAAAAGAAGCATCAAGTTGATTGAAATTTCAAAGGAAGGGACTTCCCTTGCCCCCTGGGAACAGTCAACCGTGCTGCCCCTCATGTGAGTTCTGGGGTGTAACCACTGACATCCTCAGATGAAAATCCCAGGTAGAGGCAGCCTGAGGAAAAAAAAATGTCACTTTAAGGTCAAGTCTACTAATAACTTAAAGAAATGAGAGTGTGTTAACCTTGGACAGAGGACTGTAGGTTGGAACTCACTATAACAAACAGTTAATTACAATTCGGGATCGATAAATTAAATTAGGCCTGGGGTAATAAATGCTCTAATTTTGTTTTATAAGTTTCCTCTGGAGTTATTACTGTCATTATTTTACCTAATAATTATGGCTTCATGAGTTAATAATTTTTACTTATGCAGGAATCTTGCAGGCTAAGTAGTTACCTGGGAACTCTACATCATGCACCTAGTAGGTCCTGTCAATAAATGTTCATTGAAATGTCTGCTGCCGTAGAACTTCAGGAGCTATGAGAACCTTGCACTTTCTTCACCCTCTCATGCTCCCCTGATCCTGTCCAGTAGCATTTTGCATCACAGCCCATTCCCAGCTGCACAGATCGCGTGTTTCCCTGGACATCTGTCCACATGCACTGACCAGGCCCCTTTGTCACTTTTCTTAAGTCTTAATTGCATCCGTTACAATACTGCTTCAATTTTATGTTTTGATTCTTTGGCAGTGAGGTATGAGGGATCTTTGATCCCGGAGCAGGGATCAAACCCACAGCCCCTGCATTGCATGGCAAAGTCCTAACCACTGTACCACTAGGGAAGTTCCTACCTGCCATATTTGCTGCAAATAGAGGAAAACAATAGAATGGGAAAGACTAGAGATCTCTTCAAGAAAATTAGAGATACCAAGGGAACATTTCATGCAAAGATGGGCTCAAAAAAGGACAGAAATGGTATGGACCTAACAGAAGCAGATGGAGAAGGCAATGACACCCACTCCAGTACTCTTGCCTGGAAAATCCCATGGATGGAGGAGCCTGATGGGCTGCAGTCTATGGGGTCACCAAGAGTCAGACACGACTGAGTGACTTCACTTTCACTTTTCACTTTCATGCATTGGAGAAGGAAATGGCAACCCACTCCAGTGTTCTTGCCTGGAGAATCCCAGGGACAGGTGAGCCTGGTGGGCTGCTGTCTATGGGGTCGCACAGAGTCAGACACTACTGAAGTGACTTAGCAGCAGCAACAGAAGCAGAAGATATTAAGAACAGGTGGCAAGAATATATAGAGAACCTGTACAGAAGGGATCTTCATGAACCAGATGATCACGATGGTGTGATCACTCATCTAGAGCCAGACATCCTGGAATGTGAAGTCAAGTGGGCCTGAGGAAGGATCACTACAAACAAAGCTAGTGGAGGTGATGGAATTCCAGTTGAGCTATTTCAGATCCTAAAAGATGATGCTGTAAAAGTGCTGCACTCAATATGCCAGCACATTTGGAAAACTCAGCAATGGCCACAGGACTGGAAAAGGTCAGTTTTCATTCCAATCCCTAAGAAAGGCAATGTCAAAGAATGCTCAAACTACTGCACAATTCCACTCATCTCACATGCTTCAGTTCTAGCAAATACCCAAAATTCTCCAAGCCAGGCTTCAACAATACACGAGCCGTGAACTTCCAGATGTACAAGCTAGTTTTAGAAAAGGCAGAGGAACCCGAGATCAAATTGCCAACATCTGCTGGATCATGAAAAAATCAAGAGAGTTCCAGAAAAACATCTATTTCTGCTTTATTTACTATGCCAAAGCTTTTGACTGTGTGGATCACAATAAACTGTGGAAAATTCTGAAAGAGATGGGAATACCAGACCACCTGACCTGCCTCTTGAGAAATCTGTATGCAGGTCAGAAAGCAACAGTTAGGACTGGACAGAAAACAGACTAATCCCAAATAGGAATAGGTGTATGTCAAGGCTGTATGTTGTTACCCTGTTTATTTAACTTCTATGCAGAGTACATCATGAGAAATGCTGGACTGGAAGAAGCACAAGCTGGAATCAAGATTGCCAGGAAAACTATCAATAACCTCAGATATGCAGATGACACCACCCTTATGGCAGAAAGTGAAGAATTAAAGAGCTTCTTGATGAAAGTGAAAGAGGAGAGTGAAAAAGTTGGCTTAAAGCTCAACATTCAGTAAACTAAGGTCATGGCATCTGGTCCCATCATTTCATGGGAAATAGATGGGGAAACAATGGAAACAGTGACAGACTTTACTTTTTTGGGCTCCAAAATCACTGCAGATGGTGACTGCAGCCATGAAATTAAAAGACACTTACTCCTTGGAAGAAAAGTTATGACTACCCTAGACAGCATATTAAAAAGCAGAGACTTGACTTTGCCAACAAAGGTCCATCTAGTCAAGGCTATGGTTTTTCCAGTAGTCATGTATGGATGTGAGAGTTGGACTATAAAGAAAACTGAACACCGAAGAATTGATGCTTTTGAACTGTGGTCTTGGAGAAGACTCTTGAGAGTCCCTTGGACTGCAAGGAGATCCAACCAGTCCATTCTAAAGGAAATCAGTCCTGAGTGTTCATTGAAAGGACTGATGTTGAAGCTGAAAGTCTAATACTTTGGCCACCTGATACGAAGAGCTGACTCATTTGAAAAGACCCTGAGGCTGGGAAAGATTGAAGGCAGGAGAACAAGGGGACAACAGAGGATGAGATGGTTGGATGGCATCACTGACTCAATAGACATGAGTTTGAGTAAACTCTGGCAGTTGGTGATGGACAGGGAGGCCTGGTGTGCTGCAGTCCATGGGGTCACAAAGAGTCAGACCCAACTGAGCAGCAGAACTGAACTGAACTGAACTCTTGATTCCTGTGGGGTGCTTTTGTTTGCATGTTTGTTTGTTTTTGCCTCTGGCATAGAATTTTCTGATAAAGACAGTGCTACCTCCTTGGGGACGGAGGGGGTCCCATCCCAGTTAGACTGAGAGTCTCTTACCCATCACTGTATCTTCAGGGCTGAACTCGGTGGCATGGGCAGCAGAAGGCGCCTAAGGGAGACTGTTAAAGCTGGCCCTTTAGGCAAATGCCAAAAGTAAAGGTCTGTGAAGGTGGACCTTCCTTTCCCATGAACTGGAGTTTGGAGGAATGTCCCCTGTAAGTGGAGATCATAGTGAGATGAGACCCACTGGGTCCTGTCCTGTGAAAAAAGGGTTTGTCGGAAACCCTGAGGCTCGCTGGTCAGGGCTCCACTTGATGAAGATGGTTAGAGCAGTGCAGAGGGAAGAGAAAGTGACTCCGTGCATCTTGGAGAGGCGGAGGGGGCGGGATAGCAGCACATCGTCCAGGGCTGCGCAGGCGCCTCTGGCAGGGGAGGGGGGGCTGGGATGCTGTCAAGAGGCCTTGCGAGGGCTGAGGGAAGGTGGCACAGGGCACCTGCTCTGTCCCCATGGGAACAGCAGCCACGCCACCCTCTTCTCTTTCCTCTGGCCTCCAGGACCTGAAGAGCTCTCTCGACTTCACCATGCTTTCTTTCCTTCACGATGCTTCACTATTTCCTCCTGCTCCCATCCCAGTGCCACGGCGTCGTGATTCTGGAGCCAGACTGCCTCATTCAAATCCTCCCTCTGCCTCTCACTGTGCGACTTTGAACATGTTACTTAACTTCTCTGTACTTCCGTCGTCTCATCTAGACAATGGAATTATAATAATAGTACTTGCTCATAGGGTTGGGCTTCCCAGGTGGTGCTAATGGTGAAGAATCCGCCGGCAAATGCAGGAGACGTAAGAGACACAGGTTCGATCCCTGGGTTGGGAAGATGCCCTGGAGGGGGGCATGGCAACCCACTCTGGTACTCTTGTCTGGAGAATCCCATGGACAGAGGAGCCCAGTGGGCTACAGTCCATAGGGCTGCAAAGAGTTGGACATGACTGAAGCAACTTAGCGTACACACACTCATAGGTTTAAGATGGAGAGTCAACAAATTAATGCATGAGTGCCATAAGAGCGGCCTGTACCTCTACTAATCTACCTAACAGACGGGACTCAGGTGCAAGAGGAGAAGCAAGCAGGCCAGAAACCTGTCCCCAGAGAAGGCAGGGGCCTGGGTCAGAGATACCAGAAATAGCAAACAAAAAGACAGCATGCCCAGTTATATTCAAATTTCAGATAAACAGTAAGTTTAGCATAAGGATGTCTCAAACATTGTAGGGGACATACTTAGATTAAAAACATGTTTGTTGTTTATCTGAAACTCAGATGTAACTGAGTGTCCTGCATGTAAACTGGCAGCCTTAGCCTGGGCAGTGGGCGTTGATAAGGACCAGGACTGCTGGCCCCGTAGGTTTGCTGTGCTCCTGTTTCACACGGATGATGTATTGGGTTCCAGCAGAAGGCTGAGGTGGTGGTAGCCAGGACCCTCCACCTGAGGCCTGGGAGTGGTTCCACAGGACCCTCAGAACTCTGAAGCACCTTCCAAACTCAGATTTCTTCTCCAATTATTCCACCACCCTGTGCCCTTATTCAAATCAGAATTCCTCCCTTGCTTGAATGCTTTTGAACTCAACATGCACAATTCCTAGGACACAGTTTGCTCCTCCTGGGAGCATTCCCAGAACTGCACACGTGGGCATCCCTGCTGGTCAAGTGGCCCCCGAAGGAGTGCCAGCTCTCAAGTCAGCAACAGCTGGGTTCAAACCTTGGGCAAACCATTCACTGGCCGTGTGGTTCATCCAGTCCACGACTTGACCCCCTCCAACCAGCTGTCTCTGGTGACCTACATCACTTAATATTACTTAACTTACTTTGAATTCCTAAGCACACAGGCTATACTATAACATGCTTTATATATTTAGCCAGATTATTTTAAATCCTTTTATTTGAGTTATTCTCGTCTCTCCGTATAGGCTAAAAGCTCCTGGAGAATGGACATCACCCCCAGATAGCCTTTTGTGGTCCCCACAACACTCTGCCTGATAACCTGGATCTGAAAGATACTTGCTGAAATTATGAATGAAAAACTTGCCACTTTCATCAATGTAAGGAAAGGGGTCACTCACCTATAAGTATTTTTCAATTCCATTTTACTCAGGGAATAATAAATATTTGATGATACGATTTGAGTTGAACTAAAATAAGCATGGCTCCAGTAGAAAGAGCATCAACAAAAACAGACCAAAGTTGCTGCCATTCTTCACTGATATCAAGGACCTGCTAGAATCTGATTCTTACTCAGAATCAACCCCTTCAGAAACATATTTGAATAAACTGTCAGTTCAGTTCAGTTCAGTCGCTCAGTCGTGTCCGACTCTTTGCGACCCCATGAATCGCAGCACGCCAGGCCTCCCTGTCCATCACCAACTCCCGGAGTTCACTCAGACTCACGTCCATCGAGTCCGTGATGCCATCCAGCCATCTCATCCTCTGTCGTCCCCTTCTCCTCCTGCCCCCAATCCCTCCCAACATCAGAGGCTTTTCCAATGAGTCAACTCTTCGCATGAATAAACTGTAGGCTGGGCTAAACCAAAGCTAGGTGGACACTAGTTGAGTTGGTAGAAATCTCCAGAAGTTACAGGTTTAATCAGAATTCAGGAAAAAAAAAAAACCTAAAACATCATTTCCCAAAATGTATTGTTCCCATCTCTACCTCCTAACCCTTTTCCAGTCTGATGGTGGTTCTGGAATGAGATCAAAATGGTGCTTGTTTACATAATGGAACTGGATTTACATCTAATTCCACGTGACATTTCAGTCATGCGCCATAATGAAATTCACTGGGCACAGTGAACATGGATCTGGGGAAGGTGTGGAAGCAGACCTGCTCATAGCATGCTGATTCTCTTGCCTCTATTTCAGCTGGCAACTCTAGACACTCCTGAATAATGTAGAGTGTCGGGGCGCTGGCTGATGAGCGCAGTGTGGCCTCTTCTGAGGTTGGGGACAAGTGAAAACATATGCACACTATTTGCAGAAACGAGAGTGTTTGCAGAAGAGGATGCTCAGAAGGCAAGGGAAAGAGTTCTGAGACCTCAGTGATTCCTCTCCATGCTGTGAACTCAACAGGCTCTCAGAGCCTTTTTTGTTGTGTTTTCCTATTTTACAAAATGTGCTTGAAAGTTCAACCCTTGGTAGCAATCATGTAACACCCAGATCTCTAAGCAAAATTGCCAGCGAGCATAACAAAGAACAGACCTCTTTCCACAAAGTCCTTTGTTCGTCCTCAGCCAGAAGGACCCTGGGCTCTGCCTCTGGCCTTTCTGCGCACCTCTCGCCAGAGGGCACAGGTGTCGGCCAAACCAGGAAACCGGACTCCTTGATCCCTCCACGTGATGCTTTTCTTTGCTTTCCTCCCACGTGCCCGTTTATCCCTTCTCTGTGCCCTTTGCTGACCCCTTCTTCCCCCAAGCACAAGCCCTGTGCACTTCAAATGACTCCAGGCATCATGCCCCTCTTTCATTTAGGAAACAAAATCCTATCTTATGACTTGGTGATCACCTCTATTCCATGACTCTCAAGTCTGTATTTCTCCTTCAGTTTCTCAACTACACTGCAGTTCAAGTGTCCACAAGCATCTCCAAGTGGCCATGCCATCATCACAAACACTGTCTCCCCCAAAACAGAAACCACGATCACCATTCTTCTTGCAACGGCCTGACTAGGTTCGGTCACCCAACCTGGAGCCTGAAGTCAGTGATCTGGTCATTGAACAATGTACCTATGTATCTTTTACTTGCCATATACCTACCAGTCGATCGTAACGAAAACTTTAACCCATATTATTCCTACTCAAAAAACTATCTTCCTTCCTCTCCACATATGAGAAATACCTTCATGACTGAATTTTAGTCCTAAATGATCTCTCCCCTCCCTGAATGTCTGAAGCACCTACTGATTATGTTATTATTTATGCACTTAAAAAAAAAGAAACAGACTCTTAACTGTTTCCTGCAGACATATTATACAACTCAAAGTAGTCTATGAGTTTCTGGATGATAAGAACTGTGTTTGTGACATTTTCTTAAAAGGATCTGTTTATCTTAACATATAAGTCAATGAGCTGATCTTTATAAAAGGCTTATTTCAGGACCTGGCACAAAATATGAGCTTAAAAACATAGGTTTAAAGATAAGTAAGTAGATAACTCAATAAACACTTGGCAAACTGAGTTAAGATGAACTATGCAAAATGCTCCCAAGACATCCACATCCCAAGAGGCCCCAGTCTGCCTCTCCTGCCAGCTGCAGAGGAAAGCTCAGAGTGCCAGGCCATAACTGGGCCAGGCATCGGGACGATGTGAGTGTGGGGGTATCTGCTGGTGAATACACGTTTAGGTCATGACAGGTCAAGCAAAAACGACTCGTGCAGACGTGAATTATTTGGGGAGTGGAAATGGAACATGGAGGTGCATTAACTCCTATTTTCTCCCTTCTCCCCATTGCTTCTAATAATGGAACTGCTTGATTTAACCTCTTCTCAGTCCTGTACCTGGGTGCTGCCCGGCAGTGGGAATGAGTGCTCTGAGAAGTGGATCTGGTCTCACAGGCCGATATGGTGGAGGAAGCACACACGGTACAGCTCGATTTGACGATGAGGAAGGAAGCTGAGGCCCAAGGAGGCGGCTGACTTGCTCAAGGTCACACATCTACCGGCCCAAGATAACTTGAGGGCCCTGCCTCAGTTCCTTCTCCCCCCAGGTCTTGTCCGGTGACGACACCCAGTCCCAGCTGACCTGTCCCTCAGCTTCATAAACATCTCACATCCTTGGCTAGGATGCTGTTTATCACTTCCCATGGCAACCATCACCCCACAAACCAGAGCTGACCTCCCTCCACCCTGTACCAGGACAGAGGGTCTGAGAGATTTCTGTGTTCTTTTTCATCTCAAAACAGAAGTCAATTGTTGGGGTCAGAGCAAAAAAACAAATGACCATCACAGCAGCCTTCTCAGCAAAACCCAACACCGAGTGCCCAGCGGATCTCAGATAGATTCAGTAGCAGGGATGTTTTCCCCTTTTGTTAGTCCATGACCTTCAAGAAAAGGAAATCAATCAAGGGCTCCAAGGGATTAGTTGTTTAAGTTTGCTTACATTTTACTTTAGAGTGAGGGAAAAAAATCTACATTACCTTTTTTTTTTTTTCTTACTACTGGGAATTCAAAATTATGCAATACAAAAAATAATTATTTAAAAAGGTGAACACAGAAAAGCTTTAGGACAGTGAAAATACTCTGTATGATACTACAGTGATGGAGACATTGATTAGACATTTGTCCAAAACCGTTCATTAGACATTTGTCCAAAACCACTGAATGTACGTCATCAAGAGTGAACCCTAAGGTAAACTATGGACTTTGGGTGATGAGACTGTATCAGTGTAGGCTGACCGCATGGAACAAACACACTGCTCTGGTGGGAGATGTTGATGATGGAGGTGGGTACAAATGTGCGGGGGGATGAGGTACATGCTGTGATCCTAAAACCTGCCCCCCCCCAAAAAAATTCTATTCTCTTAAAATTACACTTTGTGGCCCGTTCATGACGGAAAGTCAGATAGGAAAGCAGGAGAGAGAGGAAATTTAAAAAGGTGGATGGAGCATGAGATGAAAAATGGTATCAGAAAATAAAAAGAAAGAAAAATGGTATCAGAAAGAAGGAAATCAAACCCACTGCAGTAAAAGGTAGGGACGCAGCAGTTATAATCCCAGACACAGAGTCAGAAACAGAGTTAATGAAGACATACACACGTGTAGGCAAGCACACACAGACGCACGTGTGCGCCTTTAAAGCAAAACCCTTGAAAATAGCTACACAGAGAGGTATCGTGGGAAAAAATCACTCTAATTTTGTTCTTTTCAATTCGATGGGGCTTTAAATATTCTAAAGTGGCCCCACGTGATTGAACTGAACATCTGAATTGTGGCCACTGAGATTGAGAAGGTGACTTTTAAATTTGACACTTTTTTTTTTTTAAGATTTAGTTAGCTTATTTTGTTTCTTTGGCCATGCCATGCAGCACATGGGCTCTCAGTTTCCCAACCAGGGATGGAACTTGCGTCCTCCACAGCGGAAGGGGGGGCCTCAACCACAGGACCACCATGGAGGTCCCAACCTGATGCAACTTTCACCAAACCTAAGTTTAAATTTTAAAATGAAAGTAATATGAAATCTTTTTTCATTAAACACAGCCTTATTTGGTAGGACTACTTTTCACTTTGCTCCAAAATCACATCAGTTCATTCTTCACTGATAAACCAGTTTTATTACTGTGGATATATAAAGAAAATTGACTTGAGAGGGGTACTCAACTTAGTTCTTAAAAAGTTTTAAGTATGTTTCAAACAAGCTGGATATGTGAATCCACATTTTCCATCATAAATGTTTTGAACTCTAAATAAGATCAAGTATTTCTGAAGAAAATTTAGGACACAAATTCCGATGTGTGAAGTACCCATCATATTTTGAAGACTTAGTATGAAAATCAAGAATGTAAAATATCTCACTAATAATTTTTTATGTTGGTGAGATATTAAAATGAGATTATTTGGGATATATAGGGTTAAATAAAATGCAGTATTAAATTTAATGTCACCTGTTTCATTTATTAAGGCAGTTACTGGTGAATTAAAAATTAAGTATATGGCTCCCATCATGGTTCTATCGGATAGCACTATTCTGAAGGAAGCAAGGCAAAGCTATTTTATTTTTTTTAATATAAATTTATTTACTTTCATTGGAGGTTAATTACTTTACAATATTCTATTGGTTTTGCCATACATCAACATGAATCTGCCACAGGTATACACATGTTCCCCATCCTGAACCCCGCTCCCTCCACCCTCCCCATACCATCCCTCTGGGTTGTCTCAGTGCACCAGCCCCGGGCATCCTGTATCACGCATCGAACCTGGACTGGCAATTCATTTCATATATGATATTATACATGTTTCAATGCCATTCTCAAAGCTATTGTAAAAGAGATCTGATGAAGAGACTCACAGACTTAGGAAATGAACTCACAGTTGCCTGGGGGAAGGGATAGTTAGGGACTTCAGGAAGGTTATGTACACACTGCTATATTTAAAATGGATAACCAGCGAGGACCTACTGCAGAGCGCAGGGAACGCTGCCTCATGTAATGTGCCAGCCTGGGTGTCACGGGGTTTGGGGGGAAAACAAATACGGGTACATGTATAGCTGAGTCCCGTCAGTGTTCGCCTGAAACTACCACAACATTGCTAATCAGCTGTATACCAATGCAAAATGTTTTTGGTGTTAAAAACTTAAAATTTTTAAAAAGAGATCTGAGGGAAACCAGCATCACCACGTACACCCAAATCTTGCTGGAGCTTGACAGCCGAGAAGCCAAATAAATTCTAAATAGTCTGCCATGTTGCTTTCTGGGGTGAGAGGACTCAGGGGAAGCAGGAACCCACTTTGTATCCAAAAGGAATCTGAGAAGAAGTGACAATGTTCTGACCTCACAGAGAGGGCTTTCCACCCAGAGGAGACGCAGGGCAGGAAGTCCCAGAACAACCTCGCCAGTACTCACCCCTCAGAGAACTTTTCAAAAGCTGGCAAAGTACCCAATCACCAGGAGGAGGAGGAGAAAAACAGAGACGTGAATAAACAGAAAGAACACAGCACCCCAGTGCAGTGGAGGGTAAGAAGGCAATCTGCCTGATGTAATGACCACAGAAGGCGCTTACAGCTGGAAAATCCACGTGGTGTTTGCCAAAGACAGAGAAATGTACCTTGAACTCACTTCTGACGGTTATTCTCTTCGGGGTGAAAATGCAATTCAATCAATTTAAATGTTTTGCTCCCAAATATTCTTAAAAGTAAAACTTCTACTCACCGAACCTCTTGTCCTCCTTTGCTCAGAGGAAATCATTAACTTTCTACTTTGGGAAAGTAGAAGGTATCACAACCCACAGAAGAGAGAAGGCTGTCTTCTACTTGTACAGCTTAATATCTCAGCATCTTGGGACTTTTTAAGGTATTGTTGCTCATGTTACTAGGTTCACGTTGGTATTGGTTTATTGTTATTTTCAGTTCATCATAAGCTATGTCATATCTTGAAACTTCTCCCAGACTCCAGATGACCCTGAAGACAGATTGTATAGATTTAGAAGCTTAATCAGTAAACACTCTAACAGAAGCTTAGAGGCTTCTAGGAGGAAGGTATCCCTTCTTAGTACTGCACACACAAAGCAGATCCAATCCTATGCTTTGTGGATTTTAATATTAATGGTGATGAATTTGAATTTTTGGCTTCCCCCTCCTTCACCCAAAAAACTTACATTTTATTAACTAGGAGGGTAGAATTCATAGCAGAAAAAAAATGGCATTCTAAGCAATTTCTAACATAGTAGCCACTAGTCACATGTGCCTACTTAGTACTTGAAGTCTCACTGGTCCAAAAGGAGACTATAAAACCTAGTCGGAATTTCAAAGACCTAGTACTAAAAAAAATTTTTTTAACTTATTAAAATATTTTAAAAAATGGACTATATGTTGAAATAAAATTTGATTATTTTAGGTTAAATAAACTCTATTATTAAGGTTTACTTGACCTTTTTCTTTTTTAAAAAATGGCTATTAAGTTTCAATCTATGGCTCATATTATATTTCTACTGGACAGTGCTGTTTCAAAGTGACCAGCATCAGCTCCCTAAGAGCAGGGGCACTGGCTTACACTCACTCACACAGGTGATGAGGTTGATGATATACTGGAGTGGGACCACCAAGCCCTGTGGACAAGCCCTGACTCCCTACCTCACTAAGCCCTCCCTGATGGAGTGGCTAGAACCATCAAGAAAGCTATTTTGCAGCTGGAAACCACCAAGGTGGGCCCAGGGTGGTGGACAGTGGTCAGGATGGAGGTGAGGTGTTCTGAGTTTCTCACTGTCCTGTGTAGGATGCTGTCATACGCCACCAAGTCCCCTGCAGCACAGGGGCTCACAGCTGAGACTCTCCCTAGCCACTGCCTTGCCCAAGGCCAGACCCTCCCCAAGCAGCAGCCTGTATCCAGTGACAGGTCAATGTGGAGGTCAATTCCTTGCCATCTCAGAACACTCTGAAGGGCCAGCCCAACTCCAGAGCCCCCTGTGCGATTGGCCGAAGCCTCTGTCACAGCTCATCATTTCTTCTGCCCAATCCTGCTTCCCATTCTTCCCCTCTCCCTCCCTCACAGGGTATTTCCCAATAAACTGTCTGCATGTGAAGCTCAGTCTCAAGCTCTTTGCTATGGACTGAACAATTGTGTGCCCCCCAAACTCATATGCCAAAACCCTCATCCTCGATGTCACAGGTTTTGGAGACAAGGCCTCTGGGAGGTAGTCATGCCATGTCATGAAGGTGGAATCTTCATGATGGCCTTTGCACTTACAAGAAAAGAGAACCATTCCCTCTCTCTGCCCTCCACTACGTGAAGACGTTTGTAGCCAGAAGACAACCATCTGCAAATCAGGAGATGGGCCCTCACCAGGCCACATCTGTAGGCACCTTGATCTTGGACTTCCGACCTCCAAAACTGAGAAAATAAACATCGGTTCTTTAAGCCTCTCAGTTATCATGTTTTTGTTATAGCAGCCTGAACTAAGACAGCCTGTTTTCCAGTGAACCCTCAGATGTGAAGAAAAGGTTGGAGAAAAAAGGGTATTGTGTGCACACACAAGTACAAGCATTTGGATCCAGAAATGAAGTCAGGATATTTAGGTCACTGACACACACATATTAAAAAAAAAAAAAAATGAAGCTTCTATCAGCTCCCACTGTCTCTTCTCAGTTTTCATGATTATTGTGAAGCATCCATCCATCTCTGCCTTTTTAGGCAAAGAAAAGACATCCTGACACCCAAGAGCTAAGCTGCACATATAGCTGGTGATGTCACCTAGCTAAAGCCCTTTGTTAAGAAGTCCAGAGATTGGTTCAGCTATTCCCAGGGGACATATCAATTTCTTGTGTTCCCTGACCACAAGCGGCGCCCCTTGCCACCCAGACTCCTGGCAACATGCACACTCTGTTGGTCTCGGGGAAGGGTGGGGAACACAGGCCTCTGTTGGTGTTAAGGGTGGCCAGGTCAAGTCACATGCAAAGGCACACGCATGCCGGGGACTGCCCAGTCACCCTCTGCTGTGACCTGCCCAGGTTCACTTACTACTGCCATCACAAAGAGAAGTGACTTCCCCCTCCGCTGGCTCTTCACACTCCCAGTCTGCACATTTTTTTCTCTTGCTACTTCAATAGCTCAGGTATTGTTCCCCCAGTCCAGAGAATCTTGGGGTGCAGGTTTTACACAGTTGAGACACAGCACAAGGATGGCCTTTTACTACACCCCAAGCTGCCCACAATTCAGGAGATCTGGGTTCAATCCCTGAGTTGGAAAGATCCTCTGGAGAAGGGAATGGCTACCCACTCCAGTATTTTTGCCTGGAAAATTCTATGGATTGAAGAGCCTGGAGGGCCACAAATCCATAGGGTGGCAGAGAGTCGGGCACGACTGCAGGGCTAACACCTTCACTTTCAAGTCAGACCAGCTGGGGATGGGCAGCAGCCTTCCATGGACGGCCTGGTGGCCTCTTTTCCCAAGCCCTGGAGGTTCTAAATGGACCACCCCGCACTGAGTTCTTTGCCTCCATAAAGAAGTAGGGCCTTTCCAACCCAGACTCAGATCTACTCCTGGACTTCCGGACTTACTGCATCTACAATTGTCCTACGACTGGGCTCCAATCCTGGGGACCAGCTACACGACTTGCTGACTCAGCTCTCTGGCTATGCGTCTCCACTGACATCACCCTGTCCCCAGCTTATGGTACTCTATTTACCCCTCCTCTTCTTACGTTTAAATAAAGTATTTGGTTTTCTTGCTGTTATTACTGTTTTAGTTTGCTGAATCATGCATGCTTATAGGAATACATTTTTTTTGAAAGCCTTTAAAAAATCACTCATCATCTCACCACATGGAAATAATCACTGATAACATTTTGGTTTAGCTCCTTGTAGCCTTTTCTTTGCATATGTGTATATAAGTCCTTGTAACATTCTAATTGGAAAGAATCTACTTGTAATTTTGCATTCTGCTTTTTTCAATTAACATTCAATATATAAGCATTTCTTCATGGCTTTAAAAATTCTTCAGAACCATCCCACTTGCTGGTTACAGCATCATTTACCATATGACCGAGCCATAATTTAACTCTTACCCCATTTTTGAGTATTATGATCACTATTGGGTTTTAGTGATGAACAACTTGAATATAGAACTTTATGTGCATTTCAGACTATTCCCTTAGGATAATAGCCCTTCAGTGAAATTACTTAGTCCAAGGATATGAACATGCTGTCTTTTGAAAAATACAGCCAAATATATTTTAGGTAATATTGTGTGTGTGCTCAGTCACTCAGTTCTGTCAGACTCTTTGTGACCCCCTAGATGGAAGACCGCCAGGCTCCTCTGTCCATGGGGTTTCCCAGGCAAGAATACTAGAGTGAGTGGCCATTTCCTTCTCCAGACGGTCTGCCCAGCCCAGGGATCAAACCCATGTCTCCTGCATTGCAAGCAAATTCTTTACCAGTGAGCCATCAGGGAAGCCCCTCAAGCAATCTTACATCAGTTTAATCTCCCTCTAACACATCAACAATGAATGAGCATTCTCTTAACCGTGTTAGGCCAAAAATAAAAAATATAATATTACTATATTAATTGACATCTCAGATTACTTGGTTAAATTGTACATGTTTCATGTATATTAGAATTTCAACTTCCCTTGGGCCACCTCGTCAAAGCCTTTATGCATTTATTTATTGGGCTCTGAATCTATATGCATGCCCTCTTACCATATTAAAAAAGCTAATGTTTTGTCTACTGTGTTTGTTGCAAGTATTTGCTCAGGTTTCTCTGCCTTTTAATTTTTCATTAATTTGGGGAGTGTGTAGTTTTTGATTTGAATGTAGACAAGCCTATCAATCTTTTCCTTTGTGATTTCCCTTAAGCTTAGAATATCTTTCCCCCATCAGAGCATCAGGTAAATATTCACCTGTTTTTCTTTTCTATTTTGTTTAATAGTTTTCTCATGGATTACTTCTGCTCTCAAGGTGTGTCTCATCAGCTTCTTTCCCAGGCCTTTCCTTACTCTGGGTTACTTTATTCTAGCTCCTTACCCATCCCATATGCTGCAATTATTCTTAGGGGGACAGAGACAATCCCTTTGAAATAACTTGTATTGTGGGGGAAAAGCAGGCCCTGGGCAGTTGGCTTGGCTCTGTTACCTTCTTCCAGCACGTGCACAGGGCACTGATGTGATGGCCCAGTGCCTGCCTCCCTTCCTGCAGGGAGTGTCTATTTGTGTCCCTGGGAGAGACAAGCTCTGCTCAGGACTTCTGGAACTCCTCTTGGGGGCTATGGGAACCCCATCACCACTCACACATCTGCTTCCCCTTGCTCTTACCCATCTCCCGCTTTGTGTAGCTCCCCTTCACCTGACCTCTGTAACTGCTCAAACTTGGGCGTGGTTTAATCAGAGATGCTGGGGAGGGGGGTTCTTAGGTGGTCCTAGTGGTAAAGTACCCGCATGCCAACACAGGAGATGCTGGAGAACCCTTCCATTTCCTCTCCGCCTCATTACAAACCCTTCCTGAGCTCCGAGCTCCCTCCATCCCGCCCCTCCCAACCTTCACAGGGGCCTGGGGGCGAGGGTGTTTGCTTGGCT
Organism: Capricornis sumatraensis; assembly: GCF_032405125.1. Taxonomy (NCBI): domain Eukaryota; kingdom Metazoa; phylum Chordata; class Mammalia; order Artiodactyla; family Bovidae; genus Capricornis; species Capricornis sumatraensis. Next base: position 108,896,367 of record NC_091073.1, on the reverse strand, counting down.
AGCCTCCCAGAGAACATTTAGAAGCTGGAATTGGATAGCATCACTGCAGCTCTGCTCTGCTTCTCTCGCTCTCATCCAGTTCAACTCTTGCTGGTGATCGCACAGAGAGGGGAAAATCCCTCTTGTGCTCTTCGGTTTGCTCTCATTAAAAAACCAAACAGCAGGCAAGCTTAAGGAACATCACACACCCAGGATCTGGAAGGCTGAGCTGGGTCTAGGACAGGCCTGAAGCCAGCAAAAAGCGCTGTGTGTCTGGGGGAAATACAAGATGCAAACGGCAAAGGACTAAGCCCACCTTGTCCATCAGTTATCCAAAGATCTTGAAGGGTGCCTGGCAATTTCTTGGGGCTCAATGGACAATTGTTAAGGAGCAAGTAGGAGTACCCTCTCCAGCATGGACCTGTAGTAAGTATAGTGACTAAAATATACATAGACAATCAACCCGGCATGATCCTCAGAGGGTTTTCAGGGTTCCAATCCACTTTTCTTTGTATCCTTGGCTAGCCTGTACCCCACAACACTTTTAGTACTACAGACTCCAGATCCTTAACTTTCTTTGGGCTTCATTACTAAAATGATAAAGTTTGATTAGTTGATCTCTAAAGTTGCTTCTAGCTATAAAATTCCATGATGAGATGCATAAGTGAAAGATGAATGCTTTTACTGATGGTTATAAATTCTGTCCTGTCTACATATGGGCTTAGAGTACATCCCATCATTCACATCTGTACTTTACTGGAAACTAAAGTTCAAAAGGGAATTAGAACCATGAATGGCTTTCCCATGCTACTGTGTACGCTGCCACAAAGAGAAATCTGCCTTCAAGCTAGAATTCTACACCAAACAGGAAACTATTATCAATGTAACAACATATCCCTTACCACAACAAATCAGAAGCCTTGATTCAACCATTCCAAGTGTGGTAGAGACTATTCCCAGCTTCATTAAAAAATCAATCACAAATGGAGATGTCCAGCTGGGAGCCCATTGGCCATACAAGCCAGGCTGATGGGAGATCTCTTAATGCTAATGCTCCAGAGTACTCTAACTAGTATAAATGTAAATAATTAATATTAACATGAAGAGGGATACGGTTTCTTTGACAGGGCCTTGCAATTTGGCGGCATGGGTTCAGGGAGTGCCAACTCATTTGAATATCTGCCTAATTAGGAAGGTAAATTAGCTGCTCCTGCTGCCAGCAATCACACCACACACTGCAAAGCCAAGTATACGTGCCTGTGGTAACACACACTGTGGTGAATTCTTCACCTCCTACGCCTATCCGTCCAGCAGTGCGGTGGATAATGCAGAAATGACCAAACTGTTCTCTGTCCGTCCTTTCCTCTCTCATCGAGGTTTGGCTCTATCACATGGACTAGAGTACAGATGGTTTAGAATTCTGAGGGCTTGAGGGGTGAGATGACACAAAGGGAATAAAGGACTTTGTTAACCCTGTCGACTTAAAAGAACGCACACCCTGAGAGCTGTGAGTTAAGTTTTATTTGGGGCAAAATGAGGACTGCAGCCTGGGACACTGCCCTTCATATAGCTCTGAGAGAGTGCTCCAAAGAGGCGGGTGGACGACGCTATATGTGTGATTTTGGTGAAGGGGGAGTGCATGTAATCAAGCACATGTTTTTCCAGAAGGTTTCTACTAGTTTCATGAAGCTTTGCTAGTCACGAGGAACAGTTGTCACCATGAAGGATTTTAGTGCTTTTCTAGACGTGAAGAGATACAAGAATTAGGCTTTGAAAATCATTTCCTGAAAATACCTAGCTATCTGAAGACCTGTCCAACCAGTTCCCCCCCCCTCCAGCCTGGAGCACAGAGTGCCTTATTTCTGCTCTCCACCTTGAACTCCTTGCACTGGTGTTAAAGATCAGCAGCTTATTATTTAATCCTTATTGAGGCAGATGGCAAATACCCATAGCAAGTGCCAGTTTGCAGATGACCACCCAAATAGATGGGGAAACAGTGGAAACAGTGGCTGACTTTATTTTTTAGGGCTCTAAAATCACTGCAGATGGTGATTGCATCCATGAAATTAAAAGACGCTTACTCCTTGGAAGGAAAGTTATGACCAATCTAGACAGAATATTAAAAAGCAGAGACATTACTTTGTTAACAAAGGTCCATCTAATCAAGGCTATGGTTTTTCCAGTAGTCACGTATGGATATGAGAGTTGGACTATAAAGAAAGCTGAGTGCCACAGAATTGATGCTTTTGAACTGTGGTGTTGGAGAAGACTCTTGCAAGTCCCTTGGACTGCAAGGAGATCCAATCAGTCCATCCTAAAGGAAATCAGTCCTGGGTATTCATTGGAAGGACTGATGTTGAAGCTGAAATTCCAATACTTTGGCCACCTGATGGGAAGAACTGACTCATTTGAAAAGACCCTGATGCTAGGGAAGATTGAGGGCAGGAGAAGGGGGCGACAGAGGATGAGATGGTTGAATGGCATCACCAACTCGATGGACATAATTTGGGTAAACTCCAGGAGTTGGTGATGGACAGGGAGGCCTGGCGTGTTGCAGTTCATGGGGTCGCAAAGAATCGGACACAACTGAGCGACTGAACTGAACCCAAATGTAGTGAGCACTCCCAAATGTTCCTCAGACGGTAAACAATCGGCCTGCAATGCGGGAGACCCGGGTTCAATCCCTGGGCTGGGAAGATCCCCTGGAGAAGGGAATGGCTAACCACTCCAGTATTCTTGTCTGGAGAATTCCATGGACAGAGGAGCCTGGCGGGTTAGAGTCCATGGAGTCACAAAGAGTCAGACACGATTGAGCGACTAACACTTTCACGCAAATGTGGGGAAATAGATGGTCATGCAAACGCCTGGACCAGGTTTTGTTCCCAGAGGATGTGATCATATCTCATCCTACAATAAATGTTTCAAGTTCTCCCCTGGGCCAGCAGAGGAGAGTCCTTAAGTATGTGAGTTCTACTCCTCCTCCAGTCTCTTCTCCCATCCTTAAGCCCCACACATTCCAGCCACATGGGACTGCTTCCACTGCTCAGATATCCCAGCATCCTCCTTGCCTCCAGAAGTTTGCTCACGTGGCTCCATCAGTCTAGAAGGTCTTCGTTCCCCACATGTGCCTGGGAAGTCCCAGCTACTCTTCAAGGTCCAATCTGAATCCTACCTCCATTAGACTTTCACCAGGTCATCCTAACCTCCTAAAATGCTCCCTTCTTCTCCCTGTCTTTTACGGCATTTGATGTGTCCCCATGTATCATGTATTAAAGTGACTCAGGTACGAATACAGACATCGTCTTTTAAACAACACAGGTCAGAGGCATCTTCTTATTCATACGTTAACCCCAACAGTGCATATCACCAGCTTTATATATAACTATGGATCAGCAGGAAGTGGGCTGTGGAAAGGGGGCAGTGACTATCCCTTGGCCCCTCCTGGATCAGACAGCTTTTAGGATCACTGCTTCCCAGGAGACCAGCTCCCCCATGTGCTAGGGCAGGAGTTAGCCAACTCTTAGGAATAATTGTCAGAGCTTGCTAAATACAGATTCCTGGGCCCTGCTTACAACTTTGATTCAGCAGTTTGAACTGGCAGGACCAGAATCGGGTATTTTGCAAGCCCAGCCAGGTGATTCTGGTGCTGGTGGTGCTGAGACCACAGTTTGGAAATTCTGTGCGGGGCCACTTCATGAGACAGGGACAGAGGCACAGTGAAGTCAAAGAAGTCGAACTAGGTGCTGCCTATTTTCCGAAAGAGAAGTCTATTTGGTGGAGAATCCAGGTGGCGCTCGTGATAAAGAACCCGCGTGCCAATGCGCGAGACATAAGTAAGAGAGGCAGGTTCGATCCCTGGCGTGGGAAGATCCCCTGGAGGAGGGAATGGCAACCCACTCCAGTATTCTCGCCTAGAGAATCCCATGGATAGAGGAGCCTGATGGGCTACAGTCCATGGGGTCTCAGAGTCGGACACGACTGAAGCATTCAGCACGCGTGCGCGCACACACCCTTCAGGGACACACAGAATCCTCAACATCCTTTCAACCAGCAGAGGGACAAGTCAAAGTGCTCTGGACCTTCCAAACACCGAGGACCCTGGAAGCATCTGTGTGACCAGAGGCCCAGACTCCTCCCCGGCAGAACACATACCCCACTGGGATACGGAAGTCATAACACCCCCACAGTCTAGCTCCCAGCGTCTGTCTGTGCTGAGATGCATAGGAACCCGTGAGGACAAGCCGGAAGCGGAGCAAGAGTTACGGTGCGGCGGTCACTTGGAGAAAGGTTTCCAGAGTGAATATGGAAAATGGAGAAATTTCTTCCTCAAAACAGAGCTCGCCCAGTTGAGAGCAATATCAATTCTACTTTCAACAACGGAGTCAGCACCATGATGTTCTGCTCTATCCCTGCATCCAACAGCTCCACTCTCATACTCTGCAACTTTTTTAAAGAAATGTTTTCATGCCTACTACGTGCCAGATACCTGGAGGTGTATAAGACATCTCCCTCGCCTTCAGGTAGACAAGCACAACAGTCAGTGACTGTGATATGAAGTAAACAGTGCTGAGAGTGACATGCAGGAGGGTCTTCCTTGGAGAGAGGGGAGTGGAGACCTAACCTCAGAATTGACAGGTTCCTCCACGATCACCACCTGCAAATCACCATGCTCTCTCTCCACCTGCTCCAAGTCACTCAAAAGAACTTTCCAGTGCAGGAACTGACATCATCCACTCCCCCCTGATTATTAGAGATGGCAGCTCACAGCTGTGGTCAGATGACCTCTTCACGCTTTTCTCAACCAGGCTAGTCTCCATCACTAGCCTCTTGCTCCTGGGTTTAGGGCCTAACTGATATATCCCCACAAGTCTCTGAGGGGCATGAGCCTGCCTGCAGTTAAAGGCAGGACAGCTGGAGACCCACGACACCCCAAGGCTAGAGAATGCTTTCTGGCAGGAGAAGGAAGAAACAAGGTGAGAAAAGAAGGAAGTGGCTCCCTAAGTTTACACGAGTTTAACTGGTGCTGGATTCATACATACTTGCATGTCTATTAAAAAAATAATAGAGCTAAGTTGTATAGCAATAGCAGTGCTGACTGGATCGTATGGTCAGCCACGGGGAGCACCCGCTAGCCAGCATGGGAGAACTAGCTGATGGTGAGGGCCATGCAACTCCACGCCTCCCACCAGCAGCAAGAGCCCTCCACTTCACAGGTGTGACGACTGAGGGGTCCTTCCAGCCTCCAAGGGAGCAGGCCTGGCTGCTGTCTCTAAGTGGACATGCTGCAGAGGAGATACCATGTCTCATACAAAAAGAAAACAGATAAGTGGCTAGTTCTGGGCAGAGAATTTTACTAGGCAAGTGTTTGTTTTTATGAGGCATCAGCAATTTTTTTAAAGCTACATACTGAGTAACTACTATCATTGATTACATTAATGGATTACCTCTGGAGAAGGAATCTAATTATATTCTTGTACAAATTGCAAAATGTAGGTTAATTTCAAACTTGCTTGGCAGCCCCCCTTGTTCTTTTCCTGAGATCAGGGACAGAGCTGTGGGTCAGGAGAGTCAAATCACTGTGAAGAAGCTGGAAACATGAAAAGGCTCTGCCCCTTCACTCAGCAAACAGGCACTGAGCGCCTTGCCTCATTTGTCAGCTCTGTTCTAGGCGCTGGTCATGCAGATGCGAGCAAGACAAGGTCTCATTCCTCGTGGCAACTCCAAGACCACAAAATCCAAAGTGTTCTTGAACCCATTTAAGTAACTACAGGGATTCATTTTCTGAACATCTCTTAGGGCTTGGTACCTGTAATCCAGGAGTTGTCAACCCCTTAGCCCTGAAAGCAGAAATCTTTAGAGGCGGCAAAGGATTCAGGGGGGATTAGAGGAGGAGTCAAGTGACACATATCCTGAAGATGGGCTAATCTGAGGTGGAAACATAAGGCAATAGGAAAGTAAAGACAATTGAAGAGAGAACTTGAGAAAGGAGAAACACAATGGCTAATATCCATTTCTTTCAGCTCAAACCTGTCTCATGGTAATGACAATTTCAAAAATGAGTTACTATTTCTCATCAATCAAACTAGTATATGCTTGAGTGAAAAAAGAATTTTCAGTGTAGGTAAATTTAGATAAGGTGAAACTGGCCCAAGTTTTCTGAAAGGAAATCTGGCATTGTTCATGAAGAACCTAAAAAAAAAAAAATATGTATCGTTTGAGCCAATAATCCCTGTTCCAGGAATTTATCCTCAACACATTATCAAAAAGATGGTTAAAGATTTACATACAAGGGTTATCATTACAACATTACCATAACAGCCTAAAACTAGAACTACATAAACATTTAATTTAAAGGAAAGGTTAAGCAAATTGTGAATATCCATATGGTTGAGTATTATGATGCCATTAAAATTGTGATTAAGAAGAGTTTTGATACCAAAGGGAAATGCTTATGATGCAATTATAAATAAAATGAGATAAAAAATTATATGAAAAGTATGATTTATACTATGGAAAGAAATGCAAGAGGATATATGCCATAATGGTAACTTGCCTATTGGTAGTAGAATTTTAGATGATTTGATGTTTTTCTGCTGTTTTACACTTTCATATCAAGTTTTTTTTTCATCATGTTTTATTTTGAGCATCAGGAGAAGCAAAATAAATGGATGAAAAAAAAGAGATACGATAGGAGGAGGGGAAAACTTCAATCTAATGAGAACGAACAGGAACCAGAGTTGGGGTGAGTGGTAAGAGGGAAGGATTACAATCAGAGACTTCAAGAAGGATTCAGATGGTGGGCAAATGGTTGCTGCCCAGAATAGCACTCGGTGGCGATATCTGTCTCAGATTCCCTCCCTCCTTGCAAGATTAATCAGATTTAACGTTCAGTTTCAATCTCCCTGACAACCCTTAAATAAATCTGACCTGGGTCCATAGGATTTAAAAGTCTCTTTGAGTTCCCACCATTTTCAGCCTCCAAGTTGAATCCTAGCTGGTTCAAGAAACTGATATATATTGACTCATAAAAAAATGCTCCAAAAGAACCATAGCATTTTCAAAAACTTAGTGTCATCGGATTCCCCCTTCCCCCCAACAAACATAGCACTGACTGTAATCAACTGATCCTTCAGTTTAGATGATTTCTTCAGAGATTTCTCCTCACTCAAGGAGATGAATTAGATAGTCTTGGAAAGCTTCTAAAAGGGTGCCCTGACTGTTTATCACTTACCTAGAGCACAGTGAACTCTAAAGAACTCTAAATACTTAATGAGGCGGCCAACAATGACTAAGTTAATCAATAGTGAACATGGAGATAGCATCCCACTTCGACGCACTACCAGGATGGCTGCCAAGTGAATGGACGAAACCTACGGCATGGAGGAGACGCCTGGCTCTTCCTCCCCGACTTTCTTCATTCACCCATGCGTCATCCCCAGCTGATGGCAGCCCAGTGTCCCCAGAGACTGAGCTGAGATTGTTATGAGACCATGTTGGGGCTTCTGGCAGCTGAGATGGAGGGAGCCAGTCAATTCCTCACCAGTGTCCTTTGGCCATGCAATTTTAATAAGCTCAACCTCAAGAAAGGAAAAAGGAGCCCAGGAACATGTTGAATTATTCACAGCTCCACTCGGGTAATGCAGAAGAACCCCTCTTCGGAGAGTAAGTAATAGCTCCTCATTGATTTTTTCCCCCCTTCATGATCCCTAGGTGAGAATCCAGTTTAAATACCCAAAGACAGATGAAAATCTAACTATCCCCTTAAATCTGAGTTCATGAGTAATAGGTGTATTTGCCAACTATGTTACGGTTGACAATTCTATTCGCAAGAACAGTTTCAGTGAGCTTGGTATATTTTAGTTTATTTAAATATAACATACATATGAAAACTAATTTTTACAGATTAATGACCAGGATCAAATAGGTCTTGTTTAATGACAGAATGAAAACTGTTGTTAGCCTTGAGACTTGAAGGCCAAAGAGATGTATGATTCATGCATTTATTGCATGCCAAGGTTGAATTATCTTTGGATGTAATGAATATACCTTATTTCTGCACATGAAAAGAGAAATGTAAGCTCAACAGAAAATAGTTAATTCTTCCCTCCACTTCAAGGAAAGCTTACTTTTCATATTCTGAGTCCACTGCTGCTGCTGCTGCTAAGTCACTTCAGTCGTGTCTGACTCTGTGCGACCCCAGAGACAGCAGCCCACCAGGCTCACCTGTCCCTGGGATTCTCCAGGCAAGAACACTGGAGTGGGTTGCCATTTCCTTCTCCAATGCATGAAAGTGAAAAGTGAAGCTGAAGTCACTCAGTCGTGTCCAACTCTTCGTGACCCCATGGACTGCAGCCCACCAGGCTCCTCCGTCCATGGGATTTTCCAGGCAAGAGTCCAGGAGTGGGGTGCCATTGCCTTCTCCGTCTGAGTCCACAGTTAGTGCTAATAAAGTTGTTCTCAAGATAAAGACAGTTGCCATGCCCCTGTAGGGAGTGAGTTAGAGACCCACTCGTTCAGACTTTGTCTACACATGTCAGAATCTCAACCCTCCTCCATAGAGCACTTACGCAAGCACATCCACCTACATCTTATTTCCTCAAGTCTCACATAATCCACTGCTGAGAGTCCAATCCAGATCACTATGATCTCAGGCCTGGGATATCACAGAAGCCCCCTCAGAGTCCAGACTCCACTCCCCTCCATCCCTCCCAGACAGAGCTGAGGGATGCATTTCCTAAGGCTTCCCTGGTGGCTCAGACAGTAAAGAATTTGCCTGCACTGCAGAAGAGCCAGGTTCAATCCCTGGGTCGGGAAGATCCCCTGGAGAAGGGAAGGGCAACCCACTCCAGTATTCTTGCCTGGAGAACTCCATGGACAGAGGAACCTGGTGGGCTGCAGTCCATGGGGTAACAAAGAGCCTGACACAACTGAGCAACTAACACTTTCAAGATATCATAAAGTCATAACACTCAGGCCACATGGCTCTCTCAAGTTACCTATCTTCTGTGAGCCTCAGTTTTCTCATCAGTAAGCTGCAATAACAATAATAATAATATGCTCCTCATAAGACAATTGAGGTTTAAGTGAAATGAGGCATATTGGGGATGTTAAGATGGAGAAGCTCTATACAGTCAACAAAAACAAGACTGGGAGCTGACTGTGGCTCAGATCATGAACTCCTTATTACCAAATTCAGACTCAAATTGAAGAAAGTAGGGAAAACCGCTAGACCATTCAGGTATGACCTAAATCAAATCCCTTGTGATTATACAGTGGAAGTGAGAAATAGATTTAAGGGCCTAGATCCGATAGATAGAGTGCCTGATGAACTATGGAATGAGGTTCATGACATTGTACAGGAGACAGGGATCAAGACCATCCCCATGGAAAAGAAATGCAAAAAAGCAAAATGGCTGTCTGGGGAGGCCTTACAAATAGCTGTGAAAAGAAGAGAGGCGAAAAGCAAAGGAGAAAAGGAAAGATATAAGCATCTGAATGCAGAGTTTCAAAGAATAGCAAGAAGAGATAAGAAAGCCTTCTTCAGTGATCAATGCAAAGAAATAGAGGAAAAGAACAGAATGGGAAAGACTAGAGATCTCTTCAAGAAAATTAGAGATACCAAGTGAACATTTCACGCAAAGATGGGCTTGATAAAGGACAGAAATGGTATGGACCAACAGAAGCAGAAGATATCAAGAAGAGGTGGCAAGAATACACGGAAGAACTGTACAAAAAAGATCTTCACAACCCAGATGCTGAAGCTGAAGCTCCAGTACTTTGGCCACCTCATGCAAAGAGTTGACTCATTGGAAAAGACTCTGATGCTGGGAGGGATTAGGGGCAGGAGAAGAAGGGGACGACAGAGGATGAGATGGCTGGATGGCATCACAGACTCGATGGACGTGAGTCTGAATGAACTCCGGGAGTTGGGTGATGGACAGGGAGGCCTGGCGTGCTGCGATTCATGGGGTTGCAGAGAGTCAGACACGACTGAGCAACTAAACTGAACTGAACTGAATATAGCCATTGACCCAAGTTAAGCTTCGCCAATAAATGGTAGTTATGATCCCATGAGAATGTAATTCCATGAGGGCAGGAACTGCTGCCTCTTTCATCTGGTACTTAGAACAGTTTCCAGTAAATGGTAGGAACTCAATAAACTTAACAAGCCAACTGTTTCAAGTGCATTTCAGTGCCACTATTCCTGCCCCTTTATCCTGGGCTGAGATGGTCTTTTTCTCCTATGGATACTGCTAATAGCATTTGGTTTGTCCATGTCCTGTAGCGCCAGCCCCTTCTGTCTCAAGCTGAAATCACTGCCCTGTGTCCTCTGGGAGACTGTGGGCCCCCTGAAGACCCATCTCTCACTGCCTGGTTCAGATGCTGTGCACACCTCAGGCCCTCAACCCGGCGTGAAGGAGCTTAGGTCATTCCAAGGATGACCAAAGACAGATCCTCATTAACCAGAGCCACAAAGCTCTGATGGGGAATTGTAAGCACTTAGGATCCCAGCCCCTTTCCTTCAATTGAAAGAGGAGATGGACCTAAGTTAATTATTCTTTTAATGGCACATTTCTGCTAGTTCTGCCAAACTAAACAGCAGCTGGATTTCAAATCTTAACCACAAGCCAGAGGTCCCTACTCTTCATGAAGTGGAGAAGTCATCTTGACTTCCAGGAAATGAAAAGATCGCTTTGGGGCAGGAGCTGATGGCGCTGTGAATGGGAGCTGAAATTTCAGCAGTCAGCACTGCCCAACCACCCATCACAGCCAGGAAGGACTCCCTTCCTTCTCCCCTCCTCCACCCTCAAGGGGGCACGCCCAGGAGCTTAGGGAGGAGATGGCTTTCCTACAGTTCCTTTCCCTGGTTTCCCTGGCAACTGTGCAGCATCTAGAGGCCTCATGAGTGAGTCAGTGGGATGTGGTGGTGTGAGGAATATGAACACTGCGTGGGTCCCACGTGGTGTCACCTCCACACCCATGTTTAGCAGCTTCTCAGTCTCAGGAGGACACACACACACACACACACTCACACACTCACACACACACACCACTCTGACTGTTCATTTCCAATTTGGTGCCAGGTACCCAAGCAAAGAGCCTCCAGGAAATGTTACATAAATAGCCTCATTTTACCAGCAGGAGCTGAGTTGGGGGCTGCGGGGTCCTGAGACTGAACGATATCTAGCACCAAGGATGCTCAGTGTCTCATGGTTGGTTTCTATATCTCAGCCAAGCCTACATAGGATATATTATGGAGTATGAATTAACATTAATTAAATGTATCAGTAGCTGGTTATGGGCTGAGAACAAGGGACAGAACAGTCTGAGCTCTCACCCCATTAAGGGTACCTAATTTGGGGGAATCCAGCCGAAGGAAAACAGATGTAGAAAGAGGGGAGACAGCAAGACCATTTGGAGGCAAACTGCCTAGAAAGTAGAAGATACAGTCTCCAGCTCTGAAATGAGCTCCATTCTAAAACCTCATTTGTAAGTCAGTTATTTGGAATTCAGAACCCATTTCCAGAGAAGTCATATCTGTTATAAATGATGATTGGGTTTCTAGGCTGGCCCACAAAAGCCTATTTAACTCATAATGTAGATGAAATACTATACATTTGCAATGAAAAGCAACAGAAAAAAATATCCTGTTGTGATACCAGTAATTAAATGAAAAAGAAAAACAGAGAAGTGGAAAATAAATAGCTTTCTTTCGTTTCTTTTGAATACCAGAACTCTTGGATGGAGCGGGTGGGGAGTCTGGTTGCTCAAGGGGTGAGGAGCCTCATTCACTTTGGATAATGGGATGGAAGGAAAGTGGCTGATGGTGGGCGTGCGGGGCTGGAGGATGAATTAGAGCTGTTCTTTGGGATAATGGTGGGGCAGGGGGAGTAAAGCTTATTTGGGGAAGCAGGCAGAGAGGGGAAAAGAGAAAGTGAGTCAGCTTATCCTGTAAGACATAGGTAGGGACCCTTGGAGCAAGGAAAGAGCGTGAACCTTGCATTCACAAAGACCCGGGTTCTAGTTCTTCCTCCCAAAGGGCCATGGGCTGCGCAGTGCTCTAGCCTCCTCTCTTCCAACTGGGAAGTCACCAGCTAATCTCCAAGGGTAACCAATCCTCCTGCAATTCTTAGTCCTCCTTAGCTGGTAACAAGGAATGGCAGAAGTCATGACCAACCACAGCCAGCACCACCCCCTGGCCCCCCGTGGGCACTGGGTTGAAAATAAGGAGTTCCCTGAGGCTATTTCAGTATCTTTTTAAATCTTATTTTTTTCTTAACAGGAGAAAATAAAATTGAATTTTGCATGTCTGGGGGCTCCCTAAGAATATGAGGCCCTAAGTCTTTTCAATATGAACTTTTACCACAATTTTTGTCTTTGTTTTGGGAGTACATGCAATGATGCATCCAGACCACCATTCTTTAATTGGTTCTTTATTTTAAACATGTAGAAAACATCAGAATAACAGCAAAATATAAAAAGATGTAGTTTCTGAGTACCTGTCATAAGCAAGACTCTTAATAGGCGACTAAGAATTTGCTATTAAATTTTTAACAAATGTATGTTGTACTACAAAAAAAAAAAAAAGAGAGAGAGAGAGAGACAAAAAGGAGTTCCCTTTCCCCCAGGACAGGAATATTGCCTCCAGCATCACCTATTCTCTTCCTGGACACTCTCCTGCCTCTACTTCCAACACACTCACTGCATCCTCTTTGGGGAAGTGTCTTTTCACCTCAGGAATAAGAGAGGCTGTGATCATAGCACATACTGGAAACTGCAGCCTTCCTGGAAGGCAGGGCTAGGCTACAACAGTTAAGCAAGAATCATTTTCATATTCCCCTTGACAATTTCAACACAAATGTACTCACAGTATATTTATCTTCAAAGCTCTGAAGATGTTACTTTTTAGACACTTAGCATGTAAATCTTCTTTTAGAGGCTCCTGTTATTGTCTAAACTGCATCCCTTTTGGACACAACTGATAAATTAGACACTACTTTTTCTGTGCTATCCCACTGAGGATCCCAAACAGTGAGGATTCTCTGCTCTTAAACTCCTTTCCCAATATGCCACACTATTGCCACTCAGCACATAATATACTCAGCCACTTCCTACTCCCACACCGGAAACACCAGATGCCAGCTCCTATCACTTACACACACACACACACACACACACACACACACACACACCTGTGCAGACGGCAAACCCAAAGCAGACCCACCAACATATCCAGCCTTATACGAGGCACATTGACCCACACAGGCTACATACAGTTGAAGAGCAAAGCCCTTGAGTCCACAAAGTACCATTTCAGAGCCTTTCCCCCATTTCCTATGGAGAACCCAGTGCCAGGCACAGCTCTGTGTTCTGGTAATAACAGTACCTAATGCTGCTTGGTAGGGCTTCCCCGGTGGCTCACTGGTAAAGAATCCACCTGCCACTGCAGGAGATGTGGGTTTGATCCCTGGGTCGAGAAGATCCAGGGTAACCCACTCCAGTATTCTGGCCTGGGAAATCCCATGGACAGAGGAGCCTGGTGGGCTAGAGTCCGTGGGGTCACAAAAGAGTTGAACATAGCTTAACAACTGAAACAACAGCAACACTGCTTGGTATCAGCCTTTACTGACTTCACATGAACCATCTTATTTAACTTAAATTTTACAATAACTCTCAAGACAGTATTATTACCGCCAGTTTACTAATGACTGTACTGGGCTTAAAACATTCACGTAGTTTGCCCAGGGTCATACACCTTGAGAGCAACAGAGCTGGAACTCAATGCAATGTCCCCTGTCTTCAGTGAAGCTTCAAGTCTGTTTCTGAAAGGAGAACACTGCAGATACATGATAGGGATTTCAAGCTAGATAACAGGAGGATGCTCCATAATAGGGGGGAGAAAAAGGAAAATACACCTCATGTATCCCATGCCATTTTGTACAATTAACAGAAAAGAAAAGAAAGTAAAGTCATGTTCAACTTTTTGCGATCCAGTGGTCTGTAGCCTACCAGGCTCCGCCGTCCATGGAATATTCTAGGCAAGAGTACTGGAGTGGATTGCCATTTCCTTCTCCAGGGGATCTTCCCAACCCAGGGATCAAACCTGGGTCTCCCGCATTGTAGACAGACGCTTTACCATCTGAGCCACTAAGGAAGCCCATAATTAACAGAAAGAGATATGGAAAATGTTAAATTACCAAAGCTATAACCAAATAGAAACAGACAACACAAGCATGCAAGAAACATAAAAATCCTGGTTCCGTGTGGGAGGTACAAAACGCCGCATTCCCTCTCCAGCTCTCATCCAAAGCCCACCCACACTCTTTCCTCCCAGAAGACTTCACTGACCACTGCAGCCCCCACAATACCCTCCAGACCAAGAGTTCTCAAACGTGAATGTGTTAAGAGTCACGGATTCCTGGGCCCCGCTCATAAAGGTTTAGACTTGGTAGATTTGGGCTGAGGCCCAAGAATCTGCATTTCTAACAAGTTCCCAGATGCTGCTGACGCTTCCGGTCCATGAACCACAATTGAGCAGCACTGCTCTGGACTCCAATAGGACCTTTACCACACCAGGGAGAATCTGATTACCTTTTCCGTTAAGTGACATTGGTTCCCAGACGCCTTTCCCCTACCGTCTCCATAGTCCTCCCATCTTCAGAAGCAGCCTCATCCCCAAATCCCAGGACCAATCCTGATCACAGGCTGAGATGGCTGCTCCGACTAAAGTGGTCTCTCATCGTGTTCAAGGCGTAGTTGTTGCTGTTCAGTCACACATCATGTCCGACTCTTTGTGACCCCATGAACCGTAGCCTGCCGGCTCCTCTGTCCATGGGATTTCCCAGGCAGAAATACTGAAGTGGGTTGGCATTTCCTTCTCCATCAAGGTACGGTACCCTTGACCTTAAAACTGGTTTCTCTCCTTGTCACTGTTCTCTATTTCTTATTCTAATCCCCTAATGCTCCAGATTTCTTGAGAACGGGTGACTGGCTTCTGCTGGCCAAGCTTCTTCCCTATTGGATCATGTAGTCTTAAAGCCCCAAAGCAGCACTCAACTGTATTCATACCTGCTGACCCACTGTCTTGATGACAAGTGTCTGCTGCCCAGACATCCTTGTCTCATCCAACCCAGATTGCCTATCTCTGAGCTGTCCCTGCCTGCTGGAACATCAGCTCCTGGTCCTGTTTCTCCCCCTCACTGCTGCAGCTCCTGTGGACAGAGAGCTCCATTGTCCTAACTATTGGAAAGATGAGTCACCTGCCATACTGAGCTTCCTTTTTAGCACCTAGAGCTGGGACAGCTCCCCCGGAAGGGCCAAGAAGCAGCAGATCCTAAACCATCCCCACTTTTCCCCAGCTTGGGAAAAACAGGCCAAGCCTCTGAAATAGGATAGTTTTGTCTTATGCTTTGCTCTTATTTCCCATGCAATGAGTTCTTGCTCATGTAAGTGTGGAGGTCAGGACCCACGATGTGTGTGCGTACCAGCTGCACTAGCCTGCGCTCCTTGGGTAGTCAATAAACGTAAAGCCACAAGCAGTTTGATCCCTGGCCTAGTTGATACCTGGAAATATATCATCCAATTTGGAAAAGCAGGATACCTTTTAATATCCCTTCCAGTACCCAACACGGGGCTTCTCACGGAATGGGCACTCCATGAATAATGAATGAGTAAAAGAACAAACGGACGGTGGAAGCCAGTGGGGCTGCACCCAGGTCGCCTTTGTGGTGTCTGGATCAGGATGCTGGGCCAGAAGGAAACACCTTCCAATCTGCAGAAGCTGAGAGAATGCCTCTAGGCCAGACTCCCAACTAATTCCCAGCACAAAATCGGACCTGCACATTCAGATGAGCTGTGGCCTGAAGCTTGCAATTACACCAGCACAGTGGCTCTCAGGTTAGTTTCAGCACGTGGCTATGCTTAACAGAAAAGGTTGTAGCCTACTCTACACCCTCCCTCCTCACTCCAGGCCTCCTCTCTTCCCTACTCCTAGTTGTTCCCTACTCCTAGTTATCGCTTGGTTGTATCCGACTCTTTGTGACCCCATGGACTGTAGCCGCCGCACCCCCCACCCCCACCCCCCACCCCCGCCCGAATCCTCTGTCTATGGGATTTCTCAGGCAAGAATACTGGAGAGGGTCGCCATTTCCTTCTCCAGGGGATCTCCCAACCCAGGGATCAAACCCTTGTCTCTTGCGTTGGCAGGCGGATTCTTCACCACTGAGCCAACAGGGAAGCCTTACTTGTAAAGCGAAAGTTAAAGTGCTAGTCACTCAGCCGTGTCTGACTCTTTTGCGACTCCATGGACTGCAGCCCTCCAGGCTCCTCTGTCCACGGAATTCTCCAGGCAAGAATACTGGAGTGCGTTGCCATTCCCTTCTCCAGGGGATCTTCCCAACCCAAAGATCGAATTGGCGTCTCTTGTATTGACAGGTGGATTCTTTACCACGGAGCCGCCAGGGAAATCTTACTCCTAAGACCACCTCAAAAAGAAACTCTCCCTCTCGTCCACTCTATCTCCACCACTGGCCCCTAGGCAGGCCACCATCTAAGTAGGTGAGATCAACAGCTACACTTGTGTCATGATTTTAGAGCGTCTCCACATGACCTTTAGCACTTCATAGTCATTTGGGTGAGGTCTCCTGAAAACAACAACGCCATCAGGAGAGGTAACGCAAGAAGGCATTAACACACTCAAACAGGTTCACCCACGTAGTAAACCCGCTGTCTAGCAGAAGCCTGAGTAAGTGGGACAGGGGAGGGGGAGGTTTTGACAGGCAGGGAAAGCTGTGAAGGAAAGGAGTCCTGGCCTGGAGTTACAGCTGCCAGGCAGATGTAGGTGTGGTATCACATGAAGGAGTGCGCATTTCTCTGCGTAGCCTGTTGCAAAAATGCCATGGGAGCTTTAGGATGATAGGTCTAGGGCAGCCTTTGGGCTGCAGGCTTGGGTATCCTGAAAGGTTGACAATGTTCCCTGCAAGGTTAGGGGGATGGGGGACAGACAGATGTGTAATGGATTACAAAAGGCCAAGATTTCAGAACACCAAGCAACCTACGGGGATGCTCTGTTGGCTGAGTTCCTCTGCTACCAAGCTTCCAGAATTCCAGGGAGGGCATCTGGCCAGAGATGACCCCCATGGATGCCAGGCAGGCAAGCAGGAGGCAGCTCACAACAGATTGCCCACGCTGAGAACTCACACTGGCTGGGCACAGATGCAGGAGAAGGGAAATGGTTGACACCGCAGGAGACGTAAGCTTCCCATGCCTGGGATGTTTACCTCATTAGGACGTTTTAGGTAACATCAGCCAAAAACAAAAAGGGAAAACAGCTGGAGGGAGTCCGCTGGAGCTCAGACCTGGATTCTGAGGCCAAGAGAAGACCTCTACTCAGCCCCTTCCTCCCTGGCTTGGTTAGTCCGTCAACAAAGAAGTCAGCACAACGTGGATTGGGTTCCTATGAGGAAACTCTTGAGCCACCCTCCAAGGAGCATTGCAGCTGGTATGAACAGAGAGGCAGTTATTGTTGTTATAGTTACTGTTATCATCATCCCAAGCTCTTGTGTCTACACATTCATCTTGTCATGACCAGAGATGTCTGGGGAATAAGGGACCAGAAACCTAGGGAACTCCTGGGCTGAGTCCAGAGGTCTGAATAGGAGTAAAGTTCAGAGGGCTTGCAATGTGGGAGACCTGGGTTCGATCCCTGGGTTGGGAAGATCCCCTGGAGAAGGGAAAGGATACCCACTCCAGTATTCTGGCCTGGAGAATTCACAAAGAGTCAGACACAACTGAGCGACTTTCACTTTCACTGGAATGACCAGGCCAGCTCATTGGGAAAGGAAAAAACAAGCACCATCAGGCAAGGAGTCAACACAAGTCCAAGGCCAGAAGGCCAACGCCAACAGGGAGGGGCAAGGAGCAGCTTGGGACTCAACAGGTGGGCGGTACCTGGGGGTGGCTGGAGGGAGTCTTGGCACCAGGAAGGGTTCAGGGACAGAAGGGGTTAATTCTGAAAAGAGAGGAGGGTGTGGAAGAGGCTGGAGGAGGAACCAGGTAGGGCTTGACCAAGCAGAGTAAGAGGAGAGTGAGGCATGGAGATCCACAGCAGAGCAGCAGACAGCCTGAGCTTCAGCTCAGGTACACATCCTGGAAGGGGCTGGTGCCCCACCAGACTAAACTCAAAACTACAGGCCCCCAGCGTAAACAGCCAGGGGCCTCGGGGTCAGGGTCTAAGTGTATCATCCAAGGGGCATGCAGGAGAGAAGACACTTCTGAATTTCACTTCTCCTCCTTCTTTGCATCATGTTCGCTGAAATGTCTTTGCTCCTCTGCAAAGCCGTCATCTCTGTCTGTCACCCCTCCCCCAATACCTTTCCCCTCCTCTTCCCCTCCCTCTTGAACTACATACATATTGTTTCTGATTCGACTTTGCAAGGCTACCACGTGAGTGTGTGTTTGTGTCACTGGGGGGTAGGGGGGTGGGGTGAGCCCTCAGGAGGACAGCAGGGGGTGGGGCGGGGGAATGTCAGGGGGCAGAGATCCTCTCTCCTTCTCTCCCTCCCTGGCCAGCTGGAAACGTGCTGTGTGACCATCCAATTTAATTAGCTGAACTTCCTTGATAGTCTTGATAGAAGGAAGCTTAAAAAAAAAAAAAAAAAAACACGCTTTTTTGGCTCTCAGCCTCTTGAAAGATAATGGAGAGGATCTGATTGCAGGAACGTGGAGCCCCAGCTCCCTGATTTCCCACTGCCAGGGGCAATCAACTGTGAGCTGAAACCTCCATCTTGAAAACGCCAAGCCGAATGAGAGGATCTGAGTTCACAGGCACAGAGCTCCAGAGTCTTGGAGCTCGAACCGCCAGGGGAGCCCCTGACGCGCACAGTGGGAGACCACGTGGATAAAGGGCTGTCCTCCCCACAGCCTCCAGCGGTGCCTGCTCTGCAGCCCTCAGGCAGGCCCCCCGCAGGTGCCCCCCACCCCGGGGTCACTGGCGTTGCCCAAGCACAGCTCCACTCCACGGCAGCTTCTCCTTGCAGAAGTACGCACATCCCAGCACCACCCCCTCCCCAGACCCAGCTTTCTCAGCCCCCCTTGGCTTCCCCAGGTCCTATCAGAGGCCCCCTCAGACCTCCCCTTCCCACCCACCCATCCTTGCCCTGCTACTGGCTACGTCCAGGCCCCCACCCCCGTGGTGAAGGGGCATTCCAAAGGGATGCCAGTGAGGGAAAGCAAAGGCACAGCTGCTGGGGATGGCCTCAGGGGCTCCTGGAGGCGGCAGAATCCTCCAAACCAGCACGCGACCCAAGCCTGAGCTTCAGAGCACGAGAAGCCCATAGGGATGTGTTCAGGCAAGAGGAGGAAGCGTCGCCGTTTAAGATGCCACTATACTGCCAGCCTGCGTCCCCTGACCACTGCCAATCTTGCCCTGCCACTCATCTCCTGCAGCCACCAGCCCCCACTCCTGGCCGGCCTGGCCACACGTGCCCATCCTGCTCCAGCCCTGGAGATGGCAGGAAGACCCAGCAGGAGTCCAATGCCCCCTTGGAGCCCACCAAGGCTGGACCAACGCCGCTCGGGGTGGCACACAGGCAGGAAGATAAGGTGGGCTGCTCCCAGGAGACAGTCAGGTCTGGGGGGGTTGAGGGCACAGTCCCTACTATTGACAGAGTTCTACCTTCTCTGGGGGAGCTCTTGCCAGGGTGGGAAGGAGAAACGGGCACATCCAGCTCTTTGTCAGCAATTACCATCTAAGACAGATTCAGAACCCTGTCACCAAATCACTCAGAAAACTCAGCATTCAAACCTCCATTGCAGAGACTACCCTACACACACACAGACACACAGACACACACACACACACACACACATGAGACCTCTGACCTTTACTCCCCAGAGTGATGGTTATTATCTCCTTACACCTGGATTTGTAACCCCAGCAACCTACAGATTAATTTTATTCTTTTACCTGATAGTCACAGGACCATAAGGTGAATGAGCTCTCAGCCAAACAGTTAAGCCTCTCATTGGTGGAATTAACTGTTCAAAAGTCACAGCATAGTTTTAAACCAAATGGTGCTTTTCTTACTTGAAAAAAGATTTGTTTCACAAGAGTGTTTGATGATCACATGCAAATTCTTTTGTTTAAATTTAAACTTTTTATTCACTATTGGGGTACAGCTGATTAATAATACTGTGATATTTTCAGACGAACAGTGAAGGACTCAGCCATACATATACATGCATCCATCCTCCTCCAAACTCCCCTCCATCCAGGCTTACATGCAAATGCTTAATGAAAATGTATGTAATCAGTATAACCTAAGAGTCATCAAAGTCTGAAATATTTGCCCAGAATTATTTCAGCAGGAAAAAAATCAAATTTTTTGCTTTAACAGAAAATCATTTACTGAGAAAAATTATTGAATATAAGATATTATGGTGAAATTATAAAACAATAACCAATCTAGCATTAAATGAATTTATTTGATCCCACTAACAATCTTAAAGAATACAGGATTCTCAAATAAGTAAAGAAATTAGAGTCTGATTTTCTTTTTTTAATTTCTAAAGCTCCATCATAGGGGTTTGCTAATCTTTGACCATTTCTACTCTATTTCAAAGGAGCTTATACGCCCACTTCCTATCTAGTGTCATCAATATCTGACCTTTGAAAACTAAACTTGACATTTACTACGCTTCCCCATGGGCTTCCCTGGTGGCTCGGTTGGTAAAGAACCTGCCCGCCATGCAGGAGCCCAGCTGCAATACAGGAAACCTGGGTTTGATCCCTGGGTTAGGAAGATCCTCTGGAGAAGCAAATGGTAGCCCAACTCCTGAAAACTCCATAGATAGAAGAGCCTCGCAGGCTACAGTGCATGGGGTTGCAGAGTCAGACACAACTGAGCACGACATGCTCTTTCTTTTTTCTTCCTGTCTATGGTTCCCCATTGTGTCAACACTGCCAATTACACTTAGCAGCAGCTTCAGATACGACCGATGCTCACCTGCCCTCTGATAAAAATAGCTGCCGTGGATGTCGGGAACAGCAGACGCTCTCTGCTGGCTTCACAGCCCATCAGGCCGCTTTGTGAAACAGGCAGATGAATCCCACACCAAAGGGGAGCCTCGACTCCACCCAACATGGGGTGCCCAAAATTCCGCATGCATCAGTCACTGAGACGGCTTTTATCAGTTAAAAATAGATCTGTTCGCACCCCCATTCACCACAGCAGAGGCTCACGCTGGATTCTGCAGAGCTAAGGGCACTCCAGTTTCAGAACAAGAACCCTGGAGACACAGGGCTCAGAGAAGGTCCATAACGCTGAGCATCAGCCTCTTTTTGATCTTTGCTAACACCATGTAACATACTTTCAGGGATGTCGCCATGGGTCGTCCATCTGAATTCCAGATTCTCTGCTGTGTGCACAGCTAAAAAAGCTCTACCAGGCCTCCCATGAAGTGCATCTGTGCCATTCACACTAGACTAACTCTCCTTGCTGAAACACTTTCACAAGCTATCTTAATTGCTTGAAGCAATTACACTATATTGTAATTAGCGCATTGCCTTATAATTATTTGCTTTGAGAATGTCTCTCTCCACTCCTCCCTGCCCTCCTCCACCTCCAGACGTGAGCTCTTTGAAAGAATTCTCTGTGGCCTGGGTGTCCACCATGTGCCCTAGTATACCGAAAAACTTGGTAACTGGGACTAAATTGAGTGGAATTGAATGGAAGCTGCAATACCAACAACTTCTTTAATTCAATGATGACTCCCCCTCCAGTTATATTAAGTGGTTTATTCAACCAAGCTTGTCACTTATCTTGAACATGCATTGTAGGTGTCTATTCGGTGACTATCCTAGACCAAGGCAATGTGAAAAATAAGCAGTCACGGTCAAGGATTTATATACTTGGCTTCTGGTATGTCTACCTCCAAAAAGGAAATTAATAACCCTTACTAGTGTCCCTAAGGCAAATCTCACATTAAAGTTAAGTATGTGGGAAGCTTAGCTCAACATCGAGCACACGAGGGTGCCTGTTGGACATTCCCTCTCTGTCCTCAGGGTCTGGTTTGTGCCTCCACCAGTGATAAAGCTTGTAGGAGGAACCATTTGGTTAATGCCTTCCCATCTACTCACACCTGCCCCTACAACCATTTGGGGCCAGTGGCTCTAGATAGCACTCATCTAGACACCTAGTCACAATATTTTTCCTGAAACCAATGGATCATTGCTCTGTTTGTTTAATTTTACTTGTTTCTCACCCCGCCCATCAACATATGGTGATTTGATTAAAACCACTACCAAAAAGTGGAACAGACCCAGTGGGCTCCATGCATGCCAAAAATAACTAGGCAACAACAAAGAGAAGAAAGATGGTTTCGGCCTTCATCAAAGCTTACCCATGACAGGATCCTTGTTTTCAATAAAGAGCCTCCTTCATGTATACATGAAAACTGAAACTCAACCTTGTGACATTATGTGAAAAAGCTGAAATCAGGAAGAAATGACAAGCACACCCGCGGTGGCGTGGAGCTTACTAGCAGAAGAACATGTTCACGTGAACCATGCCTGCGACAAAGCAGAGTTATCCTTACACAGACAAGCAGGTGGATCCCTGTGGAGCAGAAAGGTAAAAATAGCCAACCAACTCTGTTTGCTCATTAAGTCATGGTCTTATCATATTAATAATTTAAGTCTCTGAGAATTCCTGACCAAAATCTTCCCTAACCAATGAAGGCATACATTCTGATCTTCGCTGAGCCATCACAGGAGAATCCAGGTCCCAAAGCCTTTCATTCTCCGGGAGATAAATTTGTCAGTGGAGGACCAGGCCTTCCCACTCAGGCGCCCCCGCTCAACTGCAAATTTCCAGTGCGATATTGCCTGCAACCAACAGCAGGTCTTAACCCACACAGAGGATGACACGAGGGATTAGCAGGTTGCCACAATAATGCCCCGAGCAACTTGGAGACAAGCTGGACTTGAATCCCAGGAGTTGGTTCAGTCAGGTAGGTGAAATCTGAAATGCCTACCAGGGTAGCAAAGCAAGACCATGGATCATTGTCTAGCGGTTAATCGTTTTTTGTGTCAATTGTAGAAGCAAACTCCTCAAAACTGCAATACAATCAGAACCAACTGGGGCAGTTCAGACCCACAGATATTCAGACTTTAAGGATTGCCACCATGTTCTGAGACTGTCCACAGGTCTCTGATAGAGGTCCATCTGTCCAAACTGCTGATGGGCATCCAATGTCCATGCCCTCCAAAGGTCACAGCCAAGGAAAGAGACTCAGGTGTACTTACGCAGAGCATGCCACTCATCCTGGCGGATGGTCTTCGTGATGTTGAAGGTGAGGTTCCTGGGGATGGTGGCTGAGGAGTAGTGGTATTTGATGTATGTGCACCGCTCAATTTCTCCTGGAAAAGAGACAGGAGGCCAAGTGTTAATGAGGCAGCAACCATGTCTGGGGCAGTTTCCAGGATCTGCTTTTCTATCCTGGGGAGAGAGACTTGTTTCATATTGGGCCTGGTGACACCAACATTTTATAAATACAAGGCAGTAACCTCAGCTCCAAAAGAACAAAAGAGAAGAACAAAATCAAACACCATCAATTTAGATGGCGCTAGTGGTAAGGAACCCACCTGCCAGCGCAGGATTTGAAAGGGACTGCGGTTCGATCCCTGGGTTGGGAAGATGCCCTGGAGAAGGAAACAGCAACCCACTCCAGTATTCTTGCCTGGGAAATCCTATGGACAGAGAAGTCTGGCGGGCTACAGTTCGTGAGGTCACAAATAATCAGACACAACTGGGTGCGCACACACACAGACACAGACACAGACACACAGACACACACAGACACACACAGACAGACACACACACAGACACACACACACAGACACACACACACAGGCACACACACAGACACACACACAGACGCACACACACAGACACACAGAGACACACAGACACACAGAGACACACACAGACACACACACAGACACACACACACGCACATACAGACACACACACACAGACACACACACACACAGACACAGACACACACACAGACACACACAGACACACACACACACACAGACACACACACAGACACACACACACAGACACACACAGACACACAGACACACACAGAGACACACACACACAGACACAGACACACAGACACACACACAGACACACACAGACACACACACACACACACAGACACACAGACACAGACACACACACACACACCCTCTGGCATCATTCAGAGACAGGAAGAGTCCAAGTTGAGGCTGATGGCAGCTTGTTAAGAAAGTAGTACCCATATGTTTAACCTTAAGAAAATCAACTTATATGTCAAGGGAGGATGTTTGGTATCTAAAAAACATTTACTGTTTGCACCCATGGACCAGCAGCGAGCAGGCTTCAGCCTTAATCACGTAGCACGTGCTGTCTTGTGGAAAGGTGAGCTAGAGGGGCCTCTTCCCTCTTCTCTATCCCATGGCCCCCACCAGCCTCACCTCTAAACACAGAGCACTCCGTTCCATCTGCACCTCCCTGAACCAGTCTCCTCTCAGATTTCTTGGACAAAATCGAAGTCCCGTGACACTCAATTGCCTGGTCCAATTACGACCTTTTCTGAGACGCTGTTATCAATCAGTGCAAGCTTTGCTAGTCAGATTATAAAAATAGTTCTATATCTCAGAGCCAGAGGTTCTCAAATGGTAGCCCTGGGGCCACAGCATCAGCATTCCCTGGAAACCTGCTAGAAATGCCACTTCCCAGGCCTAACCCCACACCTGCTGAATCAAAACCCCCACGGTAGAGCCTGCAATATGAATTTTACTAGGCCCTCCAGGTAATTCTGTTGCACACTTGAGTTTGAAAACTGCCGCCTTCGAGAATCTAATAGAATTGCCGATGAGTGAGTTTATAAATCCGCCGGCTTGGCCAAATTCAAAAGGTAAGCAAGATTAGGAGATCTTGGTCTCCTGCAGGCTCTTCTATTGGCACTTACTTCTCCGGGGGATATTAAAACTCAAGTGTCAGGGCGTCATGAAAAATCAGGAAAGGAGTGATTTTTAAAGGTTAGGGGTTTTAAATTTTGGTTTTGCACCTGAATGGATTTTGATGGTAATCCATTTTGCACCCCACGGATTTTCAATTTATAAGTAGTGGCACCTGATTGAATTGTCTGACCCCTGGCTCACTGTCAGCAGGGAACCTGGCAATAGGTGGAGTGCAGTAATTGAGACAGCGCCTTATTGTAAATCACGGCTGGATGATCGCCCACTGCTAGCTACTGGCAGACACTCCTGTGATGGGACAGACACTGTCCAGAGGCAAAGTTCTGAGGAAAGCGTTCGGTACTCTTTTTTTTTTTTTTTTAATTTCTCAGCTCCTCCGCCTCTGTCCTCTTAGCCCACAAACATCCTGAAGTCTCTCATGGGCCCACCATCCCCCCCACGACATCCCCCCCACGACATCCCCCACCTCTGTCTTCCTTCTTCCCTCACCTGCTACACTTCTAGAAAAACCAGTCTTCCTGACAGTCTCCGCTTCCAGAACCCACATTCACATCTCATTTCTATAACTATTTCCATTGACAGCATCAGTTCCCATCCAGTCTACATCACAAAGCCCAGGGCCATCCCCAGGGCTTTCCAGGGCTCCAGTGGTGCCCCTCCTCCCTGGCATCCAGCTGGTCACTGAATTCCGACAGTTCTATGTCAGAAATGTCCCTGGAATCCAGCCTGCCTGCCCTCTGTCCCCACTCCCTCCATCATAGCTGCGAGAACACAATGACCGATCTCAACAAACAGCCACACTGACTGAGGACTTACGAGGTAGGAGGGACCTGCCAAGTGCCTAGTAGACCAGTGGTTTCCAACTTAGGTCTTGGAGCACATAGGAAAGATGTGTGCAAGGCAGCAGGTGGGCTGCTGGGCCTTGTCCAGCCTCCCCAAGGGCCGAAGTAGCCACATCCCCATAACCCATGTGTGGTTTCTATATGTGTCATCATCCCTGGGTCAGGAAGATCCCCTGCAGAAGGAAGTGGACATCCACTCCAGTACTCTTGCCTGGAGAATCCCATGGAAAGAGGAGTCTGGTGGGCTGCAGTCCATGGCGTCGCTAAGAGTCAGACACGACCGAGCAATTGACACTTACTTACACTTACATACATGCGTGTCCCACTGGTGGCACACTCTGTTATGAACAATGCCTTACTAATCCTTCTGTAACCCAATTAAGTAAGTGCTATTATACTCCTCACCCCTATTTTACAACTAAGAAAATGGAGGCTCAAGAAGATTAAGTGACTTGCCCAAGGTAGGAGCAGGGCCAGGATGAGAACACAGGATCGCCTTATTAGGGTATCTCTCCTGTCAGGCCACCCTCCGTACTGCTGCTCAGACTGTACCATAGAAAGAAAATGCAGTCTATCTTGCAGGGGATAAACCCCACACTCCTGGCAGAAAGTCCCAGCCCCCACTTAGCCCCAACAAGGACACACCCTAGGCTCCAGTCCGGTGCCCTCCCCACCCTGCCCCATCAAGGGCGGATCCACTCACAACTCTGTCCCTCCTCTCCTCCCCACCTTTCTTTCACCAGGCAGGAGCCTCCAGCTCCTCAGGAAAGCCCCACTCACATCTAGGACAGCACCCAGCAGCAGGCATCCAACGGCCCCGCCCCTCTCCCCCTCCCTGATCAGGTTGTCCCGCTACAGCCAGCACACCAATGAGCTGTGATTTATCCATTTACACGCCTCACTCCTCCACTGGATACTAGTTTCTGGAGGGCAGGGACTTGTCTTATTCATTCATCTTTATCTCCCTGGCCCCCAGCACAGAGTGAGCACCAAGAACCTATGCTTTGAAGAAAGCGATGACTAATACAAGGCGCCCTTTATAAGATCACAGTGGGTAAGGAATCCAACTGCTTCTATTGTGTGCAAGGGATTAAAATAATGGAGGCAAATTAGAATGTCATGAATAAATGGAGGTGACTGTTGCAGAATTCTGGAAGCCTATGGCAAATACCTCTTTCCCGTCTGGACCATGTAAGGAGAGGCTTGTCAATCACTTAAGAACACAGAATAGCCTCTTACCACACTTTGTAAATGTAATCCAAGGGACAACTAGGTCAATGGTTTCAGGGTAGAAAAAAGACAGAGGAAAGAAAGAGAGGGAGATATTAGGGAGAAAGGGTTTTTACATGAATATCGTGAGCAAGCGCGTGGGCCATACACAGTTGAGCAGGCTGCACACCACACAAGGATGCCTCTCGGGGTACCTGCGTGCTGAAGTACAGCCGCTGCTCTGCTTGCGAAGACCTGCACCATGGTGGGGTATTCAGGGGATGTCTCAGTCAGAGAGGCTGCCTTCACCTAATTTGCACAAAGATGGCATGAGAACTAGGAGCCACCCTACACTCCATAATTTCAAGATCAAACAAAATACTCCCTGGGCCCAGCTTGGAAGATACGAGATGGAATCCCACTGGTAACAGCTAGATGAGTGCCTGTCACTCACATCTGAAAGAAGTACCTGATTTCCTGGCTAGGACCAGGTTCTCTCGGCCTCAAAACATACTCAACAAGTGGCCACAGGTTCCAGGCTTCCTCCCTCGGCCCCAGCCTACCCAGCCAGCCAGGGAAGAGGCCACCTGACACTCAACAAGAGAAAGACACTGATGGACAGGCGCGTTGGGCAGCCGGCCAGGGAGCTTGGCTGGAGAACTTCCCAACAGCCCCGCTGGAGGCCCTCACTATTTGCTTTGCCTCAGGGATGCAAGCATCCTGCCTTTGACAGCAATTAAATTTGAAAGACTCAAATATTGCCTAAGAAGAAAGGCAAAATATTTACCCATGTGTCTGCAGGTCCTGTCAGTGTGCTGGGCTTTTGTCAATACAGGCGCCATCTGGGCACCAAATTCGTGTGCCCAGAATGTGGGCTTCCCAACACAAACAGGTTTTCCTGCGAAGGACGGTGGAAGGTAACAGAGAAGCCTGTGACCTTCCCCGACTCCTGCACTCTAGCCCAGAGAGGGGAGCTTCCCCCTCCTGCAGCCTCAGCTGAGGGGCCAAAAATCTGGTCAGTGAGGCATCAAGGGTTGGGGGTGCCTCCTGTGGGCAACTTAGGACTTGATATCTTCAGCCATGCCCTGCCTTCTGAGCTGAGGACCCTCCAGTCTGCATATCAGAGTCCCAAAGTGTTAGTTGCTCAGTCATATTTGACTCTTTGCGACCCCTTGGACTGCAGCCCACCAGGTTCTTCCAACCATGGAATTCTCTAGGCAAGAATATTGGAGTGGGTGGCCATTCCCTTCTCCAGGAGGATCTTCCTGACCCAGGGATTGAATCAGGGTCTCCTGCGTTGCAGGCAGATTCTTTACCATCTGAGCCACCATCAGAGTCCCAGGGAGACAGGATACCCAAACAGGTAACTGAGGAGGGTTTCCAAAGCGGTCAGTTTACAAAGCTGAGCATAGGGTGTAAAGGGACCAGGCAAGGGTGGGGCAGGGCCCCGGGGCTGGCGACATAAGGAGGTGGGGCAACCCCAAGGCTGGGCAAGGCAGAGCAGGGACCATCACGGGAATCTGCAGAAGAGGGCCCTGGGAGGGAGATGGGGAGGGTACAGCCCACCTGTGTGAGGGGCAGGATGTAAATGCCCAATCTCTCACTCCTCCCACCCACACCTCCTGCCAAGTCTCCCCAGAGCTGAACCCACCTAGAAGTCAAAGGGCAGGCCAGCCTCCGAGCACAGAGCAGGTAAAGACGGAACTGGACTCAACTGGACTCAAGGGACAAATGCAAGCATCCAGCCCTCTCCCCTTCTACATCATCACTCCAGCTTCCCCTAGTCCAACGGGAGCACCTACCCCCTTCCCTTCCACCTCTCAAAGTCCTCAGTGACAAAGGGAGCCCCAGGAACAAGAACAGGGGAACACAGTTCTCATCTTTTCTCTCCATTTCAAAAGCTTTAAGACCCAAGGCATGAGTCTGGTAATTCACGTCAAGTCCTGATGTGGTCCCTGCACACAGCAAGTGCTCAATAAATACTACTGGGTTGGCTAAGAAGTTCACTGGGGCTTTTTCTTAACGTCTTATGGAAAAAACCCAAACTCTCTGGCCAGTCTCACAGTCATGATGAATCACTGCCTTGATACTACTTACTCTAAGGGGAAAGACCACAGGAAATCAGAAATAATATCAGCAATGTTTGCATCACATTACATACACACAGAGGCAGCACGTGGGGTATGGGGGTGGGGAGAGGAAGAGAGAGAAATTTCATACGCAGTAACCCTAGAAGACTTGTAGCTCAGAACCCTGACATGTGCTGGGCATATGAGGAAACAGACTGGAGGGGAGCAGAAGAGATGGCCCACATGATGAACTCTGGATTCTGATCCCACCCTACAAGGAAACCACAGGCGAGGTTCCTTTCACATGCATCTACTATTAGCAAGGTGTGCTTTCCAGGAGTCTGCTTCTCCAGAGTTGTGCATGGTAAGTGGAAAGCTTCTAAGGCAGGGAAACTTTAGAGGCAGTGCTAGGACTCAGCCCCATGCCATCTAGAATCACCTCCCGTAAACAGGTGCCACAGTACTTATATTCATGCATTAGAGAGTCATTCCTTTGGGTCAGACACTATTTTCGTAGGCCCCTATTTTTAAAACTTTGCTTCCCTGGTGGCTCAGAGGGTAAAGCACCTGCCTACAATGTGGGAGACCCGAGTTCGATCTCTGGGTCAGGAAGATCCCCTGGAGAAGGAAATGGCAACCCACTCCAGTTCCCTGGAAAATTCCATGGACGGAGAAGCCTGGTGGTCTACAGTCTGTGGGGTCACAAAGAGTCAGACACGACTGAGCAACTTCACTTTCTTTCACTTTCTAAGTCAGTCCAAATGGGATGGTCCCCAGTCACCTGGGCCTAAGTATGGATGAGATCCTGAAATCCCTTTCCTTTAGACTAGAGAGCTTCCCTCATAGCTCTGCTGGAAAAGAATCCGCCTGCAATGCAGGAGACCCCGGTTTGATTCCTGGGTCGGGAAGATCCACTGGAGAAGGGATAGGCTACCCACTCCAGTGTTCTTCGGCTTCAATTGTGGCTCAGCTGGTAAAGAATCCACCTGCAATATGGGAGACCTGGGTTCAGTCCCTGGGTTGGGAAGATCCCCTGGAGAAAGGGAAAGACTACCACATTTCAGTATTCTGGCCTGGAGAATTCCATGGACTGTATAGTCCATGGGGTCACAAAGAGTCGGACACGACTAGGCGACTTTCACTAGACTAGAGGGACCCTCAGCAGCAGGGCACCCCTAGAGAAGAGAGGCTGAGAAAGGCACAGAATCCCAGCAGCTCATGGGGGCGGTGGCGGGGGAGGGGGGGGCATGCTGTGAAGCCAAACCCAAAACTTCACAACCATATCTGGCGCTGACCAGGGTGGGCCTGAGGAAGAACTGAACACAGGAACCCTCTCTCCAGCCCCCACTTTAAAAGTGGAGTGATGCACGCTGGGCATGGGATGGTCAAACGCATTGATATTTAGGAAAACTTGGGCTTAACAATCTATAAACGGTTTACTTCTGTGGTACTTTAATAAGAGTTTTACATTCAGAAAACTAAGATCATGGCATCTGGTCCCAACATTTCATGGCAAATAGATGGGGAAACAATGGAAATAGTGACAGACTTTATTTTGGGGGGACTCCAAAATCACTGCAGATGGTGACTTCAGCCATGAAATTAAAAGACACTTACTCCTTGGAAGAAAAGCTATGACCAACTTAGATAGCATAATAAAAAGCAGAGACATTACTTTATCAACAAAGGTCCATCTAGGTAAATCTATGGTTCTTCCAGTAGTCATATATGGATGTGAGAGTTGAACTATAAAGAAAGCTGAGTACCAAAGAACTGATGCTTTTGAACTGTGGTGTTGGAGAAGTCTCTTGAGAGTCCCTTGGACTGCAAGGAAATCCAACCAGTCCATCCTAAAGAAAATCAGTACTGAATATTCATTGGAAGGACTAATGCTGAAGCTGAAACTCCAATACTTTGGCCACCTGATGAGAACTGACTCATTTGAAAAGACCCTGATGCTGGGAAAGGTTGAAGGTGGGAGAAGAAGGGGACGACAGAGGATGAGATGGTTGGATGGTATCACCAACTTGATGGACATGAGTTTGAGCAGGCTCTAGGATTTGGTGATGGACAGGGAAGCCTGGCGTGCTGCAGTCCATGGGATCGCAAAGAGTCGGATACGACTGAGCAACTGAACTGAACTGAAACTCTGAAGAATAACCCTCAGAGGAGAATAGTGCAAATGCTTTATAGATTTGAAAACAGTGTGAATGGTAAAAAGTGAAAAAGTTGGTCCAACTCCATCCTGAGGTTACAGTGAAGGGTCCTATGGGCACCCAGGGCTGAGGCAGGCACCGCTCCTTCTGGGCTTCCCTTGGTCCTCATGCTCTTCTTGACATTCCAGCATCCCACTGGACTACTAGACCAGTACTGAGAGTCCACAGGTTTCCTTCATCCCAGAGCCCCTTCTTTTAAAACAATTAAATCTATTCAATGCCTTCCGGACAGTGAGGCTTTGGACACTCACTTTACCCCCACGTGATGGTCACAACAACCTTGAGAGGAAGATTCTACCTCTCCCATTGTTCTCAGCCCATATTCAGTAGTATTCTCACATGACTGAAGGAAGGGAGAGTTTAAGAGAGATGAAGGCCTTCTCTCCAGCCAGCCAGCCAGCCAGCCAGGAGAACAGGCAGAGTCCAGGTGTCCGCACAGCCGTAATGATTCCATGCCCTGGCAGGAGGTTTATGAGGAACAGGAATTATTTTGCAGCCACAGAGCCTTGTATGTGGAGGAACTTTACATCCACTGATAAGGAAGAGTAGGTGGGGGGGACATCACCCATGTCTTGTCTGCTACACTTCCTCCCTTAATGTCAATGGCGAGAGTGCCTAAGACACTGGGGTCTGCCCTGCTGACCGGTCCTGGCCCCAGGCCGCCACGGCAAGAGCCCTCACCCTCTCACTCTGACACCCGTCTCACCCATCGAGCTGGCGGTTCTCAATCATCGTTCAGCCCTAATAAATGGAAAGATTAAGTCAAAAGCAGAAAGAACACACTGGAAAAAAACTGAAAGCCAACCTTCAAAAAAGAAGAAAAGAAACTGGTTGAAACTTTAAATCTTGGACTTCATCCCTTCCATAAAGGGCATTTCCTCCAAAAAGAAAAAAAAAAAAAAAAGCTGGGGGAGTGGTTAAAATTACACCTTAGAAGGGAGAGGAGACAGGGAGATTCTCCTATGACCAATTAGGAAAGCCATTATCAATTTATCAGCACTGCCAACGTCAAATTCTTTAGCCTCTGTAAGAGCAGAGATGGGGTTTAGGGGGTGAAAGGTTTGAGATTAGAAGCAAAACCATGTCCCTGATGAAAAGGGAGGGAAACAAACCAGCAAAATTCCAGGAGTTCAAAGAGGCAGACAGAGCTGGAGTTTCCACATCCCGCAAGACCACATCCTCAGGCAGGGCGGGAAGGGTAGAGGGCTGGGCAGGGCAGCAATATTTACAAGTGATTTCAGACAGCTCTTCACAAAAGCTTCCTGCAACAAACCTCCCCACCCCACCTCCCCGGCTCATTTTCAGCATCTCCTCCTCCTCCCAGATGTTATGAGCTGAAGGATTTTCAAGGCTTAGAGCTGCTGCTGGCCCAGCAAGAAAGAATGTTTTATTTTCTTCATACTGAGGAAAAGTGTTACCTACTTCTTATTTTTAATGCTTTCAAACGCATTCCACTTGGTGTATTTTGTTTTTTGTGTTTGTGGTATCAGCGTGGCCTTTTAATGTTGTTTCGTATGCAACTCATGGGCAGACTCCTAAATATTTAATTCCTTTCCATTCAGTGTTTTATAAATGTTTGTTAGGAGTCGTGTTCTGGGGGCCCCCTGGACTCACATGCGCAGACTGCATTCTTAAAAATCCTACTTCCAGAGGGCAGCCCTCCACCCACCCCATTTCTGACTCTGTCTCCCAACACTTCTGTCAGTTACTGTTGTAACAGGTACTTGGATATTAACCATGTATTTCTCTGTGTACACAGTAAATGCTTTAGGGTAGGGGAGCTTGTGGTTTTCATCTTTGGCCAAGAGGGTGCTTTGGGTGTCGTACAGTTGACCCTTGAACAACGTGGGTTTGAGCTACATGGGTCCACTTATTCAGATTTTCTTTTTCAGTGAAAAGACTACAGTACTACACAGTCTGCAGCTGGTTGAATCAATGACACAGAGGAGTCGCATATATGGATGCTCCGACTCTAAGTTATACTTGATTTTCAACTGCACAGAGGGGCCATCCCAACCCCCTCATTGTTCAAGGGTCAAGAATAATTCATTTTAATAATAGTTTATGTTCAATGAATGTATTCTACGTGTTAAGTACTGTACAGAGGATTTTATCCCACATTATCTCATTTAATCATAAAAGTTAAGGCCTGCTGCTGTCCCCATTTCACAGATGAGAACACAGAGGCTCAGAGAGGTGTCCTGCCTGAGAATGCAGAGCTCTTGCACAAGTGGCATGCAAACCCACCTACCCACACTTTCTAAGTGCCACACTATGCATGCTCATGAAGAGAAACTGAGAAAGTCAAACTCTTCAGCAAGAAAGAGACCCTCCAATGTTTCCCATCAGAAATACAGCAAAACTTTTCCATGTGCAGAGGTTTCCAGGTTCTACAGACTTTGCTGCTCTTATCAGAACAAGACAGAAGGTTTGCTTCCAGTGCTCCCGTAACGAGCTGGCCAGAAGAGCTTCTAGACACAGTGGAGGGGGACTGAGAACGCATCTACCGGCCCCTGCACTCGGCCACAGCCCTACCCCACTCCCAGGACAAGCCACCCACCAGCAGGGACCTGAGGCAAGTCACTCAGGCTCTCAGAACCTCATTTCCTCATCTGCAAATGCAGATAATGATAGCGCTCAGCTCCTAAGATGGATGAGGAAGAACTGAGATAACTTATGTAAAACATGCTCTGGAGTAAGCATTCGAGAAATGCTCATTTATCAGTTCTACCTCTGGGACACACCTGCTCCCATATAACAGCACATCCATATCTGGTAGCTCAGCTGGTAAAGAATCGGCCTGCAATGCAGGAGACTTCGGTTAGATTCCTGGGACTGGAAAAGTGATAGGCTATGTACTTCTGTATTCATGAGCTTCCCTGGTGTGGGAGACCTGGGTTTGATCCCTGGGTTTGGAAGATTTCCCGGAGGAGGACATGGCAACCCACTCCAGTATTCTTGCCTGGAGAATCCCATGGACAGAGGGGCCTGGCGGGCTACAGACCGTGGGGTTGCAGAGTCAGACACGACTGAGCGACTGAGCGCAGCGCAGCATCATATCTAAAGACGGCTCTCACGCCTCTCCCACCCACGGCTCCTTCTCTTCCAGCCGAGGCCGTTCAGGTCCTGCGCCCACGGTCACAGAGCCCAGCACCACTCTGGCCATCCACAAGGCCCAGGCACGTGTCAGAATCTCTCCCAGGGGGACACTGAGCACAATCACACCTGCAGGGGCAGAGCCCACAGCCCAGCTCCCTGTGAGCAACGTGGGCAGCCGTGACACAGGCTGGTCACATGCAGGGGACAAGGCCCATGTTTTTCCTCCAGAGAAGCTACTCAGCCAGCATGGGCTTGAGCAGCTGGTTGTTTCTCTCATCTGGGGCTGTTTTATGTCATTTAGTTTGTTACCTCCTGCAGGGTCTCCTTGTTTGTTCCAGGCCCCTGAAGAAATGTTTGGGTGGTGAGCCTGTCCTCCCATAAATTAGACATCAGTCCATAAACTCCATCAGTGGGGCCACTTCTGGCCTCGTCCAAGCCATCACTAAAATCTCTCAACAGGATGGGTATTGAAGGCAGAACTGTGCACCCACACATGCACCACAAATTTCCTTGCAATCAGAAGTGAAAAAGTAAGGAAGTATTAGTTGCTCAGTCGTATCTGACTCTTTGCGACCCTATGGAGTGTGTCTCGCTAGGTTCCTCTGTCTGTGGGATTTCCCAGACAAGAATACTGGAGCAGGTTGCCACTTCCTTCTCCAAGGGATCTTCCTGACCCAAGGAACAAACTTGAGTCTCCTGCATTCCAGGTGGATTCTTTACCATCTGAGTTACCAAGGAAGCTTGCAATCGGAAATGAAACCGTTAAGAGCTCTTGGTTAGGACCCTGTAGCCTGCAATGAATTCACAGTCCCGATCTGCCCCCATCCCCTGGCCCCAGACCCCCTCCTACAGCTAGTGCACCTGGATGTCATGAGACTCCATCTGCACCATTCACCCCATCAGCTCATCTAGGAACTCTACCCACACAGGGGACGAGGTCAGCTCAGCGCAGCACACTGGTCCCTAGGCATCACCGCCTCCTGGCCGAGCGCTTCCCCCGCGTCTGCTTTGTAGACCCTTTGGACAGTTGTCCAGGCCTCCCACGAGTCTGGCTGCTTGTCTGTGTCCACGGAATCCCCATGGTCTCCTTTACTGAAAAATTGACACGGCACCCCTAAGTCACAACTCCTCTGACCATCTGGTCCCCCTTCACAAACAGGGTGCCCCACAGAAGAAATGATTTCCCACACTGCCCACCATCCTTCCACATCCTCTAGCAGCCAACACTCCCATCAAGGAATAGAAATGAGGCCTCCCTGCTGGGTGACCACCACGCACCTGCCGAGTTTACAACCCGTGTGCACGTCCCCCAGTCGCCCTGCAAAACACGGTCTCCAAGCCCCTGACTCCTGCTCACCCACTCCGTTCTTCTCACCACCTTACCATGTAACTCCCTTGACTCAAAATCATAGCCTCTAACATTTTACCATCTTCTGTGCTAAAGGTCACCTCATCTTCTGTGGGATCCACAACCTTTTTATCCTCACTTCCTCGTTCCTAGATTCAGGATGTCTTTTCCCCCTTCTCTGAGTCTTTCTGCATGCTTTAAACAAGACATTCTTAAATGTCATTACATCGTAACATCCTCACGAAAGGAAATAAAAAACGAGGTGTCATCGTGCTGACCCCGCAGCACCCACCCTCCTGGTAAGGTTTCGGCCACCCTTTTTCCCAGTTTGCTCATTTATTTTTCCAGCGTGAAACATGCTGCTTGGGAAAGTATGAGAAGGTGAGGTATGGCTTTAAATCACCATTTGGGGTGTAGTAAATAATCTGCTCCCTTATTCCTATCACAGCCTTAACAGCCTTCTGGAGAGTTCAGAGCCCCAAGTTGTCACTGCCTTCCCCAAGGCCGCCTCCCGCCCTGGTGGGCCGACACCCCGAGTACAAGCCTGTGGCTCCTCTGGGCACAGTTTCAGCAGGTGGAAGCACCATCCATCTCCAGGCCCTGACAGGCAAACGAGGCAAGAAGGAAGACCAAATCTGGTTCTTTGCTGGAAAACAGTGAGCTCATGCTTTCTCTCCAGAGACGCAGGAAGTGGAGACAGATCTGGAGACCGTGATGGAGACAGGCAGGGGTGATGAGGGATGAGCAGGAAAGAGGGCGGAGGCCAGTCTGGCACTTTTGAAATGTCACTTTTGATAAGAATCCCCAGCTCTCAGGCCAGAGGGAAACATCCATATTCTTTAAAGTTAGGATCCAGCATGAGGCGGTTGTCCTAAAGGGGAGGAACAGGGAGAAGATGAACAGAGCTGGAAATTCTTCATTCCCACTCCTTCAGAGAAAAGGGAGATGATGGTTCCTGAGTTGCCAGCACTGCAGACACCAGGGCAGGACTGGCACTGCTGCTCCCAGATGGGCTCCAGATCGGATGGTGGGCACTGCCAGCTTTTCCTATGGAGGGTTGTACCCTCAGGCATGCATCTCCATAAGGCCAGCCATTCCCTACGGATGCACCAGATAGAAGGTAGAGAATTCAGATGACTGCCCAGGTATTTCCAAATAGCTGAATGTTTGGTTTCAGCTAGGGGAAAAAAATCCAGATTACTGAGTTTTCTACTTTGTATTTGAAAAAGAAGTTAGATAATGCTTTTCCTTTTTACCAGTAAACTCAGAGAGGGGGCGGGGCAGAGACACTGTGTGTGTGCTTGTGTATGCGTGTTTGGGGAAGACTGTGGGAAATGCTGGCTGTCCCATAGGAGAAACCAAACCCTGATGGCTGTTCATTACTTTACTCCTAAACTTGCCATGTGCCTTTGCTAAAAACTGAATGCAAACTAAAGACCACAGAATTAAAGCAGAAAGCCCAAACAGATGAATTATACTTTTCTTTATACGTTGCTGTTCAGTCACTAAGTCGTGTCCGCTTCTTCGCAACCCCGTGGACTGCAGCACGCCAGGCCTCCCTGTCGCTCTCCATCTCCTGGAGTTCACCCAAGTTCATGTCCACTGAACCAGGGATGCCATCCAACCATCTCACCTCTGACGACCTCTAATCCTTTTGCCTTCAATCTTTCCCACCATCATCTCTCCTCACAAAATTGACTATTTTCTTGTTTAAGGTAAATGGCTTGGCTAGATGTTAATTAAAGTGTTAACTCAGCCTGACTCACTAGTTGAAATAAAATTCAAAACCAGACATCAAAATACAAATAATGAATGATTCACTGTTTCCCACTGTGTCCAGCAGCACGTCTGTGGTCCAGAGCCCAGTTATCAGAACCAGCTTGCCTCGGGTAAAACCCCAGCTTTGAGACTCTCTGGGTCAATGATCTTGGCCAAATGGATAAAGTCCTCTGTGCTTCCACGCCTTCACTTTAAAGGGACGTGATACAAATATCCACTCCCTCAGGGGTGCAGTGAGAAATCAGGGAATTAGTTTCTGTAAAGTACTCAGCACCTGTGTCTTGTAAGTGCCACACACTTATTACTGTTACTATGTCATCACCATATAGGATGAAGATTAATCGTGTGTGCCAGACGTCAGATAAGTCCTTTAAGACATGCAGCAAGCACGTATCTGACAGGTTTCAGCAAAAGAAATGAATGCCCACAAGACAGGTTTCTAGCATCCCATCCTTGCCTGCCTCAGGCTTCCTCAGCTGTGGCTCTAGTGTTCCCTCCACCCCAGCTCAGGGCATTTCCCCCTAGGCTCCAACCTGACTACATCCCACCACCCTGCTCCTGCCTCAAGGGCTGAGGCCACCCCCCCCCCCCGCACCTGCCAAATCCAACCCTCTCTAATACTGGTAATACCATCAAACTTCTATTAATAGAATGTGACTCCGTGGCCACCTGTAAGACCCTCAAAGACTCGACAGCACAAGCATCACTGCAGCTACATAGCACTGGGGATGCTGACCACCGACACCCGGGAAAGCAACAATTTAGGGGAGCCTGTGACGTGTGAAGATGACCCTTCCTAGCTGGAAGGGTGTCCCCTAGCCCGCACCTGATGGATCACTCACTGGTCCATGCTAACTAAGATGGAATTTCTCATTTTTAACATTCTGGAAATGTGGTTCCAGATTCCACCTCCCAGTCAAAATAGCAAAACCTAAGAGTCAGATAACATCAAGGTTTAGTAAAGATGGGGAGAAGAAAGCTCCGGACACTATTCTTGAGAGTGTAAATTGTTACAAACACTTGACAAATATCAAGTAAATTGGAAACGGATACACCCTATGACCCCAAGTCACACCCTTAGACAAAATCCTACGTATGTATATAAGGAGGAGAGAAGTACAAGAATGTTCTACATACCATTGCTTGTAAAAATAATAACAATAATAACAATAGTGAAGACCTAAAGGTCCATCAATTAGGAGAAAAAAATATTGGTGGTTATATTCACATATTATACAATAATTTAAATGAATGTACTGTACATATTAGTACAGAGATAGACCTCAAAATATTACATCGAGTGAAAACAGAACTGTATATTTATACCTACAGTAGTTTCTCACTTTTCAGTATTCTAGATTTTTATCCTCCTACCAAACATAGTCCCTTGGGGTCCAATGAGAAAGAACACCATCACTTCTGGAGGAGAAATCCACTTGGTCACCTTAACAAAATCAAAGCCACATTATCCAAGTTTTTACCGTGGGAGAACCTCTGGGAGCTCTGGCTCATCTCCCACTGATCTCCTCCTGGTAGCGACCTATGAGCCTCACCCTCACCTCCACCGAGTGCACAGGAGGTGCTCAGAGGGCCCAAAGACACAGGGACATGGAAAGCACCAGGGAACAGAGGGCGTGGTGACAGCTGCACTGCGCTGTGGGGCGGGGTGGTCGTAGTGAGGATGTCAGGGAAGGCTGATGGAGGAAGAAGGAATCATGTTGTTCAGTTTGGGGGACATAGCATACGAGAGAAGGGGTAACCTAGGCCCAGCCCACATCTAGGGAGTCCACAGTGAACTCAACAGGAAACAGACTGTGCCTCAGCCAGAGTCTGGCAAATCCTGCAGGGAGGAGTGAGTCTGGGCGAGTAGCAGAGCACCAAGGGGAGGACCTGGGCAGGGGGCTGCGTTGCGTGCTTGTCCAGACCTCAGAGCAGGGCCCAAGTACAGCTGACAGTGTGG
Organism: Capricornis sumatraensis; assembly: GCF_032405125.1. Classification (NCBI taxonomy): domain Eukaryota; kingdom Metazoa; phylum Chordata; class Mammalia; order Artiodactyla; family Bovidae; genus Capricornis; species Capricornis sumatraensis. Next base: position 108,856,836 of record NC_091073.1, on the reverse strand, counting down.
ACAGGGAGGACATCTGTGGAGACTTCTGGTCTACCCCGGCTTCCTGGCCCCTTGACTTTGACCTGCTCCCTGCAGGGGCGGCCTAGCAGCATCCTCCCTGCTCACTGGACCAGCATTCCTGCTGCAGCCAAGTCAAACAGCTGCCCAACATCCAGACCCCAGGGGCACAAAGGTGGTGAGTGTGCGCCCGCCGGGACCCCAAACATCCAGTGGATGAGTGGAGAGGTGCAGATCGTCCTAATGGAGCAATCTGCTCCTTGTAAGGTTGCCAACCCCTCGCCAAAGGCAGTGACCATCGCCCCCACGTCCCCGGAGGCTCTGCATCCAGGGCTTCATGGAAATCAGCGGCCAGCACACAGAAGTAGAACAAGATAAGATGGACAGACAGCTGTCTTTAATCCAGTTTTGCAAGGACTCAGGGAGTCACTGCATGCACCACCATAAAACAGAACTGGTGCAGCCTCCGCCTGGCAAGATGCCTTTCTGGAGAGGATCCAGGAGGCAGAGCCAAGAGATGGAGCTCTCCAAAGTCAGGGACGGAGGCAGAGGACCCAGGCAAACCCCCACCAGTGGAGAGGCAGGGTGTACAGAGTCGGGTGGTTAAAGGAGGACGGGGCTGTTAGGATTAGAGAAATCTCCATTTGCTGATGTTTTTCCTGCTTACAAAAGATGGAACACGTTGAGATTCTTTGAAAGAAATATAAACATCAACTAGTGAGCTGCCACCCTCCTAAGAGTTAGTACTCTAAGTGTCCATTGTGGAACGTCTTTGAAATGAAGAGAAACTAAGGAGGCTGGGGTTTGAGGGCAAGTATGAAGCCAGCAAAGCAACTGCAGTCTAAACTACTGAGATAGACACTGAAATTAACACCTAAGACAAAGAGTACCACTCGGAGAGTCCCCATTCTCTCTCTTCCCTCCCATACAAGTTGCAGCAGTTCCCAGCTGGCTCAGACAATATCTGCCCTGGTGCTTCCTTCTACTGGGCCAGCCGCTCCCGCCTGTCCCTTACACAATCGTGTCGTCTGTTTCCCCTCCATGCCTGGTAGTCCTTCTCCAGCCTCCACTGTCTCTGCGGATCCCAGTCCCTCTCTGCATTCTCTTTCCACTCACCACTGGATGCTTCCCTTCCCCAGCATGTCCCTCTGTTCCCCCACCCCCGGCTCTGGGAACCCTGACTCTGCCTGCGCCTAGGTAGTTGGCAATGTGATGCAATAAAAGAACTGGACCAGAATTCAGAAAACCTGAGGTCAACCCAAAAGACAAGGGAATTTACTACATAGTATGTATTAGTCTCAGAGAAGGCAATGGCACCGCACTCCAGTACTCTTCCCTGGAAAATCCCATGGACAGAGGAGCCTGGTGGGCTACAGTCCATGGGGTCGCTAGGAGTCAGACATGATTGACTTCACTTTCACTTTTCACTTTCATGCATTGGAGAAGGAAATGGCAACCCACTCCAGTGTTCTTGCCTGGAGAATCCCAGGCACGGGGGAGTCTGGTGGGCTGCCGTCTCTGGGGTCTCACAGAGTCGGACACAACTGAAGCGACTTAGAAGCAGCAGCAGCAGCTGTCACAACGCCTGAGACTGGGTGAACTAAATGACAGTCACTAATTTTCTCATAGTATGGAGACTAGAAGTCCAAGATCAAGGTGCAAGGGTTGGTTTCTGATGAGACCACTCATCCATGGCTTACAGGAGGCTGCCTCCTCACTGTGTCCCCACATGGCCCTTCCTCTGTGATGCAAGGGCAAAGGGCACTCTGGGGTCTCTTTCTCTTCTTATAAGGACGCCAGTTCTATCCAGTTAGGGCCCGATCCTTAGAACCTCATTCAACCTGAAGGCCCCATCTCCAAGCACAATTACATTTGGGGCTGGGGCTTCAACATCTAAATTTCAATGGAACACAATTTAGTCCTTAGCCTAGTAATTGTAGCATCTTAAGTCATAGGGGAAAGATAGCTTATTCAATTAATTATTTTCAGAAAAACGTAACCTTCTGGGGAAAAATTAAATTGAAGGTATACTTTGCATCTTAGGCCAGGATAAATTCGAAATAGATCGAATATTTGTCTGGAAAAAAGTTAAATCATAAAAGTACTAGAAGAAACTATGGGAAAACCTCTGGTAGTCTTAGGGGGAAAAAGCCTTTATAACTATGACACAGAATCCATAAAAGAAAATACTGATAAATCTGACTACAAGAAAAAAAAAATACAAAATTTCCACATAGCAAAACACACTGGAAACAAAAGCAAAAGACAAACTGAGGGAAATATTTGCAACTCACATTACAAAGAACTAATTTCCCTCAAACATAAAATGCACCTAGACATTAAGACCAACAATCCAATTTTAAAATGAGCAAAAGATATGAACAGACAGTTGATGAAAATACAATCTATCTTAAACATATGAAAAGATGCTCAAGAACACTCAACATAAATTACAGGACTTCCTCGGTGGTCCAGTGGTTAAGAATCTGCCTACTCATGCAGGGGACATGGGTTCAATTGCCAGTCTAGAAGATTCCACATGCTGTAAAGCAACTAAGCCCATGCACCCCAACTACTGAGCCCATGTTCTAGCACCCTCAAGCTGCAACAAAAGAAGTCATCGAAATGAGAAGCAAGTGTACTGCAACTAGAGAGTAACCTGTGCATGGCAGTGAAGACCCAGCACAGCCAAAAATAAATACATAATTTTCTTTAAAAAGAAAAGAGAGAGATAACTAAAAAGAGAGAGATGCCATTTTCATTCTGACAGAGATCCACAAGTTTGATGATGCCCCGTGGTGAGGTATGAGAAAACAGAGACTCTCACAGGCTGCTGTTGGAATGTAAATTTTATAAATTCGTACCACCTCTCTGGAGGGCAATTCATCAATATCTTTCTTAAAATTACAAAGGCTCAATTTGACCCAGAAATTCTTCTTTTAGTCATTTATCTGAGGGATGAGGTCTCATAGGTGTGAAAAGATGTACATACAAGATTATTCATTGCCACTTTGCTTACAGGAGCAACCCAAATTTCCATCAGTTGGAGCCTGGTTAGATAAAGTACAGTATATTCACATAATAGAATACAATACAGCACTTTGAAAAAGACAAAACTGTTTAGAAACTGATGTGGAAAGCCTTACGAGATGAATTAAGTGAAAATAAGCAAGGTGCAGGACAGCAGGTAATATATATCACATTTATGTAAGGCCGAGGACAGAGATGATAGACATAGATATAGATGTATCGGTACATGCTGGCAAATGCATAAAATAACTCTAGTGGGAAAATGGGCTTCCTCGGTGACTCAGCTGGTAAAGAATCTGCCTGCCAGTGCAGGAGACATGAGACACACGTCTCTCATGCTTCGATCCCTGGATTGGGAAGATCCCGTGGAAAAGGAAATGACAACCCACTCCAGTATTCCTGCCAAGACAACCCCATGGGCAGAGGAGACTGGCCAGCTACAGTCCATGGGGTTGCAAAGAATCGGAGAGGAACAAGCAGGCATGCACAGGAGGAGAATAGTAGTATTTCCTTCTACAGAAAGAATTGGGAGGTTGGGACAATGAAAGGGAGAGAGACATTCTCCATTTTGTATTTTATATAATCCTTTTGTATTTTTAAAACAGTGAACCATGTCAATGTTTCACCTATACAAAAAAAGCAAATGATGATGCTAAAAACAAAACAAGAGTAGAGATCACAAAAAAGAAAATCCAGCTCTGCCCAGGACGGTTTTGAGGCGGTCACCTCCCCTATCTGAACTACAGATTCTGATCCCTGCCCTTCTGGCTTCCACATCATTGTTGCAATGGCGCTCAGCATCTGTGATGGTCCTCAACAGACGCTTTTCTGTTCTCCGCCCTTCAAGCCTTCCTCTCCCTGACAGTTTGAGTCACCCCTCTCCACCCTCCAAGCCTTCCTCTCCCCGACAATTTGAGTCACCCCTCTCTTAACCTTAAAAGCAGGGCTAGGCCTTTGCAGAGAGACATTACAATGGCTGACACAGCTAGTGGGTGAGCCGGTGGCCACCAGGGTCAGGCTTAGGCTAGGACAAGGTCAGAACTGCCACCTCACCACTTACTCTGCCCTCACCTAATCACCAGACCTGCCTTGTCCTCTCAGGACCAGGGCTCACAGGCCAGCCACTTACATCACCAGTTCCTCCAGACTGAGGACTCCACCTGCCCTTGCCAGGATGGATGGCTGCATTCTTAGCCCTGGATGAGCCGGAGATGACCCAGCCACTGGCTTCCAGCCTCCTGTGCATTGACCCAGCAGCACACAGCCTGCCCCTAAGTTCCTATTGCTTTGCGTGTCTTCCGCCAGGATGCCCTGGGTGCTGGGTTTCCTCCACTCCTTGTGTGAGTGGCTGCCCCCGGGTACCCCTGTCCACTGCCGGGAGAGCTCGGTTTTCACTCCCACACCTCCCACAGCCAACTTGGCAAAGCTTTGCTCCCAGAAACAGCCCTTCAAGTCTTGCCCTAGGCTATGTTCTAGTACATTATAGTGAGGGAGTCTCTCTCATCACTTGATTTTCATTCTAGGCTACTTTAAAACAGCTCAGAAAACCTCTCGTGACATCCTCAGCCAGTTCGGGCATCACGGCTATCTGGAAGATGAACTGTCACTGCAGTGTGACCCTTCAGAGCTATGCTGGCTCCACCACCCTCTTCCCAAAGAATACAGTGACCTCCCTGGTTTGGACTTCAGTTCTTATTGTTGAGTCTCTCAGTCGTGTCTGACTCTTTGTGACGCTGTGGACTGCAGCACACCAGGCTTCCCTGTCCTTCTCTATCACCTGGAATTTCCTCAAACTCATGTCCATTGAGTCAATGATACCATCCAACCATCTCATCCCGTTGCCCCCTTGTCCTCCTGCCTTCAATCTTTCCCAGCATCAGGGTCTTTTCCAACGGACTTCAGATTATTTGTCAATTGCATCACCACCAGTCCTGGACCTCCTCAGGCAGTGGGACTCAGGAACGCCCTCCAGCTTACTTTTTCCAGCAAATATCTTGGACTGTTGGCAGGCTTCCCCAGGTTTGGACAAGTACGTGACCTTGATTCTCTCCAGGCTTATCTTCAATCCACAGCACATCCCAGACTTTCAAAGCAGCCTGTAATTTCTGCGTGTCCTCTCATGTGAGTACTTCAAGGTCACAATCACCGGCAAAGAGCAATCAGCTCTCAAATGACTGTCTTAATGGATGTTGTTTGCAGCCTCTCTTTACTAGAAGGTAAGCTTATTTCTTTTTTATCTTCTCGTAACACCTAGGGAAGTACAAGGTTCTGCATACAGATGTGTAACATATGGAAAGAAAGAGGTACAAGGCTAGAAGTCAGAAGGCTTAGTCCAAGCTCTTCCGCTTACTCATCGAGCAAGTCTCGCAACTTCCCAGTTTCCTCCCATGTAAGATGAAAGCCACAGCACCTGCTCCACAAGGCTGCTGTGAAGGCTTGAGGAGTTCTGGTATATGATGGCACCATTCTGGGCATTACCATCAGGGTACTAAGAGCCCTCTTACAAACATCTTATCAAAGACATACACATAGAAGACACAGGCTCGAGACTATCCAAGTGGACTTGTGATGCTGCCACATGTCAGATACTCAGGGATTCCTTAAAGATGCTGCAGAGGCAAGAGCCCCAACATGAGGGCAGCCCACGCTATTAGTAGGCCACACGAACCTACTCACTGTCTGGAGGGAATCAAGAGAACCACCTTCCTGGAGACCAGAGAAATCCTGCCCTACCCAAACTTCCTTCTAAGAGAGTATCACCAGTTTTTCCTGACGTTTAAATAGCTGTATATTGAAACATGTGACCCTCAACCTGAAGCTGGGCCAGGGATAGGCACCAGCCACCCATGGCAAGGGTCCAGCATACGATCCAAAACTCAGCCAATCTTCCCACAAGAGAAATGATGGCAGACACATTGAAGGAAAGCCGCGGAAGATAAAGGGGTACCATCAAGTTAAGCCGGTACCAAGAAAAGCAAACAGAATAATATACAAAATAAAATGCAGGTTAAAGTTACAAGGGAGGCAGGGAAGTAGGAAGCTGGATAGAAAGAGGAGATGAGGCAGAAGCAGAGGCCCAGAAAGAATCTTTCTTTCCAGTAGGATCTGAGGCAGCCCGGGTTCTTTATCTTCCCAGCTGCGGTCCATCCTTCCAATTGCCTCCCTCCACTTGAGTACCTGTGTTCCTTAAAGTCAAGCCAGTCAGACTAGAAAAACTCCTGGTTCACTGAAAAAGCACCCAGTTTCCAAAATGCAGCTGGAAACTGCATTTTGGTCCCTTTTTGGACCACTGTTATTGGCACTACCCTCTCAATTCTTGGCATCTACCCGGACCCTGCAGGATCAGCTCTGGTTTCCTACCCATGACCTTGACTTAACTGTCAACTGTCACCCTGACTCACTGATCGTAGGTCGCCCCCAATGTTTTTTTTTTTAATAGTATCAAGACACAGAGGACAGGAAAGAAGATCAAGTTATTAAGCATCTAAAAGGCTAAGAAGGTGAAGTTTCAAAACAAAAGAATTCTCAGGAGAAGCTGACCTAGGACCAAAGTTTACATTTAATGTCATAATTAAGACCATCTCTGGATGGGGCTCACAAATGAGGTGCTAACTAAACATCAGCACCCCAGAAGCACTGGGAGTACCATGGTAACAGCCTAAGCCTCCATGACTGCTTGGGGTGTTAGACATGTCTGGGCACGTCTGGAGGGTCGGTAAGACAGCTGCCCTGCAGAGCAGAAAGAGTGCTAATTGGACTTCAGAACATGTGGTCTAACCCCGGGTTACCTGCTCTGGATTTTCCAGAAGTTTATTTGCAGCAAAGACCCAGGAGACCACTGGAAAAATATTCATCCTGTGCATAAGCCTGGCCCAAGGACCACAGCCCAGGGTGGCGGAGGGCGATTCCAAATACGGCAGGATGTGTCATTCTGGAGTCCCCAGCTCCTGGGATCTGTGCCAGAGCCCTGGGAACAACAGATTTAACAAAAGAAACGGACGAGCCAAGTGACAGAAGTCCCTGTAAGAAAGTCACTGCCACACACACACAAGGCAGCACGCGCTGGTGACCCACGAAATGGGGGTGGGGTTGGGGGAACGGAGTTCCTTCCTCTCCAGTGAAATGACAACCAGGAGGTAGGCTCCGGGCAGCCAGGACCTAGAAAGCTGGGCCAGCCCGTGTCCGGAACAGACTAGGAGGGCAGAGGCCCCACTCGCCAGACGCAAGCAGCAGTGGGAGAGCCGAGTGGTGCAGGGCAGGAGTCGCTGGTGGAGAGCAGAGACCTTGGCTCCTTCTCAGTGAATCACGAGAGCCCTCTGGGGAGCCAAGAGCCGAGAACATGCGGACATAAACAGGTACCTCTAGGATTTCCTGAACCTGCTGGGAGGAACGGGAGGGTCCCTACAGAACAATACGGACATGAATCTGAGCAAACTGGGAAATAGTGAAGGACAGGGAAGCCTGGGGTGCTGCAGTCCGTGGGGTTGCAAAGAGTCGGACACGACTGAGTGACTGGACGACGGCAAGAAAGAACAATAGTCGGGGAAGAAGGGCCTGGAAGATCAGGATGAGCTAATCCATGCCTAAAACCTAAAGCAAAACAATAAAGCAACTGCAGGTCTAGCACTCACTCCAATTAGGTACAAGTCAGTCAACAAACGCTTGCACAAACAACTGTGGAAGATGGTGGAGGAGACACGGCCTCCAGGATCTCACCCTAGAACCCATGTCCCCACAAGTGCTGCTCTCACCGGTCCATGCTGTTCAGACCCTGTGAGGGAGTGGAACCGCCCAGAAGAAATCCATGAAGATTGTCTGTCCTTTGGTTTTAAAAAAAAAAAAGAACCCTCTTGAAGGAAAGAGTTCCAAGGAAGCATGGGTAGCAAGAGCCCAGTGGGGAGAGCCACCCAGAAGGAGGCTGAGCCCAGAGGGCTCTGATTCCATCATTTCTGAAGATGATATTCCTTTGCTGAGGCCAAACAGGGCTGCTCTGTGCCCCAAGGAGGCCAGCATGTGGAGATGAACTCGGCCACAGGCCAGCACTCAGACAACCCCACGACCTTCTGCTCTAAACCTGCCCCTTCCAGGAAAGAAGTGAAAGTGAAAGTCACTCAGCCATGTCCAACTCTTTGCGTCCCCATGGACTATACCATCCATGGAATTCTCCAGGCCAGAATACTGGAGTGGGTAGCCTTTCTCTTCTCCAGGGCATCTTCCCAACCCAGGGATCAAACCCAGGTCTCTTGCATCGCAGGCGGATTCTTTACCAGCTGAGCCATAAGGGAAGCCCAGGAAACACACTTGCTTATCAAAGGTCAAAACCTTATTTTGTTGTTGTTTAGTCGCTCGGTCATGTCCGACCCTTTGCAACCCCGTGGACTGTATGTAGCCCACCAGGCTCTTCTGTCCATGGGGTTTTCCAGGCAAGAATCCTGGAGTGGGTTGTCATTTCCTCCTCCAGGGGATCTTCCCAACCCAAGGATCGAACCTGAGTCTTCTATGTCCCCAGCATTGGCAAGCAAGTTCTTTACCACTCAGCCACCAGGGAAGCCCACATAACCTTATATGGGTTCACAATTATCCATCACTCCTGACATTAGGTATTGGGCACTGAACTAGGGGTTAGGGTAGGAAAATTCACAAAATACATTCTCATCTTCAACATTTTAAATCTAATTTGGACAGGGGAGCAGAAAGGAGGAAGAAGATGAAGGAAGCTAGAAATCATGTCCACGGAAACATCACATGAGTCAGCACAAACAATTGTTTGGTGATTAACACATCAGTGGTCAAGGTATAAAGAGGCACTTCTAAATTGTTTGAAATCAAACAATTATACTTACATGTCTAATATGCTCAATCAACTATTTTATCCTAAGTAACACAAAGAAATATTCCACCCCCAAACCTGTTTGAAGAATGCAAAGTTCTAACTTGAATGAAGCGCTAATTTTTACCACTGACGTCCATGTGCATTTCTAACAATTAAGGGCAAAACAAAGGACCTGGAATTTGAGAGTGAGCATGTGGATGACAGGCTAAGCTGTGAAGGCTGCCAAAGCTATGTCCTGCCTCCCTTGGTTCACTTAACCCCATGCTGCTGAAAGATTTCAGATCTGGGAAGGGATCAGCAAGGACACAACCCTTATGCTGAGACTCTCTGACTTACAGTCTGTTATCACTTAGCGTCAATGTTGTTTTTATAATGAAGAATTTTAGCTAGTGAGGGTACTTTACACCTCATTCAAACACATGTTACTCTCCATTTAAAAACTCTGAAAAGGTGACAAGATTCAGGACTTTGATATCCTTTAGGACTCTTGTTTCACTAACTTACTAATGCCTCCATATCTTGATGAATAATTGCAACATGCTGACCAATGTTAATGTCCACATCATTCCTTCCATGTGTTTCCCCCATTAACTCTTTCCAGCCAGGTAACCCAATTCTCTTCTCTTCCCTGCGTGATTCCAAATGAAGTATGCCTTATAACCGTACCTAAACCCAGTAGGAAGAGGCTAAAAAGGTTCTTGGCTGCAAATGTGTTCTTCGTTACAACTGTCTTCTCAATCATGGGCATCCTGAGGCCGAGGTGCAGCAGGCATGCATGGGCCTCCCCTGGTGCCCAGGACACATGCCTGATATAAAGAAAGAAAGAAAGTGAAGTCGCTCAGTCACGTCAACTCTTTGCAACCCCATGGACTGTAACCCATCAGGCTCCTCCGTCCATGGGATTCTCCAGGCAACAGTACTAGAGTGTGTTGCCATTTCCTTCTCCAGGGGATCTTCCCGACCCAGGGATTGAACCCAGGTCTCCCACATTGCAGGCAGATGCTTTCACTGTCTGAGCCACCAGGGATAAGCCAAGAGGGAAATGTGCAAAGCTGGGAACAAGCAGGCCTAGAAAACAACTACCAAATTCAAGGTTCAGCCCTGGATGTGAACCGCCAACAATCCAAATACCCACACCTCTAGTTAACAGCCAAGGGGTCCAAGATGGTGGTGGACGCTGGCTGTAGGGCACTTTGGGTTGAGATGAGTCTCCTAGTTGGGCAGCTGGCAGCACCATGATTCCAAGGAATGGGGTGACAAAAAGGCCTAACACCCAGGAAGGAAGACATGCCAAGAGTTTGAGAAAATGAGGGATACAGTATAGTCCAGTGACATTCAAGGATCAGACTCCAGGATCAGTATAGAAGAAGGGTACATGCAGCCGGTCCCAGCTCCTGGCTGTGAACCCGAACTCACTCTCACTGCAGACTCGAAGTGGCAAAGGCACATCACACACAAAGAAACGCCACGCTAATGCATATCACCCTTCCAGAACTGCAACTCAGGCTACACTCACCCAACCCACTTGTTAAAAATTTCCTCCCTCCTCTTGGTAACCAGTCTACAGTGGGCTCCTCCTTACTCATCCAGCCTACATCAACCGTCCCCCAGTCAGCCCCTCTACCTCAGCCACTTCTGTATTGTATATTTCCACTGTATATATCTCATCATGATATACACAACATGTATATATCAACAAACATGTATTAAAAATTTACCATGTGTTAAGGCCTCAAAGGGCTTACAATCTAACTATACATTTAAGGAAATATTTATGAATACATTGCAGTAGTGATACAAACTAACAGTTTTTTCTGGTCTCTGGCTATTTCCTATACCCTGATTTTCTCTCTCAAACTAAAATGTAAATTCCCAAGAGCAAGGATCACATCTTCCATGGCTTTTGAACTCTCACCATCCTACCATATACAGTTCCCTATCAAACTTGGCACATAACGGATACATGGATGACTGAAAGGATGTTGGGACTTTTCTTCGTGTGGAGCCTTTTGGAATTGGATTTAGAAGTAACAGAGGGCAAGGAACAATAAAACCTAGAATTTTATACTTAGAAGTGATCTTGGAGGTATCTGGTCACATTTTCTAATTTCACAGATAAGGAAACTAAAGACCAGAGGAATCAAATGACAAGTCAAATAACTAGAAATTAGTAATTATGCAATTTGGGAACTAATGGAAACATCACTGTCTTCTGCCAGGTGATACGGAAAAGCAAAAGGATAGAATGGAACACATCAGTTGGATTTGGATACACCAAGGTGAAAACGCCTAAAAGTACAACCAACACTAACACAAGCTCCATGTGACACACCAAGTCTACAGAGGGGTATAAATGTTGCTCCCGTGAAAGTGACTAAGGAAAAGAGAAAGGGTGACCACCAGTGCAGGGTAGAGAGTACAGGATAGGGCTAGAACGAGTGCCGTGTTTGGGGATATATTTATATTTTATCTAAATTCTTAATGTGTTAAACCATATCCACCAACTCTCTCCCTCTACCATCTTGACACACTGATAAGCACAAAGGGAAAAAATCTGTCTACATACTATTTCAGAGGCTTTACTTCATGGGGAGTGAAAGATCACTAGCCACACACATCTTGTTGGTTTCATTCGATCGCTTTCCTCTTAAAAATGGGCAGAGATGGGAGGACTCCTGGAGGTGGCATGGGAGCCCAGGGCATGGAAGGTGCCCAGGCCTGGGCAAGATGTACAGTGGAGGGCTTTGGACAACGTGAGCGAGGCCAGAGACAGCAGATTACAGAAGGGAGAGTCAAGTGCATTAAAGACTAAATGGGACAAAAGTCAAACTTCATCTCCTTCACAACAAAGCCAAGGGTCAACCTGGCCCTGGGCTCTCACGTGGTCCTCAGGACAGAGGACACTTGTCCAGGATGGCCTGCCCTGACACCAGCATTAAAAAAGCATTGCCTTTTACCTCGCCCTTAATGTGGCCCTGTCCCTAACCACTTAAATCCCTCTCAGGCAGCCCTCTCTCTTTTAAAGGTCACTTTAAATTCTGAATATTGTCAAACAGAACCTGAACTGCAACTATTTCTCTAGACCTAATCTTTTGCTGTCAGCAAATTCAGAGGGAAAAAAAAAAATCAATAAAGGGATTAGCTGTGAGTGACATTGCATATTACAGCAGTGGTACATCGTGTCCACAATGAAGGACTGCCAGCTAATATTATGCAACCATTTCAAATGATGACTTTTTATCAGAAAGCCTCTCCTCACCCTCTGCCTCTCAAATGGAAAATAAATTAATCAAAACACCTTTTTCCAGGATTTTTTCCATTGGGCAGATTCTGCCACTACTTTGCCTAAATGACTATTAACCCTTCAGAGCAAGGATTTATACTGATCTTGATACAGCCCTTTATCCAAGAAACTAAATTCTTCAATTATTGGGCTCTAGGCTGAAGGAGAGCATTTTCTTCAAAATTTCGGAGAAGCTAAGCAAATTCTAGCAAGTCAGTCTAGATCTTCAGCTTTCCAGTCTGAAGTCTTATTCTCTAGACCAGCAGCTTCAAATCTGACCTTGAGGGCTCATCCATAAAATCAGGAGATTTTTTTGCACCATAGTTACACCTCAATTTACCCAAAGGTCACTTATGCAGCGACTTTGACTAAGTAAAAGCCAGCCTCCAATGAGGAGGTCCAGAATCATCGCTGACAACATGGCTGCTGTTTGTCATCAAAGAATAGTCTTTATGGTAAAGGACTTCCAGAATGACAAATGAGAAATTGTACATTAAACAACTTTAACAAATATTCTATAAAAAAAATTTAAGTGAAAAAAAGTGAAAAGAGGTGTCTGTCCAAGCCCAAACACCATGTGCGGGAAGTGTGTGGTCTTTATTCATTGGAAAGTCCGTCAGGCCTTCATCAGAGTCCTGCTGTGGCTTCCTTCAAACAAAATTCTAACAGGCTTAATTACATGATTTTAGAGAAACTCACAGAACAGTAACACAAAAAGTCATCCTGCTAAGAAAGCGGGCAAACTGACAGCAGCCAAGAGGTGGACAGCCAACGTCAAAGTAAGACACAGAAAAAAACAAAATGAAGACATTAGGTCTCAAAAGCCAGGGCAAGCTAGGACTGTTTAGTGCAGGGGCAAGCAGCCCAGTAACCCTCGAAGATATAACTACATGGCAGCAGAATGCTTGACCCGATGATGATGGCAATGTATCACCAACAATATCTTTAATAACAACCCTTGCAAGTGAGTCACTTAAGAAGTAAATTCGACGATCAGTTCTATAGTCATTCCCATTTAAATTGTTCTAAGCTGTGTTTAAATTTGTAACACAAAACCTAAGTGATTTGGAAATGTAACCTCTGTGGTTCAGTTAATACCTCAACAACTCAAGAAGAAACAATTAGACATTATTACCTTCACGTGAACAGTGCAAAAATGTCTATGCCTCTATGATGCGTAATTCCTTTCTGATAATTAATGTTTTTCAAGAGAACGCCTTCACTAGAATCTCTTCAAAGCCTAATCCATCCACTGAGCCTCAGAAGAAATGTTTTTTTGATGAAAAACTCAACTAATGAAAAAGCAGAGAACCACTTCTTACTCCTGTAGGTCTCCTCTGGCATGAGTTTCACCAACTGCAATGCCAGGATCTGCTTTCCCCCTGTGGAAGGGGCTGAGGCCAAAGAAAGGAGTAGGGGTAAATTTTTTAATCGTGGGATAATTACAATATTGTGACGGATTTTGCCATACATCAACATGAATTGGCCATAGGTATACATATGTCCCTCCTTCTTGTACCCACCTCCCATTTCTCCCCGCCTCACCCCTCTAGGTTGTCACAGAGCCCTGGCTTTGAGCTCCCAGCATCGTACAGCAAACTCCCACTGGCTATCTATTTTACATATGGTAATGTATATGTTCCAGCACTATTCTCTCAAATCATCCCACCCTCTCCTTCCACAGTGGGGTTATTTTAAAAGCCCAGAGAATTAACACTGTACAAACACCACCAACACCTCTCCACCCCCATGGCAAACACAGCTAATCAATCCAGCCTCTGTAAGAGACTTCCAAATCCTTCCCTCAACACAAATGCAGGCCGTCGTTTGGATCGACTGGGTTGACATTTGGAAGGAAACAATTCCAGGCCTACATCATTATTGCACAGCCTCAAATTAGATCTAAAAATGGTCCAAGGTTGTACAATTTTTCATGTGGGATGGGCTATTTTCTTTGGTATCTTCACATCCTCACCATGATTGACAGTCCAGTCTTGAAGATCTGACTCAAATACCCCTTCTCAAGGAACATTCCCCAAACATCTGATGGAAAGGGATGGGGAAGAGGTGGTCAGGTAGTAATTGGTTCCATTCTTCCCTTAACAATTTGTCTGTCATTCACTCAACTCAATCAGGAAACATTTATTGAGTACCTCTGAGTTCCTTAAAAGGAAGGATTGTGCTGTATTCACAACAAAGGATTGCACCTAGGATCCTTTGGATCCCAGAGCCAAGCGCAATGTCTAGCAGGCCTTGAGATGCTTAGCTGGCCACCCATTCCAACTCGAGGCCTTACAGTCTGGACTTCAAGAGCTATTTTCAGGCACCCGCACATACTCGTAAGCTAATGCGTTTGCACAGATCTCATCTATAACAATACCTCAAGGAGTATTTTAAGTAGGATTTAATGAGGAGAACAAAAGAATTAATTGTGAATGACTGTTTTTGCTTTGGGACAGAACTTACACATAATTATGTACAGCAGTCTAGAAGTACTACACACCTTCAATGTCTAATAATCTAATAATGTCTAATTTCTCCTCCCCTGGCCAATGCCGCTGGAATTGTTTCCATTCGTGTTCATTCCTGCTAACCCTTCTCAGGTCCTCCTCTGTGGCACTCACTCATTGCTGGGAGGCCACGGAGTCCTGGTCAATTACTCCTGAGGCGGTGCTGTGGCCAAGCCTGCATCTCTGCTGGGCACCTTCTCTGGTGAGAGTGAGGCCCCGCCATCCACTCTTGCTCTCTGGTCCAGGGCCCAAGCCCTACGGCCAGACCTGCTCAGCCTGCATTCTCTGCTCTACTGCAGCATCTAAGAGGGGTTTGGTGGCTTCCTTTCTGGTGTGAAAAATACCTTTCAGCTTAAATTCAAGCTAAAAAAGATCCCAATTGAGGACAGAGACATGGAGTCTTTAACTTCTTATGGAACACTGTTCACATTCTCCCCAGCAGCATATCTGGGATTCCACCCTTTAATCTAATAAAGACCTCACGCTGTGATTGGCACCTGGCAGGCTCTCAGTAAACATGTGCAAATGAATGGCTGAAATTAAATGAAATTACGAAATAAACTACTCACACTCACTGTCCTGTGAGTTGCAATCCTGGTTCCAACTTCATAACCATATTGCAAATATTTAATCTCTATGTACCTCCTTGTGTGTTAAAGAATATGGAACATAGAGCATCATTGGGAGGAATGGAGAAAAAATAGATATAAAGTACCCGTCCCAGTGAGTGGAGCACAGTCAGCATGCAACAGATAGTAGGTTCTCAAACAATATTTGTTGAAAATCAACAGCAGAGACTCCAACAAGAATTGCAGGCATATAACTCCCTTGCCCCTGCCCCTGGTCCACATGTATGTCTTCACACAGCCGTGTTCCACTTTGTTCTCTCCCCCACCCAAAGCACCGTCCCCATCACTGGTCTACCCTGTGACACCAGCCATCTCCCTCTGTATGGGATTTGTAGCATTCCTCAGAAGACAGTGGGGCTTCCCAGGTGGCTCAGTGGTAAAAAATTTGCCTGCGATGCAGGAGATGCCGGTTCGATCCCTGGGTTGGGAAGATCCCCTGGAGGAAGAAATGGCAACCCACTCCAGTATTCTTGCCTGGAGAATCCCATGGGCAGAGGAGCCTGTTTGGCTATTAAGAGTTGCAGAAGAGTTGGACGTAACTTAGTGACTGAACGGCAACAGAGGCAATATCATAAGGGACTCTGTGGTTGCCAAGTACATTCATGCATCTTGATCCAAAGTAAGTTGTGAGTATGGGTCTGGCCAAGCCAGAGCCCTGAGACACCAGTAAGCAGAATATTTTTTAAGTCCTAAGTTCTAACCCGAGCTCTACTGTTTAGTAACCAAGTGACTATTGGCAAGTTAAGTTTCCAGTTTCCCAATCAGTAAACTGGACTTAACATTAGTACCTACATCACAGCATCATTACCAGGAAAAAATAAGGTAATGACTGTAAAACACTCAGTTTCTATCATGCAGTAAAAACTAAAATATTTGCTATTTTTAAAATAGACAATAGATCATATATTAAGGTGCTAAGAATAGTCTAAGACTAAAAACTGAGGCATTATAACTCAAGCATGGTCTAACATGGGGTGTTTATATATCTGTGTGAAGTCTGCAATAACTGATTTTTCTAAAACCTTTTATTTTGTTTTGGGATATAGCCAATTAAAAGTGTTGTGATATTTCAGGTGAACAGTGAAGGGACTCCAAACTCCCTTTCCATCCAGGCTGCCACATAACATTGAGCAGAGTTCCATGTACTATACAGTAGGTGCTTGTTGGTTATCCATTTTAAATATAGCAGTGTGTACATGCCCATCAACAGGGCCTATGATTCTAGTTGACAGAGAAACACCGATTTTGCTCCGTGGTTTGGCATGTGTGGTCCACCAGGCTCACCACCCCCAGCAAGATCTGTTCCACAGGCTTTAGCATCTTCTCTGGTATCAACCAGTGTGTTGGGCCAGGGGAGAAGGATGCCTCGGGAGAGGGGCCCACACAGGGTCTATGAGAGCACAGTTAGGAAGGAAGGGACCCTGTTTACTGAAGGCCTGAGCAACAGAGACTGGTTCTGGGGTTATCAGTTCTATCTTAGCTCTTTCAGATCTTTCTCCATTAGCACATATGCTTGCCCCCCATCCCATCATCTCCTCCCTGGTATAGCCATGCACGGCAGAGTCCCTACAGCTGGTGGGAACTTTGTCATCCATCCTCCCCAGTCAGGGGAGCCTCATTCAAAGCAGAGAAAAGGCATTTAAGAGGCAATCAGTTACATCACCAGTACAGCTTACTTGTAGATCATTTACAGAGAAATTCCATAAATTATACTGTTTGATCCTCACAACCACCCAGAAATAATGGACGGTCGCCACTCTAGTGATGACCAGGCAGGAGCACACTCAGGCTAGGTCACTCATCCGTGATCTTACCACTGGTCACATCACAATTGAGAAAGAACTGAGAATAACGGCAATGAAAGAAACAAGCTTCAATCATAAGATTATTATTCCAAGAGACCTCAAGGATTACTGTTACAATGGAAAAGAAGCCATCCAGAGACAATCTGAGACAAGAACATTAACTCACACTTTGTTGATGATGGGATAAATTAATATAACCACCATTTAAATGATCAGTACTCATTGATGACAACTCATTGATGTCATCAGTACTCTTGATGACAACACTCATCAAGAACCATACAAATGTTCAATCTTTGACCAAGTAATCATACTTCAAAGGAAATAACCCAAAATAACTGTAAAATTACTGGCAAAAGTTTACTAGAGCTCTATAATGGCAAAAAAGCAGAAACCTAAATATCCAGTGGTAAACAAAAGACTACATAAAACACATACTTGAGTAGTAAATAAAGCAACATGGGAAAAACATTTGTATAATATTGAAGAAAAGTCATAATTCATATTCATGGAAATGGAACACATTGAGAATAGTTTGATTTGTGGGGGTATGGTGAAACTGTGGATGAAATTTTAATTTGGAGTTGTACAAATATTGTTAAACATTTTTGGTATACTACATACAAGTTTAAAAAAATAAAATGAAGGAAATAGTGCTGGAATCTCCAAGGTCTCTAATAGCTCCAGTCATCTCTGTGAGTTTGTTGAAACCAAGACCAGTGTCTTTCTCATCTTTGTGTCTCCAGAGTTTTCTGCAAGTAACCTGACCTCAATAAATATTGAAAGATTACAAACAATGATGTGGATGATTCTCTGCTAAACCTGGGACCACTTGATCATTCAGAGTCATGTGTTTAGATATTAATTCGATGAATTAGAGGTTCAACAAAATATCCAGGAGGAACCTCTTTATAAAAATAAAAAAGAGGAGATGAGAGCAAGCTCTGAGAAAGAGAAAGAGTATACTTGGTTGAAATTTTCTAAATTTCACCCCTTTGATGCAATTCCACAAATTTCATTCCCCAAATACATAAGCGCAGGAGAGCTCCATTTCTCCAGAGCCGGGGGAGCTTCCCCAAGGCAGAGCTCATCTGTGGAAGGAGAAGCCACGAAGCATGTGTTAACCTCAGTGCAACCAGAAGACAGACTTGAATCCAGAAGTCAACCAAATGACACTGAGTCAAAATCATAAAAGACCAGAGATCCTGGATTAGCAGACAAGACCCAGCTAAGGATGCTGTTCGTTTCACCAGCTTAAGCAAATTACTTGCCCTTTCAGAGACTCAGATTTCTGGTCTCTGTCTTGGCCTGTCACGTGGATGTCATGAAAATCGAACATGTTATGAAAACGTACGTGAAACAGATGGAATAAACTCTAAAGGGCTATATAAGAACCTGGCCATAATCACAAGAAATGTTGGAGCATGTGAGTGCATAAAAGGGTGGAAAGGAGCCAAAGGATACTGTGACTTTCTAAGAAATGCAGAGGCAATTTTTTAATACTTGTTTGTTTATTTGGCTGTGTCAGGTCTTAGTTGCAGCACGCAGGATCTTTCATTCCAGTGTGCAGGCTCTTCGTTGTGGGCTCAGTGGTTACATGGGCTCACCCCACCGTATGTGGGATCTCAATTCCCCAACCAGGAATCATCCAACCTGCATCCCCTGCACTGGAAGGTGGACTCTTAACCCCTGGACCACCAGGGAAGTCCCGGGGCAAATTTAAGGTGGGGAGCAGACCTAGATCTACATTCAGAGTAGCAGGAAATCTGTTTCCCTGGACCTCATGGGAAGGAGCATGCAAACTGCAGGCAAACTGGCCCTTGGGGTGGACGGCCCTCTGTGGAGGGGCCTGCACACTGCGCTGCCCAGCCAGGACTGAATTCTTTCACCAGCCCTTGAAGAGGCAGCAGGCTCAGAAACCATAATTACCTTCCTAATTATGCATTTGGGGGCAGCATAGGAACCAGCATTTTTGCAAAAATGTTTTCAGTTTAAGGGATTGGAAGGAAGCCCAGCGTGAGACAGCACATCAGGCACTGTCTCTGATCGAAAGGATGAAAAAGAGCGAGGGATGTCAGTGACACAGATCCAGGCTCGTGTACTCGGCACAGTGATTAAGGCCACGAATTTGCTGCAGAGTCGCCATTCCGAACAGAACGTGACCAGAGCAAGAAGTGGTGGGCTAGCAGAACAATGAGATTCCCACGCACTCACGGAGCCCTCCTTGTGCAGGCCTGGGCTGCTGCCATGGGAGGATGGAGCACTCTGTACCAGAGCTGCCTGGAGTCAGAGAAACAAATGACACCAAGGGACACTCTGGGTAACACATGGATGAAGAGGTGAGTTCTTAAGCCTGCATCAAAGGATAAGATGTAGTCCTAGTGGGCAGCTCTGGACAGCATGACCTCTGATCAGGTCAGAGCCCAGAGCAGTTTTGCTGGAAGGGATCTTAGATCACATAGATTCAACACTTTCATTTTACAGAAAAGACGACTAGAGCCCAGAGAGGTTAAATGACTGCTCTAGGCCACACAGCAAGCTCCAGCTATGACTTTGAACACTATCCTTCTCCGAACAAATTATGTGAAAAGCACAAATTCAGCAGGGTAAACATTAGACCAGAAGGAAAGCGTTTCCAGACACCTGACATCATAGGGCTTGGAGTTGATGCTTGTTAGGAACCACCTGTCAGAACCAAGCTTCAGGAGGTAGGTTGGTGGTCAGACGCAGCACACTGGGCTCCAGCCAGAATCAGTGTTGTGATCCCATCACCAAAGCAGAGCCATTCCTGGTCCTTCCTCTTTGTATTCTCCTTTCAAACCTGAAAACCCGAAGGCACAACTTGGCAATGACCCAGGCCTCGGTTCCTGGTGCTCTGAAGGAATGGCTGGTTTGAAAGTGGGATGGGGCAGGTTCTGGGTCATTCCTACAGCTCTTCTGGATTTCAGTCCTCCCATCCCAGGGAGGTTCCTTCTCACCCCTTTTGTTGACAGGAGAAGGTAGCTCTGATCTTCACCAAGACATCTAGCCGACCCCAGTATCTTCCCTTTTTGAGGAGTGTGTTTTCAAAATATATAAAAAATGTTCTCAAGAAAGCAAACACTTCCAGATGGATGCACCATTCCTTCCACCAAATTCATCCTGGGTGCCCTCGGTTGGGAATGTGATCCAGAGAGGGAACTGATTCTTCCCCGAAGATCAAGCGAACCCAACAGGACTCTTAATTCCTGATGACCTCCGAGCTCCTTTCTGGTGACAACCTGTGTTTTTCAATTTCCTGGGGCCCTAAAATGACCACTTCAAGAGCACAGGGGGCCTTGTTCAAGGGAGACTTCGTAACAGGAGAGATGCTGTTATCATTCCACCTACTTGTACTCCAGATCTTGGTGACAACAACAGCAGACACTGCGGCCTGTCTCTGGATATCCCGCCTCCCTTTCCTTCCTTAGTAGGAGCATCCCAAGTTTTAGCTAGACATGTGGCTTCATGAGAAAAAGACTGTATTTCCCAGCCTCACTCATAGCAGGGTGTAGCCTTCCAATGTCAATAGCTAACAATGACAGTACCTCATTAGGTGCCAGGCACAATTCTAAGCAACTTTACAAGTAGAAACTCACTTTACCCTCACAACGACCGTATGAGCAGGCACAGTTATTATTCCCTTTTTGACCAAGGAAACAGACAGAGAAGTTAAGCACTTGCCCAATTCATACTGTTAATGAGTGCCAGAGCTACAATTTCAACTGCAGCAGCCTGATGTCAGTTAGAGCTCTTCACCACCAATTATACTCCACTAAATTCCAGCCAATAGAAGTCGAAGCTCTGTGTGGAACTTACAAGAATATGCCTTAAAGGAGGCAGACCCAAGAGATGGGGCTCAGTTCTCCTTTCCTTGTGTGTGAGCTGAATTTAGAAACTTGGTTCTACCCAAGAGTGTCTGGAATTGGGAACAGAATAACTTGACAGTGGAAAGGCCTGGCAGACACCAGTTTAACCAGGCAATCAAGGTTAACATGGCCAGTAATAAGCCATGTTGATATCATAAACCCTGATATAATGCAACAGGAAAGGGATGTCACCTCTGAGAATTCCCCCAAAAACCCATAACTGCTGTCTAATCATGAAAGAACAAACAACCCCAGGTTGAGGAACTTTCTACAAAATACCTGACCAGTTATCTTTAAAATTGTCAAGGTCATGAAAAACAAGGAAAGACAGAGAAACTGTCACAGACTGAAAGGGCTATGCCAACTAAATGCAATGTGGTATACAGAATGAAGCCCTAGAAACCAAAAGAAACATTAGTTTAAAAACTGGTAAAATCTAAACACAGACTGTAGTTAGACTCACAGTATTGTGCCAATGTTAATTTCTTTGTTTTAATAAATATATCATGGCTATATATGATATGTAATTAGGAAAAGTTGAATAAAAGGTATAGGTAATTATCTTTGCAACTTTTCAGTAAATCTAAAACAATTTCAAAATAAAATGATTTTCCAAAAAGCAAGGGCAAGTGCTTTTGCCCTTTCCTCCATTTCTTTCTACTGCTGACATGTTAAATGATGAGACTGCTGGAGCTCCAGCACCCATTTTGATCCATGAGGCAACCTTGAAGGTCACCCTGGGGACAGGAGTCCTGTCCTGAGGATGCCAGGGTAGCAAGATAGCAATCTGGATCCCAATGATGCTCAGCGCTATCTTACAAGCCCTGAACACCTACCTCCAAGCTTCTTCTTTTTTTTTTTTAAATTAATAAGAAAGCCTCTATATTACATAAGGCACTTATAGGGGGAATTTTCCGTCAAGTTTGGGAAGAAATATCAATAAACTCAGATATGCAGATGACACCACCCTTATGGCAGAAAGTGAAGAGGAACTAAAAAGCCTCTTGATGAAAGTGAAAGAGGAGAGTGAAAAAGTTGGCTTAAAGCTCAACATTCAGAAAACGAAAATCATGGCATCTGGTCCCACCACTTCATGGGAAATAGATGGGGAAACAGTGGAAACAGTGGCAGGCTTTATTTTGGGGGGCTCCAAAATCACTGCAGATGGTGACTGCAGCCATGAAATTAAAAGACGCTTACTCCTTGGAAGAAAAGTTATGACCAACCTAGATAGCATAGTCAAAAGCAGAGATGTTACTTTGCCAACAAAGGTCCGTCTAGTCAAGGCTATGGTTTTCCCAGTAGTCATGTATGGATGTGAGAGTTGGACTGTGAAGAGGGCTGAGCACCGAAGAATTGATGCTTTTGAACTGTGGTGTTGGAGAAGACTTGAGAGCCCCTTGGACTACAAGGAGATCCAGCCAGTCCATCCTGAAGGAGATCAACCCTGGGTGTTCTTTGGGAGGAATGATGCTGAAGCTGAAGCTGAAGCTCCAGTACTTTGGCCACCTCATGCGAAGAGTTGACTCATTGGAAAAGACTCTGATGCTGGGAGGGATTAGGGGCAGGAGGAGAAGGGGACAACAGAGGATGAGATGGCTGGATGACATCACAGACTCGATGGATGTGAGTCTGAGTGAACTCCGGGAGTTGGTGATGGACAGGGAGGCCTGGCGTGCTGTGATTCATGGGGTCACAAAGAGTCGGACACGACTGAGCGACTGAACTGAACTGAACTGATGGGCCTCCCTGGTGGCTCAGCTGGTAAGGAATCCGCCTGCAATGCAGGAGACCTGGGTTTGATCCCTGGGTTGGGAAGATCCCCTGAAGAAGAGAAAGGCTACTCACTCCAGTATTCTGGCCTAGAGAATTCCATGGACTATAGGCCATGGGGTTGCAAAGAATCAGACACAATTGAGCGACTTTCATTTTCACTTTACTTTCTGTCAAGTACAGCTGAATCTAATCCTTATTAACAGCAACATAGGAAAAACCTGTATAATTTCCAGCATTGATACAAAAATTAGAATTTTAGCCTTGGTATTGGCTTTAGATTTCATCTAATCCAACCTGTTATATTTCACATGAGTATAAGAAGAACCAAAGAGGTGAGTCATGGGCCAAGTTCCTGTCACCAGCAGCAAAGTAAATGCAGGAACCTGGTCTGATCCTGTCCCAGTCCCATCTCCTCCGCCTGCCTCACTGCTTGGTGACAATTCCAAACACCAGCACTGCAGTATTAATGCCATCATATATGTGAGAGTCAGGGTGAAATCCTGCAATGCAGGCTTCTTCTGGTTGTCGCACTGACCTGCCTACCTCTAATGAAAACATCCTTACGTTTTTTCATTTAAAAATCAATTACTGAATATAGTAACACATCTGCAAATTAGAATTCCATGACTTTCCTATTAGGAGTTTTGTGAACAAGAAGCTCAAATATTAAAAATAATGCTCTTGTTATATTTACTTGGTTTTTATTCAAAAGAGGATGCAGGAAGGAAATTGTGTACTATTATACCTACCAAACTCCAAAATCACTGCAGATGATGGTTGCAGCCATGAAATTAAAAGACGCTTACTCCTTGGAAGAAAAGTCATGACCAACCTAGATAGCATATTCAAAAGCAGAGACATTACTTTACTGACGAAGGTCCATCTAGTCAAGGCTATGGTTTTTCCAGTGATCATGTATGGATGTGAGAGTTGGACTGTGAAGAAGGCTGAGTGCCGAAGAATTGATGCTTTTGAACTGTGGTGTTGGAGAAGACTCTTGAGAGTCTCTTGGACTGCAAGGAGATCCAACCAGTCCGTTCTGAAGGAGATCAGCCCTGGGATTTCTTTGGAGGGAAGGATGCTAAAGCTGAAACTCCAGTACTTTGGCCACCTCATGCGAAGAGTTGACTCATTGGAAAAGACCTTGATGCTGGGAGGGACTGGGGGCAGGAGGAGAAGGGGACGACCGAGGATGAGATGGCTGGATGGCATCACTGACTCGATGGACATGAGTCTGAGTGAACTCCGGGAGTTGGTGATGGACAGGGAGGCCTGGCATGCTGCAATTCATGGGGTCGCAAAGAGTCGGACACGACTGAGCGACTGAACTGACTGACTGATACCTACCAAAGAGTATCATATTCAGAAAATATATATAGTTTCAATAGTTAGGGTCTCTGATGACTAAAATCCCTAAGAAAAATCACCTCACCAATCTGGGTTAAAAATTTCTTAGTCTGTAAAATGAGAGGTTTAGTTGGGGTTTAATTTCCTCTGAGTTCCCTTAATAATCCATAATTTCAAAATTCCAAAACACTAAACAATCATTCAGTTTTCAATACCTGTGGATAAATGACCTATTCAAATACACACACACACCCCTTTGTTTTCTTCATCAAATCTGCTTAAAAACATGTTGTTTACTAGACAGAAAACACCGTCTGTGGTAGCCTGCATTTGGTCCCAATTCTTCAGGCCTCCCAGCACCCTCACCTTTCTCTATCTAACTGCAGTTCTTCCAATGAAGCAAAGCCTACTCCCCTACCCCCAGAACCTGGGTTCAGCCGTGTGAATTGTTTTGGCCGCTATTGTTTTGGTGCTAGGAGTGACAGGATGCCAGCCCCGTGGCTCACACGTCTCCATGCACACTCATGTCACTTCCACCACTGTGGTGAGAATGACTTGCTGAAGCTAGCCTGCTGGTGCTGAGAGAAGAATGAGAAGCCCAGAAAGAATCGGCCCAGCTATGGTGCCCCAGACAAATCCCCATCAACCTCCAGAGGCATGAAGGAGCCGACAACCAACAGAGCCCCACTGCAGAGACCAGAACAGACCACCATACCCAAAGTGTTATAAACCACTGACTTTGTGTGGTTGTTTGTTACACAGCAAAAGCTAGCTGATATACCGCACTAAAGCCCCAACTTTGGAGGGAATCTATTTTTGACAAGAATGGAGTTTTTGTATTTGCCATAAAATACTCTGCTTTAAGAAATGGCCTTGGTTTGCTTGTGAAGTGATGGATTCAGATGCCTTTAGCATCATACTCACAATCAATCCTCTGTGCACAGATGGTTAAAAAGTCTGCCTACCCTGCATGCACACTCTTTGAGTTTTATTCTCCACTCCCATAAAAATACATGCAAATGCTGATTTACCTACACAATACCACCTTTTAAAATCATGATTAAAAAACTATTTATATCAGTCCCCATGTTTTCCAGTGCCTGTATTCAACAAAACATTGCCCATTTTGATTAATGAAATGAAATGCTGGTATTGGTACCATGGGAATGATATGATTCTTTTTCTAACTATGCATTGGTAGGAAACGAAATTAGATGTCAACATCCTATAATGAGCTGAATATTCCTTTTGTTCCCTTAGGCAGTCATGCTAAAAGGCAAATGTATTTAGTTGGGCCCATTTTGCTTATGTTTAAATCACTCCATGAACACTTATTAAGCATCAAGTTGCTCTCTGCAAACTCTGCTCAGGAGTCCGCCCCAGGGTATGGGCAGCAGCCAGCAACAAGAAGAGCCCAGTGTATATCACATGCCAGCAACACAGCAGACAAGGTGCCAAGAGGCCCAGCGGGGGTCAAAGGAGGACAGTCAGCCACAGAGCCCGGGGACAGCAGCGGGATGTGGACATGAGCGGAACAAGACGAGACGCGGTGGCCAGAGAGGAGGAGGCTGGGGCTCCGGGGTTTGCAGAAGCCAAGGGCCGTCCAGCCTCCCACACCAGCCCCACACCGGAGTCAGCTTCCTACTTCTGAAATGGGCTTCTCCATGGCTCCTGAGGGGAAAGGGAATCCTAGGGGAGGTGGCCAAGCCCTGCAGGTGGCACCTGACTGTGGGCCGTCTGGAGAATGAGCTCAGCACTGGGAGGAACTCGTTCCTTTCTGCCAACAAACACTCACACTCACAAATGCATGTTCACATACACTCTCACGCTGGCGCACACAGTCACTCACACACACAGAGGTCCACCTTGTAGTCACCTATCCTCAGACCTGCACTGCCTTCTACCTGTTCCATGGGAAGAGCCTCTAGTCTAACTGGGGCCCCTGCTGCCAACCTCCCAACCCACCCAGGCCAACCTGCCCGTGGTTATTAAACGATCGTCATAACACTCAGCTCTGATCTCCTCACTCTTGTGCTCAAGGAAGGCACTGATTCCCTCAGTTTTACAGAACAACACCCACACCGCAAACACGCACGCAGACACCATGGCTGCCTGCCCTTCCTCACCCCCATCTCTGGCTCTGCTCCTGCATCACGGTCCAGGCCTATTCCCCACTTAGAGTCCCTCCACCTTTCCAGACCTGCCCCCAGCAGAACCTCTCCATGGAGGCTTTCTGGAGCCCTATGGCTAAAAGTAACATCTCCCCACACACAGCACTCATCTCCTCCTGCCGTTCACCATGGCCCTGAGCATGCTTATCTTGTCTATCTTGTTAGACTGGAAGCTCTTTGAGACACATCCTGCATCCCATTTATCTCTATAACTCTCCCTTCCCTAATGCCTTAATCATAAAAGAAATCCAATAAAAATGTGTTGACTTCGAGGTTAATAATTTAATTCTTATGAGGACCAATTAATTTTGTTAATCCCACATCCGGCCGGTTTCCATCATTGGGCACAAGTGGCCTGGCCCAGGGATCATGGCTGATTCAGTGTAACTCAGGCCTACGATGAGGAAAACGGCTTAGAGCATATGACCTCTTAATAGCCAACCAGAAACATGCATCAGCAAATACCACTCAGCCAGCAGTTAACTGAGCATCTTTCCTGTGGCGTGCACTCTGCTGGCCATGAGGGTAGACAAGTCAAACAGCAGGTTAGGGGGCGGCTGGACAAAATCCATCCTAGAGAGCAATGAGCACCCTAAGGGTCCAGAAAGGGTTATAAAGAGTAATTGGGAGAAGGTGAGGTAGGGCCAACATTAGAGGTGACCTTAGAGTGACTCACCCAGGAAAAGGCACCAGGCACACAAATTTCCTTCCAGGAGAAGAGAAGATGCAGAGAACGGAGGCTGGTACCCAGATAGTGTGTATGAGGGGCCCAGCGCCATGAGGCTGGAGACTCAGAGGAAGGCAGATCAAGTGAAGACTCACAGGTCATGAGAAGTTTGGACTCCTTTTTTTTTTTCTTAATTTCTATTTAACTGAAGGCAAATTACAATATTGTGTTGGTTTCTGCCAAGCATCAACATGGATCAGCCACAAGTATATACATGTCCTCTCCCTCTTGAGCCTCCCTCCCATCTCCCACTCCATCACACCCCTTTAGGTTGTCACAGAGCTCTGGTGTGAAATCTCTTGAGTCACAGGGCAGAGACCAAAAGGAAGAAGGAATATGACCTTAAAGCCTGGGAAAAGGAGACCTCAACCGCAGTAAATTAGAAAAAAATGAAAAGGCAGGGGAATATTGTACAAATGAAGGAACAAGACCAAATAAACTCTTGTGCAGAAACTCCCAATACCAAATAAGCAAAGAGGAAAGAGGCAAACTACCTGGAAAAGAATTCAGAGCAATGGTTGTAAAGATGATGCAAAACCTCGAGAACAGAATGGACTCCTTTATAATCGGCAAGTCACATGTTTGCCATCTTAACCATTTTTAGGTGCACAATTCAGCAGTGTTACATTCACACTGTACAACCACAACTCCATCTCCAGAACACTTTTTATTTTGCAAACTTAAAATTCTATACCTATTAAATAAGTCCCCATTCCCTCCCCCTCCACCATGCCCTGGCAACCACCATTTCTCTACTTTCTATCTCTCTGAATTAGACTCCAAACCTCATATAAGTGGAACCACACTGTATTTGTCTTTTTGTGACTGGCTGATTACACAGAGCATAATGTCTACAAGATTTATCCATGTTGTAGCCAATTTCTTTCGTTTTTGAGGCTGAATACTATTCCATTGTCTATATGTACCACATTTTGCTTCTCCATTCATCTGTGATGAACACTTGGATTGCTGCTACCTTTTGGCTACTGTGAATGATACTGCTATGCACATGGGTGTGCAAATCTATCCTTCAACCTTTTCTTCAATTCTTTGAGGCTATAAAATTAATAAAACAAGGAGGCCATTAGACTGAGGTGGCTTCAATGCCTTAGTAGCCTAAGAAAGCAAACCCCAACCAAAGCCTTTAATGTCTCAAGGTTAAGGAATCAAAGTGGATAAGAATCCACCTACCAAAGCAGGTCTTCAGTGCAGCTGTTCAATCCCTGGTCTGGGAAGATTCCACATGTGGTGGAGCAGTTAAGCCCACACAGCCCAGCTACTGAACCTGCACGCCGCAACGACTGAAGCCCACGTCCTGGAACCTGTTCCCCACGATAAGAAAAGTCACCGCAGTGGACAAGGAAAGCTACCATAATGAGAAGTCCATGCACGGCAATGAAGAGTAGATCCCACTCGCCTCAACTGCAGAAAGCTCAAGTGCAGCAACGAAGGCCCAGTGCAACCAAAATTAAATAATTTTTTAAAAAGAAATCAAAACCTAAGGACAACCAGTCACAGACAGCAGCTTTCCTTCTCAAATCACATAACCACTTAAGCTACAGCCAATCACACAACTTTCTTACTTCCACTATTTCTCTATAAAAGTTCCTTTCCTGAACTGACCGTCAAGTCCTCCTAACCATTCCTGATTTGGCACTGCCAGATCCAAGCCAATTTTAGCTCAGATAAAGTCCTAAAGTTTTTAATATGCTTATTCAGTTTATCTTTTAATAGTTCAAATACCCCAAAGTGGAATTGCTGGATTACATGGTGACACTATGTTTCATTTTCTGAGGAAATTATGCTATATAGCAAAAAAAAGTTGGGGTTTAATTTTAAGTGAAACTAGAGATCATACTTGGATTTTGAACAGAAGAGTGGCATGATTTTATGGAGCTCTTGAAGCCCCCGATCTAGCTGTGATGGAGGGTAGGTTGTAAAGGGCAAGACTGGCTCCAGAAAGACAGTGAGAGGACCTCATGGGAGCCCAGGAGAGAGGTGATGAACGGGCAGAGAGGTGAGTGATAGTCAGACGAGGGTTAGAACATGGGGGAAAGGTGGGACAGACCACAGGTGGGACAGATGGGGAAGTAAAGAACACTTGGGTTTCTGGCCTGCGCCCCTGAGTGTATGGGGACATCATTTCCTCAAGATGAAGAAGAGAAAGGGACATAAGAATCTAAAGAGTTCACAAAAGGGACAAAACCACTGCCAAAATTTCCCTCCTTTTGCTTGCCCTCCCAAGCACCCCTCACCCCACCCCATTCCTTTCTTTAAACACTCATAAATCTCCATTTAACCTTCATTCTCTCTGGCCTCTCTGTCAAACTCAAGGACAGAAAATGACTCATCTAGAGGTCACACCGAGAACTGAGTTCTATGCAGGCAGAAAGCAACTGGTACCTTCAGAAGACAGAAGCAGGCATCCCAGTGCCACACCCAGACACCAGGGGATGCTGAAGGCTTGTGCCTTGGGCATGCAAGCCAGCAGGGAGTCAGACCACATCTCCAAATGGCAACCGGACAGTTGGCCAATCAGTAGCTCATCAGTGGGCCCCTTGCTCAAGAGGAGCTCCTGAGACCACGCGGTCCAGGGCCAGCTCCAGGCAGAGTACCCCTGTACACAGACATGGCCTCATCTCTGAGGACCTCCTGAGTCCTGTTCTTCCTGCTGGTCTCCTTGTCCCAGTCACACCCCACAGATAAAGGTGACGGCTCTAGGGAGCCTGAGACTTTTTTTTTAATCATTCAACAAATATTTAGTAAGCACCTACCATGATCTTTGCAATGTGCTGGTATAAGAGATACAGAGACGGATCAGATGTGGATTTTTGCCCTTGAAGAACTTTCGGCAGAGACATCAATTGGCAGCATGAGGCCACACAAGGTTAAATACCAATGGTAAAAAGAGAATCTGTTGTAAGCTGATGTCTGTTAGCAAAAAGAAAGTGGGGCTCGTGCTGGCCTTAAAAGAAAAATGCTATTTTTATAGACAGGGGAAGAAAGGGTACACCAAGCAGGGCAAAGCACCCCATCAAAGGCACAGAGACAGGAAAAAGCAGAGCCATCAGGAGGGAAGCTGAAGGTGGGAAGGGACACAGAGGAGGATGAGATAATAATCCAGCCACCGTGAGATAAGGGTTCAGAGAGGAGAGAGAAGGAGAAACGAAGGTCTTAATACCCACTGTGTGCTAGGTATCGGCTTCACGGCCATTACTTAACTCAATTCTCAGAGCCATCCTATGCAGAGGGAGGCTGAAGTTATCATCCCCATTTCATAGATGTGAGACTGAGGCTTAGGATAACTGAAAGTATTTACAAATAAGACCAGCAGCGATGGGCCTGGCTTCCAGCCCCTCAGATAAGTAAGCAGCATTTCCTATCAGTTCAGTTCAGTTCAGTCGCTCAGTCGTGTCTGACTCTTTGCGACCCCATGAATCACAGCACACGAGGCCTCCCTGTCCATCACCATCTCCTCTTTGTGTCTAGTGGTCCCTGCTGTTGTGGTGCTTGGTGTCTTGTGTTCCTGTCTCTGTGTGTGCGTGCAAGTGTGTGTGTGTGTATTGTTAAGGGCAAGGAAGGAAAGACCTGCTTTGCTTCCCTTTGTTTCTGGTCTGCAAGCTCCTATAAAATGAAAAGCGCTCCTCTCTCAGGACTGCAGGAGGAAGAGTCCCCCCTGAGGGACTGCATACCGTTTCCACTGTTCACCCCTTCCCGTTTCCCGAGTCGCCGCGGGACTGTCCCATGAGACCAACTGAGAGCGCAGCACTAAAACATATACACTACCATATGTAAAACAGATAGCCAGTGGGAAATGTGCCGTCCGGTGCAGGGAGCTCAACGCAGTGCTCCGTGACCCCCTACAGGGGCAGGATAGGGTGGGAGCGGGAAGGGAGGTTCAAGAGGGAGAGGACTTAACAGCTGATTCATGTTGACGTACGCAGAAACCAACACAGCATTGTAAAGCAATTATCCTCCAAATAAAAATAGTTTAAAAAGTCTGTCCCATGAGACATGAAGCATACATCCCTGCACGAGGATGTTCAGCTTGTCCATGTGACTCGTCTTGGCCAGTGGATTATGGGCAGAAGTGACCATGAACCTCAACTCGGCCTAAACACAGAAGCATCCCAGGTTTGCACTTGAACCACTGCTAAGAGAAGAACATGCCCCACTGGTCCCAGAGCACTGGGAGCAAGCCAGGCCAAGCTGACCTGAGCTCCACCTGCAGCTGGGAGCCAAAGCCAAACCAGCAACATTCAGAAATAGCCCCTGGTTGCAAATCTCTGATCTATCCCAAATCCCTCATTTTTCAATAAACACATCTGAGACCCAGACTGGAAAAATGATCGGCTGGAGTCTTATCATTAGAAACAGTTAGAAATTGGGTCTCCTGATTGCTAATCCACAGTTTTCTCACTACACCATCCTATCTCATCAAAGGGATTCCCTGCAGGCTGCAAGAAAACAGAGGAAGCTCTGAGATGCCAACCAAGTAAGTAATTAAGCAGAAAAGATGCAGTCAAAATGCATGAAAGCAAGATTGAACCTGGATAATCCCTCCATAATTTAGAGTTGATCTGTCTAAAAGAGTTCCTACTGATTTCCCAGGAGGATCTTTCTTTCCTGAACTAGAGCCACCGGAAGCATCACAGCTGAATCTATTAACCCCATCATCTTTCAAGGCGTCCATCTTTTGTACCTGAGAAATGTGGCCCAATTTCTTTCATTTTTGAATTTGCGTTTTATTGCTAGGGTCGTACAGCACTCAAAAATAACTTCTCTCCCAAATGATTTTGCATGTTCTTCTCTGCCTCACACAGACTATGAATCAGTCTAAATATTCTCTAGTCATATAATTTCCTATAAATATTGCCATCATCCAAAGGTGCTTATAACCAGAGCATGTTAGAGCTGAAGAAAGAACTTGGAGTTAATAGTTTCAGTCCCATCATTTTAGAGATAAGGATAGTGAAGCCCAATGAAGGTAAGTGATATTCCCTGAGACCTGGGTTCAATCTCTGGGTTGGGAAGATCCCCTGGAGGAGGGCATGGCTGCCCACTCCAGTATTCTTGCCTGGAGAATCACCATGGACAGAGAAGCCTGGCAGGTTACAGTCCATAGGATCACCAAGAGCTGGACATGACTGAGCGACTAAGCACAGCACAGCACAGATATCACAGAAGGGGCACTGATTTTGGTGTGTCTTTGACTGAGGCAGAAAGCCATTCAAGTTCAAGTCTTAAGATTCCGGCCTTAGCTAAGGTATTTTCCTCTTTACCTTTTCCTCCCAAGGAAGGCAGGGTCACCACAGAGGAGGTCAACCAAGCTCCAGTTGATCTCGTCAAGAAAGACCATCTTCTTACAACCTGTTCTCCCACCATACTTAAAAATTAATTTCAGATGGATGGAAAAGGTCAAAGAGTTGCCTGTCTTGCTTATGTGCCCTCAATGTCTAGAAAAGGTCAGGTATAGCACAGGCAAGCAATAGATATTTGCCAAGTTAATGACTTAAAAATGAGTAACAGAATAACATTTTAAAATGGAGACACCTATATCTTCTTGCACAGGACCAAAAGTAAAAATACTAAAGGCAAAGATAGGTAGATTTGATTACTGAGAAATTTAAAATCTCTTACCATAAAAAAAAAAAAACTTTGCATAAAATATAGAAATACATGGCAAATAGAAAAAATATCTATAACATGTATAACAAAAGGTTCAAAATTCGCCAAGCCATGCTTCAACAGTTCGTGAACTGAGAACCTCCAGATATTCAAGCTGGAGTTAGAAAAGGCAGAGGAACCAGAGATCAAATTGCCAATATCTGTTAGATCTTAAAAAAAGCAAGAGAATTCCAGAAAAACGTCTACTTCTGCTTCGTTGACTACACTAAAGCTTTTGACTGTGTGGATCACAACAAACTGTGGAAAATTCTTCAAGAGATGGAAATATCAGACCACTTTACCAGTCTCCTGAGAAATCTGTATGCAGGTCAAGAAGCAAAAGTTAGAACCAGTCATAGAACAAACAGACTGGTTCTAAATTGGGAAAGGAGTACGTCAAGGCTGTATATTGTCACCCTGCTTATTTAACTTATATGCAGAGTACATCATGAGAAAGGCTGGATTGGATGAAGCACAAGCTAGAATTGAGAATTATCAATAACCTCAGATATATAGATGACACCACCTTCATGGCAGAAAGTTAAGAAGAACTAAAGAGCCTCTTGATGTGGATGAAAGAGGAGAGTGAAAAAGCTGGCTTATAACTTAACATTCAAAAAACTAAGATCATGAAATCTGGTCCCATCACTTCATGACAAATAGATGGGAAAACAATGGAAACAGTAAGACTATTTTCTTGGGCTTCAAAATCACTGCATGGTGATGACTGCAGCCATGAAATTAAAAGACACACCTTGGAAGGAAAGCTATGACAAACCTAGACAGCATATTAAAAAGCAGAGACTTTATTTTGCTGACAAAGGTCTGTCTAGTCAAAGCTATGGTTTTCCCAGTAGTCATGTATGGATGTGAGAGTTGGACCATGAAGAAGGCTGAGCACTGAAGAACTGATGCTTTGAACTGTGGAGAAGACTCTTGAGAGTCCCTTGGACTGCAAGGTCAAATCAGTCTATCCTAAAGGAAATCATGCTCAGTTGCTTCAGTCATGTCTGACTTTGCAACCCCATGGACTGTAGCCCGCCAGGTGCCTCTGTCCATGGGATTCTCCAGGCAAGAATACTAGAGTGAGTTGCCATTTCCTTCTCCAGGAGATCGTCCCCACCCAGGGATTGAACTTGCGTCTCTTACGTCTCCTGCATTGGTAGGCAGGTTCTTTACCATTAGGGCCACCTGGGAAGCCCTTAAAGGAAATCAGTCCTGAATATTCATTGGAAGGACTGATGCTGAAGCTGAAACTCCAATACTTTGACCACCTGATGCAAAGAGCTGACTCATTGGAAAAGACCCTGATGCTAGGAAAGATTGAAGACTGGAGGAGAAGCGGACGACAGAGGATGAAATGGTAGGATGGCATCACTGACCCAATGGATATGATTTTGAGCAAGCTCCGGGAGATGGTGAAGGACAGGGAAGCCTGGTGTGTTGGAGTCCTTGGGGTCGCAAAGAGTCAGACACGACTGAGTGACTGAACAACAATATATTTTGTAACATATAGAAATTTCAAACCACTATCCTGTGCATCAAAAACAAACATAGTTTTGTAGGTAAATTATACTTCAAAAACAACCAAACAAGAAAAAGATCAGATTTGTAGTTACCAGAGTGGGAGAGGGAATTGAAGGTGGTCAAAATGTACAAACTCCCAGTTATAAGATAAGTAAGTTCTAGGGATATAATGTATAACAAGATTTATATAATTGACACTGATATATGATACATGTGAAAGTTGTTAAAAGTCAATCCTAAGAATTCTCATCACAAGGAAAAAGTATTTTTTTCTTTTTTTAATTTTGTACCTAATAAGAAATGATGGATGTTCTCCAAACTCACTGTGGTCATTATTTTGTATGGAAATACATTTGAAAATCCAATCATTATGCTGTGTACCTTAAACTTTTGCAGTGTTATATGTCAGTTTTATCTCAGTAACACTAGAAGAAAAAATAAAAAACCAAAAAATAAAAGCAATTCACAAGACGACTACATGTAGCTGATAAACATACAGTGTTCAACGTTATTAGTCATCAAAGAAAGGTACTGCTTTTCACTAGCACTTTTACAAAGGTTAAAAATAATGAAATATCCAGTGTTAGCAGTTGTTGTTGTTCAGTTGCTACATCATGTCCGATTCTTTGCAACCCCATGGACTGCAACATGCCAGGCTCCTCTGTCTTCCACCATCTCCTGGAGTTTGCTCAAATTCATCTCCATTGAGTCCATGATGCTGTCTAACCATTTCATCCTCTGTCACCCTCTTCTCCTTTTGGCTTCAAATCTTTTCCAACATGAGGGTCTTTTCCAATGAATCGGTTCTTTGCATCAGGTGGCCAAAGTATTGGAGCTTCAGCATCAGTCCTTCCAGTGAATATTCTGGGTTGACTTCCTTTAGGATTGACTAGTTTGATTTCTTTGTGGTCTGAGGAACTCTCAAGAGTCTTCTTCAGCACCACAATCCAAACGCATCAGCTCTTCAGTGCTCAGCCTTTTTTATGGGCCAACACTCACAAGCGTATATGACTATTGGAAAAACCATAGCTTTGACTATACAGACTTTGGTCAGAAAATTGATGGCTCTGCTTTTTAATATATTGTCTAGGTTTGTCATAGATTTTCTTCCAAGGAGCAAGTGTCTTTTAATTAGGAATAAATAGGTACTCTGATAGTGAGAGTTGGACATAACTTAGTAAGTAAACAACAACTGATAGAAAGGAAATTATTACCAACCTTCTGGAAAGTGTTTTTTTTCCATAATACCAGCAACCTCTAAAATGTACATGCCTCTTAGTGCAGATCCTCTAAGAATTTATCCTCAAGCAGGCAGTCTTCTGTGATATATGCAAAGATGCATAAATGAAGTTGCCAGCCATAGCATTATTTATACCAATAGAACTTATAAACAATCTGAAGTTCCAATAATAGGGAGATTTTTTAAATTAAATTATAGATTCCTATATAATAAAATGCTTTGTAGCCTGGGTTGAGAAGATCTCCTAGATAGAAAATAGCAACCTGCTTCAGTATTCTTACCTGGAAAATTGCATGGACAGAGGAGCCTAGCGGGTTATAGTCCATGGGGTCACAGAGAGTCAGACATGACTGAGCACACAGCACCCAGCCATTAAAAAATCAAGGTGTTAAAAATATTTCACGTTGGAAAATGTTCAAACTATACTGTAGAATTTTTAAAAAGCATACTAAGGTCAGTAACTATAGTAACTATTTTTTAAAATTACATGTTCATGGAAAAAGACATTAAGAGAGGTAATCAGCAGAGAGGGAGACTACAGATGATTTGTTTTTCTCTCATGTTTTGCAAATCTTCTACCTTGAGACTGCTCTTTCTTTGCCTGTTGGAAGCAGCACAGGTAAGTGCTCAGGCTTTAGTTAATTCCTGGTCCACAGGTTACTAGACACGTGATTTAGAACAAATAATCTACTTTCTCTGCACCTCCGTTCCACCATCTGTACAAAGGGGATTCTGCTAGTATCTGCCTCAGAGTGTTGTGAGACTCTGTATAATATAATCTCTGTGAAGTACCTAGCACAATTCCCGGCACCTAATAAATGTCTGGTAAATATCACCACTGCTGTTAGAGAAAATGAAGTATCATTTAAAAAGAGAGGGACCTCCCTGGCAGTCCAGCTGTTAAGACTCTGCGCTCCCAATGCAGGTGGTTTGGGTTCAATCCCTAGTCAGGAAACTAAATCCCACATGCCTTCACATGCCGCATGGCAGGGCCAAAAATAAACAAACAGAAATGTTGTAAAAGATTCCAATAAAAATAAATAAATAAGCAATATTTTAAGAAAGAGGAAAGAAAACATTTGGAGGCTTGGCTTCAGCCTTCACTAGGGTCTAACAGAATCTGCTTGCCCAGTTAAAAGGCCGGTTCTGTCCAAGAAGAGACGGCCCCTCTGGTTGATGGTCCTCCACAGAGCCTCTGGATGGGAGGGACTCCCATCACCACTCACCCACTGCTGATGTCCTAGCTCCTATGGCCACAAAGCCCGCAGCCACCACAGAGCAAGGCTACTTCCAGATTTTTTTTTTTTCCCGCAAACTTCAAAACCATCCTAAGTGGCAGAGTCAGGACAAAGCCTGGTCCGGTGATGTAGAAAGTGACTCGTGGTCACACTCTGCCCTCAGGACTCGGAGACCCTAGAGTCTGTACGTGTTCAACAAGAGGCAAAAGGACACTCCAATCTTTGAGGCAACCCTCATTGTGAAGTTTGGAAGCTGAGTCAGCTTGACCTGTGACACCCTGAGGCCCTCCCAGAGATGGGGCCTGAATGCAGCCCCCAGCCCCCAAGAGGGGTCTCACTGCAGAGTGGTCCACTCGAGGGCAGGAGCTCCAGGATAGAGTCAGGCCCAGCCTCACAGGATGTGGCCTGTCCTCCATATCCTATCCTGAGATGCTGACTTCTGTATCCCTGTGTGGAACCCTTCTTTGCCTGTGACCTCATCACTCTGACTGACTCTTGGGACAGTAGTTGCCATGGGCTCCCTCTGAGTTCCACACAATGCCATTCCTTTCAGCATGGGATCACACCCTAACCATGATTCCCTCCTCTGCTAAGAGTCCAG
The DNA here is from genome assembly GCF_032405125.1 of Capricornis sumatraensis. NCBI lineage: Eukaryota > Metazoa > Chordata > Mammalia > Artiodactyla > Bovidae > Capricornis > Capricornis sumatraensis. The sequence continues at coordinate 108,819,568 of NC_091073.1, read as the reverse complement.
TGATATGCAAGCCTTCCTTGAATTTAGCACACACCCACCAAAGCACACTGGCCCACAGCTGTGACACCACATACTAGCTCTGCGGATGGAACCCAGCTGCCACCCCCAAGCTGTGGAGCTCACAGAACACTGCCCAAGCACCAGGAGGGACCTGTGAGGCTAGGGGTGTTGACTCTTGACAGTGGTCCTCCCTTCCCAGCTAACCCCCCATCACCCACATGGCTGTGCCATGCATGAACCCAGTACAATGAGAATATACCCTGGAGAGGCCACCCTCCTTGTTAAAGTCTACTTGGGGAGAGAGGGGGTGTCTCTCAAGATATCACAGGTTGAATTTGAGATGGTATGGGTTCATTCTGCCTTCCCCACCCACCAAGATCCTGATTTTCCTTGTGCAGAGAGACTGGAGGGCTCTATCTCCACAGTGGTTTTCACCATTGAGCATCTATCCATTCTTCCAATGTCAGTTGCCAACCCAGATAGGAACACATCTGATGAGAGAGCCCCTCCAAACCCAAACTGGAATCTGGCCCTGTAACCTGCCTTCTTAGGAGAGGATTAGTGGGAAATTAAGACAGCCTGGTAGAAAAGAGCATATAATAAGTCTCCTACATATGAACCTTCAAACTTTCAAAGATTCAAACATGTGTGCACACGTCCAATCACACGTCTGGCGTACACTGTCACGTGTGTGCATTCTCTACAAATGATTGTGCCTTGGCGTAGTTTACTTACAGTAGTACAGTATCTTTATTGCAAGCTCAGGATGTGCAAAAGAAGTAAGTGCAAAAGCAGTGGTGACGTAGCTATACTTTTCAAGGTACTGTACTGTGAGATTAGAGATGTTTTATTTTTTGCATTTGTTTTTTACGCATTACTTGTGTGCACAGTATTATAAACCTACTACAGTCCTGTGCTATACAGTCAGTTGTGTCAGTTGGGTACCTAGTGCTAACTTTGTTGGATTTACAAACAAATTGGAGTTATGAAAGCACTCTTGGAATGAAACTCGTTCGTATGTAGGGGATTTACTCTATAAACTTGGGACTCAGACACAACTGGTGGTGTAGCCACCCCTTGCCAGCTGTGTGATCCTGGCCGAGCTCCTTGCTCTTTACAAGAGCCAGTCTGTTCATCTGCAGGATGGAAACAAATAAGCCCCACACCGTAGGGTTGTGGTGAGATCTCAGTAATAAAGGGCACAGGACTTAGTGAGAGGTCCACCACCGACAGCCATTGCTAATGCCAACCCCACTCTGTATCTGTGGCCTATTCCTAGTGCATAGTCATGCTATGCCCTCAATGGTAAACTCCACACAGGGACAGTACTCTGAACTCTCATCCCCTCCACCCCCATGCCCCTCACCTACCGCCCTGAAGGCATACTATAGACGGGAGACCCTTAAATATTTGTTGAAGGAATGATTTGCTGAATGCCATTTGGTCTCTGAAATGTGCCTTCTGTGTTTCATCAGTTTATGAAAGATGTATTATTCCATGACCTTTTAGATTTCCATTTAATCATGCATCTAGATTAAATCCTGATTCATTTTCCTGACCCTGAATAGCATACAGCTCTTCCCTTTGATATTATCCTGCCTGCATGGATACAAGCTCTATGCCACGTGTATCCCTTTACGAGACCAACCAGTTTGCAACCCTGTGGCTTAAAACGACCATCATGTGTTATTCCCCCTGGTTCTGTGGGCTAACCAGGCAGTTCCACTACTGATCTCACTTGGACTCACTCACTGGGCTGCAGTCAGGCAATTTTCCCATCAGTAGTAGAACCCAGTCGTCCTTCCACGGAGGCAACAGTGGTCCAAGAGGGCAAAGTCAGAACCGCAAAACCTCTGGAGTCCAGGCTCTGAGACCAAACTCAACATCACTTCTACCACATTCATCATTCAAAGGCAATCCTGTGACCAATACAATTATTTTTAGTGGGGAGGAATTTGGGGGGTGGGGGCGGGGGAAATAGACTCCACCTCATGATAGGAGGGTTAAATGATAGGAGGATGATAGGATTGAAAGGACCTTCAAAATATTTTGGCCAGGGTTTCAAAGCAGACCGAGTAAAAGAAATATACATTTCATTTGACCCATGTATTAGTAGATGTGGAGGAATGGCACACATCCCCCACCAGAACCCTTAAAAAGTGAGGTGTATCTGACATTGGAAAATCCTTCTTCTCCACATGAGGAATTTTCAAGGCCACTTAGAGTTGCCTGAAACTTCTTCTCCCTGGGTGACTTCATTTACTCTCATTATTTCAATGCCATCTATATGCTAATGACCCTCAAACTTATGCTTCCAACTCAGCCTCTGACTCACTCATTCAAGTCTTGCTTTTGCTCCAGCCATGGTCTTTCCAGTCTCCACAGAGAAAATCACGTTACCCCAGCTGCTTGGGTCATACATTTAGTGTGTCCCCAACTACTCCCTCTCCTTCACAACTCTAATGTTGAATCCATCAGCAAATCTCATCAGCCCTACCTCCAAGCTACCCCGGCCCATCTCCACCACTGTACTCGTTTCCTAGGACTTGTCGTACCAAACTGCCACAAAGTAGGTAGCTTAGGGCAACAGATGTGTTGTCTTATAGTTTCAGAGACGAGAGGTCTGAAATCAAGGTGTTGGTAGAGTCATGCTCCACCTGTAACCCGGAGGGAAGAATCCTTCCTTGCCTCTGAGCTTCTCCTGGTAGCCTTGGTGTTTCCTAGCTTGCAGCTTCATCCCTCCAGTATCTGCCTCTGTCATCACATGACTCTCTCTTTCTGTTTGTCTCTGTCCAAGTTTCCTTCTATTTATAAAGATATCAGTCATTTGCATTAGGGCTCATCCTAATCCAATATGGTCTCATTTTAAGTTGATTACATCTGCAAAGACCCTATCTCCAAGTAAAGCCACATTCACCAGTACCTGGGGTTAGGACTTCAACATATCTTTGAGGGGTAGCAGCGGGGCCTACAGGCTTCCCTGGTGTCTCAGTAGTAAAGAATTCACCTGCCAATGCAGGAGATACAAGAGATGGGGGTTCGATCTTGGTGTCAGAGAGATCCCCTGGAGTAGAGGAAATACCAATCCACTCCAGTATTCTTACCTGGAAAATCCCATGGACAGAGAAGCCTGGTGGGCTACAGTCCACAGGGTCGCAAAGAGTCGGACATGACTGAGCACAGCACAGGGAGGGCATGACTCAACTGTAACTACTATATTCCCAGTCTAGGCCACCATCACCTCTTACTGCCATCACCTTTTTTTTAAGATTTTTTTCTTGATGTGGACAGTTTCTCAAATCTTTATAGAATTTGTTATAATACTGCTACTATTTTGTTTTGGTTTTTTGGTTTCGAGGCATGTGGGATTTACTTCCCCAACCAGGGATTGAACCCAAGCCCCCTGCATTAGATGGCAGAGTCTTAACCATTGGACCTCCAGGGAAGTCCCTGCAATCACCTCTTTTCCTAGTCTCTGTTTCACTCTTGACCACCAACAGCAAAATTCTGGAACAAAACCTGGCATGCAAAGCCCAAGGTCAAGATCCGCACAGCCTTTCCCCACCTCACTCCCCACACACCCCTCCTCGCCCTCATGCTACAGCCACACAGAGCACCTCTCTCTTCTGGCTAAACAAGGACCCACCCCAGCAAGGACCTTCCCTCTGGCTGCTCCCAGGGCCTGGAGTGCCGGCCCCAGGATTCAATGACTCACTCTTCTTGTCGATCAGATATAGGTTTCGACGTCACCTCTTCACAGGTCTTCCCAGTCATTCTCTTTCACATCTCCTAACTCAACTCCTTACACTGCACTTATAGCTATGCGATTTGCTTTCTTGTTGATTCACTGCCTATCTTTCCCATGAGGATGTAAGCAGGGACTGTACGTCATCTCTGCTATATTTGCCACACCTGCGAGTGCCTGGCACAAAAGAGATGCTCAATAAGTATTTGTTGCCAAAATGAATTTCTTCCTTTGTCACATCCAACGGACAATTTTCTATCTTTATCTTGTAGAACCTAGTGTATGTGATAGAAGCAATAATTTCCTCTTTGCATAATTCTCTACTATCTCCTCCTAACCCCGGCTGATCACAGGCTACAGTCTCCTCATTCTAATTCCTCTCTGCCTCCTTTGCACAATCCTCTTCCTCTATGTTTTTAAAGTTGGTAAACCTTGGGATTCTATTTTAGATCCTTGTGGTCGACGGGAGAATGGCTCCCCTGAAGATGCCCACATCCTAATGCTTGGAACCTGTGAATAGGTTACCTTCTGCAGCAAAAGGGACTTTGCAGATGCAATTAAGTTAACGATCTGCAGGGCTTCCCTGGTGGCTTAGTGGTGAAGAGTCTGTCTGCCAGTGGGGGAGACATGGATTCGATCCCTGGTCTGGGAAGATCCCATATGCCTCCGAGCAACTGAGCCCACGCATCACAACTACTTAGCCTGTGCTCTAGAGCCCACGTGCTGCAACCGCTGAGGCCCACATGCTCTAGAGACCACGCTCTGCAACAAGAGAAGCCGCCACAACTAGAGAGTAGCCCACACAGCAGCGGAGACCCAGCCCAGCCAAAAAATAAGTTAAAAAAAGAGAAAGCTAAGAATCTGTGAAGGGGAGGTTATCCTGTATTACCCAGGTGGGCCCGATGTAATTATAGGGATCGTTATGAAAGGGAAGTAGGAAGATCTAAGCCAGAGAAGGAAATGATAACCCACTCCAGTATTCTTGTCTGGAAAATCCCATGTATGGAGAAGCCTGGTAGGCTACAGTCCGTGGGGTTGCAAAGAGTCGCACACAACTGAGCGACTTCACTTCACTTCAAAGCAGAGACTGTGACGTGGCCATGAGTCAAGGAATGTGGGCAGCCTCTAGAGGCCAGGAAGACTCTCAAGAGTCTCCAAAAGGAATACAGGTCTGCTGACACCTTGCTTTTAGTCCCCTAAGACCCATGTCTGACTTCTGACCTCTAAGACCATAAGGTAATACATTTCTATTGTTTAAGCCACCAAGTTTGTAGTAATTTGTTACAGCAGCCTTAGGAAACTAATACAGTTCTCTTCTCTTCCATTCTTGTATGTTCTCTTGAGGCAACTTCATCTTTACCCATGGCTTCAGTGACCATCTATAAGCAGATGTTTCGCTTCTAAAATTCAGACTCACATATTCAACAGCTTCCTTGACATCGTTCATTGGATGTCCAATGGATGCCCCAAACTCCATACATCCCCAGCTCAGTCCCTCGGCCACACCATCCCTACCTGTTTCTCCACGTGTATTCTCTGTCTCAGCTGATGGCACCATCACACACCCATTGTTCCAAGCAGGGCACCTGGACGACTCCCTGTTCTTCATCCCAGTGTCTAACTCATCTCTAAGTCCTGTTAATTTCATCTCATAAACTTGTCCCTTCCTCTCCATTGTCTCTTCTTGGTTTCCACAACAGTCTTCCAACCATCTCCCTCAAATCCATCCTTCACGCTGCATTTTTCTTTTTGAAATGCAAATCTCTCTCCACATCTCTCCTTTCTAGGTTCCTCTGGGATAAAAGTCAAGTTGCAAAATGTGACTTACAGGGCTTCCCTGTCTGCCTCCCAAACCCATCACCCCAGCCTCACCTCCTCTGTATCACAGCCCAGCTTTCCACACCACCAAACATATTCCTCTATTAGAAGACAGGAAGGAGAGAGGAAAGGAAAGAGGAAGAGAGGTGAGGAAAAAGCTTGATCTCACTCCCAGGTCTTTCCTTCACTGAGTTTGCCTCTCCAAAACCCCAATCAGATGGACTCTCAACACAGGGGGAGTAGAAACACCTCCTCCATACAAGACACTTTAAATGTACATATCAGCGATTATACATTCTGATTACTCAAGACACACACCCCAAAAATGCAAAATCACACCCCAACTTGCAAATTCATGCAAATATTCATTCCCTTACAGATATGCCCACACACAGAAAGACAAACAACACAGATGATCCAGACAGATGCTCATCCAACTGCACGTGTTCTTCCATAACCACCCCTGATCCTCACAGACACAGCCTAAAGACACGAACATCCGAGTGAAGCAGATAACTTCTGTGGCTTAGAGAATGTGAGAATAAAGAAACAGGGAAGGTGGGAAAGGATGGTAGAAGGCTGAGGGTCACCGGAAGAAAAGAGGGATGACCACAGAAGAACGTGTGTGTGTTAGCCCCTCGGTCCCGTCCATCTCTGTGCGACCCCATGGACTGTACTTGCCAGACTCCTCTGTTCAGGGGCTTCTCCAGGCAAGAATACTGGAGTGGGTTGCCATTTCCTTCTCCAGGGCATCTTCCTGACCCAGGGATCGAACCCGGGTCTCCTGCGTTGCAGGCAGATTCTTTACTGTCTGAGCCTCCAGGGAAGTCCACAGAAGAGTCAACTGGGATATATTCATTTACCAACATTCCCTTAGTCCCAACAACAGGCCAAATGCCACGCTGGTAACAGCAGGGTACAATGATCCACAGTAGCAGCAGCTGTTATCATCATCGCCATCAAATAGCAGCTAACATTCCAACTGTGGTCACTATACACCAGGCACTAAGGGTTATACTTATACTACCTCATTTAATTCCCATAGAAATTTCATGAGGTCAATATTATTATCCTCAACTTAAAGATGTTGTAATGGGATCCCAGGAAGTTAACTGACATGTCCAGCATCATCCAGCTAAGAAGTGGAAAGACCTGGATTCCTAGCCAGGCCATCAGGTCCAGAGTCTGTGTTCTTACCCATGTCCCAGTTCAAGACTCTGCCTGTGAGTAGCTCACAGACCACTAAGAGCTATATGCTGGAATTGGGGCTGTGTGTTTTCTTTCCTTGGAAATAAAACATGGAATAAAGCATGGAATAGAAGGCAGTGACAGGTACCAGTGGGATGGACACTGGCTTTGAAGTCAGGCTGACCTAGACCCAAATCCTAGCTCTGCCACCCAAGTGCTGTGGAAACTGCAGCAGGTACCTTATGAACCTCCCTGAGCATCAGTTTCCTCCTCCATAAATGAAAATATTAATATCTACTTTGATGAGCTTTATTAGAATTTAATAAGATACTACATATAAAAGTGCTAAGTGCAGTACTCAATATTTGGTGAGCACACAATAAATAAACCCCTTCCTCTTGTTGCTTCTTGGGGTTTTCCTGGTGGCTCAGCTGGTAAGGAATCTGCCTGCAAGGCAGAAGACCCAGGTTCAATCCCTGGGTTGGGAAGATTCCCTGGAGAAGGGAATGGCTACCCACTCCAGTATTCTTGCCTAAAGAATCCCATGGACAAAGGACCCTGGCAGGCTACAGACCATGGGGCTGCAAAGAGTCAGACATGACTGAGTGACTAACACTTTCTTATTGCTTCAACAAACAATTACTCTCCAACGCTCCCCAAACCAAATGCTTTCCAGAAACATTAGGACAATTGCAAATTACGACCCTTGGGTATATATTAGTTAGGCCAGCAATGTGTTTGAAAAGTCACAGTAACTGGGCAGGAGCTATTGCTACCACAAGACAAGCAGCTCAGCACCTCGTAGCTTTTACAATGACAATCACCCCCCCTCCCCTGAGACATCAGAGTTCTAACTCTTGCTTAGAATCAAGGTGGCCTACATCTGCTTCAGACCTACAGAATCCGACTTGCCCAGAGCAGGGCCCTGGACTCTACTGTTTAAATTCTTGTACACCCTCAACTTTGAGAACCACTAAATTAAAAAGTAAAGAGACTTCTGCAATTTCCAAATAAATGCATGGCCCAGGGGTGAATGAGTCGCCCTGCAATGCTGCCAACTTTGAATGTCTCTTTTATACAAGACAGGATATAAAGGCCATTTCTGTCACTGCAAAAAGTGGCCTCTCAATCTAGGATTTTCAGAAAATCTTCCAGGGGAAACCACAGCACCTCCTTCACCCAGCCTTCTTCACAAGTCAGAAAAGTTAGGCACAGCAGGGAACATGCAGGGTTAACTCTACCAGGTCTGCCCCTGGCAGGGGAAGAGCGGGATCTGAGGTTCGGGAGAAAATTCCTGGGGGATAGAATGTAGAAGGTGAGGACAACGGTCCCCATTTGCCCTCTCCTCACAAGAGCCAGGAAGGGAACTCCAGAAAGCAGCATCGCAGCCCCAGCCAGCACAAAGAGCTGTGCCGGGGCAACCCAGTGTCTGCTGGGGCTGGTGGAGCAGTCTTTTGGAGGGTTTAGGTACTGAAGTATAGTTGACTTACAGTGTTTTATCAATCTCTGCTGTGCAGCGAAGTGACCCAGTTATACACATGGTATCACTTAGATGTGGAATCTGGGCTTCCCTGGTGGCTTAGATGGTAAAGAATTGGCCTGCAGTGCAGAAGACCCAGGCTCAATTCCTGGGTCAGGAAGATCCCCTGGAGAAGGAAATGGCAACCCACTCCAGTATTCTTGGCTGGAGAATCCCATGGACAGAGGAGCCTGGCAGGCTACAGTCCACGGGGTCACAAAGAGTGGGACACAACTGAGCAACTAACACTGACGTGCGTGCAATCTAAAATATGGCACAAGTGAACAAATCTACAAACCAGAAAGGGACTCATAGACGTAGAGAACAGATTTGTGGTTGCCAAGGGACTGGGCGGGGCAGGGAGACAGATGGGCTGGGAGTTTGGGGTTAGTAGCTGCAGTGTTTTTATTTTTAATTGGAGGATAATTGCTTTACAATGTTGTCTTGGTTTCTGCTGCACAACAGTGTGAGTCAGCTATAAGCACATATATACCCCCTCCCTCTGAGCCTCCCTCCCAGTCCCCTTCCTGCCCCTCTAGGTCATCCACAGAGCACCGAGCTCCGCTCCCCGTGTTACCCAGCACTCCCCACTAGCCATCTATTTTACAGAGTAGTGTATATCTGTCAAGGCTGCTCTCTCGCTTCGTCCCGCCCTCGGAACATCGTGTTTATCTGCACAGGATGCAGACCAAGGGGAAGCCTTGCTGGCTGCCTCAGTAAGCAGCCCAGAGTGACCTCCGAATAATTCCCTCCCAAAAGCAATTATACCAGAGCTAAAGGTCAAACAGTAACCAAAGATCCTCCAAGTCAGGCCTAGCATTTCCTCTCTACCTAAGGCTGTAGTCACATGACCAACCACCCCAACCCCAGACCCTGAGCCCTGCAGCCTCAACCTGCCCTGAGCCTGGTAAAGGACAGGAGACAACGGAGGGGCACCCGCTCACGTTAGAGCTGAACCTCGAGTCCGCCCTGCAGCTGCCCGGTCCCGGCATCACGCTGTGCCCCCTTGTTCCCACCGTGGGCTCCAGTTCCGGCAGATGAGCCCCCAGCTCCCTTGTGTCCACATCCCTGAGCCCAAGATGCTCCCTGTCCCCTTTCTTTCAAAAAAGGGCTTTTCCTGAGCTCCCCGGATGAACTCGGGCCCTGCTCTTTGCAAGCAACCCCAGAATATTCCCACACCGAGGGCTCAGACACCCAGCATTGTTTGTGTCTGGATTCCACATGGTAAGCACACTGTGGTCTCCCAAGGGTGCACTCTCCCAGGCTGACTACTAGAAACTGGAGATCCCTCCAGGGCTGACCACCGCACCAGAGTCCCTGAGCAACCACCCCCACTGAGCGTTTGCTGCAGGCCCCAGCCCCTCCCAGCCTATTCCAGCTCTCTGTGCTTTAGCACATCTTTGTTCCAAAGTGTCACTTTTGACAGAGAAAAGGTAATGAGCATATTTATTGTGCCTCTACTTGCACTTCTTTGCCCACTGCTATTGAGGATGGAGGGGAGGAGGGGGGCATTAAAAAAACAAACCAAAAAAACTGTCTTTACTGTAACTGTTAGCAAACACACGCTTTCACTGTCTAGCTATCTCACCTACACTAAGCAATACTTAGCTAGAAATTATACATACTTTTTCTGATTGTAAAGCTAATAAACAAGTTACTAGAGAATTAGAATGTAAACATCAACACAATTAATACATTTTAAAGTAGTGCATATATAAAAGAAATCCTTAACGTCACACGTTCAGCTTTGGACTAGCCTAGCTTTTCCCTAATACTTTGCATACCGAAACACAGTAAGTCTGAACACCACTTATATGTTAAATTGCAGCTTTAAATGGCTGTTAGATGAACATTCAAGCTCTCTGTTGAAAGTCCTGCTTTCCAGCCAGTATTCATTCATTCAGTCATCCTTCCTTCAGCACATGTTTCTTGAGGGTCAACTATGCATTAGGCACTGTAGGTGAAGTATGGTGTTCAACCTCAGGGAACAGCCAATATAGGTGACAGAAGACCCACAGAAGGTGAGCAGACAGACAATAAACAAGCCAAACAGTGTAAAGCAATTATACTTCAATAATAAAAGAAAAAATAAACAAAGACCTACTGTGTCGCACAGGGAAATATATTCAATATCTTCTAACTACCTATCCTGGGGAAAAAAAAATACATATTATCCAAGTACATGTATATGGATATATATATACATATCACTGAATCACTTTGCTGTACATCTGAAACTAACACAATATTGTAAATCAATTATACTCAAATTTTTTTAAGTACATGCAAATAAAATAAACTATTTTAATACCATTTTGTAAAAAAAATCCTTGTCAGGAAGAATCACTTTGCATTATGGTAAAGAGTAACGCCTTTTTAGAATCTATCCGGTTCCCAAAGAGACTTGAACAATTTTTAAAAATATTTACATGAATAATTAATTATTAGTGTGTCTCTGGTTTTTGCATTTGCCAGAACCTAGCCTAAGCTTTGGAGAAGGCAATGGCACCCCACTCCAGTACTCTTGCCTGAAATATCCCATGGATGGAGGAGTCTGGTAGGCTGCAGTCCATGGGGTCACTAAGAGTCAGACATGACTGAGCGACTGCACTTTCACTTTTCACTTTCATACACTGGAGAAGGAAACAGCAACCCACTCCAGTGTTCTTGCCCAGAGAATCCCAGGGACGGGGGAGCTTGGTGGGCTGCCGTCCATGGGGTCGCACAGAGTCAGACACAACTAAAGCAACTTAGCAGCAGCAGCAGCAGCAGCAGTGTGCCTCTAATTGATGGAAATGATCATTCTATAATAGAATTAAAGCAAGTTCTAAAAAAAGCAAACATACTATCTGATTTATGCTATGAATGAAAGAATCAGCATAAAAATAAATGGGGAACACCCAGCAGCAATGAGCATACCTAGCACCTAGGTCTTGGTCTCTTAATATCATTCTCCATCAAAAGGAACCTAGGCTCATTAGACAAATAACTGATTCTAGGGGTGGAGCAGGAAACATACAAGATGATCCTTGAAATGGCAGAAAGAAAGGTGTTGAAAAATAAATATCTAATTAATGAAGCAAGATCAAAGAGACACAGGAACCAACTGAAAGAGCTCCCAACAGCCAACCCTGGAACAACTAGAGCAACAAAATAAATAAAATAGTATTGGCTTATAATCCAAAGCATAAAATTAATATTCATGAATCCATACTGCTATGAGTAAATGGTTGAACATATTAATAAATGGAGAAGAAAACTCTCCCGTGCAGAGATATTGCAAATGACTTATGTAAATACTCCACCTTAAAGGACTAGGGAGTTATGGTCCCTCTCCTTAGCTATGAAGTAGTTACTTCCTTCCAAAGAAGGCAGTAAAAAGAACTTTAGAGAAATCTGACAAATACTACTTCAGCTAGGTGATCAAAGGCAGTGGCACCCCACTCCAGTATTCTTGCCTGGAAAATCCCATTGATGGAGGAGCCTGGTAGGCTGCAGTCCATGCTAAGGGTCGGACACGACTGAGCGACTTCCCTTTCACTTTTCACTTTCATGCATTGGAGGAGGAAATGGCAACCCACTCCAGTGTTCTTGCCTGGAGAATCCCAGGGACGGGGGCACCTGGTGGGCTGCTGTCTATGGGGTCGCACAGAGTCGGACACGACTGATGTGACTTAGCAGTAGGTGATCAAGGTCAATATCAACAGTCACAAATCATGTTGATAGGATGTCCCGTTAATATGATGTGATGAAAATGGCACTTTACCTGTATCGTTTTCCTCCCAAATCCATTCAGTTCAGTTCAGTTCAGTCACTCAGTCGTGTCCGACTCTTTGCGACCTGATGAATCACAGCACGCCAGGCCTCCCTGTCCATCACCAACTCCCAGAGTTCACTCAGATTCATGTCCATCGAGTCCGTGATGCCATCCAGCCATCTCATCCTCTGTCGTCCCCTTCTCCTCCTGCCCCTAGTCCCTCTCAGCATCAGAGTCTTTTCCAATGAGTCAACTCTTCACATGAGGTGACCAAGGTACTGGAGTTTCAGTTTCAACATCATTCCTTCCAAAGAACACCCAGGGCTGATCTCCTTCAGAATGGACTGGTTGGATCTCCTTGCAGTCCAAGGGACTCTCAAGAGTCTTCTCCAACACCACAGTTCAAAAGCATCAGTTCTTTGGTGCTCAGCTTTCTTCACCGTCCAACTCTCACATCCATACATGACCACTGGAAAAACCATAGCCTTGACTAGGCGGACCTTTGTTGGCAAAACAATGTCTCTGCTTTTCAATATGCTATCTAGGTTGGTCATAACTTTCCTTCCAAGGAGTAAGCGTCTTTTAATTTCATGGCTATAATCACCATCTGCAGTGATTTTGGAGCCCCAAAAAATAGTCTGCCACTGTTTCCCCATCTATTTGCCATGAAGTGATGGGACCGGATGCCATGATTTTAGTTTTCTAAATGTTGAGCTTTAAGCCAACTTTTTCACTCTCCTCTTTCACTTTCATCAAGAGGCTCTTTAGTTCCTCTTCACTTTCTGCCATAAGGGTGGTGTCATCTGCATAGCTGAGGTTATTGATATTTCTCCCAGCAATCTTGATTCCAGCTTGTGCTTCTTCTAGCCCAGTGTTTCTCATGATGTACTCTGCATAGAAGTTAAATAAGCAGGGTGACAATATACAGCCTTGATGTACTTCTTTTCCTATTTGGAACCAGTCTGTTGTTCCATGTTCAGTTCTAACTGTTGCTTCCTGACCTGCATATAGGTTTCTCAAGAGGCAGGTCATGTGGTCTGGTATTCCCATCTCTTTCAGAATTTTCCACAGTTTATTGTGATCCACACAGTCAAAGGCTTTGGCATAGTCAAGAAAGCAGAAATAGATGTTTATTCTGGAACTCTCTTGCTTTTTCGATGATCCAGTGGATGTTGGCAATTTGATCTTTGGTTCCTCTGCCTTTTCTAAAACCAGCTTGAACATCTGGAAGTTCACGGTTCACGTATTGCTGAAGCCTGGCTTGGAGAATTTTGAGCATTACTTTACTAGTGTGTGAGATGAGTGCAATTGTGTGGTAGTTTGAGCATTCTTTGGTATTGCCTTTCTTTGGGATTGGAATGAAAAGTGACCTTTTCCACCCATAACCAGTCTAATCATGAGAGAAAAAAAAAAATCTGACAAGTTCCAATAGAGGAGGATCCTACAGAACCTCTAACCAGCATGCAACTCTGTGGAAGTCATCAAAAACGAGAATCTGAAAAAAAACTGTCACAAGCCAAGAGGAGCCTAAGGAGACATAACAACTTAACATAATGTGGGGTCCTGATTGGGGCCCTGGAACAGAAGGAGGACAGAGAAAAACTAAGGAAGTCTGAATAAAATAGACTTTTGCTAATATCATCAATACTGGTTCATTAATCTCCATTAATGGACTCCACTATATGTTAATAATAGTGGGAATTGTGCAGAAGCTATCTAGGAACTCTGTAGTATCTAGCTCAAGTTTTCCTTAAATCTAGAACTCTCCTAAAACTCAGTCTATGAATAAAAATACACAGAAAAATAAATAGGGAAGTCTGAGAAAGCCTCACTGGAGAGTGGACTTGAAGGTCTAGGTCACGTGAGAAAAAGGAGTGTGTTCAGAGCTTAGGAAACAGTATGTGTAAAAACCCTCTAGCAGGAAAGAAGCCAATACATCTGAGGAATGCAGAGAATGCTAGATGCCTGGAGTGGTGTGAACAAGGGGAGGACTGGTGAGAAACAAGCGTGCTAGGGTAGGTAGGAGACCACTCAAGGCCTCAGTTCTTGTAAAGAGAAGGATTTTGCTCTAAGTGCAGAGAGAAGCAATAAAGGAGGGCAGTGTCTTCAGCACAGTCATCTTATTCAGCAGAGCAACGTCTGCTCAACTATGGAATAGTTTATTATATCCATCACTTTATAAAATAGTAAAAGGGAAATGAAATGCTGAAGATAAAAATCAGAGGTCTCAAACACATCTGGGCAAAGACGGAAACTTTTACACAGACTGAAAAGGAAAAGCAAAGGTGAAGCTAAACACATCTTGGGATAGTCAATGGATTTAAGCTGGCTGTGGCATTAATTGAAAGAAGAGAACAATATTAAAGAGCACCTAAATTGTTTCAAGGAAGATTACGTCTAAAAGATAAAGTTTAACTTAAGTGTTCATAATGTACTGTATCTGAGAACAAAACTGCCATTAAATCACGTAAGTCATCTTTTGTATGTGATTTTAGAACTGAAAGAAAGTATAGCATAGCTTTTATAGTCTCTACACATCAGTCTTATGTTTAACAGCTTGACTGATGTTAACTAAAATTTGACAGAGGTCATGCTTCCTTCCAACACCTTCCCTACTGCATTGTTTCTCAAATTCGGCATTAACTCCCCTGCACACCCCGAAGCACACACAGATTCACACACATACACACACACACACACACACACGCACACACACATGCCTCCACCCTCAGGAGAGAAAGCCCTAGGTTGAATACCCTGGTCCCGGCTTCTCCCTTCCTATGTATCCCTGAGCCATGTGAATTGGTAAAGAAGTCTATTATAAATTAATTCCTTATAAGGATGCCTATGAGCCTTCCTTAAAATTTTGAATTTTAAAAATGATCTCATGAAAATAAAAATACTGAATACCTTAAGCCAAGAAACAAATCTCTAACATACATTTTAGGAGTTCTGCCAACCTGGTGGGAAAGATATTTTGCAGAATGAAAACTTTTAGCAGCCCCCTTCTCTTGTACCATATGGAAGGCAATATTGTGCCTGCACAGAAATCTATCTTATCATTAATAACTTCAGTCTATTTTCTTTAGTTATCTCTATACCCCTCTCACTAAATCATACTCCATTTTGCTTTCAAGGAAAAACAAAGTATTACCTGTGGCACTATCAGAAACTCTTAATAAATTGCTATATGCTGACTAATGTATAACATGTTTACTACATCCATAGTCTTAAAATGTCCTTATCAAATAAATATTTATCATGTACCAGCACTGTTCTGGAAGCTAGGCATATAATGATGATCACTCTTGAAAAGATTAATTTCTAGCTCAATTCAGCTAAAGCCAAAAGTCCAATAGAAAATGGTAGTTGGGCCTTAGATGCTCAATAGGAACTTAACATCTGCCAAACAAGGACAGGAAAGCTGAGATGAGTTAAGAGTTTCCTATTCTAAAGCAGAAACCACCAAATATGCAGCAAGGGTTCAAGCTGGGAAGAGCTAAGGAAATTCTCAGACTTGTCACTCAAAAAAAAAAAAAAAGGCCAGGGCTGTAAATAGAGGCTTGAGGTACACATTGAGAGAGAAAAAAGTGTGGAACTGCAAAAAGACAAATGTTGGGGAAAATCAGAGCTTGTTAAAAATAGAGCTCCATGACAATACCAAATGTTGATAAATATGTGGAGTAGCTGGAATGTTCATACATGTTGATAGGAATGTAAAATAATTCAACTACTTTCAAGGTTCTTATAAGTTGAATAAACACACTTACCAAATGGTTCCACCTCTATATAATCACCCAAGAGAAATTAATTTATGTCCACAAAAGACTTGCACAAAAATGTAAGTGAAAGATGTACTCAAAACAGCCAAA
Organism: Capricornis sumatraensis; assembly: GCF_032405125.1. Classification (NCBI taxonomy): domain Eukaryota; kingdom Metazoa; phylum Chordata; class Mammalia; order Artiodactyla; family Bovidae; genus Capricornis; species Capricornis sumatraensis. The sequence goes on along the minus strand of NC_091073.1, from coordinate 108,803,669 downwards.
ACCTGGAAATGACCCAAAATGTCTAACAAGAAAGTAGGTCAATTGTGAGATACTCATACAATGGAATAATACTCAGTGGCTCAGTGGTAAAGAATCCACCTGCCAATGCAGGAGATGAGGGTTCGATTCCTGGGTCAGGAAGATCCCCTGGAGAAGGAAATGGCAACCCATTCCGACATTCTTGCCTGGGAAATCCCCTCAACAGATGAGCCTGGAGGGTTACAGTCCATAAGGCCACAAAAGAGTCAGACACAACTTAGGGACTGAACAACAACAATAAAAATATATACAATGAGGGTAAATTTCAAAACACCATGATAAGAAAAAAACAGTTGGTCACCAAAGAGTACACACTGTATTTCCCGTATATACGGCAGTCCAAAACGGGCAAAACTAATTCATACTGAAAGAAGTCAGATCTGTGGTTGCCTGGAAAACGGTGGAGGGTTGAGGAGGGAGTCTGGGGGGCTAGAGAAATTCTGCATCTCATTTGGAGTGATGGCTATACTCAACTATCAACACATATCAAGTAGAACACTCAAGATCTAGGCATTTTATCATATGTTAACTAAGACTCAAGTTGACTTTTTTAATTTTTTAGGCTGCTTAATGAGGTTAACAGAGAAAAATGGCACAAAAATACCAGGAAACACCTGAGTTGAAGAGCTGTTCTCTTTGAAATTAAGAGGGTAGGAGGTCCTGGTGACCATCACTGGCACTCCAGTTAACAGGTTGCATTAGACCAGTCCAAGACAATTTTGTGACAAAGTGTGTCTGACACTCAAAAACAACCTGCTCACAAATAATCTTTTTAAAAAATCAGCTTTCTTGTAAGTAAGCCTATTGATTCAGTGTATCAGTGCCACGCACAGAACTGCTTACTGGGGATTCAGTCCCAAACCTTCAGGGCTCCCATTCTAGTGAAGCAAGCCATGGTAGCAGGGGAAGGGCTTAGTTGCTTCAGTCGCGTCCAGCTCCTTTTGTGACCCCATGGACTGTAGCCTGCCAGGCTCCTCTGCCCATGGAGTTCTCCAGGCAAGGACACTGGAGAGGGTTGCCATTTCCTACACCAGGGGACCTTTCTGACCCAGAGATCGAACCCATTTCTCTGGCCTGGGCCTCCGGCATTAGCAGGCAGATTCTTTACCACTAGCGCCACCTGGGAAGCCCCAGCAGGGGATGGGGGCTGCTTTAAAACAAACAAAAAAGTCAATTAGATAATTTCAGATGCTGACTAATCAGGTACACAATGTGTACTGACAGTTATCTTGCTTTTAGGGGTTCTTTTTCTAATTAAGGCACAAAGTGGGAAGACAGAACGGTATGGCAATAAAAAACATGCATAGACTAGGCTACAGAGTATTTGCATAACTGCTTACTGTACTTCCTGGCATTTAGTAACCTTTCAATAGCATCAGTTATTATTATCATTATTATTTCCTTCCTCTCCTTCCCTCATTAGTAAAACACGAAATTTTAGGACATATGTGCAGTTAAAGACATGTACAAAAACATTCATAATAGCCCAAACTGGAAACAGCCCAAACACTAAAGTATATAAATAAATTGTGGTATATTCATATAATGGAATACCTCCTTGCAATAAAAAGAATAAACTGCTGCTACACAGCAATTAACAACTTGAATGAATCTCAGAAACATAATATTGAGTGAAAGAAGCCAAACACAAGAGACCACACACTATAAAACATCATATATAAGAAGTACATGGGAAAAAAAAAAAAAGAAGTACATGGGCAGACAAAACTAACCTATGGTAACTGAAGACAGAGAGTGGTTATGTGTAACAGAAAGCTGTTAACTGAAGGGGCGCAAAGGAGCTTCCTTATGTGTTAGACGTGCTCTTGATTCTTGACCTGAGTGGTGGTGACGTAAGTGTGTACACGTACAAAAATGGAACTGGTCACTACAGATCTGAGCATCTTACATATGTTATTCCTCATGCCATAGTGCAATCAAGCTAAATAAAGAAGCACACTTGGGAATCCGAGTATTTCTTATGCAGTGTCTTGAAGTTTTAGCCACTGATAGGACTTCAGTGGATAGAAATGCTGGACCTTTTCTAGCATCACTCATTCACCCAGTACACATCTCCCGAGCATCTCCCAGCTGCCTCGCACCACGCAGGGTGTGCAGGACACATGAAAGAACGTGGCAACATAATCCCTACATTTAAGGGCATCCTTGAAATGGGCAGTCAAACATGTGACCTACTACCCTGGGGCAATTGGCAGAAGCTTCTCAAAGGTGGCTACAGGGTCCTGCAGAAGTTCACTGTCTTCCAAAAGAGCTCTTAGACTCTCATTCCAATCTGGTAACTGAAACATCACGCATGGCCATTCATTTCTCCAGAGAAGCAATATGGCTAATATATCTCAGAGCATGGTACTTAATTGTAACTGACATTTCTAGGTCATTGGTGGTGATGGCAAATACCCTCCTGGAAGGCTCCTTATTTGCAACAACAGCAGAGGAAAAGAGGCTAATTTTAGAGAACGTGGCCCAGCTTCCACCCTGCAGAGGAACATCCAACAGACGACTCTTTGTTCTCCCAGCAGTGGCAGTGGTGTGGGAATCATGAAACAACTTCAGTGACTGCCTACGGCCCCTATCATGGGCCCCAGGATTCTGTGCTGCAGATGGTGTCAGAGCCCCATGCAGTATTAATGTATGAAACATGACAAACTCTTTGCTCCTGTTTCTGGTGTGAATTAATAATTTAACATATTTTAAGACTGACTTTAAAAGATTCAAGTTAATTGATGGTCCATCCAAAGGAGTCCCAATCTTCTTACTCACCACAGAGAAGCATACTGAGAGGCAAAAATGAGAATGAGGAAGAGGTCAAGGGGCTGTGTTACCTTACAGAAGAGGTCTGAGGACAAAACAGGGTTATCAGACATGAAGCTAAAAAGGAAAAAGAGAAATCAAGCCTCTGGAGAGAACACTAGAGCAAGAGAAAAGAGACTAGGAAGGCCAGTGATTCTGAACTCCCTGCATTTCTCACCCCCAAGGCTTAGCCAGCAATTATACTGACAGGACCAGAAAGGATGCCCCACAAGTCTAGTATTTAGAATCTAGATATGACCAATAAGAAGAATGAGCAGATGTCCTGGTTCACCTAAGACAGTCTCAGTTTACATTTGTTATAAATATCAGCAGTGCCCCCATTTCCCTGCTCGCTGAACCTGCCTGCAAGGCAGGAGACCCAGGTTCAATCCCTTGGTCAGTAAGATCCCCTGGAGGATGAAATGGCAACCCACTCCATTATTCTTGTCTGGAGCATTCTGTGGACAGAGGAGCCTGGCAGGCTACAGTCCACGGGATCACAAAGAGTCAGACACAACTGAGTGACTAACACTTTCACTTTCTTTCAGGGCTCCTTTTAACTCTCACAAGTGTCTTAGTTTTAACAACATACTATATAGATACCTTAGTAAAAGAAACAAGAGCAATAAACTGAAATTGACAGCCTTTGCAGGAAAGAGACCAGGTCCCCTGATATCCTAGGGCTCACTCATCAGGTGCAGACTCCAGGGCCAATAGACCCCGGAGGAAATACAGCGCAAAGGAACTGGACCTAAAGCAGGAACCTCTAACTCTACCTCGCAGAGAAAGATAAGCGAAAAAATTCTAAAGAAGCAAATTGCTCAGGGAGCTTAAAAGGGCTTTGACCACAAAGTGGAGATGGAGCGTTCCCACATAGGTGCTATACGAGTTTCTTGGGGCTGCCAAAACAAATTATCCTAAACTGCATGGCTTAAAACAGAATTTACTCTCTTCTGGAGGCGAGGAGTCCAAAATCAGAGTGTGAGCAGGGATGGCTCCTTCTAGGAGGGTGCACTCTCTGCCTCTCTCCTAGCTTCTGGAAGTTTCCAGCAGTCCTTGCCAATCCATCATTCCCATCGCTGCCTCCACCTCCACCAGGCCACCACTCTGTGTCTCTGTATCTCTGAGTCCTCTCCTTTTCTCACAGGGACACCTGTCACTGGACTTGTTACCCTAACTCTGGGATGATCTCATCGTGATAATTACATCTGCAAAGATCTTTTTCCAAATACACAGGCTCCAGGGGTTAGGACTCGGACGTATCTTTTTGGGAGCCACCATTCAAGCCATTACATGTGTACAAAGTAGTGCCCAGGTGAGTCAAAGTTCACGAAATAGTCTTTAAAAAAAAGGATTAAAAAGTCTTTCTAAGCTAAATCTGGAGGAAGAAGAAGAAACAGGATTAGACTCTCTGCAGGAGAGAAGATACAAGAAAACCAAATGCCCAAGGAGCAGAGACCCTCCTCTGTGTCTCCGTGTGCAGCCACTGTGTCCAACAAGAGGCTGGAGCCCCTGTCAGTCGTTCCCTACCCCATCTCTTGCCAGCCTCAGGGCTTTCCCTGGTGGTCGCTGCTGCTGCCCTATGCACTCCAACACAAATCACAGAGCTGAAAGGGGCAGGCCTGCATCCGATGCCAATCTGCCTAGTCCTCAGCCTAAACATCCATTGACAGAGGAATGGATAAAGAAGATGTGCTACACATACACAATGGAATGTTATTCAGCCATAACATATTATCACACTAAGTAAGCCAGTTAGAGAAAAATAAATACATCATATCACTTATAAGTGCGATCTTAAAAAAAATACAGGGACTTCTCTGGCAGTCCAGTGGTTAAGACTCTGTGCTTCCAATGCAGGGGGACAGGTTCGATCGCTGGTCAGGGAAATAAGATCCCACATGCTGCGCAGTGTAGCCAAAAAATTAAATAAGGAAAAAAAATGATACAAATGAACTTATTTACAAAACAGAAATAGACTCGCAGACATAGAAAACAAATTTATGGTTACCAAAGAGGAAAGGTGAAGAGGGACAAAACAGGAGTTTGGGATTAATGTGTACATATGTACATTACGACACAGAAAATAGATAATCAACAAAGACCTATTGTATAGCACAGGAAACTATACTTGATATTTTCTAATAATCTATAATGGAAAAGAATCTGAAAAAGAATTTATACACACACACACACACACACACACACACACATACGGGAGAAGGAAACGGCAACCCACTCCAGTGTTCTTGCCTGGAGAATCCTGTGGACAGAGGAGCCTGGTAGGCTGCTGTCCATACGGTCGCACAGAGTCGAACACGACTGAAGCGACTTAGCAGCAGCAGCAGTATATACATATAAATTTATATATATATAACTAAATTACTTTGCTGTACACTTGAAACTAACACAACATTGTAATTAACTATACTTCAACTTAAAAAAAAATCTGCCTGGTCCTAAAGCCTCTGTACCTTCCACTTTGTGGTCACCAAATACATTGACTAGTGCATGTGCATTCGCGCGCGCACACACACACACACACACACATACACACACTTTGGAGGGTTACCAAGGAGGAGGTCATCTCAGGCCACAACCATCAGGCACAATGGGTGGCTGCGATCTCAAAACTCCCCAGGGTATTTCTAGACCAAGATCCCTCCTGACCGGGTGAATTAAACAGCAAACACTGATCCCATTTAGCATATCTACTGTCCATTGAATAGCCACAGCTATAAACAAGATGTGAAACAATTAAAACTATATTAAAAAATAAGTTCTTACATAATCCTCTTCTGAGACATGCCATCCTCTGATCAAAGCACCATTGACCACTCATTGTTTACAGCAGCATTTCCCAACCAGTTTCCGTGTCCTCCCAAACAAGGGGAAGGGTGTAGAGAGCAAAGGATGGAGGAGACTGAGTTCAGGGGAAGACATTCCAGACTCAAACAGCACCATCTTTCCACAAATCACCCCCTACTCAGCTCCCCTGCCTCCTCTCTCATGAAGCACCTCCACCTACCACTACCCCCTCTACCCAGTGTGCCAACACACTGCTTGCCTTCCAGCTCTGGCTCATGCTATTCCTCAGTTTTGAACGCCCTTCCGAGTCCTCTCTGCTCACGGGCAAACAAGGCACCCCATCAGGCACCACCGGCCAGCCATGGTATTTCTTTTCTGGACTCCAATCCAGCCTGGCCTCTCCTTTCTCTGACCTCCCAGCACACTGAGGATCAGATCCGTCATGCCACTAACTCTGGTTCTCTCTCAAGTTGTCTTGCTTCCTTCCTACTCCCAGCAAGCCCAGAGTCCTTTAGAGAAGGGAGCTCTCTGAACCAGCACAGCGCTCTCTGCTTAGCAATCGCTCAGTGTCTACAAACCAAAGGTTACTTGAGGGTTCGTGAGAAATTCCAGAAGTGTGCTTTAATCGGTAAGTACCACTTTGTCCTCAGTTCTTTCTTATTAATTTCCTGAGCTTCTAATGCCAAAAGAAATGTTCCAGCAAGCTGACTTCCTTCACCTGGAGAGTTGCAAATGCCAACTGCAATTAAAACAACACCTCTATTTTCGAGTCCGTTTCAGACAGTACAGGGCACCAGACCTCCTTCCAAGCAGTTAGGGAGCTAAGTTCTTTTTGTAGGTTGTTTTCCAGGTTTTATAATAGCTTTCTTCCTCCTGAAGGGATACATGGCATGTATGTTTTAAACCAAAGCAAACTAATTTTCACTTTGAGATTTTTTTTTTTAATGGTGTAACACCTCTTGAGCTAATTGGACATACCTGGGGACATCACGTAAAACTGGGGTGAGACAAAAGTTCTCTTCCAAATCAAACATAGACATTCTCTCAGAAACATCTTTTTAATTCCTTTGACAAGAAAACAACTAATTAGCATCCCGATATGGGGCCCCAGATATTTCTTTACTCTTTGGTTACTTTCTACCAAACCAAAGCACAAAAGGGACACACATCCAACAAGGAGGGCATACAAAGCCTCGGTAATTCTGGAAGGTTCTTACATTTTTCTCTTTTCACTGTTTGGTGAGACAATAGGACTTGGAATTCTGGGGAGGAGGAAAGTGATGAGTAACGAGAAAGAAAAGAGCTTTGTAATCTTCTTTGAAAGGTTTTATTCTGCACTGTTCTTTTTTTCTTAGGAAAAAAAAATATAATACCCATACCCTCACCTTGCTTACGCTGCAATTTCCACCATTCACAGTACTTAGAATACCATATGTTAGGCATCAATTCAACAAATATTTATTACATTCCTGGCACTGTGCTAGGTGGAAAAGAAACAAAACAAATAAAATATGTCCAACTTCCACTTCCAGTCATGTGAACAGGCAGAACTCTGAGAGGCCTCTTAAGTAAGACAAACAGGAGTCCTGCCCTCAAGGAGATTACAGTCTAGGGGACAACGCTTGTCACTCCTAAAAAGGGACCCGGCTGGAGGACTGAAAAAGCTCATTGCTTCTTGATGTTCGATATTCCCTATCAGAAAAGCTAAAATGGGTCCACATGAAGAAGACGCTCATTCCTTTCAAACTTTTAAAAAGTGAATGTTGAAGGTCACTCTAAGAAAGGAGACGCAACCAGGACAGGCATGCCTCACTTTATTGTGCATCTCAGGTACTGCATTAAAAAAAAAAAAAATACATTGAAGGTTTATGGCAGCCCTGCACCAAGCCAGTTTATCAGCGCCATGCATCCAACAGCATTTGCTCACCTCATGTCTCTGTCACACTTTTGTAATTCTTATACTATTTCAAACTTTTCTATTAATAGTACTATATTTGTTATGGTGGTCTGCGATCAGTAATCTTTCCTATTGCTTTTGCAAAAACATTAACTCCCTGAAGCCTCAGATGATGGTTAGCACCTTTTACCAGTAATTAAGGTAGGTGAGTTTTTTAGACATCATACTATTATGGACTTAAGACCACAGTATGGTGTACACACAACATTTACATGCACTGGGAAGCCCAAAGTTTGTGCAACTCATTTGACTGCAAAATTCTAGAATGTCTAGATCAGAACCCACAGGATCCCCAAGGTATTCCTGCACACAATTCTAGAATATGTATCTGCCACTAACTTCACAGAATGTTCTAGTTCAAAGGACAGCCGAGAGTTCTAGTTTCCTCATTATGCAACCTAGGGAACCAAGGCCCATGAGGTCAGTGTCTGAGCTCACAGTGGCCACTTGTCACAGTGTAGACAAGGGGACTGGACCCCATGTCCTGGGTCTGAAATAGGTACACTGCCACAAGCACCTCCCATCCTCTCTGCAGGATGCTAACCTTCCTCCCTGGACTCGAGGAATTCAAGGGGATGATGTGCAGGAGCCGAGAGGAGAAACTGTTTTTGTTGTTCAGTTGCTCAGTTGTGTCTGATTCTTTGTGACCCCATGGACTGCAGGGTGCCAGGCTTCCCTGTTCTTCTCTATCTCCAGGAGAAGAGGAAAGATCATTCATTTTTTTTCTTTAGAACTTTTTATTTTATATTGGAGTATCCCATGGACAGAGGAGCCTGGTGGGCTACAGTCCATGGGATCACAAAGAGTCGGACGTGACCGAGCAACTAACACTCAAATAGCCAATTAACAACGCTGTGATAGTTTCAGGTGAACAGAGAAGGGATTCAGCCATATATACACAGGAATCTACTCTCCCTCAATCCCTGCTCCCATCCAGGCTGCCACATAACACGGAGCTGAGTCCCCTGTGCTGTACAACAGAGGAAGGACCATTCTTGTTCTCTCTGTTTCCCTACATTTGCTACTGAAGGACACAGAGAGTGGTGTACACCTTGGGGGATCCTTGTAATGACAGCCACACCACTGACCCTGGCACAAATCACAAAATGAGGAAGGAGGGAGCCTCCCAGTCACCTGAACACCCACTAAACAGTGAATATCCGGCAAGGCTTATGGCTGCTCTTCCTGCCCTGTCAATTCTGAAAACCACTCTTCTGCAACTCGGGCATCACTCCTACTTTCTGCATCTCTGATAGCACATCAGGAGACAGAGAAGAGAGGCTAAGACAGGTGGGGCAGCATTCAGGACACTAAAAACCTTAAAACAAAGGGGCAATAAGAAAATAGTTAAAGGAAAAGAACCAGGGGACATCAGCGTTGGACACAGCACATGAAACTGGCCTGGAATTCAGTCTTGAATGTCCTTCTTGATAAGTCTCTATGAAGTCCTCCACTGACGCATCATTTTTTCTACTGACCCCTCTCTCTTCCTTCATGCCTCTCTTCCTTCTCGCCTTTTTTTTTTCTTTTTTCTTTTCCCTTCCTTTGCCCTATCTTGCCTCTCTCTTTGGTCCTGGCTGACAAAAACTGGAATTTCCAGAGTCAGATTTTTCTTTATATTCTGACCACTGGCCTTGATTCACCTCCAAGTGGGCAAGAAATACAGTATCTGGCTATGGGAACAAACTAGCTATAGTGGTTGTCTTTACGGCTACATAAACAAGCTATTATCATTATCTTTCATTCAGAGGCTTCAGATTCACAAAGAAAAGTGGTTTCTAAAAAAAAAAAAGAAGAAGAAAAACAATGGACAAGATGAAAAAGGAAAAAGTCCTTATCGGTAATTTTCTCCCTCACCATGATATATTACATTTGTGTAATCACATTTAAGGTTGAGTCTGCAGTCTCCATGCAGTACTGGAGGATGGGGTTTGTTTTGCTTAATCGATGCCCTTTGCCCTCTGAAGCTGACAAGCATAAAATTCCTAAATGCAACACTCTCATGGCCCATTGATAAATCCATTATCAATAACAATTCCTTGATCCACAGTGGACAAAGAACCTGCATTAGACAGAACAGATCTGGGTTTCAACTTTCTGTCCTTCTTGATATGTTACTAGAGAGTCCTTCACTGAGGTGTACAGAAAAGGCAAGATCAAAAGCAATCTTGAGAAAGAAGAATAGAACTGGAGGAATCAACCTGCCTGACTTCAGGCTCTACTACAAAGCCACAGTCATCAAGACAGTATGGTACTGGCACAAAGACAGAAATATAGATCCATGGAACAAAATAGAAAGCCCAGAGATAAACCCACGCGCCTATGGACACCTTATCTTTGACAAAGGAGGCAAGAATATACAATGGATTAAAGACAATCTCTTTAACAAGAGGTGCTGGGAAAACTGGTCAACCACTTGTAAAACAATGAAACTAAAACACTCTCTAACACCATACACAAAAATAAACTCAAAATGGATTAAAGATCTAAACGCAAGACCAGAAACTATAAAACTCCTAGAGGAGAACATAGGCAAAACACTTGCTGACATAAATCACAGCAGGATCCTCTATGACCCACCTCCCAGAATATTGGAAATAAAAGCAAAAATAAACAAATAGGACCTAATTAAAAGCTTCTGCACAACAAAGGAAACTCTAAGCAAGGTGAAAAGACAGCCTTCAGAATGGGAGAAAATAATAGAAAATGAAGCAACTGACAAACAACTAATCTCAAAAATATACAAGCAACTCCTGCAGCTCAATTCCAGAAAAATAAACGACCCAATCAAAAAATGGGCCAAAGAACTAAACAGACATTTCTCCAAAGAAGACATACAGATGGCTAACAAACACATGAAAAGATGCTCAACATCACTCATTATCAGAGAAATGCAAATCAAGACCACAATGACGTACCATTTCATGCCAGTCAGAATGGCTGCAATCCAAAAGTCCACAAGCAATAAATGCTGGAGAGGGTGTGGAGAAAAGGGAACCCTCATACACTTGGTGGGAATGCAAACTAGTACAGCCACTGTGGAGAACAGTGTGGAGATTCCTTAAAAAACTGGAAATAGAACTGCCTTATGACCCAGCAATCCCACTGCTGGGCATACACACTGAGGAAACCAGAATTGAAAGAGACATGTGTACCCCAATGTTCATTGCAACACTGTTTATAATAGCCAGGACATGGAAGCAACCTAGATATCCATCAGCAGACGAATGGATAAGAAAGCTGTGGTACATATACACAATGGAGTATTACTCAGCCATTAAAAAGAATACATTTGAATCAGTTCTCATGAGGTGTATGAAACTGGAGCCGATTATACAGAGTGAAGTAAGCCAGAAAGAAAAACACCAGTACAGTATACTAACGCATATATATGGAATTTAGAAAGATGGTAACAATAACCCTGTATGCGAGACAGATGTATAGAACAGTCTTTTGGACTCTGTGGGAGAGGAAGAGGGTGGGATGATTTGGGAGAATAGCATGGAAACATGTATAATATCATATAAGAAACGAATCTCCAGGATACAGGATGCTCAGGGCTGGTGTACAGGGATGACCCAGAGGGATGGTACGGGGAGGGAGGTGGGAGGGGGATTCAGGATGGGGAACACGTGTACACCCATGGCAGATTTATGTTGATGTGTGGCAAAACCAATACAATATTGTAAAGTAATTAGCCTCCAATTAAAATAAATAAATATTAAAAAAAAAAAAGGCAACATCAACATGTGAAAGATTTCAACAAATTTTTTGTTTGGGAAGGTTCTTTGCTTTTTTTAATTGAAGTATCGCTGATTTACAACCTTTCAGGTATACAGCAAAGTGATTTTGTTACACACATTTTTCTTCAGATTCTTTTCCTATAATGGTTATTACAGGATATTGACTATAGTTCCCTGTGTTATATAGTAGGTCCTTGGTTATTTATTTTATATATAGTAGTGTGTGTATCTGTTAATCCCAAACTCCTAATTTATCCCTCTCCCCTTTTACCCCTTTGGTAACCATAAGTTTTTTCTATGTCTGTGACTCTGTTTTTGTTTTATAAAGTTCCTTTGTAGCCACGTAAATGATATCATATATTTGTCTTTGACTTCATTTAGTATGATAATTTCTAGGTCTATCCACGTAGTTGCAAATAACATTATTCCATTCTCTTTTTATGACTAATACTCCATTGTGTGTGTGTGTATACACACACACACACACACACACACCCCACATCTTTGTCCAGTCATTTCTCAATGGACAGAGGTTGCTTTCATGTCTTGACTACTACAAATAGTCATGCTATGAACACTAGGGTACATGTATCTTTTCAAACTATGTTTTTCTCTGGACATATGCCCAGGAGTGGGATGGCTAGATCCTACAACTTTTTAGTTTAGGGAACTTCCATATTTACCCTAGTGGCTGCACCAATTTACATTCCCACCAAAAGTGTAGGAGGGTTCCCTTTCCTCACACCCTCTCCAGCATTTATTATTTCTATGTTGCAACTAAGGTCCATCTAGTCAAGGCTATGGTTTTTCCAGTAGTCATGTATGGATGTGAGAGTGGGACTGTGAAGAAGGCTGAGTGCTGAAGAACTGATGCTTTTGAACTGTGGTGTTGGAGAAAACTCTTGAGAGTCCCTTGGACTGCAAGGAGATCCAACCAGTCCATTCTGAAGGAGATCAGCCCTGGGATTTCTTTGGAGGGAATGATGCTAAGGCTGAAACTCCAGTACTATGGCCACCTCATGAGAAGAGTTGACTCTTTGGAAAAGACTTTGATGCTGGGGGGATTAGGGGCAGGAGGAGAAGGGGACGACAGAGGATGAGATGGCTGGATGGCATCGCTGACTCGATGAACATAAATCTGAGTGAACTCCAGGAGTTGGTGATGGACAGGGAGGCCTGGCGTGCTGTGATTCATGGGATCGCAAAGAGTCGGACACAACTGAGTGAATGAACTAAACTGAACTGAACTGATTGAGTACTTTACTTTTAAAAACATTTTTAAAATTTTTAATTGGCGGATGATTACAATATTGTAGGCTTTTTGATGATAGCCATTCTGATCAGTGTGAGGTGGTGTCTCACTGTAGTTTTGATTTGCATTTCTCTAATAATTAACAATACTAAGCACCTTTTCATGTGCCTGTTGGCCATCTGTATCTCTTTAGAAAAATGTCTATATCTTCTGCCCATTTTTTATTGTGTTTTTTTTTTAAAATATTGAGCTGTATAAGCTGTTTGTATATTTTGGCAATTAAGCCCTTGATGGTTGCCTCATTTGTGAATATTTTCTCCCATTCTGTAGGTTGTATTTGTTCATGGTTTCCTTTGCTGTGCAAAAGCTTTTAAGTTTAATTAGGTTCCACTTATTTATTTTTGCTTTTGTTTCCACTACTCTAGGAGCTGAATCTAAAAAACATTGCTGCATTTATGTCAAAGGGTTCAACAAATTTTGAAAGACAGAGAGCAGGTGAAGGAGGGTATCTGACTAAACAGTATAAAGAAAGTTATAATCTCAGCAGGTTGAAAGTGGGGATGCTAACCAAAACAGAGTGATTCTCTACCACAGAGCCCTGGAGAGGCTCCCAGCTTAGGGTCCAGGTACACAGGGAGAAAAAATCAAAAAGTTTTGTTTCTCAAGTCTCAAAGAGAAACAATCTAAGCAGCATCACACCTTTTATTACCAACGGATTCATTCTTTCAAATTTTAGACATAGTTCATTTCAACTTAGTTTGACCAGGTAAAGGATTCTGTCAGCCAAGAATAAAAGCATTTTCAAACAAACATGGACTCAAAAAAATTACCCCTTTTAAATAAGTTGCTACTGGATGTGATACAGCAAAAAGAGGAACTAAACTAAGAAAAAAAAAAAGACAGGACGTTAATGAAAAGGGGATTTTAACCATGAGAGTGGTCCAAGTCCTTGGATCACTGGGTTTGCACTATTGGCCTAAGGAAAGAGCCCCCCGAGCAGAACGAGAAAGGCATGTGAGAAGCGGAAACAGAACTTACAGATTCTCTCTCCTGGTGAGGTGTTTGGAAAACAGGATTGACAGATATTTGACAGCTCTATTAGAACCTCAGGGAGAGAGAGGTGGGAGGGTGGGTTCAGGATGGAATGGATTCATGTATACCTGTGGCTGATTCAAGTTGATTATGGCAAAAACCATCACAATATTGTAAAGGAATTATCGTCCAATTAAAATTAATTAATTAAAAAAAGAATCTCGGGGAGAAATTAGCAAAAGATACATAAAATACTGAGCACTTTTTTAAAAGGCAGTTTTATTACCTCTAGGAAAATAAAATGTATGAGAAGTAAATAAAATCAGAGTATACTATCTAGCTCAGAAGTATTAATAAATGATATTTACACAGTCATAATAATGTAAATACTGATAAGGGATTTTAACCAAAAATTGTGATATAATTATATTGAGAAAAAGAGGTGAATGAAGCAGCATAGGATATAAGGACTAAAATTCAATCGATGATATCGAAGTTTAAATGTAATATCTAACACATCGTGACATAAGTATACCACTTTAAAATGAGGAAACAATTAAAAAACATGCAAAGTAACTAAAAAGTTGGCTTGGAAAGTAAGAGGCAAAGGACTGGCCTTTTTTCTTTAGGAGACTTTTAGCTGTATTTTATTACCACTTTTACTTTGATTAAAAAGTATTAATAAAAATAAAACTAAATTTAAATTTTGCATCCCATTAATATATACTCTGAATTAACATTTTTATAAAACCTGAAATTATCTTGTAAATAGAATAATTACATTAGGGTACATTATTTTATTAAACATTTAATTAAATGTAAACATTTAAAATATTCTATGCACAAGAAGAAAACATGACTGCTTTATTTTTTTTTGTTTTTCCCCCCATGGTAAGTATATGTCTAATTTTATAAGAAACTTTCAAAATATTTTCCAAAGTGGCTGTACTAATTTTTACATCAGTTTTTTAAATTGAGGTATAGTTGATTTAATGTTGTGTTAATTTCTGCAATATTCTGTTAATTTCAGCAAAATGATTCAGTTATACATTCTTTTTTTATTCTTTTTCATTATGGTTAATCATAGGAGATTGAATATAGTTCCATGTACTGTACAGTAGGACCTTGTTTATCCATTCTATCTATAAAAGCTTACATCTCCTAACTTCAAGCTCCCATTCCATCCCTCCCCCAGCCATGTCCCCACCAGTCTGAAGAACATGACTGCTTTGTAACAGACACATCAGCTCACCTAATCATAACCTGGTAAACTGCATATTACCATCTCTTCCTTCAGATGAAGACGCAGAAGTCAACCTGCCCAAAGTCACAAGTCTCAGAACAGTTTGAACCTCCCCCTAGACTCTGCCTCTAATCATTGATGCCACCGCCCTGTGCTAAGCCAGATCCCTCAGTGCTGCTGCTGCTGCTGCTGCTGCTAAGTCGCTTCAGTCGTGTCCGACTCTGTGTGACCCCACAGATGGCAGCCCACCAGGCTTCCCCGTCCCTGGGATTCTCCAGGCAAGAACACTGGAGTGGGTTGCCATTTCCTTCTCCAATGCATGAAAGTGAAAAGTGAAAATGAAGTCGCTCAGTCATGGCTGACTCTTAGCAACCCCATGGACTGCAGCCCACTAGGCTCCTCCATCCATGGGATTTTCCAGGCAAGAGTACTGGAGTGGGGTGCCATTGCCTTCTCCACTCTGAATGCTAATACCCCCAAATTTTGAAGAAAGACCTTGCCCATCTCAAAGCTACAGTCGCAAGCTCCATCTGCACCTCAAGCCACTCTCCTGCCTTTATCTAAAATCTGCCCCTTTACCATTACAGAGCCTCCAGAAGGTGGTTCCGACAGTAAAGAACCTGCCTGCCAACACAGGAGACCCGGGTTTGATCCCTGGGTTGGGAAGATCCCCTGGAGAAGGGAATGGCAACCCACTCCAGTATTCTTGCCTGGAGAATTCCATGGACAGAGAAGCCTGGCAGTCTACACAGTCCACCGGGTCACAAAGAATTGGACATGACTGAGTGCCAATCCCAAAGAAAGGCAACGCCAAAGAATGCTCAAACTACCACACAACTGCACTCATCTCACATGCCAGTAAAGTAATGCTCAAAATTCTCCAAGCTAGGCTTCAGCAATATGTGAACCGTGAACTTTCAGATGTTCAAGCTGGTTTTAGAAAAGGCAGAGGAACCAGAGATCAAATTGCCAACATCCACTGGGTCATCGAAAAAGCAAGAGAGTTCCAGAAAAACATCTATTTCTGCTTTATTGACTATGCCAAAGCCTTTGACTGTGTGGATCACAATAAACTGTGGAAAATTCTGAAAGAGATGGGAATACCAGACCACCTGACTTGCCTCTTGAGAAATCTGTATGCAGGTCAGGAAGCAGCAGTTAGAACTGGACATGGAACAACAGACTGGTTCCAAATAGGAAAAGGAGTACATCAAGGCTGTATATTGTCCCCCTGCTTATTTAACTTCTATGCAGAGTACATCATGAGAAACGCTGGACTGGAAGAAGCATAAGCTGGAATCAAGATTGCTGGGAGAAATATCAATAACCTCAGATATGCAGATGACACCACCCTTATGGCAGAAAGTGAAGAGGAACTCAAAAGCCTCTTGATGAAAGTGAAAGAGGAGAGTGAAAAAGTTGACTTAAAGCTCAACATTCAGAAAACTAAGATCATGGCATCTGGTCCCATCACTTCATGGGAAATAGATGGGGAAACAGTGGAAACAGTGTCAGACTTTATTTTGGGGGGCTCCAAAATCACTGCAGATGGTGATTGTAGCCATGAAATTAAAAGATGCTTACTCCTTGGAAGGAAAGTTATGACCAACCTAGATAGCATATTGAAAAACAGAGACATTACTTTGCCAACAAAAGTTCGTCTAGTCAAGGCTATGGTTTTTCCAGTGGTCATGTATGGATGTGAGAGTTGGACTGTGAAGAAAGCTGGGCGCCAAAGAATTGATGCTTTTGAACTGTGGTGTTGAAGAAGATTCTTGAGAGTCCCTTGGACTGCAAGGAGATCCAACCAGTCCATCCTAAAGGAGGTCAGTCCTGGGTGTTCTTTGGAAGGACTGATGCTAAAGCTGAAACTCCAATACTTTGGCCACCTCATGCAAAGAGTTGACTCATTGGAAAAGACTCTGATGCTGGGAGGGATTAGGGACAGGAGGAGAAGAGGACGACAGAGGATGAGATGGCTGGATGGCAACACCAACTCGATGGACATGAGTTTGGGTGAACTCCGGGAGTTGGTGATGGACAGGGAGGCCTGGCGTGCTGCGATTCATGGGGTCCCAAAGAGTCGGACACGACTGAGCGACTGAACTGAACTGAGTGACTAACACTTTCAGTTTTTGGTTTTTGGTTTTTTTAGCCATTATAATTGAACTCTTTAGTACAAGCAAACCTTCTCTGTCCTGCAAGGCAGAGGCCTGCCCTGATCCACATCCATGATGGCTGCATCTGCAGGAGGAGAGCACCCAGCCCCTTCACTTCCAGGCACCTCCATCAACCTCTCCCCACCTGCAGGGCCCTGGCTGGCTCCCTTCACCAGCCCCTGCCTCCCTTTATCTGAGATGGGACCAAACAGGGGGATTCCCCACTGAGGATACTTAGCAAATGTATCTGCTAAAGGCATCAAAGCATGTTAAGAAACGCTTAACGTGTGTTTGTTGAGTGCCAACCCAAGATGTTAGTGTAGCACAGAGCACAGAACGTGGGAAGAACTTCGCCACTGTCCCAGCCCACATCAACCAGGGCACCTCGGTTCTTTTGTGGGCAATCCTAGTCTTCCACCTGCCAGGACCTGACAGTCTACGTCTGAAGAGCCCCTCTGGCCACCTCTCTGGTCCCTCTGGGACCCTGTGAGAGATCCGAAGTGCCGGAGAGCTAACCCTCCACCCCACCCGAGCAGGCCTGCACACAGGAGCTTGGAGAAATCAGTGGATGAGCAGCACAGCAACCTCACAGGTCAGCCTGAGTAACAGGAAGCGCTTTCTGCACCGTTCCTCTGCTGCTGCTAAGTCGCTTCAGTCGTGTCCGACTCTGTGCGACCCCATAGAGAGCAGCCCACCAGGCTCCACTGTCCCTGGGATTCTCCAGGCAGGAACACTGGAGTGGATTGCCATTTCCTCAGAGCTCTGCAAAAATTGAGCCCTGGTTGCCCACAGCAAGAGCCCACCCACCAGCCATTCATGGTCCCATTCCCTCCCCATACCTACCGCTGTGCCCTCCAACCCCTCTCTAGCCATCTCCCTGTCTTGGGGCGCACTTCTGGGGGACCCCAACTCACACAGGACCTGAATGAGTGAAATGTCTTCAGAGACCCAAGTGTGCCAAATAGTTTCCCCTGGGGACCTGTTATAATTAATAAGACTGACAGCACATTATTAGCACATCTGTTTTTTAATGCAGAATAAATATTCTTAGAAAGTAGGGTTTTCTGAAGCTTCTCAGACAAGGCCCTTTCAGTTCCATCCTCACTGTTTCTTCATACCCTTCCTTCATCCCCCTTCCTTTGCAACGGCAGACTTCAACTGACCACAAATGAACGAGGGCTAAAATAACCAAGGTGCGTGATTCCTAATATATTTTTATATCCTGCTGTTGCCTCTTTAACAAAGAGACCTCACAATTGTCAGCCAATCATGTCTCCCACAGAACCTGTAAAAAAACAAAAACCCTTCAAACAGCAGGCCCAGTGCTTCCCTGCAGGGTCAAACATCACAGATATAACTAACACCATCACCACCACCGTCATACGCTATTACACAGCACTTACTATCCACCAAGTGTCCTGAACACTTCACATATGTTAACTTCTTCATCCTGCAAAGTAGCCATTATTATGAAGAGACTGGGTCAAAAGTTCCACAGGAAACAGAGAAGCTGAGATTGAAACCCAGGCTGCCTTACCTTCAGGCCCTGATTCTAAGAGAGAAGGCAGACTTCCAAACAGCGTCCAGTCAGTGCTGGTGGCATCCTCAGGTTTGGAGTCAGCCCCAGGTGAGAAGCCCTTGAATAACTGGGGTGGAGGCCGGCCCATGAACAAGCCACAGGTGAAACATCTTCATGCCCTCCTCCGGGGGATCTTCCTGACCCAGAGCTCAAACCTGCATCTCTTAAGTCTCTGCCATTGGCAGGCAGGTTCTCTACCACTAGCACCACCTGGGAAGCCTCAGACTGTATGGGAGACAGTAAATAATGTAATATTCCACAAATATTCTACTCTATCCACAGATGCCATGGCAGGGGCAGGGGCAGGGATGTCACTTAATCCAGAAAAATCTCTGAAATCCCCAATTCGCTGGAATTTAATAGTTGAAGAAATCGACATCAGGGTCCCAGTTGAACTTAATATGGGATATTCCAGCATCCCTCTCAGTCTCAAGAGATGCTGATCGTTTTCTCCCAATTCTCTACTGACCTCTGACCTCCATCACTCAGCTTCCCTCCAGGGCCCCCTTCCCAGCCCCCACCCCCCACCCCCCACCCCCAGAGCTCAGTGCCACTTCTGCTTCCTGCTTGGGGCCCAGCTGGCACAAAGGATGCCACTTTCATTGTCTCTGGCTAACGAGAAAAGAACAGAGGCAGCCTCCGTGGGTAAATAATGCATTCACTCGTGGCCAGCTGTTCAAACAAAGGTTTTCTCAGTGGTTCAAACACAAGCTGGCAGCAGGATGGAGTCTTTGCAGGGCACAATACAACCTGAACTCGGAGTCTAAGCTGAGGCCGCCAGGATCACACGCATTCATCCACAGCAATTTCATTTTAGCCAAAAACATCATCCATCATGTTAAATTAATGGTGGTAGTTCGAATTTTATTGATTGTGTCATTTGATTGGTTTTTAATGTGTAAATCTCTTTAGGGTTTATGGGTATGTAAGTACTAAGGGTTTATACCTCGCCTTTTTTATATTTAAATAAAATTATAATAAAAATGGGCTTCCCAGGTGGTGCTAGTGGTAAAGGACCTGCCTGTCAATGCAGGAGACATAAGAGACGCAGGTTCAGTCCCTGGGCTGGGAAGATCCCTTGGAGGAGGGCATGGCAACCCACTCCAGTATTCTTGCCTGGAGAATCCCATGGACAGAGGAGCCCAGTGGGCTGCAGTGGGTCGCAAAGAATCAGATACAATTGAACATGAACACACACAACAACAACAATAACAAAAATAACTGAAGTCAACTCTGGGGGTCCATGAGAATTTTTCCTTTTAAACACCACTCTACTCAGTATACATGGGCCTTTTCCTCAGATGTGAACGCCCCTTGTGGGGTTTTGGTTTGTTTTTATCTTTTTAAAGATGGGAAAACATTTTTTATACAATTTTAAGGGCTAATTGCCATTCATAGATATTACAAAATATCAGCTATATTCCCCCTGTTGTACAATACATTCATGAGCCTACCTTAAGCCCAGAAGCTTGTGACCCCCCCCCACTCACCCCCCCACACACTGGTAAACATTGGTTTGTTCTACCTGTGAGTCTGTTTCTTATGCATTTTATTCACTAGTTTCTTGTGTTTTTAACATTCCACATATAGGCAATACCACACAGTATTTGTCTTTATCTGCCTGATGTGTTTCACTCAGCATAACACCCTCCAGCAAATGGACCTTGTTAAGGTTAATCTCTGTATTCCCCCCTAGAATCTGTCTTCTAGCAGAATGCTCAATAGAGTTTGCAATTGATTGGGTCACTGAACTTTGCCCCTCATTCACCTGATTCCACTTCAATGTCTGACAGTTTCTCGTCCCTTTCTCTTCCTTCTCCACACTATACCCCGCCCCCCAAGTTTTCAAATTTCCAGAACACCTTCTCATCAAAGGAAAATCGGGAATCCTACGCCTGTCATTCATGACTGCACACAACCGGATAATTCTAAGTGTACTTTTCACTCTTTCGCTACAGTAACCCTAACCCAGCTTTTCTGCTCACACCTCCCGTTATATAACACCAGAGCGTACTCTGCCTTCCTCCCGGCCCACTCACCTCCTTCTCGGGACCTGCCTAGTACACAAGTTACACACACACCAAACTCCCCTTTTCCCTTCTGCAGCAGCACTCACTCTGTCTGAACCACCCATTTTGGCCTTCTAAAGTAACCAAATGTTCCACAAGACTTCCCAGGCTAATAAGCTTTTGGAGGACAAGGAAAAGATCTCACTACACTCTTTAATCCCTTAACTTGGCCTGAATTCCCCACTAAAAGCAGAGACTTTACTAACAGCTTATGTGCAGTAGGTTATTTGGGATGGATCCCAGGAGCAGGAGTGAGGAACTAGGGGAGAGAGAAACACAGCAGGGGAGAGAGCCAACGCAAATGTGCATGAACGAGGGGTCGCTGTTGGGTCCCTGCATGGCTCACTCCATCACACTGGACCCTCAGAGGATGAACAGAATATGGCTCAGACTCCCCCATCCAAAGGACAAAGAAGGAAGCAATTCACCACCAGCTCCCGCCCCTCACTGGTAAGGGTTAACCCAGGGATGTTGACTCCTTCACACTCCACTGGGCCTTCCAGTGATAGTCCCCAGAAACCCATGGGTAGAAAGGAACAGCTATGTGGTACAACTGAAGCAAGATGCTGTCCTATGACATTCTGTGAGGCTCCTTGCCCAGCAATGGCTGGAGTAAAAGATGGGTTGAGAAGGATGTAAGGACACAGAGATGTCTGAGACAGCTCGTCAGCCCCTAGTGCAAGGCTGTACTTAACAGAGATGTGCTGTCCCTAATGGTGTTCAGTGCAGTCGCTCAGTCGTGTCCAACTATTTGCAACCCCATGGACTGCAGCACGCAAGGATTCCCTGTCCATCACCACCTCCCGGAGCTTGCTCAAACTCATGTCCATCAAGTCGGCGATGCCATCCAACCATCTCATCCTCTGTCGTCCCCTTCTCCTCCTTGCTTTTAATCTTTCCCAGCATCAGGGTCTTTTCCAATGAGTCACCTTAATGGTGAAATCAACTCACACACTTCCTCCTTGAGGATCTTGCCCACAAATCAGTGATATTCTGTGGTCATCCACTTTCAGCCCTGAAAAATTCAAGGTTTCCTCTTTATATCAGCTATAAATGCTCTTTGATCCCCATATTAAAATGGTCTTAACTGTGAAAACAGCAAGACAATACAATCATTAGATTTTTACATAACATTTCTGAACAATTATCTACATAACCTTCTCCCCCTGCCTGAGGAGGCACAATTAACATACCCAGATATCAGAGGTTATCCAGCTCAAATGGTGGTTAAGTAGATACCAAATAAAATGGTCTCTTCAATTCCACAAACATTTGCTGAGTCCTCATCACTTGCAATATACCATTGTAGGTGCTGGGGCTTCCCTGGTAGCTCAGCGGTAAAGAATCTGCCAGTGCAGGAGACACAGGTTCGATCCCTGTGTTGGGAAGGGATCCTGGAGAAGGAAATGGCAACCCTCTCCAGTATTCTTGACTGGAGAATCCCATGGACAGAGGCATCTAGCAGGCTACAGTCCATCGGGTCGCAAGGAGTCGGACATGACTGAGCGACTAAACAACAGCAGCAACATTGTAGGTGCCAAAGAGATGAAATGAGTATGCCATGGTCCCTGGGCTTGGGAGGCTTACTCTCAGACTGAAGATGGTCCAAGTCATCAACAAGGTAGACAACAGGAGGCGCCCCCAGGAAACAGATGCACTGGATTCAGAGGGAGGGGGCTCCCATTCCGATGGGGGGACTGGGAATGGCTTCCTGCAGAAGATGTTGAGATGGGCACTGACTGGTTGTTCCACCTGGAAGGATGCTCCCAGAGAGAAGCATGAGAATAGGAAGAAGAAGGACTCCGCAGACGCATTTGGCT
Source organism: Capricornis sumatraensis (assembly GCF_032405125.1). NCBI lineage: Eukaryota > Metazoa > Chordata > Mammalia > Artiodactyla > Bovidae > Capricornis > Capricornis sumatraensis. The sequence goes on along the minus strand of NC_091073.1, from coordinate 108,781,157 downwards.
GGGCGGTGCCCTCGCCTGAGCCTCCTATGCCCTTCTAGTCCAAAGGCTATCAAGTCTCCTAGTTTTCATTCTGTGCTATGTGGAGTCCCAGGAACTCGGGAACAGATGGACAGCAATCTGATGGGATGGACCGGACAGAGCTCGGGACTCAGAGGTCCCCTTCCCACTTCAACTAGAGTACCTGAGTTAGAACATGAGCTCCACAGTTAAACAAGCATTTGGAAAGTAAAAGCTGCTCTTGGAATGGGAAGCACCGGTGTAGGAGGCAGGGACCCACTTGATATCACCAACCACCCACAGGAGCAGGGCCTGGGGCCTCAAGGGACCTTGGTTTACTCACCCGCCACCTCAGCACTTCTTGAAATGTCTCCAGCTATTCAGCCATCACAGTATTGTTGGACAATTTCAGAGGAAACTGCTTCACCCTTGGAGACCTGGTAGGGTATGCACGGATAGCCAGTGGTCTGCCTCAGGCTGAAATGCAGAGCAAGCTCCCAAGTCACCATATATGTCACCTCCTTTTCCTTCTCTTCCCCAGAAGAGGCTCGAGCAGTAACATTAATGAAATGTACTTTCTTGGCAAAAGTCTATTATCACTCAGGCCAAGTGGGTGAGTGCATACTTGCAGAATGGAACGCAGGATTTTGAGGAGCATCCTCACTTCTCTGATAAACAAGAGAAAGACCTTTGATGTTACCTCCCTGGAGCTCCGAGGGAGTCTCCATGAAGACTGGAAACCATGGAGAGAGGTTCTTGCAAAAAGGGTAGGAACAGAGAAGCAGGAAAGAGGGGAGATAACTGATACCTTGACCCAGAACAATTAGTAGATTTTTACATTCTAATCCAGTAAGAGGACAGTTAGTGAGGTGATTTCTGAAGATAAATTGCTGTGAGGCAAATAAATCTTCCAGAATAGAATGAGCCCAAAAATCAGATGAAAACATCCTGCATGAGTTAATTCATCCTGATGACCTACTACACACATGGGCAAAAAGGAAAGCTCAAATACCAATAAATGGCAGGAAAAAACAATTATTGACTTTGTAAATTATGCATCCTAAATACTTCTAATCTAAAGACTAATGTTTCTGGCTTTGTCATGAAATGCCAAAATTGTTAACTTCATTCATCTACTTCTATAAATTAGTATACACACTTTAGTTTACTGATGGATGTAATCAGAATGCAAATATTGATATAAGCAAACACTCATTGCTGGCAATAGAAAAATAAATAGAAAATCAGTCCATGACAGCAGTCATTTGTCCTACTCTTTTTTTCTCCCAGGAAAAAGTTATTATAAAGTAAGATGATGGAGAGCCGTTTAGGTTCTGACCTTTTCTCCTTCTCTTTATATTTTTTAATCCAGAATTAACATCAGAAAATACCCTGAACCTTTCAACATTCTCTTCTCAGATTCTGTGCAAGCTGGCTTCTCCACAGCTGTGGTGAGAAGAAGCAATTCATATTTGAGAAACATTCCCTAGGCCAGGGAATTGTCAGCAAAGACACTATTTTTGAGGCAATCCTGTATAACATAAATGGAAAATTAATGTATTAGATAAACATAGGATGGCAGATGCCATATTCTTCAAGTTGTAGGCAGCTTCATGTGCCTGTCTTACTCAGCAAAGTACCACAGACAGGGTGCCTCAAACAACAGACACTTATTTTCTCCAAGTTCTGGAGGGGAGAAAGTCCAGGATCAAGGTCCCACAGGGTTCAGTTTCTGGTGGGCTTTCCTTCCCCACTTGCAGGCAGCCGCTTTGTCTCTAGGTCTTCATGTGGCCTGTCTTCCCTGGGTGCACATGGACCCAGAGCCAGCGAGCTCTTCGATATCTCTTTTCATAAGGACACTAACCCTTTTGGATCAGGGTCCCACCCTTATGATCTCATTTAACCATAAGTACTTCCTTACCACAAAGATAGTTATACTATTTTTAGGGCTCCCACATATGAACTGAGGGGAACAGGGGAGATCATATACATTCAGTCCATAACAATACCTGTGGAGAAATTTGCTATTCTCTAGAACTTAGGTAAATTATTTACTCAGTCAGTTCAGTTCAGTCACTCAGTTGTGTCTGACTCTTTGCGATCCCATAGACTGCAGCACACTAGCCTTCCCTGTCCATCACCAATTCCAAGAGCTTACTCAAACTCATGTCCATCAAGTCAGTGATGCCAACCAACCATCCCATCCTCTGTCGGCCCCTTCTCCTCCTGCCTTCAATTTTTCCCAGCATCAGGGTCTTTTCCAATGAGTCAAGTCAGTTCTTCACATCAGGTGGCCAAAGTATTGGAGTTTCAGCTTCAGCATCAGTTCTTCCAGTGAATATTCAGGACTGATTTCTTTTAGGTTAGGAATGACTAGTTAGATCTCCTTGCAGTCCAAGGGACTCTCAAGAATCTTCTCTAACGCCACAGTTCAAAAGCATCAATTCTTCGGCACTCAGCTTTCCTTATAGTCCAATTCTCAAATCCATATCTGACTACTGGAAAAGCCATAGCTTTGACTAGATGAACCTTTGTTGGAAAAGTAATGTCTTTGCTTTTTAACATGCTGTCTAGGTTGGTCATAGGTTTTCTTCCAAGGAGCAAGTGTCTTTTAATTTCACAGCTTCAGTCATCATCTGCAGTGATTTTGGAGCCCCCAAAAATAAAGTCTGTCACTGTTTCCATTGTTTCCCCATCTATTTGCCTTGAAGTGATGGGACTGGATGCTGGATGATTTACTCAGTCAGTCAATATTTATTCAGTTCCTACTATGTGCCAGGCATTTCCTTCATGTCAAAAGGAAAAGAGGAAAAAGGAGAAGGAAGAGAAAGAGGGAACAGACATTCATGTCGTAACAATGCCAGCCTCGCTTCTTTAGATCTTCAGTTTTGCATATTCACCTTTAAAGTGAGCTTACTGACTTTCAAAATGCTGTTTCTACATGTTAAGTATGATGCCTCAGGAGGAAGTAGTACAATTCAAATCACTATTTGTGTATTCTTCCCAAGTTTTGATGCAACTGTATATTCTGAATTATATCACTGAATTTCCACTACTCACTTACACAAAAAAGTTCTTTCTTCAGTCAGTTCTTAATTCTGTAAGCCCTTGGGGACCTAGACCTTGCCCTGTTCCAATGAAATTCACAGCTACATAGTGTCTGATACACAGGGACATTCATACAATTGTTGAATGAATAAAGATACAATAACCTCATTCAAAAGCTTAAAACATTGTTTTAGTAAGATTGTTAAAGAAATAAGCTCCTAAAATTCAATCCTGATCTTTCCTACCATGTGTCTTCTGTTTCCTATAAATTAGCTTTCAAAAACAATGCAGAATTTTGTCTTTTAATCAATAGAACAGAGGTTTTCTCAAATCCTATTTGATTTTTTCTTAGGAGTCAATGTTTTGATTCCTGTGCTGGAATCATCAAAATCCATAGGGCCCAAGTGGACATCATCATCCCAACTTGACTCACATTACTACCATCAACGTGGGTCTTACCTTTCATTCAACAATTATTTATGAAGCTCCTACAATTTGCCAAGCATTGAACTAGACACACAGTGACATAATGGTGTGAAACAGACACAGTCACAGTCCCTGCCCTTATGATGCTCGCACTTTAGTGAAGGAAACTATCACAATAATAAATGCATAATTACTAGCTGGATTAAGGGTACTGAAGGACAGGAATCCAGGTCTGTAAAATCCAAGAACAGAAAGTCAGGTAAGAATTCAAAGGCCTTGTCCTTACCAATAATGCACGATTTCAAGGGTCACACTCTTTGTACACTACCTCTTGAGTTTCCAGTTTATTGCTTCTAGTGACCCATCTCCAAAAATCCTTTGCTCCCACCGGGACTTACAATCCATCCATCCCATCACTTTTTCACTGTCCCTCATCTGCTCCTGTCCTTTCTCTCCACATTTTCCAGTTTGGATGCCATAGCCAATCACTCTTGTACTCTCCATCTCTAGGACCCACTTTCACTTCTTCATATTCTGTTTTAGCAAACTCTTGATTAACTCTAATTCTTTGCCGGGACTTCCCTTGTGTTCCAGTTGTTAAGAATCTGCCTTGCAAAGCAGAGGATGCAGGTTCAATGACTGGTCAGGAAACTAAGACCCCATATGCTGAGGAGCAACTAAGCCTGTGCAATGCAGATCCCATGTGGCACAATTGATGTGGCCAAATAAATAAATAATAAAAAAAAACTCTTTGCTTTCTCCACGAGTTTGCCCAGGCAGCAAAACACCCTAGAGAAAAACACACAATCATGCCACACTAGTCTCACATTAAATATGAGACCACAAGCCTCAACTGAACCCTTAAGGCTGCTTGCAAGGATATCATATTTCCAAGTCCACCCCTTCATCACCTGCTCCCCATCCTCACAGGTGATGATCTTGCATCCTGTGCCACTGAGATTTGAAGCAATTGATAGAATTTCCACTAACTCCCATGACCACATCTGTCTACCTACCAGCATATGCCTAACTACCACACATTCTGGCTTGCCTCCCATTACTATAAATGAGCTGCTCATACACCTGTCTGATGCACACCTGTGCACTAGATCCCATCCCTGGGTGCCTAGTTAATGACATCACTGTAAGGATTCCCCCCACCAACATCAGTAAATTTCCCTTCCCTATTGGACCGTTCCTATTATCATGCAAATCTGCTGTTATTTCTCCCACCTTTAAAAATCCCTCTCCCAGAGCCACTTCTCACTCCAACTAATCTTCCATTTCTCTACCACCTTTATGACAAACCATCTTTGAGAAGTTCTTCATACTCAAGGTCTCCAATATCTCCTCTTCTATCCTCTTGTGAACCTAGCCCAACTGGACTTTTGGTACTCTACCAAAACAACCACCAACGACCTCCAAATGGTCAAACCCAGTGGACAAATCTAATTCTTCATTTCATTTGCTCAACCAGCAATATGTGACACAGACTGCTTCCTTCTCCTGGAAACACTTTCTTTCACTTAATTTCCACTGACCACTCCTCCTTGGTTCTCTTTCTCCTGGACCTCTTTATGGTGCAGTGCCCCAAGCCTCAGTGTTTAATCTTCTCTCACCCATTCCCTTGGGGTCTCAGCTAATAGTTTTAAACACCACCTATGCCAACAACTCGGAGAAGGCAATGGCACCCCACTCCAGTACTCTTGCCTGGAAAATCCCATGGATGGAGGAGCCTGGTGGGCTGCAGTCCATGGGGTAGCAAAGAGTCAGACATGACTGAGCGACTTCACTTTCACTTTTCACTTTCATGCATTGGAGAAGGAAATGGCAACCCACTCCAGTGTTCTTGCCTGGAGAATCCCAGGGACAGGGGAGCCTGGTGGGCTGCCGTCTATGGGGTCGCACAGAGTCGGACATGACTGAAGCGACTTAGCAGCAGCAGCAGCATGCCAACAACTCTCAAGTTTATATCCCCAGTCCAAATCACTCTGCTGAACTCCAGACACATATATCCACATGCCTCCTGTGCAATGTTTACCAGATATCTCTGACTTAATACACCCCAAACCAAAGCCCTTAGCTCCCCAAAGTCTGCTGGAACATTGAGGTCTCCATCTTGGTTGACAGCAACTCCATCCCTGGTCAAGCGGAAATGCTGAAGCCTTCCCTGAGTTCTCCCTTTCCCTCACATCCAAACCATATGTAATCCTCTTCACTCTACCTTTAAAATATCTCCAGAATCCACTTTCCACCACTTCCTCTGCTAACACTCTGCCCCAAGCCACCATCACCAGTCTGTGCTGTGAACTGCCTCCTAACTGATCTCCTTGCTCTGTCGTTGTCCCTCTACAATCTACTGTCAGCACAGCAACCAGAACGACCCCATGGGCTGCGATCCCTTCTCAGAGTGGACGCAAAGACCTAACGATGGCCCTACATGAATACACCTCCTACTGCTCTGCCCCTCACTCACTCACTCTGCTCTGCTGGCCTCTGGCTATTTCTCAGGCAGGCCAGGCATATGCCAGCCTTAGCAGTTTAACATGGCTGCTTCCTCATTCTTCCTCCTCTTTCCTCAAAATCTATATGTCTTGGTCCTTTGTCTCCTTCAAAGTCATCTATTTGGTGAGTCCTTCCCTGTCCCGCCTCCTTGAAATCCCAAGCCAGTGCCCTCCTCCACATTCCCTATGCTCCCTACCTTTTTCCGTTTTTTCCCCAAACACTCATCAGCTTCAAACACTATATCGGTGCTGTTGTTGTTCAGTTGTCAAGTTGTGTCTGACTCTTTGCAACCCCATGGACTTCAGCACACCAGACTTTCCTATCCTTCACTATCTTCTGGAGTTTGCTCAAACTCACAATATTATCATTTACTTATTCTGATGACTGTCTCCCTGCTAGAACGTAGACTCAGCCATGGCAGGTATCTTGTTTCTCTTTTACTCCTCTATCTCAGGTGCTTAGACCAGTGTCAGGCACATTGTCAGTGCCCAGTGATATATTAATATGCTGAGTGAATACATGAAACAAGAGGCAGAGACGTGCTCACTCAATGGTCACAAGTGAAATACTCAAAGCTTATCCAGGCGTGAAGTGGGTGATGAGTACAAGGACCACTGTGATCCCATTAATGAGTTGGCATTTATTAGAGTATTTACACATATATTTTTATCAAAGTATCTGGTAGTTACTTTGGAAAGTGGCCTGGGGCCAAAAGAAGGTTTGAGACACCTAGTAATTGCAGAGAGTTTAAGAATTTCTAAAACTTTCTTACAACCTATCATGTGTGCATGCCCAGTCGCTCAGTCACCTCTCACTCTTTGCCACCCCACAGACTGTAGCCCACCAGGCTCCTCTGTCCAAGGAATTCTCCAGGCAAGAGTACTGGAATGGGTTGCCATTTCCTCCTCCAGGGTATTTTCCCTACCCAAGGATCAAACTTGCATTCCCTACATCTCCCTGCATTGGCAGGTGGATTTTTTACCACCAATCCACCTGGGAACTTACTCGAAAGAATAAATGACTATGAACTTTTATTCCTAAATAAAGAGTCGGCATGACCTATCAAAGCCCTAAATGCCTTTAAAGTGTCAAGTTTCAGCTTTAAAAGTCATGTACATTTTGTGCTCCTCTCTGTAATATATCCATTTGTTTAAATATAAAAATAGTGCTAAATTATTTAATAGTTTAATTATTTGATTTTCCAAACAATCATAGAGTAAAATTCACAAGTGACACAGGGGTGCCATGTTTTTCCTGGGCATCACATCCTCCTAAGAAGTATAGGAACTCCACTTTGAGAATCACAGGACACTTGGGAACTACCAAACAACAACCAGGAGGGTTGCAAAGTTAAATGGAAGCACAAAAACAGACTGGCATATTTCACAGTTTCGCCTTGTCAAACCCTAACTGACCCTTCTTCAAGGTCCTATTGAGAAGCTCTTTTGAGTTAAACAGACTCTGTGTAAATTTCTGTCTTTGCTTTCACAGTCTTCTAATGACCACATACTTTGTTTCAGAGCTATTTGAGAAGCTGCATGTCGCATTTTATGTTTTCCCTCTAACATCCTTTAGCATTCTAACTTGGAAGAGGTCATTACAACTGATGAGGGAAATTAAGGAGGAGAATAATTTTAATGAAAATGACATTAACATGCATTTCCATTTGTAGCTAAGTAAAGCAAAAGAAATAAAATGTTCCATCTTTCAGATTACAATCATGGGATGGAGGCTGAGTTCAGACACTACAGCTCAGCCAGCTAGCCCTTCCCTGGATACATTCTGATTCCTACTCTTCTCCCCTCTTTCTCTGCTCCATTCCTCCTCTGTCACACCCTAACATTTAGACAAAAGGCCATATAGGGATTTTTTCAAGATAGACAAAAGGTCATACCTACTGTAATGGATTTAAATCCGGCTTCTGACTCTTTCCCCCGGTGCTCAGATGGTAAAGAGTCTACCTGCAATATAGGAGACCCAAGTTTGATCCCTGGGTCAGGAAGATCCCCTGGAGAAGGGAATGGCTAGATTCTCCAGTGTTCCCATGGACAGAGGAGCTGGCAGACTATAGTCCGTGGGGTCTCAAACAGCAGGACATGACCCAGTGACCAACACTTTCACTTTCTGACTCTTTCAGTGCAACTGTCCTTGAAGTTCATGAAGAGTTCTGACTTTCAGCCCATGTTATAAGCCAAATTGTGTCCTCTCACACTAATAGATGGAGAAATATACCATGCTCATGGATCAGAAGAATCAATATAGTGAAAATGAGTATACTACCCAAAGCAATCTACAGAGTCAATGCAATCCCTATCAAGCTACCAGCGGTATTTTTTCACAGAGCTAGAACAAATAATTTCACAATTTGTATGGAAATACAAAAATCCTCAAATAGCCAAAGCAATCTTGAGAAAGAAGAATGGAACTGGAGGAATCAACCTGCTTGACTTCAGGCTCTACTACAAAGCCACAGTCATCAAGACAGTATGGTACTGGCACAAAGACAGAAATATAGATCCATGGAACAAAATAGAAAGCCCAAAGATAAATCTACACACCTATGGAAACCTTATCTTCGACAAAGGAGGCAAGAATATACAATGGATTAAAGACAATCTCTTTAACAAGTGGTGCTGGGGAAACTGGTCAACCACTTGTAAAACAATGAAACTAGATCACTTTCTAACACCATTCACAAAAATAAACTCAAAATGGATTAAAGATCTAAATGTAAGACCAGAAACTATAAAACTCCTAGAGGAGAACATAGGCAATACACTCTCCGACATAAATCACAGCAGGATCCTCTATGATCCACCTCCCAGAATTCTGGAAATAAAAGCAAAAATAAACAAATGGGATCTAATTAAAATTAAAAGCTTCTGCACACAAAGGAAACTATAAGCAAGGTGAAAAGACAGCCTTTGGAATGGGAGAAAATAATAGCAAATGAAGCAACTGACAAACAACTAATCTCAAAAATATACAAGCAACTCCTGCAGCTCAATTCCAGAAAAATAAATGACCCAATCAAAAAATGGGCCAAAGAACTAAATAGACATTTCTCCAAAGAAGACATACGGATGGCTAACAAACACATGAAAAGATGTTCAACATCACTCATTATCAGAGAAATGCAAATCAAGACCACAGTGAGGTACCATTTCACACCAGTCAGAATGGCTGTGATCCAAAAGTCCACAAGCAATAAATGCTGAAGAGGGTGTGTAGAAAAGGGAACCCTCTTACACTGTTGGTGGGAATGCAAACTAGTACAGCCACTATGGAGAACAGTGTGGAGATTCCTTAAAAAACTGGAAATAGAACTGCTTTATGACCCAGCAATCCCACTGCTGGGCATACACACCAAGGAAACCAGAATTGAAAGAGACACGTGCACCCCAATGTTCATCGCAGCACTGTTTATAATAGGCAGGACATGGAAGCAACCTAGATGTCCATCAGCAGACAAATGGATAAGAAAGTTGTGGTACATATACACTATAGAGCATTACTCAGCCATTAAAAAGAATATATTTGAATCAGTTCTAATGAGGTGGATGAAACTGGAGCTGATTATACAGAGTGAAGTAAGCCAGAAACAAAAACACCAGTACAGTATACTAACACATATATATGGAATTTAGAAAAATGGTAATGATAACCCTATATGCGAGACAGCAAAAGAGACACAGATGTAAAGAACAGACTTTTGGACTCAGTGGGAGAGGGAGAGGGTGGGATGATTTGGGAGAATGGCATTGAAACATGTATACTATCATGTAAGAAAGGAATCGCTAGTCTAGGTTCGATACAGGATACAGGATGCTTGGGGCTGGTGCACTGGGATGACCCAGAGAGATGATATGGGGAGGGTGATGGGAGGGGGGTTCAGGGTTGGGAACTCATGTACACCTGTGGTGGATTCATGTCAATGTATGGCAAAACCAATACAGTATTGTAAAGTAAAAAAATAAAATTCAAATTAAAAAAAAAAATTGTGTCCTCTCAAATTTACGTGTTACAGTCCTAACCACAGGTACCTCAGCATGGCCCGGGACTAGGGCGGGCCCAAATCCAATATGGCGGACAACACTGGAAGAGGAGGAGACTAGGACGCTGACCCTGGAGAGGGCGGGCCATGTGAAGACACAGGGCAAAGATGGCCGTCTACGAGCCAAGGAGCAAGACCATCAGAGTTGGCTCCTTGATCTCAGCGTTCTAGCCTCCAGAATCGTGAGAAATAAACTTCTGTTGTCACACTACCCAGTCTACTTTCCCAGTGCAGCCCCGGCAAACGAACACAACCCATAGATACTGAATAATAGATGCAACTCAGTAATGAGGAAACCAAGGGTAAAAAAAGGAGTGGAGACAATTAATGATGGTGCTCAGGTGGCAGAAATAGGTCAACGGACAGAGGAAGAATAAAACTCTGTAGATCTGAGTGTGTCTTCAGACATAGGAAAGACCTTGGCTTTGGTAGACAGCAGTTCTTCCCCGACACCCACCAGTACATGCGTCCCTCTGCAAAGGACCTTTACCGCTTTTGAGGGCAGTGGAAGGCGATCGTGAGCCCCACTGGAGGCCGAGGTCTGCCATCCTGGGTTCACTGTGCAAAAAATATGGGCTGACAATGAAGGCCCCTTTGTCCCCAAATTAGGAACCAAGACAGCCCATTTCCTGTGAGCCTCCAGGTAAGAAGACAAAGGCTATGCCACCTGCCCAGATGCTCTTCCTGCATCTCAGGAGACTGGGCGAACATGAATTCTGTTTGTTTTACACTCAAATCTGGTCAATATCTAACCTCACTCAGATTCAACTAAAACACTGGTAGCAAGAGCTTGAAAAATGCATGAATATGCTCCCAGTTGTGCATTGCAGGGGGCGGGGATGGATGGAAAGAAACAAAGACAATTGTTTCTAGTCTGATACCCAGGTAAGGAAGACTCTTCTCTCAACAGTGATTATGCAGACAACCTGTGAAGGATCTGAATCCAACCACCCTTTTCCTTTGCTATGATGAGGTTTACAAGGGAAAATCCATAATTCCAACACTAATACAGTTAGTAAAATCTGCCAATAAATCTTCAAAGGAAATCTGTCAGCAATGCTGTTATTAAATAAACGGAACAACATATTGCATAGTACAAATTCAAACAACACACCTCATTACTGCACGAATTCAGATTTCTTCCAAGTCAAATTCTGTCCCCTGAAGCTGCGTGAAAGCCAACACCACTAGTCCTCCATTCGAGCCCAGCGCTGAAAGTTCAATCAGTCATTCAACCAACATTCAGAGAAAGCCTACTACATACTGGGCAGGGTGACAGAAATGGAGATAGACAGAAGAGATACAGTCCCTGCCTTCAAAGAATTCATTATCAGGTAAGGTAGACAGGCAAATCAATAGATTATAATGTGTAGCTGCTACACTAGCGCCAAAGTGAAAGAAAGATGGAAACTGAACAAAAGGGGATCCTTGCATTCAGGTTTCTGGAGGCAGCTGATTCGTGACTTCGGAGACAAGAGAGCTAAAACTGCAGAGCACGCTGGTTTGAATGCTTTATCACTGCAACCCAGTCTGGCCAGCTATGTCCACTACCCACTGCTCCTCTCTTTCCTGCCCCCAGGATCCATGCCACGTGATGCAGCAGGTCTAGACTGGTCACTGCCTTCCCAAGTCCACAGAAAAGATGAGCTGGCACCACCTGGGGAGTGATCATTTTTTTCTCTCTCCATTTGAAAGAAAACTAGGTAGCGGGGGAACGGCAAATATAACATAGAGGAAACTCACAAACGGCACGAAGGCTATTCTGGGCATCTTTTGGCTCCTGGATTTAGCTGTCCCTGGGGATAGAAGTAAAGGTGGCAGGCTGTGATGGACAGAGTTCCAGATGGACACTCCAGAGTCCTGGCTCCACCTACTTAACTGGACACATTTTCTTTAATGCCATCAGATTTAACTTTCTCTTCTGTAAAATGGGGTCATACCACCTACCCTGCCTACCGCCCAGAAAGCTCAGAAAATCAAAGGAACTGTGATAAGTAGAAATGTTCTTAAGCCTGAAAAACACTGTACAAATAGAAGAGAGGGTTATAATTAACCTAGCCACAAAGCTGCCTTAGGGCTTGATTAAAATACACTGTACCTCTCTGGATCGACAAAGTGTGAAGATGGTTAAAAAATAGGGATAGCTACTCCTAAACAGAGACAGTTGGTGTGTGGGCAAACCCCCATCAGCTTTTTCCATGCCAGGAACCCTGCATATGCTTAGAAACTAGCACGTTTCTGTTGGCCTTATAGCAGCAGTGTAGGAGAGCTCACAAAATGAAATCTGCAACAGGCAAACACCACTGCCAAACACAACCATCCCAACTCCCAAGAAATGTGGCAACCTCTATCAATGGAATAAAATGGGCCCTGCACTGTTAGGTAAAGAAACCCCACTCAGAGGACATAACGCATGATAAATGCAAACAGAGCCCTAGCAAAGTAACCATGTTTTCAACACTGAATGTTATGGACTAAATGTTTGTGCCTCTCCCACCCTAAATGCATATATAGAATCCTAACCCCCAATGAGATGGTACTGGGAAGTGATTGGGTATGATGGTGGAGCCCTCGTGAAAGGGATTAGTGCCCTTATAAAAGAGATCTTGGTACCATGTGAGGACACAGTGAGAAGATGACTGTCTGAACCAGGAAGCAGGCTCTCACCAGACCTCAAAGCTGCCAGTGCCTTGATCTTGGACTTCCCAGCCTCTAGAACTGTGAAAAATACATGTCTGATGGGTAAGTCATCCTGTCCATGGTATGGCTGCTACAGCAGCCCAAAGGAACTAAGACACTGACCTGTATACATTTCAAAGACTATGAGGGAAAAAACCCTTTTAATAAGAAAAGATTCTCAAATACTGAAACGATTTCTTCAACCTGACAAATGATTCCCTAAAACAGTACTTTTTCTATCTGATTACAGTAAATTTTCCAATACAATGAATGCTTTGTTTGCCTGAACCATTTAATAGTCATGCACACTCGCTAATGAAACTACTAATTACAAATCTCTGCATTGCAGGCAATAAAAAGGGGTTGCTAACCTCTTCACAGTGCTTTAGCTCTGCCATCAAGCAGCAATTACTCTTCAACGGCCCTTGCTCTTCTTCACTGATTCTCACCTCAAACATCCCCAAAAAGCCTACTGAAAAACTAAAACTCACTCAGACATATAGGAAGGCATGCAGCACATGTGTGCACACACACACACACACACACACACACAACATGCACACAAATACACACACTCCTACATACACTATCCAGGAACCAGAAGAAGAAAAACAGAGGTGAAGTACGCTGGCTGCACGCTGGAAGTATAATTTTTAGTAATATGGTCATTAAAACTAAACTCCACAACAAAAATATTTGATACCTAATAGAGTTGGTTGTATCAAGACATGCTAAATATACTTTTATTTCTAGATAGTTGTCTGTCATCCACCAGCCTCTCAAAACAAAACATCAGTCACCAAGCAAAACATGAGGAAACACTAAGACATCAGGAGACATGTTTGTTTCAGGCTTGTTACCATTACAGCAGCTTCCAAGCCACCAGAATCCACCTCAGAGAACTAACACACTCTAGGCCCCAAGCTCTGGGGCTTCCCTGGTGGCTCAGATGGTAAAGAATCTGCCTGCAGGGCAGGAGACCCAGGTTGGATCCCTGGGTCAGGAAGACCCCTGGAGAAGGGAATGGCAACCCACTCCAGTGTTCTTGCCTGGAGAATTCCATGGACAGAGGAGCCTGGTGGGCTACAGTCCATGGGGTCACAAAGAGTCAGACATGACTGAGTGACTAACACACCCTAGGCCTCAAGCTCCAAGGACATCTCCACCGTACAAGGGAAAACACAAGTTAATAACTTCAACCATTTCCACAGAAGCTCTTAAACAGCAGTGAGGTCCATAGCTAAAGAAATCATTGCTTACTACCTGAACACAGGCAAAAAAGATAGGAAGAGGTAAAAATCTATTATTCTAGTTTTTTAAAGTTAAAAGAAAAAACAGAAAGATTGCATGAAACATTTTATTGTAGTTCATTAATTAATTAATCAAGAGTTAGACAACAGGCAACAGATTTGGAGTGATTTTTGCCAAACCCAGATTAGGTTCAAAAGAGCCAAAATAATTTTTCCCAGATTTGCAGGTTACGGACTTAGAATTTGATGCCTTATCTAATGTTCCAAGGAATGTATCTCAAAGGATTATTTGATAACCTATAAACTACCTAATCAAGCCTATGGAAATCAATTTTTTCTCCCTTCCAAATATCCATGAAAAGGATCTTTGAGGACACTAAGTCAGAACGTGTCTACTTATAAAGTAGCCATACTATTTAAAGATATGTTTGTTTAAACAAACACAAAATGCACTCATTCAGTCTACTGTCCTGTAGAGCCCTTTAATGCTTTACCTTTGCAGTTAATATAATTATTCCACTGCTCAAAACACTTTTGGAATGCTTCTTTTGAAATAAGCTTACCAGCCATGCAAGAAAATCAGCTCATTGCCATGCACTATGCATGCATGGAGATGCAGCCAACCCTCATTTATATCTACAAGAAGAACTTCAGAGTGAATGGTCTAAAAATAATTTCAATTTGGTTGAGCATGCTTATTGTATTTTCATGTTCAAATGTAGATGTTTTGGAACTTCTATAAATTTATGTCAACTGAAATAACAAACCACATAATGATGAGGGAGCTGGGTTAAATCAGGAATACCTAGGAGGCTGACCACTTCTCCTGTACTCCCCACAAAATCTAGCTTATTATCCACTCGAAGCAGGTTTTCAAAGATGCTAGCATCTCTCACACTTTACAAGAAGAAAGTATGCGTGTAAATGTTTGCACTTAAAGAGAGGACAGACTAAGAGCTTTCAGAGAAAAAATTATTGCTCACTCAAAAGACCCAAAGGACCTTAAAAATGGACCCATCCAGTAATTCCCAACTCAGTCTTATTAGAGACCACCTAGCCCACTCAAACATACTAACTTAGCAGTTTGAGAGCTGAGGTCTGGGAATCTGCATGCTGCCCAGGTGATTCTGAGTACAGCCTGAATTAAGAGGCACCATTTTCTTTTTACAAACAGAAAATGGAAAGCTAAGGGGCCAGTGACCTCAAGTAAACGGCAGAGCTAGAAGAAGGAGCCCATGCTTTGACTCAACCTAGCACGGTGGTCTTTCAACTAAATGTCATCAGTACATGCGATTAAGGACAATAACATATGATAGCCTATATCATATGTTGGTACATATGAAATTGAAATTTGCTACAGATCTACAGTAGGGCAAATCAAGCTCCCATGCCCAGTCAGGAGACCAGCACATTACTGAGTATGGGTGCTCTATGCTCATCTGCCACCCTCTTTGAGGGCCTCCACTTACAGTTCTTTAACAGTAAATTGCTAGCCACATATAAGTCCATTCAGAGGTTGACAATTCAATTCAGAATGAATTAATGTATAAACTTTTAAGAAAAAGGAAAAGGGTAGCAGTTTATAAGGATGTTAGGAAAGGATGTATGACCACAAACGACTCATCCCATCTAGCTGTTATTAATAAAATTTCAGGTTAGAAATGTATTCCTTTAGCTTAAGGCTTCATCTCCATATCTGTAGCACATTCCTCTGGGAAGGACAAAGCGTGGAACTTGATTGGTCATTTACAACTGATATAATAGTAAAGAACCTACTCAGATGCTTTCCTCAGTTGAAGAGCTATGATAAGAAGGAAGGTAGATTAATGTTTTAATTGATACAAAACAGGATTCTATCAAGGGAGGAAAAGATTCTGAAAGGGTAAACAAGGGTCTCCAAAGACAAATTTCACAGCTGCGTCTAGTTCCAGTTCGGCTGTGGATGGTATGCTCAAGCTGGCTTTAGCAAAGTTGAAGAGTTGTTCCAGGGTATTTTTAAACAGATTTTTTGTTTATTTTATTTTGGTTTTGCTTTTGTAAATAAAGATGACCAGCACTTGGATCAAAGATGGGTTAGTAAAAGAGCAAACATTATCTGCTCTTGAAAGATAAACAGAAAGCCTTAAAGAAATTTAAAACTGGAGACTCAGATATGTGCTTGCCCATAAGGTACTTCTGGCAACAGAGATCATTTTGGCAATTATCTAATATAGAGACCTACATATAATTTATCTTGTTTAATCCATTCTATTATTTTTGCAAATTTGAAATATGGTCGTAGACAACACTCATTATGTGCCAGGAACTGTCCTCAGATCTTTGCTTATATAACCTCACTCAATCCTTATAATTACTCTATGAGGTAGGTTAAAAATAAAGTCTCCATTTTAGAGATGAGGAAACTGAGATCTAGAAAAATTAAGTAATTTGCTCTGAGTTACACAGTGAAGTTAGACCTTGGAGATAGTATAAGTCTAGGGCCTACACTGCTACTACTCAAATTCTAAAAATGATATTTACAAGTAAAGCCTAGACAAACCACTTTACATGTAAAGTATAAAATAGAAGCTTAGATAAACCCATTTTACGTGTTTTTAAATTGGGTTGATATCAGAATTATTTTTTTAACTGCGCTATGACAAACCTGATAAGCTTTGGATTTAAAACTTTAATCTGATGAGCATGATAAGGGTTAGAAGAACATTCTCCATCTGCACTGGGAAAGTTTCTCAATACTAAACGTTTCAAGTGGCATAGACTCTAACTTCAAGTGAATAAAAGATGCAATAAATTGGAGAGATGCCTCCTCCTGACTGGGAAAAAGTCACAGAGACTCATATTGTTGAGAAGGACACTGGCAGTAAGGACTCTTTGGCAATGTCGATGAATCAGAACAGAAAGTCACAAGCAGAAAATTTTGGCAAGCTGACACAAAAGGAACACCTAGTTGCTTAAGAAAACTAACTGTCTAATGGATACATTCTATAAGAAGAAGTATTGCACACATTAAGAATGATGAGATTTGAAGGAGACAATTGCAAATTTAACACAATGACAATGCTAAATTTTTCAGGACCATGGACAGACTCTCATGGAGTTCCATTGGCCAAAAAGACTCGAGGTGAGTTGGTTCTCTTCAATTTTGAAATAATAATCAAAAATCTAAGTTAAGCAATCTTTGACAATACTTTAAAATTTGGAGAAAAAAGTAATGGAAAATACTCAATCTTTTATTTCTACAAATCTTGTTATAAACATATATGTAAAAGTCGCTCAGTCATGTCTGACTCTGCAATCTCATGGAATTCTCCAGGCCAGAATACTGGAGTGGGTAGCCTTTCCCTTCTCCAGGGGATCTTCCCAACCCAGGGATCAAACCAAGGTCTCCTGCATTGCAGGCGGATTCTTTACCAACTGAGCTATCAGGGAACAGAAGAATATATAAATGAGTAAAACTCTATTGTTGGAGAAGGAAATGGCAACCCACTCCAGTGTTCTTGCCTGGAGAATCCCAGGGACGGGGGAGCCTGGTGGGCTACCATCTATGGGGTCACACAGAGTCGGACATGACTGAAGCGACTTGGCAGCAAAACTCTATTGTACTGCTGATATTGGTAGAAGTATCTTGAATTTATTGTGTTAACCTGGATGTAGATATATAGACATAGTTTATATGTTGTCTCAAGACAGGTTTCCATATTAGAGCTGAAAATGGATGCATTAAGTAAGTTATTATGTGTTTGTGTATTAGTCGCTGAGTCATGTCTGACTCTTTGTGACCCCATGGACTGTAGCCCACCAGGCTTCTCTGTCCATGGAATTCTCCAGGCAAGAATGCTGGAGAGGTTAGCCATTTCCTTCTCCATGGGATCTTCCCGACCCAGGGACTGAACCTGGGTCTCCTGCATTGCAGGCACATCCTTTACCATCTGAGCTACCAGGGAAGCCCTAAGTTATTACCTACATAAGTAAACAATGAAATACTAGCCACTTTAACACATAAATTCTAGAATTTCAATGGCTTAACTAAGAAATCTATTTCTTGCTCACTAAAATTCAACTGGCCAGCAAGACAGGAAAGACTACTATTTCCAGTCATTCTTCCTGAGGCTTTACCATCTTCATCCTCAAATTTCAACGAAATCCAAACAGTGAGAATTCAAATAGAAATGCAGGAGAAAGTAGGGGATAACACAGGAGGATGTCATAGCACAGACATAGAGGCAAAATTAATCACTTACATCTGCATATCATTGGTCAGAACTCAGTCAAATGGCCACACCCAGCTGCAGAGATCTGGTGGGAGGGGAACAGTCTGGCTGTGCACCCACAAGGAAAGAGATAAATCTGATAAACAGTCACTTTATGTTGGATGGGCAACCACTTGACCTACGGTACAACTGAAAGCATAGCGTAACAAAATATTTAAGCTGGAAAACTACTCTCCCCTCAAGTCTGGGGAAATGTCAATCATAAAGAGCCAGAGCAAGAATCTTGCCAAGAGGCTAATCATGTTGTACAGAATGTAGTCCTGAGTTTCTTCAACTCTAGATACCAAGTCTGAGGCTGTCAAGGCAAGTGGAGAGATATGGTTTGGTTGCCTAGAGCTACCATCAGCACTTGCACCTCCCTTCACACGGATGCAATGATGAAGGAGAACAAAACAGGAGAATACACAGGCACGTCCCCAGTTCAACCCAGCACTACGAGGCAGTATCCTGGAGCGTAGTGGTTGAATGAATATGGAAAAAAGCAATAGTCCAGGTATGCCCTCACTGTTTGCTACTCAGGCAACAGATGATAAACTTCTCTGTCTCCAGTGCCTCATATGCAAAATGATGAAAATAATCACATGCCCTACATACTGGTGACGGTTCAGTAAAAAACAAAAGTCCTGATGAAAAGGTATATATGAGAGAATGAGCAGCTACTGAAAGAGAGAGGAAAAGTAAGTGACAGAAGATTAGGGAGGAGAGCATCCTTTGAATAAACCTATTACTGTGATAGTTGTGAAACAAAGTGGCAATAACCAAATAGAAAAATGTGATAAGCTTAGAAATTTATAAGAGCTTGAAAAAATAAAATTGGTCATGGCATACACCCTGAAAGACATTTTGTGGAAATTCAGAACCTACTTGCTTCCAGATGGAACCAAACATGCTCCCAGCCACAAGCCAGAAGGGTAAAGAAAAAAAACAAAAGTTATGTGCCATTTTAGGTAGCAATGAGTGACATTTCTCACATGGTTTCCAAATTGGGACCTGATTTCCCTTCTATTTCTGAGTAGGAGGCAAAGGTGAAATTATACACCACCTGCTCCCCTAACTTGCACCTGTTACTCTTTGTTTCTAGAACTTTTACAGTTTTTCTTAGATTTTTGAGTCTTTACAATCTCCAAAGAAGAAATCAAAGAGACTAATGATATCCATGTGTGTTTTTATGCTAAGTCACTTCAGTCCTGTCCGACTGTTTGTGACCCTATGGACTGTAGCCCTCCAGGTTCCTCTGTCCATGGGGATTCTCCAGGCAAGAATGCTGGAGTGGGTTGCCACACCCTCCTCCAGGGGGTCTTCCTGACCCAGGGATTTAACCCTTGTCTCTTACGTCTCCTGCATTGGCAGGCAGGTTCTTTACCACTAGCGCCACCTGGGAAGCTCAATATATTCATATCTTCTCAAAAAACATGCAGACATATAATTCGATGCATTCTTTTTCCTCCAAGAAAGGAAGATTTTGTGACTTAAATTCCTACATTAATCGTAGAAAATATTTGTAGCTGAGAGGTTCCCAGAAGTTCTTGGGCTTTGTTTTCCAGAGAAACTTACAGTATAATAGACAAAGAAGATGAATTCCACACCACCATAGGTCTTCACTCATTTAATCAGTGGCTCTGAAATGCAGACACAGTGCAGCATTTTTAGCATGACAAGGCAAGAATATGTCTATTCAGCCTGAAAATAAAGCAGCTTTATCTCCAAAATGACTTGAATGTCATCAGCACCAAAGCACACTAAGATCCTAATTAAAGTGATGCTATTACATGAAAATACTGCAGAAACTGTTTGTTAAAGATCACTACAGCAGCTAGTAGAAGAGGTTCCAGAATGGGTTGTGCTAGCTTTTAAAACTGAAACCTTTTGAACTTTTCAGAGTACCATACTTCAAGACACAACACAACACATTTCAGTGAACACCTAAGTGCAATATGTCTCAAGGGTCCAACCAATCACCAACCAGCTGATGCCTAAAACAGGCTACCCTGACCAGTTCCTTTTTATAAAGCAAAAAGCAAACCAACATGCATTACCAGAGTGTAGTCCACTCTCCAATCCTGCTTTCTTCAGAGAAAACTTCCATTAAATGCTCAATGCCAACAAGATGCCGACGTGCTATAGAAACTCTCTTCTAAGAAGACTAAAGCTCTTGGCCCAAATTATCTCACAAGTAGTGTGAGCAAGAAGATAGATAACTTGCATCAAGAAAGTCTCACAGACGCATGTAAATCAGTGAAGTCACAACACTCTCTCACACCCAGACACAAAAATAAACTCAAAATGGCTTAAAGACTTAAATGTAAGACATGACATCATGAAACTCTTAGAAGAGAACAGAGGCAAAACCTTCTCTGACATAAATTGTACCAGTGTTTTCTTAGGTCAGTCTCCCAAGGCAAAAGAAATAAAACCAAAACTAAACAAATAAGACCTAATCAAACTTATAAGCTTTTGCACAGCAAAGGAAATCATAAAACGAAAAAACAACTTACAGACTGGAAAAAAACATTTGCAAATGATGCAACCAACAAAGGCTTAATTTCCAAAATATACAGCTAGTTCATATAACTTGATAACAAAAAAAAAAATCCAATCAAAAAATGGGCAGAAAATCTAAGCAGACAGTTCTCCAAAGAAGACGTACAGGCAGCCAACAGGCACATGAAAAGATACTCAACATCATTAATTATTAGAGAAATGAAAATTAAAACCATAACGGAGGAGTCACCTCACACTGATCAAAATGGCCATGATCAAAAAGCCTACAAATAATAAATGCTGGAGAGAGTATAGAAAAGGGAGTCCTCATACACTGTTGCTGATGTAAATTGGTGGAGCCACCATGAGAATTGTGTGGAGTTTCCCTTAGAGAAAACTAAAAATAGAGTTACCATATAATCCAGCAGTCCCACTCCAAAGCATACATCCAGAAAAGACAAAACCTCTTATTCACAAAGTTACATGCAGCCCAATGTTCATAGCAGCACTGCTTAGTCTAGTTAAGACATGGAAGCAACCTAAGTGTGCATTATCAGATGATAGATAAGAAGATACGGTATGCATAAACAATGGAATATTATTCAGCTATAAAAAAGACTGAAATAATGCCATTTGCAGCAACATGGATGGACCTAGAGATTATCATACTGAGTGAAGTAAGTCAGACAAAGACAAATACTATATGACATCACTTATATGTGTGTGCTAAGTCACTTCAGTTGCGTCCGACGCCGTGCGACCCTATGGACTATAGCCCACCAGGCTCCTTTGTCCATGGGATTCTCCAGGCAAGAGCACTGGAGTGCATTACCATGCCCTCCTCCAGGGGATTTTACCAATCCGGGGATCAGACCCACGTCTTTTACGCCTCCTGCTTTGGTAGGCTGGTTCTTCACCACTAGCACCACCTATCACTGATACGTGAAATCTAAAAAATAGTACAAATGAACTTATTTGCAAGACAGAAACAGACTCACAGACATAGAAAACAAACGTATGCTTACCAAAGGGGAAAGGGGTGGGGAGAGAGGAATGAATTTGCCGTAGGGGATTAACGATGCACGGTACTGTATACACAACAGAAAAACAGCAAGGATTGACTGTATAATATATTATACTGTATGCAATTCCCTATGGAATTATATTCAATATCTTATAACAAACTATAATGGAAAAGAATTTTAAAAAGGAATATACATATGTCTATATACACATATATATGTATATATGATCGCTTTGCCATATACCTAAAACTAACACAATATTATAAATCAACTATACTTTAACAAAAAAAGGAATAAATTAATGATCATCTCAGATTTTTACTTACTCCCCTAAAACATGTGTTTCTTCCTGGGCTCCATCCCTTCCTTTCACTCTTTTCTCTGCCTTCCTTTCTGCCTCAACCTTCTCCAGCATTGCTCCAGCAGGTCTTCCTTCTTTTTTCCCTGTATCATCAGTTTTGTCCCTATCTACTGAGTCCCCATCAGCCTACAATTATGCTAGTATTTCTCTAATTAAAAAAACAGTTTTAAGTCTGTCAGTCTAAATTTCTCAGTCCAGCTACCTTTTCTCTCCTTACTTTTACATGGAAAACCCTTTTAAGAGAGCAAAAGAGACACAGATGTATAGAACAGTCTTTTGGACTCTGTGGGAGAGGGGTAGGGTGGGATGATTTGGGAGAATGGCACTGAAACATATATAATATCATATAAGAAACAAATCGCCAGTCCAGGTTTGAAGCAAGATACAGGATGCTTGGGGCTAGTGCACTGAGATGACCCAGAGGGATGGTACGGGAAGGGGGGTGGGAGGGGGGTTTAGGATGGGGAACACATGTACACCCGTGTTGATGTATGGCAAAACCAATACAATATTGTAAAGTTAAAAATAATAATAATAAATTTAAAAATTAAAAAAAAAGTTGTCTAAACTCACTGTCTTCAATTCCTCCCCTCCTCTCTTCTACTCTTGAATCTACCACCAGAATCAATTAACTTCCATGTTGTGAAAGCCAAAGTTCAAGTCTCAGCCTCATCTTACTGGACTCACGGGCAGCCTTGCACACTGTTGATCACTTCCTCCTCCTCCTTAAACCACGTCCTTTACCTGGCTTCCAGGATGCCACACTGTCCTCATTTCTCTCTCACTACACTAGCTGTTCCTTCTTGGTGTCTTTTGCCAACTCCTCCTCATCTCCCCGAGGTTTATAAAGCCCCAGGATTCAACCCTTAGACCTCCTCTCTTCTCTGTTTACACTCACTCTCTAGGTGATCTCATTCAGTCTCATGACTTTAAAAATACCATAAGCTAGCTGATGACTCCTAAATTTACATCCCAAGTGAGATTTCTCCCCTGAACCCAGGACCATATATCCAATTAGCTATAAACATTTCCACTTGAACATTCAAAAGGTATCTCAAACACTATCATGTCCAAAAGAATGGATTCCCAAACCAAGATCTTCCTCCAGCCCTGGCCATCATATTTAATGGCAACTCCATGCTTCCCAGGTGGCACTAGTTGCAAAGAACCCATTGCCAATGCAGGAGACATAGACAGGCAGGTTCAGTCCCTGGGTTGGGAAGATCCTCTGGAGGAAGGCACAGCAACCCACTGCAGGATTCTTGCCTGGAGAATCCCACGGACAGAGGAGCCAGGAGCTACAGTCCATGGGGTGGCAAAGAGTGGGACACGACTGAAGCAATCTAGCGTGTAAGCACGCCACACTACCAGCTACTCGGGCTAAAAACTTTGATGCCATCTTTGACTTCTCTTTTTCTCACCCAGGTTGCATTTGATCCATGAGCCAATCCTGATACTTTCTCATTCTAAATATATCCAGAACCCAATCTCTTCTCCCATGGCTCTAGTTCCAGCCACCCTCTATGTGGGCTAGTCTCTCTGATTCCATATGTGCCCCCACTGTGATGTTATTAACTTTGCAACCCAAATGATCCTTTTAAACCATAACTCTAGTCTAATTATGCCAATCCTCTTCTCAGAGGCTTCCCATCTCATGCCATCCTATGTCTTCAAGCCCTACAGGAGGTGGTTCTTCGCTGACATCGGATCCTACGACAGTGCTCCCCTTCATCCCTTCCCCCAACCCCAGCCATTCTTCCAACACTGTAATTTCTCCAACATGCTAGCTGTTTCTCCCACGTTAGGGCTGGTGCCCCACTTGGTTCACTACAGTACCCCAGGGCTTCCCTGGGGGCTCAGAGGGTAAAGAATCCACAAGCAGTGTGGGAGATCTGGCTTCGGTTGGGAAGATTCCCTGGAGGAGGGCACGGCAATGCACTCTAGTATCCTTGCCTGGAGAATCCCCATGGACAGAGGAGCCTGGTGGGCTACAGCCCATGGGATCACAAAGAGTCAGACACAACTGAGCGACTAAGCACACTGTACCTTAAGCTCCTAATACAAACCCTGATATGTAAGTATTCACCAAATATGTGTTGAATAAGTGAATATATAATTTGTGTAATTTATTCATGGCATCAGGAAGGAGAACCACAGAGTAGAAATTATCACACACACATCCTAGAAAAAGTCACCATCCTCTCTGACATCATTCCCTAGGGACCCACCTGCATATAAGTACACTCAGCTCAAACAAAACCTTGACTCCATGTGTCAAGAACTTTAGCCAAGGAACTCTGTACTGTCTTCTGGAAGTTTCCACTGCTCTCAAACCCCACTCATATCACTTTGTGTTTAGGGTCACTAATCTTCCCAACACGTCAAGGATGCTGTACCCAAGCCCACCTGAGTCTCTTAAAAATCAGTGTTCACATCGTAAGAGGACTTTTAAAAATTAGCAGGACAACCAAGCTGCAGAATAACTACCATCAAGTCATGTTTGAGGCCAAGATAATCAATTCTGTATTTCGCCACCGAGAAATTCTTCTACTTAAACAAACTGAATCCGTTTGGAACAGAAGCTCTCTTGGCGTGTATGTTTAGCATGTTAAGGTCTGCATCATAGGAATCACCACCTTGAGAAAGTCCGTTTCTCTCTTCTAAATAATAAGGAGCTTAGTACAGGGATATTGCTGTTGCTCCTGAGTGCACTTCACTACCTGGAGACGATCTATCTTCTGTGAAGGAGCCATTATGGTCTCTGATGCATCCCCCTTTTTAGCAGCTTTTATTGATCTGCAAGCACCCAGCCAGCCACCACACCACTACGGATATGTGTAATAAAAGCTGACACCGGCGTGCTGCCGGCACAGGAGATAAACGTCCTTTTCTGAAATGGCAACAACTCTGCTGACCCCAAAAGATGGGATGCCACCCTCCAGTTTGAAATAAACCTCTGGATTCCTATAGGTTTTAAAATAAGCATTTATGACAAGAGACGATTTACTCGGGTAAAGGCGACCCTCCATTTTATAAAACTCGCATTGCTGCATAGATCACTTATACTTTTTATAATCAGTTTTTACAATTAATCTAGCTCTTCAAAATGCAAGTTCAGTGTTTAGTTGGGATGCCTACCCAATGGTTACTACTGAATGTACAATCTGAATTTTGGTCTTGGTGCTTTATGCAACTTAGGCAGAGGGTTCTGGAAGTCATTTTTTCTAGTTTAAACTCACCATAGACTTAACCAATATAACTCCAGGAGATACAGTGGTCAAAGAAAATGTTTCCTTGATAAGAATCATTTATTCAGCTTAGTTAGAGAGCCAAGCAATGTAGTCAGATGTATATTTGTCTGCTGAAAAACAAAAGAATTATTCTACTATCCAAATGACCCCAGTGGTCTGCCCTTAGTAAATCACATAGCTAAAGGAGAAGTTCTCAAAACCTTCCCTGTGAGATGACCAGCCTGAACAGCAGTCACTGCTGTTTGGGAAGAGAATTCACTTCCCAGTGACATGGAGAGTCAAAGCGTCTCTCATCCGTTGTCGAGCTGGGACGCGGTGGTCTTCACAAGCAAAGATGGGTTGGTTGGCCATGATGTCTTTCCATCCCCAGATCGTTCTGTAGAGGATGTATGCTTTCTATGAGCAATGTTGCTCACCAGTCACAATGGGGCCAGTGCACCAGAGACTTGGAAATAGATATCGACCCTGTTTACCCAGCATCACTGACCCACGCCAGCTGGAAGTCACGAAAAGTGAACTGAGGTATGAACCAGAGAGGCATTCACAAAGACACAGTCTCTATTTTCTGGCCATTATCTGACCAAACTCTCTATGAGAAGAGATTTGAGGAAGCTTCCCTTAGTAAACAGTGGAGAGGGAAGTTTTAATAAGACAGCCTGAAGACAAGCCTGGTGATAAACACTGAGAAACTTGAGGGAATAGTCACATATGCCAGACCCAGAGGTACTCCATGATGGGGACAAGAAATGGAGATATGGGACTTCCCCAGTGGTCTAGTGGCTAAGACTCCACGCTCCCAATTCAGAGGGCCTGGGTTCAGTCCCTGGTCAGGGAACTAGACTCTGTATTCTGTAATGAAGATCCCATGCGGCCAAATAAATAAATAAATACATATTTTTTAAAAGAAAAAAAGTGAAATGGACCTAGCCTTCTCTGTATCCAATATGCTGTGGCGGGAAGGACCAGACTAAGAAAAGCATGCCAAGAAGAGGAAGTGGGCAAGATCATAATGAAGAGGTCCAGTCCAGGATACGTGGACCAATCCCCACTTGAAAATCCCCTCATGTGAATCAGAGATATGGGCACTTTAAGAAAATACAAACCTTAACAAAAGAAATAAATCAAAGTTTATCATATGCATTACAGAGCAACTCACAGCAGGTTTCCTTTTAATAGTGAGTTTCCCTAGTCCAGTGAAATTATGGCTCTTTGTTAAATAAGACTTCCAGATTGACTGCACTAACGGAAATAAACCTTCATTCATCCAATAACTATGTATTAAATACCTATTATGGACCATGCATTATGCAAAACACTGCAGATAAAAAGATGAATAATAAGTAGTTCAAAAATAGTCTTAAAAAGGAGGTAAACATATGGGGAAACAAAATGTCACTGGTGCTAGGAAGACGTCTGTTGTGTAACAGACAGCTAAAGAGGAAGAAGGCAATTCTCCCTGGGAGACAGAGGTGATGGAACCCAAGCAAGACTAGGAGGAGAGGCCCATGGCTGATCCCTAAACGAAAAGCAGGTGCAGGCCAGGCTGAGTTGCGGGTGGGTATAACCAGGGACCGGAGAA
Organism: Capricornis sumatraensis; assembly: GCF_032405125.1. Lineage (NCBI taxonomy): Eukaryota > Metazoa > Chordata > Mammalia > Artiodactyla > Bovidae > Capricornis > Capricornis sumatraensis. The sequence continues at coordinate 108,754,230 of NC_091073.1, read as the reverse complement.
GGCAATGGCAACCCACTCCAGTACTCTTGCCTGGAAAATCCCATGGATGGAGGAGCCTGGTAGGCTGCTGTCCATGGGGTCACTAAGAGTCGGGCACGACTGAGCGACTTCACTTTCACTTTTCACTTTCATGCATTGGAGAAGGAAATGGCAGCCCACTCCAGTGTTCTTGCCTGGAGAATCCCAGGGACAGCAGAGCCTGGTGGGCTGCCGTCTATGGGGTCGCACAGAGTCGGACACGACTGGAGCGACTTAGCAGCAGCAGCAGCAGCAGCAGCGGCAGCAGCATAACCAGGGACAGAGGCTCTAGGCAAAGAAAGAAGCTTCACTATCAAAGGCTCTCAAGTATCAAACAGTTTAGCCTGTTTAGAGACCAGGAGTCCTTCATCAGAGCGGGAGGAGAGCAAGCTGGAGAGAAGCAGGCAAAAGGATGAGATGGGCAGATTGCGGGCTAGGGGGTGGGGAATGTTATCAGACCTGTGAGTCCTCACACACCAAGACGACCTTATCACGGACCTCTCATGATTGACAGGCTGGGAGGAGCCACTGAAGAATTTTGAGCAGAGTGATAACATGATTAGATTTACATTTAAGAAAAATCACTCTGAATGGAAAGCATTGACAGGAGATGAGATCAGAGAACAGGGAATGCTACAAGAACACAGGTGATGTGGACCTCACCACAGCAGCAGTATTGGAATAGCGTGGGGAGATGGGCAGAGAAGTATCAGGAGGAAAAGTGACTTCACTGCTCCGATGAGTAGGGCAAGAATGAAGAGATCTCTAAGGATGACTCCCAAGTTTCTGGTTTGGGCAAGTAGGGAGGCAGTGAGGTCATTTCCCGAGATGGAGGAAAATGAAAGAGCAATGCCTGGGAGAAAAAGAAAACAGGTTCTTTTGGACCTATGGAACCTCCAAGCAGAGATATTTGACAGGTGAGGTGTTTGGGTGGAGGATCTGAATGAGAGATTCCCAGTGCAATAGGTTGTGAACATCAAGGCCAAAATCGGTCATGGACGTGAGATGGCTCAAGGGGACAGGGAAGAAAAGAAAAAGAAGTGGTACCCTGGAGAGCACTCACATGGGCTGAGAAAGAAGAGCTAGTGCAGGAGAGGAGGAAAGAAACAAGCCAGAAGCAGGCCAGGAGAGGACAGTGCCCCCAAAGCCAGAGGAGGTGACATTTCCAAAGAGAAGGAGAGGAGTGACCCCAGCATGGGAGTTGGGGAAAAACCCAGTGGCTAGGGCCTCAAAGTGCACTAAGGGTGAAAAAGACGAGAAAGCCAGGCGAGGAGAGAGGCCACACCTGGAAAGAACAAGGGCCGAGCAAGATGAACCTTTGTTTTGTGTTAACACATTCCTGGAGGAGGAAGCGAGGGGAAGAGGTTGAAGACACAGAGGCCAGCCCTTCCCAAAGTCATTCATCTCAGGAAGGGCAGGAAGAGCATCCTTACAGAGCACGATGAATGCAGCAGCTCATCCATATGGGACCTGGAGATGCAGGCCTGCCCAGAGCTTCACATGGGCATCTCTTCAGCCCCGTGGTTACTGAAATATGAGCGTGAAAGTTATTCTGCTCCAACGCCCCTGAAATCCCCTGGGACTTTCATGACCCACCCCCTCCCCCTCTAGTAACTTCAGGTCCAGCTCTGGTGCTTGAAAAGCATTATCAGGTGAAAATGGGACCCCTGCTGCAATTCTGATGGGCCTGTCCCGTTCCAGCTGGAGCTCGTATGGCATAGGAACATACCACTGCTCCTGGCTGAAGTCACCCACACAATTCTAAGAATATAATTCTGACTCCTTCCTACCAGTTCTCAGCTTTTCCTTTCCTAGCTCATCTGAGGTCCTCCTGTGGGGTCCACAGGCCTTCCCAGGGGCTCGTGCTCACTCTCTGGTGGGCTGTGCTCTCTGTCTCCGTGCCTTGACTACTAATCTTCAGTGTCTGATTAAGTTCATTGGAGGGAGGGCTTTGCTTTAACTTTCTGTCCTTAGAGCGCTGGGTTTTTCTCCACAAGCTGCAGGAAACCCGCAAAGCAAAGAGTGATGTGCACATTCGTCTCTGTCTCAGAAATAAGCCATTTTAAAGCCTTGGCTTCCTCTTCTTACACCACATCAGAAGGGGGGAAAACATGACTTTATCCTTTCTATCCCCAGGAGCAACTCTCAGTGCACACTGTTGGTTAAGGGTTACCTGATTCTCCTCTTTGTTACTACTTACAAGAGTCAGTCACAGACTGACTCAAAGTTTTCCAAGAATTTTCCTTAAAGAACCTGCCTCCTGAACACTGAACAGTAGAGTCTGAATAAAATGTGACCTTTTTTTGATCAGAACAGCAACAATCTTTCAAATAGCTTCAGTGTGCATGCATACGTGTGTCCCATTTGCCTCAGATCTGTTTGTTGTTGTTGTTTTAAGAAATAAAATATTAATATCACAGATGATTTGAAAGCTCCATCCCAATTCCATTTCCTTCCTTGTCCTGAGGAAGATAAACATCATCCTTCATTTTAGGTTTATCGGTCATATACATATTTTTATAAAAACAAATAACCATATCTCATGTTATCCGATCTGTTTTTGAGTTTCATATAAATGGCATCATTTCATTCTGCACCCTGATCCTTTCACTCCAATTTTATCTTTCTCCACTTGGAAACACGTAGGTCTAGTAGATGTCTTTTAAATATACAGTGGTATTTTCCATTATATGAACAAACCATACCTATTATCCACGTCCCTGTTAATAATGAACAGAAGTTTTTCCTTTTTGTTTACTTAGTTATTTTATTATGATAAGACAGTGCCGCCATGGTGACTCCTGGATGTGTTCCATGGACTCATGAGTGTGCACAGCCTGGGGCAGAAGTGTCAGGAGACAGGGCAGGTGTGTCCCCAGCCTCACAAGGTAGCGTCTAATGCTGCATTGATTAGCATACAGCAGCGCAGGAGCCCGGAGCTTCTTTAAGGTAAAGACAAGCCTACCCCATCCAGGTCTACAAAACACTCCAGAGCCTTGGGGAATAAGAGTTGTGTCTGCCTAAATAGAACTGCTATTACAAAGATGAAGAGAAATGGAGGGCAAATCTGAATGAGAGATTGCTCTAAAGCAAATAAAGTGTCCAACAGAGAGAGCTTCAGAATATAGAACAGCAGGGCATTTTCAAACGCAGGAAATGATATAAATTTATGAAGATGACCTAATATAAAGTAAATTGCCTTTTCTTGGCAAAATACTTGGATGCCAAAAAAATCAATTGAAATAATTCAGATTCTGCAGGCCCCCATAAAAGCAGCAAATCTGTCAAACTTCTCTGAATGCCAACAGCAACCTCTGCTCAGAATAAACATCACCTGTAGAAGATTCCTAGTGACTCCTAGAATGGGCCTTTAAACATCATCTCTGTGTATACAGATTTACAAAAAATAAACTTTTTTCATCCTTAAATCACCTGTGTGTTGCCTGACATATTTATACTTGTTGGTATTTTTAAATATTGCTGAACAGAGTATCTCTGATATGATTTCTTAAAATCTGAGAGCAACAGCTGCTTTTTGGGAGAAGGACTAGGTGTCTGGGGGACAAATGTGGGTGGAACGCAGACTCAACAAGTATTACCTTGTCATTATTAATTAATCACTTTTAACTGAGGCTCAGACTTCATTTTATCAACCCACAGATAACCTAAGTACATCTTAGGACCAGCTGTCCACTTTTTGGCAAAGCTTCCCCTAATTGCTCCAGAACTCAAGAATCACTCAGGACCTCAGCACATAAATCTCTCAAAGAACCAAATCTGGATCTCCAAAACATACAAACAGCCCATCCAGCTCTATATCAAAAGAACAAACACCCAATCCAAAAATGGGAAGAAAATCTAAACGGACATTTCTCCAAAGAAGACACACAGATGGCCAAAAAGCACATGAAAAGATGCTTATGAACATCACTAATTATCAGAGAAATGCAAATCAAAACTACAGTGAGGTTACCACCTCACACTGGTCAGAACGGCCCTCATCAAAAAAAAGTCTACAAACAAATGCTGGAGAGGGTGTGGAGAAAAGGGAATCCTCCTACACTGTTGGTGGCATGTAAATTGGCGTGTAAAACAGCATGACGGTCCCTTTACAAACTGAAAATAGAGTTACCATATGATCCAGTAATCCCACTCCTGGGCACATATCTGTACAAAACCATAATCTGAAATGATACATGTACCCCAATGTCCACTGCAGCACTATTTACAATAGCCAAGACATGGAAGCAACCTAAATGTCCAATGACAGAGGAAAGGATAAAGAAGCCATGGTACGTATATATTACAGAATGTTATTCAGTCATAAAAAATGAAATAATGCCATTTGCAGCAACACAGCTGGACCTAGAGATTCTCATACAAAGAGAAGTCAAAGACCAGTATCATATAATGTTACTCGTATGTGGAATCCAACTTTTTTTCAAACAGTTACAAATGAACTTATTTACAAAACAGAAGCAGACTTACAGACAGCAAAAACAAACGTATGGTTACCAAAGAGAAAACATGGAGGAGGGGATAAATCAGGAGCTTGAGATGAACACAGGCACACATAAGATAGATTAGCGACGTGTTGTATAGAACAGGGAACTCTATCCAATACTCTGTAATAACCTATATGAGAAAAGATGAGAGGAAAAGAGTCTAAGAAAGAATAAGTATATGTGTACACACATATATCAGTTCAATTCAGTTCAGTCGCTCAGTTGTGTCCGACTCTTTGGGACCCCATGGACCACAGCACTCAAGGCCTCCCTGTCCATCACCAGCTCCCGGAGTTTACCCAAACTCATGTCCATTGAGTTGGTGATGCCATCCAACCATCTCATGCTCTGTCGTCCCCTTCTCCTCCCGCCCTCGATCTTTCCCAGCATCAGGGTCTTTTCAAATGAGTCAGCTCTTCGCATGAGGTGGCCGAAGTATTGGAGTTTCAGCTTCAGCATCAGTCCTTCCAGTGAACACCCAGGACTGATTTCCTTTAGAATGGACTGGTTGGATCACCTTGCAGTCCAAGGGGCTCTCAAGAGTCTTCTCCAACACCACAGTTCAAAAGCATCAATTCTTCGGCGCTCAGCTTTCTTTATAGTCCAACTCTCACATCCATACATGACCACTGGAAAAACCACAGCCTTGACTAGACGGATACATATTTATATGTGGGACTTCCCTGGTGGCTCAGTGGTAAAGAATCTGCCTGCCAATGCAGGAAACACAGGTACCATCCCTGGGTCGGGAAGATCCCCTGGAGGAGGAAATGGCAACCCACTCCAATATTCTTAACTGGAAAATCCCAGGGATAGAGGAGCCTGGGTGGCTACAGTCCACAGAGTCATAAAGAGTCGGACACAACTTAGTGACTAAACAACAATAATAAGTGTAACTGAATCACTCTGCTGTACGCTTAAAACTAACACAACACTGTAAATCAACTATGCTCCAATAAAATTAAAATATTTTTTTAAAAAAAGAACTAAACTTGGGGGTTTTATTTGTCAGTCTTCTGAATACTGGCTTTTTTCTCTTTGAGGACAGGAGCTATTAATACCTATCTCACTCAGGATCCTCCGGCCCCAAGTAATGCGCCTGAAATAGCTGGAACTCAAAAGGCATCTTTAGAATAAACACAGAGAAGTGTTCTTTACCATACAATGGTTTTTAAATGACCCAAGGAACATATTCATTATTTTTACTTGTTTTATATACTGGTATTCTTGAAAAGTTTTGTTTAGAAAAAAGATACAATCCTCGAAGGTGTTTCAATGGAAGGCCTATGAGGGCAGATATTTTGTCTGTTTCATTAACTTCTATGTCCGAAACGTACCTGAGTTAGTGCCTGGCACATAGTGGGCACTCAAAAAATGCGTGGAATAAATGAAGATCCTCGGTTATAAGTATTCTACACACCAGGAATCCAGTTCCTTTCTCTATTAAGTTTCTTCATTCTTTTAATTAATTTATTTATTTTAATTGTGGTAAAACAGAGTTAGTGATGGACAGGGAAGCCCAGCAAGCTGCAGACCATGGTGTCCCAAAGAGTCAGACACGACTGAGTGACTGAACTGATATGTAACGTAAAATCGATCATATTAAGCACTTTTAAGAATACAGTTCTGCAAACTATGGACACCAAGGGGGAAATGAAGAGTGGGGTGAATTGGGGGATTGGGATTGACATGTATACACTACTGGTACTATCTATATAACAGAGAACTAATGAAAACCTACTGCACAGCACAAGAAACTCTACTCAATGCTCTGTGGTAACCTAAATGGGAAGGAAATCCAAAAAAGAGGGGATATGTGTGTAGATATAGCTGATCCACTTTGCTGTACAGCAGAAACTGATCCAACATTGTAAAGTAACTATACTTCAATAAAAATTAATAATAAAAAAGAATACAGTTCTGTACTTTTAGTACATTAAGTACATCCATATTGTCATGCAACCAACACGACCTTTCTCCATCAAGGTTTTAGATTTTTTTAACCTCAATCTGCAACATGGCATTTTAAATCATCAGAAAGAGAGATGGTCAGTTTTTATTACACGGTCCTACATTGGAACAAAATTAGCTGCTTCGTTTTCCACCTCTTCCTTTTATACACTAGCGCCCAGCCATGATCCTTTCTGCAACATCGCCATCTCTCTCAATTTGCTCTTTCTTCCCCCTGCCTCACCCTGCTTTCTTTTACCTCTCTTTTACCTTCTCTCAACCATTCGCCCATTATTTACCTTCTGTCACCTACATTTAACTTTCTCATCAAATGTGAAAGGGTTTGACATTCATACAATCCAAACCCACTCTTTTATACATGAGGAAACAAAGTCCTTTAAAAGAATGTATGTGAAGATCATGGCATTCTGTCCCATCACTTCCTGGCAAATAGATGGGGAAGCAGTGGAAACAGTGACAGACTTTATTTTTTGGGGGGCTCCAAAATCACCACAGATAGTGACTGCAGCCATGAAATTAAAAGACGCTTACTCCTTGGAAGGAAAGTTATGACCAACCTAGATAGCATATTAAAAAGCAGAGACATTACTTTGCTGACAAAAATCCATCTAGTCAAAGGTAAGGTTTTTCCAGTAGTCATGTATGGATATGAGAGTTGAACTATAAAGAAAGCTGAATGCCAAAGAATTGATGATTTTGAACTGTGGTGTTAGAGAAAACTCTTGAGAGTCCCTTGGACTACAAGGAGATCCAACCAGTCAATCCTAATCTAAAAGAAATCAGTCCTGAATATTCATTGGAAGGACTGACGCTGAAGCTCCAATACTTTGACCACCTGATGTGAAGAAGTGACTCATTAGAAAAGATCCTGATGCTGGGATAGATTGAGGGTGGGAGGAGAAGGGAACGACAGAGGATGAGGTGGTTGGATGGCATCACAGACTCGACTGACAGGAGTTTGAGCAAGCTCCCAGAGTTGGTGATGGACAGGGAAGCCTGGCGTGCTGCAGTCCACAGGGTCTCAGAGAGTTGGACACAACTGAGCGACTGAACTGACTGACAGACAGACTGAAGCACTGTCTCAAATACAGCAGACGTCCAATCAAGACGTTAGAATAAATGCGCTGTCCACTCATCCACCAACTCATGCACAGCCTTCTCTCTGTGTGTATTTCTGGGGGTAAGGAGTTATAAAAGTATCTGCATCTGAATGAACACTGTGACTCTACTATCCAGTGTCTAGACATATACATGTGTGTGGGGTGGGTGTGTGTGGGGGTGGCTGTATGTGTGAAGAGTCTAATCCAGAGTGTGTTTAGGATTCTGCCTAAAGGCCTAGGATTACCTACTAATAGCAAAGAGGGAGAAAATATTTTTAACTGACAATCCCAAGTGGAATATAGAATCGATCCTCTAACTGATCCTTACCAACCCTACAGTAAAAGAATAAATAAACTGGCCTCTGCAACAGAAATAAGGCTCTTGACTTCATTGGCTCAATAAGAAGAGCTCAACCCTGAATTCCCAGATGACTCCTGATCCAGTTGAAACAGACGTGACCTCCTGCAAAAGAGCCTGATCCGCTCACACATGACAACGAACTTGGGAAACCGTGAGCTGGAGTGTAAGCTCCCTGAGGATAAGAACCACATGATGACTTTGTTCTCCCCCAGCACACATGTAACATACATGCACGGAGATGCACGCCTTATACAGACATCATGAGTTTTATATGTATATGCCTGTGAGCAGGTAAAGCCTCCAGATATTATGAAACCAAAACTAATAGAACTATTTATTCTTTGGGCTTATTGTTTCATCTTCCCCTTTGTGCTTATCAAGGGCAAAGACATCTCATATCATTCACTACTGCATGTTATATTATACACTGATTAGCTCATTAGGTGTTATTTTTATTTCATCTGTATTTATTTATTGTCTCTCTCCACTGCCCACCCTACCATGGAATATAAGCTTCTCCACAATGCCCAGCCTCTAGACTCTCAATAAATATTTGTGGAATGAATGTGTATGTCATTCATTTCTATAATCTCAGCATCTACCACAGTGAAAAAGAAGAAAAAGAAATACTCAAAAATTACAGCACAAAAGGAGGACGAAATTCTGTTGACGGGTCTCAAGGCAAGGTGAAATGTTTTGCTTTGAAATGACCTTCCTCTCAGTGCTAAGCTGAAGACTTCTAGCAGGTCTCACCTTTATGAACTCTAAATTACTTCCTGTTTTTTTGTCTCTTTGAAAGAGCAAGTTTATTTTTATTGAAGAATGGTTGATTTACAAAGTCATGTTAGTTTCAGGTAAACAGCAAAATAACCCTATTTTTTTTTAATTTGAGGAATAAACACCCCAGTCTCTTTTCCACCCACCCCCGCCCCAATAGACTCTATGGCAACAGTAGAGTGGAGTGGGTAAGTCTTCAAACCCAGAGCCAGAATTCAAAGCCTGACACCTTCATTTTCTTATCATGAGAATGTGACAAGTTAATGGAGCTTTGTGTGTCAGTTTCCTCAACTGTAGAATAGAGATAAATAATAAAAATACCCACCTCAGCGCAGTATCATGAAGAATAAGTTAGCTAATAAACGTAAAACTCTTAGAAGAGTACCTGGTCATCAAGTTTGATCACTACTAATCAAATAGTAATACTATTAATAAATAGCAATACTACTAACAAATAGTAATACTAGTACTTCAGCTGAGCACCGTAGAAGTGATGCTTTTGAACTATGCTGTTGGAGAAGACTCCTGAGAGTCCCTTGGACTGCAAGGAGATCCAACCAGTCCATCCTAAAGGAAATTAGTCCTGAATATTCATTGGAAGGACTGATGTTGAAGCTGAAACTCCAATACTTTTTGGCCACCTGATGCAAAGAGCTGACTCATTTGAAAAGACCCTGATGCTGGGAAAGATTGAAGGCAGGAGGAGAAGGGGATGATAGAGGTTGAGATGGTTGGATGGCAACACCGACTCAATGGACATGAGTTTGAGTAAACTTCAGGAGTTGATGATGGACAAGGAGGCCTGGCGTGCTGCAGTCCATGGGGTCGCAAAGTCAGACACAACTGAGCAACTGAATCGAACTGAACTGAAATACTATTACTATCTGAAATGATGGCCATTAGCCACATATGGCTGTTGAGCATCTGTAATGCGACCAAGGAAGTGATTTTTAAATTTATTTAAGTATGATTATCTTCAGTTTAAACAGACACATGTGGCTGGTGGCCACCCCATGGGCAGCACTGCTGCAGGGGATCTCAGCTCACAAGCTCCTGAATGCGGTCCTCGCCTGCTCTCCAGCTCCTGGTCTGCTCCTCTCCTCGCCCCATAAATCAACACTCACAGGCCGAACGGCAGGGTCGCTCGCACCTCCAAGGCTGTGCCTGTGCTGGCCTCTTTGCCTGAAATGCCCCTCCTCCCCATCCGCCTCCAAACTTCCTGAAGATCTTGTTCAGATTTCATTTCCTCAGGGCAACTCTCCCCAACTCCCTCCCACCTGACCTCATCCTACTGCCAACACAATGAAGCGTCACCTTCTCTGGGTTTCTCTGCATCTGTTTCTGTCACTCTCGTTATCCCAGACTCGTCACTTACTCTATGTGATACTAACAGAATGATGGGAATTCCAAGGACCAGTCAGTCTCTCTTTGTTCCAGTGATATTTGCTAATACCTGTGCAATAAATACTTGCTGAGTCCATTATTAATCTGTGAATATGTACAAGGTTTTATTAACACAAACTTCAGAACACTGACTACCACTCCATAATTACTTAGGTCAAGTTCTCCTATAAAGCCTATTTTCAAAGAATAAGGAAGTTCTTAGCATGTCAGCTGAAGGTCTACTGATTTCAAGGCGTATCAACATAACATTTCAGTACTAACCAAAGAATCTGAATCTTCCCTGGAACAAACTCCTACCTGTGTTTGCTCCTTCTAACAGTCTGGAAGTCTCTAGGATTTCAGAAACTGATCCTGCCATTTATCTGTCCCCAGTGCTCACAGTGACTTACCAGGAAGTCACTGATTGAAAAGAAAGAAGACAAGAGGACCTGATTGTAGACACAGATGGGAATTCAAGGGTAAGTGATCTTTGCTACATCCTCTACTCAAATCCTACCCTCAAGAAGGAAAAAATTAAAATCTCGTCTAACATGAAAAATACCAATTGTGGGTGATATGTGTCTATTCACTGACATGTGTTATCCAAAACTGCATTGTGTTGCTCTTACTCCTTAGCAAAGCTTCTGCTCAAGAAATCTCCCTTGTTAAATTATGAAGCCTCTGTTGCAATATTAAACTGCCCTGAGAGTCACACTGGTTCTTTTTTCCTATCACAATTTTCTGACTAATCCTTTCTTTGGATTCCCACACAGTGTTCCAGCAATTAGAATAAGCTTTTGATGGATACTTTTCTGGGAACCTAATCTGTATGAGTTATTTCCCAAGTACCATGCATCGGGTGGATGTATTTTACAAATGATTATCTTTCCTGCCCTCCAGGAACTTAAGGTTCAATAAGACAAACAAATAAATACACAGTGATCAGAAACGTCTTCCTGTGGGCACAGTCATGTCAGCAGGGCAAGAAACGGATTTCAGAAAGCATATGAATCCAAAGGACTTTGTCTTCAAATCAGATATAGATTTGATTTTTTTTTCCTTTTAAATTATGTGGTATTATTGTAAAATGCACAAACATTTCTAATGTAATGAACATTGACTTAATAAATGATTGAGTTCTTTAGGACTCTAGGATAAATCTCTAATGTTCACATAATATTGACATATTTTACGTAGTCTTTTTCCTGACTTCCCTTCCCCCTGCCCAACACATATCTCCAGAATTTTAATCTAAGATGCTTCCCAAAAAACCAAAGGTCTAAGACTGCTAATAAACACCATGAGGTAAATATCTTTCTCTAAGATGTCTTAAATTTAAACGAAAGATATCAATTTATTTTTTTATTTTTTAACTTCCTGCTAAAATCTGCACATCTAGGAAGATGTACACTATTTTTACTATGCACGCTATTAGAACTGCTTGTGAATTCTCCTAACGTAAGACGCACTTATTTCCACAGTATGTCCATCACTGCTGAGATAAAGCAGATCTGGCTTTCAAAGATTATGTTTTGAGATTAAAAATGAAGATAGTGACCTTAAGTTTTTCAAGATTTGTAAGTATGGCATGCTATCTATCTCAGTAAAACCTAACAAGAATGTCAAATGGATAGAAATGGCCATGGTAAGCAGGTGCTTGCAGCTGACAGTGACTGCTGTATTTTGGGTGATGGGAAACAGTGTTTCCATTAGTTCAAGTGAAATACAATGCCCTGCCAACTCGAGGTATCAGTGTATTCAATCCCCCTGCTGTGCCCTGTCCATTTTCTGTTGCTTCAATTCAAAAACCTGTCCATACAAAGTCAAAATGTTGTACATTCTTCCCCTATTCCTTTCCCTGTCGCTGTGTTTCCAGCTTCACCGGAAGAACATGTCGCTATGGTAACCAATCCCTCTGGTGCACAGACCAAGTCAACCTTTCTAGTCCGATTGCCAAGGAGAGCAACAGGGAGTCAAAGCTCTCAATGGAACTACCAGAAGTCATGAATTCCAGCCCCCCTTTTCTCACTGGGGTTAACCAATATCAGGCAGAAGGATACCAGTCTTGTTCCACAAGCTGTTCAAGAAAGAAAATTCAAGAATGTCCTTCAGCAAGTCCTACCAGTGGTTATCATTATTAACATGAATCCTTCCTCACATTTCAGCTAACTTCCTATCATTCCAATTTTAATGAAAGCAGAAAATGACACATAAAGTAACATTTTCCTGAATCTGAGAATTTGAAAACTGTTACAAAGTCAACCATTGTCAAAATCTATTTTGCTTCCTCTTCTTTCCTGAACTCAAGATGCTCTCTTCTGCAAATCTCTAATATCCTATACAGTTTGACAAAGTTGTAGAGCTCCAAGCGGGTCACCATACTTTACTAAGAGTCTAACCATGAAGCAGATGTGATGCTTGTAATAGTAACACATTCTTAACAAAATCATCTAAAATCCCTAGTCATTCTACAGAAGATGCAGACAAATACTAAGATGGATTCTCTTTCTGAACCTACCCACCTAAATCTGAGTGGCCACTCAAACTATACCCACTGTTTGTCTTTCTTAAACAACTGACTTTTTTTTTTTCAAATTAATAGTTTTTTTTTTCTGATCCACTTCAACATTTTAACAAATCAAAGAACATCAGTTTTCACATACAAGATTTTAAAATAGCAGCAACCCTGCACTGTAATTATTGACATTAGGAAAAACTACCTCATATGGTAGCCACAAAGACTTTTCAGACAACAACATTGTTTTCACCTTGGTATTACCATTTAACAGATGAAGAAAATGAAGGGGGTGGGAGGAACTCATGAAACTGCACCACAGCTTCCAGGGTGCAGCTATCATCAATGCATATTCCAGCATGCATATTCCCTTCTTCCAAGCAATATTAATATACATCCAAACAATATTTCAGTGGGCTAATGGAGCAGGATGCTCCCCAAAGTATAAATCATGCAAGATCTACAAACGCATCAGATGAGCAGAATTTAAAAAAATTTGTGATCATATTAAAGTATCAAGTAAATTTTTATCATTAGCAAATGCAGTTTGTTTTCTGCATTCATATACTCTGGATATGTTTTCTACAAATCTTCTGAAAATAGTATTTTTTTTTCCCTCTTAAGTACTCACTCTGGTGTTACTGGGGGGGGGGGGAACTACTTTCGTGTGCTTATTAGATCCTGCTAATATTCAGTGTGCAGGAGACATTTTCGTCAACCACTCAAAAAGACAAATCAAGAACTGTGGTGTGCTGCTACAGGTCAACAGGGTTTGGGCTGAAATAGGGCCGGGGCTGTGATTTATTGATGTTTCTATGACTAGTGCCTGCATTATGCCGAGCAGAGTATAGCACTTCAACATTTCTGGCATGAATAAGGCCTTCTCTGTGAGATGTTTCCCCAGTTGCCTTTGATGAATCAGTGCAACACGTAAAACAAAGATTAAAACTAGAAGTCTGTCTACCTCGACATAACCCTCTTAAAGGGTTTCGTTCCTCTGTTAACTGCACAAGATTACAGATTCCCTCCCTTTTCAGAGACCACTGAAGTATCTTCCTGGGTAAAACCCCTGGACCATGAGATTCTGTCGGAATCCCATCAGGCACACGCAAGACCAAAGGCTGAGGAGGGAGAGGTAAGCCTCATTACGAGCTGTTGGGAGGCAAGATGTGGCCACTTCAAGGCTCAGCCGAGCCTGGATAACCTGACCTCCTGATACCAAGAGATCTTAGAGGCTGCGGCCGAGCGAAGGCAGGAGAGGGCAGCCGGGCCTAGGGGCGCGCGGCTCTCCGCAGCGCCGCGCCACGCCACGCCTCGCCTCCAAGCGCTTACCTTTCCGAATCAGGGCCGCGATCTCGGGGTCGAAGCCTTGTCGGTGGCACTTCCTCCAGAGGCCCATGTTGGTGGAGTTGTACTGCCGGCTGCACTCGTCGGCGGGGCTCATGGCGAAGAGTTGCCGGCGATTGCGGGCCCGGAGGAGCTTGCCCTCCCAGCGGTCCAGGCGCGAGCGGCTGGCCCGGAGTGGCAAATTGTTGTTGTTGTTGTAAATGAAGCCGGGGTCGATCCGGCGAGTGTTGAAGGCCTTGCACCTGTCCCTGTGCTTCCTGGCGTCCGTCTCGTACCAGTGGTCTGAGCATATGGCCACGGCCAGCATGCCGAGGGCGCAGAGCGCTAGCGAGAGGCCCGTGTAGAGCAGTAACCTTCCGGCAGCCATGCCTCCGCTTCGCGGCTACACCTTGGGCATGATCCGCCGCAGCCTCTCCTTCCCTCAGCGCGCCCGGAACAAAGCTGCGGGCGGCCGAGCCGAGGAGGGGACGGCAAGGGGACTCCGCAGCGGCGCCCCTCGGCCCCTGCCTGCTGGTGAGCAGCCCAGGGACTGCAGGGGATGGGGGCGGGCAGCGTAAAAAGTTCTGATCGGGAGAGGCTCCGGCGATCCCCTGGGCGTCCTCCCGAGCAGGCGCAGCCTCTGGCGGCGCCGCGCCGGGCCAGGCCGCCTCCCGCCCCCTCCCTGCCCCGCAAGAAACTGCTTCTCGGAACCCGCCGCGCCCGCAGCACTCAGCCGGGTTTCGGGCGACGCTGCCCTCGGGCCGGAAACTAAACACCAAGTGCCCTCTGTTGCGGTGGGACTCCTGGGCTTTCTTTGTGCAGAGTGGCGGGACCCACTCGCTTGGCTTTCTTGGGGGAGGGGTCTATCAGGAGGAGATGCTAGGCGACGGGATAAATTGAATCACCCTCGATGCGGCCGGCCAGCTCAGGAAACCTCCAGATGCCAGGGTAGGCTGCCCTGAGTCCCGCCTGGGTCTCCCTCTCAGCGACTCTACCCTTTCTGGTCTGCAAGGGAAGAAGTCTTCTCTGGATCGGGTCTTTTACCCAAAAAATTTTTAAAAATTCTGTGTCCTCTGGTCACCAGCTGGTCCTTTGCTCCTTCTGGCCAGCGCGGAGCGTTCAGAGGCGGGCTCCCAGTCGGTGCACGGTCTCGCCCGACCTTTCCCCGCGAGCTCCCGGGTCGTCTGCCTCTTGCTTCGCCATTCAGGCGGCCCCTCGGGCCGACGGTGCGGTCACCCAGACGGCGTTACCGGACGACCCTCGGTCGGGGCTTTGCGGCGACTGGGCGGCAGCCCGCGGGCGCGAGAGGCTGGCTGCGCCGAGGAGGGTGCACCCGGCAGGGCGCACAGAGCGGGGCGCGCTGGGCTCGACGCACGGCGCCTTCAACACCATGGACAGGTCGCGCGATGGCCGCGCCCGGCCCGCCCAGCAGCCAGCCCCCAGGGCATCATGCCGCCCCCACCACTGCCGTCTTCTTCCCGAAGTGTCCACCCGGCCACCTTCAAACCCGCCTCTCCCGCGACGCCTCCGCCTCACTTCATCGGGCTCCCGTGTAGCCCCGGGAACGTGCTGCCCGGGTGCTGCAGGTACCCAGGAAAACAACGGCTCCGGCCCTTCGACGCAATCCGCCCCCTTCTCCCGCCACCTGAACCCCGGCACTCCAGCACTCCGTCTGCTCGGTCCAGCTGGGGTCAGCCGCTCTGAGACTGCACCATTTTCTTCGCAGCCCACCCAGGGGTTGAGATGCCGGCTCACTCGGCAGCACGCAGAGAGTCGCGTCCGGCCTCGGCGTTCCACGATCCGGCTCCAGGAGCGGTGGTCGCCGAGGTGAATGGAGCGAGGGTGGGGGAGGGAGGCTGGGACTCTCAGCTCCCCGTCCCTGCCTCCTCCTCTAGCCGCGGCGGCTCCGGGACCTCGCGGTCTCGGCCGGTGCCAGGGAGCCAGAGCCCGGGCTGCCCCGGGGAGGCTCGGGAAATCGCATCGCCCGGCTGCGGGGCGCTGGAGGAAGCCGCGGCTTTGCTCTCTTGCTCGGGAGCCGGGCGCTGCAGCCTTGGCTGAAACCCACAGACGAGAACACGGAGCGCGCAGCCAAAAGCTAGTGATGTCATCCGTGCAACGTGAGCCTCATCTCTTATTTTTCTAGCATCCTTAAAGATAAAGTGCACCATTTCCCAGGCACAGGATGTCTAAGGCTTATTCTGTGACCAGGCAAGTCAATGGTGTCTGGCTAGGTATGTGCACAACCACATCCATATTTATGCACATATACATATATGTGATATGTAGCATGTTTACGGGCGTTAGTATAAATGTAAGGATGTTGCCTCCATCTCCGTTTATCTCTTTTCAGTAGTGCAAAATTCGCTTAAATAGACCAGAGTTCTTGAAAGAAAAGACTGCTTATTGCGGAGTGGGCCTTCAGAGGGACTGAGGAAGTTCCCCTGCGTCCCCGGATTCGGTCGCCTATGTCCTGGATTGTATTTGATCTTTGTTTTCCCCCAGAAAGCCGCAGGCGCTGCCCTAACCGGCTACAGGCGTTTCCACCCGGGGCCGAGCGCGTCCGCGGGTTTGTCGGCACCAGCCCCGGTCCAGCCCCACGCCAGCGCCAGACACTCCAACATACACCCACCTCCACCTCCCTCCTCAGCGGGAAAAGAAAATTGAGTGATCCTTTCTAGACGAGAGAGACAGAATTTTCCGGGGGCGGGGGCCTGAGGGTGCTTAATAGATTTTGGAAACGCCTGGGAGGCTCACGCTTTGAGGTGGGGAAGTGGGGTTAAATGACACCTCGGTTCGGGGTTTGTCCTTATCCGGGTGGTGGCTGGATTTAGGCTCTCCGAGGACTCTGGGAGATGGCGAGGGGAGACCTCAGACCTTAAGCGAACAGGCCCCAAGCGAGCCAGCTTCATCCTCCCAACACACACCGCCCGGCTCACGTGAGATGCCGCCGCAGGGCTGGGTGCCTCCCTCCCGGGTCGAAACCTTAGGTTCTCCGCTCTAAGGCTCACCCCTCATTTTCACTCTCATTCCAAAGCCGAAGGCCCGGACTGCCGACTGAAGGGCTGCCCTGGGGAATCAGAGAGGGTCTGGCACCCTGCTTTGCACAACTGGGCCGGCGAGCCAAAATGAGCGCACCTCCACCATATTCTTTTTGTCTTTTTTCCCAGCTTCCTGCATTCTGAATATCTCGAACGAGGCGTTTCAGTGCCATCTAGTGGGGGAGGGGCGTGCCTCTCTTTTGGTCCCTGATGCTGCAATGGGACTTGGTGAAGCGCCCGCAGAGCCCGAGGATGTCCGCTTAGGTCCTTGGGTGTCCGCTTAGGTCCTTGGGTGTCCGGCTGTCTGCGCGCTGCAGCGTGCCCCCGCCCCCAGCCCGCTCCGGCCACATCCCGGCTCCGCGCTCCCTGGGACGATGATGGGGAGCTAGGCTGACTTTGGCCACAATGTCTTCTCACCTTTCTCTCCACCCTCCACTTACCTGTTCTCCCTCTCTCAACCGTGAAAAAAGGGAAACAAGTGTAGACACTTCCTACCCAGGCAGACAATGTCTTAAATTTCTGGACCTATTTTCTCTGGTAAAGCCCAGAGTACTTTTAGGTGAGCTGTATACCTGCCCTTGACAATAGGGAGGAGGCAGCAAGGTGAAATGACATCCACAAGGTCACTCAGGAAGTTGGGGCACGCCAGCATCAGAGCCTCAGTCTCTATTGAGTCTGCTACCCTCTCTCCTGCCTCTGAGGCCCAGCTGAAAGAGGAGCCCCTGGGGCCTCTGCAAGCCCAGGCAGCTGCTTTTTGTAGTAAATGCACCTGTTTCCTGTGTCCTATCCTCCCTCCCTCTGCCATTATTCCACTCCTCTCTTACTCTTGCTTTTCAGCTTTTTCTCCTGGCCTGTGCCTTAGGCCTGCTTCCAGTGACATGCCATGCCCCTCCCAGTGGTCCTCAATGGTACTGTGATGAGGTACTGTCGTCATCTTTTCTGACCACCTTTATCATTGTATTTTGAAACGTCTGTCCTTCATTACATCCCAGAAACCCTATAAAAGGTACTGATTTGAGGCCTCTTTTAAAGTGCAATGCCTTTGGACAGCTCTAAACCATTTGAGGATGATCCTGGTCTTTGCAGTTAAAAAAGACAGTGATTCTTCCTCTAGGCTATATGACTGTATGATTTTCTCTCCTTAAGTAACTGATCTACATGTCTTCCCACTGTCTTCTTCAAGCTCCTTCTGCCCCATTATGTACAGCTTCACGGTCTCTATTATTTCCAACCTAATCCTTCTCATTTGCACCTACACTGGCCTAGGATCACAGAAGCTCAAAATTGGAAAGGCTTTGGGGCTTCCCTGATAGCTCAGTTGATAAAGAATCCACCTACAATGCAGGAGACCCTGGTGCAATTCGTGGGTCGGGAAGATCCGCTGAAGAAGGGATAGGCTACCCACTCCAGTATTCTTGGGCTTCCCTTGTGGCTCAGCTGGTAAAGAATCTGCCCGCAATGCGGAAGACCTGGGTTTGATCCCTGGGTTGGGAGGATCCCCTGGAGAAAGGATTGGAGAATTCCACGGACTGTATAGTCCTTGCGGTCGCAGAGTCAGACACGACTGAGCGACTTTCATTTCCACTGGGCTTCCCTGGCAGTTGAGACAGTAAAGAATCTGCCTGCAATGCAGGAGACCCAGATTCAATCTCTGGGTCAGGAAGATCTCCTGAAGAAGGGAATGAATGGCTACCCATTCCAGTGTTCTTATCTGGAAAATCCCGTGCATAGAGGAGCCTGGTGGACTACAGTCCATGGGGTCACAAAGAGTCAGACGCGACTAAGCTTAGAGTTATCCACACAATAACACATGAATCTCTTCTAGAACATTTCCCAAAAAGTGACTGACCAGCTTCTGCTAGCATACTTGCAGTGATGGGGAAATCACTGGCTTGCAAAGCACTGTGTTCCACTGCTGGATGGTATGCGTGGTTAAACAGGTCTTCCTTATACTGAGTCTCATCCTAGGTCCCTGGAATCCTAGCCACTGGCCTTGGAGAAGTCCACAGATACCTGACCCCTCCTCCATAGAATGATTCTTCTCATATTTAACGTCAGCCATCACGTTCTCACTATACTCTCTTCTTTCCAGGCTAAACATTCTTTGTTCATTTCCTTCTTGTGCTTGCTCCTACTGGGTTTCTGATACCTCCTCATTGTTTGTGCTTCTGCAACCAACAGTGATCCTTGATCTAACAGTCATGGCAACCGATGAAGAAGAAAACGTGATCAGCCAGTTTTTTACATGACCCATGTAGAGTTCTAATGATCCTCACCTCCTCTTCTGGGAGTTCACATGCCATCCCCTTTGGAATGCTGTCCTAGGATCTTGCCCTGACATTAAGATCACTATGGATTTGCAGTCTGTGAAATCTATGTTTCTGAAATTTGGAATTCCATTTGCGCACATGCACACAAGCACATACACATCTACTTTTCAGTTCAGTTCAGTGGCTCAGTCGTGTCTGACTCTTTGCAACCCCGTGGACTACAGCACGGCAGGCCTCCCTGTCCATCACCAACTCCTGGAGCTTACTCAAACTCATGTCCATTGAGTCAGTGATGCCATCCAACCATCTCATCCTCTGTCGTCCCCTTCTTCTCTCACCTTCAGTCTTTCCCAGCATCAGGGTCTTTTCAAATGAGTCAGCTCTTCGCATCAGGTGGCCAAAGTATTGGAGTTTCACCTTCAACATCAGTCCTTCCAATAAACATTGAGGACTGATTTCCTTTAGGTTGGACTGGTTGGATCTCCTCGCAGTCCAAGGGACTCTCAAGAGTCTTCTCCAACACCACAGTTCAAAAGCATCAATTCTTCAGCACTCAGCTTTCCTTATAGTCCAACTCTCATATCCATACATGACCACTGGAAAAACCATAGCCTTCTAAGTTCACATTTTTCAAGCTTTCTCAAAGGTCAACATCAGAGATTCAGAGATATCATTAAAGTTAAAATATAAAGATATCATTAAAAGTTCTCTCAGTTTCCTTGGGTACACTTTACACAGAGCAGATAGATGCTCGTCTATAATTTCTCACCCTCTGGGAACTATCTTCAGTTATCATATTTGTTCTGCCCTACACTCCACCTTCAGTCTGAAAATCACTCTCTTTGACATTGTCAGTTGGAAATAAAAGTTGATGAGGTGTGCTTTCTCCTAGCCTTCCATCAGTATTACATCAGTGCCCAGAGAAAAGGCCCTCTACATATTCTTATTTCCATTTTCCTAAATAACTTTGTGCAACTTGGACATTGTCTGAAACCCAAAAGTTATCTTCTACTTTAGCCCTCCTGACAAAGTCCCCCAAGTCTGTGACATGCTTGAATAGGTACACTTCTTTTCCTATAAAGACCTTCTTCCTAAATCACTCAGCAGAGTTGCACTGGTGTACTGACCTACCTTTGGTCTTTTCTTCCTTATGAGGTTATTTTCTTCGTTTACTCCTCCCTGAGTACCTAAGTCCTCTCTTTGCTTTGATTGTTCTTCTTCCTGCACCACAGCAACATATTCGTCTTCTTACATTCTTCAGTCCTTTACTCCAAACACTGCAGTGATTTCATCTCACCTCTGCAGTAAAGCTCAACCTCTGGACTCCACCCCACAAAGGCTTCAGCCTGTTCTCTAGAGTTGACCATCATATTCCCTTAGAAACACTCTCTGTTCTAACTAGGCAGCTCTCTAAACATGTGTTGAAAAGCCCCACATTGGCATTCCTCTTGCCCCATAAAGTATTTGACTGGTCTGCTTTTTAGGGTTCTTACAGTTACAGGTGCCTCATATCAACAGGTCAAATAAATATCATTTGTTCATCTCACTAGAAGCTGAAAAGATGGCCAATTAAAGCTAATAAACATTCTCGATATTTAAAAGCTCTTCCTATACTAGAAACGGTTTTAAATGAATAAGATCATCTCCTGTGTAAAGAAATATTCATGATTGGTATCACAACAGGAAATCAGGCAGAGCTTATAAAAAGACAATTTACAGAAGAAGAAATTCAAGTGAAAAGTTAACAAATGGGAAAAAACTCAATCTCACTAGTAATCAGGGAATACAATTTTTTTTAAAAATACTGCTTTTTACCCATCAGATGGGGAAAAAATTACATGGCTGTTAATGTCAAGTGTTGGCCAGGGCAAAGGAAACGTGCTCTCACGCACAGCTGGCAGGAACATAAACTGACACTGCCACACTGGAGGGCAATCTGGAGTACCTGTTAAGATGAAAAATACAGGTTTGTTATGACCCAGAGGATGTGCTTCTAGGTACTTAGCCTGCAGAGCACTTGTACAACAGGCAAAGAGTATCTTTAATGTACTACCTGTATTAGTTTCCTAGTGTTTCTATGAGAAGTATCACAAACTAGGTGTCTGAAAACATCAGAGATTCATTGTCACACAGTTCTAGAGGCTAGAAGTTCAAAACCAAGGTCTTAATGGGACCAGGATCCCTCTGGAACCTGCAGTGGAGAATCCTTCCTGGCTTCTTCCAACCTCAGTGTCTGCTGGAAATCCTTGACATTTCTCAGCTTATAGAAGCTTTCTCACCCCAGTCTCTGCCTGTGTCAGCACGTGACCATCGTCTCTCACATCATCCTTTCCTCTGTCTCCAAGTTTCTCTCTTCTTATAAGGACACTAGTCATATTGGATTAAAAGGGTTACCCTGCTCCAGCATAACCTCATCTTAACTAATTACATCTGCAATGACACTGTTTCTAAAAAAGGCCATATTTTGAGGGCATGAGGATAAGGATTCAACACTCATTCCAGGGGGACACTCTTCAACCCATAACTCTACCTTTCATGTTAAAAAGAAAGTGACATTTAAGAAAATATCCATGTGGTTGCTCATCTGTGCAAAATGAAAGGGTAATGGAAGAACCAAGAAGCCAAGCAGGCAACAGGAAGTTGATAGTGGAGTGTCACTACCACCCTCAACAAAGAGGCTCACCCCCAACAAAGAGCTCAGGGCAAGCATACAAATGGAGGCCCACAAACCATATGTCTAAATGCTGGGGCTTCCCAGGTGGCCTAGTGGTAAAGAACCCACCTGCCAATGCAGGAGACACAAGAAACATGGGTTTCATTCCTGGGCTGGGAAGATCTCCTGAAATGGGAAATGGCAACCCACTCCAGTATTCTTGCCTGGAAAATTCCATGGACAGTGGAGCCTGGCAGGTTACAATGACTGGTAATTAAATATGTTCTATCCTTCTACCTGACAAATATATTTACAACAATAAAATTTTCAAATATGCATAAAGTCATGATTTTTGTATGAAAAAAATTTTTGTACGGCAAAATATCAAATACAACCAAATTTATTACTATTGTACATGCATTGATGGGCCAACAATGTGTAGATAAGTAATAAAATAAAGATGTTAATAATTGATTTGTAATATGTATATCATAAGACTTATTCTTCTTGATTTTTGTTTCAGAAAAATCACTATTGTTATAATCAGGATTTTCACATAACATTATATACTACTGATGGTAATGCCAAATGTTTTTGATAACTGCTTTCGATTCAGTGTATTTCCTAGTTTTTTTAATAATTTTAATTTGGAGAAACTTTACTGAGGCACTAGCAAATCTATTGAAAGTGCCAATAAAATTCTTAAATCAATGCTTACATTTGGAATTTTATATGGTATGGTCAAGAATTGTAACAATCACATATGACAAATTATTGTTAATGCAAAAAATGCTATATTACGTCTACCATATAAATTATTATCACATACAGCATGATTTTTACTAGCTCTTAAAGCAACTCCTAGATCCACACAATATTTATTAAGTTCTTCTTTCAAATGCCAGAATGAAGAAAACCAAAAATCACAGCACATTGCTTAATTGATTCATATCTCTTTACAAGACCATAACTTGATCAGTAATGACTGGAAATAGTTACTACAAACATTAGTTTGGGATTAATAGTATGTAAATTTTCTTTAACGTCATAAAAACATTTGCATTTCTTTGTTCTAATTTCCTTTTATTAGAATATCACTTTTGGTTATAAGTAGTTTATTTCCATTTTCTTTACAATTTTTTAATATTTTTAATCCTTCTGAGAAATGTCCAAACTTAGATATGCTTTTGTTTATATTATAAATAGCAAGCAATAGTTCATATCAAAAAACTGTGGATAGCACAAATCCAAAATTAATTTCATTATCCACCAAAGACTATACTTTGTTCTGTATTTAAATCTCCTATTATTTCATTTAGCTCTCCTAGTATATCTTATATCCTTTCTAAATTAAATTTAATGGCTTTAACAACGTTTAATTGACATCTCCATTACGTGTCTTAAGTGGCTATAAAGTCAAATTTAAATGTATTTCATCTACAGATAGATCTAAGACATATCATAAATAATCTCTGAGTTTCCCTAAAGAACTTCATGACTACTGGCTCAGTTGAGGCCACATCACTAGAAACAAATTCAAATCATGTTCCACACAAGTTATCAAGAATGCTTCTGGATTTTAGGCCAAAATGCAGGTTGGATCTAGAGAAATATACTTGTAGCTTAAGAGCAATATGACCAGCAGGTTAAGAATCTGTCTGCCAATGCAGCAGACATAGGTTCAATCCCTAGTCCTGGAGGAGCCCACACGCCCCAGAACAGCTAAGCCCGTGGACAGCAACTGCTGAGCCCTCACGCTGCAACTACTGAAGCCCACGCACACTCCCGAGAGCCCGTGATCTGCAGCAAGAGAGCCCACCACCACGAGAAGCCTGTGCACTGCAACTAGAGCGTGCCCACTTCTTGCTGCAACTAGACAAAGGCTGTGCACAGCAACGAAGAGCCAGCACATTCAAGATAAATAAAAACAAAGAAACTTTAAAAACAGCAATATGAACTGCAAGAGCATACTATTGTAAGACGTTCTTCAGTTACTGCGTGCTGCTGTTCAAAACACTGCCCTAATTCATATATAAGTCTGAACCACGAATTGGAACACAAAGGTAAGCAAGAAAATGGATGCTCATCACTGCTGGGAAATGATACTTCCTTATTCAAAAATCTACCTGGGAGGAAGACTTTGACAAGTTAATCATTTCATCTTTTCTTTTATCAAAGTGCCTCCACCCTCAGATCCTCTCAACAACTCAAAGCAGTATCTACCACCAACAATATCTGTCACCAGCAACTCAACCCACACAACTGAACGGCACTCAGATGCAGGTCTTTTGCACTGAGGACGCAGAGCAAAAGGTATAGGAAAGCATCTCCTTGGAGCCTGTTCTGTGTTAACCAGAAAAATAGATGTTTAAGGTTGCAAGCCATCCTGTGCCAGTACTGATACTGGATCCCAACACATAGAAGCAACCATGAGGTCTTCAACCATTATTGTGTGTGTGTGTGATATGTGGGCCCTCTAAAACAAGGGGTCGAGGGACTTCCCTGGTGGTCCAGCGGTTAAGGATCAGCCTTCTAATGGAGGGGGTGCAGGCTCAATCCTTGGTCAGGGAACTAAGATCCCATATGCCAGGGGGCAACTAAGCCCATGCACCACGATTAGAGAAGCCCAGGTACCACAAAAAAATTTAAAATAAAACAAGGGATCTATGGGGCAGTGTCTCTCTTGCTGGGGACACAGGGCAGCCTAGCTGGAGGAACAGAAAAGGAAAGATATTTCCTGAGCTTAAGGACCCGATTTTCCAACAGAAGCAGGACTGTGAAGACAGCTGTCCAGCAGAGCCAGAACCATGAAACTGAGGCAGCAGCAGCTGCAGTTATTACCTGTGGAAGAAACAGGGGATAGACGCTCTGCCCTTCTCCCTACCTTCTGTTCATCAGTCCTTCCCAGGGCCTCCTGTTGGCTGAACCCAGATGGACACCAGGTGACACGGGAGCACTGGGACATGCAACACACAAATGTCGGCCCCCTGCAACAGAACTGAGCAAGGAAAGTCAAGGAACAAATATGAGGGGAAACAGGCTATGATGGACTGGCACAAGGTGGATATTTCCATAAAATCAAGACCAAGAAAAATATGCACTCTCTACCATCACTGTTTAATGGTGGGAGGGGGCGGGGGTGTGGAACATCAAGAACAGGGCAGGCAACAGAAATAAAACTTACAACAATCAGAAAGAAGGGTGTAAAACTATTATATGTGCAAAGTATGACTGAAAGCTCAAAAGAAAAAACTTTAAAATGGTTAATACTAATAAGAGAGTTCAATAAGGTGGCCTAATATAAGAAAACTACATAGGAATCAATACACTATAAAAGCAATTGTTAGAACAAATACTGGACAACTATCCCATGCATAGTAACAACAACAAACAAACAAAAAACACCCTAGAAATTCCCTGGAAGTCCAGTAGTTAGGACTCTGAACTTCCACTACAGGGGACATGGATTCAATCCCTTGTCAGGGAACTAAGATTCTACATGCCATGAGAAATAGCCAAAACAAAAAGAAAAAAAAATTTTTTTTAAGATAACATTCTTAAGTATAACATTTACAAAGAAAGTGAAGGCTTTATATGAAGAAAACAATTTTACTGCTAGACATGAATGACCCAAAAAAGATGTAGAAACCTACCATGTTCCTGAATGAAACAGCTCAATACTGTTAAAATGTCCATGCTATATGAAATCATTCATAGATTTAACATAATTCCAATCAAAATCTCAAGAGATTTTATTGGAACCTAGATATTTATTGGAAAATAATTCTAAAGTTCATCTGTAAAAATCTACTAGTGAGAATAGATATTTTTGTGTGATAATTTCTCTTTCAGAAGTGAGTATTTTAGAAAATCACAATATTTTAAACAGTGTGATACCTACTTCTCAGACCCTGTACTTCCTCCCCAGAAGCCCTGGGATTTTCTTTTTTTATAAAGAAAAAGAATAGGAAACCTGATCTAATCATTCACCAAAAATCATGGCACACTTGACTTGTGTGAGATTAGACCTCCTGGGGACAATTCCACAAGATCTGGAAATGGGACAAGTAGACACACTTCTCTCAGGCAGCCTTTGACCAATACAAGCACACTCTGATGTCATCTGGTCAATGCAATATCCTGATAGTATCCAGGCATTTACCTCCTGACTAAGGAGTCATGACAGTGTCCTATTCTCCTCTCTGACCTGACATCTCAGAGTCCAGATTCTGCAAGTCCTTGATCATTTGCTACTTTATCAGCTTTGGACTGAATGTTTGTAGCCCCAGAAAATTCATATGTCGAAGTCCTAACCCACAATGTGGTAATATTCAGAGATGAGGCCTTGGGAGGTCACAAGGGTGTGGCTCCCATGTTGGGATTAGACTCTAGATAGCTTGCTTCCTCTCTCTCTGGCCGTGTGAAGACACAGAGAAGGCAGCCTTCTACAAGCCAGGAAGAAAGCCCTCACCTGAACCCAACCCTGCTGGCACTCTGATCTTAGACCTCCAACCTCCAGAATGGTGAGACATTGAAGCTCTGTTGGTTAAGCCTCCCAAGCTAATGGCATTTTGTTTGGGCAGAGTTTCCATAGCAACTCAAAGGAACTTATAACCCTCAATGTGACTGTATCTTGAGATAAGTTCTTTAGGAAGTAACTAGGTTTAAATAAAGCCATAAGGTTGGGGCCCTAACCCAAACGGACTGGAAAAGGAGGAAGCCCTATCTCACTCTCTCTCTCTTCCTTTGGTCACAGAGAAAAGGCCATTTGAGGACACAGAGAGAAGACAGTCATCCACAAGCCGGGCAGAGAGAACTCACCGGGAGCCTAACTGCCCAGCCCTTTGATCTGAGACTTCCTGGGCTCCAGAACTGTGAGGAAATAAATGTCTGTTGTTTAACTCAAGCAGTCTATAGTGCTTTGTTATGGCAACCCAAGACTAACACAAAGAGAAACCACCTCATAAAAGAGAGGAATTTGTATCATCTCTGGAGGGTGCCAGATACCCAAACACAACCTGGCTTACTACAGCATGGCCAGGGCTTATCCAGGCAAACCCAGACTCCAGCTTGTTGGCAGGGGCTTGTCTTATCACGGAGAACCTGGGGTATAGGACTCTCCATTCCTCCACCGCCTTCTACAGATGCTGGGCTTGCTACCAAGTACTCCGTTCAGGAAAAGGAATCACTGGCCAACTAATGCCTGTGCAAGACATGAAGGTAGGGACCTCCCTGGTGGTCTGATGGTTAAGACTCTCCCTGCCAATGCAGGACATGCCACAGAGCAACTAAGTTTGTGCACCACAACAAGAGAAATCACTGCAGTGAGAAGCCTGCATGCCACAACTAGAGTAGCCCCTGCTGGCCGCAGTGAAAACCCAGCACAGTAAAAAACAAATACATACATATATTTTAAATAAATAAAAATTAAGAAAAGAAAAAAAGACTTGAAAGTACTGCCTAGGATATTGCATTACAGGGTGTTCACATGGCTGCAGCCTGTAGTCGATCACACAGATGTAGAAACCTGTTCTTTTATAAAAAGCCTTTTCACGTTTACCATTTCATTTGCACAAGCAGCTAAGCCTACAGGGAAGAGGCCCCTCCTAGAAGGTAATAAAAATCATCCTAGCAGAGAGAATCCTCTACCCAGAGTGTCTTCGGTCATTTAGCCCCACTGCAGTTGATCTCAGTGGTACCCCGTGCAGCAACCAGAGGACCCTGGAAGTGTAAAGTGCTCACAAAGAATCTACTTTAAGGGTATCACTTGATACGCACTCAAAAATGAAAGTTCAAATATTTACACTGAAGTATTATCTGCAACAAGATTAATTCCTCTTGCAGGTAGGCTTCCCTAGGTTCGAAAATGAACAAATTCATTCAAAAAGTGCAAAATCAATCAAACAGTCATCGACATCCAAAATTAAGAGTATTCTCTTTAGAGATAATTCTGTTTCTCAGTGTTTTGAGCTGTATATTTTTGCTATACATTTTATGACAGTGAAGACTCTTTACAGGAGAATTAAAAAAAAAAAAAAAGAGTTGTGGTTTTTCCAGGGTTCTCTGCTCATTGTGAACCACACTCATCTCCTCCCTCCACTGGATCTTTATGTTTCAGTCTGACAAGCACATGCCATCAAGAGGCATAGGTGTGGTACAAGACTAGAAATGATTTTGCCAAGGTTAGAAAGCAGGTTGCTGAGGAACCTAAAGGACATGGCGCTCTTACCTGGGCCAACTAAGAGCACCAAGAAAAAGAATCACAGGGACACAATAAACAAGCAAGATGATGGGACTCGAAACATCCACTAAATGAGGGAGAACGAACAGCCAGAGAGAAATTAGCAACTGTGGTCCAAAAGCAAGATACTAGACCAGGACAAAGACAGTCCTGCAAGGAAAGCCAGAACCTCTGTAATCAACTCAAATAACTGGAAGGGTAGGCAGGTCAGAGGACAGTTATGAGCATCAGGCTCCCCCATTTGTTGACTGCATACTTGGTGCCAGGCATTGCACAGAGGACTTTTCATCTAATCATCAAATTTTCATTGTCATTGTTGTTCAGTCGCTCAGTCGTATGCAATTCTTTGCGACCCCGTGGTCTGCAGCATGTCAGGCTTCCCTATCCATCACCAACTCCCAGAGCATGCTCAAACTCAGGTCCATTGAGTCAGTGATGCCATCCAACCATCTTGTCCTCTGTCGTCCCCTTCTCCTTCTTCCTTCAATCTTTCCCCACATCAGTGTCTTTTCTAATAAGTTGGCTCTTCACATCAGATGGCCAAAGTATTGAAGCTTCAGCTTCAACATAAGTCCTTCCAATGAATATGCAGGATTGATTTCCTTTAGGATTGACTAGTTTGATCTCCTTGCAGTTCAAGGGACTCTCAAGAGTCTTCTCCAACACCACAGCTCAAAAGCATCAATTCTTTGGCATTCAGCTTTCTTTATGGTCCAACTCTCACATCCATACATGACTACTGGAAAAACCATAGCTTTGACTAGACGGACCTTTGTTGACAAAGTAATGTCTCTGCTTTTTAATATGCTGTCTAGGTTGGTCTTGGCTTTTCTTCCAAGAAGCAAGTGTCTTTTAATTTCATGGCTGCAGTCACCATCTGCAGCGGTTTTGGAGCCCAAGAAAATAAAAGTCTCTCACTGTTTCCATAGTTTCGCAGTCTATTTGCCATGAAGTGATGGGACTGGATGCCATGATCTTTGTTTTTTTAATGTTGAGTTTTAAGCCAGCTTTTTCACTCTCCTCTTTCACTTTCATCAAGAGGCTCTTTAGTTCCTCTTCAGTTCCTGCTATAAGGGTGGTGTCACCTGCATATCTGAGGTTATTGGTATTTCTCCCAGCATTCTTGAATCCAACTTGTACATTATCCAGCCCAGTATTTCACATGATACACTCTTCTGCATGTATGTTAAATAAGCAGGGTGACTGTGGAAAATTCTGAAAGAGATGGGAATATCAGACCACCTGACCTACTTCTTGAGAAATCTGTATGCAGGTCAGGAAGCAATAGTTAGATCTGGACATGGAACAACAGACTGGTTCCAAATAGGGAAAGGAGTATGTCAAGGCTGTATATTGTCACCCTGCTTATTTAACTTCTATGCAGAGTCCATCATGAGAAATGCTGGGCAGGATGAAGCACAGGTTGGAATCAAGATTGCCAGAAGAAATATCAATAACCTCAGATATGCAGATGACACCACCCTTATGGCAGAAATTGAAGAAGAACTGAAGAGCCTCTGGATGAAAGTGAAAGAGGAGAGTGAAAAAGTTAGCTTAAAGCTCGACATTCAGAAAACTAAGATTATGGCATTCAGTCCTGTCACTTCATGGCAAATAGCTAGGGAAACAGTGGAAACAGTGACAGACTTTATTTTGGGGGGCTCCAAAATCACTGCAGATGGTGATTGCAACCATGAAATTAAAAGGCACTTACTCCTTGGAAGAAAAGTTATGACCAACCTAGATAGCATATTGAAAAGCAGAGACATTACTTTGCCGACAAAGGTCCGTCTAGTCAAGGCTATGGTTTTTCCAATAGCCATGTATGGATGTGAGAGTTGGACTATAAAGAAAGCTGAGCACCAAAGAATTGATGCTTTTGAACTGTGGTGTTGAAAAGGATTCTTGAGAGTCCCCTGGACTGCAAGGAGATCCAACCAGTCCATCCTAAAGGAAATCAGTCCTGAATATCCACTGGAAGGACTGATGTTAAAGCTGAAATTCCAATACTTTGGCCACCTGATGCAAAGAACTGACTCATTGGAAAAGAACCCTGATGCTGGGAAGATTGAAGGCGGGAGTTCTCAGGGGATGACAGAGGATGAGATGGTTGGATGGCATCACCAACTCAATGGACATGAGTGTGAGTAAACTCCAGGAGTGGGTGATGGACGGGGAGGCATGGAGTGCTGCAGTCCATGAGGTTGCAAAGAGTCAGACACAACTGAGCGACTGAATTGAACTAAACTGATGCACTCCTTTCCCAATTTGGAACCAGTCCATTGTTTCATGTCTGGTTCTAACTGTTGCTTCTTGACCTGCATACAGGTTTCTCAGGAGGCAGGTAAAGTGGTCTGGTATTCCCATCTCTTGAAGAATTTTCCAGTTTGTTGTGATCCACACAGTCAAAGACTTTACCATAGTCAATAAAGCAAAAGTAGATGTTTTTCTGGAAAGAAAGTGAAAGTGAAGTCGCTCAGTCGTGTCTGACTGTTTGTGATCCCGTGGACTGTAGCCCACCAGGTGCCTCTGTCCATGGGATTCTCCAGGCAAGAATACTGGAGTGGGTTGCCATTTTCTTCTCCAGGGGATCTTCCCGACCCAGGAATCGAACCCAGGTCTCCCACATTGCAGGCAGATGCTTTAACCTCTGAGCCACCAGGGAAGCCAAGTTCTAGATTTTCTGGAACTCTCTTGCTTTTTCAATGATCCAGTGGATGTTGCAATTTGATCTCTGGTTCCTCTGCCTTCTCTAAATCCAGCTGGAACATCTGGAAGTTCTTAGTTAGCATACTGCTGAAGCCTGGCTTGGAGAATTCTGAGCATTAGTTGACTCTAAATATAATCAACTTTACATAAAACATCTACTTTATATAATCTACTTTTATCAGGTTGAAGGGAGGGAGACACTAAGATTAACTTGCCCAACTTAATCCAGCTGGTGGATGATGGGGCAGGGATTTAAATCTAGCTATTTGTTGTTGTTGTTGTTCAGTCACTAAGTTATTCTGACTTTTTGAAACCCCATGGACTGCAGCACGTCAATCTCTTTTGCCCTTCACTATCTCCTGGAGTTCACTCAAACTCATGTCCATTGAGTCGGTGATGCCATCCAATCATTGTATCATCTCTTGCCCCTTTCTCCTCCTGACCTCAGTCTTTCCCACCATCAGGGTCTTTTCTAAGGAGTCGACTCTTCACATCAGGTGGCCATCGTATTGGAGCTGCAGCTGCAGCATCAGTCCTTCCAATGAGTATTCAGGGTTGGTTTCCTTTAGGACTGATTGATTTCATCTCTGAGGAGTCCAAGGGACTCTCAATAGTCTTCTCCAGCATCAAA
Organism: Capricornis sumatraensis; assembly: GCF_032405125.1. Classification (NCBI taxonomy): domain Eukaryota; kingdom Metazoa; phylum Chordata; class Mammalia; order Artiodactyla; family Bovidae; genus Capricornis; species Capricornis sumatraensis. The sequence continues at coordinate 108,722,732 of NC_091073.1, read as the reverse complement.
ATTTGAAAGTATCAATTATTCAGTGCTCAGCTTCTTTATGGTCCAACTCTCACAGCTATACATGACTACTGGAAAAACCATAGCTTTTGTCTCTGCTTTTTAATATGGTGTCTAGGTTTGTCTAAACTTTCTGTTTTGAAGGTTATTGGTTCAATAAATGTTATTGGTTTTTTTGTTTAATAAATGCAGGCAAATCCAAATTCTCTCTTTTTGTATAAGCTTGTATATCAATAGTCACGTTGAAGTGATTGTTGATATAATCAAATTAGTATTTGCCATAGTTTTTACTCTTTTCTACTCATAATATTCCTTTATTCTCCTTTTAATATCTATAGGATCAGTAGTGATGGCTCCTCTTTCATTTCTAGTATTAGTAATTTCTGTCTTCTCTTTTTCTTAGTTAGCCTAGCTGGACATTTATTAATTTCATTAATCTTTTCAAACAACCATCTTTTAATTTCATCATTCCTGTTTATAATTTTATTGACTTCTGCTTTAATTTTTATTATCTTTTCTTCTGCTTACTTTATTTTTCCTCCTTTGTCTAGTTTCCTAAGATGGGAGACTGAAGGCAAAAGGAGAAGGGGGTGACAGAGGACAAGGTGGTTAGATAGCATCACTGACTCAATGGCACAAATTTGAGCAAACTCCAGGAGAGAGTTGAAGACAGAGGAACCTGGTATGCTGCAGTCCATGGGGTTGCAACGAGACGGACATGACTTAGTGGCTGAACAACCACAACAAAGATGGAAACTTAAATGAGTAATTTTAAGTTATTTTTTTTCTAATATATGCATTCAATGCTATAAATTTTCCTCTAAGCAGTGCTTTTACTGTACACAACAAATTTTGGAAAATTGTATTTTCACTTTGATTTAGTTAAAAATACTTTAGAATTTAAGAGTTCTTTAACTTATATGTTACTGAGAATTGTATTGTTTAACCTCCAAGCATTTCAGGATTTTTCAGCTATCTTTTGTTGATTTCCAGTTTAATTCCATTGTGAACTGATAGCATACATAGTGTGGTGTCTATTTTTTTTTAATTTGTTAAGGTGTATTCTGTGACCCAGCATGCAGTCTATCTTAGTGAATGCTCTGTGTGAAAGAAAGGAAACACTTTATTATTCTGTTGGGTGAATTCGTCTATAAAAGTCAATTATATCATATTGATTGATGGTGCTATTCACTTTGGCTATGTCCTTTCTAAATTTCTACCAATTACTGAGAGAAGGATGTTAATGTCTCCAACTATAACAGTGAGTTCTATTTCTCCTTCAGCTTCTGGTAAAAGAACTTCTTTCATAAGTTCTGAGAGAATTTCTAAAGTTCTGCTCCCTTCAGCTTAATCAATTTTTGCCTCATGTATTTTGATACTTTGCTGTTGGGTACGTACACATTAAGAATTATTATGAATTCTTAGAGAATTGACCTCTTTATCATTATGTAATACCTCTCCTCTCTTTATCCTTGTTAATTTTCCTTGGTCTGAAATTAATGTTATTAATTTTAATATAAATTAATAATTTATTGATACAAATTAATGTTGATAATATTCATATTTTCTTGCTCTGCTTTGTCTGAAATTAATATTACTACCTCGGCTTTCTTTTGATTGGTGTTACCGTGGTATGTCTTTCTCCGTCTCTTTACTTTTGACCTATCTATCTTTACTTTTAGTCTATCCAGCCTATGTTTAAAATGAGCTTCTTATAAACAAAATATAAGAACTTGTTTTCTTTAATCCACTCAGAAACACAATCTCTGTTTTTTTCAGTTGGTGTATTTAGACCACTGACATTTAAAGTGATTATTGATATAATCAAATTAGTATTTGCCATAGTTTTTAATTCATTGCCTTTCTTTTTTCTTTTTTTTTTTTTGGTCTTATTTTTTTTAATCTTTTTTTTTAATTGAGCATGTTATATAATCCCATTTTTTCCACTCTCTCAGGATATTAGTTATACTTTTTTATTTAATTTATTCTTTTAGCAGCTGTCCTAGACATTTACTCATCCAGGTCCCTTTTCAAATACAATTATACAATCTCATGGGTAATGCAAGTACATTATAACAGGGTATTCCCAATCCCTTCCTCTCATCTCTTATATGTCATTCATTTCACTGTGCACAACCTACAATCACCAAACACCTTGGTTCTATTATTATTTTGAGCAAACTATTATCTGTTGGATCAACTGAAATTTTTTAAAAAGACTTATATTACCATTATTTATTCCTGCTCTGATGCTCTTCCTTTCTTTATGAAACCTAAAGTTTCAGAACTATATCATTTTTCCTTCTAAGCACATCTTTGGGTGGGTGAAGGGTGGGAGCAGGTTGCAGAGGGAGGGTTCCTGAAGAACTTCTTTTAAGACGGAAGGGGGTCAGGCTTCGCTAGTGGCTCAGTGGTAAAGAATCCGCCTGGCAATGCAGGAGATGCAGGTTTGATGCCCAATCCAGGAAGATCCCACATGTCACAGAGCAACTAAGCCTCACAATTATCAAGCCTGTCCCCTAGAGTCCAGGACCCACAACTACTGACCCCAGGTATCACAACTACTGAAGCTGGTGCACCCTAGAATCTATGATCTGCAATAAGAGAAACCACTGCAATGAAAAGCCCAAACACCACAACTAGAGAATAGCCCCCATCTGCCACAGCTACAGGAAAACCCACACAGCAATGAAGACTCAGCACAGCCAAAAATTAATAAATAAATTTCAAAATTTGGGTCTACTGGCAATACATTCTCAACTCCCACTAATCAACCAATCATTAACTGGACAAATTATTTAACTTGTTGCATTCTGCCACTTCTACAACTAAGAAATTATCATCAAGCAAGCATTTTTCCTGTTCTGAAATTCCAGAATTCTAAGCACAGTTTTATTGGTTCAATTCAGTCACTCAGTCCTTGAGACAAATAGGGTGAATATTAATGGGAAACACAGAAGAGATTTTGTTTAAAATGGAAAACACCTTTTGTGCAAATAATCATTCCTTCAAATAGTTATTTCATAAATATTAGTTCTCAAATACCAGCTTCTCTTAAAGTGGAACTCATTTAAATGCCTCTGCTTTTCCTGTATCAGTAAGTACAGAAAATCTCCAATGTAAAGGTCAGTAAACTGTGGACTTTACAGAAAGATTTAAAGTTTTTTAACTAAAAAATGAGCTAGAACATTTCCAATATTTTCATTTTGCTTTCAGTTCAGTTCAGTTCAGTTCTGTCACTCAGTCGTGTCCGACTCTTTGCGACCCCATGAATCGTAGCACGCCAGGCCTCCCTGTCCATCACCAGCTCCTGGAGTTCACTCAGACTCACGTCCATCAAGTCAGTGATGCCATTCAGCCATCTCATGCTCTGTCCTCCCCTTCTCCTCCTGCCCCCAGTCCCTCCCAGCATCAGAGTCTTTTCCAATGAGTCAACTCTTCGCATGAGGTGGCCAAAGTACTGGAGTTTCAGCTTCAGCATCATTCCTTCCAAAGAAATCCCAGGGCTGATCTCCTTCAGAATGGACTGGTTGGATCTCCTTGCAGTCCAAGGAACTCTCAAGAGTCTTCTCCAACACCACAGTTCAAAAGCATCAATTCTTCGGCATTCTGCCTTCTTCACAGTCCAACTCTCACATCCATACATGACCACTGGGAAAACCATAGCCTTGACTAGACGGATCTTAGTCAGCCAAGTAATGTCTCTGCTTTTGAATATACTATCTAGGTTGGTCATAACTTTTCTTCCAAGGAGTAAGCGTCTTTTAATTTCATGGCTGCAATCATCATCTGCAGTGATTTGGGAGCCAAAAACAATAAAGTCTGACACTGTTTCCACTGTTTCCCCATCTATTTCCCATGGAGTGATGGGACCGGATGCCATGATCTCGTTTTCTGAATGTTGAGCTTTAAGCCAACTTTTTCACTCTCCTCTTTCACTTTCATCAAGAGGCTTTTTAGTTCCTCTTCACTTTCTGCCATAAGGGTGGTGTCATCCGCAAGATCTCAAAAAAACTTTTTACTCTATTTTAAAGAGGAAAAGAAACAGGTAATAGTAGATACAGATTTTTTTTAATAATTTTTAAAAAGTGATACAAGCTACTATACTATGAATAATACAAAGCTCCACATTCTCTTTTTGCAATGTGAGTTAAGACTCTTCCTGTGGCAAGTGACAGAAACTCAACTCAAACTGGTACCAGCAAAGAGTTTTTGGTTTGTTATTGAAAAGTCTCAGGATGGTTTTCAGGCTTGACATGAGCCTGAAACCCAAATGGTGTTACCAGGATGACAGTTTCCTTACCTCTCAGCTCTGCTCTCACTGCTGGCTTCATTCTCATTCTCCACTTGGCAACTCTCTGGGTTCCCATCCTCCCAGGTGTCTTCCAGCCAAGAAGACAGCACCATTTTTAAACCTCCCTCGTGAGTCCTGGAATCACACTGATTGGATCAACTTGGATCACTGTCCACTCCTGATCAGTCAGGCTTTGTTCATATGTGCCACCTCTGGGGCCAGAAGGGGGCCCTACCCAATCCACAATCCACAGGGTTGAGTCACAGAGAAAAGATTCACCAGAGGAAATTCAGGATGTTCTGACCAGGAGGAAGAGCAAATGTGTGATGGGTGACCAAACAGTCACCTGCTGCCTATGGGTGTCTAAGATAATACTGAAGTAACCTGTGGCTGCTATGGGGGAGAGCTGGGTCCTAAACAACCATACTTTCAGTATCAGCCTCTCCTGTTTGGAAAGCAAGGGAAGGTCCGGGGCTTTGGCGAACACAAGGGTTCCAGGAACTCTGGCAAAGAGTAGCCGTTCCACGGCTTTACGAGGAAAAACATCCTAACATCCCTTGAGTATCTGTTGCTTCTCTGTGCTCAGAAATTTAACTGTTAATGAAATTGTCAGAGAAATCCTGCTGACAGGGAAGCATTCTGTCTGAACTGGTGACCACATTTTTTCATTAAGCCAGCTTTTAGTGAATTCAACCCTTGAACACGAGTTCTTCATTCATACAAAGATTCTTTTCAGTAAATGCATACCACAGTACCACACAATACAAGGCTGACTGAATCCAAGAATAAGGATTTGGGGGTTTGGAGGGCCAATCATAAAGTTACACATGGATTATCCACTGTGAGGAGGGTCGCACTTCTAGCCTCTACATTATTCAAGGGTTAACTGCACTTTCAAATTTATTTGTTAACGTGTTTATTTTTGTATTACTAGCAAGACCCAGGACTGCCTACATTTATCACATGCTCATTTTTGTATAAATACATCTTGGGATCAACAGACAAATAAATTTTATTGGGGATAAACCTGTTTTATGTTATTTGAATGTTTGGACTAAGCTATGCAGAAGACTGACCTTGTGCTTTAAACTTGCCAGCCTTAAACTTACTTTAAACTTACTTATATCTCAGGAGGGTGAGTGACTCAGAAGTCACTCAGTGAAGATCACTGGCCTAAGCCCACGACCTGCAGAGCACCGTTTTGCCCATCTCACTGGGAAGGGAACTGGGCACCAGAACGACATGAAGGGCTGCGGAGACAGATTCAGAGGTAACCCAGCTGCACTCTGTGACCCAAGGCAAGTCGCATAGTCTCTCTGTGCCTCATTTCTCTTATCTGTAACATAAGGATAAAACAGCTATTACCTCAAAGGATTGTGGGAGAATCAAATAATTCATGCTTAATATTTAAATCAGCAGTTGATACATAGTATTTCATAATTATTAATGAAAGAAAGTGAAAGTGAAGTCACTCAGTCCTGTCCGACTCTTTGTGACCCCATGGACTGCAGCCTACCAGGCTCCTCTCTCCATGGGATTCTCCAGGCAAGAGTACTGGAGTGGGTTGCCATTTCCTTCTCCAGGGGATCTTCCCGACCCAGGGATCGAACCCGGGTCTCCCGCGTTCCAGGTAGACGCTTTAATCTCTGAGCCACCAGGAAAGCCCATAATTATTAACATATACCTATATATATTGGTCTTCATGTTTCTCTTCTCTAAGTTTTTAAGTTCTGTTGGTAACGACATAACTTGCCCACAGTTCATCCAAGTTCAATGTCAATCACTCACCATATATATTACAAAATGGAAACTTATGCACTTGGAATTGGAACTAAAAATTGACAAATAAAGTATCTTTTATTTTATATATAAATATATAGCACTGACTGTGTTGAGGCTGTTATTAAATACTTCACTATATCAAACAATCTAATCTTCATAATAATTTTATGAGGTAGGTTCTACTATTATCCTAACTTTATAGATGAGGAAACTGAGGTACAGAGAAGTTAAATAACTTGCCTAAAGCCACACAGCTAGTAAACTTCAGATTTAAGATTTGAATCCTGACAGTCTGATGCCAGAGTCCAGGTCCTTAACCTCTTTACCATTTCCTTTTCATGTTTGCTATTCGGTTGATAGAGAAGGAAGTGTTGAAAGAGAAAAAAATAACTATTGACTTCTCACATTTATTAAGCACCTACTCTGCTGGAGCTTTCATACCTACTTATTTCAATACTTTAATCACCATTAGTACTTTTAAAGAATAACCATAAAGAGACTTTTAGAGAGTGCTTAAATACCAGAATTTATTTCATGTAATCCTCTAATAGCCCTATGAAATAGATGTTATTAGTACTGCCATTTTACAGATGAAGAAAGTAAAGCTTTAAAAGGTTAAGTAACTTGCCCAAAGTCATGTGGGTAATAAGTGGTAAAGCTGAGCTTGAAACCTAGATTGTCTGGCTCTAAAACGCTTGTGTCTAACCACAATGCAAACACTCTCCTATCTCTGTAACCCTATGGGGAAGGTATTATGATGCTATCATTATGACTAAATCACACGAATGCTTATTCAGGATCTACTCACAAGATACCAACCACTGGCATTATTATCTATCAGTTGAAGATGAGAAAATGAAGCCACAAAGACTAAATGGATATGAGGCTGCCCCAGTGAAACATCAGTCCAGTCACTGGGCAAGCTAACTGTAGGCAAGTTTGTGAAGTGAATGACTATTTCCTTTGGGGTTTCCAAACTCTCTCTCAAACTCTTTTCTCAAATCCAGTAACTCTGATTCCCCATGTTGGAAAATAATATATTCTCTCCAACTTATTAAGACTCTATTAAGAACTCACAGTGGGTTAGAGAGGATATAATGAAGTATAAACGTGGAGTTCTACAAATGCTAATGTTGTCAGTAGACAGTTCAAAGGCAGGATGTTTCAGTTAAATGAGAATTTCTAACATTCTGATGTGTGGCTAAGGACAAGAACTCCTGCCACCCAGGGCAGAATGGTGGAGAACCTAGAAACTTTGAGAAAATTTTTGGATTCAGAAATTAAGAAATATGGAAAACATTCTCAGAGCAGACAACTCAGAGGGTCTGGTATAATGAGAACAAATGTTAGAGTCTAATTTATGGAATTTCTGTTGACCAAGTCTAAAGATACATACTAAGGTTCAGGTAACTCCGAGAAAGGCAGGGTCAATCTTAAATTGAGGAAAGATTAATAGCAAGCACCATGTGGTTCACATATTATTGTTGTTGTTCAGTCACTCAGTTGTGTCCAACTCTTTGTGACCCCATGGACTGCAGCACACCAGGCTTCCCTGTCCTTTACTATCTCCCAGAGTTTGCTCAAACTCATATTCATCAAGTCGGTGAGGCCATCCAGCCATCTCGTCTTCTGTCGTCCCCTTCTCGTCCTGTCTTCAATCTTTCCCAGTATCAGGATCTTTTCCAATGAGTCAGCTCTTCACATCAGGTGGCCAAAGTATTGGAGCTTCAGCATCAGTCCTTCCAATGAATATTCAGGACTGAATTTCTTTAGGATTGACTGGTTTGATCACCTTGCTGTCCAAGGGACTCTCAAAAGTCTTCCCCAGCACCACAGTTTGAAAGCATCAGTTCTTTGGTGCTCAACCTTCTTTATGGCCCAGCTCTCACATCCATACACGACTACTGGAAAAACCATAGCTTTGATTATACAGATCTTTGTTGGCAAAGTGATGTCTCTGCTTTATAATATACTGTCTCGATTTGTCATAACTTTTCTTCCAAAGAGCAAGTGTCTTCTAATTTCATGGCTGCACTCACTATCTGCAGTAATTTTGGATCCCAAGAAAGTAAAATCTGTCACTGTTTCCCCACCTATTTAACATGAAGTAATGGGACCGGATGCCATGATCTTTATTTTTGGAATGTTGAGGTTTAAGCCAGCTTTTTCACTCTCTTCTTTCACCTTTATCAAGAGGCTCTTTAGTTCCTCTTTGCTTTCCGCCATAATTAATTTTCATAATGGCCTTGCCAAGTACCCATTGCCAACCTGTTTTACTGATGATGAAAACAGCCAAAAGAGTATCTAGATCTCTTCAGCGGTGTACACAGGATTCAGACCTAGTTCTGATTCCAAAATCTTTTTTTTAAAACCATGTTGGCCTTTGGAGCAGATAAAGGGCACGCCTCTTCCAGGATCACAAAATCTACCCCAGGGGTGGGATACAAAGGTGAACTACCAAAAGCCAGAGAAGGAGTGGATCAATGCAGCAGAAACCAGGCCAAGCTAACACAAGAGTGTGTGCCTATACTTTACACAACGCATCATGCCCCTTACATACACAAAATCCCTTCCAAATTGCCTGTGGGCTATGCCAGGTTGTGTCGATTTCCTAAACAAGTGGCCTAAATGATAAGATTCCTGGTCATTAATGGAAATGTATTTTCCAATGATCTCTAAGATAACATCTTTGGACCCTTCTTCTCTCATACTGACAGGTGTGACTTTTTGCTCTATCAGAGTTGTAACAGTTCCAGGATTTGAGTTTAGGTTTCAGAGTAAGAAGGCCATGTGGCCCCAGATTTGCATATTCATGAGTCCTCAGGCCAAATTACCATGATAATGCTACTGATTATTAGCACCTCATTACAAAGTCCTCAACAGGCTGATTTTATTTTAAATAAGCAAAAAAGATTCTCAATCTTTTAGACATGCATGCTGAAATATAAGCATATGAAATCATATGCCATCCATGATTTACTTCAAAATAATATTAGAAGAGGGGGAGGTGGGTACACAGGGGTTCATTATATCGCTCTCTCTGCATGTGTATATGTTTGAACTTTTCTATTAAAAATTTTTAATATATTCTTGCCATAAGCTGTTGTTTACAATATTCCATCAGTCTGATAAGCACTTCTGTTCCTCTTCCTGAAAACGCAAGTCCCAGCTTCTCTGTGATTCTTTCTCTAGCCACTCTGGCCCATGGGGTTCTCACCCTCCTCAGAAGTCATCATTTCTTTAACTGCATATAGTAAGAAGGAAGACAGTTTAAAATCAATATGCTAAACTTCCACATTAAAGTAAATTAAAAAACCAAACCAACAAACTCTACCCAAATAGAATGGAAAGAAGATAATAAAAACAGAAGGAAACAGTAAAATAGAAAACAAACATATGCAGAGATTATCTAAACTAAAGGTCAGTTCTTTGAAAAGTAATAACCCATAGCCTACTTGACAACAAACATTAAAAGTTAGGCTATACGGACCACTTTCTAGAACACATACAACTTATCAAAGTCGACATAAAGAAAAAGAGTCCTGTTTCAGATGGGCAGTGAGTAGAATTTCAAAAAATAACACGATAATGATTATCGGAAAAAAATGGTAATTCAAAATTTTTGCACAAAGAGAACACAAGCCTAGATGACTCTACCAGCAAATTCTACTAAACATCTGTGGAAAAAATAATGTCGATCTCAAAACTATACCAGGGAATAGAAAAAGAGGATAGATTTATGAACTAGCATAACCTTGATATCAAAACCGAATACATTTTTTAATAAAATTATAGGTTAATACTTATCAGTATACATGTAAAATCCCTAAACAGTATATTTGCAAATGAATACAAAAATATATAGAAATAACAGTAAATATATCACAGTCAAGTTCAGTTTATTCCAGGAGTAAAAACCAAATCAATCACTATAATTTACTGCATTATAGGAAAAAGAATATTTTTAAAAAATATGATCACATCAATAAATATAGAAAAGTATTTGATAGATTTCAACATAGATTCATAATTTAGAAAAGACTCTTAGCAAAGCAGAAATAAAAGCAAAAAGCCATCATCTGATAAATAATGTCTACAGTAAACTGCAGCAGGCATTATATTTAATGGGAAAAAACACTGCAAACTTCCTCTTCAAAATCAGGTACAAAACGACATTCCCATTAACATCACTTCTATTTAACATTTTATTGGCATCCCTAGACTCTGAAGAAAGACTAGAAAAAAATAATAGTACAAGGATAGGAAAAAAAGAAATTAAAGATATGTGGGCTGTTAAGGGGGATTCCCAGTTGGCGCTAGAGGTAAAGAACCTGCCTGCCAATGCAGGAGATGTAAGAAACGTGAGTCCAGAACCCAGATCCCTGGGGGAGGGCATGGCAACCCACTCCAGTATTCTTGCCCAGAAAATCCCATGGAAAGAGAAGCCTGGCAGGCTACAGTCCATTAGGTTGCAAAGAGTCGGACACGACTGAAGCAACTTAGCATCATTCGGCATGGACTGTTAAGGAAACTAACAAGGGATGGTTAACTATCCCAATCACCAGAACAGCAAGCTATTACTGCCAATAGGCTTGCAGAGCCCAGAGGAGGAAAGCAGTTAACAAGCTTAGCGCGAACTGCAGCTGCAGGGGAGGGCTGCCCAAGGGCTCTGGGGAAAAGAGCCACCCAGGCTGGAGGGACTCGAGGGAATAAATACCCTACCACCCTCTAATCTCTTGCTGGTGCCTCCTAATGCCTGGGTCCGAAGAAATACAGTCTTAGGAGGTCAGCTCCTAAAGCACAGAGCAGGGTACAGAAGAGTAGAGAGTACATACGGAGGTGCGAGCGGGAATGTCCAGCACACGGCAGCAGTGGGACACTCGGGCAAAAATCCCCCGCTCCCCAGCCTTAAAAATGTGAGTCTGGAACTCAAAGAGAGCTCCAGCAGGACACGCTTCCTGCTCTTGGAGAAGTTAAACTGCAGCTAGAGAAGGGGAGGCCGAAAGACTTCAATACACAATTGGTTAAATGATGTGGGTCAGGTTATAAGTACCGTACAGCTGTAGAGGAGAGGGATATCAGTAAGAACCAAAAGAGTCAGGATGCATGCACACACAACTACGTGTGAAACAGACCACTAATAAGGACCTACTGTATCGTACAGGTAACCCTTCTCAAACTCTGTAATCACCTATATGGGAAAGAATCTAAAAAAGAGTGGATACATGTATAATTGATTCGCTTTGCTGAATACCTGAAACTAACCCAGCATTTAAAATCAACTATACTCCAATAAAAACTTTTTAAAAAGAAAAAACAGGATGGATTCAAGTCAGACATGGAAGTAACCTGAGCCTTCAGGATAGATGGCGTCTATTTAGAAGGCAGAGGGCAGGACATTCCAGGAAACAGGAACAGCAATGTAATTATTATTATAATTCATTTACTATTAGCATTTGAAAGTGAAAGTAAAGCTCAGTCGTGTCCAATTCTTTGAGAACCCACGGACTATACAGTCCATGGAATTTTCTAGGCCAGAATACCAGAGTGGGTAGCCTTTCCCTTCCCCAGGGGATCTTCCCAACCCAGAGATTGAACCCACATCTGCATTGCAGGCAGATTCTTTACCAACTGAGCTATCGTTTACTATGAGCTAATTATGTATCAGGCACTGCTCTAAGTGCTTTATAATATTACATTTAATACTCAGAACAATCCTATGAAACAGGCACCAGCATCAGTCTGATTTGACAGAGGAAGAAATTAAGGCACAGAGAGGTTAAAAATTTCCCAAGGTTTAGGCACAGAGAGGTTAAGTAACTTGCCTGAGGCTGCACAGCTAGTAAGTGGCTCAGCCACCAGCTGAATCCAGGAAGTCTAGCTTCACAGCCTATGCTACCTCACTCCATGAGAACCACAGTAACAGGCTTGGGAGTGAGATTATTTCGGAAGAGCAAAGCAAGTCTGCTAAAGCTATGTGGCGTCTGCCCTCTTTTAGACGGACGGGATTGAAAGCCCACTTCAGTGATGACTGAGAAACCACTTTAAGGACGATGATGGTGGTGGAGGTGGTGGTGGTGGTGGTGATGATGTGATGATAGTACTTACACACTGCTGCTGCTGCTGATAAAATGACAATGACGGTGATGATGATGGCTTCTAGAATTCCTGTGAGCAGACAGAAATCAAGATTCACTGTGAAGGGATGAGTTAATTACCCCATTAGAAAAGTTCTAAGAAAAAAATAGGGAAAAGTACTGAACCAGCAAATAGTGGGAAGACTCAACGATGGGCTGATTATACACTGTTTTATTAAGAGAAACTGGCTAGGGATCCAGAAAGAGAAGCAATTCAACTAATAACATTAGAAATAGCTGGAGAAAAAGAAATAGCTAGAGAAGAACACTTTCTCAGTCTGATTGGTTTCCAGAATATCTTCTTCATTTGCACACACACATTCCTTCACCTTTCTCAGTTTGGACGATCATAAATAAGACTGGTTATAAACATTTGAGTATAAGTCTTTGTGTAAACATATTTTTAAATTTCTCTTAGGTGGAAATCTGGGGGAATTCTGGTAAGGAGATATTTAACACTATAATAAGCTGCCATATTATATTCCAAAGTAGCTATACCATTTTCCAATTCTGCTATCCATATCAACATTCTTATTCTGTTTTTAATTTTAGCCTTTCTAGTCAATATGTTGCCTTGAATTCACATTCCCCTGATGTTAAACACCTTTTGACATGCTCAGTTTTCATCTGTATATCTTCTTTGGTGAAGAGTTGTTCACATCTTTTGCTCATGTTTTTAACTGGGTTGTTTATCTTCTTACATTTTAGTTGTAGGAGTTCTTCCTATTTTCTGACTGGACACAAGTCTTTTATCAGGTATAATTTTGGCAAATAGTTTCTCCCCGTTGTGGCTTCTCTCTTCATATTCTTAAAAGTATATTTCAAAAATCAGAAGTTTTACATTTCTGAGGAAGCATCATCTATCAACTTTTTATTTTATGGCTGGCATTGTTCATGTCCGATCCAGGAAGACTTTGTCTAATCTAACATCACAGTAGTCTTTTTATATGTTTTCTCAAAGAAAGTTTATAGTTTTGGTTCTTATATTTAGATCTATGACACATTTAGAGTTGATTTTTGTACAAAGAAATACCAGGTCTCTGGATTATACAAGCAGACCATTTACTACTCAGAGAGCATCTTAGCACCAGTTGTGATACCCAGTTCCCCACAGAACAACAACAACGAGGGCCTGACGCTACGCTGAAGATGCAGGGGTGCTAAAACCAAAGGTGAAGACCCCAAAACTGTGAGACTCAGGGTTTACAAAGGGACTGATGGCAATCTCTTCTCCAGAGGATGGGAGAGACTTTCACTCTGGAATTTAAACAAATCATCTCTGGGTAAGAGGTGATGAGCTTCCTTTTGTTTTTCCTCTTGTATCTCTCCCAGATTTCACCCAAGGGTAACCCAAGGGAGGAACTTGGGTCTGGTAGCAAATAAACTCCAAGAGAAACACTGCCTTACTGTCTGGAGGACCAGGAAGAGGAGAGCCTGAGAGCCAGCTTTACCACAAGATTAGCCCCAGTCCTGGGGCGTAGGACAGTGGCGGTAGAGGAAGCATCCGAAGCCTCAATAACTTACCATCCTAAACAGAGGACCTGCGGAAAGGGACTGCGGAGGAACCTCTACCATTTTTTTCTCTCTTTGTTTTTCTCCCTATTCGGCCACATGGGTAGCCCCGTCATGCAGCACAGGTGACTAAACTCCTAGCAGAAACCTGTCTTTACAGCCAGAGGATGAAGAAAAGAGGCCCCTGGGACTCAAGAGAGTGTGAGGGAAATCTTAGCGAGCAGAAAGATAGACAAAGGGATCCCTAATTCTCTACATGCATAGACTCACCCATGACTAGGCTTACTCCCTAATCTGCACATGCTTAGAACTGACCCAAAGCAGCATTGTAAGGGCTTTGAAAATTGAACTGACGTAGAAGGCAACACACAACTTACAATCCAAATATAACCAAGCTGATTGTGTACCAAAACAAACGAAAATCACCATCCTCCAGAGAATTTTAACAGGCCTGAGAGACTCACCACCGAATACTCCAAATACAAGACATAATCCAAAGTTATTCAGCATACAAAGAACCAGGGAATTACGATCCATTTGTAAGGAAAAGAAAATTAGGATATGCCAACCCCAAGACAAACTAGATACTGGAAATATCAAAGACTTTAGTCATCATACCCATGCTTCATGAAGATAAACCTTCCTTAAGTGAATAGAAACAATTTTTTTTTTTTGCAAAGTAATAGATTCAACAGCAAAGACTCAAATAGAAATTTTAGGACTGAAAATAAACATTTTATATGAAATAAAAATGTCGATGCACAGCTTGACAAACGAACAGAGACAATGAGGATGGAAAGGGACAGTGAAACTAAAGCTTAGATTGAAAACAGATTATAGCAGTTATTCAACCTGAAAGCGGGGGAAATAAACAGAGCATCATCAAATAATCTAACATTTCAGTCACTGGAGTCCTAGAAGAACAGGAGAAGTAAATTAATACAAAAAGAATTTTTGAAAAAATAATGGCCAAAAGTTCCCTAATACAGTGAAGTCATAAGTGTACAGATGTCAATTTTTAAGATTGAAGAAAAAAAATTTGGTCTTCAGAAGTTTGATTTATGAACCTGGCATGATTTTTATTCTTGTCCCAAAAATATAAACTTCCGAAGATCAAAGATTTTTTTTTTCTTAAATCTTAAAAACTGACACATTACATATAGGGGAACAACTATTTCAACAACTGCTGATTTCTCCTCAGCAGCCATGAAGACCAGAAGACAGCAGAACATTTTTGAGAGCTGAAAGAAAACAACTCTCAACTCAGAATATTCTATATTCAGTGAAGATAACTTTAAGGAATGACAGTGAAATAAAGACATTCTCACTGGAACCAAAAATAAAAGAATTTGTCACAAGCAGATCTGCTCTTTAAAAAGCGACGAGGTTTTTCAGGCTGAAAGGAAATGATACCAGAGGGGCACTCGGACCATCAGGAAAGAAAGAAGAACAACAAAGATGGTAAGTATCTAGGTAAATATAATAGACTCTTTTTCTTCTTTATTTAAAATATGTATAACTGCTGAGAACAAAAATTACTAATATTCTCCAAATTTCAATAAATGTACATGTAATACTTCAGACAACTGCAACATAAAGAATATAGGATAAATGGATAAATATGCTTTTAGGCTTGAGATAAAGGGCTGAGAAGCTCAGAAAATAGAGGGCCTTGGATGCAGAGATCTTTTGGTAATGGGTTTTCACATGATACCAACATGCTACTAAATCCTTTCACAAACTGTTGATGTTTTTAAATGTACTGATGTAGGGGAAAGTGCACTTAAATTATTCTGATAAAGAGATAATATTTTCCTATATTTCTAAGCTTTCTTTTTCCCTAGTCATCACCTTCTTTGTCTGAAATGATATACAACAGCCATACAAGAATTGGGTGACAGAAACAGCAGAGAAGGATGAAAGTCACTAGTAGTAGTTAGTGCCACCAGAAGAGGCCTGCTTTTTCCTGTATATCGATATGCAGGAATATATATAAATATCCAAAATATATATAAATAGCCTACATAAATACCCACATACTTATAAAATGAGACAATTACCCAGATAAGTGACAGGTATAACTCTTTTTCTGCAATGAGTTCTCACAAAAAGAGATGTCAGAAAGAAATTGTGATTAATACAGGAAACTGTAATTAATAAAAGAAACTGTAATTGATAAAAGAAACTGTAATTGATAAAAGAAACTGTAATGAATCCTAGACTACTACCTTAATTCTCCAGTTAGCACTTTTGGAAACAGCCTTAGAAACTGTTAGCATAAAAAATAAAATACAAATGATCTTCGAACTTTTGCTTATGACCCACCTAAGAGAAAGCATGTGCTCCCTTGCACATACATTTTAAGTTGACATCTAAAATTTCTCATCATAAATTTAAAGAATGGTAAAGTGTATTGCCAACATGAAAATTTTTAAATAAAAGCATTACGTCATCTTTTCAATGTCCAATGGAATAGTAATTTCATAACCATCATCATTTTGTTTATAAAATACACAAATATGACCTTCTTTGATAGTGGAAAAATTTATACCATTTCTTTTTCTCCTTGAAGTTACATTCTACTTACCTCATGAAATGTCACTTTATCCTACTATATTTTTATACTTAAAAGACATTTCTTGATCATTTATTCTATTTCTTGGCAATAACATATTTGTAAATCAAATTTTAATTTTTTGAAACTTCTGTGACTGAAATTCTCTATCTGTTAAAAATAGTTTTCCCTTTGGGTTGATTTAGGGTTACAATATTTTGATATACAAGCAATCAAAACAAATTAAACATATCATAAATTTTGGAGAGTGCTTATGTTGTTCAATCACTGAGTCATGTCCGACTCCATGGACTACAGCACACCAGGCTTCCCTGTCCTTCACCTTCCCCCAGAGTTTGCTCAAACCCATGTCCATCGAGTTAGTGATACCATCCAACCATCTCATTCTCTGTCGTCCTCTTCTCCTCCTGCCCTCAGTCTTTCCCAGCATCAGGATCTTTTCCAATGAGCTGGCTCTTTGCATCAGGTGGCCAAAGTACTGAAGCTTCAGCTTCAGCATCAGTCCTTCCAATGAATATTCAGGGTTGATTTCCTTTAGGATTAACCTGTTTGACCTTCTTGCTGTCCGAGGTGAATCCTTATAAGCAACAAAAAATTTAGCACATCTCTTGACAGAAGTTTTCCCCACTGATTTAATGTATTCATGTACAACTATTACTTCTTATTGAATGAGACAGCATCAATTCTACTTTTACTTGTATTGACATAAGCACTGAGAAACTTTGTTCACAGGAACAAGTAGATGGGAATGGAAAAAGCTAGGTCATAGCAATATCACCCAAGTCCTTAAATTCATCCCAAGTTAGATGCAAAAGATTACATAGAAATCTATCATAAAAATTATTTGTGATGATCTATCAACTGACAACTTCAATAGTTTCTCAAATTTTTCTGAAAACAAAGAGTTGTTTTCAGTCTGAATTTTAGAAGAATATATTGACCTGGAGCCGTTACTGTCTGCTGCTAAGATTCCTACTACAGATGCTAATATAAGGAAAAACATAAAATTTCTGCAACTCAAAATAACATAACTAGTAAACAATGGAGAGGCTGTTACCCTCCAAAACAGAATCTAAAATTTGAGTTAAAAGAAAAAGAATTTATTATCCAGGCATCATTGCTATTCACTTTCACAATGTCTGGGAAATAAATCAAAAAAGCAATACTAAGGTTTACCAAATCCATATTTCTTTTGTTCTCATTTAGAAGTATCTTGCCTTACCTGAAATAACCTTTAAAGGATTAGCAAAATGGAAACGTTATTAATTTAATGCAAAATATTTTTTATAAAACACTTTTATTACATCATGTACTTTATATATTTTTGCTGAACCCTGGAGGGATTGCAGATATAATTTATTCAATTTGGAGAAAATGTGCTATTGACCACAAAATCTAATTAGAAAAGTCAATCTTCATTTTCAAACCAATCATCTAAATGAAATTCACTTTGAGAAACAGTGTGACAATTTTCAATTCCAATATATGTGTTAGTATGTGTATTTGATGCAAATTTTCTAAAAACTGGGAAATAGATTACAAAATATATCTCATAAGTTCAATTATCAAAACCAATCAAGACTAAAAAGATGTATTAATAAGAACTAATAGAGTTAGTTTATACGATGGGATACCAGACCACCTGCCCTGCCTCTTGAGAAATCTGTATGCAGGTCAGGAAGCAACAGTTAGAACTGGACATGGAACAACAGACTGGTTCCAAATAGGAAAAGGAGTACGTCAAGGCTGTATATTGTCACCCTGCTTATTTAACTTCTATGCAGAGTACATCATGAGAAACGCTGGACTGGAAGAAGCACAAGCTGGAATCAAGATTGCCGGGAGAAATATCAATAACCTCAGATATGCAGATGACACACCACCCTTATGGCAGAAAGTGAAGAAGAACTAAAAAGCCTCTTGATGAAAGTGAAAGAGGAGAGTGAAAAGCTTGGCTTAAAACTCAACATTCAGAAAACGAAGATCATGGCATCTGGTCCCATCACTTCATGGGAAATAGATGGGGAAACAGTGGAAACTGTGTCAGACTTTATTTTTTTGGGCTCAAAAATCACTGCAGATGGTGACTGCAGCCATGAAATTAAAAGACGCTTACTCCTTGGAAGAAAATTTATGACCAACCTAGATAGCATATTCAAAAGCAGAGACATTAGTTTGCCGACTAAGGTCTGTCTAGTCAAGGCTATGGACCTGAATTGAACTGAACTGATACATTTTATAATGTTACAAAATCAGGAATAAAAATGTATGTGCATTTTGTCATCACTTAATTCACAGTTCAGTTCAGTCACTCAGTCATGTCCAACTCTTTGCAATCCCATGAACCGAAGCACACCAGGCCTCCACGTCCATCACCAACTCCCAGAGTTTACCCAAACTCATGTCCATTGATTCAGTGATGCCATCCAGCCATCTCATCCTCTGTCGTCCCCTTCTCCTCCTGCCCCCAATCTTTCCCAGCATCAGGGTCTTTTCAAATGAGTCAGCTCTTCGCATCAGGTGGCCAAAGTATTGGAGTTTCAGCTTCAGCATCAGTCCTTCCAGTGAACACCCAGGACTGATCTCCTTGAGGATGGACTAGTTGGATCTCCTTGCTATCCAAGGGAATCTTAAGAGCCTTCTCCAACACCACAGTCCAAAAGCATCAATTCTTTGGCGCTCAGCTTTCTTTATAGTCCATCTCTCATGACTACTGGAAAAACCACAGCCTTGACTAGACAGACCTTTGTTGACAAAGTAATGTCTCTGCTTTTTAATATGCTAATTCACAGTAGTAAAGCAAAATAAATACTATTTATAAATTATAATGTTTTTTTAAATCACAGTATCCCTTTAATAAGTATGTCCATGTGTATACTGAAATTTGGTTTTCAACTTTCAGGAATAACTAAGTAAAAATCATATAAAAGTTCTATAATACTCTAAGCAGCTTTTTAAAATAATAATAAAAAATTTCCCCTTATATTTAATGAAGAATAAAAGTACATGCTGTTAAAAACAAATCAGTCTAGCAGCTAGCACATAATTTTATTGTTAATAAGAGGCAGAAATTATTAAGCAGGGATGCATTTATGTACTTCATGACAGAATTTGATAAAATAAGTGTATCAGACAGGATGGGCTATGTTATGCTGCCGTAACAAAAAACAAAATTGTACGACTTCAAACAACGAAGGCGTCTTTCTAGCCTAAGCTAGGTGCACACTGTGGCTGGCAGAACAGCATCCGTTCCTCATAATCACAACTCTCAAGGCTGACAAAGCAATGATCCTCAGTTCCAGAGGGAAAGGAGAGCGCCAGAGAGTTTCATATGGGTAAAGGCAACACTTCATTTCTGTTTATAACCCACTGACCATGGGGAGTCACATGGCCTTACCCAACTCCAAGAACTGGCATGAAATGAACTACAATCTTATGCCTGGAAAGAGAGGGAACAGGAACTATTTGGCAATCTGCGATTTTCACAATATGTTTTAAATTTCATTGAACAACACATGCCAAATCTAAAATAAAATTAAGGCACTGATGGGTGTACACAAAATGATTTTAGGTGGTACCAAAAGTGGCCATCAAAAAAATAAGCAAATAAAATTATGCATGATGTTTTTGCATATTATTCTATGTAATGGGAAAAAATATGAATAATTATTTTCTCTCTTAAAATAATTCATTTTTTATTTAAAAGAGGGCTTCCCTGATAGTTCAGTTGGTAAAAAAAAAAAAAAAAAATCTGTCTGCAATGCAGGAGACCTGGGTCTGGAAGATCAGCTGGAGAAGGGCTAGGCTACCCACTCCAGTATCCTTGGGCTTCCCTTGTAGCTCAGCTGGTAAAAAGTCCACTTGCAATGCAAGAGACCTGGGTTCAATTCCTGGGTAAAGAATCAGTGTCACTAACCTTCACTCCTTCGGTTGTTCAAAGTCACTTTCCTTTCCAGATAACAATACATCCTACAGATAAGCATTGAGACTAGCTGAAAAAAATTTTTTTGCTTATGTTTATATACGTGAAAAAAATGAGGGTTCAATATTTTCTTCAATGCCAGTTTTGCTCTGCTCTCGCCAGACTCTCCTTCAATAACAATATACTTCTTAACCACGGAAGATAAAAGAGATGTGCTGATTAAAGGAAAATTACTATCACTCCCAGCATTCACACTCACACAGTCTATCTGATTTCAGAAAGTCACAACGAATATCCAATTACCATATCTAAGAGTTTACTTCACCCTTATCTGGAATATATGTAAGATGGAAAAAGACAGAAGCCTAAGAAAGATTTATGTTGTCGTGACCGATCATTAAAGAAAGCTTCTCCCAATGGGAACCCTTCTATACTTTTGGTAGGAATGGTATAGCCACTATGGAGAACAGTACGGAAGTCCCTCAAAAAAATTAAAAATAGAGCTGCCATATGACCCTGCAATCCCACTCCTGGCAATATATCCAGAGAAAAACATAATCTAAAAGAATACATGTACCCCAATGCTCATTGCAGCACTGTCTGCAATAGCCAAGACATGGAAGCAACCTAAATCCCATTGACAAGGGAACAGAAAAAGATGTTGCACATATATACAGTGGACTATTACTCGGCCATTAAAAAGAATGAAATAATGTCATTTGCCACAACAAGGATGGACCTAGAGAGTGTCATACTGAGTGAGGTAAGTCAGACAAAGAAGGAGAAATATCGTATGATATCCCTTATATATGGAAGCTAAAAAGAAATTATACAAAGGAACTTAACTTACAAAATAGAGACTCATAGACTTAGAAAATGAACTTATGGGTTGCCGGAGGAAAGGGATAGTTAGGGAGTTTGGGAAGGTCATGTATACACTGTTATGTTCAAAATGGATAACCAGCAAGGACCTATGATATAGCACATGGACTCAATGTTATATGGCAGCATGGATGGGAAGGGGAGTTTGGGGGAAAATGGATACATGTATTTGGATGGCTGAGTTCCTTCACTGTTCAGCTGAAACTTCCACAAAACATTGTTAATAAGTTATACCTCAATACAAAACTAAAAATTTTTAATAAATACAGATAATGATCAAGGGGAAAAAGAAGCTTCTCCCAAAACATCTTGAATATCTTTGCTTGTTATACTGCAGGGTTTTAAACCCTGGGTGAGGAATGTACCTTTCTTTTGTAAATTGAGAAAATAACTATTATAAATGTAGAAATAAGATAAAAGAACCTACCCAACACTGGGGAAGAACACTTATAGAAATAAGGTTCTGTAGATTAACTTATACTTGAGGGGGCAGGGATCCTCCTGCCCCATAGACTATTCCACACAATAAGAACTTCAATTGATGTGAACTTTAGTTCTGGCTGCAACTTGCCATAGAGTATGATGAGTAGTGAATTTGCCTACAACAGATGCCTTCTACAAGCCTAGAGTAAGCAGTATGTTTATATCATGATCCAATATACACATACAGATTGTTTCATGAAACAATAATTACCCTTACTACATGCAATGCACTCTGATATTTCCTATTCCAACATCTTTTAATGCTGCTCATGACCCACTAAATTGATTTCACAACCAACTAATGATTCATAATCCACAATTTTAAAACACTGGGTTTCAGAAAAGAGAAATATATAAGGCAATTTCTACCTATAACAAGTGTCTTTAAGGAAGCTTTAGCTTGGAGGTACAAGTGGGTGAGCAAAGGTCTGGAAGTTAATGTCCCCAGGAGGTTAAATTTTATTCTGTTCCATTAGTTTGCCCACCCTAATATTTAAATTTCCCCATTGAGTCAGTATCATAGACTTGTTATTTCTAACTCTGTGGTAGACAGGAAAATGTCCCCCCGAGGTTGCCAGTCCTAATCCCTGGAAGGTTCCTTCACTGTTCAGCTGAAACTTCCACAAAACATTGTTAATAAGTTATACCTCATCATAGACTTGCTATTTCTAATTCTGTGGTAGACAGGAAAATGTCCCCCCGAGGTTGCCAGTCCTAATCCCTGGAAGGTGTGAATCCCACTATATAAGGGAAAGGGGCCCTTGCAGATGTGAATAAATTAAGAATCTTGAGATGGGGAGATTATCCTGGGTTATCAAGTGGGCCCTAAATGCAATTACACATATCCCTCTAAGAGGAAGGCAGTAGGAGATCTGATACACATCAAGAAGAAGGTGATGTAAAGAGGAAGCAGAGAGCTATTTGAAGATTCTGGCCTTGAAGACTGGAATGATGTGGCCATAAGCCAATGAATGCCAGCAACCACCAGAAGCTGGAAGAGTCAAAGAAATGATTCTATTTCAGAGCCTCAGGAAGAAGCACAGCCTTTCCAACATCTTGGTTTTGGCTCAAGGATACCAATTTTGGATTTCTGGTCTCCAGAACTGTGAGAGAATAAAATTCTGGTGTTTAAAGTCACCAAGCTTGTGGTATTTTGTTACAGTAGGCTCTAGAAAGGAGTATGATCCCTATGAAATTGACTTAATAGGAGTCATAGTGTAAAGTGCCCCAGAGTACACAGCCACCTGTAAGCCTTATTATATTTTAAGAAAAAATTATGATAGCTGACAGAGATTCACAAAACATTCTGATAACACAACTAATAAATAGGCCAAAAAGGGGGGAAATTGAAGACACACAAAACAGCCAACAAGATTTATATTTGCTTATGGAAATACACACATAATAGCTCTTGCCATGAGTCCATGGCAAATTTGGTTTTAAACTTTCTAACAGCCAATATTCAGGGGAAGCCAACAAGCCAAGACAAGGTGAAATTCCCACCCGGTCTATTTTTTGTACTGAGTTATACAGTCCATTCTGAAGGAGATCAGCGCTGGGATTTCTTTGGAAGGAATGATGCTAAAGCTGAAACTCCAGTACTTTGGCCACCTCATGCGAAGAGTTGACTCATTGGAAAAGACTCTGATGCTGGGAGGGATTGAGGGCAGGAGGAGAAGGGGAAGACAGAGGGTGAGATGGCTGGATGGCATCACGGACTCAATGGACATGAGTCTGAGTGAACTCTGGGAGTTGGTGATGGACAGGGAGGCCTGGCGTGCTGCGATTCATGGGGTCGCAAAGAGTCGGACACGACTGAGCGACTGAACTGAACTGATACATGCTATATTCATTACACCCAGTGACAACTTCTTAAGCCAGACCCAAGTTAACAAGGCTACTTGTTATCATAGGTTGATAACATGTCTTCTCTTGTGTTGTTGGAAGAGGGTGTTTGCTATGACCAGTGCATTTTCTTGGCAAAACTCTATTAGTCTTTGCCCTGCTTCATTCCACATTCCAAGGCCAAATTTGCCTGTTACTCCAGGTGTTTCTTGACTTCCTACTTTTGCATTCCAGTCCCCTATAATCAAAAGGACCCCTTTTTTGGGTGTTAGTTCTACAAGGTCTTGTAGGTCTTCATAAAACCATTCAACTTCAGCTTCTTCAGCGTTACTGGTTGGGGCATAGACTTGGATAACTGTGATATTGAATGGTTTGCCTTGGAGACGAACAGAGATCATTCTGTCGTTTTTGAGATTGCATCCAAGTACTGCATTTCGGACTCTTTTGTTGACCATGATGGCTACTCCATTTCTTCTGAGGTATTCCTGCCCACAGTAGTAGATATAATGGTCATCTGAGTTAAATTCACCCATTCCAGTCCATTTTAGTTTGCTGATTCCTAGAATGTCGACGTTCACCCTTGCCATCTCTTGTTTGACCACTTCCAATTTGCCTTGATTCATGGACCTGACATTCCAGGTTCCTATGCAATATTGCTCTTTACAGCATCGGATCTTGCTTTTACCCTACAACTGGGTATTGTTTTCGCTTTGGCTCCACCTCTTCATTCTTTCTGGAGTTATTTCTCCACTGATCTCCAGTAGCATATTGGGCACCTAATGACCTGGGAATTCCTCTTTTGGTATCCTATCATTTTGCCTTTTCATACTGTTCATGGGGTTTTCAAGGCAAGAATACTGAAGTGGCTTGCCATTCCCTTCTCCAGTCTTCCAACAACACAAAAGAAGACTCTACACATGGACATCACCAGATGGTCAACATCGAAATCAGATTGATTATATTCTATGCAGCCAAAGATGGAGAAGCTCTATACAGTCAACAAAAACAAGACCAGGAGCTGACTGTGGCTCAGATCATGAACTCCTTATTGCCAAATTCAGACTTAAATTGAAGAAAGTAGGGAAAACCGCTAGACCATTCAGGTATGACCTAAATCAAATCCCTTAAGATTATACAGTGGAAGTGAGAAATAGATTTAAGGGACTAGATCTGATAGATAGAGTGCCTGATGAACTATGGAATGAGCTTCATGACACTGTACAGGAGACAGGGATCAAGACCATCCCCATGGAAAAGAAATGCAAAAAAGCAAAATGGCTATCTGGGGAGGCCTTACAAATAGCTGTGAAAAGAAGAGAGGCGAAAAGCAAAGGAGAAAAGGAAAGATATAAGCATCTGAATGCAGAGTTCCAAAGAATAGCAAGAAGAGATGAGAAAGCCTTCTTCAGCGATCAATGAAAAGAAATAGAGGAAAACAACAGAATGGGAAAGACTAGAGATCTCTTCAAGAAAATTAGAGATACCAAGGGAACGTTTCATGCAAAGATGGGCTTGATAAAGGACAGAAATGGTCTGGACCTAACAGAAGCAGAAGACATTAAGAAGAGGTGGCAAGAATACACAGAAGAACTGTACAAAAAAGATTTTCACGACCCAGATAATCATGATGATGTGATCACTAATCTAGAGCCAGACATCTTGGAAGGTAAAGTCAAGTGGGCCTTAGAAAACATCACTACGAACAAAGCTAGTGGAGGTGACGGAATTCCAGTTGAGCTGTTTCAAATCCTAAAAGATGATGCTGTGAAAGTGCTGTACTCAATATGCCAGCAAATTTGGAAAACTCAGCAGTGGCCACAGGACTGGAAAAGGTCAGTTTTCATTCCAATCCCAAAGAAAGGCAATGCCAAAGAATGCTCAAACTACCACACAATTGCACTCATCTCACATGCTAGTAAAGTAATGCTCAAAATTCTCCAAGCCAGGCTTCAGCAATACGTGAACCATGAACTCCCTGATGTTCAAGCTGGTTTTAGAAAAGGCAGAGGAACCAGAGATCAAATTGCCAACATCCGCTGGATCATGGAAAAAGGAAGAGAGTTCCAGAAAAACATCTATTTTTGCCTTATTGACTATGCCAAAGCCTTTGACTGTGTGGATCACAATAAACTGTGGAAAATTCTGAAAGAGATGGGAATATCAGACCACCTGACCTGCCTCTTGAGAAATCTGTATGCAGGTCAGGAAGCAACAGTTAGAACTGGACATGGAACAACAGACTGGTTCCAAATAGGAAAAGGAGGACGTCAAGGCTGTATATTGTCCCCCTGCTTATTTAACTTCTATGCAGAGTACATCATGAGAAACGCTGGACTGGAAGAAACACAGGCTGGAATCAAGACTGCCAGGAGAAATATCAATAACTTCAGATATGCAGATGACACCACCCTTATGGCAGAAAGTGAAGAGAAGCTAAAAAACCTCTTGATGAAAGTGAAAGAGGAGAGTGAAAAAGTTGGCTGAAAGCTCAACATTCAGAAAACGAAGATCATGGCATCCGGTCCCATCACTTCACGGGAAATATATGGGGAAACAGTGGAAACAGTATCAGACTTTATTTTTGGGGGGCTCCAAAATCACTGCAGATGGTGATTGCAGCCATGAAATGAAAAGACGCTTACTCCTTGGAAGAAAAGTTATGACCAACCTAGATAGCATCTTGAAAAGCAGAGACATTAGTTTGCCAACTAAGGTCTGTCTAGTCAAGGCTATGATTTTTCCTGTGGTCATGTATGGATGTGAGAGTTGGACTGTGAAGAAGGCTGAGCGCCGAAGAATTGATGCTTTTGAACTGTGGTGTTGGAGAAGACTCTTGAGAGTCCCTTGGACTGCAAGGAGATCCAACCAGTCCATTCTGAAGGAGATCAGCCCTGGGATTTCTTTGGAAGGAATGATGCTAAAGCTGAAACTCCAGTACTTTGGCCACCTCATGTGAAGAGTTGACTCATTGGAAAAGACTCTGATGTTGGGAGGGATTGGGGGCAGGAGGAGAAGGGGACGACAGAGAATGAGATGACTGGATGGCATCACGGACTCGATGGACGTGAGTCTGAGTGAACTCCGGGAGATGGTGATGGACAGGGAGGCCTGGCGTGCTGCGATTCATGGGGTCGCAAAGAGTTGGACACGATTGAGCGACTGAACTGAACTGAACTGATAACATGTCAAAACTTAACTTGATAGAAATAAATTCTAAAGCACATATTGATAAGATGTCAAAGCCTAAGTTAATAATACAAAGTTCTGTAGAAGGGAAGCGGGTGTCTAGGTATATAGCACGCTGTTGATTTGCATTTTCCCAGGGTACATTTTTAGAATATTTATGACAGGCCTTGAATAAGGCTCAAAAAATAAGTAGAGTTTTCAGTTGAACTATCAAACATTCAACAAATGCTTCAATTCAATGCCTATGTGGCTTGCTTGAGAGTAGATCTCTTACGGAGTGAAATACTGCCAAGAGGGTCTAGATAACCACTGAGGAGTCAGAGAGATACCCTGTCTACTCTCTGAAGAAGCTTCCAGGACAGTGGGTGGAAAGAGAGAGTGCTCCAAACAGCGCCCCTCACCCAGCAAAGGGGTATCAATCAAGAACAGCCTCCCGGAGGGAGGGGAATGGCACTCCTGGTGAGTCAGATTCCTCAGCCCCTAAAGTCAAGCAATGCGCTTGGAGCACGTCAAGGCCTAAGCTTGATGAAAAGAGAAAGAAAACATACAGAAAGAAAGCGGAAGGAGGAAAAGAAAAAACAAACGCATTTCATTCTCCCCGACAAGGAGCATGTATAAACACTACTTCAGAGGTTGGGAGGTCCAAGCTAGAGCCACTTCCAACAAAATACAATTAGCGAACCCTACAGGACAGTCCATGAAAACCAAGCCTCTCGCACCTGAACCTGCGTCTCCGTCAGTCCTCCACGCACCTGGAGGCGCTGTTCTCACTGCGCAGGCGTCAGGTACGACATTAAGAGTTCCGGGTCTTTCCCTAAGACTCCTCTCTAGCCCCCATGCTTCCGTTTCTCTACTGCTCTCCGCTGAAGTCTCCGGCGGGCACTTGGGGGCGGGCTGGGGGCTGGCCTTCCGGGAAAAGTGCTCGCAGGAGAGAAGGTCACAAGTAGGTAAGGCCGTACGTGACTTTTAGGGGGGCTCTGTAGTGAGTTGTGGGCGATGGCTTTAGAGACCGAGCGGGGGTCTCCAACCTTGTAGAGTCGCCCAGAATAGGACGAGTCAATTTCATTAACCAGCTCGGAGATTTCACAGGTATCACCCAAACAACTTGGCCTTCTCCTGCTTAACTTGGTGAATTTACCCAACGAAGGGCCCTAGCGTAGTTTCCTTTCCGGCCCAACAATTACTCTGATCAGGCAGCATTCAAGTCTCGGTTACTATGCTCATCAGTCGGCCTTAGGTGTGTGGAAGTCGGGGGTAATGCAGATAAGTTGCATCAGCTTAAATATATTAGCGAAAAGCCCAGCTTGACACAGTTGCTTCCATCACAGGAGAGAGGTGTGATCCAGGCAGTTGGAGGGGGTTAGGGATGTTGTTGTTGAAATGAGTAAAGCTTGACCTACATTCAGAGCCGTTCATGTCTCTGAGACCCAGTCAAATAATTAGCACCAAGCTTTAAAAATAATAAAGCATTGTGTCTAGTTGGCTTTTTGTGCATGTGAAACACGCGTGCACAGTGTGTGACTTCCTTGCCCGATGACTTTTGCCTGTCACCCTGGCAAGGCAGTGAGATAGTATAACTGTCCTGTAGTAAATGAGAAAAGGAAGGCAAAGAATACATACTACTACAAACACGATATGACCATTAAAGTAGAAAGGCAAAATTCCAGCCAGCTTTCGTACTCCAAAGCTGGCGCTGTCCACTAACCAGTGGTTTTTGAGAAGCCTGCCTCCGCAGCAGAATTTACACACACACACCTTTTAGCATATGCTTCTAAATACAGCTCCCCAAGATTCACCACACTGAGGGATACCCAGATTAAGAACTCTTGAACATCATCCACACTTTTCAAAGAAAAAAGGCAAACATAATCCAAAGTCAGTTACTGTACAAACCTGACCTTTTTACTGCATCAGACCTATCAGAAAGATACAGAAACTTGCCCTTATGTGCTAAAGCAAAAATATGGACATTTTCTCCCATTTTTCTCCAGCCAGCACATTTCAGTAATTCGTTTTTACTTAGCATTTTCAGTCCAGGTAATATTTCTTCATGATACTGTTTTATTTAGTTCACATTTAAAGAAAATTTGATATTTTAAGTGGCCTCGTGTGGATAAAAATCTAATTTACTTGCCTTTTACCTTAATGTCTTTCACACAGTAAACATGTTCTTTTTTGTTTGTTTGTTTTTAAGATAAAGTTGAAAGTTTCCGTAAAGGGACATACGAGGATCCTGAAAAGTCCTAGGTAAGGCTTACCCAATCTTAAAAAAAAAATCAACGCTAGTAAAGAGTGGCAGTTTGCCAGTCTCAGGACCAGTATTTAGGGACAGCATAACTTTTGAGCTGTTTTAATCTATGTGAAAGAAAGGATTACCTAGCACCTATGCCATTCTTCACAGCGACTTAGCAGCAGCAGCAGCATGCCACCCTTCATCAGGAGCATATAGGTCTGGGCTCTGTAAGAGGCTACAAAGCAGTAACTGGTAATTGTTAGAGCCATATTGTTTGCTTCTATTTAGCAAGTGCTTCTTTGTTTCTAGTAAATGTTTCAGGTTTGGAGAAGCTTATTCTCTTTCTCCATCAGGAAAGTTCTAGGACTTGAGTTTGTGATATGACCATTTCCACAGGATTCTTCTTCTTCTTCTTTTTTTTTTTTTAACAAATCTTCCTACTTACTTACTTATGTTTTGCTGCGCTGGTCCCTCATTGCTGGATGTGGACTTTTCTCTAGCAGCAGTGCCCGGGCTGCTCACTGCGGCAGCTTCTCCTGATGCAGAGCATAGGCCCTAGTGCACGGGATCACCAGCTGCAGCACACAGGCTTAGTTGCCCCGTGGCACATGGAATCTTCCCAGACCAGGGATCAAACCCATGTCCCCTGCACTGGCATGCAGACTCTTAACCACCGGACTACTAGGGAAGCCCTCCGTTGGGTTCTAATGAGACCTTGTTATCCATGAGCCATGTCCCAGCACTTTGCTGCCTTCCAAGGCTGGCATGGAGATGACTTAGCATCCTGTGTTGCTTTCAGTGACCACAGTCCTGCTGAGTCCCTTCCTCCTTACTGCCAAGCTGTGGTCCCCTCCCCTGTGTTTCCCTGGGCGTCAGTGTTTGTAAGTGAGGATACCATTCCAGGGAGGCACAGCTTCAGCTGCATGGGGTATGGATCTCCTTTTGTGCATGGTTAAATGAGGACAAGGAACAAACAAATGTGTCTGTATACAGAATGTATGAATACCAAGCACGTTTAGGTTTTTGTTTTTTTAGTTTGCCATTTATTCAGTGCCACTGTCTTATTTCTCACACAGTCCTGCAAGCTTTGTTTTCCGAAAGGGAAACTCATATTTAGAGACAATAGGTAATTGTTCACCCAGTTTTGGTTGAACTCCGGGAGTTGGTAATGGACAGGGAGGCCTGGCATGCTGCAGTTCATGAGGTCGCAAAGAGTCAGACACGACTAAGTGACTGAACTGAACTGAAGGGTGGAGGGAAGAGAAAAGATAATGCATGCAAAGAAACTTTTTGTAGCTTCTGAAGGCAACTTCTGGTAATGTGCAAAACCTGATACGTTATTCAGTTCAGTCGCTCAGTCATGTCCGACTCTTTGCGACCCATGAATCGCAGTACCCCAGGCCTCCCTGTCCATTACCATCTCCCGGAGTTCACTCAGACTCACGTCCATCGAGTCAGTGATGCCATCCAGCCATCTCATCCTCGGTCTTCCCTTTCTTCTCCTGCCCCCAATCCCTCCCAGCATCAGAGTCTTTTCCAATGAGTCAACTCTTCGCATGAGGTGGCCAAAGTACTGGAGCTTCAGCTTTAGCATCGTTCCTTCCAAAGAAATCCCAGGGTTGATCTCCTTCAGAATGGACTGGTTGGATCTCCTTGAAGTCCAAGGGACCCTCAAGAGTCTTCTCCAACACCACAGTTCAAAAGCATCAATTCTTCGGTGCTCAGCTCTCTTCACAGTCCAACTCTCACATCCATACATAACCACAGGAAAAACCATAGCCTTGACTAGATGGACCTTAGTCAGCAAAGTAATGTCTCTGCTTTTGAATATACTATCTAGGTTGGTCATAACTTTTCTTCCAAGGAGTAAGCGTCTTTTCATTTCATGGCTGCAGTCACCATCTGCAGTGATTTTGGAGTCCAAAAACAAAAGTCTGACACTGTTTCTGCTGTTTCTCCATCTATTTCCCATGGAGTGATGGGACCGGATGCCATGATCTTCGTTTTCTGAATGCTGAGCTTTAAGCCAACTTTTTCGCTCTCTTCTTTCACTTTCATCAAGAGGCTTTTTAGCTCTCTTTATATGTTAAACTGTTAGTGACTTTTTCTCATTGATGAAATTATAAACCTAGCCCTAACAACCCCAATCCATCCCCATCCACAGGGGAGCAAGAGTTGGGAAAGAAGGGAATCCTGAAACAGAGTGCTGAAAGGAGTAAGGCTTGCACACATCCCAACTTGGAGGGGAGATGGGCTGGGAGACCTTGGACCTGACAGTTCTCCCATTGCTGGCCTTCAGGTGGCACTGTTGGCCCAAGATTGCTTGGTTGGTTTTCAGAAGGTAACTGGTTAGAGATTGACCGGTCATCCTTTAGGCTCTTTCAGTGGATCTTGGAATGGACATGAAAAGTTCTTTAAATACTGGGTATTTAAATTGCCAGAGCAATTTTGAAATTTACTTGTCAGCATTCCTGTTCAGGAGAGTTTTTTTTAAATATATTTCTTCCGTTGGTTTTTCAAGATAAGTTGATGGCTTTTTTTTCTATTCAGAGGTCAGCTCCTCTTCATCCTAGATGAACTGTCCCCCAAGATACTGTCTTAGTCAACAAAACTCTCATGTCACTACGAAAGTTTATGTAAATTAGTATACTCTGCTGACAGTTACCCCTACATTTGAACTAAAATGGAATGAGAGTTAGTCCACTAGCATCATTCTTTTTTCTAATATAAGAAACTCTTACTGCTTTTGTAATTGAATTATAGCTGATGTACAATATTATATGTTACATATATACCCTATAGTGATGCACAGTTTTTAAAGGTAATATTCCATTTATAGTTACAAAATATTGGTATAGTACTTGTGAACAGTCTCGATTTTTAATGTATCACTTATATAATCTTCAACATATATTACCTGTAATTTCTGCATGTTGCAGATATCATTCTTACACTATTTCACCATTTTATGACTCCAAAGAAAAACTTTCTGTTTTCAGCTAATACAAATTTAGCAAGTTTTCATTAAACAGAATATATAAGATGGAAGATAAGACACGTCACATCCCAACTCATAAATGCCTTTTATTCAGGAATAAAATGAATCTTTTGAGCCGTCGAGTCAATTCCTATAAGACTATTATCTCTGTTTTCCCCAACTGGCTCTCTGTCTCTAGGCAGAATCCAGTCCAGCAACCTAGAGGCTAAATGACCTCATAACTCATTAGCCATTCTCAGAGCCATCTGGAGCCCTTGAGGAGAACAGTGTTCAAAGGGCTGATAATAAAGACAACAGCATAATTATTTCTCCACCATGATTAAACCTTTAGATGGCAAGCAGTCAGCATGTTTATTCTGCAGAGTGCTGAGGTCGGTGTTTTCTGAAGGTATAATAACAGATGCTGTGGCTGGATAACTTGTTTCCCTGTCCTCATCTAGCCTACAAATAGGTAAGCTGACTATCAGTAAATAACCTATTAAATCACAAAATCGTTCATCGAAAAAGGGCATTACAGCACAGGAATAATCATGTTAACACCAAGCGTAAAAGATGCAAGCGGAAAGTGCTCAAAGGAACTGCGCATCCACTCGGACTGTGGAGATCTCTCAACCCCAAGGCATGTCCTGCCAACGTGAACTAAGTCATGGGTGGCTCTCTGTGTTTTCACTTTGTAAAGCATTCCTTAGATAATCTGGGAATTTCTTAACATGAACCATTTGTGTTCTCATTTTTCTACAGGGCCTCTTATTCCTTGCTGCTCAAGAAATGTCTTCACTTTCAGAATATGCCTTGCGCATGAGTCGTCTGAGTGCCCGGCTATTTGGTGAGGTTGCCAGGCCTACTGATTCCAAATCCATGAAAGTGGTGAAGCTGTTCAGTGAGCAGCCTTTGGCCAAGAGGAAGGAGACTTATGACTGGTATCCAAATCACAATACTTACTTTGCACTCATGGGGATACTACGTTTTCTTGGCCTCTACAGGTAATGACAAAAAAAAATCCACAAAGAGTAACCTATAGGAGGTTTGTTTAATAGATCAGAAAGGGAAAAAATGAGCCTTTCTACTTTCATAGTTTTTTTATTCTTATAATAGTGCCCAGGTAGTTCAAAAGGTACAATTGTGGGAGGGGAAAGCTTTCGAAATGTCCATAATGAGTATACTAAGAAAAAAAAGGAAACACGCACTTCCTAGAAGACATACCTTAATTATGTCTAAGATGTGACTGACATTGACTAGACACTGAGCTATAGAGAGACCTTGAATTAGTTGTTAATCTAAGAGCACTCAATGGATGTAGAGGAAATAGGTCCACACACTGAGCAGATCCCGTTGGTCAGGTGAAAAGGGCGCAGCCGACCTGCTTCCTAACTGGTGAGGGGGAGCCTCGATTCTTTCCTGATGGCAGTTTTGTTGGATTTCTTATTTCCTTTCACCCTCTTTGGGCATTTTTAATTGGTACCCTTTTTGGTATACTAAAGCTGAAGTTTACCTTAACGGGTAATAGGTAATTGATATTATAATAGGATAATAGTATGTAATAGTAAGAGTAGCGGGCTCTTTCCACCATGCATTTGTATGTTTGTGCATGTGTAGGAAGTGGGCGCTTAAGATGATATGCTGCTCTAAAAAGAAAAAAGATCAAATACCCCTGTGATCGTTTTTCTTTTAAAAAATGTCTTAATTACCAAACAAATACATGCTCATTATACAAGAATTTAAACAGTACATAATTGTATCAAGTCAAATGCCTACTTTTTTTTTTTAATTTAACATGTTTTAAATGTCTTAGGGCGATGTTACAAAAATTAATTTGGGACTGTTCGCTCTAATATAATAAGATTAACAGTTCATTCCAAATAACTAGAGATTGGTACATTCATTTACCCAACAGATTTTTTTTTAAGTACCTTCCATATGCAGGCATTTAAGATGGGCACAAGGGAAAAGTTCTATGAACAAAATAGATTTTCTTAGTTAATATATCACTAGAGATGATAATCCATGATGTATTTTGAATTTCTGGAATTGCTTTTGGGATTATCTCCCTAAAGTCTTGGCTCAAAAAATAAAAATTAATTTTATTCTTACCCCAAATAAAATATTGAAAGACACATGTCCTGAGTAGAAAATCATAACCCATATCAAAATAACCTTCAGTTATTTTACTTTTTTGCTGCTGCTCCCCATTTGTTTGAAAAATAAAGCTTCAACTACCTTTGGGGACAGAGGAAAAACACTTAGGTTTAGTTATCCATGGAGAAGCACAATTATTTTCATGTATGTAGTCACCAGTTACAGTAAATGGTGCCTCTAACGCAAGGCCTCCTGGGGAGTCAGGCAGGACGAAAGCAGGCAGACTTCAATTTAAAAAAAAATCTTACAAAGACCTACAAAATGGGAAGGGAATCAGGGTCTCAAAAACAGTGAGTCATTCCATCAAGCAGGTGCTTGGGCAGTTCATCCACAAAGACCCCTGCCTGTGGAATTGTCTTTCTGGCTGGGGGGTTGTCAGAAATGACTGACGGGAGGGAAGAAGAGAGGGAAAAACATACTAAGTAAGTAAATCATGTGGAATGTTACAAAGTTGAATGTGATGCAGGGGAAAAAATAGTAGAGCCAGCTGAGCAGGATCAAGAGTGCTGACTGGGCCCTCAGTGGGCAGGATGAGGACGGATCACAGTATCAAACAGAACAGTCAGGGTAGCCTCACTGAGAAGAGAGGTTTCCGCAGAGACTTGAGGGTGGAGAGCGAGCCAGGGGCGCCCAAGGAAGAGCTTTCAAGGCAGAGGCCAAAGCAGAGCAAAGACCTTGAGGAATGTGCCTCATCTGTTCCAGAAGCCTCACAGGCTGACGGGAAAGCCATGGAACAGGAGGCAGGTTGTGAAGAGGGCTGAGAGAGCAGAGAGCGATTTGCCAGGCTGTCAGAAGAATTACTCTGGCTGCTTTTTCGAGAGTGACTTACCTGGGGGCAGTCATAGCTAATCCGGAGGAGGGCATGGCAGCCCACTCCAGCATTCTTGCCTGGAGAATCCCAGGGACAGAGGAGCCTGGCGGGCTACAGTCCATCAGGTCGCAAGTGTTGAACACAACTGAGCGACTAAGCGAAGCACAGCGCATAGCTAATCCCAGAGAGGTCTGTTGTAGCTATCATGTTCATGGAATGAAACATCCAACCCTATAAAACCTATCTATTTTTTAAAACAACCTGGAGGAACTCCTTGGTGATCCAGCAGTTAAGACTCTGAGCTTTCACTGCCAAGGGCCCAGGTTCAATCTCTGACTGGGGAACTAAGATCCCACAAGTCACACGGCACAGCCAAAAGTTAAAGGATAAAAAAAATGAAAAAGCAGCTGTGCTGTGTGTCCTTGGTTGCTCAGTCATGTCGGACTCTGACCTGTGGACTTGCAGCCGACCAGGCTCCTCTGTCCATGGGGATTCTCCAGGCAAGAATACTGGAGTGGGTTGCCATGCCCTTCTCCAGGGGATCTTCCTGACCCAGGGATCAAACCAGGGTCTCCTGCATTGGATTCTTTACCAGCTGAGCTACCAGGGAAACCCTAAAAAAAAAACAGCATCAGGAGTTGAAAATTGGGCCCAGGAAACCACTCTCTTACATTTAATTAGTTTACCACTATCCACACTCATACAGGTGAGGAGACCAGGGTGCAGAGAGGGAAGGATCCTCACCCAAGGTCACACAGCTACTAGGTGGTGCAGCTGTGGCTTGAACCCAGGGTCACATGGGTTCCAGAGCTTACGTATTGAAACATGATACTGTTTTAGGCCCTCCTTATCCACAGGTTAGCTATCTGTAGATTCATCCAACCACAGATTGAAAATATTAAAAAAAAAAAATTCCAGAAAGTCCCAAGAAACAAACCTTGAATTTGCCATGCACTGGCAACTCTCTCTATATAACATTTACATTTATTTTAGTAAGTATTATAAGTAGATGATTTAAAGTACACAGGAGGATGTGTATAGATTATATGCTATGCTATATAAGGGACTTGAGCACCAGTGGATTTTAGTATCTGTTGGTGGGGGGGTGTCCTAGGCCAGTTCCCCAAGGATACTGAGGAATGATCATGTTTGATTGTAAAATGCAGACATTTTTATACAGTACAGGCAGTCTTCAGCTTACACCCTATTCATATGTACAAACAGCCCTGGCCGCCTTGATTCCTCAAGGACCTGTCTGTAGAGTTTCTCTCTGCTGACCCAGCTTCCTTCTGCTGGAGACTCCCCAGCAGACTTCTGTGTGACTCATCCACTGTCATCCAGGCAGCTTCCTCCACACCTGTCCCCTTAGGTGCTGATCCCTGGGCCTCCCAGGGTCTCATGTAACTACTGAAGCTTATACGCACTTTCTGCCCCCAGCAGTGAGTAGTCTTGGTGTTACAGGGAAACCTGGGGCAATTATTAGTGTTGAATCATAATTAATATCAGTTTACACAGATCGGCTTGGCAATTAACTGCTGTTCATGACCTCGCTTCTGTGAGGGGAAACTGACTTAGAAATGAACGCTGGGAACGCAGCCTATCTGTACATCAGGGCCTCCATGTCCTTTCTGTTCACTAAGCTGTAGAAGTCAAGAGTTTGATAACTAGAACCACGTAAGGGAACACTCTAAACAGGTGAATTTTTCCAGTCTGATAAAAATACTGGCAAATTATTTTTTTCTTTCACCTTTCAGAGACGAACATCAGGACTTCAAGGATGAGCAGCTGCGTCTAAAGAAACTTCGTGGAAAGGAGAAGCCAAGAAAAGGAGAAGGGAAAAGAGCAGCGAAAAAGAAATAGTGCTGGTCCATCAGGGGAGGACTTCTCTCTCAGCAGCTGAAAGTAGGAGGAAGTGTATTTACAGTCTGTCCACATCCTGGAGGAGTGTCAGCTTCCCAGGTTGAAGACTGTTTGGAGGAACACCATCATCTCTGCTTTGAAATCTAACCCAGTTGAATTGTGACTGGTTTCATTGTAATTCTGCAAAATTATCTGCCTTGGTTCTATAATCTGAGGTTTACCTTATTCCTCAAAGAAATGGAATGCATGACTATTTATTGTTGAATGACTGGTTTGGGAGGGGATGGGGTGTTGGGAGAGTGGAGGGGAGACTCATTAAATGAACATCCTCATTACTCCCTTCTTGCCTCCCCAACCTAAACCACCCCTAAACTCTTTGATCTCTCTGGCTGTTCAACCACTGTCTCCACCACCAAGCTCACAAACTTTATGTTCCTCTCCACCTACTCCTTTGAGAATATCTAAGTTTGTGGGATAAAAGGCTGTGCCTGGTAGGAGAGTACCGAATACCTGCTTTATACAAGCTGCCAGAGTCCTGCTAATACAGTGCTTTGCAGGAAACAGTCCCTACCTCATGGAACTTTCAGTCCTGTGCGAGAGACTGATATTACACAGTTAAACAAATGCAGCTGTATTATATGCTACAAAGGAAAAATCCAGACTTCTGTGAGAATGTGGATGGATCGATGGATTGATCCAGAGAGATACCAAGAGGCCAAAACTTCGTTAGGTAATTTAAAGAAGGCCTCCCTAAAGAGCTCTGAAGAATAAATTAGGGTATTAGAATAAAAATGGTGGGAAAGCATTAGAGGCATAGAGAACATCCATTGGCAAAGCCCAAAGATAAAAGGAAACGGTCCAGTTTGAGGAACTGAAAACACACTAGCTAGTATGACTTTAGGTATAATGAAACAAAAGCCAGACGAAGGGTTTTGTAAGTTCTTTGAAAAAGCTTGGACTTAGCCAGATTAACTTGTACATAGTTAACTTAATCAGATTAACTTTTTATTGTATTCTAGCAGTGAGTTTCCAGTGAAATGCAAGAGCTTCTCTGATTTTTTCCCCCCTCTAGCACTGTCTAGGAAATTTTTTAAATACTTTATTTTTACTGTGGCAAAATCATAAAAGTTACCATCCTGACTGTTTCAGTGTACAGTACAGAAGTGCTAACTATATGCAGATTATTGTGGAAAATAAAGCACCTTTAACCCCTGTTCCCCACTGGCAAGGCACCAACAGCCACTGCTCTAGCCGTAATTTCCTTTCCCTGCAACACTGGCAGTATTGGCAGTAACTGCCCTGTGAATAATTCCTGAACTAGTAGGAATCTTGCTCCATATGTTTAGATAAATGGTATTTTTAGAGATACTTATCCAGATGGTACGGCTAGGGCCTATATTACAGTTGATAAAAATAAGAAATACCTAAAAATGGATAATTCCATCTGATAGACATGAATTTCAACAGAAAGCTGAGAATCCATTCAGTTAGAACTTGTCCTGAGCACCTGGCCCACACTGATTGTAGAGGACAGACGAACAGCCTTGGTCACTAGGATCTGGGAATGAACAGGCCTGTGTTGTAAAGCACTGGCCAGATCCTGGGGACTCGCTCAGGAAAGTGCAGACACACTGTCACTCTTGGCCAGTGCAGAGGAGCCTGCTGAGTAGACGGGCTCCAGGATGCTGGGCTGGGAAACAGGCTTGCAGCCTGACCCCAGTGTAGCTAAACGGATGTTCTGAATCACACCATCGCCACCTTTTCAGGGGAAGACTATAAGAGGAACTTGGGAGCATTAGCTTGATACTTTAAAGAGAGTGACTGCAGCGCGGCTCTGAGGAGGCCCTTTGACACGCCCTCTCATCCCGGAACTTCCGGGTCTCGTGCACGCAGGTGGCGTCACCTGGAACCTGAGAGGCTATACGAGGGTGTCGGAGGCCTGGTGAGAGACAATGGCCAAGAACAAACCAAGAGGGCAGAAGTCCAGGAGTGTATTCCACATAGCCAGTCAAAAAAGCTTTAAGGTTAAAAATAAAACCAGTTACCCTAATCTTGAGAAGATAAACATTATGAATGATGAAAAAGTTAACAGAGTGAATAAAGCTTTTATAGATACACAGAAGGAACTG
Organism: Capricornis sumatraensis; assembly: GCF_032405125.1. NCBI lineage: Eukaryota > Metazoa > Chordata > Mammalia > Artiodactyla > Bovidae > Capricornis > Capricornis sumatraensis. Next base: position 108,683,950 of record NC_091073.1, on the reverse strand, counting down.
GCAAACTTCTCAAAAGGCCTTTCCCTTGAACCTCTGCAGAAACAACTGGTATCTCAGCAGTGTCATGAAAACGACCGGTTAATGTTGATGAAGCTACAAGACTAACGGCTCAGTTGTAATACACCAATGATGCATCAAATTCCCCAAAAAAGACCAATAATTTTAATCTTTTATACAAAAAATAAATAGAGTGCATTAGATGTCAACAGCTCCCCGGAGTCAGAAAACAAGCCAAGGATCGGTGTGTGGGTGTGCTGATGGTCCCTGAGCCTCCAAAGAGCCACTGTTTGACAGGAAAGCTGTAGACAACTCAGCATATTAGCGTGGCACTGCTCCATGGTGAAAATGAGAAACTAAGGGTAAAATGCATTTGTACATGAGCTGCACCCTAAAACCAACTGATAAGGAAACACTGTGCAGCTCAAAACAATCTGTACTGAACGGTGGACCAGACAGAAAGTAAAAGATGAGAGGGAAAAGTCAATTCTTGTCAATTCTTAAGTCCAGGCAATCAACACATTTCAGGACACCAGCGACCAGCAGTTAAGAACTAACTGCAACTAGAAAAAATACCTTTTTGGGTTTTGGCTAGCCAGGTGGTTTAATTTCTCTGGTCACAACCAAAACTATTTGTTTGGATTTCACCCTTAAATGGCTTAGTAAAAAGAGACTGGGTTTCTCAAACCCATGATTCAAAACTCATGGGTTTGTGACATAGTTCTACTCACCAACTAGGAGACATTAAGTCCCTTACAACCTCCGAGACTTTCTGCCTCTGTAAAATCATGATAGTACTTCATGGGATTAATGAAAACATTTGTGAAAAGGACTAGGTATACTATAAAAGATTAATCAAATATTTTTACAGACAGCTATTTGTATGACTAATAAGAATTGCTTCTGTTTTACTAGCAGATTTTTCCAAGATAATGTTGATAAATACCTGCTAAAAATATGAGTTCTCTACATTTATAAGCAGCGTGGTAGGTTCAGGAAGAAGGTGTGATATGCATTTTACTGTTTCTGTAATCATGGGTTCCAGTAACTTATTTTTTTAAAAAAAAGCACACACATACATAATAATGCTTTTATTTATGAAGCCCCTCCCACAAAAAAGTCAGAATTTAAAATTCCACCCTCAAACGGATACATGTGTCTGTATGGCTGAGTCCCTTTTCTGTCCCCTTGAAACTATCACAACATTGCTAATCGGCTATACTCCATTATAAAATAAAAAGTTTAAAAAAACAAAATTCTACCCTTTTCACCTTTTTCCTCTCCTCACACACTTCTCCCAAAGCTTTTAAGTCTCAAAGTTTAGAGAATGAGAGACAGGAACAATCTTCAAGAGCAAAAGGCAGAGGGAAATGTCTTTCAACCTGCCAATCCTGACTTCATGATCCTTCTTAAGTACTCATAAGTTCAAAAGGAAGCATTTCTTTTAAAAAATATATATATAAAATATTTACATATATTAAAATATACACATATTTATATAAAATGTATATTTTATATATATTTAAAATTACATATAAGATAAAATCACCAAAACAAACAGCAATACATTCAAGAAGACTTAGATAAAACATGGAAACAAATAGTAAAGGCCTGGATGTGGAGATAACTGGAAAACCAGTAAAAAATGTATGCTGAACTTGAAACGTTTTGAGAGACCAATGTGGTTTGAATCATCAGGAACTTTACAAGCAGTGACAACCATGATTGCAAGTAATGTCAGTGTTTTAGAGCGCTTACCAGATGCCAGGGCTTGTGCTTTGTAAGCCCAATCTTATTTAATTCCCATATCATAAGTATCCCCCCTTTTACAGATGCAGAAACTGAGGCTTAGGTCTTTTGCCAAAAATCACACAGCTCCAAATGTCTTAAGACTGAAGGTTAAGTCCAAGCCACCAGACTCCAAAGTCTGTACCTTTTGTGACATGACGGCGTAGCACAGATCTGCTAAGTCTGAGGATTACTGCAACAATAACTACCATTTGTCCAGTGTTTTAGCATTTGCTAAGCACTGTGCTTGGGCTTGCCTGGTGGCTCAGTGGTAAAGAATCCACCTGCCAAAGCAGGAGTTACGGGTTCAATTCCTGGGCAGATCCCCTAGAGAAGGAAATGGCAACTCACTCCAGCATTCTTGCCTGGAAAACCACATGGGTAGAGAAGTCTGGCAGGCTACAGTCCATGGGGTCGCAGAGTCGGACACAACTGAGCACAGCAGCACAGCACGGCAAGTACTATGCTTCACTCCATAAGCTATATCACTTAATTCTTACAACCACCCTATGCAGTATAATAGCTTTGCCCATTTTATATGTGAACTGCAGTTTAGATTTGTGGCCCTCAGCTCCAGCTATGCGTTAGAGTCACCAGCAGGAGGTTAGAAGAACTCTGTAGCTGATTCCACTCCAGGCCAATTCAATCAGCATGGGGGTGGGAAGGGAGCAATGACTTCACCACAGTATTTTTGAGAAGCTCCTTAGATGGCTGTACTGTGCAGCCAAGGTTAAGAATCATTGCTTTAAAGCAGTATTCCTCGGGGACTTCCCTGGTGGTCCAGTGGCTAATGCTCTGAGCTCCTAATGCATGGGGCCTGGGTTCAATCCCTGGTCAGGGAACTGGATCCCACATGCCACAACTAAGACTACGTGCCCCAACTAAAGATCCTGCATGCCCCAATGAAGATGGAAGATCTTTTCTACCACAGTTAAGACCGGGCACAGCCAAATTTAAAAAAAAAATTAATTTAAAAAAAAGTACTGTTCCTCAGACGTTAGTATTCAGCAGTTATCGTCGAGAGAGCTTATCAAACACGGCTGGGCCCCACCCCAGACTGTCTTATTCAGTAGGGCTCCCAGGAGCCCAAGAATTTGCATTTGTAACACTTCCTGAGTGTTGCTGATGCTGCTAGCATGGTACCACACTTTGAGAACTATTAAAGTCACTTGGCCAAAGCCCACCAGCTGGCAAACTAGTGTGGCTCTACCTCAAATGAGGTTCCTGAGCCACCCTGAAGCCTTCTCGTAACCCAGAAGGAGAAAATCTTCAGAGCTTGACAGCAGCAGAACCAGGTAAGGGGAAAGTCTTAGTGTGAGAAAGTTCACGAAACTACTGGATGTTGGAAAAGAAAAACTGAGTAAGTGGAGCAGAATCCCATATACCTAAATAGGAAGGTTAAGTGTTATTAAGATGTTAATAGTTTACATTTAATTTATATAATTTATTTTATGATTTCTATCAAAATTTCAATATACATTTCTGGTGTTTGATAAAAGGATTTAAAATTTCATTTGGAACGAAAAATAGAGAACACAAAAGAAATTCTGCAAAGGAAGAATAATGTGAAGACCTACCTCAGATCAAATATATAGTTTAAATTGTTTTTAAAGATACTGGTATTCATACAAGAATAAATCATGAAGGGCAAAAAGAGATAATCTAGAAATAGTTTGCATAATGGTGAACATGTAATAAAGGATGCTTCACAAATGTGTTAATAAATGGTATTGGGACAATTAGTTAGCAATTGGGTAGGGGAAGAACAACTTAACACCTCATCAGGTCAGTTCAGTCGCTCAGTCGTGTCCGACTCTTTGCGACCCCATACCATACACCAAACAAATATTGCATGGATCAGTGATTAGGTACAAGGGAAAAAATGTAATGGAAAGTGTAAGGGAATAGAACTGAATCATTGCCTAAACTTGGACAGATGTTTACTTCTGTAACCTCAAAGTAATAAAAGAAGCCCAAGTGAAGAGGCCAGCAGATTAAAAACAGGTTCTTCAGAAAATTTTTAAATGATACCAAAAACATATTTACGGCAAACAAGACAAATAAATTGGATGTTTTTTAAGTTATATAAAGAATTTATACAGTTTTATGAGAAAAGCAGGCAAGTAACAAAAGAAAAACGGCAAACGACACAAAAAGAGCGACTTGAATTAGTAAAGAAATACATAAGGGTGCACACTCTGCTCTCAGGGCCTTTATGCTTTGCCTCCAAACACACTCCCCCCAAATGTCCCACCTGGCTCTTAAACTCACTTTTTCAGGTCTTTGTTCAAAGGTCACCTCACAAAGCTTTCTCTGATTCAGTTCAGTTCAGTTCAGTCGCTCAGTCGTGTCCGACTCTTTGCGACCCCATGAATCGCAGCACGCCAGGCCTCCCTGTCCATCACCAACTCCCGGAGTTCACTCAGACTCATGTCCATCGAGTCAGTGATGCCATCCAGCCATCTCATCCTCTGTCGTCCCCTTCTCCTCCTGCCCCCAATTCCTCCCAGCATCAGAGTCTTTTCCAATGAGTCAACTCTTCGCATCACAAATATTTATTCACTAGTGAACCTCACCTCCTTTTCTGCTCCATTTATCTGCCAAGCACAGTGAATATTTTATGTACTGTCTCTTCCTCCTGCAAAAACCCAGCTCTATGTGGACAAAAATTTTACTCACACTCATTACCATATTCCCAGTGCCTAGAACAGTCCCTGGTTTGTAGTCAAAATCTCTATATTTTGGCTGAATGAATGAAAGACCCAAACTTACTTATAATTGGAAAATTAATAAAGCAATTTTTTCTCACTATATTAGAAAAAAAGAGAAGGAAAGAAGAAAGGGAGGGAGGGATGAAGTAAGAGAAAAATAAATGAATGATAATTCATTTGGATTGACAAGATTTAGTAAGACTGGAAGATTGCTGTTGGTAGTATATTTAGTGTAACCTTATTGAAAAAGAATCTATTGACAAGTATACCGGGCCATTAATGACACCCATATCCTTTGACCTAAAAATACAACTTAGCATCTAGATTTTTATTTTTAAATACCATTCTATAACACAAGAAATCCCAGCTCCTTGGAGAAAGTGGATTCCAAGGCTGCAGTTGGTAAAACATCAGAAAGTAAATTAATGCCCTTTCAAAAAAGAGGGAACTTGCTCAAAAGGCATGGAATTTAACCTAAAAGAGTTCCCGGTGGCCAAGGCTGGAACAATTTGAGCATCAGAACAAATAAGAACAGTGCTGGTTTAAAACCCAAAGATTAAAATAAATATCCTTGAGTTCATACTGATACAAATAAACTGGGGAGAAGCAACAACTGTTACTTATAGAAGAATCAGTTCAGTTCAGTTGCTCAGCTGTGTCTGACTCTATGCAACCCCATGGACTGCAGCATGCCAGGCTTCCCTGTCCATCACCAACTTCTGGAGTTTACTCAAACTCATGTCCATCGAGTTGGTGATGCCATCCAACTATCTCATTCTCTGTCATGTCCTTCTCCCACCTTGAATCTTTCCCAGCATCAGGGTCTTTTCCAATGAGTCAGTTCTTTGCATCAAGTGGCCAGAATATTGGAGCTCCAGCTTCAGCATCAGTCCTTCCAATGAATATTCAGGACTGATTTCCTTTAGGATGGACTGGTTGGATCTCCTTGTAGTCCATGGGACTCTCAAGAGTCTTCTCCAACACCACAATTCAAAAGCATTAATTTTTCGGCGCTCACCTTTATAGTCCAACTCTCACATCCATACATGACTACTAGAAAAACCACAGCTTTGACTAGATGGACCTTTGTTGGCAAAGTAATGTCTCTGCTTTTTAACATGCTGTCTAGGTTGGTCATAGCGTTTCTTCCAATGAGCAAGTGTCTTTTAATTTCACGGCTGCAGTCACCATCTGCAAAGATTTTGGAGTCCAAAAAAAAAAAATAAAGTCTCTCACTGTTTCCATTGTTTCCCCATCTATTTGCCATGAAGTGATGGGACCGGATGCCATCATCTTCATTTTCTGAATGTTGAGCTTTAAGCCAACTTTTTCACTCTCTTCTTTCACTTTCATCAGGAGGCTCTTTAGTTCTTCTTCACTTTCTGCTATAAGGGTGGTGTCATCTGCATATCTGAGGTTACTGATATTTCTCCCAGCAATCCTGATTCCAGCTTGTGTTTCATCCAGCCCAGCGTTTCTCATGATGTACTCTGCATATAAGTTAAATAAGCACAGTCACAATATACAGCCTTGACATACTTCTTTTCCTATTTGGAACCAGTCTGTTGTTCCATGTCCAGTTCTAACTGTTGCTTCCTGACCTCTATGCAGATTTCTCAAGAGGCAGGTCAGGTGGTCTGGTATTCCCATCTCTTTCAGAATTTTCCAGTTTATTGTGATCCACACAATGGCACCCCACTCCAGTACTCTTGCCTGGAAAATCCCATGGACGGAGGAGCCTGGTGGGCTGCAGTCCATGGGGTAGCTAAGAGTCAGACATGACTGAGTGACTTCACTTTCGCTTTTCACTTTCACGCATTGGAGGAGGAAATGGCAACCCACTCCAGTGTTCTTGCCTGGAGAATCCCAGGGATGGCGGAGCCTGGTGGGCTGCCGTCTATGGGGTCGCACAGAGTGAGACACGACTGAAGTGACTTAGCAGCAGCAGCAGCATTGGCAGGTGGGGTCTTCAGCACGAGCACCACCTGGGAAGCCCTGGGAAGCATTTCACCTACTCTGACAGCAAACAGAGGTAGGAAGCACTGGTTGCAGAGCAGGAACTTGGGACTCTGATGGGAAATGACTTCTGATCCCTTTCAGTCAGTGCGGTACTCACCCGGGATGAAGCCAGATGGGTGACCAGCCCGACCGGGGCACCTGGTCTGACAAGTGATAGAGTAAAGTCACTCTGCACCTCCAGGCACAACTTGACAGGCAGCGGGGCAGAGCAAGAGGAGAGCCAGGGCCTTGGGCAGGGTGCAAACAATCCTACACCCCGAGGCAGAAGGCCAGCAGCCATGTGACCCCGAGAGACAGGCGCTGGTGCCTGAGAGAGGTACCCCCTGGGGAGATGAGGGGCTCTGCAGCTGTGAGGGGGCCCTCGGGGCTCTCACTTACCCTGCTTACTCTGTTCACAAGAAGTTAAATTCACAGTGGAGAGGCTGGGTGGAGCTGAAAAAGAAAGGTGAGGCGGCAAAGCCACGACCACATGAAGATCAAAAAGTGGATATAACATGTCGGGGTTGAAATAAAGAGAAAGTTAAGATAAAGCTCATACAAATTAGAGTTTTATGCAACTTTTGAGAAATACATTGGGCTGTAAAAATTGGGGGTCATCTATTCTGTTTTTCCTTTCTTTGGACCTCTTCGTTTAGCCTTTACTCTGAGTACTTGGTGGGAAACCAGCAGGAGGAAACACAGAACTTTCTTCCCCAGTCGCATGGGACCTGCACTTGTCAGTCAGCATGACTCCGGGAAGGAGGGACACTCAGCAGCTGGGTTCAGCCTCCTGGAGCTTCTCTGAGTCAGCTGACTGCAAGGCAGCCCAGGCATAGACATTCCCAACAAGTGCTTCCAGGTGATCAGTATGCGTGTGAAAGAATGAGAATTGACGTTTCAGGAATCCGGTGGAACCAAAATTGAAAGAGATAAACCCTGGTTCCAAGATGTTTACTTAGTGAGCCCGCTAAATCCTGCCCTCCAGATAGATGATCGTGTGCTTGGAAATGTTATCGAAGATGTCTTGAGTCAGCTTTCGATTGGGGAGTCCTCATCACCAATCTCCTTCAGCCTCTGATTTTATAATTCCCTCCAACAGGCTCACATGTCAATCTGATTTTATTCTTAGCGAGACCGTGGTGTTAATCATTGCTTATCATTCTAGGACAATCTCGTACAATCTCGTCTCTGCAGTGGTCTCTGTGGGGATGTTCAGGGAGAGGCTGAGGAAGTAAGGATAGTCCAATCCCAGGGCACTAAATTCCAGCCTTAGGGTCTGCTCCGAACTATCTGGGTAGGCTATGCAGTTCATCACAGAAATCGTGATGAGGATGACCTTCTTGTGAAAAATAATCACTTGATCTTTCCTCCTCCTTCATTAGTCTTATGAAGCCTCCCTACTGCATTTCACAACCAGCATTAATAGCAGGGAAGATGAAAGTGAAGAACAGCTCAGTGATCTTATTTGGCGATCACAGTCTGTCTTTAGTGCAACAGGTGGGCCCCCCCGGGATTCTGTTTACCACATTGCCAAACCACTCACCAGAGCCAGCTCCCCAAGGAGGGTGTGGCCACAGGGTGAGGTATGGAAAACAGGAATAAAAGAAAAATAGTCTATATCATCTACTCAACTGAGACCACTCCAAGTCATGGCTTATTGTCAAATGTTCTGCAAAACACAAGCATCACTTCTACGATCAAAAAAAAAACAAAACACAGTGGCTCTTTAGGAACCATTGTCACGAATTCAAAACAGGGCATCCCAACGGATGCATCTATTTTCTCACTGAAGCACCCAAGAAAACATCATCAAATAACTCAAATGGAAGTAAGCCAGAGAGAGAAAACAAATATTGTATATGTGGAATCTGAAAAAAAAAAATTGGTATAGATGATCTTATTTACAAAAGCAGAAATAGACACAGACACAGAACAAACATTTGGATACCAAGGGGTAAGGAGGATGTGGGATGAATTGGGAGATTGGGATTGACATATACATACTACTGAAACTATGTATAAAATAGATAATTAATGAGATTCTGTTGTACAGCACATGCATCCCAGGTGGCTCAGTGGTAAAGAAGCCACCTGCCAAGCAGGAGATGTGGGTTAAGTCCCTGGGTCGGGAAGATCCCCTGGAGAAGGAAATGGCAACCCACTCCTGTATTCTTGCCTAGGAAATCCCATGGACTTAGGAGTCAGGTGGGCTACAGTCCATGTAGGGTTGCAAAGAGTTGGACACAACTGAGCAACTAAACAACTCTATATGCTCGTATAGTACAGGAGACTCTGCGCAGTGCTCTGTGGTGACCTAAATGGTGAGGAAATCCAAAAAAGAGTGGGTCTGTGTATGCCTATAGCTGATTCACTTTGCTGTACAGCGGAAACTAACACAACATCGTCCAGCAACTAAAAAGTCAAAGTATTAGTCGTTCAGTCGTGTCTGACTCTTGGCGACCCTGTGAACTGTAGCCCGCCAGGCTCCTCTGTCCATGGGGTTCTCCAGGCAAGAATACTGGAGTGGGTTGCCACGCCCTCCTCCAGGGGATCTTCCCGACCCAGGGATCAAACCCGTGTCTCTTATGTCTCCTGCACTGGCAGGTGGATTCTTCACCACTGGGAAGCCACCTAGGAAGCCCTCCCTTATGCTGTACCCTGAGCCGAAACTAATGATTCTCTCTTCTGTGCTCTCTGATACTTGACAGCTGCACCCAGTGCATAGCTCTGCATACCACGTTATAATTATGTGCACCCGTGTCTATGCCCCCACAAAAGGGCAAGTTACCCAGGGGTAAAGGGCACGCCTTACTCATCTATGTTCCCCAGCACAAAGCCCAGGACTTGGAACAGAAACTCAGTGAATGTTCCATGAAAACTACTTTTCGTGATTTTTCCTCTCATTGTTCTCCAGTCATGTCATGGTAAACCTCGTGCTGCCTGAAGGTTTTCATATGGTAACCTTCTATCCTTTAAAAACCCTTTTTACATCCTTAAATTTGCCAATTTACAGTCATGATTCAAAAACATTTCCATTGGCTTGCAAACAATCTCTGAGCCTATGTTTCACTGGGATAACTATTTCTGCCGCTTCTCCCTTGAATACAGACGTTTCCCACAACAGAACATATCCATTGCTAATGAAAAGCCAACTTACAGAGCAAATATTTGGGGGCAGTAGTGGTAGACAGTATAATAAAAGGAATTATTGTATTTATTTATTTTTATTAAGCCTGTCTTGATGCCAATATTTCCTTACAGGTATCTAACTGATTTTACCGAATTGGTTGTGAGTGAAAGGCAAAAAAATAATAATAACAACACACAACAGTAAAGAGAAGAAAGTAAAGTAGAAGATAAGCAGTGATCCGAGTCACAATAATTAATAGCTGTGTTCTTAAGACAAACACACCAGAAAACACGCAGGTAATTATGCGGCACTTACAGAGTTGGCACAACCCCTCAGGTTAACGATGAACTCTTGGGAAACTGTTTACAGTCATGTGCCAGCCTGCACGAGGTAACCCACAGCCAGAGATGTTTACGGGTAATATACAAGAGTATGAGAGGCATTTACACTGCTCGTGCTGGTCACTGATGCAAAGCCATAAGCAGACGGTGGTCCGTAAGACTCACCCAAATGGCCCCAAAACTGGTCTCAGTCGATGTTCACATATATTCTGAATGCCCTGACAGTGGTAATCAAGAGATACTGTGTAGGGAAGCTTTAGCTTTCTAAAGAGGCCTTTGCCATATTTATCAAGAGGTTAAATATGAATATCCTTTGACTCAGGATTTCCATGTGACTGTAGCACAGGAATAAAGATACAAATGCACAAAAATGTTCACTCTGGTTTTTGTAGAAAAGTACTTGTTTATCAATAGCAAAGTTGTTAACTAAGCTGTACTACACATCCATACCCTGGGTATTAAACAACTAGTTCTTAAAGAGAGATATATGTATATTTTCTGACATGGGAAAATGTCAATGATATGTTTTAAAAACTCAAGTAGCAGAATATTCTATTATACTATGAGCCGACTTAAAAATTATGTGTAAGAACACATACACAGACACAAACACATCTATTTATATATGTGTAGCAGATGTTTGTAAGCCTACCCACGAAACTGCTTATTGTGATTATATCTGAAGGAAAGGATAAAAAAAAAAAAAGAGTAAGAAATCACTTTCCCTTTCATAGCATATACATTTCTTCCTGTTGTTGTTTGGTCTCTAAGTTGTGTCCAACTCTTTGTGACCCCATGGACCAGGCTGCTCTGTCCTTGGGATTCTCCAGGCAAGAATCCTGGAGTGGGTTGCCATGCCCTCCTCCAGGGGATCTTCCCAATCCAGGGATTGAACCTGTGTTTCCTGCATTAGAAGGCAGATTCTTTACCACAGACCCACCAGGAAAACACATACATGTTTGTTTGTTTTTTTAACTTTTGATTTTGGCAAAATTTCAGGTTTTACACTACATTGCAAAAATAGTGCAAAGAATTACTTTATAACCTCCACACAGATTCCCCAGATGTCACATTTGTTTTCTCTCTCCCTCTCACTTCCCCCACCTCCTCTCTTTCTCTCTCTCCTTCTCTTTCTGTATGTATATGTGAATTTTTAAACTGAGAAAGTTGCAGACATGATTCCCCTGTACCTCTAAATACAGCTATTTACTAAAGCAAAGCACTCTATTACATAATCACAATACAATTACCAAAATCAGGAAAATCAAGAAATTAACTTTGATAAAAAGCTATTAGCTAATCTATAAATCATATTTCAACTATTATCCCAACAATGACTTTTGTAGGAAAAGGAAATCTCAGATAATGGATTGCATTCAGCTGTCATGTGTCTTTAGTCTCCTTTTATCAGAACAGCGCCTCAGTCTTTCTATTGTTTTGCTTTTTTAAAAAATTTAAATTTATTTATTTTAATTGGAGGCTAATTACTTTACAATATTGTATTGGTTTTGCCATATATCAACATGAATCCGCCACGGGTGTACATATGTTCCCCATCCTAAACCCCCTTCCCACCTCCCTCCCTGTACCATCCCTCTGGGTCATCCCAGTGCACCGGCCCCAAGTATCCTGTATCCTGCATTGAACCTGGACTGGTGATTCGTTTCTTATATGATATTAGACATGTTTCAATGCCATTCTTTGATGATGCTGGGTCTTCCTTGCTGTGTGCCTGGGCTTTTCTCTAGTTGCACGAGTGGGGCTATTCTTGGTTGCGGTGCTTGGGTTTCTCATTGCGGCAGCTTCTCTTGTTGCAGAACACGGGCTCTAGGCATGCGGGCTTCAGTAGTTGCAGCATATATGCTTAGTAGTTGCAGCCCACAGGCTCTAGGGCACAGGTTCAGTAGTTGCGGCGCGTGGGCTCAGTTGCTCCAAGGCACGTGGGATACTCCTGGACCAGGGATCAAACCCGCATCCCCTGCATTGGCAGATGGATTCCCGTCCACTGTACCACCAGGGAAGTTCTTTCTCTCTGTTTCATGATCCTGATGTTTTTGATGAATAAAGTCCAAGTATTTTGAAGAATGTGCCTCAGTTTGGAATTGTCTGATGTTTCCTCATGATTCAGGTTATCATTTGGGATGGCAATATCACAGGTGTGATGTGTTCGTCCCCGTATCAGGAGGCACACAACGAACCATCACAGGTGCTGTTAAACTTCAAACACTTGGTGAAGGTGACGTCTGCCAGGTTTCTCCACTGTTAATTTACTAGTTTTTCCTTTGTAATAGTGGCTTTCTAATTCCATCATTCCTTCTACATTAATTAGCTGTTGTGTGTTCGTCACTCAGTCGTGCCCAACTCTTTGTGACCCCATGGATTGTAGCCTGCTAGGCTTCTCTGTCCATGGGATTCTCCAGGCAAGAATACTGGAATGAGTTGCCATGCGCTTCTCCAGAGGATCTTCCCGACCCAGGGATCAAACCTGGGTCTCCTGCATTGCAAGCAGATTCTTTACTATCTGAGCTACTTGGGAAACCCTAAGTAGCTAATTAACTAACATTAATTAGTTAGAATATTACTATTAAGGAAAAATTTCTCTTTCCCATTTATTCATCATTTGTTCTTTGTTTCATACACTTACTTATACTGGTTTAAACTCATGGAGTTTAAACTTTACTATCATTATTTATTTTGATGCTCAAATTGTCCCAGATTTGGTCAGTGGGAGTTCCTTTTACCTGACTCCTACGTTCTTCTGATATATTCCCTCTTTCTTTGGTCACTGCCTTACTTTCTGACACCAAAATGTTGCGCACTCATCTTGCACTTTCCCAGCCCCAGCCCTGGTATCAGCCATTTCTCCAAGGAAGATGTGGTTCCTTTTAATGAAGAACGGCACTTAAAAACCAAGATATGAGTGCTAGGTGTGCTCATTGCTACTGGGTGTCATTGTTTTGGGGCCCTCTCAGCAGACAGAGCTGTTAAACATATAATGCATGAATTTATATCCTCTCAATATACACATATCTCAATCTATTTCTATATTTAGCTATCTAAATATGTTTTTAAATACTGTAAGTTCATACCCATGCCTTCAATTCCAATCCAATACCACTGACTCCCTTTAGATTTTCCTCACCACACCCTTCTTTCTTTGAGCACATTCTTACTGACACAAGGCGATTAGACAATGAACCTTAAAAAATGTGAAGTTAATCTGACTTTCATTTTACCTCTTGGAATTTAGCCTAAAAGTATAATGAAGTATGTTTGCAAAAATTAACAAAAACGATGACCATCTTATCACTGTTTATAAGAACAATAACTGGAAACTACCTAAATGTCCAACAAGGGTAATTTAGTGACTAAATTATATCAATATAACTAATGCAGAGAGGCGGTTAAGAATAGATCTAAACCCAAGCAGACGAAGTTTGAATCCCAGCTCTACCAATTGTTATTACGACATCTAGTAAGCTTCTTCTCTTCTACATGCTTCAATTTCCTGTGTGTAACATGAAGATAATATTACTTTCTTCATAGGCTAGCCATGAAGATCAAATTTACTTTACGTAAAGCATTTGGAACTGCATGGCATACAGTAAGTACAACGTAAGTGTCAGTCGTTATTATTAATATTGTTGCATGTGTACTAAATCATTTATCCCATCATTTAAATGATGTAGAAAAACTTATGATATGATATTGGAAATATGCCCAAAAGTTAACGAGTGTTTACTCTTGGGTGATACCACTGTAAATGGCATTTATAAAGTTCTTGCTTCTTTCAGTTTTCTAACTTTTCCAGAAAAGCATCCATGACTTACTTAATTAAAATTTTTAAATAAATAAATAAATGCCACTGGAGCAACTGGAAGAAAAAAAAAGAAGTGGATTTTTTTTCTTCCCAAGAAAGCAAAAATAAGCAATGTTGCCTGACTATAGGTTCAGTGACACCAACCTGGGCACTACTAGATTATAATACTTTTATCTACATAGTAATTGCCTTGTTAAATATACATTTCAGAGGCTTGTTTAAAACTATAACATTTGGGAATTTCCTCGTGGTCCAGTGCTTAAGACGCTGTGCTTCCACTGAAGAGTGTCTGAGTTCAATTCCTGGTTGGGGAACCAAGATCCCACATGCCACGAGGTGTGGCCATAGACAAACAAACAAACAAGACCTATAATATGGGTTGTCGTTTTAGTTTCACAAGCTGTTTTGATATTTTTCCTGTAATTAGGCAATGTGCCAGCAGGTGGCAACAGTGCTTCAGTCATGGCTGAGTTATTTGCATAATAAGGATTTTTACTACAGGAAGGTGTTCCAACATATTGAAACATACATGGTTTTATTCTTTGCTCTGTTTTAATTCTTTACTGAAATCTTTAAACTTAATTGAATATGGTAGCTATTTCTTACATACCAATATAAAGAAAACAGAAAACAAAAGATTTAACAACAACAAAAAATTACTCAAGAAAAGTTAGAGCCTAGGCAACCATAGTAACTTAAAGGAATAATATTAGTTTGCCTTTCTAGTACTCCTGATCAATTATAAAGCTCCAGGCTGCTTCCTGTGACTGTCCTGAAATGTATTTTTCATATGTCTAAAGAAAAATAGCAAGAAAACTTCCTTGTTAGGTTTCTCCTAGTTGCAGGATTAAAAAAAAAAAAGTCCAACTTTTAGAGCTGGAAGCAACCTTAGAGATTTAGTCAAAGCTCCCATGTAACAGTTGAAGAAATTAGCATGTCTTGAGCCAGATGTTTTGCCCAAGGGCCCCTGAAAATGCAGAACTAGATCCCAGGTTACGGAAGGACTCTTGGCAAATGTCCTCAAACAGGGCACAAATGTCAATTTGTGTAATCTGTGGTCACTTTATAAGGCTGGGTTTACCAAGCCAGTGCTTTACAAACCAAGCAGTTCCTCTTAGTCACTGTGTTTACAGTTCAGGTAAGTTAAAAGATAAATTCTCCTTAGTAGATGCTAGACGACCCACTGAGGTTTTGTCCAAGTAGAAATAATCATGAAGACTTACATTATAATTTCAACTAAAAATTAAATGTATTAGCAGAATTGATAACCGGTACAAATATTTAAATAATCCACAATGATGAAATAAAAATAAGTAGATTTAAAGTATAAATAAAACGTATGAAACTACAAATATCTGCCCTTCTTACACTGAATTTTAAATTGTATGAATGCTTCATCTAATTCTGATTCTCCTTATTTCATTTCAAAAGAGGAACCATTACCTCTCACTTCGGCTCCACATCTCCATGTAGCTCACCTGTGCCCTGACACTCAACTTTTACATTTCTCTACTGTTTCTGTTTATTATGGGGTAACACTGAGAGACTCCCAGTTAGTTTTGCCCCAGTTCTCTAACTCTTCTATTTCTCTGTGTCTTTTGAAAATGAGGAACTGTGTGTTCTGCAACCCATAGCTATCTGTCAATCTTAGGAAAAGGTCTTAAGTCATCATTCCTTGAATCCATGGCTACCACAAATTTATTGTAGAAACTTAGAAATTCTAAGAAAAGAATGGAAGACATGAAGAGGCCTCAAAATCAGCATGAAAATCCATCTCTCCAGACTCTCTAACCATCCCCTCACAGTCACCTCCACACTTCATGATCAGCAGCTCGTTGACAGTCACAGGTGTTTCTTTCAAATACTCATCAAATTTTGCAGTCCAACTTGTTCCTAACAGAGACCAGCTTTGCCTTCTTAATGAATCATTACTTTTGCTTTCTTTGAACTGATGGGTATATCTCAGATTTTGGGAGTATGTGCTTTGCATTTAAAATAGCTTCTGGATATACAATGAAAGAAAAGAGAAGGAAAACTTTAATAATCTCCAGACTGGAGATAACTTTCTAAGTTTAAAAAATAAAAGAAAATAAGAGATTAAAATTTGAGCTGTATCGAATATTTAAACTTTTATACATCAAAAAGATATAGAAGCAATACGAGTAATCACTTGAGAGAAATATTTACTAAAACAATTATTATGGCCCAAGAATTAAATGAGCTCATACAAATGAGTTCAAAAAAATCTCTCTAAATTCTCAATAGACAATGGACAAACAATATGAATAGACAACGCACATGCAATTGGATGATAGACATTTGGTAAAATGATTAACTTCACTAAAATCAAATAACCAAGAAGTAAAACTATAAATACATGATAGTTTGCCCACCTACAAGCTGAGCAAAGATGTGTTATAATGTGACTGTCTCAACTGATGAAAGTGTGGTGAAATGGGTCCTTTTGTATATTGCTGGTGGCAGGAATAAAAATTAACACAACTTTTTAGGACAGCAATTTCACAATGTGTTTAAAGAGGCTTTAAAATGTTCTACACTCTGACCTTGAAATTCCATTCTTAGTAACCTATGCTAAAGCAGTTACCCAAAATATGCACAAATATTTTGACATCAAGATGAACGATGTAAAACTTTATATTCAGGTGAAAAACTGACATTGACTTAATTAACATCTAATGATAGAAGTCTGTTTAGGCAAATTTATAAATAAAACACTAGGTAACCACTTGAAATCATAGTTGTAAACAATTTTTTAAATAAGAAAAATGCCTGTCTTATAATGTGTTAAAAGCAGAACATAAATATTTTTTATGCATGAGTATAGAGAGTAAAGGAGTATTTCTAAAGGTTGATGGTTGTAACTAGGAGATGGGATCTCAGTTAATTATATTGCTTTTTTATATTTTTATGCATTTTACAAATTTTCTGCATTCAATATGTATTTCTTTTCTAATTAGAAAGAAAGATATAAAAGAAAGAGAAAAGCCAAAGAATTAACAAAATGACTGTGATTTCTCCACCCTCCCTCAACAACAAAAAAAAGTTTTCAGAAGACCCTGCAAGCCCACCCTCCAAGTAGTCCTGGCCTGCTGTTTACAAAGAGGAGTTGGTATATTGCAACGTTATGTGGTAAATTGAGAAATAACCTAGTTCCTGCCACATGACTTTATAGGGTGCTGAGTTCTCTGCAATAACACGTATAATAATCTTTTTAGCAATCCGTGCAATTAGGGGGTTGCCAAACTGGAATTGTTACTTTGAGACAGGTAAACACACATAGCCACACACACACAATACCAGACTCAGAACCAACTTACCCCCTTGAAGAAAAACAGTGTAATCAGCTCTCCTTTTGGATGGAAAGATAGTCTATCAAATCTAAATATAAACAGATTTTGGTTTGTTTGTTTTTGTTTCAAAAACATACAGATTATTAGCTTCCACCACATATTGGTCAGAAGTCAGGTAGATGATACCGTGTCTCAGTGGTATCATAGTGTTCTCTGGACCTTAGGACAACAAGCTAAACTGGTGACTAGTAGGAAGCAGAGATCCACTGAGCTTTGGAGTTGAATAAGCAATGAAGGAGGTTCTCAAGCTGCACCGTGAGAACCAATTTTCTCAAGCAGAACTTAATTACAACTGCACAATTATCAAAACATTTATGGAGAAGGCTAACCTTACACCCACTGCTGAGTTTCTGTTAAGCTGATTTCCTTTAGCTGAAATATTCCCATGGAGTGTGTGTGTTTGTGTGTGTATGTGACAGAGGGAAACAGAGGGGGAGATAACAGAGAGATGAGCAGGCAATTACTACTGTTTCTGCTCAGTATCAACACTGCTTTGTCTCTTCCTCATAAGGCTAAATATTTCTCCCTTGACTAGAATCCGAGTTGGAGGATACCTTAGCAAGCAGCTTGTACTGGTCCAGCTATTGTTTTAAACACAAGAAAACAACTTTTCCAAGGTTATACAGCTAATCAGTGGTCCTGGTTTTAGTGAAACCTGGTTCTCTGAGCCTGATTCCATTGTTACTGTTTCACTGCCTGAGCAGTTTGGTATCCTCGGTTGCTTTTCTCATAGGAAAAACTAACATGAATTTCAGATTTTGTCTTTGAATGGAAAGAAAATAAAAGATTAAGACAATCAATCAAATAATTCCATAGCAGGGAAATAATTGCCATTTGTGATATGAAGGAGTGTCACTGCCCTGGCACTACAATTTGGAGTGACTCGGTGATGCCCCCCCACACCACGGACTGCTGGCCATACAAATGAGGAGATTACACCCATACAGGGACAGGAAAGAAAAGGTACCCTGGCCAGGTAGCCAGGCATCAAGGACCAACAGGTGATTTGAGGGAGAAGGATGGGAGTGGATGCAAGGCAAAGAGCAGGCAGATGGAAAAAGAGTCTGTTTCAGCTCCATGCATTGTTTGGAAATAGGGTCGTGGGTCTTCAGAGGAACTCACAAGTGGGCCTCTCATCACAGCCACACGCAAACACATACACACTCACATACCTCTTAGACTCTGCCTTAGGGCAGTCCTGATATACAGACACATTTTTTTGTACTCTCTTTTTAAAACAATTTATTTATTTTTAAAATTATTTATTTGGCCGTGCCAGCTCACAGTTGCAGCACACAAGATTTTTTATCTTTATTGCACCATGCAGGATCTTTAGCTGAGGTACATGGGATCTAGTTCCCTGGCCAGGGATTGAACCACAGGCCCCCTGCATTGGGAGAGGAGAGTCCTAGCCACTGGATCACCAGGGAAGTCCAGGTCCCCTTTCCTTCTGAACCTGCAATTTCTTCTCCTTTACTGCTCTGATGTGGCTTTTACCTGTCCTTAAACAGTTCAGAGTCTTTCCCTATGGCTCAGTGGTAAAGAATCCACCTACAAAGCAGGAGATGCATGTTCAATCCCTGGGCCGGGAAGGTCCCCTGGAGGAGGTCATGGCAACCCACTTCAGTATTATTACCAGGGAAATCCATGGACAAAGGAGCCGGATGGGCTACATTCCATGGGATGGCAAAGAGTCGGACACCACTGAAGTGACTGAGCACGTGTGCACACACACACACACACACACACACACACAGTTCAACCAACCCTGCCTTCTCTGAGTCACTCCCCCATTCCTCCCACTCTCACCCAAATGGTGTTACACACCCTTCCTCTGTGTTCCCACACAACTCAGACAGAGTGCTCTACCAAAGTGATTTTCACACCACATGGCAATTGTCAGTCTCCGCTAAAGGGACCATCAGCTACTCAAGGACAGGGACCCCATCTTTCCCCTTTATATCCCAGTGCCCAATACTAGAAGGAAATGGCAACCCACTCAGTATTCTTACCTGGCTTGGTGGACAACAGTCCATGGGGTCACAAAGAGTTGCACATGGCTGAGCGACTCACACTTTACACTGTCACCAAACACTAGGGGCTTTCCAGGTGGGGCTAGTGGAAAAGAACCAACCTGCCAATGCAGGGGATATAAGAGACACATGTTTGATCCCTGGATTGGTAAGATCCCCTGGAGAAGGCCATGACAATCCACTCCAGTATTCTTGCCTGGAGACCAAGGACAGAGGAGCCTGGCAAGCTATAGTCCATGGGGTCACAAAGAGTCAGACATGACTGAAGCAACTTAGCAGGCCTGCACGCACACCCCGAACAATAGGCCTGTCACAGGTTAATGAGTAAATAAATCCATTCATCAAGAAGATGATGACAGAGCACGTATTTTGTGCTAGCACTGGGCAAGCTCCTGAAGACACAGCAGTGGGTGAGATATACACATCCCTGCCTTCGTAACACTCCCAAAAGTGTCTCTAAAGAAATGATATTTAACATGATGGATGAATGTCAGATCAGCCTGACATAAATAATTTCCTATCCTGCAGTATTGTCCTATTTCAGTTTAAAATAGACTCAAGGAGAAATATTTATTAGGATTATGGGATAAGCTGAATTTTATAGAGTAAACAGCCTCTTGATGAAAGTGAAAGAGGAGAGTGAAAAGGTTGGCTTAAAGCTCAACATTCAGAAAACGAAGATCATGGCATCTGGTCCCATCACTTCACGGGAAATAGATGGGGAAACACTGGAAACAGTGTCAGACTTTATTTTGGGGGGCTCCAAAATCACTGCAGATGGTGACTGCAGCCATGAAATTAAAAGATGCTTACTCCTTGGAAGAAAAGTTATGACCAACCTAGATAGCATATTCAAAAGCAGAGACATTACTTTGCCAACAAAGTTCCGTCTAGTCAAGGCTATGGTTTTTCCAGTAGTCATGTATGGTTGTGAGAGTTGGACTGTGAAGAAAGCTGAACGCCGAAGAATTGATGCTTTCGAACTGTGGTGTTGGAGAAGACTCTTGAGAATCCTTGGACTGCAAGGAGATCCAACCAGTCCATTCTGAAGGAGATCAGCCCTGGGATTTCTTTGGAAGGAATGATGCTAAAGCTGAAGCTCCAGTACTTTGGCCACCTCATGCGAAGAGTTGACTCATTGGAAAAGACTCTGATGCTGGGAGGGATTGGGGGCAGGAGGAGAAGGGGACGACCCAGGATGAGATGGCTGGATGGCATCAGACTCGATGGACATGAGTCTGGGTGAACTCCGGGAGTTGGTGATGGACAGGGAGACCTGATGTGCTGCGATTCATGGGGTCGCAAAGAGTCGGACACTGAGCGACTGAACTGAACTGAACTGAACAGAGAGACAGCACAGACAAATTGGCCTGAGGCTGGTTACCAGTAACCCCTAAATCTAAAAAGATAGACATTATATTCCTATACTAGAATAAAGACAGTCATGGCCAAAACTTACTTAACTGAATTCTGCTAATTTTGAATCTATGAATTACTCAGAAATTGGCTGACCTACACTTTGACACTGCACACAGAGAATCAGACTTCCGGAGGAAACTAATAATAACAACCTCTATATACCTCTTCAAAGTTTCTATCTTTCATATATAACATATGGTCTCATAATGAGATTATAGCTACTTCTACCTTTCGGATCTTTACCTGTGAGTCTTAGCCACTCTCAGTAGGATGCAGTAAAGAATATGAAGTTTGAGGAATCACTGTTCTATCTGAAATGAGTACTTTGGCCACGATTCAGGTAAGAACACTACAGGTGATGTTTCAGGCACTGACTCCATCATCACACACAAGGAATCCTCAAGTACCAATCTGAAAGGTTATGTTTTTATTAAAATGTAGACTTCTGCCTTTAAGAACAGAGCTTAGAGCTGAGGAATATTATTATTATTATTATTATTATTTTGTGGCCACGTCACATGGCATGTGGGACCTTAGTTCCCAGACCAGTAATCAAACCCTCACTGCTGCAGTACAAAAAGAGTCTTAACCGCTGGACCACCAGGGAATCCCATAGAGCTGAGGAATCTTAACTCATCACTTCTTTCCTCTTACCATGTCCAGATCTTGAGGAGAAATACCTCTTCAATATAAGAGCAGCAGCATGTTAAAATGGACTTTTCAGCTGAGTCACCAAGGCTGTAGCTATTTGATAGCAAAGGAATTTTCTTTTTTAAAAAAAAATATTTATTTATTTGACTGTGCTGTGTCTTACTGGTGGCATACAGAATCAAGTTCCCTGGCCAGGGATGGAATCCAGACTCCGGGAATTGGAAGCACGGAGTCCTGGCCACTGGACCACCAGAGAAGTCCCAAAGGAATTTTCAAGACAGACTCTACCTTCTCGGCCTTTCCAGCAGACAGCTAGAACTTCAGCAGCATGGCTCTTAGAAACCCTTTACCCTTGATCAATCACCTCACATGGTTATTATCATTTGCTTGCCTTTTTTTTTTTTTTTTGGTGAGAACACTTAAGATTTCCCCTCTTAGCCAGGATGTGGAAGCAACCTAAATGTCCATCACCAGATGAATGGATAAAGATGCAGAACATGTATACAATGGTATATTCAGTTCAGTTCAGTCGCTCAGTCATTTCCAACTCTTTATGACCCCATGAATCGCAGCACTCCAGGCCTCCCTGTCCATCACCAACTCCCGGAGTTCACCCAAACTCACGTCCATCGAGTCAGTCTTTCACCATATCATGCTGGAGGTTTCTCTGTTTATCCTCAATTCAAGCGTCTGTGTGATTTTGTTTTGAAGCTGGTATGCAACTTCATGTGACCAATACCTTGAATAAGCACATCTTCAGGGAATGTAATCAGAGAGCACATCTTTATTTTTGCCTCCCACTGTTCCTCTCCTCCAGCTCAGATCATCTGTAGATGGAAAGCTTTCTTTACTTCATGCTTCACCCCTCCCCTCCCTCTTGCTAAATAATCCAGATTTCTGGGTTCTCTTAGGCTGAAGCAGTGAAAAAGAAAGAAAAACAGAGCTGGCAAACAGGGTTGGAAGGAAGGTGCTTCCTTCAGGTGCTAAATTTAAAAGGCATCAGTAATCAAGATAAATCATGCAAAGTTTTCTTAAGAAATCAAACGCAAAAAGTCCAGGATGAATAACACGCCAAAAATGTAAATAAAGACGGACTGTCGAGTTTTGTTTGTCTTATGATCTTGAGTTATTGTGCAATGGGAACAGTGTTTCGAATCATCAGCCTGTAGTTCAAGGGCCACCGGGTCATTCTGTCCCCCGATGAGTATGTTTGTGAGGGTTTACAATGGAGAGAGAACAGACTGGGCAACGCAGGACTTCATGGGCCATCCTGTTTTTAAATCGTGAAATCTTTATTAACATTTCCACTTGGTTCAACATATGGATGAGCATTTGATAGGTCTACATAGGGGTGCAGATTGGCACAGCACTGAAGGCAAGTTCTTCTCTGCCTGGTATACTCGGAAGATGACTTCACAGCACTGGGCCTGGCAGATGTCTCTAGCTGACATTTTTCTCTCACGGGACTCTTCCTGGGTTCCTTGGAGGCAGCCCCTGGGAACTCTGGGCTGCATTTCCTGTGGTGTGAGACCAGTGTCTTCTGCAGGTTGGCCAGCATTCTCTCTGGTTTTTCAGAGGTCTGCTCCGTGGAGGCTCTTGTCTTCTGCAGTCCCTCCTTCCTTCGTGTGGTCCTTGGAGGCTGGGGCCAGTATGGCTCCCAGGTGGCTCAGTGGTAAGGAATCTGCCTGTGATGCGGGAGATGTGCGTTTGATTCCTGGGTCGGGAAGATTCCCTGGAGAAGGAAACGGCAACCCACTCCAGTACTCTTGCCTGGGAAGTCCCACAGATAGAGAAGCCTGGCGGGTTACAATCCATGCGGTTGCAAAGAGTCGGACCACGACCAAGTGACTAAACAACAACAACCGGTGTGGGTCCAGCTGTGCTCTCTACTGAGAGGCCACAGTGGGTGTTCAGAATACTCAAGCATCCTCTGCTCTGAGACTCTGGAAGCAGGACCACCCTGAACAGCCACTTTCCTATACTCTCACTATCCTTCTTTGCATCTGGATCTGAAGTTAGCCCTTCTCTAGCTTGGGGCTTTTCCAGGTAGGAGTCAGGCACCAGTTCGCTGGGTGTCTTCTTTCCTTATCTGATATAAAGGGAGAATTACCCACTACTCCCCTGAGGGGGTGGGAGAGAGAATCACAGAACAATTTTCCACAAGTCAACGTTACTATGAATTCTTCTCCTTTTTCCACAATTTGCTTCTTTTATTAATATATGTTAATTAGCTTGACTGTGGCAATTATTTCATAATGTATACATACAGCAAAGCAGCAAGCTGTACACCTTAAATACACACAATTTTTATTTGTCAATTATTCCCCAGTAAAGATGTGGGTGGGGGAATATGAAGGGAGAGCTATAGTAACATCACTGGTTTTATGTACACATTTGTGAGAATTCTAGTTAAATCTCACACACAGAAGGTGCCATAGAATGCTAATTATCCTCCTCATTACTTCTATCCTGTTGTTACTATATATCTGCTGGCCAAGACTCAGGCTAAGGATATTGGTGCTGGTTACACTCCATACTCTAGGGTGTGCCTTTCACATGCTGTAGGTTTTGTGAACGGCGGCGCCTGGAATTGGTCTTGCCAAGATTTTATTTCAAGGATAAAGTCTTAAAGGCTTCCTGTGTATTTAAGAACATGGTAAAATATACAGGCTTACATCCCTTAGGAGTAAAATCTTATTGTCCTCTTGGATCTTTGCTCTTTACAGCAAAAAATTCATAAAATCTAAGCAGTGGGCCTCAGGATCCTCCAGGTCCAAGCTGCCTCTGGCATGGAGGTGGAAGGTGATGAAAAGACAGGTAATACCAACAAGTGAGAAACACTAATTAACAGGAAGCCTTTGGCTCAGACTTTCTCCCGTGAACGTTGCTTATGCTATGCAGACAGAACCTGTCCATCCTGACCACGGTCTATGTGATTTATACAGGGCCTGTAAAGCAGGCTGCCACAGCATGTGAGTGCGGCCTGTTGGAGTGGCAGCCAACACAGAGGGCAGAGGGTCTGGAATGTTTGGCATTGTTTCTTCATCTGATCTCTTACCCACCAAATGCAGTCATCCAGAAATAAAAGACAGGGCCCAAGAGAAAACAATTTCTGGACCAGAATTGTGGAACCTCGCCTTAGATGAAAACAATTCAGATTCTTTCCCACTGAGCTACCAGGGATGTCCCCAAAATGACTCTATTAGGCTGCTAATGGGGCTACTTTGGAAGGTGATGAAAATTTTCTAAAATTAGATATTGTGGTCATCTTGCTCTGAGTATACTAAAAATCACTGAATTGTACATTTAAATAGGTGAATTCTATGGAATGTAGATTACATCTCAGTAAAGCTGTTGTTCCATTGTTTTCAAAAGTGCTCAGTTGCTCAGTCGTGTCCAACTCTTTGTGACCCCATGGACTGTAGCCCACGAGGCTCCTCTGCCCATGGAATTTTCCAGGCAAGAATACTGGAGTGGGCTGTCATTTCCTGCTCCAGGGGATCTTCCCAATCCAGTGATCAAACTCACATCTGTTTAGCAGGCAGGTTCTTAACCACTGTGCCACCTGGGAAGTTCTGTTTTCAAAAGTACTTGCATACAAGCTGTTGCTGCTGTTGCTGCTGTTAAGTCGCTTCAGTCGTGTCCGACTCTGTGCGACCCCATAAACGTCAGCCCACCAGGCTGCCCCATCCCTGGGATTCTCCGGGCAAGAACACCGGAGTGGGTTGCCATTTCCTCCTCCACTTGCATACAAAAAAAAAACAAAAACAAAAACTTTACCGGTGTAGTAAGATTATGAATTTTCATCCACCAATCTGCCTTTAAAAAAAAAAAGTGTTTTTTTTGGACCTCAGATCTAAAGGGATGAGTAGGATGTGTAAAGATTCTGGGGCAATGTTAACAGAAACAACATGTAAATCAAAAGAAGCGAGTCACTTTTCTTTTCTCCAGGTTTCCTATCTACTTGTAGCCTACAAGTAGACAGGAAACCTATAGATAGGAAACAAAGCTAACAAAGGAGATGTGTAGTTTCCAAAGTCCCAGGCCCAGCATCACAGGGCAGAGAAGAACGGATTTGGAGCTAAAAGACAATAACTTAAAAATCAGTACAAAGGCCCTTCAGCAAAAGAAAGAGGAACCTTAGGGAAAATCATAGAATCAATAACAGAAAACCCCAAATTGATTTTTAAAAAACTGATTTTTTTAAAAGTTGGTAAGTTTAATTAGTTTAGTCACTCAGTTGTGTCCGACTCTTTGCGACCCCATGAACCACAGCATGCCAGGCCTCCCTGTCCATCACCAACTCCCAGAGTTTACCCAAACTCATGTCCATTGAGTCGGTGGTGCCATCCAACCATCGCATCCTCTGTCGTCCCCTTCTCCTCCCGCCCTCAATCTTTCCCAACATCAGAGTCTTTTCAAATGAGTCAGCTCTTCACATCAGGTGGGCAAAGTATTAGAGTTTCAGCTTCAACATCAGTCCTTCTAATGAACACTCAGGACTGATCTCCTTTAGGATGGACTGGTTGGATCTCCTTGTAGTTCAAGGGACTCTCAGGAGTCTTCTCCAACACCACAGTTCAAAAACATCAATTCTTTGGCGCTCCGCTTTCTTTATAGTCCAACTCTCACATCCATACATGACCACTGGAAAAACCACAGCTTTGACTAGACGGATCTTTGTTGGAAAAGTAGTATCTCTGCTTTTGAATATGCTGTCTAGGTTGGTCATAGCTTTTCTTCCAAGGAGCAAGCATCTTTTAATTTCATGGCTGCAGTCACCATCTGCAGTGATTTTGGAGCCCAAAAATATAAAATCTGTCACTATTTCCCCATCTATTTGCCATGAAGTGATGGGACTGGATGCCATGATCTTAGTTTTCTGAATGTTGAGCTTTAAGCTAACTTTTTCACTCTCCTCTTTCACTTTCATCAAGAGGCTCTTTACTTCTTCTTTGCTTTCTGCCGTAAGGGTGGTGTCACCTGCATATCTGAGGTTATTCAACAGAATAAAATAGATAAGCCAGAAATAAATCCTGGCTTATGTGTTCAAATGATTTTTGACAAGGATACCAAGACCATTAATGGGGGAGGGACAGTCTTTTCAACAGTGGTATAGGGAAGACTTGGAGAAGGCAATGGCACCCCACTCCAGTACTCTTGCCTGGGAAATCCCATGGACGGAGGAGCCTCGTAGGCTACAGTCCATGGGGTTGCTAAGAGTCGGACACAACTGAGTGACTTCACTTTCACTTTTCACTTTTGTGCATTGGAGAAGGAAATAGCAACCCACTTCAGTGTTCTTGCCTGGAGAATCCCAGGGACAGGGGAGCCTGGTGGGCTGCCATCTATGGGGTTGCACAGAGTCAGACACGACTGACGTGACACAGCAGCAGCAGCAGCATAGGGAAGACTGGATAGCCACATGTAGAACAGTGGAGTTGGACCCTCACCTTACACTGTATATAAGAATTTACTTAGGGGAATTCCCTGGCAGTCCCGTGGTTAGGTCTCCATGCTTCCACTGCAGGGGGCATAGGTTGATCCATGGTTGGGGAACTAAGATCCCATGTGTCCCATGGTGTAGCCAAATAAATTTTTTTTTAGATTAACTCAGAATGGATTAAAGACCTAAACATGAAAGTAAAAACCATAAAACTTTTAGAAGAAATGCGTCTTGATATTTAATTTGACAATGATTTCTTGGAATGACACAGGCACAGACAATTAAAGTGGAAAACGGATCAACTGGACTACATCAAGATTTACAATTTCTGTGAATCAGAGGACACAAGCAGGACTTCCTTGGTGGTTCAGTGGGTAAGAATCCACCTGCCTACACAGGGGACACGGGTTTCATCCCTGATCCAGGAAGATTCCACTTGCCGCAGAGCAGCTAAGCCCATGAGCTGCAGCTACTGAAGCCTGCGTGCCTAGAGCCTGTGCTCTGCCAACAAGAGGAGTCACCACAATGAGAGGCTTGTGCCCTGCAACTAGAGAGCAGTCCCCACTCTCCACAGCTAGAGAAAGCCCAAGCACAACAAAGACCCAGTGCATCCAAAAATAAAAATTAATTAATTAAAAAAACTTGAAAAACAGGGTAAAAAGTCAACCCATTGAATGGGAGAAAATACTTAAAAACCATATATCTGATAAGTAGTAAATATTCAGAATATATAAAGAACTCCTACAATTCAACAATAACAAAAATCCCCAAGTAACATAATAAAAAGACAAAGGATTTAAATAGATATTTCTTAAAAAAAAAAAAAGTTATGCAAATACCAACAAGCACAGGAAAAGATGCTCAGCATCACTAGGCATTGAATGGAATGTGTGCTCAGTCGCGTCTGCCTCCTTGCAACCCCATGGGTTGTGGCCTGCCAGGGTCCTCTGCCCATGGAATTTTCCAGGCATGAATACTGGAGTGGCGTGCCATTTCCTCCTCCAGGAGATTTTCCTGACCTAGGGATCAAACTCGTGTCTTTTGGGTCTCCTGCATTGGCAGGTGGATTCTTTACTACTGGTGCCACCTGGGAAGTCCCAAATAAAAATAAATCCTCAAAAATAAATAAATAACCACATGATCCAGCAATTCCACTTCAGGATATATACCCCAAAGAATTGAAAGGACAGTCTTTTTTTTTTTAATGTTTAATTTTTTTTTTTTTTTATGAGATTTTTTTTTAATTTTTATTTTTACTTTATTTTACTTTACAATACTGTATTGGTTTCATCATACATTGACATGAATCCACCACGGGTATACATGCGATCCCAAACATGAACCCCCCCTCCCACCTCCCTCCCCACAACATTCCTCTGGGTCATCCCCATGCACCAGCCCCAAGCATGCTGTATCCTGCATCAGACATAGACTGGTGATTCGATTCTTACATGATAGTATACATGTTTCAATGCCATTCTCCCAAATCATCCCACCCTCTCCCTCTCCCTCTGAGTCCCAAAGTCCGCTATACACATCTGTGTCTTTTTTGCTGGAAAAGACAGTCTTAAAGAGACACTGTACATCCAAGTTCAAAGCAGCACTATTCACAATATCTGAAAGGTAGAAGCAACCCAAATGTCCATTTACCACTGATGGATGAATGGATAAACAAAATGTAGCATAGATATACACAGGTGGAATTTTATTAGGTCTTTTGTTGAATTTGTTATAATATTGCTTCCATTTTATGTTTTGATTGTTTTGACTGCTAGGCATGTGGGGTCTTAGCTCCTCGACCAAGGGTTGAAGCTGCACCCCCTGCATGGGAAGCCAAAGCCTTAACCAATGGACTGCCAGGAAAAATCCCCAAAGAGAATATTATTCAGCCTTAAAAACGAAGGACCGGGACTTCTCTGGTGGTCCAGTGGTTAAGACTCTGTGCTTCTACTGCAGGGGCACAGGTTTAATCCCTAGATCCACATGCCGTAGCTCGGTAAAAGAAAAAGGACCTCTTGTCATATGCTACAACATAGATGAACTGTGAGGACACTATGCTAAGTGAAATAAACCAGTCACCAAAGGACAAATACTGTATGATTCCACTTATGTGAAACCCTAAAGTAGTCGAATTCATAGAGATAGAAAGCAGAAAGGTGGTTGCCAGGGGCTGGGGGTGGAGAAGTTAGCATGTAATGGGTCTAGAGTTGAAATAGGGACAGATGAAAAAGCTCTGGTGATGGCTGCACAGCTATGTGAACTTACTTAATGTCACTGAACTGTACACTGAGAAATACTCAAGATGGTAAATTTGATGCGTAGTTGATTACAGCTTGTAATAAATGAATGAATGAATAGTAGAAAGTATTTGTAATCCTTAAAATCAACAAAGAACTAACATCCCAATTATACAACGGGCCACTAAAAATTAATAAGGTGGTGATAACCCAATAGAAGGACTAGGCAAAATGTATAAATAGCACTTCACAGAAGAGAAAAACACTGACAGACTTCTCTGTTTACCCAACAGCCATTCACTGCTTCTTCCTTATTAACAGAAGCCAGATTTTGTTCCAGGTGGCAATGTTTCCAGCTAAAAATATTCACATTCTAGAATTTTCTTGCATTAGCTGTATCAATAATGAAAAACTTCTCCAGAAATCCTCAGCACTTTCCTTTTTGCTTCCACGGTCAGGAAATATAGGCCATACAATATAGTCCTGACCATGGAAACAAAAAGAAAAGTGCTGAGGATTTCTGGAGAAGTTTTTCATTATTGATACAGCTAATGCCTTTTCTTCTTTCTTCTTACACAAATGTGTGTTCAAAGCATGGAGATGCAGCAGCTATATTGTGGATAACAGGCAACCAGCAAAAGAACACAGGCCAAAACACTGAAAGTGTGGAAAGATATTAATACAATAAGCCTGGACTCAGAGACTTCCTTGTACCAGACCTAGACTACCTACCTATCCCCCAATTTTTTGTGGTGTGAGACAAATACTCCTCCATCTAGTTATAGCCCCATGGAAGTTTTTGGTTTCTTGGAAGTGAACGTATTCCTGACTGATTTTGACTTTTTTTTTTAAGATATGAGAAACCACAAGAATAAGAAAACAATACTGTGGAATTGGTCAGAGAATACCAAGAATCAATCATTTCAGGCAGAGAAGGTGGTGAAATTTGATATGAAATATCTGGGCAGAATATCATCTATCATATCTTGTCATATAATGTGCAGTCTATAAAGAGCCATGGGAAAGAAATAGCAAAGTAGAGGCGATGAGGGAGTTTTATGAACAGGAGTTGCTTTTTATGTGAAGTGGTCAGAACGAAAACCGAGATAATGTGAAAAGTAGGCAGGGACCTGAGGGAAGTGAGAGAAGGAGAGAGCTGTGAGGCTACCTGGATGACACTGTCCAGGCAGTGGGTGTAGGAGGAGCTTCCTTGGAATGTTTATGGAAGAACAGGAGTCCAAAAAAAAAAAAAGGAGGATAGTAAAAACTGATGTAGAGGGGAGGGTGGTGGGGTCGGGGAGGAGAGTGAGAGCATGGGAGGCCTTTGGGCCACTGTAAGGACTCTGATGGTGGCAGGAAGCCAAATTGTTAGGGAACCACTGATCAAACTGCCCACCCTGGGCAGGCACCACAGTAACCATCTGCCTGAGTTATTTTACAACCGAAGGTCCTGATAAGGAACACAGAGTTAAGAAGCTACCACTAGCCTAAAGAATTCCAGAAAGGCCAAAAGGAGCCGCCACATGTCCTACCCAGAATCCTCCTCACTGGAATCCATTTAGGCTGAGCAATGCCTACATCACTAGGAAGGACCCTGAGCCAGAATGGTTGGCCAGAGGCAACCCGAGACTAAAGCCTGAGACTGTGGGCCACTTGGCCCAGCAGTCCTTCTAGGTTCCCTTACCCTCCTGCTCTCCACCTGGGTACCTCTTCCTAATAAAATCTCTTGCTTTGTCAGCATGTGTGTCTCCGGGGACAACTCATTTCCAAGTGTTAGACAGGAGCCCACTCTCAGGCCCTGGAAGGGGTCTGCTTTCCTGCAACAAAATATCTCGCCACTTCCAGCAAACAGTCTCCAAAAAGGAGCAAACTGAGACTCATGTCTGCCAGATGCAAACAGAGAGGGAAGGGAATGTGGAAAACCTCAGGGCTAAGAGGGGCTCTGTCTGCAGAAGCCAGCTGTCTTGGAGCTGGGATCCTTGTGAAACTGAAAAAGTCAACTTCTTCAATACCTCACTCTGAGGTCCAAGCAAGCCAGGCTGCGAAGCAACAGGCCAGCAGCGTAGAAGACTGGAAGCCCAGAACTTTAACCAGTACCTTCACTGTTAAGAATTCTTTGCTTGACAAAGAAGGAATGTCAGTGGAAGAAGAAGGGATTAAGGGTGTGTCCTCCTGCCTTTGCTTTAAAAGTGCTGTGAGGCTGTTGTTATTGTTCAGTGGATAAATCGTGTTCAATTCTTTGTGACACCATGAACTACAGCATGCCAGGCTACCCTGGTCCTTCACTATCTCCCAGAATTTGCTCAGCTTCATGTCCACTGAATAGGTGATGCTGTCTAGCCATTTCATCCTCTGCTGCCCCCTTCACCTTTTACCTTTAATCTCTGCCAGCACCAGCGGCTGGGGCCATTACTTTCTGGGAGTGGAGGACTGGCAGAGTATTAAGGCTGGTCTAAGAGCCCCAAATTCTCAAACTCAAAGACTACCTATTAAGAGAAAAAAATCTTGACTGCGGTTACACGCACATAGAATTAATTAGAAATAGATACTCCAAAAACCTACTAGGTTTAAGAGAACTGTGTAGATTAAAAAACAAACAAAAATAAGACAAACAGAATGTGGTAACAGCCTGTGGCTACTGAATTTAAGCAATCTCTGGGACCCCAATCCGAGCTAGGAGGAAGAGAAGGGCACTATCTCCAGAGATGGAGGGAGACACAGGTTTACCCCAGGGAAAAGATTAGGGGCTGCCAGACTGGCTGGCTTATCAAGGAACTTATTTCTCTATCAGGGCTGGGAGTCCTCACTGTTCCTGTCTAGTAGGATTCAGTAATTGTCCAGCAGGATTTGATAATTTCTAAAGGTTGTAACTGCTATGATTTCCCATTTCCCCCTTTCTCTGAGTGGGAGTTTTATTGCCGTTATCCTGGTCTTCTCACCACTGTATATCAGGTATCCTGGACACTAGCAACTTGTCATTAATGTTGCATAAGTCTTGGCTCCCTGTCCACTGATGCTGAATAAAAATATAGAGACAGAGACTGGAGGAAATAGAAAAGAGTAGTTTTAGTCTTTGCCAGGCCAAGAGGAAATGCAGTAGGCTAGCACCTCAACAACTGTGCCCTCCTCTCTCTCAGGAACAGGGAGAGGTTTTATATCCTCATGAAGGTCATGCTTTTTCTTTTGCAAAGTTTGCTGGCATCAGGCAACTTAGCATCCAGTCTGGTGTCCCTGAAGTTATCACCCATGTCCTCTTTGAAATGAAGAATGCTACAAGAGAGTGTAGGGGTAGAAGAATGCCAGGTGCAAAATACGATTCATATGAAGTCAGAGAGTAATTAACTTTGCTTAGCTTTGTGAAGGACAAGTCTAGATATTAGTGTTTACAAAAATTGCTTAACTCTTTCAAGCCTGTTTATGCTGTTTCCCACAGGTAGACGATTGCTATGGAAAAAGGTGACCCTAGGTGACACCTGTTTTTCCACTTTGTCCTACTTTGCTCTCCATTCAACTAGATGTGGTTTGTGCCCCTCCACAGTTAAGGTAAGAAGGAGGAGGGGAAAACCGGTAAAAGACAAGAGAGATCTTATCTAGTACTGTAACTAGCATATTAATGTATAACAATCTAGTTCACATTCAGTTCAGTTCAGTTTAGTCGCTCAGTTGTGTCCGACTCTTTGCGACCCCATGAATCACAGCACGCCAGGCCTCCCTGTCCATCACCAACTCCCGGAGTTCACTCAGACTCACGTCCATCAGGTCTGTGATGCCATCCAGCCATCTCATCCTGGGTCGTCCCCTTCTCCTCCTGCCCCCAATCCCTCCCAGCATCAGAGTCTTTTCCAATGAATCAACTCTTCGCATGAGGTGGCCAAAGTACTGGAGCTTCAGCTTTAGCATCATTCCTTCCAAAGAACACCCAGGGCTGATCTCCTTCAGAATGGACTGGTTGGATCTCCTTGCAGTCCAAGGGACTCTCGAGTCTTCTCCAACACCACAGTTCGAAAGCATCAATTCTTCGGCGCTCACCCTTCTTCACAGTCCAACTCTCACATCCATACATGACCACGGGAAAAACCATAGCCTTGACTAGACGGACCTTAGTTGGCAAAGTAATGTCTCTGCTTTTGAATATGCTATCTAGGTTGGTCATAACTTTTCTTCCAAGGAATATGCGTCTTTTAATTTCATGGTACCAACTTAATTTCAATTGTATGCAAAAAACTTTCCTCCTATAAGCTGCATTCCCTTCCTGTTCCTTTGTGCTATTACTGTCACACAATACACACTGTATGTGTATCAACACAGATATATAATTTTTTTATGTATCAGTCTTTTAAGTCAAGAAAAATAAAGAATTACAAACAAAAAATACAGTCATATTGCTTTTAAAATTTACCTTTGCAATTACCTTTACAAGTGTGCTTTATTTCATGAGAAATCCAGTTACTATCTAGTATTTTTCTTAAAAAATAGTTATTTCATTTGACTGTGCCAGGTCTTACTTAGTTGTGGCATGAAGGATCTTCAGTCACAGCATGTGGGATCTAGCTTCCTGACCAGGGATCCAACTCAGGCCTCTTGCATTGGGAACATGGAGTCTTAGCAACTAGACCACCAGGGAAGTCCCTATAGTATCTTTTTATTTCAGCCTGAAGGATTCCCTTCAGTGTTTCTTATAGGGCAGGTCTGCTAGCAATACATTCTTTCCGTTTTTTTGCTTATCTAAGAAAGCCATATTTCTCCTTTATCTTTGAAAGATAGTTTGGTGTTGTTGTTTGTTCGGATATAGAATTCTTAATTGACAGTATTTTCTTTCAGCATTTTGAATATGTGACCCCAGTGGCTTCTGGCCTCCATAGCTTCTGTAAGAAATCAAATGATAATCTTTTTGAAGATCCTTTGTAATGTGATGGGTCACTTAACTCTTGTTGCTTTCAAGGATCTCTTTGTCTGACTTTTGATAGTTTGATTATGATGTGCCGAGCTCTGACTGTCTTCTTGTTTATTCTAGTTGGAGTTTGCAGAATTTGACATATAATGTCTGACATTAAATTTGGGAAGTTTGGGGCTTTTTTTTTTTTCAAATCCTCTTTTCACTCTTTGTCTGACTTTTCTTCTGGGGCTACCATAAGGCATATGTTGGTACACTTAATGATGGGCTATAATCTCTAGGGCTCTCTTCATTTTTTTTTTGTTTGTTTGTTTTTTCTTTCTTTTTGTTCTTCACATTGGAAAATTTCAATTTAACTAACTTTAAAGTTCACTGATTCTTTCTTCTGTATGTTCAAATCTTTTGTTGAGCTCTTCAAGCTAAATTTTCATTTTCAGTTACTTTTCATCTCCAGAATTGCCACTTATACATTATTGTTAACTATAGTTTATATTAGGTATCCAGAACTTATTCATCTTATAACTAAAAGTTTGTACTTTTTGATCATTCTCTCCCGCTTTCCAACCTATTCTTCCATGCCTAGTTAAGTCTGTGTTCTAAAGAATTTGTTTAACTAGAAGTCACAAAAATATTTTACTATCTTTTCTTTTAGATGCTTTATAGTTTAAGTTTTTATGTTTAGGTTTATGGTAAATTCAGAATTAATTTTTAGATTGTTGAAGATGGCAGAGGAGTAGGTGGACGTGGAGTACATCTCTCTCCCTGGATACATCAGGACTACACCTTCAGACACAGAAGTGGATGCAGAACACCAGCTAAGAGTGGACAGGAGTACCTGACCAGAGGAAAGGAATATACAGAACCACGCAAAACTTGAGATCAAGCCCTGAGCCTTCGCAGTTGGAGTTCTGACTCCAAGACCCCAGACCACCAGAGAACTAACCCTGCTGCTGCTGCTGCTGCTGCTGCGTCGCTTCAGTTGTGTTCGACTCTGCGACCCCATAGATGGCAGCCCACCAGGCTCCCCCGTCCCTGGGATTCTCCAGGCAAGAACACTGGAGTGGGTTGCCATTTCCTTCTCCAATGCATGAAAGTGAAAAGTGATAGTGAAGTCGCTCAGTCGTGTCTGACTCTTAGCAACCCCATGGACTGCAGCCTACCAGGCTCCTCCATCCATGGGATTTTCCAGGCAAGAGTACTGGAGTGGAGTGCCATTGCCTTCTCTGAACTAACCCTAGGGAGTATCAAATAAGGAGAACTCACACAAAGGAAACCACTTGAATATAAGACCCAGCATCACCCAACCACCAGTAGCACCCTGTGCAGGATGCCTCATCTAAACAACAAACAAAACAAAAATACAAACCCAATCCATCAGCAGACAGGACTACCACCTCACTCAGCCTTGCCCATCAGAGGAAAAACAAATAAAAACTCAGCACAAATCTTAACCATATGAAGCTTATACAAACCACTGAACCAACCTTAAGAGGGCAAAAAGCAAGAGGAAGAAAGAATTCAACCTTGAAGCCTGGGAAAAGGAGACCTCAAACACAGTAAGTTAAAAAAAAAAAAGAAAAGGCAAAGAAATACTACACAAATGAAGGAATAAACTAGAAACACAGAAGTCCAAATAAATGAAGAGGAAATTGGCAAACCTGAAAAAGAATTCAGAATAATAATAGTAAAGATGATAAAAAAAAAAAACCCTTGAAAACAAAATGGAGAAAATGCAAGAATCAATTTACAAAGACCTAGAAGAATTAAAGAATAAACCTACAGAGACAAGCAACACAAATACTGAAATTAAAAATACTCTAGAAGGATTCAATAACAGAATATCTGAAGCACAAGAACGAATCAGTGAGATGGAAGATAAAATGGTGGAAATAACTTCTGAAGAGCAGAATAAAGTAAAAAGAATGAAAAGAACTGAGGATAGTCTCAGAGACCTCTGGGACAATATCAAATGCACCAACATTCTAATTATAGGGGTCCCAGAAGAAGAAGAGAAAAAGAAAGGGTATGAGAAAACTTTGAAGAGATTATAGTTGAAAATTTCCCCAGAATTATAATTTTTATATATGATGTGAGATAGTTAAGGACTTTCTATGTGTTCATGCATTGGAGAAGGAAATGGCAACGCACTCCAGTGTTCTTGCCTGGAGAGTCCCAGGGACGGAGGAGCCTGGTGGGCTGCTGTCTATGGGGTTGCACAGAGTTGGACACGACTGAAGCGACTTAGCAGTAGCAGTAGGTCCCCAGGTGAGCCAAAACTTCTGGCTAACTTGGCTACAGTTCAAGGGCTCCCATGATCTCCTCCCTACCTGTTTAGTGTATAATAAGGGATAACATAAAGGACACAGATGAACATCCAGATGAAGAGATACATAGGGCAAAGGTTTGCGAGGGTCCTGTGGAACCACAATCTGTCACCTTCCCAGTGTATGGATATGTTCACCTATGTGGAAGCTTTACAAACCCCACACTATTGGGGTTTTAATGGAGGCTTCATCACGTAGATATGATCAGTTACTAATTCCATTTTCAGCACCTCTCTCCTCTCCTTGAGAATGAGGGAGTAGGGCTGAAAAATCTACACTTTATCCAAGGCTTGGCCTTTCCGGTGACCAGCTCTGACTCAGGAATCAGCCAGCAGTCCATCCAGAATTGCCTCATTAAAACAAAAAACACTCCTATCACCCAGGAAATTCTAAGGAATTCAGAAGCCCTGTGTCAAAAACTAGGGTCAAATATTAGAACAAAAGATGCTCCCAGTGCTCTTAGCATTTGGAAATTATAAGAGTTTCAGAATCTCCATGCCAGGAACTTGGGTCACAGACGAAATGTAAAAACAGAAGGTTCTCCCAGCATCCTTATTAATAAGGGATTCAGGACCTCTGTGTTAGGAACCAAGGATAGACACCAATATATGTATTTGTTATTATTTCACACTATGAATATGGCTAATTCATCATTTATTTAGATTTTCTTTAATTATTCTCAACAATGTTTAATAATTTTAGTGTAGTTACACATCTTTTGTTAAATTTATTTCTAAGCATTTTAGCTTTCTATAATTATTATAAATGGAGTTTTTATACTATTTCATTTTCCAATTATTTTTACTATGATATATATACAACTGATTTTTTATAACCTTGCATCCTGAAAGTGAAAGTTGCTTGGTTGAGTCCAACTCTGCGAACCCATGGACTATTCAGGCCAGAATACTGGAGTGGGTAGCCTTTTCCTTCTCGAGGGGATCTTCCCAACCCAGGGATAGAACCCATCTCCTGGGACCCTGTTAAATTCACATATTAGTTGTGGTGGTTGCTTTGTGGAATCCATAGGATTTTCCTCATATTTTAAATCATATTATCTGCAGAGACTCAGACCCAACACTTCCAGTTCAGTTCAGTCGCTCAGCCGTGTCCGACTCTTTGCGACCTCATGGACTGCAGCACTCCAGGCCTCCCTGTCCATCACCAGCTCCCGGAATTGGGAGCCAGTGATGACATTCAACCATCTCATCCTCTGTCGTCCCCTTCTCCTCCCGCCTTCAATGTTTCCCAGCATCAGGGTCTTTTCAAATGAGTCAGTTCTTCGTATCAGGTGGCCAAAGTATTGGAGTTTCAGCTTCAGCATCAGTCCTTCCAATGAATATTCAGGACTGATATCCTTTAGGATGGACTGGTTGGATTTCCTTGCTGTTCAAGGGACTTTTAAGAGTCTTCTCCAACACCACAGTTCAAAAGCATCAATTCTTTGGCGCTCAGCTCCTTGTAGTCCAGCTCTCACATCCTTACATGACTACTGGAAAAAACCATAGCGTCAACACTTTATATCCCATCAATAAAGAAATCTTTCTAAATTTGTATCTCTCGTATGACCTCTTCCCTGACTTGCATGCATACTAATTTTTAACATTTTCCCTAGGCATTTTTTATTCTGCAAGTTTTTAGGTAAAATTTACATAATATAACATTCACCATTTTAAAGCGTACAAGTGGCTTTTTTAAAGCATATTCATGAATTTATGCAATCATCACCATTGTCTAACTCCAGAACATTTTTTTCACCTCCAAAAGATACCCTGTGCCCATTAGTAGTCACTCCTCATTCTTCCTCCCCTCAACCACTGGCAAACCATTAATTTGTCTCTACATATTTGCCTATTCTGGACATCTTCTATAAATGGAATCAGACAACATGCAACCGTTCCTGTCTGACTTCTCTCACTTAGAATAATGTTTTCTTGGTTCATCCATGTTGAAGCATGTGTCAGTACTTCATTCCTTTAAATGTCTGAATAATACTCTATTGTAAGAGTATATAACATTTTGTTTATCCATTCATCAATTTATGAACATGTGGATTGCATTTTGGCTACTATAAATAATACTGCCATGGGCATCCACGTACAAGTTTTCATGTGAACATATGGTTTCAATTATCTTGGGTATAAACCTAAAAGTGGAATTGCTAGGTCATGCTTCCCTGGTGGTTCAGAGGGTAAAGCATCTGCCTGCAATGCGGGAGACCCGGGTTCAATCCCTGGGTTGAGAATATCTCCTGGAGAAGGAAATAGCAACCCACTCCAGAACTCTTGCCTGAAAAAATCCCATGGACAGAGAAGCCTGGTAAGCTACAGTCCATGGGATCGCAAAGAGTCGGATACAACTGAGCGACTTCACTTCCTTTCACTTTCACGGTAACCTTATCAGAAAATTTATAGATTTGTTATTTGACTTAGAACAAAGGTATTACCAAACTCGACCTACTTATCTGCTGATAAGGATTTTAATTTAAAAAGATCCTAACAAAATAAGAAAAACCAAACACTACTCCCCACAATACTCTAAGACAAGACATCTTGATAACTGAAAACATTTTCTTTCTCAGTATAAATTTGACTGCACTTTTTCCTTAAGGTAAAGAGTATTCTTGCTTTCCCCAGTGACTCAGTGGTAAAGAATCCACCTGCAATGCAGAAGACACAGAAGACTCAGATTCAATCCCTGGGTTGGGAAGATCCCCTGGAGGAGGAAATGGCAGCCCACTCCAGTATGCCTGCTGGGAAAATTCCATAGACGGAGGAGCCTGGTGGGCTACAGTCCATGGGGTCACAAAGAGTTGGACACGACTGACCACAAGCACAAAGAGTACTCTTAGCAAGGAATTAGCTAAAAGGTTGGAATTAGATAAAAACCTGTAAAGGTTATATAGAGAAATAAATTACTGAGTACAGCAACAGTGAACACATAAGTGAACATACTGATTTGTTAAAACTGTGAACATTTATTTTAAAAGTTTTACTCTGGGTTCATAAATGACAATGAAGATAATTATACTAAACTCATATGCATTTCTCATGTTTCTTTCCATTAGTTTTTGTCTGCTGTATAATTGCTTATTTTGCAAATTGATTTCTTATTTTACTTTTTTATTTTTGACCACACTGTGCAGCATGCAGGATCTCAGTTCCCGGACCAGGAATCAAACCCATGCCCCCTGCAATGGAAGCACCGAGTCTTAGCCACTGGACCACCAGGGAATTCCCTTTGTGGCTTTAAAAAAAAAAAGCTTCTTTGAGATTTCTTCTGGGGAAAAACACTGTCCCTCTTCATCATCAAAGACAACTGGGAGATGTATGATGCTTTATGACTTCAATTATTCTCTTGTAATAATATAAAACATATCTTTAATAAGTGAAAATATTAATAAACCTTTATGAGTCTAATTAGGGACAAATCCCAGGGACGGGGGAGCCTGGCGGGCTGCCATCTATAGGGCCGCACAGAGTCGGACACGACTGAAACGACTTAGCAGCAGCAGAGGGAATAAAAATATACACGATTAGGAATGAGATAGGAGATATACCAGAGATGGAGTGATTAAAAGAATTCTAAGAGAATACCACATACACCTCTACGTCAGTACATTTAAAAGCTGGAGATAGATGATTTCCTATACAAACAAAACCTATCCAAGAAAGATGGCAAATGTGAATAGAATTACTATAGATGGCATTGAAAGTGTTAAATTCACCCATTGTAAACTGTGCCAGAACCAAATAGGTTCCTAGCGGATTTTTATTTATTATTTAAAGAACATAATATTTAATATGATTTAAACTATTCTTGTGGAGAAGGCAATGGCACCCCACTCCAGTACTCTTGCCTGGAAAATCCCATGGATGGAGGAGCCTGGTAGGCTGCAGTCCATGGGGTGGCAAAGAGTCGGACACGACAGAGCAACTTCACTTTCACTTTTCACTTTCATGCATTGGAGAAGGAAATGGCAACCCACTCCAGTGTTCTTGCCTGGAGAATCCCAGGGACGGGGGAGCCTGGTGGGCTGCCATCTATGGGGTCACACAGAGTCGGACACGACTGAAGTGACTTAGCAGCAGCAGCAGCAGCAAACAATTCTTGGCTATTAATGAGAAGATAGAAAGCCTAGTAGTTCATTTTATAAAGTTAGCAAATTTTAAATATAAACTTGATGAAGAAAATGCAAAAAAACCAGGAAAAATATAGACCAGTCTCATTCATGAGTATAGACACATATTTCCAAGTTTATAAGTATAGATGCATGGTTCCAAACAATTTACATTTAATCCAGTATTGTAATCAAATGTTTTTGAGGTGGGTAATAAGAATTCTATCAATATAATCCATTTTGTCAACAAATTTTAAAGAGAAAAGCTATATAATCATGTTCAGTTCAGTTCAGTCGCTCAGTCGTGTCCGACTCTTTGTGACCCCATGAATCGCAGCACGCCAGGCCTCCCTGTCCATCACCAACTCCCAGAGTTCACTCAGACTCATGTCCATCGAGTCAGTGATGCCATCCAGCCATCTCATCCTGGGTCGTCCCCTTCTCCTCCTGCCCCCAATCCCTCCCAGCATCAGAGTCTTTTCCAGTGAGTCAACTCTTTGCATGAGGTGGCCAAAGTACTGGAGTTTCAGCTTTAGCATCATTCCTTCCAAAGAAATCCCAGGGCTGATCTTCTTCAGAATGGATTTGTTGGATAGGTGCTATAAAGATTTTTTATAAATCCAGAAGCAATTCCTAATAAAAATTCTACAGAAAATAGAAGGAAAACCTTCATATAATGGATTATTTACCAAAGCCCAACAGAAAATAGCCTAAATAGCAAAATACCAAAACTATTTCATTAAAATCAATAAGTAGTCAGGATGCTATATCAGTATTATTAAACACTGTCTTGAACAATCCAGTACATTCAGTGAGACAGGAAAAATGGTACAAATATTATGAGAAAAGGAGATAAAACTCAAGAGGAATAGATTAAAGTAACACTGCAAGAATTAATAACAGAATTGAAGACAAGATGAATGTACAGGAATTACTGATTTTTCTCTACTCACTTTAATAAACATTTAGAAAAGGAAATGAGGTTAAAAATGCTACTCACAATAGAAAAAAACCATATATATTACTTAGAGATAAATTTGACAAGAAAAGCACAGCAAATAGAGATAATAATAATATCTTATTTCAGAACATGAAGCAAGTGCTGAACAAAAGGAAAAGCATTCATGTTCTTAGATGAGGACATTAACACTAGAAAGTCAATTTCTCAAAACAATATATAAATTTAATAAAATTTCAATTAATACTCTAGGGTATAGATGCAGGTTGGAATTAGATAAAATACCTGTGAAGTTTATACACTAAAATAAATGACTGTATGTAGCAAAATAAACAACAAAGGAGGACTTAGCAGATATTAGAACACACTGAAAACTCACTGTTATCAAATCATTACAGAGCTCTAAATTAGACAAACATATCAATGTAAGGGAATACGAATTCAGAAAGATTTCAGCATACATGTGAAAAGTGATATGGGATAAAGGTGGGTGGAATCACTTTGGAAAGGAAGAATTACATAATACATGGTGCTAGCTATGAAGCCATATATTAAAAATATACAGATAGATAAAATCTTTAAAATATTAATCAAACAAAATCTTTGAGGAAATAAAATCTAGGAAAATATATATTTAATCAACAGGTAGAT
Organism: Capricornis sumatraensis; assembly: GCF_032405125.1. Classification (NCBI taxonomy): domain Eukaryota; kingdom Metazoa; phylum Chordata; class Mammalia; order Artiodactyla; family Bovidae; genus Capricornis; species Capricornis sumatraensis. The sequence continues at coordinate 108,642,061 of NC_091073.1, read as the reverse complement.
GGCATTGGAAGGCCAGAAGGTATAAAAGAAAGAAAAAGAAACATATGAATCTAAAAAATTTTAAACTGTGGGTATGAATAAATAGGGAAGAGATATCATAATTTAAGAGACAACAGATTCAGAAAAAATATTTATGTAACAGAAGAGGATAGTCAACAACTATGAGAAATAATGAACTCTTACAAACTAAGGCACAGAGAACAAGAAACTAGTAGAAAAGTAGGCAAAAGACACGAACAGACAATTCACAGAAGAAAATAAGTTAACAACTGATAAACACATAAAAATACTATGATCAGGGAAATATAAACTATGAGATATCACTTTAAATCTATGTCAAAAAAATTTTAAAGTGATAATGGCCAGTACTAGCAAGAATGTGGGGAGGGGATCCTCATGTATTGTTAGTGGATACAGAAGTATTAGAGACTTTTTGTAAACTAATCGACAGTTATCTATTCAAATGGCAACCCACTCCAGCATTCTTGCCTGGAGAATCCTATGGACGGAGGAGCCTCATGGGCTACAGTCCAGAGGGTCACAAAGAGTCAGACATGACTGAAGAGCCTGAGCACATACCTTTTTCAAACAATGTCATACCTGCTTTTTATTTTGGCCTCACGGCACAACCTGTGGGGATCTCAGTTCCCCAACCAGGGATTGAACCCAGGCCATGGCTGTTGACTTTGAGGGATTATCAGATATTTTTGGTAATATTAAGAAAAGTAAGATGTCTAGTGTGGTCAACTTGTCACCAAGTGACCAACAGTTCTCCTCAACAAATGGTGTAATCAAGGACTCAGCATTGGTCTCTCTGGCTAGCAGGTTGACCCCAGTAGCTACAGCCACCTGGGCAAGTAGGAGGCCAGTAATGTCAATTGTTTCCTAGTAATACACCAGGAAATGTTTCCCAAACATAAATGTTGGGTCCATGAGTAACCTCAGTCTCTGCTCCCACAGCCAATTTGCTCATGTGCCTATTGTGCCAGTACTGGGACGTCTTATGACATAGGCTAGCTGACATCAACTGGCCTAACCATTTTGTCTCTTTGGTTGTTTAATGCCTTATCCCTGTGTGGATGCTCTCTGGTAGATGTTAACACTTGATATAAAGATGTGCTCACTGGTGTCAACTCTCATAGGTCTACTCACAAGGCCTTTCTCTAGATCTCCTTGTACAGATCGGTCATTCTCTTCTTTCTAGGATCCTGATCATTGACCACGGCTGAAGGATCTGCATACACTCTCCTCTTGGCCCACTTCTCCTCCTACAAAGTGCATGACCATTGGCACCATTCATAACTCTGCCTATTGGGAAGATCTTCCCCGCCTACTACTATTCAAGATCACCCCTAAAAGTGGATATAATGCTGCCATAACCATATTCAGTTTTCACCCATGTACCAGAGATATCACTTTGCCGACAAAGGTCTGTATAGTCAAAGCTATGGTTTTTCCAGTAGTCATGTAAGGACATGAGAGTTGGACCATAAAGAAGGCTGAGCACTAAAGAACTGATGCTTTCAAGCTGTAGTTCTGGAGAAGACTCCTGAGAGTCCCTTGGACAACAAGGAGATCAAACCAATCAATCCTAAAGGAAATCAACCCTGAATATTTGTTGGAAAGACTGATGCTGAGGCTGAAGCTCCTATACTTTGGCCACCTGATGCACAGAGCTGACTCACTGGAAAAGACCCTGATGCTGGAAAGGATTCAGGGCACAAGGAGAAGGAGGCAACAGAGGATAAGATGGTTAGATGGCATCACTGACTCAATGGACATGACTTTGAGCAAACTCCAGGAGATAGTAAAGGACAGGGAAGCCTGGTGTGCTGCAGTCCATGAGGTGGCAAAGAGTCAGATACGACTTAGCAACTGAAGAACTGACAACAACCTACACCTCTGTGAACCTCCTCCTTTAGCTGGTTTTATAGGACCTCCTCTGAAAAGACAGACGTATGAGTGAGGAAGAGGGTGCATGGGGGTCCAGGTTCCCTTTCTGCCCTCTGGTCTTCCTTGATGTCACTCATTTGATGAATGGCTGCAGGGCCATCTGACATAACTGGGCAGGTCTGACAAAATCCCTCATGAGCATTTCTGGACCCATGGATCCTTAGTTCCTCACAGTCTAATAGTCTGTCTCTATGAGGGCCCTGTAATACACCAGGAAATGTTTCTCAAAGGTGTGTAATTCTTTTCTTTAGATGGCATATCCTCACTCCAGAAGGTCAGCACAGTGTGACTCTCCCAGCGGAGCTTGCTCCATACTGAACTCTGTACTGAACAGATTTATCTTTTTAACAAATTCACCTCAAAACTCCGGTATAAGTGAGAGCTGTAGAAACGGAGAAAAATTTAAATAATTTAAGTAAGCGATGATATACTATTATGAGAATTGCTCTATTCAACACTGGTTCACAGTCCTTGATCCACCTACAAGTCACTCCAACCCCTCCTGTAAATGGGCTGCTGGAAGGCCTGTCTCATCAGTCCTCCACATACGCTTGAATCTGGAACATTGCTGAGACTCTCGCTGGATCCCTGCTCTACGTGAGAGAACATAACAACATCTGGCAGGAGTGTACAAAACCAAGCAATCCAAATTCCCAGATGTTATCAGAATAAATGAATAAAATGAGGATATATTAACTCAAAACTCAAAATCACAATGACTTGGGTTCCTACCCGGTGTTTGATAGTTTGAACCTCAGCAGCCCATTTAAGGCAGCCTGTAATTATTTCTGGGAACCTGCGAAACCGATGCTTCCCAGGATCAGACTGCCACATAGCCCAATTCCACGGGGTACAACTGACACTGTGTCCTGGGTGAACGTCACTCCCCGGAGCACAGCTGGGATTCACAGTAAGTAAAATGAGAATGGTGTCCTTGCAATGGCGCAGCACTGACCCTGCGCCTTTAAGGTGCTCACAGACCAATTCCCATTAAGGATCTACTATGTTCTTCCTCCTCTGCTTCAGGTGCCCCAGCCACTGTTGCCCTTGACATTGTCTAAAGGAGAACCACTGATACCAATGTTGAGGATGCCCATGGCAGCTCCCCATTACTCATGCCAAGGATGCAGTCCCTTAATAGTCCTAGCTCCACTGTTTGCCCATTTCAGCTCAGGCTTGGGTTTTGTGCAGATATTCAGAGAAAGGCCTACTCCCTACAGTCATGGCACTTTGCTTCTCAGGCACTTAAGCCCAGACCTCACAGTCTTTCACCAAAGTGACCAATCAGCTTCCTGTCTCCATTCATTCTTCATCTCCTGCAAACAACTCTCAACATCATCCCCTACCAAGAGTCTGCTTTAGCTATGAAAATAAGCAACTGGTTTTGGGTAACCTGCCTCAATGCATAATACAAACATCTCCATATGCCTTCTCCAACCTCCATCCAAAAGGACAAAGAAGCATATATCTAAATCAGAACACCTAGTATTTGTGGTTATTCAGTGGTTGTTGTTGTTGTTCAGTTGCTAAGTTGTGTCTGATCCTTTGTGACCACATGGACTACAGCATGCCAGGCTCCTCTGTCCTCCACTACTCAATGGTGTTCATATGTATATATTTTGAGGAAAAAAAGATTGGGTACTTGCTTTATATCTAGACCCATTCAAGAAATGAAACTTCGTAACTTTAAAAAATTTTTAATTTACTGAGCATATTTAACATTTCCAAACTATCTTCCTATGATTTATTTTCCCATAGGCAATAATTAAATAAACCACATCCAAAGATGTGTAATTAACTGCATGTGGAAAACTTGACAATGAAATAAGTCTTCAGGGACAGAGAAAGGAAAACTGGTTTGATACCTTCCATAACTTCAAGTTTCCAACATGCTGCAAGGTCAAATTACAAGGACAAGTGTCTTGAAGAAAGCTATGATGGCCTTGAAGAAATAGTTCCTGTTCCATATTATCAAGAAACCTGTAATATTACTTATTGTTTACAAACACCAGAATGTCAATTCAACACGGAAGGAATAAACAGATACCTTCAGACTTGGTAAAAATAAGCTAGTTAAGAAGACAGATGACCCTCACCTTGGATACTGCAGTAATTAGCCATGTCAATTTCTTTAGAAAGAGGCTTTAATATTTCTTCAGTGTGTTAATTCTGCCTTTAACTTGTTCATTTTTAGCTTGAGACCTCTCTTAGCATCCTTCCATATCAGGTGAGGAGTTTCAAACTTGATCTATAGGTTAAAAAACTTCTAAAGGGCAGGAGGGCCGAGAGGAGCTACTCCACATTCAAGGTCAGGAGGGGTGGGTGTAAGGAGATACCCCTTATCCAAGGTAAGGAGCAGTGGCTGTGCTTTGCTGGAGCAGCCGTGAAGAGAGACCCCACATCCAAGGTAAGAGAAACCCAAGTAAAACGGTAGGTGTTGTGAGAGGGCATCAGAGGGCAGACACACAAACCATAATCACAGAAAACTAGTCAATCTAATCACACAGACCACAGCCTTGTCTAACTCAGTGAAACTAAGCCATACCGTGTGGGGCCATCCAAGACAGGCGGGTCATGGTGGAGAGGTCTGACAGAATGTGGTCCACTGGAGAAGGGAATGGCAAACCACTTAGGTATTCTTGCCTTGAGAATCCCATGAACAGTATGAAAAGGCAAAATGGTAGGATACTGAAAGAGGAACTCCCCATGTCGGTAGGTGCCCAACATGCTACTGGAGATCAGTGGAGAAATAACTTCAGAAAGAATGAAGGGATGGAACCAAAGCAAAAACAATACCCAGCTGTGGATGTGACTGGTGATAGAAGCAATGTCAGATGCTGTAAAAAGCAATATTGCACAGGAACCTGCAATGTTAGGTCCATGAATCAAGGCAAATTGGAAGTGGTCAAACAAGAGATGGCAAGAGTGAATGTCGACATTCTAGGAATCAACGAACTAAAATGGACTGGAATGGGTGAATTTAACTCAGATGACCATTATATCTACTACTGCAGGCAAGAATCCCTTAGAAGAAATGGAATAGCCATCATGGTAAACAAAAGAGTCCAAAATGCAGTCCTTGGATGCAATCTCAAAAATGACAGAATGATCTCTGTTCATTTCCAAGGCAAACCATTCAATATCACAGTAATCAAAGTCTATGCCCCAACCAGTAACGCTGAAGAAGCTGAAGTTGAATGGTTCTATGAAGACCTACAAGACCTTTTAGAACTATCACCCAGAAAAGATGTCCTTTTCATTATAAGGGACTGGAATGCAAAAGTAGGAGGTCAAGAAACACCTAGGGTAAAAGGCAAATTTGGCCTTGAAATACAGAATGAAGCAGGGCAAAGGATAATAGAGTTTTGCCAAGAGAACGCACTGGTCATAGCAAACACCCTCTTCCAACCACACAAGAGAAGACTCTACACGTGGACATCACCAGATGGTCTAGACCGAAATCAGACTGATTATATTCTTTGCAGCCAAAGATAGAGAAGCTCTATACAGTTAGCAAAAACGAGACCAGGAGCTGACTGTGGCTCAGATCACAAACTCTTTATTGCCAAATTCAGACTTAAATTGAAGAAAGTAGGGAAAACCACTCGACCATTCAGATATGACCTAAATCAAATTTGTTATGATTATACAGTGGAAGTGAGAAATAGATTTAAGGGCCTAGATCTGGTAGATAGAGTGCCTGATAAACTATGGATGGAGGTTCGTGACATTGTACAGGAGACAGGGATCAAGACCATCCCCATGGAAAAGAAATGCAAAAAAGCAAAATGGCTGTCTGGGGAGGCCTTACAAATAGCTGTGAAAAGAAGGGAGGCGAAAAGCAAAGGAGAAAAGGAAAGATATAAGCATCTGAATGCAGAGTTCCAAAGAATAGCAAGGAGAGATAAGAAAGCCTTCCTCAGTGATCAATGCAAAGAAATAGAGGAAAACAACAGAATGGGAAAGACTAGAGATCTCTTCAAGAAAATTAGAGATACTAAGGGAACATTTCATGCAAAGATGGGCTTGAAAAGTACAGAAATGGTATGGACCTAACAGAAGCAGAAGATATTAAGAAGAGGTGGCAAGAATACACGGAAGAACTGTACAAAAAAGATCTTCATGACCAAGATAATCACAATGGTGTGATCACTCACTAGAGCCAGACATCCTGGAATGTGAAGTCAAGTGGGCCATAGAAAGCATCACTATGAACTAAGCTAGTGGAGGTGATGGAATTCCAGTTGAGCTATTTCAAATCCTGAAAGATGATGCTGTGAAAGTGCTGTACTCAATATGCCAGCAAATTTGGAAAACAGCAGTGGCCACAGGACTGGAAAAGTTCAGTTTTCATTCCAATCCCAATGAAAGGCAATGCCAAAGAATGCTCAAACTACTGCACAATTGCACTCATCTCACACACTAGTAAAGTAATGCTCAAAATTCTCCAAGCCAGACTTTAGTAATATGTGAACTGTGAACTTCCAGATGTTCAAGCTGGTTTTAGAAAAGGCAGAGGAACCAGAGATCAAATTGCCAACATCCGCTGGATCATGGAAAAAGGAAGAGAGTTCCAGAAAAACATCTATTTCTGCTTTCTTGACTATGCCAAAGCCTTTGACTGTGTGGATCACAATAAACTGTGGGAAATTCTGAAAGAGATGGGAATACCAGAGCACCTGATCTGCCTCTTGAGAAATCTGTATGCAGGTCAGGAAGCAACAGTTAGAACTGGACATGGAACAACAGACTGCTTCCAAATAGGAAAAGGAGAACGTCAAGGCTGTATATTGCCCCCCTGCTTATTTAACTTCTATGCAGAGTACATCATGAGAAACGCTGGACTGGAAGAAGCACAAGCTGGAATCAAGATTGCCGGGAGAAATATCAATAACCTCATATATGCAGATGTCACCATCCTTATGGCAGAAAGTGAAGAGGAACTAAAAAGCCTGTTGATGAAAGTGAAAGAGGAGAGTGAAAAAGTTGGCTTAAAGCTCAACATTCAGAAAACGAAGATCATGGCATCCAGTCCCATCACTTCATGGGAAATAGATGGGGAAACACTGGAAACAGTGTCAGACTTTATTTTTTGGGCTCCAAAATCACTGCAGATGGTGACTGCAGCCATGAAATTAAAAGACACTTCCTCCTTGGAAGGAAAGTTATGACCAACCTAAATAGTATATTAAAAAGCAGAGACATTATTTTGCCAACAAAGGTCCGTCTAGTCAAGGCTATGGTTTTTCCAGTGGTCATGTATGGATGTGAGAGTTGGACTGTCAACAAAGCTGAGCACTGAAGAATTGATGTTTTTGAAGTGTTGTGTTGGAGAAGACTCTTGAGAGTCCCTTGGACTGCAAGAAGATCCAACCAGTCCATCCTAAAAGAGATCAGTCCTGGTGTTCATTGGAAGGACTGATGTTGAAGCTGAAACTCCAATATTTTGGCCACCTCATGTGAAAAGTTGACTCATTCTAAAAGACTCTGATGTCGGGAGGGATTGGGGGCAGGAGGAGAAGGGGACGGCACAGGATGAGATGGCTGGATGGCATCACCAACTCAATGCACATGAGTTTTAGTGAACTCCGGGAGTTGGTAATGGACAGGGAGGCCTGGCGTGCTGCAATTCATGGGGTCACAAAGAGTCAGACATGACTAAGCGACTGAACTGAACTGAACTGAAAGGTACAGTAATAGTATGAAGTGGCTGTCTGCATTTATCAGTATCTTGTAAACTAACAGCAGTAAAATTCAACTTCTGGTTGAGTCCAATCTAGCAGTCTGCCACCACTCTAGCCTTGCTCTCACTGATAGTCTCCGCCTTGTAAGTTTTAGGGCAGTTTTAACTGTATTTTCTCTTCAGTGTTTCAAAAATCTTTGGGCCTAGTCTCATCCAGAATAATCGACTACACTTACAGTATTTTTGAAAGGCATCAAGTAGCAGGAAAATACAAATACGATAAAATATTCAGTCTTCTTATTAAAGTAACAGAGTTCTTGGTACCTCAAGTTTCTAACATCTAACTTCTCTCATTACTTTAGCAATTAATAACATTTGCTAAAGAGTGAATTAATGTCCTGTGTAAAATTATGGAAGATATATTTATATTCATATAAGGAAAATTCTTATTTGAAAAGTGCTACCTTCAAACCATCACTAATTCTAAACAGTATGAAAGGGTCAGAATAATTTAGGATATTTGTTTCCCAAAGCGACAGTGTTATATTTGACTTAAATTATCTAGTATTGAGTCATGAAAATGAAAGTGAAAAGAAGTGATCATGGCAGATGCTGAAACCAGAAACCACGAGCAAAAAAGACAGCTGAAAACTTATCAAAGTAATAAATAAAAGAATTTTAAAAGAAGAATCCAGATTTTTCAGAGGACACCTAAAATGGAAAAGATGTGAAGGTGAAGAGACATACACTTGCCAATTTATTATTAAAAAACTTAAAAAGTAGCTTAATTCAGTTACTAAAAAAAGATTACAGAAATCAACTTAAAGATTTTTGTTATATCTGCAGCAGAGAATGAAGTATATAATTAGTATTTATACTTAAATTAAAAAGTCAAAAGGTGGTACCATCAAATTAATTTTTAAAGATATTAAAGATGACCAGGCAATGGCACCCCACTCCAGTACTCTTGACTGGAAAATCCCATGGACAGAGGAGCCTGGTGGGCTGCAGTCCATGGGGTCGCTGAGAGTTGGACATGACTCAGTGACTTCACTTTCACTTTTCACTGTCATGCATTGGAGAAGGAAATGGCAACCCACTCCAGTGTTCTTGCCTGGAGAATCCCAGGGACGGCAGAGCCTGGTGGGCTGCCGTCTGTGGGGTCGCACAGAGTCGGACACGACTAAAGCGACTTAGCAACAGCAGCAGCAGTATCAGTAGCTGTTAAAGCAGAAGGTGTGGATTGTAGAGCCTGGTTTGGTACTTGTGGAGTCTGCACTGTTTGTGACATATTCAAGTGAAAGCATCTAGTTGGTAGTTGGATACTGAAGGCTGAGGTCAAGGTGGAGATACTTAAGACGGTGATATGGATGTAGAAGTCATCATTGCAAATAAAACCAATGGAATTGATAAGAGGATAAAAGGAGTTCCATGAGAAAAAAAAAGTTGGCAGAAGATGAAAGCCCAGGTTATTTCTATGGTAAAATTGCAAATGGTGAAAGTTGACCCACAAAAGGAGACCAAGAAAGAATTGATCTCTTATGAGGAGTATCAGGAATGTGTAGAGTCATAAAATCTAAGGCAATAGAGATTTTTGAGAAAAAGGAGACAGCTAACAGTATCAAATGCATAATGAGTGACACTTCATACTATGAGGTAGGGAAGGAGATAAGAATGAATAAAAATGCACAGAAGCTCCTACTTAGGGGAGCTGGAAACTAGAGTTAATGCCTTAAAGCCTCTATTTCTTCCGTGAAACAGGAAGCAAGATTCTACAGACAGGTTTCTATAGATACCTAAGAATCAAAGACAAAAGCAAAACACAGATTTAGAAACCAGCATTAGAGACATTAAACACACACACACACACACAAAACAATAACAGAAGTTCTGATGTCTCTAATGTTGGATACTATTAGCAATTTGCTTTTTTACTGTATGTGTGTATGTCCCTTAACAGCAAGGAGATCCAACCAGTCTCTCCTAAAGGAAATCAACCCTGAATGTTCATTGGAAGGACTGACGATGAGGGTGAAACTCCAATATTTTGGTCACCTAATGCAAAGAGCCGTCTCAATGGAAAAGACCCTGATGCTGGGAAGGACTGAAGGCAGGAGGAGAAGGGGATGACAGAGGATGAGATGGCTGGATGGCATCACCGACTCAATGGACACAGGTTTGAGCAAATTCTGGGAGATGGTGAAGGACAGGGAAGCCTGGTATGCTGCAGTGCAGGGGGTCGCAAAGAGTCGGACAGGACTGAGTGACTGAAAAACAACAACTATATATAAACAAGGCTCTTTAAGAGTGATGGTAAGTGTTGAAGCAAACACACCAAAATATAATACTCTCATTATTGTTCAGATCACATAAAAGCCTAGTACCGTGTCTAGCACCCAGTAGGTATGCAGTAAGTATTTGTGGAATGAATGAAGAAATGAAGACATGAACTAAGAGACAGCATAAAAATATCTTAAGAACAAGAAGATACTAGGACAGGTCTTGTTGCAAATATTTGAAATTAAAGAATATGTACTCCAAACCCACACTTATATTAACATAACAACATTTAAGATGTGAGAAAATTCTCACTTGATAGGTCGAGAGATACATTATAGGGTCTTTCTAAAACCTGAGCGAGATACAGCAAAATTTTTGTTTCATGCTTCTTATTGTCTATAAATCATGACACAAAATGGTTTAATTCCCATGTGTCAGAAAATGAAAGGTATTTTCAAACAAGATTTATCAGAAGTAGATCCTAGGCAGGTCATATAAGAAGAAGGTAAAACTTAATGTATTACTTTCATATAATAAAAACTGTTTCTTCCAACACAGACATACAGAAGAGCTAAAAGAATAATATTATAAACACATTATCTGTCTAGATTCCCCAATTGTTAATATTTGCACCTTTTCTTTATTTCTTTCTCCATTTGTTTTTCAGCCACTTTAAAATATGTTGCAGATATGACATTTCAGCCCTAAACACTTCACCACTCGTCTCATAGAAATAAGAATATTAACATTAATTAACACTAATTCAAAATTACCACTTAATATATAGCCCATATTTCGATTTTCCCAACTGTTCCTAACAGTTTATTTTCTTATCCAGGATTCAGTTAAGTTTCATGTATTACATTTGGTTGTTATAGTTCTTCATTCTGTTTTAAACTAGAATAGTCCTCTGACCTTGACTTCTTTTGTTTTTCACAATAGTGAATTTTTAAAGAGTTAGAGAGCTGGTTCTTGTATTTATAATGTCCCATATTCTGGCTCTGATTGTTTCCTCATGATTACGTTCAGGTTGAACACTTTTGGACCCAAACACAACACAGACGATGCACTGCATTAGGACTTATATAATAGTGAACTGTCCCCCTGTTGGTGATGCTAAGCTTTATTACTTGGTTAATATAGTGGCTCCCAGATCTCTCCATCCGTGCGGTGCTATTATGAAACCATAAGACTGTCCTGTTCCCCAGCAGTTTTTTACCCAATAATATTTTCAGCAACTCTTCATGGTCCTGACCTAGACTAATTACCACACTGGTGGTTGCAAAATGGTGATTTTTCTAATTCTATCATATCCTTGCTCTTGCATATACATGGTACATCCTGTGCAAACGCAGTTTATACATTTACCGTCCCAGAGGGATGAACCATTTTTCAAAGAAGTTCATGCTACTTTTGGGGTCGCAAAGAGTTGGACATGACTGAACTGAATGCTACTTTTAATGGAGAATGGCACTTCAAAATCAAGACCCAGGTACCAGATATGCTTACTACTATTCCTAGGCACTTCTTTCAGTGGGCAGAGCTAACAAGCTATGAACTATATTTATACCAATCTATGAATCTACATCTATATCAATACAGAGTACACATATACTTAAGTATCTATATACTTCTATATGCAATATATATACACATGAATATTTATATACTTCTATATGTAATATATATATACACATAAGTACTTACATATATACAGGACTTCCCAGGTGGCTCAGTGATAAAGAATCTGCCTGCCCATGCAGGAGACACAGGAGACTTGGGTTTGATCCTTGGGTTGGGAAGATATCCTGGAGGAGGAAACAGCAACCCACTCCAGTATTCTTGCCTGGGAAATCCAATGGACAGAGGAGCCTGGCAGGCTATAGTCAAGGGAATGGCAAAGAGTCAGACACGACTGAGCATATATATGCAAATATATACATATGTATACACACACACACATACACACACACAAAAAAGTAGTTATATAGTATGCATATGTACTCTATATAGGTATAGATACATAAATAAAGATATATATTTATATTTATAAGTAAATAAAGATATCTTTATTTTATAAAGATATATAGATTATAAATACTTATGAAGATATACGTTGACCTCTTGAACAATGCAGGGGTTGGGGCACTGACCCTCCTTGCCCTTGAAAATCCATGTATAAGTTAGAGCTGGCCCTCTGTATACACAATTCCTCTATATTTGCATTTCTGCATCTGTGGATTCAACCAACCTTGGATCATGTAGTACTATAGTATTTACTATTAAAAAAGACCTATAGATAGGTGAACTTGTGCAGCTCCAATCTGTGTTATTCAAGGGGCAGCTGTACACAATTATATAGCATTTGGCCTTGGAGTAGAAAATGAATCAAGGCAAAGGCTAACAGAGTTTTGCCAAGAGAACGCACTGGTCAAAGCAAACACCCTCTTCCAACAACATAAGAGATGAGTTTACACTTAGACATCACCAGACGGTCAATACCAAAATCAGATTGATTATATTCTTTGCAGCTGAAGATGGAGAAGCTTATATAGTCAGCAAAAACAAGACCAGGATCTGACTGTAGCTCAGATAATGAACTCCTTATTGACACATTCAGACTTAAATTGAAGAAAGTAGGGAAAACCACTAGACCATTCAGGTATGACCTAAATCAAATCTTTTACAAGTATACAGTGGAAGTGGAAAATGGATCCAAGGGATTAGATCTGATAGAGTGCCTAAAGAACTATGGATGGAGGTTTGAAATATTGTACAGGAGGTGGTGATCAAAATGATCCCCAAGAAAAAGAAATCCAAGAAGGTAAAATGATTGTCTGAGGAGGCCTTACAAATAGTGAGAAAAGAAGAGAAGTGAAAGGCAAAGAAGAAAAGGAAAGATATACCCATCTGAATACAGAGTCCCAAAGAATAGCAAGAAGAGATAAGAAAGTCTTCCCAAGGGAACAATGCAAAGATATAAAGGAAAACAACAGAATGGGAAAGACTAGAGATCTCTTCAAGAATTAGAGATACCAAGGGAATATTTCATGCAAAGATGGGCACAATAAAGGACAGAAACTGTATGGACCTCACAGAAGCAGAAGATACTAAGAAACAGTGGCAAGAATACACAAAAGAGCTATACAAAAAAGATCTTCACAACCCAGATAACCACGATGGTGTGATCACTCACCTAGAGCCAGACATCTTGGAGTGCCAAGTCAACTAGGCCTTAGGAAGCATCACTACCAACAAAGCTAGCAGAGGTGACGGAATTCCAGCTGACCTATTTCAAGTCCTAAAAGATGATGCTGTGAAAGTGCTGCACTCCATATGCCAGCAAATTTGGAAAACTCAGCAGTGGCCACAGGACTGGAAAAGGTCAGTTTTCATTCCAATCCCAAAGAAAGGCAGTGCCAAAGAATATTAACACTACTGCACAATTGCACTCATTTCATATACTAGCAAAGTATTCTCAAAATTCTCCAAGCTTGGCTTCAACAGTATGTGAGCCCAGAGCTTCCAGATGTTCAAGTTTGATTTAGAAAAGGCAGAGGAACCAGAGATCAAATTGGCAACATCCGTTGGATCATCGAAAAAGCAAGAGAAGTTCTGCTTCATTGACTATGCTAAAGTCTTTGTGCGGATCACAACAAACTGTGGAAAATTCTGAGAGATGGGAATACCAGACTGCCTCACCTGCTTCCTGAGAAGCCTGTATGCAGTCAAGAAACAACAGTTAGAACCAGACATGGAACAATGGACTGTTTCAAAATTGGGAAAAGAGTATGTCAAGGCTGTATATTGTCACCCTGCTTATTTAACTCCTACACAGAGTACATCATGGGAAATGCCAGGCTGGATGAAGTACTAGCTGGAATCAGGATTGCTGGGAGAAATATCAATAACCTCAGATATGCAGATGATATCACCCTTACAGCAGAAAGCAAAGAGGAACTAAAGAGCCTCTTGATGAAAGTGAAAGAGGAGTGTGAAAAAGATGGGTTTAAAACAAAACATTCAAAAAACAAAGATCATGGCATCCAGTCCCATCATTTCATGGCAAATAGATGGGGAAACAATGGGAACAGTGAAAGACTTTATTTTGGGAGGCTCCAAAATCACTGCAGATGGTGACTGCAGCCATGAAATTAAAAGACACTTGTTCCTTGGAAGAAAAGCTACGACAAACCTAGACAGCATATTAAAAAGCAGGGACAATCTTTGCCAACGAAGGTCCATAGTCAAAGCTATGGTTTTTCCAGCAGTCATGTATGGATGTTAGAGGTGGACCATGAAGAAAACTGAGCACCAAGGAACTGATGCTTTTTTTTTTTTTTTCGGTTTTCACACATTTATTGGGGCCATTGGGGCCATTGGGGCGGGGGCCGCTCCCTGTCAACGGAGGCACTCACAGTCTCTTCAGCCACTCCAGGCTCAGGCCCTGGGGGTCCTGGGGGTGGTTGGGCACGTCGGGCATGTTCCCGTCATCTCGGAGGGGCACTGGGTAGTTGTAGGGTGTGGCCTGGTTGATCATGAGCGGGTACTTGGTGTAGGGGCTGAGTGTGGGCAGGATTACAGTGAGGCCCACAATGGCGAAGGATACCACGAGCACCGGTTCCTTGGCCCAGACATTCTTGAGGAAGGCTGCGACTCTCTGAGCCATCTTGGTCTTGGCGGCGGCGGCCGAACTGATGCTTTTGAACTGTGGTGTTGGAGAAGACTCTTGAGAGTCTCTTGGACTGCAAGGAGATCAAACCAGTCAATCCGAAAGGAAATCAATCCTGAATATTCATTGGAAGGACTGATGCTGAAGCTGAAGCCCCATTACTTTGGCCACCTGATGCAAAGAACTGACCTGTTGGAAAAGACCCTGATGCTGGGAAAGATTGAAGGTGGGAGGTGAAAAGGACAACAGAGCATGAGATGACTGGATGGCATCACCAACTCAAATAACATGAGTTTGAGCAAGCTCTGGGAGATGGTGAAGGACAGGGAAGCCTGGCGTGCTGCAGTCCATGAGGTTGCAAAGAGTAGGACACAACTGAGCCACTGAACAACAACAACACTTATATAGCAGCAAGTTTTTACACAACTGATATACTTATTAACGTATATTTTTCTAATTGCATCATTTCTCTGTATATTAACTAACATATATTCTTTTAAAAATTATACAATGTCCGTGTGTGTGTATATATATGTGTGTGTGTATGTGTTTTCCCCACTAAATCTTATGTTAGTACTACTATCCAATTAAATACAACACCACAGCATTCTTCTTCAAATTCCCCTATTCCATGTGTGTTTCTACTTTTTCCATAGTATGAACCCAGATTCCCAATAGCAATATATGTACTCATTTGCTCTATGGCGCAGTAACTACAAACTGTTTCAGAATTACAAAACCAAGATGACTACCAACAATAAATCTAAATAAAGATTTATTTGCAATTAAATCTGTGTTTAGACTCTTTTCCAGTAAGTACTTAATCAGAAGCAGAAGCACTAGGAAATGTAAATAATTTATTTACATTAGGGATTTGATATTATGCAACTGAGGATCTGGGTAGACAGTCTATGTGAGACCAGTGTTTCTGGGTCTACTGCTGGAAACCATGAGGACGGACTGCAGTATAAGTCAAACTCTCACCACCCAGGGGTCTCATGACAACTCCCATGATGGACATCCTGTAGGAGAAGACGGTGCTCTCCACCACAGTTAAAAGTGCACTCCATAGAAATGGTAGCAGTTATTGGCATTTCTGGCTTATGAAAGAGAGCCACCAAAGAGCTCTAAAAGTTACCCTCACAAATCCATTTCTTACCTCTTTGGTGAAGAGACTTTGGATCCTCTCATGGGATAGATGTACCCTCTTACGTTAAGTCCATGAATCAAAGTAAATTGGATGTGGTCAAGCAGAACATCATCATATGGAATCAGTGAACTAAAACGGATGGGAAAGGGCCAACTTAACTCAGATGACCATTATATCTACTACTGTGGGCAGGAATCCCATAAAAGAAATGGAGTAGCCCTCATGGTCAACAAAAGAGTCCGAAATGCAGTACTTGGGTGCAGTCTCACAAATGACAGAGTGATCTTGGTTATTTCCAAGGCCAACCATTCAATATCACGGTAATCCAAACATATGCCCCAATCACAGATGCTGAAGAAGCTGAAGTTGACCAGTTCTATGAAGACCTGCAAGACCTTCTAGAACTAACATAAAAAAAGAGGTCCTTTCCATCATGGGGGATTGGAATGCAAAAGTAGGGACTCAAGAGATACCTGGAATAACATGCAAGTTTGGCGATGGTGTACAAAATGATGCAGGGTAAAGACTAACAAAGTTTTGCCAAGAGAACACACTGATCATAGGAAACACCTTTTTCCAACAACCCAAGAGATGACTCTACACATGGACATCACCAGATGGTCAATACTGAAATCAGACTGATTATGTTCTTTGCAGTCGAAGATGGAGAAGCTCTATGCAGTCAGCAAAAACAAAACCTAGAGCTAACTGACTCTGGCTCAGATGATCAGCTCCTTTTTGCAAAATCCAGGCTCAAATTGAAGAAAGTAGGGAAAACCACTAGGCCATTCAGATATGACCTAGATCAAATTTCTAATGATTATATGGTGGAGGTGACAGATAGATTCAAAGGATTAGATCTGGTAGATAAGAGTGCCTGAAGAACTGTGGATGGAAGTTTGTAACGCTGTGCAGGAGGCAGTGACCAAAACCATCCCAGAGAAAAATAAACGTAAGAAGGAAAAGTGGTTATCTGAGGAGATTTTACAATTAACTGAGGAAAGAAGAGAAGTGAAAGGAAAGAGAGAAAAAGAAAGATATATCTAACTGAATATAGAGTTCCAGGGAAGAGCAAGGAGAAATATGCTGCTGCTGCTGCTAAGTCACTTCAGTCGTGTCCGACTCTGTGCGACCCCATAGACGGCAGCCCACCAGGCTCCCCCATCCCTGCGATTCTCCAGGCAAGAACACTGGAGTGGGTTGCCATTTCCTTCTCCAATGCATGAAAGTGAAAAGTGAAAGTGAAGTCACTCAGTCATGTCTGACCCTCAGTGACCCCATGGACTGCAGCCCACCAGGCTCTTCCATCCATGGGATTTTCCAGGCAAGAGTAACAATGCAAAGAAATAGAGGAAAACAATAGAATCAGAAACACTAGAGATCTCTTCAAGAAAACTGGAGACATCAAGTGAACATTTTATGCAAGAATGGGCACTATAAATGGCAGAAGCTATAAGGACCTAACAGAAGCAGAACAGATCAAGAAGCTATAAGGACCTAACAGAAGCAGAACAGATCAAGAAGTGGTGACAAGAATACAGAGAAGAACTGTACAAAAAAGGTCTTAATGAAATACAGAGAAGAACTGTACAAAAAAATGTCTTAATGACTTAGATAACCATGATGGTGTGGTCACTCACCTAGAGCCAGACATCCTGGAGTGTGAAGTCAAGAGGGCTTTAGAAAGCATTACTATGAACAAACCTAGTGAAGATAACAGAAGTCCAGCTGAGCTATTTCAAATCCTAAAAGATGCTGCTGCTAAAGTGCTGCACTCAATATGTCACGAAATTTGGACAACTCAGCAGTAGCCACAGGATTGAAAAAGTTCAGTTTTCATTCCAATCCCAAAGAAAAGCAATGCCAAAAACTGTTCAAGTTACCACACAGTTGTGCTCATTTCACATGCTAGCAAGGTTATTCTCAAAATCCTTCACGCTAGACTTCAGTAATACGTGAACTGAGAACTTTTAGATGTACAACCTGAATTTTGAAAAGGCAGAGGAACCAGAGATCAAATTGCCAACATCCATTGTATTATGAAGAAAGCAAGGGAATTACAAAAAACATCTACTTCTGCTTCATTGACTAAGCTAAAGTCCTTCCTTGACTGTGTGGATTACAAAAAACTGTGGAAAATTCTTTAAGAGATGGGAATACCAGACCATCTTACCTGCCTCCTGAGAAACCTGCATGGATATCAAGAAGCAACAGTTAGAACTGGACATGGAACAACGGACTGGTTCCAAATTGGGAAAGGAATATGACAAGGCTGAATGGTGTCACTCTGCCTATTTAACTTATATGTAGAGCACATCATGCAAAATATCAGGCTGGATAAATCAAAAGCTGGAATCCAGACTGATGGGAGAGATGTCAACAACCTTAGATGATATCACTCTAGTGGGAGAAAGTGAAAAGGAACTAAAGAGCCTCTTGATGAAGGTGAAAGAGGAGAGCGAAAAGGCTGGCTTAAACCTCAACATTCAAAAATCTAAGATCATGGCATCCTGTCCCATCACTTCATGGCAAACAGAAGGAGAAAAAGTGGAAGCAGTGACAGATTTTATTTTCTTGGGCTCCAAAATCACTGTGGATGTTGACCACAGCCGTGAAACTAAAATATGCTTGCTCCTTGGAAGAAAAGCTATGACAAACCTAGACACCATATGAAAAAGCAGAGACATCACTTTGTGAACAAAGGTCTGTATAGTCAAAGCTATGGTTTTCCAGTAGTCATGTACAGATATGAAAGTTGAACCATGAAAAAGGCTGGGCATTAGGGAACTGATGCTTTCAAACTGTGGTTCTGGAGAAGACTCCTGAGAGTCCCTTGGACAGCAAAGAGATCAAACCAGTCAATCCTAAAGGAAATCAACTCTCAATATTCATTGGAAGGACTGATGCTGAAGCTCCAATACTTTGGCCACTGACATGAAGAATCAGCTCATTGGAAAAGACCTTGATGCTGGGAAATATTGAAGGCAAAAGGAAAAGGGGCCAGCAGAAGTTGACATGGTTAGATAGTGTCATTGACTCAATGGACATGAATTTGATCATACTGGAAGACAGTGGAGGACAGAGGAGGCTGGCATGCTGCAGTCCATGGGGGTCACAAAGACTTGGACAGGATTTAGTGACTGACCAGCAACAATGGGATATACTTAAGGAGATGGTCAGCAGGTAAAGGATGTAAGAGGATTCTGGGAAACAGGTCCAGTTGAGATAATTTAACAGAGTAAATCCACCATAGTCTCCAGTCAGGAAATGAATTAATCATTTTATCTGTATGTGTGTTAGTTGTTCAGTTGTGTCCGACTCCTTGCAGCCTCATGGAGTATAGCCCTCCAGGCTCCTCTGTCCATGGAATTCTCCAGGCAAGCATACTGGAGTGGGTTGCCTTTCCTTTCTCAAGGGGAATCTTCCTGAACCAGGGATCGAACCCAGATCTCCTACATTGCAGGCAGATTCTTTACCATCTGAGCTACCAGGAAAGCCCTTTCTCCATATAGTTATGTTATTAATTTGATGTGAAATTAGATTTAGTTTTTTAGATTATACTTTTTCATTTATTTACACTCATAAAGTAAAACCATATTAAAAGGTATACTCAGATAACTCAGGGAAGTCTTGCTCCCACCATACGTCCTCCACCCTGCTATGACCCATCCCTTATCAGGTACTATTTTCAATATATAAATATAGTTTCCCATATTTTATATGGAAAGCTATACCTACACCTTGAAATAAAAGCAAACTTTAAAAATTCAGCACCCCATATTACCAAATTCACAAAGAATGTTCCAAAGAACTCTATTTAATTAACAAGACCAAGGATAGTATAAGCAAGATGTTATAAGATTAAATAACATATTTATATAAATATCCTGTTAAATGTTAGAAATATAATATTTAATAAATTTCATGAATTAAAAAGCAAGATCTTCCTTCAAGAGTTAAAGTCTGAGAAATAGAATTTCAGTGAAAGAGATGACCAACGCTAAAATGACTGAAAACCTAGACTTGATGTAATAGCATTTTATTTAAAAAACAACAAAGGTTTTTTTGTTGTTGACTGTAACCTTCCTATGTAAGAATAATGGGGTGGGGTTGCTTATATGATTTTTTAATAATATTAACAAATGCATGGTTCCTAGATTATTGCAATGAGAGAGTCTATTCTTTGTTAATTGGACCAAATCTGGAACAGTGTTTAATTCACAGGACCACGTTTTAAGAGGAACATTGAAAAGAATACACAGAAAGAAGGAAAAAATGCCTTCAGAGAAGTTCCTTCAAATATTTGAAAGCAGTTACACTGAATAAGAAACAGATTCATCCTGTGTTCTTCTATAAGCCAAAACTTAGATCAGAATATAGATGTCACAAAGAGGAAGATTTCAAGTTACAGTTGAATAGAGTATTGTATTTGTGAGGTCTCCCTCACTTAAGTATCTGAGTAGATTCTAGAATTCTACAGATGAGGTTCCAAGTATCTCTCAGTAGGAAGGTTGTGCTAAATCAATTCTATTTTCTATGTGCACCTAAATACTTACAAGAGTAATCTACTATTAAAGACAGGAAGTATTATTTGTAATGATGAACTTGATTAATAAAGAAAATATTAAACTGTGATTAGCTATACAGCATTGAACATGGTTGGAGTTTCTAAGCTTCCTAGAAGCCTTTTACCAGATTTCAGTAGTTGACAACATTCATGAGGGATGAGACCTGGGTGGTCAAGTCTGGCTGATGGATGGGACTGCTGCTGCTAAGTCACTTCAGTCGTGTCCGACTCTGTGCGACCCCATAGACTGCAGCCCACCAGGCTCCCCCTGGGATTCTCCAGGCAAGAACACTGGAGTGGGTTGCCATTTCCTTTTCCAATGCATGAAAGTGAAAAGTGAAAGTGAAGTCACTCAGTCGTGTCTGACTCTTAGCGACCCCATGGACTGCAGCCCACCAGGCTCCTCCGCCCATGGGATTTTCCAGGCAAGAGTACTGGAGTGGGGACTATTCAGTGTCTGTTGAAATGCAGGTTTCAGGGTAGAATCACCAGTTGAAAATAAACATATAGTCAGGGAAGAGAGGGTCAGACATCACAGCAAGGCTCTGTAACACTGTCTCAGTCATCTGCTGGAGCAATGTTCTCACCTAGACTGTCTTCCAGCATTCTGTGAAAACATGAATGTTGTAGGGGGAAAGGGAATGTGCATGTGTGCCCAGTCATGTTCAACTCTTTGTGACCCCAAGGGGATGGTGAGCAAAAGCTAAAAGAACTGTGTTAACTAAAATGTCTGCAAGACTTTAGAACGCAAGATAATACTGCTTTGATGCCCATATGGCATGCTATAACACAAAAGGGAGGTGTTATTTCTGTTTCTGCTCAACACAAACTGGCTTGGCTCATTACAGGCTTGGAGAACACAGTGTCACTGTTTTGTGTAGAGGGTTTCAGCACATCAACACTGTCTATGTCAGCACTGAGATTTAGGGGGAAATGTCCAAGACGAGAGAGTTAGGCTGTGTCCAAAGCCAAGGACCTGCATTATTTTTGCAAACAGTGGAGGCCTCCGAATCTAAAGAAAGAAGGTAAAGGCTTCTTCATGACCATACTGAGATACGTCTCAGCAATTTTCTATAATTAAAGGGGGAGAGTGTAAGTGTAGAATCCCCTCTGGAGAAGGTAAGGATAAGTAGCCATTTCTACCGAGTAGCTAGATCATTATTCTAAACATGATCTATCTGAAATGAAATAGCTCTATAAATTCTTTGGGATGTCTTTTGTTGAATTTGGGAAAGATTTCGTGACTTACCCGTATCCAATAGCAGAAGTGATGCTGTGTGACTTTGGAAGCTAGGTCATAAATTGCAATACAGCTTCCACCTTGCTTACAGGAACCCGAGGGTATGGCGCCCTCAGCCACCTTGTTAGAAGTCTCACTACCCTGAGGCAGCCATGCTAGGAGGAAGCTCAGGCCACCTGAAGAGAGGAATTCTGGCTTATGGTCCCAGCTTCAACCATCAGAGACAGGAGGAAATCAGCTTCCCGATGATTCCAGTTCCCCACCACTGAGACACCTCCAGGCAGTCAATCTTCCCAGTCGAGGTCACAAACATCATGGGGCAGAAATAAGCCACATCTGCTATGCCTTGCCTGAATTCTGACTGAGAGGGTGACTATATTTTATAAAGGGCAAACCTATTAAGTTTTATCCTCACAATGATACAGATAGACAGGACTGGCATTATCAGTACCCTCATTTTAGAGACTGAAAGAACAACAAACAGGGATTTGTGCTTACTAGCCTTGAGATTATATAGCCAAGATGTGGCATGCCAACACTAAAATACTAATCTTTGGATTCCAAAGTTTATGCTTTCCATTATATTTTTCCATCTGGATTCTGTGGGTCTTTAGAACAGCTTAGGGAAATCAAAGAAGATATATGCAGAATTTGATGATGAAGTCAGAAAATACTGAATAAACAAAAGCTAACAAGAATAAATATTAAATGGATGCGATCCTCCATTCTGTGGAGAAAAAATAAGAGATGATCTACAGATTGTGGCCTATAAAGAAGGTTATACTTTAAAATGCAACCAATGGGAAAAAATCTTGGAGTTTTAATGCTATGTAGAAGTGAGATAATGATGTAATATTTTTAGGGGTTGATTTTTTAAAAAATGAAATAGGACAGGACTATTAGAGAATAAAAACTCTGCCAACTGTATTTTTGATGGTATCGAGGGAGAAAGGTGCTATGATTGGCTGCTGGTTCCATGTTCCTCTGCTTAGAATTCCTTATAGTAAAGAAGGGCACTTTAGACTTGTATAGCTCAGTGACATTATCCTTTACCATCATCCTCTATCATTATCCTCATTTACACTATTTTTGATAAGCCATCTTTTGATTTAAATTTAGTGTCTCCAAGAGACTTCTCTACTTAGAAGAAAAGTACAGAGAATACTAAGCTCATCCAATAGGTGGTATTCTAAGTTCCCCCTATTGTCCCCTATTTTTCAATGTAGGAGAATATTAGCATTCTGATTAAACAAGAAGCCTCACACAGAAATCCTTACCTTGGGAGTAATGATCAGCTCCTGGACTCATATTGACTCTATCCATACACAGACATCCTGCTTCAGATGTCAGTAGAACAGTCTTCTATCTCTTGAATCATGGTGAATACAAGAAGGTCACTGGTGACTTACCCCCCATGGGTAGTCCACTTAGAGCATACCATGACTTGATGCTTAGGTTATTTTGTGATTACCTGAACCCCATCAGGAGTTCACAGTAATTCTCACTGCTTCTTACTCTGATTTTTCCCTTTCTTAAGTTTTTCCCCCAGCATATTTCCCCTTCTTGTCACATAAATGTATTTTTTAATAATAAGCCAGATTTAACGAATTCCATTCTGTAATTGGGTCTCTCAAAGGTAATTTACCTCTCCTCTCGTTTTCACGCATATTTTGCATAGAGAATGCCTTGGGCTATTCTGTTTATGAACTGCACAAAAGTATTTAAAATATTTTGAATGATTTCCTTGAAAATTAAATAATTCAAATTTGGATGCTTCCAATGTCTAGAATGCTCCATGCCTTGTGCAGGCCTTAGTGCATGGAAAGTGATCTACTTCCATTTGTTAAATGAATGAATCCGGAAAACGAAAAACAGACTAAAACATTTCATTCCTAAACGATGGTAAAAAAAAAAAAAAGGTTTAGACTTCCATTTAGACCCGCTTTGACAGACCAAATCCTTTAATGAAAAGGATCCAAGCATCATTCTGGTAACCTGGCTTTTCCTAAATATATTTCTATCAAATTCTGCTTGGCTGTTGCAACCTCGGGGTTTCAAGTCTTATTTTTACGACTCGGGGACGTTCGTTGTAATGATAATGGAAATAACACAGTAGTATGGGCTTTCCGCCTTCCTCCCTCTAGGATTTCAACTTCTTCTCCAATCTCCTCTTCGAGTAAATCCGACAACACAGAACAGGTTTAGGACTGAGGAGAAGAGAATTAATCGAAGCCATGGAAACGGCCGAGCGGAGGAAATGTGGGAGACGAGGGTGGGCAGGAGGGGTAGGCACCCTCCCCTGACGACGGCGCGAGGGCGCTCCAAGGATCACGTCACGCACCTCAGGTGACGTCACGACCGTGACACGCGGGTGACGCCGTTGCCGCGGCGACTTCCAGTCGTCTCCGCCCCCTGCCCCCGCCCCTCCCCCCCGGCCTACAGTCCTTCCCCCAATCCCCTCAGGCTCAGCTGCGCCGGGGGCCGCAGGCCGGTTCCCGAGGTGGCCCAGGCGCCGTCCCACCGCCGACGCCGCCCGGGCCGCCCGGGCCGTCCCTCCCCGTCGCCCCCCGTCCTCCGCCTCCGCCTCCCCCCGCCCTCCGCCTCCCTTCCCCCTCCCCGCCCAGCAGCGGTCGCTCGGGCCCGGCTCTCGGTTATAAGATGGCGGCGCTGAGCGGCGGCGGCGGCGGCGGCGCGGAGCAGGGCCAGGCTCTGTTCAACGGGGACATGGAGCCCGAGGCCGGCGCCGCGGCCTCTTCGGCTGCGGACCCCGCCATTCCCGAGGAGGTGAGTGCCGGCGCACCTGCGCCCCTCCGGTCTCGGGGCTCGGCTGACTGGTGTTTATTTTGGGGGAAAGAGGTGGCGGTGGGGGCTCCGGTTGCCCTCAGCCACCTTCTCCTCGGGGCTCTGCGGGCTGAGAGACTGGCTTTTCCCACCTGTCCCTCCCCGCCAGGCAGGAGCTCGCTACGTAAACACACACAATGGCCCAGGGGGGTTTCCCTGGTCCGCGCTCTGGGCTTGGGGGATTCGGGCAGCCGTGGTGGAGCAGGAGGCTATCAATAGGGGGCGAGACTCGGGGTTGGTCCGAGAAGGTCACGGCTGGCTGAAGGTAGCCAGCCTCGCATCTCCTGGATGTTTTCTTTATTTTTGGTGGTGGACGGGTAGGAGGGGAGCTGGGGCCGGCATCCTGGTGAAATCCGTGGGTTAGTAGCCGGGGCCGGGACCCCAGCGCGAGTTAACGTTGTGTGTAATTATTACATGGTTACGGTGAAGATGGGCGCATCATTCTCTGTTGAACTCTCCCCGACTCTGCCCCTTTTCAGGCCGCTGCCCTCCCTCCGCTTCTCTACTTGTTAGGGCGGAGGGGAGGATTTCTCGTCACCTGTTTTAACCAGCTAATGGTTTTGATCTAGCCTCTACTTTTTCAATCTTCAGTGCCAGTGTTTCCGTCCGTCCTTCCATCCCGACCTCAGACCCCCGGTTCCTAATGTTTGCAGTGTCGCCAGCTAGTGACCCCCATCCCAATTCCACCTGCCTCCCCGCTCCTTTGCCAGTGGTTCGGACCTGCCTGCTCCTAACCTCAGCTTCTACTTAAGACGATTTTCTGCACCTCTCTTGTCTTAGTCTTGTTGAGGCCGTCTACTTCATTCCCCCGCTCCGTAACATGTTACGGTTACAAATCCTTCTGGACACTTTGGAACTACTTACTTTCTGAATCCTGAAGCTGTCAAGATTCCGTCAGATTTCACTTGCTTTCCTGGCACCTTTTAGTCCATCATCCATTGTGCACCCACACCTCTTTGTTTATTCCTACCTGTGGTTTTTAAATAGGTGTGATTGATTTCTTTCTGTCCTATTTTTTTTCTTTTACTTTTTCTTCTTTAGCCCTTCCATCTCTCAGGCACTGTTTATTTTAGTCTCTTATCACCTTGTCAGATTACTTTCTTTACATTTTGGGTTTTATTATGTAAAATGTATTACATAAAATAATACACTTTATTATGCTTTCCAAATAATGAGATAATGTATGGTATGATAACTGTGCTTTATAATTACTGATTAGATAATGTGATTTAACGCCATTGACTTTGCTCAAAGTTCTTTCCTTCGTACTACAGCACTTACATTTTATTTCCCAGTTCTCATAACGTCTCATTCGTTCTTCTGTCTGTGCAGTTCTCTTTTTCCTGCTTCATCGTCTTTACTTTGAGATTCATCCCATATGCTTACTCTATTCAGTATCAGTTTGTTCACAATACTGTTTTTCATTCTCTTACACCACTTGCATCTGTGCCTAAGATGCGTTCTGTACTACCATTTGATCTCATCTTAAATTCTCGTTTGTATATATCTATATATATTATAAAAAATAATGGGCATGGGTTATGAATTGTAATTTTCTGATTGTAACATTGTTTTTGTTGAGAACTTTGTTTCCGAATTATATAAATATCTCTATATAGATATATGTGATGTATATATATATGTGTGTGTGTGTGAGTATCCTTTACACCACTTTCCACTTACTTTTCTGTTTGCATTTCTGCTCAGGTCAGTTTCCTCTAATATCTGTTCATTTCCTCTAGTTTCTTGGATTTTAAGGATAGTGGTCATCCCTTCTTCCATTTCCTAGTTCATTCTGTTTTCCTTGTCCCCAATTGCCATTCATTCTGCTTTGTTTCCTGGCTTTTGGTACTTAACTTGCTGAGGCTTCCTCTTGTCTTCCCCACACCTCCACATTCCTTCTTATTTATAAACAACTTTGTTCCGTTGACATGGAAATTTATTTTTAGAATACATTGTTTTTAATGGATAAATACTTGGGGTCACATCTGCTGTCTATTTTTTCCATGAATCGGATATGCCTTTGTCTTACTCCTCACAGGTGCCTCTAGGCTTGCTTTACTTTGTAGCGCTTGTGTAGTTTTGTTGAATTGCCTCCCGAAGAATGGTAAGATTCATGGGGCTTCCCTGGTGGCTCAGATGTTAAAGAATCTGCATGCAATGCAGGAGACCTGGGTTCGATCCTTGGGTCGGGAAGGTCCCCTGGAGAAGGGAATGGCCACCCACTCCGGTGTTCTTGCCTGGTGAATCCCATGGACAGAACCTGGCTGGCTACAATCCATGAGGTCACAGAGTCAGACCAGCCTGAGCGACTGACACTTTCTCTTTCTATGAAATTGTATTTCTGATTGTAACATTATTTTCATTGAGAACTTTGTTTCAAAATTATTAGAACAGTTTGCAGTGATACAGAGAAATTTTTTGTTAAGTACAGTGTCTGCTATTTTATTTGAAAGGGCCAGATTGTTTGAGCTCTACTCTGAAGATTCTGACTCAGTAGGTGAGAGCTAGGGCCATGAGCTTCTGTATTTGGCACATTTCCTAGGCAGTTCTCATGCGCCAGTACTTGAGAACTTCTAGGTTAGATGAATTCAAGTTTAAATTGGTAATAATTCAAAAAGATATTAGTATCTCTTGAAACCATAAGTATACTCTTAACTAATTTTCAGTAGAAGTGTTTCCCCCTGCCTCCTCCACCCAAGTTTTTATGGCTAGTGATGAATAGTAGTTTTTCCTCCATATTTTCTTATAAGAGCTTATAATAAATGTATTTGACTGGGGGAGAGGAGAGTAAAGGGTTAAAAATGAATCTCTTTTCAATATAAATATCAGTGTCATGAATGATAGAATAAATTCCTCCAAAAAATAATTTTAAATTTGAAGTTGGCTTACTGTCATCTTTTAAACTGTCTTCCTTATATGCACTTAAGGAGATAATGTTATGATTGTCAAGTACATAGAACGAAATGAAAAAAAGTGTCTATTAAAGAATTACCTTACTTGACAGTAAAATACAGATTTTTTTTAAAAGTTTCTCAGAGGAAAAACATTTATTATTGAAAAATTAGAAAAATATAAGTGCGAAAAATTTTGGAAAATTATCTGTAATCTTGCCACTAAGATATAATTACTATAAAACATTTTAGTATATATACATACACTCTTTTTTATGCTTGCATAATATAATGTATGTGGTTTTGTAATATTTTTAAACAGCATCATAAAAGATTTAACATATAGTGTGGTTTTAACAATTTTTATATTTTTAATTTAAAAAATTTTGCTGTCAGACATCTTGAACACAGAATGTAGATTTAGTTTTTTAAATTATGTTGGTAAATGAACAAATTTCATGTCCTGTATTTTTAAGTATTACTTTGTAGAAGCTCAAAATAGAATATTCTAATAAATGACAGGAGCTTATTAAATATTTATCAAATAAATATGCTTTTACTTTTGGCATTAAACATTTACTTCTGACCATTTATATTTCCCTGATGTTACTTTCTTTCTATGACCATATAGTATAGTATGGGACATTATGACAATATGGTATAAAATTTTTTTTTTAAATGTGTTATGCCAGGGTATGATATTTATTAACCATTCCTCTTACGGTGTATTTTTGTAGAAAGGAGCCTCTTACAATCACATTACAATTAAAATTGTATTGTTTTCAAGATCTGTTATCACTAACCTTGGTTAAACTGTGTAATTATATTAAGGCATTGACTAAGTAGTATTCTGGGATAGTTATCACTAACCTTGGTTAAACTGTGTAATTATATTAAGGCATTGACTAAGTAGTATTCTGGGATAGTATGTCCTTTATTAGAGGTTCAGTGTGTTAAAATACATTTTTATGAATCATGCCAAACCAGGTTGAATTGCATCATACTTTTAAAAAGTGGTAGGCCTGCTAAACTTTGTGTTTCTACAGTTCTGATTATTGCTGTATGAACTTGTTAAGATACATTTCAAAGTAGACAAAACATGCCTGTTTGTTAAAACCATAAAATAACTGTGTGTCTTTGGTGTTTTTAGCATTCCTTTTCCGTAGTCTTTCTTATCATTTAATGAACTCCCTCCTTCGGGCGCCACTCACCTCTTCTTTTATTTAGAAATTTTCTGACATCTGTCACTTATGTATGCTGACTATTAAAGGAATTGATAGTAAATGGACAAGAAAGAAACTTTGGAACTGAGTACTCAAATCCTTGAATGTAGTAAAACCTGAAAGCAACTTGATTTAATTGTGTTTAGATAATAGGCTAGACAAATTATATGAAGACTATAGGCTACAGAAGTCCGATTTATTTTGCTTCCCTGTTTCTGGCTTTACTGTAGAGGGAGCCGATCAGGTCATAACAAATGGAAACCTACGCTCTATGAGTGCTAGGGAAGAAAGGGAGGGAGCTTTGTTAGCATTTGTATACTGCTTTGTTAGCGTTTTCTAAGACCTGATGCTTACCTTGTTGAAGAATGAGGCATTTATTTAGTGTTCTTTTTTCTCCAACCATAAAGCTCTTTTTCTCCTTTAGAAATGCGAAAGTGGATTTTTCCCCTTGACATCTTGATATTAATTTAGCTGGTACTTAGTGAACATTTTGTGTCATCTTCCTCTTTTATGAAATTCAGTATGTTCCTGTGCTTTCTAAATTTCTGCCTCAAATTGTCATTCAGATAAACCTTTAGAGTCAGTGGCTTTTACTGAATTTTTCTTCCTCAGAAGCTGAATTTTTGAGTCCTTTTACTCATTCTCTTTGTCTAGTTCGTCTGAATTGGTTATTCTGTAAAGTCAGGATCAGCAATAGCTATACACCTTCTGAATTCAAAATGGATGAGCCTGTTGAGGAGCTTTTCTGTTTCTTAAACAATGCTTGCATGGTCATAACGTTGTAGATAAGAACCAAAAATCTAGCCTTATTTCTTCTATTCCTTCCTTAAATATTTGGTGGAGGCATTGACATATTCTGGGAAGTGGTTTTTATTTTTCAGTTTTCTTTTGTTTACCATAATTTACTGTCGCATAATTAGCACGATAGTCAGAAAAAACTCTTTAATACAGCCTCTACTCTAACATTAAGCAATTTTTTTTTCTCCCCTCTATCCTCTGAGATTATTTTGGTTTCCATGATTTCTCTTGGGTTTAAAAAACTATTATTCTTGTTTCTCCCCATATCAGGACTGCGCTTATAGAGGCAAAGTGATGCTCAGTAACGTTACATTTCTTTCTGGGTTCTGGGAATGCCCTTGATAAAGAATATAAAAATTGCTCTGAACTCAGTTAACTTTATATCTTCTGGAAGCTCTGTAACATGAAATGAAACATCATTTTTATTCTTGTAATATAGCTACAATTATTGACAGCACTTTGGGGGCAAGTGTGCCATAAGATTGTGGTTTTCCAATTACTATAGAGCTCTAGTACTGTTTTTAAAAACACATTAGCACTGTAAGAAATATAGATTTTTGAGTTGCTCTAATATCCATATACATGAAGCAGTTTTTGCCTGTTTTGTACATTTTTTTATCCTCATCTGGCACATAGGTACTCAGATATTTAGTGAAAGAATTGGTTAATGTGTACAAAACAGGGAATATAGCCAGTATCTTATAGTAACTTTAAGTGGAATACAATCTATAAAATTTTTGCATTATTGTGTTGTATACCTGAACCTAATATAATAGTGTAAATCAACTATACCTCAGTTAAAAAAAGATTTTTTTAAAGAATTGGTGAATGAAACCCTATTAGATATGGTGCACTTGGATTTTCTGTACCATTCAGTTCTCTTTTTTTCAATGCTACTCATAAAATCAGTTTATTAGATTGACAACCACCTGGCTGGAACAATTTGTTTTGAGGGTATCAAGGACTTTCTACAGAGCTTACCTCAAGGGTCTATTTAGTCCCACTATACCTTAACTGTTGAAATTCTTCATTTATCTGCATTAGGCATTGATCTTGAAAGAAAGGAGTTGATGGCTGTAAAAATTTTAGAGCTACTGTTCATGGAAGAGAGATTTGTACTGACATGAATCTTCCCAAGTGTAGTAATCTGTGTAGAAGATTTTCAGCAACTTGTGTTTAAGGCAGCAATCAGCTGACTTCTGTGTAAAGGGTCAAGTGATAAATATTTTAGGCACTGTGTTTCTAACTGCTCTGTCTCTGTTACAAGGACTGAACACTCAGTGATTGGTATTGTAGCATAAAATCAGCTAATAGACTATGTAAATGAATAAGTGTGACTGTGTTCCAATGAAACTTATTTATGGACACTGAAATTTGAATGTGTCATGAAATATTATTTTTTTTTCATTGAAAAATGTAAAAACATTCTTGGCTTGTGAGCTGTACAAAATACAGCTGGGGTGGGGGGCAGATTTAGTTCATGGGCCAAAGTTTTCTACTTAGTCTAAGAGACTAAGTAGATCATATTTGAGGTTCTGAAGTTAAGGTGTGATTTAAAGTTCTGTAAGTTTTTAAAAGTCAGGTTTATTGGGTTATAATTCACACATACTATAATGTACCATTTTAAACACACTACTTGATAAGTTTTGACAAATGTGTATAGTCATGTAACTACTGCCACAATCAAGATAAAGAACATTTCCACCAAAAGTTCCCTAATTCCTCTTTTCATTCATTTTCCTCGCTACACTACTGCCAGTCCTGACAAACACTGAGCTGACTTCTAGCTTTGCCTTTTCCAGAGTCATAAATGGGGAATCATACAGTACATGTTACCATGTATTTGGCGTCTTTCATTTAGTTTTTTTTTTTAAGTTGAATTTTTTTTTCCTCTAACTTAAGCCGCTTAGAAGCTTTAAGTATTTTGTTTTTATATTTTATGTATTTATTATGTTTTTGACTGCTTCAGGTCTTAGATGCGGCATGCAGGATCTTCATTGCAGTGTGGAACTCTAGTTCTGATGTGTGAGCTCTAGAGTGCTGCATGCTCAGTAGTTGCAGCACATGGGCTAAGTTGCCGTGGACCAGGGATTGAACCAATGTTCCCTGCATTACAAGGTGAATTCTTAACCATTGGACCACCAGGGAAGTCCCTAGTTTGGTATTTTTGAGATTCACTCATGTTGTTGGCATGTATCAGTAATTGGTTTCTGTTTATTGCTTAGTGGTAGCATATGGATGTTGCACATTGACCAGTTGATGGGTAGCAGGGTTCTTTCTAGTTTTTAGCAGTTATAAATAAGGTTGCCAAAAATGTTGGGTTCAGGTTTTTGTGTGGACGCTGGGTTTTTTATTTCTCTAGTAAGGAGCTAGAATTTGGATTAATGGGTCATATGGTAGGTATATACTTAATTTTATAGGAAGCTGTCAAACTTTTCTTTTTTTTTTTTGAAGCAAGGAATACAACTTTATTTGGAAAGCTAGGTGTCCTAGAAGATGGCAGGCTAGTGCCCCAGCGTATCATCTTATCTAGGTCTGAATGCCAGTTTCTTTTATAGACAGAAGAGTAGGAGGTGAGGAAAGTGAAAGCGAAAGTGATGTCACTCAGTCATGTCCGACTCTTTGCGACTCCATGGACTGTAGCCTACCAGGCTCCTCTGTCCATGGGATTTTCCAGGCAAGGGTACTGGAGTGGGCTGCCATTTCCTTCTCCTGTCAAACTTTTCTAAAGCAGTAGTACCATTTTGCATTGCCACTCACAATGAATGAGAGTTCCAAACTTTATCCTTGTCAACACTTGGATTATTAGTCTTGTTAGTTTTAGCAGTTCTAATATGTATGTAGTAGTAGCTCGTTGTGGTTTTAATTTGCATTTTCCTAATGATTAATATATTTGACATCTGTTTATATGCTTAGTTTCCTTCAGTTCAATCTCTCAGTCGTGTCCGACTCTTTGTGACCCCATGGACTGCATTACGCCGGGCCTCCCTCTCCATCACCGACTCACAGAGTTTACACAAACTCATGTCCATTGAGTCAGTGATGCCATCCAACCATCTCATCATCTGTCATCCCCTTCTCTTGCCCTCAATCTTTCCCAGCATCAGGGTCTTTCAGATGAGTCAGCTCTTCATATCAAGTGGCCGAAGTATTAGAGTTTCAGCTTCAACGTCAGTCCTTCCAAAGAACACCCAGGACTGATCTCCTTTAGGATGGACTGGTTGGATCTCCTTGCAGTCCGAGGGACTCTCAAGAGTCTTCTCCAACACCACAGTTCAAAAGCATCGATTCTTCGGCACTCAGCTTTCTTTATAGTCCAACTCTCACATCCATACATGACCACTGGAAAAACCATAACCTTGACTAGATGGACCTTTGTTGGCAAAGTAATGTCTCTGCTTTTGAATATGCTGTCTAGGTTGGTCATAACTTTCCTTCCAAGGAGTAAGCGTCTTTTAATTTCATGGCTGCAGTCACCATCTGCAGTAATTTTGGAGCCCCCAAAAATAAAATCAGACACTGTTTCCCCATCTATTTCCCATGAAGTGATGGGACCAGATGCCATGATCTTAGTTTTCTGAATGTTGAGCTTTAAACCAACTTTTTCACTCTCCTCTTTCACTTTCATCAAGAGGCTCTTTAATAGTAAGTAGTATCTGGCTATTTGCAAATTTTGAAATGGCACTTACAGGAGGAGAGAACCACAAACTTTTTGGAGACTGTCTTCAACTATTTTTCCAAAATTAGTGTGTTTTAAAAAAGTATGCATCTCCTTATTGTAAAAAGATGCCTTGTGTTTAAATTGAGAAATACTCTGCTTTTGTTTTATACTTTTCTTTTACTAAATGTATAACCTTTAAAGTAATAACACCAGAAAAATTTGGCTGTATTTCCAGAATGGCTAATAAATTTTAGGATGCTTTGAATTAGTCACTTACCTTTGAGTATTTGAAACAGTTTAAAATACAGCTTGGGGGTTATTCCTCTGTTGACCTAAGATTTGTATTTGCTTCATTACAGCACTTACTTTGCAAAGTAAATTTCTGTTTGTATTTACAGATGTGCTTTATTATAGGAGTTTACTATCTCCAGCAGTGATATTGTAAATAGTTATTAGAACTTCTATTTTATTTTTTTCCCACGTTGGGTCTAATCCCATTTTGTCTGTTTTAAAGTTTGTACTCTCTACCTAGAAATCTGTCCGAAGCATAGAGGGAAAAAAACCCCAACAGTTACTAATTTGAGAGTTTTGTTTTTAAAGAGTTCTTAATAGCATAATTTCTAGTCATATATGAAGGTAATTTAATTTCCATTTATTATTTAGAAAAAAAATCCTACCTTTTCCATAAGTCCCAAACAATTACTGCCTTTCTAACTTTTTTTTTTACTATGCAAAGATAAAGAACTATTGTTAATTATTCCTACATAACTCAGAATTAATTTTTTACACATCACAGTACTCAATTTCCATCAGAACAGTGTCAGAGAGTTTGAGCAAACTCTGGGAGATAATGAGGGCCAGGGAATCTGGATGTTTTGCAGTTCATGGGGTCTCAGAGAGTTGGACATGATTGAGCGACTGCACAATAACAGGTGTCAGAGAACTTCAGATAGGGAAGACTTTATGATTTAGTATAGTCCTTACATTCCTATTCTGCAACTACTGAAAGTCTTCATCTTAGTTTTTACATGCTTGCTTCTAAAATGTAAAATGTTTTACCCGTATATTGTATATTATTTCTGCGTGTCTTCTCACATTGAGTAAATTACACAATCTAAAAGTTTCATTATGCATAAAGATTTAGTGCAGTGTAGCATTTTGGTAAGTTTGTTGCAGATGATTTTTCTACTACTGAATTTGGCACTTCAGTTGCTATATGTATTTAGGAATCAAACTTTTAGTTATTGGTTATCATAAATGGGTACTTGAGAGAAAAGTTTAATCATGAAGTCATAACTATTCAGTGTCATAGCCATTCATACACTGCTTGGTTTTCACTGGCAGTTCTTTGATCCCTGTCCTGCCTTTCCTCATGCTATGTACTGAACTTATAAGTGGATAACAGGGGTGGCGTGAGAATACATACAAGCCTTCACAGAATTATAGTTGTGTTGTTTTTCTGCCAATTTTTGGGACAAAGATAAATATATTCAAAATTTTGCTTTCAGATATCTTTATGGCGTTTTTAAAGAATGTCCAGTGACATACTTTAGCACAGGGCTCTAGTTGTCAAAAACTTTTGGTTAGTTCTTAATGTAGGACTGATGATTGACCTAGTAGAACTGTTTCAGTGTTGCCAACATTCCATTAATGTTATCTTTAAACCACTATTGAATTAAAGAAATTTAAAATGGCCGCATTGGTATTTTGGGTAAACATTTCATAGGAATGAGGTAACTTCTCTGTATGATAGTAGAAAGACTGTATCTCATGGCTTTATAGGAAAAATGGTAAGCATTAGGACTTGTGTTTTGGCATTTTTAAAGCTATTGTCCACCATTTGCTTTGTCATCCTTCCAAAACTCCATTGATAAATTTTGTATTGAGTCATTTCACAGGACAATAGGTATTTATGTATTCAATAAATATTTGAATTTCTACTGTGCCAGGTAGTAATCTAGCTGCTTAGTACATTTAAAACCAAAACAATGCAAAGATCTCTCCTTATCTAGCTTACATTCTGGTGTAGGAGGTGTGTGTGTGTATGAGAGAGAGACACACACACACTCATAAACAAAGTTTATAGTGTGTTTGAAGGTAGTAAGTACTATGGAAAAATGAAAGAGCAGGTAAAGTTTGGGAGTTAAGTAGCAATTTAAAATAGATGTAGGTAGGACCTTGTCTGAAAAGGGTGACATTTGAGCAAAGATTTTAGGAGGGCAGAGAAAACCGTATTAGAAGAACCAAGATCAAAGGTTCTGAGCCAGGGATGTACCTTGCCTGTTTAAACAACAGCAAGGATGCCAGAGCTGCTGAAGTGCCTTGAGGAAGGGAGGTGAACAGTAGGATGAAATCTAAGAGGTGTTGAAGCAGCAGTGGGAGCATGACCACAGGCCACGTGAGGAGTTTGACTTTAAGTGAAATAAGTAGCAGTCCAGAGCTGAGTGCTATGATCTGACTTCTGTGGAAATAGGAATACTCTGATGGCTATGGGGGCAGTAGGTTGTAAAGGGCAAGGATGGACACAAGGGAGCCAGGGAGGAGCCTCTTCCAGTCCTCTAAGGCAGTGGCTTACCAGACGGGTAGCAATAGAGGTCTTGGGAAGTGGTCAGAGTTTAGACATTTTGAAAGTAGAGCTGACAGAATTTGTTGATAGATTAAAGGTGAGATGTGCAAGAAAGAGAGGTGTCATGAGGAAGGGGAGGGTTCAGGTTAAGAATTCAGTTTTGAGGATGTTAAGTTTGAAATACCTATTAGATGTCCAAAATGTTGAGAAAGCAGTTGGTACATGAGTCTGGAATTTGAGAGTGAGGTCCAGTGGCAGAGACTGTTTACCATATCTATGTCTTATTTTCTTTGAGTATAAAGCTAGACAATTCTCCCTTGTAGTTAGCTGTGATCATGTGATTAAGCTCAGGCTAAACTATGGTTTTTCCAGTGGTCATGTATGGATGTGAGAGTTGGACTGTGAAGAAAGCTGAGCACCGAAGAATTGATGCTTTTGAACTGTGGTGTTGGAGAAGATTCTTGAGAGTCCCTTGGACTGCAAGGAGATCCAACCAGTCCATCCTAAAGGAGATCAGTCCTGGGTGTTCATTGGTAGGACTGATGTTGAAGCTGAAACTCCAATATTTTGGCCACCTCGTGCGAAGAGCTGACTCATTGGAAAAGACCCTGATGCTGGGAGGGATTGGGGGCAGGAGGAGAAGGGGATGACAGAGGATGAGATGGCTGGATGGCATCACCGACTCGATGGACGTGAGTTTGAGTGAACTCCGGGAGTTGGTGACGGACAGGGAGGCCTGGCATGCTGCGATTCATGGGGTCGCAAAGAGTCAGACACGACTGAGCAACTGAAGTGAACTGAATGTAATATGAGCACAAGTGATGTGCACACATTTTAGGTCTAGGCCATACCACCGTCTTCCATCTGGTTTTTCCCTTCTGGCCTGCTGGAACAGAGGTGATATTTAAGGAAAGTTGTAAGCCATTTGTTGTAAATGGTAGGTTGTCCATCAGTCTAGATAAGAACCATCTTGCCAACCTGTTTAGCCACTTAGTACTATTAGATGAGTAAGCAATAAATTTAATGAGTTTGAGTCCTTATACCTTTAAGATGTATTTGTTGTAACAGCTAACTTTAAATTTGGGTATTTAGGTGTTTTTGTTTTTTTAGAGTCAGTGTCACTGCTTACTTATCCTAGGAGCTTTATTATTCCACAAATCTTATTTTCACTTTGTATCTGATTTTTTTTTTTAAATCAAGACATTTCCCTCCATGACTAACCCACTTTACCACTCAGCCAGAGAATCCATTTCAGTGTTCACTAAATTACATTAAAATTTTTTTTCTTACATCAAATTAGTTTTATTTTCTCTCTTAATTTTTATTGGGGGCTTCCTTAGTGGCTTGGATGGTAAAGAATCTGCCTGCAATGCAGGAGACCCAAGCTCGATCGCTGGGTTGGGAAGATCTCCTGGAGAAGGGAATGGTAACCCACTCCAGTATTCTTGCCTGGAGAATCCCACGGACAGAGAGCCTGGTGGGCTACGGTCCATGGGGTTGCAAAGAGTTGGACGCGACTGAGCGACTACCTTATTCACTTATAGTTGCTCTACAGTGTTGTGTCAGTTTCTGCTGTGCAGCAAAGTGAATCAGTTATGTGTTTACCTAGATTCACTCTTTTTTAGATTTCCTTCCCATTTAGGTCACCACAGAGTACTAAGTAGAGTGCCCTGTGCTGCACAGTAGGTTCTCATTTGTTCTTCAGTCTCATTTGTCATTCAGTCGCTAAGTTGTGTCTGACACTTTGCAACCCCGTGGACTCCAGCACATCAGGCTTCCCTGTCCTTTCCCATCTCCTGGGGTTTGCTTAAACTCATGTCCATGGAGTCTGTAATACCATCTAACCATCTCATCCTCTGTTGCCCCCTTTTCCCTCCTGCCCTCAGTCTTTCCCAGCATCAGGGTCTTTTCCAGTGAGCCAGCTCTTTGCATCATGTGGCGAAAGTATTGGAGCTTCAGCTTCAGAATCAGTCTTTCCAATGAATATTCAGAGTTGATTTCCTTTAGGATTGACTGGTTTGATCTGCATGCTGTCCAAGGGACTCTCAAGAGTCTTCTCCAACACCACAGTTCAAAAGGATCAATTCTTCAGCGCTCAGCCTTCTTTGTGGTCCAACTCTAACACTCATACATGACTACTGGAAAAACCATAGCTTTGATTAGATGGACCTTTGTCAGCAGAGTAATGTCTCTGCTTTTTAATATGCTGTCTAGCTTGGTCATAACTTTTCTTCCAAGGAGCAAGCGTCTTTTAATTTCATGACTGCGATCACCATCTGCAGTAATTTTGGATCCCAGGAAAATAAAATCTGCCACTGTTTCCACTTTTTCCCCATCTATTTGCCATGAAATTATGGGACCAGATACCATGATCTTAGTTTTTAGGATGCTGAGTTTCTAGTCAGCTTTTTTATTCTCCTTGTTCACTTTCATCAAGAGGCTCTTTAGTTCCTCTTCAGTTTCTGCCATTAGAGTGTTATCATCTGCGTGGCTGAGGTTATTGTTATTTCTCCTGGCAATCTTGATTCCAGCTTATGTTTCATCAGCCTGACATTTCTCATGATGTACTCTGCATAGACGTTAAGTAAGCAAGGTGACAGTATACAGCCTTGATGTACTCCTTTTCCAGTTTTGAAACAGTCTGTTGTTCTATGTCTGGTTCTAACCATTGCTTCTTGACCTGCAACAGGTTTCTCAGAAGACAGGTCAGGTGGTCTGGTATTCCCATCTTTTTCAGAATTTTCCACAGTTTATTGTGATCCACACAAAGGTTTTATCATAGTCAGTGAAGCAGAAGTAGATGTTTTTCTGGAATTCTCTTGCTTTCTCTATGATCCAGCAATGTTGGCAATATGATCTCTGGTTCCTCTGCCTCTGCAAAATCCAACTGGTACATCTGGAAGTTCTTATTTCACATGCTGCTGAAGCCTAGCTTGAAGGATTTTGACCATTTCCTCTCTAGCCTGTGAAATGAGTGTGGTTGTATGGTAGTTGGAATATTCTTTGGCATTACCTTTCTCTGGTATTGGAATGAGAACTAACCTTTTCCTATCCTGTGGCCACTGCTGAGTTTTCCAAATTTGCTGACATATTGAGTGCAGCACTTTAACAGCATCATTTTTTTAGGATTTTGAATAGCTGAAATTCCATTGCCTCCACTAACTTTGTTCATAGTAATGCTTCCTAAGGCCCACTTGACTTCATATTTCAGGATGTCCAGCTCTAGGTGAGTGACAGCACCATTGTGGTTATCTGGGTTATTAAGACCTTTTTTGTATGGTTCTTCTATGTATTCTTGCCACCTCTTTTTAATCTCTTCTGCTTCTGTTAGGTCCATACTGTTTCTGTCCTTTATTGTGTCCATCTTTGCATGAAATAGTCCTTTGGTATCTCCAATTTTGTTGAAGAGATCTCTGGTCTTTCCCATTCTGTTGTTTTCCTCCAGTTCTTTGCACTGTTGACTTTAGAAGCCCTTCTTTTCTCTCTTTGCTATTCTCTGGAACTCTGCATTCAGTTGGATATATCTTTCCCTTTCTCCCTTGCCTTTTGCTTCTCTTTTTTCGGCTATTTGTAAGGTCTCCTCATTTCTTTATCTTTGGGATGGTTTTGGTCTCTGCCTCCTGTACAGTGTTATGAACCTCCATCCATAGTTCTTTGGGCACTCTGTCTACCAGATCTAATCCCTTGAATCTATTTGTCAGCTCTACTGTATAATCCTAAGGGATTTGATTTAGGTCATACCTGAATAGCCTAGTGGTTTTCCCTCTTTCATCAGTTTAAGCTGGGATTTTGCAATAAGGAGCTTATAATCTGAGCCACAGTTAGCTCCAGGTCTTGTTTTCGCTGACTGTGTAGAGTTTCTTCATGTTTGGCCGCAAAGAATATAATCAGTCTAGTTTCGATTGATCATCTAGTGATGTCCGTGTGTAAAGTCGTCTCTTGTGTTGTTGGAAAAGGGTGTTTGCTATGCTCAGTGTGTTCTCTTGGCAAAACTCTGTTAATCTTTGCCCTGCTACATTTTGTACTCCCAAAGCCAAACTTGCTTGTTACTCCAGGTATCGCTTGACTTCCTACTTTTGCATTCCAGTCTCCTGTGATGAAAAGGACCTCCTTTTTTGGTGTTAGTTCTGGAAGGTCTTATAAGTCTGCATAAAACCATTTAAATTCAGCTTCTTTGGTATCAGTGGTTGGGGCATAGACTTGGATTACTGTGATATTGAGTGATTTGTCTTGGAAATGAACAGAGATTATTCTGTCGTTTTTGAGATTGCACCCAAGTACTGTATTTCGTACTCTTGTTGACTGTGAGACTACTCCATTTCTTCTGTGGGATTCTTGCCCACCATAGTAGATACAATGGTCCTCTAAATTAAGATTGCCTATTCCCATCCACTGTAGTTCACAGATTCCTAAAATGTCAGTATTCATTCTTGCTGTCTCTCCTGCTTGACCACATCCAGTTTATCTTGATTCATGGACCTAACAGTCCAGATTCCTGTGCAGTATTGTTCTTTTTTTTTTTCTAATCATTCTTTTTTTTTTTTTTCAATTTTTATTTTTACTTTATTTTACTTTACAGTACTGTATTGGTTTTGCCATACATTGACATGAATCCACCACGGGTGTACATGAGTTCCCAATCCTGAACCCCCCTCCCACCTCCCACCCCATATCATCTCTCTGGATCATCCCCGTGTGCAGTATTGTTCTTTAGAGCATCGAACTTCACTTTTACCACCAGTCACATCCACATCTTATACATAGCAGTGCATATATATCAGTCCCAGTCTCTGAGTTCATCCCACTCACTCTTCCCTCCTTGGTAACCATACATTTGTTCTCTACTCTGTGACTCTGTTTCTGCTTTACAAATAAATTAATCTGTACCATTTTTCTAGATTCCACATATAAGCAATATTATATGATACTTGTTTTTCTCTTTCTGACTTACTTCACTCTGTATGGCAGTCCCTCGGTCCATCCACATCTCTGCAAATGGCACTGTTTATTCCTTTTTATGACTAATATTCCATTGTATAGATACGTGCCACATCTTTGTCCATTCCTCTGTCGATGGACATTTAGGTTGCTTCCATGTCCTAGCTATTGTAAATAGTGCTGCAGTTCAGTTCAGTCGCTCAGTCGTGTCCGACTCTTTGCGACCCCATGAATTTCAGCACGCCAGGCCTCCCTGTCCATCACCAACTCCCGGAGTTCACTCAAACTCACGTCCATCGAGTTGGTGATGCCATCCAGCCATCTCATCCTCTGTCGTCCCCTTCTCCTCCTGCCCCCAATCCCTCCCAGCATCAGAGTCTTTTCCAGTGAGTCAACTCTTCGCATGAGGTGGCCAAAGTACTGGAGTTTCAGCTTTAGCATCATTCCTTCCAAAGAAATCCCAAGGCTGATCTCCTTCAGAATGGACTGGTTGGATCTCCTTGCAGTCCAAGGGACTCTCAAGAGTCTTCTCCAACACCACAGTTCAAAAGCATCAATTCTTCGGCGTTCAGCTTTCTTCACAGTTCAACTCTCACATCCATACATGACCACAGGAAAAACCATAGCCTTGACTAGACAGACCTTTGTTGGCAGTAGTGTTGCAGTGAACATCAAATGCATGCATCCTTTCGAATTCTAGTTTCTCTGGATATATCCTAGGAGTGAAATTCCTGGATCATGTGGTAGCTCTATTTTTAGTTTGTTAAGGAACCTCCATACCGTTCTCCATAATGGCTGAACCGATTTATTTACATTCCCACCAGCAGTGTAGGAGGGGTCCTTTTTTCCCACACCTTCTCTAGCATTTAGTGTTTGTAAATCTTTAGATGATGGCCATTCTAACCAGTGATACCTCATTGTAGTTTTGATTTGCATTTCTCTAATAATTAGTGATATTGAGCATCTTTTCATGTGTTTGTTGGACATCTGTATGTCTTCTTTGGAGAAATATCTATTTAGGTTTTCTCCTTTTTTATTGTGTTGCCTTGTTTTTTTGATATTGAGCTGCATGGGCTGTTAGTATATTTGTTGTTGTTTAGTTGCTAAGTCATGTCCAACTCTTTTGCGAACCCATGACCTGCAGCCTGCCAGGCTTCTCTCTCCATGGGATTTTCTAAGCAAGAATGCTGGAGTGGGTTGTCATTTCCGTCTCCTGGGGATCTTCCCAACGTAAGGACTGAACCCATGTCTCCTGCATTGCAGTTGGAGTCTTTACCTTTGAGCCACCAGGGAAGCCCGTTTGTATATTAGGTGGTTTTTAAAGCTGTGAGGTTGATGTGGTCATCAAGGGAATGAGCATAGATAGGCAAAAGAAGAGCTCCAAGGTTGGAGAAAAGAGGAGGAACTTGAGGAGCAACTAGTGAGGTAGAAAATTAAATGAAGGAAGTTTATTAACAGAGAGAGTGGTCATTTGTGTATGCTGCTATGTTAAGTAAGATAAAGACTAAGGAGTTTCCACTCAAGTTAAGGAATGGATGGTATTGATGATTTATATAAGAAGATGCTGAGGGAGATACTCTGAGTGAGTTTAAGAGAGAATAGGAGGAAATGTGAAGATAGTGAAGACTTTTCCTACAAAG
The DNA here is from genome assembly GCF_032405125.1 of Capricornis sumatraensis. Taxonomy (NCBI): domain Eukaryota; kingdom Metazoa; phylum Chordata; class Mammalia; order Artiodactyla; family Bovidae; genus Capricornis; species Capricornis sumatraensis. Next base: position 108,599,955 of record NC_091073.1, on the reverse strand, counting down.
GGAAAAGAGAAATGGGACCATAGCTAGTGAAGGAGTTGGGGTCATGAGATTTTTTTAATGATGAAAAGGTAAGGGCATATAATGAAAGAATGAACCATTATGGTGTAAGACGTTAATGATTTCAGGGGAGACAGAAGAATTGCTGGAGCAGTGTCTGAACAGGCCATAGGGAGAGGGGTTTGGCACACAAGTGGAAGGACTGGCTCCCGGTAGGAGCATAGAGACTTTGTCTTTGATAGTAAGTGTAGGGCAGAGTATGTGGAGTAGCAGTGCTGATGGGCAGATCGATATGACGCTGGGAATCTGTGCATGTTGTCTTCCAGTTGCCTCATTTTTTCCCAGTGAAGACAAACTGAAGGTTATCAGCTAAGATACCTTGGGGTTTTGGTGTTTTGGGGATGTGGCATTTTAAGGAGAAAGGTAAAGATGTTAAAGGTTGTTAGGAGTGTGTGAGAGTGAATAGACTAGGAATAGTGAATTGATAGACGATATCAGGTTATTTCCCTGAAGACGGAAATGGCAACCCACTCTAGTACTCTTGCCTGGAGAATCCCATGGACAGAGGAGTCTTGCAGGCTGCAGTCCATGGGATCGCACAGGCGGACACGACTGTGCACCTATGTTCAGTTCAGTTCATTAGGTTATTTTACTTAGTATTTTACTTGCTGTTGTCCAGACAGCATTGTGGGCCTCCTAACTTGTCCTCAGATCAAAGTTCAATGTAACTTGCCAAGGCAATTTAATAATTGATATGAGTCATTCTCATTTTAACTCACAATCATTGGGAAATAGAACATGAATTATTACTCTTCATGAAGTATCTGCCATTATCCTGCTATGAAAGCTAAATTTGGAGAGATCTGGTTACTAATTTTCTTTTTAAAAGTAATTATTTATTGAAAAAATTTTGAATATTGTTTTTTCTTTGTGGAACAGTATCCCAGCTATTGCAGTCTAATTTTTATACTGTACTGTGAAGCAATTGCTATCCTGTTACTTTATTCTAAGAACCCTCCAAATTTGACCTGTCTTTACTTGTGTGTTTCCTCTTGCCTGAACTATAAATTCCCTCTCCTAAACCCATCCCCCAAACCTTTCAAACTTAGTTCACTTACTGTTGGAAGCCTTCCTTATCCTCTTTCCAAGGCCTAGTTAGGTGCATCTACTTTGTGCTCTTGTAGCATCCCGAAGTACATCTATATCATTCTACTTACTGTATTATGTTACTGGGTTTTTGTTGTTATGTGTCTGCTTCCTCTAGACCAGCACTGTTCAGTCAAGATAGCTGTCATGATCGAAATGTTCCCTGATGTCCAATATATCCACATGCGGCTATTGTGTACTCAGAATATGTATAGTAGGACCAAGTACTGGCTTTTACATTTTCATTTAATTTAAATTTAAATAGTCAACACTTGGCTGTGGCTACCTTGGTCGGTTCTGCTGCTGCTGCCGCTGCTGCTGCTGCTGCTGCTAAGTTGCTGCAGTTATGTCTGACTCTGTGCGACCCCATAGATGGTAGCCCACCAGGCCCCGTCGTCCCTGTGATTCTCCAGGCAAGAACACTGGAGTGGGTTGCCATTGCCTTCTCCATTGTTAGTTCTAGACCTTTTAAAAGTCAAGGTTCATTTGTTTATAAGATAGATTCACAGACATAGAAAACAAACTTCTGGTTACCAAAGGGAAAAAGAGGGAGGGAGGGAGGGATAAATTAGGAGTTTGGGATTAATAGATACACACTATTGTATATGAAATAGATAAGCAAGGACCTGCTGTACAGCACAGGGAACCATATTCAATATCTTGTAATAACCCATAATGGAAAATAATCTGGAGAAGTATATACATATGTATACATAACTGAATCACTTTGTTGTATCCTTGAAAGTAACACAGCTATACTTCAGTAAAATAGTCAAGGCTCGTGTGGACCTTATCCTCTTATTATAGGCTAATAAGGTCTTGATGGAAGTTAATGTTTAACCTAGGCAAGTAGAAGGAAGAAAAAGGGCTGTAATAGGCAGTGGGAATAGAATTTGAAAAAAATTGGAGTTGGAAATTCATAAGGTAGTTTTTTTAAAGGACAGAGTAGTCTGTAGTTAAGTGAATTGTAGGAAGTAAAATGTGGCTAAATTAGATGCCGCTGGATTGTGGAAAATAATGATAGACTGAAAAAAAAATTTCAACTTAAATATGCAGTGGGATGAAACTGGAGATTTAAAATAAAAAATTATAAAAGTTATATTCCAGGGTGATTGAATTGGTGAGTGTTTGTAGGGTAGAATCAAGATGGAAAGAGGTCAAACAAAAAATGTTTATAGAAAGACTTGGTAGTCAGGTGTCACACTAGGCCACAGTTGGAGGTTGGGTTCTTTGAAAGCAGATACTGAGACATTTTTTGCAATGCAAGATTTTATTAGAAATCAGTACCTGCAAGAGGAAGAGGCTCTGTGTGGGACTGAGCAGAGCAAAAAGTTCTCTCATCAAAGTATTGTGATGTAAGCCTCAGAAAACCTTTACCTATTAGCGTGGAGCTCTGGAGTGAGAGATTGTCTATCAGAGAGACCCATATTAAGCCAAGATGGCTGGGCCTTTGTTTGGTCTCTAATCCGGGCAGCAGTTGCGGTGGACTTTGGAGGATGGGGCATTTGGAGGCTGTCTGCTGACTATACTCACAGCTGGGCAGCAGTTCCTTCCATGAAGAAAAGCTTGGTGTTGCATCCCTGTGTCTGCTACAGCCAGACAGTCTGCGTGTGGGCAGTCCTTCCCTAGAGGAAATGTTCTGAATACTTGAAGGTGTTTTGCTTTTTAGCAAGGTGGGGGAACAGGGCACTTACTAGTATTCAGTGAGCAAGGACCAGGAAAGTCAGCCTTCCCACAGCGTTCAGGACAGTCTGCATATTTTCAAATTGTTCAGATAATCACATCGTTTAGAATGAGTTGCTAGATTTTGAGGTAGGGGAAAAAAGTGATTGTAATGATCAGAGCTTAGAAACTAACTTTGTTTTACGTATGAGTCATTATTTTCATAGAGTACACTAGAAGTTTCAGGAATTTATCACATAAATTGGAGAAATATCAAAAGTTTTCAATCAGACCTTTATCAAGAGTTCTTTACCACTTTGGAAAATCACATAAATTATGGCAGTGCCACTTGTATAGTATTGATGACTCAGATACTCTTCTCCTCAATCTGCAGTTGTAACCACCACAGTCACAGTGATTCTGCATATAGATGCAAGCACCTGATGGCCTTATTACGTTGTTTATTACAGTAATTGCTTTCACATTTTGAAATCAATATTTTATTATAACTTAATTTCTTTCATCTGATTGAAAGTACAATTAGGGTATTATATTGACTTTTTAAATTGTGCTTATGTAGGTTATCTCAATTTCAAGAAGTAGTACAAAATAGTTGTCTTAAAGGGGGGAAATAGATTTTTTTTCAGTAATGGTAGATTAGGTTATTCAGATAAACTTTTGATGAAGACAACTAAAAATCTTTGAAACATTATTTTAAAAAATCTTAATGAAGAGCTGAAAAGAGCATTGTGTGTGTGTGCACAGTCACTCAGTCGTGTCTGACTCTGTGTAACCCTGTGGACAAATAGGCTGTAGCCCACCTGGCTCCTCTATCCATGGAATTTTCCGGGCAGGAATACTGGAGCAGATTCCCATTTTCTACTCCAGGGGATCTTCCCAACCCAGGGATCAAACCCACGTCTCCTGCATTGGCAAGCAGATTCTTTACCACTGTGCCACCTGGGAAGCCCAGTAGAGACTTGCCAGACCAAAAGCAAAAACTCAAAGAAAAAAGAAGGTAAAGAAGTAGCTTTTGCCCTAGGGGCAGTTGCCAGTCTGTTTGAAGTTGGGCTTTGGTTTTGGTGGACATCATGGGGGTGAAGAGGATAGAAGTCATGACCTAGAGTTCATCCAAGCTGAGAGTCAAAAAGGAGAACAACTCCACTGAGGATGGTACTTCAATAATTTCATCATTAGGTAAAAGGTGAAAGAGAACTGTCTGCCTATTCCAATATCAAGGGAATTGTAGGGTTGATTGGAGCAGGGCAAGAAAAAGGAAATTAATTAAACTGTTCAAGTCTTGACCATAGTTTTAGCCCTCACACTGATTGACGTTTACATTTGTTCTGCTGGGGTGATCCAGGTCCCCTTTTATCATGGCTCTTATTTCGACTGGTAGTGCTCCCAAGGTCTGGCAGAAGGAAAGGCAAATCATCTGTAGGACAGAGTCTTCTTCACTCTGAGGGAATTGCCAACAGCAGTTTTCCAAGGACAGAGAGCAGTACATTGTCATAAGTAACCAGGCATATTTGAAAAAACTAGGCAAAATTACATGATGTATGTATGTATTCAGTTCAGTTCAGTCGCTCAGTCGTGTCTGACTCTTTGCGACCCTATATATTAGGTTGATGCAAAAAGTAATTGCGGTTTTTGCACTACTGAAATTTGCTGTTTGATATTGGAATACATTCCAAATAAATGTGGTTAAGTTATGTATCATTTTAATGTGCACTTCTCGCTTTGTGTTTTTTTGCTAATGACTTATTACTTGCTGTCTATTTAATTTTTTTTTGACTATAGAAATGATGTTAGACAAAAAACAAATTCAAGCGGTTTTTTTATTTGAGTTCAAAAAAGCTTGAAAACAGCAGAAACAGTTTGCAACATCAACAATGCATTTGACCCAGGAACTACTAACAGAGGTGCAGTGCAGTGGTCATTCAAGAAGTTTTGCAAAGGAGACGAGAGCCTTGAAGATGAGGAGCATAGTGGCCAGCCATCAGAAGCTGACAATGACCAATTGAGAGCCATCATTGAAGCTGATCCTCTTACAACTACAGGAGAAGTTGCCAAAGAACTCAGCGTTGACCATTCTGTGATAGTTCAGCATTTGAAGCAAATTAGAAAGGTGAAAAAGCTCGATAAGTGGGTGCCTCATGAGCTGACCACAAATTAAAAAAAATCATTGAAGTGTCATCTTCTCTGATTGAACCCAAGAACAATGCACCATTTCTTGACTGGATTGTGACTTGCAATGAAAACTGGATTTTATATGACAACTGATGATGACTAGTTCAGTGGTTGGACCAAGAAGCTCCAAAGCACTTCCCTCCCAAAGCCAAAGCCAAAAAGGTCATGGTTACTGTTTGGTGGTCTGCTTCTGGTCTGATCTACTACAGCTTTCTGAATCCTGGCGAAACCGTTACATCTGAGAAGTATACTGAGCGATTCAATGAGACGCACCGAAAACTGCAATGCCTGCAGCTGCCATTAGTCAACAGAGAGGGCCCAGTTCTTCTCAACAATACTTGAACGCATATCACACAGCCAACACATCAAAAGTTGAACAAACGGGGCTACAAAGTTTGCCTCATCTGCCATATTCATCTGACCTCTCGCCAGCTGACTGCTGCTTCAAGCATCTCAACAACTTTTTGCAGGGAAACCACTTCCACAACCAGCAAGAGGCAGAAAATGCTTTTGAAGAGTTTGTTGAATCCCAAAGCACAAATTTTTATGCTACAGGAATAAACAAACTTATTTCTAATTGGTGAAAAATGTGTTGATTGTAATGGTTCCTACTTTGATTAATAAAGATGTGTTTGACCCTAATTATAATGATTTAAAATTCACAGTCCAAACCACGATGACTTTTGTACTAACCTAATAGAATTCAAGTAATATAGTTAAGATTTGTGTAGTTTTAAAAATTGAGATATAATTGACACATAAGTGGTTTTTCTTTATATACATATACCTCAAAGTAAGTTTTTTACGAAGAAAGATATAGTAGTAACGTGTATGGAAATAGCACTGTGAATAATAGTGAAGAGCATAAATGGATACTCAGAATTCTTAGATATTGCAAATATCACTGAAGTTAAAACAGTTGTTTTTTATGTTTAAGGGATTAAAGACAATTGAAGAGAAGCAGGAAACAAGACCTTGTATAAAGTGACACTTTGTTGTTGTTCAGTCACTAAGTTGTATCTGATTGCAACCTCAGTGACTGCAATACTCCAGGCTTCCCTGTCCTTCACTATCTCTTGGATAGTGAAGCTCATATCCATAGAGTCGGAGATGCTATCTAATCATCTCATCCTCTTCTGCCCTCTTCTCCTTTTGTCTTCGTCTTTCCCAGAATCACAGTCCTTTCCAGTGAGTGGTCTCTTCACATCAGGTGGCCAAAGTAGTGGAGGTTCAGCTTCAGCAACAGTCCTTCCAGTGAATATTCAGGGCTTATTTTCTTTAGGATTGACTGGTTTGATCTTCTTGCAGTCCAAGGGATTATCAAGGATCGTCTCCAACACAGTTTGAAAGTGTTAGTTCTTTGGCCGTCAGCCTTCTTTATGGTTCAGCTCTCACATCCATGCATGACTACTGGAAAAACCATAGCTTTGACTATATGGACCTTTGTCAGCAAAGTGATGTCTCTGCTTTTTAACATGCTGTCTAGGTTTACCATAGCTTTCTTCCCAAGGAGCAAACATTTTTAAGTTTCATAGCTGCAATCACTCTCAGCAGTGATCCGTTGAATCTGTTTGTCATCTCCACTGTATAATGGTAAGGGATTGATTTAGGTCATACCTGAATGGCTTAGGACTTCCCTGGTGGTTCAGACCGTAAAAGAAGAATCCACCTGCAATGTAGGAGACAAAAGTTCTATCCCTGGGTCAGAAAGATCCTCTGGAGAAGGGAATGGCAACGCACTCTGGTATTCTTGCATGAAGTATCCCCATGCACAGAGGAGCCTAGCAGGCTACAGTCCATGGGGTCGCGAAGAGTTGGATACAACTGAGTGAGTGACACTGAATGGCCTAGTGGTTTTCCCTGCTTTCTTCAATTTAAGCCTGAATTTTGTAAACAGAACTCAAGATCTGAGCCACAGTCAGTTCCAGGTCATGTAAAAACAACTTTTAACTGTATGGAGTTTCTCCATCTTTGGCTGCAAAGAATATAATCAGTCTGATTTTGGTGTTGACCATCTGGTGATGTCCATGTGTAGAGTTGTCTCTTGGGTTGTTGGTAAATAGTGTTTGCTATGACCAGTGTGTTCTCTTGACAAAACTCTGTTAGTCTTTGCCCTGCTTCATTTTGTACTCCAAGGCTAAACTTGCCTGTTACTCCAGGTACCTCTTGACTTCCTACTTTTGCCTTCCAATTCTCTGTGATGAATGTCTCTTTTGTTTTTTGGTGTTAGTTCTAGAAGGTCTTGTAGGTCTGCATAGAACCATTCAACTTCAGCTTTTTGGCATTGGTGGTTGGGGCATAGAGTTGGATTACTGTGATGTTGAATGGTTTGCCTTAGAAATGAGTGGAGCTCATTCTTTGTTTTTGAGATGGCACCCAAGGACTGCATTTCAGACTCTTGTTGACTATGAGGGCTACTCCATTTCTTCTAAGGGATTCTTGCCCACAGTAGTAGATACAGTGGTCATCCAAGTTAAATTTGCCCATTCCCATTCATCTTAGTTCATGGATTCCTAAGATGTCAATGTTCACTCTTGCCATCTCCTGCTTGACCACCTCTCATTTACCTTGATTCATGGACCTGACAGTCCAAGTTCCTATTCATTCACCACCAGACACATCCACAAGTGAGTGTCGTTTCCACTTTTGCCTGGCTGCTTCACTTTTTTGGAGCTATTAGTAATTACTCTCCATTCTTTCCCAATAGCATATGGACATCTTCCAACGTAGGGGGCTCATCTTCCAACGTCATCTCTTTTTGTCTTTTCATACTGCCACATAAGAATGGGCTGTTTCATACTGTTTTCCAGGCACAAATACTAGAGTAGGTGCCATTCCCTTCTCCAGAGGACCATGTTTTGTCAGAAATCTTCACAGTGACCCATCCATCTTGGGTGGCCTTGTACAGCATGGCTCATAGCTTCATTGAATTGCACAACCTTTGCCACAGTAAAGTTGCGATCCATGAAGTGGAAAAAGTGACATACTTGAAAAAACCAAAGAGAAATATCAGAAACAAAACTGTGTCAAATATCCCTAAGGGGAAAATTTGTCAAATTATACCTAGCTGAAGAAAAAATTAGTTACCCAGATGGTAAGGCATAAGAAACTCCAGAATGCACCACTGAGAGTCAAAGACATGGAAAATACTGAAGGGAGTAAAGTGATGTGAAAGATAGAGTGAGATCTACCATAATTAACCAGAGCTCCAGAAAGAGAAGAAAAAGAGATTGATACCAAGGTAATGTTTGAAAAGGTATTTCTGGCTGACAAATTTCTAGTTTTGATGAGAAACCAGCAATAGATTTAAGAAGCTCTGTGAATTTTTAACAGTATAAGTAAAAAGACATCTGTACCCAGACAAATCATATAGTGAAACAGCATAAACTTGAATACAAAGAGAAAAATCTTAAAAGCAGCCCAAGGAAGATTTCTTTCAGAGTAGCAACCGTAGACCAAAAGCTGAGTTCTCAATAGGAAAACATATATTCACAAAATAACTGGAGATTTATATTTATAAATTCTATACTTAAGTATCACTCAAGAATGAGGTAAAGTAAACATCTTGTTGAAGAAAGTCCATCAGCCCTTTGTAAAGAAAATTGAAGAATGTGTTATACTTTAGACAGAAAGTTTACATGTAAAGATCTGAGGTGCAAGGTGGGATAAAGAGTAAAGAGAGTGATAAATATGTGTACATGTTGAATTAAACATTGACTGTATAAAATATTAGTAAGACCTTAATTAAGGGTGTGTTCTAAGATAGTATTTTCTGGGGGAAGGTAAAGTGTGCTAATTGATGTGACTCTTGATAATTCCATGTTTTAATTTCTAGGCTAAATATAACTCTAAAAACTAGACTTATAACTTCTAGGAGAGGGGAAGCAATGGAATAAAAAAGAAAAAATTATCCCAAAGAAAACCAGAAAGGATGCAAAATAACAAAGATCAGGAAGGACAAAAAACATGAATTAGGGTGATTACATTAAGTACTAAATGAACTAAATGGTTCACTTAAAAGGCAAAGATTGTTAGACCAGATTTTTAAAAACATGGTGTTACGGAGTTTATCTGGGACTTATGTAAAAGTTGTAAGATAAATCTTGCAGATTTAACAACGTGAATGTGGTACAATTATTTTAATATCAAAGTAGACAGTAATTTAGAAAGATTTATTGGTTATCAGGGGACTCCCTTCAAAATATAGAATGAACGATTCACTAGGAAGACTTAATAATGTTAATCATACAGGATAGCCTGAAATGTAGCTTCAAAATATATATAACAAAAATTTACAAGACTACAAGAAGTAGAATAATTTACAGTAATGGGATATTTAAAATATTTCACTCAGTAATTGATAGAAGCAACAGGCACGTTACGCAGGATTTAAAATATTTGAACAGCATAATAAGCAAACTTGACCCAGATGATTTATAGAACCTGTTGTACCCAGTGGAAGAAAACTACACATCACTTTCAGGCACATAAGGATATTGGGAAAATTGACTGTATAAAACAAGTTTCAACAGATTTCAAAAGATTGAAATAAAAAGAGCATCTTTTCTTTTCGTAATACATTTTTATTAAAATTTGTCAGTAAGGTAATTTTAAAAGCTTCATATGTTTATAAAGTATGTAACTACTTTGAATTAATCCATGTATTACAAAAGAAATCACAATGGAAATTAGAAAGTACCTTGAGCTGGATGAGTACATAATTTTGATGTCAAGTTGTGGAATTTGATCAATCTCAGGTTGTTAAAAGTGGGATAAGGAGATGTTATGTCCCTCACATGTAAAGGATCTTGACAGAAAAATAGCAATTACCCAGCACCAGGCTATGAAAGATTCTTTATTGGAGGAAAAAAAAAAAAAGGAATCAAATCTCTCAGTCAGATCTCTAGATCTAGCTGGCTTATGGGAAATATGGGAACAAGGTAAGTGATTCCGTGAGAAAACAAATCAAACCAGAACGTGGGACTTTCTACAGTATACCTGACTTTTTCCCTTACAAATCAGTGTCACTGTAAAGGAAAGAAGAATAGGGAAAGGAAAAGGAAAGGATAGGTGTACTATTAGAATAAAAGCTTTGATTAATGTAACAGTCACTCCCCCCAGTGGAAACAAAAAGTTACAGAATGCAACTAAAATAGTACATGGAGAAAAATTCAGTCTTAAATGTGTTTGCTGCAATACAGGAAGTCTCATTAATTGTTAAATTTGATATCCATTTATAAGAGCATCTTAATTTTGATGAAACCTGAAAAATAAAGAAGGAAGCAAATAATAAGAGAGTCATACAATGGATAGCAAAGGCAAAATTTATTTTTTAGAAAGAGAAACGGATAAATCTTGAGTGATAGTGATCAAGAAAAAATGTGATAAAATAACCAAGACCAAGGAGCAAAAAAAAAGTAGGGGAGAGTGGGAGAGAAGATGGCATTACATACCCTGAAGACATTTTAAAAGATCAAAGACAAAATTATAAGTGGTTTTAAGCCAGTTAATTAGAAAACTTTACAGAAATGGACAAATTCCTCAAACAATAACACCGAAGGTGACTCTAGAATATTCAGAAAACTTGAAAGGAGTATTACAGCTTAAAACCAGTAGTCAGAGCTTTCCCACGAAGAAAACTAATAGTTCATTCAAGGAACAGAATTTCTATCTTGCATATGTTCTTCCAGAGAACAGTGAGAGAGAAAATGTTCTCAACGTCTTTTAAAGTTAGCATAACTTTGATTCCAAAATGAGGCAAGAATACATTCTAAAAGAATATTAACAGGTTACTTTCTTTTAGGAACAAAGATGTAAAATTTCTAATAAGATATTAATATATTTATCTAAATAAGATGAGAGTGCATTATAATCAAGTTGGATTTATCCTAGAAATGTAAGATTTAATACCAGAAAAATAAATTTATTTGTAATACCATCTTAACAGTTTAAAGATGAAACATATGATCTGCTGAATAGTTGCAAACAGTGCTTGATAAAATTGACCATTCATTCGTCATAAAACCTGAAATAAAACCGTGTGCTAAGGTTATTTACTATAAAAAAATCAAGTTTCATAATGTTGGAATATTGAAAAGTTTCCCTCTGAGATTGGGAGAGATACAGTGTCCATTATAATTACTTTTTGTCAGCATTATACTAGAAGTTGTGACCTTCACTAAAGCAAGAAAAAGAAATTTTAAAAACTTGAATTGGAAAGGAAGAAATAAAACTATCACTATTCACAGACTAGACATGAGTGTGTATTTAGAAAAATCTAAAGGTATCTACATTGTTAAAAAACAGTAAGGGTTTAACAAGATTGCTGATTAGGAAAATGAAAGATCACTTTATTACTATATTCTAGCAAATAAGGAAAATCTAAAACTGTAATTTCACAATAGAACAAAAAATATGTACCCAGAAATAAGTCTAAAAAACAGTCTAAGACTTCTAGGATCCTTGTTGAAATAAATTTTAGAAGACCTAGTAATTGAAGCAAAATACCATATTCATGGATTGATAAAATATTTTATCACCATTATCGTTATACCCCCAATTTTTCATCATGCCCAACAAAAACTCATTAAAAAATAATTCCTTCTTTCTCTCTTCCCCCACCGTGGTAACCTCTATTCTACTTTGTCTTTATGGGTTTGCTTATTTTAGGTACCTCATATAAGTGAAATCATACATTATTTGTTCTTCAGCAGATGAAATGTAGTGTCTGTCTTATTTCACTAAGCTTAATGTTTTCAGAGTCAATCTTAGTGATGACATATATCATACTAACCACCAAACTGTTTTCCCACTGGCGTTCCATTTACGTTCTCACCAGCAGTGCATGAGGATTCCAATTTTTTCACATCCTGTAGCACAAGCTGGAATCAAGATTGCTGGGAGAAATATCAATAACCCCTTATGGCAGAGAGTGAAGAAGAACTAAAGAGCCTCTTGAGGAAAGTGAAAGAGGAGAGTGAAAAAGTTGGCTTAAAGCTCAACATTCAGAAAACTAAGATCATGGCATCCGGTGCCATCACTTCATGGGAAATAGATGGGGAAACAGTGGGAACAGTGGCTGACTTTATTTTTCTGGGCTCCAAAATTACTGCAGATGGTGATTGCAGCCATGAAATTAAAAGACACTTACTCCTTGGAAGAAAAGTTATGACCAACCTAGATAGCATATTAAAAAGCAGAGATATTACTTTGTCAACAAAGGTCCTTCTAGTCAACGCTGTGGTTTTTCCAGTGGACATGTATGGATGTGAGAGTTGGACTATAAAAAAAGCTGAGTGCCGAAGAATTGATGCTTTTGAAGTGTGGTGTTGGAGAAGACTCTTGAGAGTCCCTTGGACTGCGAGGAGATCCAACCAGTTCATCCTAAAGGAAATCAGTCCTGAATATTCATTGGTGGGACTGATGTTGAAGCTGAAACTCTAATACTTTGGCAACCTGATGTGAAGAAATGACTCATTGGAAAAGACCCTGATGCTGGGAAAGATTAAGGGCAGGAAGAGAAGGGGATGACAGAGGATGAGATGGCTGGATGGCATCACTGACTCAGTGGACACAGGTTTGGGTGGTCTCCAAGAGTTGGTAATAGACAGGGAGGCCTGGCGTGCTGTGGTTCATGGGGTCACAAAGAGTCAGACACGACTGAGCAACTGAAATGAACTGAAGCATTGGTGGTTCAGTGATAAATTCTTACCTGCCAATTTCTCCACATCCTTACCAACATTTGCAATTAAAAAAAAAATTAGCTATCTTAGTGGATATGAATTGATATCTCATTGTGAAGTTTTTTGTTTTTTGAAAACTGCATTTGTGGCATGTGGGGTCTTAGTTCCCCAGCAAGGGATCAAACCCATGCCCTCTGCCATGGAAACGTGGATTCTTAACCATTGGTCCGCCAGGGAAGTCCTTCATTGTGAGTTTTGTATTGGGTGATTTATTCTTAATGGCAGTTCCTCAAAAATCTAAACAGAATTATAACACTACCCAAGAATTGAAAACAGAGACTTGAACAGATAGACTATATATCTATACTGTGTGTGTGTATTTAAGTATGCACATGTGCTCACTCAGTCATGTCTGACTCTGTGATCTTGTGGACTGTGGCCTTCCAGGCTCCTCTGTCCATGGTATTCTCCTGGCAAGAATACTGCAGCGAGGTGCTGTTTCCCCCTCCAGGGCTTCTTCCCAATCCAGGATCAAAGCCATGTCTCCTGCACTGCAGGGGGATGCTTTGCTGCTGAGCCACCAGGGAAGACCGTATACTAGATATCTGCTAATGTCTACTAATATTGATTGCAGGGTTATTTACAGTAAGCAACAGGTGGAAACAACCTGCATATCTGTCAACAGATAAATGAAATGTAGTACATACAATGAAATACTACTCCATCACAAAAAGGAATGAGGTTGTGATACATGATATAACATGAGTAAACCTTGAAAGTGTTTTGGTAAGTGAATTTAGCCAGACATAGAAGACAAATAGTGTAATTCTATTTATATGAAATACTTGGAATAGGCAAACTAATAGAGACAGAAAGTAGAATAGAGGTTACCAGGGGGTGGAAGATGAGGGAATGGGAGTTAGTGATTAATATGAGTATTAATTTAATGTCAGGTGGAACCTAGTCTTACTTCTCACCATAGTGCAGACTTTTTTAATTTTCTGTAACATTCCTGACAGATGTTCAGTTGAATACCCTTAATATTAAGTCAGTTTGTTCCTTTGTCAAGTATCTTTACTACGAATATAGATAAAATTGTAGAGCTCAAATTTACCTTCTCTAGGTTCAAACTTCAGTCTTAGTTTAGTTCTCTGAGACAGCGCAGAACAGTCTATCTCTGTTTCATACCCTGGCTCTCTCATTGTTTGACATGAACACACACACACACACACACACACACACACACACACACAGCATTTAGACCTTTCTTTGACACTGTTTACTTGTTGTTTGCCTTCAAACGTATTCAGGTCATCCCATCCCATCCAAAAACAAAAATACTTTCCCTGACTCTATTACCCCTTGAGCTTTTTTATTCTAATCACTAAATGCCTTTTCTTAGTAACTCACTCAAACCTTACTTCTTGAAAGTCAGTCTTCCATTTCTGTTACACAGCTGAATCTGGTCTTTTGAAGGCCACTGGTGGTGGTGGTTTAGTTGCTAAGTCGTGTCCAACTCTTGCGACACTGTTGACTATAGCTTGCCAGCCTCCTCTGTCCATGGGATTCTGTAGGCAAGAATACTGGAATGGGTTGCCATTTACTTCTTCAGGGGATCTTCCCGACCCAGGGATCGAACCCTGGTCTCCTGCATTGCAGGCAGATTCTTCACCAACTGAGCTACAAGGGAAGCCCTTGAAGGCCACTATGTATCCTTAATAATCAAGCTCCCGTGTGAACTAGTGTCAGTTCTCATTTCCAGTTATCTCTTGAGTATTTTACCTTAATGTCTCACTGACATCACAGAGTGAGCAGGTCCAAAACTGTGTTAGATCTTTCCCTTTCAATCTTCTTCCCTTCTGGTAATATTTTCCACTTAGCATACCTTCTTGAAACTTCAGAGCATCTCTGATTTCACCTGTCTTCTTATTTTTCCCGTTCAGGCAATGGAACCGTCATGATTGGGATTATTAGTGCTTTTATAAGTGACCTCAGAGAGCTAGCTTGTCCCTTTTTCCATGTGAGATTATAGCTAGAAAGCACCATCTGCAACCACAGAGTGGATCTTCACTAAACCCTGAATCTGTTGACACCTTGATTGTGGACTTCTCAGCCTTTAGATCTGTGACATATCTATTTACAGGCCACTCAGTTCATGGTGTTCTTTAATAAGCAGTCCAAATAGACCAAGACAACTGCTATTCCTATTAAGGCTTGTGAGACTGTGACCTCCAGGTCAGTAAGGACTATCATTACAGAATTCCTGATGCCCTGTATATCACGTGACACTAGTATTAGGCCTTTATAAAGTTTGTGTCCAAAATATGAGTTACTTTTAGAATTAATACATCTAAGAACCTCACATATTATTATGTCCAGTACATAGAAGGTACTCAATAAATGGTGGTTCCTTTCCTTATAAGATAGTTTATGCTTTACATTCATTGATTGTATTTATTCATTCTTTTGTTTAAAGTTTAAAAATACTGAGCTCCCTTGTGCTGGTTGCTGGGTGCTATGATAGAAAAATGAATGTCAGTCTCTGTCTTTAAGGGTCTTATAGTCTAGTGGTAGAAGCAGACAACTCACAGTATACTATGCTTAACATGTGGTCCAGGTGCCAGAGGAATCATAGAGCAGGAGCATATAATTCAAAATGGTTGTAGGGGATAGAGGATGGAAAGATTTTTTGGAAGAGGGATACTTAAACTGAATTTTAGCTATTTAAGATGTACAAGACTTTTATAAAGAAAGGTAATTAAACTTTATTTAGAGACAGAAAGCAACACCCAAATACATGGAGTTATATACCATATCCTGAGGATGGATTGAAAGACTGAATGGTGAAAATGTCAGTTTTTCTCAAATTGATCAGTAATTTATTGAAATCTACACCTCTGTCGGTTTTTCTGTGGAATTTGACAGCTTGATTAATGGTTTCTTTTGAAGTAAAAAGAGGCAACAATTGCCAAGATATTCGTAAAGAACAGTAAGATGAGATGACTTCTGTAATACATTTTTTTTTCAGTCAACAAATTTGAATACTTGCTGTATGTGAAGCACTGCTGGGCCCTGGTTATTACCTTGGTGAATAAGACACATGGCTCCCACCAAAGGTCACATTCAGATTCACTTTTGGTGATATCTGGAGGTTTTAACCACTTCCTAAAATGTCAGATGAGTGCCAAGAATACGAACAGACTTATCACTCTAATTTTTATTATATGACTTTTTTATATTTAAAATTTTTCCTCATTGTATATGTTTTTTGTTTATATTTTCCTTTGTGAATTTTTTTAAATGGTAGGAAGCCTAGAAGTAGACTGGTTTTTCTTTAAATAGATCTTTAAGAATGTCAGTTATATTATAGCCTTGTTAGAAAGGCAGGAGAGGGTTGGGATCTGCTGCTGAGGGATGTCCAGAGCAGTTAACCTGACCTTGGGGAGCCAGGGAGAGTGACTTTAAGGGTTCCACAGGCATGATTTTGAGACCTAGGCAGTTGGGTGTCTGAGGTCTAGCCTATGGGGTGTCGTGAGTGAGTGAAGTCGCTCAGTTGTGTCCAACTCTTTGCGACCCCGTGGACTGTAGCCTACCAGGCTCCTCTGTCCATGGGATTCTCCAGGCAAGAATACTGGAGTGGATTGCCATTTCCTTCTCCAGGGGGTCTTCCCGACCCAGGGATCAAACCTGGGTCTCCTGCATTGGAGGCTGACGCTTTAACCTCTGAGCCACCAGGTGCCTGTAATAAGAAAAGGGAAGATGAATAACAAAATAACAGCTGATGCTATGTACGTAGAGGTTGCTAAATGAGCTTTATATGCTTTTGTGGGGGTAGGTGGGTGGAAACATGCTTAATGGCAAATTAGTTGCTTACTGCATTAAATAAATGAAGTTCTACCTCACCTCTTTCTTACTATGAATAAAAATTAATTACTAGTGAGGATTAAATACAAAAGACAAACTCAGAAAGCTTTTTAAAAGAAGGGGCATACTATTATGAGCTCGAAGCAGGGAAGGATTTCTTGAGACTGAAAAACACCATAAAAATTGATGAATTTTTGACTGTGTTAAAAGTAGAAACTTAATTATTGAGACTCCCTTAAGAGACTTAAAGTACAGGATCAAAGATGTTTGTAACACATGCAGTAGCTATCTGTTGCTGATAACAAGTGTTTGTCTCTCTGTTTCTGTGGACCAGGGATCTGAGAGCAGCTTAGCTTAGTGGTTCTAGCTCAGAGTCTCTTGTGAGGCTCCGAGGTGTCAAGGTGTCGGCTGCAATTATCTCAGTGCGGGCCTGAAGAAGGACCTCATTCTGTGCTGCCTCTTGCGCATGTGGCAGCCTTAGAAGATCCAGTTTCAGATTCACTCACATGGGCCTCCTCCTAGGGCCCTCTCACAGCATGGCAGCTGGCTTTTCCTGGGATGAGAGATCCAGACGAGCGTGAGAGAGACTCCCTAAGGTGACAGCCACAGTCTTTTTTGGGGGGGTGCGGGGGAGGGAGTGGTGAGTCAAAGTCAGTCAGTTGTGTCCAACTCTTTGTGACCCCATGGACTGTAGCCCACCAGGCTCCTCTTCCCATGGAATTCTCCAGGCAGGAATACTGGTGTGGGTTGCCATTCTCTCCTCCAGGGGATCTTCCCGACCCAAGGATCAAAGCCAGGTCTCCTGCATTGCAGGGAGACTCTTTACCATCTGAGCTGCTGGGGTCTTTTTCTCTAAAGCTGTTTTCCCTGTGCTCTCCTATATATCCTTGTAACTTATTTATTTTATACATAGTCATTTGTACCCCTTAATCCCCTACCTCTATTTTACCCCTTCCTCCTTCCCTTTTCCTTCTGTGACTCTGTTTCTACTTGGTTATATTTATCACTTGTTTTATTTCTTAGATTCCATATGTAAGTATATTTGTGTCTTCCTGTCTAACTTACTTCACTAAGCATGATAACCCTCCAAGTATTTCCATGTTGTTGAAAATGGCAAAATTTCATTCTTTTTTATGGCTGAGTAGTATTCCATTGTGTATCTATAGATATACCACATATTCTTTATCCATTCATCTGTTGATGGACACTTAGGTTGATTGTCTTCTTAAAACTTAATTTTAAAAGTGACATTCTATCACTTAATGCCAGTCTATTCAATAGCAAGTCAGTAAGCCCAGCCCATACTCCAGGAGGTGAGGTTGTACAAGGGCATGAATATCAAGAGGTGACAATCATCGGGGCCATTATAGATGTTACATCCACCATGTAATGAATGGACAACTGTTATGAAAAATATACCTAAGGAACTGTTCACTAAGACAACACCAAGTAGAAAAAGGACAAAAAAGTCTGAGAAGGCATTTGATGATAAAAGAAATTTAAATAACTAATTAACATAGTTAAAAGATCATTATCCTCATTAACAATTGAATAGCAACTCAAACCACTAGAGACCATTTTATACAGACTACATCGCGAGAAATAAATATCTGACAGCATCAAGCATTAGCAAGGATGTGGAGGAATGGGAGTTCTTCTGCTGCTGGTAGGAGTGTGAATTGATGAACCACTTTGCAAAATAATAGTTTTCTACAACCTAACGATACTACTGCTAAGCAGTTACCCTAGACCAGTGGTTGTAAGATTTGAGTGTGTATCAGAATCACTTTAGGGGGTACAGTGCAGACAGATATCTGGGCCCAGCCCCAGAGTTTCTGATTCAGTTGAAGTGGGATGGAGCCTGGTAATTTGTGTTATTGGCAAGTTCCCATGTGATGGGAACTTGGCCGAGGAATCATACTTTGAGAAACAACCATTGTCCTAGAGAAATGTGTCAATATATGGACTAGGAAGCTTACTTATAGAAAAATGTTCATAGCAGCATTATTCCTATTAACCCCGAAGTATACAGATACAAAATTCAGGTGTCCATCAATAGTGGCTTAGATAGATAAATCATTGTATATTCATTTATGGAATAAAAATATTGTTCAGATAGAAAATCTGTCTCCCGCATCGACCTGTACGAATCTCCCAAACATATTTAGTCAAACATTAGAAAATCCCAGAAGATTCTGTACATGATTCTATTCATAAAAAGTTCAGAAACAAATGGAATTAACTATAATTGTTCAGGAATGCAAATCAAGTTATCAAGTTCTATAAAAAGCCCTACTGGGATTTTGATAGTGATTGTGTTAAATTTATATATTAAGGACATAGATATTTACAAATTGAATTTTCTAGTTCATGAACATGGTCTTGATCCTCATTTATTTTAGTCCATTATTTCCTTATATAAATGTCTATAGTTTTCAATATAAGGTTCTTATACTTTGAGGAGTGGGGGATTAGTTTTATTCCCACGAGTCTTTTGTGCTATTGCAAATGGGATTAGGAAAAAAAAAACTTATCGTAGGGAACCGATTTTTTCTTTTGTACATTGATTTTAAAAAATCTGACTCCTAGAGAAGTCTCAAATTCATCAGTGGATTGTCTTGGATTTTTAAGTAACACTCATATGTTCAAATGATGATTGTTTTATTTTTTCCTTTCTCATGTGTGAGTCTCTGTTTGTTTTCTCACACTGCTTAGGGTCTTGCATATAATATTTGATAGTTGTAGTGATCTATATCACTGCATTTTTATTTTTCCTATCTTTAATGGGAATGCTTCTATATGCTTGGTGATGCAGTTTCTGGTTTGAGAGATTTGTGTGTGTGTGTGTTTAATCATAAATGGGTATTGAATTTTGTCAGATTTTTTTTACCTACATCTATTGAGGTGATTGTATTATTTTCTTCTTCTGCTCTGGTTTTCTTCTTTCTGACTTCTCTGTCTCAGATGGTAAAGCGTCTATCTACAGTGGGGGAGACCCAGGTTCAATCCCTGGGTTGGGAAGATCTCCTGGAGAAGGGAATGGCAACCCACTCTAGTATTCTTGCCTGGGAAATCCCATGGACAGAGGAGCCTGGTAGGCTACATTCCATGGGGTCGCAAAGAGTCAGACACGACTAAGCAACTTCACTTAGGTGAAGGTGAGGTGATTGTATGGTTTTCTTCTTCTGCTAATGTAATTTAATTCATTACATTTGCCATACAACTTTTTATTTAGTGCTGTTACATCTGTGCTTATAAATGAGATTAGTATATAACTTTCTTGTGCTGTTCTACCCAGTTTTGGTATCAGAATTCGTGTTGTTAGAAAGACCTGATTAATTTTCTAAGATTTTTTTTATGGTCTTGAAGAGTTTTTGTAACAGAGAAAATGTTTCTTGAAATAACTTAAAATGATTATGGTTTTATCATTGCTTAGGATTCCCTGATTTAACTAACCTTTTCAACTAACCAACCATCAGACTTCAGGATTACAATTGTGATGATTTACTTTGTAGAGCTGGGATTACAGTTTCTCTTAGCACCCTACTTTTCTGGTCATCTAAACTCATAGCTGAATTATTAGGCAAAAAGTTTTCAATTTTTCTCTTTTGGAATAGCTGTTTACTCTCTCAGAACTGTAAATTCTTCCTTGCTACAAAGCAGGGTTTTCTTAGGGTACTAAATTTATCAACAGTAGTTCAGATTCTCATTACTTCTTGTTGATAGTTGTAGCATGTTTTTAATGAGAGTCGGCCTGTAATAACTGTCTGACTTATTAGTTAACTTAAACATTGTTGCCAGAGTAAACAACCTAAAATATATGTCTAATCAGATCAAAAGACATTTGTAACAAAAACTGCATTTAAAAAAGTTACTGTATGATGGCTTAGATAAGTCTCTGCAATCAGCTATCTGTTAAAAAATTATTTAAAAAATATATACATGCACACAAATTCTGAATTGTGATTATCTGCTGTGAGAGTTTAATGAGTATGCAGTATAGATTGGGAGGAGGTTAGTGAGGAAAGGCCTCTTGGAGGGAGTAAAATCTAAAAATCTCTTCTGTCTAAACAAGTTGTGCTAGCTTGGAAAAGTTCCGAGCGGAGTTTTCTCGGAAGAAGGAATAGTGGTAAAGGTTTGCTGCTGAACACCATTGTGGTTGAGTTTATTGAGTAAGGGATGGAGAGAATAGTGCCTAATGAGGCAGGAGATAGACAGGGGCAAAATCCTTTAGGATCTTGTATGCTTTGCTAAGAACTTCAGGTTTTATTATGACTCATTGATGAGCCGGTAAAAGCTTTAAGCAAGAATGATTGTGATCAGATTTGTGTTTTAGATATTTCACTCTGACACTGGAGAAAGGATACGAGAGGAATGGAAGTAGGGCAAAAGAAGTGGGGGAGCCAGTTAGGATGCCTTTGTAAGTAGTAGTTCAGGGAGAAAAGATAGTAGTTTTAACTAGAGTAATGATAGTAAACAAGGTAACGCATGGAATGATTGTCTCATAAAGCCATTAAAATAACCTATGAAGTATGAGCAGAAAAAGATTTGGAATAAACTTATCAAAGTTCATCTAGTAAATGGTGATACAAAATTGAAACCTGGGGTGTTAACCATTTGATCATGTTTTTAAAATAAAAGCCAAACTCCATTTAAGATTTTTCAGCCTACCTTTATTACCTTTATCACCAATCCTATAGCCAGACCAAACTATAGCAATAGTTAATTTGAACATACCACTGGTTTTAGAAAAGGCAGAGGATCCAGAGATCAAATTGCCAACATCTGCTGGATCATGGAAAAAGGAAGAGAGTTCCATAAAAACATCCATTTCTGCTTTATGGACTATGCCAAAGCCTTTGACTGTGTGGATCACAATAAACTGTGGAAAATTCTGAAAGAGATGGAAATACCAGACCACCTGACCTGCCTCTTGAGAAATCTGTATGCAGGTCAGGAAGCAACAGTTAGAACTGGACATGGAACAACAGACTGGTTCCAAATAGGAAAAGGAGTACGTCAGGGCTGTATATTGTCACCCTGCTTATTTAACTTCTATGCAGAGTACATCATGAGAAATGCTGGACTGGAAGAAACACAAGCTGGAATCAAGATTGCCAGGAGAAATATCAGTAACCTCATATATGCAGATGACACCACCCTTATGGCAGAAAGTGAAGAGGAACTAAAAAGCCTCTTGATGAAAGTGAAAGAGGAGAGTGAAAAAGTTGGCTTAAAGCTCAACATTCAGAAAACTAAGATTATGGCATCTGGTCCCATCACTTCATGGGAAATAGATGGGGAAACAGTGGAAACAGTGTCAGACTTTATTTTTTTGGGCTCCAAAATCACTGCAGATGGTGACTGCAGCCATGAAATTAAAAGATGCTTACTCCTTGGAAGAAAAGTTATGACCAACCTAGATAACATATTGAAAAGTAGAGACATTACTTTGCCAACAAAGGTCCTTCTAGTCAAGGCTATGGTTTTTCCTGTGGTCATGTATGGATGTGAGAGTTGGACTGTGAAGAAAGCTGAGTGCTGAAGAATTGATGCTTTTGAACTGTGATGTTGGAGAAGACTCTTGAGACTTGAACTCCCTTGGACTGCAAGGAGATCCAACCAGTCCATTCTGAAGGAGATCAGCCCTGGGATTTCTTTGGAAGAAATGATGCTAAAGCTGAAACTCTAGTACTTTGGCCACCTCATCCGAAGAGTTGACTCATTGGAAAAGACTGATGCTGGGAGGGATAGGGGGCAGGAGGAGAAGGGGACGGCAGAGGATGAGATGGCTGGATGGCATCAGGACGCGATGGACGTGAGTCTGAGTGAACTCCGGGAGTTGGTGATGGACAGGGAGGCGTGGCGTGCTGCGATTCATGGGGTTGCAAAGAGTCGGACACGACTGAGTGACTGAACTGAACTGAACTGTACCTTGATGCCACTGATGATTGTTTACTATGACTGGAGTACTCTAATCCCATATACTTAATAAAATTCTATCCTTTGGGATCCAGGTCAAATATGAAGCCTTTCAAATTTGCCTCCTGACACACATTGTCCCTTTGCCTTCTTTTAACCAGAGTAGTTTCTTTGTATTGTAATATGTTAATCCAGCAGATATTTAAGTGATGACTGTGTGCTGGGCAGTGTGTACACATTGTGAAGATAAATAGAAGTAGATATAGTCACTGTCACTATAGAACTTATAGCCCAGAGATAACACAGATTTTGAACAAAATCTGTGCACACATATTGTTGTTTAGTCGCGCAGTCATATCCAACTCTTTGCGACCCCACAGACTGCAGCACGCCAGGCTTCCCTGTCCTTCACTGTCTCCCAGAGTTTGCTCCAACTCATGTCCATGGAGTCAGTGATGCCATCCAACCATCGCATCCTCTGCCATCCCCTTCTCCTTCTGCCCTCTTTGCCAGCATCAGAGGTAGTTAGCTCTTCACATCAGGTGGCCAAAGTATTGGAGATTAAGCTTTTGCATCAGTCCTTCCTATGAATATTCAGAGCTGATTTCCTTTAGAATTGACTGGTTTGATCTCCTTGCTGTCTCGGGTATTCTCAAGAGTCTTCTGCCAGTACCACAGTTTGAAAGCATCAATTCTTTGGTGCTCAGCCTTCTTTGTGGTCCAACTGTCACATCTGTACATGACTGCTGGGAAAACCATAGCTTTGACTACATAGACCTTTGTTGGCAAAATGATGTCTTTGCTTTTTAATATGCTGTCTAGATTTGTCATAGCTTTTCTTCCAAGGAGCAAGTGTCTTTTAATTTCATGGCTCCAGTCACCATGTGCAATGATTTTGGAGCCCAAGAAAATAAAGTCTTTCACTGTTTTCATTGTTTCCCCATCTGTTTGCCATGAAGTGATGGAACTGGATACCATGATCTTGATTTTTGGAATGTTGAGTTTTAAGCCAGCCTTTTCAATCTCCTCTTTCAGCTTCGTCTAGAGGCTCTTTAGTTTCTCTTCACTTTCTGCCATTTCTGCACACATATATTTGAATTAATAATTACAAATTTTGAAAAGTGATTATTAAGGAATAGTAAAGAGTGCCCGTGGGTTCTTGAGACCCTTAGAGGGTCCTTGAGTCAAAACTGTTTTTATAATACTAAGACATTATTTGCATTTTCACTCTCATTCTCTTGTGAATATACAGTGATGTGGTGTGTCATAGTGCAGCAGATTGAATGCAGAAGATATGAAAATTCAGCTGTCTTCTGTTAAGGTAGATATTAATTAGTATTATAGAAGAATGCCACTTTCCCTCTCCACTGGTTTTTGTTGTTTTGGAAAGTGTAGGTATGTTTTTTCATAAAAACTAGATAATTTGTGTTAATGAATGTGTTGTAATTTTTAAGTGAATTAAGTATAAAAATTTCTTGGATATAATTTTAATATAGATGAATATTGATTACTATAACCTACATGAATAAAGTCTCTGTGGGCTCCTCAGTAATTTTTAAGACTCTAAATGGATCCTGAAACTGGGAAGACTAAGAGTCTTCTGTAGTGAGAGCCTGACTTATGTTGGTAGCTTCTGGAGAAGTAAAAGATACCTTATGTTATGAATTTAAAAGATACCTTTTAAATTCTTATGTTTTTTCTAAAAAGTAGAGTCTAGTTATCTCTGTATCTCTAAAGCCTGTAATTATTTGCACATAATGGGTATGTTTGTTAAATTCCATTGTTAAGGTCTGTTGTAGATGGTACATTGTTTGAAGCCTGTGTTCAGATACTGTCATTTCTAATTGCTAAAGGAGATGTATCTGGATTCAGATTCCTCTTCTTATGAGTTTGAGCAAGTTACTTAACCTTGCTGAGCCTTACCACTCATCTGTAAGATGGAATACATATTATCTTACTCTGTTGTAGTGATATGAGTTAATACATGTAACCTCATTAGTAAATGATATTTACTATTTTATTGTGTGTTTTTACAAACACGCCTATTTCTGTGCCTGTTGTTATTTTACATACAGAGCATGTACATACTGGGCTTAGTTATGTTAGTAGGCAGAGAGGTCTGTGAATAAATAAGTATATAATTTTTAAAAAATCACCATTTGAGTACATACAACAGTTTATCAGGAAGGTTGAAAACCAAAATAATGTATTTTGTGGTTATTCATCTTCATAAACAAGGGAACTGAAACAAAACGTGGGCTTGGAATAGTTTTAAGTAACTCCATTATACTATAAGGATAGGGACGGTGCCTCACATTTACTGAATCTTTGAACAGTATTAAATAGCTGCTGCTGCTGCTAAGTCGCTTCAGTTGTGTCCGACTCTGTGCGACCCCATAGACGGCAGCCCACCAGGCTCCTCTGTCCATGGGATTTTCCAGGCAAGAGTACTGGAGTGGGGTGCCATTGCCTTCTCCATTAAATAGCTGGAGATACTTAAAAACATACTTTAGAAATCCTGAAAAATAAGTACTGTAGATTAAAGGTTAAGCCCAAAGTATTGCACATGGCTAATTGAAAAAGTAACTAAAGGCACCATGGAAGAAAAACAGAATTGCCCTGAGAGAATAATATGAGATGTTACAGAGTGTGACTAAATATGATCTCGTAAAATAAGAGAACATAGGACATCCTACCTGTGGTGGATTCCAAATTCAGTGGTTTAAATCCTAACTGTATTAAAGGTAGATGCCTTAAGATGACAGTGCAGAATGTTTGCCAAGGGGTGACCAGGAAATAGGAAGATCAAGTGACTGCTTTGCTTTTCATAGCAGAAAGCTGTAGGAAAATTATCCTTTATATTCTGTTTTGAAGCAGATAATTCAGTTGTGCTTAAAAATAAAAAAAAGAGAAATAATGTTTTTTTCTTAAATAAGATAAAAACTGTAAGTTGGCTAAACTTCTAGGTTTGGACCTAGAACTTGGTTACGTTTTGAATAGAAAGGGTTGTAGACATTCTGTTCTTTGTACAGTGTGAAGTTTTCTGGGATGTGTGTGTGTATGTATCCTATATATAGACATACATATATTCATAGTATTTCTTATTTGAAGATTTTGTCAATTTAAGGTTTACTTGATTTTTCATTGATTATTACTGTGTATTATCTCCATAGCTGTAGTCATTGAACTTGCAGTCCATTAGGTTGTGATCTCATTTGTATTTAAAGCAAATGAAAAGCTATCCTGCTAGTTATGTTTGCTATTTAAGTTGGTCATGCAGTCAGTGCCAGTTGATTGAAAAAGGTTAATTGAAAATGGTTAAAATGGAAAATTATTTAAAGAAAGAAGGAGATACATATTTTATTAAAGCATATAAATATATTCATATGCCTATATTTTGATATAGGGTTTAAGTTTTTTGTTTGATTAATGGTGTTCTGAGTGGAGTTACATGTTTTCAATTCCACAACCATACGGTAATGCTTTATCCACAGTTGCCTGTTTTCTTTTTATTTTAATCATCTGTGAGTTCAGTGAATAAATTAGTGGAGATTCTAGGGGAGAGATGATGGTAGCTTGGACTAGCAGGGGAAGTAGTAAGAAGTAATCTGATCCAGAATGTATTTCAAACATGGAACCAAGATAATTTTCTCTTGTACTAATTTCCAAATGTATAACTTTTGGACCTGAAACTGAAAAAGAGAAACCACTGCTCAGAACTGAATATGTGTTCTGGAAGATCCAGTAAGATCTTTTTTCTTCACATCTGAAATCCACCTTTTCCAGTGAGCTCCATTGGCTCTACCTTTGAAATACAGTAAGTCTTCAACATAGTAGCCTTCTAGTAGCGAACTTTAAAATAAATATGTGAATGTGCAATGTGTTAAAGTCCTATTGTTGACATCTTTACCATCTCCCAACCCCTGCTTCCTCCTCCAGGCAGTAATTCTTACCTGTTCACTCGCTACCAGCCTCTGTATGCCAGCTGTTGTACTGTACTCTGAGATTAAAAATGTTTATTTTTTGTGTTTTTTATGTATCATTTCTGTGAAAAGTATTATAAACCCATTACAGTACAGTCCTATGTAGCTGATTATGTTACTTGGTTACATCAGCTAATTTTGTTGGAGTTATGAACACGCTCTTGGAACGGAACTCATCCATATGTAGGGGTTTTGTGTGCCTCTTAAACCAAGTAACTACCCACTGTTTTCTTTGCCACCATCTTAGTCCTAACTGCTGTCATCCCCCCAGTTATTGCAATAATCTTCCAACTGATGTTGCCCCCTTATATTTTGTTCTGTACATACCAGTCAGTCAGTTAGTCAGTTGAGGAGCTCAGTCGTGTCCGACTCTTTGCGACCCCATGAATTGCAGCACGCCACACCTCCCAGTCCATCACCATCTCCCGGAGTTCACTCAGACTCACGTCCATCGAGTCCTGGTGCCATCCAGCCATCTCATCCTCTGTCGTCCCCTTCTTCTCCTGCCCCCAATCCCTCCCAGCATCAGAGTCTTTTCCAATGAGTCAACTCTTCGGATGAGGTGGCCAGAGTACTGGAGCTTCAGCTTTAGCATCATTCCTTCCAAAGAAATCCCAGGGTTGATCTCCTTCAGAATGGACTGGGTGGATCTCCTTGCAGTCCAAGGGACTCTCAAGAGTCTTCTCCAACACCACACTTCAAAAGCATCAATTCTTCGGTGCTCAGCCTTCTTCACAGTCCAACTCTCACATCCATACATGACCACAGGAAAAACCATGGCCTTGACTAGACGGACCTTAGTCGGCAAAGTAATGTCTCTGCTTTTGAATATGCTATCTAGGTTGGTCATAACTTTTCTTCCAAGGAGTAAGCATCTTTTAATTTCATGGCTGCAGTCACCATCTGCAGTGATTTTGGAGCCTAAAAAAATAAAGTCTGACACTGTTTCCACTGTTTCCCCATCTATTTCCCATGAAGTGATGGGACCGGATGCCATGATCTTCGTTTTCTGAATGTTGAGCTTTCAGCCAACTTTTTCACTCTCCTCTTTCACTTTCATCAAGAGGCTTTATAATTCCTCTTCACTTTCTGCTATAAGGGTGGTGTCATCTGCATATCTGAGGTTATTGATATTTCTCCTGGCAGTCTTGATTCCAGCTTGTGTTTCTTCCAGTCCAGCGTTTCTCATGATGTACTCTGCATATAAGTTAAATAAGCAGGGTGACAATATACAGCCTTGACGTCCTCCTTTTCCTATTTGGAACCAGTCTGTTGTTCCATGTCCAGTTCTAACTGTTGCTTCCTGACCTGCATACAGATTTCTCAAGAGGCAGGTCAGGTGGTCTGGTATTTCCATCTCTTTCAGAATTTTCCACAGTTTATTGTGATCCACACAGTCAAAGGCTTTGGCATAGTCCATAAAGCAGAAATGGATGTTTTTATGGAACTCTCTTCCTTTTTCCATGATCCAGCAGATGTTTGCAATTTGATCTCTGGTTCCTCTGCCTTTTCTAAAACCAGCTTGAACATTAGGGAGTTCATGGTTCACGTATTGCTGAAGCCTGGCTTGGAGAATTTTGAGCATTACTTTACTAGCATGTGAGATGAGTGCAATTGTGTGGTAGTTTGAGCATTCTTTTGCATTGCCTTTCTTTGGGATTGGAATGAAAACTGACCTTTTCCAGTCCTGTGGCCACTGCTGAGTTTTCCAAATTTGCTGGCATATTGAGTGCAGCACTTTGACAGCATCATCTTTCAGGATTTGAAACTGCTCAACTGGAATTCCATCACCTCCACTAGCTTTGTTCGTAGTGAGGCTTTCTAAGGCCCACTTGACTTCACATTCTAAGATGTCTGGCTCTAGATTAGTGATCACATCATCATGATTATCTGGGTCGTGAAGATCTTTTTTGTACAGTTCTTCCGTGTATTCTTGCCACCTCTTCTTAAAATCTTCTTATTCTGTTAGGTCCAGACCATTTCTGTCCTTTATCGAGCCCATCTTTGCATGAAACGTTCCCTTGGTATCTCTAATTTTCTTGAAGAGATCTCTAGTCTTTCCCATTCTGTTGTTTTCCTCTATTTCTTTGCATTGATCGCTGAAGAAGGCTTTCTTATCTCTTCTTGCTATTCGTTGGAAATCTGCATTCAGATGCTTATATCTTTCCTTTTCTCCTTTGCTTTTCGCCTCTCTTCTTTTCATAGCTATTTGTAAGGCCTCCCCAGATAGCCATTTTGCTTTTTTGCATTTCTTTTCCATGGGGATGGTCTTGATCCCTGTCTCCTGTACAGTGTCACAAACCTCATTCCATAGTTCATCAGGCACTCTATCTACATACCAGTAGGAGTAATTATTTAAAATGTAATTTATATAATGTTACTCATTTGCTTAGAAAACTACACTTAAAACCCAAATTTCAAATTGTTGTTTCAAGGTTTATATAATCTGGCCCCTACCAGCTTCTATAGCTTCATCTTCTAGACTGTGATTCTCAAAATGTGGTCCAAGGGAAGCTGGAGGTCCCTATTCTCCTTTTAGGAGATCTGTAAGGCCAAAACTATTCATAATACTAGGATGATATTTACCTTTTTCTCTCCAATTCTCCGGACTGTAGAATCAGGTTTCCATATGCTACATGATCTGTGTTATTGTTACAAGTTAATGTAGAAACCAGTATGATAATCCAGCTACCTTCTATTAAACTAGTCATTAAAGAGAATTGCAAAAATGTAAAACTGCCATTCTTCTCATTAAATTTTTTGTTTGGACAGTGGACTTGTTTTTTGTTTTAAAAAAAAGTTGTTTAACACATGACAGTTTTATTCAAATAATTTAAAACATAATGTCCCAGTCTGATTTCTTAATAGGGCATATATCATTAGATATAACTCACAGAAACAGCAGTTTGGGGGATCCTCAATAATTTAAGAGTGTAAAGGGATCATGAGAGCATACTCATAAATTTTGAGAGCTATTTTCTTGCACTGTATACATTTTCTTACGTCACATCAGCCTCGCTGGCTTTCTTGTTGTTTGTAGAATACTCCAGGCATACTTGTAACCTAGGACTTTTTTCATTAATTGCTATTTTTCTCTACCTGAAGAATATTTTCACCAGCTTTCTCACCTTATTCCCATATCTGTTCAAATGTTACTACCTCTTTGAGAAGACCTTTCCTAACCACAAGCCTACAGTGTCTGAAAGAGCCTTCTTGGGACTTCCCTGGTTGTCCGGTGGTTAAGACTCTACACTTCCACAGCAGGGGGTACTAATTCTATCCCTGGTCAAGGAATTAAGATTCCACATGCCACATGGTCATGGTGTGGCCAAAATAAGTAAATAAATAAAATTTTAGAAATAAAGCAAAAAGCCTCTCCCTACTCTCTGTCTTTTGCCTTGATTGAATTTTTTTCAAAGCATTGATTCACTGCTGGAAATTATACATTTGTTTTCTTGTTTATTTGTTCCCTTAATAGAATGTATACTCCATGAGGGCAGGAGCTTTGTTACATGTCTAAAGCCTAGAATAGTGTTTGGTACATAAACTGTTAATCAGTAAAAAGAAAATACACAGAAATTGAATTCATTAGTAAAAATGTAAGTGATTTAGAAGATAGACTAAGGAAATCTAACATGAATTAATAGATTTCTAGAAGGAAAAAAGAAGCAAGGAAGTAATAGTTAACTGAATAATAGAAAACTATATCCTGACCTGAAGAAAGACTTGAATCTGTATACTGAAAGGCAGAATAATTAAGCAGAAGTTATACTTCATAGTGAAATTACTGAATATTAGGGATAAAGATGATCAGAAGCTTAGAAAGAAAGCTCAGATAGAACAAAAAGGAAAGATTACAAGGTCAACAATGGCAACACTGAGAGGTAAACAACAGCTGCGATTAAGAATCCCATACCTCATCAAGATATTTTCAGACACAGAAGGAACCAAAATATGTCCATCACCCATGTACACTATGTGTACATTTGAGAGAGATGATTAGTAAAACTAGAAATCAACATCTATAGAAAACTGATCTCATATCTTTTAACATAACTTTCTTACAATTTTGAATCATCCTTTTAAATAACTGGTTCTCAAAGTGTGATGCCTGTAACAGCAGCAGCAGCATTACATGGGAATCTTAAAAATGAAGACTCTCCTGCAGAGAGTCTGACTGAATCAGAAACTCTGAGCTTGATACTCTGCAGTCTGTATTTTAAGAAGCCCTTTGAGTGATTCTAATGCATATTTAAAGTGAATTGCTTGTAGAAACTGTGTATTTAGATTTTTTCATCCCTTCTGATGGTCTTTATCTTTTAATTTGTATCTGTACACTATTTACATGTAATATAATGATATATTTTAAAAAGTTTATTTGTGTACTTATTTTTGGCTCTGCTGGGTCTTTGTTGCTGCACAGACTTCGCTCTAGTTGCAATGGGTGAGCAGGGGGCTATTCTCTAGACGTGGTGCACTGGCTTTTCATTACAATGGCTTCTCTTTCTATGGAGCACAGGCTCTAGGGAGCATGGACTTCAGTAGGTGTGGCATATAGCCTCAGTGGTTGCAGCTTCTGGCTCTGGAGCACAGGCTCAATAGTTGTGGTGCACAGGCTTAGTTGCTCTGTGGCATGTGGGATCTTCATGGATCAGGGATCGAACCCATGTCTCCTGCATTGGCAGGTCGATTCTCTACCCTTGAGCTACCAGGGAAGCCCAGTATGTTTTGATTTAGGTTAACCAGTTTAGTAATTCATTTTCTGTTAGTTTTCTCTGTTTTTCATTACTCTGTTTCTCCTTTCCTGCCTTCTCTTAGGTTATTTGAACATTCTTTTAGTATTCCATTTTAAATTTACCTAGTGTGTTTATTTTTAGTTATATCTCTCAATAGTTTCTTTAGTGGTTACTCTGGCAATTGCAGTATATATACTAAAGTTTTCATTGTCTGCTTAGAATAAATTATCTACTCCCCTAAGTGGATTATGGAAATATTACTACTATATAGATCTCTTTATGCCCCCACCACCACCAACAACTCCTTTCTGTTATCCTTGGCTTGCATGTTTCATTTCCTTTATGGAAAGTCTCATTAGGAAATGCTATAAATTTTTCTTTCAAGTATTAAACATATTTAAAGAGTGTAATCATGTATACATGATTAATCCAGTCTGTCCTTCACAGGAGGCAGTTTGAGAAAATAATTCAGAATAAAATTATATTTTATTTAAAAAAAAATAAGAGTGTAAGAGGAGAGGATTAATGTGTTGTGTTTACCCAGATATTTACCTTTTTTTTTTTTTTGCTCTTCATTCCTGCTCTTTAAGGTTTCCTTTTGATATAATTTCTCTTCTGTTTGAAGAATTTCTTTTAGTAATTCTTTTGTTGGCAGAATTTTTTCATTTTATTTATCTGAATATATCTTTATATTACTTCATTGCTGAGAGCTATTTTCACTGGGTGTAAAATACTAGGTTGACAGTTCTTTTTTTTAATTATTTTTAATTAATTCAGTTTTTATTTTATTTTACAATACTGTATTGGTTTTGCTATAGACAGTTCTTTTACTACTTTAAAATGTTGTGCTACTACTTTCTGCCTTCATGGTTTGTTTTGAGACACCTGTAGTCATCTGAAATGTTTTTCCCTTGTAGTTTATGGGTCATTTGTCTCTGCTTTCAAGATAATGCTTTGTTTTTAGTTTTCAACACTTGGTGTGTGTAGTATGCATTTCTGTGTACTTAGCCATTTGGGGACTCATCTTTTGGAATCTGTAGTTTTATGTGTTTTGTCAAATTTGAGGGGATTTCAACCAGTATTTCTTCACATATTTTTTATTGTTTCTTTCTCCTTTTCTTTTGGAAGTCAGTGACACAAATGTTAGACCTTATTGTTATTGCCCTGTAGAACTTACCCAAGTTTTTAAAAAATTTTGATCTTTTTTTTTTCTTCTGTTAAGACTGGATAATTTCAGTTGATCTGCCTTCATGCTCCCTGACTCCTCTATCTTCATTCTGCTGTTGAGAGCATCCATCGGGTTTTAAAATTTTTGTTATTATAATTCTTACTGTCTTCTGTTGTTTCCCGAGACTCTAGTTTTCCATTGACTTCTAGAGTATTATTGATTGCTTGTTGAAGCATTTTTATTAAAGTTGTTTTAAAGTTTTTGTCAGCTAACTCCAACATCTGAGTCATCTTGGGGTTTGTAACTTTTGCTTGTCTTTTTCATGTGACGTGAGGGTTTTCCTAGTTCTTTGTATGCTGAGTAATTGTGAATTGTTTGCTGGACATTTTGAATATTATGTTAAGAGAATTAATCTGATTTTAGGGAATGATAGTCATATAAGTTCACAATGAGACAAAGAAGTGTTCTCTGTGATTCTTTCCTCTCCTCACTCTTTTTTTTTTTTTTTTGCTGTGACTTTGTTCAGGAGAGCAAAAACTTACAGCATCCTAGTTGGAAGATAGACCGAAGCCCTTTTTTTGTAGTTACCTGAGTCAGAAAGGTGATGTCACTAAAGATTTGGGAGTAAAGGGAGCTACCTGAAAGCACTTTTGATGCTGAGATTACCTAGAACCTGGGAGATGTGTATACTTTCAAGTAGGGCCTTTTGCTATTAGTTAAGAAAAGTTGAGAACTATCATAAATAGACTGAACTAATAATATTAATTTGAAAAAGTTCAGTTGCTTTTTTTCCCTTTAAGGTTTTAACATATCCTTTTAAAATGTAGCTTTGAATATGTTTGAGACCTGTTTTTATTTTAAACTTTCTTAAAAGTTAATATAAAACAAACATATACATCTTCATATTGTAACTCATAGAAAAGAGTTTATTGTTACTTGATTATCACAATAGATTCCTTAAGTATATAAAGGAAAGAATTATTAACTTCATTTCTTTGATCAAAGAAAATTATCTTAAAAGTTTAAGCAGAATAAGGTTTCAACAGATGTCAGAATAGTCTTAAGTTCATTGTCACTATCATAGCTTTATTTTGTGGTGGGTTTATAATCCCTGTTAGGAAATGTTTTCTAAATGCTCTGTAACTGATATTTTATCCTGTACCCTGATGACAAAAAGAGGCCTCTGGTTACCTGTCTTTTAATCTTTGCTCAGATATTCATCACTGCCCTCCCATGCTCAGAGGTGCAGGTTCATATACAATGAAGATTTCTCTTCCCTTTACCCTTCACCTCTCTCTTCTTTTCCTTCTTGTTTTTTTGTTGAGTCTATGTAAATAAGATCTATTGACTATATCAAGTTTCAGTGAAAGTTACCTCCTTGTGTTAAAAGTTTTTATCTTTTTCAATTTATACTTGGTAACTTGATTTGACTACTTGAATTTATAAGGATTATTGCTTATCAGATTTTAAAAAATCATTAGCACAGGTAACTTCTGTTCATGACACATTGAATAGAACTATTTATATAACCTTTTACATGAGCAGAATAGTGGATACCTCTAGCTTATGAATATTTCTTTCACGTGTCTATTTTTCAGTGTTAGTTAATTTGAGCCTTTTATCTGAGCTTTCCAGCCAATCACAGAATTCATTATGAAGCTTGAATTAGATGGGCGTGTTTGCAGCCAGATGCATTTCTTCCTAGTTTTTCTGTCATCTACAGGGAATCTGGTCTTCTGGTATCTTCAGCCAATGGAGACTAAACCAAACTCTTCTTTTAAATACATTATTTGGCAAAAACAGTGTTGGTCAAAACAGAAACTTAACTCATTCAGCTTAATCAAAAAGAGGGAAATTTATGGGAAATATACTAGAGTAATTAGTTGAGCTATAGGAATCAGTCAAGGTGGACCTCAGGTTGTCCAGCACCAGTGAGTTCTAAATATTTCCCACCTTTTTCTACTTGTTTCTAAATATTTGCTCCTTATCTTCTGTTGGAGATAGACTTTCCCATGTGCTGGAAAGCATGGCTATAAGTAGCCCTAGGTTCATTTGCTTCTACTTAAATAACTATAGTCATACGTGTATAGTGAAGAACAGATACATAGCCACACATATAATAGTCATGAAAGCTACATTTCAGGAAAATTGCTGGGAAACAATTTAATTGTTCCTAACTAGAATCATGTGCCCACCATACTCAATTACCTGATCTAGTGGGAGGAAGTACATGATTAGCCCATCTTGTATAATGTGTCCTTCCTGTAGCCAGGTGGCAGTGTGTGTCATCAGAAGTCAGGTGTTAATATAATTATGGATCAAGGAACACCCTAATTTATGTTTATTATTTCTTCTTTATAGATAGCTATTTTGCTACCTAATTTTTTCTCTTTTATGATTGGGAGAAAAGAACAGCATTAAATTTCAAGTTGTTCAGTTTCCTGGATAAATGTTACTTAAAATTGTATCTCAGATTTCTTATGACTGTGTTGTTTATTTCTATATGAATCAGCTTAAGTATGTGCTAATCAGTGTGTTTGGGGCTTATGGTTTTTGTTCACATTAAAGACTTCAGAGGAAAAAATCTAGTTACCCATTTGGTTATGCTGTGAGATGGTGTGGCTAATGGAAGAAAAGAATGTTCTAGCAGAAGGAGCAGTGTATTCAAAGACCACTAAAATGTAGATAGTTTGATGTAATACATTTCTTCATTTCTCCCATGACATCTAGTAATCATTCTTCCTAAGCCCAAGTCTCAGACTGTTTTTCTATAGTTTTCTTGTGCCTATAAATTTATAGATAAATTAGCCTTCCCTAGTAGTCCTTTGTGCTCTTTATGCATATCCAGTTTTCCTGCCTGGTCACAAAGAAGGCATGTGACTAGTTCTATTCTTTTCGTTATAAATATGACCTGTATCACCTCAGGTGACATACGCTATGTCTAGTTGCCAGTGTCAGGCCCTCCAGAGTATTTTTTTCTATCCAGCCTGGTGATTAGCATGATTAAGAACAGTGACTACTACTCTGTTAACCTGCATCCCTGTATGACTGCAATAAACAGGGCTTCCCTTCCTGCCTGAAATAGACCTACAGCATGAATGAAAACTAAACTTATTTTATTTCAAGGCACAGAGATGGGAAAGTCTTTTTTTTTTCCTGATTGTAACTACAGAGATGGGAGATCCTTAACAGAGTATAATGTAGCCTGTTTTGATTGCACACCTTCCCTGGAAAATGGCTCCTTGATGGAGCTTCTGATATTTAAACATTTGATGAGAACATTAATAGCTAATAGTTATATTTTCAATTATTTCTTAAGCAATCTGCTCAATGTTTTATAAAATATCTCACTAAATTCTTGATGTTTTCCTATGAGGTAAGAACTATGATGAGGTGGCAACTTGCCTATTTTAGTGCTTATTTTCACTTAACATTTTTATTTTACTTACTGACATAGTCTGTTGATTGAGTAAAGTATAGTTGATTTACCAATACAGTGCTGTGTTAAGTTTCAGATGTATAGCAAAGTGATATTCCTTTCCAGGTTTCATTTCTATTATAGCTTATTACAAGATATTGAATAGAGTTCCCAGTGCTATATAGTAGGTCCCTGTTGTTTATCTGTTTTATATATAGTAGTGTGTATCTATTAATCTAAATTCCTAATTTATCCCTCACCTCAGGTAACTCTAAATTTGCTTTCTATGTCTGTGAGTCTGTTTCTGTTTTGTGAATAAGTTCATTTGTATCATTTCTTTAGATTTCATATATAAGGGATATCATATGGTATCATATGTTTACTGAAGACTCTTTTGAATAGTAGTGGTGAGTAGTTATTGTCTGACTTACTTCATTAAGTATGATAATCCCTAGGTTCATCTGTGTTGTAGCAAATGGTATTATTTCACTCCTTTTTATAGCTAAGTAATATTCCACTGTGTATTTATACCACATCTTCCTTATCCATTCATCTGTTGATTGACACTTAGGTTGCTTCCATGTCTTAGCTATTGTAAGCAGTTCTGCGATGAACATTAGGGTGCATGTATCTTTTCGAATTAGAGTTTTCATATTTTCCTGATATATACCCAGGTGTGGGATTGCTGGATCATATGGTAACTCTATTTTTAGTTTTTTAAGGAACTCTGATTTTGTTCTCCATAGTGGCTGCACCATTGTACACTCCCATCACAATGTAGGTGGATTACCTTTTCTCCACACCTGCTCCAGCATTTATTATTTGTAGACTTTTTGATGATGGCCATTCTGACTGCTGTGAGGTGATACCTCATTGTAGTTTTGATTTGCATTTCACTACTAACTAGCAATGTTGAGTATCTTTTTATGTGCCTGTTTACCATCTGTATGTCGTCTTTGGAGAAGTGTCTGTTTAGGTCTTCTGCCCGTTTTTTGATTGGGTTGTTTGTTTTTCTGATATTGAGGTGTATGAATGAGCTCTTTATATATTTTGGAAAGTAAATCATCTTCAGTCATATCACTTACAAGTATTTTACTCCATATATAGCCTTTTTAAACTTATTTGCTTCATCAATAGCAAATTTATGCTTGGCATCTCTATGTCTATCTGCATACATAACTTGTTTCAGTATGGAATCATGTTATAATCTTCAATTGTGATTTCATCAGTCTGCTCTGAGCTTACCCAGAATATAGAATTTTTTATATTTTCAGGTAGCCAGCACCTATAAAAACCTGCTTCTTGCTGGAGCACGTAAGTGCTAGGAGTAAAACAGTGATTGATGTGTAACCGATCTCACCTTTACTGAACTTATGGCCCTTACAGGCGATTATGCCCCAGTCATTTATTTGTGACAGTGTTTTCCCATAAATCTTTGATTTTAGGATGTGGGACATAGAAGTGTTTCCCATGGAAACTTTAGGATAGGAGATTTACAGTGGAAGAAAATTATTACTGAGTTGTATCAGAATTAGTAGCAGAAGACATGGTATGTTTTTAAGATACGCAAAAGTATTTGCAGTTGAAAGTCCTGAATCTCTACTGCATCTGTTTCACGTGATATGAATCTGCATTTTCATTCAGTTTTATTCCTGCTCCAAATATAATTTCATTTAAATCAGTTATATGTATGTGGCAAAAATTTGATCTGTTTCCTAAAGACTAGTAGTGGTTAGTAGCTGTTGAACTTTCAGTTTAAAAACTAGTTAAATTAGTGGACAGTTTAGATTAATTCATTATGCGCTGTTTTCTTTTGTGCTTTGTCAGGATCCTGGAAATGTTAGGGTTTACTTACTCTTAATTAGCCATAAGAAATGGTTTGATTCACTTATTCTGTTTTAGCTAATTTTAATTTCCAAGCTTAACTTAAAGTCAGGACATTTTCTATTTGTTGATTTCATGAGTACCACTTTCCTATTTTTATTTCTGACTGTCTGCTGGCCAAAGTAATTGTGAAACTGTGTTCAACAGACTTTTAAATCCTCAACCTCTTTCTTAAGCTCAGAAAAGTTGCAGATATCTGTCTTGCCCTTGATTATAACCCTTCTTCAGCCTTCTCAAGTAAAACTTTCTTCACAACTCACAGACTTCAGGACGAAGATTTTAGTAAGGAATGCCTGTAAGAATTAATAATATCCTTGACTGTCTAGTCCCTTCTAGTCCCTCTCCCCATTTATGGGCAGAACAAAATACCAACTGGTCACCGCCTCTCGGCTTGCACT
Organism: Capricornis sumatraensis; assembly: GCF_032405125.1. Classification (NCBI taxonomy): domain Eukaryota; kingdom Metazoa; phylum Chordata; class Mammalia; order Artiodactyla; family Bovidae; genus Capricornis; species Capricornis sumatraensis. The sequence goes on along the minus strand of NC_091073.1, from coordinate 108,561,905 downwards.
CAGGCAGTTGAATGTACTGCTCTGAATTTATGCCATGAACCTCAACCAGGTTTCAACAATGTCTGGCAGTGCTGCTACTCCTTCTTCACTCTCCCTTTTAATACTGTGTTTCCACTCATTGCAAACCTCTCACAGCCCCCACTCTCATCTGTGGACCTCACCTCAAACTTCATCGAGAAATCAGATCAGCTGTCGTCATCTTTGCGTCACTGTATCTGCAGAGCTACCTGCATTGGTCTTCAGGGTCTCAGTCTTCCTTTCTCTTGTTACTAAGAGACCTTCCCTGCCAGTCTAATTCCACTTCTTGTGACTCAGGTTCTATCTCTTCTTAGTTTCTCTGGGGCTTATTTCCTGCAGCTGGCATCTCTTTACACATCATCAGTTTCTGTCTTGTGGTTGGATTTTCCCTCCAGCCTACAAACATACTCTATTATCTGCCAGCCCTGATACATATGCAAATACATATAAACATGATGACAAACTATATACAGATACTTATATTTGATTCTTCTGTCTTCTATCTTAACTATTTCTTGTTCCTGTTCTTATTTAATAAATTATCTTCATTGAATCAAGTTTTTCTCCTACCTCAGTGTCTGTTTCTTCTCAAGCATTTTTGTGGACTCTATTCTTTATCAATCTTCTAAATTTTGGTGGGCTCGAGGGTTGAGTCTTCTTTGCCTATACTCTGTTGGAGATTTCCTTATTCGCATTCTGTGACACCTAAATATATATCCTGCCTCATAGTTCTTCCTGAGTGCTGAAATGCATAGCCAGCTGCCTATTTGATCATTTAACTAAACTCTCTTTTAGGTGTTATAATACTTGATTTCTTCCCCTAGAGATTCCCCACTTCAGTAAATGGCGTCACTGTCCATCCTGTTACCTACTCAAAATTTTGAGGTCAGCTTTGATTCTTATTTCTCTCATATCTAATTTAACAAACACCTCTGTGCCACAGTGTTCTCATCTATAAAATGAGATGATAATTGTCAGTAATAAAATATCAGATTATGACACATATACGTCTGCTTTTGAAAATTCAAATTCTCATATCTTAGAATAAAATTAAAGCAACTTACCATGACTTTCAGGACTCTTTATAACCACATCTTATATCTAGTTGTTCTGACTGCTTTTTGTTATCATTTTTGCTATCTTTAATTCTCTACTTTAAAACGTAACTTTTTATGTGATGTCTTTTTGGTAGGGGGTGGGAAAGCCGCTTCACTTTTTGCTTTGTGCCTGTTTTGTGGTATTAAAATGTAAAGATAGTACCGAATTTTAAATCAGTTGATGTTTTTTCACCTAGTGAATCACTTATCTTTATAAATAGACCTACTCTGTTTTTCTAGTTTTGTGGGAGATTGGTAAAAATTCCTAGAAGTGAAATCGCTAAGTTAAAAGATAGGAGTGTTTTCAGACCTGTGAATCCTATTGAGGTAAATTTTTGAGACGTTACATGACCAAAAAGGTTTCATTTACCCTCATGCTTGATTGGTAGTTTGCCTGAGGGTAGAATTCTAGGTTCAGATCATTTTTATATAGGACAGTAAAAACATTACTCCATTGTTTTTTCTGTTTAACAGCTTTATTGAGATGTAATTCACATATCACAGAATGCATCCATTTAAGGGGTATATTTCAGCAGTTTTTAATATGTTCCCAGAGTTGTGCAATTGTCACCCCAATCACTGTAGAACATGTTCATCACCCCAGAGAGAATCCCCCAGACAGCAGTCATTCCCCATTCCCACTGATCCACCAGTCTTAGGCAACAAGTAATCTACTTTCTCTTTTCATGTTGCTGATCAAAAGTCTGATATTAATTCTAGTTATTTTATAGGAACCATTTAGGGTTTTCTTTTCAATTCTGAATTTCTGAAATTTATTCATGGAAACTAGGATTTATTCAGACATGAGTCTTATTTTACTTACTTTACTTAAGCTTTATAACCTTTTTATTTTGTACTGATGGATAGTCAGTTAATAATGTTATGATAGTTTCAGGTGAACAGCAAAGGGACTCAGCCATACATATACATGTATTCATTGTCCATCAAACTCCCCTCCCATCCAGGCTGGCACATAACATTAAACAGAGTTCACTGTGCTATACAATAAGTCCTTGTTGGTTATCCATTTTAAGTGCAGCAATGTGTACTTGAGCTCCCTAGAGTCCCTATCATTCCAGGATGTCTGACTCTAGGTGAGTGATCACACCATTGTGGTTATCCGGGTCATGAAGATCTCTTTTGTATAGTTCTTCTGTGTATTCTTGCCACCTCTTCTTAATATCATCTGCTTCTGTTAGGTCCTTACCGTTTCTGTCCTTTATTGTGCTCATCTTTGCATGAAATGTTCCCTTGGTATCTCTAATTTTCTTGAATTTTCTTGAAGAAAGCTCTAGTCCTACATTAAAAGAGGTCTCTAGTCCTGCATTAAAAAATACATATAGAGTACTGAGTTATATTTGAGTTAGATTATTTTGTGGCTTTATTATTTTGTTTTTGTCAAGTTTTGACACCTAGATTTTGCTAGCTTCGTAAAATGAATTTGAAACATTTTCTTTTTTATATTTATTATCATCAGTTAATTAGTAGTGTATTTCCTTAAAAATTTGATAGAAACCATTGATTTGAACCTGATACCTTCTTGCTGGGAGGAGGGGCATCAGTGCCTATAGTTTTTTTTCTGCCGTTGTCACCCTTCATTTCTTTCCATAGCAGTTATTATGCATTATATTTTAGCATAGACTTTTTTTTTTTAATTCAGGTTTTTTGGAGAGTGAATTTTGCCATTTGTAAAGTTGTGAGACATGATTGGTTGTTTACTAATATTTAGTTCAGTTTAAACGCTCAGTTGATTCCAACTCTTTGCGACCCCATGGTCTGCAGTACACCAGGCCTCCTGTCCATCACCAACTCCAGGAGTTTACTCAAACTCATGTCCATTGATTCGGTGATACCATCCAACCATCTCGTCTTCTGTCATCCCCTTCTGTTCCTGCCTTCAATCTTTCCCCGCAGCAAGGTCTTTTCCAGTGAGTCAGCTTTTCGCCTCAGGTGGCCAAAGTATTGGAGTTTCAGCATCAGCATCAGACCTTCCAGTGAATATTCATGACTGATCTCCTTTAGGATGGACTGGTTGGATCTCCTTGCAGCCCAAGGGACTCTCAAGAGTCTTCTCCAACACCACACTTCAAAAGCATCAATTCTTTGGTGCTCAGTTTTGTTTTATAGTCTAACTCTCACATCCATACATGACCACTGGAAAAACCATATCCTTGACTAGAAGGACCTTTGTTGGCAAAGTAATGTCTCTGCTTTTTAATATGCTGTCTAGGTTGGTCATAACTTTTCTTCCAAGGAGTAAGCATCTTTTAATTTCATGGCTGCAGTCACCATCTGCAGTGATTTTGGAGCCCAAAAAAATAAAACCTGCCACTGTTTCCACTGTTTCTCTATCTGTTTGCCATGAAGTGATGGGTCTGGATGTCATATTTGTTTTCTGAATATTGAGCTTTAAGCCAACTTTTTCACTCTCCTCTTTCACTTTCATCAAGAGGCTCTTTAGTTTTTCTTCATTTTCTGCCATGAGGGTGATGTCATCTGCATATATGAGGTTACTGATATTTCTCCTGGCAATCTTGATTCCAGCTTGTGCTTCATCCAGCCCAGCGTTTCTCATGATGTACTTTGCATATAAGTTAAATAAGCAGGGTGACAATATACAGCCTTGATGTACTCCTTTCCCTACTTGGAACCAGTCTGTTGTTCCATGTCCATTTCTAACTGTTGCTTCCTGACCTGCATACAGATTTCTCAAGAGGCAGGTCAGGTGGTCTGGTATTTCCATCTCTTTCAGAATTTTCCACAGTTTATTGTGATCCACACAGTCAAAGGCTTTGGCATAGTCCATAAAGCAGAAGTAGATGTTTTTCTGGAACTCTCTTGCTTTTTCCATGATCCAGTGGATGTTGGCAATTTGATCTCTGGTTCCTCTGCTTTTTTAAAAAGCAGCTTGAACATCTGGAAGTTCATGGTTCACGTATTGCTGAAGCCTGGCTTGGAGAATTTTGAGCATTACTTTGCTAGCATATGAGATGAATGCAATTGTGCGGTAGTTTGAGCATTCTTTGGCATTGCCTTTCATTGGGATTGGAATGAAAATCCAGTCCTGTGGCCACTGCTGAGTTTTCCAAATTTGCTGGCATATTGAGTGCAGCACTTTCACAGCATCATCTTTTAGGATTTAAAGTAGCTCAACTGGAATTCTGTCACCTCCACTAGCTTAGTTCATAGTGATACTTTCTAAGGCCCACTTGACTTCACATTCCAGGATGTCTGGCTCTAGGTAGTGATCACTCCATCATGATTATCTGGGTCATGAAGATCTTTTTTGTACAGTTCTTCTGTGTATTCTTGCCACCTCTTCTTAATATCTTCTGCATCTGTTAGGTCCATACCATTTCTGTCCTTTATTGAGCCCATCTTTGCATGAAATGTTCCCTTGCTATCTCTGATTTTCTTGAAGAGATCTCTGGTCTTTCCCATTCTATTATTTTCCTTTATTTCTTTGCACTGATCATGGAGGAAGGCTTTCTTATCTCTCCTTGCTATTCTTTGGAACTCTGCATTCAGATGCTTGTATCTTTCCTTTTCTCCTTTGCTTTTTGCTTCTCTTCTTTTCACAGCTATTTGTAAGGCCTCTTCAGACAGCCATTTTGCTTTTTTGCATTTCTTTTTCTTGGGGATGTCTTGCTCCCTGTCTCCTGTACAATGTCATGAACCTCCATCCATAGTTCATCAGGCACTCTGTCTATCAGATCTGGTCCCTTAAATCTATTTCTCACTTCTACTGTATAATTGTAAGGGATTTGATTTAGGTCATACCTGGGTGGTCTAGTGGTTTTCCCTACTTTCTTCAATTTAAGTCTGAATATGGCAATAAAGAGTTCATGATCTGACCCACAGTCAGCTCCTGGTATTGTTTTTGCTGACTGTATAGAGCTTCTCCATCTTTGGCTGAATATAGCCAAAGAATATAATCAGTCTGATTTCGGTGTTGACCATCTGTTGATGTCCATGTGTAGAGTCTTCTCTTGTGTTGTTGGAAGAGGGTGTTTGCTATGACCAGTGCAGTCTCTTGGTAGAACTCTATTAGCCTTTGCCCTTTACTAATATTACTTGGTTTTAATTGCTGTGTTCTGCTGTGAAGACATAAAAAAAGGATAGGAAATCTTCTAGTACCTTTCTTGAAATTTTTTGTTTTTAATTCTTTCATTTCCCTTTTAGGATTGTTGTAACAGTTTTTCTTGTTTTTTCAAGAAGACATTTTAAGCCAAAACTCTGTATCTACTGTTAACTTTGCAATATCTTATTCTACTTTTTAATGTATCATCAAAGTATTATCATCATCACGGTTTCTTTTTTCTTATTCTTTAGGAAAATCTGAAAGAATTTGCTTGCTCAGACTCATTTTTTCTAATTATAACTGAGTGATCATAGTGATTTTTCTTCATTCTTTGGATATAAAATTACTTTTGTTTGGAAGTTAAGAAACCTGCCTTTCAGGCAGTTGTGGTTTGGCCCTGCATTATGTAAATCTTAGCATTTTCTACTGCCAGGAAGAAAAGGAATCAGTTTTAAGCAGCTCAGTCTCCTCATTTCTCGCATGCTCTTTTCCCTCTCTAATTTTTTTTTTTTTTCTTTTCCTTTTCTCCCATTCTTTGGGTGAATGGTTCTTTACCCTAACTCCATGAGTTTTATATGTGGAACTTTAAGGGGGAGAAGAAAAAAGAGAGACTGTAGGTAATAGAGTACTTAATTTCTTGGACTGTAAAGAATTACTGAACTAGGATTAATTTTTCTCTTATCCTATTCTGAAGAAAGCTTAAATCTTAGCTCCAGCACTACTTTGAATACTTGTAATGACTAAGACACCAAGATAAGTGATGAGGGAATAAAAGATTAATGAAACAAATTTCTGATTTCAAAGTAGCTAATAGACATGAAAAACATAATCAATTTTAGAATATCAAATTCTGATGATAAAGCAGTCCTGAGCTGGGTGGTCAGTGAACTCATCATAGAGGGAGTTTGTCATTTTCTGAGATGAAGAGACTGTAAGAAAAACAGATTTTGAAACAGGACTTGGTAGATAGATATCCAGTTAACTTTTGAACATGTTAAGTTTGAACATTAAGTTATCTTAATAAGTATGTAGGAATGTACAGTAGGCACATGAAGAAAAATACCATGGAGTTGAGAGAATAGAGCTGGATTTAAAAATTTAGACTTCATCAGTACATATATAAAGTCACAAGATTAGATAAGATTACTTGGGAAGTAAGTGTAGCTAGAGGAAAGACATCCTAATGCTTCCTGGAGATATGAGAAATTAGCCAAGGATTCATAAAGGAAAAATATTGTAATATCTGATTATAGAAAAAAACTAGAAACTTCTGTCATTTCTTCTCAAACTTTAATAAGGATCATTTTGTTAAAGTTCAGTAAGTTTGAAATGGGGCCTGAGATTCTGCTGCTCCTACAAACTTCCAGAATATTATGCTGCTGGTAGTCTATGAACCATGCTTTGAGTAGCAAGACTGTCTATGACTACAGAGACAAAGTAAAAAGAAGGAAAGACTGCAACGTCTGTAGCAGAATAAGGATTAATATCCAGAATAAAAGGCATCTATAAACTGAAAAGGAAAAAATAGAAGGGAGAAAGAATATGGGTAGAGAATTTTTCATAAAGAAATTTAAATGGTCAATCAGCGTGAAGAATGCTCAACTTCCTGGGAAATACAAATTGAAACAAGAAGATCACGTTTCCCCCATTAAGATCAGGAAAATTTTAAAGTCTGATAATATACACTGTTGGTAGGATTGTGGGGAAAGTGTGGACTGATACCCTAAAAAGGAGGTATCTTGGTACTTTTGTCCTTTTGGAAGACCATTTTGCCATACCATTTGCACATTTTTAAATGTGCATATCCTTCAATCCAGGAATCCTGTGCCTCACTATCTAAAAGGAACTTCTACCTTTGCCCAGAAAGACATTTCAGAGCCATTTTGAAACATTGTTTAAAGCTGGGAGAGGTGAAATCTCATGTCCTCCAGGAAGGAATTATTAAATAAACCAAGTGCCCTTGTACATTTTAAAATTTATCTCACATTTTTTCATTATAAATTTAAGTAATTTAAGTGGCCATGATTTCTAGAGTATATTTATGTTAAATACATTTTCAGTCACACCATAGAATTACAGATTTAAATCATTCAGTTTATAGAGAGTATCTGTAGACAGTATATACTGCAGTGTAATTTGCAAAAAGCATGTTCTCACACCACTCAGATAAATTGGACTCATTTTTCACTAAGAAAAAAAAAAAATCTGATTGCTTATTTATCTTAACCATGTAATATGTGCCTATACTATGAGCACTAGACTTCTGAATTCTCAGTTGGGTGGCTAGGTAAATGTTAAGGCTTGAAACCTTCCCAAGAATTTGTTTCACTGATAAAATAAGGTCTTGCTCTTAATATCCTCCCCCCCTTTTTTGTCAAGGAATTTCCCTTCTTTTCTTGTTTGTTAGGTAGTTTGAAGTTTATATAGCTCAGAAGAGTACACGTTAGTAGATGCACATGAGATGGATAAGAATTTTGCCTTTATTTTACAAAGTGGAGAATTACAAAGTAGTGATTTTTAAAGGAGAGGAAGAAGGAAGAACTGGTTTTTAAGCAGATTAGTTAGGAAAAATACAGACAGACACTGGATGATTCTCCTAAAATCATTTGTATCCACCTAACCTTAAGTTACCTTTGAAGTTTGAAGCCATTAAAATAAGCAGTGTCCTAACATTGTGAAATGAATATTGTCTTGTCTGAACTTATGATGTTGTAATACATTTAAAAGGTGTAAAATAGGACTGCCTTGGTGGTACAGTGGATTAGAATCCACCTGCCAGTGAAGGGGACGTGGGTTTGATCCCTGGTCCAGGAAGATTCCGCATGCCATGGAGCAGCTAAGCCCTTGCAGCACAGCTACTGAGCCTGTGTGCCTGGAGTCGGTGTTCCGTGATGAAAAGCCACCACAAGGAGAAGCCCGCACGCCACAGTGAACAGTGGCCCTCCACTCACCCCAGCTAGAGAAAGTCTGTGCATAGCAATGAAGTAAAAGAAAGAAATTAATTGATTAATTAAAACTGAAACTATATTAAAAGAACAAATACCTTAAAACACTAAAAAAAAATAAAAGCAAAATACATACATATTGACATGGAAAGAATTCTGAGGCATGTTGTTTGGTGAAGAGAGCAAATGTTGAGAATATTTTAACATGTAATATTTATATGTATTTGTCTATTTTATATATGTATGTATTTTTGTTTTTTATTTGAGTAAAAAGAAGTTATGGAAGAATGTATACCAAACCATAAACAGGGCTTACCTTTTTGGCAGGACACCCAGAAATATGGGGAATGTGAAAAAGAGATTTTTATTGCTCGTTCCTGAATACTCATGTATTACTTAAATGTTTTATAATTGAGAAAATATTGTATTACTAATGTAAGAAAAAGTTTAAAATAAATCATCTAGAGATCTCTAAGCTCTAAATTTCAAGGAACACTGACAGTTACAATAATACTTCAGCAGGAATATTAAGATATTTCTAATTCATATTCTAAATGATTTGTATTTAAATTCTTTTAAAATATTTTTTAGGTGTGGAATATCAAACAAATGATTAAGTTGACACAGGAGCATATAGAGGCCCTATTGGACAAATTTGGTGGGGAGCATAATCCACCATCAATATATCTGGAGGTAAGCTTTTGAGTGTCATATTTGTAGTAATTTTGAGGAAAAGAAAATGAACTTGTAAGACACATTTGTATTGGTAATATGAGTTATTTTAGAGAGTGGGATTAAAAATAGTTATGCAAAGAGAGAATTAGCTTTGTCTTTATTGTACTCTTTAAAGTTGTTTCACTTGTTACAATAAATATGTAGTATTTGGTAATTTGGAAAATAGCAAAACTAAAGAAGAAGTTGTATATAAACTTCAAAATATTACTCTGGTTTAAAAAAAGAAAAAATTATTGAAAAAAGAGAAAACATTCTTTTCTGGAGGCCAGCAAACTAGTTGCTATATTAGAAAATGGGGAGAATTTTGCAGAATATCTTGTTTCCAGAACAAATCCCCCCAAGCAGGTTTTTGCTTCCTCATGGGTAAAATTTACAAAATTTGAGTATCTCAAGATTGCTTAACGTTACAGTTTAATAGAGCCTTGAAGCTTTTGTATCCAGTTTTGTAAGTTTATAGAGTAGTTATTGTTTTTAATCCTATTAGGTAGCAATTACTGTAATAATCACAGGTATGCTTTCTTGGCATTAGTTTCCTTATGTAAGTCACTCAAGTTCCACAGCAAGGAAGCTGTTATAGAGTCTAGGCAGTCAGGCTCCACAGCCCACTACTTACCACTGCACTATATTGCCGGTCTCCATAAAAGCTAGCTCCAACTATAAGCACCAGTCATACTGGGAGATAACCCTAAATTACAGATGATCAGGTTACCATTTGCCTTCAAATGCCAGAGATTTTTTAGGCATGGATCGACAGACTCCTAAACCAAAATTCTAGTAATCTAATTACTTTTAAAGGGTAAGTTAAATCTTCAGTATTTCAAGAGAAAGTAAGTTTGTATATTTCTAAAATAACCTTGAAAGTTTGGAAGTAACTGCTAATAAACTATTCTCTCTTTATATGGCTTATCACAGAGCACACTGCCAGTTAGTATCAGTGCTAGGACTGGAACTCATACCTCTGAATACTAGTCAGTATATTTTCTAATATCACATGCTCTCTGTTTTACTTTTGTGTGTGAGGAGAACAAGCAAAGGAGTCATAAGGAGGCAAATAGTCCTGGTGAAAGTGGTGGTTGCTTGTTAGTCAGAATTAAACAACTTAACCAGCAGTTTTTCTGCCAACCATTTTTGTGTCAGGAAACTTTCCCCACCCTCAGATATAATACATTTGCATCAATAACATGGTTTCACTGTAGCAGGGATTCATTCGCCCCTCCACACACATACTCTTCAGGCTTTTTACTATTTGGATTATATCTAACTAGGACAGTATAGGGCTACCCAGGTGGCTCAGTGGTTAAGAATCTGCCTGTAGTGCAGGAGACGTGGGTTCCATCCCTGGGTTGGGAATATCCCCTGGAGAAGGAAATGGCCACTCACTCCAGTATTCTTGCCTGCAAAATCTCATGGACAGAAGAGTGGTGAGCTACAGTCCATGGGGTCACAAAAAGTCAGACACAACCTAGCAGCTGAATGACAACAACAGAACAGTTTACAGCAGACTATACCTCATAGGTTGTATCATTAGCACATAGATTGTTACTGACAGGTACTAACATTACACAGTTTCTCTATAGAAAGCAGTATAACATAGTGGTTGAGATGAACCATGGAGTTACACAGACCCTGTGTTTGAATTGTAGCTCTGCCTTAATTTCTGCAGACAGGTTACCTAACCTCCCTATACCTCACCTAATTGGTAAAACGGAAATAAATCACGCATGGTAATTTAAAGACTAAATTTTGAGTTTATGATTATGAAGTAAGTGCTCTGTAAATCTTTTATTCATTTATTCAACAGGCAAGTATTGAGTGCCTGCTAACATTTGTACTTGTCTAGGCTCTGGGGATATGTATATTAAAAAAAGAATCCCCTTCTCCCAATCTCTGCCTTCAGATAGCTTATATTTTAATCAGGGGAGTGGTTTACAGAAACTAAATACATAAATAAGTTAAAACATTGAACTTAACCACCATTTGATTTACTATGAAGAGGAGCCTGGGCGGAATTGAGAGTTTTCTTCCCTGAGGAAAGTTGACCAGGCCAAGCAAGGGAAAAGACTTGTGGGTCCTGATATTTGAAGGCCCTTAAGTGAGTAATCTACTGATTACCCACTGAGACCCACCATTCTCCTTTCTGTCTCGATGAATTTTGCTACTCTAGGAATGTCGTATAAGTGGAAATCTAACATATTTATCCTGTAACTGACTGATTTCACTTAGCATAATGTCTTCAAGCTTCATCCATGTTGAAGAAGGTGTCAAAAGTTTCTTCCTATTTCAGGCTGAAAAATATTTCATTGTATGTATATATACCTGTATATAATATAATGTATATTATCCATTTATCTGTTGATGGCTACCATCAGTGGTTGGTTGTTTGCACCTTTTGGTTATTGTGAATAATACTGACTTTACTTTTTTGGGGTGTATGTACCCGGAAGTGGAATTACTGAATCGTAAGATAATTCTATATTAAATTTTTAAAGGAGCTGCCATTCTGTTTTCCATAAGCAGCTATGTTTTGCATTCCTATTAACAATCCTTTATATCTTTGCTAAGACTTATTTTCTGTGTGTGTGTGTGTAAGAATAGTTGTCCTAATGAGTGTGAAGGGATATCTCATTATGGAAATGCAGATCTCCAGCTTTGTTCTTTTTCAAGGTTGTTTTGACTATTTGTGATCCCTTGGATTTTCTCATGAATTTCAGGATGGTGTTTTTCTGTTTCTGCAAATACATTGGGATTTGGGTAGGGGTTGCATTGAATCTGTAGATTGCTTTGCATAGTATTGAGATCTTCAGGGTTCATAACTCTTAAATACAAATGAACAGTTAAGAATAACCAGATATTTGAAGAAAGCTTTTAACAGGAAAGATAATGGCAGAAGTGGTCAAAAGGGACTCAGTGCAGAGAACAGAAAAAAATTTGAAAATCACTATAACATCAAAGATAAGAGAAGATCCATAATCTCTTCTTGCTTCATGGTTGTATTAAAGAAGCAAAAGTATTAAAGAATAAGAAAGAGCTCTTGGAAATTAAAATAGTAAGAGTTAAAATAGTATAGTAGGGAATTTATATATGTGTGTATCTGCACGTGCATACAAACAGACAAATAAACACACGCTATATAGTTAAGGACATCTTCCAGAAAGCAGAATAAAACAAAGATAGAAAATATTAAAGGAAAGATGGGAAAAATTAGAGAATAAATCTAGGAGGTCTGCAAAAACTAAACAACAGGCTGTCCAAACTTGTTTTTAATTTCTCCTCCCATAATGAGAAACATGGAGGTACATTATTCAAAGATTGGTTCTACAGCTCAAGGTTGTTACACACTGGCATAGATTGCTACCATCCTTTTGGTTTCCATCTGCAGCAGATCTGAAAATTGTACTCTTAACACAATACCTCAAGTCCAGAAGCAGGGATCACAGATACTCTGGTGTACTGAGTTATTTCATGGAGGAAAACCTTCCCCTCAAATCCCCTACAAGTCTTTACATCTCACCAACCAGAATGGGGTTACATAACTCCTAGACTAGTGACTCTGCTTCCATTTTCTGAAATAAGAGGCTAAAAAGTAAAAATTTTCCAGTGTTCACAGTCTGGCTTCAGATTAGTTTGTACACTGGCAGATAGAAGTTGTGCTCTAGTTATTTCATTACATAGCATTTCCAAAGAAACCATTTTGATGTTTCCATAGAAAGTTAAATCTTTACCTATCCCCACATTTCTTCCTCATAGCAAAACAGAATGAAATCAGTTATATCACCATCAGAAATCCTCATGACTTTCTCTTTTCTGTGTACTAATTTATTTAAAAGCAAGCTTTTAAGTTGTAGATTTTGTCCTACTGGCATATAAATAATAATTAACACTCTATTGATTCCCTTGACGATAACTGCAGTGAAATGAGCTATCGTACTCTAAAAGGATTTCAGTTTTGTCTTTTCAGTCTTTGGTTCCAATCTTTTCTTTCTACCATCACACAAAGAAAAGATATTTCCCCTAAAAGTCATTTCCCAGAATTTCTTATTTTTGTCCCAAATCCTTTATTTTTACTCATCCGACAAATTATTTGAATGCCTTCTGAATGTAAGATATAATGCTGGATGCTTTTCTAGAAGTGGATTTCTGTTTCTTGAACCTGATTTATTGGATTCCAGAAGTGGAAGAGTGGAGAAGGCAGTGGCACCCCACTCCAGTACTCTTGCCTGGAAAATCCCATGGACGGAGGAGCCTGGTGAGCTGCCATCTATGGGGTCGCACAGAGTCGGGCATGACTGAAGCGACTTGGCAGCAGCAGCAGAAATGAAGGGAATAAAGTATCTGGAATAACCCTCCAAGCTACCACCGAGTTTATGTGTATGCTCAGATCCCCTGCAGACAGACAGTAAAGCTCCTAACATTTATTGAGTGCTTGCTATGCCAGGAACTATTCCAAGCGTATAGTAGATCATTTAATCCTCAACCTGCCCTATGAGTTATGTTTAATACTCATTTCCATTTTATCGAAGAAGAGACTCAGGCAAAAAGGATTTTAATATTAGCATGACCAGCGTTAGACAACTAGTAAATGGGGTAGCCAAAGTTTGAAGCCAGACATTCTGAATTTAGAATGTGTTTTTTTAATGAGTCTTCTGTAACTGCTTACATTGTCCCCATGTGTATGTCTTCTTTTTTTTCTCTATCAGAACCTGTGCTCTTAATTGCTTTATCATTATTATTATGCTTACAGCCTTTCTGATCTTTAGCCTGTGCAGAACCCAAGATAATGCAAAGACATTTATCGAAACAGATACTGTAGTGAAAATAATACTGGAAGCTAGGTGCTTCCTGTGGAATGCACAACAGTTCATTAATTATCAGTTGTGGACAGTTTGAAAGATGTCATTGTATCTTGTGAGATTAAGTTCAGTAAGAATAAATATAATGAATTCTAATGATAAAAATTTTTTAGTCCATTGTTTTTTCCTATTATGTTTTAATTAAGTAGGGCCTTAATTGTCTTCCCATTTTTAATTGAGAAATAATTCATGAACTGTGATTCACTTTTTAAAAGTATACAGTTGAGTAATTTATAGTATATGCATAAAATTGTACGGTCATCACCATCATATAATTCCAAAACATTTTTATCACCCCCAAAAGAAACCTTTTACCCCTTGGCAGTCATTCTCTCCAATCCCTATCAACCACTTAACCTAATTTTGAACATTTTGTGTGAATGAATTCAACCAAGTCGTAGCATGTACCGTTCATTCCTTTTTTGGCTAGTATTCTATCATGTGGATACATCACATTTTGTTTATCCATTAATCAACTGATGGACATTTAGCTTGTTACCACTTTTGGGCTTTCATGAGTAAAGCTGCTATGAACATTCATGTACAGGTTTTTATGGTAGACATTTTTTCAGTTCTTGTGGTTATGTACCTTGGGATAGAATTGCTGTGTCCTTTGGTTACTCTGTTTCAACTTTTTGAGGAACTACCAAACTGCTTTTGAAGTGGCTGCACCATTTTACATTCCCACAAGCAATGTGTGAGGGTTCTAGTTTCTATACATCATTGCCAACTTGTTAGTTTCCATTTATTGTTATTATTGCCATCCTAGTAAGTGTGAATTGGCATCTCTTTATGGTTCTGATTTGTAATTCATTAGTAACTAATGATGTTAAGCATCTTTTTCATGTGCTTATTAGCCATTTTTATATTTTCTAGGGGAAAATATCTATTCAGATCCTTTGCCCATTAAAAAAACTGGGTTGTCTTTTTATTGCTGAGTTGTAAGAGTTCTTTGTATACTCTGGGTGAGAAATCCTTGTTAGATTTGATTTGCAAATATTTTCTCCCGTTCTGTGAGATGTCTTTTTTTTTCCCCCACTCTTTTGATAGTGTCTTTTGAAGCACAAAAGCTTGAATTTAGATGAAGTTGAGTTCATGTATTTTTTCTTTGATTACTGTGTTTTGGTGTGTCATCTAAGAAACTATTGCCTAGTCCGGGGTCATGATGATTTACTTCTATTAATGTTTTCTTGTAAGAGTTTTTTAGTTTTAACTCTTAAAAAAAAAAAATCTTTAAATGGAGGATAATTGCTTTAGAATGTTGTGTTGGTTTCTACCGTACAACAACGTGAATCAGCCGTAAGAATACATGTATCCCTTCCCTCATCCCTCACACCTTTGCCCATCCTGCCCCTCTAGGTCTTGCTCTTCCTAAGTGTATGATCCACTTTGAGTTAATCTTTGAACATGATATTAGGTAATAGTCCAGCTTCATTCTTCTGCATGCAGATAATTCAGTTGTACTAGTAACATTGTCAAAAATCAATTAACCGTAAATGTAAGGCTTTTTTCCCCCTGGACTCTTAATTTGTTGTGTTATGTATATATCAGTACCACATGTCTTGATTATTGTAGCTATGTAGTAACTTTTGAAATCAGGAAATGTAAATCTTCCAACTCGGTTCTTTTTCATGATTGTTTTAGTTATTCCAAGTCCTTTGTACTTCTTTGTGATTTTAAGATCAGCTTGTCCATTTCTGCAGAAAAGCCAACTGGGATTTTGATAAGGACTGCATTGAATCTGTGTATCAATGCGAGGAGTATTTTCATCTAAATAATACTGTGTTCTTTTCTCTACATTCTTTTGTTTTTTTTAGTTCAAAAACTATACTTCAGTTTTAAAAAGAAGCCATTAAATGAACGAATGGATAAAAAAATAAATAACATGAGTTGTGCCCTCAAGTACCTTATAGTTTGGTAAAGTCATGTTGAGAACCTAGTCAAGTAGTACATTGGGTTAGAGAAAAAGTTCAGGTTTTTCTGTAATGTCTTGTGGAAAAGTTTGAATGAACTAATTGACCAACCCAATAGTAGTAACAGTAATAATGATAAGAACTATTACTGCTTATTACTACTAATAAAAGTATTGGGTTTTTCTATGTGGTAGTCTCTGTAATAACTTTCTTTACTATTATTTATCTCACTTAATGCTCACAAATTTTTTTCACAAATGATTTTTTTAAACCATATAAAGAAAAGTGTGGTAATACTGTAAAGAAGGTGAGAAGAAAGTACTGATTTTGGAGTTTATCAAGTAGAGCTTTGAATTGGACTTTGAAAAATGGATAGGATTTTGATGAGAAAGAAGGGGATTTTGGAAAAGCTGCCTCTTGAAGAAATACCTGGTTTCTGCAACTTCTTGAAGCACCAAAGGAATTTCATTGATAGTAGTATTGATGCTTGAGATATATGTCTATGCAAGATGACCCACTCACATTTTCAGGGTAAGAAAACAAAGGAAAAGAGAAAGTTGGAACATAAAAGAAAAAACGGAGATAGTGATGAACCAAGGCCTCCATAGTGGGGGACCTTAACCACCCAATGCTAGAATTAAGAACAAAAAAAGGATGGGGGAAAAATGGGGAGAATTGCTCAGTCAGAGAAAGAAAAGGAAGCTTTTATTTGATGGCTTTGATCTTCAGAGTAAATTTGAACATAATGGTATTTTCTGAGTGAATTAAAGGTTGGGGAATGAAGTTAGGAGCCAGAGAATCATAGAAAAGGTTGGAGTAAATGTTGTGAGAAATGTAATATGAGTTAAAAATAAGTACAGATTTTCATGCAATAATGTAGAAGACTAATTTTCATGAATTGATAATGGAACTCAATGGCCTTGTTTTATTATTTTCTCCAGTAATATGTGGTAACCTGAGAGAAAGAATGAATAATTTTTTTTTTTTTTATCCAAAACGTGTTTATTGGGGTGGTGGAATTTACCCAGAGCTGGTATTTAACAAGCATGTTGGTAAAAGAATTAAGAATTAACCAGATAGTCTAAGATGTTAACCAGTGGCATTGAAATAGTGAGTCATAAAGCATGGGAAGAAAATAGCAAAGAAATCTGAAAAACTTTAAGAGATTAATATTGACCATTAACCAGAGTAGTATGGTAGTGAGATTTAAGAAATTTAAGACAGTGGGATAAGTGTGTGTGCACAGGAGTGTGGGAGGTTCCCAACTGAGATTTTGTCATCATTTAGAACGCTTTTGTTAAAGAATTTGTATCTCTGAATCTTGTAGGTAGAGTAGAAATAAATGCCTTTGTAGATAAGAGGTTTAGAGAACTTTAAGACAGGAGTGTTATAAGAGTAATCACCATCCACACTGAATGCAGCAAGGATAATGGGGTGAAATGAGCCAAACAAGATACAAAACAAGGCAGGGAAGTAAGTACCTTGGTAGATTGCATCTGTGAGAATGGAGAGAGGTGGAATAAGTATTTAAGAAAGAGTTATTGATAAATGCAGTGGAATAATAGATTGTAATCCACAGTGGAGGGAATAATATGTTTAAAAAATTAAGGCTAACGTTTTGATACAGAATTAATATTCTGAAAATTTGTTTACATTTGTTACTTTTCCTAAGCTTTACTCTGTGTAGTAAATGTACCTGCTCAGATGATAATAAGATTATATGATCTATGCAAGGAGGAATTTTTGTCTCCTTAGGCTGTATGTATATAATCTTCAAAGGGTAGGAATTGTGTTGGTCTTTATTTTTGTGGTTTGAGCCCCAAGTAATACCAGGCACATGCATGCTCAGTATATATTTATTGAATGATTAAGTATCAATAAGTGGATCATATTTAAAAAAGATGTCCTTAAGTAATTAGCCCATGAAACTGAAAGCTAAATAGAAGCATAGCTCAGTAGATTTTGGACTGATTTGGCTATAACACCCTGAAATGCTGTGAAACGTTTTGGGGTCAGCATTGGGCAACTATTGGATTGTAAAGGAGAGTGCTTTTTTATGTACTTTAATTAAGCCCGTCAGTAGCTCATTTTAGTATTTTCCCTTCCCCCCTAAAAAAGTTATATGGTGAGATCAGACATCATGTGTGGTGGCCTATATTGAATTGAAACTTCTCCTTTATTCTCCTCTGAAAGTATTAGTCACTCAGTCATATCTGACTCTTTGTGACCCCATGGACTGTAGCCCACCAGGTTATTCTGTCCATGGAATTCTCCAGACAAGAATACTGGCTTGGATTGCCATTTCCTTCTCCATTAGTCTCCTCTACCTGTGATAATTCTTCCTTGCTTATAGAGTGAAGTTCAGGCTTCAAAGCATAGTATATACAGTCTCTCCAAGCTGTCCTTTACCCACTTTTCTAGTCTTATGATTTGTGTTCGTATTCTTCACTTAAATTACACGAACATCTATCGATCCCTTTGATATGTCCCAGATATTCTATGACAGTCAGCTATACTAGTCCGTAGTTTTCCTCTGTCTTAAAATTTCTAACCTCCTTACTGTGTTAAAAATGTCTCCTGTACTACACAGTACTCTCTTCTCCCCACTTAACTCATCTATGTAAATGCTAACATTTTAAGCATCCCCCCTTCCTTACTCTTACCTTGTATCAAAAACATTCTTTCTCATATACAACAAAAATTAAAATGCAGCCATTTGCTTCTCTGCAGCCCAGTAATAAACTCTCTAGGTAATGGGAAATGGCTCTTTTAAAATTTTGTAGCCTTTTATAAATGTGTGTAGTGTCACATCTGCTTCAGGTGGTAGGGAGATGTGGTGGTGGATTACGGTGTGGAGGGGAGAAGGTGATTACCAGTGCAGTAAAGCACCATGGGCATATGCATTCGAATCCATTCTATCTCTTAATTTTCAATTATCATTCTATTTTCAAGATTCTTCCTGCTTTTAGAAAATGATATCTTATGTGATCATTTGACCTTTCAGCTTTAGTAAAATGATAGTTCTAGAAACATACCCTGATGGGTAATGGTCTCAAAATTTCTTGACTACAGGATGCAAACCACCTTTTCAAATAAAATTCTATTCTGTAAGCAGTGTTTGATGGGAAGGGGGAGGTCATAAGGTATCCATAGTGTGAAAAAGAAGATATTTTTAACTAATAACTATTTCAGAAAAAAGGTCACAGTTACGCATCCTCTAATCCCTGTTGAGGAGACTTTGGTGGTTATGGTGAGATTTGGCACTGTGTACCTTTGCCTGCCTGCCAAATTGCTTTAGTCATGTCCGACTCTTTGCAAACCCGTGGACTGTAGCCCAAACGGCTCCTTTATCCATGGGATTCTCCAGGCAAGAATATTGGAGTTGGTTGCCATGCCCTCCTCCAGGGGATCTTCCTGACCCAGGGATTGAACCCACATTTCATGTCTCCTGCATTGGCAGGTAGGTTCTTTACCACTAGCACCACCTGGACTGTGTACCTTAGGCTTGTCTTTTTGACAGATCTCTCTTAACACCTCATCTCCTTTTCAGCCTCTCTCAGTTAGTTAGAGAGAGACCGAGAGAGATGTGAAACCTTATATACCTATAACTTATCTAGAAAAAAATGCTTTGATGTAGTAGTTTATCTTATGTTAGATGCGTAGTTTGGAAGATAAATTGTGATTTGGCCAGAAAATAGCTAACACTAATTTTTTTAAATTAATATTCATGGCTGTTATGGACATCATACATGTATGTGTGTGTGTCAGTTTCTAGATGAGTGTCATATAGCAAAAGATTTATCAATTTAAAGATAAAAGTACTAATTTATAATACTTCCAGTACTTATTTTGTAATTTGTAACACAAAATCCTGTTAGCTAGATTCGATTATAATCAAAAACTAAAATTTCCTATTTCCTTTTGTTACTGTCAGGAAAAAGTCCAGATTCAATGTAAGTCTACTTTATTTTATAGGCCTATGAAGAATACACCAGCAAGCTAGACGCCCTCCAACAAAGAGAACAACAGTTATTGGAATCCCTGGGGAATGGAACTGATTTTTCTGTTTCTAGCTCTGCATCAACGGACACCGTTACATCTTCTTCCTCTTCTAGCCTTTCAGTGCTGCCTTCATCTCTTTCAGTTTTTCAAAATCCCACAGATGTGTCACGGAGCAACCCCAAGTCACCACAAAAACCTATCGTTAGAGTCTTCCTGCCCAATAAACAGAGGACAGTGGTGAGTCAGCTTTTAATTCATCATAGCTTTTTCTTCGTATTTTTCAGAAAGACTAGTTGTGGAAAATGAAATGTGATACCCAGTGGTCATGCGAATGGAAGCATCCATTTAAGCAAGAATGGAAAAGACATAGTTATTTGGTGCCAAAGTCTGTGTTCCTTAAGTGGAACAAATTGCATTGTCTTTGGTATCACTTGTATACCTGTCTGCCAAGCTTGAACTACACTCACATCTGAGTATTAGTCTAGAATCAGAATTTTGAGACTTAAGCTTGTTTGTTGTCTAACATATGTCAGGTAAGATTTGTTCTTTGCCATAGAGAAATCCCTATTCGGATTTATTATCAAATGTTGGATTCTTAGTGTGCTTGACATTTTTCTCTTGTTTATATAAGTTTTGATTGTTGATCATTATATCATCATTGGAATACAGTACTCTGTAAATAACCTTTAAAGCAGGGAAATCTGCAGGATAATTATAGATGGTCTGTAATCTCAAGTGCAACAAGTACTGCCAGTGGACATAACTGAATGGAAAAACGCACCTACCTGCATCACTCATTTTTTATTATGTATATGGTTATTTTGATATTAATAAAAAAACATTTCATTACCAAATACAGTTGAAGCCAAAGTAGTCTTTTAATTTTTCCCCTCAGATAGCATTAGTAATGCTTCACAGAAAATGTTTGCTGACTTACTTATGCTATAGTGGCCTCCAGTGGGGTCAATTTGTTACTGGGTGGAACAGAGGTATATGAATGTCATTATGTGGAGACACAAGACTAGGCCTTCGGCCTGTGCCACAAAGGTAGTTGAAACTTATATCCTCACATAATCTGAACCTTTGAAAAGCTTTACCTTCAATAAAAGGGTGAATTAGAAGAAAATCTGTTCACCAGCATATATAAATAACAGTGAAAGTTTTCTGTCTTTGCCAGGGCCCCAGATAAATGTTAAAGTTTCCTTTGTGAATTCTTAACTGTAGATCTGTTCTTGCCATAGTGTGGGGTTCATCATTATGTTACCTGCATTATTCAGGAATTCTCAACCCAAGGAATGAAATTTAAAAAAAGATTCTGGAATAGTAATAGCACTCATGCACTGGGCAGAAACAAATGTAAATCCCTCCCTTAGCCCACATAGACCTTATGGAATTCTTACACACAATACCTCAATGACAAGGTCAAAATCCCAAGTTATAGTATGCGAGGAGAAATAGTCTGTCATTAGTGAGTTAGACGACTTAATAGCAGCAAGATTAGATTTCTAAGAAAGAACCAAATAGAATTTCTAGGTGGCCTTAAAATTTAAAGTGGATGACACTTATCATCTCTGAAGTATTATTGCTAAAAATAATTGTGTCGAATGTTAAGCTTCTAGTCCTCCCACTTTATAAGAAGGACAAGAAGTAAAGGGAAAAGTTAAGCACCATGAGAAGCAGACACATTCGAAAGATGGACATTCCATAAGACAGCCTGGCCTCTCAATTAATGGAGAATAAAACGTTGGAGATTATTCTACACTAAATAGACCAAACAAACCAAATAGACCAAACAAACAGTAGACAAAACAACCAAATGCATTGTGTAATCCTGGTTTGGGACTAGGGTGAGATAGAGCTGTAGAAGTCCTTCTTGAGATGGGATATGTCAGATATTGGTTGATTGTAGTATGTTTTTATGGAATTATTAGTTTCCTTAAGTGTGATAATAGAGATAATATTATGTAGGAGGATATCTTTATTCTTAGGAAATATATGCTTAAATGTTTAGGGGTAAATTGTTATGATGCCTGCAACCTCTCTCACCTCTTTTTTAAAAATAAAACTTACATATAGTAAAGTGTACAAATCTCAAGTGTACAGCTCAGTGACCTTCTACATGTGTAACTGCCATGCAGATAAAGATTATAGAACATTTCTAATGTTGAGGGTGTACTCTTGTGCTCCCTCAATTGAGTACCCACCTTTATCAATAAATTTAGAACTTACTTTCAAATGGTATGATGGAAAACAAAATATTAAAGAGAGAAAACAAATATGGAGAAGTAATTGTCAGGCTGGTTACAGCATATTACAGACCTAGTGTTAATATGCTGTACAGAAATCAAAATATTTATTTTTAAAAACTCAATGGGTTAATTTAAAAGTAGATTGAATTCACCTGAAGGAGGAGAATTGGTGACCTCTGGAAAACAAGAGAGAGTTAAAAGAAAATATGAGAGGTTAATAGGTATGAAGGATGGATTGAATAGTTTCATCATATGCCTCAAAGCAGAAAATGAGAACAGAATAAAGGAATGGGTTTCCTGATGGCTTGGTGGTAAAGAATCCACCTGCCAATGTGGGAGACATGAGTTTGATCCTTGTTTCAGGAAGATTGCAAATGCTGCGGAACAACTAACCCTGTACGCCACAACTGTTGAACCTGTGCTCCAGAGCCCAGGAACCCCAACTGCCCTAGAGCCCATACTCCACAGCAAGAGAAGCCGCCTCAATGAGAAGCCTGCCCACTGCAAGTAAAGAGTAGCCCCAGCTCACCACTAGAGAAAAGCCTGTGCAGCAACAGCCATAAATAAATAAATAGATATTTTTTTAAACAGAAAAAGAATAGAGCAAAATTCAAAAAATGATGGCTAACCTTCATTAAAGACACAAATTAAGGATTTGAGATGCATAAGCTTTAAGTTGTTTAAGTAAATTTGAATTCATTCTTATTAGATGTGACAAAATGAAAGAATATTGTTCTAAAAGCACTTAGGAAAAATTACCTATAAAGAATCCAATTAAATTGTCAAAAAATTTCTTTATAGCAGCTATAGAAGCCAGAAGACAGTAGAATAATATACTCAAATGAGTGATGCTGTAAGTTGCTTAGCTAACATATGAGTTTAACTTATTGGTACACTATGAGTCAGGGCACAGTAAAGCCTTTCCAGGTGAGGAGTTTACTTTTCCCAAGCTCTACCCAAAGGGACTACTTGGAAATGACTTAGGGAGAAAACTGAACACAGAGGAAGGAATGAAAAGTAAGAATTAAATGTAAAAATGTAAACATTCTAAAGTAAGAATTACATGTAAAAAATTGAACACAGAGGAAGGAATGAAAAGTAAGAGTTAAATGTA
Source organism: Capricornis sumatraensis (assembly GCF_032405125.1). Taxonomy (NCBI): domain Eukaryota; kingdom Metazoa; phylum Chordata; class Mammalia; order Artiodactyla; family Bovidae; genus Capricornis; species Capricornis sumatraensis. The sequence continues at coordinate 108,538,901 of NC_091073.1, read as the reverse complement.
AAGCTAGTTTGTACAAGAAAACACAGAGGAAAATATTTTGTGACCTGGAATTTGGTAATAGTTTCTAAAATATGACACCAAAACACAATCCCTAATGAACATATTGATAAGTTGTACTTTATCAAAATTAAAAACTTCTCCTCTCCTAAAGACTATATTAAGAGAATAAAGAGACAACCACAGACTAGTAGATAATCTTTGCAAAATATATATATATGATCAAAGACATGTATTCGGAATATATAAAGAACTCTTAGAACTCAACAGTAAGGAAACAATTAAGTGGACAAAAGATTTGAATAGATACTTCAAAGAAGATATGTGGATGGCAAATAAACACAAAAGAAGATGCTCAACATCATGGGTCATTAGGAAAAAGCTGGTTAAAGGCACAAGATACCACCACATACCTATTAGAATGAATAAAACGAGAGTGGCCTTGCCAACTATTGGTGAGGATATGGAATGGAATAACTGAATTTTCATACACTGGTGATAAGAATGTGTAATGGTATAACCACTTTTGAAAGCAATTTGAAGATTAACTTAATGTTTTAAAGTCTTTTAGCTTTAAAGTCTCAATAGCTTTTTTTTTTTTTTTTGGCAAAAATAAAAAAATCCACCCTGAAATTCATATGGAATCTCAAGGAATCCTGAATACTCAAACAACTTTGAATACTAACAAAATTAGAGGTCTCACACTTCCTGATACTAAAACTTATTATAAATTAATAAGTAAATTATTTTGGTACTGATATAGACAGATAGACCAGTGAAATAAATGGATTACTTTTAAATTATTTCTTTTTGATTATAGCCTTCCTATTGAGTATGAAGTGGGACTTTGTTGTGATTTTGATATACTTTTCTCTGTTGGCTGATGACATCAACTGGCTTTTCTATATCTTTCGTGGAGAAAGTACTTTTATAAATAGTTTTGCATGACGTGTGCAAAACTGGGCATTACCCAAATGGTTAAATAAGTTTGGTATATCTGTCTAATGAAATACTACTCAGTAGAAAGAAGTATTACTAGTACACACAGTAGCATAGATGACTCTGAAAGTAATTATGTCAAGTGAAAATAGCCAGACAAAAATGACTATATACTTTATAATTCTGTTATAAAAGTCTAGAGGAAATTCCCTGGTGGTTCAGTGGTTATGACTTGGCACTTTGACTGTCATGGCCCCGGGGTTCAGTCCTTGGTCAGGGAACTAAGATCCCACAAGGTATGTGGTGTGGCCAGAAATAGATATGTAGCTAGATAAAGCAATTACAGAAGATTTGAACAACATAGTTATCAATTTTATGTAATAGACCTGTGAACCTTGTACTAATCCATGAAAGAACACACGTTCTTTTCAAGAATGTATGGGACACTGAAAAATTTTTTTACTGCATTTTAGGCAAAAAAGGGAATCTTCACAAACACAAGGTATGTTTTTTGAACATAATGTAATTAAAGTAGAAATTAGTAACAATAATGGGAAACCACATTTTTAGAGATTTGAAGACATTTCTGAATGTCATATGTCAGAGAAAAAATATGAAAAAAATCCTAGTCCTATGTAAATTTTATTCTTCTGTAAAAAAGTGAAAGAGAACATTTCCTAACTCATTTATAGAATTTGTGTATCTTCGTTCTAAAACCAAAGATCATTTGATAAAGAAAAACTAAAGGTTAGTCTAAGAACATATTTGCAAAAATCTTTAATGAAATACTGGTTAACTGAATCTAACAATGTATATATTTTTAAAAAATAATTCTTCTAGGAGTGCAACAATTATTTTAAAAAATTAGTGCAGCTCTGGGATTTCCCTGATGATATAGTGGTTAGGACGCCATGCTTCCACTGCACAGGACATGAGTTCAGTCCCTGGTTGGGGAACTAACATCCCACATGTGTGTGGTATGCCCTGCTCCAAAACAATCAGTGCAGTTCTTATTAGCAGATTAAAGGAATAACAGTGTATGGATATCTCTAGATACAGTAAACAAGACATTTGATGTATTGAAAACCTTTTTGTAACAAGAAAGAAAGAAAAAAACTCTGTAAAGTTGGAATAAAAGACAACTTTTTTGATAAAGGGTATCTATCAAGTATGTCTAAAGGATTCTGCATTCTCTTTAAAATTGGAAACAAGCAAGACAAATCTACTGCTTAGGGAGTTGAATATTCCAGCCAATCTCGATCAAGACAAAGAAATAAAAAACATAAATATTAAAAAGAAAGAAACGAAACTTATTTTTAGCAACTAATTTGTCTACATAGAAAATCTACTAAATTATTATAATAAATAACTGCAGTTAATAATTAGAACATGCAATTTTATTTTAAAAAGGATATCATTGACAAAACAATTTTTAAATGTTTAAGGCTTTTATAAAGAAATTTGTACAATTTTATTGAAAGACATTTGTAGAGAGTAAAGAAATCAAAAGTTAATTTGTTCTTGATAATCTTCCTAAATATACTTCTCACCCAAATTAATAAAAATTATGTGCAGTTTCTGCAGAATTCTAGGGGGACCTCATCCCATCCTTACTATCTTATCTGAAAAGTTGATTCTAAAATTTATATGGAAAACCAAAGAGCTACCCTAGAGGCCTCTTCTAGGGACTGACCTCTTTCAGTGTACTGCTGCTGCTGCTACTGCTGCTGAGTCGCTTCAGTCGTGTCTGACTCTGTGCGACCCCATAGACGGCAGCCCACCAGGCTCCCCTGTCCCTGGGATTCTCCAGGCAAGAACACTGGAGTGGGTTGCCATTTCCTTCTCCAATGCATGAAAGTGAAAAGTGAAAGTGAAGTCGTGTCCTACTGTTAGCAACCCCATGGACTGCAGCCCACTAGGGATTTTCCAGGCAAGAGTACTGGAGTGGGTTGCCATTGCCTTCTCCGCTTTTAGTGTGAAGAAGTGTTTATTAAGTGTTTATTTGAAGTTTGGTTCTAATAAAAGACAAGTAAGAATAAAGAACCAAACTTCAGGTAAACACTTTTAATGTGGAGAAGTGTTTATTTGAAGTTTGGCTCTGTATTCTTGTCTTTTATTGTATTAAAATTCACATGAAATGCATGTGAAACTTCTTTTCTAAATGTTACAGTGATTGTCTCATGATGGTATTAGAGGGATTTATTCTTCCTTTTCAGAATTTCTAACAAATATGTTTACTTTAAAATTTCAAAACTAATTTCTTTAAAAGTAATTTAGAGATTTTATAAGATACTCTGTATCAAAATGAATGTGTACTCATTATTTCTAAAAATGAAAAAAGTATAAAGAAGGTAAGTGTACCTTGGTACAGAACTACTTAAGAATATCCAGGTCATGGATTAGATACAGTGACTAAAAAGAATAAATGTGTGTGTCCTTTGAGATAGTTTTGAATCATATAAAAAAACCTCTTAATTGCAATTATCTGGAGGATGGAGACATTGCTGGGGACAGGAGAAAGGGACTAATCTTTTTGCCTTATACTTACCCCCTTCTTTCACATAATGCCAAGCTACTTGTTTTATTATGGTCAAAATTATTGTTTAGAATTATCATATCTGATTTATTAACTATTTCATTATGGATAATTAAATGTTGCAAAATACATTTAAATACACATATCCTGAAATGTGGTGGGACTATTTTAATGTTAGGGACTTAAGTATTGGGCCATGGGGTATGCCCACTTAAAACTTCATAAAATGTACATTTTATGCAGAAAAATTGTACTGGTTTATATTCTCTCTAGTGTATAAGAAAAGATTTCCTTTTCCCACAAGACCCTGGTCAACATTGAGTGTTAATGAAATTTAGATGTTACTGCCTTCCAATGCAGGAAACGCAGGTTCTGTCCCTGGGTTGGGAAGATCTCCTGGAGAAGGAAGTGGCAAACCACCCTGGTATTCTTGTCTGGGAAATCCCATGGATAGAGGAGCTTGGTGGTCTACGAAAGAGTTGGATATGACTTAGCAGTTAAACAGCCGATCTAATAGAATTTCAAGTATATTAGACATGAGATACCCTCATTCATATATATTTTTGAATGTGTTGTGTTAACAACAGTAAGTTAATTAAAAAAAAACCTCAATTTTCCTGAAATGTGGATTTTTCTAAGCTGACTTTCTTGAACGTGTAGTTTAAAAGACAGAATTTGCTTATTTTATTTTTTATAGGTTTACTAAAATATAATTTATAGACATACAGTTTACTTATTTAAACTATACAATTTTAGTCTATTCACAGTTATGCAACTGTCAGCACTAATTTTAGAACGTTTTCATCACTCTGAAAAAGAAGCTGTGTACCCCTTAGCAGCCACTCACCATTTCTCCCCAGTCTTCCCAGTCCTAGCCAACCACTTACTTCCTTTTTACCTCTCTAGGTTTGCCTGTTCTGTACATTTCTTTCCATGTAAATGGTGTCATAGAATATGTGGTCTTCTGTGACTGGCTTCTTTTGCTTAGCATAATGTTTCCATGGCTCATCCATATTATAGCATGTCAGTGTTCATGCGTTTTTATGGTTAAATAATATTCTGTGTGTATATCAAACCACATTTTATTTAGCCATTATGAATTTTGTTTTCACCTTTGGCTATAGGAATAATGCTATGAATATTCATGTCCAAGTTTCTTTGTGGACATATGTCTTTGTTTTTCTTGGATATATTTTCCTTTGCAAATATTCAGATGATTACATTGACTTTAGATCTTTGTTAAGGTAGGATGCTAGTTTTTAACTAAGATCATGGCCTAATCAAGGACACTTAATTTTGGAATTTGGAAAAGAGGCATTAACTTGGTTCTTCTGAAAATATCTTTTTAGTCTTTCCATCTATAAAAATTGAAACAATGCTCCCCTGCACCTTTACCATTGTTGTTCAGTCACTAAGTTGTGTCAGACTCTTTTGCAACACCACGGACTATAGCCCGCCAGGCTCCACCGTCCATGAATTTTCTAAGCAAGAATACTGGAGTAGGATGCCATTTCCTCCAGAAGATCTTCCTGACCCTGGGATCAAACCCGCATCTCCTGCATTGACAGGAAAGTTGTTTACCACAGAGCCACCTGGGGAGCCCACCCGTTTTCCTTTGTGAATAGGTAATTCTTTCATGTGGTATTTGTATCAAGGAATCTTGTTTCTGCCCCTATCCCTATACACCCAGATTCCCCTGCATCTTTTAGGTAACTTTTTATTTGGGGCAGTGGGGGTGTGTGTGCTGCATTTCTAAAGATGTAACAAGAAGAAAATGCAAAAATATATTCTTATTTTCCCACTCCTCTTCATACAACACATCATATTGTATATGTCATTCTGTATTTTGCTTTTAATGTTTTGCTGTGTTTTTAATGTTTAATGTTTTGCTTTTAATGTTTATGTGAGCCAGCTGTATAGCTATAGATTCCATTGTACAGATGTACTATAGTTTGCCAGTTATATTATAATATACTAAAAGTAGGCTTGCTTGATCAAACAGAAATATACATTTGTAATTTTGATAAGATACTTTGAAATTTTGCTTCATAGATTTTGCTTAATTTTGCACTGCTACCAGCACAACAAAATTCAGAAAACTTAAGATCATGGCATCTGGTCCCATCACTTCATGGGAAATAGATGGGGAAACAGTGGAAACAGTGTCAGACTTTATTTTTTTAGGCTCCAAAATGACTGCAGATGGTGACTGCAGCCATGAAATTAAAAGATGCTTACTCCTTGGAAGAAAAGTTATGACCAACTTTTGAATAGACCAACTTTTGACCAAGTTTTGAATAGATAGCATATTCAAAAGCAGAGACATTACTTTGCCAACAAAGGTCCGTCTAGTCAAGGCTATGGTTTTTCCAGTAGTCATGTATGGATGTGAGAGTTGGACTGTGAAGAAAGCTAAGCACCAAAGAATTGTTGCTTTTGAACTGTGGTGTTGGAGGAGACTCTTGAGAGTCCCTTGGACTGCAAGGAGATCCAACCAGTCCATCCTAAACAAAATCAGTCCTGAATATTCATCGGAAGGACTGATGGTGAAACTCCAATAATTTGGCTACCTGATGCGAAGAACTGACTCATTTGAAGAAACCCTGATGCTGGGAATGATTGAAGGCAGGAGGAGAAGGGGATGACAGAGGATGAGATGGTTGGATGGCATCACCGACTCAACCAACATCAGTTTGAGTAAACTCTGCGAGTTGGTGATGGACAGGGAGGCCTGGCGTGCTGCAGTCCATGGGGTTGCAAAGAGTTGGACACGACTGAGCGACTGAACTGACCAGCACTGCATGAGATGCCTGTTTACTATAGCCTCACCAACAGAATATGTTGTCAGACTTTTGTATTTTTGCCAATTTGATAAAGTGAAAAAATATTTTGGCAAGTTTGAGTTCGGTTTTCTCTGAGGTTGAACACTTTTTCATAATTCTGAATCTTATTTATAATTTGTTTTCCTGAACTCTTTTTTTTGCCCATTTTTCTGTTGGATTGGTCTTAATCTCAATTTTTCAGGAGCTCCTTATGAATCATGAAGTTTATTTTCCTGTTACATAAGTAGCAAATATTTTTCCCAGTTTGTATTTGTCTTTTGACTTTGCTTATATAGTCATTTTCCCAGTATTTGTAGGGGATTTGTTCCAGGACCCCATAACACAGCCCCTACAAATATTGGGGGATGACTATATAAGGATACCACAATCCTTAGATGCCTAAGTCCCTTATATAAAATGGCATAGTATTAATATTTGCATGTAACCTGTGCACATCCTCCTGTATACTTTAAATCATCTCCAGATTACTTATAGTAGGCACATTTAAGGTTTACTTTTTTGGAACTTTCTGGATTTTTTCGTAAATATTTTTGATCCTCGGTTCATTGAATCCATGAATGTGGCACCAACAGATATGGAGGGCTGACTGTAGTATGTTGTGTGGCTTCCAGATTTTGCATCATAGTTTTATAGGCCTTCTTCACTTGAGATTGTAAGGGAGCCCTGTTTCTTCTAGTTCTTTTATGGTTTGTCCCCTCCTTCCTTCAACATTTAAATCTTTGATCCATTTGGAGTTGACCCTAGGATACTGTAAGAAGTATGGATGAACTTTCTTTTCCTAGGTTGGTTCCAGTTGTCCCAGCATCAATTAGTTAAAAGTTCATCTTTACCCTATTACAGATGCTGCCTTTATTTTGATTTTATTTATGTGTTGAACAGTCTGCTTTTGGTTTTTCTGTTTCATTCCATTGGTCTGTCGGTCTGTTGAACAGGTAGTATCATGAAGAAACAAAAATCAGCCTTTTGAAGTGGATGAAGGACAGATTGATGACTTCCCTTGGTGATAAGAGTGGGAAACCAAAATTTTGCCTACTGATGAAACATATATACACCTTGGGATCAACCTGTTCAGAGAAGCATAAGGGAGCTTAGCTATATTAGAAGATGGCATTACAGGAGTGCATGAGAGAAATTACCAAAGAAACTGAAGGGTGGATAGTCGCAGTCCACTAATGACTTTGTATGCTGTATTAAGAAATTTGAATTTCACCCTATAATTAACTGGAAAAATTTGAGAAGACTAATGTAAGGTTATATCACAGAATGAAATTCTGAGTTCAGTGGACTCCTCAGCAGTCCATAGATGGGCTTGAAGTTTTATGTTTCAAAGAGATGATTCTAAGGCTTTCATCAGGTTCTCAGAAGTATCTGGCAAGCACCACACACACGTTAAGAATACCTTTTTTAAAAAAGATTTCACTGATAACGGGATAGGATAGATTGGATGAGGTTTAAAACTAAAGATAGGGTTGCCACCTAAGAAGTTTAAAGTAGGCAGAATACGAATAGCAGAGGGGAAAAGTCAGCTTTCCCTTCTGTTCGTTATTTCTGGAAGGTATGGACAATTCTCACTATTGGCAGTAGTTATTTTCTGTATATTTCCTGCAAACACTGAATTAGTGAATACTGAAAAACTGCTCCTAGGACAAGTACAGGATTACTATTATAAATGAGCCAAAGATGGCCTCTGTATATTGGCCCCTGGATTATTTATTTCTTCACAGCAGGCTGGGGTCCATTAACTTAAAAGTCATCTGGCATAGGGCACTTGTTTGCAGTATGAGAGCTAGGAAAAGAAGGCATATCACCTTGATTAACCTCAGCTGCTGCTGCTAAGTCGCTTCAGTCATGTCTGACTCTGCGACCCCATAGACAGCAGCCTGGGATTCTCCAAGCAAGAACACTGGCGTGGGTTGCCATTTCCTTCTCCAACGTATGAAAATGAAAAGTGAAAGTGAAGTCGCTCAGTCGTGTCTGACTCTTCGTGACCCCGTGAACTGCAGCCCACCAGGCTCCTCTGTCCATGGGATTTTCCAGGCAAGAGTACTGCAGTAGGGTGCCATTGCCTTCTCCGAACCTCAGCTGGGAAAGGTCAAATTTTTCAGTCTTCTGTGCATGCCTGCAAAAGCATTGCAAGTATTAATTTGGGGGTCACAAATAAATTTTAACGAATAGGCAAATTTGCAAATACAGAATCCATGAATTTAGAGGATCAACTGTACAAATCTGGTCTCTTGAATACTTCCGGTGATGGATCTACTCCCTCAAACTTTTCCCTTGCTGGATAGTTTTAACAGTTATATTGAGCTAAAATCTGTCTCCTGTTTTTCTAATCTTGGGTCCTAATTTGGCTTTATGGATTGTTGCCCATTGACATACTGTTTAAATTCATCTGTCTTATATTCACTTTCACTCAATTCACCTCTGGCATAAGAGTCCCAATTTCTTTAGAAACTTCTGGTTTGCTCAATACCTTAGTGATTTAAAAGAACGAAACCTTTAATTTTTTAATTAACTAACACATCTTGTCTGTCACCCTCCACTCCCCTCTCCGCCTAAAAACCGACCAACCTGAACTCCCATTGCTTCATCTTAGTCTATCCACACTGTGTTTGTCAGTTCTTTTTCAGTTTTAAATTATTCAAATTAATAAGAAGAGAGATGAGTCACTGGCAGAAAAGACCAAGGTAGAGATGACTTCAAATATACAGGAAGATTCTTTTTCTCTCTCTTTTCAATACCTCTTCTCTCTTCACTCCTAATGTCATCTCTACTTCTTAAGTTAGCTTCATTCTGTAGCCAGATTTTCTCAGTGTACTAGGGAAGATAACCATTAGGGAATCCATATTTCTGTCTTCTTGGAACTTGACAATAGGAAAGAAACTTCTGTCAACCAGAGTCGATCTGTCAGTGAAAGGAAGAACTGTAGTACTGTTTGGGTCATCTATCTAGCCCTGGATCTGGGATATGGGAAACTGATTAGCCAGCTTATGTCATGTGCAGCCAGAAGAGCAGTGACCCTGGATTCATAACTTCTCAAGTACCATGTGGTTTTTAGGGAAAGGTGGGTTCCCAGAGGAAATAGGAATGCTAAACAACAAATATCAGCTGTATACATTAAGACAAGTATTCTCTTCTATGTTTAGGATCAGTAAGAGATCTCTTAAGGATCATGATAATGATTGAAGGATTACCATTTTCAACTTTGAACAATGTTGGATGAAAATTGATTTTGCTTTAAATGTTGACATTTATTATTTCTCAGCAGAGAGCACTTAGTGATCATTTTCTTTTCTTTTATGTGTTTAAGATATTTTGTAATTTTAATAAAAAATTAAAAATTGATTTTGCCTTAAGTTGGTGAGTAATAATAGATGTTTGAGTCATAATTTTCCATTAATATTAAGTTAGCCCTAGAAATAATTTTCTGACATAGTAATCCATATGACATTTTCAAAATGTTATAAAGGTAAATTACTGGGTTTGGGGTTTTTTTTTCAGTGATGTGAAAAAATATATAATTTACTTCTTCTACCTCATGTCCTGACTTTGTGATACCCTAGGTACCTGCACGGTGTGGAGTCACAGTCCGAGACAGCCTGAAGAAGGCACTGATGATGAGAGGTCTAATCCCAGAGTGCTGTGCTGTTTACAGAATTCAGGATGGGTATGGTTTGTATGTGATGTGAAACTTTGTTTAAAAAAGGGAAAAAACATCAGATACTAAATTTTGAGGTTTTCTGTAAGGTTTTTACCCAAACCTAGGGTATTGAAAATCAACCTCAGGAAAAAAAAAAAAACTAAGTTAATTAGCCTAGACAAGTCTGGTATGCCCTTTGAAGAGTGAACATTAGATAATTTTGTGTGATGATGGTGTTTATTATTCTGATAAAATGGCTTTATATGGAGTTTAAGATTCTTAAAATTTTAAACCATTTTCTCTGTTTCTTATTTGAATAATGGACTCTTTCCCACTCCTGTTTTTAATATAAACTCATAGTTTCACCAAAGACTTATCAAAATTAACATTTTATATTGAATTATTTTTCAGAAAGCATGAAATTATGCCATGACCCCACCCCTGCCATTCCCAATTTTGAATCCCATCTGGAAAAGAAAAAAAGAGATCTCCTTTTTGGGGGCATATTGTCCCTTGAGTACTCTTTTTCTTTGAATGGATAGGTAAATCCATACCTGTGGTTTTTTTTTTTTTTGGTTTTTTTTTTGGACCCCAGGAACAATCCATTTTCTGCTGTTGTAGGTCTTTTCTGGAGCTGACTTGAAGAAAAGAGTACATCTCTTTACCCTGCTGTTTGTCCAAGAGTGATACATTTATTTGGGGTAAACTTAAAAATTAATTTTTTGCCATTTAAATTTCTAACGATGGAAGACTAGGGAGTCAAAACTCCCTCACCATTACTAGCCCCTCAATAACCAACTTTCATATCTTCAGCATGAGGTATATGAAGCTTTTTAGGTATGATAACCAAGAAAGGCTGTGTCTACGCTTTTCAGGGAGAAGAAACCAATTGGCTGGGACACTGATATTTCCTGGCTTACTGGAGAGGAATTGCATGTAGAAGTGTTGGAGAATGTTCCACTTACAACACACAACTTTGTATGTACTTTTTATATTTTAATGTCAAAAATCATCAAGTTCTTTGAGTTTTTATTTAAAGAATGAGGTTTGAGATGAATAATTTTGACATTGTTTTTTTACCTAAGTTGAAAATCAGTTTTATTCTTTAAAGAGAAAAAAAGCACCACATATTAAAGAAGTTTTTTTTTTAATCATTATGCTTTGTCTTTAATTTTAAAAAGTAATAGTCATTTAAAAACTTTGAATGGTATGAAAGTATATCAAGTAAAAACGTGGAAGTACCCTACCAGAGGTAAATAGTTGTTAATAATTGATTATTGTGTAGTCTTCCAAAGTTTTTCTGTGTATAAAATGTGTGTTCTTATATCTGCAAGCCAAAAATATTCTTCCTTTTTTCCTTCCTTCATTTTCCTTCATTATTTTCCATTTCTTTCCTTTTTGAAAAAAAACTAAAAATGGAATTATATTTTGTATGATACTCGTTTTAAAAAAGTGTTAAGCACAGCATCATAGGCATCTTTCCATGTCATTACACCTAGCTTTATAATGATTACATAGTAGTCCATAAGAATATGCATTCAGTGTATTTAACCATTCCTCTTTGACATTTAAGTTTTTTTTTTAAAAAATCCATTCTAAACATGGTAAATAGATTCTGCATACACCTTGACACACTTGTGTAAATGTTTCTGAAAGATAGTGTAATGGAAGTGCAATAGCTTTCCTTGAGGACTGAAGAAAGACAGATGTTTAAGCTCTCCTTCCATACTTCTCGCTTTATCTGGTTTTTGCATTTGCCAGAACCTAGCCTAAGCTTTGGAGAAGGCAGTGGCACCCCACTCCAGTACTCTTGCCTGGAAAATCCCATGGATGGAGGAGCCTGGCAGGCTGCAGTCCATGGGGTCTCGAAGAGTCGGACATGACTGAGCGACTTCACTTTCACTTTTCGCTTTCATGCATTGGAGAAGGAAATGGCAACCCACTCTAGTTTTCTTGCCTGGAGAATCCCAGGGACAGGTGAGCCTGGTGGGCTGCTGTCTATGGGGTCGCACAGAGTCGGACACGACTGAAGTGACGCAGCAGCAGCAGCAGCAGTCTAAGCTAAGCGTCTCCAGCCTGAGGCCTGGAACAGTGGAATCTCTCTACCTCAGAGATAAGGGTACAGTTCCCAGAGCTTGAGAACCTGTCCTCTGAATGAGTAGGCAGCAGTCAAGATTAGAATGATCTATAAGGCAGGAGTGCATTTCTTACTTTTCTGTGTATGAAATTTGAAGTGTAGTTTATTTTTCTAGATGGATAGTAATTGCTTCCCTTTTGGCATCAAGTGTTTTCCCTTGTGCCTTTGGGATTAGAACAGCTGGGTTCTTCTGATTTCCTAGGGGTTAGTGTTTTGGGGGCTCCTTTAGTGGTGAATAATGAAATTGGGTTTGTGCTTCATTAGATAAGGCATCTTTTGGACAAGTGTAAAATATACCTGATGTCAGGTTTACCATGAAGCAGATAGTTTTATAATCATGAGATAAGGCATTCACTAGTATTGATTTTGTTTTCAACTTGTAGGATTTTGAGAAGATAAATCTTAAGAATTTTTATTTCAGTTTTTAGGAATTAAAAAAAATAGTTGTTTACATTTCACAGTGATGACTATCCTTTTTCTTAGTTATTCTTCTTAATTAAAAATTAGATATGAGAAGGTAAAGGAAGACCTAAGTTAGTGACCTAGAAGTAGTGCCTCAGGCAGGTCTTTGCCACAAGAGGAAAATGAAAGCAAGCTTTTTTGGATGTGAGAGTTGGACTGTGAAGAAGGCTGAGTGCCGAAGAATTGATGCATTTGAACTGTGGTGTTGGAGAAGACTCTTGCGAGTCCCTTGGACTGCAAGGAGATCAAACCAGTCCATCTTAAAGGAGATCAGTCCTGGGTGTTCTTTGGAAGGAATGATGCTAAAGCTGAAACTCCAGTACTTCGGCCACCTCATGCGAAGAGTTGACTCATTGGAAAAGACTTTGATGCTGGGAGGGATTGGGGGCAGGAGGAGAAGGGGACGACAGAGGATGAGATGGCTGGATCGCATCACCGACTCGATGGATGTGAGTTTGAGTGAACTCTGGGAGTTGGTGATGGACAGGGAGGCCTGGCATGCTGCGATTCATGGGGTCGCAAAGAGTTGGACACGACTGAGCAACTGAACTGAACTGAAAGTGCTATAGATACACGGAATAGAGATTCCTAAATAAATGTTTTAATTAAGAATTTTCATAAAGACTCTTAATTACTATATACGTTTAAAGTGCTCTGTCTGTGTGTGTGTGTGTGTTAGTCGCTTAGTAGTGTCCAACTCTTTGCAACCCCATAGACTGGGGCCCACTAGGCCCCTCTGTCCATGGAATTCTCCTGGCAAGAGTACTGGACTGGGTTGCCATTTCCTTCCCCATTGAAGTACAGTAGATACACAAAATAGAGATTTCTAACCTGGCTTTTGAAGAATCAGGAAATTTTCCCAAAGGAAGAATTATCAAACCTGAGACCTGGTGGATGAGGATAGATGAGTGAAAGGAAGTCTACACTAAACAAAGGGAACAGCAATAAAGCATGTTACCCTTTCAGTTTTGAGAAAAGTTTAGAATGGAGGCTACGTACTTGGAGAGGTGGATGTTACAGTGTAGCATGTATAGGGCTGGAGTAAGCTCATGTTCAAGCTGGTTTTAGAAAAGGCTGAGGAACCAGAGATCAAATTGCCAACATCCACTGGATCATAGAAAAAGCAAGAGAGTTCCAGAAAAACATCTATTTCTGCTTTCTGGATTATGCCAAAGCCTTTGACTGTGTGGATCACAATAAACTGTGGAAAATTCTGAAAGAGATGGAAATACCAGACCACCTGACCTGCCTCTTGAGAAATCTGTATACAGGTCAGGAAGCAACAGTGAGAACTGGACATGGAACAACAGACTGGTTCCAAATAGGAAAAGGAGGACGTCAAGGCTGTATATTGTCCCCCTGCTTATTTAACTTCTATGCAGAGTACCTCATGAGAAACGCTGGACTGGAAGTAACACAAGCTGGAATCAAGATTGCCAGGAGAAATATCAATAACCTCAGATACACAGATGATACCACCCTTATGGCAGAAAGTGAAGAGGAACTAAAAAGCCTATTGATGAAAGTGAAAGAGGAGAGTGAAAAAGTTGGCTGAAAGCTCAACATTCAGAAAACGAAGATCATGGCATCTGGTCCCATCACTTCATGGGAAATAGATGTGGAAACAGTGTCAGACTTTATTTTTTTGGGCTCCAAAATCACTGCAGATGGTGACTGCAGCCATGAAATTAAAAGATGCTTACTCCTTGGAAGAAAAGTTATGACCAACCTAGATAGTATATTGAAAAGCAGAGACATTACTTTGCTAAGGTCCATCTAGTCAAGGCTATGATTTTTCCAATAGTCATGTATGGATGTGAGAGTTGGACTGTGAAGAAGGCTGAGGGCTGAAGAATTGATGCTTTTGAACTGTGGTGTTGGAGAAGACTCTTGAGAGTCCCTTGGACTGCAAGGAGATCAAACCAGTCCATTCTGAAGGAGATCAGCCCTGGGATTTCTTTGGAAGGAATGATGCTAAAGCTGAAACTCCAGTACTTTGGCCACTTCATGTAAAGAGTTGACTCATTGGAAAAGACTCTGATGCTGGGAGGGATTGGGGGCAGGAAGAGAAGGGGACAACAGAGGATGAGATGGCTGGATGGCATCACTGACTCGATGGACGTGAGTCTGAGTGAACTCTGGGAGTTGGTGATGGACAGGGAGGCCTGGCGTGCTGCGATTCATGGGGTCGCAAAGAGTTGGACACGACTGAGCGACTGAACTGAACTGAAGCTCATGTGAGTCATTGTATTCTCTGTTGAAGATTTGGACTTTTCCCAAAAATCATTGGAAATTTAATGACTGTTATCGGCAAGGGAGCAGTGTGATTAGTTAGATTTGTGGTTTTGAACAATTGCTCTTAGCATCATATAGCAACAAGAGTAAGCCTGTGTTCTGCTTAGAAAGGGAAAGAATTCCTCTCTCTGCTTCTGTGTGCTGAATTTTGTTGGCTATGGGAGGAAGGCTGCTTATGCCCCCTGGTTTCATAGTCTGTAACAAAGGCGATTCCTTCAGCATTTACCTATATCCCATGAATCCTTGGGAATTGATGGGGTGGAGGAGGCAGGAAAGGTAGAAAAGCAAGATTAGAAACAGATCGCATGGCTCCAGACCTTCCCATTTTACATAGATGCTAACCTCAGACAGCCCCACACCTTACAAATCAATGCATGCAAATTGCCTGTTCTATGGCCCACATGAGTTTACCATTCATGTCTCAAATTCCAAAATAAGCATAAGTTGTGGCCCAAAAGAAAAGATATATCTTCCTGTACCTGCTTATAAACAAAGGTATACATACAGAGGTATATGTCACTCAGTTTATGCTCAAACGCCTACCTATATTTTCTCCTTTCTGCTTCCCTCCTTTCTCCCTTCCTTCTCTTTTTCTCCCACTTCCTTTACATATAGAAGCAATCAGTTATGCATAGTTTTCAAGTATGTCAGTGACAGGAAGAAGGACTGCAATTGACTAGATTAAAGAAGGAAGAGAAATTAGGGCTTCATGAAGCAGATTATTAGGCAGTTGAAAGTATGAGTATGTAGCAAAAAAGATGACTATAAAATGATGATTCCTATGAATACTATTTATATTTTTCTGTGCTCTAATTTCCAGAGATTATGCTTGAGTATAAAAAGATGCTTGCCTTAGTAAATAATAGCCACATAAATATTAAAAAAGCTTTTTCTTACTGCTTGTATATCCAGATACAAATGGAAAAGGAACAAAGCTAAAAACAAGTCAGTTGCCTTTTTATATCTTCTGTAACTTGATCCATAGCCAGAATGTGAAGAAAACAAGAGTTACTCTTAAAACTATCCAAATAGTTTATCTAAATATTCTCAAAAAGCCAGAATGGATGATATGCCAAGGTACCATTTTCTATGAAACATTTCTTTTAATAACATTTTATCCTGTTAAATATGTGTTTATTCAAGAGTTTTATGAAGTGAGTATTGAAATCAATTTAATGGATCATGAAAAGCATTTATATGTAATAGAATGGATTAGAAATTCTGATGTGCACTATATAGAGAGTAATATTATAAGAATACAGCCATATCCTGGATCATAATGTATTTTCCTTATTATTGTGTGTGATTAATATTGTCTGAAAACTTGAGAATATATAGCAAAAAACAAAGGGCAAAATAGAGTCACCTATGCTCTCATCACTCCCAAATAGGCATTGTTAACATTTGTCATTTACTTATCCTTCTTATGTTTTCTGCTTATTACATAAACAAACCAAACAGTTGTAAACAATTTCTGGTTTTGTCTGTTACCAAGATAGAACCTCCCTAGCACAGTTCTGTTTATGTGACACGTTTGCCTTCTGACAGGGAGTTCCTACATGTTGCCCTGTAAGCATCACATAGAGGAATGTTCACAGCTACACTGAGGTGTTCTGATCCTCTAACAAACTGATAATTTGTTAAACGTAATTCTTACCATCTTTTAGGTGATGTTCCTGTCCTTTGTCCTAAGTTAACAAGTTTAGTTAACTTAGGTTATTCTGATTTTCATATAATTTTAATTATAAACTAGTTTTTTCTTTTGTAAGTTTTTAACACTTTAATCAAAGTATATTACATTTTAATCAAATATATATAGTTTTTTTTTTAATCAAATATTTATAGTTTTTAAAATAGTGCAAAGGGGTTGCCCCAACCCTTATTAGCCTCTAAGGCCACTCTATAGAGGAAATCATTCTTTTCCTTTTATTTCTTCTTTCTTTTTTAAATTTGAAAAAAGACATAGGAGACTAGGAGACTTGGAAAATACACAACAAGGTTACATATAGTTCCACTATATATTACAATTATTTCTTAAGTAGATAAATTAAGATTTTTAGTTGTAGTTTCAATATCAAACTTTCAAAAATCAATTGAATAGACAGAAAAGTAGAAGGATATAATAGACCTGAAAAGTTCTGTGAACCAGTTCAACATAACTACGTTCTTAACTTTTAATGGTTTCTGTTTTAACCTCTTCTAGTGATTCTTTTTATGTTATTGAATAATAACTTTAGGTCACAACTTCTGTATCAGTTTTAGACATCATTTACTGATTGCCAGTTCCATTGGAAATTAGATCATCTGTACATGACAGCCTTTCCCCCTCTTTCCTCTCCTCCTTGGAAGTGTTTTCGGTTTTTGTGGGGTTTTTGGTTCCTCTGTTCCATACCTTTGTAACTTTAAGCATGCTATTGTTTCTTGTGTCAACACCAATAAGCATCTCTTAACTCCTTTGTAGAATTATTCAAGTGTACTGTTACTCTTTCTTTCACCTCTATTACTTCCTTCTCCTGTACTCTTATATAGTAAAGCTTGAAATTAGTTTCTAGTCTTTCATTCATCCCCCATCTTCTTGACTTCTGAGTTTAATTGAATAGTGAGTGGGAGATAAATTCATGTAGTCCATCTGTTATCTTGAACCCTCTGGTTTCGTTTTAGACTCTTCATGGTTAAGTTGATTCTCATGATGTAAAAACATAGTAAGTCTACAGCCATACCACCCTGAATGCACCAGAGCTCATCTGATCTCGGAAGCTAATCAGGGTTGAGCCTGGTTAGTACTTGAATGGGAAACCACCTAGGAATACCAAGTGCTATAGGCTTGGGCTTCCCTGATGACTCAGGCGGTAAAGAATCTGCCTGCAATGCAACAGGTTTGGGTTCGATCCCTGGGTTGGGAAGATCGCCTGGAGAAGAGAATGACTACCCACTCCAGTATTATTGTCTGGAGAATCCCATGGACAGAGGAGCCTGGCAGTCTATGGTCCGTGGGGTCGCAAAGAGTTGGACACGACTGAGTGACTAACAAACATAGTAAAAATTTGTTATTTTAAACAAAAGAGTAAATAAGTTGATTTCTAAAAAGATTCTTACAGAATCCTCCATGATGTTTTACTTTGCAGGTACGGAAAACTTTTTTCACCTTAGCATTTTGTGACTTCTGTAGAAAGCTGCTTTTCCAGGGGTTCCGCTGTCAAACATGTGGTTATAAATTTCACCAGCGTTGTAGTACAGAGGTTCCACTGATGTGTGTTAATTATGACCAACTAGAGTAAGTAATCAAAAGATTTTTCTTTTCTGCCACTTTGCATTTAACTTTTCTTAATGTGAAACTAGTATGTCTTAGAGTCTGTGGATGTTTTCTTTACAGAAGAGCTGTTACAGGGAATTATTTGAGGTTTGGCTAGACAGTAGTGTAGCCAGTACTTCTCTTCAGATTGTAATTCTGGTTTGCTATACATTTCATTTATGTTTCATATTCTTTTTTAATTAATATAAGATCTCTTCCCTGTAGATACCACTTTTAGATGGTTTTTAAGTGTTTAAATTAACTATTATATTTTTGGACCACAGATTGGGGAATCTGGTTCTGTCAGCTGTTTTGTAAATTTTCTCTCTCTCAAAGTTAGTGTCTTTGTCTCTCTTCTCTCCCTTCTCTCCCACTTCCTCTCAATATATTGAGTTAATTTTAATCTTTTTGTGTCTTTTTGTCACTACTGCTATTAAGGTCTTTTTTTTTTTGAGAGTTCCACTCAGTAGTTTAAAGTACATGATAATAATGTAACCTTTTAACAATAGATATATTTTCTTCTAATTCCTTAACCATAAAGCATAATTTTTCCTCTCTACTATATAGAAATTTGCTATATAGAACATTTAGTTTTAGATTCTGAGCTTGTCTTTGAAAGTAGAATATAATTTTTTACCCTAAGCTATCAGACAGAAATACAGCTAATTGAATTTAGCAGTCTTTCCTGAAAATGCAATTTGAGCTCAGAAATTTTTGCTAATTCTTTAATGTATACTGGTGTATGAAGCTTCTGGGTTTTGCACAAGTTAGGTTTGTTTTGTTTTGTTTTTGTTTTTGCCTCACAGTTTGCTGTTTGTCTCCAAGTTCTTTGAACACCACCCAATACCACAGGAGGAGGCCTCCTTAGCAGAGACTACCCTTCCATGTGGCTCATCCCCTTCTGCACCCCCCTCCGATTCTATTGGGTATGATTTGATTCCTGCTGTTCAGTGACATGCTACTTTAGCTGATTTTTTTTTTAAACTTTTAGTTGCTTAGAAACATTTCCAACATTTGGGTCATTAAATTAAGGACTTTTTTTTTTTCCAGGTAACTCATCACACCTGTCATACATTTGGTATAGATACAGAGGGTTAAAACTGACATAGACTGTTGTAGGACCATACTTGGAAAAAATCAAGCAACAAATAATTTAGAGTCCCTGCCTTGTGCTTGCTTTATTTTTAATAATCAGATACAGAAGTATATGATTTCCATTTAGAAAAAAGCATTAACACAGGAGATAATGGCCAACAGTTTTAAGCTAATATATAATTATAATCTACAATTTATGATATATTATTTTAAACTATGTGATAAATATTGCAATGTTTACAAAAGAGAATAGTGAGAGAGAGTAGTGAACATTTAATCAAGAAAGTGGGATTTGAACTGGACCATAGAGAATTCCAGAATCTGAATGAGCCCAGGAGATAAAAGCATAGTAGTGATGGTGGGACCAGAGTGGTGGGAGGAGAAGAGAAGGACAGAAACAGCTTATCTACATTTTCTAGTTTATCCATTTTCTTTACATTTGATAATAACATTTATCAGATTTAATCCAGATTTTTGTTTTTCCTACATAAAGACCAGTGTCCTTTGCATACATATTTCTGACTTAGGTGCTACATGTTGCTGTCATAGTCTTCATTTATTATTAAGTTTCGAGAATGACTTGCTGTCACTACACCAGATCAATTATATTAATTAGACCGCCCACTACAGTTGTAGTTAGTTTAGGCTTTTTCTACTTTTAAGTTCTGACATAAAGTGTGTTACTGCCTTGAGACTTTAAATTAGCCTCTAAGTATTTAGAAAGTCAGTGCATGTTTCAAAACTTTCTAAAAGCTAATACTGTCATTTTAAAATTCTTTTTACCTGCTCCTAAAATCCCTTGCCAAAGGCTGTTATTGGCTGTCTAAAGCAGAAGCAGAGACAGCTTTGTCACAAACTAAAAATTAATCAATTAATCATAATAAAAAGGGCCACGACTCAGTGACTTCACTTTCACTTTTCACTTTTATGCATTGGAGAAGGAAATGGCAACCCACTCCAGTGTTCTTGCCTGGAGAATGCCAGGGATGGGGGAGCCTGGTGGGCTGCCGTCTATGGGGTTGCACAGAGTCGGACACGACTGAAGCGACTTAGCAGCAGCAGCAGCAGAGCAATTATTTTTATTTCAATTCTAAGTGGGTTCATTTAGTTAATATGAACAGTTAAAGTTAAAATTTCTTTCCCTACCCTTTTAAAAGGGTGCTTCAAAGAAGTAAAACTCTTAAGCTGGTATGGTTCAGATTCTAGTAATGTATTTTATTTAGAAGCTTTTTGTCACAACTCAGCTTTTTTGGCTCTTCCGACCTTCATCTGGTCCAAAACTATATTTTCTTTTCATTCCTCTTTAAACCCTCTCTCCTCTTAAAACTGTCTTTGTATTCCCTCAGCTGTCTTTCTGGCTGTCTTATTAACCACTTGATACTGCTGATTAGTTACAGAGTTTGCATAAGATGGGGTGCAACAATAACCAGTCTCTGAAGAGAAGCTGTTAGCATTGAATCATTCATTGGTCCTGACAGAGCTAACTGAGTCGCACCTCATCAATCAAGTGGTACTCACTTCTCAGCTCCCTTGGATATTCTTTCTGAAGAACATAGACTTCTCATGGGTGTTTACAATCTATTCTCAAAACTTTAATGTGCTCTGTTAGTGCCAGCTTCATTTTGGGGGCAGTGAGAGATCACAGACTTTGTTTTTTATCTACACTTACCAGGATAGGCCAGTCTGTCACAGTTTCATCAAAGAGCAATTTTTAAAAAATTTGCTTTAAGGTTTAATATATTATTATTCTTTGTGTCTTGTATCAATTATTGGGCATAATAAACATTTCAAACTGTGAGAGATTGACACTCTGAGAAACATCTTTTGAATTTGGAAATTATTTTTGCCATTTTTGTTCAGGATTTTAATTTACCTCATGTATAAAGCAATAGGTACACATTGTGTAAAGCAATAGATACCTGAAATACACGTGTGCTTTTAAAAGATTTATGATTTCCTAATACTTCCCATAAAAATTTCATCTTAGTGACTTTAACTATCAAGAAATGGCAACGGTAGAAATAATTAGCAGACGTTATTCAGTTAGTGTGTACTTAGAACATTTTTGTATAATGTTAGAGAACAAGAGTTTCTTCAGCTGATTAACCATAGGTAATTTCTAGCCATTTGGAGATTTCTCTGGAGTTTTCTGAATAAAATCAGTGTTCTTATCATTGATACTTCGTGGAGGGTCTGCTTGAGCAAAGCAACTTTGTTGGTGTTAGTTGTAAGCTTATATTAGTTTTTTAAACTAATTCTTTTAAAAGCCATTGCCTTTATTACTACCATTGCCTTTATTTTAAGGTTTTATTTGAGAATATGAAAACAGAATCTTTATATAATTCATTTTTCTATGTTATTATTTCTAGAAAGTTGCTCTAAATCTTATCTTCCAATCACTTGACTTTTCCAGGCCCCCAATTCTCACCAGTCCATCTCCTTCAAAATCCATTCCAATTCCACAGCCTTTCCGACCAGCAGATGAAGATCATCGAAATCAGTTTGGACAACGAGACCGGTCCTCATCAGCTCCAAATGTGCATATAAACACAATAGAACCTGTCAATATTGATGTAAGTATCCAGCAGTGTTCAAATCTAGAAAATTCGAGTGTGTTTATTTTTCTGCTGTTTTTTGGATCACAGATTGGGGAATCTGGTTCTGTCAGCTGTTTTGTAAATTAAGTTTTCTCTCTCTCTCTCTCGAAGTTAGTGTCGGTCTGTGTGTGTCTCTCTCTCCTGTCTCTCTCACACCCTCTCTCAATATTATTGAGTTAATTTTAATCTTTTTGTGTGTAATTCTAATACAGATTTATAATATAGGTCAGAAATAAGTGCCATGTTTTATTTATCACAGTTAGTATTAGTGATAGACTTTTCATGAATTACAGATCAGAAAAGCCTTGTCATCTTCTCTGCTGGCATAAAATATTTAACTGGTACCAAAGTATAGAGTTATTCTCATTGGTTTTTTCCTTATGACACCTCTGTAAAAGCCTTATCTTCATTTATTTAACAGATCCACTTGACCCATTTGAAGGTATAGAAAAAATAAGAATATACTTGCATATTTCAATGAGAAATCTTTACCTAAATTTCTAAAAGTTCAGCTTTGAGTTAAATAACCCTCAAGGACTAATCATTACTTTATGCACTTCTCGTGCAAAGCTACCATTTACCTTCTTGTACTCCATCTCTATACAAATCAATTATTTTAGTTACTTCTGGCTGATCACTCTTGAATTTTTTCCTTTTCTAGTTTATGTTACATACTGGAAGTTCATTATGAACCTTAGTGTCACTTCTTCAATTTAACCTTAACTTCTGGACAGCAAAAACCATTCCCAATAAAGTTCCCTAAAATAGGAACTATTAGGTGATGACCTAACTTAAGAGGTCATCAAAAAACATTTGTACTAATAAGACTTAGAAGACAAAGCAGAGGTCTATTTCCCATAATATAGACCAAGGGTCAGCAAACTCTTAAAGGGCCAGATGGTAAATATTTTAGGCTTGTGGATCTTGCAGTCTCTAAAGACAACTGTTGAACTCTGTCACTAGTGTGAAAACAACCATAGATAATAAGTACATTTTAAGCAAACAGATGAGGCTTTATTCTGATAAACTTCAGTAAAGCAGGTAGCCAGCCCATTGTATTTTGCCAGTCCCAGATATAGACAAAAGGGAAGGAAGAGTTGAGAAAAAAAGATGACATACACAGGATCACTCCAAAAGGACTGGTTCATTCTACTGTATCATCCTGATAACCAAATTCCTGAAGAGAATAAAGAGCCCTTGACATTTGAGCTGTGGTGGGGTCAGGATCATTTCTCCCATAATTTGTACTTTAGAATAAAAAGTGTGGGTTATCCTTAATCTTTGAATGTAATAAGCAACAAAACAGAAAAGCTACCAAATTTGTTTGCATTGAGAAGTAATCATATTTAAAAAGAAATCTGAAATTGTTTACCCAGATAAGCAGGATACTGAAATTACTGAGGGGTCATGTGTATGCTAGAGGACAGCCTGTTGTTCTCTAATGAGCCTAATGTTCTCATTATATAGGCATTCCTTCTGTGAGTCCTCATAAGGTTGAGTAAAGGAGTCAAAATTATCCTAACAGGAAAATATTCACTAATTAACAGACTCCCCTAATAAGTCTCCACCCACAGATTCCTCCCTCCCCATTTAATACTAGCTTGCATTCCAGCCCTTTTTCATCACTATCCAACATTGCTATGAAAAAATAAAGCAGACTGATTGCTAGTCTGACAACAAAAAAAAGATTTTAAGGATTTATTGAAGACAGTGAAAAGCCATTGGGAAATAAGGATACAGCAGAATTAAATTAGTCCAGTTAACAGTAAAAGAGAGTAAGTGTCTAAAGGATGACAAGAGAACAGGCTTTTCTAAAGAAAATGAATTAAATATCAAAAGACTGATGGAGGCATTGAGGGAACTGATGAAATCCTTTAAAATTTTTTTAGAAATGAGTGATTGTGATGTGAAAGATGAATATTAAATTGAGAGTTTCAGTTTATATTATAGTAAGCTTGATATTACAACCAACAAAACCTTGATTCCCTCTGTATTAATTCTAAGAATTAACATATTATTGACATTATAACTATTTTTGTTGAAGTAAATGAAAATAAACTTTTTATCAATCTTAATTTCATTTTTCAAGATACATTCCCAAGTCAGATCTTCTTCCTACTTTTTGCTATGAAATTTTTTTTTACTGATTTTTTTTGGATTTATTTAAAGTAGCCTTTTCTTAATACCAATTTTTCTCAGCTGAAAAGGTCTTCTTCCATCTGGCTAGACCCACATACAAAGAGGGAAAAGAGTAGGAGAGGGAAATAAATGAATAAGGAGATTTTGTGAAATATGAAATCAAATCTTTCTAGGTTAGATCTATTGTCAGCATGTTCAAAGTTGTAAACTTTGTATTTACTTTCAAAACTAACATTCTTTTAGACTATTCCTCTTTATATCTTAGTGTTACTAAGATTCCCCTGTTCTCTTGGGCTTGAACATTTGCAGCATCATTTTTATATCTTGCTTTTTCATCTTCCCCATAAGCAAATAGTCATAAGATGTCACCTTTCCTTTTGATATATCTCAAAGTTGTTTTTTCTACCACCATTTGGGCACATATTTCTTCACTTGAACTACTTATGACATTAATCTGCTATATAAATTTCCTGCCATTGATTTCTCTGTCCATTTACATTCTTTATTGCTACTGTCAAAATAGAATTTTATTCTTTATTGTAAGACTTCAATCACCATCTGTTCCTTTGTTATAAAACTTTTGTTTACTTCCCATTGATTATAAAATATAAACCTTTTAGCATTTCATTCAGTTTCAGTCATTTCATTCAGTTTCAGTCATTTATCATTTATTACTCCAGTAAACCAAATTTAATATTTACTGTGGGATAGGCACTGTATCAAAATAGGGAATTAAGATGAATTAGCATACAGTCTTTGCCCTCAGGGAGGTCACGGTCTAATGGATGAATCAGACATATAAATAAATAAACACAAAAATATACAATAATAGTTTATAGAAGAGGATGAACTCTACCTGATTAAAGACAGTCAAGTTTAGCAGAGAAGAGACACTGAAGCCAGATTAGAAGATGAACAATGAATATGAAGGAGTAGGAATTTATTAAGTACCTAGTGCTAGGGGTTTTAAGAAGGAAGAACATTTCTTAAGGAAATGGTATGTGCAGAAGTATGGAAGTACCTTTATGTGGGATGTAATTAATACTTGATATTGTAGAGAAGATAACATGTATTATTCTGAGTTCTCTGTAGTTGATAGTGAAGGGTCCAGTAAACTGAGTGGGAAAGAAAGTGGTCAGCTCTTCACTTGAGAAAAATCTTTTGAATTAGTGAGAGGTTTGATAGACGCGATTGTTAGGATTGATACTGTAAATGGCATGCTTACTATGTGCTAGGTCCTTTACCAAGTACATAAATTTTCTTATTCCATCCTCATAAACACTTGTGAGTTAAGTACTATTATTTTCCTTCTTTTACTGTTAAGAAAATTAGATTTAGAGATGTCAAGAAACTTATTCCAGATCACACAGGTGATAAATGATAGAAATGGGGTGAAACCTGGCCATTCTTCTTATAGTCAATCGCTGTTCTATCTAGTAGTAGAGGAGAGAAGTGGGAGATGAGAGATAAAAAAAGACAATGCCTAGAATTCTCTGCCTTAGATGAATACATAGTATTTATTTGATTCATTAAGATAGAAATGCCTAGGGAAGAACAGGGTTTGTAGGAATGAAAATGTTAACTTTTATTTTGGACATACTGACTTGAAGATGTCTGTGGATCTTTACTGGTTTAGAAATCCAGTAGCAGTTGAAATAAAGACTTTGAGTAGAGGTACACATTTATAAATAATTAGCCTATTTGTGTTAAAGTCATGGATGTAAATTATATTACTCCAAGATTATATAAATTGAAAAGAGGGTAGAAATGCAACCCTAGTGATCATTAACATTTGAGATATAGGCAGAAACTGTCTTTCTCTGTCTTCATTATAGGCTCCTCTTCCTAAATTTAGCTTCAAACAAATAAGAGAAAGTAGTATTGAAGAAGCCGAAGGGAGAAATGGGGACTTCAAGAATGCTGAAGTAGTTGATGGCAGTTGTCATTGGGACTCAAATGAGATGTAACTATTGAATATATTCAATGTAACTATTGAGCTGGGCAATTACAGTGTCATTTTGATGTCATTGAGAGCTGTTTTAGAGGTCTAATGGAGGAGAGCAAAAGCTGGTAAAGATGTGGGGTTCAGTGCCAGATTTTAGAAGCTTGGCTACAAAGGAATGACGAAAGCCATAGACTGAAGCAGAGTCATGTGAGAGCCTTGAGCATCTTGTAACTTGAGGGGAAGAAGCAAGTAAAGAGAGAGGTTCAAAAGAACAAAAGGAGAAATAATTAAGGTAGTAAATAAAAATTCCTTGAGCTTGAAAGTGATGTTCCTCAGGGGCTACAAGGAGTTAAAGGTGAACATAGCTGCCTCTGAACTCTTTAGAGGCAGAATGACCATGGGCACATGACTTAACCTTGGGGCTAACAGTGTCTACCCCTTGTAGTGATGATTATTCTTGGCACAAAAAAAGAATTCAGAAATTATAGCTAATATTATTATGCAGATGTTTGTAGATAAAAAGACAGAACAGAATGTTCTTTGATAGCTTCTGTTTTCTCTATCCTGCTAAAAAGGGAAAGAGCAGTAATTAGGAAAGGAATCATAGGAAATTGGGGGAAAGTTTGAAATAGCCAGTATTGGAATACTAGAAGATCTTGTTTAACCTAGATCACATAGAAAAAGATTGTCAGAGAGCTTTAAGAACATATTTAAGATTGGAAAATACAAGCTTATGGTGGTCATTAGCAGTAGGTTGTCTAGAAGGCCTTTCTTTCCTTTTTTTTTTTTTTTTTGGCAGCGCTGCTCAGCTTATGGGATCGTACTTTCCTGATGAGGGCTTAAACCCCAGCTCTCAGCAGTGAAAGGTCAGATTCCTGGACCACCAGGGAATCCCTCCTCTGCTTTTCTGCATCCTATCTACCGCTCAAACTCCAGCTCTTAGATTAACTTCTTCAAATGCTTCACCAGTGACCAAGTTCTATAGTTATTTCTTTATCCTTTGAACTTATGTTGCACCAAGAATCTTTTTACATATACCGTTTCTTTGGCAATTAATTAAGCAACTTTGGCACCTTTTTTTGTTGTTTTCTTACGCTCTTATTTTTATGTAAATTTCTGTGTTTGTATATCTTTCTTAGATGATAAGCTGTCAAGAACTCAAAGCTAGTGAGACCACCATGATTTTATATTTATTGGTAGTCATACAACCACTAACACTTAGCATCTTATTTGCAAATATTTGTTGATTATTCTGTATAAAATGTTAAAGGTTTTCTATAGTACATTGAACATAGCAGAATGCATCTGTTAAGAATCTTCTCTTGTTTTAGCTTATAAGCCTTTGGGCATATTTAGAGACATTTAGGGTAGCTGGGTAGTTCAGTCATCAGTTATAAACTAAGTTCTGTCAAAGTCCAAATTGTGTCCAAATTGTACTGCTTTGCCAGTGGACTCCTCCCTCGCTGCCCTGCCTCACATTGTTGTAAAAAGCTGTATTTTAATAATAAAGACAACTAAAAAAATGTTTCCCTTCTAGTGTGTCCTTAAACATTTATATTTTTTATGATTGTATCAGTGTACACTTAATTTTGTATCCTTTTTTAATTATAAACATGTTTCATGATTCAGACTTCATAACTGTTTTAGTAGCTGCATAATAGGTTCTAAATTGACACAATATAATTTACTTAACCAATATGTCAATATGCTGAAAATGTCAGTATGCCTAAAATAGGGAAATAATTGCTTCTGGTGTTTTTTTAGTATAATGGATAATGTTGCACTGAACATCTTTGTGCATATCATTTTTTCTTATGAATTATTTCCTTAGGAAAAATTTCCAGAAGTGGAATTATAGGATCAAAGGGTATGAACATTTTATGACTCTTAATATGTGCCAGTAGAATGTTTTTGAGCATTAATGCAGCCATTGGTTTTGAATGGCCTGAAATGGATTTCAGCATTGGATCAGGACTAGGAATCCCTTTAGTCTAGGGTTAGGTTGGCAGGTGTTTCAAAATTTTTATTTTATCATGTTAACTAGTTAATTCCATATTCTTTCTGTTCTGTGAAGTAATTTATAAGATAGGTATTATTTTGAATTCACCTTTCTGTTAATGCTTAGTGGAAAATAAAATGTTGTTGCTTTTTTATCATATGCTTTGATTAAGTATACATTACTATTTATTTGTAGGACTTGATTAGAGACCAAGGGTTTCGTAGTGATGGAGGTAAGTAGTGATTTCAATTTTAAAAAAACAAAAACCGGGAAGAATGCAATTGCTTTGCTGCTTGTCTCCCTTATATTTGCTTCTTTCGTGAAACACAGACACAGAGAAAAATATGTAGAGAAAAATAAAAAATTGTTTGCTTTTATTTAGTAATTATCATTTATCGCTAATAAAATTTTAACTGATTTTAAATTTTAACTCCAGAAACAGAGAAAAAGAGAGGACATAAAAGGGGAGTCTTAAATGTGACATCTACAATTTTTTAAATGTTTTTATCAAATTATTTTACCCATTTTATTCCTAACTATCTCCACTAATACTTAAAGACTGAGCTTACAATCAGTTAAAACTTGACTTCCTTAAATCATTCTTGGGGAGAATCCCTGGGATTACCTGCTACAGCTTGTCAGTTTGATAGACACTGTCAACTACTTCCCTTCAGCCTTCTAGAAGGCCCTGGAAGATAAATTTTATACCATGGACCCCTAATAGAAAAGCCCAGTTCCCCTCTTACTAGTCCAGTAAATAAAATAAGCAAATGAGAGATCAAATTGAGATTTCTTAAAGATTTTATCAGCTGTTTACTCTGGCACCCAGTGAATATTGGGGTCATAGAAAAACATTACTTTAGAAAATACTTTTTAAAATAAGAGTTTACCCCCATAAGATTTTTGTAAGAGATGTTTGAAACAGTCTTGACGTTTTCTTCCAGGTGGTCCTTTATGCTTCCCTCTTCAACTGTTATCTGTTTAATAAGGAAGCCCTGCAATGTCCACATACTTTGTTTAGAGTCAGTCTCTTCACTGTGACCCTGCTTTATATTCAAAATATCTAAGCCCAGATGCAAAGATACTTTATGTCAAATGTTGCATGAACCATCTTTTGTTTCTATATACTTGTGGACCTACCAAAATAATAAGCCTGTGTTACGTAGTCTGGACTTAGTATTTACTATATGTAGTACATAGTTTAAAAAGTTTTTTTTTTTCCTGTTTGTTATTCCATGAACCCACCAATTAATGTTGCTGCCAGTTTGACTTTCGTATGTCTTAATAGCTGTGGCTTTTGACAATTTTGCCCAGTACATCCGGCATTTAAATGTGGTCATCATGTTAGCATCACAGTTAACTTAGTCATAAAAATTGCCTGCTTAGTACCAAAAATCAAACAGCATTTATCCTTTATATGAATCACTTTTAAAAGAATGATTGGAATTTTATTAAAATAAGCAGTTTTTTAAACATCCAGAATTATTTTGTGAAGCAGGCTTCAACTCATTTATTCCCCGTGACTTCTTTCATTTCTTCTGTGTCTGTCTTCCTGTGTTTGCCTGCCCCTCTCTTTCTCTTCTAACAGCCCCTTTGAACCAGCTGATGCGCTGTCTTCGGAAATACCAATCCCGGACTCCCAGTCCCCTCCTCCATTCTGTCCCCAGTGAAATAGTGTTTGATTTTGAGCCTGGCCCAGTGTTCAGAGGTAGTTGGGCTCTTCTTTCTTGTTTTCACCCAAAGCAAATTAAATATAAACACCAGATACTGTTTGTGTCTCGCCCTCACAGTGTGCTTGTAAGTGTGAGAGTTTTTAGTACTCAGTCTCTGCTTGGCCTGGCTGGAGTGCTCTGGATGTGCTTCTCACACATACTCACTTCCACAAGCTTTCTGTATGCTGTCTGTCATAAATGTTTAAAAGCGAGAGCTGAAATTTCCATCTTGTTTTTTGTTAATACTACTTTTTGGTCTTGATAATATCTTAAACTCAGGGGGTGGCAGTAAATAATGTGGGGAGGGTTTTCTTCAAGCTGAATTTCTTTTACTTTAATCCATTTAAGCAATAACCTTGTTGGTTGCTAATATCAATTTTTTTGGTTTTTAAAAAATGGAAATCCCTATTATGAGTTCTTATTAGACTTTCGGCTTTGACTTTTTGTAATATTTGTTCTTTTTTTTTTTTTAAAGCATAAGCCATGTATATTTTATATCAAAACTAGGGAACTTAAAGAAGATCTATAATATATTTGAGGTATTTTAGCATACTTTAGAAAATTAAGATTGATACTTTGAGTTATGCTCTCATATGAGGGGAAAGTTTAGCAGTATAATTTCACCCATCCATTTTATCTCACCATTCTTTAATTAGTGGTTAAACTAATTCTTAAAAATTTAAGTCAAAATTTAGACAAGTGTCTTGCTGTAAATATTTTTAAAAAATTATATTTACTGGTTTTTGCTAGTGTCTGTTACTTATTCTAAATGAATGATGGTTTTCAGATTTTTGCTCTTTCTGCCCAACTTTCTTAGAGAATCCATGGAATGGGCTGGAAGTTATAGAGAACCGAGTAGTGTAATTAAAGTAAGTGATGCGGTACAGCACTGAGTAGGTCAGGATTGTGAAGCCTGAGTAAACAGTTAGGGCTTTATGATGTTGAAATATTATCAGTGGAAGGCAGAATATGGATTGTAGTTAATAGATATTCCAGTTAATAACTCTAGTTAATAGATATTCCAGGTGTCATTTTCTTTTAGAAAATTGCATGTGAGATCATGGAAATTCCACATGATGACATATGTGGTATAGTAATGATGAAATTTCTACACAATTTTAACATTTTAAATGTTGCCATTAGTATTTTGATCCTTGTCCTTTCAGAGAGAGTAACTTTTTAACTTGAGAATAGTTACCTAATTTTTTTTTAATGGAAGTCTTTTTGTTCTGTTTGTCCAATTATTAACTGACATCTCAGTCCTGCTTAGCTATGCTCAGGCCCCACCAGGAGTCATTACCCTTGACCCCTCTGAACCAGGTGCTTTCTGTACATGAATTGGGATTTTTGCTCAGTCAGCACTTGGAAGAAAATGTATCCATCAGAAAGGTATGCAACCCTTCCAGCTGAGTCCATTTTCAGAGTGTAGCCCTTGGACTCATTTTGCTGATAAAATATTTCCATTTGTAGTAACTTGGCTGAGATGCCATTGCACTTACCTTGTTCTCATTTTATATAGGCAGAGATTTTTCAGAAAGTCTTGAGAAACCTACTTGGCTTTGTTGGCATTAACTTTGTTGTGCAGGTAAACTTTATTTAGCAAAATAAGGCTCCAGAAGCCAATGACAGTGACCAGTATCTCTCTTAAATAGTATATAGTATGTAGTGTAGGATTTTTTTAAATTTTAGTGGCTAATATGAAAGAGTTAAATAATGTCAATATTAAGGACATTATTAGAAAATGTTTCCATTTGGAGCATTTGTATCTTTTTTTATTATTATTGATTAGCTGTTAATGTCACATAATTAAAGTTTATTTTTTATGTTTGCTTTTAAATTGATTTTGCTTTTTAGTTTTTTTGATCAAAGAAAAAATTTTCTCCTAGACACTGCAGGAGTAAGCAAAGTATATATCTATAATCATATATTTTAAAGGTTATTAAAATGACCAAAATGCTAAAACTGTAAAACTAAAAGAAACTGTAGTTTTTAAATTTATAGTTAATCACCAAATGAGGCCCTGTTTTTGCCTGTCCCTTCCTAATGGTCAATATTAAAACATGCACTGCATTTTTTAAAAATAAGCCTACATCTCCCTGCACCCTCTGCCCCCAGTAAGCTAACATACTTGATCCTCCTTTAATAGATAAATTTTTCCTTTCACTAACTTAGGATCAACCACAGGTTTATCTGCCACACCCCCTGCCTCATTACCTGGCTCACTCTCTAATGTGAAAGCATTGCAGAAATCTCCAGGACCTCAGCGAGAAAGGAAGTCCTCTTCATCCTCAGAAGACAGGAATCGAATGGTGAGAGTTTTCCTCTGAAGTGCTTTCTTCTTAGAAATCATTAAGAGCTGATAGTTTTTTACTTAAAGCATATTCCCACAATGTTGATTTTTGCTCTCAACTCTAATATAATTCAGTAAAAGGCAGTTTGGGAAGAGTTAGAATAGTGTTCTGTTTCTGAACTATGGAAAGAGAGTAAGCTGGGATTTTAGGAAGCATTAGGCATATATGTTTTAAAGAGTTGGTCTGAAATTCAAATATCTACCAAAGGACATTTTTTCCTATTGAAAAATTAAATTTATGCTGTAACCTATTTATTAAAAACTAATCACATTAGCAGTAGTGCACTAGTATGTATACCAGAGTTTTGTATGAGTTGATAACATTTTTGAGAGAGAGATTGGATCAGATAAGATGTATGAAGTAATTTAATTTAGTACTGACTGGGAGAAAATAATTAGATTATCAACAGTTGCCTAGTACCTTAACTCAAATTTTTGGCCTTTGGAGCCAAAGCTAGTCACAAATGTTTAGTGCTTATCTTGCCCCTAGTAGTCTTCCAAATGATTTTTTTTTTAAGTTGCTTTATTTTATTAATTTTAATACTGAAATTTAATATAACATTTCTGCTCATAACCAGTAAATAATTTTTATTTTTACTGAATTATTTCCATCCTAATATTGACTTAGTTCTTAAACTTAAGTTGTGTATTGTAAGAATCATCTTCCTATTATTCCTCGAGTATAGTTTTGTTTTGTTTCTCCCCAAAGTTCTTATTCTCTTATGTCCCTTTCAGAAATAGAGGAGTGTACTTAGTGTCAAACATAAAGTTTTCCTTTTTTGTTTGCTTTGGCTTGACTTTTGCCTTATTTTTATCAAGAAAACGCTTGGTAGACGGGATTCAAGTGATGATTGGGAGATTCCTGATGGACAGATCACAGTGGGACAAAGAATTGGATCAGGGTCATTTGGGACAGTCTACAAGGGAAAGTGGCATGGTACGTATGTCATACAGTGATCTTGTCACAACTTTTGTTAAAAATACCAAAGGGAGTATTCACTGTTTGTATCATTAAACTGTTCTGATCAGATGCAAGAGTTCCCCAGAGGTTTTTAACAAAAATTATGGGAAATAAAAATTGGATTCGCAGCAACGAGAAGTCCTCTCATTATACTTCAGTAATAATTTTTAAAGATGATGATCCTCCGGATTAGCTAGTCACCAAGATATTTTTT
Source organism: Capricornis sumatraensis (assembly GCF_032405125.1). Taxonomy (NCBI): domain Eukaryota; kingdom Metazoa; phylum Chordata; class Mammalia; order Artiodactyla; family Bovidae; genus Capricornis; species Capricornis sumatraensis. The sequence continues at coordinate 108,505,748 of NC_091073.1, read as the reverse complement.
TTATAAGTCTTTCTGCTGGTAATTTTATTTGTATTATAAACCACAAGTAAACATTTAAAAAGAGAACTTAACCAAAGGAAGAAATGACCAGTAAACATATAAAAAATGTTCAGTCTCACTACTTGTGAAAGAATTAAAAATTCAAAAAATAGAAATCATCATTGCCTCTTAAGTGACTTTTCTTTCTTTTAAAAAATAATCAAATGGACAATAATTATTTTAATTGATTGTTTAGAGTTGTGATTGTAATGCTGCTGGTGGGAAAGTAAATTGCTATGAATATTCTGGAGGGCAGTTTGGCAATATGTATATGGAGCCAATAATTTTATTTGTAGAACAGGAACAAACAGATGTGTAAGTATATTCATTGGAGATTTAATATTAATGAAAAATGCCCATTAAAAGAAGATTGGATTATACTGATAACATCCATATATAATTATGTAGACAATAAAATGGTATGGTAGATCTATATTTTTTGATATGGAAAAGTTTCTGTGGTATATTTTAAAAGCAGCAGGTATAATATCCCATACTATGATGCTACATATATATATATCATAATTTTCTAAATGACCATCAATATTTTAGTATATATCTTTTTTAGGTTGTCTTTTTCGTGTGTGTGTGTGTTAGTCAGTTGTGTCTGACTCTTGGCAATCCCATAGACTGTAGCCCACCAGGCTCCTTTGTCCATGGGATTCTCCAGGCAAGAATACTGGAGTGGGTTGCCATTTCCTTTTCCAGAGGATCTTCCCAACTCAGGGGTCAAACCTACATATTTATAAATGCTCATACTGCATACTTTTAAGAGCCTAGTAAGGAATACAGCAGGTCTTCCCATGTGGCACTAGTGATAAAGAATCCACCCTGCCAATGCAAAAGATACAAGAGATGTGGGTTCGATCTCTGGGTCAGGAGGATCCCCTGGAGGAGGGCATGGCAACCTACTCTGGTATTCTTTCTTGGAGAATCTCAAGGACAGAAGAGCCTGGCAGACTATAGTCTGTAGGGTCGCAAAGAGTCAGACATGGCTAAAGTGACTGAGTATACACACCAGGGTATACAAGAGTAGGTTAACAGTGATCATTTTTGAATGACATGATTATGGGAGATTTTTATTTTATTCCTTAGGCTTTTAAAATGTTTAATTTTTTAAGTTTGTTAGTTATTTTGCTATAAGCATTTGATAATCAGGAAAAATCAATGTTAGTTTAATTATATTGAAATATACATGCAAATAAGTGCACTTTAATGTACAGGTAGCTAAAATTTTGCAAAGTTTACACATCTGGTCAATAAACAGAGCATTCCCAGAACTCTAGAAGTCCTTTTCATGTCCCCCATCCCCAAGAGTAGCCACTATCCATACCTGAACAGACGTAGTAATACAGTATGTACTCCTTTGTGTCTGGCTCTTTTTACACAATATTGTTTATAAGATTCATCTATATTATTGTATGTAGTTGTAGGTTATTCATTCTGTATATAGTGTTCATCGTGTGACTATAGGCATGACTGTTTACTGTGTGACCAGCATTTGAATAGTTTCCAGTTTGGGGCTTTTATAAATGCTGCTGCTATGAATATTCTTAGCACCTGTCATTTAGTGAACATAGGTGTCCATGGTGGTTGGTATATACCTAGGAAAGACTTGTGGGGCCAGTAGTCCATTCTAAAGGAGATCAGTTCTGAGTGTTCATCGGAGGGACTGATGCTAAAGCTGAAATTCCAATACTTTGGCCACCTGATGCGAAGAGTTAACTCATTGGAAAAGACCCTGATGCTGGGAGGTATTGGGGGCAGGAGGAGAAGGGGACGACAGAGGATGAGATGGCTGGATGGCATCACCAACTCGATGGACATGAATTTGAGTAAACTCCAGGAGTTAGTGATGGACAGGGAGGCCTGGGGTACTGCGATTCTTGGGGTCGCAAAGAGTCGGACACGACTGAGTGACTGAACTGAACTGAAGTGGATATTAACACAACAGTGTTTCAGGTGGTTGTACCAATTTATACACCTTTTGGCAATGTGTAAGAATTCTACCTGTTTCATATATGTGTTGTTGTTTTTTTAAATAATTTTTCTAAGTAAAAGCAATAAGTGATCCATGGATTTGAAGGAAGTGTTAAATACTCTGATAAAAGAAGTTTGCAGTTTTCTCTTTCCACAAAGTTCCATTCAGCCTGTCATCTGCAGTTTTAACATTCAGTTAGTGAATGCATCTAATTTAGTTTTGCTAAATAGCTAGGAAAATATCATGGGTATTTAATTGGTTAAACTAAATTTCCAAGGGGAAATGAGATTGGCTGGTTGTTTTTGAGGGAGGGGGGACAGGGATTGGTATTTTAAAATACTAGTGTCATTTTTAGTTTTTATCTTTAGAAAATTAATGCCATTTAGGTAGTTAAGGTATAATTTATTTGCAGTTTTGTAATGGTATAGTTTTAATGCTGTGGTAACTTGTGAAAAATACCCTAGAGTTTTTTATATTTTTAAATTTTAAAGATTGGAATGACATTTGGAGTGGCAATTACCTTTTAGGTGATGTGGCAGTGAAAATGTTGAATGTGACAGCACCCACACCTCAGCAGTTACAGGCCTTCAAAAATGAAGTAGGAGTACTCAGGTAAGCTTGAATGAATCATGTTTTCCAGAGAAGTTACAGCTGCTGTTAGTTTCACAGATTTACTCAAAATGGACAAAACAAAGTCTTTCTGAGTATATTTTGTCTTTGACTGTTTTCTTTTAAGTGGTATGCAATATTATATGGTACAGCTGATAAAAATATTAATCCTAGAGTGAATTAATGGAATCACAGTGTTCTGATCATGAAAAGTGGTACTGCTTCGTATGGGAATACTGCTCTCAAAATTCTAAGGTTATCAGAACACACTTAGAGATTATATCAAACCTGGAACTTGAGGAAAATGAGCAAACTAGAGTATGTCCAGGCAAGGAGAACTTAGATGTGGAGGATTCTGGAACTATAACTTGGGGAGAAAATTGTCAACAGAACTGAGACTATAGGTCCATAGGAGGCTATTATGTTCAAAAGGATATAAACTTGCTCTGTTTTATTCTAGAGAGTAGAACAGAGAAGCCAGTGATGAAAGTTGCAGGAAAATGTTTTTCTTAGCCTAAAATTTTACTAATACTACAACTACTTTAAAGGGAAGAAAGAAAAGAAGAGGGGACTTCCCTGGTGTCCAGTGGCTATGATTCCACATTTCCACTGCAGGGGCACAGGTTCCATCCGTGGTGAAGGAACTTCAGATTCCCCAGTTGTGGAACATGAATTCCACATGCCGCATGATGCGGCCAAAAAAAAGAAAAAAAAGAGTAGTGGGAACAGGCTACAGTCTCAGTGATGAATGTCCCATAATTAAAGGTATTTAAATAATATCTAGTTGCCTATCTATGAGGTACACTAAAAAAGACATTTATGAAAAAGTTAGGAAGTTAGACTAGATAATTCCTAAAGTCTCATCTAAATTTATCCTTCTGCTGCCTTGCTAAAAAAATACCTTTTTCTGACAGCATCTTATTGACAAATAGACTGCTTTGGCCCTGGTTTTGTGCTTTGTTTGTTTTTTAACATTTGCTGAAGTGTAACAGCATTTACTATTTCCTGTTATATTTCTTTTTACAGGAAAACACGACATGTGAATATCCTCCTCTTCATGGGTTATTCAACAAAGCCACAACTGGCTATTGTTACCCAGTGGTGTGAGGGCTCCAGTTTATATCATCATCTCCACATCATTGAGACCAAATTCGAGATGATCAAACTTATAGATATTGCACGGCAGACTGCACAGGGCATGGAGTAAGTTCCATTCAGTTAAATCTCATGTAAATTACTTTTGAAGACTACTGAGAATGTTTTAAAGGTTTCAGCTATTATTCTTTTGACTTAAATTCCCAGTTACTCTCCAGCATCATATAGACACTTATAACTAATGGCTAGCTATATGATATTAAGAAATAGAATAGTCTGTCTCTAGTACAGTCTTCAAAGCATATACCAAATATTTGATAATATATATGTGGCTGTGAATTTGTGTTTACTATACTATAATTTCGCTAAGCAGTGAGGGATCAAAAGATAAAAATAGTCCCCCCTGCCCCTGCAAAAATAAATCCACTGAAAAGTCATTAATAGTTATTGAAGTATATAAAATGATTGTTAATTATCCTTTCAAGTTATTTTCTCCATGTGCCCCTATTTTCTATTGCAAAATAATCATCTGTGAAAAATATAGTAAAAATAAAGTGAAAGTCTGCGTTTTGATTCTTTTTGAAGATTTCGAGTTGACTAGTTCATTGAATTTTACTTTGTAATTTAAAAGATTAAAAAAATTACTTTATAAAATTTATCATAGGCCAAAGTAAGAAATTGACTACCAAGGATAGATATTGCATAAAGTGCAAATAAACAGTAAATAAATCAAAAGGTAAAATTAAATATATTTTGAAAGCACTTAGATGAAAAAATTTAAGTTGAGTTAAATGCAATTTTGAAGGTTCCATATGTAGTTTAAAAATATGCGTGTATATTAAGTCAGTTTGACATTTTATAATATACAGATGATTTTCACATACGTAGTCATTATGTCATTTAATTTTTATAATGTCATAAAGTAGATATGTTTACAGACAAAGAAACTGAGGCTTCTAAATGACTTGTCTAGACTTCACATTTAATAAGCAGCAGCAAAGATGTTTAACTCAAAATTTTTGGCTCCCAACCATTATTCTTTCCCCATAACCATTATACCATTTTTGCATTATAAAATTAGAATAAAACAGTAAAAGAGTATACATGTATTAATACCTAAAACTCTGACTCAGGGTCATTTATAGCAAATAAGCATAGAACCAGGACTCAAAACCTGATCTACCTCTTAAATCTTCCCACTGTCCTACCTTCTCTGTCAGAAAACTAGGCAGTATATTTGTAATTTAGATTGTTTATAAGTCTATATTCAGCTAAAGTCCTTATTGCAGCAACTTATTTCTTTATTCAGTAACATTCCCACTTTTCCAGTAGACTAAAACAGCCCCACCTCTGACTCTGAATCTATTCAAATCTGAAAAGTTATATTAAAATCTTGCAAAGAGTAAACTGTGGCCACAATGGTAAATATTGAAAGAGAAACAATCTTGTTCTGCTTCTACCCACCAGTCTCTTTGCTGCTTCTTCAGCAGGCCAAGTATGCTCTTTGCTCAGGGCCTTTGTACTTGTTATTTTCTTTTTAGGATAAGTACTCCCGCCACCAAGTATTCACAGAGCTTCTCCCTTATGTCTCTGTTCCAATGTTGCCTTTTCAAGGAAGCCTTCAAATGATCACCTTATATAACTAAAACATTCCTACACCACTCTGTCACCCTATGCCCCACGCCTGTTTTTGTTAACACCCAACTCCATATAACATGTTTGTTTATTGTCTGTCATCCCCACTAGAATACAAGCTATACGAGACCAGGGGTTTAATGTTGTGCTCCTTGTTTCATCTCTAATGCCTGAAACAAGGCCTGACCTGTGATAGATACATATGACAAAAATTTTAAAATGAAACCATGATTACACACAACAGCATATTATTGATAGGTTTACCTTCCAGAAGAGAGAGCAGCCACATCCTTGTCATATCAAAAGTGGGAAGTGTCAAGAAAAGGAAAAATAGTCAAAGACGTAATCAAAGATTTAACACAGAGGAAAAGGCTTTTGCTATACACAGAGGAAGCAGAGAATAGTATTAAATATTGTTTTAGAAACAGTGGCTGGGCAGTAAAGTGCATGTTGATTAAGGTAAGAAGTGGCAGTCGAGAAAAACCCTGTCAAATTGGAATTGTTCTGTGGCCTGGGAAATAGTTAAGAGGTGGTATTTTCCCATTACTTTACAGTTTGGGATCTGTAAGTATAAACCTTTACAGTCTATTTGTTTACTCTAAAATACTTTGTTTGCGTTTGAAGTAACTCTTAACTATATGATGAGTATATCTGGCTGTGAATGTAAATCATCCCATTAGTTTATCATTTATCTTAATAGGTGAAAAATATTAATTATAAAATATAAGCCTTCTAACAGATTATATTTTTTTATTGCTAGCTTAAATTTAACCAAAGAATATACAATTCCTTTTTTTTCCTTTTGGTTCTTATAAGACAATATATGCAACTGGTTAAATGTTCCAACACATCTTTAGTTACTGAAGGCTTTGGCAGATTGAAAGTCCTCTTATTAAAGTGGCTATGTGGCTTTCAGGTTAAGGTGACCCATTTTTGTTTCCTTGAGATGCCACCAAAACTATAATAATGAAAATTGTCTTTAAGTATGAACATATAATGATGAAGAGGAAAAAAAGAATAGCAGTAATATTTTAGAAGCTAGAAAGCAGATGAAGAAGTGATGATAGACGTAGTGCACCCAGAAAAAAACTAAATTATTAACTGGGTGTGGAAAAATGGAAGCCAACCTGATTTGTACCATGGAATCCTCAAGTCTCAAGAACTGGGAGTGTGAATTATCTCTGGAGGAGGAAAAGTACACAAATGAAAAGGCCTATCTGAAATGTTTCTCTGGATCCCTTCTCATGCTCTGTGCCACTGGGTGGACACCCCATTCCTACCCTGGCTGGACACTGGAAACATATTCTGTAGAGAGGAGAGAAAGTTTCTGGACTCAAGACACAGAGAAAATGGGGTGCAGGGGTGGGGGCGGGGTTGGGTGACTGCCTACTAAGTGATGGATGGAGAGTTCCCTAGTACTCTCTTTTCATTTGTTTCCCAGAAGGCTGGCAGCCAAACCTTCCCCTTCAGGCAGGAGATTGGAAGACTCTTGGCTGGAGGAATCTACCAGCCAAGAGTAGAGACACAAAGATAGTGATATTAGGAATTCCATCTAGATGGGAGTACATGGGAGTTCAGAACAAGAATTCCATTTGTATTCTCCAAGCTTTCAGACTGTCTTTTAGTCTCACTTAGTCTGGGTAGAGACAAATTATCTCTCAGTTACCAGACATCAGAGGGACAGTCTCTTAGGCCAGTGACAGAGAACAAATGGGGGAAAGGAGACTAGGAATAAACAAACACAGTTCAAGGAGAAGGGCTAACCTCTTCCCCCAAGCCCCCGCAAAAAAACCTCTTATCAGTTTCCTCAGAGATAAAAGATTTTCTGTGAAATAAGGACAGATGCTTTATAAGGAACATTCATATAACAATGTAAAAATGTTAAAATGCTGATATTTATAGTCAACTGGAAATTACGTTCCTTCCAATTATTTAAACTTTCAGATGTCAGGTCCCTTTTCCATTGTCCTTCACCATCATTTCATCAAGTACAGAACAAGTTAGATGTAGCTGACCAGTAGATCTGTAGGCTGTTTAAATAGTTGCTTAGTAATGGCCTTTACACAGCACTCATTTCAAACTAGTCTGCCCCTGAATGATTTCCGGAGACTGTTCAAAATGATCTTTTCTGACTACTTTCCAAAACTGATTCTAAAGTACCAGGATATAAGCAGAATAAGAGCACACTGTCTCACTATTAAAGTACTGGGGTTGCAGTCATTCTAGGAAAAACATGTAGGAATTAGGAAGATTGAATTATTGGGATTTTTCAATGTGTCTCCTTTATTGGATTACAATTTATAAGCCAACAGTAGATGAGTGACATTTTTCCTGTGTGACTGTCTTCTCTCTTCAGCAAAAGACCATTTCTGATTCCTAGGTTTACTTTAAGAGAGCAGAGCTGTTCTAGTGGCAGATAATTAAATTTATTCTTAGGAATCAGGATTCATATAGTATATGTTTATCATCTTCTCACCTGACAGTCATTGATTCTGCCAAAGGGCCAAGGTATTTAAAGAATAACATTACAAAGAAATTCCAGGAATTGTCAGTCTGTTGTGCTATTTCTTTCCAGGGCTTTTCATTTCAGTCTAATATTTATTGTATAATTTTAAATGTAGTATTATTAGAAAATTTACTAAATGTTTACTCAGGGAGGCATACAGAAAAAGTTGCAATCTGTTGTTCTCACAGGAGTGATACATTCTGATTGTAAGGTGATTAAAAATAATTTGAGGATGCTAATGCTAAGTTACTTCAGTCGTGTCCGACTCTGTGTGACCCCATAGACGGCAGCCCACCAGGCTCGCCTGTCCCCAGGATTCTCCAGGCAAGAACACTGGAGCTGGTTGCCATTTCCTTTTCCAATGCATGAAAGTGAAAAGTGAAAGGGAAGTCGCTCAGTTGTATCCGACTCCTAGCGACCCCATGGACTGCAGCCCACCAGGCTCCCCCATCCATGGGATTTTCCAGGCAAGACTACTGGAGTGGGGTGCCATTGCCTTCTCCAGTTTGAGGATAAACTCTTACAATTTACTTAAAAAACAATAATGAAGGGTATGCTTCTTTTTACTCATAGGTAAGCCTAGTTAAAAGAAAGAAGGATGAATTGAAGCTGAGAAGATGGTAAACATGTATTAATTACTGAAAATAATTCTGGTTGATCAAAGAATATTTAATTATAATAAACATTTTCTGGCAGATAAAAACAGTAATTGAGAGGAGGATGCTGATAATCACAAAAAATGCAGATTAAAAGAAGTCTATTTTTTACCTACTAGAATTGCTAAAATGCCCAAATTCTGGCAAGATTAAGTATTGATAAAGATTAAGGGGATCGCTTACTAGAACACTCCTGATGCAGCCAACCACCCTGGGGATAACTTGGAAGGATCTATTAAAACAAAGTGTTTGGTCTGCCCCCAAGAAACAATCAGCTTTTGTTCCAAGAGAGGTATATTGAAGGAGATATACTACAGGAAAATATCTACTAGTGAAAATTTGGAAACACAAATGTTCATCAATAGAAGACTGCATAAATAAAGTATTGGCACATATGTGCAGGAAAAGAATATATAACACAAATGAACAATATATGTTTCAACATCAGCTTTAAAGTATGTCAAGTGAGAAAAGCAAGGTGCAGCATGAGACCACTTAAAATTTTAAAAACAAAACATTACATGTATTTTTAAATCTTACATATATGTATGTAGAAATATTAAACAAAAGCTTAGAAGGTGCACAGCAAGCTCAATCAGCAGTAGTTGTCTCCTGGATGGCAAAAAGAGTCTTAAGATGGGGATAGCTTATCAAGGACAGAGAGACTTTAGTTTCACCTACGAAAAATTCTTGTGGTTTCTGTCTTTTTATTTAAAAGATTCTACAGTTGTGTTTTATTTTCACAACTTTCTTACAAGTGTAATTTTTTTTTAAAAGACAGGAGGCAAATGTGTAAAAATTTAAAAGCGTTAAGTGTAGTGAGGAAAAGTGGTTTCTACAATTAGCCTTTGTTGCAGTTTTTCTTAATTTCAAAATATAAAGTTTTATAAGGAAATACATAATCACTATAGAAAGTTTAGAAAGCATAAGCGTAAATAAGCACCAGTATGGCTTCCCTAGTGGCTCAGGTTAAAGCGTCTGCCTGGAGTGCAGGAGACCCGAATTCGATCCCTGGGTTGGGAAGATCCCCTGGAGAAGGAAATGGCAACGCACTCTAGTACTCTTGCCTGGAGAATCCCATGGAGGGAGGAGCCTGGTAGGCCTCAGTCCATGGGGTCACAAAGAGTCAGACACGACTGAGCAACTTCACTTACTCTAATGAGAGAGAATTACTATTAATGTTCGGATGTATAGTATTGTGTATCTTTTCAGAATTCTGTATTTTCATACTGTATACAGTCATTTGTTGTTTTAAATACAGAATCACACTGCTTTTACTTTTTTTTACTTGCTCTTATTTGAAACGTCTTTACCGATCAATAAATATTATGTTCTAACTCCATCTCTGCTACTACTAGTAACTCACTCTTTTTTTTATACCAAGTATGTTTTGTGGAATTTTTTATATACAGTGATACATTTAGCAGTTAAATATTTGTTCCAAGCGCTGTTCTGTGTACTTTATATATACTATCTCATTTAATCCTTAGCAACCCTGTTGTTCAGTTGCAAAGTCGTGCCTAACTCTTTGCAACCCCATAGACTGCAGCATGCCAGGCTTCCCTGCCCTTCACTATCTCCCTGAGTTTGCTCAAACTCATGTCTGTTGAGTCAGTGATGCCATCCAACCATCTCATCCTCTGCTACCCCCTTCTCCTTCTGCCCTCAGTCTTTCCCAGCATCAGGGTCTTTTCCACCCTGCAGGTAGATACTGTTATTATCCTGTATTTATTTACTGGTGGAGAAACTACAGTTTAAAAGGCCAGGTGACTTGCCGCAAGCACTTTGGCTCCAGAATGTATTTCCTTGACCTCTTCAGTCTAGTTAGTCCTTTCACCATATAAATGGGCCCTGAATGCCATGCAGCCATCACACTTCCACTCCCTGGGTTTTTACTCTTCCTCTCTCGTAGACCCTGTCATATTTCTTCTATCTTCAGTCCTCCAATATCTCTTCTCTAAGAACTGCCAGCTGATAACCTCACTTGCCATTTTATTACGTATTAGAAACACCCACCACAATATCTTCCTACCTACTTACATTCATACTCAATTTTCCTGTCTCATCGTTAAGAGTGAAAGCCAGTCCTTCCCTTTTGTGCATGCATACCATCCCCTTTCTCCTACAGACTGACATCTGTTGAGGAGCGCTCTCTTGTTCAGCATCAGATTTTCCTTTTCTACTGGATTTTCTTGTGTTTTAAAACATCTTTCTTATGTACATTTGGAAGAATATTGATAATTGTTAAACCTAGGTGCAAGTCACAGGATATTATGCTATTTTCATTTTTCTATGCATAAAAGTTTTTGTAATAAAGAAGTTGTAGGAGTCCTTTTCTTGACCCCACTTCCCTCTCAAGCTATCACTTCATTCTTCTTTCTTCCACAGTAAAACTTCTCAACTGAGTGTCCTCACTCACTCTCTAAATTCTTCCCTCCCCGTTTTTCTTGGATCCTACTCCAGTCAGGCTTTTGCCCCTGACACTTCACTAAATATCTCTTAATAAGATAGTTACCATGTTGCTAGATCCAGTGGTTAAATACTCCGTCCTCAACCATCAGAAGTATATAGTGCAGTTGATGACACTCTTCTTCATGAAACCTCTTCTTAATCCCTTAAACTCTACCACCTGGGAGCCTTTTAGAAAAGCTGAATTTTAAACACCACCTCATATCTACTGAATTGAAGGCTGCATTTTAACAAGATTCCCTAACTGATTCTAATCACTAATCATTCTAAAGTTTGAGAAGCGTTACTTTATATTCTCCTGATTTCCCTTCTCCTTACTATCTGTTCCTTCTCAGCTAGTTCTTCAACTCCTTAACCTCTCTAAATATTGAAATAGTCCTTTGGTAATTTCATCAAGTTTCATGACTTAAAATACCATTTAATTTCCATTTCAATGGCAGTCTCCAGCTAATTCATTTACTGTGAACTCCAGACTGTCATATCTAACTGTGCTTAACATCTCTTGATTGTCCAGTGGACATCTTAGATGTAATATATCTGATTCCGAGGTCCTGATCTTTTTCCTCAAGCCTGCCCTTCTGCAGTCTTTCCATCGCAGTGACTGGAAGCTCTCTTCTTAGACTGCTTGTATCTGACATCTTGTTCCTAGTCTTTAATGTCTGTCTTTTTCTTATACCATACTACCAATCTATTAATCAGCTCCAGTTATCTTTATCTTTAAAGTATATCTAGGATCTTACTCTAATGGCACAAAGAGAAGAATTAAAGAGTCTCTTGATGAGGGTGAAAGAAGAGAGTGAAAAAGCTTAAAACTCAACATAAAAAGAAAACAGTAACTAAGATCATGGCATCTGGTCCCATCACTCCATGGCAAGTAGATGGGGAAACAATGGAAACAGTGACAGACTTTATTTCCCTGGGCTCCAAAATCACTGTGGACTGTGACTGCAGCCATGAAATTTAAAAGACGTTCCTTGGAAGGAAAGCTATGACAGACCTAGACAGTATATTAAAAAGCAAAGACATCACTTTGCTGACAGACATCCGTACAATCAAAGCTATGGTTTTTCCAATAGTCATGTATGGATGTGAGAACTGGACCATAAAGAAGGCTGAGCACTGAAGAATTGATGCCTTTGAGTTGTGGTGCTGGAGAAGACTCTTGAAAGTCCCTTGAACTGCAAGGAAACTAAACCAGTCAATCCTAAAGGAAATCAACCCTAAATATTCATTGAAAGGACTGATGCTGAAGCTCCAATACTTGGTCACCTGATGCAAAGAGCTGACTCATTGGTAAAGACCTTGATGCTGGGAAATACTGAAGGCAGGAGGAGAGGGGTTGACAGGATGAGGTGGTTAGATAGCATCACCAACTCAATGGACATGAATCTGAGCAAACTCCAGGAGATAGTAAAGGGCAAAGAAGCCTGGCATGCTGCAGTCCATCCATGAGGTCGTAAAGAGTTAGACACGACTTAGTGACTGAACCGCAGCAAGAATCTCATAGCTTCTCATCACCTATTCTGCTGTTACCCTGATTCAGGCCACAGTTACCTCTTGCCTGGGTGAGTGCCTTACTTCCACCCTTACCCACCTTCATTGTATTCTCAACTTAGTAGCCAGAGTAGTCCTTTGAAGACTTCAGTGAGATTGTGTTGCTCTTCTGCTCCTCCAGTGTCTCCACATTTCATACAGAAAGGAAGCCAGCGTACTTAACAATAGTTCTTAGAATGTCACCATCACCTCCCTCCCTCCCCCACTGCCTATTTTTACTACCTCTCTCAACTCATTTATTACTCTTCTGCCTCTTGCTTTCTCATCCAGTCCAGGTTGCCTTTGCTATTCGTAGAACACAGGAAGCACACAGCTGCCATGGGGTTTTGCCCTTGCTCATCCCTCTGCCTGCTGTGTTCTTATCCCATATCTGTATGACTCTCTCCCTCTCCTCCTTTGAATCTTTACTCAAGCTGTCCTTTGAAAGGGACTTCCCTGACTCAGACAGTAAATGAGGGAGACAATGCGGGAGACCTGGGTTCGATCCCTGGATCGGGAAGATCCTCTGGAGAAGGAAATGGCAACCCACTCCAGTACTCTTGCCTGGAAAATTCCATGGACGGAGGAGCCTGGTAGGCTACAGTCCATGGGGTCACAAAGAGTCGGACACGACTGAGCAACTTCACTGTCAATGTCCTTTGAAAAGAGACCTTCCCTGGCCTGAAATTACAACCCCCTGAAACTCAGCGTTTTCTGTCTCCCACCTACTTTTTTGTATCTTTTTTATATCTTCTGTACTACAATGCAAGCCCCTTTAGGGTAGGGATTTTCTGCTTAATTTCCAAGACTTAGAACAGTTGTTGCTTAGCACAGAGTGTGCTTTAAATAAATATGTGTTAAATAAATTAAAGAAAGAACCTAAGAAGGTAAACATTATCTCCGTTTTACACGTTGAAATCCAGAGCTTCAGGAATTACGTCATGTACTCAAGGTTATATGGCTAGTAAGTGATACAGTTGGATCTCAGAGCCAGATCTGCACATTCACAACCCATGTCCTTTCCTCTATGCCTTTCTGGTCGCGGCACTTAGATCCTCTGGGCTTTGGTTTTCCCATCAGTGTAAGTGGCCTTATTGCCCTTTTGCTTGCCTCACAAAGAAACGCAAAGGTTATAAAATCAAACTATGTAAAAATATCCTGAGAACTTGAAAATGCTTCATATGTACAGGAGGGTGATAGTAATTCTTTGGTTTTTTAATAGAAGTTTTGCAATTTTTGCTTTTAGTTTTAGTTCTTCCACCCACTTCAAATTAGTATGAAGTAAGGATTGAAGATTGTTTGTTTCCTTATGTGGATATCCAGTTGTTCCAGCAACAGTGGTTGAAGTACCTATCATTTCCCACATTTAACTGTCTTTCTCTTATAAATAAACAAATACCATACTTGTGAATGTATGTATTTGAGCTTATGAATGCTGCTCTAAGAGTAGCATGTTTTTGCTCTTCGTCAATGTTATGGTAGTCCGTGTTTACAGTACACTCTCACGTGGTCTCTTCAGGCCAGTGGTGCACTTAAATTATGATGCAAGCATTTTCCAAGGAGAGATTATACCCTCTCTAATATAAGTCCTAGCCAGGAAATGGGGCATGCAGATACCATATTCATGGACTAGAAAACTCAGTATTTATTAAGATGTCTATTTTTTCCAAATTGATCTATAGAATCTATAGGTTCAGTACAGCCCCTGTCTCAGCAGGATTTTGGTATAAATTCACAAGTTGATCCTAAAACATATATGGAAATACAGTAGCAAGAATAGTCAGTTTTAGTCAGTCAGACAGTTTTGAAAAAGAACAAAGTTGAAGGATATTTGATGTGAGATTCAAAACTTTCTATAACCCACCACAGTAATCAAGACAGTATAATTATTAATGATAGATGTGTGACTCAACAAAACAGGAAAGAAAGTCTAGAAATATATCTATTATATCTGTGATCAGTAGTTTTGTTTTTTTTTTAAAACACCAAGATGCCAGGGCAATTCATGGAGAAAGGATAGTCCTTTCAAACAATGTTACTGGAGATTGATTATCAGCCCCCTCGGAGGAGGTTTGTCTTACAGCTTCACCATCAGCAGTCGTCTTCTCTTCTAGAATTCCTCTCTGAGAATTCTGGCAGGATTCAGAATCCCCCTACCTTTTGGAACCCACCTCCTTATCCTCTCCCAGAGTCCTTTTCCTCTTAAAGCCTCCTTCCTTAGAATCTAGCTTTCACCAAAACTTCCTTCCTGTCAGTCTCCTCCTCCCCAAATTCTCAGAGGCCCACTCCCAAATCCCCCTCATCAGAGCTCTCACCTTACACCCGCTCTTTGCCTGAATCTCCCTCCACTCGGAGCCCCCTATTCCCCTACCCCTGCCTACTCTCCTCAGAATCTTCCTCTCCTCAGAGTCCACGACCCCTGCATCCCCCTCTTTCAGAAGCTCCCTCTCCCCAACCCACTTTTCCCATAACGGGCCCCCTAGAGCCCATTTTCACAAAATCTTCATCCTGGGACTTCTCTGGTGACTAAGCCTCCTCGCCCCCCATGCAGGGGAGCCTGTGTTCCATCCCTGGTCAGGGAATCAGGTCCTGCATGCCGCTGCCAGAGAAGACGCATGCCACAGCTCATGCACAAGGGGAAGCAAAGACCCCATGGGACTGAGACCCAGCACAGCCAGATAAATAACCATTTTAAAACAGAATGTTACCGGAACAACTGTATATCCAAATAGGATAAATAACTAGCCCTTTTCTGGCACAAGACGTGAATATTCATTCAAAATGGATCAAAGGCCTAAGACTAAAAGCTGAACATCTAAAACCTCTAGAAGAAACAAAGGAGAAAATCATTGTAGCCTAAAGATAGGTAAAGATATCTCATGACACAAAAATTAAGAACCATAAAAGAAAAAATTAATAAATTAGACTTCATCAGAATTTAAAACTTTTGCTTTTCAAAAGACACTGTTAAGAAAATGACAAGCCACAGACTTGAAGATAATGTTTGCAGGACACATTATCCGTTAAAAGAATCATATCCAAAGCATATGAAGAACTCTTACAATTTGGTTATAATACAAACTACCCAATGAAAAAATGGGCAAAGATTGGAGTACTTTATTAAAGAAGATGAAAGAATGGCAAATAAGCACATGCAAAGATCCTCAACATGTTAGACATTAAAGATAGACAGGATACCACTACACACCCGCTAGAATGCTTATAATCAGAGCCAACAATACCAGTATTTGCAAGGATGCAGAGTGACCATGTTGCTGGCAATGATCTTAAATGGTGCAACCACTTTGGCAGGTTCTTTTCAAATTAAAATTAACCATATGAGCAATTCTAATCTCACTGACTTCCCAAAAGAAATGAAAACAAGTCAGCAACAAAGACTCGTATATGAATGTTTACATGAATGTTTATAGATAGTATCTTATTCATAGTTGTCAAAAAACACAACAACCCAAATGTCTGACGACTAACTGGTTAAGTTATGGTATGTCTATCCACTGTAATACTGTATGCAGCCAGGGTGTGAGTCTCCAAATCATGCTGAGTAAGAGAAGCCAAATGATTTTGTTTATGTGAAATTCTAGGAAAGATAAAGCTAATTGCTAGTAATAGAAATCATTATCAATGGTTGCCTGACCCTAGGGAGGTACCATTAATTGTAGAAATGTATGAAGAAACTTTAGGGGTGATGAATATTCTCCACCTTGATTATGGTTGGTCTTTAGACAAGTATACTTATGTGTCTGCCAAAAACTCTTTAAACTGCCCATAGTAAATGGGTACATTTTGTGTTGTATATTGGTTACACCTCTCCGCAAATTAGATTTTTTAAAGTGAGAGAAACTGAAAAATCTAAGTAAAAATTGAATTTAGGCCACTGTAGAGCACAACTGAAAAATGGGTGATCTCCACTTACTAGGGACTTTCATCATTTTAATGTGGTAAATGATTACTAACTACGTAAGACTGGCAGAATGGCATTCCCTGAAGTCTTGCTCACCTTCCACACTGATTATGAGGGATGAGGAGGACATCAAAGTAAAATGGAGACTGGGATTTGAAATTCTATTTGGATAAAATAACACCTTGTCACCACCATCGCACTTTCCAGTCCAATCAGCTGCTAACAATTCTCTGTTGGTGTCAGAGAGATTCATCTTGCTGTGTAAAGACTGATGAACTTATTTCAAATTGTGTACCATTAGATGAAAGAGGACGGAAATGCTAATGTGTGTGTAGGTCAGTTGCTTGATTTTAGAAATAGCTGAAAATATAAGAAAACAGCAGCAAATGAGTGAGAGACACTTGAGGCTTCTATAAATAGACTAGACTGATAATTTGGGCAGATGGTGTAGGCACAGTATTTGAATCTCAGCAAAGTATTTGACTAAAATCTCTCATGATGTTCTTGAGGATAAAATAGAGATGTGTAACACACATGAAGAATTTAACTAGGTTCATAATTGTATAATTCTCATACCTGAAGCTCTTACGCCAGGAGAGTTTTGTCCTCACTCTCCTCTTGAATATGACTAGCATATATTTACACACTACTTAGATGAAGGCATCATTAGCATGCTAATAGACTGATTTTTTGGCACCCCACTCCAGTACTCTTGCCTGGAAAATCCCATGGAGGGAGGAGCCTGGTGGGCTGCAGTCCATGGGGTCACTAAGAGTCAGACACGATTGAGCGACTTCACTTTCACTTTTCACTTTCATGCATTGGAGAAGGAAATGGCAACCCACTCCAGTGTTCTTGCCTGGAGAATCCCAGGGACAGGAGAGCCTGGTGGGCTGCCGTCTATGGGATCACACAGAGTTGGACACGACTGAAGCGACTTAGCAGCAGCAGCAAACTGATTTTTTTAGTGAAAACTAGAACTTTAATAAGCTACAGTTACAGGCCATGTCTCAGGACTTCCCTGGTGACTCAGATAGTAAAGAATCTGCCTGCGATGCCAGAGACTTGGATTCAGTCACTGGGTTGGCTAGATCCCCTGGAGGAGGGCATAGCAACCCACTCCAGTATTCTTGTGGAGAATCCCCATGGACAGAGGAGCTTGGCAGATAACTGTCCATAAGATCACAGAGTCAGACACAACTGAGCAACTAAGCACACATAGGCCATGTGTGCAAAATATGAAATCTTGAAATTCAAGTCCAAAAAAGAGAAGTACACAAATTTTGGATAAAGGAAATGGTTTTGTAGGAGCCATGCAAGAACAACAGCTCTCTAGGACTATAGTTGAATATAATTTTAATAGGAGTCAGTAAGAGTGACTGTAGCTGCCATAATAACAGTGGCTGATTTAATAAACATTTTTTCCCACCATAAGGAAGATGAAAGGAATTTGGGTTTTGTTTTGCTTTTTCTGTTTTTTGAGATTCCAAAAGTCTGTGACATCCTGCAGTATTTGTCTTTCTCTGACCTGTTTCACTTAGCATAATGAGCTCAAGATCCATCCATGTTGTCATAAACGGCTGGATATCCTCATTTTTTATGGCTGAATACTATTGCTGTGTGTATGTGTGTGTGTGTTAACATTTTCTTTATCCATTGATGGACACTTAAGTTGTTTCCATGTCTTGGTTGCTGTGAATAATACTGCAGTGAACATGAGGGTACAGGTGTCTTGAGATCCTGGGTTAAATTTTTTTGACATATATACCCCAAAGTGGGATTGTTAGATCATAATGGTAATTCTGTGTCTAATTTTTGGTGGAACCTCCATTCTGTTTTCCATAGCAGCTGTACCAATTTATAGTCCCACCAATAGTACATAAGGATTCCTTTTATCTACTCCTCGCCAACACTTGGCATTTCTTACCTTTTCAATAATAGCCATTCTAACGGATATGACATGATATTTTGTCATGGTTTTGGTTGCATTTCTCTGGTAATTAGTGATGTTTAACACCTTTTCATGTATGTGCCTGTTGGCACATCTGTATGTCTTCTTTGGGAAATGTCTATTTTTAAAACTTGATAGATTTTTTGGTTACTGAGATGTGAGTTCTTTTTATTTTTTGATATCCCTTATAGATACATGATTTGCAGATACTTTCTCCCCTTTGGTAGGTTGCTTTTTCATCTTGGTGATGGTTTCCCATGTTGTGCAGAAGCTTTTTAGTTTGATGTCAGCATATCATAGTATGGTCTTAAAAGAATGCTGAAAAATTGAATCTTGCATAAGACCTTGAAAGAAACAGCATAGAGAACAAGTTTTACTAGCTGATGTGCCAGCTTCTTAAGGTTAAATTGATTCTGTAGGTGGATACTTTTCTTCAGGGAAGGAGACTCCTAACAGAAACCTATCAAGAGCATGATATTCATTTAGTTTATAACATGTTTTTTCATTCCTACTACTTTTATGGACTTCCTTGGTAGCTCAGATGGTAAAGAATCTGCCTGCAATGGGGGAGACCTGAGTTTGATCCCTGGGCTGGGAAGATCCCCTGGAGGAGGGCATGGCAACCCACTCCAGTATTCTTGCCTGGAGAATTCCATGGACAGAGAAGCCTACAGTCCATGGGGTCACAAAGAGTCAGACATGACTGAGTGACTAAGCACTACTTTTATAAATGTATAGCATCTTTGAAAGGTTAGAAGGAGTTCCAGTGTAACTGTCCTACATAATGGATAGACTTTTGTATCATCTATAGCAAAGTCAGTTTATTCTTGTTCCCTTCCTTACCCTCAACCAGTTATGTGAGGTGTGGCATCTTACATTGTAACTGGTTGATGCTTAAGGAAATCATGGTTTAGGGTCAGCCTTTATCTGGAATATTAGGTAGGGATTGAGCTTTGATACTCATCCCTTTTTTCCAGCTGAGAAGTTTGAGTCTCTCCTCTTTCCAACCTTCCATTATATATACCAGGATTTCTGCTCTTTTGCTGCTTTTGTTACAGAAGTGTTGCAGAAAGAGGGTTTATTAAATGAGATACAAGTTAGTAGAGCAATTTCTAAACGATAAAGGATTCCACAAGGATAAAGTAGTATTTCAGTTGCAGCTGATGCAACTTTGGCCTGTCATAGATTTATGCCATTTACGATTATATATCACCAGCTCAGCCATTATATTTTATATCTTCTTAATTATCTAGTATTTTCCTGGTCAGAAATTTTCTCTCTTCAACCCTCTAGTTACATTTCTATCTACATTATTCTTGGTGTATTTCTTTGTATCAAATTTGTTGAAAAGATTGATCCTATCCATCAAGAATACCTGTATCTTCCCATCTTGTAACTTCATCATGCCTCTCTGTTTTCATATGTACCACTCATTTGTTGTTGTTGTCTTTAATTTCAAAGGACCCAGGACCTTTTCTGTGTACTAAATACTAATAAGCTAACTGAAGTCCCAAACTCCACCACCAGTATCATGACCTATCCGCTTTTCTTTCTAATGAGGATAAGGTCTCCCCATCTTTGAACAGCTTTTGATTGACTCACTTTTCTCCTTTTGAACCTTTCTATGTCACTACAGAACTTTTCAAGCATATGAGGCCTATAACTGATAACTGTGTTTTCTTTCGATGCAAGAGTGAGTGTGATGTAGCCTATCAAACTCTCAGCCTAAAAATTCATGACAACAAGATAATTTCAGATTGTGATAAATGCTATGAAGGAAATAAACAGAATAATGTAAGAGTAATTAGAGGAGAAGGAGTTGGCTTTGTATAAGCAGTAATCTTAAATAAAAATTTTGTCTGAGAAAAGATTTCAAAGTCTTGATATCTGGATGAGGAAATTGAAGATGAGAAAGCACAAATAATTAAGTTAATTATTTCCAAATGTTTTATTTTAAACTGTTCATTATATAATTTTGATTATATCATTTGAATTTTAAAGTCTTACTTTAAGGCAAAATTTATTTCCTAATAATCATTGTTAGATTTCAAAAGTCTCATATATCTGTTTTTCCTACAGTTAAATGAAGAAAAATAACCTTCACTAGGACATTATATTTATCTCATTGTCGTTGATTCAACGTATATGTATTAAATGTTTACCACATGCCAGGTACTCTACTAGGCACTGGGGTTAAACAGAAATAAACCAGACACAGCTCTTTCCCTCAATAAGCTCAACTGAGGCAGTTTTTAGGGGTAACAGATGATTTAAATTTATCATTGACTTTGAAATATATTTACTGTGTCTCTTACAGTAGCAAGTTCCTCAATAGTTTCAAGAAGGTATTTTAAGAACATATAATACAACATTTAAAAGTGGTTTTATTTTATCAAATGGAGTTTATATTCCGAATAGAAAGTGAACACAGGTGAAAAAAAAAAACATGAATCACACTGTTAACGGTAATAACTGAACAGGGGAAAGATCACTTCATTTATGGTTGAATCTTGGGAAAACGGCACTTAGGAGTCAAAACGTATATTCAATGTTAAGGAATAAGTCTCATTCAGTGGAGAATAGAATGAAAGCTAATTTGGTGTGGGAGCATTGATCACAGAGATGGGATTAAATACCAAGGTATACTTAAAGGACCTGGGTAAATAGGCGTGACTGGAGTAGAAGGTTTGTATTGGTAAATAGTAAAAGATAAAGCAAAGTCACTCAATAGAAAAAAAGATTTTGGTTGTACCATAATAGTAATGTGTTCCTAAAATCCTCAGTTCACTTGCAGTCTATTTTACTGTTGCTTCTATAAAGGGATTATCACAATGTGCAGTTTGCAGTTGTGTCATGAATCTAAGTAAATCTTTGTTTACACCCCTAAATGTGTTCTATAGATACTGAGGCAGAGTCCTTAGCCCTCCTCAGGTTAAAATGATGTTTTGTTTTTCAGTTACTTACACGCCAAGTCAATCATCCACAGAGACCTCAAGAGTAATAGTATCCTTCCTGAACTTGTCTGCGAAGTTTGAAAACATCCTGACCTTTTCTCCTGCATTTTATCTTCACATTATGTAAAACCAGTTTTCACGCTGAGTTCAACAATACACTGTAAAGGGAATCAATAAATGGGTTTGCACAAGAGGGTAGTAGTACACGATACTATAACCTGCTTTTGGTTTTTGAACAGCTGACCATTGCAAAAAAAAAATCTGTTAAGTCCTTATGATAGTAGGACTGTGATTGCTTGTTTATGTCCTGTAAGCACTATAACATGCATAGTTTTGTAGCTGTCTACTAGCTTCTTTCAGAGCCCTGACCTTGTTCAGTGGTCGCTGAGATGGAATTGACAGCTCTATATTATATAACAATGAGGTGAGGCAAACATAACGTTTTTTCTTCCTCCATAAGCCCAGATTCAGATCCGATCTTCCAGGTGCCTCAATGCTAGTGATGAGCTTTATAGCCTTGCTAGCAGTGCCAGAAGGATAATTTGGGCCTCTTTTACTAAAATCCGATGGGGAAGTCTCAAGGTCTCTCACAAACTTAGGAAAACAGCTTACCTCATCTTACCACGTTTGAGGCACCAAAAATCCTAAAAGCAGGTCATACAGTTCAAATAACACTGTTTTTAAAGCATACTTATTAACTTTAAAAGGAAATGTGAAGTACTGTACTTCCTTTTAAAGAATATCATAATAAAGAATTGTGGAAATTATATCTCATACCTAAAATCTTCATAATGCTTGCTTTGATAGGAAAATGAGACCTGTTGTTTTCCTTTACTTACTACACCTCAGATATTTTTCTTCATGAAGACCTCACAGTAAAAATAGGTGATTTTGGTCTAGCCACAGTGAAATCTCGATGGAGTGGGTCCCATCAGTTTGAACAGTTGTCTGGATCCATTTTGTGGATGGTAAGAATTGAGGCTATTTCTCCATTAATTAAATTTTTGGCCCCTGAGATGCTGTTATTAGAAAGTCATTGAAGATTTCAACTATAGTGTTCTCATAGTTCTCAGTATACACAAAAACCAATGTTGATCTTATTTTGTTATAAATAGATTTTAATTTTATCTTTAGGAAGAATATTATGGAACCAGCTTCAGTATATCTTAAAGGAATGTATCTTTTATAAGCACTGCTTAAGTTTTATTCAGAATTGTCTCTCTAAAATATTTTGTGTTTAGAATGTTCTGTGTATACTGTTTCAAAAAAAAACAAGTGTGCAATTTAAAAGTAGGTGTGATCTGTAGCCATTATTAAGGTTTCAATAAAAGAACTACTCCTTTTAAGAACAAGAGACTGTTTCACAATCTTTTTTAAACCTAAATTGGAAAGTTACTTTCTTTAGACTAGAAAGAACTGTATAATTATGGGCAGCTGGGAAAAGAAAAAGAAAAATGAAAGGTAGATTTTTAACACTGTCAGCCTTGTGTGCCCTGCATAGCTCCTTGTTCTTTCTTTATTCCTATTTCTGCTTTGTGGAAAAGAAGAGAGAAAAATTATAAGAAGAGGGAACTAAAACTTTTGTGCATTTCCTTTCAGCATGCTGTGAAAGGGGCGGTCATAGGGCTTTTCTTAAGCCAGCTCTTCTCAGGAGGGTCCTTAAGACCCTTTAAGGTTTCCCAAGGTCATCCTGTGTGAGACTAGCTTTTTCTTCATACTGTTCAACACATCACGACAGATTGAATGCATAAGTGAATAAGTGACCATAGCTGGCTGCTATTAAACCAGTCAAAAAGAACTACAGGGATTTCCCTGGCAGTCCAGTGGTTAAGGCTCCATGCTTCTACTCCAGGGGTTGCAGGTTCAGTCCCTGGTGGGGGAACCAAGATCCTGCATGCCTTGTGGCATGGCAAGGAAAAAATATTGCAGTATTCTTCTCACAAAGCTTTGTTTTAAAAAATCTAGTTTTCATTAAAAAAAAAAAAAGTAATTTGTCTTAACGGCTAATGGTTGTTTTATAATTTAACAAATATTTTAACAGTTCTTCAGTTAAGTTTTAATATGCTCAATATCTGTAGGTATAATCCACATAAACAGACGCTTCTTGGGGTCCTCCATGATTTTTAAGACTGAAAAATCCTGAGACCAAAAAGTTGGAGAACCTGTGCTCCAAGTTGAATACAGGATGTTCCAAAACTGTTAGTGCAGTTTTAAGTTTTAAATAACTGAATCTGCAGTAAAACTTTGGGACACCTGTTGGAAAAAGCAAAACTGCAAGGGCTTTCAAAGCCACATTTGCCTGAATTCCCTGAACTTATCTGTAGCAGTTCTAAGAAGAGGATTCTGAATTAGTCATGATAAGCCTGAGGTTAAATTTGGCTATGATTTCTTATAATAACTGGCATTAGTGTAAGTGGCAAGGTAGAAGGGAGTTGGCATTGGACTTGGAGTCCAGAGGTCTGTACTCTCGTACTTTTGACTCTTAACCTGCCTGTTTCTTGACCTCCTCCAAGTCTTTCCATCTTTAACACTGGGTTGAACTAATGGATTTTGAATGCCTTTTCTGGGATTTAGTAGTTAGAGCTAGGTATATTTTTCTTTAATATATGTCTGTTTTAATATATAATTATAAGCAAACTAATCATTGTAATCTGGATCTCAGACACCTTTAAGGCATACACCTTGTAACAAAGATAACAGTGTATCCTGGGAGAGGGTGAAATTGCAAAATCTACAATTATAAAGAAACAGTTGATACATGTTTTAAAGGTGTGTTTAACTAGTGTGGGAAAGTTAGCCTCAGTCAAGTCTCCAAGTTTGTCCTTTTCCAAAAACCTTAGATTATACAGTTTATAGACTATTATACATTGTTTTATATTTTCTTTTAATATCTTGTTTGTTAGTACATGGGTTCATCCTTTATTCCACCAAGCTGAGTTTTAAGACGAAAGATTAGTCAATAGTACACTTAATTGTTGAGTAAAATCCTTTGGAGTTGATCCTGCCTTCATAAACAGGAACATCCATAGACTAGGAGAGAAGAACTTGGTCAGAACCAAAGGTTAGGTAAGTCCCTGAATTATTTACAGTGGTATTCTCAATCTTTATTTATATCTTAAATAAGAAAACCTTTTGTGAAAATCTTTATGTTACTAAATTAATTGAGGGTAAATCATGCATTTCTTATAAATAGATCACATATGACTTTTCATCAAACCATCTACCAACAGCAGTGAAGTAAAACTAAATTTCAAGAAGGCAGTTCTTCAACTGTTCCTCACAGAAATTGCATCCTGGCTTTGAAAATTATGTCTGTATCATAACTAGCCTCTTAATAATCTGGCTTGTTCATTACATCACAGTTGTGTGGGGTTTATTTTGCACTGTACTACCAAGAACAGTTACCAAGACAATACATGACAAAACCAAGTAGATGTAACCTTCACCACACCCCCACCACACCCCATCCTTGACTTGCATCTGGGTCTCCCATACATCTTTCCCCTGGTGGCTCAGAGGTTAAAGCGTTTGCCTGGAATGCGGGAGACCCACGTTCGATTCCTGGGTCGGGAAGATCCCCTGGAGAAGGAAATGGCAACCCACTCCAGTACTTTTGCTTGGAGAATCCCATGGAGGAGGAGCCTAGTAGGCTACAGTCCATGGGGTTGCAAAGAGTCGGACATGACTGAGCAACTTCACTTCACTTCTCAACCTTGGTGGGCATTAAAGTCATCTGGGGAGCTATAAAAACTGGCAGTTGAAGCTGTTCCCATCCCTAGACTCTGATGGTGTATTACTGAGCTGGGTGTTCAGAGGTGAAAGGCTACATAGGTGATTCTGTTTTGCAGGTAAGACTGAAGAGTGCTGTCACTCCTTGTAAGATAGTCTGTCCTGCCTTACCCTGACCACTAACTGGGAATCTTGTTCCAGCTCTTTGGGCCATTTTTGCAGCTCGTCCTGGTTTTGGTATCAGACTCATGTTTTCACAAAGTCTTGTTACCCTGTTTTTCTCTAATTTCTTCCCAGTGAAACAGTCCAGAAGATGCAAGGTGAAGGAACTCTTTAAAGCCAATATTTAATCACCCATCTATTGTATTACATGTAAATGGCTAATAAGGAATCTAGTTGTAGACTATAGTAACTGAAATGTGTAAAAATATAGCAAATATGATTAGGTCTGTATCTTTGCCCAAGAAGCAGCAGCCAAGAGAATCTTTATACCATTTTCTAGTAAATCTACGTACTGTCTGTTGGTTTTATTAATAAAGCATCCATGGCATAATTATACTGCTTTTGGAGACAGGAAAGGCATTTGAATGTATCAGTCTTGAAATTTTACCATGATTGTCTAAGGTGTGCTGAGATGAGGAGATTCATTTGTACCAATGGGAAAACTTAAATTCTCAGGTGATTACCATAGTGGTTATGCTACTTCCAAATATCTCATAATGACAGGTCTAGGGTTTCTTTCCTGAGTCAGTAATGGAAAGTGGGAACTCACTCTTAATAGGATAAGTAATGGGAAAAATTCAAATGGCAGTAATGGTATTTTGTGTAGAAAGAGGACAGCTGTTAAAATTTTTTAAATCTTAATAATGTATATGGAATCTCAGTACTACTTCTCTCAGAGTTTACAGAGCATTTATTTTTTTGTTTATCTTTGATAATCAGTTTTCTTTCTTTGGCCATAAATAAGAGAATTGATTACATATTTTCCATGGGTTATTTAATGATAAAAACATTGTTTTGAGAATTATAGTAGTTTGGTTTTCAGTCGTTATTTGGTTGATGTGAATAATAAACAAGAATATTTTTCTTTTTATGTTCTACCAGGCACCAGAAGTAATCAGAATGCAAGATAAAAACCCATATAGCTTTCAGTCAGATGTATATGCATTTGGGATTGTTCTGTATGAATTGATGACCGGACAGTTACCTTATTCAAATATCAACAACAGGGACCAGGTAAATATTCACCATTTCTTGGGGTTCATTTTATTATTCGTCGAGAGGCTCCAATTCATTGTAGCAAAGAAGTCTTGGATCCCGGGTAAGCATGAAGGGTAGAACTCTTGATCTTGGTTCCAGGTTTAGAACCTTTTGTTCAGTACTTTTGACAGTAATAGCAGCATGTAAGACCTTTGCTTGAAATACCACACTTCAGGGTTGTAGTGGGATGCACCTCCTGCTCTCCTGACTAGACACAGTGCTGGATCTGGCTCCTGCCTCGTGACCGCGGCCCAGTACTGTAGCATCTGGGCTTAGGCCTTCTAGATTGTGCAGTCAGGTCTGAGCAGGCACTCAGCTGTGAACTTCTTGATACCAAGTCCTTTTAAAATTGCTAAGATTTCTCCCTATTTTTTGGATTTTTAAAGCTAGATAAATGAAAGGACTGTTATATCATGGTTTCATTTTTCTGTGATAAGAATTCAAATAGGAGGGAATTTTTTGCTTCTCTCTTCCTAAGCTCCTGGTCTCTCTTCCTTTTCTTCCAAAGTGTCAGCATAGCCTTGTTCAGCTCTTTGTCATTTTGATCCCAGCCATGTTAAATTCACCTAGGCTTTTAACATTGGCCAAGAAAAATGAATTTTCTTTACTGAAATTACCTCATATACCTCAACATTTTAAAAGAGTGTGTGTGTGTGGAGAGAGATTACAGCAGTTACACTGTTAATATATTAGAGAACAATAGTTGACCTTATAAATTGGGATTAAAATAGTATTTATACATTATACTGTGATTTGCATGTGAATCACTGGGATAATTTGTTTTAAAAATGAAGATGCTGGAGCAGATGCTGATTCAGTGGGGTGGGGTCCAGGCATCAGCATTTTAATGGGTTTGCTGGGCGTTTCTAATACACACGGAGAGTCACCAGTGTAAAGAGTCTTTTTAAAAGTATGAATGTTGTATGTGTTTGATCATAACCTCCCAACCTAATAAAATGATAGTTTTTAATGTATAATGCTTCCTTTAGTAGTTTTTTGGTCAGCAGTTCAACTGTCAATCTTTTTGGTAATACTGAAGCTTTCTAAAGATACTGGGTAGCTTTCTCACTAAGAATTTTTAACTATCATGTAATATCAGAGAATTAATCTAAGTTGTCATATGCTTGTGTGTACTTATTGAATCACCATATGACCCTAACTCAACAATGGCCTTGATTCTCTATCTTGAAGATTTTTTTAATTGGCTACATTTCCACCTAAGTTGATCTAAAACTAAAATTTTTTAATTGTTGTTTGGTCTTTCTAACTACTTCATAGCTTTAAAATATTGAATTATAGCTCTAAGTGTTAAAAAGAAATCTATGACCTGGCTTCTGATGACATGATTCTTTTAAGCCTCCATGAAACTTAGATTCAGAGTGGGCTAAAATAGAAGCTAAAGAGCATAATTGAAACATTGCACTTACTGTCCTTGTGACAGATCCTAGATCACTGAGATGATTGATTCGATGATGGCATTCTGAGGAGCAAGATAGCCTCTAATTTACCAGCTTCATGTGCTCTGCCTCTTACGGTCTAATTAACTCAACCATCCAGCGTAATACCCTGTGCCATGTTCAGTTTTCCTAGCCATACTGTTCTTCTAGATGAATTATGAGGGAATTTTAGTTTAGTTTCAGTTGATTTATCATAGAGACAAAAAATAATTTAAAAAATTATGAACCTAAGATCTGGATGAAATCCGTTTGTCAGTGAATAAGTTTGTTTTAATAAAATAATAAAGTTATATTATGGAAATAAGTAGCAGTGTCTCCAAAATACGGAAAAAGCATCCCAGAGTTCTGCACTCATCCACTTCTTGGCATTTTAGGTGCTTTGTCCTCCATGGGAGTGTAATAAATGCTGTGCAAGGGCTTACTTCCCATGAGAGAAGTGAGTGACCAACAGAAGGGTAAGGCCTTTACTAGTTAATTCTTTCTGGTAGTACAGTTAGAGCCTTCTGGAATTTGCCAGCCTGAAACCAAGTGTTTGATGTAGAGAAAGGATATGAAAGAACTGTGTTCTCTTCCCACCATCCCCATTCTACTTCATGACTTCCTAGTCTGTTCTTTCAGTGGCCCTTTTCACGGAACTCCCTCTTTTGAATTAGAAACTCTAGTCATCCTCAGTTAAGTAACCCCAGGTAGTGTTCCATCCATCTCCTTGATTTGATTTTTCTTTCTGTCTTTCTCATACTTTAATTTCCATGGCTCTCAGATTGGACTTCTGTTTGAAAATCTAGGAGTAATCTTTTATTTTTTTCATGGGAGATGGTACAGCTGCTTCTTTACTGTGTAATATAGGCCCATCCTCCCATATTCTCACCCCTCAGAAGTCTGAGGTGGCAGGTTTTGCCTGTAAATTCAAGATAGGACTGGTCAAACAGCCTGATGTGATGGCAGATGTTGGACTTGCAACCTGCATGACCTGGCCACTGTACCTCTAGGTATCTTTTTTTTTTCCAATTATTAAAAATAAGAGCTTGAACTAAAGAATTCCTTAAAGTTAACAAAGATCGGATTCTTTCCTAAACAGGCCTCTTAACTCCTTGAGGAATGACCATCCCTATGTGACTTTGCTGAGTAGCATGCCTTTTTATTTCACTTACCCGAGTGCCAAAAGCCTGAGAAATTGCTTTGTCCTTTCCCCTCTCTTTATCATTCTGTTTTGCTGTCTAGTCACCCTGTTCTTACCTCTTGCAGTGTAGCTTCACTACTAAATTGGGATTAATAATGTGCTCAGTTAAGCTAGGTATAGTGACTTTTTTTTCCCTTGAAGCAGAAGTGCTGTGTCATCTTAGAAGAAAATAACATAATGTTTATATTTCACACGAATTCCAGTTATTATTGCTGTATAACCAACCACCTAAAATGTAGTGACTTAAACGATAAATCTGCAGTGTGGGTTTCTCAGTGTGGAAGGTTTATCTCTGTTTAATATGGTATTGGCTGTGGTCAGTTCACTGGCTGGTGAAGTATCTACTTCCAAAATAGCTCATTTGCATACATGAGAAGGTATGACCAGTTAACCAGTTAGCTGTCAGCCGGAAGCTTAGTCATGGCCAAGGGCTGGGGCCTCAGTTCTTCTCAACATAGGTCTTTCTGTGAGGACTTTTTCACAGGAACCTTGGACTTCCTCACAGTATGATGGCTGAGTTCTAAGCTGCAAGATCTAAAGGAGACAGGAAGTGACAATTACCAGGGAATGGTAACAAGTATATTCTTGTTGTTGTTTAGTTGCTAAATTATGTCCAACTCTTTTGTGACCCCATGGACTATAGCCTGCCAGTCTCCTCAGTCCATGGGATTTCCCAAGCAAGGATACTGGAGTGGGTTGCCATCTCCTTCTCCAGGGGATCTTCGCGACCCAGAGATCAAACCTAAGTCTCCTGAATTGGCAGGTTGACTCTTTACCACTGAGTCTCCAGGGAAGCCAATAAGTTATCAACATGCAAACTATTTTAATTAAAAATTTGTGATACCTACTGTATGGGATTTAGAGTGATACAAAGATGAGTAAAACGTAGGCTGTGCTCTCAGGGGAGTTCACAGTTCTGTTGAGGCAGTGCAGGAAGTGATGTGGAGGATGAGCAGATGTGTGCTCCAACAAAACAGGAGTGAGTGGAGGGTAGGGATACCAGGAGTGCAAGTACAGACGTGTAGACTGAGGATGAAAGTAACCAGTCCCAGAATCTCAAACCGAGCTGTTGATTTTGTAGTATAAGTACCAGTTTAATTTCCTATCCATGAATTAAATCCAGGAAAGACCTTCCCTTAAAAGTTTAAATCATTGCAAAGAATGTAATTTTCAGTGTATTATATTGACATTTCCAAAAAATGCAATTATATAACTCTTAAATGTACCAATTAAAATCTAAGTCATACTTTATAAGTTTCGGAACTTCATTGCCATCCAGTGGTTAAAACTCTGTGCTCACACTGCAGGGGACACAGGTTCTATCCCTGGTTCGGGAACTAAGATCTACACAATGCAGCCAAAATATGCATTATATATATATATATACACACACACCAAAAAAACATGTATGAATGAATATTATATATTTAAAATTTTCTGCAAGTTTTACCTGGCTCTTTTTTTGCCTTTAAACTATTGAATATTTGTATTTTTCTTTCTCCAATGAATTTTTTTCCTAATGTAACATTTTTATGCTTTAAAACCTCTTATTGATCACTCAAATTATATCTCTGCAACAAAAAATATGGATTTTAATTTAGAGTTTTAAAAAAAAGTTGCCAGTGACCTTAAGCTCTGTTAACTTTTTAAATTCCAAATTATCTATTAACAATTATTAATATATACCTGATGAAAATAATATACGAGTTTTGATAAATAGAAACAGGTAAAATTTTATTGGAAATGTGTATTTTAATGAACAACATGGGATTTTATTTTCTCTTCATCCATATATTTGTGAAAAATAAGACTTTTGCTAGAATAAGCGGGGACTTAGCATCAGTCCTTTTTCTAGTTTTATTTTTAAAGAAGTGCTGAGAAATATTGTTCAAATAAATATTAATAGTATGGGAAAGTCAGAAGTTTTGTCCCAACTGTATGCAGAGCTCAGCAGACTACCTTCAAGTTCAGTAACTCATTAAGTCTTACAGAACTCACTGGAAATTGTTAATACTCACATGATGGTTTATTAAAACAAAGGGATACAGGTTAAAATGAGCCACAGGAAGAGGCGCATAGGGCAGAATCCAGGAGAGTGCCACATATGGAGCTTCCAGTTGTCATCTTCCAGTGCAGCTGTGGCCAGTACTAAGTTCTGGCAGCCACGTGTGACAGCATGCAGAAAGTATTGCCAGCAGGGAAACTTGCTGGAGTCTTGGAGGCCAGAGTTATTCTCAGGCCTCAGTCACATAGATACAGTTGGCCACCTTAGTTTAGCCCCTGCAGAGGTCAAACCGATACCATATAACTTAAAGCTCTCTCTGCTGCTGCTACTGCTAAGTCTCTTCAGTCGTGTCCAACTCTGCGACCTCGTATACGGCAGCCTACCAGGTTCCTCCATCCCTGGGATTCTCCAGGCAAGAATACTGGAGTGGGTTGCCAAAGCCGTCTCAGTAAATCACAATGATAGAATAAGACTGTCTGACATGATCTTAGACTCCCAAGTAAACAAAGGCACTCTTACCAGGCAGAATATTCCAGGGCTCAGAGATTACCTTCCAGGTGGTGCTGGTGCCTAGAGGGGATCTTCCCAACCCAGGGACTGAACCAAGGTCTTCTAGGAGCCAGCCCTCCGTGTGGGCAAGATTAATTCTTCACCACAACTGTGTCACTGGTTATTTGAGCTCTTTCTGTGGTCATGGTTTAGCCGCCAAGTCACGTCCAGTTCTTGCAGTCCCATGGGCTCTCATGTGCCAGGCTTCTCTGTCCATGGCATTTCCCAGGCAGGGACACTGGAGTGGATTGCCATTTCCTTCTTCAAAATATATAAATATATGCATAGAAATACTATAGTTTTATTAAACTAAAAGTAATAGCAAGTTATTTATTTGGAGAAGAGTCATTAAAATTGAAAATTC
Organism: Capricornis sumatraensis; assembly: GCF_032405125.1. Taxonomy (NCBI): domain Eukaryota; kingdom Metazoa; phylum Chordata; class Mammalia; order Artiodactyla; family Bovidae; genus Capricornis; species Capricornis sumatraensis. The sequence goes on along the minus strand of NC_091073.1, from coordinate 108,473,854 downwards.
TATCTTTATAAAACCAATTTTATTTCACTAAAATACTCTAAAAGTTGAATTTAATTTTCAAAAGAAAACATAAGAAAATATGTATCTATTCTACAAGTTGATCACATAAAACCATCTTAAACTATTTCACAAGCCCCCAAAATAACAAGACTTGTCAGCTTTCACACAGATTATATTGCTTGACCTACTTATTGCTTCTATTGAATTTTCTTCTTTGCTTTATTAAAAAACAGAAGTTAATTAATGTCAGTTAAGACAAAGCCATGGCTAACAAACACAAAAAATGCTCAGCATCACTCATTATCAGAGAAATGCAAATCAAAACCACAATGAGGTACCATCTCATGCCAGTCAGAATGGCTGCTGTCAAAAAGCCTACAAACAATAAATGCTGGAGAGGGTGTGGAGAAAAGGGAACCCTCTTACACCGTTGGTGGGAATGCAAACTAGTACAGCCACTATGGAGAACAGAATGGTGATTCCTTAAAAAACTGGAAATAGAACTGCCGTACGACCTAGCAATCCCACTGCTGGGCATGCACACCAAGGAAACCAGAATTGAAAGAGACGCATGTACCCCAATGTTCATCACAGCACTGTTTATAATAGCCAGGACATGGAAGCAACCTAGATGTCCTTCAGCAGACAAATGGATAACGAACTTGTGATACATATACACAATGGAATATTACTCAGTGGTTAAAAAGAATGCATTTCAGTCAGTTCTCATGGGGTGGATGAAACTGGAGCCTACTATACAGAGTGTAGTAAGTCAGAAAGAGAAACGTCAATATAGTATATTAACGCATATATATAGAATTTAGAAAGATGGTAATGATGACCTTATATGAAAGACAGCAAAAGAGACACAAATATAAAGAACAGACTTTTGGACTCTGTGGGAGAAGGCAAGGGTGGGATGATTTGAGAGAAGAGCGTTGAAATGTGTATTACCATGTGTAAAATCAATGACCAGTGCAAGTTCAATTCATGGAGCAGGGCACTCAAAGCCAGTGCACTGGGATGACCCAAAGGGGTGGGGTGGGGAGGGAGGTTGAGAGGGTTCAGGACGGTGGTACACGAGTACACCATGCATGGCTGATTCGTGTCAATGTATGGCAAAAGCCACCACAGTATTGTAAAGTAATTAGCCTCCAATTAAAATCAATTATTTTTTTTTAAGTCTGTGCAAGGAAAAGAGACAGAGCCATGGATCAGAAGCACATGGCCATAACTGAAGATTTTGTGAACTCTAGCGAGGAAAAAATTTGCTCTTTGAACAATAAGAAGGAACTCTATAAAATGTAACTGAGAACTGTTCAACAGGTTGAAAGATGCCATTGGAACTGACAAAATGTTTCTTAAACATAAATGATCAAACAATGAAACTACATAATATCTCCTCTGGCTGAAACAGTCAAGAAGTTTAAAGTGCTTAAGTTAAAAATAAAATCCTAGTAAACAATGAGGACTTACAGTGTAACATAGGGAATATCTTACGATAACCTGTAATGGAAAAGAATATATATAACTGAATCACTTTGCTGTAAACTAGAATCTGACACGAAGAAGGCAATGGCAACCCACTCCAGTACTCTTGCCTGGAAAATCCCATGGATGGCGGAGCCTGGTAGGCTGCAGTCCATGGGGTTGCAAAGAGTTGGATACGACTGAGCAACTTCACTTTCACTTTTCTCTTTAATGCACTGGAGAAGGAAATGGCAACACACTCCAGTGTTCTTGCCTGGAGAACCCAGGAACGGGAGCCTGGTGGACAGCTGTCTATGGGGTCGCACAGAGTCGGACACGACTGAAGCGCCTTAGCAGCAGTAGCAGCAGAATCTGACACAACACTGTAAATCACTACACTTTCTATTGCATACCAAAAATTATTTAATAACTTGTTGTTAAAAAACTATTTTAATAATTAGCTAGCAATTCAGTTGATTTTGCTGAAAGCAAAGAATTGGAAACCAATTGTCTTACAAAGGAATTTGCTACCCTAGAGTCCAGTTAGATAGCAGTATCTGAAAGTGTCCCTTTGGTACCCTGAGCAGTTTTACACCTTGGCGCAGTGTGATATATGCAATATATTGTGATTGCAATATGTCACACAATGCAGTGTCATTTATGCAATACATTGTGATATGCAATATATTTAAATTGCATATGTGTAAAAGATATGCCTGTTATGAAGTGGGAGAAGAGCAGTTACAACAGAGAAGATGGGAAAGGAGGTAAGCGAAATTAAACTAACTTCACTTTGGTGGTGCTCAGGCAAATCAGCGTGTAGTTAAATAAGGGTTAGTACAGCACCAAACCAGAAATAACATAAAGTAGGATATCAAACTTGACTGCTCCTAAAATTCATCAGTTCTGCCCTGAAACCAAGGATCTCTGACTGCCTGTTTCCACCTTAGGCTCTGTCGTTTTTCAGTAGCTAAGTCATGTCCCCATGGACTGTAGCACTCCAGGCTCCCCTGTCCTTCACCATCTCCCAGAGTGTGCTCAAATTCACGTCCAATGAGTCTTATCATACTGTCTAACCATCTCCTCTGCTGTCCTCTTCTTTTGCCTTCAGTCTTTCCAGCATCAGAGTCTGAGCATCCAGTCTACCCCTGTTGAACCTGTTCCCTCTAAGATCAAAATCCCTCTCTTCTCCCTAAGACTTAAGACTGCTAACATCTGTCTTTACCCACTTTCAAAAGAACTGCAAGTCAGAAAATTAGAAAAGAAAGAAATCAGAAAAATTATAAATCTTTGCGCGCAGGGAAGATAAACCTTTTTACTTTGATAAACAGAAGATGTTAGTTCCCAATTCACCTTCTGACCTCTGGAGGAGACTCTGATTCTCAGACTTATTTAACTCAATGCCCCATTAGAGTTTCCTCAACAAGAGTTCAGAGTTCAGATGCCAGAACAACTGCTTAACAGATTAACTTTACCAAAGGTTAACTCTTGGTTGAATGGAAGAGGTACAATCTGATCTGTGTTTCAGAATGGTTACCCAATCAGTGGGAAAATGGACTGGATAAAGAAAGACTGAAAGCGTGGGAAGCAGTTAGGAGACCTTTGCAGTACTCATGGGATCATGAAGATTTCAGCTTGCAGCACATTAAGTATTGATTCCCCATGAAGTGAAGTCACTCAGTCATGTCTGACTCTTTGTGACCGCATGGACTGTAGCCTACTAGACTCCTCTGTCCATGGGATTTTCCAGGCAAGAATACTAGAGTGGATTGCCATTTCCCATAATCTATGATATAGAAGACTCTGAATACTAGTGGCATTGTGCTTTTTAATTTTTTATACAAGTGTAATGTACATACAGAAAAGTCCATGTCTTACATACACAGCTTGTTGAATTTTCAATGTTTTCACTTATTTACAAGGTTATATGATTTGCCTTTTTTTTTTTCCTCCCCAGATAATTTTTATGGTGGGACGAGGATATCTGTCTCCAGATCTCAGTAAGGTACGGAGTAACTGTCCAAAAGCCATGAAGAGATTAATGGCAGAGTGCCTAAAAAAGAAAAGAGATGAAAGACCACTCTTTCCCCAAGTAAGGAAAAGCTTTATGTTACCTAAAAGGACAGACTGATAATTCTAATGCAGATTTTTAAGTACTTTTTTAGAGCACACAGTTTGTATTTCACAGATTTGGATTACTTGTGATTATGTGCAGACTCATATAAGTAAACACATTATTATTAAAGGTGATTTATAAAGGTTGAACCTAGTAACTTAGGATCCCAATACAAAATATTCAGAAAGCTTTTGCTTTTGTCTAGCAGTTCTCAAACGTTTTGATCTCAGAACCATTTTCTACACTTAAAAATTATTGAAGACCCCCAAAGACCTTTTGTTTTTGTAGGTAGTAATTCCCATTTTAGAAATTAAAACTAAGGTTTTAAATATTTGTTTATAAATTTACTTAAACATAGTAAAACCATTACATGTTATGTAATGTTTTATGAAAAAAATGTATTTTCCAAACAAAAAAAAATTAGAGAAAAGTGACATTTGTTTTATACTTTCTCACAAATTGCTGCAAAAAGAAGACAGCTGGATTCTCTGCTTTGCATTCATTATGTTGTAATATCTTACATTATATAGCCTCTGCAAACTCCACTTATAAAGTAATGACAGTAAAAAAGGCAAATAATATCTTAGTGTTAGTGCAAAATTAGTTTTCTACAGACTACACTTTGTGTTCTACTTTTATTCTTCTTGACAATAAAATAAATAGGTTGCAAGCATCCCTCTAATATTAGGTTATTTGAAGAGGCATTTTTACCTGGAGCAAAAAGAGATGGCAGCTCTTGGTGTTGTCTGCCATTCTCTAACTCTTGGAAACTTTCCACAGGTTCTTTTCAAGTTGAAAGGCTAATAGCCTTAAGTTAATAATTTTTCATAAGCCTCATGAACTGGAACTAAGTACCTGAACAAGCTTAGGAAGTTTAGCTGTAGTAGGTATGGTCATAAAAATTCAGTGTTTTATAATATCTCGGAAATTCATTATACGCAATATAAATCTGTTTCAGTTAAATTCATTGGAAAAGGAAATGGGCTGCCGTCTATGGGGTCGCACAGAGTTGGACACGACTGAAGCGACTTAGCAGCAGCAGCAGTTAAATTCATCATACGCTGTATAAATGTTTCAGCAAGTCGGTCCAGATTTCACATGGAAAGTGCTGACTTCCATAACTCAGCTACCAGAATTACTGACTTGGTCTTTTGTGAATCTTATGCCTTTGAGTACCCAGTCCTAGCTAAGTTTCTTGGAAGTCAGTGTTACAGAAATATGTGAGTCTTTTATTCCCAACTAAAGAATTAAAGATAGAATTTATGCTTTTAACCAGTCTCTCTTGTCCCAGAGCAGGGAGGGAAGGCTGAAGGGCTGGGTGAGTAGATTTGTTTTACAAACTGGAATTCTACATTGCTATTTCTTTGAGGGAGAGTTGGGGTTTTTTAAACCCAGGAAAACCACTGGCTTATGACTGTCGAAGTAAACGACCAGTATTGTTACAGGTCTCTGCACCGTGTTCTCGTTTTCACATCCCAGGTGCTAGGCCCCCCCCCTCCCCCGTTTAACATGGTTGATGTACATTAATAATGTAGATTATATCCTTAGGCTCACTTTTCAGATGGTATTAAAAGGGACAAAATGGTCATATTTCTAAACATAAATAATATTTTACTCTTTTCATGGTATTAGAAAATGAACTCCATATATGAATATTCCAGATTATTAAATGCTGCCACTTTAAGTACTTTTTTCACGTTTTCATTATAGGCTCTTTCTTCCCACCATACACAAATTTCAGATGGCCAAAGGCTTACATGTAAAAAACAAAATTATAACAAATGATTTTTACAACCTTAAGGTAGGAAAGGCTCTCCTAAGCAGGAGACAAAATTCAGAAGTTATCAGGGAAAAGATTAGCAGGTATGACTACATTAAACATTTTACATCTCTATATAGTAAAAACAATATTGAAAGATAAATGCTGAGGAAAAAAATTGTAGCATGTATAATAAAGAATGATTATGTTATACAGATCCATAAGTAAAGGTAGACAGTAGAAAACAAACAAAAAATATGCACTGGTGCTACACAAAAAAAAATACAAATGGTGAGTGAACTTGGCACAAGATGTTAAGAATTCAGTGATAATCAGTAAAATACAAAGTCACAACTGTGAAATACATTTTTATTTTTGTCTGTCAGATTAACAATATATCCAGCATTGGGAACAATGTTGGGAAGTGAGGAAGAGCTTTTCTTTTAAATTTTGTTGGTAGGAATGTGAATTGGTTTGGCCTTTTGAAAGGACTTGGTAGACTCCATAAACTTAAAATACATACACCTTTTGCTCTGGTAATTCCACTCCAAGAAATCTACTCTGTATGCTATAGAATCTGCTTCCAAGTATCCAGATAGATACTAGACTGTTAACTCTAATAGGAAAAATTAAAGACGTAAAGATCAAGGTGTCTGTGTAGATGGCTTGGATGTCAGTGAGGGGAAAAGAAAGTAATGCCGAAAAATGTGTAGTTTGATACCATTTTAAATGGTGGTGAGGGTGGGGCTGGGCTCTGTTTTCATATGTGCATGTTTATGCATAGGAAAGGTCCAGAAGAAAGTATAGACTCTTTAACAGTGGTTACCCCTGGAAGGTACGATTTATACTTTTCTGTATTATTTGAATTTGTATTTGTGTGTTATAATTTAAAAATTTTTGTAACAACGCTTACTTCTTTGCCTTCTTATACTAATCATTATACAGATTTCGTTTAACTGTAAAAAAATTTTGGTGGCTCAGAAAAATAATAATAATTATATAATGTATAGAATACTACTGTATAGTATATAATCATAGTAGTAATCATTGTGGCTGCTAAAATTTTATTGAGTACTTTCTATATGCCAGGCGTTGTGCCAAGCTCTTCATATGTGTGTTTCATGTGTTACCATGCTGTGTGCCTTCAGGAGTCGTAACCTGTTTCTTTGTACTTAAAAATGTGCTGGATTTCTACATTTTGTTTATTGGTGTCTATTTGTAGAGTTTTCTCGTCTTTTTTTTTTTACTCATGGGTCATCATCTGTCACTTCTCACTCCTGTGGCACTAGGGTCATTGGGGCCCTATTTTTAATTATATGTGTGAAAGATATTTCCCAATACTAAATTTCTTTAAAGAATGAGTTGCTCTAATGGTTCTGTTTATAAAGTCATATAGTGCTCTGGTTATTTATGCTCCATCTTCTTCCCAAAAGGGACTTGTGGTCTGTGAGAAATAGGTATATAGTTGATCTTAAATTTTTTATTGTTTACTATCCCAAGGCTGGCAAATGATCTAAAATTATAAGATGTAAATAAAAACTAACTATGGGTTTCTTTTCTCATTCAGTTTATAGAGATAAAAAGATGTAATAGTTAGGTAATTTTCTCTTCTTTTAAAGGAAAAGTATGTTTCTTTAGTACATTCCAGGCATTTGGGATTATAGTAAAAACAATGTAAGATTTCATACACTTTCTTATAAAGTATAATGGGGCTCTTAAAGATTAACACCATCTACATTTTCATTCTTTTTTTCCTTTTTTTTTTTCTTTTTTTAGATTCTCGCCTCTATTGAGCTGCTGGCCCGCTCATTGCCAAAAATTCACCGCAGTGCATCAGAACCCTCCTTGAATCGGGCTGGCTTCCAAACAGAGGATTTTAGTCTATATGCTTGTGCTTCTCCAAAAACACCCATTCAGGCAGGGGGATATGGTACGTTTCCTGTTCACTGAAACAAACCGAGTGAGTGACAGCGTGTAGGAGGGTAGGAACAAAAGAAAGTGAACATATGTTTGCTTATATATTTGTTAAATTGAATAGGATTTTCCTTTTTCTTTAAAAATGAGCAAAGGAACATGTATGTTTTTTAAGTCTGGATATAGTTTTCTTCCCAGTCTAAAATCCGTAGTTAGCATTAGATTTTCAACATCGAATTTTTTTTTTTAATTCACAGACATTGCTGAAAATTTACTGTACCTTTTCCAGAGGCTTTACTTCCCATTCCAAGTTTGTTTTGTTTACTTGGTTAGTCTAATCATTAAACTTTAGTTAAACTTTCCTCACCTACCTTTTGCTGTTAGCTCTCCCACATCCATTAGGGGCTCCAAGAATAGCACTATCTGTGTGTGTGTGTGTTGGCAGGTGGGAAGCTTGATGGTAAGTTAGGCTGTGTTAGTGAAGGTAAACTGACCAGGTCTAATTAGGAGTCACTAGAATTGAATAAGCTTATTTTTATTAATATTTTATTAACTATTTCTTTTTGTAGTAATTTGGGAAATATCATTGTTCTTTATTCCCTTACAGCAGTATAAATTATCGGTGCAGGTAACCAAAGATATTACTGAGGAGTGGCATGTTTGACATGAGTGACATGGTTTAACTTTGGATTTTTAGTTAATATTTCTTTATATATTAAGGATGTCTTACACATTATAGAAGTCAAATTAGCTGACAAAAGTATTGCCTCCTCTTCCTCCCAAAAAGCACAGCAGAATTTTCTGGGAACTTGTAGGATTGTTTGTTTTCTTTTGGATAACTGTGGTTGCCAAACAACCAAGTAATTGGTTTTCTTAAAATTATTATTGCTTTAGATTATACTCACCTCTCATGATGCCTGTTAGCAATCACTTTGTCCATGTGTTTTGTAAAATATCTTTCCTCCTTATATTCTTTGCCCAACAAGAGTCCACTCGTTATGAATGAATGCTATTTTCTTTTTTTGATTCCCCAGTATAATTAGTATGTTTAGTGCTTTCTAGGACTTCCACTTTCTTGTATTAAAAAAAATAACTAATGTGGCAGTCAGTATATTCTTACTGTGAATCATAGTCTTTACTGGGAATCAAAGTGAAAGAAGCAGCATTGCTGTTTTGACTTCAGAGTCAGCCTAGGGACCAAAGCCTCTTAAAAACACCTTCATTTACTCAATTTGGATTTGTGATGATTTTCATTATAGCTGACAATTCAAGGTTATTCAGTGGCACACAGATAGCATCTGCATAAATGCCTTTCTTCTTGAAAATAAAGGAGAAAATTGGGAAGACTTTACACTAATGATAATTTAGTCTTTAAGTACCACAGATAACACACACCATAAATAAAATTCTGAAATATTTTCTTTCTTTAAGTAAGTTAGACTTCATCCAGGGAAATCACTCATTGATAAGTTTGACATAATTTTTGCCCATCATTTGGGTAGCTTAAGATAAACAATACCATTCATGCTTTTAAAAATCTATTCATAACTTTTAGTTTAGGACAAGAACATTTCTTGTATTTTAAAAAACGAGAATGAAGTCATAAAAGAATGTGACTTATTCAAAAACATCAAAATTCATGATCTCTAAATTTTCCAGTGACACTAAAGATACGATTATTAGTAACTATTAGGCTGGGGTTTATTTATTCGTGAATTGAACAGCAAGCATGTAGCTAGCAAAGTTTTTACAAAATTGACCTTGATCTGTGGAACGTTCAAACGTTTGGGCCAGAGTCACATGATCTTTCTGTTGATAGCGCTCTGTTATAGTTTCCCAGCATAGTTTCTTCACGTTTATCTTCTTGTCTTTATTCACCCTCTTTTTCCCTCCAACGCTACCTCCACACCAACACCACCCAGCCAGCGCTCCACTTCTGCTCTGACTCTTTTCCGTCCTCTCTTTACCAGTCTCTTTTGCCAGAGGGCATTGCTAAACTCTTAGAACTGCTCAGAAAACTTATTATACCACCGCACTGACATTTGAACATGCCTTCACAGGGTTACATGGTAATTCTCTTCTTCCCAAATTGGGCCCACTGGAAGTGTTATTGGGAGAACATTAAAAATGTAGCAGGTGAAATATTTAAATAACATGGATACAGAGAATGAAACGTGGTAGTTTTCCTTTCTGTTGTTGCTGTTTGTTTGATACTGAGTTTTAGATGTGTTTGTTCTCCAAACAAGAAAAACATTTTCCTAACCATTTGTAGAGTTAATCTTTTTGGCTAAGGAATTGAAACAGAAGGACCAACTTTCATGCTCTTGCAACTGACAGCTTCTTTCCTAAAACCTGTACGCTTGGATATTTTCATTAAAGTTGATTTCCTTCAGAAGGCAGCCTTTTTATAAAATATTTTACATTTGAAAAGTTTACTAGTCAGTGATAAGGAATGAGGTTTGTCTTTTTGATTTTAAGTAATTTAGGGATCACAGCATTTAAATAAAATACTTCAGGTTTGTTTTTTTTTTTTCAGATATTACTGTATTGTTGTACCAGCCATTTAAATCCTAACCAAGTATTTAAACTCATCCTCTCTAAAGTAGTGACTAGTTAACACAGTAGCTTATATGGCCTTCCTGCCAAATGGATCAGTCTAATGTAAGGAAATCATCTACCCTTTTTTTAAAGTATTATGAAAATATTTCATGACAGAAACATTTTGTCAGTTATAGTCTTATTCGAGAAGTATTGAGCATTTCTAAAATACCTTTTCTGTGATGATTTCTCTAAGAATTTTAAAAAGTTCAGTGTGTCAGTGCCAGAATGTTCCTCATTTTTTTTTAAACTGCCTGAAAGGTCACCAGAAAGAAAGAATGGGACTTACTCTTGTTTCAAATGACTGCCCTTCTACATCTAAAACAGGGATTTATTTTTGTACAAAAGAACATTAGATTTTTCCTAGGCTATTTTATATTTAAGAAATTTTTATCAAATTATATGTCTAACAGTCACTGAAGTACATTTAACTCTGGAATTAAGAGTGATTATTTAGTAATAACTTAAAACTAGTTAGTAAAGTCCTTAGCTTTCAAACAAACAAATACTTGATATTTGAGGTGTCTGAAATCTTGGGGTCTTCCCAAGTGTTTTCTGCCTTTTTCCTAAATAAAATCAAATGGAAAATAGAGCTGAGGTTATTCTCAACCAGAAAGGAGGTTTTTAAAAAATTTTATTTTGACCTCTGACTGATTTTTGGTTAATAATTAAATTAATATACTGAGATTTTTTTTAAAAAGTCAGAATATCTAGATGTTTCATTTTGAATAACTTCACAGAAGCAGATTTGGCTCTTACATCAAATAAAAATAGAGTAGAAGTTGGGATTTATAGATTTCCTGATATACAAGAAGGAATAAGCAAGAAAAAAGGTTTGTTTTCCCAAAATCATATCTATTGTCTTTTACCTCTATCTTTTCTTAAATTGTCTGTGATTTCAGAGGCATGTAGAGTTCTATTGATACCTAAACTATGAGTTCTTTTTTTTTTTTAATATGTTTTGGTTTTTTGCCCAAGAGGCATATGGGATCTTAGCTTGACAAAGCAACAATTTTCTTGATGTCATTTTGGGTGAGGGCACATATTGCTGTGAATAGCACGGTGATAGCCACCAGGGACCAAACTTGCACCCGCTGCATTGAAAGATGAAGTCTTAAACACTGGACTACCAGAGAAATTCCTACACTATGAGTCCTTTTTGTCATCCCCTCCCCACACCCTCCACCCCCAGCCTAAAGTCTGATGATGAAATCAGCTATTCCATTAGAAGCAGTAGATTCTGGTAGCATGATCTTTAGTTTGTTAGTAAGATTTTGTGCTTTGCCGGGTTGTGTCGTTTTAAGGCTGATATTTAAGTTTGTCAAGTAGAATGCTGTTCAAATTGTAATAATGAGTAGGAAACATCTGAAGTTTTTTTTTTTTTTTAGTTATTTTTAACATGGTATATACAATTGAGCTTAGAGTTTATCATTTTCTGATATTCTTTTAATAGATGAATTCTATAAAAATTCCATTTTTTATAAAGATTTCTGTTAAGCAAATCCTGTTTTCACATTGGCTTCCTTTAAGGAGTTTTAGATTCTGCCGGATATGGTGACTGCTCATAAGACTGTTGAAAATTACTTTTAAGAAATGTATTAGAATACTTCTGAAAAAAAATAGCAACCTTAAAACCATAAGCAAAAGTAGTAGTAAGGATGTTTATATATTTCTAGAGTCCCTGTTTACATAACAGCCTCCTATGGTTGTACTTTAAATGTTTTGCTCTCCAGGGTTTTAGTAATAAGGCTTTTTTTCTAATCAGTGCCAAACTCCTCCAGTTCTTTTAACTTTAAATATGAGGTAATAAATCTTTTACCCTTCCTTGAGCTTCAGACTTACAACACCTTGGTCAATTGTTTGTTAAAAGGAATCCTTAAATGGAAAGAGACAATATCAGTGTCTGCTGTTCTGGTTAGTAGTTTTATTCAGAATGGAAAAACAGATTATGCATAATTGAAAATTGCTCAGGGGTATGTTCATTGTTAAGACCTTGGACTTTGGAGTCAGTGCCTAGCTATGCATTCCAGGCCTGCCATTTTCTGGCTGTGAAATTTTGAACAAGTTACTTAACCACTTTAAACCGCAGCTTTAAGAAGTAAATTAACCCCAGTAAATTAAGAAATAATAGCATCCGCTTCATAGAGTTGTTATGAGGCTCAGATGCAGTGCAAATGTGTATAAAGTATTCAGGGAGTCACCTGGTATACTATAATAGACACTAGAATAGTTGCTAATATTATCAGCATACAATCTGAGGATTCTGTCAGCCAATCATTAGCAATCTGTTGTTTGTTGGGACATGCCAGTGTTCTCCAGCTGAAATCAGTAGCAATCTAAAAATGGATAGATTATTCCTCATTTAAATAGTGTATTCATATAAGTGATTGCTTGGATCCTTATCAGAAGTTGCTGTTACTGGAAAATGATCTTAAGGCTGACTAAGTTGTGATAGTTGTCAGTTACCAGCTCCCTGAAATGAATAAGAGGAACCTATCTCTAGTTCCTAGTAGAAGGTATGGACAAAATAGTAGGTGAAAAACAATGTCTTGAAGCCCCCAAATTCAGTAAGCTTAAAAGACCTCAAAGGGTCTTGGCAGTTTAAAATTTGTGTGCTGAGAATGATGTTCATTGACATGTGCCTATATGTAATTTTTTGATAGTTTAAAAGGTGAAATAAACTACAGATGGGAGAGGTCTAAACTTTCTTTCCTTCAGTCAAATGTGTAATGTGGACATATTATTTGACCTGTGAATTTTATCTTTTACAAAAGGAGATTAATTCCTGCTTCTTCCTTCCTGATAGTTGCATTATAATAATGAAAATGAGTTGATAATTTGGGGGGAAAGTATTCTACAAATCAACTTTATTGTTTTACCATTGGTTTCTAAGAAATTTTGTTCATTTGAACTGTGTATAGCTTGATTAGAATCATAGCATGTAAAACCCAACTGGGGGATTATCTGCAGACTTAATGTCGTATTGTGTCAGTTGTCTTCTTTCATGATTTCAACCATTTTTGCTTTTGTCGCTGCTAGATCTGTAGTATATAGCTAGTCACCTTTCAGCGAGGTTTCAGCGAGGCTTTTCTGCATCTCTAGGTTATTTGAGATAACTTTTTTAAAATTAGCTCTTGTCCTCCCTCTACAGGAGAATTTGCAGCCTTCAAGTAGCCACACCATCATGACAGCATCTACTCTTATTTCTTAAGTCTTGTGTTCGTACAGTTTTGTTAACATCAAAACACAGTTCTGTTCCTCAACTCTTTTTAAAGATAAAAATTTTCAGTGCATAAGCTGGTATGGAACAGAAGGAAATTTCCCATCCAACAAAAGAGGGAAGAATGTTTTAGGAACCAGAATTCTCTGCTGCCAGTGTTTCTTCTTCAACACAAATACCACAAGTCTGCCCACTCCCAGGAAGAAAGAGGAGAGACCCTGAGTTCTGACCTTTTGATGGTCAGGCATGATGGAAAGAAACTGCTGCTACAGCTTGGGAGATTTGCTCTGGGAAGTCTGCCAGTCAACTTTGCCCTTCTAACCACCAGACCAGTATGTGGCTGATCATCTGATGGGGCAGTTGCAATCACCAAGCCTCGTTCTCTTTCCTGTTCTGGGATTGTGTTGTGGAACCCTTTCCCCTAGCCGCCACTGGGTCATTTCTGAGGGATGGAACAAAAATGCAGCATGCCCTTCCTGTGTGTTGCATGTTCAGTCCTTGACACATTTTTACCAAAATGAAGCTACTTTATTTGAAAGGAGGGCGAGAGGTGAGGAGGTCGGTTTGGGTGTGTGGCGGAAAGGGAATGCTGCATCTTTTTCCTGGGCTGCTGGGGCTCTGGCCTTGGCTTGGCCAGCCGGAAGCGCTGGCGCGCATCGCCTTCTTTTCCCATTGGGTCCAGCAATGAAGACGAGTGTTTGGGGTTTTTTTTTTCTCCACCATGTGGCAAGTTCTCAGGAAAATACAATTGATATCTTCCTCCTAAGCTCTTCCAGTCAGTCACCAAGTACTTATGTGGCTACTTTGTCCAGGGCACACAATGCCTGTATCTAATTAAAAGCCTACAAAACTGCTTGATAACAGTTTTGAATGTGAGACATTTATGTAATTTAAATGTAAGGTACAAGTTTAATTTCTGAGTTTCTTCTATTATATTTTTATTAAAAAAAGAAAATAATTTTCAGATTGAATTGGAATAAAATAATATTACTTCCCACTAGAATTATATATCCTGGAAAATTGTATTTTTGTTACATAAGCAGCTTTTAAAGAAAGATCATTACCCTTTTCTCTACCTAAATATATGGGGAGTCTTAGCCTAATGACAGATATTTATAATTTTTAAATTAATGGTACTTGCTGGATCCACACTAACATCTTTACTAATATCTCATTGTTTCTTCCAACTTACTCCTACACTACGTCCTACATCTTCTTCCTAGTCTTTTATCTAGAATATGCAACCTCAAATAAAAGTGGTGGTGTCTTCATTCATTCTCCTCCTTCCTTTTTTCCCAAGCCTGATCTTCAAAAGGTTGGTTAATTTGGCAGCTGAGTTCCCCAGGCAGAAAATAGACCAATTTTAGGTGTATTGAGACTGAGGGAGGATGTGTAAAGACTAACATCAGTAAAGAACTGCTGTGGAATAATCAAGAACCTTGTTCTTTATAACTGGAGAATATAACCTAATCATAACTTCCCTCAGCCTTTACTAAAGTGTGATGTAAATCACAGTAGTAGCAAAGAAAGTGACTCTGGATGTATTCCTGGCCAATACCTCCCTTATCATGAATCTAGACTCTTATCAAGATTTAGGAATGTAAATCAAATCAAATGTGCCCAGCCAAGCTATGTAGTAAAGGACCTGAACAATATCAGGCAGAACCTATAAAATAAATCAGGGAATTAGAAATTATTTAAAGTTTCCAAATTGTAAATTGCCCCGGTGTCTTTCAGCCTACTAAAGCTTACTGCCATTATTTTTGCTACAATACCTACATTTCAGAGGAGGGCCTACTGAAAATTCCATGCAAGTGGAAAATAATCCTCAAGTTATTAACGAGTTTGAAAAGCAGTGAGTTCTTAAGTCTTTGGTGAGTAGAGCAAGATCCTACAAAATTCAGAAATTGTAAAAATGGATTCATGCTGATTTGAAGAGCATCTGTGTGCATAATATAATGCTGCGTCTCTTTTAAAAGCAGTGTCTATTTTTCTTTTTAAATTTGTCCCCATAGATGCTTTTGAACATGAACATGCTTGTGTTACCTTTTCCGAGGTTGGGAAGAGCCAGGAGCTCTCAGGCAGAGCCCCCTCCCTCAGCCGGGCAGGAGCTGCCCAGGAGGAGCTGGTTATGGAGGAAGCTTAGCGTTGGCATTTTCAAAATTCAAGGTGATAATGCTTTCTTCTTCCCTTTCTGTTTTAGAATAGATTGCTGTCTGATTTGAAAAAGGGAAATAGATGTGATCTCAAATGAATCTGTACCCAGAAGCCAGGCTCAGGGTATTGAGAGATTTGTATAGTGCCCTCAAAAAATAACAAAATTCTAGCTTTTTTTCTTCTTTTCTCCATCAAATTCTTTTTTCTCTAGTTTACAAATAAGATGGAAAAAGAATTTCCCCTGAGTTTTGTATGCCTTTTTTTTTTTTTTTTTTTTTTTGGCTTAGACTACGGATAGGCATGTTGAGCTCCTAAGAAAATACAAGGAGGAACTCTTTGTTGTGCAGAGCACTTTATGAGTAGTTTGTGTGGATAGTATGTGACTGCTTCCCTGACGAACTTGTGAGGCTGTACTTCTGTCTTTCCTGTAAGGCGGCTGCAGTGCCTTCTGTAGTGTATATAAGGAAAGGTTACGCCTTCTGAAGAATCTCAGAGCAACCATAAGAAGATTATTTTAAAATATGTAGTATTACTGATTACTTTTTCATCATTAAATTAGTCTAGCATCTAAACTTTTACCACTGAAATAATATTGACCAAAAAGCAATTTATAAAAGGGATTTGTGAATAGAAAATACAATGTGATCATTTGTACTTATGTGCACCTTAAAAGAGGAATTCTGTCTAGCTGTCAAATTCTGGTTCCTTAACATCCAGTCCTTGATTGCGATTGAGATCTGGTAGGACATGCTGGGGCATGCTAGCAGATAAAATCCCATATACTTTATGATAGATGTTATATTTATGTCAGTGTTGGCAAAGAGCATTGTGTAGTAATAAAGAATTCAAGACTTCAGCAATGTCAACCTGAAACTTTGTAAATATTTCCTAGATTGTCATTTGATGCAGTCACAGCTCTTTATCACACAATGTTATCTTTTCCTCATCAGGCAATTTTAGAACTGCTGCACGCCCCTCCTCAAATCTCACCTGCCCCTCCTGTACATTCACCTCTCCAGCCTTGTGCACACCTCATTTAGCTTTAGTTTGAAACACATTGCAGGGTTCAGGTGACCTCTTCAAAAACTACCTCCTCAGAATGAGGTAAGGAATAGTTATTTATTTTAAAATATGAAAAGTCAGGAGCTCTAGAACATGAAGATGATCTAAGATTTTAACTTTTAAGTATACTTGTATTTGAGCACTCTCCTTTTGTCCTAAAGGGCATTATACATTTAAGCAGTAATACTGAAAAATGTAGCTCAGAGTAACTGAATGTTGTTGAAAGTGGTGCCAGAATCTGTTTTAGGGGTACGTATCAGAATCTTAACCTTAAATCAGTTGCATGAAATTAAATAGTTGATGGTAACACTTGACTAACATATAATTTTAATTTTTGTTAGGCTTTTAGCAAGACAGTACATCTTCATAATGAGTTAGCCACAGCTTCATCACATGCACAGATTTTCCTGTTGAGAGACTGCCCAGTTAAGAAAGTAGAATGATCACCCGTTTTTCAAGATTCTCTTCTTTGTCCAAACTGGCATTGTGAGTGCTAGAATATCAGCATTTTGAAACTAGTGATTCCAACTATTAGGCTATTAAAAAGCAAAACAAACCAAACAAACCATAGCAAGACATGGAAAGTTTACTATGAGTATAAACAGCAAATAGCTTACAGGTCATACATTGAAATGGTATAGGTAAGGCGCTAGAAAAATACCTTGACAATTTGCCAAATGATCTTACTGTGCCTTCATGATGCAATAAAAAAAAAGAAAATTTTAGCATAAATCAGTGATTTGTGAAGAGAGCAGCCACCCTGGTCTAACTCAGCTGTGTTAATATTTTTTAGCGTGCAATTTAGACTGCAAAGATAAATGCACTAAAGAGTTTATACCCAAAATCACATTTAAAAAATGAGAGAAAACACAGGTAAATTTTCAGTGAACAAAATTATTTTTTTAAAGTACATAATCCCTAGTATAGTCAGATATATTTATCACATAGAGCAAATAGGTTGAAACCACAATTCAGTGACATTTCTAGAGAAACTTTTTCTACTCCCATAGGTTCTTCAAAGCATGGAACTTTTATATAACAAAAGTGTGATGGTCATTTTAAATTGCTGTAGTTTGGGGCTGAAGTACTGTGTGCTGGGCAGCAGTCATATGTATTAACTAGTGAGAAGGGAGAAATTAAGATGTAGGACAAAATTTTATTTTCTTGTTCCCAGAGTACTGCTGCCAACCTAGACAGTGATTTTCCAGAGACTGAAACGTAAACTTGCCGCTCAGGAATTGTTTGCAGATTCAGCGGGACTGTCCTGCTTATGCTGTTCAAAAATGCTCTGAGGGCCAGGTGGGGTCTCCAGGGGCTCCTCTCTGAGGGTACATCAGACTAGCTCACGGCCTGGTGGGCAGATGTGAACTGGACACACTCCGTGGTGTGCTTCCTGTATCTTGGTCCCTTGCCACCCTCAAGAAAGGCTTCAGCGGGTTCTCTAGATGTCTCCGGGAAGGTTTGTATATTGGCCCGAGGAGAATGAAGTGGCCAGTGTACTCATGTTCCATGTTGCTAGCTCTGGTAAATTGAAAATACTGGTAAGATTTTTGTTTTATCAGTACGCTAGAGAGTAAGCTTTGTTTTGTTGTTTTTAGATAATCAATTTTCACTTCCATTTGGAAAGACATTTAAACTGAGTTTCAGTCCTAAATTTTGCGAGTCATGGTAATTAGCAGTTTCTATCGGGTATTTTTAAGGTAGAAGAGGATAGAAACATAAGTTCTAAAATCTTAAGGTAACCGTGGTTTATTTTAAAATGCTTAGGGGTGGTTAGTCTCTACCTCAAAAAAAGTGATTGAGTGAATCTTTTATTTCAGCATTCACAAGTTCGGCTGTTGTTTTTGTAATACTATTTTTTTTAAGCTTTGACCCCCTTTATGTAATTGTCAATGTAGTTTTATTAATTACTAAGTTGGTTTCATTAAAATGTTTATTTAGCAGTTTTGACTAATTGCAGTGATTAATATAGCCAGTTGTGCATGAGGACACAGCCAGTGAGTATATCTGGGGTTTTTTTGTGATGCTTTTTTTCTTAAGGCTTCTGTAGATTTAGGAAGTACTCATTGAAGACAACTAAAATACATGTTATTCATGTTGATATGGAAAAAAAAAAAGCTATGTGCAGACCATCTGCTTCTTCTGGCAGGCTGAGCACATTGTCCATCACCCACAAGTGGCTGGTTCTCATCGCAGAATCTACGTAGGGAATTGGGCGTGAAATTCACTTAAGAGATAGAGCAGAGGAAGTGTTCTGTTTACAGGAATGGAGATGGGAGTTATGAGTAAGTGGCTTAGTCAGTTGGCTTTGTTTTGAAAATTATTGTGTTACATTTGTGTTAACCTACTTGTGTTTTGACAGTATATGTTGCATAGGAAGAAACCTCAGACTAGCATAAGCAACAAAGCTCAGACTAGGCACAAATGTAGACAAAATGGACCAAAATGGGAGGGGGGAAGGTATGGGAGTAAGTCTAGGGGTAGGGAAAAATTAACGTGAGGGTGGGAAGTAAACTGTAATTACCTGAAATAAAATGTAAGAGTGCAATAAGTGTGCTTTTTATTCTAAGCTGTGAATGGGTTTTTTTAAAAAAGCATTCCTTCCCAATGCATTTGCCTATGTTCCATAGCTGATTAAAACCAGCTATATAAACGTATGCCTTTTTATTCATGTTAATTACCAACATAAATGGCTAACCTTTACGTCTTATTTATCTTCATGTTTATGTTAGTTTACATACAGGGATGTGTGTGTGTGTATGCCATAAATTTTCCCTCCTTCATTTAAAAATGCATTTGTTGGGTCCTCTGTTTCCTTAGGCCATGTCACAGGTCATAGTCTCAGCTTGGCCTTTCTGTCACCTGATTTGAAGGACTATCACAGTGACATAGCTCGTTCATTGGTTGTACACACTAACCCTTTTCCTTGCTCAGCAATTACTGTTTCTTCTAAAACGGGTGTACAACCATGAGATTGAAATTAACTGTTTGACATATGTCCCTTTGAATTCTATTTATTAGTTATGATTGCTCTTTGGTTTGGACCAAGAAAAAGGAAATCCCGCCTCCCCACCTTTTCACTTCTTAGTTTGAGGACAATTCTATAAGAGAGAGGAAAGGGAACTCCTTCATGTTTTAACTGCAGCGAGTTAATGGCCCTGGTTTACACCAAACCTTATGGTGATTCACATTCACATTCCTCTCCTCTCTTGCTGCCAAAGGTTTGGGTTTTGTTCACTTCAGTTCTGCTCAAGCATTGAAAAAGTTTTCATGGAGTCTGGAGTGTACCCAGTGAAAAGATGGTTTTTAATTGTCCACAGACCTCTCTGTTCCTGCTTTGCAAAAATTACAAAGGAGTAACTATTTTTAAAGCTTATTTTTCAATTCATAAAAAAGACATTTATTTTCAGTCAAATGGATGATGTCTCCTTGTCCCTTAATCCTCAATGTTTGCTTGAATCTTTTTATTTTTTATTTTTTTCCATTTTTTCCCATCCCCACTTCTTGATACTTCTTGAGTTCTCTTTCCTGCTCAGGTCCTTTCATTTGTACTTTGGAGTTTTTTCTCATGTAAATTTGTACAATGGAAAATATTGTTCAGTTTGGATAGAACGCATGGAGAATTAAATAAAAAAGATAGCTGAAATTCAGATGGAAATTTATTTGTGTAAAGTTATTTAAAAACTCTGTACTATATAAAAGGCAAAAAAAGTTCTATGTACTTGATGTGAATATGCGAATACTGCTATAATAAAGATTGACTGCATGGAGAAGTCTTTATCAAGACTATTTTTCTAGCACTGTCACATTCAGTAACAGAAGTAGGGTTTTGACAGTTCTTTCAGGCAGTGGAAGGACTTGAGAAGTGTACATTGTTTGATATATAATAAAATTTTATATAGATTTCAATTACTGCTTGGTGGGCAAAAGGTATTTATATGAGAAATACATTTAAAGTTGTCGAGATAGATACTTAGTACATTGCACCAGTTACCATCTTGTAGAAGTGACAGTTTTTGTCTGAATGCTCAAAATTCTCCAAGCCAGGCTTCAGCAGTACGTGAACCATGAACTTCCAGATGTTCAAGTTCATGTTGACGTTCATGTTGATGATGATCCTCAAGTACTGTGTGATGGTGTGATGTGACTGTCCCCCTTCCCGAGGCTCAGCTGAAGAGTGTGCTATAATTGAGTCGTATAAGTCATAGTCTGTCTGGAGAAGTTCCCTCTTCTGAACTGTGAATGGTATTTTCACACAACTTCCAAAGATATATTTTCTATAGGAACACAGACTGTAGGCAGAAATATGTATTTGAAACTATGCATTCATGTTTTATACTTCCCATTTTAATGCTGGCTACCTTGACGTAATACATTTGATCTCATGAAGTTTGAAAGACACCTAGAATATCATCAACGCTATGTGATATTACCAGGCAAAGTTTCCAGAAGAGAAATAATTCTGAAACTTTACTGGGAAGCCCTGTGTCTGAGAACAGTATAAACAGAAAAGTCTTCAAGATGGCACATGTTTGTGGAATCTGGTTTCTGATCTTTGTGCCCCTCCAGTGAAAAATAAAATGCTAATGAGACAAGTATTTTCTCTGAACTGCAGTTCTCTCATCTGGAAAATGTAATTCTGGAGTACCACGTAACAGAAACGTTTAAATGAACTTCATACATGATGGAGTGTAATTGTGGATTCACTTCTTAATGCATTGTTCTAGTTTTCCTTAAAATCTAGTCCAGAATTATGAATCCTTTAATTATTGTGATTAAATTCTATTATTATAAAGAAACATACCATACTAGCTTTTCTGAAATTTTATCAGGGGTTTGATAAAGTTTGAGCCTACTCTCTAGGCTATGTAGTTCTCCTAGACTTGTAAAATAAGAGCCAAAAGAGCTCTTAAAGATTATATGGTCTAGGGAATTCCCTGGCAGCCCTGTGGTTAGATTCCATGCTTCCACTGCAGGGGGTGAGGTTTTGATCACTGGTGAGGGAACTGAGATCCCACAAGCCATGTGGCATGGTCCTCTCCCCACCAAAAACAAGCTTTTGTGGCTCAGTCTTAAGGATTACATGGTCCCCTCATCAGCTACTAAATATGAATCCCCAGGGATGACTTGGCTAGATTCATGCAGCCAGGACTAAGAAGTCAGGACTTTGGTTTCCAAGATCACTACTATGTCAATAAACAGGTTTCCAAGATCATTACTATATACTTGTTTCCCAGGTGGCGCTAGTGGTAAAGAACCTGCCTGCCAATGCAGGATACTGAAGAGATGCCGGTTCGATCCCTCAGTGGGGAAGATCCCCTGGTGAATGAAATGGCAACCCACTCCAGTATGCTTGCCTGGAGCATCCCATGGACAGAGGAGCCTGGCAGGCTACAGTCCATAGGGTCGCAGAGTCGGCCATGACTGAAGCAACGTAGCACACACGCACACTATGCGGTTGTGATGGCTATAGCAAAACTTGGATATAAAAATTGGTGTTGGCTCCATGATACTGAATTTGTAGCTAGAAAAGGAGATTGTGCCGCTTGCATATTCCACTTGCTCTTCTGTCTTCTCCAGTCAACAAGCCCACTGCTCATGCAGGAGATAGATAGAAGGTAAAGGCCGAGTACTGAGGCAGGCCAGTACCAGCTCAAACAGCTCCTGTCTCCTCCACCATGCCCTGCTGTCCTCTGAGGCTCCTGATGAGATGGTGGCAACAGGCACCGGGGTCTGCCTCTTCCACAGACTAGTTCCAGAGGCAGGTGGGACCAAGAGGACATCTATAGTTTCCAGAAGACGCACAACAAGCATTCCTTCCACAGTACCTCCGCGCCTCCCAACTTTATTAGGTTATCAGTTGTGTTATTTACACTCAAATTTCCATAGGAAACTGGGTAAACTCACACGTGTGTTCAGTTTTGACACTTGATATCTTCTGTTGCCCTCAATTCTTTCACTGCCTACCTTTCCATTTATGAAGGTACATCTCTCCATCTACCAGGCCACAGCCTAAAACTAACTTTGTTCTTTTAGCCAGTCACTAGGAAGAAAAGGCCAGCCTAAATGTCTGTCTTGCTTTAGGCAGAGGAGAGGGGTGGCTCTGCATCTGCTGAAATATGTTTACAGTTTGTCTCCATGTGGAGGCTTATTTATAACAATCAAACTAGGATTCAAGGGCCACTATAAACTTAATGGTTCGGAAATAACAGTTGCTTCCATTTAGGGTATTTCCTTCCTCCCAAATGTAGTTCTGAGGGTTTATGTGCAAATTCATTGAATCTACTTAATCCATTTTACAAATGAGGGCATTGAGGCAAAGTTCAAACAAGTAATCTGCCCAAACTCCCAGCAGGCATTCCATAAATAAGTGACCAGAGCTAGGAGTCAGACCCAGCAAGTCTGGCTCCAGGGCCTGAGTTCTTCACTGTGCCAGTTTTCCAAACTGCAGACTGAAACCCATTAGTGGGTAGTAAAATCAGTCTCAATCAAATCAACCATTTGTTTAAATGTAGAATAGAATAAAAAAGAAAATATAACAGGGAAGTTTGTGTAAAACTTTTATATATGTATGTATACACATACACACACACTCTAGGTCACGACATAAAATGACTTAAGAGTAGGTAGGTCTTGATCACAAAGCCTTACTCCTATCTACCTCACTCAGACCTACAGCCAAACAACCAGGATTTGAACCTTAGTTCTCTTAACTGTTGGAACTTGGAGAAGTTACCTAACAGTTCAACCTAGAAGTTAAAGTTGGATGTGCAAGTCACTCAGTCATGTCTGATCCTTTGCGACCCCGTGGACTATACAGTCCATGAAATTCCCCAGGTCAGAATACTGGAGTGGGTAGCCTTTCCCTTCTCCAGGGGATCTTCCCAACCCAGGGATCGAACCCAGGTCTCCCTCATTGCAGGCAGATTCTTTACCAGCTGAGCCACAGGGAAGTTCAACTTACTCATCTCTAAAATGGAAAGAATATAAGAGTAAGAGGTTTGTTCCTTTGAGAGTAGGCTGGCTGGGACAATTTTTGCATCAGCACAAACTGATTTCACAGCCCAGGTATAGAAAAAGGATTCAGCATATGGAGGCCACATTGGCCGATTTTAAAAGATGGCTAGTTTAATCTTTTAATTCAAGTCAAGCAATTCTGATTGATTTCTCAGGAAAAAAGCTAATGGGGTTATCCTACTTGAGTTCACTGTTAAAGGCTGTAGTCTTTCCCAAACAACTCTATTGATGGGGGGAGGAGCAACAATGGAAAACAACAAAAAATGAGACCTAAGAAGTACACAGGAATCTGATGGTCTTTTAAAGACCATGAATATTTATCAGGTAAGACAGCACACTCCTACACAGGTGAGTAGACACAAAACCAGGAGTGTCCAACACCTGTGCACCAGGCTCAGGACTGCTGGAGCCAACAGTGGGGAGGGTGAAAAACTGTGTGACTTGCTTCTGCTTTTGCTGCCATTGTGCCCATTCTGACCACTGGGGAGAACCAAAGGGCGAGTGAAATGGGAACTAGGAACTCAAATTGGACCATCCCCTGCTTAAAACTTGTGAGCAACTTTCCCACTGCCTGGCCTCATCTAGTCCCACCCTCTCCGTCCCCTGCTGGAAGCCCAGTGGACTTTATGTCCCGTAGGCATGGTGACCCTGGTCCCACCCTAGACCTCGGTCCTTGCTTTCTTGTCCCTGGGGCACTCTTCCTTCAGACCCCACATGGCTGGTTTCTGCTCCGTGTCAGGTTTCAGCTCAGATGCCTTCTGTCCACCAAAAAGGATCAGCATGGACCCACCCAGCACCCAGTGTAACTGCCTTCACAGCAACCCTCTACTTGTCTTGTCTGTCCTTGCCAAAGTCTGAGTTCTCATCTGTCTTGCTTAGCATGGCAGTCCCAACACCTAGATAGTCAAAAACATAAAAATGTGAACAGCTATGCTTCTGGGCAAGTCCTTAAGCTACTCTAGTGCACATTTTTATCTGTAGAGAAAATTCTGTCCTACCTCCTCTCAGAACTATGATACTACAGAAAGTTGAAAAGTACTTTGAAACTCTTGAAAAACTGCATTATCCTATTTCACCCTTATCTCACATTCTTCTGGCCCTAAGAATTCCTAGACAGAAACATGTCTTAAAGAGTTCCACAAATGGTGACTCAACACAAGAGATACATAAACATGAGATGGACTGCACTGACCTCTAACCTCTGTATACTTTGGGCAAGAAAACACTAGCGGTAGAGAAATGGCAAGATACATAAACATGAGATGGACTGCACTGACCTCTAACCTCTGTATACTTTAGGCAAGAAAACACTAGCGGTAGAGAAATGGCAAGATCTTCACAAACTGTCAATGTACGTGTGACTAAGACAGCTAAGCAGGTAGACAGTATGGCACTGCTGTTAAGCATGGGGTCAGACCTAATGTCATTCACTCAGCAGTGTGTGACCCTAAGTAAGGTTACTTCATTTCTTTGAACCTTGATCCTCACTGATCATCTATACCATGGGGTACCCAAGAAAATCCACCAAAAGGGCTACAAGCAGATGGCACAGCAGCTCAGTTCACAGGAAATCATCATCAGAAATATCCATAACTCAGTTCCTCATTCTTGATCAACACACTTTCATTTACAACTTTAATATATAATATGATGTCCTTAATTTCTTGAAATTCTCACCTGGCTCCTGCAGGGAAACAAAAGTTGGAAAGCTTCAAATCCATCGCTCTTGTCCATTCAATTATTCAAGCATTCACTGAGCATCAATCATTTGAGTGGCCTTGCAGAGGAGTGAAATCACCTTGCTTTCTCAACAGGCTTACAGTCTAATCATTAAAATGCTAATGACTGTGTGCAGGAATATTGGAAAATATATGAGAACACAGGAGAGGATAGCGCTGCAGACCTATTAACACCAGAGAAACAAAGAGGCCTGGTGAGGACGGGGACCAGCCAGAGACACAAAACAAGCTGTACAACACCTTAACTGTTTGTCCCCACCCCCCACCCCCACATACTCAAAACTGCTGTAATTTTTATGTCAGTAAACTACTTCTAATTAAAATAACAGCAATACTAGTAGTCTGATTTAACAGGAACACTTAACTGTCACTTAATGCTTCCTATTCTTTAAAACAATTTCCAAGGTGTTTTGAATGATGGCAATTATTAATGTGCAATGGTTTTTATGTTTTTTACATTTTTATGGAGGTGTAATTAAAAATGTGCAGATACTAAGGGTTTAATTCAATGAATTTTGACAACTGTATATACCCACATAACCTCCACCCTACCTCTACAGTTTCACCAGTTTGTAGACTTCATATGAATGGAATTATTCATTATGTACTTTTAAGTGACATTCACTCCCTTTGCTTAATATGATGACTCAGATTCATCTAAATGATCGTGTCTTATAGCTTGTTTTTAATTGCTGAATTATTATTCGGTTGAATGAACATACTGTAATATGTTTATCCATTCTCTCATTGATGTACAATTAGGTCTAATTTGGAGATATTATGCAAAATTTTGTACATGTCTTTTATGGAGATATAGTTTTCATTTCTGTTGAGTAAATCCTAGGAATACAGTTGCTGAATCCTAGGATACACGTTTAACTTCATTAGAAGCTGCCAAACAATTCTACAAAATCACTGTACTGTTTTACACTCTTACTAGCAAATATTGCTAGTTGCTCCAAACTGTCACTAACAGTTAAAGCTGTCAGTTCTATTTTAGCCATCCTAGTAAGTATAAAAGATATCTCACTGTAGCTTTAATTTATATTTCCCTGGTGATTAATTAAGAGCCTTTTTCATGTGATTATTGGCCATTCATGTATCTTCGTTTGTGAAGTATCTGCTCAAGGCTTTTGGCCATTTTTCAGTTGGATTGTTCAATCTAATTTATGATTATAGGGGTTTTTTACATACACCAGATACAAGCCCTTTGTTGGATATAGATGCTATATTTTTCCCAAATTAGTGGCTTATATATTTCAGTCCTTAATGGTATCTTTTGATAGCAGAAATTTTTGATGAGGCTAAATAAAATTTATTGTTTTTTTAATCAGTGCTATTGCTTCTTCTCCAAAAGTTTTTTGTCTGCCTTAAGATTATTAAGATAGTCTCCTGTGCTTTCTTTTAAAAGCTTTAAGATTCTGGGCTTTATTTTACATCTATTATCCATGCAGTGATTAATTTAAAAACATTTTAAATGACAATGTCTTAATCCCTGAAGGATTTGTGAGGAAAAGAATTCCTCCCAGTATCTTCCTTTTGAAAGAAAAACCTCCTGATCTGGAAAATGAAAGGGCCATAACCTTTTACTGTTGAAAGAGTTAATTTCCACACAATTCCAATATGTAACATTCCCATATGCTCAAATTTTTCATTAGAACTATTTTTGCAACTACAAACAAGCTCCCTATCTATCTTGTCCAGCAGAGCTGGTGCTTAAAGTCTTTGATCAATAGACAGACAAATGGGATCCTATACTGTAACAAAGCTTAAGAAAAAGTAATTTTTTAAAACATAAAAGGAAAAGGAAGATGAGACTAAAAGTGTATAAGGGGAAGAAGGGGCAGAATGACAGCAAATGTGAAAACATGAAAAGCAGAAATTAGACATGATGTGTTAATTATTCTTTATGCTGTTATAAAATGCACTGTTTCTTCGGAACCATCATAGGTGCAAAGTCAAAACATGTTTACAGACAAATGTTAAACGTAACAAGAAACATGGGGTGCACCCATTTGGCAAGAGCTGAGCCTCCGTTTTCAGTCTTCATCATCCGGAGGGATACCCAATTCCTCATCTGTCCACTGGGAAGGGTCAGGATAAGGAAAGTGACCCTAAGGACAACCAATTAAAAAAAAAGTTCAAGAATCTATACTTCACAAAACTATTAATAATCTATACTCCATACAGTTGATTAAATTTTCAAATAAATCTTGGGGGGGAAACTGATTTAAATAAACAATCCTTTATATACCCCAAGAGCAAATTCTATTGCACTTCAACCATCTGATGGTCCAACTATTCTTCAATCTGTTCAGAATGTGCCGTGGCCTGAATATGAGAAGTTTGGCCATTTTGGAGCTTCCACCTGAGCCGGCATTTGAGTATGAGTTTTGCACGGAAGGGAGGGGGAACGGAGACAACAGATTTCAAAGACACCCCATGTCACAACAATCCCTGAATTGTTGTGAATCCCTTGACAACAGTGTTGTCTTGAATCCCTGACAAAACATAGTGTCTCAAACTGTCCTGTCATTCCTGCTCGGAGACCTGGGAGCCTCGGGTGGACTCATTCCGCTTTGATCCTGACCTAGGGCATGCTGTCGTCTCCTGCCAGACAGCTACACACAGATCCGACAGCTGACCCACAGTGAGACAAAGGTGTCTGTGTGCTGCCAGTTCACAGACACCAGGCGGCTTCTTTCTGGGGGACAAGGGCACAGAAATTCTAAGAGAAGTGGGACATGAATCAACCTGATGCTTCTAGAACTCACAGTGTAAGTTTAATTTCCCTATCCTTAAAAATAACTAAATTTACTGAAATTCAAAGGATTCTGGATCAATAAGCACGGATTTCAATGGCCTAAAACTGTAGTTTGCTAGAGAATGGCATCTATGCAAATGTGATTAAAAGCTCATTTGAGGCCAGTTACATGTTAGAAAGTCACCAGTAATTAATTTCCCTGCTTCAGACAAATTAGCTCATATCCATTCCACTTAACCTGGCTGCCTTGGGCCTCTAGACAAACTAGATGGCATGTATCATTTAAAGGCATTTAAGGATGAAACTTAACCTGCTGATGACCCCCTACCCAGCTTGGAAGGTAAGAGAATTAGCTTCTGTAGTCTCCCTTCCAGATACAGCCACCATTTGGCAACCGTAAAACACGCAGCATCTACGTGTACATCCCTGGGTGGAAAAGGTCAGAGATGATAATGTTTCCTAAAATAAAAGGATTCCTGCATACACATAAGGACAACATACCTCCAGATAGAAAAACAGGCTATAAACAGAAAAACAATCTAAGCTGTTAACAGATCTTCCCTCCCCACACCCAAAGGACAGGGACTACTCTCCTGCACTTACCAGCACAGCATCTGAGTCGTGCCAGAAGCGCCAGAGAATCCAGAACCACATGGTCGCACTGAAGAACTCGGCCTGGATCACCTGGGATCTGGTCAGCTGTGGGAACTGTCTGTACCGAGGCTCAATGTGCGCACCTCCACCAGCCCTACATGACAAAACAGATATGTGAAGCAGCTTGCTGTCTTTGAGCTCATCCAAAACTCTGTGAGTTACAGCCAGAAACTAAACCTTTCTCTCATCCTCTGCAAAAAAAAAAAACAGAAGGCTAATGCTCCATGGTCCCTCAAAATACTCCACTTGCATAAGCGTGCTGTAAACGTGTGCAGCGGCAAAAACTGGCCTGAACTGACGAGAGGCTAATTATGATGTTCATTCAGTGAATATCCACACATTTTACACCAGATATGAATGTGCTGATTAACAGGGTACTGGCCCCACACAGTGGTTAAGGGATCATGAATCTGCAGTAGGTCACTAGCTTATCCAGAGAAACAAATCAGCAAATTAATTTTGTTCTGGAGAGCCATCTGTTTCAAAGACAAATTATGTCCTCCGCTGTATTAGTAATACAATCTTTATTAAAAGACCACTTTATGGAAAAGAGAACTTAGATCCTTTTTAATAAGCCAACAGCACTGAACAAAGCAAAAAGACTTAAACAGTTAAGTTTGAACAAGTGTTTCTGGTTCTTGTTTTTTCATTTAGATACTGCTGACAAGGTGTAGGATAGCATCCATAGGGCTCTACTCATTTTATTTTGTTGGATTATAATTATTATGGCTTGAATCTAATGTAAATAATGTAAGTTGTACTTAATGGGGCTACTTTCAAGTCCTTTTCAGCAGGTATACTATTACACAGAAATGGATATAGAATTTCAAAGAAAGTTTCTATATAAAATGTGTTCACAAATTTCATTCCAGGTAAGAATCAGCTTATAAAACAATGTTCCCTTTTGTTTGACACAGAAATGAGTATCTGTACAAAACTTCAGTAAAATTACTTCAAAATGCACTAGTTTTGTGAACATTAACACTTCCATGTTTCTTGATACATATTACCTAGTACCCTTTTTATTCTCTTCTACTCTAAAAGATTATTAATAGTTTCTATTTACAGAGTGTCTTATCACCTGTCAGACACCACACCAAGCACTTTATATATTATCATTTAATTTTCAAAACAACCTGAAGGGATAGATCTATGGTTATCAATGTTTACAAATGAGGACACTGGAGTATTATTGTTTGGTGACAAAGCCCAGGCTCTTAAATACTGCCCACAAACAACATTAATTCCCTATTTATGTAAATATCTATCCAACACTTTTATTTGAAAGATTCTATATAAAATATTAATAGTAATTAGCTCTGGGTGGTATAAGAAATGCGTTCTATTCTTTCTACATGCATGTGTGTATTCATGTAAGTATGTAAGGCAAACTAGATAGGCCTGAACATCCCTCCAAATAGAAACTACGACAGCATATATGGAATTTAGAAAGATGGCAATGACGACCCTGTATGCAAGACAGGAAAAAAGACACAGCTGTGTATAACGGACTTTTGGACTCAGAGAGAGAGGGAGAGGGCGGGATGATTTGGGAGAATGGCATTCTATCATGTATACTATCATGTAAGAATTGAATCGCCAGTCTATGTCTGACGCAGGATACAGCATGCTTGGGGCTGGTGCATGGGGATCACCCACAGAGATGTTATGGGGAGGGAGGTGGGAGGGGGTTTCATGTTTGGGAACACATGTAAGAATTAAAGATTTTAAAATTTAATAAAAAAAAAAATAAAAGTAATACTGAAAAAAAAAAAAAGAAACTACGACAGCAGATTAATTTTTTTTAACTTTTAATAAATCATTAAAATCTTGGTATGGAAGTACCAAGACCGCAGCGAAGAGGAACACCCCCTCGTCTTCCCATGCAGGCTCAAAGGCTGTTGTTAGTGGCTCTCGATCTCTGTCCTTCTCAGGTCACACATGCCTTTTCCTTCTCTCCATCCTACATCTGTCCCAGTTCCATATTCATAACAGACACGTGGCTTTAAGCAAGTCAATCGTTTCATTTAGCTGGGTCTCAGTTCCCTAATAACAACAGCTATTTATACAATACTTGTATGGTCTTTACTGAGCACCAGCAACTCTGGTAACAACACTTCAGAGATTTGTTACTCGTTTACTTCCCTGGGAGTCAACATTATTACCCCAATTAAACCTGTGAGAAAACTCAATTCTTAAGAGATCATGAAACTTTTCCAAGATCACAGCAAGAGCGTGGCAGAGGTGAGATCTGAACAGACAGTCTGGGGGCAGAATCCTGCTTTTAACCACTATTTTGCAGTGCCACTTGGTAAAGTGTGGACTGTGGTCAGAGAGGCCTGGAACATCACCTGGAAAAATCCAATGTACTGTTTTCAGTCCCGCTCTTAATCTCTGCACTCCCAGCTTGCTTTTGGTAGACCTGCCCTCCCTTGGCATCAGCACTGGGCTCGCCAGTGGGCTTCTCCCGCTACATCATGGGTGACTCTGCTTTTGCTCACTCTCTTAAATTCTGGTGTTGCAAAGGTAAACTCTAAAGGATACTAAGGGCTTTGGGTGACAATAATCTGTCAACATAGGCTCATCAACTGTAACAAACGTACCCTCCGGTGGGGGGATGCTGATAATGAAGCAAGCTATGCATGTGTGGCTTGGGGGGGTTTATGGGAAATCTCTGTACCTTCCTCTCAATTTTTTTTTGGGGGGGGGGGGACAGAAAACTGTTCTATAAAATATTTTTAAAAAGAAAACTTCCGACATTGCCCAAGCATCCACTTTTGGCTCTCTTCCCATCCTTTCCCACTCCACTCTCGTGCCTTGGAGCGCTAATTCTCCACTCTCCAACCATAGTAACTTTTTAGAATTAAAAAGTGGCCACGTGATATCTGATTAAAACGACCGATCAGCGCCTCTGTTGGAAATCTCTCAGGCAGGCCTCTCTGTTTTAGTCGGTCAGTCGTGTCCGACTCTCTGTGACCCCCATGGAGAGTAGCCCGCCAGGCTTCTCTGTTCAGAGGATTCTCCAGGCAAGAATACTAGAGTGGGTTGCCATTCCCTTCTCTGGGGAAATCTTGATCCAGGGATCGAACTCGGGTCTCCTGCACTGCGGGCAGATCCTTTACTGTCTGAGCCACCAGGGAAGCTAGGGCACAGCCACGCATAAGGAGCATCTATCATTCTTTCCCTACGACCCGAGGTCTCCCGCCTCACCTCTGGCCTCACCTCGCCTCGAGCTTGAAGCTTCAAACTACCCTGTACAGGTGATTTCCTCTGCCTGGCGCCCTCGCCTCCTCGGCTCCTGTCCTTGCTTCCAGATCAGCTCCAACTGTCTCCACGTTCAACTGGGCAGCCTCCCTCTGGGGCCGGGACCGTCAGATACACACCTCTACCGGCTCCCCCGGCCCCGGCGTCGCGCCGTCAGACTACAAGTCCCAGCACGCCTCAGGGGTGGAGGCCGCCGCAGACCAGGACCGACCCCTGCTGCTCGGCGTCAAGGTGAGGGCGTCCCGAAGGCTAGTGCCTTCCGCTAAACCGGCGAAGCTCCAACCCTAGGCAGTACTCACCGACGGACGCCACCGGCTCCAGCCGCCCGCGCGCAGCGGCCTCTGAAGAGGTGGCCTCCAACGTGAGCGAAAGGCGCCAGTCGCTTCAGAGCCGACATGCCAGCCATCGTTAGTCCGGCCGTTACCCAGGCCGCTCCGTCGCTACACGTCACTTCCGCTGGCACCCGGCCGGTGACGTCACGGAGTCGGCCCGCCCCCTCCTGTGACGTAGGGAGGACGGGGCAGCAGTAGTTACCGCCCCGAAGGAGCGTAGCAGTCCCTTTCCTGAGGTGAGGGCGTCTGTGGCCGCCGCCTGAGCGCGCGGTTCGCTTGGAGCCACCAGACCGGGTCTCGCTTTGTGGGCCTGGTGGCGCCCTGACGAAAGGTCAGGGGTGTAGACGGCCCTGGTGGAGCCCGCGGATGGGCGTTCCGCACCTCGGCGCTCGGGTCCTGGAGCCCGTCTTTGTTACTGGACACTGAGGAACTTAACGCTGACATAGCTCGCTCTTTGCTACGGGTGCTGATCTAGGCGCTGTTAACCCACCCGGACCCGCCCCCTGCCTGCTCCTCCCGAATTAACTACCCTTCCAGACCCTCCTAGGCTGCCAGATCCAAGCTAGTCCGTTGTATTCCTCCCCTGAAAAGGCTCCACGATTTCTTTAAAGCCTTCTTCGTTATATGGCTGTTCTGTAAACCTGAGCTTGATAACCAACCCGCAGCCCGTGGTTCTCAAATGTCAACAGCTGGACTGGAGGTATCAGAATCCCCTGAGGAGTCCGACCCCAGCTATTATGGCTGGATAGGGCCAAGGAATCTGCATTTTAGCAAGCCCCCAATATACGCGGCGCTCCCGATCCCTGGATCCTGAGCCAGACAAGATGTTTTGCATGACTAATTCTGATTTTTTACTATGAAAAGTTTAGAGTCCCAATCAGTACACAATTTTGTGTAACAGCAACGCATGTTTGTGTTGCAGACATGTTCTAAAAGTTCCAAGGGCAAATATCCCTGACTGCCTTTTGCAGGTTGCACAATGGCCCTCTTTTTGATTCTCAGAAAAGCACACTGCAGGGGAATGAGGAAGGAAAAAAAAA
This sequence comes from Capricornis sumatraensis, assembly GCF_032405125.1. NCBI lineage: Eukaryota > Metazoa > Chordata > Mammalia > Artiodactyla > Bovidae > Capricornis > Capricornis sumatraensis. Next base: position 108,440,748 of record NC_091073.1, on the reverse strand, counting down.
AAACCTTGTTCACAAGGCTTCATGTTTATTTAATTTTCTACTTTTGTTATTTTTTTATTTAGGCTGCACGCATGTCTCTTGGAATCTTACTTTTGCAACCAGGGCTTGAACATGGACCATGGCAGTGAAAGCACTGAGTCTTAACCACTGACTGCCAGGGAATTCCCTAATTTTCTACGTTTAAAGGTTGCTTGATCGCCCTTTCCCTCTAAGTCTCCAAAAGAAGAAAGGAACTTATCTTTCCAGCAGTTTTAACACAGAAATGAACCTTGTTCTTTCTACTCCACTGCCCCTTTATTTACTTACACCCAAGAAGTAATGTTTTTTCCTTATGAAGATGAATGTATAAATCAAGTTTAGCCTTTTTAAGATGCTTATTTTAAAAATCAGCCAATTACCTGTATTAAAGCACAGCCATTAATAACCATTTTTTCTCTTCAGTTCAGCCTGTGTTCATTTTCTGTTGCTGCTGTAATGGCTCCTGAGCTACTGAGGCCCTCGGTCCAGCAGCCCACAAGGAACGTGAGTAAACCTGAATTCAGACCTGCCCCAGTGGAGCCCCAAGATGCTTATAGCCATGCAAGACTGAGCAGAGGACCCACCAAGCTTCGCCTACATTTCTGACCTGCAGAGACTACCAGGTATTAAACTGCTACATTTGTGGGTAGTGTGTATGCAGTGAGAGATAACTAATGATTATCACAGTAAGTTGATGGAATCCACTGGCTTTCAAGAAAGGTTCAGAGGTGCTGGTGTTCGCTCAGGGAGATATCGCTCTGTGTTGGTGCCCCCGTCTCTTGTCCCACAGCACAAATGCATGTGCATTTGGCACAAAGGGCTGAATGTCTGGCTGGTTTGCCCATGAGGAGGGAGCTGAACAGGGTTACCTGGAGCCCCCAAGCCCTCACTGCCTGACTCAAATGCTCTACCCTCAAGATTTGGGAAGTGCCAATAACATCTCCACCCCTCTAAAAAAAAAAAACTGCACCAAGGGAATCTCTGTCCAACATAAGATAGCTTCTGTTCTCAGTTGTTCCCTAAAAGACAGGAACTTTATCCTTAAGAAGGAAAGAATGGGAGAATCTAGTCCTGCGGTCACAGCAGGACTCAGAGAGCAGGAAGGCTTGACTTTCCACTCACGGTCTCCAAAACACGCAGGAGAATCCACTGGGATGCTGGAAAAAACATTACTTTTAAACAAAATTAAGAAATTAAGCTTTATTAATATCCACTCTACAAACTGACCCTGGGATACTCTAAGTCCATGCGGGCCAGCCACGTGTCAGAGCAGCTTTGAGAGAATGGCCTGTGCGCTGGCCCAGTGCAGAGGGCCAGGCAATGGCCGCCCTTGTTTTCCTTCACTGCTGGAGTGTCGCTGGGTGCTACTGCGAATTTCAAGTCCTGGTTAACAGGATGTGAAAGTGTTAGCCACTCAGTCATGTCCAGCTCTCTGTGACACCATGGACTATAGCCTCCCAAGGCTCCTCTGTCCATGGGATTTCCCAGGCAAGAATACTGGAGTGAGCTGTCATGCCCTTCTTCAGGAGATCTTCCTGATCCCGGGATTGAACCAGGGTCTCCAGTATTGCAGGCAGATTCTTTAGCGTCTGAGCCACCAGGGAAGCTCTAACAGCAATGTACTGATTATATTATCTATTTGTTAATATTAACCAAAATTAGCTCTGTAGAATGCTCAGAAAAACCAGTATCTAAATGCTAATATGTGAGCACAGGGAAACTTTAAGAAAAATAGTGGAGCTGACTCTGTTCCTGTCTCTAGTATGTCACATTAACCATTTATCATTGTTTTTTTTTCTTTTACATTATAATAAAATTTAGCAAGATTGGTAAAAAAGATTTTAATTATCAAAAGGATAATTTGAGATACAGTGAAACGTGCCCTAACTGTAAGCTGTGTCTTCAGAGATTTGCTGGTGATGGTAGAACCTGTATAAACCTTGTAAATAAATTATATGTGAATGTATATATAAATATATGCAACCCTTTACCCACAGGGCACATAATCAAAACATTTGAGGGGAAAAAACAAAACAAAAAAAAACAACACAAAATACTTGGGGGGATTCCCTGATGGTTTAGTGGTTAGGACTCGGTGCTGAGGGCATGGGTTCAATCCCTGGTCAGGAAACTTAAGATCTCGCATGGTATGTGCCACGCCGCCCCAAAATTTGGAAACCATGGGTCTACAGGGTTCTGTAACATTTTCTAACCTAAATATCAGAGTCTGAGCCACCAGGGAAGCTCAGGTTGGTCTCACCAGGAAGACCAACCTGATCCAGGAGTACAGAGGTTAAGAAGAGAAGAGAAAAACCCAGAAAACAAAATAACTAAGTTTATTCGTCCTTCTCCAGAGAATGTTTTCCCTGTAAGTTTCTCTGACCCCGCTTCCATGCCTGAGCTGTCAGGACCCTTCCTCCTTTCATTTCCCCAGCAATCCCAGACCTTTGGAAACAGATGCTTGAAACCAAACCAGGGTGAAACACAGTGGCAGGCCCTCCACAATCCCAGTTCTAGGACGTCCAAGCTGCCACAGGAGAGGCTGTTGGGAGCGGCCTCTTGTTCCGAGAGGAAGCCCCCACTGCTGCTGTCAGCGGGAGGTCGCTAGTCCTTTTAGAAGGAAGGGCTTCGCTGCCTCCAGGATGTCCAGTTTAGGGTCCAGTGAGCGGCCAAGCCCCTCCAGCACCATGATGGCAAACACGATTGAGGCAAAGTTGCTCTCAAGCTTTACCTGAAACAGAGAAACGGGTATTTCTGAAGCCCACGGATAGACGGAGAGTATCCTGCATTAACAGAGCAACATCCACTCCGGACATCGTGCGCCTGCCCAGATGATTTTTCTCATCTATGTGACATTCTTACAGATAAAGGACAGATATGGTATGGACCTAACAGAAACAGAAGATATTAACAAGTGGCAAGAATACACTTCAGGACCCAGAAATGTGTATTTTCTAAGAATACACTGTATGACCCAGATCTTCATGACCCAGAAAACCACAATGGTGTGATCACTCACCTACAGCCAGACATCCTGGAATGTGAAGCCAAGTGGACCTTAGGAAGCATCACTACAAACAAAGCTAGTGGAGGTGATGGAATTCCAGTTGAGCTATTTCAAATCCTAAAAGATAATGCTCTGAAAGTGCTGCACTCAATATGCCAGCAAATTTGGAAAACTCAGCAGTGGCCACAGGACTGGAAAAGGTCAGGTTTCATTCCAATCCCAAAGAAAGACAATGCCAAAGAATGTTCCCACTACCACACAACTGCACTTATCTCACATGCTAGCAAGGTCATGCTCAAAATTCTCCAAGCCAGGCTTCAACAGTACATGAACTGTGAATGTCCAGACATTCAAGCTGGATTTAGAAAAGGCAGAGGAACCAGAGATCAAATTGCCAACATCCGCTGGATCATCGAAAAAGTAAGAGTTCCAGAAAAACATCTACTTCTGCTTTATTGACTACGCCAGTCTTTGACTGTGTGGATCACAACAAACTGGAAAATTCTTCAAGAGACGGAAATACCAGACCACCTGACCTGCCTCCTGGGAAATCTGTATGCAGGTCAAGAAGCAATAGTTAGAACTGGACATGGAACAACAGACTGGTTCCAAATTGGGAAAGGAGTACATCGAGGCTAATTAACCTTGTACACCCTGCTTAATTAGCTGAATGAAGCACAAGCTCGAATCAAGATTGCCAGGAGAAATATCAATAATCTCAGATACACAGATGACACCACCCTTATGGCAGAAAGTGAAGAAGAACTAAAGAGCCTCTTGATGAAAGTGAAGAAGAGTGAAAAAGTTGGCTTAAAACTCAACATTTATAAAACTAGGATCACAGCATCCAGTCCCATCACTCCATGGCAAATAGATGGGGAAACAATGGAAACAGTGAAAGACTTTATTTTTCTGGGCTCCAAAATCACTGCAGATGGTGATTGCAGCCATGAAATTAAAAGACACTCGCTCCTTGGAAGAAAAGTTATGACCAACCCAGACGGCATATTCAAAAGTAGAGACATTACTTTGCCAACAAAGGTCTGTCTGGTCAAAGCTATAGTTTTTCCAGTGGTCATGTATGGATGTGGGAGTTGGACTATAAAGAAAGCTGAGCACTGAAGAATTGATGCTTTTGAACTGTGGTGTTGGAGAAGACTCTTGAGAGTTCCTTGAGAGTCCAACCAGTCCATCCTAAGGAAATCAGTCCTGAGTATTCATTGCAAGGACTGATGCTGAAGCTGAAACTTCAATACTTTGGCCACCTGATATGAAGAACTGACTCATTGGTAAAGACCCTGATGCTGGGAAAGATTAAAGGCAGGAGGAGAATGGGAGGACAGAGGATGAGATGGTTGAATGGCATCACTGACTCAATGGACATGAGTCTGAGTAAGCTCCAGGAATTGGTGTTGGACAGAGAAGCCTAGTGTGCTATAGTCCATGGGGTAGCAAAGAGTCAGATATGACTGAGTGACTGAACTGAACTGAACGTTCTTTTCCCTATCCAGTCATTTTCCCCACCATCTCATCTATTCACCCAACCCCCCACCCACTAGAAATAGTAAGAAAACATCTGGGGATGCAGTGTGTACAGCTCTTCTTTAAGGGAGGTGTGTGAGTGTGGATGACTTAAAAAATACTAAAGTGAAAAGTTCACAGGTACACTAGAAACTAGGCTTCCCTGGTGGCTCAGCAGTAAAGAACCTGCCTGCCAATACAGGAGACTTGGGTTTAATCCTTGAGTTGGGAAGATCCCCTGGAGAAGGGAATGGCTACACTCCAGTATTCTTGCCTAGAGAATTCCATGGACAGAGGAGCCTGGTGGGCTACAGTCTATGGGTCACACAGAGTCAGACACAACTTATCGACTAAACAACAAACACCACCAGAAACTATAAATCTAAATATGGGTCATTCTTTGAAATCCACAGTAGTCTTTTTGAGACCAAGCACATCTGGCTTTGCTCAAATACTGCAGGGTTTCTTCCCCTTTGGAGCCAGGTTAACAGTAATAATAGTTTACATGGATTACCCAGTTAATCCTCAAAAGTACTTCATTATGCCCATTCAGTGGATAAGGAAGCTAAGGCTCAGGGCGGCTGAGTGATTTGCTCAAGTCCTCTGGGTGAAGAGGAGTCTGTTGTTTGTTTTAGTCACTAAGTCATGTTCGACTCTTTTGGGATCCCATGGACTGTAGCCCGCCAGGCTCCTCTGTCCACGGGATTTCCCACGCAAGAATACTGGAGGAGGTAGCCATTCCCTTCTCCAGGGGATCTTCCCAAACTAGGGGTTGAACTTTTGTCTCCTGCATTGACAAGAGGCGTCTTAACCACTGAGCCACCAGGGAAGCCCGCATGAGGAAGAGTTGAGCCAGGATTTAAACCTAGAACAGGAATCTGCTTTCAGGTGGACAGGTCAGGAAACGGAAGGATAGCTCATGGGGAAATAACCTTTGATGAAAGTTAAAGGGTCTTTGTCTCAGTTAAGGCCCAAAAAGTTGTCTGAGGGGTCAGATGGGCAAATCAGAAGAAAGCAGCATGTTACATGTGCACACTCATGGGGGTGTAAAATTGTGTAGACTTTGGCATCCGGTCCCATCACTTCATGGGAAATAGATGGGGAAACAGTGTCAGACTTTATTTTGGGGGGCTCCAAAATCACTGCAGATGGTGATTGCAGCCGTGAAATTAAAAGACGCTTACTCCTTGGAAGAAAAGTTATGACCAACCGAGATAGTATATTGAAAAGCAGAGATATTACTTTGCCGACTAAGGTCCATCTAGTCAAGGCTATGGTTTTTCCCGTGGTCATGTATGGATGTGAGAGTTGGACTGTGAAGAAAGCTGAGCACCGAAGAATTGATGCTTTTGAACTGTGGTGTTGGAGAAGACTCTTGAGAGTCCCTTGGACTGCAAGGAGATCCAGCCAATCCATTCTGAAGGAGATCAGCCCTGGCATTTCTTTGGAAGGAATGATGCTAAAGCTGAAACTCCAGTACTTTGGCCACCTCATGCGAAGAGTTGACTCACTGGAAAGACTCTGATGCTGGGAGGGATTGGGGGCAGGAGAAGGGGATGACAGAGGATGAGATGGCTGGATGGCATCACTGACTCAATGGACGTGAATCTGAGTGAACTCCGGGAGTTGGTGATGGACAGGAAAGCCTGGCGTGCTGCGATTCATGGGGTCACAGAGTCGGACACGACTGAGCAACTGAACTGAACTGAACTGGAAAACAGTATGGCGCTTCCTTAAAAGCTAAAAATATATATATAATAATAATATGTATAAATCTATAAGAAAGTGAAGCCACTCAGACGTGTCCAACCCTTTGTGACCCTGTGGACTGTAGCCTACCAGGCTCCTCCATCCATGGGATTCTCCAAGCAAGAATACTGGACTGGACTGCCATTCCTTCTCCAGGGGATCTTCCCAACCCAGGGATGGAACCCAGGTCTCCCACATTGCAGACAGACACTTTACCCTCTGAGCCACCAGGGAAGCCCTGTATAAATCTATACTTCAATAAAAAAATTTTAAAAACTATATCATCTAGCAATCCCAATTCTGTATAAATGTCCAAAAGAATTTGAAACCAGGATCTCGAAGAAATATTTGCATACTGGTGTTCACTGCAGCATTGTTCTTAGTAGCCAAGAAGTACAAGTGGCCCAAATGTCCATCAGAGGATGAACAAATAAAGAAAATATGGTTAAGTACATACAATGGAATATTATTTAGTCTTTAAAAAGAAAATCCTGTCATCTGCTACAACATGCATGAACCTCAAGAACACTCCATTGAGTGAAATAAGCCAGTCACGGAAGGACAAACACCATATGATCCTTTTATAGGAAAAATCAAGAGTCATCAAAACTATGGACCTGGTGCTTGCCAGGGGCTCAGGGAAGAGAGACATGGAGTTTTTGTTCAGTAGGAATAGGATTTTATTAGAGATCTAGAGATCTATTATACAACTGTGTAGATGTGGTTGACACTTGGAGGCAGGCAGGGGTAAACTGTATATTAGTTTTTAACCATAATTTAAAATTTTTTAATTATTTTAAAATTAAGTACCTGGTGAAATATTTGAAGAGAATGGCTGTACTTGGCCCTCTCTCTGCTCTCTCATCCTGGGAATCACAATGACAACAGCAAACATCTAAAGCACTGGCAACCGTGTGTCCCACACAGTGTGTGAGGAAGGCTGTGTACCCATGGGAGCCCCAGGGCTAAAGAACAAAGTCACTGGAAGTGGGGCTCCCTGGTCAGGTGGCCTCGGGAGCCAGAGCGAGTTGCTTGGTGCCAGCCTCAAGGAATGCTGGGATTAAATCAGATACTAATAGATGTTATACAACTGAATTAGGAGGCTAAAGGGAGGTCAAAGCGCACTGATCACCATGTCATGGCCTCACCTGGCCCTCCTGGCAGCCTCTGGGGACTTGGAGAGGCTGCCCAGGTCAGAGGTGGTGGGCACCAAGCTGGCTATGAGCCTCAACCTCCCTGTCCTGAGCAAATGAACTCCCAGGAGTGTGTTTTCATTCCCAGTTCTCTCCAAGCCAGCCCCCAGCAATGATGAAAGCTTTCCCTAATCCTAACATGAGATTTAATTCATTTTAAAAATAGAACTTGTCAAAACTCTTAGAAAGCATAAAGTTTTTCCCCCAAAACCCCACCAATGTAGGGTTACAATGGGATCAAAGGAAAACCTTGCTGGACATCAGGGAGTAGAAACAGCCCTCTCAGCAGAGGGATCGGTGTGCAGAACATTTCTAAAAGTGATCTCCCATAAGAGAAAAACCTGCCACAACCCTGAGGCCACTTGCCTTCCCCACAGACCTCCCTCCTGCCTGACCAGAGCGCAAGCTCCCTGCCCAGGCCTCACCTTGTGAGTCATCAGCAACTTAAAGACATTCGAGAGAAGGCTGGAAACTTGAAGCTGGAAAACAGAACAAAGAGCCTGAGAGCTACTGGGAACCACTTCTCTCCCTTACCTGCCCCTCACCCACACCCACACCCACACCCACACCCACACCCACACACACACACACACACACACCCCAGTGATCGGAAATGGACTGCCTGACAAATCCCCAAAAGGACTACATTCACACAAGCCCAACTTCCATCTCATGACTGAGTTCAAAGACCACCGCCCCGCCAGGAGAACCAGCCTGGAGGCCTCTTCCCCAGCATGCCCGGCACATATAGAAATCACATTGGAATAAATAAGACAGGCAGCTGCCACTCCTCACTGCCCGGGGGCCACCTCTTTTTCTGACTCGATCCAGCTAGAGTAGACTTGGGAATGAACTTGGGAAGAAAAATCAGCTTTGTTAGAACTGTGTCCAGAATTCAAAGTGGGCTCCACTTCAGGTAAGGGCTACCCTGGTAGCTCAGATGGAAGATGTGGGCAGAGGAAAAGGTTTGTTCTTTATCTGCCTTAAAACTCAAGCCATGGGGTAGGAGGTGGGAGCGAGGTTCAAGAAGGAGGGGACATATGTATACCTATGGACAATTCATGTTATGTACGGCAAAAACCAACACAATATTGGATAAGCAATTATCCTTCAATTAAAAATAAATAAATTTAAAAAAGAAAAACTCAAGTCCCCTCAAGACCTCTCCCCATGACCTCTCCCTTAGACCTGCAGTTTGTGCTGTCCAAGGGCAAGTTTGGTAAACACCCCAGGACCCCCAGCCCTCCAGTGGCCTGCTCACCTTTTCCAGGGTGATGGTGTTCTTCCTGGCCTGGGTCACCAGCCGGGCCATCTCAGCCTTAAATCCCTCCACGTCCTCGCACTCGCTGGCCCGGGCGTGGTGCAGGATGAGCTCAGCCACCCTTTGGCCCTGGAAGATGGAAAAAACATGCTAGAATCAAGAGGGCCGAACCCTGGATTCTCTGCCCAAACGTCTTCAGATCCTAGTTCTTTCCACCCGTTTCTCTACCCTTCTGCTTTTGTGCCCCACCTCCCCATCCATTTTAAACTTTACCTCGCTCCCTTCCAATAATACCTGGTCATCAATCAAAGCCTTTTGCTGCTTCTCTCGGTCGGCGAGGCCCCACCTGTGCTCAGCACAATCAGAGGCCGGAGCTGCGTGGTCTCCTTTGTCTCTGAGGCCACACAGGCCCAGTGGCCGAGCCTGGGCCCTGCTGCTCACGCTCCTCACAGCACTGCTTGCCAACTAACCGGCCTGGCCTAGAGGCCTGCCTCCAGGACGGACTCCTCGAGGGTGGTCTTCCTGCCGCAGCAGAATTCCCCACGCACAGCCTGCTGGCTCCTCCTCCACCCAGGATGCTCCAAGGTCTTCCTAACACCCACCAAGCTCTTCCTCCTTGACTGTGACCTTCTTCCTTTGCCCAAACCTGTGCAGAGGAGCACCTCCCAGCCCCCACCCACCACTGCGCCTCGGTCTTTAACCTTGGCCCAGGGGACACTTTCAAACTGGCTCAGACTCAAGCCTCTGGTCTACCCACCACCACACCCCCTCCACCCCAGAAGCCTCCTAAGCAGGGGCGTCTCTCAATTTTGCCCTTTTTTCCCAGGTTTTGTTTTATTTTCCCGCATCAGGTCTTAGTTGCGGCACGTGGGACCTTTGGTTACAGCATGCAGACTCTTAGTCCCGGCATGTGGGACCTTTGGTTACAGCATGCAGACTCTTAGTCCCGGCATGTGGAATCTATTTCCCTGACCAGGAACTGAAGCCAGGCCCCCTGCACTGGGAGTGCGGACCACCAGGGAAGTCCATCCAGCTCCGTCTTTCCCGGGTCTTTCCTGCTGGAGAATTCACTGTCCCCCTTGATGTGGCACTTTAGGCTGACTCTCATAGAGGTTTTGCTGGGTCCCTTTTCCTAAATAATAATTCTCAACCACAGGAGCCCCTCAGAGGAGTGGGATGAGAAGTGAAAACCAGTCATCTCCTCCTGCCCTAGGTGTCTTCCCACACCTGGAGAGTAGGTTCCCTGAGCCGCTGCTTCTTTCCAGCCCCACCTTCTCAGAGCAGATAGCACACACTTGGGGCCGCTGTTAGTCAAGAAGCTAGCATTTCCAAAGCCCAAATGTATAGTGACTGAGGAAGGAACAGAAACCACCAGAACATCACTTGAGAAGGAGGCATTTCTTCCCATCATCCTAAACCATGAGCTGCCAGGAACAAGCCTGTTCTGTCTGCGGACCCTCAGTGGCTTCATCTGGGCTCCTCTTCCTCCTCCCTCTTTCCTCTCTCGGGAGCACCCTTGGCAAATGCCAGCATTAACAAGAATGACAAACCCTGAGGAGGCCGGTGGTTAAAAAAAAACTCGGCTCCAACCCCGCCCCTCCCCTCCCCTCCAGGGCCTGGCGGGCCTCACCTGGCCCATGGCCACGGCCATGAAGACAGCCCGGAAGTTCCTCAGGTCGGCGGCCTGCAGCTCGGCCACGATGCCGGCGTCCAGCAGCACCAGGCGCAGCGGGCAGCGGGCCGGCGACACAGCCACTGCCAGAGCCTCGCAGACGTCCAGCCGCTGCAGCCGCGCCTCTGGGCCCTGGGCGAGACCGTCGGCGCCCTGGACGAGGATGTTCCCGGGGTGAAGGTCCGCGTGGACGAAGTTGTCCACAAATATCTGTGGAGAGACCAGAGCTACTCCAGGCTGAGTCAGCCTCACCATCCCACCTCCACCAGGCCACACACAGAAAAGCTTCCAGGATGACAGCGAGTTCCCGGAGATCCAGGACAAGGCAGTGAGGCTCCCCACCGTGAGCTCACCATCTTCAGGAGCATGTTGATCCCCAGCTGCGCAATCTTCCTCTTCACGTCCAAGGGAATCCCTGCGTGCTGGTAGCTGGACACGGGCACACTCTCCTGTGAGGAAGACGGGGTGAGAACCGCTTCAGCCACACAGCCCGCGACTGCGCGGCTCCTCATCCTCCAGGGGACACACAGGTGCTGCCTTCCCTCTGACTGGGGAGCGACCCGAAGCATTTTTCCTTTCCTAGAACACCTGTGAATCCGTCACCCACAAGTGAGTTGTAATCGACATTTACGCTTCCCTTCTGTCTCAACAAGTCCCATAGTTTCCCCAGGGAGGAAACCCACTGACTGCCGCCCACAGGTAAGAGAGGCTGTGAGGTCAGGGTGAGCTTGTTTCTAGTCAAGAATCAGCCAACAGGGACACGAAGGAGCTCTGTGACCTCACTGGAAGAAAAAGAAAAGGAAGAGAGAAGAAAGGGGAGCTGCTCCATAGGCACTTGATACAGGTCGGTTATTTAATTGTCAAAGCAGCCTGTTGAGATAGATCCTGTAATCCTTAATTAACAAATTAAAGAACTAAAGCCCAGAGAGTTTAAGTAACTTGCTCAAAGTCACACAGCTAGTAACAGTGGGTCATTCAGGCCACTCCCCTGGGTCTCATTACCATCTTTACAAAGGAAGCTGGACCAGAAGACAGCTGAGGCCATGAGGCCCTTCCTCTGTGTGGAGGGCATTTTGCATTCAATGTATCATTGACTCCTACGAGGCAGGAGGGGTATCCTGCTGTTCTACAGGAGGTAACTGAAGCCACACAGCAAATACTGGGTTGGCCAAAAAAGTCATTCGGGTTTTTTGTAACAGCGTAGGGAAAAACCCGAATCAGATACAATTGGCAGAGCAGACTTCCAGCAAGTCTGAGGGCAGGGCCAGGCTCTTCCCGCCTTGCTGCCCTACCTCCCACCCTCAGGCGGCTCCAAACCCCTCTCAGACTCAAGCGTTCCTGTGCAGCAGAGACAACCTGGCTGTGAGTAAAGGGCAAACGGCTAGGGAAGCTCTCATTCTTACTTCGTATGTCTCCACCAGGACATCCTTGGTGACGAAGGGACGCAGAGGCGTGGGGAATTTGACGGAGTTCACATTCAGGAAGTTGCACTGGAAGAGTTCGAGATTCCGAGCCTCGTACCGCAGGTCGATCTACAGACAAGTGGAGAGAAGAGGTGAGGGAGGGGGTAGTCTGGGCCAGGGACAGCAACGCTGAACCCCCCAAGAGCTGGCAGAGCCGGAGACTCACCTGCCTGCCCCAGCTAACCTCCTGCAGAACTCCCAGGACACTTGAGGGTGAGGGCTGCCCCGGAAGTCCCGACCCCCTATCCCTCCCCACCACATGACTCCAAGCTGCAGACAGCAGAGACACTGGAGAACTTTCCAGAGTTCACATTCACCCCGCCCCCAGGAGTCCCTGCAGAGGATTCCTTCTCTCTCACCCTTCACACCCATGGGAGACCCTCTGCCATCAGCTCTGCGGCCCTCATGCTCAGAGCTGTTTTCCACCCCACTGTTCCTCCCAAGGTGACTCGAAACCAGTCACCTGAACCCCAACAGAGGTGTCTTAGTTGGGTTCCCTGTCCCCCACCTCCCTTCTCTATAATTCATCTGCTGGTGCCCCCTACCACCTGCAGGATGGAGCCTGCATTGGTTAGGATGACGTCCAAGGTGGGACATGGTCTGGGCCCAGCTTCTCCCTCCAGGTTCATCTCTTGTGATACAGCCTCCTTCTTTCACAGCCCCAAACTCCGGCTGCACCCAATCTGTAGACCAGGAATGTCCCAGCCCGCCTAACACTTCCCGTCTGAGTGCCTTCTGTACTCCACCTGACTCGAGTGTTCTTCCCCCATTGGGTCTAACTGCAGACACTCCTTTCAAGACTCCGCTCAAGTCTGGGGAGCCTGGACCCGCAGGGTGGAATAACCACTTCCTCTGCTGGGCCTCGGCTAAGCCCAGCTGAACCCATAAGAACTCCTATTTTAACTAGCACTTGTGCTACAAATATTTCACATCAGCCCTCCTCCTCCCAATATATACTTCTTGAGACCAATCAGGAGGGCACATTTGCCCAGCCAGGACTGGGTCCCACCATCACAGGAGATTCAGGGAACCCCACGTGTTTTCTTAGTTCACCAGATCTTAACAGAGTTTTTAATACTTGTTGTATGAATTTATAAATGAACATACATCCCCCTACATACACCCAGACTCTAAGCTTTCAAGCCAGGCAGCATTATGAGACCACCGAGAGCTACAGCTGGTAGGAAGAGTTGATTTTTGAGGCAAAATGGGGTGAGTTGTAGAGCTATAGAGGTCTGAACTTGAAGTGATGGGATCTCACAATGCATATCAGACTTCTTGAAGCAGAACTGAAGCTCAAGTGGTTGGTGGAACTGAAAGTATTAACACCAAGATGGTGGTGGAACAGCAGCTATTTTCCTGTTTTAATTTTCTTTTATTATCAAAAGAGACACCTCCATATCATAAAGCCAAGCTTTCTAAACATGAAAATACATCACTGGGGCTTAAAACCCTAAGTCAGATGACATAAATGAAGACTGGGCACATGGCCTCTGAAAGCCTGTCAATTTCTGTGCCAACCACCAGGAAACCAGCACAGATGGCTCCTTGGAGCCCTGAGTGACTCCACTGGGTCTACTGAGTCTGTTTCCTTAAACAGGTGTCCCAACGGCCCTGCACAGGGCCCTTGTCTACTCATTAAACCCCAGAAACAAAGGAAAACCAAGGCACAGTATGTGACTTCCCCCATTCTTCTCCTCCTGGAGTGCGGCCATTGACTGCAGCACAGACAATGCTATCTGTTCCACCAGACTCTTCATTTGCAGCCCAGGCTCTATGCAAGACCGCCTTCCCCAAGTTCCCTTGTAGTTACACTGGGCCTGACATGTAGCCTGGGAAGAAGTGAGGTTCATCATTTCCAGGCCTGGCCACAGAATCCTTTATGTGACCCTTCATGGTCTCTCTCCCCACTCCACACTGACCCTAGATGACTAATTTTGGAGGAAACTGGGTCCCTGAATGGAGTGGAACTCCCACCTGCTCCCTCAGTTTACCTGAATGGAACTTCCACAGAATAGCAAGAAATAACCTTGCTGCCTTAACTCACTGAGGTTTGGATATTCTTTGTTATATCAGCTAGCATCACCTATCCTGACTAATATTCTACATTAGCCATAGTGCCCTGGGAAAATGCTCATCCATTCAGCATTTACTAAGCAGCTACTAACAGCAAAAACTGTCATGTGCTATTTACGATTGAGAGAAGGCGAATTCACCTGTTGCACCATGAGCTTCTCAAATTCCTCCACGATCTCAGGCAAGCTGAGCCACTTGATTCCTGGCAAAAGTGCGAGGACCCGGCTGCCCATCTTCATCAGCAGCAGGTCCATCTGCACCTGAGCGAGCAGGCCAGGGTGCAACACCTGCCAAGAGAGGAACAGTGAGACAGAGGAGGGATCAATCAGGAGGGCACATTTGCCTAGCCAGGGCTGGGTCCCACCATCAAAAGAGGTCTAGGGGACTTTCCTGGCAATTCAGCAGTTAAGACTCCGTGCTTCCAATGCAAGGGGTGCAGGTTCAACCCCTGGTTGAGAAACGAAGGTCACATGTGCCTTGTGGTGCAGCCAACGTCCCCCCCACCACCACCCCCAGCAAAAAAAAAAAGGACAATCAGCTGGCTGAGGGGAAGCAGGTCCAACACCCATTCCTTTGTGCCTTCCTGAGGGGACAGGAGGGCTGCTCCCCTGAGCAGCACTCAGCTTTGCTGGGAAGAATAGGTTGGCCTCCCTTCCAGATACACTGAGCTTAGATCAGCAGCTCCCAAACATCAGCGAGCATAAAAGCCAACATAGGCTGCTTGGTAAAAGTGTGGAGCCCCAGGCTCCTCCAAGACCTACTGAATCAGACTGGCTGGGAGGCGGGGTGGAAATCTGCATTTTACTGAGTGTCCAGGTAACTGGGTCAGGTAGTCCCAAGCCTGCAAAATACTGCTCTAGAGTTACAGGACTCCAGAGGTGAGATGGAAAGAGCTCTGGGTTTCAAACACTCCAGTTCTGCAACTCATCTCCTGTATGAAACTGGACTGGCCACTCAACCTCTTCTCAGCCTCCTGTTCCATCATTTAAAACACGCAGATAACAGCCTCTACCTCCACCACAAATCCTTTTCAGAATAAAGTGGAATGTAAATAAACATGTAAGAAAAACTGGTACAGGGACTTCCTTGGTGATCCGGTGGCTAAGTCTCTGGGCTCCCAATGCAGGGGGCCCAGGTTCAACCCTTGGTGGGGGAAGGAGATCCCGCGTGCCACAGCTAAGAACCAGCACAGCCAAATAAATAAGCAAAATTTTTTTGAACCTGTTTAAAAAAAAGAATGCCCATCTCAGGTACCTCATACATATGAAATAAAGCATCTGACTTGATGGGCACATCTACTCCTTTAGTCTCCCACAGAGCAAAGGGAAACTTCAAGATACTTTGGACAAGTGTTTCCTAAACATGCCTGATATTGCGACTCATTTGCAGCAATTATAAAAGGCCAGGTCAGGCTCTCCCCTTGGAAATTATGATTCAGCCTGTTTCAGTGAGGCACCCGTGGGAGGGGTTTTCTGTGAGGGTGAGAGCACCAGGGTATTGGCTACTAGGATCCGCTAGTTCTCCTGGGGGTGTTCGGATCAGGGATGGAAAGGTGTGGAGAGGAGAGATGATGGAGCCGGGCAGGGGTAACTGGAAATGAACCGAGAAGGAAGCTGATGTTGTAAAAATGAATGCTGCCCTCTTGGACTTGCCACAGTAACACCTAACCTAGTCTGTCTCCCATTTATCCTGACCCCAGAGCCAAGCGGTCAGCTGGATGGATGATGGGTCCTCCCCCCGCAGAGACAGCCAACCCCACAGCCTCTTCATCTTCCTTTATAAGGCCATTCGCATCACTCTCCTTCAAGCCAATAAATCAAATAGCGTGTGTGTCACAGGTACTCAGATAATGGTCAAGCTGAAAGAAATCAACGGAAGGCACCGTGGGGTAATTTGCAAAGGGTTGTATCCTGACCTGGGTAGTTGGTGAGGTTTTAGAGATGGGAGGGCCTGGCTGCAAACATCAGAACACTTACTTTCACCGCCACGGGGACGAGGTGATCTGGCTCCTGTTCATGGGCGGTCCCTGAAGCCTGAGACAAGGATGCATTGGATCCAACCAGGTCCGCTTTAGGGAAGAGCAGCCTTTCTACAAACGACTGGTCGGCAAGACTCTCTTGAGGCCTCCCCGCCTTCTCCAGGCGTCCAGAGAGCTCACCCAGCCCCCCAGCTGCCCCAGTTTCCGAGGAGAGCTGCAGTCTGGAGGCCGTAGCCAGTCTCTGGATGCTGTCGTTCTCCAGGAAGGCAGGATTGGCTCGCGCTTTGTACACTTGGGCCACGCAGCCGGAACCCACTGGCTCCTGCTTCTCAAAGAAGAGGACCCTTTCCCAGTCCTCCCCAAAGGCCTGGCGCAGGAAGTGTTCGGTGTGAGTCCAAGGATGGGGCGACACCTGGACGTGCAGCCTGGAGAACTGGGCGCAGAACGCCTCTGAGAAGAGATCCCGCCGGGTGCTGGCCCATTGGCCCAGCTTGATGTAGGTGGGGCCCGAGGTCTCGGTGGCTTTCAGAAGCAGGTGGAGCCAGAGACTGGAGACACTGGGAGCCAGATAGGTGAGGGGATAGAGTAGGAGGAGGGGGAAGAATTTCACCAAGAGAGCCCCTGCTCTGAGCCAGATGCGCACGTGCAGGAGGAGCCAGCCCAGCCGCCCCTCCGTAGGGACTCTTTCTAGCGGCCCATTTTCAGCCAGGTCACTCCAACTGGTGGTCTGTAGACGTACGCTCTCCGGAGCCCCCTTGCCAATGTCCTCCTCACAGGTGGAGACGAGTTTGGGCAAAGTGCCAAGCAGAAGCCAACAGAGTCTAGCCTTGCGACTGCCCCCAGAGGGTCTCAGAAGGCCGAGTTCCTTTCTGAGAGCCAAACCTCTCAAGTGCGCCAAGCAGACCCTGAGAGAGAAGCGCCAGGGGGTCACCATCCTCTCCCAGAGGTCACGGCCTCGGCTGCCTGCCTCCACTTAAGGAGGGCCCATCTATGTTCCTTCTTTCCGCAAGGACGACATGAGTCCGGGCCTCCGCTGAGTATTCCGTTTAAGAGCCGGGCAGCAGCGAGATGAAGGGGGCGCGCAGACCTGGCCGCCCGTGTGCAGTCCCCAGGACAGGGACGTGACCTGCGCGAGGTGGCCGCGCGGGCGGAGACGGAGCCGGGCGACCGCAGGGTCACCGCGCACGCCCGCCGGCGCCAGAGTGCACCCGCCGAGGGCCAGGACGCAGCAGGGCTGCGCGGAGAGGGGCGCGAGGGGCACCGATCGGAGGGCCGCGGTGCGGAGAGCCTGATGGGGGTGAGGAAGAACCAGATAAGGCGAGGGGTGGAGAGCTGGGGCCGGGGGCGGGGGCAGCGCGAACGGTCGAGGACCAGGGCGGCGAGCGCGCGGTGGGGAGGAGTCGGGTGGGGGCTCCAGAGAGCCGAGGCCCCAAGGGCACTGGAGGTCTGGGCGCCAGGGGCGGGGAAGGGGAGCGGAGGGTCGCGGAGCGGAGTACCGGAGATCGGGACCCAGAGGGGCCGGGGGTCCGAGGACCGGGGATCCGGACCCGGGGGGGCCGGGGAGCAGGGATCCCGACGCCCAGGCCGCGCGACGCGCGTCTTCCGGGACCGCCCGCCCGCCGGCTCGGGAACCGCCCCTTTAAAGCGAACGCGACCCAGACTCCGGCAGAGATTCACCCGGCCCTCGGGTCCTGGGGTCCCACAAATAGAATTAACGCCAAAGGCGCCCTGCACACCCGGTCTCTCCACTGTGCCTCTGTCTCTCCAGTGACATTGTAGCTTTCCTTACAAAGAGCGTGGAAACGCGCGAATGCCGGGGATATTGATAGCCGGTTCCTGAACAAGGTCTGGTTTTCAACTGAGCGGGACCGGGAGGGTGGTGGGAGGAGCTGGGTGGGGGGTGTTGTCCTTGGACGGCGGGATTCCCAGGCTGCCCTGATTTGGGGAACGTGTTTGAACCCGGGGCTGTGGCTCCGGAAAGAGTGATCATTCATTCAACCAAGTCTATATTTCTTAAACTCCATCTAATATTTATCGAGGCTCAATAATATCTACCGTGCGAGGTCCTGGGAACATGGAAACACACATCCTGACCTTGCAGGCTCATCACTTTTGAGGAAGATCTCACCATGAAAGAAGGGAACAATGGGGACGATGCCCTGTGGGGCTCCTGGACACGAAGGTCTCTTTGTCCCCCATTTCTTGTAGGCAAGACTCCAGCCTCCATGACCTTCTCTGAGTCCCAAAGGGCAGAACAGTTGCTAATCAAGGGAGGAGCAGCCAGGAAACCACCTGAGGCACGATTAAAGGGTATTCAAGAATTAGGAGACCTAACCATCCAAGCCGCTGCACACCCTAACCTTGTCAGCAACCTCACCCTTTTGAAACTTTGCAGAAGAAGAATGCAAGACTGTTACCGTCTTGATCCTTCTCAGGTACCTTGCCAGACTATATAACCCCTCCCTCTTTACCAGGGAGGGGGGCACAGTTCTTGAGGCGCTAGCCTACTGTGTTCCCCCTTTGTCTGGCAAATGAATAAAACCGCTCTTTCCTTCTCCTCCATAACTCTGTCTCCATATTTCTGTTTGGCACTGGTGCACAGAGCCAAGCTTTGGGCAACAAGGAGAACCCCGCCAGGATGGCAGCTACTTGGGAGAAGAGGGGAGGGTGGTACGGGTGGGAGGGTGTTCAGCCGCAAAAAGAATTAAGCCCCCAAATAGGAAGGTGTTTGCTGTGAGGTTCTGAGGGAGTTTTGTTTAACTGTGAAGAACCAGAGAAGGCCAGATAGCTCTAGAAAGCAAAGAGGAGCAGAGCAGAGCTTGGAAATCAGTCAGGACAGCCAGGGAAGGCCAGTGGGCATCTGCTCTGCTGTTTGGGGCTTGGAGGCTGACTGCGCTAGGGTACCACAGTCACCTCTACATTCACGACCCTTTATCTCTACGTGGGTGACAGCCTTCCAGAGAAGTCTGCCAGGGACTCACAAGTGGAAAGACCCTGGAGACGTGGCCCATGCCTGCTGCTGGAAGTGTGACTGCCACTCACAGCCTAAGGATTGCGGGAAAACTTGGTGACTCCTGCACTGCAGGCTAACAATCCAACTCCCATTTCCCAAGATGTGCAGACCCTTTTGAAGTTCCCAAGACAGAAGTCATACCTAACTCCGCTGGTTTTAAGTATTGCCAGCCATTAACTATACCCTCCAAGCTTCAGAGTACAAAATGAAATGGGGCAAAGGCTAATAAGAGTTTCGCCAAGAGAATCCACTGGTCATAGCAAACACCTTCCAACAACACAAGAGACGACACTACACATGGACGTCGCCAGATGGTCAATACTGAAATCAGATTGATTATATTCTTTGCAGCTGAAGATGGAGAAGCTCTATACAGTCAGCAAAAACAAGACCAGGAGTTGACTGTGGCTCAGATCATGAACTCCTTATTGCAAAATTCAGACTTAAATTGAAGAAAGTAGGGAAAACCACTAGACCATTCAGGTATGACCTAAATCAAATCCCTTAGGATTACACACTGGAAGTGACAAATAGATTCAAGGGATTAGATCTGATAGACAGTGCCTGAGAAACTATGGATGGAAGTTCATAACATTATACAGGAGGTGGTGATCAAAACCATCCCCAAGAAAAAGAAATACAGAAAGGCAAAATGATTATCTGAGAAGGTCTTACAAATAGTTGAGAAAAGAAGAGAAGCAAAAGGCAAAGGGGAAAAGGAAAGATATATCCATCTGAATGCAGAGTTCCAAAGAATAGCAAGGAGAGGTAAAAAAGCCTTCTTTAGTGATCAATACAAAGAAATAGAGGAAAACAATAGAATGGGAAAGACTAGAGATCTCTTCAAGAAAACTAGAGGTACCAAAGGAACATTTCATGCAAAGATAGGCACAATAAAGGACAGAAACAGTATGGACCTAACAGAAGCAGTGGCTATTAAAAAGAGGTGGCAAGAATACACAGAAGAACTATACAAAAGATTTTAATGACCCAGATGACCATGATGGTGTGATCACTCACTTAGAGCCAAACATCCTGGAGTGAGAAGTCAAATGGGCCTTAGGAAGCATCACTACAAATAAAGTTAATGGAGATGATGGAATCGTAGCTGAACTACTGCAAATCCTAAAAGATGATGCTGTAAAAGTACTGTACTCAATATGCCAGAAAATTTGGAAAACTCAGCAGTGGCCACAGGACTGGAAAAGGTCAGGCTTCATTCCAATCCCAAAGAAAGGCAATGCCAAAGAATGTTCAAAGGACCCCACAATTACGTTCATTTCACATGCTAGCAAGGTCATGCTCAAAATCCTCCAAGCTAAGTAGGCTTCAACAATATGTGAATTGAGAACTTCCAGATGTTCAAGCTGGATTTAGAAAAGGCAGAGGAACCAGAGATCAAATTTCCTGCATCCATAGGATCATAGAAAAAGCAAGAGAATTCCAGAAAAACATCTACTTCTGCTTCATTGACTACGCTAGAGCTTTTGACTGTGTGGGTCACAACAAACTGTGGAAAATTTTGAAAGAGATGGGAATACCAGCCCACCTTACCTGCCTCCTGAGAAACTTGGATGCAGGTAAGGAAGCAACAGTTAGAACCAGATATGGAGGAGTGCATCAAGGCTGTATATTGTCACTCTGCTTATTTAATTTATATGCAGAGTACAGCATATGAAATGCCAGGGTGGATAAAGCATAAGCTGGAATCAAGATTGCTGGGAGAAATATCAATAACCTCAGATATGCAGATGACACAAGCTTAAGGCAGAAAGCGAAGAGGAACTAAAGAGCCTCGATGAAAGTGAAAGAGGAGAGTGGAAAAGTTGGCTTAAAACTCAACATTCAGAAAACTAAGATCATGGCATCTGGTCCCATTACTCCTTGGCAAATAGGTGGGGAAACAATGGAAACAGTGAGAGACTTTATTTTGAGGGGCTCCAAAATCACTGCAGATGGTGACTGCAGCCATGAAATTAAAAGATGCTTGCTCTTTGGAAGAAAAGCTATGACCAACCTAGACAACATATTAAAAACAGAGACATTATTTTGCCAGCAAAGGTCCGTCTAGTCAGAACTATGGTTTTCCTATTAGTCAAGTATGGATGTGAGAGTTGGACCAGAAGGAAGGCTGAGCACCAAAGAATTGATGCTTTTGAGCTGGAGAAGACTCTTGAGAGTCCCTTGGACTGCAAGGAGATCCAACCAGTCTATCCTAAAGGAAATCAGTCCTGAATAATTTGTTGGAATAACTGATGCTGAAGCTGAAACTCCAGCACTTTGGCCATCTGATACAAAGAACTGACTCATTGGAAAAGACCCTGATGCTGGGAAAGATAGAAGGCGGGAGGAGAAGGGGATAACAGACGACGAGATGGTTGGATGGCATCACCGACTCAATGGACATGAGTTTGAGCAAGCTCTGGGAGATGGTGATGGACAGGGAAGCTGGTGTGCTGTAGTCATGGGGTCACAAAGAATTGGACACAACTAAGTGACTGAACTGAATTGATCTGGGAGCTATGATCCCCAAAACAACTCATTATTGAAGATTCCTGTTATGGCAACCATACTGTCCTTGGGACTGTCTACCAGCAGAGGGCGTGGCACCGCAGAGCCTTCCTGGAGACGCTTCCCTGAGGCGGGTCCAGTCCTGCTCATCCCCATGGGCCCAGGTTCTCAGTTGAGTGTCTCAGTGTCACCATGGCCTAGCCAAGGCCACAGCCCTTTCTTCAGTTGACTCATTGCTTTTTACATTAAAAAATAACTTCAGATGGAAATTAGTTTGGCAGAAGGATAAATTAAAAAATTTTTATCTTCCCCCCAAAATAAAAGAGGTGACCTCAGATGGTCTGTCTGGGCCTCTGTTTGACTTCAGGCAAATTGGGCCGGGGACTCTGACTAAAACTATACAAATTCTTTAGACTTCCATCCATGTGGCAGTTAGCATCTTTTTTGTTTGATTATTTCTTTCTTTCTTGGCCTCTCCATGTAGCACATGGGACCTTAGTTCCCAGACCAGAGATAGAACACTGGAAGCATGGAGTCTTAATCAGTGGACCGCCAGGGAAGTCCGGCAATTGTTATCTTTACCAGTGGTTAAGAGCAAAATTCTGGAGCCACATAAGCCTGGTTTCAGTTCTGTGTAACCTGTATAACGTTAGGGACAAGTCACCTCGCCTTTTGGAGCCTCTATTCCTCGCTTGTCAGATGGAGGTATAAACAGATCCTGCCTCTCAGATTTTTGAAAGCCAAAGCTGTATGTGACGTGCGTAACACCAGGTGTCACTAAATGTTAGCAAGTATTGTTGTTTATATTATCTAGATAAACAGAAGTTGTTCTGTTTCACAGATATGGAGGCAACATCATGGAAGATCTGACTTGAGCCCCTTGTGGCATCCTAGAAATTCCCCTGAAGCGGAGGTTGCCTAACTTTAGCATCCCTCAGAACCCCCTGAGGGCCGGCCCCGTCCCCAGTGTCTGATCCTGTAGGTTGGCGTGGAGCCTGAGAATCTGCAGTTCTGAGTTCTGGTCTGCTGCCGCCTCTGGACCTGGGAACACAGTTGGAGAACCATCAGTCTTGTGGTGATGGAGCTGAGGTGGTAGTAGCTGGAGGCGGCAGCGGTGGTGATGGAAATACAGGTGCCGCATTTCAAGGAATTACAGTCACCCACACAGGCGCAGTTGAGGGGTCCCTGAGGCCCATGTGGATTTCAGCTGGGAGAGCAATGTTGTACACAGTAAGACATCATAGACCACAAAATCAAACAGTTACATCAGATATGAACCCTAAATCAAAAATTGAATGGGGAGGCTTTGAAAATCACAGATGTTGATTTGCAGTCAAACCGCTTCTCAATGGATAACTCTACGTAATGTTTCGTGATTAGTAACAGCAGGACTACTGTATTTAGAATGGCTAATGAATTAAGAGGCTGGATATACAAACAGACACTGGCTGGACCACATATGACAACAGAACACTGGTCTACAGCCTCTACAGCAATGGGCCCAGAATACTCAGAACTTAGTCAATGACGACTGCTGCTGCTGCTGAGTCGCTTCAGTCGTGTCCAACTCTGTGCGACCCCATAGATGGCAGCCCACCAGGCTCCCCCATCCCTGGGATTCTCCAGGCAAGAACACTGGAGGGGGTTGCCATTTCCTTCTCCAGTGCATGAAAGTGAAAAGTGAAAGTGAAGTCGCTCAATCGTGTCCGACTCTTTGAGACTCCATGGACTACAGCCTACCAGGCTCCTCTGTGCATGGGATTTTCCAGGCAAGAGTACTGGAGTGGGGTGACATTGCCTTCTCCAAGTTAATGACGGCAGTTTCTCTAATTTTTGCCCCCACTGCCAACTCAGAACCAATCATAGAAAGCCAAATAACCTCTCCAAACCCAGGCACACAAGATGCCCCGGCCTCCAGCCTCCCAAAACCGACAACCCTCAACTCAGGGCACCTGATGCCTTTTCTTTTCTCTCTCTAAACCTTTTCCACTAGCATTTGATTCTCCACTTGTACTGGAGTCTCTGCCAAATACAGTTGATTGTAATTGACTCTCTTGCTGTTTGAAAGTTCTGAATAAATAGCCTCTACTTGTTCTCATCTGGGTGGTCTTCATTTATTTCCATAGAAGCTTCACAGCGGTAAGCAGTAAACCCCTTAATAACCAACAGTTTCCAGCTCTTGGAAATAGTCCTGCTGGTATTAACTCTAGTATCACTAGGTGGCACCAATCGCTCGTGAAGTGCATCCAAAGCGTCTGCTGGCTTGCGGCACAGGCTGGAAAAGAATGGGAGGGGGACAGAGATGCACCTGGCTGTGGTGGTGATTTTCACTTGAGCCAACTGACTGATTGTAGCATCTCCCACGTCATGTTGTTCCTTAGCAGATGTGATGCAGTGCGAGTTTTTATTCAGGATCCTGGAGAGGGGTTGGGGATGGTGACCTGAGTGGCTCTAGGGTTTTTAACCTCTCCTCTTTGGGGCAGGATAATTCTTTGTTGTGCGTTAGCGGAGGGGCAGGAGAAGCTGTCCCAGGATGTTCAACAGCACCTCTGGCCTTGACCCACTCAATACCAGAAACTCTCTCCTTTCCCAACTGTGACAATAAAATGTCTTCGAAATTTGCCAGATGTCCCCTGGGGGAGTGAAGTTGTCCTAGGCAAGGACCACTGGGCTTAGTTTCTTGAGGACAGTTCTCTGCTGAGACCCTGTCAGCATCCTGCTCGCCCCACCACCACCACCCCCTCGCTGTCCCATCACACATGCTCACTTTCTTCAGAACAAATACGGGGGACGGACACCCCCTGTGCCTGCTGCAGCCCAGACTTCATCCCCACCTTGAGCAGGTCCTCACCAGTATGTCTGCAGTGGGGACGGGAGCCACCTCCACCAAAAACCCCTGGGGTGCCTGTAAAACTGCAGATGCCAGGGCCCCTTCCCAGTCTCCCTGCATGAGGATGCCTTTGGGAAAGAGTAGAATCTGCTTTTTTTCCCCTCCACAAGCATAAGGGGAGTATCAGGGAAAGAAAAAGTTTGAGACGCCACCGACTCCACCCTACCCATGGGTCCCGCTTGGTGCCCCCAGCCTGCAATGAGCTCCTAGGAGAGTTGGACTCTGGCATGAAAAAACTGGCTCTGGGCCACCCACATCCATCTACTCCCTAAGCCAGTAGAGGAGAAATATCAGAAATCATGCTACCACGCATAGCAGTGCGACCTTGAGCAAGGTGACTTCTGTTTGTGGGTCTCAGGTTCCTGGGGAGATGGGGGACTGGGGAGAAAAGGACACTCAGGGTGGAGGCCCCTCCATGTGCTGGTTTTCCATCACTTCCTCCCTCACGTCAGCCCCTCTGCCCCCTTCCCCATCTCTTGTCTTCTCTTTAGCTGAATTGGCTCCATTATTCTCAGGAGATTTCTCCTCCCCTGGTTCCCAACTTCTGGTTTCCTGGATGGTTCTGCAGTCCTCCTCTGATGCAAGTGCTGTCTCTTGGCTGATGCTGAGTGGTCCAGTGGTCTGGGCAGTTCCCCTCCCTCCACCTGAGGGGCTGTGAGACCCCTTCCAGCTCTGCCCGCATGCCCCGCCACGCTGCCTGCAGCTCTGCTCCTGGAACCTCATCCTCCTGGAGCCTCATCCTCCTGGAACCTCATCCTCCTGGAACCTCATCCTCCTGGAACCTCATCCTCCTGGAACCTCATCCTCCTGGAGCCTCATCCTCCTGGAACCTCATCCTCCTGGAACCTGTAACCTCATCATTTGCATGCTGGGCAGATGAGAACAGCAGCTCCTGACAGCAGAGGCAGGCAGGGGTTGTCTGGGGTCACACTGCTGGGCTCTGGCGCTCATTCATGGAAGCCCTGGGCAAGGTACCTGGCTCTTCTCGGCAGCGGCTTCATTGGTAAATGAGGCTGCTGTTAGAACCCACCTCCTAGGTGATCTGCGGGAAGACTCGGCGCTCCCTGGCACCCACCCAGTCACCCAGGACAGAGCCAGATGAGGATGAAAACAGGCAGCTGCTTTGTGCTCTTCCTGCCCACCTGAGAGGGTGGGGGCTGGGAGAGACCTGAGGGCCATCTGGCCCCATCTCCCCAGGAAACTGAGACCCACAAACAGAAGTCACCTTGCTCAAAGTCGCACTGCTATCTGTGGTAGTCAGAAGTCACCGGGCTTGGGGACTTGCCTGGCAGTCCAGTAGTTAACACTTCAACTTCCAATGCATGAAGTGTGGGTTAAATCCCTGGTCAGGGACCTAGGATCCAACATGCCTCATGTCAAAAAAAGAAAAAAGAAACAAAGAACAGAAGTAATATTGTAACAAATTCAATAAAGGCTTTAAAAGATGGTCCATATAAAAAAATTTTTTAAGTCTCCTGACTTGCCTTTTATTTTTTAAATTGAAGTATACTTGATTTACAACGTTGTGTCTCTGGCTTTGCTAGTGGTAAAGAATCCACCACCAATGCAGGAGACTTAAGAGGCTTGGGTTTGATCCCTGGGTGGGGAAGAGCCCCTGGAGTAGAAAATGGCAAACCACTGCAGCATTCTTGCCTGGAGAATCCCATGGACAGAGGAGCCTGGTGGGCTACAGTCCATGGGGGTCACAAAGAGCTGGACACAGCTGAAGCAACTTGGCACACAGGCAAAGAGTTGATTCACAATTTTGTATCTCTGGCTAGTATTTTGATTTTAATCTTATTTGACCTGAGACATACAGGGAGTGGATCAGATTTTAGGGCCTTCCAGAAATGTGTGCCCCCAAAGTGTGGCCTCCAAGAGGCAGCACAGTGACTTATCACCGTTTGGAGGTCTGAAGGCTGAGATCAGCGCCTGGGTGGGTGTTAGCAGGGAAGATGAGCTGGCAGGCTTTAACCCCAGGGGTATGCACCCAGATCCTAATGTCTTGTGACAAAAGTGTTTGAGGGGCATTCTCGACTCTCCCTCATGTCAGAGGAGATCATCTAGTTGGCCAGGAAATAGATGCGAAGCCTTGTGTCTTAAGTACGATCCAGAGTTGGTCCGACTACCCTACTGTGTTCTGGAATCACAGTGCCCAGGAAGACCAGGACCTGCTTAAACACAGAAATCTGCGCCTCTTTTTCAAAGAGTATCTCAATCGCCGCCATCCTCTTGTTCCTTTCCCGGAAGTCTCCTGGGTCTTCCAAAAGGAACAGAGAAGGGCAGAAGCACAGAGGGTACTGGGCATCACAAGTATGATCCTGGAGACTGCCTAATGGTGAGAGATGCAGGCCCTCTGTGGCTTGGTTCTCTGCTTTTTGTCAAAGACACATTCATCCTTGTAAAGTTAGGAACGCTTTAATTCTTTGTGGAAAAAAAAAATATGACCCTTCAAAGTAAGCTAGCGGCATAGGAATAAAACAGATGGTGCTTATGCAGAAATAACAGAGTATCATGATATTTGCCAATTTGGTGATTCTTTGAGGTTTCCAGGGGTATCCTGACAAATGTCCGCAGTTCCTCTGTGTGTGTGTGTGTGTGTGTATGTGTGTGTGTGTGTTAGCTGCTTCTGTCATGTTTGACTCTGTGCAACCCCATAGACTGTAGCTTGCCAGGCTCCTTTGTCCATGGTATTCTCCAAGCAAGAATACTGGAGCGGGTAGCCATTCCCTTATCCAGGGGATCTTCCTGACCCAGGGATGGAACCCAGGTCTCCTGCGTTGCAGGCAGATTACTGTCTGAGCCACCAGGGAGTGATAAACAAATGCCACTTACTCCACAGCGCCCCCTACAGGGTCCCCACAGCTTCCAATCTCCCAGCCCTAGTACAAGAAATAGAGAACAGGAGAGCATGAACCCCAGGGGCGGGGGCCCGGGGGCCGCCAAAGAGACAGGTCCCTCGAAGCCAGGGGGTGATATAGGAGGCCCAGGGTCCTCGGTCCAGGCTCCTCTCACCCCTTGCCCTGGGTGGCCTCCACTTCCCCAGCCCCATACTTCCCCTCCCATCCCATACCTCCTGGACGACGTGATTCCAGACTGGGAACAAACCAAGCCTGGTTCTGAGGTTTGGGTGGGATGCTTGACTTGGTTTTATTTCCTCAGAGGGAGGCAGCCAGGGGTTGTGGTGGGCAGGGCAGGAGCTCGCATCCAGCTGTCTCCAGGCTGGGCAGAAAGGGTCATGAATGCGATGAGAGCCCAGAACAGCAGGCGAGAGACAGCTTCCTGGGGAGGCAAGGAGTAGGATGCCTGCAGAAGAGGAAGCCCGGCTGCCACCCCAGATGGCTCTGCAGGCTCAGGCCGAGGGATAAGGAGAATCCTCACCAAGGGTGTGTCAAGGTGAGGCTGTGCACTTTGTCTGCCCCGAAGACAGCCTCCTTCCTTGCTAGACCTCACCCAAATGTCACAACGGCCCGGAACACAGATAAACGATTCCCCTCTCCATGCCAGCTCTCTAGATAAAATAAAAGAAAATTTAAAAAAACAACCAAACTTCTCATTTATCATCTACACTGTGCATGACTTTCAAGTACGCCACTGGCAGGCCACTGGGACTGAGAGAGAAGTTCATGTCTGGCAAGAAGTTGGGAAGGAATGGGTCACAGTGACCCACCAGACTTCTCTGGTGGTTCAGATGGTAAAGAGACCCAGGTTTGATCTCTGGGTCAGGAAGATCTCCTGCAGAAGGGAATGGCTACCCATTTCAATAGTCTTGCCTGGAGAATCCCATGGACAGAGAAGCCTGGTGGGCTACAGTCCATGGTGTCACAAAGAGTCGGACATGACTCAGTGACTTAAAAAACAACAAACCCAAGCAGGGTTATCTCTAGGGAGGGGTTTCAGAGATGCCTGTGGCTTCCAGAGTGGGACGAGGGTAAAATGCTTATCCAGACTCCCCCCTCCAGAGTGACTGACACTTGGGGATAGCCCCTGCTCTCAGGCAACCTGGTTTGACAAAAAGGCTGGGACCCGTGTGACCTCGAATAAGTCACATCACCTCTAAGAACTTGGTTTTCCACCCAGAAAATGGTAGGGATGATCTCTAATTACCCAGGAGTGTGGAATGGATCAGGTGCCCTGACAGGTGAAGTGCCTGGGACTGAAGAGATGTTGCTCAGGAAGTGTTTAGCATCTCAGAGGAAGTTAAGTGGATATTCAGCAATTTGGGGGAGAGCAGAGGTTCAAAGGCTGCTTCTCAGGTTCTCACCCAGTCTTATTCAGACTAGCCTCCCTCCCCAGGTCCCACAGTTCTCCTTCACTTGGCTTATACTGAGGGGATGTCGGCTTTGGGCTGATGGCCATGCCCGGGCTGAAGGCCCTGGACCTATAAGGGGTAGGGGGAGGCAGAAACTCAACTCAGGGGGGAAGAAACACGGCCTGCCGCCCTCCCTCCCTCCTTGACTCCTGAGTGCCACTATGCTCCTGAAAAGAAATGAGAGATTAGGAAAAGAATAACAAACAGGCATCCGGTCCCATCACTTCATGACAAACAGAAGGGGAAAAAGAGGAAGCAGTAGCAGATTTTATTTTCTTGGGCTCCAAAATCACTGCGGATGGTGACCGAAGCCATGAAATCAAAAATGCTCCTTGGAAGGAGATCTATGACAAACCTAGACAGCACATTAAAAAGCAGAGACATCACTTTGCTAACAAAGGCCCGAATAGTCAAAACTATAGTTTTACAGATGTGAGAGTTGGACCATAAAGAAAGCTGAGCACTAAAGAATTGAACTGTGGTGTTGGAGACAACTCTTGAGAGTCCCTGGGCCTGCAAGGAGATCCAGCCAGTCAATCATAAAGGAAATCAACCCTGAATATTCATTGGAAGGACTGATGTTGAAGCTCCAATACACTGGCCACTTGATGCGAAGAGCCGACTCACTGGCAAAGACCCTGCTGCTGGGAAAGATTGAGGAGAGCGGGAGGCAACACAGGATGAGATGGTTGGATGGCATCACCGACTCAATGGACGTGAGTTTGAGCAAAGTCCAGGAGACAATGTAGGACAGAGAAGCCTGGCGTGCTGCAGTCCATGAGGTCGCAAAAAATCGGACACCACTTAGCCGCAGAACCACCACCAAAAACAAACAGGAGCTGAGGGAGAGTGCCCCCCCATGGGCCAGGCCTGGTACTACAACCTTTACTTGAAGATCTGCTTTAATTCCCACAATACCCTGCGGTGGGTACACCTGCTATTTCCAGCGCGCAGTTGAAGAGGCTGCCAGTTAGAGAGGCCAAGCAGCCTGCTCCAGAGCCAAATTTGGCCGTCTGTCCCAGAGTCCGTACTCTTCAACAGGATGTTGAAGGAAGAGGAAGGCAGGGATAAGAGATGGTCTGTTGTAACTTGTGGCTGCTCTAGGTGGAGAAAGCAGGATTCAAGTTCAAGAAAAATGAACTCCATTCCCCCTCCTCCCATCAGTACCTTTCCAGACTGAAGCCAGGCACTACCTCCAGCTCCAAGCCTATTCTCCAATGTGGGGAAAATTTGAGGACAGTCAGGGCGACCAGGGAGAAGAGAGGACTGCTGAGAGGGTCTTCCAAGTTCTAAGGCACACCTCCCTGCCAATCCCTTGGAGGGCTACCCTGCCCCCTGGAGCTGGAGAGCCAGGACTGGAGAGGGACCAGGGGGAACATCAAACTGGGGAAAGCTCCAGGGAGCCAGCTGGGACGGGAGCACATAGGAAAGGAGGGCTATGGTGTCAGGGTCAACCATGGGATGGCCCAGGGATGCGAGCAGCCAGCCCTAAGGAGCCGCGGGGTTAGGGGCTGTGACAGGCAGGCAGGAAAGAAACTTGCAACACATAGGCCCCAACATGACTCATCAGAGTCTGACCTGATGAGCTAAGGCAGGGAAATTTTTCTAAAACAAGTTAGTGTCCAGAACTCAATGATGAAGGAGCAGACCAAGGAGTGGTGGCCTGCCATCAGGGGACACCATAAGGGGCTCCCTGGCCTCCTCTCTGATTGCCCCCCTTGAAATGTGACTGGCGGTTTGAAAGCCATAACCCTGAAGGTGACTGACCTGTTCTGTGCAGTGGTTTGGGGGAGCCCCCTGGGGGACCTCTCAGGTCAATTATTCTCCATTTGCTCTTTTCTCCACTTTGCCAGTTTGCCTCATGATATCCCAGGACTGCGGAGTCAAGAAGCCAAGTCTCTGATCTTTTTTTGTGAAGTGAAAACTTACTGAATGATGCTTTAGCAAACAAAACAATAAATGCTTACACTTAAAAAAAATACTGCTTACACTTTGCAAATTTGTATTGGGAAAGTTAACCGTGTTTAGGACTTCCTGGTAGTCCAGTGGTTAAGACTCCACATCTTCCACTGCAAGGGGCCTGGGTTCAATCCCTGGTCAAGGAAGTTCGGCATCAAGGAAGTTCCACATTCCATACAGGCGTGTTTAACGTGTTTAGTTGAAATGGGTATGGTATGGTGGAGTTTGGGGAGATTTAAGGAAGTCTACAAAAGCTTCAAAGATCTTGTAGAATGAGCAAACCTCTCAGCAAAGGAGGAGACAGCTTTTCCATCTTTGTAACTGTGATATCTGAATAAGCCCCTCAGACCTCAGGTCCTCTGTCTATAGGAACTGCCTGGGCGGTATGTAATGTTCCCCACTTTCTACAATCCTTTATTTTCTCTTTCCCCTCTCTCTTGCACACCTCTTTTCTGAATTCATAGGCTAAGCCTCTCTTTCCCTTCTCTTGCCTTGCTTAAGCTTTAGTCCCGCCTTTTAGGAACCCGTGGACTGAAGACAAGAATGACTTTCCTGGGAGATAGAGATGGGCGTGGAGCCTTCCCCCACACCCACAAGTCACACTGCCAGCTCCATCTCCCTTTCAGCAGGGAACTCCTGCTCATCAACTTTCCGCGGTCCTGGCACGGCCCGCAGCATCAACTGCCCACAGCATTTTCACGTGGACTTCTTTGGCAGTTCTAAATCAAAATCAAAAGATCAAGTTTTGTCCCCTGATCTTTTGTCCTCTGCGAGCGGTGGCAGCAGGCGCCATAAAGTCGCTTTTCCTCTAGGAAGCTTTTCCTGACACCCACCCCACCCCCACCCGCTACGCGCGCCGGGTTCGGAGTCTCGTGCCCCGCGCTCAGGGGCCCTGGGCTTTCTCGGTCAGCGTCTCGGTACAGACGGACTTGGAGCTGCAGAGCCAAGGGTGGCGGCTGACTCTGCCTCGGACGTCCCACCCCTAGTCCTGCGCCCGAACCCCAGTCGGCGCTCCCACCAACGCGTTACAACGACTGGAGTGAACTGAGAGCAGGGAGTGTCGCGGCCACTCCGCAGCATCTCCGTCTCAAGGGCTCAGCGCCCGGCTGAGTGCTGAGCGCGAATAAACCCCCGGCCGGGTGGAGACGCAGCCGGCCACTCGGTGGTCTCCAGCAAAGAAAGGGTTAAGCCGCCATCTCCTCCCCCCACCTCCCCACCCCCAAAAAAAAGGGCGAGGGGAAGAGTCCAGCAGAAGGTCCTGTTTACGGGAGCCGCTCTAGGGTCCGCGCTGCCCTGGGAGAGGCGTTGCCGTGGCAACGGGCCGGGCGCCCGCCAGCTGCGGGTGAGCTCACCGAGCGCCGGCGGGCGGGGGGCGGCCCGGCGCAGAGCCGCCGCCGCCAGAGGAAGGGGCCGCCCTCCACTCGCCCACGGCGGCCAGGCGGCGGGCACGCGAGCGCGAGGCGCGGGGAGAGGCCCGGCCGACAAGAGCGCGGGGGACTGCGGGCCATGGCGCCCCGGGCCCCCGCCGCGCGCCGCCCCCGCCCGCCCGAGCGCCCCCGAGCTGCGCCTCGGAGCCCGCGGAGCCGCGGCCAGCCAGGAGGTAGGGCCGGGCCGGGGGACGCTGGAGGGGACGCGTGGGGAAGGGGCGATCGAGGAGCGGACGCGCGGTGCAAGGGGTTTTGGCGGGGGGGCGGGAGAAAGACTACGGCCGGAGCTGCCTCGACCCGGAGCGGTGAAGTGGCTCTCTGCAGACCAAAGACGGGGTTTCCCGCGTGCGGACGTGGGGACAGAGGCGCTGCAGCCGGATCTGCGGGACTAGAGCAAAGTGTTGTCCGGACGTCCTTCCGGGAGCTCCCGAGGCCGTGGTCCCGCGCCCGGGGAACCAGCCGAAACCGGGCAGAGCCCCCGCCCTCCGCCGAGCTGAATCCCAGGGGCGTGAGTGTGTGTGTGTGTGTGTGTGTTTAGCAAGAACCGGGAAAAGCTGAGCAGCCAGACCTCTCGCCGCTCTCCACTGTGGTCAGACTTTTTGCAGTGTTGAGAAAGCAGAAAGGTGAAGATGATTGCATGATCTTATTTCTCCCGCTTTCCCCCTCAGGATGGGGTTGGCAGCAGATGGAATCCAGGGGGAGTCTCTTAACACAGGATAGAAGGATATTTAGAAGGATCATAGGGAACTGGATTCAAACCATAGCAGAGAGCCAGACCTCAGCGGAGGAATCCTGTCCTGGAGGGCATTGGGTGGGGAAACTGGACGTTGCCCTCCAGGGCCAGAGATTGGGGCAGGGGTAGGGCACTGTCTTTGTTTTTAACCAGCTGCTTCCCAATGGCTCAGTGGTAAGGAATCCGCCTGCCAATTCAGGAGACTCGGGTTCGATCCCTGGGTGGGGAAGATCCCCTGGAGAAGGAAATGGGAAACTATTGCAGTATTCTCGCCGTGGGCATCCCATGGACAGAGGAGCCTGGCGGGCCACGGTCCATGGGGTCACAGAGTCAGACAGGCCCCAGCAACTAAAACAGCAAGTTGGGGAAGGAGCCGGGGGACTTTTAGCTGGTGCTGAGATACACTTTAGGACTATGACTTCTCTAAGGTTCTAGATGTCCCAGTGCAATAATGGCCCCAGAGTTGTAATAGGCACTACAGTAATTCTGTTATTAAACTTACACCTGCGGTGGTTACTACATAAGAGAAAAGAACAATATCCTTTCTGCTTGCCAGTCATCAAGTATCAAACACACCAGAGGAGTGAAGCAGAAGCGTCTTTGGGGTGGGCTGCCTACAATGAGCAGAATTCTACAAGAAGTCAAGGGCAGAGAGTAACTTTTCTTAGGAAAGGCAGTGAAAAGGCTGGCCTTCTTTCAGTCCTTTCATTCTGGAAGATTAGAACTCTGCTTCCCTGGTGGCTCAGATGGTAAAGAATCTACCTGCAATATGGGTGACCCGGATTTATTCCCTGGGTCAGGAAGATCCCCGAGAAAAGGGAATGGCTACCCATTCCAGTATCCTTGCCTGGGGAATCCCATGGACAGAGAAGCCTGGTGGGCTACAGTCCATGGGGTCACAAAGAGTCGGACACGACTGAGCGACTAACACTTTCCCTTCTTTTCCCTTTCCCTGTGTTGTGTATTCATTCACTTAGCAACTCTAAGCGCTCGGCTAAGGGCATAAGGTATCTGCCTTCCTTCCAGGCGCTTACCATCCTAGCTGGGTAGTCAGACAAAAGACTAAATCCAGTTGGCATCTGGCCTCGCCGTGAGTGCTGTGTCCTCGGGGAACCCAGAGCAGGGACACCCACAGAGTAGGTAAGGCCAGGCTGAGCCCTGAAAACCTCTTCACCAACAAAGCAAAAGCAGAGAGGGTTGTTTCAGGCTGAGGGAACAGCCTGTGCAGTGTCACCAAGGGGGAGGGCGAGGAAGAGGCAAATGTGGGGAGAATTCATGGTTGTAATTCCCAGAGGGAAGAAGGATCTCCCTGAAGCAGGAGCCAGATCACTCTGTATTCTAGAAAGTTCACTCTGCTTACTGGCTGGAGGCTCAGAGAGGAGGAGACAGAGGCCTTGCAGCACCCAGGCTGCAGTTACTGACCCGCAGGGTGACGGCAGTGGTGACGTGGATGGAAAGAGCCAAGAGATAAAGAGGTGGGACCTGGTGGCAGACGTGGGGACATGGTCAGATGACTTAGACGAGAACTAAATGCAGAGACGCTCAGGAGAAAACAGAGCAAAGCAAAAGGAATGGAGATTTTGAATGGCCTGTATTTAGCAGATTACAACACTTGGACAATGAATTTGGCTCGGAATTCTCTGGCAGCTTAGAGACAAACAAAAATACTCTGGATTGCACAGTTTGGGATTTTGGACAAGAGAAAGCATACAAATTCATTTTCAGGACAAATTTTTTCCTGGAATTGAACTCAACTGGGAATTTGTCATGTGAAAGTTTGTGTAAAGACTAAAGAGTAACAGAGGAAAAGAAAAAACAACCTTCACTGTCAGTGTTACAAAAGATGGGAAGATAAATCTCCACATAACCATTTTCCTATACCATCTTCCTGTTATGACTTGAGGACATACTGCATTGTGGGCAGTGGCGACGTAGGGCAGTGCGGGCCCAGGGAATCCTATGGAGGAGCCGTGGGCTCTCCAGTGGAGGAAGAGATGATACTTACTCTGATGAATGTAGCGAGTACAGCATCCCAGTGCCCAGCTATGAAGGGGGAAGCAGGAAAATCCCGGTATAGCCCATAGGCAGGTGGGCTAAGATTGGTCTGGAGAAGGAACCTGGTAAGGCAGAGTGTTGGGAAGATTGGCATCGGAAATCCTGACCAAAGAGAAACAGTGAAAGGAGCATTTGAGGATCCCGTTCAGCTGGGTAAGTCCAGTTCCCCTAGTTGTCCAGGGCTTTGTGCCCTCCGACCTAATGTTAAGGCTGCTCCTAGGGGTGGGGGAAAGGGTGGGGCTCAAGACACCGGAGATCCACTCTGCTGAGGTCAGGGAGGGCAGGAAAACTGTTCACTGCAACATAAGGAATGTTGCAGAGGAACGGGGGTGTGAGCTGAGTAGTTCTGCACTCAGCCGCTCATCTGGCCAGGCCCTTCCTATTGGTTTCTGCAGAAGGGTGAATCTGCAGAATCTATGTCAATGCATTCTTAACGTGCCCGCCAAAGTTTAAAGCACTGCTTGCCCACTGTAGAAGTCTTAAATTGAGTAGATAATTTAACGACAGGGTAATGATAATCTACCCCATCTGCCCTCCCATCACAATTCTTAGCATTTTAAACTCAGGGTACACATTAGAATACACGTTTAAATGCTGAGGGGAGACATTTTTTAAACAACTGATGCCTAGGCCCCGCTCCAGACCAAGTCAATAAAAATTTCTAAGAACAGACCCTGGGTATCAGTATTTTTAAAAGGTCCCAGGTGATTTTAAGGTCCTTCCATGGTTGAGTGAGGTTGCTTTTAGCCATCACCTAGAGGGCTCATCACCAGAGGGGACTGAAATCACAGATTCTGAAAGCAAAGACCTTGTAGAATTTAAAATTTGGAAGCCTGTTGCTTACAATGAAATCAGCTGGCTAGTCAGCCTTCACCATCAAGATCTAAAGCCACCTTGAACAGATACAGGTAAGAAGGCTAGTATGTATATGTGTATAAAGTACTTTTTAACAAAAAGTCTAAAAGCATAATCACAGGCCTTCTACAGTTAGGTCTGCTTGGTCTAATACTATTGGATGCAGTGCCTCACCTTAGCCAAAACCGAAAAACCTTGGTACCTTTCTCTCTCTGCCTGGGACCCATATAGGTCTGTCTGTCTTGATTTCTGAGCCTCTAAGCTGTGGATTCTTTATACTTCCCTCCTGATATTCAAGTATATGTGTTCTCCGACCTCTGTCTTCTAGATTGGAGAGAAGCTGGGAGAAGTAGCTTGCCATTTAACATGCATAAAGTCTCAGTCAAAAGGAAAGAATCTCTAAGAGCTGAATTTCAGTAACTATCATAGGATAATAGGAGTAGTATTTTGAGGCTCAATGGCTTTCCCCAAAACCCTGAAGTATAGCTTGCAAGCAGTTGCTTCTTTGGCTGAGGGCAAAGTTGACTCAGCCTCCCCCACACTCTCTGGAACCTGCCCCCTTTATTTTGCTTCCTGGAGGTCCATGGACGGTCTGACAGTTACTCAAGAGTGACAGAGACCCCTGCTTGGGCCTGTGTCATGCCCAGTATCCTGGTCCTAGGCGTGGTCCCTTCTTCCTCCACCGGAACCAGACAGCTGCCACAGGCACCTGGGCTCTCTGAAACCCCTGCACTGGTCTCCCAGCTGAGGGACTCAGACACAGCGGCCCCTTTAATGATGGGAGGCGAGTCAGTGCTGGAACTGGAGTGAGTGAGTGACTCCGTTCTTTGACTCAGTTCTCTACATTTGGCCCCAAAAGCAGGGAAGCCAGAGTCAGTGCATCCTTGACCCTTGTGTTAAAATCATTGTCCGATTTGGGCAAAAATTAATCCCAGCTCAGTTTGCCTAGAAGTTAAGCCCTTTGCCAACGGGAGCCCAGAATTGGCTTCCCTTTGACACATTCATCCTTGGCCTGTGGTCAGCTGAAAGAGGGATGAGTCTGAGACCCCATTTTCCAACTGGCTGTACTACTAACAGTCAAGTTATGGTTCCTTCCCAACGCTCCCCACTCCCCGAGCCTTAGAGAAGGAAAGGGTGAGTCACCCTTGCAGGAAGCTTAGGGAAGAGGACCTGCATTGTATTGGGGAACCTGAGGATCCATGCTTTGCTTCAGCAGGACAGGAGGGCAGGACTATGGTAAGAGCTTGCATACCTTATCAGGAGGGCTGTCAGACCAGTTCAAGCAGAGTAGCAAACACATTTCCTTTTTTATTTTCTTTAAAAGTGTACTTTAAAACTTTCAGATTGAGGATTTCCCTGGGGGTCCAGTGGTTGTGACTCTGTGCTTCCAATGCAGGGACACGGGTTGGATCCCTGGTCAGGGAACTGAGATCCCACCTGCCGCATGGTGTGGCCAAAATTTTTTTTTTTTTTTAGAAGTAAAACTTTAAGATTACTTTTATATACACATGTATGTATTTATATGTAAACTATAAAAACTATCCTTATTATAAAATATTTAAGTGCTGGTCTCTCAGTCGTGTCCGACTCTTTGGGACACCATGGACTAAAGCCTGCGAGGGTCTTCTGTCCGTGGGATTTCCCAGGCAAGAATATTGAAGTGGGTTGCCATTTCCTTCTCCAGGGGATCTTCCCCACCCAGGGATTGAACGCAGGTCTCCTGCATTGCAGGTGGATCGTTTACCAGCTGAGCCATCAGGGAAGCCCCCAAGCAATACATAAAAAGGACAGCTGCTGTCCATGGGGTTGCAAAGAGCTGGACATGACTTAGCAACTGAACAACAACAAAAAGAACACAGTGAAAATTTTCCCCATCCTACTCCTTTCTCAGAGGTGATCACTATTTGGTATGTATATTAAATCCCCCTAGACTTCTTTTCTTTACATGTAATGTATTATGTTTGTTTGTTAGAAAAGTGGAATAACTAAACAGTATTATGTGAGAACAATTCCATGTGGGACATAACATAGTCCTTTCCTTCCTAAGAGCTACCTAGTCTTCTTTTGTATGAGTTGACTTTATTTCTTTAACACATTGTCTATTGATGAGTAATTAGTTGCTTCTGATTTTAGCTGCTGTAAATACTCTCCAGCACCTGTTCCAACATTTCTGTATATAAATTCCCAGAGGTGGAATTGCTAAATTAAAAGATTTCAAAGCCAAACGTATATTGAATATATCCATGCCCAGTGATGGATATTTTAATGAAATGAGATTCTTTTTTTTTTAATTTATTTATTTTTTAAGTGAAAGTTGTTTGGTTGTGTCCGACTCTTTGCGACCCCATGGACTATTCAGTCCATGGAATTCTCCAGGCCAGAATACAGGAGTGGATAGCCTTTCCTTTCTCCAGAGGATCTTCCCAACCCAGGGATCGAACCCAGGTCTCCTGCATTGCAGGTGGATTCTTTACCAGCTGAGCCACCAGGGAAGCCTAATTTATTTTTTAATTGAAGGATAATTGCTTTACAGAATTTTGTTTTCTATCAAACATCCACATGAATCAGCCATAGGTATACATGTATCCCCTCCCTCTTGAACCTCCCTCCCATCTCACCCCTCTAGGTTGATACAGAGCCCCTGTTTGAGTTTCCTGAGACATACAGCAAATTCCCATTGGCTATTTTACGTATGATAATGTAAGTTTCCATGTTACTCTCTCCATACATCTCACCCTCTTCTCCCGTCTCCCTATGTCCATAGGTCTGTTCTCTATGTCTGTTTCTCCATTGCTGCCCTGCAGATAAATTCTTTGGTACCATCTTTCTAGAGTCCATATATATATGTTAGTATATGATATTTATTTTTCTCTTTATGACTTACTTCACTCTATATAATAGGCTCTAGGTTCATCCGCCTCATTAAAAATGTCTCAAATGCATTCCTTTTTATGGCTGAGTAATATTCCATTGTATATATGTATAAAATGAGATTTTGATACTCAGTTTTTGAAAAAATTGTAAAATAGTATTACCTCTCTCACCCTTATTCCTCACTGAATTTACTATGAATTTCTATTTAAGTTAGATATTGTGTGGTACATTCATAGAGGCAATCCATTATTTTGAGTTTTGTCAAAATTTTCAAGGCAACATATTGAAACTAGAGTTTCTAAGAGTTTTTCCATGGCTTATAGCTCGTCATCCAACAAATTGTCCAATATTGTCTCTTGCTGTTGGTTTGTGTTCCGAAAATCTTGATCTCATATAACCGCGAGTTCACATAATTGTGTAGGCTGAAACCTAGAATGGGCAGAGTGGGTTACACATAAGAGCCAGCCCAGGGAAATAATTCTCTATCATGTTGTCGTCGTTCAGTCACTAAGTCATGTCGGATTCTTTGTGACCCCATGGACTGCAGCACACCAGGCTCCCTTGTCCTTCACTGTCTCCTGGAATTTGCTCAAATTCATGTCCACTGAGTCAGTGATGCCATCCAACCACCTCATCCTCTGCCACCTCCTTCTCCTCCTGTCCTCAATCTTTCCCAGCATCAGGGTCTTTACCAGTGGGTTGGCTCTTCACATCAGGTGGCCAAAGTATTGGAGCTTCAGGATCAGTCCTTCCAATGAATATTCAGGGTTGGTTTCCTTTAGGATTGACTGGTTTGATCTCCTGTAGTCCAGGGGACTCTCAAGAGTCTTCTCCAGCACCACAGTTTGAAAGCATCAGTTCTTTGGTGCTCAGCCTTCTTTATGGCCCAACTTTCGCATCCACACATGACTACTGGAAAAAACCATAGCTTTGACTATATGGACCTTTGTTGGCAAAGTGATGTCTCTGCTTTTTAATCCTGTTTGTCTATGTCATAAGGGTTGGACTTGATTTAGCCCTAAGTTCTTTGCAAATCCACTTTGTACAACAGATAGGGTAACTATATATACAAAGTGGGACACTTGGAAAGTAAAAAAGGAGCACTAAAGATAAATTGTTTGTTTGTTTTATTTAAACACACTTCATTTTTCCTTAAAGTACTTGTGAAAGTATTTACTTGAAAGGGAAAAGGACAGTATCAAATTTTAAATATAAAAATAATTCTTATAGTAGAATTGGTAATATCTAAGGATATGATCTACCACGTTGGCTGGATTGGTATATATTGTTTTCTACTTGTTTCTTGCTATTTTGCCATTAACAAACAAAAAAATAAATTGTTAATTGCTATACAGCCAGCCAGTCTGTCCTGGGAGCGTCCCTGCCAACTGCCAGCTGGCAAAGGGCTGGACATGCCAATCCATTCTTCCTGCAGGCCTAAGTGTACCGACCCAGGGACATGATTTTGTGTCATCCCTCTGCCCCCCAGCTTTTCTTAACTGCCCCCTAGAGTAGATACCTGAGTGCAGGGAAGGAGGAGGGGTCCGGTGGCTCACCCAGTGCTGCGTGTCAACTGCTTCCCACTATCCGAGTCAGAGAGGATGGGTACCACTGTCCCTACTTCCCACAGCTCACTGTGGAAGAAAATACAGTTGCCTTTTCCCAGCAGATTGGGACCATTAAAGCAAAACATTCTATAATTTTATGTGCGCTTCTCACGTCCCGGGGAAATACAGACTCAACCTCCCAGATGACCGAGCAGAGGTATTTGTGGGAAATTGTGCCACAAATCAGGATTAAAACTGGCCTTGCATGGTCAGGAGAGAAGTTCTGGGGGAGAAACCACAGAGCACTGATTTGGTTACTGGGCGGGAGCGCTGGGGCAGCCTGAGACGTAGAACCTGCTTCCCTGCAGATGGAGTGGGACCATCTCTCAGGCACAGACTTGGTCAGGGCGGCAGCTGGGAAGACACGGACCGCCAAAGCAGCCTGCCCGGGGCACTGGGCTTCTCCCAGCACAGTGTCTCTAGCTCGCTGCAGGTCCAGAGGGATTTCTCCACTCGCTGCTCTGAGCTGGAGGTGGGAGTCATTCAGATGTGAAATGAAGTGTGTGGTCAGCCAGCCCCACATACAAATCCCTGGCCGCCTGACATCCCTTTCCATCTGGTCCGTTTCATCGTCTGTGTCTGTGACAATCAATAAACACACACAGCTCCCAGGACATCAAACAGGGACCAGTGCTCTGTTTACCCACCAGTTGAACTGATGCATCTAACAGGATAGAAAAACATCAGAGAGGAGGGGCTCCTTGATGCTTCCCCAAGTGATGAGACTTGGCGATTCCGGCACTGCAGAGACAGAGTCAAGAGAGGTTCCTGTTCCAGGCTCTCCTTTCACCTGCACTCAGGGAATCCAAGATCCTTGACCTGGGACAGAGGGAAGAGTTACAGGGAAAAGAGTCAGAGTGCTTCTAGACACATACACAGCCTGGGTTCAGGCTGCCTGCTGACTGGAGAACAAGAGAGGAAGAAGGCTGCTTTCAGGATGAGGAGACACAGCACCTGCCTGAGCCCCCAGGGCAGGACCGCAAGCTCCTCCTCACGTCCCTGAGATCTGGCCTCCATCCCCGACTGTCTGCGGAGACTTCATCCCGTTACTGATTGTGAGGCCACTGTACAGCTAGTTCACTGTTCTCGGTTTCTGAGCTTCCTAACATGACTTCCTAACGTGACTTGCCTGACCCAGGTCATGGTCGATATAACATTGCTCTGGTGACATGTCTGCACCACTTGTCAAAAGGCTGAAATGCTTCTCTGAATAGTCACTTCTGGTGTCCCACCATTTTGGGACCCCCACGACCAGATCCAGCCATGAAAGGGTCAACATAAAGCCCTGGTGATTGGCTGGGGCCCAAGCCCCTTTTGTGAAGCATTTTGAATAATGCCTCCTCCCCTGAGACACCACACCATCTGGGTTATGCTAATTGTCTCTGGAGATGATCCGATCTCCTTTGCTGATTCCTTTTCTTCTCATTCAACAAACATTCATGCCGCACCCACAGAACACCAAGATCTGGTCCAAATAGACATTGTGGAGGAATAAAAAGAAGCCCAAGGCAGGTGTTGCGCCATCAGACCTCTCTGTCCAGTTGGAAGACCCAGATGAAGAAACATGGTAAAGAGCTCAGTCAAGAGAGAGTCCCCCCCACACCTCCGTTCCTCACTCTCTTCTTTGGCCTCACATCCCCCCGGGGAGAGCTTGTCCACGCTCACGGGTTCTTCGGCTGCATCCCCAGTTCTTCTCCACCCCCCGGCCCCCAGGCTTGTTCTCTCACCAGGCTCTAAGATCTCTACCTCTGGCTGCTTGATCTGTTTGTTCCTCTTGAGTATATCCATTCATATCTCCCATCATGTGCATGCTTGCTCACTCAGTTGTGTCTGACTCCGTGTGACCCTGTGGACTGCAGTCTTCTAGGCTGCCCTGTCCATGGGATTCTCCAGGCAAGAATACTGGAGTAGGTTGCCATTTCCTACTCTAGGGGATCTTCCCCACCCAGGGATTGAACCCGCATCTCCTGCATTGGCAGGCAGACTCTTGACCACTGAGCCACCTGGGAAGCCCCGTCTATCATGTATCCTGTTTATATCCTGTGGAAAGCAAACCATACCTCTGCTTTCTGATTCCAGAACGTCTCCAAGTCTATCTGCCAGTCCTTCCATCCTCCTCTCCGTGTTTCTGCATGTCCCAGAGCAGCCGTCCCACCATCAGTCTCATGTCCAGGGCGGGACATACTGTCCCCTTTCTTCATGCTCTTGCCTCACCTGAAAGACTCTCCCAACTAGGCCAAAGGGCCACCAGGTTCTACGTCTTCTCTGAAGCAGTCCGTGACCCCTCTGACTCTCATTGCCTGCCCACTTCTAAATTCCTCCAGTTATATTTCTTTCATAACATTTACCATGGTGGTTTGAATTTAGTCCCTAAACCCCTCTCACATTGTGGCTTTTGTTAAACATGTTGTCAGGCATCCCCTAGACATTTAAACTAATCTTTTGGTGTTGAAAGGTTGTAATCTTTCATTGCCATTGGTTAATTGGGTTTGCATCTTTTATCCCTAGCTCTAGGGCAGGGACCATTCCTACAGGTGTGTATTTCCCAGCAGCACCTCATGTGCTCAGCTCCTTGATTGATCTTGTGGATTAATTTCAAACCCATCCATGCTGGCTCAGATTAGTTAAATAAAAATTGCCCATATCTCAAAACTTAGCTAAATAAAACAGAGCACATTCCCCGGCATGACACAACTTCTGAGTACAAAACACCACACATAGATAGTAAACAAACAAAACTGGAGCCTCAGGTTACAGGGAGCCAGAAAACGAGGGACCGGAGCGGAGTCCAGGCGAGCAGGCCATGCTGATGGGGTGGGTTCCTCCTAACTTTCACTTCTGGCTTCGAGGCTGAGCCCTGGCTTTAATGAATAGGGAAGGGGGTCAGCTCCTTTTCCAATTTCAAAACCAGTTTTTGCAGATTACACTGTGACAGTAAAGGTATGTTTGAGAGGTTTTACAGGTTTACCACATTTGCAAACAATTGAGGCTGGTCTGCAGGCAACTCAGATGGTACAGAAACTGCCTGCAATGCAGGAGACCCGGGTTCAATTCCTAGGTTGTGGAAGATCCCTTGGAGAAGGGAATAGCTCCCCACTCCAGTATTCTTGCCTGGAGAATTCCATGGACAGAGGAGCCTGGTGAACTACAGTCCATGGGGTCTCGGAGAGTCAGACACAACTGAGTGACTAACACTTTCTGCAGCCCTGCAGATAAGTTTAGGAGGTTGTATTAGTATTGTCATTATTAATATCAATATCATAACAAAGTCCTATATTTTTACGTGTATTATTTGGCAGGA
The DNA here is from genome assembly GCF_032405125.1 of Capricornis sumatraensis. Taxonomy (NCBI): domain Eukaryota; kingdom Metazoa; phylum Chordata; class Mammalia; order Artiodactyla; family Bovidae; genus Capricornis; species Capricornis sumatraensis. The sequence continues at coordinate 108,397,273 of NC_091073.1, read as the reverse complement.
TTAAGTTCCGTTCATAACAACAGAAGCTGTGTTGAGCTTCTCACAGGACACGCGCTGTGCCCACTGTTTTCCAGGTGCCATCTTGGGTAAGCCTTTCAAAGCAGGAGCTGTTCCTGTCACTTTATAGCAGAGAGAACCAAGGCTGAGCAAAATAACTGGCCCGAATCCCATGACTCTCAAGCAGCAGAGCTGGAGTTTGAATCTGGGGCTGTGTGCTTCCAAACCCTTCGCTTTTAACCCCCACAATACACCATCTTTCAAGCTCCTTCCCAAAACTGGGAGTGGGATGGGAGCGGTCCCAGCCCCCAGCTCCCTGGGCTCGAGGAGCCATGGTGCCGGCCCCAGCAAAGGGGATGGGAGATGACGTCTCCCTCCAAGATTGCTGCCTTTTGTCCAAATGTGCTGGCCAGGAGCCAGGCTGGAAACTCTCTGCTCATGGAAAGAAAGAGAACAGAAGCCAGCAAAAAGAGGGTGGGAAAGGGTCTGAGGGGGGAGGAAGGGAAGAGGAGGGCCGGAAGGCGCGAGGGAGAGGAGGTGGGGAGTGAGGCGTTTGGGGCAGCACAGCTGCAGCCGGGGAGGGCTGCCGGAAGGAGATAGAGCATGGCCTTCTGTGCATCCCCTCCAAGTGGCTACTTCTGGTGTGGTGTGAGCGGCCAGGTACCCAGGGGCCACGACGCAGGACAGATCCCACCAAGGGCCCTCCTCCCCACCTCAGTACCACTATTGATCAATGCATGAGTGATAGTTGCTCAGTCATGTCCAACTCTTTGCGGCCCCATGGACTGCATCCTGCCAGCCTCCTCTGTCCATGGAATTCTCCAGGCAAGAATACTGGAGTGGGTTGCCACGCCCTCCAGGAGATCTTCCCCACCCAGGGATCAAACCCAGGTCTCCCACATTGCAGGTGATTTCTGTACTGTCTGAGCCACCAGGGAAGCCCCAGTATCAGTGAGGCCAGATTAAAATAAACATGAAGAAACCCTTCAGAGGGAAAAATAAATCCCAAAATGGCAGCCCAAGGGCTCCCTCTGGAAATGGACAGGATGGCCAGGCAGTGCCCTGGGGCCAGGGTGTGCTGGGAGAGGAGGAGGGGTTGAATAAAACCCAATCAAAACAATTCCCTGAGTAGCTAGTCTGTATCCAGGAAGGGAAGGCCTGTAACCTGCCCCCAAAGCTCTTGACTTGGTATTAGGCACCTGGACTTGAATCTGACAACCTGGATTCATTTGGCATCCATGTGGCCTTGGGGAAAGTTCATCTCTCCAGGCCTTGCTTACCACATCTGTGAAGGCGAGGCAACTGTAGGGTAGGTGTGAGTAGTCGGTGAAACAATCTGTGTGGAATCTTGCCCAGAAAATAGTCAGTGTTCAATAAGTGTTGTAGTTCAGTCATTGTTGCAGTTTAATCTGAGGTGTCAAACATAACTACCTGAAATCCTAAATCAAACATATAAATAACAATTGGAGCCAACCATGAAAGAGATACCACATGGTTATGCACATTTATTAGGGTTACCAAGTGTAGATAAGTTAAAAAAAATCCAGAGAAATTCAGAGGACAGGGGGAAGAACTTCAGTTTGGGGTTTGGCCAGGGCTAACCCCCGAAAGAAGAAAAGAACGGTATGTAATTTGTAGACCCTGATTCCTCTGGAATAACTTCTCTATAGAAATGTGTGTGAGCTAAAGTCGCTTAGTCATGTCCGACTCTTTGTGACCTCATGGACTGTAGTCCACCAGGCTCTTCAACCATGGGATTCTTCAGGCAAGAATACTAGAATGGGTTGCCATGCCCTCCTCCAGGGGATCTTCCTGACCCAGGGACTGAACCCATGTCTCTTAAGTCTCCTGCATTGGCAGGCTGGTTCTTTACCAGTAGCACCACCTGGGATTTGGGGCTTCCCTTATAGCTCAGTCGGTAAAGAATCTGCCTGCAGTGCAGGATTCGGTTCCTGGGTTAGGAATATCCCCTGGAGAAGGAAATGGCACCCCACTCCAGGTTCGATTCCTGGGTTGGGAAGATCCCCTAGAGAAGGAACCCACTGTAGTATATTTGCCTGGAGAATCCCATGGATAGGAGCCTGGCAGGCTACAGTCCATGGAGTCACAAGAGTCGGATACAACTTAGCGACTAAACCACCACCACTACCTGGGAAGCCCCCTTATAGAAACATGAGTCTATACATTTCTCTGGGGAAGAGAAAGGAGCATGGAGGAGGTGAATGAGTCCCACATGGGAAGATAGGAGCCTTGAGTCCTGTTCTTGCCTCTGCCATCCCCCAGACAGGTGACTGAGGCTAGATGAGCCACAAAATCCTGGCCCACGTTGTGGTCATTTCCAGCCCTTCTTACCTGCTACCATCCTCTGTTCACATTAAGGAGCTTCTGCATCCAGGGGCTTTTCTAGCTGCATTATGTATCTTTATCCCCCCTTTCCTCTTTGAATTTCCACACTAGACTGAGGACTGTAAGAAGCACTGTCATTTGCAGGCTGGGTTCCCAGTGACTGATGGGGGTCACGAGGGGAGAGCTGCTGAGGCCAGGAGGAGGATGTGGAAGGCTGGGTCAACCAGTGCAGGCGTCATTCCCAACAGGGTCCTGGGAGAGGGGCTCAGCATTTCCTGAAGGGAAATGACTCCCATAAATAGACAGAGGGATGGGAAAAGGACTCGTCCGTCCCTTTCCTACTGTCAACTCAGCTCTTCTTCTGGTGTGCAGACAATGCAACCTCTCTAAATGTTTTTCATTCAGATGTGTCCCTGCCAGTGTGTGGGAGCGATGTGAGCTCTGCTTTCTTGTGTACTGTAGATCCAAAAGAACTGAAGAAGGCACACATTCCTTTATTTGTTCATTTACCCACAGTGACCTCTCATTGGTCCATTCCAATGTAAGGCCAGAGTTTTTTCAGTGAGGTTTTATTAGGAAGAAGGAAACTGTAGGCCTTCTGATACCATGTCCTATTTAAAACTTCATCCTAGAGTCCAGCAGATCCTCTTGTATCAATGCTTATAATATGTTGTTCAGGTCCTTAGAAAGATTAGTTCTCATGACATGGCCTTACTAAGGCTTTTATTCCATTATATTAATTATATTGTTATTGTTTTTAATTTGTTTAAAAGTTATTTTACCCATCTGATTTTAAAAAGATGAACTAAGGCTTCAGATGTTCCCAGTACCTTCAGTGATGCATGCCTCCAGGAAGAGGAAGGAACTTCTTGACTCTCCATAGTGTAACAGGAATGATAAGATCACAGCCAACTTCTGTGCCAGGCTGGAGGCAAACCTAATGGGGGTTTTGTTTCCTTGGTAGCTGCAGTTGGCTCAGCTTCAGCCATATGGGTGCATATTCATGTTTAAAACTCACATGCACACTAGCTTTCTTTTTTCGTTTTGGGAAAGTACTTGAACATAGTTTGAACATGACACTGTGTTGGGGGGATTCTTTTGGTTTCTTGAGCAAACAAGGGTATAAAGATATCTTGTGGAACCTGTGGGCAGGAATGCAGCTTGGCCCCAAGAGCGGATTGGACTGAGGGAACGCAGAGCCCTCTTTCTGCGGGTATCATGCTTCTCCTCAACAGCCCAGCTCCCTCTGCTCCTTGGTCTGCAGGGTGAAAATGGCTGCCTCACAGCGCCATGTTTCCGTCTTCTGGCCCCACATATTGACGTAACTCCCTGGCAGCGGAATCTGATTGGCCCGACTTTCAGTTAGGCCTCCTCTAGAGCCAATCAACTGTGGCTGGGGGTGGGATCATCATTCAAACATGGCTGCCCGGGTCCCTGCGGCCTCCGTGGAGGAGGGAAGGGGCGGTTTGCAGGAAAGGGGCTGCTTTGTGAGGTAGGCAAGCACCAGTGAGTGCTTGTGAGATCTACTACCCAGTTATATTTCTGTAACCCTAATGTGTTCATTTGTCTTAACCATTGTACTCATAAGAATCCTGGTTCCTCAGATTCACATGCTACTTTGCTGGAACTAGGGCTTGTGAAGGAGGTAATGGTGTACTAGAGTGAGGGTTTGGGGGCTACACACCTCTCTTAAAAATCCCAGGGATACTATTGCAGCTTCCTAATATGTACCTGGTACATGTTTGCCAGATGCTTAGTGTCTCTCTCCACCCTACCCACTCTTCCTCCCTTCCCCACTCCTCTTCCCTCCCTCCCTCCCTTCCTTCCTCCTGTCTCTCTTTTTAAAATAACAGTCTTATTGAAGAATAATTCACATACCATAAAATTAATCCATTTATAGTATATAATTTAATGATTTTTAGTATATTCACAGGTTGTGCAGCCATCGCCAATCAGTCTTAGAACATTTTTGTCACTTGGACAAAGAAACCCAATACCCCTTAGCCACCACTCCCCACCCTAGCTCCATCTGCCTCAGCCCTAAGCAACCACTGATTTGCTTTCTGTTTCTGTAGATACCTCTGTTCTGCTGCTGCTAAGTCACTTCAGTCGTGTGCGACTCTGTGCGACCCCATAGACGGCAGCCCACCAGGCTCCCCGATCCCTGGGATTCTCCAGGCAAGAACACTGGAGTGGGTTGCCATTGCCTTCTCTGACCTCTGTTCTAGATATCTTATATAAATGGACTTATACAATATGTGGCCTTTTGTGATTGGCTTCTATTCCTTTAGCTTAGTGTCTCCTTATCCATGTTGTTGTATATGTCAGTACTTCATTCCTTTGACGGATGGATATTATTTCATTGTGTGGGTGTACCACATTTTGTTTATTCATCCGTTGATAGCGCTTGGACTGTATCCAAGTGCATAGACTTCATGGCTATCAAAAATAATGTGCCCCGAATATTAATATACAAGGACATATGTGGATGTGTTTTTTCATTTATGTGTGTGTGTGAACCCCGGGAGTTGGTGATGAACAGGGAGGCGTGGCGTGCTGCGATTCATGGGGTCGCAAAGAGTCGGACACTACTGAGCGACTGAACTGAGTGCTACCTGGGAAGCCCTCATTTCTCTTGGGAGATGCGTTATTTCTGTGATTATGTTGGTTAAGTACTTAATGCAATGCCTGACAGATCACAGGACAAAACAGCATTCATTTCCTGACCCTGACCTTCCCAAAGGTTATGAATGAAAGCTATTTCCTGCTTGCCGCCCTTGAAAGAAGAGGGGTCAGGCCTTCAGGTTACTGTCCCCAAGGGTACTGGCACCACTGAGTAGCAGATTCTTGGATCAGACTTGTGAGAGATGTTGATGGGTGGTTCCGGTTGAAGGTACTAAGAGAGCAGATAACAAGGTTTGCAGGAGAAATATAAAATTTGGAGTAGAAAGATACAAATCATAAGATTCTCTGTTCTGCTACTTAAACACTGTGATCCTAGGCCAGTCACTGAAGCTTAATCTTCTCTTCAGAATAAGCCTAACAAGAATTACACCTGAAAATTGGGAGGAGGGCAGGGGCTTATATATGTTATAATGTGCATATGATGTGAAAATCAAGTGCTGTATGAATGTATGATAAACTCTAGGGGGGGGAAAGTCAGAATTTTGAAACTGCATTCAAATCATAGCGGGTTCAGAGGGCATTTGGAGATTTTGAGGGGTTAAGGCAGGCAGTGGTCAGATCCTTCAGGGGCTGCTGTCTACCCCTCAGGGCTGCAGCCCCTCTGTGGAACTAGCTCTTGCCTGCAGCTGGATTTCTGGCTCTGAGAAAGACCCGGGTCATCCTCAGTTTACCAGGACCGCAGGCACATCAGATCTGCATTGTGATCTTCCTTGAACACTTTGGGCTGGTCAGTTATTCCCTCATTTATGAGAAAGTCCATCTTTGCTCTAGTGATTTAAGATACCCCCTTGATCATATATTAAGTACCATGAGTACTTGGAGGACTTCCCTGTAGCTCAAATGGTAAAGAATCTGCTTGCGTTGCAGGAGACCAGGGTACTGTCCCTCAGTTGGGAAGATCCTCTGGAGGAGAGAATGGCAATCCACTCCAGTATTCTTGCCTGGAGAATTCCATGGACAGAGAAGCCTGGCGGGCTATGGTTCATGGGGTCGCGAAGAGTCGGACACGACTGAGTGACTAACACACACGCACGAGTACTTAGGTCTATGACTAGACTGTCTGTTCTATCAGTCTGTTTATTCTTCTGGCAGTACCATCCTGTTTTAATTGTAGAGGCTTTATAGTATGTGTGAATATCTGATAGGGCCAGTCACCTCTGCTCCTCAGTTTTTTTATTTTCCTATGTTTTCTTAGCTCTTCTTGCATATTTGGTAATCTGGTTTTAAAGAGTTCAGTGTCCTCCTGAAAGGTCCTGTTGGAAGGTCAGGAGTGAGTTGTGGTTGAGCTGTCTTTTGGACCTGGGTGTGTAAAACCAGTAAACTGGTTTTGTAAGATTCTGTTTTCTTTTAGATTCATAAGTATTGAAGGCTTCTGGTGGCTGGATAGCACTCATATTCCCTGAAGCTCCAAAAGAGCAATTCAGAACACTTCAATTGAAGGAGAATATTAAAACGGTGAATTTAGATAAAAGAGTATGTGAGTTTTCTGTACTGTTCTTGCAGCTGTTCTGTAAACTTGAAATGCTTTTGAAAAAAAAAAAATTAATGTCGTCCTGCTTCTGGTAACATTTGGTAAGCATTTTCAGAAACCTGTACAAGTTGTGTTCAGATTCTGCCTTAGTTCCTATCTCGATTGACTCCTGCGAGGAAATCTAGCAAATGAGTTAGGTGTCATTCCTTAAAGAATCAGTGCTGCTTTTCATTTAGTGGCTTGTCCTTCCTTAAACATTTAGCCATTTGAAGATTATGCAAACATCTGTGCTTTTCATCCATACACCCCAAAGGAAATTCAGCCCACCCTCTAAGCCCAGATACGCAAAGGAACCTGCTGTCACCTGTTTTGTTTATCATATCATGTTTTGTATTAGAGACATTTGTTTTTATCTTTTTTCTATCAGCTTTTTTTGAGATTTAATTGACATTTAACATTGTGTACTAGGGGCTTCCCTAGTAGCTCAGATGGTAAAGCATCCGCCTTCAATGCAGGAGACCTGGGTTCGATCCCTGGGTCAGGAAAATCCCCTGGAAAAGGAAATGGCAACCCTCTCCAGTATGCTTGCCTGGAGAATTCCATGGATAGAAGAGCCTGGTGGGCTGCAGTCCATGAGGTTGCAAAGAGTTGGACACAACTGAGCAACTAACACACACATTGTTTAAAGTATATGCTCGATGATTTGATATATGTGTATGTTGTGAATGATTGCCATATTCGATTAGTTAACACATCCATGACCTCACACGGGTAACTTTTTTTGTTTGTGTTGTGAAAACATTTAAGATCTACTCCTCTCTTAGTATCTTCCAAGTATGTAAAACAGTATTGTCATGTGAATGATATGACATTCACAGGATGAGGAGGGCACATTCTCAGAGGGCAAGAAAAATGATTTATTTCACATTTCCCCTAGTTTCACTTAGTTCCCTGTGGGAAGTAAACACTAATAATTGGAAGAATGAATTACATGAGTAATTTCTCTAGTAGCCATAGGTTCCCATATAATCTCTTTGAACCCACTGAAAGAATGGGAATAACTTGGAATAACTAGGAAGCGGTTATTGGAGACCAGGATCCAAGTCTTGGTGGTCACTAAGGGAAAGGAGGTAATGAGAATAAAGTACCACTTATCCTTCTGTTCAGGAGATACTGTGGCAAAGCCAAACAAGTAATGAAGTGATGGGCTCAGCTGAGACCCATGCCCTGCAGTTGTGGTTGTGGCTGAAAAGCAACTGTGTGGCCTGTTGGGAGCACCAGGGCAGACCAGACACCCGCAGATAACAGCAGAGTTTACATTTTTCCCCTGTTATTTACAGTAGTGATAATGTTGTTTAGTCACTAATGCAAGTCTGATTTTTGCGATCCCATTGACTGTAGCCCACCAGGCTCCTCTGTCCATGGGATTTCCCAGGCAAGAATACTGGCGTGGGTTGCCATTGACTTCTCCAGGACATCTTCCTAACCCAGGGATTGAACCCACATCTCCTGCATTGGCAGGCAGTTTCTTTACCACTGAGCTACCAGGGAAGCCAATAGTGACAATAATGCGTGTATGAGCTCAGCTACTCTGTCTTGTCTAGCTCTTTGCGACCCCATGGACTGTAGTCTGCCAGGCTCCTCTATCCGTTGAATTTTCCAGGCAAGAATGCTGGAGTGGGTTGCCATTTCTTCCTCCAGGGGATCTTCCTGACCCAGGGATCAAACCTGCAGCTCCTGAGATTCCTGCATTGCAGGTGGATTCATTACTTCTTGAGCCATCTGGGAACCCCCATGATAATGTATGTTTATTACCAAAACATTGGAAATATATATATATTTTTTAAATATAGATAAGCGAACAGAAAAAAAATTAATATTTAAAGTTTCTTCACTGATGACAGCTACTGTTAATCCTTTGTTATATTTCCTTCCAGTCATATTCTTACATGTGAGATTTTAAATAGGAATTGATTTCTTTTCCCCCCACCACCCCCTTTGAAAACATGTTTTATTCATATTGTATGCGAACTTTTGGATCTTGTTCCTTTTGGCTAACATCACAACATGAACATTTTTTCCATTTAGTAATAGTCTTTTTTTTCTTTAGCTTCTTAATTTTCTTTTTACAAATAACAGCTTTATTGAGATATAATTCACATATAGTTCAATTTACCCATTTAAACTGTACACTTTAATGGTTTTTAGTGTGTTCACAGAGTTATGCAACCATTATCACAATCAATTTTAGAATATTTTCATCACTCCAGAAAGAAACTCCAAAGTCATTAGCAGTCACTCCCCTTTTTTCTCACCCACCCACTTTGGGCCTAGGCAACCACTAATCTACTTTCTATTTCTATAGAATTATTGTAGTCTTAAGCACAATTTAATTTGCTTCATAATATTTTTCATTGCATATATTATAGTTTATCATTACATTGCTTGACACTTGAGTTATTTGTAGTTTTCAGTATTTTAAATAAAACAGTCATGAACATTTCTGTGTACATTTTTCCATATACAGGATTATTCTTTAGGTAGACTCCCAAAGTACAGAAATGTAGAATCACAGAACCATGAAAAGAGAAGCCCTCAAAAAACCCTTCAGTCTCCCTCCCAGCTCACTCAGAAAGTATTTACTAAATTCAGCATGGTGTAAAACGATAAAGCAATTGCTAATCTCAGAGAGCTTAACAGCACCCAGAATAATGAGCTAGAGTCTAACTCACATCTGGTTTAGATAATGTAATATGAGGCCATGGAGATACTGTCTAAGGAGCACCAGACTTGGGCTCAAAACATAGACTCATTCCTGGTTCTGTCACTTAAGAGCTGTTGTATGAACTTAAACAAATGACAGCTTCCCTCAGCTTGATTTCCTCCTCAGAAAAATGGTAGGAGCATTGACCTTGATTTCTGTAGAGGTTAGAAATAAGAGGTGGCTTCTGACCTAGCCAAACACAGAAGGAAAAACAAGTTTAATTGTTTGGGAGCTGAAAGAAGTTAGAACCTGACTGTTCCCAGTTTGGTGACCTGTAATACCTAAAAGCAAAAAGAAGTGTACTTTTTTGTTTTAAAAAAAACTACATACCTGAATCCATATTTTAAACCATATTTTGGCAGTATTAACATATTTTATAACCCTCATAATTCCTACTGTTATGATTTATGGCAAACTCACACTAACTTTTTCTAGACAGGTGACATGAGTAGTAATGAAGCCTTGATTCGGGAGGGCTGACGCTACTAAAATCTTATACGCACAGTAGTTTAGTGTTCATAGGCAAAATGGCCACATAATTGTACTTTTTTGCTTTTTATCCCCCACAAAATGGTGAAGCCAAAGACAACATATGGAAGTATTTCCACATTGCGAGTGAGTGAGGGGAAATGCATGATTTGCAAATATTGTCAAGTGAAAAATGTGTTTCCATCCTACTAAGGTGGCCAAATACATCTCTCTATGTAAGAATGTTCTGCAGATGTGAAAAACTCCTTCCCGGGTTTACTAAAAATGAGAACAGTAAACATCTTTTGCTATCTCTGGTCTCAAGAGCATCACAAAGTGTGGTCTGGTCTACAGGCTCAAGCCCATAAATTCCCATTGGTTTCATTTGTCACAAAACAGACAGGTGTGGGTCAAGAAAATACTGATCAAGTTGTTCAAAATAAACATTATTGTCAGTAACTGGGTATTCATACCCATAGAAAGTCTTAAATTATTCAGATCTTGCTCTTGATCTTGAGGCCACCCCTTAGAGTGAAAACAAGCTTTGTTGTTGACGCCTGCCTGTATAGGGAGGATCTATGAAAGAGCATCTTAGAGCATTTACACCTGGGCTCGAGGGACAGGAGCAACTTGCTGTATGCTGATAATGCCTCCATCAGATTTCAGAGATGCTCTGAAAAACAAGGGCAAACAGACACAGTGGAGTAAAAGGCTGCCTTACAAAGGAGAGGGCAAAGGAGAGTAGATCTGTTGCTGACTGACAGTGCCAGTGACTGGAAAATAAACTCCAAGGTTCAACTCTAAGCCTGTGAATTCCCCGGGAAACTTACAAATGCAGATTCCTAGGCCCTGTTCTAGCAGTCTGATTCACTCAGTCTGGGTGGGACCAGGACTCCTCACTTTTAGCAGCTGTCTCTGCTGATTAAGAAAATAATAGCCTCATGGAGATATAATTCACATACCATAAAATTCACCCCTTTAAAATACACAGTTGTGTTTTTAGCATATTAACTATTGCAACCATCACTATCTAATTTTAGAACATTTTCATCACTCTCCTCCCCCTGAAAATCCATACCTATTAGCAGTCATTACCCACTCCCCCCTCATACAGCCCCCGGCAGTACTAATCTACTTTCCATCTCGATGGATTTATCTGTTCTGCACACTTCACGTAGATGCAGTCATACAACATTTCTTTTGTGGCTGGCTTTTTCCCACTTAGTATGCTTTTAAGGTTCATCCATGTTGTAGCATGTAATAGTCCTTCATTTTTTTAATGGCTGAGTAATACTCCATTGGAGGAGGAAATGGCAACCCACTTCAGTATTTTTGCCTGGAAAATCCCATGGAGCCTAGTGGGCTATGGTCCATAGCGTCACAAAGGGTCAGACAGGACTGAAGCAACTGAGCAATACTCCATTGTATGGCTCAACCACATTTTGTTTATCCAGTCATCTGTTAAGTATAAGAAGATATGGTATATGTGTTCACTCATTCAACAAACATTCCTTGAATACCCTTACTTGATTTGGGGGAATCTTTGGGGCTCAAAGCAGAACTCCTAGAAACAGGAAGCCTTTGGTTCATAGGAAAGCCATTACTTGGCTTTACCTGGTGTGTGTGCTGAGGACCTGGTGTCTGGTCATGGTGTGAGGCACGGTTTAAGCATTTGGTCCAAGAATGCAGACTGTGATTTTCCCAAATAATGGTCCCTGGGTGTGGTTTTGAGGCAGCATGTAGGCTTTGGTTTCGGTTATTCCTCATCTATTTTAGAATCAATCCCCCATCTTCTTCCAAATGTGAAAAAAAAAATTGCTTTTTTTTTGTGAAAATACTCCCCCCAAAAGCTGTCATGTAAAGAACCAGAGCAGCCTGTTTTAATTTTAAAAATTATTTTTGTTTGTTTGAAGATAATGAAAATGCAGCATCAAGAGGCTCAGGAATGAGCTTCACTAAGCAGTTAGATGCAGCAAGAGTTGTATTATGTGATTGTGTGTGTGTGTTTTCCCTTCTCAACATATTTTCTGAAAGCAGACACCTTCTGGGTATGTTGGCTAATAAGAAAAATGCTCAGGGAGTTCCCTGGTGGCCCAGTGGTTAGGATTCTGGGCTTTCTCCTGTGGCCTGGGATCAATCTCTGGTCAGGGAATTGAGATCCCACAAACTGCTTGGTTAAAAAAAACAAAACAAAACACTCAGTTGAGAAAATAACTATTTTTGTTCTGCTGTAATTGTTATAGTTTCTTCTCAGTTCTCTTGCCTGCTCTTTATAAGCTGATAAAACTAAGTTATTAGGATCATTAAAGCCGAAGAGCTTGTTTTATTTGCGACAGAAATAAAAACCACTGAAAATTTAGTTTTATTAGCATGATAGCATTTATGATATAAACTGTATTTTTCACTCAGTATCTCAAGTCCATTTTATGACTCAAGTTATATATATATGTTTACCTATACTTTGGAACCGACATGCTAGCCTTACAACACTGAAGGCCTGGGAACATTGCAGTTATATGTATTTTATTCCTCACTTCACCTCCTCCACTACCCACATTTATTTTTTTCCTTTGAATATCCCTATACTGAATTTTCAGTTGAGATATAATTCACATGAAGTTCACCATTTAAAAGTACACAATTTAGGGACTTCTCTGGCGGTGCAGTGATTAGGACTCCGCACTTCCACTAGTGTGGGGGAAGGTTTGATCCCTGATTAGGGAACTAAGGTCTTACATGCTGCCTGGCGTAGCCAAAAAATTTAGAAGGTAAAAGTGCACAGTTTACTGATTTGTGATGTATTCATAGTGTTCTGCAGCTATCATTACTATCTCTTTGCAGATCCCTTCCATCAGCCCCAGAAGAAACCTTTACCTGTTAGCAATCATCCCAGTTCCCCCTTCCCTGCATGGATTTACCTATTCTGGTCTTTTCATATAAATAAAGTCATGCAATATTCCTTTTTTATCTGGCTTTTTTCACTTAGTGTGTTTTCAGGGTTCAGCCATGCTGTAGCATGTAGCATGTAATGACCCTTTATTCCTTTTAACACTGAATTGAATAACATACTGTGTGGCTAGACCACATTCTGTTTGTTTATCCATTCATCGGTTGATTGACATTTCCAGATTTCAATTTTTATTTAAATCACTGTTTTTATAAGATTTGGGGAGGGGACTTCCCTGGTGGTCCAGGGGCTAAGAGTCTGAGCTCCCACTTCAAGGGGTCTGGATTTGATCCCTGGTCAGGGAACTAGATCTCTCATGCCACAGCTAAAGACCAAAGATCCCACACAACTAAGACCCGGTGCAGCCAAAGAAATTAAATCTTTCCTCCCTTCGCCCCCACCCCATCTCCCTGTGACTTAAACATGTCCAGATTTTTTTTTATAGCAGTCACTGAACCAGTACTATCCAAACTTCTTTTCTTAAGTAACTTTGATAGCAAAATTTCTATTGGCCATATATTACTATCATCTCCCTGTTCCCAACATCAAAACCCCACCAGAGCTAAAAGGAAGAAGGTTATTACTGTTGGGTGATATCAACAATCAGTAGCAACCTATTTAATTTTAAAATATCACAAATGGATAATTAATTAATGCCCAGAACAAAATACGAGCAGTGCTTCATTGGAAGAGGCCAGGCCTCGGACCACGAGCAGCGGTCTTCCTGGGCTCCTGGTACTGAAGACGGTGCTGGCTCCAGCAGGTGGATTTCCCACCTGCCTTTGCTGCTCCTTCAGTGGCAGTGAACCAGGGAGAGCGGCAGGTGCAGGCCGGGCTCTAAAGGAGTTACCATCTGCCAGCTGGGGACTCCTCACTTCTTTTCACACAGGGCTGCTCCTCTCCCTACTCAGGCACCCTCGGGTTCTCCTGTAAGAACTGTTCTCAGGGAAAAGATGTGATAAGTCAACTGCCTCCTTCCTGTTTGTGGAAAAACACTTTATATCTCTTTGAAAATCTTGATCCTTTTGGGGGGAAATACTTGTTTTTAAATTAACTATCTCACAGTTAGTACTCCAAACCCCCTTCAAAAAAGTGTTTTCAGAGATCAGGCTGAAATTTTAAGCCTTAGTGGGTAAACTTAAAGGGGTTACAAAATAATATCTACTTTTTGATCTACTAACGTCAGTCTGGAGCAGTTAAAATTTTCTGTGGTCTTTTGAGAAATGGCAACCCACTCCAGTACTCTTGCCTGGAAAATCCCATGGACGGAGGAGCCTGGTAGGCTACAGTCCATAGAGTTGCAAAAGAGTCGGACATGACTGAGCGACTTCACATCACAGAAACATCTCACTATAATCTCTCTTTTTCTCTTGAAAAAGTAAAGGTAATTCAGAGAAGTAATTAGGAGTAACAGGCTGAGACATTTGAAGGGAGTCCCTAACAGATTAAAAGCTTAGCAGACTCTCCTACCACCTTTTAACTTCACCTGAGCCCGCCAATCAACTTGACATTGAGCCCAAAGAGAAACAGGAGTCAAGAACAGATTTAACAGTATTCCCTTTAACAAGGAGAGAAACAGGATTCAGTTATGGACTAGATTGATAAATATAATTAGCTGTAGATGTTGGCATTTTAAAAAATATCTTCTTCAATTTGTAAAACAATTTTAAAACTTCTGGAAATGTTCGTATGTACAAAACACATGAACCTTCATGTGCCCATCACCTAGCTTTAAAATTTTGTGTGACACTTTATTCTAATTAAGTTTATTGGTACTAATTAAGCTCATCTAGTGAATGGGAAGTTCTATATTTTTGTGGCGGTTGAATGAGAAAATGTATTACTAGTCATGCATTCATAATAGCTCCTGCAAACCAGCCTGTTTAGATCACAAGGCCGAATTACCTAGCAAGAAATAAAAGAAACTTTGGATTGTGTAAAAATCACCCGAGGCCTTTGATTTGCCATATTTATGGGTTTGTTGTTTGTTTGTTTTGGCTGTGCTGGGAGGCTTGTGGGATCTTACTAATAGTTCCTCCAACCGGGGATCAAACTCGGGCCTCAGCAATGAAAGCTCCAAGTCCTAACCACTGGACCACCAGGGAATTCCTTGATTTACCATATTTAAATACAGGTTCCAGGCCGGCCCCAGACAGTTGGTTTTGGTACATTGGATTGGTGCCCAGGAATCTACATGTCTGACAAGTTTCCCAGTTTGACTAGATCAGATCCTCAGTGGACCACACTTTGGAAAACAGTACCATCTTGCAATCCCAGACCTATAAAGTGATAGAGAAGTTTGTCTTGGTAATGTAAGTCGCAGAGTACTCCCACCTAGCAAATTAGGCTAGGCTTGTCACCTAATTAATGACCTTGAAACATCAGAAACAAAAGGCACGTGTCAAAGTTTTGCTCAAGCAGTGTTTTCCATTCTCCTATGAATTCAGAAATGTTGGTGAGCTGATTGCTGACTGTGCTCCGGGGTCCATGCCCTGCTCAGTTCCAGCCCCTTAAGCCCACTTGAACTTGCTTCTCAGACGAGGGTATCAGCTGTGCCTCTAGAGACTGTGGTTTTCAGACTGGAAGTTATTATTGCCTGATGGGAATCAAGTTCACTTAAGTCCCGTGTTTTTTAAGTGTGTCTCTGGATCTTTAACCTCAAAGTTCACCCATGGTTCTCTGTGCATTAGACACAGTGGGCTTTGTGCTTTTTGAAAAAGCTGTGGCTTCCTGGGAACTTCAGAAAAACCGTTCCCTTTGGGGAGAAGGGGAATTGTAGGGCTGATGGTGACCTGGCACAGTCCTGGTGCTCTCTCCCCGCGGGCAGATGCCACGCCTTACTCATCTGTGAATCCCCACGGCTTCAGACACAGGGCCTGGCACCTATTCCTAGTGCCACTGAGAGGGTGCCAGGCTGAAAGAAGAGGGTGGGCGGCAAGAGTTGTTAGCTCACCGGAACAAGGCTCCATTGCTGGGGGCTTGGTCTGTGTGGAGGCGGAGTGCCGACACGCAGAGGGCGGTGGGGAGTGGCTGTTACCCTGAGTCCAATGTGGCCTCTGCCAGGATCAGGACAGAAGAGCAGTGTCTGTCTGCCCAGCAGAGTGGAGAGGCTCCAGAAGCTTCACAGAGTGTCATGAGGGGGCAATGAGTTCCTTTCTGTCCCCCAAAGGCCTCTCAGGACTCTCCTTTACAACAGGAGGGGAGCCCTGGGGCCCGGCTTCTTTCAAGAACCGAGCTTGCTTTCAGCACTGACAGATCCCAAAATGCACAGTGCCACTCTCTGGGAAAGGGGGCAGCTGGGTTCCCTGCGGACCCAGGCCCCAGCTCCGTCCTCCTCCCCAAATACGTGGTTTCTCTTGCTGTTTTCTCGGCTCACCATTTCCTAACCTCCCTCTTTTTAATTTGTTGCCTATGTGCATTCTTCTTTTTCTCTCTCTCCCTCTAGACTTCCTCTCCTCATTCCTAAGAGTTATATGCATGTCTTAAAGCCTGCCCCTTTGGTTTCTTGGGGGAAGGGGATGCCTAGTCTGGGCCTTGGGGAGCCATGCTGTCACCTGGCAGGTAAATCATCCTGGGAGAGGGGATAGGAGTCTTGGAAATGTGAGAAGGAGCTGGGATCAGGATTCCTGGGAGGTTGAGTTAGGGCTTCCCTGATAGCTCAGTTGGTAAAGAATCCTCCTACAATGCAGGAGACCCTGGGTCGGGAAGATCCCCTGGGTCGGGAAGATCCCCTGGAGAAGGGCTAGGCTACCCACTCCAGTATTCTTGGGCTTCCCTTGTGGCTCAGCAGGTAAACAATGCGCCATACCGCAGGAGACCTGGGTCCGATGCCTGGGTTGGGAAGATCCCCTGGAGGAGAGAAAGCCTACCCACTCCAGTATTCTGGAGAACACCATGGACTGTATAGTCCATGAGGTCGCAAAGAGTTGGACACGACTGAGCAACTTTCACTTTCAGTGGAGTGAAATCTCCAGAGTCTGAGTATTCTCCAAACCTCTAGTCAAGGAGTCACCCTCTCTCCATCAAGTGGGGCCCCAGTCCCTCGTGGTCATGCTTTACAGAATTGCAGGGCAGATCCTGTTGGCATTTACCGACAGGTCTCATCTTCCTAGCCACGTCCACCTAAGCCATGCTCATTTGTCCAGAGTTCTGTAGGGACTTGCTATTGACGTAGTACATTTAATCAGTTACTTCAGTTCATTTGGATGTCAGACCCTGAAGTTTTATAAAACTGCTGCTTCTCAAAAAAACCCTGCTTCTTCTCCACAGAGACGGCTCCTTTGGTACCCATGTGGTCCTTAGCATGTTGCAGGTTCGAGATGTGCCTTGGGAAGCCTGGCTCTGCTAGGACCATCTCCTAGTTTTCATAGACCAGACAGATGACCTAGTGGCTGAGCATTTCCCGCTCCTGTATTCTGAGCCTCTGAAAGAGTGTCTCCACCGCAGGGCTCTAAAGCCAAAGACAGTATAGGTTTATACCCAGTGTCAGGGCAGCGGAAGAATAGAATAGCTCTGTGTAGGCATTGCCACTTGAGCAGGTGGTTTATTTCGTGTTTCAAATTAAGTAACAACTCTTTTCTTTGGGGTCTGACTGAAGCGACTTAGCAGCAGCAGCACATCGCTGGTTCTTACAGAGCCTTGAAAGAGTGTCAAGTTGTGCTGGTATTTGTTTTACTTTCTTAAGTTACACGTTTTCTAAAAATTTTTGGTTACTTTTATCTAAAAGACACACACACATGCTTGCACATATGAGAAGCGTTGGCATGGGGGCTGAATCTGGGTGGACCTCGGATTCTGTGCCTCTGACCCCACCCCTCTCTGCATCGGGAATTCTATACGGTGCAACCCTGTCACCCCCTACTCCAGGGTGGAAGCCGCCAGGGATAGTTTGGGGTGTGGGCTCTGGATTGCCTGCCATGCTCACTGAATGTGCCCCCCTGTTCCCCCAGGCAACTCAAAACTCCTCTTGGTGTTGACATGATGACTGTGCAGGCCAGCCAAGGGCAGCCACAGCTGGACTGAAAACCTGGGCTACGAATTGGCTGACAAGTAAGAACTTTTCTCCCCCATGACTGCAGAAATTGGCCCAGATTCTCAGTCTCCTTCCTTTTTCCACTGCCTTTCCCTCCTCACGAACCCCACCTCCCTGAGCTAAGGAAGCTTTCTGATCTAAGTCATTGTGATGAGCCCCCTCTCCTGTAAACCATCTCCATGCCCTGTGCTCAGTCAACAGCACAGAACCACAGTGGTCAAGGAAGGTCTGGCTGATGCCCAGGGTCCACTTTGGGCCTTATCCCCATGTATGCCTTCCAGTCCAGGGTTTATTTTTCTTTTTTAAAAACTTCATTTTCTTTATTTATTTTTAGCTTTTTATTGTATTGGGGTATAACCAGTGAATAATGTTGTGATAATTTCAGGTGAACAGCAAAGGGACTCAGCCATACATACACATGTATCCATTCTCCTCCAAACTCCCCCCACCCATCCAGGCTGCCACATAACACTGAGCAGAGTTCCCTGTGCTTGCACAGTAGGTCCTTGTTGGTTATCTGTTTTGTTCAGGTGTTTTAATTATTGTTGAGCCCTAAAGCTTTGCAGCTGCATCTGTCCACATAGCCTTTTTACCCATCTTATATTAGCAGGGTTGTTTTCTCCCCAGATGGAGCCCTTTCCTCCGGTACCCTGTCTCACATTCTGCAGGGGGCTTGGCAGTCACTGAGCTGTTCACAGATCACTGAGCTGTTCACAACTGTGCACCCCAGTCCAGAGCCCCTTCAAGGGTCACAGAATCCTGGAAACATGAACCAGAGAAGTTCTTGGGTCCAGCAAACATGTGCAGAAGGCACT
Source organism: Capricornis sumatraensis (assembly GCF_032405125.1). Taxonomy (NCBI): domain Eukaryota; kingdom Metazoa; phylum Chordata; class Mammalia; order Artiodactyla; family Bovidae; genus Capricornis; species Capricornis sumatraensis. The sequence goes on along the minus strand of NC_091073.1, from coordinate 108,378,748 downwards.
CTGCCGTGGTTTCATCATCCTTCCCGTTGCTGCTTGAGCTTTGTAATTCCAGAGTAGTTTTCTAACAGACAAGCCTTTTTTCGTCTTCAGTTTTTAGATGGACCCTCAGTGATTGTAAAGTCACTCCAGATGTTTGGGATCTTAGACAATAACTATAACTATTACAATAACACTAGTTACCATTTATTGCTATCAAGACTTACAATGTATGCTGTACTATGGGTACTTTACATATATTAATGCATCCTTTCACTCATTTAACTTGCTATGTATTGAGCATAGCGAACAAAATAAATTTGGCCTCTGCACCAATAAAATTTCAGTATTCTCATTGTAAGGTGAAAAAAATGAAACCAAGGTCCAAACCCAGGTCCCTTTAACTCCAAAGTCCTATATTCATCTACTGTCAATATTATTTAATAGTACATATGATGTTAATGATTATATATTATATCATCAGTTCTCACTAAGCGTGAACTAACTTGAATTGTGTTTTTATGTGTCCTATCTCTTCATCTTGCCTCTAGACAGTAAGAGCAAGAAGTTAAATTTCTGACTTTGGAATTCTCAGTAGAATAACTAACTGATTCTAACTCTGATTCTGACTAAAATTTGAATTCATGCTAATGTCCTCAGTGGTGACAGAACTGTTAAAAAAGTGTTTCTTTTTTGTAAGCACTCTGTTATGAATGGTAATTGATTATTTAAATAAGGAAATCTGCTTTGATAGCCATATTTAACATATGAAAATTTGTTTGCAATTTCACAAGTTTCTGATTTATGCTAAGCAACCAAGAACAACAACATAATTTACATGTTAATATCTCAAGCCAGGAAGAAGTCTTTATATAAACAACCATTAGTCTCTGGACTAGAAAGCTAGATAGTAACAGGATGCGTGAAATTGCTAGTTACTCATCCCTCATGTGAACCTTAGCTGGAGTTTCCAAGAGCCTGTGTATTTTGAAAACATGCGCCATGAAGCCGGTCCATGCACGCTTGCTCTTCTTGGCACATTTAAGGTCACTGTGCTCAGTCATGACCTTTGCTGGTGGAAGAAATGCTTTGCATTTCAAAACACCGATACTCTCACGCTCATTGTTGTTGTTGAGTCACTAAATCATGTCTGACTTTTTGCAGTGCCGTAGACTGCAACACACCAGGTTTCTCTGTCCTTCACTATCTCCCAGAGCTTGCTCAAACTCATGCTCATTGAGTCGGTGATGCCATCCAGCCATCTCATCCTCTGTCACCCGCTTTTCCTCCTGCCTTCAATCGTTCCTAGCATCAGGGTCTTTTCCAATGAGTTGGCTCTTCACATCAGATGGCCAAAGTATTGGAGCTTCTGTTTTTCTTTCTAAATAATTTTTAACATCTTCATGGCACTAACTGATCTTCTAAAATCACATTTGGAGGCCTATATCCCCATACATTTGTGTTGAGTGAGACCTTTTTGCAGTGATGGAAATTGTTTTCTATTCCATCCAGTATAGTAACTGTTAACCACACGTGGCTACTGAGTTCTTGACATGTGGCTGCTGCAACTGAGGAACCAAAGCTTTGATTTAATTTGATTTTAGTTTAAATAGCCACATGTGGCTCGTGACTGCCATACCAGACAATGCAGTTCTAGGCCACGCAGGAAATCTGAATCTGTTCGTTTACTCGCTTATTCATGCAACAAGTATTATTGATCACCTGCTCTGCCGGGTGTTGTTAGGGGTGCTAGGGTTGAAGCGATAGACAAAACAAAACGATCCCTGTCCTCCCAGAGAAACCAGTCTAGTGGGGTTCACATTCTAGAGGAGGTTACAGTCAAATGCAGCCAATCATTGTGGCTTTACCCACTCAAATCAGGACAATTTATCAAGCCCAGAATTAGGGAAAACTTCATGACTTATGACATTTGTTTTAATTTTTAAATAATCATTCCAAAGGATTTTCTGTTGGTGTAATCTTCTATCTCATGAAACTTCTATTTTCATTGGGAAAAAGCTAACAATAATGATAACTGCCATTATTGTACACTCACACCATTCTAGATACTTAATATGAGCTAGCTTACTAAGTGTTTATAGCCACTTGGTAGGTATGTTTATTGTTATTCCCATTTCACAGATGAGGAAACTGAGGTTTAGAGAAGTTAAATAGCTCAGCCAAGGTCACACAACTGGTCAGTGGTTGAATTAGGATTTACACCCACATCTATTGAATGCCACAGTCCAATAGCTCCTTTCATTCCATTTTGCTGTCCACCCAGGAGAAAAGCATAAAGTGATTTTTTCAATGGTGGTTTCAATGTTTGTGGCTTGCAACTAGTATCTAACATTTATATCTGAAAGTGAAAGTGAAAGTCACTCAGTCATATCTGACTCTTTTTGACCCCATGGACTGACTATACAGACCATGGAATTCTTCAAGCCAGAATACTGGAGTGGGTAGCCTTTCCCTTCTCTAGGGGATCTTCCCAACCCAGGGATCGAACCCAGGTCTCCCACCCTGCAGGTGGATTCTTTACCAGCTGAGCCACAAGGGAAGCCCAACAATTTATATCTAAGTTTTAGCAAATTGCTATGATGTGTCAAGAACAATAACTGAGAACATCTCACTCTGTGTTTTTCTTGTTTAGGGTCAAAGTGGACGGTCCAAAGACTGGGGAAGACCCTCAAAGGCAGCCATTTAGTTTCTCCATCCCCTTCCTAGAGACTGATCAGGATCCAGCCTTCCGAAGAAGCCCCCTGGAGAGCCTCCATAACCTGATGCTGGAGCCAAGAGTGGACTGTTCTCAACAGAACATGTTCAGCTCAGATATGATCATCAGTGACTCAGCTTCAGATCTCAGCGCTAAAGGAACCAGCAGGGCCGGCAAGCGGCAGCTGGGCAGTGTTCAGGACCCATGCCCTCCCGCCCAAGGCAGGGCCCGGCACACGTCCCTCAGCATAAAGGACAAGATATCAGAATGGGAAGGGAAAAGGGAGTTGCCCACGCCTGCCCCTGGCAGGAAGGCAGATGGCCAGGAGGGTTACCTGATGTCCTGTGTGACGGAGAGGAGAAGCAGTGATGGTTCGAGGGCTCGGGTCACCGAGGCTCAGAATGGAACGAGGCTGGACATGGAAAGTAGAGAGGATGAGCGGAATAAAGTGAAGGTCAGAGCACAGGATGCTGAGCAGAGGCCGGACCTGAGCCAGTCAGCCCGGGAGTCGGCTCCCAGCTTGGGCAGAGGCCGGGAGCCCAGGCTTGGCAAACAGCGCTTTCAGAACGATAGCCTGTCTGTGCTGAAGCAGGTCAAGAAACTCGAGCAGGCTCTAAAGGATGGGTCTGCCGGGCTGGATCCCCAGTTACCAGGCACATGTTATTCCCCACACTGCCTGCCGGACAAGGCCGAGGAGGCACCCACCCTTCCTGAGCACCGCGGGGGTGGGGGCGGCTCAGAGTTCAGAGCCCACCGCTTGGACCTGGAATCCAGGGAGCCTGCCCTTGAGGCTGGCGAGGAAAGGAAAGGCTTGTGCAGGAGGCCCTGTGACCAGAGCCTGGAGAGTGTGTACAGAGGCTTGGAGGACCCCCCCACAAAACCCTTCATCAACCCCTTGCCCAAACCCCGGAGAACTTTCAAACACGATGGAGAAGGGGACAAGGATGGGAACCCAGGCACGAGCTTCCGGAAAGACAGAAGGAACCTGCCTCCTCTGCCCTCTCTACCTCCCCCGCCCCTGCCCTCCTCTCCCCCGCCCCCCTCGGTGAACAGAAGGCTGTGGAGCGGGAGACCGAAAGCCAGTGCTGACCACAGGTAGGTGACCCGTGACTTTATGCCCCACGGCAATTGTCTGTTCTCAGCCTGTTTACTAAACCATCGGATCTCGTAGTTAGTCGAGACCATCTGTAGCAAGATGGTTCACTGATTAAACCTGAAGACGTGGTAACTGATGTAGAAGTGTCTTGTGCTTGTTCCTTGTCCTGAAAAAAAGAGTATTCGCTTCGAAAGATCACCCTGTAGATGTGCCTGAGTGCTTGTAATTCAGACAGTAACCAGGGGTTAAATGAAAACGAGTGTTAACGCTGGCAGTCTACTAACTGATGCTCATTCTGTCTCTACCACCCCCACCTTGCACGTGGAGCTCCAAGTCTCTCCTCCCTCTTGCTTTCGTGGTTTTTCTTGGTTTGGACTCTAGAAACACACTGCCTGGCCTATCCTGGCCCTCTCACGGTCTGTCTAACTTGGAACAAGTTACTTAACATCTCGAGGCCTCAATTTTCTCATTTATATGTGTAGATGCTCACATGGTAAATATTTGGTAATATTAAAATACCTTTAGATAATAAAACCTGTGAATGCTTAAAGGTAAAATCTGTGCTTTGGAGACAATTTTTTTCCGTTCTGAAACCTGATCTCTAGTCTGTTTCTGTAATGTGCTAATTGGTTTGATACCTCCTAATCTGGAAACCCTTTACTGAGGAAAAACTCCTCCAAATAGTTGTCTGTCCCTGCTGTCACCACTGTTTCCCGCCTGGGTTTAGCCTGACTCCCTGCAGTAGGGCTTTTGCTACTAATCCTAGAACTTCTGTTGGCCAAGTCCACCTACGACCTCCGTCTTTGCTAAATCCAATTTGTCAGTTCTCTGTGCTTTTCTTGATTGACCTCACTTAGCCTCTGCGGACGGAGAAGGCAATGGCAGCCCACTTCAATACTCTGGCCTGGAAAATCCCACGGACAGAGGAGCCTGGTAGGCTGCAGTCCACGGGGTCACTAAGAGTTGGACACAACTGAGAGACTTCACTTTCACTTTTCACTTTCATGCGTTGGAGAAGGAAATGGCAACCCACTCCAGTGTTCTTGCCTGGAGAATCCCAGGGACGGTGAAGCCTGGTGGGCTGCCGTCTGTGGGGTCGCACAGAGTCGGACACGACTGAAGCGACTCAGCAGCAGCCTTTGTGGACCAGCTTGACTCACACCCCCTTGAAATCCTATGTTCACTGTAGGCTTCTAGACCACCTGCTTTCCTGATAGCCACACTTCACTGGCTGCTCCTCCTCTCCTTCTGCCTGTTGAGTAACATCCCCCCTCAACCCATCTGCACCCCATCCCAGGATCAGGTCCCCCCCTCCATCTACATGCAGTCCCTTAAACTGGTCTCCCCCACTCTCATGGGTTTGAATGTCAGTTACATGCTTATGATTCCCAAACGTATGTCTCCGGCCCTGACCCTCTGCTAGCTTTTGGTTTGTACAGTCATCTCCTGCTTGGGTCCCCATTTGGTTATCTAATAGCTTGGACTTCATATGTCTAAACCTAAATTCTCAATCCGGGCCACTACTAAAATGATCTTCTCCCCAGACAGATGCTCTCTGATTGAATGGTATCACCCTTCATTTTGCTTCTGCCCCAAACCCGAGGAGTCATTTATGATTTCTCCTCTTTCCGCACAGCGCCAATCAGGTTCATCAGCAAGTCCTTTGGTTCTAGTGGTAAAGCATTTTCTTCAGCCTGACCGCACCTCCTCCACTGCTGCCACCCTAGCCACGTTGTATCTGCCTACCCCTCACCCCAGTATTTTCCTTCCCAGCAGCCAGAGGAGGCTTTTGGAAACACAGATTCAATCATATCAGTTTCCTACTCAACACGGTCTGTCAGGAAGGATTCTTCGGGTGCCAAAAGTGTAATTTCTTATGTTCTCTTCTAGGGGGAGAAAAGGTTGGCTATTCTAGAATTTCTAGAAATACACACATATGTATTATATCCTTTCAAAAATGAAATCATGCTGTATACCAGCCATGTTTTACTGAAGATATCATTGAGATATTTCCATGTTGCCACTTTTTTCTTTTCACCTTCCTTTTTTAACTGCCATCTTTATTTACATCATGTGGCTAAACCATATTTTAGCTAACCATTTCCCTGCTGATTTACACTTTGGTTGTCTCCAGTTTACAAATAATGCTGTGATGAGCAGAATATAGCATCAGAGAAGACTCTAGAGCCAGAGAACTTACTAACTCCGCTACATCCTAGCTGTATGACTTTGGACAAGCTACTGAATTTGTCTGAGCCTCATTTTACTTATCTGTAAAATGGAGATAATTATAGTAACTACTTCATAGCTTTGTTGTGAAGATTGGACAAGTAGATATTTGTAAACATAAGTTAAAACCAAGTCTGGCATATAGTGAATGATTAATAAATATTAGCTGTAATTTTTTTCTGGCTGTATTCTGTTTAATTAATCAGGGTATGTATTTCTTTTCTAGGACCAAACAGTTGTAAATATTTTAACTTCATAATCTGTTTTACTACCTAGTGGAGCTTAACAAAAATTTCTTATTGTTGCTAATAATCAGTGGATTCTTTTGGACATTCTACGTATTCTATCATGTAATATACACACAAGTGATCATTTGGTCTCCTTGTTAATAATTATAAAGTTCTTATATCCTGATTATTCTCCTTATTCAAAAATGTCTTGAATATTCTTAGATGTATTTTTCTAAGTATTCTATATATCACTGTGAAATTTCACACATAGTAATATGTCAGCTTTTAATTGGGATTCCATCCATTTGCTAAGTATATGGTATTTTATCTTTTTGTTGCCATTGTTAATGGAATCTTTTTTTTTTTCTCATTATATGATCTTTGTATTTAAGAAAACTATTTGTATATATTACTCAGTACTTCCCTGGTGGCTCAGACGGTAAAGCGTCTGTCTACAATGCAGGAGACCCGGGTTCGATCCCTGGGTTGGGAAGATCCCCTGGAGAAGGAAATGGCAATCCACTCCAGTACTATTGCTTGGAAAATCCCAAGGACAGAGGAGCCTGGTAGGCTACAGTCCGTGGGGTCGCAAAGAGTTGGACACGACTGAGCGACTTCACTTTCATTTAAAAGAGCCTTTAAAGAAATTTCTTACTGTTTCTAATTATCAGTTGTTTCTCGTGGACTTTCCATGTATATAATAATATTGTTTGCAAAGAATTATCATTTTAAGTTTTCTTCTTTTTGATTCATATCTCCAAATTCTCTCTCATACTCAATTGCACTAGTACTTTCCTAACAGTGTGAAATAACGGTGCTGATAGCACTGGGCGGCCTTGCCACGCCCTGGCTTTAAGGGTAATTCTTCTGGTGTTCTGCCTTCAAGCACTCCTGCTGGATTTACATTTTCATTCTATCAAGGTAGTGTCCACTGGTAATCCTTTTTTTTTTTTTAGCTAAGAGTTTTAAAAATTAGGATTGGGTTTTGTCAAATTACTTTTCAGAAACTTTATATGATCATATGGTTCTTCTTCTTTGACCTATTAATGCTAATATTCTGTTTAAGATTTTTGTATAAGTATTCTGTAAACGGGACTAGTCTATACTTGGATTTTATTGTACTAACTTTACCAGCTTTGGTATTAGTGTCTTGTGATGTCTATAAAAGAATTTGAGGGCTTCCCAGGTGGCTCAGTGGTAAGGAATCCGCCTGCCAGTGCAGGAGACATAAGAGACCTGGACTTGATGCCTGGGTCAGGAAGACCCCCTGGAGGAGGGCACGGCAGCCCACTCCAGTATTCTTGCCTGGAGAATCCCATGGACAGGGGAGCCTGGTAGGCTACAGTCCATGCGGTCACAAAAAGTCGGACATAACTGAGCATCCAGGAGGAGAAGGATAAAAGAATTCATAGGCTTCCTTCTTTATGTGCTGAGAAAGTCTGACTCCACCTCTCATTCTAAATTCTTTCCCAAACCAGCGCCAACCTGAGAGCCCTGGGTGCTCTCGTGACTTTTCCGCCTCTGTCCCCCATGCTTCTCCAGAGAAGCCCTTCTGTGCCCTTTCTGGGCTATTCCTCCAAAGAGAGCCTCTTTCTCAGGGGCAGGTTCGTTCTGGGAAATTGGAGTCTTTGAACTGTGTCATCTGTGGGTAGACAGATCAACCTGGTGAACAGTTATTCCCATTATCTTTTCTCTCTTAGCTACCATCTGCTCTTTTCAGTCCTCTAGCATTTTCTCTAAAACCAGCTAAAGTTACTTTGTTTCAGTCCAAAGATGAAATTTTTTTTGGCCAATTTGGATATGGTTGCATCAGCTGTGTTTAAAGAACTTTTGGCTTTGGAGTTCTCGTTTTGTTTGAAATTGTACAATGGAGGTGATGAGGGCAAGATGTTCGCTTTCTACTCTTAAAAAACAAAATATGCTCTTTATTGTGGTCCTGTCGCTTAAAAAAAAAAAAAAAGAAAAGGCTTAACTCTGAATTTGGCAGACTTACTGTCCTCTCTGAGGCAGGAAAGCCAAGCCAAGTTGAAGAAAGAAATGATTAAGGATTTTGAGGTTATGAGGGTTTAGAATTACACGGCCAGGCTGTGCACTGCCGAGAATGTATCCAGCTTATTTTCATATGCCTATTAGTCCACCTCAGCAAGAGCCAAACCAATGGATTCCAATTCTGGGTTTGAGAAAATGTCTTTTTCTTTTTCTTTTCTTTCTCTCTTCCTATTTTTCCTTCTCTTTTTCCCCCCTCTTTTCTCTCCTTTCCCTCCTTCCCCTTCTTCTCTCTTCTTTCTTCATTTCTCCAAAGCCCCAGGAAATTAAATGCAAGGACTTACGCCTTCAATCCTAAAACGGAACACGAGAAACCCTCACATGTCAGGAAATTCCAAAGATAAGGTTCCTACAGCAGCATTAACTTGGTTATGTATGTTTTATGGCATACGTTTAATAACTTTGGCAGGAATGCCTTGAGGCTGACGTTTAACAAGAAAAGTTATTATTTTTTAAGTGTAAGCAGCATCCCGAATTCACATGTGTCTGTATCCCCAAAATGTTTTATTTTGAATTCAGATTTTTTTATTTTAGTTTAATTTGATCACATGGCAGTTTTTGGATCTTTTTGAAACCGAATAGCCATGATGACCAAAATTTCAACTTTTCAACCGATTATCTTGGCATCACATAGATTCAGCCTTTCCTTGGGGCTTTAGTGTAAGACTTTGAGAACTTTTTGAGGACATGAAACCTCGGTCATTAAATGGCTGCCAAATCATGTGGTACTGTTATCGATTCTATAATTTCCATCTTCTCTAGGACTGATGGGGACCCCCTTGGCAGTCCAGCTGGGCAGCCACCCTCAGCTATCACGGGTTTAGTCTCTCATGTACCAGCCACACTGTGGTTTGTCCCTGTCATTATGAGTCTGTCATGAGGCAACCTCCCATGCCTAAAAACAATATTTAAAAATCTTCAAAGAGGCAAATTGTTTGATTCATTTGAGATCTAGAGCAAAAGTTACTCTGAAAGCATCTGAGAAGCTTGACTTTGCAAATTCATTTAAAAATTTCAATAGCAGTTGCATTGGAAGACAAAAAGATGAGAGTAGAGAGAGTGGTCATTATTCTTCATTAGAACAGTAATTGTCATGTTTTATTTCTCTTGAGAAGGTGGAAATGATGGATATTAGACACAACAGTGGCTAAGGATAGTTTTTCTTTTTTTTTATGATTCAAGATAGTTTTATTACATCAAGCTACAGATTCCCAATCAAGAAAATATTGAAAATATATCATTTAGTGTTTCTCATCTGACTAGTCCCATCTCTTTAGCTATATCTTTTTAAAGGTGTCATATTTTTTATTCTGTAAGCTTAAAATACTTTTAACATATTTTTGCAGAAAATAGCATACAATTTGTGTTAATCTTTCAAAAGTAAACTTTTGCATTTATATAAAAAGCAAGAGACATAGAAGGTCTGTAATTTGAGCAAAGTTATATATCAAACCGATAACAAAGCTAAAATGAAAAGTAGTTCTCTTCGAAACTCCAGCATTTGTTAAGTATCAAAGTGAGGGCAATGAATCAACCTTTTCACTTCAGGAAGAAAGCTACAGTCCTGCATGCTCCACAGTCCGCAAGACAGTTTTTGCTTCTTTGTGAAGAGTTTAGGCATTCCATGATGACTGAAACATTCTAGGAAAACATTCTCCTATGAAACGGTTACATTTTTCTGTTTGACCCAGCTTCAATGTTACTTTGAAATGAATAACCATCTCTTTCAGAGAAAGGATCTCTGAAGAGCTTTTCTAGGTAATTTTGAGGACCATCATAACATAAACTGAGCTAGCTGTATTGTCCCCCTTCCTTTTTTAGGGGGATGTACTGAACGTGCATCAAAATGTGCAGGGTAATTCAGTTCGTACTCTCTTTTACAGTGCTTCCTTCTAGGGTTCATTATCCTTAGTATGTCATATATTAGCTTTGAATTTGATAAAGAAGGTCAAAGTAGATCATCTTTGTGCATAAGCTTTTTATTTTCCAAAATCCTCCCCATCCTAAAAGTATTAGGAAAATCTTCTAATATGGTGTACCCATCGAGGATGTCTGTATCTGAATATCATTTTTTTTGGTCAATATCCTTAAAGCAATATGAATTTGTACTGAACAATTCAATATCTAATAAGGGCCTGGTGGAGTAAAAGATGATTTTTTTTAACTCCAAAGAGGAGTAAAATTAGCTTAATATTTTATTTATTGGTTTGAGAATCCTTTGAAGAGGTAATAAGGAGACAGAAGGAGTGGTGCCCAGACTAACTTTGACAGTGTCATTCAGCTTATTCATTTTAGATCAACTACCAATAAATATCCAAGTCTTGCTCTTACAACGCTATTAAAATCTTCTCCAGACTTTAGCTGTTTGTGACACCAATGATTGCTTCCAACTTTTTTTTAGGTGAACAGTTTTACTGGTTGCGTATCAAAGGCAGATTGTTTCTCCTATAGCCACAGTAGGGTTGCCTGTGTGTGTGTGTGCTCAGTTGTGCCTGACCCTTTGCGACTCCACGAACTGCAGCCCGTGAGGCTCCTCCGCCCATGGTATTTCCCAGGCAAGAATACTAGGGTGGGTTGCCATTTCCTTCTCCATGGATAGTTTTTCTTCTTACATTTCTATTTTGGATCCAGGACAGAGATAAGCGGAAATCCAACATGTGTAGTCATAGCACGGGACGGAGGAGCTACCCAGTAACAGAGTGAGAGCTTAGAGCTGAAATCAGGTACTCTTGCTTAGCCCCCTACTCAGATCACCGGGTGACAGGCTGGCACCTGGGACCCTTTGCTACAATGCTTGCTGCAACGCTTGCACAGCTCAACCCAGAGCTGCAATGCTTGCTCCTCAACAACAAAATACTGCACTGTTGGGGGAAATTCTAAACAAAAGGTCCAAAGAGACCGAAAAATGCAACTACCACTTCTGAAGAACGGGGAGCAAAAGCAGGGGACTGTGCATGTCTTCGGCACACAGTATCACCTAAGGGATGGGCAAAACACGTAAGTCACCCCTCTGGCCCAACCCCTAGACACAGCCCTCCCCTCACATCGTATAAGGAACCGGCTCACCTCCCCCAGTGAGCAAGCAAGGGGACCTGCTGTTCGTTCTCGCTGGCTACTGCAGAGTTGCCTGAACAAAGTGTTGCCTGAATTGCTTGTCTGGTCCCTGATCAATTTCTGTTGGTGAAGGAGGCCAGGAACCCTGGTCAGTAGCAGTGGTATGAGTGCCCTCCCCAAGAAAAAGAGCTGTACCTGGTCACCGGGCATGGAAGAAAAGTGAAGTCGCTCAGTCGTGTCTGACTCTTTGCGACCCCATGGACTGGGGCCTGCCAGGCTCCTCCATCCATGGAATTTTCCAGGCTAGAGTACTGCAGTGGGTTGCCATTTCCTTCTCCAGGGGATCTTCCTGACCCAAGTATTGAACCCAGGTCTCCCCCATTGCAGGCAGACGCTTTACCATCTGAGCCACCGGGGATGCCCACTGGCATGGAGGGAAGCAGGGTCTGTGGCAGCTGGGGGCGGGGGTTGAGGGGTTCAGAGCACGGCATTCCTGGTTTCAAGCTCATGTTTTAGGTAGGTGCTGGGTCTCAGGCCATCCAAGCAGATTTAAATACAACCAAAAATAATTCTGGGGGCAAAATGTGTTCAAAAAATCAGCTCTCAGAATACAGATAAAAAATTTTTTACCCTCAAATAGGGATGAATTGTAAGCAGTAAAGGTAGCCATTAAAACCAACTTTAAAAATATTCACTCACTTATTGAGCCAACGAATATTTGCCATATACCTATGTATATACCTATGTAGGACTGGGGCTTCCCTGGTGGTTCAGATGGTAAAGCATCTGCTTGCAATGCAGGAGACCCGGCTTTGATCCCTGAGTCGGGAAGATCCCCTGGAGAAGGAAATGGCAATCCACTGCAGTACTCTTGCCTGGAAAATTCCATGGACAGAGGAGCCTGGCAGGCCCCAGTCCGTGAGGTCGCAAAGAGTCGGATACGACTGAGCGACTTCGCTTTCTTTCTTTCTTCTTTCTGTGCAGTGTTAGGTTATAGCAAGGAACACAGTAGGCTGAGACCCCGCCCTCATGAAACTTAACAAGCTAGTGATGGAGCTACACACTAGCTACACACCTAGTCTGTTATTCACCACCCTCGGCGCTGTGAGGAAGCAGACGGTGCTGTGGGAATGTTCAGCAGGGGCAACTAGCCTGTCGTGGAAACAAGGCTGGCTTGGGTACAAGGGCCTCAGGTCCCCAGGCACAGGGGTGGGCTGTGGGATTAGGGATACATTTTGAGTGAACAAACAAGCAAAGACCCTGGGGCAAGAAGGTCTTGAGCCCACTGGAGGACGTGAAAGGCAAGGGTTGGGCCAGAGGGATAGGAAGGGTGTGAGCTGAGACCCTGGGGCCTCGAGAGTCAGCTCTGAAAAAGCACTGTAGCCCAGGCAACGGTTGGGCCTGTTACTGAAGAGGAACGGGAAGCATTTGAAGGTTTTTAGGAAGGGGGGAGACACAGTCCGATTTGTGTTTTTTAAGAGCTTGCCCCTCCACTCCACAGCAGCGTGGAGACTGGCAGGGGCACCAGGGGACAGGGTGGGTAGTTGTTGGGGGTGGGAGGAAGATCACACACCTGGGGTCACCCTGCAGTGTAACTGCAGAGGGGACTGAAAGAAGCCGGTGGATCCCAGGGACACTGTGTAGGTAGAGCTCTGGTTAGTTGGCTCCACGTGGGCAGTAATGGAGAAAAACCTGCACGGGACGTCCAGGTTTAAGGCATAAGCGCTTGGATGGATGGTGACCGCCTTTGCAGTCCATGTTGAGCTTCCCCTGCGCCATCTGCCTGTTTGTTTTACTTTGGCTGCCCTGGGTTCTCACTGCTGTGTGGGCTTTCTTCTGGTTGCGGTACGTGGGCTCCCCACTGCAGTGGTTTCTCCTGTGGCAGAGCACTGGCCCCAGAGCACAGGCTCAGTAGCTGTGGCTCCTGGGCCCTAGAGCATGGGCTTAGCTGCCCTGAGGCATGCGGAATCTTCCTGAACCAACGAGCATGTTCCCTGCCTTGGCAGGCAGATTCTTAACCACTGAACTGTCAGGGAAGTACCCACTCGTCATATAAGTGGAGACATGGGATGAGCTCTCACGTTAGTATTTCATTTACAAAAATACGAAAAAATCACAAATGACGTCCAAAATGCCACTTGAAATTGCAGGGATTTGGGGTTTGTTAGTTTGGTTTTGGCCACATGACATTTCACGTAGGATCTTAGTTGCCCAACCAGGTATCAGACCCGTGTCCCCCACAGTGGAAGTGTGGAGTCCTAACCATTGGGCCACCAGGGAAGTCCCAGGGACTTCTTACCTTTGCGTCACCAGCTGTGAGTTCAATTCCACTCTTTAGGGAGGTGCTTGTGAAACATTCCCTGGTGGCTCAGACAGTAAAGCATCTGCCAGAAATGCGGGAGACCTGGGTTTGATCCCTGGGTTGGGAAGATCCCCTGGAAAAGGAAATGGCAACCCACTCCAGTACTCCTGCCTGGAAAATTCCATGGATGGAGGAACCCGGTGGGCATCACAAAGAGTCGGACACAACTGAGCGACTTCACTTTCTTTCTTTTCTTTCTTATGAAACGTGCAGCTGGATGTGGAACAAACATGGAAGTGTGTAAATGAGAAAGAAGCCAATCTAGGTGTGGTCACCATTAGCCTTTCAAAATCTCCTTTTAAAGTTAATACGTAAATCAAGGTATTAAAACCTTTTGCTGAGTTAAAAAAGTATTTTCATAGAAAGGACTCAGCTAAGTGATAGGATGATTAGTTTAATCAATGAGCCTCAGGACAACAGGGCTGCAGTCCCAAGGGGCATTTCCGCAGATGATAGAGATAGTGCTGAGGAGGAACCAGCCACCTAATACAGCTATGATGTTGGTGAAAATATGTCACCAACACAGGACAATAAGATTGGAATTTTCTTTTCCCACTGCCTCTGGAAGCTGGGCATGTAAAGATTTCTGGTTTCTTCTTGACCATGTATGGACAGTAGTTTCATGTTGCTTTGAAGTTTGTCTCTCAGGCTTCCTGTATAAGAATTAGCCACCTGAAAAGCAACATTTTAATACAGAAATGGAACTTCTTTTTAAGAAATCCTGTGATGAATTCTTTTGCATGGTAGAGTTTTGCACTGTGATTAATTGTCCTCTAGTCAGCTTTTTTTTTTTTAATGGGAAGTTTGTAACATTTTAAAAGTGGGCTTTTCAATACTATTTAGACTGGTGTTACCTTTTATGTGTTGGTAATCAAATGCAAAATACAGCTGATACCTTGTATTATCATCTTATTCTTGAAAATATGGAAAGATCATAAATAACATTCAAATTATAGCTTGAAATCCCAGAGTGTCTGACAGCAGCTACTTGGATTACAGGCTAATCCCATCCTAACAAACCCCAACAGATGATCCAGATTCTTGTCACATATGCTTGAAGTAAGGGAGCCATCCACTGGGACTTGGAGAGCCTTTAGCATACAGACATCTTTATTGTTAGGGCATTTATTATTAAAACATTTAAACTACTCAGATATTATTCCATAAATGCGTACGTGCTCAGTCACTCATTCATGTCCAATTCTTTGCAACTCCATGGACTGTAGCCCGCCAGGCTCTTCTGTCCATGGGGTTCTCCAGGCAAGAATACTGGAGTGGGTTGCCATGGTCTCCTCCAGGGAATCTTCCCAACCCAGGAATCAAACCAGCATCTCTTGTGTCTCCTGCATTGGCAGGTGGATTCTTGACCGCTGTGTCACCTGGGAAGCCCCCTGTTTCACAAATATTTTATAATAATTTTATTATTTTAAGGTTTGACCTACACAAATATTGCTTCATCGATACCTCAAATGAGATGCGAGGTGTTTAACAGCAGACAATGATAGAGCTCTCTACAGGGCAAAGCAAGGCCCAGCTGCAGCCCCTTTCTGCAGTCAAAGAAAAGACCTAGCTTAGGCAGGGTCATGCTGGAATCCCAGGCAGTCAAGGCTTTACCTGTGGCAGTGACCACCACCCTGTTCCTCTGCTGCTGGGAGTAGAGCTTCCTGCCGCTGTGGCAGAAACCACTCAGCTCCCAGGGAAGTGCCCCACCCTGTGTGCCCTGTGAGGGCTCATAGCATCTCTTCATCATATAGTTTAGTTGCATTACGGAAAATAGAGGGAGATAGAGGGCTTACCTGGGCAGGGCTCAGTAATGCATAATATCATTTTATATAGGAATTAATTTGGAAATTAATGGTTAGGACTCCGAGCTCTCCCTGCCTAGGGCCCAGGTTTAGTCCCTGGTTGGGGAACTGTGATCCCACAAGTCGTGAGGCCAATAAATAAACAAATACATTTTTAAAATTAGTTCAGATTCCACACAAAAACCTTTGGAAACTCCACCTGTTTTAATTTGGGGCCCGTGACTGCAGCTCTCCTCCTGCCTTGCCTTACTCCAACCAGATTTCCTGGGTTCTCCTGCTGTAACTGGGAACAGTTTACCTTAGGTCTCTGGACGTGTTTTTCGTGCATAACATGTGTGTAATAACAGTAATCTGTCACAGGGTTGTGGTAAAGTTTGAATGTGCTGATCCAAGATAGACACTCGGTCAGCTCTCAGTAAGTATTGAATGAATGATTCTGAACAGCGTGCCTTTTCCCTACTACGTAGTGTACGTGCTGAGGACTCTAGCTGATGTAAAATTTGGTTGGCCCAGCAGGGGAAACCCAGGAGTTCTGGCCCCTCTTAGCCAGTTACTTGACCGTGCTCTGGGCCACACCTCCAGCCCCAGTCCACCTGCTGGCTATTGCCAGCCTGGGCTAACAGCACCCGGACTAGGAAGTGTTCAGGGTGGGTTCACAGCACAGCCCATTCCCATCTTAGAGAAACAGCTCAGACCTGCTTCCCCTCCCCCAGCCCCTTCTAGCAGAGCTCTGAAGCTCAGTCCTTCCTCTCCTCTTTGGACACCTCAAGGGGAAAAAGAAGGGGCTCATGGGTCGGTATCCCCTCCTTTGGGGCATAACCTTCTGTTCCTAAGCCCCAGAACCCCAGATGACAGTTTGAGCCTCCCAGCCTGACTTAAGGCCATAGAAATCCAGCCTAGAAGCCCGTCTTTGTGTTCCTAAGTGCCGAGTTCAAGTATTAAGGAATGAGGGTGGGATGGAGATAAGGGGTGATGAATTCGGATGTGCAGATTTCCAGTGGTTAGGAGTGCACTTTCACTGCTGGGGCCTGAGTTCAGTCCCTGGTCAGGGAGCTCAGATCCTGCAAGCCGCACAGCCAACCAATCAATCAATAGTATAGATCCTAAAGAGGAGAAGCCTTGGGAAACTCTTACACCTAGAAAGAGGAAGAGGCAGAGAGCTGCCAGTGCAGGCCAGGAAGAGTGGTCTGACAGGGCGTGTGGAGTTAGGGCCGCCTTGCATCCGCCTCCTCAGGTCCTCCAGAGGTGTGCCCCATCCTTTGCTGAACAATGCAAACAACACTTTTGTCAAATATAGTAAGAAAGGATTATAAGAGGTATGAAATGAAAAAAATCTCATCAGTATACAAGCCTCAGTTTGTTTGTTTGTTTGTTTTGTAAGTCCATTCTTCAGATTGCTTGAAAAGTTTATAAACACTTACTGTCAATCTCTGTACTTAGCTTAGCAAGGACTGGTAAGAGCTGGCACCCCAGCACTGCCCCATGGGTTGCACTTTGAGCGCTGCTGCCTTTCACTGTAGAGACCAAGTGGTGTCATGCAATGAAAGGAGCAGAGTGGTTAGGTTTTACCAGAAACTCACTCATGACCTTTAGGAGGGATTTCAGAAAAAGGATGCATACGGACAGGTTGAGAGAGTAAAGGAAAGAAAAACCAGTGAACCGTGGTAAACTAAGAGAATAACCCCTGCTTCTCCTCTCCCCCCAGTTAAAAGTATTGGCAAGGAAGGAAGGTGGGAAATAGCAGAACTGCAAGGGCCATTGCTTCAAAGGAAGGCTTTTTAAGATAGAGGAACCCCATGCATGTTTGGGCTTCCCAGGTGGCACAGTGGTAAAGAATCCACAGACTCGGGTTCAATCCCTGGGTCGGGAAGATCCCCTGGAAAAGGAAATGGCAACCCACTCCAGTATTCTTGCCTGGAAAGTTCCAATGACAGAAGAGCCTGGCAGGCTGCAGTCCACGGGATTGCAAAGAGTCAGACACAACAGAGCGACTGAGCGTCACATGCGTGTTTAAAGAAAGAGAAAGAAGCTAGTGGAAAAGGAAACATTTTAAATGCAAGAAATCCCCAAAGCTTGGCAAGCAGGCAGATAGCCTCTGCCTGCTTCTGCCCTTCTGTTGCACGGCACTCTCCACCCTGTTCCTGCAGTCCAGTGAGCTAACTGTCTGTCTTGTCTGCCATTCCCTGAAATGCACTGAGGTCTCTGTAACCTCAGGACTTTCTCACACGCCCATCCCTCTTTTGGGGACACTCTTTCCCCGACTAAGTTCTTTTTATTCTTTAAATCTCAGCTTCAGTGAGTGACTTTCTCATTGAGACCTCCCCTAATGCATCCCCCAACCTGAACTGAAGCTTCCTCCATATCCTCCCAACCTGTACTTTTCTGTCATTGAACTTGTGTGTGAGCTGGTTGGACATCTGTGTTCCTCCTTAGAATGTAAGCTCTTTGAGGCAAGGACTCTGACTGTTTTAGTCCTTCATTATCAAACCCTGAGCGCGGTGCCTCCCTCAGTAAATACAGCACTGGCTGCATAAATAATTAGTAGCACCACAACAATAATAAAAATAGCTGGTATGCTCAGTCACTCAGTTGGGTTCGACTCTTTGCAACCCTGAGGACTGCAGCCCTCCAGGCTCTTCTGACACTGGAACTTTCCAGGCAAGAATACTGGAGTGGGTTGCTAATTCCTACTGCAGGTATAATAATAGGTAACATTTTAGGTCTTAATTTTTTTGTTGGACTAGTTGATTTACAATGTTGTATTAGTTTCTGCTGTATAGCAAAGTGAATCAGCCATGCATATGAATATATCCACTTTCTTCTAGACTCCACTCCCATATGGATCATTACACAGCACTGAGTAGAGTTTCCTGAACAGTCTGTTCTTAATTAGTTACCTTGTTTGTATATAGTAGTGTGGATATGTCAATCCCAATCTCCCAATTTATCCCCCCTCCCATGATAACTAACATTTGTTGCATGCTTATTAGGTGCCAAGGATTTTATAAACATTCTCTTTTCTATTTTTTGGACAGTCCTATCTACTGTCCTAATTACTATCTACAAATCAGGACACTAAGTTTCAGCTCAGGTAGTTTATCCAAGAAGGAAAGACTTGTGAATGAAGGATTCAGGATCTGTGTCTAGATTTATTCAGTCCTAGTGGATGTAGGATGAGGGAAGGGTGGTCATAAGCCAGGCCCCAGACAGAGAGCCAGCCATGTTTCTACAGATCTCAGAGTTCGGTGGGGTGCCTCAGCTGACCTTTGGGTGTCTGACCTTTGGGTGTCTGATTATAACCACTTAGGTGAAAGAAAGAGGGGGTGGGACCCAGGCTTCTCCTCTGCTCTGAACTGGCCCTCACTGCTCCTTTCTGGTTATTAATGTGTGTTCTGTAGAACATTTGAAAATCCAGAAAAGCAAAATGAAGAGAGGCCATCCCTCAGTCCTGAGATAGCAGCTCTATGTTTCACTTCCTTTCTTTTTTATCTCCTCCTTACATATGTTTACTTACAAAGTGGGGTTTGTACTTAAATGTATACTCTACAATCTTTAGTTGGCATAATAGCATAAACATTCTCACAAGTAAAAGCCACATCTCACATTTGAAGATTTTCACACTGTCTTACAAGAAACAGAGTTGATTTTGGCATTCGAAATTTTTACAAGAAAAAAAAAAAAAACTTTTATGGCATATATTGTCTGAACCAGCCTAATCTGATTTAAGTTCTTGGGGTTTTTTTCTTCCCACCTTGTACAACCCAGGAAGTCCTATGAGTTTGAAGACTTACTGCAGTCTTCCTCTGAGAACAGCAGGGTAGACTGGTACGCACAGACTAAGCTGGGGCTCACACGCACTTTATCGGAGGAGAACGTCTATGAAGACATTCTAGGTAAGAGGCCGAAATGTCTGCGTGAGTCTGCCTGTGAGAAGGAGCGGGAGGGAGGTGGGGCTGGCTGCTTGAAACACACACACGCTGGAAGACAAACATGTACTCAAATGAGAGAGCCAGGTAGGCGGGTGGACGAGTGACCCAGGATGAAATACGTGAGAGAACATGAGAGGAAGCGCTGGCGATGAATGGCCAGGGAGGCAGCGTGGCAACGGTGGAAAACACACGGGACCTGGAGCCTCAATATCTATGCCTGAATCTTGACTCTGCTACTTGTTAGCTGTGTGACATTAGGCCGGCCACTTAGCGTCTCTGAACTTCGTTTCTCTCATCTCTGTGCTAAGGAAGATGATAGATACTTAACAGGGTTGTTAGAGGACTGGAGAAGATGGTAGGTAAAATCTGGCTTGTGACAGACTCTTGATGAATTGTAGTGATTACTGAATGAAGGAAAACTGAAGACTACCGTACTCTTTCCAAAACTGTAGGAATGTGGCAGTAACGCCATCAAACTTCAGACTGAAATGTATTTGAAAAGTAACTTTGGCCTTGCTCCCAAGAATTCTCTGATTCAAAAACAGGACTCAGATTCACAGGGCTTGTGTGCATTTAGATTTGGTGAGTTAAAATCTTCAGGGAGGATCACAGTTTCAGTGAGATGTACACTCAGACTATGTCTGCATATGTTGGGGTGGTGGGTGGCGGGGAAGAAACGAGCTGGTGAGAGGGAAAAACCCATCTGTGTGCCTAGGCAAGGGGCAGATCAGGCAGACACACACGTTCCTGCATGCACACAGTCGTCAGCACTGGAATAAACTCCTAGGTGGGAAGAAACGTGAGACTTGAAGAAGCGCGATACTAAGCCGCTAATACTAATACTATTTGAATTACTGCGTCCAAGCAGCCAGAGACAGGTTCCTGCCAATGCAGTAGATGTCCCAGGTCCAAAATGGATATGAGATCTGGACTCCTCTTAGTGTGTGCCTGGCAGGGTAGCTTTCAGTTACAAGGAGCAGAAAACCCAGCTGAAACAACAAAGGGAGTTGGTTGTGTCACGAGACCAGAACTGGCTTCTCTTCCTTCTTATCTTTCAGGTTAGCTCCCTTCTCAGCAGGTGTCCCACGATCTCCATGATGGCTGCCATCAGTTCCCCAGGGTCCCTGCCTGCAGCAAAAAAGGAAAGCCTGTCTCCTGCAAGTCCCAGCAAACACCCCGAGGTTCACTCTCACTAGACTGTGTTAGGTCCCTGTTCACCTTCAGAGTCCAGGAATGCCATGCAACAGTGGGCTTAGGCCTGGAATATGAGCCCTTCCAGGAGTGGTCCCTGAGGCCAGATTGGCTTAAGCTCTGAGACCAGGAGTGAAGCTCACACATCTGAGAATGGGGAGACAGAGACTTACCCCAGTGAAAACCGAGATCCGTTACCAAGAGGAAGGCTGAATGCATAACAAGACAACACACATCCCCACAAGGAGAGACCAAGGTGTTCCCTAGAGATCTGATAAGGAGAGCTTCCTTGGTGTTCCCAGTTTCTGATCTGTTCATTGCCTTTGACTGCAGATCCGCCCATGAAGGAAAACCCTTATGAGGACGTTGAGTTACATGGTCGCTGCCTCGGGAAGAAGTGTGTCTTGAACTTTCCAGGTTCTCCCACCTCTTCCATCCCTGACACACCTGCCAAGGTATGAGCCCCCAGAGAAACGGTGCAGGGAGGGGGTCCCCAGCACCGTGGCCTTGAGCCAGCTGGGGTTCTGGGTTACACGGGAATGCCAGGCATCCACACTGCAGGCTCCTGGATTTGCTCGTCAGCGGCCTGCCTCTGCTTCCTGCGTCTGGTTCTCCTGGAACCCTCTGCTCAGCAAGGCTTCCTAAGGTAGCGTTGTGGCGTCCGGCTCAGAATTCTCCCCAGCTGTAAATAAGATAGTACATCCACATTACACAGCTGTGAAGAAGAATGTTCTGACATAAACTCATATGTTTGTGAATGTGCAAGAATGTCTCTGTAACGGTCGCTAAGAATGAGTTAGCAGGCACCTCTGCAGAGTTGTCTGGGTGTCTAGAGGTCAGGAAAGAACACTGACATTTTCTCAGAATATCTTTTTGAACCTTTTGCAGTTTTGTACTATGTACATACAGATAATATTACTGTATTCTCATACATGATAATTTCAACACATTGCCTAGGAACTGAATTCATATTCTTCTTTTTTAACACATGTAGTTTTATTCATAATGATCCAAACTGGAAACAACTCCAATGTCCTTCAGTGGGTGAATGGTTATATATAGTACAGCACATTTATATGATAGAATATTATTCAGCATTAAAAAGGAATAAGCTATTGATGTATACCAACCTGGATAAATCTCCAGAGGTTTATGGCAAGTGAACAAAGCCACTCTCATAGGTTTACATACTACATGATTTCATTTATATACTTTTGAAATGACAAAATTAAAGAAACAGAGAACACGTTAGTATGAATTCATATTCTTTAACATAACATTACACATTCTTCATAATGGATCCCTGGGCACCCATTTCCCGCAGTTCCTACATATAAAATCTTCTCTCCGGCCAAAGCCTGCTAACTGCCTCTAATGTCATAGCCCCAGGAGCAGCAGATGTTTTCTCTGAAGAGCCAGGGAATGAATACATGGTCTCTGTTTTGACTGCTCAGCGCTGCCATTGTGGTGAGGAGCAGCCACAGAGTATATATGAACAGTCAGTGAGGCTGTGTTTCAATAAAGCTTTATTTACAGACACTGAAATTTGATTCTATATAGTTTTCACATGTCACTTAATATATATATGAATATATATATTTAGTCATTTAAAATATATATATACATATTTAGTCATTTAAAAGTGAAACTGTTCTTGGCTCATGGCCTGTACAGAAACAGGTGGTGGCCCAGATGCGGTCCACATGCTGTGCTCTGCCCAGCCCTGCGCTAGGTCATTTCTGCCTCTGCCCTTGGCTCTTGCCTGGACCTCTCCCAGTCCAGTAAGGCCCAGCTCAGTCATGCCTCCTTCAGAAAACCTCCAGGCCATCTTAGTCCCTGGGACTTGCTCCCCTCTGCTCTCCTGTAACACTCAATGGGCTAAGCATTCATTTTACACTAATTTGTATATTCCGTCTTATGACATCTCTTATTTTGATGGTTTGAAGTCTGACTTAAGTCATGTTGCTATTTAGTCACCAAGTCGTGTCGAGCTCTTTGCCACCCCATAGATGACAGCGTGCCAGGCTTCCCTGTCCTTCACTATCTCCTGGGGTTTGCTCAAATTCATGTCCATTGAGTCAGTGATGCTATCTAACCATCTATTGAGTCATGTAATATGTCTTAAAAATATCTCCTCAACTAGACTGTAGGCTCCTCGAGGTCAGAAAGTATGTATTTGGTTTCTTTGTGTTTCCCGTAAGTAGTTGTTATACAGTGGTTTAGTTGTTGAAGAAATTAAATGGAGACCGAATCCAGGCTACAAGTATCAGTTTAAATACCATCAAAAGGATCTGTTTCCAGCCTAAGAAAAGAAGCCAACTTCCTCTCTAGGCTCTGCTTGAGGTCAGCATTGGCTGGCGGGCGGAGGGTATACACATAAGGCCTGATAGTCACAAAGGGAATCTTCCTCAAGAGAGTGGAAGGTCGAACCTTTCATGAAGGCTGGATCTTACTGGCCCAAATCAATTGCTACAGTACTTGCCAAAACCGATTAACTGCTGTCTTCTCCTCCTATGGAAAAGAGCGTGATCATGAATAATCCGTGACAGCCAATAACTGACCAATAGTTTCTACTTGCCTTTGAAATGTGTTGTTTGTGTTTTCACTGGAATTTGGATGTGCTCAGCATTTAGGGAATCCTTCATTTCCCTCAGTGAATGAGTCTGGCTT
The DNA here is from genome assembly GCF_032405125.1 of Capricornis sumatraensis. Classification (NCBI taxonomy): domain Eukaryota; kingdom Metazoa; phylum Chordata; class Mammalia; order Artiodactyla; family Bovidae; genus Capricornis; species Capricornis sumatraensis. The sequence continues at coordinate 108,355,444 of NC_091073.1, read as the reverse complement.
AGAGGAAGGCTGTCTGTAGACTTTTTGATGATGGCCATTCTGACCGGTGTGAGGTCAGACCGGTGTGAGGCCTCACTGTGGTTTTGGTTTCCGTTTCTCTAATGATTAGGGATGTTGAACATCTTTTCATGTGCCTCTTGGCTATCTGTCTTTCTTCCTTGGAGAAAGAAAGCACTTATAAACAATAAGTGCTGGAGAGGGTGTGGAGAAAAGTGAACCCTCTTACACTGTTGATAGGAATGTAGATTGATACAACCACTATGGAAAACAGTATGAAGTTTCTGTAGAAAGCTAAAAATAGAGCTACCATATGATTCAGCAATCCCACTCCTGGGAATATATCCAGAGAAAACCATAATTTGAAAAGATGCATGCCCCAGTGGTCATTGTAGCACCATTTACAACAGCTAGGTCATGAGGTCCATCAGCAGAGGAATAGAAAAGGAAGATGCAGTGCATGTGCACAGTGGAATGTTACTCAGTCATAAAGAGGACAGAATGATGCCATTTGCAGTAGACATAGATGGACCTAGACATGGTCGTGCTGAGTGAAGTGAATCAGACACAGAAAGACAAATGTCCTATAATATTGCTTATAACTGAAATCCAGAAAAAAGGTACAAATGAACTTATTTATAAAACAGGGATAGAGTCATAGATGTGAAAAATGAACCTGTGGTTACCAGTGGGGAAAGGTGGGGGATAGATTGGGAGGTTGAGTTTGACATATACACACTACTGTGCATAGAACGGTTACTAATAAGGACCTACGTATAGCGCAGGGAACTCTGCTTAATAGTCTGCAATGACCTAGATGGGGAAAGAGTCTAAAAAAGAGTGGATATGTGGATATGTATAACTGAATCATCTTGCTGCACAGCAGAAACTAATACAACAGTGTAAATCCACTATACTCCAATAAAACTCTTTTAAAAAGGAAAAAGAAGGCTGTCACACCCAGTCTGACCCGTTCGTATCTTACTCAGTTCTACTTCAGAACAATGGAAAACATCTACCCAAAGCAAATCTGCCTGCAAAACTGGGGTGATCCTCCCTAGAATCAGAAAATAAAGGCTTAGTAGCCCTTTTCTCTTTTTTTTTTCCCAAATGTTTATTTATTTTGGCTGTGCTGCATCTTAGTTGCAGCTCTCAGGATGTTTGTTGCAGCAATGCGGGCTTGTTAGTTGCAGCATGCATGCAGGATCGAATTCCCCAATCAGGGATCGAACCCAGGCCCCCTGCATTGGGAGGGTGAAGTCTTATCCACTGGACCACCAGGGAAGTCCCTTAGCAGCTCTTTTCTTCCCCTTCCTGCCAAGCTAGAGAAAACCTTGGTCCTCTGTCCCTAAAGTAGTGCAACAGAGGACTTCCCTGGTGGTACAATAGATTGGAATCTGCCTGACAGTGCAGGGGACACAAGTTCAATCCCTGGTCTGGAAAGAATCTACGTAGCAGGGATAAACTAAGCCTGTGCACCACAGCTACTGAGTCTGTACTCTAGACCCAGAGAGTTGCAACTACTGAGCCACAACTAGAGAAAGCCTGCATGCAGCAACCCAGACCCAGTGCAACCAAAAATAAAATAATTAAATTTCAATAATTTTTAATAATTAATTTTTTTAAAGCAGTGAAACACAGTAGGTAACCCTGTCAATGAGACTTGAAGTCCAGAGGCGCTATCCTGCAGAAAGATAACCTGGTTGCCCAGTGCACATCTGATTGCCACTCATATTTGCAGGCCGTTGCGGCCTTTGCGAGTCATCAGGAAGACCGTGCGTCATGCGCAGTCCTCTGCCTTCCCACATCTGGGTGTCTGGTTTGTGTCCCCGTCCTCGGGCACAGCCGCAGACCTCTCCACCACCTCCATTAGCGCACCAGTATTCATGGAGTGTCTGCCACATCTGGGCTGCATCTGGGACTTAGAACTTACTGAAGCAATCTTTCCATGACAACCTCCTCTGCCAGCCACAGAAGGGTCCTAAGACATCTTGGAGGGGTCGGTTATTTAACTAGATTGTGCCTCTTTCTAGTAGAAAGGTGAGGAGTGACTGGACAGGTTTTCCTCAGACACTAGAGACATGCAGCTGGGGGCCGATGCTGATGCTTACAAACACACGAGGCAAGCTCCTGAGAAGGGGCTGTTTTCTTTTCTTGTTATTCCCACACGTAGAACAGCACAGCGAATATGATAGAAACTATTTTTTGTAATAAAGGAAACCTAATGTTCTTTCTTATGTATTGACACTTAAGGGGGAAAAAATCACTGGTTGACCTGGGTAGCTCACCCACATCGTCTTCCACCAACAAACCATCTGTCACCTCGTGTGGCTATGTAGGGGCAGTGTCTGGTCAAATGTGCAGGTCTTGGAGCCTGACTGCCTCTGTTCAAACTCACGTAGACCGCTTGCTAGTTGTGTGACTGTGGGCAAATGATCTTATCGCTGTATATCCGTATGTCACTGGTAAAAGTCGGGAATAATAATACACTCCTCTGAGATGGTGAAGGACCGGGAAGCCTGGCGTGCTGCACTCCATGGGGTCACAAAGAGTCAGACATGACTGAGCGACTGAACAACTGAGGGGTCTTGTGAAGGTTAATCAAATTAATTCTTGTATACCACTTAGACTAGTGCCTGGAGCATAACTATTATTTATGTATGTTTGCTTAAGCTATAGAATTAGGCTTTCAATATGTGTCCTTTTAAAAAATTACCTCGTTTTCTAAAAGCAGAACATTCTCATTGTAAAATTCGTTTTAAATACCAAGAAGTGTAAATTAAAAAATCATCTGTAATTGGGAATTTGTATTTTTTCTTTATACTCACCTGTATTTTTTTTTCTAAAACAGATGGTTATTATGTATATATGTGTGTGTATGTGTGTGTGTTTTAAAAGCCTTTTAACAGTTGCATGTAATCCCAACACCCAGAGAAGACCACTGTTGACACTTTGGTTTACTTCTTTCCAGACCGTGTCACAGTGTGTGTGTGTGTGCATGTGTGTGTACATAAAAAAAAGATTTGGGGTGATATCATATATACAGTTCTTTTGTATATACTTTTTTGCTGCTCTGTTACATTTATCATGAATATTTCCCCATGCCATTAATTTCTTTTAAAAACTGATTTGTATTGCCTGCAAGATATGCCATTGTTTTAATGTAATGCCACAGTGGTACGTTAGTGTAATGTCCCCAGTGGTCAGAACACGCGTGCCTGCCTCTGTATTCCTATGGGTGTATAGTCTGAGTGTTATGTGAATGTGTGTACCTGTGGGCACAGGAGAACAACTGTATGTGTGTGTGAATGGCATCCCAGTGCTCCCTGGGGGAGTCCTCTGCAAGGGAGCGGAGGAGTGAGGTTGAGATAGGTAAAGACGAGGTGGGATATTTTATATCAAGGACCTTCTGAGTTCCCTGCTGTTGGCCTCCTGGGGCAGTAGGACAGGGACATGCGAGGACTGGAAGGGGTTAAGCCACCAGCCACATTCAGACAGGAAGGGTGAATGAACCCTGGCTGAGTCCAGGTCAGCTCCGTCTTCGAGGCTCAAGGCACGTAGCTTCCTCGCCACCCCCTCTTCCCTAAGGGGGATCGGGGGGAAGGGATAAATTAGGAGACTGAAATTGATACCATACACATTACTATATGTAAAATAGATAACTAATTAATAAGGATTCACTTTGCTGTACAGCAGAAACTTAACACAACGGTATAAATCAACTGTACTCCAATAAAGATTTCAAGAAGAAAAAATATTTCTTCAATGGCATTTTCATTTTTTTTTCCTGATGAGTGAAGCTAAGAATCTTTTATATGTATCTGAAAATTATTATATTTCCTTTTCTGTAAACCTCCAGTCCTTATCTTTTGCCTGTTTTTCTTTTGAATTGTTAGTCTTCTCATTAACTTGTAGCATGTATTAGAAAAAAATGAGTTCTATAAATCGCAGATTTTTTTATTGTTTTTTTGTTGGCCTTTTGACCTTAGAACAGCTCATTTTTAAAAATCAGATATTGAGGCTCAGAGAAGTGAAATTCCTTGTATTAGAAGGAATTTCCCTTGCCAGTGACAGGGATAAAGCTAAACATAAGTCTTGTAACTTCTAGTACATGGTGTCAGAAAGCCTCATTTGGAAAGGTATGGCATAGAGCCAGGTGAGTTTCCACTTGTCTAAAAAGAGAGAGTGGATTAGACTTGCATCCTTTATCATCCTCATTTTCCATAATTGGATGATAAGTGTTTAGGCCCTTAACAGCATAGACGACCTCAGTGTACCCTTGGGGACTTAGACGAGCTTCTCCTCTTGACCTTCTTGGTCTCCGTCACTGGCAGCACCGCTTATCTCTCAGGGGTCTCTTTGTATTTATTTGCTCTTCTTCCTTCCTCTCCCCTCACAGCAGTCCTTGTCCAAACCTGCCTTTTTTCGGCAAAATTCAGAAAGGAGGAACTTCAAACTGCTGGACACAAGGAAGTTGAGTCGGGATGGAACTGGGTCCCCTTCCAAAATCAGCCCTCCCTCCACCCCCAGCAGCCCCGATGACACTTTCTTTAACCTCGGGGACCTGCAGAATGGCAGGAAGAAGAGAAAGATACCCAAGGTAAGGCTTGCAACAAGCTTCGTGTTCAGGAGTGCACCCCACATACACACTTCCCTGCAAAGGAAGGCCACAGAGGAATCTGGGCAGAGATCAAATCACTGGGCCCTCCCACCTGCTTCACCACAGGCCAGGTAGACATGGCGAAGCCAGCAGCTGAGCTAGCTGGGCCTTGGTCACAGTAATTGGGGTCCTGTGGGGCTTACCAGGTGGCGCTAATGGTAAAGAGCCTGCCTGCAATGCAGGAGACACAGAAGGACACACATGGTTCAATCCCTGGGTGAGGAAGATCCCCCTGGAGAAGGAAATGGCTACCCACTCTAGTATTCTTGCCTGAAAAATTCCATGGACAGAGGAGCCCGTCAGGCTACAATCCATGGGAATCTCGAAGAGGCGGACATGGCTGAGCATGCACACACACAGCCTTCCTCTTAGCCATGCCTTTCTCTGCTTAACGACTCTCATGATCCCAAACTGTGTTTCCATTGCCCAGCCTCAAAAAGGCCACATCTCCCTCCTTCGTGGCCTGAAAAAGCAGAGCCCCATCCGTAGTACTCTGACTCAGACTCCATCACCTCCCACTGCAGAGGGGCACCACATGGAGCCTGTGCTCTGAGGGAGCTCTTGTCAGAAATGCATCTTTACTGGGACTTCCCTGATGGTCCAGTGGTTAAGGCTCTGTGCTCCCCCTGCACGGGGCGCAGGTTCAATCCCTGGTTGGGGAACTAAGATCCCACGTGCCCTGTGGCATGGCCAAAAAAAAAAAATTAAACAATGGAGGGCTTATGTGAACAAGGTTCTCCTCTCTAAAACATACATATATTAAAATATATATATATATCTTTTCTGGCTCTTTTCAGTTCTGAAGGCAAAACAGGCCCAGTGGCTTGGGTGCGCATGAACTGTGGCTGCTCTTTCTTACATTGGTGTTATATTTCCTTTTGCTCAGTGCAGCCCCTGCAATGCCTGTCATTCTATGCTGGACACTTTGGTACCAACTTCCTACAGGAGCTTTTTTAAAATATATTTTAAAAATTTTTGTTTTTTGGCGGTTGTGGGTCTTTGTTGCTGTACATGGGCTTTCTCTAGTGGTGAATGGGGGCCACTCTTCACTGCGGTATGCTGGCTTCTCATTGCAGTGACCTCCCCCATTGCGGAGCATGGACTCCAGGCACACGGGCTGCAGTGGTTGCAGCTCTTGTGCTCAGTAGTTATGGTGCATGGGCTTAGTTGCTCCAAAGCCTGCGGGATCTTCCCAGACCAGGGGGATTGAACCGGTGTCCTCTGCATTGCAAGGCAGAGTCCCAACCGCTGGACCACTAGTGAAGCCCCCACTACAGGAACTTTTAGAGAAGGAATTCTTCATTTCAGAGTCTGCAGATGGACTTCAGGGGATCATGAAATGCATTAAATCATGTAAAGCTACATGGATGAGTTTGAGGGGATACAAGGAAGGGAGGTGGGTTGTCTATAGGTTTCATCCGATTTTTCAAAGTGACCCATTGACCTAAAAGTCAAAGGACATTTTCACCAGCTGCTCCCTCCTGACTCAGTTAGGTTCATCAGTATTTTGAGCCATAATACCACCTCCATCCCTTTCATTCTTTTTCAAGTGAAATTAAGTCACCTTGATAATCAAGAGTGCATCCTGAAGGCTAAGGGCAGTCAGAGTCAGGTGACCTAACACCTGCAGCCTGGCGGTTGGGAGAGGGCAGCGAGGGCCCGGGGCAGGACTCGGGGCTCTCTCTCCTCCCGTCTCCTGGCTCTGCCTTGCCCCACCCAGGGTGCAGCGCACATTGCACGCTGATCATCGGTGTCTGCTGGATGGGTTCCCACTAGCATGTGGGTCCCAGTCTCCTTCACCTCTGGCAGAGTCGCTCTCTGTCTCCTTTCGACTGTCTCCGAGTCCCTGCCCTGTGCTGTCATTGTGGCTGCTCGTGGGGACCCCGAAGTGTGGGGTCTTGAATCACCCTTACTGCGCCTCTTCTCGTTCTAGCAAGGCTCACACATCTCTGTAATGTCAAAACCCTGCTATTGTGGAATAATTGCACAAATGGCCAGTAACATCTATACAACCTCACCATTATTTTAGCAAATTAAACAGGAACAATCAAATGAATCAGCTTTAGGTTAAAAGAGCTTTGATACAACTCTTAAGTTTGACTGTGGGATCTGTTAATAAGTACTTAACCTGTGTCTTCTACCACCTTCATATTATTTTATTATTTAGAAAAGATTTTTTGATTAAGGAGAGGAAAATATGTGTGCATATATTATATGAAAGTAGAGAGGTAGAAAGAAAAGTAGAATTATTTCTGCCACTTTCTATGTGTTTAATTTACAAGCAGCAGTTTGTTACCTCTTAGTATATTGCCTGAAATTAAAGTGAGTTTCCACCCACTTAAATAGTGCCCAGGCACTTATTCCGATAGGCTTTGACAGATATAATCAAATCTGGAAAAAAATCAACTTTGACAGATACAGTCAAATCCAGAGAAAAATCACCGTGTTTTAGCTGTCACTTTCACAACAACGGCAAAATCCTATTAAAACTTTAATCATAAAGATGAAGTACACAGTTCTTCAAAGGAATGCTTATTTTTTTTAAATTTTTTGACTGCACCACAAGGCACGTGGGATCTTTGTTCCCCAACAAGGGATCGAACCCATACCCTTTGGATTGGAAGCATAGAATCTTAACCACTGGACCACCAGGGAAGTCCCAAGGAATGTCTAAAAAGAAAACAAATGACTAATTATCGTTTATTCTAAGTTTCATGAATCCTCAGTTCTGTCACTTGCTACTTAATCTTAATCTAGACTTACCCCCACTCTTGAGTATGAAGCTTCTTTCTAGATGCTCTGAATCCTTTTCTTGAAGTCAAAGTTTCTTTTTTAGGCACATTCATGACTTCCAGATTTTGACCCTTAAAGCATTTGCTGTCCAAAACCCTGGCTGTTGTGTTTTGATCTAGCAAGAAGGACTTCATGGTCTACTCACAACTGATGAGACAGTGGGTTGGTTGGCACTCCTTCAGCTGCCTCTGCTGAACCGTGTAACACAGAATCCCTTCTGGAAGCGTGGATGCTCCCCTTGGTTTCTCCCACCTTGGCCGTAAGAGGAATGAAGGTCCCGGTGGAGGAGGGGAGAGAAAGAGACAGTCCTTCCCTGTTTGCTCCTAGCAACCCTGTACCTTCATTAGAGCAGCAGCTGAAACCGAGCAGCTGTTTACTCAGCAGTGTGATGTCCTCAGGATTCATGAATCACAACGCTGTCCTTTCTAATGAAAAGCTGAGCTCCCCGCTCAGCGCACATGGCAGGTTTGTGTGGAGCCCTGTTTCTTTGGCAGCCACCATAGCAGAATTAAGTACCACATGACTCTCTGAAACACACCATCTTCTAAATGAGCTTATAGTTAAAAATATTTTTTCCAACTTAAAAATGGCTTCTAAAGAGGCCAGTACTTCTAGTACAAAACACTTTACTTTTTTTTCAGAACACTCAAAAAAAAAAATCATCTCCTGTTAAAGTTCAATTATGTGACAGCCAGAGAAATGGGGTTAGTGTTGTATTCTACCAGTCAGATCATGCTTGAAAAGAAGAGACGGCCACTTCAGGGGGGTGTGCTCTCAAGGAGATGGCGGCCTAGTGAGAGCAAACAGAAAGAGCCACCACATGGCAGGAGTTTGGGGGTGAAGGCAGAGGCCTCGTTCAGGTGGGAGCCAGAGGGCACAGGTGTCCGGAGATGCAGCAGGGCCATGTCAGGAGCGCTCTGCAGAGCTGGGGGCGTGGACCCCAGACCCACCACGAAGAGACCTTGAGGATAAGCCCCCCACGTCCTGCCAGGCCCATGCTTGTAGAGGAGCCAGCGAGCTCCTTTAGGGAATAGATCAGAAGAGCGGAGGCTAGAGATGGGCATTGGCAACTGTGCCCACCTGGTCCCATCACCCAGTTTACCATGGCATATCCCTCCTGTTCTTCCCAACGTACAAAAGAATTTCAAGCTTTCCAAGGTAGCTTACAGCCAGCTCGCCTTTAACATCAGTAGTTGGCTCGCCTCGATTATGCATGGGTAGACCTCCCTTTTTCCCAACCAGGTAAAACCCAGAAAGCTTCTGCTCTTGGAAGTTACAGGTGATACTGTAAAGCCGGACAGGAAGTGACACGGGGGCCTCCATCACCCGGCTCTGCTATAGTCGGCCTGGCGGTTGTGCCGCTTAGGAAGGTATCTGCTGAGCAGCTCAGCTCCTGAGCACCAGGGTGGTCCTGAGAGGCCTCCACCAGTCTGCAAGAAGGGCAGTGTGCTGGGGGCCAGCCTGGCTCCCTGCTGACCCGAGCTTGGACTCAGGAGCCACAGCAACCCTGCTCCCTTCCTGCTTGCTGCTCAGACGCACTTTGGCATGGTTCCCATGAAAGGGGCCTGCCTGGGAACAGCTTTTTCTCCTGTCTCTTCCTTTTCTTGTTTTGTTTTGGGGGCAGAGGCTCCTTCCCAAACCACACTGAGATGGCACTGTCAGAAGGGGCACACACGAGTGAAATGGCTCCCTCTGTGTCTCTGCGGGATGCATTAGATTCAGACAACACCACCCCCCCACCAGAGAGGCTGGCTGTGCTCCTGACGGGTCGGGCTTCTATCTGGCTGAGAAGAATGACTAAAAGACGACAGCGGGCCAGTAGGACGTGTCTCCCCCACCTCCTGCCCCCAGCCCTGGCCCGCCAGGGTCCTCAAAGAGAATGGGCAGCGAGGGCATCCCAGCCCCTCTCAGGGAGGAGACTGCTCACACCAGCTTCCCTTCTCCCCATGTGTGGCAGCTGGTATTGCGAATCAATGCCATCTATGAAGCCCGGAGAGGAAAGAAACGCGTGAAGAGGCTGTCCCAGTCCACAGAGAGCAACTCAGGAAAAGGTAGGGGCCCTGTTACTGTCCCTCCTCCCCCAAGAATCTGAAAACAGAATCTCCCTTCCCCTCTCCTTGTCCATCCATCATGTCAGCCCAGGGCTGCATGCTCTGACCTCAGCAGGGGAGCCACCTTCTTTGTTTAATTTGCATGGAAGGGACCAATATCTTTGACTGGATTTGCTAGAGGTACCACCTGAAGTACAGCCAAGTTAATCTGGAAACACATGCAGTTGGACAAAGACATAGTTTGTTCATGACCTTTAAACAGAAAAAAAAAATGAAAACAGCCCCTCTGAACTAGAGCTCTCGGATTTGTGCTACCACATGAAAAAGTTTCCTGCATTAGAAAGACCCATGTTTGCTTTTTTTTTTTTTTTTGGTCTAGTGACAGATGAGAACAGCGAGTCTGACAGTGACACCGAGGAGAAGCTGAAAGGTGAGAAGAGCCGTTGTTGTGCAGGGTGTGTGTTGGTAACGGGGAAGGTGCGAAGGTGGCGCTTCCTGCTGAGCGTGAGGGGACACAGCGTCCTTGCAGGAGCTTGCTGGGCAAGGCGTGGATGTCTGAACCTGGCCCGGGTGGGCCTGTCTGGCTCCTGAGCCTCTGGCTACACTCTAGAGACTCAGGGTAGCTACCGCGGCGGTGACTCCCTGTCCCCGCACCCATGCATTATGGGTGTTCTTCACACCTGTGAAAGGTACAGCGTGCTGGCCTGCGACTCCAGAGACCTGGGGCCCTTGCCCTACTCCTGTAAAAGGGCTCTGTGATCTGGAGGAAATGATCGAGATCCAGGGCCTCTACTTCCTCATCTGTTAGATGAAGTCGCTGAAATTACTGGTCCCTGTGGACCTAAACCTGGTGATCCTAGTCTAGGTCTCAGTGAGGTTTGCACAACTTTTCAGAACCCCAGGGGCAAGCCAGGGAACGCTGTAGTCCAGGGCTGCTCAGCGAGGTGATGGCAACCCACCCGTCGGCTCAGTGGCCCTGCCTCTTCAGCCTCTGACACCCACCTGGCTCCCTGACCCATCTCGGGAGTGAGGCCGACCGTCTGCAGCGCACAGAGCGGTCGCAGGAGAGAAGGCAGATGGGAGTTCTAGACCAGGCAGGTCTCTGCCACTTGAGCCACACGGGATGTTTACAAAGCTCCCAGCTCCAAAAGCTCTGGGGTCTGGATTTTGTCACAGCCCTCAAGAGGAAAGGTAAAGAAAGTGACTGAAGGGAGCAGTCCCCACCCCATCTGACACAGGAACCCAAGGGTCACTCAAGCCGCTGCCCCAAGTCCAGGCAGCAAATCCATGGCGGAATGGAGGCCCCACATTCCAGGCCTCTGCACCCAATTAGCCTGGCGGCGGGTTGCTTCTCCTAGAACTTTGGCAAGAATCCCCAGTAAAGAGCTTTGTACTAGTTTGTTAAGTGTGGAGATGCTTTTGTAGGATTAGAAAAAGTACTTTGAGCTGGGAATTCCATAATGCGTCACAGCTCTGTGCAGTTCGACATTGGGAGTGAGTCATTTTCAGGCGGTTCTCCACTCTCTGTCTCTCTCTGCTCCCTCTCCAGCCCACAGCCAGCGCCTGGTCAACGTGAAGTCACGGCTGAAGCAGGCTCCGAGATACACGTCCCTGGACCGGGAGCTGGTCGAGTACCAGGAGAGGCAACTTTTTGAGTACTTCGTGGTCGTGTCCCTGCACAAGAAGCAAGCTGGGGCTGCGTATGTGCCTGAACTCACCCAGCAGTTCCCACTGAAGGTACAGGATGGGCCAGGCTCCGCAGCCTGCCATGAACTGCAGCATTCTTGGGAAGATCTTACTGGGACCCATGGTTCAGGGAGGTGCAGGAGCCCAAGGAACATTCAGTGTCCAGAATTTCAAAAATGGGTCCTAATTAAAGTATATTGATAAAAAAAAAAACGCTGCTGGAGAATTTGGGAGATTTGAGGGGTGTGAGATGCATGACTCAGTTCAGTTCAGTTCAGTTGCTCAGTTGTGTCCAACTCTTTTCAAGCCCTTGGACTGCAGCACACCAGGCCTCCCTGTCCATCGCCAACTCCCAGAGTTCACTCAAACTCATGTCCATTGAGTCGGTGATGCCATCCAATCATCTCATCCTCTGTTGTCCCCTTCTCTTCCTGCCTTCAATGCATGACTCAAGCAGGGACAGACTTGCTTCCTGTGGTCACTATGCTGACGGTACCATTCTATCCACTCTCCCCATCTCCTTATCTGGCCACATCTCTCCCCAGCCCACCCTAGAAGCCTCTTCCCCATCAACTGCACAAGGAGTGTCACGTTTGTATCCATGCTGCACACGCCCGTGTGCCCTGTGTGCCTCTGTTTTTGTGTGCACATGCAAGAATCCTGTTCTGTTCTCACATGGGTCAGTCCTCTGTGGATTTCGCTTTACCATATATTAACGAGAAAGTCGCTCAGTTGTGTCCAACTCTTTGTCACCCCATGAACTGTAGCCCACCAGGCTCCTCTGTCCATGGGATTCTCCAGGCAAGAATACTGGAGTGGATAGCCACTCTCTTTTCTGAGGGACCTTTCCAACCCAGGGATTGAACCTGGGTCTCTTGCATTGCAGGCAGATTCTTTACTGTCTGAGCCAGCAGGGAAGCCATCCTATATTATTAATCATGGCTCCTAAAATGAAACGGCGCTCAATAAAGCCTAAAGTGGCATGGCCTATCATAGATAAATGACCCACAGGCTTTGGCATCAGTGATAGAGAGCTTTCATCACTTTCTAATGCAGCTCAGCGAGGATTTACTGAGACCCTATTACATTCCAGCTGGTTTCTGCTTGGCCCCAGGGGATTACCAAGATGAGCAGAAGTGTTTCCTGTCCTCGGGGAGCTTACCCTCTGACAGGAGGGCATGAGAGACTCCAGAGACTCAGGAGGTAAAGTGTGCCAGTCTCTGTCCAGTGCACACAGTGGTGCTCAGAGATGGAAAGAGGGGAGGGCGCTCATGTCCTGGTCCCCTCAGAGCCTCCCTTGGCTGCCAGCACCCAAGCAGAACCCCGGCACCTGCCAAGACCTGGGGCCCAGCTGTCCCTCTCCTCCTCCTCCACCACCCTTCCTTCCGTCCTGCCCACTGGAGACCAGCAGAGCGGTCGCTTCCTCGGCTTGGAGTTTAGGACGGAAATGTGTGTAAGGGAGATAAGCCATAGGCGCCAGCCTTCCACACGGGCACTGACTCATTTCCTCCATCTCCTTCAGGGGTGCTCCCTGAAAACCTCAGTGCTGTGTATGCCCACGTTTAGTTGGGGACCTCACAGAGCAAGCACCAAGGCACGAGGGACGGGCCTGTTATTTTATTTACTTCCCTCAGGGCCTAGCACAGTGTTATACATACGGTGATGCTTAGTGTTCCAGGAATAAAGTCAGTGTCCCTTGAATTAATTAATGAACCACCCTAACTATCAAATGCCTGAGTTTCCAACATGGACTCTCCAGCCTCCTGCTGTTGCTGCTGCTGCTAAGTCACCTCAGTCGTGTCCAACTCTGTGTGACTCCATAAACGGCAGCCTACCAAGCTCCCCCGTCCCTGGGATTCTCCAGGCAAGAACACTGAAGTGGGCTGCCATTTCCTTCTCCAATGCATGAAAGTGAAAAGTGAAAGTGAAGTTGCTCAGTCGTATCCAACTCTTAGCGACCCCATGGACTGCAGCCCACCAGGCTCCTCCATCCGTGGGATTTTCCAGCCTCCTAGACATCACATTAAAACTTTTGAGTGGAAAGTTGTCTAAGTCACTGTGGAAAGGGAGACTAATACAGAAATGTTTAGAGAAAAAGTCATCTCCACTCCCGCAGAGGTCCTTGTTGTTGGCATATCGTTGTCTTTCTCCAGTCTTTTCTCAGAGTAGAATTTTCTTACAAAACTGAGGTCAGACATTGTGTAATTTCCGTATCGTGTTTTGTAAACCTATCATTATTTACAAACATATTTCATACAAATTCTAAAACATCATTTTTGAAATTCCATAATACCACATTATGTGGGTATACCCTGATCTATTTAGCAGCTCTCTTTCTGTTGGAAATGCATCTTGCTGCCAGCTTTTCTTTAGGTGTTTATCTTTAATGTTCTGGTGATCATTCTTTGTAGACATTTTTGCATGCCAGGCTACTATATATATCTCCTTGCCTTCACCTGCTCCCTCTGTCAGAAGCCCGTTTTTCTTCTTCTTTCTCCTCATTTTTAACTTTTTTTCTTGAGTTTCATCCCCCACTCCTACAGACACATTGATCAAGGTTTCAAATCCATATTTGTGCACTAGCAATCCTGCCTGCCATACTCCATTAAAATGCTTGACACCTCACAGTTCTCTTTCATGACGCCTCACAGAGATCAGGCTGTTTCCCAGCCATCTGCGATTGATCGTATTTGTAAGAGAGCTCTCTGTGTGTCTCTTCCTGTAAATGTGCTCCTGTGTGTGTCCGAGCACGTATGTGCACATGAGTTGATAACTTGTATGTTGATGACAGTGTGTATATGCATACATGTGTATATATATATTTGTGGGTGTCGTGCATGTGGTCTGAGGGCAGGTGTGTTCAGGTGGTGACTGGGCCGTATTGAAAGCACTGGAACTCACTCTCCTACAAGGCTTGCTCTTCAGTTCTCTAATTAATGCTGTTTCCACTATGGGAAAATGTCATTGTTCCTTCCTTTTGTATTATTTGTTGTTTGGGGTCCATCACTCTGTGGTGATTAATGATCCCCCCCACAACAACTACACCCAGCTGGTATTCTTTGCAAGACTGTCCGAGGGTAATCAAAACCTATTGCTTTGGCAACAGTCTGAGCTAGTAAATTGTCAACTCAAAGACTGTTCCAGTACCATTTGGAATCTTCTGAGTCATAGATGAAAGAGAGAACCATTGTACAGTAAAGAAAGAGTGACTGTTTATTCTGAAGAAGAAAGACTGAAGAACAATTAATGACTGGCTCCAAGTCTACCTATGGTGACTGTGTTTCATTCATCGATAGTTGTCTCAAGCATTAATATTATATTAGTAGCAGCTTTAGTTAAATTTGATCTGGCCGAATAAGGATCATACTAGAAGTGGGTTTTCAAGTTGAAAGCCATCAGCCCAATGTCCTATTCCTTTGGATGCTGTCTTCAGAGACCTCTTCTCTCTGATGTTTCATGGCCTTGGGAAGGCTTGCAGATCCTCTGTGAAGGAGTACCATTGGCCAACAGACCTCAGAAACCGCAAGACTGGTTTAAGGTGGTGCTATGCTAAGTCACTTCATTCGTGTCCGATTCTTTGCAACCCTATGGACTGTAGCGTGTCAAGCTCCTCTGTCCATGGGATTCTCTAGGCAAGAATACTGGATTGGGTTGCCATTTCCTTCTCCAGGGGATCTTCCTTACCCAGTTGTCTTACCTGAGTCTCTTAAAAAGTCTCCTGCCTTATCAAGCGGGTTCTTTACCACTAGGGCCACCTGGGAAGCCCTGGTTTAAGGTGAAGGCTAATGGAAAGGTATGAGAAACAAAATAAGAAATTGCGGACAACAGTATAATATACTGTTGTATACTTAAGACTTTAAGTTAGATGTTACAGTTTCCTAATTTTACAAATTCACACTCCACTCAGTTCAAGTAGCTGATATTTTAGATGACTGAAGGCAATGTTATCATGGTTTATTTTTTCTTTAACTGTTTGTAAGGGAAATGTAACAAGTGTAAACCTATCAACAACAACACAACAAAAAGCCAATAATTCCTCCCTGCACTGTAGAAGTACCAGTTTATAAGCAAACTATGCTAATTATAAACTTTTTTTGTGTGTATCCCAAACTTTATACCTAGAGTGCCTTTTTTCAGTTGAGGCAAAAAGAAAACACGTGGCATAAAACTCAGCATCCCAGCATCTCCAGGTGTACAGTGTGGTTAACTACAGGTGCATTGCTGCCCAGCAGACTCCCCAGAATGGAGTGCTTTTTGAAGCAGATACCCATTCAGACACAGAACAAGCAGAGTCACGGTTTAAATATGATCTCTAAAGTCAGACTTCATCCATTCGCTCCATTTTGAAGTGAGATGGTATTCTTCCAGTCTGTGATGTGTCAGTTAAATCAGAGAGCAAGAAGACAGAAATTAAGATCATTTTTATTCTTTCCTGGATTCCATTCTAGCTGTGTGATCATGGACAAATCACTTAACTTCTCCGGGCTTATTTTCTTCTAAGAATGTCAGCCTCGTGTCTAGTTTTCCTTTAATTCTGATATTCAAAGACTTCCTGAAATGAATTAAATTTCACTGTATAACGTAATTTACCTGGATGGATTCACTAAGAAGGGCTGTAAAACATCTCTGCTGAAATTAAAGAGGGCCAGCTTTGCCTAGGTCCAGACATCAGATGACTAGATTTGCGGCTCTGGCTTGCAGATTTGTGAGTCTCGGATTCGGAAGCCGTTGCTATGACAGCTCTTCCTTATTGATTAAAATGCTTATATTGCAGAATGTTAGGCATAGAGAACATTTCTGTAAAGCACACTATTTTTTTCTCCTTGCTCCCCACATAAGACTATAGTTGAAACTGCCCTGAGGGAAAAAATAACCTAAGCCTGAGCTGCAAGCCCTCCTCAGCGTGGAGGTTAAGGCGACAGTTATGACTTCAGGGCCATGGGGGCTGTGCGCCTGTCGAGCGTCTGTCTTGCTCACACCGGGGCTTATTCTTCAACATCCTCTCGCCCTCCTCCCTGCAGTTGGAAAGGTCATTCAAGTTCATGAGAGAAGCTGAGGACCAGCTGAAGGCTATCCCCCAGTTCTGTTTCCCCGACGCCAAGGACTGGACTCCGGTCCAGCAGTTTACCAGGTATGTGCTGGCGTCTCCCCGCTCTCCCCCAGCCCCGCCAAGACTGAAGTGAGAGCTAGAGAGAGGTCGTCCATGGCAGACCCTGTACGTAAGTCAGTCCTACTGGTAAGTGAGTCTGACAGATTCGAGTGTATAAATTTCCCCCACGGGTGTTTGTAAAGCATGACTGAAGACAAGACTCATTTTGCCAAATGTGCAGGTTCCCAGACCTCCCACTCCATCTTGGAATGTGTTTCATAAGCTGACGTGATGGGCAATAAGGTAATTCGTAGTCTAAGAAAACCTTGTCCAGTGCGGTGAAAATACTTCTTCAGCAACACATCCAGCCGTTACTCAGATTGTGATCAAGTTTACATTTCTGCTTTAACCCATATTGTTGGGTGGAAGTATTTTTTTGTCAGAGGTCGCAACAACTGACCAAACTCAGGAGGCTACAAATCCTAAGTGTTCGAGGGACACTGAGTACCTCGAAGTTGGCCCAGCAGTCTTTAAGGACGGTCACAGCCTCAGTGCCCAGGAGAGCTGCCCCATGGGCAGCTCCAAGAAGGGCACCACCATTGCCTGCTGCTACCCAGCTCCTCCCCAACACCCCCCAGTCTTGAGTCACTCCCAGGCTCACCCCAGGAGAGGACCAATGACCACTGTGTCTGTTCGATGGGATGGCCCAGGTGATAGGATTATGTGAGGGCTGAGGGTGGAAAGAAAAGTCCTCACTTCCTCTCAGGACACAGCGACACTTGAGATCCCCGTGTCCCTGACAGAGACTCTGGAGCCACAGCCCAGAGATGGACGGGCGGGACAGGGAGCCACGCTTTCCAACAGCCTCCTCCCGAATGTCCTCTGGTGGCTCAGCACAGTGCTTTTGTTCTGTTTTGTAACACGCTTCCTCTTCTTTTTCCAGTTGCTTTAGATGTGAGGTTAGGTTGTCTATTCTATGTTTTTCTTGTTTCTTGGGGTAGGATGGTATTGCTATAAACGTCCCTCTTAGAACTGCTTTTGCTGCATCCCATAGGTGTTGAGTTGTAGTGTTTTCATGGTCATTTGTTTCTGGAAATTTTTTGACTTCCCTTTTGATTTCTTCAGTAACCTGTTGGTTATTTAGAAACGTGTTGTGTTATCTCCATGTGTTTGTGTTTCCTACAGTTTTTTTCTTGTAATTGATACCTAGTCTCATAGTGGTCAGAGAGTAACGCACTTCCTTTCATTTTCCCAACCACAGTGAAACGTTCTCGTTTGTCTTAACTGGAGAAGATGGGAGCAGAAGGTTTGGTTACTGCCGAAGACTGCTGGTCAGTATCCCCTGCTCTCCAGCAGCGAGAGCTCCGTGTGGAGCCCCCACTGGCTTCCTAGGACCTCATTCGCCACAGGCCTCATTCGCCACAGGCCACAGACAAGAGGTGTAGCGAGTTCATCAGGGCCGTTAAACACGGGGAGGGGTGTTTGGGGGTCCACATGAGCCTCACTGTGGATGGAAACACTGTCTGCCTCCCTTGGAAAGACAATACTTTCTCCACTGTTTTCCCTGCCAAATAAATGACCATCCCCCCTTAAGGCAGGTGTCCTTTCTAATAAAGTGTGCTCAACAGACTCTGAGGGCTTAAAGAGAGCTTTCATAATAGTGGTAAGGGCCCAAGAAGGATGGCTTTTTGGTTCATGACACAAATAATTTAAGTGTCTCCTTCAGAACATTAACCTTTAAAAGTCAGAAACTTACTTCAGTGAGATGATTATGCCAAAACATTTTAGAACTTGTCTTTTTGAGGCCCGTGTTTGGGAGTACCTTCAGTAGCGGCAAATCATTTTCCACTGAGAGCATATTTTAGTGTTATTATGCATAGGCTAATATAGTCAAGAATAATGTGTGGCACATAGTGGCTGCTCAGTAAATATTTGTTGAATTAGTGAATAAAAAAAGTATGGATAATAATCGAAAAAGTTAAGTGGGATAATAAATTCTGTTGCTATAATTACTTTGGAGTGTAAGTATTGAGATTGCTTTCCTTTTTTGTTTTGAAAATTAATAGTTTCCAAAAAGGATTTTTAGAAAAGATTTCTCATTTGGAGTTATAATAATTATAAGGAATAAATAAGTTATTTGAGAAAAACCACAGTGATATGAGTAATGTGAGTAAACAAGTTAAGTGATATGAGTAAACAAGTTAAGATTCCTCATTTTATGGTTCTGTGGGCCACACTGAGCTCCTACTGTGCACAAAACTCTTGATTTGGTCCCTTTGGGAGAATTTTAACACATGTCTATGCAGCCAGAAGTGGTTCCACCTGTAAGACGGGGTATTGGTAACTGCTTACCTTATTGATTTTCAAAAACCCTGGTGTGTGGAAACAGTCGGCACCATGTTAAAAACATCTGGGGTCTTTCCTCCCCTGAGACTGGTCACGCTCATAATCTCCTTGTGTTTCACTCCCAAAAGCCTGGCGGCAAAGGAAAGCGTCTCCCTGAAGTTTACTGCATCGTGAGCCGTCTGGGATGCTTCAGCCTCTTTTCAAAGGTGAGGACTTGGGCCCCAGAGAAGGGAGGGAGCGCGTGGGAGTTGCAGGGCCCAGGAGGACTCAGGAGATGCCCCACCTCCCAGGACTTTTTATCTTCTTATTCCCCAACCTGTTTTCCTTGCCACTTCTTCCTCCTCCCTTCCCTGAGCCTCACTGAGATAATCACTGGGACAGGAAATGAATGGATGAAGGTTGTGGCCCAGAAAGTGAGGGAGGGGAAAAGGACAAATTAATTGCAGTTGAGGATGGAGGGCAAAGGCTGTCCCCAGAATGTTCCAAGTGTTTTACTTCCCCTCTCAGAAGCATTATCTTTTGCCACATTGTGTGTTGTGTATGTGTGTTATGTGTATCTGTTGTGTGTGTGTGAGATTTGTTATTGTAAGACTACTCTAAGTCTGTCAAAGTGAAAGTGAAAGTCGCTCAGTCGTGTCCGACTCTTTGTGACCCCATGGACTATACAGTCCATGGAATTCTCCAGGCCAGAATACTGGAGTGGGCAGCCTTTCCCTTCTCCAGGGTATCTTCCCAACCCGGGGATCAAACCCAGGTCTCCCACATTGCAGGCAGATTCTTTACCAGCTGAGCCATAAGGAAAGCCCAGGAATACTAGATTGGGAAGCCTATCCACTTCTCCAATGGACCTAGGAATCGAACTGGGGTCTCCTGCATTGCAGGGGGATTCTTTACCAACTGAGCTATCAGGGAAGCCCTCTCAAAATCTTAGTATAACTTGGTCCTTCTTTTTGGAAAATGAAGCAATATATCAGGACGTAGGAATTGCCATGGTGAATTGGCTCAGCCACCCCAGTATTCTGGATTGGCATAACTACTATGCTGTCTGATGCCAATCTCAAAAATTAGGTATAACTCAACATTTGTTTCTTCTGTTAACGAGACATAAATATTTATACATGTATTTTGAGTCCTTAAGCGTGTATTTCAGTCCAGGTTTTCTTTTGGAGAATTGAAGTCCTGCATCTGCTGTCTGTGGATGAAAGCCCCACTCCCTCAGCATTCTGAAACAAAATTCCCGCTCCTGCCCACCCCATCCTGAGCTCAGAGGAAGCCTGAATTAGACGGATGCAGTGTGAGCTCTGGCTGTAGTAGAGCTTGTACTTGTACACAAGTCTGAAGTAATTAATGGTACCAGCGTCACCTGAGTCATGGCCTTCGCACCATGTGAGGAGGTAGTCATTGTACATTACAGTCAGGCACTCACAAGCTCTGGCTCAGATTTGCATTGCTGCTCTTGCCAGTCTTCATCATGGGTTTGTTTCAACACGGAGAGGAGGCTGTAGGTCAGAGACCCTATTGTGAGAACGCTTATGAATCTAGGCGTAAACGGCTCCTGCGAGGTAGGCCAGCCTCCAGCAGCAGCTCTGACGTTCACATAAGCTGCATTGCTATGTCATGGGCAGGAGATGCAGAGCAAGCGAACATCCTAACATACTCGTGTGATGCACAGTCCTGCATTTTCATGTCAGTTTTGTGACTGTGAATTTTTTAAGAATATAGTATGAAGACTTGCCAAAGATCACACAGCAAATATTCAGCATAGAACCATAGACAGAGCATTGGCTAACTAATTCCAAGACCTCAGGCTATTTCTAGGTGAGTAGCAAGGACCATTATGGCAAATTGTCCTTCAGTACAGACAGAAGGATAATGGATAAGAACAGCTTTCAGAATCTCTGAAGAAAGCATAAGTATCGTTGCAATGATGCTGTGTTAACAAACCACAGTGGCTTAAGGCAGCTACCATTGACTCCCACAGAGGGGCAGGGCTCTGGGGTTCTGCTCTGCTGGACTCCATGGCTCACTCACTCTTGTGCTTCCAGTAGGCTGGGGGTTGGCTGATCCAGGCTGGCTGGGCTGTGCTTCAGGCTGCAAGTCTGGATGCGGGTCTGTCACCCCCCTGAGACAGGAAGCTGTCCCACGCATGCACAGGGAGGCAAGCAGAAACACGTAAGGCAAGTTTCTGCTTGCTTCCCAAGCCCTGGGCTTAGCACTGGCACATGGTCACTTCCGCCTCATCCTGCCTGCCCAGTGGTCCTCAACTTCTTTTCGTTACTGTTCTATGAGCAGCCTTTTTAGATATGGTTTTTCCTCAATTGCCTCTGCTCCCCATGAAATTTTTGACTTTTTGTCATATTGTTTTCTTTTTACTGTGCTAAAACATACATAACATTAAACTTATCATCTAGTCATTTTTAAGTGTACAGTTGATTGGCATTATATTTATTCACTTTGTTGTGCCACCGTCTCCACCATCCATCTCCAGAACTCTTTCATCTCCCCAGACTAAAATTCGGTGCCCGTTAAACACTAACCCTCTGTCCTCTCCTCCCCCAGCCCCTGGCAACCACCACTCTCCTCTACTTTCTGCCTCTTTTATGAGTTTGACTCAAGGATCTCATGTTAGTGGAATCATATAATCTGTGTCCCTTTTGTGTCTGGCTTATTTCACTTAGCAGCGTTTTCAAAATTCATCCATGTTGTAGCATGTATTAGTATTTTATTCCATCATATTGAATAATATTCCATTATATAGGTAACACATTTTGCTTATTATTCATAAGTTAATGGATGTTTAGATTGTTTCCTTTTTTGGCTACTATGAATAATGCTGCTTTGAACATTCATGTTTTCGTGTGAACATGTTTTCATTTCCGTTGGTTAACTACCTAGGAGTGGATTTGCTGGGTCATATATGTTTAATTTCTTGAGAAGCCGCCAGACTATTTTCAAAAGAAAAACTTCACTAGTGTACATTTCCACCTGCAGTGTATGAGGGTTCCGATTTTTCCACTTCCTCACCAACACCTGTTACCTGTTTTTTTATTACAGTTGTCCTAATGGCTGTCAAGTGGCATCTCATTGGTTTTGGTTTGTGTTGTCCTGATGGCCTCCCCCCAGAGAAAATTCGGTTCTACGGATATGTTACATATCTGTTTATGTACTTTGGGCCCTTAGAAGGGCACAAACTCTCACAATACCTAAGTTTTTTCACCAACCCCCAACCAATTTTTACGCCCTTGAGGGGCGCTGTTCTTCCCATTGAGAACAGATATCATAATCAATGTCACAGGGGATTGCAAACTGACAAACAGGACAGTTTTCAAAGTCAAGGGGGCCAGGAGCTATACTTCACCCTTTAAGTGGGAGAAATTGTAGAGCCACATGGAAAACGAGTGGCTGCAGAGAGGGTGAATCCGGGTCTTAACGCACAAGGTGAAAGAGACTGTAGGTTTGGCCTGATGAGGACACCCTGGCTTCCCCACGGTTCTTCAGCCTTGGTGGCAGGCCCCCTTCATCTGAAAGAGAGCTCCACCTCGCAGGCTGAATTTTCTGTCCCTTGCAGATCTTGGATGAGGTGGAAAAACGACGAGGCATCTCTCCTGCCCTGGTCCAGCCTCTCATGAGGAGCGTTATGGAAGCCCCCTTTCCAGCCCTGGGCAAAACCATTGTGGTCAAGAACTTCTTGCCCGGATCAGGAACTGAGGTACGCCGTCAGAGTCCTCTCCTGTCCCAGGGGGCATAGCCCTGAGAGTGATCAGGTCCTGGTGATCCCACTGGCTGGCTTTCAGGGGCCTGTCACATTCAGTGGTGGCCTCTTGCTCCGCAAGCTGGCCCAGATCATCCGTCTGTGAGAGAGTCATAAATTCCAGCCTAAGTCCAATCCATCCGTTGGTTGCTGGATGAGAAAACTGTGCCAGGGCAGTGAACATCTTCAGCTTCTCTTAATAGCCCACCACCTTCATAAATCGTATTTGAACCTTTTTAGGGTTTTGATCTGTATCACCGCTACCACTTAATATGCAAAGCAGATTCTTTTCGGGGGAAAACAAGCTCAGGTGCTACTTTTTATGCATCCCAGACTTTGAAACATGTCCCTTCCCTTGGCTGGGTGAGATATGATACCAGAGCTTGTTTTCATCTTCCCTTCCTTGTATGTGACCTGTTCAGCCTTGAGTCTCCAGTTCTAAAGGCCCTTGGAAAAGCAGGTCTCCTCTGGGGACAGGGGCAGGATGAGGATGTCTGTGATATTCTGGAACCGCTCAACTTCCCAGCACAGAGAGCAGTGGCCTCCCTGCTGCTGGAGAATCCTAAACCACCCCATACGGATGCAGGTAACTTGGCCATGGGGATGTTAACCTTAGCGAGCCCCACCGTCCGTGCAGCACCAGGCCGGTGCCATGCTGAGAGCAGAAGCCAGGTTCTGCTCACCATGAAGAGCACGCACATGAGTAGTGACCTGAGGTGAACTCAGGAACATGTCAGCAAGTACAGAGTGAGGAGATAAGTGCACACTATGCATACAGGCTGAAAGAGCCATCCCTGGGCAGGGGTTGGAAGGGGGTTGAGTTCATCAAGAATCGCCTTGTAGAGGAGAGGAGCCTTGAAAGAAGTGCTTGGAACTGCTGGTCCTTCTTTGTGAGCCTGGGAGTCCCTTGTGAGATCAGACGTTCTGCTGTGGGACTCCAAGGGACTGGCCCTCAAAACTCCCTGTGGGGGCTCACACGTGTCATCAATGGGGTGGGAGGGGGCGGGCTCCAGCCATCATGGCCCGAGGGGCTCTGGTTCCGTGTCCTGTCTCCCCACCTCCACGCAAACTACCCTCACACGCAGCGGTGAGACCAAGTCCCTACCAAACGCACCTCCTTTCCCAATCTCCTGCCGTCTTTCTTTCCCCAGTCCTTTTGGTTTTGCTGTTTTTCTCTCCCACCTCCCCTGGCAGTGGGCCTCCCTGCTGAGGACCACAGGGCCCCAGGCCTGCCCGGTGCATGAGAGGCCTAGCTGACCAGGCGGCCCCCTCATGCCATTCCTGTTCCCGGCAGGTGATTGAACTGTGCCGTCCGCTGGACTCCCGGCTCGAACACGTGGACTTTGAGTCTCTGTTTTCCTCTCTCAGCGTCCGACACCTGCTCTGCGTTTTTGCCTCCCTGCTCTTGGAAAGGAGGGTCATCTTCATCGCAGACAAGCTCAGGTATCAAACCTTGGCAACTTCTGCTGAAGTGTTTACACAACGGTCAGTCTCACACCGTCTCTAGTGTTTGCGTGACGGTCAGTCTCGCACGGGGTGGAACCTGTAGCGGGGCATCGCCTGGAGTTCAGAGGCAGCTCCTCTGCAGAAGGAGTGAGAATCAGCGGGCAGCTGAGGCTGGAGGCTTGTGAGGCCCCCGAGTTGTATGAAGTGAGCTGAGCCTGCACTTCTGCACTCTGCTCATCTGGTACTTGGCCTGCTGTTCTCTCATTCTGCTAGGCGCTGGGCACCCTACCATGTGCTGGGGAACGGGGAAAAGACAGACCTGTGCTTCAGGAGGCCTCGGTCCGGGGTGGGGATGGAGAAGTAAAGAGACCACCGTGCTGTAAAGGCTGACTAGAGGCAGAGCGTTCTCATTCGTAGACAAGACGAGTTCCCTGCATCTTAAGGCCAAGAGCAAGTAGAAAGCGTGTTCCAGGCAAAAGGAGCTGTTGGTACAACAGCAAGGAGAGGGGAGGCCAAGAGTTCCTTCAGGAACTGCAGGGCAGCTCAGCGTAGTGGAACAGAGAGTTGAGCCAGGAGCCAGCAGAGGGCTGCAGGACCGGGCGGGAGGCACAGAGCCAGAGGCGTGCCTTGTCTAGGGCTAACAGAATCCACACACATAGACTCGCTGCCCAGCAGGGTGCACCCACATCCTAGGGTGATTGGCAAAGCCCAGGTCACAGATCAAAGAAGATCCTGAAGAAGATGCAGATAGAGCTTGGGGTTAATTCTGAACTTTAAAAAAGAAAAAAAAAAAGAATTCCTGGCATTTTCATCATTTCAAAATACTTAATCAGAGCCTTCCTCACTTTGGAACTGAGGACGCAGAGGCACAAGTGGTGGCCGCTGCTCCAGGGAGGGCTGAGACGTGGGTCCTGGCTCGAGATGAGCCGGCCAAGCGGGAGAGGCCAGCTGAGAGTCCATCTGGAAAGAAGCCGTGCCAAAAACATGTAAAAATCGGTTTGGAGAGGAAATAATGACTCTCGACTCTAGAAAACAAAAGGGAAGAAGAAGAAAAGGGAAAGAAGAGTGCAAAGGACAAAGCGTGTGAATGTGGGGTCCGTCCAGAGGCGTGGTGGGAGATGGAATCCAGCCCTGTCTCCACCACAGCCCATCTGGTCACCTTGCTCACGCTCGGGCATTGGACCGCAGCCACCGGGCTCCTCCCAGGCTGCTCCCGGCCTGCCTGAGAGTTAGCTATTCACATTTAATGTCACAGTTATTGTACTCTCTGTGCACTCTTGTCAGCACGCCCTGCCTCTAGCCTGCAGCTGGTGCTGTGGGCAGCTCTCCAAGATCCCTGGGCACTGGGGGATTCGGACCAGAGAGTTCTCAAGGTGGGGGCCTGCAAGCCTGAGGATGAGGAATAACCCTTCCATGACCAGGATCAGATTTCACCAGTACTGTAGTGACTGTAATCTCTGGAAGCCCCACCATCCCCCACTCTCCACCGTTTTTTTTTAGTTGTCGGATTCTCAGGCTTTCCTTGGGAGGAGGGGAAAGTGATGGATCTCCGAAAGACCCAGGTCAGGAGTGGAAGGCCCTCCAGGGAGTGGAGATGGGGCAAATAGTCCCGAGGGGCGCTTGCTTCTGGTTTAAAGATGTCAGGCTCAGGAAGGGTCCAGCCTGCCCAAATATCTGAGAAGATGGACGCGACTCAAGAGGAGCAGGGGACCAGGCCCGTGGCCCCCGGCTCTAACCCAGGCTTTCTTCAGCGGGGAAGGAGAAGGGATAATATCATCTATTTTTCTCACCAAGGGACAATGAAAGGAGAAGGTGGGAACAGAAAGGGAAGGAGCCGCATCAAAGACAGAGGCATCCCTGCAGGGCAGCAGCGGGCATATGTCAGAGGCTTTGGGCGCCGAGACTCCCAGAAGGGCTTAGGACAGAGACCTCTGGGGAAGGACTTGACTACCCAGCCGTGGCTGCAGGACGCTGTTCTTGCCATAAGGCTGTTACTGCCCACTGGCTGTTTTCTTTAGCAGCAGCTGCCAGCCATGGGGCACTGAGGAGGTAGGATTTTTGTCAGGTAGGGGGACAGGGACGTGGATAACTTGGGTGCCCTCTTTGGGTCCAGAGCCAGTGTGCACGTGTGCTCGCATGTGTGTATGAAATACTGAAATTACACTGCAGACAGACATTCAGGCTGGCACGTCCAGCTCTCATCCCATGGGAGGGGCCTTCCCAGACAGCGGGGAGGCCTGAACGAACTCAGCTGCTGGCCCTGGGTCTCCTCATTTAGGAAACAAGGGCTCCTTGGTGCCCAGCCACTCAGAGCTCTGAATTGCTAGGGCTCCGATGTCTCATTGTCCCCAGAAGTAGCCCGTGATTGTCTCGTTACAAATGGCTTCAAGTGTTCTCTCTCTTGCTCAATAAATTTGCTTTTCAGCTAACACTAGTTAAGTGCAGATCTAAAGAATAGGAAAAGAGAGAAAGAAAGGCCCTGAGAGTCCTGAGGCAGAAAGCACAGTGTGCGTAAGCCTGATGAGAACAGCAACAGCTGAGCCCCGAGGTGGGGAACCGGCAGGCTGCCCTGGGCTGGCTCCTCCATTCTCTCAGCCTCTCGAGAACTCCATCAGTTTAGTCCTGTTAGCGGGAGACTAAGAAGCACACTGGTGTTCTTTGGAGGGAATGATGCTGAAGCTGAAGCTCCAGTACTTTGGACACCTCGCGTGAAGAGTTGACTCATTGGAAAAGACCCTGATGCTGGGAGGGATTGGGGGCAGGAGGAGAAGGGGATGACCGAGGCTGAGATGGCTGGATGGCATCACCGACTCGATGGACGTGAGTCTGAGTGAACTCCGGGAGTTGGTGATGGACAGGGAGGCCTGGCGTGCTGCGATTCGTGGGGTCGCAAAGAGTCGGACACGACTGAGTGACTGATCTGAACTGAACTGGACTGAAGAAGCACATGGAAGTGAAGTCACTTTGCTCAAGGAAGGGGTCAGTGGGAGAGCTGGGATCAGACAGGGCTAGCTGGCTCCAGAGAAGATGAGGAGGCAAGCAGGCCGCCATGGTCTGGGTGGAATAGAGGGGTATCTGTGAGGCTGTCTGTCTACACAGATACATAGGGACAGTCTTTAAAAACGCGCCATCACAACGTGCTTGACAGTCCAGCCAGAACTGTCTCCGGAGGAAGCTCAGACATCTGTGCTTCCCTCTCCTGGGCCCATCCACCCCACCCACCCTTCCAGCCAGGACCCCCGTGAGGCAGGTGGCTGAGCAAACCTCCAGAGTCTCTCCCAGCTCTGACCTTCTCTGAGTCCATGGGCTGGGGTGCCCCAGGTGTCTGCCACACCCCTTGGTGTCTGCTCACCCAGCAATCTTGGTCCCGGACCTGCTAAAGTACCCTTCCCCCATTCCTGACCCAGGAGTCATCCGTCTCAGGCATCCTGTGCTTTCCAGTGTCCCAGGGGACAGCCACCTCCTCTGCCCAGCTGTGTGATTCCCATGGGACCCCCTCCAGCTCAGATGCTCTGGGATCCCACCCTCGCATGGCCCACTCCTCTCCCAGGAGGTCTGGTTCAGTAGGAACCGTCTGGATAGCATTTTCCTGAGACTGATACTAAATGTAGGCACTTCAGGATGGTGAGGTGCTGAGGTAACTAACTATGAGTGCCCTTCTAACACCCCTCTTAACCTTACTGGGTTGAAGATAAATAAATACACCCCGTGTTACGGATCCACTCTCCCAGGACTCCCAGGCCTCTGCTCTAGCCTGTGCCCAGAAGCCAGGGCACCATCTGTACCTCCTCTTGCAGCTTTAAGTGCTTTCTTCTGAGGGGGACTCAGCGCAGCCCCCTCTTTGGGGGTCTCTCTGACCCTCAGACTTGCCCCCTCCCCTAACAGAGAGCCCACACAGGAAGTCTGGCTCACCTGTGAAATAGGGACCTAGCTAATGATCAGAGCACAGAAACGCCTCCAGAGAACACGGTGCGCGTGAAGTTACTGAGTGAGAAAGCCAGAACTCATCTTCTCTTCTCCAGCCTGCTCCACCTAAGGGGTTCCTCTGGGAGGAATCAGCTACCACCTACTTCTGATTTATGGGAAAATAGCTCTAGGGAACTGAAGCATTCTTCAGCTGCTTCTGCTGCTGCTAAGCCGCTTCAGTCATGTCCGACTGTGCGACCCCATAGACGGCAGCCCACCAGGCTCCGCCATCCCTAGGATTCTCCAGGCAAGAGCGCTGGAGTGGGTTGCCATTTCCTTCTCAAAGGCATGAAAGTGAAAAGGGAAAGTGAAGTCGCTCAGTTGTGTCCAACTCTTCAGCTAGGCCATGACAAACCAGTGGCTGGCTGCAAGTCGTCTGACCTGGAAAAGCCTCTGAAGAAAGCCTTCACCCTAAGTTCAGCCCGTGCTTTCATCCTCATCAGCGGGCACCACTCGCTCTCTATGGGCTGTGCATGCCCTGATTTCTAGCCCTGCTCAGCTGGAAGTAGAAGTAGGCTGCCCCAGGTTCCCATCTGTAGCCCCCCATCTCCTCAAGGGCACGGAGCAGGGCATGAGAACAGGGCACGCCGCAGGCCCAGTGAGTGGCCCCCTGACTTCCCGGGGTGAACCTTAGCCTGCCGGAGGCCTGTGACCACTGCCACCAGCACCCTCCCCCACCACACAGTTCACTTCCCCATCGTTGCAAGTGCGTCTGCCCACTGCAAGAGGAAATAGCTGGGAGTTGTGGCAAATATTGTATGAGTTATAAACGGGTTTTAAGTGGAGCCAAAAATCTATCAAATTTAGAACAACATTCTTGCTCCGTTTCATCTTTACGGTGGACGTTGAGTGTTTCTTAAGGCTCTGTCAAGCCAAAGTTTAGCAGATGGGAAAGAAAGAATGTTGTTGTGATCGCTTGTTCTGTTGTCATAACAACCTAAATAAATATTTCCCTATACCCCTTTCTTCATTTCCCTGATGATAAACATTTTGTTTTTTCGTTTATTAATTTCAGTTCCCAAGGTTTTGGCCAAATCTACACACTAGGCTGAATAAGAGAGTCAGAACTGCACATAAACAATTTGTGTAAAAGTTTTAGGCAGAATGACGGTATTTTAATATTCGAGAAACTTACTTATCTTTCCGAGGTGCATTCACACCAGAAGCTAAACGGCAGACTTCTAGCTGATGACAAGTGGAATTCGGTGGTCAAATCTGGACAAATAGTAGAGCTTGAATCTTGGCCTTGACGTGGGGTGACTGCACAAAGGAGTCCGTGTGTAGCTGTGCAGCTTCATCTTGCTGTGTGTTCCTTTCATTCATTTTCACTCCGTTTCTGTAGGTTTAAATGGGGCCCCGTGTCCTGTCTCAATCAGTTGCACCATAGTGTTTCAGAAAAAGGTTGGGTTTGTGGCACACCCTCTCCAGGCAAGTGAGCTTGCCAAGGGCTACTTGAGAGGGTGTGTAGCTGCCATCTTGGTGGTCCGACATCTAGAGGACTACTTCAGAGGTCCTCAAGAAGCTAACAGGGAGATACCTATGTTTAGTTCAGCAGAGTGCTATGAAAATGCCATCAGACTGATTACACATTAAGTATTAACTACCTTTTTTCTCTTTTTGCCCATGAACACCAAGATAACTTTAAAGTGAGGTTTAGACAATAGCATAGCCACAAATTGTCTTTGACTCCAAACCCATCACCAACAGAATCTCGGATATAGCATACTCCAGCTCTCTTCTGGAGTCAAGTCCCTCCAGGCTGTGCTGGCTCTCAGTGTAGTCCTTTCGGGGGCTTACTGTGGCAACTTAAAAACTCTCTAACATTGTATCCCCTAATTCCTTGGAATGAGATGTTGCCATTGCTTTTCTGTCCTGTCTCCCTCAGTGAGCTCTAGAATTACCCTCCAGGCCTGGGTTTTTTTTCACTGTCAGTTATTTTCAGCTCCTGGCTCCTACTTCCAGTTCTGGCTTTCTCTCTCTCTCTCATAGTTTGTAGTTGGCAGACTTTAAATCTGGAACGCCCACTTTCCTTATGTTACAGATGAGGAAGCTGAGGCCTGGAGAAGAGCTTTACCTGAGATCACACAGAGCGTAGCAAACCCAGTTTTGTTGAGGTCCAGCTTGGGTTCTTTTTTAACTCAGTGACACATTTCTACAGGGTCTGAAAGTACAGTAATGGAAGCATGGCAGCCACCTCCTGCTAGGTTTCAGCAGGCACCAGACCACATCAGAGTCACCGCTGGCTCTGGTTCCTGGGAATCACGCACAAAGGGAGAGACACTTTGCCTGGAATCCTAAAGGATGCTGATGGACTCATCCTGCAAACTCCTGGGGTCTCTCCAACTCTGGAAACTCATCCTTCACTTTTCTGGTAGCATCTTAGAGAAAGCTCTGTGCTTGACTCTTTCTGGTTGCTAGGTGAATTGGGAGGCTGCTGAGCATAGTAATAACTAACTGCAAATTGGGCTAGGACCCTGGTGCTGGGAAAGATTGAGGGCATGAGGAGAAGGGGACAACAGAGGATGAGATGGTTGGATGGCATCACTGACTCAATGGATGTGAGCTTGAGCAAACTCCGGAGATGGTGAAGGACAGGAAACCCTCGCCTGCTGCAGTCCATGGAATCAGAAAGAGTCAGACACTACTGAGCGATTAAACAACAACACATAGGGCACACGGGCTTTGTAGCAGCCAGAACTGAAGCGTCTTCTCCAGGAGAATCTGAGTGCTCACAAGTGTATCCTGGTATCTCTGGACTAATGCTTCAACCCTCAGGAACCACCACCAAGTAGCAAAGCTTTCTGGGACCTGACCCTTCTCCCCTGTGCCCATCTTTTAACCTTGTGGCCCAGCCAACCTCCCACTGGGGCATCTCCTCCCTCCCTCGCTTTTGTGCAAATTGATCACAGCTGTGGGGGGGCCAGCATTCCTTTGCTCCACCCCCACTGTAATGCGAGCCAGCTGCCAGGGCTCCCTCCTAGAACTTCCTTCAAAAACACTGCCTCTCCTCCAACCAGCAGATGCTCAGTAAGCCTCCACATTAAGTGGCAACCGAGCCTGAACAGTCATCCTTAGCATCCCTAGAACTGTAGACTGTACTCTGCATGTTCCTAGGAAACCACCAGTCCCAGCAGTGCCCACCCCCATGGAAGCTCCTCTAGCCTTTATGGGTCGGGGAATAAAATCGCAACAAACTACACTCAGAATAATCCCTTCTTCTCTCTTCTACCATTTTATTTTTTTTTAAGATTCAGTTATTTTTTGGGTGTGGTGGGTCTTTGTGGTTATACGGAGGTTTTCTCCAGTTGCGGCAAGCGGAGGCTGCTCTCTCGCTGTGGTGTGCCGGCCTTTCGTTGCAGTGGCTTCTCCTGCTGCGGAGCACGGGCTTCAGTAGTTGCGGCTCTCGGCTCCAGAGCACAGGCTCGGTAGTTGTGGGTGGCGCACAGGCTTAGTTGCTCTGTGGCATGAAGGATCTTCCCAGACCGGGGATCAAACTGGTGTCCTTTGCATTGCAAGGTGGATTCTTAACCACTGGACCACCAGGGAAGCCCCTCTTCTACCATTTATTTGGAAGGAACAGCTGCCACTTGATGTATTATTTGCAGAATCTGACCTTTCCTTCTAGTGTTTCAAGAGGCAGAATTTTGTTTTAGAATATTGGAGGGAGCTGGAGAACAAGAGGGAGGCAACACTGCCAGCACCGCCCGCCTCTCGGGTGGCTCCTGACCCCCTGTGCTCCACAGGTGCCAGCTAGCAAGGTGGCAGTGGAAACCAGGTGGGAAACATTGGGACCCAGCTGCAACAGCGATCAGACTGTTTAAAAAGCAAACAAACAAAAAACACTTGTTAGCAGAATCAACAATGGTAGTACCAACCTACATGGCCAACAGGTGACACAGTTGAGCTGTCATTTGTCCCCATTGAGACTGAGTATGCGACTTCGCGACTAAACAACAGCAGCGGACTGAGTACCAGTATCCCTCAGCTCCCTGCATTCCAGTTAAATGAGTGCATTTCTCCTTTCCATGACATCTCTTTACCTGCCCTGTGTATCTAGTGCTGGGATGGCTTATCATTGTGTTCTCTACGTGTTCCGACTACCTTCCCCACCCAGCTGGTTCACACTCACTGCAGCTGAGCCACACCCCCTCCCCCCACCCCCCCCACCCCCGCCCCGGCCGAGCTGAGACGCCCCCCTGGGCTTCAGCCAGAGACACAAAGTACAGCAGCAGTGGAGAGAAGGAGTGACTCCCTGCAGACCTGCTCCCTCCAGGGCTGAGGCCAAAAGAAGGCAAAGGGCAGGAGGCCGTTTCTCTGACTTGGTAAAAAAAAGAAAGAAAGTTACACAGATTTCTTTTTCTTTTTAAAAAATTTTTAATTGGACTTTGAAAAAAACTTTTTATTTGGGGTTTTTTGGTCATGCCACATGGCATGCGGAATGTTAGTTCCCCAACCAGGGATCGAAGCCATATCCCCTGCATTGGGAGCTCAAAGCCTTAACCACTGGACCTTTGGGGAAGTCTCCAGACTTGTTTTTCTATTGCAGTAATCAAGAAAAACCCAAAGGCTCCTGGCTATGCCTTTTCGTGCCTCCATTCATCAGTCTGTTTCTCTCTACCTTCCCCCATCTGCAGGGCTCCTCCCTCCCCACCCTGTCCTCACCCTGAATGCGGAAGCTACCCCTCTTTTAACCTGGGGTTCATTGTTGTTCAGTTGCTCAGGAGCACCTGCCTTTTTGTGACCCTGTGGACTGCAGCACGCCAGGCTTCCCTGTCCATCACCATCTCCCGGAGTTCTAAAATCACTTCCAGGTCTAAAATTCTGTGCTTCTGTAACTTCCCCAGAGTCAGAAATGCTTAAACCACACCTGTGAAATGTAAATACACTCTTAAACAGGAGTGCTGCATTTTTATTCTCCTTCAGTGACTTGACTAAAGTGCTAACTTGCTTCAGTCCTGTCCTATTCTTTGTGATCCTGTGGACTGTGGCCGGTCAGGCTCCTCTGTCCATGAGATTGTACAGGCAAGCATAATGGAATGGGTTGCCAGTCTCTTCTCCAGGGGATCTTCCCGCCTCAGGGAATGAACCCAAGTTTCTTACGTCTCTTGCATTGGTAGGCAGGTTCTTCACCACTAGTGCCACTTGGGGAGCCCATGACTAAAAAAGTGAGAATTTCAGAAATTTGCTGAAGGGACCGTGGATGACAGAGTCCACGACCTACACCACTGCATGATCCATTCTTTCTCCAAGTGATATTTGGGAGCTTAATAACAAATGTGCTATAAAAAGAGGTGGATTTCATACACAAGGCTTCCTTCAGGAAATTCCTTCTTAGGGTCTCTTTTAAAGAACTCCCACTAGCCACTTGGAAGTGAAAGCCAACATCCCAGTAAAAGGTGTAACATATCAAAATTCCAGCTCAACCATCACTTTCTACCCACTCCCCACTGCACCTCACCCCCAGCTCTCTAGTCAAAATCATTGGCTTCCAAGCCTTTTTACTACAGTCCACAATTAGAAATACATTTTATATTCAGACCTAATATACACCCCACATAATACATACATATAGTTACTTACAGTTGGGGAAAAATGCATCATACTCTTATTTTCTATTACATTCTTTTTGTTGTAGTTGTTTTTGATGCTGATCACAACCCACTGAAATTATTTCAGGACCCCCAATAGGGTGCAAATTATAGTCTGCAAAACCTTTCTCTACACACGACTATTCTTGTTTATATTATGATGTCCTTCTAGTTTTCTAAGTCATGACCCATAGTACTTGAGCAGATCAGCTTTGTAGACTGGCCACACACAAATACAGCTTAGTCCTAAAAATTCAAAGTTTTAGAACAAAGTAAATTCAGCACATTCAGTGATCTATAAATCAAGGAAGTTAAACGTAAATGATCAGCAATTCACTAAAAGTATCAACATTCTTGACTTATCTGGTAGAAAGTGATGCCTTAAGAAATAAAGCTCCTATGCTTTTCAAGACAATTTTTTTAAAGTCTTTACATTTATTGAATCCAGAGAGAAAACAATGATTTATAGAATGGGAAAAAAAAAGTGTGTGTCATGTCTGAATGCCTTAGGATTTAATTTAGCATAATGGATAGGGTTTACTTACAGGTTTAAAGACTACATTTGCTAATATTTTTATAGTATAACCTAATATTTCAGTTGTGGAAAGAGGCCGTTAATAGTTATTAAAGAGTAAATGGTGACAATAATAGTTACAACCTCAGAGTGCTATTGAGAGGTGTCTGTTGTTGTTCAGTTGCTAAATGGCATTCAAGAAGATCTTTTAAAAGGCAGAAGTCATTTCACTGCACACTGCTGGCTGAATTATTAATGTTGCTCTCTTGGTATAAGTCTGAACTTTAGTCTGTCTCACCCTTACTCGCTAAGAAAGAAGGCATTATAGTGATAACAAACAAAATGTTGGGGTAGCATCTTTCTCATTTTGAGGGTGATCATTTGAAAGAAAACATAAGTCCAAGTATCAGTGAAATATGTGGCTGCTCCACTGCTGAGAGGTATCTCATGACTCCAGTGAGTATCAGGAGATTGATTATTTGCTAAGAGAGAGAACAGGACGATCAGGAGACATACCCTTAGTGGCTCAGCTGGTAAAGAATCCGCCTGTGATGCGGGAGACCTGGGTTCGATCCCTGGGTTGGGTAGATCCCCTGGAGAAGGGAACGGCTACCGGCTCCAGTATTCTGGCCTGGAGAATTCCACAGACTGTAGAGTCCATGGGTTTGCCAAGAGTCAGACGACTGAACGACTTTCACTTTCATTTATTAGGTTAGGAGCCCCCAGATGGAAGCAGGATCAAAAGGAGGGCTAGTGCATATGTTAAAGATGTCTCAGGAGGAGCTAGATTCAGAGGAATCTACATGATTTGGGGAGGGTTGCTTTTTTATTGCAGTAAAATATACATAACCATAAATGTTACCATTTTAATAATCTTTAAGTGTTTAATTCAGCGACATTCAACACATTCACAGTGCTTGCAGCCATCACTACTCTCCATTTCCAGAGCTTTTTCATCATCTCAACTGTAATTCTGTCCTGTTTAAGCAACAATGTGCCCCTTTCCCTTCCTCCAGCCCCTGCTAACTTCCCTTCTACTCTGTCTCAACGCATTTGCTGATTCTAACTCCCTCGTGTAACTGGAATCATACAGTACGTGTCTCGTTCTGCCTGGCTGAGTTCACTTGCTAGCTAGTATCTTTTAGTCCACTTCTTTTCTTCTTAAGTAAACCAGAGCTAAGTGACTTTCTTTTTGATGGGCTCAAGAAAGTTTTATGGCAACGAGATGATGGGTGTGCGGCATCACGGGAACGCAGTAAAGGCGCATTCATCCATCCAGAACTCAGCTTCCTTGCAGCTTGACGTGAAGAGAGCACAGCTGAGAAGCAGGGCGAACATTGAGAAGGTGTCCTAACAGATGCGGTGCTGGTTGCCGGGAACCGAAGATGACCTGGTATACTCTTGGGCGAATCCACTGGGTCCTCACTTTGGTTTGCTCTTGCATTAGACACTTCTAACAAGCTTCTAGAGTTTCCAACCCCATAGCATTTTAGAAACAGCGTATCAGGATGAGAGGAGAGGGGGACCGCTGGGAGCAGGCTCACTTAGTGATAAGGAGCGATTTCGAGGAAGAGAAAGTCTGCTCTCAGCATCTCGGAAGCTGCAGCTCCACAGAAATGGTGTAAAAGCGATGCTCCCGGGTAATCCACCGGTTCATTCCACAAACCGAGCGCAAACGCAGGCACGGAGCAAAGCCTTGTGGATCCCACACAATTGTCAGGCCCGGCCTTCGCCAGTACAAGGCTACACTGTGATCATCCTGCTTTAAGAGGGACCGAGTCTGTCTCTCAACGTTGTTATTTTTCTGTGTTTTGAATTCTGGGCAAGCAGTATATGAATTTCGCTTTTACACAACCGAGCCATTTGGAGCCGACGGCTGCACCTGAACACTGAAGGACTACCCTGTCTCCCCCGACCACACCTAGGAGTTCACACTTGGCAGAGAGAACGTGGGTTCCAATCCAAAGCCTCTTCACTAAGGAGCACCCATGGGAAAGGAGGCTTTCGCTGTCTGGGGGTTTTCTGCAGCTGGGGGAGGGGAGAGGGCTGGCGTGTGAACCCTTCTCTCTGGCGTCTTCGTGGAGGTGGCCCACCCTCCTGAAGCGGCCCTTCCTCCTCTCTCTCCCGCCGCAGCACCCTGTCCACGTGCTGCCACGCGATGGTGGCGGCCATCTACCCCTTCGCCTGGCAGCACACCTACATCCCTGTGCTGCCGCCCGCCATGATCGACATCGTGTGCTCGCCAACGCCCTTCCTCATTGGGCTGCTCACCAGCTCGCTGCCGCTGCTCAGGGAGCTGCCGCTGGAGGAGGTAAGCTCCCTGTCGGGGCAAGGGTAGGGGGAAGGGGCTGCCTGCGGCTCTGCCAGCAGGCAGGGTCAGGGGAGCAGCGGGACCCCACGGCTTTATGAGTCAGCACCCTCCTGACAAGTCACCTTCAGCAGAACCTCTTGACTGCAGACTCAGTTTCCCCTCTAAATGAACCTACAGCCGTGGACACCCATTGAGAAGGGCTGCAGTCAACTATTTGTTGCTGTTGTTGAGTCGTGTCCCACTCTTTGCGACCCCACGGACCACTGTCCTTGGGATTTCCCAGGCAAGAATACTGGAGTGGGCTGCCATTTCCTTCTCCAGGGGATCTTCCCAATCCATGGATAGAAAGCTGTGTCTCCTGCATGCGCAGGTGGATTCTTTACCTCTGAGCCACCAGGGAAGCCCAACCAACGATTTACTCGATTTTAATACACCTAGTCAGTAAAGAGCCATCTGCCCTATCCTTCCCCTGTCCACCCTTCTGTCATGGGAAGAAAGCACACGAAGAGCTCATGGTAACTGGAAATCATCTTTAGGCCAATAACAAAGTCTTGAGAAGGACTGTGTTCCTATAAGTAGGTCGTTTTTTGTATCAGTTAAAAAGGCAATAAGCTAAATGTGTTCAGTGATTGAGTTCTGGATCCAAATGAGAAAAGCCCTGCTTAGCATCTCTGTGATTATTGAGTCCCAGCCCCTTCCTCTAAATGGTTTCTGTCTCCAGTACTGAGAGCTTCCAGCAGTCAGAGCAGAACCGTGGGGACTAAGTGATGCTGCACAGAACAGCCAGGCCTGAACCCTCCCGGCGGCCCGAAATGCAGCTCCTCTAATTGCCCAGGTGGTCCTGCAGTCCTGTTCAAGATTAACCAGCAGGCTCAGGTCTTTGAGTGTGTGTTTGTGAACTGCAGAGGGTTTTCCTGGGTGCCCTGTGAGCCTGCAGATGGCTCAGTTCCACCCCGCAGGAGAGGGTGTGAGAAGGAAGGACAGCCCCTCTCAGCTCCCGGCCCCTGTGCTAGAGCCCATGGTTCCTGCTGTTGTGGAAACGGCGGGCACGCAGGCCCCCTGCTCGTCCTCCATCATAGCCAGCGGTGCACACTGTGTGATCCCGTGAGTGGCCGCCTCCCTAAGTTTTGTGCCCCAGGCCCTTCACTTACCCCTCCCTAGTTGTGGCCCCGGGTCTCAGCCTCACTCTGAGGAAGGAGGACCAAAGTGCTTTACCTGAAAGCCTTGACTCATGGAAGCCCAGCACCTACAGCTTGGCTTTCTGTCCCGTTGGGTCGTCCTCTGGGTCTCTCCCCTTTTATCCCATTAAGAGAAATGACAAGACTAAGTGGGTAACTGGGAGGTAGGGGGAGGCCTGGCAGAGGTGGCACAATCCAGTGGAATGGGAACAAGCTGGGGCTCTAGCCGCTCTCTGTCTCAGTGACCCACATGCTAAAAAACAGTCGGAGCGGCTCTGCCTTAGCCAGTCCAGAAGCAGGGCAGGAAGTCCAGCCTTTGGCCCACACGTATCCTAGCCTGCGGTTACAGTGTTGAAAGCATGCATGTCTGGAAAGCTTTTTCCCCGCCTCCCCCTTCATCATCTGTGGCTTCAGTGGCAATGTCAGGAAACCACAATTGGCCCACTCCACCCCCACCCAGCTGCCTCTCTGGGTGCCAAGAAGGAAGAAGGCTAACAGTCCATCTCTAAATTCTGGAAGCCCTCCCTGCTAACAGTAACAGTCCCTTTTCCTCACCTCATAGGTCCTAGTGGTCGACCTCGTCAACAATCGGTTCCTCAGACAGGTGAGTAAGAAGCAACCCAGCTTCCAGCCACTGCTTGCTCTGTTTGCACCTCTTTGATGTTTAGAGCTCACCTTTCCAGCTCTGTGGTGGGCCTGGAATCGCAAAGCAGGCCAGCAGGCTGGGGCAGTCCCCGGCCAGGGCTTGAGTGAGGACAGGACAGAAGGCAGGGGCCAAAGAAGAGGGGTTTGGTTTACAAAGGGTTGATTCCCATGGGCTTTGTCACAAAATGGTTTGCTGACAGAATCTTTGTATAGGTTATAACTGTAGACACTTAACGTTTTCCAACATGCCTTTAAATATTTGACAACAAACTTCATGATATAATATGAAGTGGAAAAATCAGGGTAAAAATCATGTACATTACTTTGCTGATTATTTTTTTTAAAAGGATAGAAATGAGGGGAAAAAATACATATATATAGAAAGAGAGAAAGGAAAACTCACCAAAACATCAATTCTGGTTGTCTTAGAGTGGGAGACTGAAAAGGAGACAGATTATGAGCAATTTTAGATTGTTTTAATATTTTCATACATTTTCTATAATGGTTATACTTTCATTATCAGAGAATGAGGGTTGGGTGCAGTTCCGTCCCTGGTGGGGGAGCCCACATGCTCCGAGGCACGGCCAAATAAATAAACTTGGAGTGGCCACTGAAAAGATATGCATGATAATGCTGTTCTTTATCATTGGTTCCATCTGCTTTCACTTTCCAAGGGCCCTCTGGGTAGGCCCTTCCCCACGGCCCTCCTGCTCTGAGACCCAGATCAGAAAGCCAGATTTCAGTCATACTGGTCATCTGCCCTGACCAGAGCCCCCTGATAAGAATTAGCCACCTTGTGGGGTGGAGCACTGGGAAACATTTATTGAGTGGCCACTTAGGTGCAGGGAACTTTCACAAGTTAATTGTGTTGCATTTAATTCCTCCAGCCTTCCTGAGCTTTTATTGACATAGAACATATTTAAATTTAAGACATACAACATGATGATTTGACATAGGTATACATTGAGAAATTAGAACCACAAGACAATTAGTTAACCCCTCCATCCCCTCACATAATTGCCTGTGTATGGGGGGATAACACTTAAGATTTACTCTCGTAGCAACTTTTAAGTATACTTTACCTATAGTCACCAAACTAGACATTAGATTCCTCAGAATCTACTCGTTTTACAGCTGGAAATTTGTGCCCTTTGAGCAACATTTGCCCTTTTCCTCACCCCTCGCCCCTGGTAACCACCTCTCTACTCTCTTTTTATGAGTTCAGTTTTTTAATTAATTTTTTGAGTTCAGTATTTTAGATTCCACATATAAGTGAGAACATACAGTGTTTATTTTTTGCTGTCTGGTCTACCTCACTTAGCATTATGTCTTCAAGGTCTACCAGAGTAGTCACAAAGGCAGTGTGTCTTTTTTATGGCTGAGTAATATTCCATCATGCGTGTATATGTGTGTGTGTGTGTGTGTGTACATGCATTCTCCCATTTAGGAGGCTGCCTGTTTGTTTTGGTGATTGATCGTTTTACTGTGCAGAAGCTTTTCAGTGTGGACTCTGACTTGTTAATTCTTGCTTCTGTGGCTTGTGCTTTTGGTGTCATATCCCCAAAAATCGTTGCCAAGATCAGTGTCAAATAGCTTTTCACCTGTATTTTCTTCCAGCAGTTTTACAGTTTCTGGTCTTACATTTAAGTCTGTAATCCATTTTTTTTTTAATCCACATAATCTGGGGGAGAGGTACAGGATAGGGGTTCAATTTCATCCCTTCGTATATGTATGTCTAGTTTTTCCAGTACCATTTAGGTAAGCAGCCACCCTTTTCCCACTGAATATTCAGCTCCCTTGTCAGATATTAGTTGAGCGTATATGAATGGGTTTATTTCTGGCCTCTCGATTCTGTTCTGTTTATCTTGTTGGTCAGCCTCTCAGTCATGTCCAGCTCTTTGCAACCCCATGGCCTATAGCACGCCAGGCTTCCCTGTCCTCCCCTGTTTGTCTGTGTTTCTGTTTTTATGCCAGTTGATGCTGGGAAAGATTGAAGGCAGAAGGAGGAAAGGACAACAGAGGATAAGATGGTTAGACAGCATTACCAATTCAATGGACGTGAGTTTGAGCAAGCTCCAGGAGAGGGCAGGGGAGGACAGGGAAGCCTGGCGTGATGCAGTCCATGGCGTTGCAAAGAGTTGGACAGGACTGAGCAACTGAACAGCGATAACACCCATACTGTCTTGATTACTGTAGCTCCATCATGAAGTTTGAAATCAGGAATTAGGATGCGTCCAGCTTTCCTAAGATTGTTTTGGCTAGTCAGTCTTTTATGGTTCCATACACATTTTAGGATTTTTTTTTTCTATTTCTGTGAAAAACATCATTAGAATGTTCATAGGAATTTGCATGCAATCTATAGATGGCTTTGAGTAGCACAGACATTTTAATTATTTATCCTTTCAATCCATGAACATAGAGTATCTTTCCATTTATTTTATATCTTCTTCAGTGTCATTCATCGCCATCTTATTTGTTGCATTTAATTTTCACAGTGAGGTAACCCGTTTTACCAAGCAGGGAAGCTGAGGCTCCTGTAGCTTAAGAGTGGAATCAAGACTCAAGCCTCTGGTGTGCAGTTGTGTTCTTTCCACTAAACCAGGAACCGTGCTGGGCCTGCCCTGCAGAATCTGCTGTCCTTCTGGCCGGGGTGCAGCCACCGTCCCGGGAAATGCTGGGACAATGACTCCCATTTTTTCTGCTTTACAGATGGATGATGAGGACTCCATTCTGCCCCGGAAGCTTCAGGTAGCCCTAGAACACATTCTGGAGCAGAGGAATGACCTGGCTAGTGAGCAGGATGATGGGCCCCCAGATGGCAAGCGAGGTAAATGCTCAGCCACCTCCCAGACTACACCCCCGCCTCCATCCTTGGAGTCAGGGATCAGTGAACTATGGGCATGTCCACTTGACATGGGGTTAAGTCGGAAAATGGGCAGCGAGGTGTGCAAGGAGAGAGGCTGGCACTCATCCCCTTCAGCAGCGAGTTATAGGAAAAACCTTTCCCACCCCACCCCCAGTTTAGCTCTAAAAAATCTGTTTAAAGGTAGGGAAGAAATGACAGGCTCACTGTGGGGAACGTCTTTCATGGATCATCACAGTCGGCCTTCCAGGGACCTGGAATAGCATTCTTGTCTTTTCTGACTGGTTCGTCCCAGAGGCTCTGCCTCCGCCCTCAGCGGTCCTGGTCCTCCCCTGCTCTGCTCAGGCCCTGAGTCCAGCCCCTTGAACGAGGTGGTGTCTGAAGCCTTTGTCCGCTTCTTCGTGGAGATTGTGGGCCACTACTCGCTGTTCCTGACGGCGGGCGAGCGCGAGGAGAGGACCCTGCAGCTGCAGCGAGAGGCCTTCCGCAAAGCCGTCTCCTCCAAGAGCCTCCGCCGGTTCCTGGAAGTCTTCATGGAGACCCAGACGTTCCGGGGCTTCATCCAGGAGCGGGAGCTGCGCCGGCAGGATGCCAAAGGTCGGGAGTGTCGCTTTCCCTCTGCTCCCCACGCCCAGAACCCCGCTTCTGGTTCCCGTGCGAGTTCTCCTCTGTCCTCGTCTCCCCAGCTTGACCAGACTCTCACGGACACCCTTTCCCTCCTCTCTCGGTGGCGTCTCTCCTCCGTCTCCTTTTGTCCCTTCTGCCCTCCTTCCTCACCTTCTCCCCTCGGCCCTGGGGCTGGACAGAGGAGGAGAAACTGGCCCTCACCCTCCGCTCCATGTGCCGCCACCGACGCCCAGCGAGCTGGCCGCAGGGAAGGAGGACAGCAGAGACCCTGCTCCCCGGCCTGGGGAGCCCGAGGGCCCTCTGTCCACACACCCCCACCCCCACCCCCGTCCTCTGCTCCTCAGGTTCTCCTTGTCTCCCTCAGTGTCCCTGTCCCTGGGTTCCATCACGCCTCTAGAGATCAGGATCGGGAAGTGTGTGGAAGAGTGTGAAACCATTCCTGTCTCTTTCTTCCATGCTCTTTAAGTCCTTTAGGGAATCTGAAGGCTAGAAATATCAGGAAAGGCTGCCCCAGGTGGGACCTAGGCCAGAGGACCGGAGAGACAGATAGATGATTAACCCTGAGGAGAGGCCACCCAGTGACAAGGGTCGGGGGTGCGGGAGCAGCTGGCCCAGGCCTAGGTGTCCTCTGGTGCCGCGATCGCAGACCCTGAGCTAAGGCAGCAAAGCTCCACATCCCCAGAGCTCTGTGCAGTGCAGAAAGGGGGGCTGTCATACTTCAGATGATTCTGATGAGGGTATCTGGAGAGACAAGAGAAGGTGGGTTAGAGCCTAGGAGGAGGCACACGACTCCTGATGAAAGAATTCACTAGAAGGCCTCCTGAGTACACCCACGGATCACTGTTTGATAGAAGATCAGGGGGAGATGAAGACAGTAGCCTGAGGCTCCAGCCCTGGGTGAGAACCGAAGGTCCCTGCGCCCGATGAGGTGACCCACCCGCCCCGCCCTCCTGAGTCCCTAGACAGGAGCCAGGCTCCCAGGAGGCAGGCCACTTGGCCAGGGGCCCTCTTATGGGAGATCTCAAGGAGACGGGAAGGGCCAGGACTGTCTGGTTCTTCTCTGAAACCTCGGGCCTGACACAGTGCAGGTGCTTGGAAGGTGATCGTCGAGGAAAAACAGGACTTCACGTACGAGCTAGCTTTACAGCTTTCCAAAGACAGCTACTGCACGAGGCTGGGCAATTATAAGGTCAGGAAACAAACCCCTTTTAAATCTTACAATTCAGAGCATGTTTATAGAGCAGCTCCGTCTCAGCTTCTCTTGTCTGCAGCAGTAAGGAAACAAACACGTGTAGAAGCACCGAGAGAAGGAGCTAAACTGGTTAGGGTTTCTCTTGTCAACAGGTCTATTTGAGGTCCGAGCCCAGGAGTACCTGGAAACACTCCCCAGCGGAGAACACAGCGGTGTCAACAAGTTCCTGAAGGGACTAGGTGAGGCCCAGGGGTCTGGGTTCCCGGCAGCAGCCCCCGGGGCCACGGGGTCTTGGCCAGTTCCTGCCACTGGGGCCAGGGCTCATGACGCTGACCTCTGAGGCCTGCGCCCACTGGGCCCAGTTGGCATCTTACCCCCCTCCTGTCCTGCCCTGTCTCCGGAGCGGAAGCTAAGGACACACAGCCCTCTCCCTGCCCTCCTGGGCCCTGACTGCGTTGCTGTTCTTTCACTCTTACCTCCCACAGCTTCAGTCTTTTGGGGAGTGGGGCTTAGAAATATGATGAATGGAACCAGAGAAGGGGGCCTGGAGGTAGAGACCTGGGCCAGTCTCCAGATGACCCTGAATAGTGGAAATGTAAAAATTTCAGTAAGGACTGCAGTTTAACCAGCCAAAAAAGGCCCTTGCTAGGAAATGGAGGAGGAGAAGAAAGCAAAAAGCATGAGAGAGGGAGGGAGCAGGCCCCAGTGAGGAAGAGCTGCGGTGAGGCCAGCCCCCGCAGGGCCTGCAGGGGTCCTGCTTAGAGCCTCACCCCGGGGGGCTGGTGCCTGGGAAGGGACCACCGACCTCCGGCAAGGCTGGGCCTGCGTTTGTCCCCCCTCAGGGCTCCCAGGGAGGTGTGACAGTCCGTGCTTCCTGTGTCATCATTTCAGAAGCAACTGATAGTCTGCAGCTCTGACAGTCTTCCCTTCAAAAGATCCCTGTTCACAGGGGAGGCGCATGAGGAGTGCAGGGGACACGCAGGCAGGGGAATCCCCCCCAACTTCTCCTGGGCCCTGGGGTGAAGCTCGGGGGCGGTGTGGGAGCCCCAGCTGTCCACACCACAGCTGGTGTGAAAAGGGCAGGATTTTAACTCGGCTCCTCTGTCTGCCTGGTGCAATGTTCTTGTTTTCTTTTTTTAGGCAATAAAATGAAGTTTCTCCACAAGAAATAGCCCTCAACCCAGAATCCAGGGAAAATTTCCTCCCAGTGCAACCACATGTCTTAAAAACAGTCCTGGCGGTCTTCCTGAGAAGCCGGTCCTTGGTTGTCCCAGGTGCTGGGATGAAGGCCTGGATGGTTTCCGCCCACCCCTGGGGTGTCCTCAGGGACAGGACCCCAGAGCTGCGGGCAGGCAGCTTCTTCAGAACAGCACTGGACATGGGACCTGGGACCAGGCACGTTCAAAGGAATT
Source organism: Capricornis sumatraensis (assembly GCF_032405125.1). Classification (NCBI taxonomy): domain Eukaryota; kingdom Metazoa; phylum Chordata; class Mammalia; order Artiodactyla; family Bovidae; genus Capricornis; species Capricornis sumatraensis. The sequence continues at coordinate 108,311,329 of NC_091073.1, read as the reverse complement.
GTTTGGGGTTGTTGGATTCGGGGCGTTTGTTTATTTTTTTTTTTAATCTTAGATATTAAAAAAAGAAGAAGAAGAGAAGTGTTTGGGTTTTCTTTTTATTACGCCAAGGCTAAGACAGCTGTCGTGTCCTGTGTCATGAACCTTTCCCGGGTTCATCCTGCCTGGCAGCTCACGCTGGAGCCAAGGGGAGGAGACTGGGAAGGAGCTGCCCCCAGGGACTTGGAACCAAGATGCTCCCCGGGGCAGAACTGGGGACAGATTGGGGGGTCAAGGGAGAGACACCGTGGCAACACCCGCGGGCACTGCAGACCCCACGCCGCGGGTGTCAGGGCGGGAGTCCTCTCTGGGAAAGGATCGCAGGGAGTGGAGTGTGGTCTGTGCTGGAAAGGAGGACGGGACAGCAGCAGGATCTGGTTTCCTGGGATGAATGGCTCTTTCAGCCCGGCCGGTGACGCCACCTGCTGGCCGAGCCCGCTTGTCGTCACGTCGCCGACGCCTCTGGTCCCAAACGGTCCTGATTCTCCTGGACGGCCTCTTTTCCCTCAGAGGCCGCATTGCGCGCCCCTGCCCGGGATTCCATCACTTTTACAGGTATACGCAAAAAGAGGCTCTCTCTTCGTAAGATGTTAATAAAATATTCTTAGGGCCCTAAAGTTTACGATGCTGCTCACCTTAAAGTCCGCAACCCACGGCCATTCCTATTTTGCTGCAGGAGATTTTCCCATCTCGTGTAGGGCCCAGAACAGCACATGTAAAGTCGTACACGCCACACATGTAGGATGAATGGAGGGGCTTCTGTTGTCATCAAGAAGCAGCATCAACGTTGGGTACATACATGATTCGAATGAACTTACAAAAGGGAAAGAGACTCACAGACTTAGAGACCGAACCTATGGTTGCTGCGAGAGGTGGGGGAGAGGTTGGGGGGAAGGGACAGTTAGGGAGGTGGAGACAGACGTGTACACACTGCTATATTTAAAGTGGATAGAAGCAACTGACAAACAACTAATCTCAAAAATATACAAGCAACTTATGCAGCTCAATTCCAGAAAAATAAATGACCCAATCAAAAAATGGGCCAAAGAACTAAATAGACATTTCTCCAAAGAAGACATACGGATGGCTAACAAACACATGAAAAGATGCTCAACATCACTCATTATCAGAGAAATGCAAATCAAAACCACAATGAGGTACCACTTCACACCAGTCAGAATGGCTGCGATCCAAAAATCTGCAAGCAATAAATGCTGGAGAGGGTGTGGAGAAAAGGGAACCCTCCTACACTGTTGGTGGGAATGCAAACTAGTACAGCCACTATGGAGAACAGTGTGGAGATTCCTTAAAAAATTGCAAATAGAACTACCTTATGACCCAGCAATCCCACTGCTGGGTATACACACCGAGGAAACCAGAATTGAAAGAGACACATGTACCCCAATGTTCATCGCAGCACTGTTTATAATAGCCAGGACATGGAAGCAACCTAGATGTCCATCAGCAGATGAATGGATAAGAAAGCTGTGGTACATGTACACAATGGAGTATTACTCAGCCATTAAAAAGAATTCATTTGAATCAGTTCTGATGAGATGGATGAAACTGGAGCCGATTATACAGAGTGAAGTAAGCCAGAAAGAAAAACACCAATACAGTATACTAACACATATATATGGAATTTAGAAAGATGGCAATGACGACCCTGTATGCAAGACAGGAAAAAAGACACAGCTGTGTATAACGGACTTTTGGACTCAGAGAGAGAGGGAGAGGGCGGGATGATTTGGGAGAATGGCATTCTATCATGTATACTATCATGTAAGAATTGAATCGCCAGTCTATGTCTGACGCAGGATACAGCATGCTTGGGGCTGGTGCATGGGGATCACCCACAGAGATGTTATGGGGAGGGAGGTGGGAGGGGGTTTCATGTTTGGGAACACATGTAAGAATTAAAGATTTTAAAATTCAATAAAAAAATAAAATAAAATAAAATAAAATAAAGTGGATAACCAAGAAGGCCATACTGTACGGCACAGAGAACGCTGCTCAGTGTTATGTGGCAGCCTGGATGGGAGGGGAGTTTGGGGGAGAATGGCTGCGTGTTTATGCATGGCTGAGTCCTTTCACTGTTCACCTGAAGCTATCACGTCTTTGTTAATCGGCTATACCCCAACACAAAATAAAAAGTGAGAAAAAAAGGAGCATCAAAACTTTTTACAGCGAGGGGAGGAAGCAGGAGGCGTGGGAGAAGGCTGCACTCCGGAGGGGCGCCATCCTGCCCCAGTGGGAAGAGAGCCTTGGGCGACACAGGCATGCTCTCAAAGCAGGCCTCGGCCCGCCCCCCGGGCAACCGACTGCCTAGTAACCCACCAGGTGGGTTCCCTCTGGGTGGCACCAGGAACCCTACAAAAACACACAAAAGGAATGTTGCTCTGACCCTGGCAATGACCCTGGGGCCTGGGCTGCCCGGCAGAGGTTCTTGACCTTTAAGGAGATGGGAGCAAAGAGTCTTCCGAGAAAAGGACGAGAGGAAAATGAGGAGAGGTCAACCTTTCACCCCGTACTAGGGGTTCTTAACTAAAGTCATGGTCCACCAAATTGTATCCAAGATTTGGTGTGTCCATTTGTTTTGGGGGCAAGAATCCATAGTTTACATCAGATCTGAGAGGGTCCAAGGCCCCCCAAAAGGATAGGAACATAACAATTACCTAGGTGTATAGATATGTATGGTTGGGGGTTGGGGAAGACTGAAAGAGAATTTCTGGGTGTGGGGACTCAGGAATTTGTAACAAGCGCCTCAGATTAGTTTAACACCAATATTCTGCCTAAAGATGATCACTTCCTTAATATTTTGGAATATACTTTCTTTTCTAACTTATTTCATATTATATTGTTTACTCAACACCTCTCAGTGAATAAATATACATGTTTGTCAACATTTCCAATGGCTATGTAATATTCTGTTTTGCAGATATGATAAACGTTATGTTACCAACCCTCTCATGCATGCAAGATATTTCCAATTTTTAATATAAAGAGCATTGAGAAAAGCACCTTTGTAAAAGTTTCTTAGTACATATGCCTTGCTTTCAATTTTAAAGATTATTTCTTTACTTATTTTGGGCTGTGCTGGGTCTTTGTTGCTGTGCAGACTTTTCTCTAGTTGCGGCGAGCAAGGACTACTTTCTAGCTATGGTGCGCGGGCTTCTTGTTGCAGTGGTTTCTCTTGTCGCAGAGCATGGACTCTGGAGCACAGGCTCAGTAGCTGTGGTACACAGGTTTAGTTGCTCCGTGGCCTGTGGGATCTTCCGGACCAGGGATCAAACCCTGTCTGTGTCTCCTGCATTGGTAGGTGGATTCTTTACCACTGAGCCACCAGGGAAGCCCCTATTGTCATTTTTGCTTAAAGTAAATATATCTACAGAAAAGGGCTCAGATCATGAATACACAGCCTGGCAAACTTTCACAAAGGACCACATCCATGTACCGAGTCCAGGAGCAGAACGTCACTGGATGCAGCTCACCTTACCAACATACCTCCCACCCTACTCTGCATAAGTTTAAACTAAATCAGCTAAGGAAGTGCCTTCATTTTGCAAAGTGGTAATTGAGGATGGGGAGCATCAGAAACCAGAGAAAAAAATAGGATTGTGATTCCCTGCTCACAGTCTAGGGCAGACCTTGGATGGAAAATGCTATTTGAGTTTAGAAACCAAGTGTGACCAAGAAGCATGGGTGTGTTAGAACATGGCCACTCCACCTTTTCGTCTTACCTCACACCAACAGTCTGTCCAAGAACCAAGTCCTCTGATTCCATTTTAAAAATTAAGAAAAAAACCTCATACATTTTCCAAGAAGAATGCGTATTTAGAAGCATTCCATTATCGTGTTTCAATTCAGGGTCAATCACATGGTCATGAAAACCACCTGGAGCAGGACTTCTGGGTGGGTTTCCTTGCTGTAGCCTATCCAGGACACTAGTGGGCAAGGGAAGGGATGCGTGGGAGCAGGGGTGGCTGGCATGTCTTGGTAACTGGCCGGAGATAGGGAATCTGAAAGGGAAGGCAGCTGTCACCACTGCCGAGACAAGGGAGAGTGAGTTCTTAGAAATTTTCACACAAACCTTTTCTCACGCAGACCAAGAACAATGAGAAGATCTGTTATTTGTTATTTCTTTTTGCCCATTACTACGTTCAGTTCAGGCTTCCCAGGTACCACTAGTGGTAAAGAACCCAACCTGCCAATGCAGGAGACGCAGGTCGATCCCAGGGTTGGGAAGATCCCCTGGAGGAGGGCATGGCAACCCACTCCAGTGTTCTTGTCTGGAGAATCCCATGGACAGAGGAGCCTGGTGGGCTACAGTCCATGGGGTCACACAGAGTTGGACACGACTGAAGCGACTTTGCATGCATGCATGCATGCATGCATGCACACATGTTCAGTTCATCATGTGTGTTATTTGATCACTTGAATGTAAGCGTCATGAGGGAAGGGCCTGTGTCCATCACATTCAATGCTGAATTCCCAGAGCCTAAAATCAGTGCCTGGCACAGAGTCATCTCTCAGTAAATGTTTGCTCACCAAAGCAACAATTCGCGCAGTAGTACTAAGGCGGGACTGTACTGACTCTGTCGCAGGCAGCAAGCTCAGCAGAGATGCATGGGTACCCCTCCAAGTCAAAGGAGTACTTCATCAGGAGACATCAGCCAGCTCCTGACTGTAACAGCCACTTCCGGTAGCTCAGATATCTTGTTTTCAGCACAAGCACCAAGCTCCTAGGAGACCACATTAATAATCAGAAGGTTGCTTGGTGAGTAGGAAAGCAGAGCAAAGGCGTTGGAAAGTCTTCAGGGATATCTCCCGTGGAGGGGAGGAGAGCCCAGCAGACTTCCCTGTCTCACAGAGGGTCTGTTCCCCTGGACATTTCCTCTGCCCCTACCCCTGCCCTCCATTTTTTTTCTTTGTTTTATTTTACTGGGGGGAAATTCACATAACACAGAAGTCCATTCATCACTCGATGGATACTTGGGTTTTTTCCACCTTTTGGCTATTGTGAATAGTTCTGCAACAAACATGTGTTCATGTATTTGTTTGGGCTTCCCAGGTGGTGCTAGTGGTAAAGAAGCTGCCTGCCAATGCAGGAGATGTAAGAGACACAGTTTCAATCCCCGGGTCAGGAAACCCCCTGGAGGAGGGCTTGGCAACCCACTCCAGTATTTGGGCCTGGAGAATTCCACAGAGGAGCCTGGCGGGCTACAGGGTCGCAGAGTCGGACACAACTGAAACAACTTAATGCACACGCACACGTGTATTTGTTTGAATAGTGGACTGAGTTGTTCGTGCTCAATTGTGTCTGACTGTGTAACCCCATGGGCTGCAGCCCTCCAGGCTGCCCTGTCCATGGGATTCTTCAGGCAAGAACACTGGAGTGGATTGTCATTTCCTCTTCCAGGGGATCTTCCTGACCCAGGATGGAATTCACATCAACTGTGTCTTCTGCCCTGGCAGGCAGATTCTTTACCACGGAGCCACCTGGGAAACCCATTGGTTTGAGTACCTGTTTTCAATTTCTTTAAGTATATACCTACGAATGGAATCGCCAAGTCATAGGTTAATATCTACATTTAAATTTTTGAAGCACCATCAAAGTGTTTTCCACAGAGGTTACAGGATTTTATACTCCTGCCCACAAGGTATGAGGGGTGCCCGCTTTTCCTGTTCCCTCCCTTTCTTCAGACAGATTCCAGCTTTCTTAACTCTATCCATCACCTTCCAGCTATACCTCTCAGAGGGGACCCCATGTTTCTCAGGGGTGATTGGGATCACCTGCATCAGATCCACCTGGGATATTAAGTACAGATTCCTGGAATCCACCTTGACTTATCTGGGACTAAAGCCCTAGAGCCCTTGATTGGCTGCAAGTTTCCCAAATATCTTCAAGTACTTCCAGGTCTCTGTCTTAGATGATTCACTTCTTTAGGTGACCCAGCTCCTCCCTTATATGTAAATTATCCTGTAAGTTTCACTGACAGAGAGTAATCTTAGGGCCAAGTTTTGAAATTAAGACTTTTGCACGCATGGCCCAAGTTCAGTATTACATAAGAGCTGAAATGCTTTAAAGAACAAAAATATTGATGAAAGCTTACAACAGTCCACAAACCTGGTAAATTCAGGTTGTGTTTTTTTTCTGGGTGGGGTGCAGTGGTTAAGAATCCACTTGTCAATGCAGGAGACCCAGGTTCAATCTCTGGGTCGTGAAGATCCCCTAGAGAAGGAAATGGCAACCCACTCCAGTATTCTTGCCTGGAGAACCCCAAGGACAGAGGAGTCTGATGGGCTGCAGTCCATGGGGCCGCAAAGAGTTGGACACGACAGCATGCACATTAATCACCTTGCCTAGGCTTAAAAGCAAACCCACTGTGGTACAGGTTAGACCCCCGAAAAACTCCTGAGGCGAGATGGCTGCAGGAGTGAACTCAGAGGAGGGCAAGGCAGGCAGAAGCTGGAGCCTCAGCTCAGAGTTCAGGGGGGTTGACATGAACTGAGAGTTCAGACTTGGCTGCTTGGGACGGGCTGGAACAGGCAGAGGAGGAAGGGGAGATTCCTGGCCGAGCAAAGGTTAGTAAGGAGAGCAATAGGCAGGTAAGAAGGGCCGCTTAACTGCTGGCGCCTGTCAAGGCCAATTAACTTCCCTCCCTGGCTTGTCCAGCAGCCACGCCTCACCCCCACCCAGCTGTTGCACTGGGCTGTGCTGCCAGCCTGTAACTTCTTCCAGGCTACAGTGAGCAGAGGCCTGCTGCCAACCTCCCTGACACCGGGCCAGGGAGCCGTCTCACCTTTGATCAACGCTGGGCTCCCTACCTGCCCCTCCGACTCTCCTTGCCCTCAGCCTTCACCCCTCCTCGCCTGACCATAATTCTGGAGCCCACAGTTCAGTAGTCCTGCCACCAAACCTCACCACAGGTTGTCCTTCCCACCACGGAGCTAATTCCCTGACCTGCACGGGCGGAATGTGGGCCGAGTTGTTTTTCTGGCAGATTCAGGCGGACCCAGGCGGACCCACCCTTTGCTCTCGTGGCCCCTGGACAGGTGTGAAACGGCTTCTTATCCGAAGGGGCTCTGGGTGGCAGCGGACCTGACAAGCCAGGGGGCAGCTGACGTGAGTCCGGAGAAGGGCAGGGCCTGGCCAGCTGACAGCTGCCCTGGGCTACCGGAGCCCCAGTGGCTCCCAGGCTGAGGACGCTTTTCTCCCCTCTCTGCCCTGGTTTATCTAGCCTGGGAAAGCTCTGGGTGGGAACTGAGGTGGCACACAGCCCTGCCAAGGCCAAGCCAGGGTCAGCCAAGCTAGGGTGACTCACAGGGTCAGGGGTCGGTGCCTTCCCAGCAGCGTGGGGTCCGTGGGCTCCGCATCCTTGGTTCTGTCCACCAAATGGCCCCGCAAGGCTGGTCAAGCCTCACTTTGTGTGGAGGTGGAGCTGTGGAAGCACAGGGCTGTCGAAAGCCCCCTCTCTCGAGATGCGGACATTTGCCTTCTGGGGGTATGGGGAGGGTACGGGCCCTGCCATACTGAGGGGGACTGACTCTGTCGTGCATGTCAAAATGTTGCTCTTTAAAAACAGAAAGCAGGTGATTGCACAACGATGTGAATGCACTTAACGCTGCTGAACTGTAAACTTAAAAATGATTAAAAACTATCAGATTTTATGTCATGTGCCTGCTGTCTTAGAAAAACAATAGAAAAGCCCATAGCAATAACCTTGCAATGCATTTATATTCAGTGCAATTAAATTAACCTCAATGGTAAAGAATCCACCTGCTAATGCAGAAGACCTGGGTTCAGTCCCTGAGTTGGGAAGGTCTCCTGGAGAAGGACATGGCAACCCATTCCAGTATTCTTGCTTGGGAAATCCCATGGACAGAGGAGCCTGGTGGGCTACAGTCCATGGGGTCGCAAACAGTCAAACATGACTGAGCTGCTAAACAGCAACAAATATGTTATCCAAGGGCTTCCCAGGCGTTGCCGTGGTAAAGAATCCACCTGCAATGCAGGAGATGCAAGAAACGCAGGTTTGATCCCTGGGTCGGGAAGATCCCCTGGAGAAGGAAAGAGCAACCCACTCCAGTATTCTTGCCTGGGAAATTCCATGGACAAAAGAGCCTGGCCAGCTACAGTCCATAGAACTGCAAAGAGTCAGACATGACCGAGCACACGCATGTATCATCCACACAGTATTTCCACAGGATAAGCACCGACTTCTTCCTCTATGCAGTTGTTTCCTTTCACCCTCCAGAGACTGATCCTGGGAACACTTTCTAAGTCTACATGGGAAAGAAATACTGTTGTTGTTAATGTTTAGTCACTAAGCTGTGTCTGACTGTTTTGCGACCCCATGAACTGTAGCTCACCAGTCTCCTCTGTCCGTGGGATTCTCCAGGCAAGAATACTGGACTGGGTTGCCATTTCCTTCTCCAGGGGATCTTCCTGACCCAGAGATGGAACCTGTGTCTCCTGCCTGGCAGGCAGATAGATTCTTTACCACTGAGCTACCTGGGAAGCCCAGGACAGTAATATATGTTCTTCTTAAAACTTTGAGTTCTTACCATCGCAGGACTGATCCAGGAGATAGTGAAGGAGCCCTTTAATGCCTTCCTCAGAAGTGTGGGGATGACAAATGGAGGCTGAGGACAAAGCCAAGTGCATGTGGTCTGCATGGCGCAGCAGAATTTTGCTAACCCTTGATCTTCCCTCCTTCCTCTGCTTTCTAGAAGGCAGTCCCTCCTCCTCCTTCCTTTCTCAGCCTTAGAGCTCCACCTTCCCTCGGCCCAGAGATAAGCTCTCTCAGAGAATCAGGCTGTGGTGATAACATCTGCACAAGGCATGTTCAACCGCTGACTCTTAAGCTATAACCCCACAGGTGTGGATTCCAGAGCTGAGACCAGTGCTGGGGGAGGGGGGAAGATGTCATTGGTGCAGGGGGGAGGGGTCTGTCCTGAATGTCACCACCACCACCCCCCACCCCGGGGAAATTGCCATTGCACCGTGGTTTCCATCATGCCTGCCTCACCAAGCAGCTTCCCAGCACCCACACCTGCCAAAGTCTGAGGCCACACAGTTTGCCTGGGTGCCCCGTACAGACGCCGATGACCTTCAGGGCAGCCCTGAAACCTCCTCACTTGAAGTCGAGTGTGGGAGAGGGTCTGAGCCCTCCCGAAGCCCTGCTTCTCATTTGCAGCATCACCCAAGCTGCTGCCCACAGCAGGTGAAGAGAGGGGCAAGCTCTTGAAGTGATGAGAGAATGTTCTGGAATTAAACAGTGGTGATGGTTACGCAACTAATAGAGTCGCAGCAACTTTGCGACTATATTACAAACCACCGGATTGTACCCTTACTTTTATTATTTATTTATTGTTAGGTTGCAGCTTGCAGCTTGAAGGGTCTTAGTTCCCCGAGCAAGGATGGAACATGTGTCCCCTGCATTCAAAGTGCAAAGTCTTAACCACTGGACCGCCAGGGAAGTCCCCGGAGGGTACACTTTAATCATTAAAAAGATTCATTTTTGTTTCATTTAAAATAAATAAGACCAAAAAAAAAAGCGAACTTTGTAGTATGTGAACTATATTTCAATTAAAGTAAAAGACGACACCAGCCACTGGGGGACAGAGGAGAGTAAGCTTGGTGTATGGGTAAGCTGAGCCTGCAGCCACCCCAGGTTACAGGACCCAAGGGGCTACAGAAATTAGAAACAGCGCCGCTCACACCGCACCATCAGGAGAGAGAACCCCTCCTCCACCGTCTTAGTGTTCGGCTCTGGTAGTGGGTGGCTTCTATCACAGCAACTCCTGTGACCAGTAACATAATTACCGCAGAGTCTTACTAACAATTCCCCCATACGCTGCTCATTAGGCTTGTTTTCAGGATTCCCTGACGGGCCAATGGCTAGGACTCGGCACTTCCACTGCAGAGGACCTAGGTTCAACCCCTGGTAGCGGAACTAAGAACACACAAGCCACAAGCTGGGCAGAGCAGCCAAAAAAATATTTACAAAGAGAAAGAGAAGCGTATTTTCACTACAGCAGCTAATAGCATCATCTCCTCTGACCCTTCGCCCCCTGCTTTACTTCGTGTTCTGCACACCAAACTCCCAGCAGTATCTCCCAGAGGGATCCTCCTCCCAGAGACTCATCAACTGGCTGGATCCAGACTTCAAATAGTTCACTGAATCTTGGCCCTGAAATAAAACCTGAAACAGCTCGAACATTCTGTCCTGGACCACACCCCACACTTCCACAGGCCCTCACTGTTTTATATTTTTTATTGGAGCATAATTGCTTTACAGCACTGTGTTAGTTTCTGCTGCACAGTGGAAATCAGCCATAAGTGTATCTGTATCGCCTCCCTCCCACATCCCTATCCCACCCCTTCAGGTTGTCACAGAACACTAGGGTGGGCTCCGGGCTACCCAGCGGCTTCCCACTAGCTACCTATTTTACACATGATAATGTATGCATGAACCCACTCCAGTATTCTTGCCTGGAGAATCCCCATGGACAGAGGTGTCTGGTGGTCTACAGTCCACGGGGTTGCAAAGAATCTGCTAAGCACAGGAAAAACGCAGTGTATACATGTCGATCCTCATCTCCCAGTTCGTCCCATCCTCCCCTTCCCCACCTGTGTCCACAGCCCCGTCCTCTGCATCTGTCTCTATTCCTGCCCTGCAAATATGTTCATCCGTACCATTTTCCTAGATGCCACATATATGCATTAACATATGATATGGCATCTGTCTTTCTCTGTCTGACTTACTTCATTTATGATCATCTTTAAATCCATGTATGTTGGAATTCCATGCATGGAATTTCGGTCCTCTGAGCAGATCTGGAGGTCTCCTGTTGAAGAAGCTAACCCATTCCTTCCAAATACAGGCTTCCAAACACAGGCCGTTTGGCTGCCTCTACTTCCCCGAAGATTACATTCGTTTGTGGCTGAGGGGACTTCCCAGGTGGTGCTAGTGGTAAAGAACCTGCCTGCCAAAGAAAGAGATGTAAGAGACTTTGTAATAGTTTGATCCCTGGGTTGGGAAGATGCCCTGAAGGAGCGCGTGACAACCCACTTCAGTATTCTTGTCTGGGAAATCCTATGGACAGAGGAGCCTGGCAGGCCACAAACCATGGGGTCGCAAAGGGTCAGACACAACTGAGCAACTGAGTGCATGTCCACATAACCAGTAAAGGATTCAGTTCAGTTCAGTCCAGTCGCTCAGTCGTGTCCGACTCTTTGCGACCCCATGAATCGTAGGACGCCAGGCCTCCCTGTCCATCACCAACTCCCAGAGTTCACTCAGACTCAGGTCCATCGAGTCAGAGATGCCATCCAGCCATCTCATCCTCTGTCGTCCCCTTCTCCTCCTGCCCCCAATCCCTCCCAGCATAAGAGTCTTTTCCAATGAGTCAACTCTTCACATGAGGTGGCCAAAGTACTGGAGCTTCAGCTTCAGCATCATTCCCTCCAAGGAAATCCCAGGGCTGATCTCCTTCAGAATGGACTGGTTGGATCTCCTTGCAGTCCAAGGGACTCTCAAAAGTCTTCTCCAACATCACAGTTCAAAAGCACCAATTCTTCTAGGACCTAAAATATATAAATAGCCCCTAGAAATCAATAAGAAAAGGCAAACAATCTAGCAGAAAAACAGGCAAAAGAAAAAGAAAAGCATAAATAGGCAAAAGAAGGGGAAACACAAATGTTCTATAAACAGATGAAAGTGTTTTCAAATACAATATTAATCAGGAAAATACACATTCAAACCGCTACATGTTACCATTGCCAACCTCACAGATGATCAAAAGTTCAAGTCAGACAATTTTTTTAATTGAAACGTAACTCACTTCACATACTGTACCATTTGCCCTTTTCAAGTACAGATTTTGGTGGTTTTTAGCACAAAGTTGTACAACTATCAGCACTGTTTAACTCCAGAACACTTTGATCACTGGAGAAAGATTACATCTTTTTTAAACTGCTGAGGGCAGCAGCTTGGGCCATAGCCTGGAGTAAGAACAGGGACCTGGGAGCATTCAGTTTCTCTGGGATATACGGTTTAAAATGTAAGAATGTGGAGCAGCAGGATATGACAGGACTAAATAGTATCGACCCTGAAAAACTGACATTACCAAGTAATGGATTACCAATGACCCAGTAATTCCACTCCCGAGCACTATTGTTGTTTAGTCACTAAGTAGTGTCTAACTCTTTGCAACCACAAGGACAGTAGCCCACCAGGCTCCCCTTGTCCATGGGATTTCCAGACAAGAATACTGGAATGGGTTGCCATTTCCTTCTCCAGGGTATCTTGCAGACCCAGGACTGAACCCGTGACTCCCGCATTGGCAGGCAGATTCTTTACCACTGAGCCAGCCGGGAAGCCCACCCCTAAGCATACACCCAACAAAACACATGCACGTGTGCATCAAAAGACACGCACGGGAATATTCAGAGCAGCAGCATTTGTAATAGACAAAAACTGGAGGCAATGAAATGTTCACCAGCTGTAAAATGGGCTGGCCCTGCAATGGGACACTATGCTACAGAGAAAGTGAAAGTCGCCCAGCCGTGTCCAGCTCTTTGCAACCCCATGGACTATACGGTCCCTGGGATTCTCCAGGCCGGAAGACAGGAGCAGGCAGCCTTTCTCTTCTCCAGAAGATCTTCCCAATCCAGGGATCGAACCCAGGTCTCCCACATTGCAGGCAGACACTTTATCGTCTGAGCTACCAGGGAAGCCCTCAAATGCAACAGTGAAAAACCCATAAACTATGCCATGTGCATCAATATAGAGTAATCTCACAAGTACAAGATAAAGCAGCAAGAAACAGAGGATATGAGTTAGATTCCACTTAAATAGAATTTTAAAACAGGCAAACCTAGTAATGTGCTATTTAGGAATCCATGTGTAGGTAAAAACAAATGTAAAGAAAACCAAAGGAAACATTAACACAAGATTCAGGAGAATGAGTTGCTTAGGATCAGGATGTGTTACAGAAGAGGCACACAGGATGGAGAGGGATAAACTGGAGCCTGGAATTGACACGTACATGCTACTAAATGTAAAATAGGTAGCTAGGAGCTTCCCTAGAGGTCCAGTGGCTACGATTCAATGCTCCCAATGTAGGGGACGTCCAGTTCAATCCCTGGTAAGAGAACTAGATCCTGCATGCCATGGCTAAGATCCAGCACAGCCGGGCTTCCTTGGGGGCTCAGTGGTAGAGAATCCACTTGCCAGTGCAGGAGACGTGGGTTCGATCCCCAGTCCAGGAAGATCCCACATCCATGTGGCAACTAAGCCTGTGCACCACAACTGCTGATGCCCAAACGCTCTAGAGCCTGCACTCCAAAACAAGAGGCGCCATGGCAATGAGAAGCTCATGAGCTGCAATTAGAGATCAGCCCTACTTTCTGCAACTAGAGAAAAGTCCACAGAGCAGCTAACACCCAGCACAGCCAAATAAATAAATGTTATTTTTAAAAAGAGAGAGAGATCCAGCACTAAATAAATATTTTTTTTAAGATAGCTTCAAAAATATAGGAAGTCTCCTCAATACTCTGTAATGGCCTATACTGAAAAGAATGTTTAAAAGAAGGAATAGACGTCTATGTATAAATGATTCACTTTGCTGTAGATCTGAATTTAACACAACATTGTAAACTAACTATTAATACACTCCAATATAAATTAATTTAAAAAATAACAGGCTTCCCTGGCGGTTCAGTGGTAAAGAGTCCGCCTGCCAATGCAGGAGACATGGGTTCGATCCCTGGCCCCGGAAGATCCCGCATGCCTCAGAGGAGCTAAGCCAGTGCACCTGAAAGAAAAGGGAAAACCTGCAGCACACAGGACTGGACTTTTCAAACCTGATAATATTTCTACTTCTTGATATGGGTGTCTGGGTGTATGTTCTGTTGGAGGAAAAACTTTCTCTACACTCTTACGGCCTGTGAATTAAACTTGCAAAAGGCAGATTGACAGGATAAAAGGCACTCAAGTTTTGTTGATATTTATGTGCATGGAAGTTCACAAAAAGTAAGTGAAAATCAGAGAAATGGTGAGACTCAGGGGTTCATATGCCATTGTAACAAAGGAAACAAGGTTTGGGCTTCACGGGACGATAAACTGTAGAGAAATGACTAGGAAACGCATGCGGGAAACTGATGACAGATGGGGTTCTGTTATAAGATCTGGTTGTGCACACTCATGTCCATGCTGACCTTCCATCTCCGGAATGAGAGTTGCACTCTCTTCCTAGAAAGTTCACAAAGGAAATGTATGCCCTGCTTTTAGGAGGAGAGGGGGCAGAAGGGCAGAGAACCCAGCCCTCATCTATTCATTCTCAACTGCCTTCAATTCAAAATGGACAGGTGGCGCTAGCAGTAAAGAATCCACCTGCCAACGCAGGAGAGTCAAGAGACGCAGATTCTACCCAGGAGTCAGGAAGGCTGCCTGGAGGAGGAAATGGCAACCCCCTCCAGTACTTTTGCCTGGAAAATCCCATGGGCAGAGGAGCCTGGCGGGCTATAGTCCATGGGGCCGCAAAGAGTCGGACATGACTGAGCACACAGCATGCATAGACATTTGTGCGCTAGTTTGGGACAGGGGTCGGGGAAATAGATGGAATTCTCACTGGCAGACTGAGTGTCTTAGCCTCACCTGGGGAAGGAAAGAGATTACTTTCAGCCACCGTTCCAGATCCTGGCCTGTCCCCTGGGGAGGCCCTGGCACCCAAGGGACAGTGAGGTTTGGAAGGAGGGAGGCAGAGACCATCTTCCCCCAGCTCTGCCTTCAGGTGACTGTGGAACGGGGGGGACAGCTCCTCACCTCCTGCCCCTCCGTCTCACCACCTGTAAAGTAGGTGAAGAGGTCCCTTCTGACTCCAGACTTGACTGTCTGCTGCAACGCCTGCAGCCGCAACCCAGAAAAGTGGCCTGGAAGCCCGGTCAAGGCAGGACCCCAGGGTTTTCAGCTAATGGGGCCATTGAGAAGACGCAAGAGGGAGGGCGACCTGCAGACCATGGCAGGACAAGACGGGGCATGAGGAGGAGGAAACACGAGTGTCTCCCAGGCAGTGAACAGGCAGTGAGTGCTGGCATCTCCCAGGCAGTGAACAGCTGAGCTGATCTGGAAGTCAGGGCATGCCTCAGCCATTCTTAGCAGCTATTTATAGCTCCTGCACCTCCGTGTTTCATAGCTGCCTGAGGTGTACCGGCTGCATCCTCTCTGCAGTGAAGTCTGTCTTCTGGGTGAGCACACCGGGCTCCTGTGCAGGTCTGACTTACACAGGCCTTTGCATAGAACAGGCATGCAACTGTGTGTGCTGTCTGTTCCAAATACTCCTAAACCCATTCATAGTTTTTAATTTCTAAATGTATTAAATTACACAAAACAGGGCCTTTCCTGGTGATTCAGTGGTAAAGAATCCTCCTGCCAATGCAGGAGACGTGGGTTCGATCCCTGGGCCGGAAAGATCACACATGCCACAGAGTAGCTAAGCCCATGCGCCACAACTACTGAGCCCAGGAGTCGCAAGTACTGAGCCCACCTGCCGCAACTACTGAAGCCCGAGTGCCCTAGGGCCCTGGCTCTGCAACAAGCCACTGCGATGAGAAGCCTCTGCTTTCTTCAACTAGAGAAAAGCCAGCAGAACAACGAAGACTCAGCACACTCAAAAGTAATAAACAAAAATAACATTTTAAAAATACTTAAAATTGCACAGAATATAAAACCAGCATCTTAGCCATTTCTGAGCAGAGAGCTCCCAGTGGTGGACATATTCACACTGCTATGGAGCCATGACCATCCTTCATCCCCTGAACCTGCTCACCATCCTCAACTGAAAACTGGTACCCATTCTCCCAGTTCCCCTTTCCTCCCTTCCCCCGGCCCTACAGCCTCTAGTCTCCACTCTGTCTGTATGAATCTGAGTAGTCTAGGTAGCTCATTTACATGGAATCATGCGGTATTTGTCCTATGTGACTGGTTCATTTCACTTAGCATAATGTCAATGTACACTCATGTTGGAGATTTGTCAGAATTTCATCCTATTTTAAAGCTGAATCAGGGACTTCCTGCGGTCCAGTGGTTAAGAGTCTGCCTTGCAATGCAGGAGATGCGAGTTCGATCCCTGGTTGGGAAACTAAGATCCCACATGCCGAGAAGCTACTGAACCTGAAAGCCACAACTAGAGAGGCCAAGTGCTGCAGCTAAGACCCAATGTCATCAAATAAGTAAATAAATATTTTTAAGAAATTAAAAAATAAAGCTGAATCATATTCGCTCCATTGTATTAGTTCCCAGACCAGGAATGGAACTGGTGCCCCCAGCAGTTGAAGTGCAGAGTCCTAACCAATGGACTGCCAGGAAATATAAAACACATTCTGTTTTATCCATCCGTCAACTGACACTAGGGTCACACCACACATTTTTGCAATTCAAATGCAGTCTTGGAACCAGAATCCCCTCTACCAGAGTATAATCAAAAGGAATCAGACAGCTTTCTATTTAAAGACTTCAGCCTTTCATTGATTTAGGGGAGGATCTGATAAGCAGTAGAGAAGAAAATGGTAACCCACTCCAGTATTCTTGCCTGGAGAATCCCATGGAAGGAGGAGCCTGGTAGGCTACAGTCCATGGGGTTGCAAAGAGTCGGACACGACTGAGCGACTTCACTTCACTGATGAGCAGTAGAGAAGAAAATGGCAACCCACTTCAGTATTCCTGCCTGGAAAATCCCATGGCCAGAAAAGCCTGGTGGGCTTTAGACCATGGGGTTGCAAAAGAGTCAGACACAACTAAACCGCAGTAACTGATCACCCAGCAAGAAGATTTTATGACAAATGGCATTTTTGCGGGGAGCGGGGCGGGGGCGAGGGGGTCTCAGGCTCACAGGATTATTGTCCCTGAAACCCCAGGATTGAGAATTCTGAAGGGGAGATACAGGCTGTGGTCAGAGAATGGGCTCTAAAGAGCAGTGGCTGGAGGCACAGCAATTATGGGGGCTGAAAAGGCCTGGGTATAAACAGTAGAGAAAGTGGTCCATTGGCTAAGACTCCAAGCTCCCAATGCAAGGTCCTGAGTTCCATCCCTGGTCAGAGAACTAAATCCCTAATGCCACAACTAAGAGTTCACATGCCACAGCTAAAGACCCCACACGCCACAGCTAAAGACCCCACATGCCACAAATAAGATCCCACGTAGCCAAATAAAATAAATAAATATTAAAACAAACAAACATACAAAAGATATCTAGGATTTTTTTCAAGTAGGAGAGATAGATATTAATATTATTGAAGAGTAGTTGATTCACAGTATTATGTTAGTTTCAGGTATACAGCAAAGTGACTCAGTTATACATACATGTATCTATTTTTTTTTCAGACTCTTTTCCCTTAAAGGTTATTACAAAATATTCAGTATAGTCCCCTGTGTTATATAGAAGGTCTTTGTCAGTTATCTACTTTATATATAGTAGGGATTTTTTTTTTTTTTTAAGGTAGGAGATAACCCCTGAGGGTGAATGCATGGAAAACTGGAGTCAGCATGGTCCCCGAGGATTTTAAAGAGACCCAGCCTTCTGGTCTGGCCTGGGGAAGAGAAACTGCAGGGCAAGTCCAGAGTCCCTGATGAATGGTCAAGCCCTGTTTCCTTCAGTAACAGGGTTAATCTGTGTTCTGGGACAGCTTGTATGGAGAAAACTTGCCTAGGACTCGGAACCATTCAATTAACAGGGTAGGTACCCACTGTGAATGTTAACAGCTGCAGGACTCAGAGGTCCATTTCCCCCACTGTTAGACTGTGATCTGTCCACCAGCGCCAGGCTCCGGGATGGGGGGCTCCCCACTACCTGCAGGACCATGTCCAACCCTTCCATGTCCTCCCCACCTCCCCACAAGCTGGCTGCAGCCTCCAAAAGTGAATGCAGAGCTCCCCGCAGCTTCCTCCTCCACCAGCTCATCCCTGAGCTCTGCGCCTGTGTGTTTGCCATCTGACTCAGCTCACTCAAAACTCAGCCCAGGCAGCACCCGCCACTGCCTACTCTGCTCTCAGCAGTGTGGCATCAAGGCTGCCCCTCCGACTCCTGAAGCACCTTGCAGATGCCTCTGGGGCTGCATGTTCCCAGTAAAGCATCCTGCCTTGGGGTCTGTTCTAAACTCCTTGAAAACAGGTGCTGTTTCTTTTGGCCTTTGTTTCTCCCATTCGTTCACTCATTCATTCACTCATTAGACACATATTCATGAATGGCAATAATGTGCCTCACACCGCTCTAGTTTGAATGAATGCATGCCCTGGGTTTGCGCCTTGTTAACTCTCATTCATTCATTCATTCTACACATACTGAGTGATAGATACTGGAGGTACAACAGTAAACAAATATAAATACAGTCACGCTCTCAAGAGATTTTGGGGGTAAGATCGATATTCGAATAATTGCATACAAACACACGTACTGTTGCCATCATAATGGGTGTTATGAAGGACGGGGAATTGGAGGGTGAGAGTGGATCAGAGGGGTTGGACTTGGTCAGGAGTTTACAGAACATTTCCCCAAGAAAGTGATACTTGAGCTGAGGTTGGGGAGAGGAGGGACTAACATTCCAGAAACAGGGAACAGCATGTGCAAAGCCTCATGTCATACATTGGTTAGAAATGGAATATCTGACAGCCAGTGGCTTAAATCATTTTATTTTTTCCCACAACAGGAAATATGGAGTTGGTGTCTGCTGGCACTGGGCCAGCTGCTACAGTCTGTGTTTTAGGCTTTTCTGCTCTCTGTTCCACCATCTTCTGTATGTTACTTCTTGTGCTCCAGCTGGGTCTCTTGTCGGTCTAGCTCTAAACATCAGGATGGTTTTCAAAGTCGGGAGGCAGAGAAGACCAAACAAAAGGCTGTCACTTCTCCAGAAAACCCAGGACATCTTTGCAACAGGCCTGCTCACATCCTTCCCCTCACAGCTCATTGGCCAGAGCTGGTCATATGACTGGGCTTCCCAGGTGGCTCAGTGGTAAAAAATCTGCCTGCCAATGCAGGAAACGCAGGAGATGTGGGTTTGATCCCTGGGTCAGGAAAATCCACCCTAGAGGAGGAAATGATAACCCACTCCAGTGTTCTTACCTGGGAAATCCCATGGACAGAGGAACTGGTGGGCTACAGCCCATGGAGTCACAGAGTCAGACACAACTGAGCAACTAAGCTCGCATGAGCAATCATATGGCCATCAGTTACTGCAAGGGATGCTGGGAAAGTTAGTATTGCACTTCAGTGGTGGGCATGAGCAGGAGAGAGAAGGGTGGGAATGGCTTGGTACAGCTTTTGCACATGGTACAGGGTGGGAGGAAGCAAGGCAAGTTCTAGAAACTGACGAAAGGGACTTTTGTAGAGACGGTGGAGCTGGAGGGGTGGATAGGGGCCTGCATTAGTTTGCTAGGGCTGCCATAACAAAGTACCACAGACTAGGCAACTTAAACAATGTAAATTTATCATCTCACTGTTGTTGTTATTCAGTTGCTAAGTCGTGTCCAACTCTGCAACCCCATGGACTGCAGCATGCCAGGCTTCCCTGTCCTTCACTGTCTCCTGGAACTTGCTCAAACTCATGTCCATTGAGTCAGTGATGACATCCATCCATCTCATCCTCTGTCGTCCCTTTCACCTGCCTTCTATCTTTCCCAGTATTAGGGGAAGCACACTGACAGAAACTGCCCACCCTGGCCAGACACCACAGTAACCATTTGCATGAGTTGTTTTATGACGGGAGGTCCTAGTAAGGAACTCTGAACTAATAAGCCACCACCAACAGGAAGAGTTCAGGGAAGATCAAAAGAAGACACCATGCGTCCAACCACCTCCCAGAATCCTTGCTAGCATCCATCCTGGCTGAACAAGATGTGCACCACCAGGAAGGACTCCGAGTCAGAATGATTGGCTAAAGACAACCAGAAACTAATCCCATCACCAGAAAATCCAAGAGTCAGCCATGTGGCAGGCCAGTTCTCCTGGGTTCCCTTACCCTAATGTGCTCTGCCCAGGAGCCTTTACTAATAAAACCTCTTGCTTTGGCAGCACATGTGTCTCTTCGGACAATCCATTTCTGAGTGTTAGACAAAAGCCCACTTTCAGGCCCTGAAAGGGGTTCCCTTTCTTGCAATACCGGCATCAGGGTCTTTTCCAATGAGCCAGCTCTTCGCATCAGGTGGCCAAAGTATTGGAGCTTCAGCATCAGTCCTTCCAATGAACGCTCAGGACTGATCTCCTTTAGGATGGACTGATTGGATCTCCTTGCTGTCCAGCCTCACAGTTTGGGAGGCTGCCAGTCCCAGGGTTGCTTTCTTCTGAGGCCTCTCTTCCTGACTTGCAGATGGACCCTGTCTTTTCCTTGTCTTTCCTTTTTGTGTCTGGGTCCTAAGTGCCTCTTCTTCAAAGGACACCAGTCATGTTAGATGAGCCGCTGCTCCACAACAAGAGAGGCCACCACAGTGAGAAGCCTGTGCGCTGTACCTGGAGAGCAGCCCCGCACCCTCACCTCAAGAGCAGCAACAAAGACCTAGAGTAGCCAGAAAGAAATGAAAACAAAAAGGCCAGGATTTAGGCGTGGGGGCGGGTAGTAGGAGGTGGGGTGATGGGGGCTGTGGGAAGAGAGGAGAAGAGGAAGTCATCTGTAGCCCTGGGCCTTGCTGGTGGTCCTGTGGGGGAACCAGTGCCCAGGAGGCTGCCTGGTGCTGTGAGAGGGGCTGTAGACACCGAGCTGACATGGGGTCTATGAGCTAAAGGCTCCCCTGCAGGCTAAGGGGCAGGCCATTTGCTTCTCTGCTTCAAGGGTGAGTCCTGGGAGCTCAGATTCCAGTCCTGGGAAATGTGAGTCACTCAGTCATGTCCGACTCTATGTGATCCCATGGACTGCTGCCCACCAGGCTCCTCTGTCTTTGGAATTCTCCAGGCCAGAATACTGGAGTGGGTTGCCATTTCCTTCTCCAGCAGTCCTGGGAGGACATAGAAATGCAAGTATTCTCTGCTCAGCTCTCTAATCAAAGAGCACTGGTTTTACCTGTCAATCATATGTGCCCTTTTCTCTTTTGAACAACAGATGCAAGATGCCACGAGATATACATTAGAAAACGTAGGGATCCTCTCTGGATATAAAGGTGACTTTAAGCTGAAGACATCTGAAACTCAGCAGATGCAGAAAAAAACCTTTCCCCAGCTTTCCTTATCTGACTAAAAGCAGCAATTTCTAGGCAATGAGGATACCGTAAATCCACTTAATGACCCTTAAGAAGACAGAAATACTGTGCATGTCCATGTAGACAAGCATTACCACAAACCTTCTCATCTCTCACCTGTTCTCCTAAAAACCCACTGGGCTTCTCAAGATATCTATTGGGCTTTTCCCATAAAAGCCTTCTCTCACCCTCCCTACTAAGTTATGTATATAGACTTTTAACCATTGAAGGCACCAACTACTCTTATGCATATGAAACAAACTCTTTTTTTCCTTTTATCAGTTTAATTAACATGTCCTAGTTAAGGAACCTAAGAGAGTAGAGAAAGTTTCTTTCCCCGCTGGAATAACCACCAAATTCAGAATGCATTGGTCTAATCCTTCAGATAAAAGCTCCCTGATAAGTGTGAAGCCAAAATATAAACAGAAAGCTAGACAGATGCTCTGTACCTGTGATTAAGGGGTCTGTGTTGTCCCTACCCGCTACACACAACATCCATCTGTCTCTTCCCCCTTCAAGTAGCCACCCCAGGGTGACCCCTGCTTCAGTTCAGTTTCACTGGGTTTGATAACTTCCGCCTGGCTGGTAGATTCTCACGCAAAGGATGAGAGGAGGATGAAAGGATGTCAGGAGGAATCTGCTCCTGGGGACTCTGCCCCTCTGTCCCCATTGCTCCCTACCCAGCTACCCTGTCTCTGCCACATTCAGCCTGACTCAGTGGGCTCCAGCCATACTGGGATCGGGCGTTCCTAGACTGTACCATGCATGGTGCCATCTGGGGGCTTCTACACTCACCCTTTCTGTCTCAGACCCTCTTCCTTTAGATTTTAAATTGGCTTGTTCTTTTGAATTTGCTAGGTCTCTGTTCAAATATCAGTCTTAGAAAAGACTTCCCTGATAAACTCATCTAAATGAATGAATAAGTGAATACATTCACCAATGCCCATTTAGGCTGTAACTGGAAAAGCCTTTTTCTCAAAAAGATCAGTCAGTCAGTCAATTCAGTCGCTCAGTCGGGTCTGACTCTTTACTACCCAATGGACTGCAGCTTAGCTTCCCTCTTCATCACCGACTCCTGGAGCTTACTCTAACTCATGTACATGAAGGCGGTGATGCCATCCAACCATCTCATCCTCTGTCGTCCCCTTTTCCTCCAGCCTTCAAACTTTCCCAGCATCAGGGTCTTTCCCAATGAGTCAGTTCTTCGCATCAGGTGCCCAAAGTATCGGAGCTTCAGTTTCAGTATCAGTCCTTTCAATGAATATTCAGGACTGGTCTCCTTTAGGATGGACTAGTTGGATCTTCTTGCAGTCCAAGGGACTCTCAAGAGTCTTCTCCAACACCATAGTTCAAAGGTATCAATTCTTTGGCTGATACTGAAACTGAAGACTCAGCTTTCTTTATAGTCCAACTCTCACATCCATACATGACCACTGGAAAAACTGTAGCTTTGACTAGATGGACATTTGTTGGCAAAGTAATGTCTCTGCTAGGTTGGTCATAGCTTTTCTTCCAAGGAGGAAGTGTCTTTTCATTTCATGACTGCAGTCACCATCTGCAGTAATTTTGGAACCCAAAAAACAAAGTCTCTCACTGTTTCCATTGTTTCCCCATCTATTTACCAAGAAGTGATGGGACCAGATGCCATGATCTTAGTTTTCTGAATGATGAATTTCAATTCAACTCTTTCATTCTCCTCTTTCACTTTCATCAAGAGGCTCTTTGGTCCTTTGCTTTCTGCCATAGGGTGGTGTCATCTGCATGTCTGAGGTTATTGATATTTCTCCCAGCAATTTTGATTCCAGCTTGTGCTTCATCCAGCCCAGCATTTCACATGATGTACTCTGCCAATCTCAAAGAAAGGCAATGCCAAAGAATGCTCAAACTACTGCACAGTTGCACTCATCTCACATGCTAGTAGAGTAATGCTCAAAATTCTCCAAGCCAGGCTTCAGTGATACATGAACCGTGAACTTCCAGATGTTCAAGCTGGTTTTAGAAAAGGCAGAGGAAGCAGAGATCAAATTGCCAACATCCACTGGATCATGGAAAAAGCAAGAGTTCCAGAAAAACATCTATTTCTGCTTTATTGACTATGCCAAAGCCTTTGACTGTGTGGATCACAATAAACTGTGGAAAATTCTGAAAGAGATGGGAATACCTCTTGAGAAACCTATATGCAGGTCAGGAAGCAACAGTTAGAACTGGACATGGAACAACAGACTGGTTCCAAATAGGAAAAAGAGTATGTGAAAGCTGTATATTGTCACTCTGCTTATTTAACTTATATGCAGAGTACATCATGAGAAATGCTGGACTGGAAGAAGCACAAGCTGGAATCAAGATTGCCGGGAGAAATATCAATAACCGCAGATATGCAGATGACACCACCCTTATGACAGAAAGTGAAGAGGAACTAAAAAGCCTCTTGATGAAAGTGAAAGAGGAGAGTGAAAAAGCTGGCTTAAAGCTCAACATTCAGAAAACAAAGATCATAGCCTCTGGTCCCATCATTTCATGGGAAATAGATGGGTAAACAGTGGAAACAGTATCAGACTTTATTTTTTTGGGCTCCAAAATCACTGCAGATGGTGACTGCCGCCATGAAATTAAAAGATGCTTACTTCTTGGAAGAAAAGTTATGACCAACCTAGATAGCATATTGAAAAGCAGAGACATCAGTTTGCCAACAAAGGTCCGTCTGGCTACGGTTGACTGGCTACGGTTTTCCCAGTGGTCGTGTATGGATGTGAGAGTTGGACTGTGAAGAAAGCTGAGCACCGAAGAATTGATGCTTTTGAACTGTGGTGTTGGAGAAGACTCTTGAGAGTCCCTTGGACTGCAAGGAAATCCAACCAGTCCATTCTAAAGGAGATCAGTCCTGGGTGTTCTTTGGAAGAACTGATGCTAAAGCTGAAATTCCAATACTTTGGCCACCTCATGAGAAGAGTTGACTCATTGAAAAAGACTCTGATGCTGAGAGGGATTTGGGACAGGAGGAGAAGGGGATGACAGAGAATGAGATGGCTGGATGGCATCACTGACTCGATGGACGTGAGTTTGAGTGAACTTCGGGAGTTGGTGATGGACAGGGAGGCCTGGCGCGCTGCAGTTCATGAGGTTGCAAAGAGTCGGACACGACTGAGCGACTGAATTGATCTGCATATAAGTTAAATAAGCAGGGTGACAATATACAGCCTTGATATACTCTTCTCCCGATTTGGAACCAGTCTGTAGTCTTGTTGCAGGAAGAGGGACCCCTTCCAGGGCCCGAAACTGGGCTCTTGTCTAACACTTGGAAATGAATTGTCCGAGGAGACGCATGTGCTGACAAAACAAGAGATTTTATTGGGAAAGGGCACCCGGTTGGAGAGCAGTAGAGTAAGAGAACCCAGGAGAACAGCTCTGCCGCATGGCTCGCAGTCTCGGGCTTTATGGTGATGGGATTAGTTTCCGGGTGGTCTTTGGCTAATCATTCTAATTCAGAGTCATTCCTGGTAGCGCACGCATCACTCAGCCAAGATGGATGCTAGCGAGAGGGATTCTGGGAAGTGAACGGACACGCGGTGTCTCCTTTCGACCTTTCCGAACTCTTCCAGTTGGTGGTGGCTTGTTAGTTCCATATTCCTTATCAGGATCTCCTGTCATAAAATAACTCATGCAAATGGTTACTATAGTGCCTGGCCAGGGTGGGTGGTTTCAATCAGTGTGCTTCCCCTAACAGTTTCATATCTAGTTCTAACTATTGCTTCTTGACCTGCATACAGATTTCTCAGGAGGCAGGTGAGGTGGTCTGGTATTCCCCCCAAATTTCCACTGTTTGTTGTGATCCACACAGTCAAAGGCTTTGGCATAGTTAATAGAGCAGAAGCAAACGTTTTTCTGGAACTCTCTTGCTTTTTCTATAATCTAGTGGATGTTGGCAATTTGATCTCTGGTTCCTCTTCCTTTTCTAAATCCAGCTTGGGATTTAAGGAATTTGGTTTAGGTCATACCTGAATGGTCTAGTGGTTTTCCCTACTTTCTTCAATTTAAGTCTGAATTTGGCAGTAAGGAATTCATGATCTGAGCCACAGTCAGCTCCTGGTTTTATTTTTGCTGATTGTATAGAGCTTCTCCATCTTGGGCTGAAAAGAATATAATCAATCTGATTTTGGTATTGACCATCTGGTGATGTCCATGTGTAGAGTATTCTCGGCATGTGCACAGGTCTACATGTGCACACATCACGGTGGAGAGTTCTGACAAAACGTGGTCCAATGGTAAACCACTTCAGTATTCTTGCCTCGAGAACCCCATGAACAGTATGAAAAGGCAAAATACAGGACACTCAAAGATGAACTCCACAGGTCGGTAGGTGCCCAGTATGATACTGGAGATCAGTGGAGAAATAGCTCTAGAAAGAATGAAGAGTTGGAGCCAAAGCAAAAACAACACCCAGTTGTGGATGTGACTGGTGATGGAAGTAAATTCCAAGGCTGCAAATGAACCTGGAATATTGCATAGGAACCTGAATGTTAGGTCCATGAATCAAGGCAAATTGGAAATGGTCAAACAGGAGATGGCAAGAGTGAACATGGACATTTTAGGAACCAGTGAACTAAAATGGACTGGAATGGGTGAATTTAACTTAAAGAGATAAACAAACACATTTCTGTTATTTTATTCCCTAGCCTTATTTTAGCCAAATAAGTCTAGGAAATTTTTTTAAATGGAAGTATATTTGATTTACAATACATTTACACGTACAGACACCTATATATTCTTTTGACTAAAAAATATAGTCACAACCTGTAAGCAGAGAGTTAGTTTATGTGAAGCCCAGGAGATAGCATCTCAGTTGTTTTGAGAAAACTGCTCCAAGGAGGAAGGAGTGGAAGTCAGGCCATATACGAGTTTGCAACAAAGGGAGCAGGGCTGTCTGAACAACAAAGGTCAGGTATCAAGGAATTTAGCATTCTTTGTATGGGAAGATGCAAGCCTCAGGGCTCACTGAATTCATTCCTTTCATATGCACTTCAGCTATCTGAGGCCAATCCTGTTTTCTTTTTCACCTTGCTGCCTGCATTCCCCCAGCTCCTCAGCAATCAACTCGGGGGTAGCAGTGCCCAATGGGTTGCAGTTTTGGGAGCCCTCATTCACATTTGGAGGCCAGAAATCCCTGATGGCTGTGACATCTTGTTTTTATTATTTATTTTCTTATTTATTAATATGGCAGGAGATATTTTCATTTCACAGTTCTCTAGGTCTCTGTTCAAATATCAGTCTTAGAAAAGACTTTCTGATGACCTTATCTAAATGGATGAATAAGTGAAGACATTCACCAATGCTCATTTAGGCTGTACCTGGAAGAGGCTTTTTCTCAAAAAGATAAACAAATGAACAAATTTCTGTTATTTTATTCCTTATCCTTATTTTAGCCAAATAAGGCTAGGAAAAAAAATTTTTTAATGGAAGTATAGTTAATTTACAATATTGTGTGAGTTTCAGGTGTACAGAAGAGTGATTTAAATACATACACACACACATATTCTTTTTCAGATTCTTTCCCTTATAGATTATTATGTAATAGTGACTATAGTTCCCTGTGCTATGCATATAGCAGACCCTTGTGCACTATCTATTTTTATACATAGCAGTTTGTATCTGTTAAACCCAGCCTCAGTTCAGTTCAGCTCAGTTACTCAGCCCTGTCTGACTCTCTGTGACCCCATCGACTGCAGCACGCCAGGCTTCCCTGTCCATCACCAGCTCTCAGAGCTTGCTCAAACTCATGTCTATGGAGTCGGTGATGCCATCCAACCATTTCATCCTCTGTTGTCCCCTTCTCCTCCCTTCGATCTTTCCCAGCAGCAGGGTCTTCTCCAATGAGTCAGTTCTTCCCATCAGATGCCCAAAGTATTGGAGCTTCAGCTTTGGCATCAGTCCTTCCAATGAATATTCAGGGTTGATTTCCATTAGGATTGACTGGTTTGATCTCTGTGCTGTCCAAAGGACTCTCAAGAACCTTCTTCAACACCACACTTCGAAAACATCAGTTCTTTGGCGCAAGGGAATACCAGCCTAGGGAATTCTTAAATTCATTCTCAGCACCCATTTCTTAGTCTGGACTCAATAATTCTTTCAAAACAGATAATCCCTGTGGAGATTAGGCTGCCCTCTCCAGCCTCTTCTTCCTAGAAAGCTTGGGCAAAAGAGAGTAAGATTTATTTAAATAGCTAAAACACACTTTCACACAAATCCTGGAAAATAAAGCAGATAAGAGTTTTCTAACTTCATGTATTTTCAATGTTTACTATGAGCCCTTTTTTCAAATCCTTTTTTTCAAACTGATCTTTTACCACTCCCACTCTTTTTTGGACTTTGGAGATTACTTGCTGATTTCCAGCTCATATTGCTAGCAAACAGAAGGCAAGAATGGACCCTGGAAACATTATTAGCGTTTTTGCCCTTCCGTTAGAGAATGCCCTCAAGCTGCAAAAACTACTAGGTCCCCAGGAAGGCTTGGGGGGAAGGGGAAGAGCTGAGACACCTGAGGGGGCGTAGCTCCTGTCCTTTTGAGTGAGGGAAGGGAGCTTTGAGCTTAGGGTAAGCCTGCAGGAATCTAAATTTGCATTCATTATCAGTCCATTGGTTTATCTATTATCTTTATTTACTAGACAAATATTTTGGGTCAGGGCTTCCCTTGTGGCTCAGCTGGTAAAGAATCTGCCTGCAGTATGGGAGACCTGGGTTCAATCCTTGGATTGGGAAGATCTTCTGGAGAAGGGAAAGGTTACCCACTCCAGTCTTCTGGCCTGGAAAATTCCATGGACTGTATAGTCCATGGGGTCGCAAAGAGTCAGACACGACTGAGCGACTTTCACTTCATTTCATTTCACTTGACTAAAAGCCGAGAAGAGCTCCAAGCATTATCTGCAGTTTGGTGGAGGAGGGGAGCAAAATGTTTAATGGTAAGAATAAAAGTAACAGGACTTTTCAAATTAGGCGATAAAATTCTTAAGTTTATATGTAAAAGATAATGTGAGAACATTCCTTCAGGGGAAAAAATACTATGGCCCTAAAGTGAAGTCGCTCAGTCGTGTACGAATCTTTGCGACCCCGTGGACTGTAGCCCACCAGGCTCCTCCGTCCATGGGATTCTCCAGGCAAGAATGCTGGAGTGGCTTGCCATTTCCTTCTCCAGGGGATCTTCCCGATCCAGGGATCGAACCCAGGTCTCCCGCATTGCAGGCAGACACTTTAACCTCTGAGCCACCAGGGAAGCCCAATATGGCCCTAACAGATATTATATACCTTCAATAACATGGGGCACTGGAGTTCAAATAAAGAGAACAAAAGTTCACACAGATTTGTGAATTTAATATGCCATAAAGATGGCATCTCAAGTCAGTGAAGTAAAGGTAAACTCTTCAATAAACGGTGTTGAGACAAGTGGGGAACCATCTGGGAAAAATTAAAGCTGTCACACCTAACCCCTTGAAACTGGACAAATTACAAAAGGATCATGAATTTAAATATAGCAAACCCTTGGGTAGCTGGGGCCTTAGGCAGCTCTCTGTAACTGCTCCTGCTGCCAGCTCCTCCTGGGGCCACACCCCATCTCTGCCCCCACACAGTTCT
Organism: Capricornis sumatraensis; assembly: GCF_032405125.1. NCBI lineage: Eukaryota > Metazoa > Chordata > Mammalia > Artiodactyla > Bovidae > Capricornis > Capricornis sumatraensis. The sequence continues at coordinate 108,282,440 of NC_091073.1, read as the reverse complement.
GCAGAGCAGTAAGATTCACATCCCTAACTCTTCTCCAGTCCTGGCTTTTCTTTCCTTCTGGCTCTAAGGTGCTCTGTGTCTGTCTCTTTGTCTCTGTGTGTATTTGGGGCCAAGAGCAATCGGCGAAATAAATTTAAAAATAAATAAATAAATAAATAAATATAGCAAACTCGACCGTAAAATTACTAGGGAAAAAAAATAAAACACGGTGACTACTTCAGTAATCTTGGGGAGCGGAGGACTTTTATAACTATGATACAAAATCCAGAAATCACGGAGTTAAACTGCATTAAAAAAAAAAAATCCACATGGCAAAACTCAGAAGGAAAATCAATACCAACAACAAACTGAGGGACAGGATTTGCAGTTCATGAAAAAGAAAATGCTAATTTCCTTAATTTCACTTACAAATGATCTAGTTGGAAAAATAGGTAAACGATGTGAAGAGATAGAAAAGGAAATAAAATATCTCCAAAACCTACGAGGATTAGGAGGAATGGAAGTTGGAATTGTAAATCAATTGCACTTCAATTTTTAAAAAGAAAGAAGACCTCTCTGCTGGTCCAGTGCTTTGGAAAACGGGCGGGGAGGGAGAGGGGGTGGGAGAATGATAGCTTATGGTGAATGGTGTCGGATTCCTGATCTCCAAAGATTTAGCTTTGGGACTAGGGACCAGGCTCGATCACTCAAGAGCTTTTGTACAGCAGAATTTTATTGAAGTGAGAAAGGGACAGAAATAGCTTCTGGCACAGACATCAGAAGAGGGACTGAGAGTGCCCCCCCATGCTAGTCTTAGCAAGCTGTTCTGTGTCTGTCAGAAAGCTATTGCTCAGATAACAGAGACACCTCAAGGCTGAGGGAATTTCACCAGACCCCTCTCCCACAATATGCATTTTTGAGATAGGATGGCAGGAGGTGTGTCATCCTCCAGCCATAAAACAATTGATATGAATACGGGTTTGTTAAGCTATTATCAGCCCATGGTTTGAGAAAAGGAGAAAAGTTAGTCTTAGGTGGAACCATTTTGAAGAAAGGCATATTCCAAAACAAATACATAATTTCATTAACGTAGCTTAAGAAAAACCATTCCATGAGAAAAATGCATTGGTTAGCTCAAGGTTTGAGAAAAGTTAAGCTCAGGTGGAACCAGGTGTTGTCAGAGCAACACAGAATTTTAAGAGACACTTGCAGCCTATTCCATTTGGAGACCCATGGCCTTCCTGCCTGTTTCCCTTTCAGGAATGGGGTGTGTGTGGGGGGGGTGTCTGTGGACTCCTGAGCTTGAAAGCCTTTTTTGTCCCATTTCCTGTAAGCAAGACTCCAGCCTTCATGCCATTTCCTAAATTCCAAACAGTGGATTCAAACAGTTGCTAATCAAGGCAAGAGCAGCCATGAAACCACCTCAGTTGAGTTCAGTGGCTCAGTTGTGTCCGACTCTTTGCTACCCAATGGACTGCAGCACGCCAGGCTTCCTTGTCCATCACCAACTCCTGGAGCTTACTCAAACTCATGTCCATGGAGGCGGTGATGCCATCCAACCACCTCATCCTCTGTCATCCCCTTCTCCTCCAGCCTTCAATCTTTCCCAGCATCAGGGTCTTTTCCAATGAGTCAGTTCTTCGAATCAGGTGGCCAAAATATTGGAGCTCCAGCTTCAACATCAGTCCTTCCAATGAATATTCAAGACTGATTTCCTTTGGATTGCCTGGTTGGATCTCCTTGCAGACCAAGGGACTCTCAAGAGTCTTCTCCAACACCACACTTCAAAAGCATCAATTCTTCGGCACTCAGCTTTCTTTATAGTCCAACTCTCACATCCATACATGACTACTGGAAAAACCATAGCTTTGACTAGATGGACCTTTGTTGGCAAAGTAATGTCTCTGCTTTTTAATATGCTGTCTAGGTTGTTCATAGCTTTTCTTCCAAGAAGCAAGCGTCTTTTAATTTCATGGTTGCAGTCACCATCTGCAGTGATTTTGGAGCCCCCCAAAATAAAGTCTCTCACTGTTTCCATTGTTTCCCCATCTATTTGCCAAGACGTGATGGGAATGGATGCCACGAACTTAATTTTCTGAATGTTGAGTTTTAAGCCAGCTTTTTCACTCTCCTCTTTCACTTTCATCAAGAGGCTCTTTAGTTCTTTGCTTTCTGCCATAAAGGTGGTGTCATCTGCATATCTGAGGTTATTGATATTTCTCCCAGAAATCTTGATTCCAGCTTGTGCTTCATCCAGCCTAGCAATTTGCACGATGTACTCTGCATATAAGTTAAATAAGCAGGGTGACAAGATGCAGCCTTGACATACTCCTTTCCCAATGTGGAACCAGTCTGTTGTTCCATGTAAAGTTCTAACTGTTGCTTCTTGACCTGCATATAGATTTTTTAGGAGGCAGGTCAAGTGCTCTGGTATGCCCATCTCTTTCAGAATTTTCCACAGTTTATTGTGATCCACACAGTCAAAGGTTTTGGCATAGTCAATAAAGCAAAAGTAGATGTTTTTCTGGAACTCTCTTGCCTTTTCTATGATCCAACAGATGTTGGCAATTTAATCTCTGGTTCCTCTGTCTTTTCTAAATCCAGTTTGAACATCTGGAAGTTCACAGTTCACGTATTGCTGAAGCCTAGCTTGGAGAATTTTGAGCATTACTTTGCTAGCATGTGAGATGAGTGCAATTGTGTGGTAGTTTGAACAATCTTTGGCATTGTCTTTCTTTGGGATTAAAATGAAATGACCTTTTCCAGTCCTGTGGCCACTGCTGAGTTTTCCAAATTTGCTGGCATATGGAGTGCAGCACTTTCACAGCATCATCTTTCAGGATTTGAAATAGCTCAACTGGGATTCTGTCACCTCCATAGCTTTGTTCATAGTGATGCTTCCTGAGGCCCGCTTGACTTTGCATTCTAGGATGTCTGGCTCTAGTCCAGTGATCACACCATCATGGTTATCTGGGTCATGAAGATCTTTTTGTACAGTTCTTCTGTATATTCTTGTCATCTGTTCTTAATATCTTCTGCTTCTGTTAGGTCCATACCATTTCTGTCCTTTATTGCGCCATTTTTGCATGAGATGTTCCCTTGGTATCTCTAATTTTCCTGAAGAGATTTCTGGTCTTTCCCATTCTATTGTTTACCTCTATTTCTTTGCACTGATTACTGAGGAAGGCTTTATCTCTCCTTGCTATTCTTTGGAACTCTGCAGTTAAATAGGTATATCTTTCCTTTTCTCCTTTGCCTTTCACTTCTCTTCTTTTCTCAGCTATTTCTAAGGCCTTCTCAGGCAACCATTTTGCCTTTTCGCATTTCTTTTTCTTGGGTATGGTCTTGATCACTGCCTCCTATACCATGTTACAACCTCCATCCATAGTTCTTTAGGCACTCTGTCTATCAGATCTAATCCCTTGAATCTGTTTGTCTCTTCTGCATAATCGTAAAGGATTTGTTTTAGGTCATACCTGAGTGGTCTAGTGGTTTTCCCTACTTTTTTCAATTTAAGTTTGAATTTTGCAATAAGGAGTTCATGATCTGAGCCACAGTCAGGTCCTGATGGTCTTGTTTTTGCTGACTGTATAGAGCGTCTCCAACTTTGGCTGCAAAGAATATAATCAATCTGATTTTGGTGTTGACCATCTGGTGATGTGCATGCATAGAATCTTCTCTTGTGTTGTTGGAAGAGGGCGTTTGCTATGACCAGTTCATTCTTTTGGCAAAACTCTACTAGCCTTTGCCCTGCTTCATTTTGTACTCCAAGGCTAAATTTGCCATTACTCTAGGTACCCCTGACTTCTTACTTTTGCATTCCAGTCCCCTATAATGAAAAGGACATCTTTTTTGGGTGCTAGTTCTAGAAGGTCTTGTAGGTCTTCAACTTCAGCTTTTTCAGCATTACTGTTTGAAACCACCTATGCAAGAGTAAAGGAACCAGAGAAGCTCATCAGGATTAGAGGACTCTGCCCACACCCTAACCTTGTCAGCAACCCCACCCTTGAAATTGTTGTCCAAGGCTCTGTAATCCCATGGAATGCAGCATGCCCGCTCCTCTGTCCTCTACTATCTCCTGAGGTTTGCTCAAATTCACATCCATTAAGTATGTTATGCTATCTACCCTTAAAGTATTGTTATAAAACTCCTTGTCAGGGACTTCCCTCGTGGTCTAGCGGTTAGGACTCTGCACTTTCATTGTAGGGGGTGCACGTTCTCTCCCTAGTCAGGGAATTAGGATCTCAAATGGCATAGCCAAAAAATGAAAATAAAATTAACGATAAGAAAAAAAAAGACTCCCCATGAAATCATCTAGCATTGGAACACACAGTTTGTTGAGGCAGGAACCTGCTGTGTACCCCTTTGCTTGGCAAAACAATACTATCCTTTTATACTTCACGCGGTAGCCCATGAGGCTACTCTGTCCATGGGATTCTCCAGGCAAGAATACTGTAGTGGGTTGCCATTTCCTTCTCCAGGGGATCTTCCCAACCCAGAGACTGACCCTGTGTCTCCTGCATTGCTGGCAGATTTTTTTTACTGTCTAAGCCACAAGGGACGCCCTTGTAGTACATACTTCACCCAAGTTCAGTTCAGTTCAGTCGCTCAGTCGTGTCCGACTCTTTGCAAGCCCATGAATCCCAGCATGCCACACCTCCCTGTCCATCACCAACTCTCAGAGTTCACTCAGACTCACGTCCATCGAGTCCGTGATGCCATCCAGCCATCTCATCCTCGGTTGTCCCCTTCTCCTCCTGCCCCCAATCCCTCCCAGCATCAGTCTTTTCCAATGAGTCAACTCTTCGCGTGAGGTGTCCAAAGTACTGGAGTTTCAGCTTTAGCATCATTCCTTCCAAAGAAATCCCAGGGCTGATCTCCTTCAGAATGGACTGGTTGGATCTCCTTGCAGTCCAAGGGACTCTCGGAGTCTTCTCCAACACCACAGTTCAAAAGCATCAATTCTTCGGCGCTCAGTCTTCTTCACAGTCCAACTCTCACATCCATACATGACCACAGGAAAAACCATAGCCTTGACTAGACGAACTTTAGTCAGCAAAGTAATGTCTCTGCTTTTCAATATACTATCTAGATTGGTCATAACTTTTCTTCCAAGGAGTAAGCATCTTTTAATTTCATGGCGGCAGTCACCATCTGCAGTGATTTTGGAGCCCCCACAAAATAAAGTCTGACACTCTTTCCACTGTTTCCCCATCTATTTCCCATGAAGTGATGGGACCGGATGCCATGATCTTCATTTTCTGAATGTTGAGCTTTAAGCCAACTTTTTCACTCTCCTCTTTCACTTTCGTCAAGAGGCTTTTTAGTTCCTCTTCACTTTCTGCCATAAGGGTGGTGTCATCTGCATATCTGAGGTGATTGATATTTCTCCCGGCAATCTTGACTCCAGCTTGTGCTTCTTCCAGTCCAGAGTTTCTCATGATATACTCTGCATAGAAGTTAAATAAGCAGGGTGACAATATACAGCCTTGACGTCCTCCTTTTCCTATTTGGAACCAGTCTGTTGTTCCATGTCCAGTTCTAACTGTTGCTTCCTGACCTGCATATAGGTTTCTCAAGAGGTATTCCCATCTCTTTCAGAATTTTCCACAGTTTATTGTGATCCACACAGTCAAAGGCTTTGGCATAGTCCATAAAGCAGAAATAGATGTTTTTCTGGAACTCTTGCTTTTTCCATGATCCAGTGGATGTTGGCAGTTTGATCTTTGCTTCCTCTGCCTTTTCTAAAACCAGCTTGAACATCAGGTTCACATATTGCTGAAGCCTGGCTTGGAGAATTTTAAGTGTTAGTTTACTAGCATGTGAGATGAGTGCAATTGTGCAGTAGTTTAAGCATTCTTTGGCATTGCCTTTCTTTGGGATTGGAATGAAAACTGACCTTTTCCTGTCCTGTGGCCACTGCTGAGTTTTCCACATTTGCTGGCATGTTGAGTGCACACTTTCGCAGCATCATCTTTCAGGATTTGAAACAGCTCCACTGGAATTCCATCACCTCCACCTGCTTTGTTCATAGTGATTCTTTCTAAGGCCCACTTGGCTTCACATTCCAGGATGTCTGGCTCTAGATGAGTGATCACACCATCATGATTATCTGGGTCGTGAAGATCTTTTTTGTACAGTTCTTCTGTGTATTCTTGCCACCCCTTCTTGATATCTTCTGCTTCTGTTAGGTCCGTATCATTTCTGTCCTTTATCGAGTGCATCTTTGCATGAAATGTTCCCTTGGTATCTCTAATTTTCTTGAAGAGATCTCTAGTGTTTCCCATTCTGTTGTTTTCCTCTATTTCTTTGCATTGATCACTGAAGAAGGCTTTCTTATCTCTTCTTGCTATTCTTTGGAACTCTGCATTCAGATGCTTATATCTTTCCTTTTCTCCTTTGCCTTTCACCTCTCTTCTTTTCACAGCTATTTGTAAGGCCAAACCTCTGTCTAAAACTCTGTCTCCAAAATTTAATCCAGCACCAGTGCAGAGAGGCAGTTTTCAGCACCATTAGGACTTTGTATTTTCACTGCCAAAGGCAAGAGTTCAATCCCTGGTCAGGGACTAAAATCACGCAAGTTGCCTGACACAGAGGAAAAAAACAAACACACACAAAAAGTTTGAAAAAAAAAGAAAGAAATAGGAAAAAAAAAATAGAGAAATAACAATTAAAACTGCACTTAAAAAAAAAAAAAACTACACTGAAATGTTATTTCCCCACCTGATTGCTAATATCCCAAACTTTGATAGCTATTTTGGCTTGAGAGGGTTTTTGCGGGCAGGGTCCTTATACATTCTCGGTGGTTCTGCATATTGGAAGCTGCTTTCGTCAAATCTGTGACTGTCACTGACCCCCATTCTCTTTGACTCAGCAATGCCAGTTCTAGGAATTTATCCTACAGACATAATGTCACATGTGCAAAATATCATAGATAAAATTAATTGAAGCACTAAAAGATTGTTAACAATTTATAGCCAAGGAGCAGAATGAGGGGTGAGGGGGTTAACTGGATGGAACATTCTAAGAGGAAAGGAGGGTTGGGATTCTGGTTAAAGTGACATAACAGGATTCCTAGTGAAGGCAGGCCAGGGCGTGAGCTATCACCTGAGATAGTGAAAGAAAGTGAAAGGGAACTCACTCAGTCATGTCAGACTCTTTGCGACCCCATGGACTGTAGCCTACTAGGCTCCTCTGTCCATGGGATTTTCCAGGCAAGAATACTGGAGTGGGTTGCCATTTCCTTCTCCAGGAGACCTTCTTGACCCGGGGATTGAACCCGGGTCACCAGCATTGTAGGCAGACGCTTTACCATCTTAGCCACCACCTGATCAGATGTGGAGGGGGATCAAATATAGAATATGGAGGATTCTGGCTAAACCAATTTAAGACAATTCTTGCTAAAACTGTGGACAAAGAAAAATTGAAGCCTCATAGAAAAGTTTAGGGGTCCTGAGCAGAATGTGGTCAAGGAGAGAATCGTTGTCATGTCCTTTTCTACTTTTAAAAATATTTAGTCACATGACTGTATCACTGTAGTTTTTTTTTTTTTTTTTTCTTCCACGCTACACAAGGCATGCGCGATCTTAGTTTCCCCAGTAGGGACTGAACCTATGCCCTTTGCAGTGGAAGCATGGAGTCTTAACCACTGGACTGCCAGGGAAGTCCCATACAAGAAAACTTTTTTATATAAACCAAAAAGTAACAAAGCATTTAATACAAAATAATTCACAGACTGTGGGAGGGGATACTTAGACTGAAAAAAGCAGGAAACCATTGACCTATGTGAAGATATAAAGTGTTTTTACAGGAACCAAATCATTATTCCAATTCCCTTTGGAAAGAAAATAATAGGAAGATTGATATTGGTGTTTATGGTGTAGATTTTCCACATTAAGATTCTCAAAGTTTGTGCAACATAGTATCAGGTAGATCTGCTCACAGCAATAGAGTCCTCTTGGCTTGGCAGGATGTCAGCCGTATCTCTTATACTTTCTTAAATTTTGTAGCACTCAGCAAACACCAATAAGAGGGATTGTTTCTGCTTCCCACTCTGTAGTCTTCCCTTTTAAATTAAAAATTTCCTCTGGGGGGAGGGCCAAAGAGCACCAGTAGGGGAAGGAACACTAGCCCCACAGCTAAAATTCCCAAGATTCAAGCTCTCCTCTGTCTCTCACAGCCTGTGGGATCCTACACAGTATCTCTGTGTGTCTCTCCAACTTCATCTTCTCATATTTAAAGGGGCAACATTATCTGTGCTTGTCCAACTTCAAAGACTTATTGTGAAACAAAACAGACAAGGTGGGCGAAAGGCCTTTGAAAAGCTCCAAGTATTGTTCTGATGTAGGGCTGCCAGATAAAATACAGGATTCCAAGTTGCAATGGAAATTCAGACAAACAGCAAATGCTTTATGTATATATCCCATGCAATATTTGGAATTATACTTACACTGAAACTCAATTTGTTATTTATCTGAAGTTTAAATTTAACTGAGCATCCTGTATTTTTATTTGCTAAATCTGGCAACCCTTTTTGCTATCATATAACAGCATCAATGAAAACAATAGAAAATACCTACCTAGCGGTTACTACATCCAGGACTGTTCCTTGAGCCATATATATCTGTATTTAAACTCACTAAATACTTACAAGGAAGGTGTACTACTAGACTTACTTCACCTGCCTTAATTAAGGCAGGAATTTGCCCAGTGTCACATGGCTACTATGTTCAAGCGCTAAAACTTGCTCATGATTCCTATATAACCTGTTTGGGTAGCACTGGCTCAGCAGACTCACTGATAAATGTTTTGTGTTTGAAGAAATACATGGATTGCCCTTGTGCTAAAATGTTCTCCCAGAGAAAGAGATGACTGTTTTGTTTCCCTATAAGGCAAAACATCATTATTCCCATTGGTATAGATGGTGAAACAAGGCATGGTAACTTTTCTAACATCAGAGAATTCTTTCACCCATAGCCCAAACATTTTATTGAGCAACTACTATGTGCTGCACACAGTTCTAGAGACTTGTGATATAGCAGAACAAAATAGGCAAAGATCTCTGGATTTACAGAGCTTATATTCTAGCTAGGAGAAACAGACCAAAAAAAACCAAACCAAAAAAAAGCAAATTCTACAGTAATTAGAAGGTGAAAACTATGCAATAAAAAATAGAGCAAAGACTTCCCTGGCAGTGTAGTAGTTAAGAATCTGCAATTGCACTGTAGGGGCACAGGTTCAATTCCTGGTGGGGGAACTAAGATCCCTCAGGCAGTGCAGTATGTGCCCCCCGCCCTCCCCAAGAAAAATGTTACTTAACAGGTGAACGCTAACAGATAAAAACTACCAGGAACACACCTGTAGTCCAACAAAGAGGTTGACTTGCTGCAGCAGGGGAGACCACATAGGGGAGGAAGGTGGGCATCTTGGAAAAGGGAGTCGGGAGGGGCTTCTCACAGGATTGAAGCTCTTTTTGGATAACAGCACAAGAAGATGGAGGACCAGCTCTGGGCTGGGTGCTGTTGTGAGGTGCAGCAGTTTAGGAACTGGGTATCTTATAAATCTTTGCATGCTCAGGTAACAGGGAAGAGCCAAGCGTGACTCCATGTTGAATCTGAGTCTTTGACTTAAACCTTGATTGTCATTGCTCTTGTTATAATCATAAATTATAGCCTGCCTCAGGGAACCCTGCCCTCTGCTGAAAGTTAAACTAAATTGGCTTTGTTCCACTCACTGGGAGACAATCTGACCATGCCCACCTGTCAATGGCTGCAAGAAAAAAGTGATTAACACAACCCCTCCTATTTTGCAAGATAAAGCTACTTTATTTCCTCATCTCCCATCTCTCCCTGTTCTATAAAGGAAACTGGCATCCTGGCCCCCATAGGATGGTGTTTCAGGGACCTAGTCTGCTATCACGGTGGTACACAGGTGATACTTTCCTATTCCTGGCCTCCACACCTCATCTCTCAGTTTATTGGCCTGTCATCAGCAAGCAGATTGAGCTTGGACTTGGTAATGGAGGGAGAAATGAAGCAGGGCTGGGCAAGTCATTAGTAAAAATGCTGCATTTTCTCAAAAGGGGATTGTCAGTCATTTTGCAGCCATGCTGTGGCCTTGAGGGAAACATTGTTTTTTGTTGGCTTTGCCACTGTCTTTGTTTGTGTCTGTTGGGTACATTGTGGTCTGATAATCAGTGGGATGGATTTTCACTTTCTCAAAGTAAAGAGATTATGTAAAAAAGCAAATTTAAGGGCTTATGAAAACCGGTCAGGATTTAGTATGCAGCATCTGAGTGGACCGGGGGCATTAACAGGGAGGTAAGAGTAAATACTTTTTAATTTTCCTAGTTTTAGAAATAACTCTTTGAAGCTGGGATATTTCAGACAGCTTTTATTGTTCAATATCTATTAAAATTGTAGTGTGAAGCACACTGTTAAGGGTTCTACCTGATTTCACAACCATCTTCAGAGATGTTGTGCTTCAGAGAGGTGTGCTTAGTGGCTCAGCCGTGTCCGACTCTTTGCGACTCTATGGACTGTGGCCCGTCACACTCCTGTCCATTTGGATTCTCTCAGCAAGAATAGTGGAGAGGTTTGCCATGCCCTCCTTCAGGGGATCTTCCCAACCCAGGGACCGAAGCCAGGTTTTCTCCATTGCAGGAGGATTTTTTACCATCTGAGCCACCAGGGAAGACTCTCTGGGGAGTAGGTCCTGTTATCGTTTTTTAATTATTTTTTATTTTACAGAGGAGAGGAGGAACACTAAGAGGTAAGTTAACTGACTCAAAACTACGTAGTTAGGAATGAAAGATGGCCAGAGGTTAAGGGAGACAAGGACTGCACAGCCGCTGCTTAGCCACCTTGCTCTTCTCTTGGGTTGAGAGATCACACCGCTAACGGGAAGAACAGGAGAGAACATTTGTTAAAAGTGTTTAGTCTGGCCAGGCACTAAAAGCTCAGTGAATTGCCACACTTGTAAAGCCTACTAGGACAAGGAAACTGAGGCTAGAGAGAATGGGTATCCGGGCCAAGTTCGTACAGTTATGCTAGAGACAAGAAAGTCTGGATTCAAACCCAGGACCCCCCAACCCCAATCCCAGTTGCACCTCTCCACTGCACCAGCCTCTGCTGGGAAGGACTCCTTGAGCTGAGTGCCCTTGAAATAAGGACTTTGGTTCCCTAGGCGTGGAACCTGGGGGCAGTAGGTGGGGCGGGGGTGGGCGCTCACCTGGGGGAGCCCGCCCTCGCCCCGCCCCTCCAGGGCGGAGCCGACCCGTCCACCAATCAGAGGGCGCTGGGGGCGGGCCGGGGTTTGCTCCGGCCCCGGCCCCGCAGTTCGACCGGCGAGAGCGCTCGTCGACGCGACGCCGGGGCCGAGGCGAGCGAGCGGGCGCCTCAGTGTCCTTCCCCTCCCCACCCGTCGCCTGGCCGCATTCTCCTCGCCGCGGCCGGACCGGAATTATGTGATCCCGGAAGTTCCGGCGCCATTGCTGTGTGGGATAAACAGTAATGGCGGAGGCTGCAGCTCCCGGAACAACAGCCACACCATCAGGAGCAGGAGCGGCAGCGGCGGCGGCGGCAGCGGCCTCCCCCACCCCTATCCCCGCAGTCACCTCGCTGTCCCCGGGGGCGGGGGGCGGGGGAGGCGGCAGCGACGGCGGCGGCGGCGGCGGCGGCGGCGGCGGCTGGACTAAGCAGGTCACCTGCAGGTGAGACGCAGAGCGGCCGGCGCCGGGCGCGGGGAGGGGACCGAGACCGCGGAGGAAGGGGGCGGGCGGCCGGGCGGCCGGGCGGCCGGGCGGGGGCGGGGGCGGGCAGAGGTGGGAGCCGAGCCGGCGTTGCGGTCCCCGCGGTCGCCGCGCTGCGTCAACCCCCGCCGGCGGCCGAGGCCCGGGCGCGCGGCCCCGCTGCGGAGCCGCCGCACTGCCCGCCGCCTGCCCGCACCGGGCCGAGCGGCGCGGCGCGCGCGGGGAGAGAGGTGGGCTGACTCCTCCTCCCTTTTATTGTCGCCGATCCCCCCACCCCAACCCCCGGCCTGCGAGCTCGCCGGTTCCAAAAGGGGGTTTGGCGGTGTGGCCCGGAGCCCGCCTCCCCGCAGTCCTGCCGGGCCGATGAGCGCCGCCGCGGGCCCGCGGGCGAGAAGAGGGGCCCGGCCGCCGGCCCCGCAGCCGTGTCATCCGTTTGTAACGTCTTCCCGGGTCTCTCGGGCCCCGCCCGGAGCGGGGAGCTTTTGTGATTTCTACTCTTGTGTGTTACCGGGCTGCGCGGTTCTGAGCTTTGTCTCCGAACCGAGTGCCGGCCCGGGGGGTCTTCTCCTCCGCCGTAGGTGTTACGAACTGGCATTCCCGTTCCCCCCCGGCTAGAAGGTGTCTTGTTTTCAAGTCCACGCGTCTTAAGGGAGTCCGGGAGCTCGTCGCTCCGCAGGATTTTGTTTTGGGTTTGGGATGTCAGATGAACATATTTGAAAAAATAAGTGATTAGTAGAGGACGGTTATGCGGACGTGTGGCTGTGCGTCTAAGATAAGGGCATTTAATTGGATGTCGTACTTGAGTTTTTTTCTTAAGTGATCAGTAAGCGACTAGAAGCTTTTGTTTTTCTGTCGGTTGAAAAAATCAGTTGAAACGCCGTTATTCACCTAGGTGGGGTAGTTTATATCCAGATATCAATACTTTAAAATATTTTTAATATACAGAACTCACTGTCCTGGTATTAACAGGGGTGAAGCGTTCTCAGTGCTTAATATGATAAATGTAAGACATGAATGGTAAGCTTAATTATTTTCAATAACGGGATAGAGAAAGCATAAAAGCTGTTTTAGGTAGCTTTTTTCAGTTATCTGTAGATCTGAGAATACTTGTGCAGTATCCCAAAGAATGAGAATTTAAAAATTTCTATTCATGGAACCAGATCTTTGAGTCTGTTATTTGTTTTCTCTGCAGTGCTGCAATTGATTTATATGTGCTAGCTGAATCTTTTAAAATAAACTAGTGTAACCTTTATATTCTTGAATTTTCTAGCCTTTTACCCTGCAGTTCCAATCTGTCTGCATGCACTGTGAATAATCGATATGTGGATTCTTTAAGAACTCCATGCAGTGCCTGAATTTTATCAATACACGCCGACTCTAATCTCAGTTGTTGTTTGGCTTTGAATACCCATCACTAGCTTGACATTACTTTATGTTACTTGTCTCATATTATCCTGTTGTGTCTGTGTGAGCTCAACTCGTGTCTGCAGAGAATGCATTGTCACTTCTGCGCTTTACTTCCCTCTCTGTTAGAAACTTTTCCCTGATCTACTTCCCCTTTTCTAGTTCCTTATCAGTGTCATTAGAATTCAAAACAGCTCACTAGACTAATCAACTCCTCTTTGCCTACCTTTAGATCTTTGAGTTTCTGGAATATTCTAGATCACTCCAGGACCAGCGTGAGTTTCTTGCACATGAACCCTAATAGATTAATATATTTGTCAGATACAGGGTTAGTTAGACACGCTATTGTTGTTTTTCATATAAAGCAAGCTATAACTTTTACTTGAGACTGTTATCCAGTAAAAAAAAGTACAGACTAATTGATTAGTCTTGGGTTTTAATACTTGACATTACTTTCAGTTTGTTTTAAGTACTAACATGATCTATTAAAAATATTTCTGCTTTGTCTAGGGGAATACCAGATATATATTCATTCATTTATTGTAAACTTTGAGCTTTTTGAGAACAGGGTCCCTATATTATCATTTTATCTATAGGGCTTTATTCAGTGTCTGGTATGTATATCTTTCTGGGACTAACCTCATTCAGTTACTCTATAAATAAGTATTTGTGCTTACAATGGTAGACACAGAGCTAGATGTTGAAGGAAAGGCAGGAATGCACTGTATTATAAATATTTGCTTTGTGTTTGATAGTAAACTGTCCTTTGAAGAGAATTCAAGGTAGTGCTGTGTTCTAGTTTGAGCCTCTTTTCCCCTTGTATCTAGGAATTTGACTAGGGCTATTTTCTTCAAGGGTATAATTCTTAGAAGTTGTTTGGATGTTGGAAATTTGTTTTTAATTGCTCAGAATCCTCTGTATTTTCTTGTTGGTTAGTCTTTTCTAAATATTTCTCTTAAAAATTCTATCTCATTGTGTGAATTTCACAGCTTAAAAACCTAGATATAGTTTTCCCAAAGAACTGTGTTATGCTGCCCCCACCAGGCTGTTCTGATAAATTTTATTAGAGGAATTCTGTAAAATAGAAATGCTATTGCTTCTAGTTTTCCTGAATGTGGGGGATTGAAACAATGAAATTGTAACTTGCAAGTTGTAATTTTGAATTTAGACACTGCTAAATATTATGTGTACAGGTCCTTTAGAAGATAAAAGGCAGAATAAACTCTGGTTCTTAAACACCAGGAATTTACAGTCTGGTTTGAGAAATAGGGAAGCCCAGGGTACATGTACTTGTCAAGAATTAAGTAACAAAGTAAGAAATGTCACAGCAGATTAAGTGATTAACTGCCAACTTACTTAATATTCTGTAATTTCTATTAACAATCCCAGATGCCTACCTATAAGTACTTTGAGGGTCTTGTTTGGTTCTCTTGTACCCACATAAGCTGTTGAGGTTTCTTGTATGTATCTTGGTAAAAGTGCTTAGGTTTCCAAGAGGTACAGCAGTCAGGGATTCTAGTCAGTTGTATTTGTCTTTATTGTTGGACAATGTCTGGTTGGCATCATGGAATCTTCAAGGCGGAAGGAAGCTTAGAAATCCTGTGGCCCAGCCTTTAACAACAAAGGCAAACTCAGCCTGGAGAATGTCATCAAGATGTATTTGGGTGATGGCTTTTGGCGGTGGCATTTAAAAAAGAAAAGTCTTGTGTCTTGATTGGTTTTGTAATGGGAGAAATTCTTGGAAGAGTTGACATTTTTTCCTCTTTCTGTTTTAACTTACACTATCATGTCATAATCTCTTAGACTTAGAGATGGGTTGGCAAGGAGGGATATCACTGTGAAGACTGAGAAGAAAAAAGGCATGAAAAACAAACCAGAAACCCAGATGGTATGTACCACATGCCCCTGTAGAATAATGCTCAGTGTTTGGCAGTAACTAGTTAGGGCTTGTATTCTAGAGTTTCCGTTGATGTCACGGTATCAGGTGATTTTGTGTCTGCTTGAGTTCCTTTGGTGCTGCTAGTTCTGGATCTCAGGAGCTTATGCCATTGCTGAATAGTTCTAGTTCTCTGTCCTTACATTGAATCAGATTTATGATGTAACTTCCCACATATGTTTACTTTGCCAGGAATAGTGCCGGAGGTTACTCCTTTGTCTTCTCCTGGCTAAATTACTCCAGTTGCTTCAAATCTTACGGCATGACATCCAGGTCATCTTTCCCTGTTGGTTGCCGCAGTCTTTCTTAACTGATTGGTTAAGTGTGTACCTTGGAAACAAATGTTGTTGGGGTGATTGCCTGCCGGGACAGAGGAGAGATGTGGAGATGAACATGAATACCAGCAAAGACGTTATACAATTGCTACTTACTGAACACGTGCTCATTTTTAAATTTAGTTTTAAGTTTTAAATCTCAGGGGAAACTAAGGTTTGTGTAGGTGGTGCTCAGACAGCTTCAAAGCTTGCAGAAAGCTGCCCTATAGTTGTGCAAAAGTTCAGACCTTGTTAGATTGTTAAGCCTGAAAACGGTTGAAATTAGGTTAATTACAATTAGAATTTGACTTCCTGCTACTGTAGTCTTACATTTTGTTTTGGACTGAAACCCTTGGGTACTTCAGGATCTTGCTAATTACAGCTCTTCCTATCAAGATGTTACATTTTTTTTTCTTTCTGCCTTTACATAGAACGTATATATTTGCCAGTAATCTGAATAGAACCTTTCACCTTTCAGTTGGAAGCAGCCTTCTTCAAGGCTGCTTTAAGTAAATATGACTGAATCTCTTTTCTATACGTCATTCAATCCAGTGGACAAGTGGGGTACTTCCTGCTATTCCACCTCCCATCTATAGATAACCTAGGAATTAGGCACTTTCCCTTACTCTGTACCAGCTGTGTTGTCTGACTCTTCTCCGACTCGTGTGATCCCTGGACTGTAGCCTACAAGGCTCCTCTGTCATTTGATTTTCCCGACAGAGATTGGAGTGGGTTGCCATTGTCTGCTCCAGGCAGGGTATCTTCCTGATCCACGGTGTCTCTTTCGTTGGCAAGTGGATTCTTTACCACTCGCTACTGAGCCACATGGAAAGTGCACATCAGCTGCACATAAATGTGTTATGACTTGCCAAAATTAAATCTTCATAACTCTGTTCAAGAGAAAGAGACCAAGTCAGTGAGATGATGAGAGGGAGGATGGGGGTGGGGTGGGTTCTACTTATCAGAGTTACCTGCAGAAAATAAGACCCTCATCACTTCCCTGATCGCTTTGTTACTTCAGATTTCTGCTTGGCCCAGGCCCCATTTTCAATTTAGTAGGTCTAAGGGAAGGTGTCCAAAGTTGCATTTCTAGCTGAAGCTCCAGTACTTTGGCCACCTGATGTGAAGAGCCGAGTCATTGGAAAAGACCTCCATGCCGGGAAAGATGGAAGGCAAAAGAAGGGGATGGCAGAGGACGAGATGTTTAGATGGCATCACCGACTCAATGGATGTGAATTTGAGCAAACTGAGGGAGATAGTGGAAGACAGGGGAGCCTGGTGTGCTGCAGTTCACAGGGTCGCAAAGAGCTGGACACGACTTAGTGACAGAACAACAACAAAGCAAATTCCCAAGTCTTCTTGGAAACTGAGTCAAACTCAGCTTTTGGAAATTTCTAGTTAGCTACACATGTTCCCCTGTAAGGCAGAGGAACAAGAGTCTGCTGAATGAAGGACAGAAAGTGATTTCCCTTTGCCCATACGTTTGCAACAAATGTTACTTGTGTTCTCACATGTGGCTTTTAAAGAATTTAAATGGTTTCTCAGAGAACTGAAATATACAGTAGTCTGATCTGTTCCAGTTTACATTGTTTCTTTTTTTTTTTTTACAGATAAAGCTGCAAATAAAAATTATGACTAAAGTTAGTGGAAAACAAGCTATCTATAGGACTGTAAATTGAGAGCAGTGGTCCGACAACCTGTAGAGACAAGATTAAGGATGACCTCAAAGTTTAAATCTAAATTGGTGCCTCTGTCTACAGGCAGCCTTCCTGTGCTACCATTATAGATAATTTTATGATCATATGGTCTCGTTCAACTTTCTTTGTGTTCACTTCTCATGTTTGTGTACAAAGAATATAAAAGAATGCATTACTAGCATAGAGGTAGTACTCATGGGCTTCCCTGGTGGCTCAGGTTAAAGCGTCTGCCTGCAATGCGGGAGACCTGGGTTTGATCCCTGGATCGGGAAAATCCCCTGGAGAAGGAAATGGCAACCCACTCTAGTATTCTTGCCTGGAGAATCCCATGGACGGAGGAGCCTGGTAGGCTACAGTCCACGGGGTCGCAAAGAGTCGGACACGACTGAGCGACTTCACTTCACTCACTTCACTTTATAGAGGTAGTACTCGTGTGTTAGTGGTAGAATATATTGGCCATGGGGACTTGCCAGTGGATAAGACTCCATGCTTCCAATGCAGGGGGCCCAGGTTCAATCCCTGGTTGGTGAACTAAGATAAGACCTCTCATGCCAGATCTAAGCCTGCACACTGTACCAAAGACCCAGTGCAATAATAATAATAAAACAAAAAAGACTGTATCAGTCATGAATTGAGTACTGGCTTGTAATCCAACTTGTGGTTCTTTGTCTCATAGGTATTTCCTGCATGGGGTTTGTAAGGAAGGAGATAACTGTCGCTACTCACACGACCTCTCTGACAGTCCATATGGTGTAGTGTGCAAGTATTTTCAGCGAGGGTACTGTATTTATGGAGACCGCTGCAGGTAAGAGTTTGTTTCCAATTTAGTTTTGTTCGGGGTGGATGGAGAGGTTGGGAGAAAAAACTGAGAGTAAAACATGAAATTCCAACAACTTTGTAAATAATCGATTTACAGTAGTACTGCTCTGTGGCTTGTAGGGTCTCAGTTCTCAGACCAGGGATTGAGTGTGGGCCGTGACAGTGAAAGCGCTAAGTCCTAACCACAGGACTGTCAGGGAATTCCCTGAATAGTACTTTAAAAAGTGGCCCTCCTGGTGGCTCAGAGGTTAAAGCGTCTGCCTGCAATGCGGGAGACCTGGGTTCGATTCCTGGGTCAGGGAGATCCCCTGGAGAAGGAAATGGCAACCCACTCCAGTATTCTTGCCTGGAGAATTCCATGGACGGAGGAGCCTGGTGGGCTACAGTCCATGGGGTCACAAAGAATCAGACACAGCTGAGCAACTTCACTTCACTTAGGAATGTTAGCACATTCTGATAGATCTCTCATCTCTCCGATAGATCTCTCACTTGGAAAGAATGTATTGTTACATTTACAAAATGCATTTGTAATATAGTCCTAAGTTTAAGTAGTGCCTGAGGAGCATGTTGGGCAAACCTAGGGATAAGGTGTGGTGAAGGCGTGTTTGTTAATGGTATTTCCTCTTCAAGACCAAGAATAAGGTGCATGTTTGACCAGTTGGGACTGGTTTCATTCTCTGTTAGACTGAATTATGGAGAGAAAATGGGATCATAGGCATTTGGGTAGTATTAGGTTACTGCTTCAGAGGGCTTGTCATTCCAACTAAACTTCCCTAAACCACCTGAGCTTGCAAGACTAAATTATAAGCTGACATTATGGAAAATGCTTTAGCAGTGTCTGGCTTCCTAGAATGGTGGAGAAGTAAGAGAAGTCAGCTATTAAGTACTCTATCCTTCATTGAATTGGTACCATAGTCTTATCAAATTGTGATTCAGCAGCAGTTGAGTTCTGCTAGCCATTGGGTAGAGCTAGTTTACAAAATACCTAGGAGTATCAGTTTTCTGTTGATGTTAAAGAAATTACCCTGAAACTTAGCAGCTTGGAAACAGTAAATATTTATTATCTCATGGTTGCTAGGGTCTGGAATCTGGGAGTAGCTTAGCTAGGTGAGTGGTCCTAGCTCAGGCTCTCAAGAGATTTCAGCTGGGCTGCCAGCATCTGCCATCCTCTGCAAGTCTTGAATGGAGGCTGGACCACTTTGAAGATGGTTCACTCATATATCTTTGTTCCTCTCCTGGTGGACATTTCCCTTGGGCTGCTTTAGTGTCTTCACATTAACTTGTGCCCAGAGTAAGTGATTCAAGAGAGACATCAGGGACGAAGCAACAGTGCCTTTTTATGACCTAGTCTCAGAAGTTGCAGGCTGTCACTTCCACTATATTCTGTTTATTACAAGTGAGTCACTGTACAAGGGGAAGGAAATTGGGCTATACCTGTTGAAGGGAGGACCATCACTAGAAAAGATATTTTGACAATGTCATATCCAGTTTTAGCAGAAAAGAATTGTGTCAGCTAATGGGGTTCAAATGCTTAGAGTTCAGAAGACTAAGAAATTATTGATGAGCAGGATATATTGATGTTAGGTTACCTCACGTCTTTTTTACTAGGAAATCTAGTTAAGAGGAGAGAAAAAGGAAAAGATTCTTTCCATGTGGTCCGTCATTTTGCCCTCTGCTAAATTTTTGCAGTTTTGCTGGAGAGGAATAAAATGATACAATGACACTCCCCTCCCCCCCAAAAAAAACTAAAACTAAATAACCCAGATATGTCTTTTGTAACTAGGCAGTCAGTTCAGAGACCTTATCACCTATAGAGAGAGAGGAATTGAACATGGGTGAGAGTGGAGATGGACTCTGAGGTGCTGAGCAGAGAGAGAGGGTTATAGACTGGATGAGCATGGCTGGTAACAGATGAACCTCTTCTTTCAGAAGACGTACCCCTCTGATTGGACCGTACAGCTGAAATGTTTGGGAAATAAGGTTAAACTGGAGAAATCCGAGCTAAATCCTAGACTCCCTTGTGTTAAATCAGCTTATTTTTCAGGGACCTCTGCCAGCCCCAACAGCATTCTGGATTCTCCTTGGGACAACAGTATAGAAGCCCGTCTTCTGCATAACCCTGTATTTAGAGTGGACTTCCTCGTGGGAGACAATTGTAGTTTTCTTTTTAGTGAGGGTATACAGCTCTCTTT
Source organism: Capricornis sumatraensis (assembly GCF_032405125.1). Classification (NCBI taxonomy): domain Eukaryota; kingdom Metazoa; phylum Chordata; class Mammalia; order Artiodactyla; family Bovidae; genus Capricornis; species Capricornis sumatraensis. Next base: position 108,262,350 of record NC_091073.1, on the reverse strand, counting down.
TAGGGAGAATGATCCTGATTTGAGCTGGCTTTAGAGCTCTTAGGACAAAGTAAAAGGAATTAGAGAAACCTATATCTTGATAGTCTGCCTGAGAGGAAAGTTTGGTGACAGTTGTTTGGCTGATACAAGTGATTATTAAGAGCTTGATTATCGAGTAGCTAAGGAAGGAGTCTTACGGGCTTCTTCCAAGACTGTTTCCTTGTTAAAAATTGACTTGGGGGATTAAGCCTACTTTTCACTCTTACTATGTAGGGTTTTTTTTTTTTTTGAGAAACATAACATTTTAATAGATGAAATAAACACTCTAGTACATGCAAGGTAAAAACTTGATATTGGAAGTGGGGGAAATATCTCTTATGTAGGGATATTGTTATACAACCTGACCAATGTCCAGGGATTTGAAATAATTTAACTCCTCATAAAGGCAGTAGTTTATAAATGAAAGATGATACCCTAGTTCCAGCAGTTCAGAAGTGTTGCTGTATTCGTTTTGCGTGACGGGGCCCTGTTACTTAGGGAGGCCAGTTCTTTGTTGCCCAGGACTGTTGTCCAAGATCTAGCATCCCTGTTCAGTCTCAGTCGTGTCTGACTCTGGGAGCCCGTGAGCTGCAGCACACCAGGCCTCCCTGTCCTTTGCCATCTTCTGGAGCTTGCTCAATTTCATGTCCATAGAGTTAGTGATGCTGTCTAACCATCTCATCCTCTGCCACCCCCTTCTCCTTTTGCCTTCCATCTTTCCCTGCATCAGGGTCTTTTCCACTGAGTTGGCTGTTCACATCAGGTGGCCAAAGTCTTGGACTTCAGCATCAGTCCTTCCAATCACGGTTGATTTCCTTTAGCTTCCTTAGTAAGTTCCACAGAACTCCGAGTCATTGTTCCTAAACACCCACTTGGGAAACAGACTGGATTGCCTTCTTTGACAACTATGGTTATGGTAGATCTTGTTTCATTTGGAGGGTTTTTTGTTTGTTTTGACTGCACAGCATGCGAGATCTTAGGTCCCCTACCAAGGATTGAACCCTTGCTCCCTGCAGTGGAAGCGTGGAGTCCTAACCATTGGACTGCCAGGGAATTCCCCTTTGGAGGCATTTTCACTGTAGACCTACTGAATCCTACACATTAAAAGCTTAAAAGGCAGATATCAAACCTCACAAGGGTGGGTGGTGGGTGTTGCATGCCAACAAGATGAAAAAGTGTTGTTCTTTTGTGTAGAAGAAAAATTAAACTTCCTTCACTGGAAACTGTATCAGAGTACTCGTTGAAAGATATGAAAGGAAAACACAATATTGGTTTCAGTGTTGTCTCAGCATTAATCCCCCATTCAACACTTTGGCTGAAAAGGATCAGCAATTCTGTGATAATTCATTAAAGAATTAATTTAATAGTTTTAACAAAACCACTATCATGACTGGGAATCCAGTAGATATGATTAGCCAGGGCTGGCAGACTTTCAGTATGGGGCCGGAGAATTAATATTTTTAGCTAGGCAGCCCATATGGTCTCTTGTGGCACAAAAACAACCCTAGATAATACATAAGCTAATAGTGTGGCTAGGTTCCAATGAAACTTTTATTTTGGGACACTGAAATTTAATTTCATGTCATGAAATGATCTTTTTTTTCAACATTTAAAAATGCCAAAACCATTCCTAGCTCCAGTTGGGTTTGACCTGAGGCCAGTAGTTGGCCAGTTCCTATTCTAAGAAGAGATCTCTGCTTCACTGAACCATTAGCTTTTAGCAAATTCCTTTCAGAATAGGAGTCTTGCTTTTTCTTTCTTAATTTATTAGTTCTTTCTTGTGCTTTATCTTTCATGGTGCTTACTTACAAATTTTTACTTCAGAAGTATATTTTATACAGATCTATTCTGCACTGTTTACAAATGTGAACCTTCTTGCTAATATTCTATGCTATCAAAAATATTATACCATGTTGATTCCTTGATAAACTTAACTTAAAACCAAAATGCACTCCTTTCAAAAAACTTTATAGTGGGACTTGCTAGTGGTTCAGTGTCCAAGACTTTGCACTCCCAATGCAGGGAGCACCTGGGTCTATCCCTGGTTAGGGAACTAGTTCCCACATGCTGCAGCTAAGACCCAGCTCAGCCAAATAAATATTTAAAAAAAACCAACTTTGTCATATTTGCAATTTGATAGATGATGATGAGCATTCTAATTGTTTTTTAAGTAGCTATTTGAGTCATTTACTCTGAAATTCTTCAAACGAGTATGGCAAGGGAGAAAGAACAGAAACTAAAATATAGGCATTGAAACTAGTTCTTAGACCCTTTCACATCTTGACATTTAGTTTTACCTAATCCTTTAAATGCTTTTGAACTGTGGTGTTGGAGAAGACTCTTGAGAGTCCCTTGGACTGCAAGGAGATCCAACCAGTCCATTCTGAAGGAGATCAGCCCTGGGATTTCTTTGGAAGGAATGATGCTAAAGCTGAAGCTCCAGTACTTTGGCCACCTCATGCGAAGAGCTGACTCATTGGAAAAGACTCTGATGCTGGGAGGGATTGGGGGCAGGAGAAGGGGACGACGGAGGATGAGATGGCTGGATGGCATCACGGACTCGATGGACGTGAGTCTGAGTGATCTCTGGGAGTTGGTGATGGACAGGGAGGCCTGGTGTGCTGCGATTCATGGGGTCGCAAAGAGTCGGACACGACTGAGCGACTGAACTAAACTGAACTGAATCCTTTAAAACTTCCTCAAAGCCCTGAAGGCTGTCTTCATTGGTGAAGCTGGCATCTTAATTCCAAAACCTGGGTTCTTTTCTAAGTTAAAGGCTATGAAAGGAATTAAAATGTGAGGACTGGGGACTAGATTCCTAAGGTTCCCTAAAGCTCTAAAACCTCAGAGCAATGCTGTTCAGTAGAACTTTGTATGATAGCATGAATGCTTTCTATCTGCTGCCCAAAAAAGAACTGCTAGCTACGTGTGACCACTGAACACTTGAAAACTTGAAAATGTAGCTAGTCCAAGGACCAAGGAACTGAGTCTTGAATGTAAGTGTAAATAATTATATGCAGCTAATGGCTGCTCTGTTTTACAGGGCAGCTTTGGAGTCACATTAGAGCTAGAACACTGCTTAACATGTCATCTCTAATATGTTTTTGATGATGAAGTGAGACTGTCCAAGTGAAAAACCATATTCATGATCTTTAGCTTGCATAATTCCAGCCTTGAATAAATGCACTGGGTTTTTGTGTCTGATACCAGGATACTCACAGTAGGTTACCTAATGCTTAAGAGTTGAAATAGGAGGGTTTGAGATAACGTAATGATAAAAACCAGCTCAGCAAATGTTTGCCATGTTAAAGAGCAGTCTTTAGTTAGAATGTTTTATCTTTTAGATGTAAACACAGACACTTGTAACACAGGTGACCCATGGTTAGTATTGCCAGTGAGTTAATTTCGAGAACCGCTAGATACATACTATACTTTATAACAGCTTATGGATTGGGTTAGCCAAAAAGTTGGTTCAGGTTTTTCTGTAAGATGTTATGGAAAAACCGAGATGAACTTGGCCAACCCAGTAGTACGTTCATCATTAATTTCTTGTGTCTGAGTGAATTTCACAGCCTAAAATATTCCAAGAATTGTGAGGATTTTCTCAGGCAGCAAGGTGCTTCTTGAGGGAAATTAGTTTTTTTCTGTATTTGGAGATGAGGTTCAATAATAATTTTTCAGGTGACAAGGAATCAGGAAACGCACAGGGTAAGAGTTCAGAAAAGTAGGTGAGTGGGTGCATATAGGAGAAAAGGAAACACACATTGTATGTTTTATAAATACTGTTTCTAATATTGGAAGCATTTTAGTTTATGTATTGGTAAAATGGCCCACGTTTTTACTTGTTGGATTTGAGTGTCAGCCTTTCTTTGCTTAATCAGTCAGTTTTGGCTGCATAGTCTTTTTTTAGCAGAGCTGCCATGGTAACCATAAATTGTCAATTCCTGAAACTCTTAATGAGAGTAGAATTTGAGGGGTAATAGATGGTCTACAGCAGGGGTGGGCGAACTATGGTTTGTAGGAGAGTACTGTGACTGGGTCCTGTTTTTGCAAAGTTTTATTGGAACACAGTCCCGCACAGCTGTTTATAGATAATGCCATGGCGGCTTTGGAACTACAGTTACAGACTTAGAGTTGTGACATTGGTGGGTTGACCTGCAAAGCCCTGACTCTGTATGGCCTTGCTACTCAAACTGGTCCCTGGACCAGTGGCATTGGCATCGTGTGGGGACTTGTCAGAGACATGCAAAATTAGGGGCCATACTCCAGACTCAGAAATTAGGTTTCTGCCTTTTAACGATTTCCCACATGATTCACAGGCACAGTAATTTGAAAAGAACCCAAGGACAGGATTGGGAATGTATATTCCCTCTAGAGGCTTCTGGTTAGACAGTGATGGCTGACTTGGTAAATTTTCTTTTCTTTTTAAGATATGAACATAGCAAGCCTCTGAAACAGGAAGAAGCAGCTGCTACAGATCTAACTGCAAAGTCATCCCTTGCTGCTTCCTCGTGTCTCTCATCGGTTGGACCGACTGTTGATATGAATATGGGCGAAGCCGAGTCAAGAAATTCAAACTTTCCAACTGTAGGAGCCGGTTCAGAAGACTGGGTGAATGCCATCGAGTTTGTTCCGGGGCAGCCCTACTGTGGCCGGAGTGAGTATCTTTGAAGAAAAAAAAAAGATAGAAGGCTGGAGAGTGTTTTATCAATTAGCTGAATTTTCACAACTTTCCTGCTTCCAATTTTCATATTTAGCCTAGTCTTAATATTCTTAAATTTGGTCACGTTAAAAGAAAAAAAAAAAAACAAAAACAGATGGAGCAAAAGAAACTTCTTGACTTTGAATAGTAACGAATATAGAATGTGCTGAAAAATGGACTTTTATCTCCTTTAATCAGTATAGTTGAAATACATTCAAAAACTTTTTTTTTAAGTTTTTTTTTTTATTTTAAACAAGGCTAATCTTAAAAATATTAGTAGCAAAAGACATTCATTTCTTTCAAGAGTGGGGGATTAGTTTCAATCGACTATTTTGGAGTTTCTCTTAAGTTCTTTTTATCTTCTTTAGCGAGACTAGTTCATGTATCTGCCTTAACCGTTTTGGACCTTTACCACCCTCTTAAACATTTTGCAGCTGCCCCTTCCTCCGCTGAAGCCCCCCTGCAGGGCTCAGTGACCAAGGAAGACGCGGAGAAGGAGCAAAGTGCAGTGGAGACCAAGAAGCAGCTCTGCCCGTATGCTGCAGTGGGGGAGTGCCGCTACGGGGAGAACTGCGCGTATCTGCACGGAGACGCATGTGACATGTGCGGGTTGCAGGTCCTCCATCCCGTGGATGCCGCCCAGAGGTCACAGCATATAAAAGTAAGTCGGAAGGAAGCATGCACTCTAACAGGTGTGACAACTGTCTTTGCCCTTTCACAGCATTGTCAGCTCATGTCAAAGAGACATTGGGTGAATCAAATGGTTCTCTTTAAGTAGGAGAGTTTCCCTTCCTGGCATTCTTGACTGTTTTATCAGGAATTAGGCTTTTAGAACCTCAGATTATGGGCTTTTTTTTTCTCCTCCCTTTTCTTTCCTTGTTTTTTTAGAACAATAGCTTTTCTGAAATTCAAGTTCCATACAGCCTACTCTTCTAAAATGCATATTTCACTGGTTTTTAATGCAGTTGCATAGTTGTTTAACCATGATCACTATTCTCTAATTTAGGACATTTTCATTCTCCCCAGAAAAGAGACTTAATACTCATTAACTCCTTTAGTCTCTATTCTACCCTTCCTCCAGCTCCTGGCAACAACTCATTTACTTTCTGTCTCCATGGATTTTCTTGTTTGTTTTGGGGATTTCCTATGAATGGAATCATATGTGGCCCTTTGTGACTGGCTAGAACAGTAGCAATGTTTTCAGGATTTGTTCATGTTTTAGTGTGTATCAGTTAATCCTTTTCTTGGCTGCGTAATAATCCTCTGGATGGCTGTGTGGCATTTTGTTTTTCCATTTGGGTTGTTTCACCTTTTGCCCATTAAGAATAATCCCCTGAACACTCATGTATAAAGTTTTGTGGACATACATTTTAATTACCTTAAAATAAGGTTGCTAGGTCATATGGTAACTCTGTGCTTGATATTTTGAGCAACTTTTTCCCAGTGACTGTACCATTTTACATTTTCATTAGTAGTGTATGACAGTTTCAGACTATGGTTTTAAGCCCATTTGTATCTGTGAGTATACTGTATTGCAAACCTGATTAGAGGAAGTTTTGCTTCTAATCATAATCATGTCTGTTTAATAAAAATAAATTTGGTTGTGAGGGTGGGGGTGAACCATGGTATAATAACTAGCATGTTTTTTATAGAATAAAATATGTGTAGTATAATGTGTCAATTATACCTCATTTAAAATAAAAAGTATGTGATGTCCACACAGAAATGGGTACGTGAGTGTTCATGGCATTATTCATAATGGCTCCAAAGTGGAAACAACCAAACTGTCCGTCATCTGATAAATGAAAAAACTAACTGGTCTCTCCATACGATGGAATGTTGCCCAGCAATAAAAAGAAACGAAAGTCATATATTCTACAACATAGATAACCTTGAAAATGTAGTCAAGTGAGCAAAACCAGTCACAAACGACCACATACTTTTTTATGAAATGCCCTGAATAAGCATATCCACAGATTTGTCGTTGCCTAGAACTGAGGGTGTTGAGGGGAAATGACTACTGTGGATTTGGAGTTTCTCTGGGGTAATGAAAATGTCTGGAGACAGACTGAGGTGATGTTTGTATAATTCTGCATGTACTGAAAACCATTTCATCGTACACTTTGAGTGAATGCATTATATGGTATGAAATTATATATCTCAATATTGTTTTATTTTGGATGTGAAACTTACATGCCTGGTACATAATTGTCACCTAATAAATGTTCGTTTCCTTCATTCTTATTTTCTGACAGGTGGCAAATTAGAGTTAATCCTAATTACATTTTCCATCTAGAAACGAGTACACTAACAAACAGTATGAAAAACAGCCTGTAATGTGGGTAACTGCAAGGGTTGAGTTGCAGGATAGAGAAAAGTAGGTAATCTTTAGTTCTTGAAATTGAGTCCTTAGAGTTTGACTTGACAGTATTGTGAAGTCCCTCGATGTCTGCACACCTGTACCGCCTGGTTAAACAAAGCCGTTTCTGATGTCAATATTGGGAACAGTTCTCTTTCCAGTTGGCTGTTTGACTCTGAACAGGCATTCCTTGCGGTCTGTCATGATTCCATGCCCTGACTGCTCCTCTCTGTCCACTCTCTAGTCCTGCATCGAGGCCCACGAGAAGGACATGGAGCTCTCGTTCGCGGTGCAGCGCAGCAAGGACATGGTGTGTGGCATCTGCATGGAGGTGGTCTACGAGAAAGCCAACCCCAGCGAGCGCCGCTTCGGGATCCTCTCCAACTGCAACCACACCTACTGTCTCAAGTGTATTCGCAAGTGGAGGAGTGCTAAGCAATTTGAGAGCAAGATCATAAAGTGAGACTCCTCCCCAATCTTCGTTTGTGCTTTCTATTTTGGGGAAGAATTTAGTATCTTGTGCCAACTTTCAGCCAGATGGACCGCATTTAAATGCATGCATTTTATCTCGAAACTGGGGTATTCTTCTAATTGGGAGTTCTTCTTTGTATTTCAGCTAGCTTCTAGATTAGTTGGTATATCTACTTTTATTTGAACGAGGAAAACCCTATGTATCAGTTAGTAGAATCTTCGTGCTTTTTTCTGAGGAGATTGTGTTTAATGGATTAGCCAGTTTAGGCTCAGAGAAGAAGCGTATCTAGCTCTAAATGTATGTTTCCTGGCATTTTACATTTTCCACTTTCCTATTCATCCATTAAGCTAGCCAATAATCCACCATCCTTTAAAAATTGTTCTCATAACTGAACAAAAAGTACATAATCTAAACAGAGCAAAGTTACAAGAAATAAATTTATTTAAACGAAAGAAAAAGGAGTCTGTGTGAAATGTCTTCTTTTTGTTGTTGTTTTTTTTTTTAACCTAAAGTTATTTTTTTAAATGAACTGGCTAGCCATTGAGTTGAACTTACAAAAAAAGGAAATGGTCAGTGGTGTGGGACCCTTGCAGGAAGTGCCCATCTGCCTCTCAGTTCAGTCTTTGAGGCTGGAGGTGACACACCGGGGTGTGTCCTTGAAGGAGAGTGGGCCTGCAAAGGGGAATTTGCACTGCAGCCTGTTCATTGTTTCCCAGGTCCTGCCCAGAATGCCGGATCACATCTAACTTTGTCATTCCAAGTGAGTACTGGGTGGAGGAGAAAGAAGAGAAGCAGAAACTCATTCAGAAATACAAGGAGGCAATGAGGTATGAGCACTGCAGCCTTTTCTCAAGCTAAGATCCCAACGTGTCGCTTGGGCTCACTTTGAAAAGAAACAGTGCTGCATTATACACTCCTACCTCCTTCCTACCCTTTCTTTTACTTCCCAGTACGGTGTGTCACCCCTGATGACGTTTACCCGGTGTGTATCCTGCTGTAACACAGTCGCTGGGGTGCACGCCCAGGGGCTGTGTTATAATGAAGCCTGCACTGCTGGTGTGGCTAGCGCCCCAGGAATGGGGTCTGCCTTATCCCGAGTCTGTGTCACGGTTGTCCTACTGTAGTCTTGTGTGTGGGCCTTCTCGAAGGTTCTTTCTCTGCTGGATCTGCGATTCTAGGGCTGTTAAATGGCTCGACTTGAACAGTTTCTGGTTCCAGTCTGTTTTCATGCGATAGCACACACGTTTAAGAACACACCTCGGGGAGGGCTGTTAACAGACGTACCGGTTCTATTCTCTCCCCATTTTAAAGAAACCCCGGATGATAGTCGAATACAGACCTGAAATCCACCGTGAGTAAGGGTTGCGCTATTTTCCTTTCCAGCAACAAGGCATGCAGGTATTTTGATGAAGGCCGTGGGAGCTGCCCATTTGGAGGGAACTGTTTTTACAAGCATGCGTACCCTGATGGCCGTAGAGAGGAGCCACAGAGACAGAAAGTGGGAACATCAAGCAGATGCCGGGTAACTCTCACTGTTCTTTCAAAGGAGGGGAAATACCGCACGCTGAGCCTGAGACCCGCACAGATAGGGGCAGGGGACGGTGAAGGCCCAGGTCTAGGAGCCAGAGCCTAGAGGATTAAAGGAGACCAACCTCAGCAAACCGGGAGGGCTGTGAGAGGAAAAGCTAGAACGCTTAAGGCTCTAGACCAAACGGTGTGCCGAGTAGCCAGCGGGGAGGCGTTGGTCAGAGTCGAAACCCTAAATCAGAAGTCTTGGTTCATCATGCCCTCTGTGCTGGACGTTTTGCCTTAGAAACCGCAGCCTAGAAGACGCTGCCCGCAGTGCCACCCCTATCACGGCCTTGTTTTTTACAGGCCCAACGAAGGAACCACTTCTGGGAGCTCATCGAGGAACGAGAGAACAGCAACCCTTTTGACGACGAAGAGGAGGTTGTCACCTTTGAGCTGGGCGAGATGTTGCTTATGCTCTTGGCTGCAGGTGGGGACGACGACCTGACAGACTCTGAAGACGAGTGGGACTTGTTTCACGATGAGCTGGAAGATTTTTATGACTTGGATCTATAGCAGCTCGGCGGGGTGCGTGCACTGGTCTGCCGAGCCTCAGGCGGCAGCGGGCCTCGGGGGTGGCGGCCGCGCCCGGGCCGCTCTCCTCGGCAGGCCTTTCAGCTCCAGGTGCTGTCGTAATCATTTTTACCCAGGGCCTGTCTTCTCAACCCCTCACCTTTTCCCCAAGGAGTATGTTGTTTTCTCTGTTTGAAAAAGTTACAAAAATAAATCTGAAAGTTAGTTTTTTTGTAACATGAATTCAACTGTCAGACAGTTAGTGTAGGTTTGTTGCGTCACGATTTTCCACCAGATCCACACAGTTCGAGGGGAGCGTACCTGGATTTCCAGGACTCACTTCGGAGGACCCCGGGTTCAGAGTATCAGCACTGGCCCCTGCTTTGGGGGTCCAGGCAGTGGGGTGATGGGTGAAGGATCTGAACTGTAGCAAGTAGCCTCCTTCTGCTCTAGACTTGGGAGGTGGGTACTTGGTTTCTGGTGAAATCTGCATATCTGTGTTTTTCCGTCTGGTCTCTGTCCTGTCACCCCTGCCCTGTGCACTCGTCCTGTGGTTTTGGTCTCTTTGTTTCATTGCACACAAGTAATAATACTACTGGGTAACCAGAACCAGGTGTGAATGTATTTGAGATTTTTACCGTCTTTAGTGTGACAGAAAAACTGTGAAAGAACACATATAAGATGGGAGTGGAAGAAAATAATGCAGAGTTGGAAGCTGACTCCCCAAGGCCGAGGGACTTGGGATATGAGTGTGAGTGCGTGACAAGCTTCCCATCCCTGCATAGACGCAGTATTCGTAGCCTTAGCGAAAAAACTCAGTTTAGTGGTTTCAGCCTCGTGTGGCAAATAGATCTTAAAGGACAAAGCAGTTTATTGGTAGCTGTTAATAGAGCAGTGCTAGCTCTGTCTGTATAAATAGAGAAATGGGCTTAGCCACAGAAGTGCAAACTATCTGGTTATGCCATGTATTAACACAACCTAGGGCTTGGGTCTGGAGTTGTGTTTAATGTTGTATGATCTCCTAGACTTCTCAGTCGAGGCACTTTGACAAACTTTTGTCCTCATTTGAGGTGTTTTCTGTCAGGTTTTTGTGTTCCTTTTTTGTGGGTATTTGCCTCATTCCATCCCCAAGTTTTGCAGCTAGACAGTGAGGTTCAAAACTACGTTCTAAGGCGTTTCCTGTAATGGAGTCATTGGTTGACAGTATAGTAAGTCAGGCTTTTCCACTAAAAGGGGAAACAGAGGGTGGTAATCCAGAAGATAAGATAATGTTAAATTGTTAGAAGAATTCCTTGATCTGAAATTTTAGCTTTGCGTTTTGTTGCTCTTTCCTGAAAATAACTTGGAGGTGCCCCGGATGTGTCCATCTACTGCTCTGATGCCTCGGATATCACTCGTTCTTTTCACTTAAAAAAAAGATAAAAACAGTAATTGTTGCAGAGGTCTCTGTATTTTGCAGCTGCCCTTTTGTAAGACGCACTTTTCCCAAATAAAACAATTTTTAAAACCCATGGTTTGGCTTCCTGTTGTGTGTGATGGGCCATTCTGAAGCGTGCAGATGTCAAGGGTGCTACTTGTTTCTTGCATTGCCTCTTGCATCAGTTCAACCACGAGTCAGATTTCTGTGGACAGTTTCATTGAGAAAAGTTGACATCTCTCCTAAAGTATCTAGCCAGTGAGAAATGTTGGCGAGATAGAGGACAACCTTACGGTGGGCTTGCAATGTGTGAGTGCGAGTGTTTTGTATTGTAGAATTTGCAAGACTAACCCTTGGCCTCCTTTGTTGACCAAAGGCACTGTCTGTTTCTGCTGCCATCCTCTGGTAGTTGAACTTGCTTCAGATCTACAAATAATGGTGTTTTTGTTCCTAATTCTATTAATAATTTTTCTTTTTTTGCCATATCTTGCCACTCTCGGGATCCTAGTTCCTTAACCAGGGATTGAACCTGGACCTTCAGCAGTGAAAGTGTGTAGTCCTAACCACGGGACTGCCAGGGGATTCCCTATATGAATTTTTTTATTAATAAAAACCCTTCCACCACTCCCATGGAAGACCTTAAGTAACCTTTTACAGTGCTTATTTGTAAAATCGTTTAATATCTATAATTAAGAGTAAATAATTGTATTGCCTATATTAATAATCCATGCAATTTGAAAATGTTTCCCCGTCTAGGAATTGTGTGATGGCAACTTAACTGTAGTCTTGATCATAGCTGGAGATCCACTGAAGAGTCTGTTTCTGTAAGCTCCCTTCTGGTGGATCTTCAGCTGAAGCTGCTCCCTTCACAAAGTACTCAAAGTTCGTACTGATGAGGCCTTGCTGGGGACCACACATACTCCCAGAGGGATGCTAAAGAGCCTCGGAGGTGAGGTGGAAGTGGTGGGGGTCTGGTGGGGGGAAGAGAGAGACTTAAACCTCCGGTTTTTGGTGTCCAAAAAGTAGGAAAAGGCTTATCAGTAGCTGCCTTGTTGGCATGTTGGTCCATGTGGGGAGAATGGCTTGGGCATGACCCAGGTGGTGGTAATAGCTGGAGTTCAGGTGGGTTGATGTCTGAAACAGCTTTTCTTTGTGTCTTTGTGGAAAAGAGGGTGGAAATTTATGTATAAGCCAGCTCTTAATTCATGTTGCTTCCCTGTCCCTGCCTGCTGTGTGCTTGTTAAAAGGTTGGGAGAAATACGGCTGAAGGTGTGGGGGAGGGAAGAGGGATGCCATCGACAAAGGTATTTGTAGGTGGCCTTGGTTGCGCTCTTGGAATCAAGTTTGCTTTCTGGGTGCGTGGTACGGTTGCAAAGAGCGTCTAACTTTCGTGGGCTGGGGAAGTGCAAACGGAAGGGACACAATGTCATCTCCAGGCGAAACGTTTAAGATCCAGCCCATGGTTTTCCTCATTCTCCGATTTTCTAAGGTGATGGATAATATTCCAAGGAAGTGGTAGTTCAGTCAGTCAAACATAATAAATTTGATCTTTTGAAACTGATACACAGGTGTACAGATATTAGTAGGAAATAAATTGTTACAAACCTGTTTTTTTGCCTACTCTTTGATAAATATTACTAATGAAAACATGGTATCTTTTAGAATAATGAGATTTTGTACTGACTTTTGTTGTTCAGTCGCTAACTTGTATCTGACCCTTTGCAACCCCATGGACTGCAGCATACCAGGCTTCCCTATTTCTCCCTCACCAACTATAGTGAGTGTTTTCTTTTGGCCATGCCAGGCAGCATGAGCGGGATCTTAGTTCCCCAACCAGGGATAAGACCCGTCCCTGCCGGATTGGGAGTATGGAGTGCAGAGTGGTAACCACTGGACCAGCAGGGAAGTCAGAAGCCCTTTAGTTAAATTGTTGCAAATTGGGTAGCTAGATGCTAAGTTTTTAAGTAATTGTCAAACACCTTTTCTGAGGGTTGTATAGGCTCCTGTTCAGTTCAGTCGCTCAGTCGTGTCCGACTCTTTGCGACCCCATGAATCGCAGCATACCAGGCCTCCCTGTCTATCACCATCTCCCGGAGTTCACTCAGACTCGCGTCCATCAAGTCCGTGATGCCATCCAGCCATCTCATCCTCTGTCGTCCCCTTCTTCTCCTGCTCCTAATCCCTCCCAGAATGTAGGAAAGGGATTTAACCTCTAAGTGGGAAAAGAATCTTCAAAATTTAGCAACCCAGTGCTTATTCTTGTATCAGATGACAGGAAGAGATCCATTGCTATGATCTTACTTCACTAGAACTAACCAGGTCTCCATGACAGAACGTTGTGCTCAGTTGTGGCCGACTCTGTGACCTCATGGACGGTAGCCTGCCGGGCTCCTCTGTTCGTGGGATTCTCCAGGCAAGAGTACTGGAGTGGGTTGCCATTGCCTTCTCCAGGGGTTCTTCCCGACCCAGGGGTAGAACCCGCCTGTCTTGCATCTCCTGCATTGGTAGGCAGTTTCTTTCCTACTGTGCCACCTACAGCTCCCTTACCAGTGCGTAGAAGACATACACCCTATAGTACCTGAACAAACAAGTATTTTTAGGTTCAAGTGATATGCTTTACTTTCTTTTTAATTGAAAACTTGTTCCCCTCAACAAATACTTAGACACTGACTTACAGAAAGCTTGTACCCACTCTGTCTTTGCCAACAGTGATCATAATCTAAAATGAAAATGATGAATTTCTAAGAAAAATATGTGTTTAAAGGAAGACTGAGGATATATTTGCCCTCTTATAAAGGGCTTGTTGTGTTTTTACTTCGATGCATGCAGGTGCACTTAACTCACTTTCTTCCCATCTCTATTTGCAAACTTTGGGGCACCCCTGATAGCCCAGTGGTTAAGACCCTGCACTTCCAAAGCAAGTTTTGATTGCTGGTTGGGGGATTAAGATCCCACATGGCATGCGGTGCAGCCAAGAAAATATAATAATAAATCATTTCCAGGCTTCTTTGCAGTTAAGTCAGTGCCATGTGACTCACTTGGACCATGTGCTGCAAGCCTCCTCCATCCCTCCTGTTGTGGAGATGGTGGAAGCCGTGTGCTGAATTGACTGTTACAGGATGGTACAGTTTGGAGAGATTCTGGGGTCCCCAAGTGACTGAAGAAGACAGCCCCTCCACCCTAAATCAGGTTTTGCATGAATCAGAGATTCATTGAGATCTGCAAGCCTGTTGTTTGTTTTTTTTTTTGCCGATTCTGTGCTTGTAGTGCTTTTCTTCATGGAACCTAGATTATTTGTGGGACTGTTTCTTATAGTTATGACAAGTACTATCAAGGTGTAAAGTGAGCTTTCATCTGAGCTGAGATCTGAAAGATCTGAAGGGGAGAAAGTCACCTCCCTTCTGACCAAAGACATGTGCCAAAGCCGTGAGGCCGGCAGAGGCAGACATGACACCCTCTGTGGCCTGCAGGATATGCCCATCTTAGCTGATACTGTCTTTCTTTTTAGAAAAGTATGTCAATACAAATGTGTGTAACATTTATAGGGATGATACTGGTTGCCCTGATAATATCAAGATGATCTTCCTAAGTTAGTACTTTTAGTAAGGTGTGACACATCCAGCTGGTCCTCTTCTTAGCCTGACTAGAGCTTAGCCGTCCCCCCTAAAGTCACTGCATCCCCAGAATCCTGTCCTACAGAGACCTCAACTATCACTCTTCTAAAGCCACTTGCTCGGTACTGGGCCACCTGGGCCATAATTTGAAGTCCATATCACCTGGCCGTAACACTGTCTTCAAAAGGAGAACTTGGATGATGCTTTATGAAAAGCTTTCTTTTATGATTTAAATAATTTGTTTTTTGATTGTGCTTGGTCTTACCTGCTGCATAGGGTTTCCCTGGTGGCTCAAATGGTAAAGAGTCTGCCTGCAGTACAGGAGACCTGAGTTCGATCCCTGAATCAGGAAGATTCCCTGGATCAGGAAGATCCCCTGGAGAAGGAAATGCAACCCACTCCAGTATTCTGGCCTGGAAAATTCCATGGACAGAGAGCCTTGCAAGCTATACTTCTTGGGGTCTCAAACAGTTGGACACGAATGAACGACTTCACTTTCTTCTTACTTGCTGTGTAGGCTTTTTTTTTTTTTCCCTTTATTTTTGGCAAAATAGGGGCTACTCTCTAATTGTGGCTTTGGGCTTCTCATTGGAGTGGCTTGTAGAGCAGGCCCTAGGCACAGGCTCAATAGCTGTGGCACACGGGCTTAGTTACTGCACAGCACGTGGGATCTTCCCAGATCAGGGATTGAACCCGTGTCTCCTGCATTAGCAAGCAGATTCTTTACCACTGAGCCACCAGGGAAGCCCCTAAAGTTTTTTTCTTAATGGAGCCTAATAAGTCTGTAAAGCAGTAAAGGCCAGTATTTGTCTAATTTTGCAAGTGAGAACAGCAGTTTCAGGAAGGACTCCTTAATGGTTTTCGACTCCACCTTTGCGTCTTTACATGGATCTGCCACTGTTTGCTTCCTGTCTAGATGTAGCTCAAGTTTTCTGGGTGTCTTGAATAGCAGATTTACATTCTTCCTCACCACCATCTCTTTCGTCAGCCTTTCTGACTTGAATATCTGTTTTCTCTTGACACTGTGGAGGCCTGAAGCCTCAAAGTTTAGGGGGAATGATTTTTTGTTGTTATTTCTAGCTATGAAATAACACCAGGAGATGGAAATATAAGAAATTTAGTTTCTTGTAGAGGATACGCTTTGTTTAAAGTCTGTGGGCTTCAGAGATGGCCAAAACACAACTCTTCCCCCTAACTTACAGTCTAGTTTAAGTGTCTGAGACTCAGTGTGTTGAAGTGGCTGGCTTGCTAATCATACCGTATGAACCAAGGAGTGGCAGAGACCTGGGACCTCCCTTCCAAAGCGGTGCTGTTCACTGCGAGTGATGGATTCATGGATTAGGAGAACAGTTCATGGGCCACAAGCAGCATTTAAGCAGATGAATGGTATATTTATATCAGTGCATCTCATGTGATAAGGTCATGTTTTACCAGCTAGAAATGTAAACTGTTTCTTAATAGCAGTGATAGTCAAAGTTCTTTAAACACTGCTGTCCTATCCTACAGTCTTAGGCACTCTGGAAGTCATTGGAACAGAGACATAGAAGTCTACGCACTGCAGCTTGAGACAGTGCTGTTACACATATTGGTTTGTAACACAGTTGCGAAGAAAGAAAGGCAAAGATGGGCACCAAAATGAAGGGAGGCTGCTCTTTGCCTTTCTTTGCCTATTCACTGGCTGGTTACCAAAGAGAAAGTGGAGAGCTGGGCCCCATCTGCCTTGGCTGAAAGCAGACACCCATGTCAAACACCATGTGTTGAGGGGGACTTCATTGGTGGTCTGGTGGATAAGACTCTGAGCTTCCAATGCAGAGGGTGTGTGAGTTCAATCTCTGTTTCGGGAACTAAGATCCCACATGCCTCGTGGCCAAAAACTCATAAAATAGAAGCAATATTGTAACATTCAATAAAGACTTTAAAAATGGTCCACATCCAAAAAAAAATCTTAAACTGGCAGGAAAACAAAGACCTTAGTCCTGCAACCAGAGAGAATGAATTCCGCCAACAACCAGTGGGTTTGGAAGAAGCACCTGAGACTTGCAAGAGACCTGACACCTTGCTCAGCCCCGTGAGACCGAGCAGAGAATCCACCTCGGCTGTGACCACACTTCACAGAAACTATGCAATAATAAATGTGTTTTAAACCGCTAAGTTTGCAGCAATG
This sequence comes from Capricornis sumatraensis, assembly GCF_032405125.1. Taxonomy (NCBI): domain Eukaryota; kingdom Metazoa; phylum Chordata; class Mammalia; order Artiodactyla; family Bovidae; genus Capricornis; species Capricornis sumatraensis. Next base: position 108,245,522 of record NC_091073.1, on the reverse strand, counting down.
TGTCATTCAGTAATAATACACTAATACATCAAGAAATAGCTCTTCAGTTTATATCTTTCTAATACCATGGGTAGTTTTCTTCCTGTGTATCTCCTTTTTTGTGTGTATTAGAATATGCTTTCTTTTTAACCTTTTATTTACCCTGTTGGTGAACATTTTTTACCACATTAAACAACTTTAACCCATCTTTTTTTCTTTTTAATTAGAAGGGAATGGCAACCCACTCCAGTATCCTCGCCTGGGAAATCCCATGGATAGAGGAGTCCATGGGGTTGCAGAGTCGCACACGACTGAGTGGATAGTTGATTTACACTGTTGTGTTAGTTGCAGGTGTACAGCAGAGTGAGTCAGTTATACGTGTGTCCACTCATTCCCGTGTAGGTCATTAGAGAGCATCGAGTAGAGTTCCCTGTGCTATTCCGTGGGTCCTTATTATCTACTCCAGATGTGTTTTGTGGCTAACTCATGTCTGACTCTCTTAAAATCCAATGGACTGTAGCACAGCACGCTCAACTATCCATGGGGTTTCCCAGGCAAAGTACTGGCATGGGTGCCATTTCCTTCTCCAGGGGATGTTCCCCCCCCCCAGGGATTGAACTCCCATCTCCTGTGTCCCCTGCATTGCAGGTGGATTCTTTACCACTGAGCCACCAGGGAATCCCATACATAGTTCAGTTCAGTTCAGTCGCTCAGTCGTGTCCGACTCTTGGCGATCCCATGAATCGCAGCACGCCAGGCCTCCCTGTCCATCACCAACTCCCGGAGTTCACTCAGACTCATGTCCATTGAGTCGGTGATGCCATCCAGCCATCTCATCCTCTGTTGTCCCCTTCTCCTGCCCTCAATCTTTCCCAGCATCAGAGTCTTTTCCAGTGAGTCAGCTCTTCCCATCAGGTGGCCAAAGTATTGGAGTTTCAGCTTCAACATCAGTCCTTCAAATGAACACTCAGGACTGATTTCCTTTAGGATAGACTGGTTTGATCTCCTTGCAGTCCAAGGGACTCTCAAGAGTCTTCTCCAACACTACAGTTCAAAAGCATCAATTCTTTGGTACTCAGCTTTCTTAATAGTGTAACTCTCACATCCATACATGACCACTGGAAAAACCATAGCCTTGGCTAGACGGACCTTTGTTGACCAAGTAATGTCTCTGCTTTTTAATATGCTGTCTAGGTTGGTCATAACTTTCCTTCCAAGTAGTAAGAATCTTTTAATTTCATGGCTGCAATCACCATCTGCAGTGATTTTGGAGCCCAGAAAAATAAAGTCAGCCACTGTTTCCATTGCTTCCCCATCTATTTGCCATGAAGTGATGGGACTGGATGCCATGATCACTTAGTTTTCTGAATGTTGAGCTTTAAGCTAACGTTTTCACTCTCCTTTTTCACTTTTCATCAAGAGGCTTTTTAGTTCCTCTTCACTTTCTGCCATAAGGGTGGTGTCAGTCAGCAAAAATAAGACCGGGAGCTGACTGTGGCTCAGATCACATATAGTCGTTACTACGTTTTTAAAAGCTGTGCAGAATTCATGTAACAATCCTGTATTTTTTTTTTAAGCTTCATTTTGGCTCTGCTGGACCTCACTGCTGTGCAGGTGTTTCTCTAGTTGTAGACGGCAGTGGCTATTCTCCAGTTGCAATGCTAGGCTTCTCCTGTGGAGCACAGACTCTAGGGGGCTTGGCTTCAAGAGTTGTAGCTCGTGTAGCTTGTAGTTGCCGTTCCTGGGCTCTAAGAGCACAGGCTTGATAGTTGTGTTCCGTGGGCTGAGTTGCTCTGTGGCACGTGGGATCCTCCCAGACCAGAGATTGAACCCGTGTCTCTTGTGTTGGCAGGCAGATTCTTTACCACTGAACCACCAGGGAAGCCCCAATTCTGTATTGTTTTAGATTATTTTCAGGTTTTCACTATGATTAGCAGTTTGGGTTCACACAGTCCACGAATAATTCCTGAGTCTAACTACCTAGAAGTAGTCTTCCCAATATTTAAAAAACCTTTGCTTGTCTCCAGCTACCAACGAATTCTTCCATTCTCAGTGTGAGAGCTCTCGAACAAGGGGTAGCTACCATTTACTGAATGCATGGGGTGTCAGGCCCTGTGCTTAATTACCACTGCAGTTCTCATTTACCCCTCCGAGCAATCTGAAGTGAATGGTGTCTCTGGTTTACAATGGTGGAAACTGAAACTCGCGTTACATCATTTGCGTGTGGTTTCACAGTTGATAAGCGGTGGAGCAGGCTTCAGACGTCACGCCTTCTGATTAGAGGCTAGACTCACGGAGACTGCTGCATGTAGCAGAATTGCCTCATCATTTTCCCAAAAGGGCATTGCCAAGGGCCATCAGCGAGGGTCCTGCCAAATTCAGGAATTGCAGGCACCTTTGTCTTTGGCTTTTTGCAGCAATAGGTGAAATAGATCACTGTTCTCCCCAGTCTTTAATGTTATTTTACACCTGTGTCTTTCAAATGGCAAAAAGACTAATTGTCTTTAAAAAAAAAATTCCAGGGGCTTCCCTGGTGGTCCATTGGTTAAGAATCCTCCTGCCAATGCAGGAGGCAGATTCGATCCCCAGTCAGGGAACTAAGATCCCACGTGCTGTGGAACAACTAAGCCCTTGCACTCTAGAGCCCATGCTCCACAACTAGAGAAGCCCATGCTCCTCGAGAAAGACCCAGCACAGCCAAGAAAAAAAATTCTGGTTCATCGTGATCCAGAGCTTCTGTGAAAGGCAAATACATTGTTAGGAAAATTAGATGAAAAACATCCTTCAAAGTACTATTCCAAAGTTGTTGTTAAATTGATTTCAACAGACCTAAAATTGGATGTTGTGGCAATTCCAGATTGATTCGTGTCTGACTGTTAGTGACCTCATGGACCATAACGCACCAGGTTCCTCTGTCCATGGGATTCTCCAGGCAAGCACACTGCAGTGGGTTGCTGTGCCCTCCTCCAGGGGATCTTCTCAACCCAGGGATCTAACCCACGTCTCTTCTGTGTCCTGCGTTCGGCATGTAGGCTCTTTATGCCAGCGCCACCAGGGAAGCCCACCAAATTGTTCAGTCACTAAATCACGTTGTGACCCCATGGACCGCAGCATGCCGAGCGTCTGTGTCCTTCACTATCTCCTGGAGTTTGCTCAAACTCATGTCCATTGAGTCCATATTGCCATCCAGCCATCTCATCCTCTGTTGCATCCTTCTCCTGCTCCCTTCTATCTTTCCCATCATCAGGGTCTTTTCTAATGCGTCAGTTCTCCACATCAGATAGCCAAAGTATTGGAGATTCAGCATCAGTCCTTCCAATGAATATTCAGGGTTGATTTCTTTTAGGATCGACTGGTTTGATCTCCTTGCTGTCCAAGGGACTGATACAAAGATTTCTAAGGCTCTGGTTTCTGTACTTCTTGGCCTGGGACCAGGCATATTGTGCAGTCCCTTGCTTAGCAGCACTGGTTGACACCATCTAGTTCTCGTTTCTTCAGACTTCGTGCGTCCTTTCTCTTCCTCCTAATTATGGGCATTCCTTGAGGCATTTAGGAATTCCTTTGGCATTTCCACTTCTGCTTATATCTCTGTGGTCACCAGCCACTAAGGCTTTGGGTGCTGAAGCTTGGAGAGCTGGTAGGAGCAACAGATGGGTTCTAGTCGGTGATACAACTGTTGGTCTGTGGACTGATGTGTGGGAATCTCCTTATGCTTTGAAGACACTTCTAACAAGTACAAATTATGGATCCTGGTCCAGACTTACAGAAGCAGGGCTGCAGGGCTGGGACCTGGTATGTTCAGCAGGTGCAGTGGCCCATCCCATGCCAGGACATAAATGCATTCTCTAGTCCAGCCTTCTCTTCTTCCAGTTGAGAATACCAAAGCCCCCACAGAGGAAGTGACTTAAAAGTGAAAAGAAAGTGAAAGTAACTCAATTGAGTCCAACTCTGCGACCACCATGGACTATATAGTCTTTGGAATTCTCTAGGCCAGAGTACTGGAGTGGGTAGCCTTTCCCTTCTCCCAATCCAGGGATTGAATCCAGGCCTCCCGCATTGCAGGTGGATTCTTTACCAGCTGAGCCACCAGGGGAGCCCAAGAATATTGGAGTGTGTAGCTTATCTCTTTTCCAGCAGATCTTCCTGACCCAGGAATCAAACTGGGGTCTCCTACATTGCAATTCAGTTCAGTCACTCAGTCATGTCTGACTCTTTATGACCCCATGGACTGTAGCATGCCAGGCCTCCCTGTCCACCACCAACTTTCTGAGCATGCTCAAATTCATGTCCATTGAGTCAGTGATGCCATCCAACCATCTTATCCTTTGTTGTCCCCTTCTCCTCGTGCCCTCAATCTTTCCCAGCATCAGGGTCTTTACCAATGAGTCAGTTCTTCTCATCAGGTGGCCAAAGTATTGTAGTTTCAGCTTCAGCATCAGTCCTTCCAATGAATATTCAGGACTGATTTCCTTTGAGATTGACTGAGTTGATCTCCTTGTAGTCCAAGCAACTCTCAAGAGTCTTCTCCAACACCACAGTTCAAAACCCACACCACATTACAGGTGGATTCTTTACCAACTGAGCTGTCAGGGAAGCACGGAATTGACTTGTCAGGTTCATATTGTAAATAGCCAGCAAAGGACTTAAATCTCTTGAGGGGCTACGTGAGTAATAGCTACATCTCTGCCCATGTCAAAATGCTATAGAAAGTCAATGTACACAATCATGTTGAGAGAGTCACTTTTTGTGGGCTCTCAGCTTTTCTGTAACGTAAGTTTTTCTTCAGTGTGCAGCAGAAGAAAAAATTACTAAAAGTGTTACACTGGAAAAAAATATGAACTTTTCTAAAGCCAGTGTTACTTACCTCTTTTCCTTTTCCCAAGTGACAAATCCCTTTCTTAGTTTTTCCTCAGTAATATATAATCTTGGTAATTCCCTTAGGTATTTAAAAATGTTTCAGTGTTTTTGTATGATATACAATGATTAAAGTTAAAAAGCAATACTAATGGCTGATAAATTATTAAAGGTTATAAAATTTATTTAAAATGCAATTATTTTCTCCTTTGGCCCTTTTGAGCTCATTTTAAGATTCTTTTTTACAGCTTTAGTGAGATGTAATTCATATACCACACAATTCACTTATTTAAGTACACAGTTCAATGGGTTTTGTTATAATACATTTTTTTAAATTGTGGTAAAATAATAAATATCAAAAATGTTAAGGGTATAATTCAGTGGCATTAATTGCATTTATAATGTTGATCTATCACCTATCATCAACAATGAAATTCATAGTTCAGATATACTAATTTTTTTCCCACTAAAATGATGTTCACTCAGTTATTTTTATTTACATTAAAGCATTGCTGAATTTTAAAATAACCTATGTTTTGTTTTGGAGCTATCTAGACAATAAAATACTGACAGACAACTGCCACACACATTCAAGCTTTTATATGGAGAATGCCTATATTCTTTGAAAAAATAACTGATTTGGTATTTCTATAAATGTTAATTTTATTTCTGTAATTGGAATTTCATTTCTAGATTGGATGAGGTTTCAGGCTGCTATTTGTAATCGACTTTCTAAAAATTAACACAATTATTACACATTATTAAACTTATGTGTGGGTAATTTTTATTCCCAAATGAATAAAAAACTCATTGAGTATAATTATCACTCTGTGATCTCTTTTAAAAGTTAGTCTTTTCAAGTTCTAGAGACATCTTGATATACTATGTAAGAATAAGTAAATGAAAGTTGCAATGATAGTAAAAGCAACTTCTGTTCAGGTGAAGAGCAATCTTTGAATGACTTTGCAGAATTGTCACCTATTCTGTGCTACTTCTTAACTTGCACTTTAATTTCAGCATTCCTGGAGCTTCCAGTTTTTGGCAGTTATTTTGGGGTATAAATTAAACAATGTATGATTCAGAAGAAACTGTATGATGTCAAGAACATTTTACAGCTTCCCTTCTGCTAATGGTAAACCAACTAGGGAGTCGTTTGTGAATTGTGAGATTTACACATGTTCATTCAATAATTGATCACAAGCTCTTGAACAGATTATACTGATATTGTTGAAAATGAAAGAAATTCAGCAGGCACTGTTATTGCCTTTGGTGATATGAATCCCTGGAACCTCTTGTCAGTCTCAGGGAGGTTTGCAAAACACCTGTGGGAGCCCCGAGGTGTGCTGCTGGGCGCTTCCTCCTCTCAGTCTAAGCCTTGGGCTGTGATGGCTCGACATCAGGCTGGCAGAAGCCACCCTGGTTGGCCCTGGATCACAACCACGTCGCCTTACATAGGAGGGAACTCGAGTTTCTACATCATCCCTGTTCAAAAGGCAGAGCGCTCAGCCTGGGGCAGGCAGATTTCAGGCACAGCTCCTCCATAACTCCCCCGAAGTTAGATAGGACTCACCCAGTGCCCCCAGCCTGCTACCCTTTCCCCAGCCTGCCCCTTCCTCACTGCCTTTTCTTCCCTTCAGCTTCTCGTGTAGAGAGAGCTGCACAAGTGTTCTTTGAAGGATATGAAAACCTACGTATGAGAGTTTATCTCCCAGTGAGTGTAGTTGTGTGTTGGGGTGTGTGTGTGTGTGTAGAGGGTGATGAGGGGTTAATGTGATAGAGCCCAAATCCAATACTGATCATTGTCTGAGAAAGCATATAGCGTAACTGTTGTGTGGGCTCCGGCGCCAGATGATTTGGGTTTGAATCCTGGCTCTGCCACTTACTAGCTGTGTGACTTTAATCTCTCTATGTCTCATGACCTCGTTTTTAAGATAAGAGTTACAAATAATACCTACTTCAAAAGATAGCTGATAGGATACACTGAGTTATGGCTTCCTTGGCAGCTCAGTGGTAAAGAATCTGACTGCCAAGCAGGAGATGTGGGTTCGATCCCTGGATTGGGAAGACCCCCGGAGAAGGAAATGGCAACCCACTCCAGTATTCTTGTCTAGGAAATCCCATGGACAGAGGAGACTGGCAGGCTAGAGTCCATGGGGTTTTAAAAGAACCGGACATGACTTAGAGAGTAAACAACAAAGTATAAATAAAATCCCTGGGGACTTTCCTGGCAGTCCAGAGATTAGGACTCTGTGCTTCCACTGCAGTGGGTTCAGGGTTCCATCCCTGGTTGGGGAACTAAGATCCTCCAAGCCGAGCTGCCAAAAAAAAAAAAACAAAAAGTTTCGTACAGTGTCAGGCATATAGTAATTGCATAGTAATGTGTTTGCCATTATTATTACCATAGTAGTACTGTTACTATTAGTAGACCTTTTTAGTAATAGAGTGGGGAAGAGATTTAGGAATAATCTATGAACAATAAATTTTTAAAATTTTATTTACATTGGTTTTTGAAAATTTTTGGCCATGCCCTGCAGCATGTGGAATCTTAGTTCCCCCACCAGGAATCGAACCTGTGCCCCCTGCAGTAGAAGCATGAAGCCTTAACCACTGGTCTGTCAGGGAAGTTGCAACAGTGAATTTTTAAAAAAATATTTATTTGACTGCACGGGTTCTTAGTTGTGGCAGGTGGGATCTAATTCCCAGATCAGGAATCAAACCTGGGCCCCTACATTGGGAGCCCAGAGTATTAGACACTGGACCACCAGGGAAGTCCCCCAACAATGAACTATTAACTGAAAAAATGTACTTACACAAGGAAATGTACTTGACACTGGCAGATGAAATAGAGGCATTCATAATCTTTTTATTCTTTCAAAATGTCCCTTTGGAACTTAATTTCATATTGTTAACAACCATACAGTTTTGCAGATGTGAGAAAATCACCAGCAGTCAGTCAACACAGAGCCTTCTTCCACCATAGCTCTAAAGCAGAACTCACCTGGGTGAGCTTCTAGTGCCCTGCGAGCCTGTGCTGAGCTTCAGAAAAGCCTAAACCTCTTTCCAAAGAAAGGCAATGCCAAAGAATGTTCAAACTACCGCACAATTGCACTCATCTCACACAGCTAGCAATGTACTGCTCAGTCCTCCAAGCCAGGCTTCAACACTACATGAACGGTGAACTTTCAGATGTTCAAGCTGGATTCAGAAAAGGCAGAGGAACCAGAGATCAAATTGTCAACATCCGCTGGATCATCAAAAATGCAAGAGTTCCAGAAAAACATCTGCTTTATTGACTACGCCAAAGCCTTAGACTGGATCACAACAAACTGTGGAAAATTCTTCAAGAGGTGGGAATACCAGACCAGGAGATGTGCCTCCTGAGAAATCTGCATGTAGGTCAAGAAGCAACAGTTAGAACTGGACATGGAACAACAGACTGGTTCCATGGGAAAGGAGTACATCAAGTCTGTATATTGTCACCCTGCTTATTTAACTTATATGCAGAGTACATCATGCGAAATGCTGGGCTGTATGAAGCACAAGCTGGAATCAAGATTGCTGGGAAAAATATCAATAACCTCAGATATGCAGATGACACCACCCTTATGGCAGAAAGTGAAGAAAAAGCTAAAGAGCCTCTTGATGAAAATGAAAGAGGAGAGTGAAAAAGTTGGCTTAAAACTCAACATTCAGAAGATCATGGCATCTGGTCCCATCACCTCTTGGCAAATAGATGGGGAAACAATGGAAACAGTGGCAGACTTTACTTTTTGGGGCTCTAAAAATCACTGCAGATGGTGACTACAGCCATGAAATTAAAAGACGCTTGCTCCTTGGAAGAAAATCTATGACCAACCTAGACAACATATTAAAAAGCAGAGACATTACTTCGCCAACAGAGGTCCATCTACTCAAAGCTATGGTTTTTCCAGTAGTCCTGTACGGATGAGAGAGTTGGACTGTAAAGAAAGCTGGGCACCAAAGATTTGATGCTTTTGAACTGTGGTGTTGGAGAAGACTCTTGAGAGTCCCTTGGGCTGCAAGGAGATCCAACCAGTTAATCCTAAAGGAAATCAGTCCTGAGTATTCATTGGAAGGACTGATGCTGAAGCTGGAGCTCCAATACTTTGGCCACCTGATTCGAAGAACTGACTCATTGGAAAAGACCCTGATGCTGGGAAACACTGAAGATGGGAGGAGAAGGGGATGACAGAGGATGAGATGGTTGGATGGCATCACCCACTCAATGAGTTTGAGTAAGCTCCGGGAGTTGGTGATGGACAAGAAAGCCTGGCGTGCTGCAGTCCATGGGGTCTCAGAGAGTTGGCATGACTGAGCAACCGAACTGAACTGAAGTTTTCAAAGCAGACCTATGTGTGCCCTCAGCCAGGAAAGCTGCTCCACTTCCAACCCTTCTGTCCCAGCACCATCATTTCAACAGAGCCCACACTGGCTAATTACAGGTTGCTAGTGTTCAGATGAACTTGTTCTCACATATATAAATCTGTTGGTAGGAGTATTTAATTCCAGATAACCTGCAGAATGCATCATCCTAGAAGCTGAGGAGGTTTTCGAGTGTTGGTCAAGACTGATATACAGATAAATGAAGGAGGATTGGTGTGAACCCTTCGCCTCATGGCTCAGCCTCTTTCTTCTCTGCCTACTTTCCCTTGATCCACTCAGTTTTCCTTCTCCTTCTTGACTGCCTGCTCACTGTCTCTTCTGAAAACTGCTCAGGGGTTTGGTATAGGTATATTGCTGATCTGCCTTGTGAACTCCTGCTTCACATAACCCTTTCTTTTCTTTTTAACATTTATTTTTGGCTGCAGTGGGTCTTTGTTGCTGTGTACAGGCTTCCTCTAGTTGTGATGTGCGGGCTTCTCATCGTGGTGGGTTTTCTGGTTGCGGAGCATGGTCGTGTGGCCGCAGTAGTTGTGACGCACAGGTTTAGTTACCCTGAACCATGTGGAATCCTGCCATAACCAGAGATCAAACCCGTATCCCCTACATTGACAGGCAGGTTCTTAACCACCAGACCGCCAGGGAAGTCCAGCCCTTTCTTTAGAAGGAGAGTATGTATGTTAAAAAGGTTAATCTGCTTTGATGCATTTGTTCCTTCTGGCTTGCAGTAGATTTCCTTCCTGTTTCCAAAAGGTAGGTTGTTTCATTTCCACAATGAATATGTATTGATGTGAACTAAGACGTAATTAATTCTCTGTTGCCTCACTGCCACCCTCACCTACCCTCTGTATAGTAGCAGTTCTCAAGATTTAGTGTGGGGAGAATCACCTGGCAAGCTTGGTGAAGTGTGGGTTTCTGAAAAGATTCTGATTCAGTGGGTCAGCCTTGGGTGTCAGGAATCAGAGATAAACATCCCCTGGCCACTCTCAAAGGTGTGGTTGGGGAACCCCACACTTAGAGAAGTGTTGCTCTGTTATACAGTCTGATGGCTAGATGGTGTGAGCTGCACATGTCATTTAAGATTTCTAGTTGTCACATTAAAAAAAGGAGAAACAGCTGAAATGTTAATATATATTTTATTTAACCTAGAAAATCTAAACTATCATTTTAACATATAATTAATATAAAATTTATTAGGAAGATGGTTTACATTTTTTTTTGTACTGTCTTCAAAATCTGGTATATGGGGTGAGAAGTAGGAGAGAGGTTCAAGAGGGAGGGGACATATACCTATGGCCGATTTATGTTGATGTATGGCAGAAACCAACACAATATTGTAAAGCAATTATCCTCCAATTAAAAATAAATTAACTAGAAATTTAGAAAAATCTGGTATATATTTTACATTCAGCTCATCTCAAATTCAAATTCACCACATTTTAAGTGTTTAGTCGTCATATGTGGCTAGTAGCTGTTTGTTTAGAGCTAGTCTAAGCCTATGGATAGTGATGATGCTAAGGCCTGAAATGCCTGGGAACCCTCACCTGCATCCTGGATGAGCCCCCATAGACATTTCCCCTTTTAGAGCTAGTTTTGTGGCTGGACCAGCCCTTGTAGTTCTTATTAGGATTGCAAGACACCCTCAGCAACAACCCTTGGGGAGCTCTGAAAAATAGAGGTTTATGACTTACAGGTTCCACATGGCTTGCCCCAGCTACAGAGTGAGGTTAGTATTGGTTTGATACATGTCTTTGAGACAATTTAATTTCAACTCAGAACTAATTTTTGATCCCGCAGATAACTGGGTGTTTTAGAAAGAAATATGCATCTCCCATATCCTAGGAGTTTGGTCTAATCAGCCCAACTAGGATAAAGTGAAATCCAATTCTCTCTCCGTCACATGGCTCCTGACCATTTGGCAAGACAGTATTTATGGTCTTCAGCTCAAAAGCTTTGCTCCCCAAACTAAGACTTGAAGTGTGAATGTCAGGAAGCAAAAGTTAACAACATCTGGTCATCTTGGCAGGCTTTTTCTCCATCTTCCTGTGCCCACACTGTTTTAAACCACTCTAGAATGTTCCAAACATCCTCTCGATAATCCTCTCTTCTTCTTTCCTTCACTGCTCACTTCTCCAAACAAGAGGCAAAGTTCAGTAGAAAATAGCTGGAGGGTTGGGGAGACAGAAAAGGGAAAGATGCACAAAAAGGGAAAAAAAGAACAAATCTTGTCCTGCCACCCCTGGGCCTCGCGTCCTAGGAAAAAGTCAAGAGAAACAGGGGTGTCCTCTGTTGTCAGAATCAGTGTTCCCTCCTCTGGTGTGAACTGAGGCAAAAGGGCGCCCCCCTGACCCCCACCCCAGGCAGGAAGGAGTAGAACCAGAGGCAAGTCCGTTTGCTCCGCAGACTCGAGGCCAGCAGCTGCCCTTGGTTTCAGAGGTGGCCTCTGCTGGGTGCGACCTTCCTGGGGAACCTACTCAGCAGGTACACTGATTCTTCTCCCTTGGAGCTGGGGCCATAAGGACTGGAGTGGACTCCAGCGGGAGGCTGCCCGGGGCACCGCCCCCGTACAAGGGCAGGCTGTGGCGGGCCATCAGCTCCCTGGCCATCAGCACGAAGACCTCGTCGATATTCTTGGACTCCTTGGCAGATGTTTCCAGAACAGCTAGGAGACCGTATTTCTCAGCCAGGATGCAGGCATCCTCAAAGAGAACGTGGCGTTTTTCCCACAGGTCACACTTGTTCCCTGGGAGTGAGAGAGAAGCAGATATTCCAGGGAGTAACTTACTCTGGTTTTTTAAAAGGTGGAATTTAAAAAGAACATTTTAGTTTAGCAGATGCCAAAGAAAGATAGGAGACAGAACATCTACCTAACCTACGAAAGGAAGAAAGTGAAAGTCAAGTCGCTCAAAGTGAAAGTGAAGTCGCTCAGTCGTGTCCCACTCTTTGTGACACCATGGACTGTGGCCTACCAGGTTCCTCCGTCCATGGGATTTTCCAGGCAAGAGTACTGAAAGGGGTTGCCATTTCCTTCTTCAGGATCTTCCTGACCCAGGAATCGAAACCCGATCTCCTGCGTTTCAGGCAGGCGCTTTACCCTCTGACCCACCAGTGCTCCTAAACCCTTACACTGAGGGAGTAAGAAGAGTTAAGAAGTTAGAGAAACAGAGCAGATGCGAAGGAGAAAAAGATGAGAAGCAGCGGTCTTCAGCGGGAGAGCAGGGCGTTTTATGAACGGTGTTCAGGAATTCGCGATGAGGTAGAAGGCCGAGGGTTTTAAACGGAGACTGAGGAGCTGGCCTCCCTGTGAACGGCTGGAGCTGAAGGAACACGACAGCTAACGCACAACCGTCTCTTTGACTTTTGTACAGTGGTGACGTGGCCTCGAGGGGCTGGGGTAAACTTTTGGGAGAGAAAGACTCCTTTGTGTGAAGAACCGTGGAGATGGAATGGAAACTGTGGTGGAAGGGCAGGGACAACTCTGTGAGGGAATGACACCTCTGACTATCCCAGATTAAGGCGAGGAGGCCACTGACAGAAAACAACAGCAAGACCCCTCGTGTCAGCCCTCGCGGTTGGACGCGTCACAAACCGGAACACCGGGGACACTTTCAGATGATCTCTGGGGGCGTTTCTGGCACCAGTGAAGAAGTGAGGGCAGAGACGGTTGTTACAACAGACACACGAGGGAGTAAATGACCAAGAAACAGTTGTGAGATTCCCGGAAATCCCCCCATGTCTTGGCATCTGTTCGCCTCCTCTGCCCCACCTGTTTCTGCAGAGAAGGGAGGAGGGGTGAAGGGCGGGACCATAGGGGCGGGGCCATGGGGTCAGGAGGGTGGGGCCTAAGGGGCGGGGCCAGCAAGGGAGCCGAGGGAGGTGCAAGAAGGGGACGGGCCCAGGCTGAGTGGCTTTGCAGGGCAGATTTCGAGGTTCTTCTGCTCCAAGATAGCCCGGGAAGCCTGCGAATTTAAAGGATCCAGCCCACCTCCTTGGGGAAATCTCCAGTGAGATTAGAACTGCGCTGTTCCCCTCGGTGAGATGCATGGGATTCGCACCTAAGCTTCCTTCCCTGGGAGCTGCCATTGGTGGGGTTTCCTCCCCTGCCTGCTCAGCTCTGTCACTGGGCGGGGGCGGGGTGGGGGGAGCGCCTCGGAGCCTCTCATTCAGCAGGGCAGGACAGTTTCCCTGCGTTGAGGTCTCAGCACTGTGCTAAGTGCTTTATGTGTTCCTTTATTTAATCCTTTCAATTCAACCATACCTTTGAAGCAGGTGCTAGCTTTATAGATGAGGAAGTCAAAATTCAGAGAAAGGGATGAACCCAAGTTCAGACAGGCAGGACAGAGAGGGAGATTGGAACCCAAATCTGTTTGACTGCAAAGTTCAGGCGCTAGAGTGGATGAGACACTGCTTCAGCCAGAGCTTCAGGGCGCCCTGGGTGACTGTTAGCCTGACCAACTGCTGGAAAGTGTTTGGAAAGGAACTGACCCCATGGAAGCTCTGGTTCAAACCCTGCCTCACCTGTCAGTAAGTACCTTGACCCAGTTACTTAGCACCATATTCAATCTCCATAGCCTCGATTTCCTGAGGATGGTGGTCTCTGCTTCTTCAGATGGTTGTGAGGGTTAAATGAAGGGACTTAGCGGATTCAGAGTGGAGTTTAGTAAATGTCACCTGTCATTACCTCTTCCTATCAACCCTCCTGGTTCTCACGCCTCAGGAGCATCTATCATGAAAGGTGTCAGAAACCTTGCCCAGTGTCCTCCCTGGTGCTTTGAAGAAGTGGTTATTGAGGAAGAAATCTAGGCCTTTTGGAGGGGGTGGAAAGGATCAGTGTTAATTTGTATAAACACAGAAGAAGTGCCTTTAGAAGTGTCCAGTAGATCAGAAGTCAAATCAAAAAAGTTTCTGGTCCCAAAGGGGACCTTTGGCTGAGAAGTGAAAAGAAGAGACACTCTTCCCCAAAGAGACAAGTGGTCCTCTGTGTGGAGGCTACCTGGCCTCACTAATCTCTCTTTCCTGGTTTCAGGCATGTGGGGAAAGACACCATCCATCTGAAAAAAGGAGGGGACTAAATTTGAGGCATGTTTTCTTTGGCTGGCTGTGGATTGGGGGCTTTTGATCTGATGCAGCAGAAGGGATAAGCCCTGTTGAGGCTCTTGGAGTGACTTCGATTAAGTTACAAGAAGCAGAATGAGTTACAAAGCAGCATTCTCCTCAAGGCTGTGCTTACAACAGGGGCTAGTTGTTCTGTCAGTCAGTCGTGTCAGACTCTCTGCGACCCCATGGACCACAGCACACCAGGCTCCCCTGTCCTTCACTATCTCCCAGAGTTTACTCAAACTCACATCCATTGAGTCGATGATGCCATCCAACCATCTCATCCTCTGTCATCCCCTTCTCCTCCTGCCCTCAATCTTTCCCAGCATCAGGGTCTTTTCAAATGAGTCAGCTCTTCACATCAGGTGGCCAAAGCTAGACTATGACTTAAAGCAGCAAAGACAGGGGAAGAGTGGTTCTAGAATAACAAGTCCTCTCTGGAGTCTGGATGATAATAATAAATGGACTGAGTGTGCCAATGATGTGTCCCATCAGCAGAGGTCCCCCTGACCAGAGGCTGGCCAGCAACCTGGGGCCAGAAGTAATGGGACAATGGGGTTTCCTTTCTGAGGAATGCGAGCTAGAGGGTATGAGAAAATGAGGGATTTTGTGACAGGAGCAGGCTGGGGATGATGCCTGGAGGAATCCAAGAGGGAGGGCTCAGGGTGAGAGAGAGTGGCCAGCCCACACCACCCCACATGTAAGAAGCAGCTCTTAGATGCACAGTAGTGGAGTAGGCTTCCCAGGTGGCTCAGTGGTAAAGAATCCCCCTGCCAAGACATGGGTTCGATCCCTGGGTCGGGAAGATCCCTTGGAGTAGGAAATGGCAACCCGCTCCAGTATTCTTGCCTGAAGAATTCCATGGACAGAGGAGCCTGATGGCCTGCAGTCCATGGGGTTGCAGAGAGTTGGATGCAAGTGAGCACAGACAGTGGAGGAGCCTGGTTCATCGATCCCAGCCTGAGAGGAGGGTCCCCAGCTTCCTGCTTGTGGAGGCTGGCGTGGCTGCACTGTGGCCCCTCCTCTTGGTGAGTTTGGTTGCTGACTTTTCCTAGGTCCCAGGGACTTGTACCCTCACCATAAGCCCCCCCTCAGTTATTTAAGGAACACTGATGAGCTTGTTCCCTCAAACATACTTCTAGAAGCAAATCCCACTCTTTATGACACACTTACTATGTGCCAGGCACCGTCAAGCAATGCATACACTTTTCCTCACTAAATCTTTACAACCCCAGTGAATATTGATCAAATGTTATAGATGAGGAAACTAAGGTTCAGAGGGTAACTTAGCATAGAGCTGCTGCTGCTGCTAAGTCGCTTCAGTCATGTCCGACTTTGTGCGACTCCATAGACGGCAGCCCACCAGGCTCTGCTGTCCCTGGGATTCTCCAGGCAAGAACACTGGAGTGAGTTGCCATTTCCTTCTCCAAACACAGAGCTAGGATATGCTTATCAATGGGTAGCTCTTTCTTAGTCCCACAGCAGCTGTCTAGACCTATGCTCTGCAGACTTTAATTTGCACAAGAATCTCTCTAGGATCGATTCATCCAGTAGATCTGGGGTGAGGCCTGAGATGGGGGATTTCTAACAAACCCCAAAGTGACGCGGATGCTATGGATTTTTAGGAAAGTGGAAATACACTCTGTGATATCTTCATGATGAATACTTGTCATCATACACTTGTCCAAATCCATAGAAAGCACAACACCAAGAAGGATTCATAACTTAAACTATGGACTTTAGATGATTGTGATGTGTCCATGTAGGGTCATTCTTTGTAACAAATGTACCACATTGTTAGGGGACGTTGATATGGGAGGGGCTGTGCATGTGTGGGGACTTCCCTGGTAGCTCAGCTGGTAAAGAATCCTCCTGCAATGCAGGAGACCCCTGTTCAATTCCTGGGTCGAGAAGATCCCTTGGAGAAGGAATAGGCTACCCATTCATGGGGCTTCCCTGGTGGCTCTGAAGGTAAAGAATCTGCCTGCACTGCAGGAGACCTGGGTTCAGTCCCTGGGTTGGGAAGATCCCCTGGAGGAGAGCATGGGAATCTTATTCTTACCTGGAGAATCCGCATGGACAGAAGAGCCCGGTGGACTACAGTCTGTGGGGTCACAGAGAGTCAAGAGTCGGACACGACTAAGTGACTAGCACAGCACATGCATGTGTGGGTACAGGGGATATATGGGAAACCTCTGTATCTTCCTCTCAGTTTTGCTAAGAATTTTAAACTGTTCTGATAAAGATAAGTCTTAATACAACAAACAAAAACCCAGTGATGATGATGTTGCTGGTCTGCAGGCCACACTTTGAGTAGTGAAAACTAAACCAGGTTGCCAAAATGAACCAGCCACCTGGCAGACAGTAGTGTCCTCAGGAGGGGTGATGCGCTGCTTGCAAAGCTAATACTGTAGGGAACTGACAGTATGTTGTGCTCAGTCATGTCTGACTTGTTGCAACCCCATGGACTGTAGCCCACCAGGCTCCCCTGTCCGTGGGATTTCCCAGGCGAGAATACTGGAGTAGGTTGCCATTTCCTACACCAGGGGATCTTCTTGACTTAGGGATCGAACTCACATGTCTTGCATCTCCTGCACTGGTAGGCAGATTCTTCACCACTGCACCACCTGGGAAATTTCCCATTTGTGAATATACAATGGGACTGCACCTATTTCAAGCTGTGAGTTCACTTAGTGTAGTTGAAGTTGATGTTAATTTTGATGTTAACTTGTTATTAAGATTTGTTTAGGATCTTCACAGGTGTGAGAAGTCATTCAAGCGTGTTGTCAGTCATAGTCATCTGAGTGGCTCCCTTGGGGATTAAGAGCCATCTGAAGCTGTGAAACTCACACTACAGAGTATTGGCTGTGTAGTCTGCAAATATGTGTGTTGAATCAGCCAGGGTGCACCTTCATCTATATGTCTCGGGTTTTTGCAATGAGAAACTCTAGGGTGGGGTCTTGGAGTATGTATTCTTTTTTTTTTTAGGCCTCGCAGTGCAACATGTGGCATCTAGTTCGTTCCCCACCCAGGGATTCAATGAGTGCACCCTGCATTGAGAGTGCAGAGTCTCAACCACTGGACCACCAAGGAATCTGTATTCTTAACAAATTCACGCCACCCCCACTATCATGCTCAAGCGAACCTGATTGGAATTTCTGGCCCAGATGTTTTTTGAGGTCCTAGCCTCCACGTGTGCTTTTATGACTTCCTGTTCCACTGTCATTGTAAACCCAGAAAAAGCTGAGCATGGGGCGTAAAGGAAAGAGAAATGCCTTGAAATCCACATACCAATCAGCATGATGACCAAGTTCGCTGCTCCGTATTTCTCTATCTCGTGAATCCAGTGAGGAACAGATTCAAACGTGGACCGCCGGGTGAGGTCGTAGGCAATGATGGCCGCGTGGGCACTGCGGTAGTAGCTCTGGGTGATGGTCCGGAAACGTTCCTGGCCGGCGGTGTCCCACACCTGCATCTGCAGAAGGTCGGGCAAGGGGGTCTGCATGAGGAATTCCCATGTCTGATGCTCACCTAAGTTTTTTCCTGGGTCTCACTTCTAGAGATCCAGACTCACGAGGTCTGGGGTGGGGCCCAAGAGTCTGCTTTTTTCAGAGGCTCCCCAGTGTCATCTGGATGTGCTTTCAGGTTGGGAGTCATCACCTAAGGGACCCTCCAGCCTGAGAAGTGGATCCAGGGTCCTAGGATGTGGTGTTCTTTGCCTTTCCAGCACACTCATCTGCTTGTCTAGATTTTGGGGTTTATTTTTTGACCTTGGTAAAGGTGAGGGCATTGGCTAAACTGCTTTGATTTTGAAGGACCACTCAGTCATCCATGTTTAGAAGTGTGCCCATAATTATTGTTTAGTCGTGTACAGCTCTGTGACCCCATGGACTGTAGCCCGACAGCTCCTCTGTCTATGGGATTTCCCAGGCAAGAATACTGGAGTGGATTGCCATTGCCTCCTCTAGAGAATCTTCCTGACCCAAGGATCAAACCCAAGTTTCTTGCATCTCCTGCATTGGCAGGCAGATTCAGTCTCAACCACTGAGCCACCAGGGAAGCCCTTGTCCTCATAATACTACCTTCCAAATTAACAACCCAGGCAGTGGCACCAATTTATATTCCCTCCAATAGTGTTTGAGGGTACTTATTTTTTCTTTTAGCTTTTAAAATTTTTTAAAAATTTCATTTATTGATTTATCTTTGGCCATGTTGGGTCTTCACTGCTGTGCGGGTTTCCTCTAGTTGTGACGAGTGGAGGCTGCTCTCTAGTTGCCATGTGTGGGTCTCTCCTTGAGATGGCTCCTCTCATTCTGAAGCACGGGCTCCAGGGCACTTGGGCTTCAGTGGTTGTGGCTGACTGGCTCTAGAGCGCAGGCTCAGTAATTGTGGCACACAGGCTTTGTTGCTCTGGGGCATATGGGATCCTCCGGGACCAGGGGTCGAACCCATGTCTCCTGCATTGGCAGGCAGATTCTTTTTGCCAGCAGGGGAGCCCTGGTACCTGTTTTGTTTTTCATACTGTCACATTATTTATAAAGTTTATTTTTTAAAGAAAGTTTTCAAAGATACACAAAACTAGAGAGAATAAAGCATTGAACCCTCACATAACCAAATAATTATCAAGATTTTGCCACTCTTGCTTCATGGAGCCCTTGATTTATTTGAAATATTATTTTGAAGAGAATCCCAGACTTTGTGTCATTTCATGCCTACTTACATGCTTCCTTAATAAATGGACATTGTCTTTCCTAACCATAACACCATTATCACTGCTAATAAACTTTTCAATAACTCTTTAGTATGATCTAATATTCAGACCATATTAAGTTTTCCTAACTGGTTCCAAAATATCTTTCTACTATTGTGTTTAATAAGGATCCCAAGCAAAACCTATTTATTACATCATCACCAACACTTTTTGATCCTTTTTAATCAAATGGGTAAAAGGTATCTCACTGTTAATTTCATTGCTTTAATTATAAGTGACAGTGGGTACCTTTACTTCTTTGCATAAATGTATGAGCCAGTTTGCATAAAAATTATGATGTAGTAGTTTTGTCAAATCTGTGAATTGCCTACTTATTGTGTTTGGTTGTTGGTCTTTTCGTTGATGTTTATCAGAGCTCTGCTGCGTGGCATGCAGGATCCTAGTTCCATGACCAGGGGCTGAGCCCATGCCCCTACAGTGGAAGCATGGAGTCCTAACCACTGGGCTGCCAGGGAATTCCCTCATCAGAGCTCTTTTCATGTCAAAAATTAGCCTTCTGTGAGTTCCATATTTGCAAATGTTTCTTTCCAGTCTGTCATTCAGCTTTTGACTTTGTTTATGGTATTTTTGAGTGTGCGGAAATTTGACCTTTATATGATTATACAGAAGAGTATAAATTTGACCTTTAGATATAAGAGTTAGATGGAGCAATATTTTCCTTTATGGCTTGTGGGTTCTTGTCTTAATTTTAAGCCTGATTTTCCCCTTCCTCAGTGAGAAAAATAAATACTCCTATGTGTTTCTTTTCCTGGTATTTTTATGATTTCATATTTTATATTTACATATTTTATTCCTCAGGCCTGTGTTTCTGGGTTAGGGTCTGTGGGTGAAAGAGGCGGTCCCACCCCTGTGCCCCTCTGACCTTCACTTTCTTGCCGTCAATCTCCAGGGCATGCACAGTGAAGTCCACCCCGATCGTGTTCTGCTGCGCCTCCGTGTAGACCCCGGACTTGAAATGCTGCACGACACACGTCTTGCCCACGTTGGAATCCCCGATGAGGATAATCTTGAACAAATAGTCAAAGTTCTCGTCCACTGCCCTGGCTGAGCCGGAGAATTGCATGGCTCTTGCCACCTAGGATCAAAGAAGAAAAGGAGGAATTCAGCCTATCTTTAGTGAACAGCTACTGGCGGCCAGGAGCTATTCTTGGCACTCAGGATTCAGGACGGCACAAGACAGAGGAAGGTCACTGCTTTCCTAGCACAGACATCCTTGTGGGAGGAGAAGAACGTTAATTACTGGTCAGGTAAGAGGGAGCTGCCCCCACAAACCCCACCTGTCCTAGGTGAGTTGGTGCTACTTTAGGAGTGACCTTGGAATGAAGGGGTTCTACGGTCTGGGCCCACTCTCAGATGGTAGCATTGACTGGGACTTCCCTGGTGGTCCAGTGGTTAAGACTCTGCGCTTTCAGTGCTTCCACTGCAGGGGGCGAGGGTTTGATCCCTGGTCTGGGAACTAAGATCCCACACACCCTGTGGCCTGGCTCGGCAGGTGGGTTCTACCTGCCATTTATCAGGTGGATTGACTGGTTCCTAAAGGAAATCGACTCAATATTCATTGGAAAGACCGATGCTGAAGCTGAAGCTCCAATACTTTGGCCACCTGATGTGAAGAGCCGACTCACTAGAAAAAACCCTGATGCTGGGAAAGATTGAGGGAAGGAGGAGAAGAGGGTAACAGAGGATGAGATGGCTGGATGGCATCATCCACTCGATGGACATGAGTTTGAGCAAACTCTGGGAGACAGTGAAGGACACTGCAGACCCATGCTGCAGTCCACAGGGTCGCAAAGAGTTGGGCAGGACTGAGCAACTGAACAACATCAGTTGCGGAAGGCGGGCTCAGCCTGTCTCCATGTCACACGGGAGGAAGACAAACCACTGGAAGTCTGAATGTCCAGGCAACTAGCAACAAACACCAAGGACGCTTAACAGAGAAGTCAGTTTCAGAAAGGCTTTTCTTGTCTGGGAAATTATGACTTTGAGAATACCCAAAATGAAAACTGTGGGGAATTTCCTGGCGGTCCAGTGGTCAGGACTTTGCACTTTCACTGCCCAGGCCTTGGGTTCCATGCTTGTGCTGGAAACCAGAATCCCAGAAGCTGTGCAGCGTAGCCAAACAAAACGAAAGGAACAAACAAACGAAAAAACCCGGTGGTTCGAATGTTTGTGCTGTATTCTGCCACAGGCTGGAAAAAAAGTTCCGTATGACAGTGTCTCTCTAACTGACTATCAGAATTACCTGGGAAGGTAATCAAATAATTAAATATACAGGGACCTCCCTGTGGCTCAGTGGTAGAGAATCCGCCTGCCAATGCAGGAGACACAGGTTTGATCCCTGGTCCTGGAGGATCCCACATACCTCGAGCAACTAAGCTCATGTGCCATAACTACTGAAGCCCGTGTGTCTGGAGCCTGTGCTCTGCAAGAAGAGAAGCCACCGCAGTGAAAACCCCGAGCACTGCGACTAGAGAATAGCCCCTGCTTACTGCAACTGAAGAAGGCCTGCACGCAGCAATGAAGATCCAGCACAGCCAAAAATAAGTAAATAATAAAAGAGTTAAAAATATATGTATATATATTCCGGAGCCCATCTCAGATCTGCTAAATAGATGTAAAAACATGCACACACTCCCAGGTGATTTTGATAAGCAGGCAGGTTTGGGAAGCATCAACCAGCACAGTCAACCACCTGAAACTTTATTCTTGCCCTCAGCATCTCTGCTTAAACATCCATCTACACTTCAACATCTCAGATCACAAGGAGCTCACTACCTCCTGACAAAAATCAATTTTGTGTGCACAGCTCTTATGTGGGGTTGAAATCTATGTCCTTGAGGTTTCTGACCGTGGACCCTCATGCTACGCCAGGATTCGTACCCCACTCGACAGCCCAGCAGACATTTGGAGCAGCAAGCAGGTCCCCTTGAAGCAGATATCCCAGACCCTTTGACTGTTCTTCAGTTGTGTTGCGTCTCCTCATCAAATGTCTCATAAAAATACATGAAAGCTTATCCTGTTTGATAACTAAATTTGATGTGCTGCAAATTTAGTTATGACACCCTTCTTCATTTCTCCAAGTTTTATTTTCTGGTCTTCTCAAAAGTCATAGAACGTGACAAGTCTGTATCATCACACAAATTAAATCTATACTTAAAAACTCTAAGCTTTAAATGAATGAAGGAGGTTCCCTGAAGCTACTATGGCCACATGATCCAGCAAAAAAGAGAAACAGCCAAACCACTTTTCCCCCCTCTGGCTTTTCAAATGAAGAAAGCCATTCTACTTCCGGTGTCTAACCACTGTCAAGTGAGCTGAAATCTTACTTCTCCCCCGACCCCGGCCACCTCCCCCAGTAAGTCCTCAGGCTTTCTGCAAAAGCCCCCTTCACACGCCCTGCAAGGAGAAAAGAGCCATGTCCACCTGCCGTAAAACCCTCCATCCTGCAGCCTCCACCTGTTGCTCACCAGTTGCTCACGCCTGCCAGCAGGTGTTTGCTCTTTCTCCTGGTTTTCCTTTTGGCCCTCCGTGCCCCTTCTTCCTCCTGCCTCGAGGTGTGGTGGGAACTGTAGTTCTGTCCCCAGGTGTCAGGTTTAGTGGCTCGAGAAACCGAAAGGAAAGTGTAAACCTTCCCTCCTCACCCCCTCCCCCGCCACCCGGAGGAGCTGCCACTGGGTACAAAGGCGGGGTGAGGTCCTGGCCACACCCGCCACGCTAAGTCAACTTTCCTCTGAGCGTGGAGCATCCCATGTCATCCATCACAGCCCGAATGAAAAGGACTAGCCAGCTGTATCAGCCAACACCTACCGAGCCGCCCTGTTCCTTTTTTCTGCTCGCCTTCTCTTGGGCGGCCCCAATCCCCATTTTTTCCTGGTGTCCCCTGTTTGCCTGGGTGGGGCTGGCTAGTTGAAGGACAACAAATTAAAGGGGACTACAGACCTGGGTTTTGAGTCATTTAATTGTTTTGTGGGCTTGAATAACCTTTGCTGAGGAGTCACTGAGCGAAAGGAGGTGATCCAAAGAGAAGACTGAAAAACCAAATTGGGAAGATCCCCTGGAAAAGGAAATGGCAACCCACTCCAGTATTCTTGCTTGGAAAATCCCATGGACAGAGGAGCCAGGCAGGCTACAGTCCATAGGTCGCAAGAGTTGGACACGACTTAGCGCTATCTTTTCTTTCTTTCAAAGCTGGAAAAAATGTTTCCTTCCCCCCTCAAAATCTACCCCAAAACAAAGGTTAATTTCTAGGAAGACCTGGCATCCGCCAGTCCCTGATGGTGGCCATGGAAGCACCAAGCTGGGCTGAATTTTCCTTTTTGATTCTCCCCCCACAGAGTCTGGAAGAGTCTCTGCTTCTCCCAGCCTGGGGACTAGCTCGGCTCCACTACGTAGAATGTGCCGAGTAGGCAGTTAAGCCGCAAGCACCACATGCAAAACAGAACATCTGGATTGATAAAATACGAAACTGGCATAGTGTTTTCAAACTGTGGGCTGAGACTCATTATGAGTCATGAAGTCAATTTCAGTGGGTTGTAACCAGCATTTTTACCAAAGAGATGAAGAAAACAATTCAGAATGCATTCCTATTTTCCTGAACTGTTTGTGTCAGTTGTGAACAGGGAGCTGTGTGCCGGGGGTGATGTATGAGGTACTTCTTACTGCGTGTAGAGGCCTGGCACTGAAAGAGAGGACAGTTTATTCACTACACAGCAACATTTCTTTAGAGAAACTGTAAATGATGATTTATCTTATCCAAAATTCCATTTACATATCACTTGCAGGAACCTCTCTTTTTTTAAATTTAAACAAAAATGTTTGATTAGAGTATAATTGCTTTACAATGTTGTGTTAGTTTCTGCTGAACAACAACAACGTGAATCAGTTATAGGTATTCTTATATCCCCAGGAGGGCTTCCCAGGTAGCACAGTGGTAAAGAATCCTCCTGCCAACGCAGGAGACACAGCAGACTCGGATTTGATCCCTGGATTGGGAAGATCCCCTGGAGGAGGAAATGGCAACACACCCCAGTGTCCTTGCCTGAAAAAATCCCATGGACAGAGGAGCCTAGAAGGCTATGGTCCATGGGGTCACAAAGAGTCAGACACAACTGATCGAGTGAACACACACGTATCCCCAGGAACCTCTCAGGGAGGATAAACCCAATGTTGGCAGGTAAAGCAAGAAAACAAACAACAAAAAACACTGCCAAATACTGCTGCTGCAGATGGTGTTTTGAAAGCTATGGTCATGTATATGAGGCTTGAAAATGAGATATAAGTCAAGATCCGTGACAAATGTATGGGCAGGGACAGGAAATAGAACCTGTGAGATGTGTCAATGAGGTTAGGTATACAAATGTTTTCTTCGTCTCGTATTGATTACTAATAAGGGAAAACAACAACAACCAAAACCAGCTGACTCAGACTTCCCACTTGGGAGGGTGTCTAGAAGCAGAAATCAAATGGTAAAATGCCTGGATGGTTATGGACGTAGGAGAAATGCTGCTTTTCCCTACCCCAACCCTGTTCACCAACGTTGATTATAAGTGCAAAGAGCTGAGCTTGGGCTACGGGGGAGATGCATTCTTGACATGGGTGGTGGTGACACAGGTTATATACCTATTTTATACACACACACACATATATGCATATGTGTAAGTTGCTTCAGTTGTGTCCAACTCTTTGTGATCCTTTGGACTGTAGTCCAACAGAATCCTCTGTCCATGGGGATTCTCCAGGCCAGAATACTGGAGTGGGGGACTTCCCTGGTAGTCCAGTGGTTAAGACTCCGTGCTCCAAATGCAGGGGATCCAAGTTTGATCCCTGGTCAGGGAACTAGATCCCACATGCCACAACTAAGACCTAGTGCAGCCAAATAAATAAATAAATACATTTTTAAAAAGGGTTTCCGTATCTATATATAAAAAAAAGAATACTGGAGTGGATTGCTGTGCCCTCTTCCAGGGAACCTTCCCAACCCAGGGATCAAACCCACATCTCTTGCATCTCCTGCATTGGCAGGTGGGTTCTTTACGATTAGTGCCAAAAGAGGAGAGTGAAAAAGTTGGCTTAAAGCTCAACATTCAGAAAACGAAGATCATGGCATCCGGTCCCATCACTTCATGGGAAATAGATGGGGAAACAGTAGAAACAGTGTCAGACTTTATTTTTTTGGGCTCCAAAATCACTGCAGATGGTGACTGCAGCCATGAAATTAAAAGACGCTTACTCTTGGAAGAAAAGTTATGAGCAACCTATATAGTATATTCAAAAGCAGAGACATTACTTTGCCAACTAAGGTCCGTCTAGTCAAGGCTATGGTTTTTCCAGTAGTCATGTATGGATGTGAGAGTTGGACTGTGAAGAAGGCAGAGCACCGAAGAAATGATGGTTTTGAACTGTGGTGTTGGAGAAGACTCTTGAGAGTCCCTTGGACTGTAAGGAGATCCAACCAGTCCATTCTGAAGGAGATCAACCCTGGGATTTCTTTGGAAGCAATGATGCTAAAGCTGAAACTCCAGTACTTTGGCCACCTCATGTGAAGAGTTGACTCACTGGAAAAGACTTTGATGCTGGGAGGGATTGGGGGCAGGAGGAGAAGGGGACGACAGAGGATGAGATGGCTGGATGGCATCACTGACTTGATGGACGCAAGTCTGAGTGAACTCCGGGAGTTGGTGATGGACAGGGAGGCCTGGTGTGCTGCGATTCATGGGGTTGCAAAGAGTCGGACACGACTGAGCGACTGAACTGAACTGAACTGAAGCCCCATATATGTGTACACACACATATATTTCACGAGGTATACATTTTACCATTTTAACTATTTTTAAGTGTGTTGTCCAGTGGTATTAAATATAGTCACATTGTTATGCAGCCATTACCACCATCCATTTCCAGAACGTTTTCATCATGTCCAACTGAAACTCTATATCCATTAAACAACTCCTTACTCCCTCCCCCCAGCCCTTGGTAACCACTATTCTACTTTTTGTCTCAGTGGATGTGATTACCCTAGGTACCTCACACACGTGGAATAACACAGTATCAGTCCTTTTGTATGTGGCTTGTTTCACTTAGCATAATGTTCCCAGGGCTCATCCACGTTGTAACATGTGTCACAGTTTCTTTCCTTGTTTTTACAGTAAATGTGAAACGTCTGGTGGATTTATTGTTGCTCACCATGGTATCACATTTCTCTAGCCACACCCTCTGGTGACTGTGGAGAAAACTACCCTTGCGTTGTGTAAGTTCAGTTCAGTCACTCAGTCGTGTCCGACTCTTTGGGACTCCATGAATTTGAGCACGCCAGGCCTCCCTGTCCATCACCAACTCCTGGAGTTCACTCAGACTCACATCCATCGAGTTGGTGATGCCATCCAGCCATCTCATCCTCTGTCATCCCCTTTTCCTCCTGCCCCCAATCCCTCCCAGCATCAGAGTCTTTTCCAATGAGTCAACTCTTCGCATGAGGTGGCCAAGGTATTCTGTAAAGGCAGTTACAAATGAAAAATAAGAGACAATTCTCCTTGTGGAAAATAAGGAAAGAGGACCTCCTTTTTCTTTCAAAATTTCTTTCTCTGTTCTTTTCAAATATATGTGAAAATGAAAGTCACTCAGTCCTGTCTGACTCTTTGTGACCCCATGGACTGTAGCCTGCCAGCCTCCTCTGTCAATGGAATTCTCCAGGCCAGAATACTGGAGTGGGTTGCTGTTCCCTTCTCCAGGGGATCTTCCCAACCCAGCGACTGAACCCAGGTCAGTCAAATATATGTACATCTGTATAATGGCTCAACAATCTCTGCCAGCCTCACAACTCTGGAAAGTTTCCTCAAGGACCTGGGAGCCATCTTTTGAAATATGAACATCCAGGGAGATATCACCCCTAAATCCCAGTTCTTGTGGGAGGAACTAAGTTCCTAAGTTTTCCATGGGAGCCTTGCTCCAGTTTCCAAAACCATATCCTGTCCTAAATTTGTTTCTTCTCTGGATAAGCCAGTACAGATGGTCTTCCCAATGACTGTGATGAAGTTGGAAGAACTATGTGTGACATAAGGTCCTGTTGAGTCCTCTTGAAACCGTGTAACTCAGATTGGGACTCGAACCCATGTTTTTTTAACTCAAAAAACTAAAATCATGGCATCCAGTCCCATCACTTCATGACAAATAGATGGGAAAGTGGAGACAATGGCAGATTTTATTTTCTTGGGTTCCAAAATCACTATGGATGGTGACTGCAGTCATGAAACTAAAAGATGCTTGCTCCTTGAAAGAAAAGTTATGACAAGCCTAAACAGTGTATTAAAAAGCAGAGACATCACTTTGCTGACAAAGGTCCATCTAAAGTTATGGTTTTTCTAGAAGTCATGTATGAATGTAAGAGTTAGACCATAAAGAAGGCTGGATGGTGAAGAATCGATGCTTTTGAATTGTGAGTCCCTTGAACAGCAAGTAGTCATGTATGGATGTGAGAGTTGGACCATAAAGAAAGCTGAGTGCCAAAGAATTGATGCTTTTGAACTGTGGTGTTGGAGAAGACTCTTGAGAGTCCCTTGGACTGCAAGGAGATCAAACGAGGAAACCAACCTGACTATTCATTGGAAGGACTGATGCAGGAGCTGAAGCTCCAATACTTTAGCCACCTGATGTGAAGAACTGACTCACTGGAAAAGACCCTGATGCTGGGAAAGATTGAAGGCAGGAGGAGAAGGGGATGACAGAGGATGAGATGGTTGGATGGCATCACCGACTGGATGGACATGAGTTTGAGTAACCTCCAGGAGTTGGTGATGGACAGGAAAACCTGGCATGCTGCAGTCTATGGGCTTGCAAAGAGTTGGACATGACTGAGTGAATGACTGAACTGGAGAGCCAGGAGATCAAGCCAGTCAATCCTAAAGGAAATCAACCCTGAATATTCACTGGAAGGACTGATGCTGAAGCTGAAGCGCCAATACTTTGGCCACCTGATGTGAAGAGCCGACTCACTGGAAAAGTCCCTGATGCTGGGAAAGTTGAGGGCAGGAGGGTGACAGAAAATGAGATGATTGAATGGCATTACTGACTCTGGACATGAGTTAAGCGTGACATGTTGCAGTTTATGGGGTTGTGAAGAGTCAGATATGACAGCAACTGAACAACAGCAGCAACAACAACACATACCTGGTCTCAGGACTTAATAAAGGTCAGGTTCTTGATGTCTCATTGCAGAAAGAATTTAGTGAGAGACAAAGTAATAGGTAAGAAGAGGATTTATTTAGAGAGAGACACTCCACAGAGTGTGGGTCATTTTAGAAGGTGAGAGGCCCTGAAATGTTGTGTGGTTAGTTTTTAACGGGCTGGGTAATTTCAAAGAATAATGAGTGGGAGGATTATTCCAGCTGCTTCAGGGGAATGGGCAGGGATATCCATGAATTGGACTACTACTCACCTTTTGGTCTTTAAAGTTGAACTTAGAACTGTCATGGTGACTGTGGATGTCATCATTTAGTGTGCTGATGTGTTACTGAGGCTCAAAGTCTGTTGCTGTTGTTTAGTCACTAAGTCGTGTCCATGTCCGCCTTTTTGCAGCCTCATGGATTTCAGTTCGCCAGGCTCCCTGTCTTCACGGTCTCCTGGAGTTTGCTCAAACTCAGGGCGCCTGTGTGTGTGTGTGTTATTTAGCATGCTGATGTGTTACAATGAGCATATACTGAGGCACAAGGTCTGATGGAACCCAACTCCTCTGCTATCTTGTACCTATTTGGTTCTAATCAGTTCATGTAGTGTCCTTGGGCTGTGTCACTCTTTTGAAGGGTGTGCCCTGCCCCCTTCCCTCCTGTTTCACTCTCACTTGAGGGCTAGTGATTATCTGAGAGCTTGTATGGTGAGGGTAGAGTCTGCTTGGCTATGTAAGGGAGGGTTCCTTTCTACCTTTGTAACCTCTTAGCATCGCAGAAGTCACATCTGTGCATCACAGTCTGATTCAAAGTTAATTCAATAATAAAATTTTTCTTAATCTGCTATCTTTGTGGAGTGGTTTTCTGAGTTGGAAGATTTGGGGGAAAAAAAAAAATTCCCTCGCTGTTGAAAGAGAGCCCAGGAGGGCAGAACACCCTTGTTTGATGTTGTGTGTTACAAGGCCTTTAATTTTTGCTTGAGTCTCAGTCCTGACTATTCATTGGAAGGACTGATGCTGGAGCTGAAGCTCCAATACTTTGGCCACCTGATGTGAAGAACTGACTCATTGGAAAAAACCCTGATGCTGGGAAACACTGATTGTGGGAGGAGAAGGGAACGACAGAGGATAAGGTGGTAGGACGGCTTCACCGACTCAAAGAACATGTGTTTGAGCAAACTCCAGGAGTTGGTGATGGACAGGGAGGCCTGGCATGCTGCAGTCCGTGGGGTCGCAAAGCTTCTGACAGGACTGAGCGACTGATTGACTGCCAGGATCTTAACATTTTCATTTATTGTTTGAGTGACTGGGGATGCAATGTACAACAGTGAATGACACCAACAGACTAGTAGCCCTGTCTTTATCAGCAACTGCATTTAAAAAATATTTATTTAAAAAATCTAAATCATACACTGTCATGGTAGGTCAGTGGCACAGAGTGTGAGTCTCAAAACAAAACACAGAATAAAGTTTTTTTGAAAAAAGATGATCTATACATCATTTCTTAGCAGATTGTAACTTCTCTCTCCGTCCCTGCCTCTTTTTCTAAGAGTCCTGGCCTATGACCGTCCGTCCCCCTCCCCGGTCCCGCCCCGCCACTCACACCCGCCTAGTTCACCCAGGTCTTGCACGGCGGCCGGAAGTTAACTTTCTCCGCTCCTCTCTCCATTCCCTCCCGTGCGGCCCGCAGGTAAAGAGGCGCGGTGGGACTACAACTCCCAACATGCCGCGGGCACCCGCGCGTCACGTGAGCGCCCGGAAACCCTGGCCGCGGCGGCCCGGGTGAGGTGGCGGCGGGAGTGGCTGGGTTGCGGGCGAGGCTGAGCGAGCCGGGCGAGCTGAGCGGCCGGCAGGGAACGTGACGACTACTGCGGGTCTCGGGCGAGCGGCGGTGCGTAGGGTCCAGAAGGGCGGGAACCTGGCTTGGGGCAGGGGTGGGGGCGCCGCAGGCGAGGGCCGGTGCGGGGGGCTTCAGGGGGCCGGGGCGGATAGGCAGACGGGGCCCGCCGGTGGGTGTGGCGCGGCAGGCCAGGCCGGCCGCCGCTCGTTCCCTCCACGCTGGGCCTGGCTTCTCGGCGCCCAGGGGCTCCGGAACCTGGCGAGGCCGGCGAGGACCGCTGCGGAGCGGGGCGGGAGGATTGGAGGGCCTCCGGGGAGAGCCTGGCCCGCAGCCAGCGCGGCGGTGCTCGTGCAAGTAAAGGGCTCCTCGTCTATATCAGGTGAAAGGATCGCTCACAGGTAGGGCGAGGAGGCTTTTGGAAAGGATGTATGGAGGCCAGAGAAGGAGCAGAGTCTTAGTGGAATAACTGGATTTTGCTTTTTGGCAACAACCGTGGTCTCAGTCAGGAATTTGATCTGGTTGCTTTTTAGTCATTAACTCGATATTCTTCTTTGCCGAATGTGGTCTGTTTGGTCTCACTTTTGACGGGATTTTGGGAATGTGCCTGCAGGGCTTTTGGTGTTTCCAGAAATTAGGTGATCGCCTGATAATTTACAGAAATGAATATAGGGGGTTCGTGGGGTCAGCAAAATCTAACTCTTAATGGCCATAAGCAGAGGAGCAGCTAAGCCCATGTGCCACAACTACTGAAGCCCAAGCGTCTAGAGCCTGTGTACGGCAAAAAGTGAAGCCATTACAAGGAGAAGCCTGTGCACCTCAAGTAGAGAGTGGCCGCTGATGGCTGCAACTAGGGAGTGGGCCGTCCCCGCTCCCCGCCGCTCCCCTCCCACCCCCCATCACGGCAGCTAGAGAAAGCCTGCACGGAGCAAGGAAGACCCAGAGCAATCAAAAATCATAATTAATAATAAAAAAAAGGACTAAGAGAAGGCTGTCATCTGGACTTCAGATGGCCCACATAAACAGCATGAAAGTTCCAGCTAGAACAGCTTTCTTCAGTGTTTCGATGCCTGAATTATTATTTTTTTCCATTGTTGAATGTTTGCTGTATGGCAGGCAGTATACTTAGAACTCTTTTTAAATGATCTCATGTAAATCCTTCATGAGGAAATTGAGACTCAAAGGTGTGAAGTCGAGGGTCTTGGATTCTAACTGGAACTTCATGCTATTGTGTGGGCCATGACAGCCTTCTCTTAATCTTTTTTAATTATTAGTTTATTATTTTTGATTGTGCCGGGTCTTCCTTGCTGCCTGCAGGCTTTCTCTGGTTGCCCTGATGGGGGGAGGCGGGGCTCCCCTCTAGTTGTAGTGGTCAGGGGCCACTCTCTGTTTGCGGTGTACAGGCTTCTCCTTGTAATGGCTTCACTTTTTGCCAAGCACAGGCTCTAGGTGCTTGGGCGTCAGTATCTGTGACACATGGGCTTAGTTACTCCTCTGCATATGGAATCTTGCTGGACTGGGGATCAAACCCATGTCCCCTGCATTGGCAGGTGTATTCTTATCCGCTGTTCCACCAGGGAAGTCCTGTTAATCTTTGATTTCAGTCTCTGCATCAGAAAATAACCACAAAAGGATACTTTTAGAAGCTCAAAATCAGTGTGAGGAATTGTTACTGACTCCAGTACTCTTGCCTGGAAAATCTCATGGACGGAGGAGCCTGGTGGGCTGCAGTCCGTGGAGTCGCTAAGAGTCAGACACGACTGAGCAACTTCCCTTACACTTTTCACATTTGTGCATTGGAAAAGAACATGGCAAACCACTCCAGTGTTCTTGCCTGGAGAATCCAGGAAAACGGAGGAGCCTGGTGGGCTGCCGTCTATGGGGTCACACAGAGTCGGACATGACTGAAGCGACTCAGCAGCAGCAGCGGCGGCAGTGTGTATTAGTCATTGTCTCAGGCTCTGATTTGTCTTGTTCATCAGTGATAAGGAAATGTCACAGCAATGACCTTTGACTTGACTGTAAGTCCTTTGTCTTGGAGAGGGAAAGATTTCTATCTTGAAAACTATTGTCTTTGGAATATGTTCAGAATAGGTAGGAAGAATGTGGTTTGGGGAATGCTAGAATGAGCTGAGAGAATTTTCTAGAAAAGTGATAAGTATTTTACATCTGTGAGTGAGTAAAAGTTGCTCAGTCGTGTTTGACTCTTTGTGAACCAATAGACTATACAGTCCATGGAATTCTCTAGGCCAGAATACTGGAGTGGGTAGCCTTTCCCTTCTCCAGGGGATCTTCCCAACCCAGGGATTGAACCCAGGTGTCCTGCGTTGCAGGCAGATTCTTTACCAGCTGAGCCCCAAGGGAAGCCCAAGAATATTGGAGTGGGAAGCCGGTTCCTTCTATTTTTTTTTTTCTTGTTGCATTCATGCACAATTTTAATTCAATTCTTGGAACACCCAAGTAGGTGAGTCAGTGACAATGTTAACAGCGGATCTTCCCAACCCAGGAATCGAACTGAGTCTCCTGCATTGCAGGCGGATTCTTCACCAACTACATCTGTGGTAAGGAACACTTTGAGAAGAGAGAAAAATTACAGGAAGGCGTGTGTGTGTGCACGCTAGATGTAAAATAGTGAAACCTTGCAGGAGGCTGTTGCATTAGACTTGATGGAAGAGATGGGTGGTTGATTTTGGTAGCAGCATGGGGATGGATAGAAGAGGATGGATTGGGGATGAACTTTGGAGGTGAAAAGGATGGATTTAGCAATGGGTAGGATGCAGAAGCTGAGAGGTAGGGAGAAATGAGGGCTTTGTGCTGGTTGCCTTGGTGTTACCTTCTTCTGAGGACAGTGCTGGTGAGGGACAGGTTTAGAGGGAGACAGTGGAGAATTGTGTTGTAGCTCCAAGGAAGGCCAAGTGGTCAGTTGGCTGTCGTGTTGGAGCCCTGGAGGGTCCAGGTTAGAGCTGGTGCTCTCGGAGTCGTTGGCAGAAAGCCATGGTACCAGATGACGGGGAGACAGAGGTTGGAAGTTAAGAGAGAGCCGTGTAAATGGTTATCTTAAGAGGCTGAGAAAGCAGGTCATTAGGGAAGTGAAGACTTGCTGGGCAGTGTTGCATGCCCTTTGAGGTTTGTGGTTTTGAGTCTGAAAAGCAAAACCAGCCTGCTCGTGTGATTTTTCTCTGGCAAAACTCCACCACTTAGGCGCAGAGGAGGAGGCCAGAGGCAAGCAAGGAAAAAAGGCTCATAAGGCAGATAGGCCTAGATTCTAAGTTGGGAAAGAAGAGGAGGAGGGTCATGGATGAAAACAACTTGGGGAGGTGACTGAGTTGGGAGCTTGCCGAGGCAAAATGACTGTTCGAGTGGAGAGTTTGAAGTAAGCAGTTTTCTGGAAGTAAGAAAAGTTGGATGTTTGAAATCCAGTTTGGGAGGTGAAAGGGCAGACATGGCTCAGACAGTAAAGAATCTGCCTGCGCTGTGGGAGACCCAGGTTCGATCCCTGGGTCAGGAAGATCCTCTGGAGAAGGAAATGGCAACCCACTCCAGCTTTCTTGCCTGGAGAATATGGGATGTGCTTAGCACTGACTGGTTGATGCACTTACTGTTGACTGGAAACTGGCTGGGTTTTGACCACGGAGTGGGTTTTTCTTGTGCAATAGAAGAAAAGATGGGTGGGAAAGAGGCCAGGGGACTGTGGGGTTATCCCCTTGGGTGTTGACAAGAGACAGAACGGGGGACAGTGAGAGAGCAGGGGACAAGAGCTGGGACGGGCAGTGGGCAGCAAGGCCCAGGAGCTTCAGAGAAGCTGGCCTTTCGCCAGGAGGAAAAGTGGTTGTGAGAAGTAAGATTGCTTCTCCTTGAAAGACCCCAGGGGAAGTGGTGTTATCTAGGGGCAGGCAGGAGTCCACCAGGATAAGTAAGAAAGGCAGGAACTTGCAAAACAGGGTCCTGATATACAGAACTTGATTAACCACTTTTGTCCATTTCCAGAGAGCATTTCCTTCCCGCAGTGGGGTGGGGTGGCTGGGCGAGGTTGAGTCTGATGAGATGGAGGTAACAAGTGATCACCTTTTCTGCCTTTTTTTCTGCCTTTCCTCTTTGCAATCTGTTTCCCCCCAAGAAAACTTTAATTCTTAGTATATTTGAGTTGGAATGGATTCTAAGTATGTGTGGAATGTGAAATTTGTGGAATGTCTTATTTTCCAAGGCAGTGTTCATAAGGGGGAGATTGCCAGCTCTGCCTGGACGTGTCACAAGTGAAGCCATCTTTCATTCAGCCTGGATCACACGATATGGAGTATTCCATTCTGGGAAGTACCTTGTGTGGAAGATCCTGTGGGTCTCCAGAAAGCTTCCTGACAAATCAAATGAGTTAGTGATCTCGATCTTTCTTTGAGAAGTATTATAGAACAGGGCTTGATGGTTCTTTCTTTTTTTTTTTAAAGTCTTTATTGAATTCATTACAATACTGCTTCTGTTTTATGTTTTGGTTTTTTGGCCCAGGAGGCATGTGGGGTCTTAGCTCCCTGACCAGGGATCAAACCAGCATCCCCTGCGTTGGGAAGCGAAGTCTTAACCACTGGACCACCGGAGAAGTCCCCTGATGGTTCTTTCTGATGGCAAGGACCTACCTTCTTATATGTTTAATTTTTTTAAAGATCATTCTTATTCTCCCATGACATTTGTATATGCAGTATTCATGGATAAAGAAAATACTAAATGACCAGCTTCTAGTAATTTAGAAACACTTAAAATGAATTTTGGTTTTATTGATTATAACAACACTTACATACACTTGAAAAATGTTAGATTTGTTCAGTCTATACTAAGAGCCAGAAAGAAAATATTGTAAAAATAGAATGTGCTTGACGGACTCAGACTTGGTAAAAAAAACTGTGCTTCCCAAGGGCCCCAGAGCTCACAGATGATCAGATATCACTTCTGTGATGTAGGGCTTATAAGTACAAGGTATTATTAATGATTGTAATTACCTAGGACCAGGTGTTGTAGTAATATTCATTTTAAATGGCTTTCTGCCAACATCAGGTGAATATTTAAAACTCTTTCCCGTTGTAATTATGAAGCATTTTCTCTCCCGTCACTGTAGCTAAGGAAAAAGTGGTTTGTTTAGGAACTAAATCTAGGTAGTCTCAAACATCTTAGTAGTCATTTAAGACCATTGGGCTTCCCAGGTGGCTCAGTACGGAAAGAATCCGCCTGCAATGCAGGAGCCTACTTGAAATGCAGGAGACCTGGGTTTGATCCCTGGGTTGGAAAGATCCCTGGAGAAGGAAATGGCAACCCACACCAGGATTCTTTCCAGATGGTAGTCATTTAAAACCATTATTGTTGCTTACAGCCCTGAAATCCTCAACCATTATTGCCGAAGCAAGGTAATCGAGGTCTGTTGGAGCATATATTTTTGGAATTATTATCTTACCTGATTAATTATAGAATTTTGTAACCCACGCCCTTTTCTGAAGTATTCAGTCCAGCGTTTTGAGTTGTGAATGTGTTCAGTTCAAAGAAGTAGGATTTGTTAAGAATAGTTAGAGCTTGGAGTTGTTTCACTTGGGCGTCACATTCAATTTGGCAGATGGAGGTAAATTTAGCAGTAACACTAGTAGCTCTTGGGTTTGTCACTTCCTGGAATTATAGACAGAAAGTTCACTTACATTTTTGTGAGTGGAAATTTATAGCCTTACTCGGCTCATAATTTTAACATTTTTCAAGGAGAATGAGTATATGAAATTAGCTACATCTTCCAGTTATGGGATTAACCATGGGCAAATCAGTGACCAAAATAATTCTCTTAATACCTTGCATATGTTGTTTATTGTGGTCTCATAACTCTCAGAAGAGACAGGCCGTTTTATAAATGACATATCTGTGAATCAGAGAGACTGACTAGTCCCAAGGCTCACAGCCAGTTGGTGAATCAGCTATCGTGTTTATATAATTTTAACCACCTCAGCTTTGTACTTTTTAATTGCAAAGTTTCAAGAATGGCCTTTCAACTGGGTCTCTTCAGCATTTAAGGTTTTCAGTTCACCTGCCAAGCAGTAGTATAAATTATAGTAGAGAAGAAGATTATAAATAACAGGTACAGGGAACACAGCCTTGGGCAAAGTCCTGTGATAAATTGACTTTAGTGTTGGGAGCTCTTGAGTTTATCTCCTACCTTGACTGTTTATAATACAAGATATTTATATGTTTAAAACACAAGATATTTTGTTAATTTTATTTTTTCCTACTGTGAAGATAAGGCATAGAACTTTTCCAGCCCTGTGGATGTTTTCCACAGTAAGATACACGTTTATTGTAGAACTTTTAGGGAAGTATATAGAAAACTGAAACTACCTATATTCCTGCTACCCAGAAAGAGCTATATATTCCTTATTTACTTGTAAATATTATGTAAACCTAGAGTTTGGTTCGGAGAAGGCAATGGCATCCCACTCCAGCACTCTTGCCTGGAAAATCCCATGGACGCAGGAGCCTGGTAGGCTGCAGTCCATGGGGTCGCGAAGAGTCAGACACGACTGGGCGACTTCACTTTCACTTTGATGCATTGGAGAAGGAAATGGCAACCGACTGCAGTGTTCTTGCCTGGAAAATCCCAGGGACGGCAGAGCCTGGTGGGTTGCCATCTGTGGGGTCGCAGAGTTGGACACGACTGAAGCGACTTAGCAGCAGCAGCAGCAGAGTTCGGTTGATTACATTTATATGTCATATGCTGCTTTTTTCACCTGACATTTTCTCATGTTATGAAGAAGTCTTAATTGCCTTCCAGTGCAGGGGATGTAGGTTCAATCCTTGGTTGGGATCAACTCAGCCTACTGGCCCCAACTAGAGAGAGCTTGCGAGTCACAGTGAAGACCCAACACAGCCAAAAAAAAAAGGTCTTAATCATCATGTCAAATGATGAAATGATAAAATATTCAGCCAGATGTAATTCAGCCACTGTCATTTGTTTAATTGTTCCCATCTTATTACATGCTTAGGTTGTTTCTGCAGACTCATAACTGGAGACATTAAGTTTAGATGCTTACTTTATGCTTTATTATTGTTGGACATCAGAGCATGGATGAGACTTTCTGAGAGGGGAGAGGAGAGGTGAGAGGAAATAGTGGGAAGAGGTGGCAGAGTGGCCCTGTTTCTTTCCCCTGTTCCTTTATGACTGACACAGATTTTGTTTCTTCACATAAGAAGAAATGACTTTTTGTGAAGACTTGCTTTTGTATAGAGTTGAATGTATCTTGTATTTCTTCAGGAATAGATCCCTGACAGTTGAATTATTTTTTTTTTTTGTCAGCAGCTCTCGATGAATACGGCCAGATCAACTTCCTGTAAAATGTGTTAGTTTTCACTTCTGTCAGCAGTGTATGAAAGTTTAGGATCTTCAGATCTTGAGCTACATTGAACAGTCTTTTTAACTGTGCAAACTTTTTTTTATTACCATGATTGGCATTTCTTATGTTCTAATGAGATTAGAACTTTTGTTTGATAAGTTTAATAGCTGTTTCATTTCTTCTGAGTTGTCTATTCATTTCCTTTGCTCATTTTCGGGTCTGAATTAGTTATTTTCCTGTCAGTCTGTGTGAGAGTTCATTCTGTTAGGACGTAATCTTTTTTCCAGGATTTCTTTTTAAAAGACTGGCTAACAGCTATAAAACATAATCATCAATCTGGTTTTCTGGTGTCAACTAATCCATGTGATTTTTTTCCCCCCCCAAGGCCTGATTATATAATGTTAAGTCTAAGTAATTCCGTTTTTGGATAATATGCCTATTATGAATAATGTTAATTCTGTGTTTTGTCTTTCCAGAAAGAAGAAATGATGTAAACCATTCACTCTCCAGACTTTAAGGTCACAGTGAGAAGGAAGGTCAGGAGGAACATGGCCTGGCCAAATATTTTCCAAAGAGGAGCTCTGCTCTCCCGGTTCAGCCATCATCACATGGTCGTGTTCCTGCTCACCTTCTTCAGGTAAGTGGGCCTCTGAAGCTCTGCTCTTGTTGTTGTTCTTGTTTTCCTTTTGAAGGAGCTGTTTATTGCGTGGCAAGATTGGCCTGACTAATGGTCTGCTGTTCTTTGTGAGCTCTAGTATTGTGGATCTCCATTCTCGCCTGTGTTTGGCAATGTTTGAGGACATTTTTAGTTGTCACACTAGGGGAATGGGTGCTGCTTGTATCTAGTAGGTAGAGACCAGGGATGCTACTAAACATCTTACTGTGCCTGGGACAGCCCCCCACGGTAGAGAACTTGGGGAGCCCAAAATGTCAGTACGGCTTCTCTGGGGGCTCAGACGGTGAAGAATCTGTGTGCGATGCAGGAGCTGCAGATTTGATCCCTGGGTTGGGAAGATCCCCTGGAGAAGGGAATGGCTACCCACTTCAGTATTCTTTCCTGGAGAATCCCATGGACAGAGGAGCCTGGCAGGCTACAATCCATGGGGTCGCAAACAGTCGGACATAACTGAGCAACTAACACAAAATGTCAGTACCGCTATGATTGAAAAACCTTGATCTGATATAAAGTCCTTTAATTGTTAAAACCAGGAGCTTGAAAGCAAAGGATGTGCATTTCCAGGGAGGGCTGTGTGCCTCATTGAGCAGTAGAGATGGTCGCAGATCTCTGTGAGGAACTTTGGTTACTCTTATGAGAACCTGCCCAGTCAGCATGCCGAAGAATCGATCGTGTCTGACTCAAGGGCCCTTGGTAGCTCTCGGTAGTGGTCTGTTGATGACGTCAGCCAGACTTTTTGGTGTTGGGGGCACAGTATTCACAAATTCTGTGACTCAGTATTTTGATTATTTCTTCTGAATAGATTTTATTTATTATTAATGTTTATTGAAGGCACCACACATGATAAGTTTTTTTTCAAGGCAGAAACTAGGAAGATGGTTTTCTAATTATATAAGAGTTGGTAGGTAATTTTAGATACTTGCTTTACAGGAAATCCACTTGTGAGGGGTTGAGGAAAAGACAGGCCTCAAGGAAAAAGCTATTGAATGGTTAGTGTAGGGAGTGGCCAGAGGTTGCTAAAGACTTGACCTTATGGAGCTGCAGTCATGATTTTAAGGCGTTGGGATCTGTCACATCTCCATCTTCTGGGTCCAGGGACCTGCTACAAGCGAACATGGGGGTTTATATGGAAGAAGACAAGTTAATTGCTTCTTTGCTTAGTGGAAGCTGTTTCCATGGATAGTTCTTATAAAGCAGTACTCTTTCTTTTTTAAAAGAGAAGAATTCTAAAATGGGATAAAACATGCAATACATCTGTGATTTTATCGAATGTATTTTCTTTTTTATGCATTCAGCTATATTTCCTCTTTCTTTT
Source organism: Capricornis sumatraensis (assembly GCF_032405125.1). NCBI lineage: Eukaryota > Metazoa > Chordata > Mammalia > Artiodactyla > Bovidae > Capricornis > Capricornis sumatraensis. The sequence goes on along the minus strand of NC_091073.1, from coordinate 108,206,086 downwards.
GTAGTTACTCATTGCTTCATGCGTCAAGAAAAACATTTAGCAATGTCAAAGTCAGTATCTCTAAACAGTGGACCCCAAGTGCTTTTAACAAGTCAACTGAATTACTGCCTGTGGAGGTAAGCAGAAGAAAGAGCTGGGATGAATGAAGGGAACCTTGGCCTTAAATTAAGTTCTGTTTTATTTCATTCATCCTTTGGATAACTTACTCTTTCCTGTGGTATAAAATCCAAACTGTTCTGCCTGCTTTCTTAGCTTGCTCTGATTTAGGTCTGTTTTACCATTTCAACCAACTTATTTCTCACTGTTTTGAAATCACACAATTCTGTTTTTCTTATTGTTTAGTGGCTAAGTCACGCCTGACTCTTTGTGACCCCCATAGACTGCAGCACACCCGGCTCCTCTGTTCTCCACTGTCTCCTGGAGTTTTTGCTCAAATTCCTGTCCATTGAGTCAGTGATGCCATCTAACCATCTCATCCTCTGCCACCCCCTTCTTTTGCCTTCAGTCTTTCCCAGCATCAGGGTCTTTTCCATGAGGCGGTTCTTTGCATCAGGTGGTCAGTGTTGGAGTTTCACCTTCAGCATAAGTCCTTCCAATGAATATTCAGGGTTGATTTCCTTTAGGATTGACTGGTTTGATCTCCTTGCTGTCCAAGGGACTCTCAGGAATCTTCTCCAGCATCACAATTCAAAAACATCAATTCTTTGGTGCTTAGCCTTCTTTATGGTCCAACTCTCACATCCGTTCATGACTACTGGAAAAACCATAGCTTTAACTCTACAGACCTTTGTTGGCAAAGTGATGTCTCTACTTTTTAATACACTGTCTAGGTTTGTCATAGCTTTCTTTCCAAGGAGGAAGCATCATGGCTGCAGTCACCATCCTAGTGATTTTGAAGCCTAAGAAAATAAAATCTATCACTACTTCCAGTTGAAGTGAAGTGAAGTGAAAGTCACTCAGTCATGTCTGACTCTTTGCGACCCCATGGACTACACAGTCCATGGAATTCTCCAGGCCAGAATACTGGCATGGGTAGCCTTTCCCATCTCCAGGGGATCTTCCTGACCCAGGGATCGAACCCAGGTCTCCCTGTGTTACAGGCAGATTCTTTACCAGCTGAGCCACAAGGGAAGCCCAAGAATACTGGAGTGGGTAGCCTCTCCCTTCTCCAGGGAATCTTTCTGACCCAGGGATCGAACCCAGGTCTCCTACATTGCAGGCGGATTCTTTTCCAATTGAGCTATGAGGGAAGCCCACTTTCTCCCTTTCTGCCCTTCTGTTTGCCATCAAGTGATGGGACTGGATGCTAGGATATTAGTTTTTTGAACGTTGAATTTTAAGCCAGCTTTGAAACTCTCCTCTTTCACCCATATCAAGCAGCTCTTTAGTTCCTCTTCACTTTCTGCCATTAGAGTGGTATCATCTGCTTATCTGAGGTTGTTGATATTTTTTCCGGCAATTTTGATTATAGCTTGTGATTCATCCAACCCAGCATTGTACATGATGTACTCTGCACGTAAGTTAAATAAGCAGAGTGACAATATACAGCCTTGACATACCCTTTCCCCGTTTTGAACCAGTCCGTTGTTGTATGTCCAGTTCTAACTGTTGCTTCTTGACTTGCATACAGGTTTCTCAGGAGGCAAGTGAGGTGGTTTGGTATTCCTATCTCTTTAAGAATTTCCCACAGTTTGTTGTGATCCACACAGTCAAAGGCTTTAGCGTAGTCAGTGAAGCAGTAGTAGATGTTTTTCTTGGAATTCCCTTGCTTTCTCCATGATCTAGTTGCTACTGCTGCTGCTGAGTCGCTTCAGTCATGTCCGACCCTGTGCGACCCCATAGACGTCAGCCCACCAGGCTCCCCCGTCCCTGGGATTCTCCAGGCACGAACACTGGAGTGGGTTGCCATTTCCTTCTCCAATGCATGAAGGTAAAAAGTGAAAGGGAAGTCACTCAGTCATGTCTGACTCTTCATGACCCCATGGACTGTAGCCCACCAGGCTCCTCCGTCCATGGGATTTTCCAGGCAAGAGTACTGGAGTGGTGTTATTGCTTTCTCCTCCATGATCTAGCAGATGTTGGCAATTGGATCTCTGGTTCCTCTGCCCTTTCTGAATCAATTTGTACATCTAGAAGTTCTCAGTTTATGTATTGCTGAAACCTAGCTTGAAGGATTTTTGAGCATAACCTTGCTTACAGGTGAAGTGAGTGCAGTTATGCAGTAGTTTGAGCATTCTTTGACATTACCTTTTTTGAGGATTGGAATTAAAGCTGACCTTACCAGTTCTATGGCCACTGCTGAGCTTTCCAAATTTGCTGGCATATTGAGTGCAGCACTTTAACAGCATCATCTTTTAGGATTTGAAATAGCCCAGCTGTAATTCCATCACCTCCACTAGCTTTGTTCGTAGTGATGCTTCCTAAGGCCCGCTTGACTTCACTTTCCAGGAGATCTGGCTCTAGGTGACTGACCACACAATCATGGTTATCTGGGTCATGAAGACCTTTCTTGTATAGTTCTGTATATTCTTGCTCCTTCTTAATCTCTTGATTCTATTAGGTCCTTACTGTTTCTGTCCTTTCTCATGCCCATCCTTGCATGAAATGCTCCCTTAATGTCTCCAATTTTCTTGAAGAGATCTCTAGTCTTTCCCATTTTATTGCTTTCCTGTATTTCTTTGCATTGTTCATTGAATGAGGCTTTCTTATCTCTGCTTGGTATTCTCTGGAACTCTGCATTCAGTTGGGTATATCTTTGCCTTTCTCCCTTGCCTTTCACTTCTCTTCTTTCCTCAGCTATTTGTAAAGCCTCAGATAACCATTTGCCTACTTCCATTTTTTTCCCTTTGGGATGGCTCTGATCACTGCCTCCTGTACAGTGTTATGAACCTCTGTCCGTAGTTCTTCAGGCACTCTGTCTACCAGACCTAATCCCTTGAATCTGTTCATCACCTCCACTGTATAATCAATCATATGAGATTTGATTTAGGTCATACCTGAATACGTAGTGGTTTTCCTTACTTTCTTTAATTTAAGCCTGAATTTTGCAATAAGGAACTCTAGTTCTGAGCCACAGTCAGCTCCAGGTCTTGTTTCTGCCGACCATGTAGAACTTCTCCTTCTTAGGCTGCAAAGAACGTAATCAATCTGATTTTGATACTGACCATCCATTTGGTGATGTCTACGTGTGGAGTTGTCTCTAAGGTTGTTGTGAAAGGGTATTTGCTGTGATTGTTGTGTTCTCTTGACAAAACTCTGTTAGCCTTGGCCTGGTTCATTTTTGTACTCCAAGACCAAAGTTACCTGTTATTCCGGATGCCTCTTGATTTCCTACTTTTGCATTCCAATCTCCTGTGATGAAAAGGACATCTTTTTTTCTTTTTTTGGTGTTAGTTCTAGAAGGTGTTGTAGGTCTTCACAGAACCGGTTAACTTTAGCTTCTTTGGTGTCAGTGGTTGGGACATAGACTTGGATTACTGTGATGATGTTGAATGGTTTGCCTTGGAAAATGAACCAAGATCATTGTGTCATTTTTGAGGTTGCACCCAAGTACTGAGTTTTGAACTCTTTTATTGACTATGACTTT